>NC_138140.1:16625012-19025012 GCF_964188305.1 Podarcis bocagei
CCTGAGTTCATCACAGCCATCCATTTCAATGGATTTATTGTGAGTAGGACTATCATCAGATGGAACCTGTGAAAACTAAATAGCATACCATTGATTTCTGCACTGCAAGGGTTAGACTAGATGAGCCTTTAGGTCTCTTCTACAATGCTATGATTTACTTCGTGCAACTCAGATTTCGGCAACATAAGTCTATGCAATTTCCTACCCCTGAGCTCAATGGGGTTTACATCCTTGTTCAGGATTGCACCCTAAGAGTGTGTGCATGCTGTTAGCATGCTAATTTTAGCACGCCTGAAGAACAGTGAGCCTAGATTTATATGTACTCTGCAGAGATTACTCACCTAGAAAAAAATTAAGGTTAATTACAAGTTTGATTTTTTTAGATTGGCCTAGGATTACATCCATTCCAGGTTGCATGCTTTAAACTTGCTCATTTGTTGGGTTCCCAATTAATTTTAGTAAATAAATAAAAAAATTAAGTGGTGGTGGAGGACTGCACAGAGAAAGAGTGCAGCAGAAGAATTCACATCTCAGAACCTTTTCCACCACACATTCCTGATGCCACACAACATGCACAGTTGTGATGGGCCAAAGAAAGTTTGTTGGAGCCCATATCATGGATTGTTTTTCAAGGTACACCCCAATCCCCAGTTTTTTAGAATTGTGGCCCTACAGTTTGGGCACCTATTTACAATGCTCTTGTATAAGATACGCCCCAATTTCAGAAGGCAATGCATAACATCGGACCATTCAGGACACACAATTTAAGGAAGGACTTCCTTGCGCAGCATATAGTTACATTTGCGACTCGCAAGTGCACTGTGTGATGACCACCAGCTTGGACAGCTTTAAAAGAGGCTTTAACTAATTGACTATGGTTATTATGTTGATATCCCAACTTCTTTCCTCCAAAGGCTTCAAGGTGATGTACACTGTTCTTCCACTCTCCCTGTTTCATCCTCACAACTATCATGGCTGAGTGGACTGCCAGGTCCTAGTTTGACACTCTAACCACTACACAACACACATGCAGGGTGAGATAATCAGTGGCTTCTAGCCAGGATGTCTATATTCTTCCTCTTCACAGGTGGGTAGAGTGCTAATGTGCTGAACTCCTATTTTTAGAGTTTTTGGAGCCCCACAATCATCTAGCTAGCGACTGTGAAAACAAGATGATGGGCTAGATGGGCCAACTGGCCTGATCTAGCACGGCTCTTTTTAAATTATCCCTCCTCTGTTGAAGCCAGTATGCTTCTGAATACCAATGTTCAAACTCGTCCCAGGATGCTAATTCTATGAGCCCAACCACATACATGAGATTGGTATCTATGCTCTATTTCCTAGACAATCGATGGGTCTCATTAATGCCATCTCCCTGAGCCCCACCAAACAGAGGCCTCCTTGGTGACAGCCTCAGCTGTAAGGCAAGCTGAGCAGGCACCGGATGAGGTGCCAAAAACTGTGCCCCCCCCCCAATGGTAGAAACATGTCACTTTGCAGGGATATTGGCAAGTCCCGGTCTGTTCTCTGGTCTATGCATCTGTTTTGACAGCCTTTGACAGCAGTCCTTCAAGGCCTGTCAATCCAGCTCTTTTCATGAGTGCTAAATCCATGTAAATCAGACTTTTTTTGTGAAAAAAAGAAGCAGCAAATTAGTCACGCATAAATCCATGAAGTTATTTCATTTGTTTCTGCTCCTGTTCATTTATTCCAAGCTGCTGCGCTTTCCTGCGGTGAGGTTATTAGCTCTCTGCTAATGGCTGCCAGCCCTTGTTTAATTCTTCTTAATGAATGTATGAGTGAGCAGTGGAAGCTATTATGTGGAGCTTAATCAAGGGCAGGAATGAATTTCCTAAAAATAAAATAAAAAATGAAATGGGCTGCAGCTTGGAGATAAAACAAATAGTAATTGCTTGGAAGGGGAAGGAAGATGATGCAAAACATCTAGAAATTATTATTTATTTATTGTTCTTTATATACCACCTTTATCTTCCAGTGAGCTCAAGATGGTCACATGTTTCTCCTCTTCCCCATTTTTCCTCACAACAACCCTGTGAGGTAGGTTAGGCTAGAAGATGATGACTGGCCCAAGGTCACCCAGTAAGCTTCATGGCTGAGTGGGGATACGAACCCAGATCTCCCAGGTCATAGTCCAACACTCTAACCATTATGTCACACTGGCTCTACTGAAATTAAATGTGGCCACCCAAATCATAAGAACCTAAGAAGAGTGCTGCTAGATCATGCCAGTAGCCAATCTAGTCCAGCACCTTGTTCTCACAACATGATGCCTCTGGGAAACCCACAAGCAGGACCAAGGCACAAGAGCATTCTCCTATCCTGTGGTTTTGGGCAACTGGTATTCAAAAGTTTTTATTGCCTCCAACAATGGAGCTAAAACATATCCATAGTCCTCCATCAATTTGTCTAATCTTCTTTTAATGCCATCCAAGGTGGTGACAGTTGCCCCCTCCTGCAGGAGGAAGTTCCACAGTTTAACTACCGTATTTTTCGCCCTATAGGACGCACTTTTTCCCCTCCAAAAATGAAGGGGAAATCTGGGTGCGTCCTATGGGGCGAATGCAGGCTTTTGCTGAAGCTTGGAGAGCGAGAGGGGTCAGTGCGCACCGACCCCTCTCGCTCTCCAGGCTTCAGGAAGACATCCGCAGCCTAGGCAGCCCTGTGGGAGGTCCCGCAGGGCTGTCTAGGCTGCGGATAGCAGCCTGCTTCCCGGAGCGTCGGGCGCCCTGAAAGCAGAGTGCCCGGCGCTTCGGGAACACATCCGCAGCCTAGGCAGCCCTGCGGGAGGTCCCGCAGGGATGTCTAGGCTGCGGATAGCAGCCTGCCACCCAGCGCGAGGGGTGCTCTGAAGCAGAGTGCCCCTCGCGCCGGGCAGACATCCGCAGCGTGGGGAGCCCTGCAGGAGTTCCCCGCAGAACTCCTGCAGGGCTCCCCACGCTGCGGATAGCAGCCTGCCGCCCGGCGGGCAGGGCGCCCTGAAACAGAGCGCCCCTCGCGCCGGGCAGACATCCACAGCATGGGGAGCCTTGCAGGAGTTCCCCGCAAGGCTCCCCACGCTGCGGATAGCAGCCTGCTGCCCAGCGCGAGGGGCGCCCTGAAGCAGAGCGCCCCCCATGCCGGGCAGACATCCGCAGCGTGGGGAACCTTGCAGGAGTTCCCCGCAGGGCTCCCCACGCTGCGGATAGCAGCCTGCCGCCCGGCGGGCAGGGCGCCCTGATGCAGAGCGCCCCTCGTGCCGGGCAGACATAGGCCAGCCCCACAAGCTCGGGGGACAGCAGGGAGGCGCAGCGCCGCCATCCCGCTGTTCCTCCACCTGGTTCGGTTTCCCCGACCTGCTTTGGGGGGGGGGAATAAAGGGAATTTTTTTCCCTTTATTTCCCCCCAAAAAAACTAGGTGCGTCCTATGGGACGGAGCGTCCTATGGGACGAAAAATACGATATGTGCTGCATGAATAATGACTTTCTCTTGATTGTCTCCTGCCTTTGCAGAAATGCCCACTCAGTGCCACAATAGTGGCACATAGTTATAATTCCTGCATTGTGGCAGGTTAGACTAGATGAGCCTTGGGATTCCTTCCACCCAACATTCCTTTGATTCTATGATACGTAGTAAGAAATAGATAGCAGCACACGTTCCATATTGGCAGGTGTCCTCTTTTTAAAAAAAGAAAAGGAAAATCAATCAAGAGAAGAGAGAGAGTTTTGCCGCAGAGCTTTTGAGCACCTGCCCTATATTAAGATGCCGCCATCACACTGCCATCCTTACAGTGAACTGCAGGTCACATCTCAACAAACAGGCAGAGGAAAAAACACAAAGTGGAAATCAAAGACTCATCTAGTATAATAGAAATGTGGTGGAAAAACACAGGCTTTTAAGAGGCTTTTTTCAAAAAAAGCACAACTCTCCCACACACACACTCCGCAGCCTGTCTAAGTCTATCTTTGAACTTTACCCAAGAAAAGACAATCCAACCATACAGATGAGTCAGGTAAAACAACTTTGGTCAATACCCTCGAGCCAAAAAGGGTAACTTCATCACAGATCTTGTATGCTTTACAATTTCCTTCATTTAAATAAAGCAGTGGGGAGGGGAGGTGTCGCAGGTATCCAGGTCAGTGCTAATACATTTTCCTAAACTATTTGTTCTACAGGTGGTGAAGGAACACAGACAGAATAAGAAGTGTGTGTGTTCCAAGAATAAGGAGCTTGTGTGCGAGAGAGAGAGTGTGTGTCTGTCCCTTAGGAATATGGGAAGCTGCATGAGTCAAATACATTGGTTCATCAGAGTACTGTTTACTCTGACTGGCAGCAGTTTTCAGTGAAATCAATTTCACCTTTACCTGGATATTCCATTAAGAACTGAACCTGGGAACTTCTGCATTACTGGCAGTGGCTCTCTATCATTTCAGATAAGTGTATTTCCTAAACCTACCTGGAAATGCTAAGGACTGACCCCCATTTCAAGGACCCCACTTCTCTCTACCATCTTTTTCTCCTCCACCTCCCCCCAGCTCTTTCAGTCACTTTTTCTTTTAGAACACAGCATTCAGCAACAGTTGAGTGGTGGTCATTAACAGGCACAGTGAACTAATCACATAATGCACTTTAAATGAAAAGACAGTTAAATGTGACTTAAGAAGCTGCAGCTGGGATAGCTCAGTCGGTAGAGCATGAGACTCTTAGTCTCAGGGTTGTGAGTTCACACCCCATGTTGGGCAAAAGATTCCTGCACTACAGGGGATTGGACTAGATGACCCTTGGGTCCCCTTCCAACTCTACAATTCTATGGTTCTATGATTCTGTAAGTATTGATAGACTTCAAGGGTTTGGATTAAGGGTTATCATCATTTTCTCTTTGTATAAGAACAAGCACGAAGGCAGTTTCCCAGCCCGCTCACAAGTCCTTATAATATCACTGGAAACAGTCGGTCCTAGCAAGTATTAACCGCTTTCAATTTTAACCTGAGGATTGTAATTGTACAGTTTTAACTTTAACTTTATTTTAATTAATTTTGGGATGCATTTTAATTGCTTGTTTTTATGCATGTTGTATTATTTATATGATGTTAGCCACTCTGAGCCCAGCTCCGGCCATGGAGGGTGGGGTACAAATAAAAATATTATTACTACTACTACTATTATTATTATTATTTATTATTATCTCGTTCATACCTCCAGTAGTAAAAATGGGATATGCTTTGTTTTAAGCACTTATCAGCAACTGGACAGTCTCAGTCTCAGAGGCACCACAATGAGGACTGGACAGAAGCTGCCTTGTACTGAATCAGACCATTAGTCCACCTAGGTCAGTATTGCCAACACTGACTGGCAAAGGCTCTCCAGGGTTTCAGAACGGGACTGTATCCTAGGTCTACCTGGATATGCCATTGGGAATTGAACCTGGCACTTTCTGCATGCAAAGCTGATGCTCTACCACTGAGCTATGACCCTTCCCCCCACCAAAAAAAAAAAAAAAATAGTTGTCTTAGTTATGACTAAAGAGCTGAATTAAATGGACACATAGGAAGGTGCCTTCCAATGAGTCATTGGTCTATGTAGCCCAGTATTGTCCACACTAGGAGACTGTGACCAAAGGTCACCCAGTGAACTTCGTGGCTGAGTGGGGACTAGTCCAACACTCTAACCGCAACACCACCCTGGCAGAACTGCACAGATCGCTTGCCAATGAATGTGAAATCACTCCCAATTGCCTATAAATGCAAAGCACGCTGCAGGAATTTAAAGGGAAAAAATCAAGTCTGATGCCTGCCAAGATGAGGAGCAAAAAATCAGGAAGTCAAGCTTGAGCCCAGATTAAAGGAGAAAGAGGGAGGTGTCACTGCAATATATTGGAATATACTCAGAGCAGCATTTCCACATGTTAGGTTCTGGACAAGGAAAGGCTGGGGAGGAGCAGAGTATTATGAGAATACTGGAATCAAAGACCTCTCCACAGCATTATTACTGAGCGAGACAGTGCAGGAGAAACAGCTGGGGACAGGAGGGCTCTTCCACGCCAGCACCAAATACTGTACGCACACAGCAGCAGGGAATGAGAGTGTGCCACTCTGCTAGACATACTCTCCCAGCTTCTCATCCACTTTCAGATCTTGTTTGCCAAGCATGAATGTTTTCATACAACAGCCAACACACCAGGGAAGAGCAGAAAATCTCAGATTCCCTGTTGTCTATTTGGATGCTATGGTCTTGTACAGTTAATGCTTGTTTCAATGAGGCTTAAGAAAAGCTTATTTCAATGAGGCTTGAGAGCCAGGGTTAGAATGTTGGACTAGAGAGACCAGGATTCAAGTCCCCACTTGGCCATGAAGCTCACTGGGTGTGACCCTGGGCCAGTCACTGCCTCTCTCAGCCTAACCTACCTCACAGGGTTGCTGTATGGATTAAATGAGGAGGGTTAGAACTATGTACACCACGTTCCGCTCTGCGCAGAAAAAAATGGGATATAAATGCAGTAAATAAATTATAAATAATAAAAAAGAGTCTCCAAGCTTGAAGGCAGGGAGGAAGGGTGAAGCTTAGGCCTAGGGGCCAAATGTGGCTTCCAGGTCTCTCTACCTGGCCCTCTAAACTCTCCCCAGGCCACACACTCCATTTTAAGGGCATCCCCTTCATTCTACTCAGTTCATATGGAGAAAAAGTGTGTGCCAGCGACCTCACATGAAACTCACACATGCCTCAGAAATTGCACAGAATCTCCTTCTTATCAAGCCAATCAATGTAGCTCTTCCCAAAGGGCAGAAAACACTAAAGCCATTAACCTGTTAGAGACAGTTGCTGTGCAGATCCTCAGCTCAGCTGCACTTAACTGGTGTTAAACCAAGCCCAACCAAAAACGCCATTGTGGACACAGCCTTAGGTGCAATAGCAAAATGCTCTTCTGGCTGATCCCCTGGTCTCCCAAAAAGTAAAGTTCCCATCACAAGTCCTTCTGCTTTCTTTTTAACCACAAGAAGCTGCTCTTACCCAGAATATGCCATGCCTACAAGTCACTCACAGGCCAGGATAGTGACTCATGGGTACGGCTAAGATGATTCAGAACCAGCAAGAAGGCCTCAAAAGATGCATCATGCCAGCATCTGGATGTCATCAAAGGTCTGTCAACCTAACTAAAATAAGGTCAGGTTCCAATTTTGGAAGTACTGAGCTACTTAGCTGAAGCCCATCAACACTTGTCTCTCTTAAGTTGTTATTTTGAAAAGAAGCAGAAGTGAAGGTACGTATAGCATTAGAAGAACACTGCTGGATCAGGCCAATGGCCCATCTAGCCCAGCATCCTGTCCTCACAGTGGCCACCAGATGGGAAGTTCACAAGAAGGATCTAAATGCAAATGCAGGACTCAAATATCTCTGCCAAGGGGCATAAATTTGGCCCCAATGACATTACACTGACCACACAGGAACTTTCAAACTCTGCTCTAACACTTTACAATGAGTAAACAATCCCCTGTGTTGCAAAATATGAGCCATTAATATCAAAAGCAACATGATGGCCAGAAACAATTACAATGTGAAAAACTTTATGAAATAATTCAAAACATCAAAACTAACAAACTTAAGTCTCTGAAAGTCCTTAAATTTATCATGGTGCCAGACTTTACTCAGCAGAGAACAAGCTGTGAAGCTTTGAATAATCAGCAAATGTCCAATTCTGATGTCCAACACTGAACTCTGCTGAACAGTGTTTCCGGATAACAACTACTGTTTCATTTAATTCTTCATCAGCCAATTAGTTCAACACTCATAAGTAGAAAGATTTGTAATTTCTTCATTAACTGAAAATAAAATATTGAAACGATGACCTGCACATGCATAACAACAACTTCAATCAGCGTAGAAATTATAAACTGTAACATAAAAAGGTTACATACCCAATCTTTTTTCGAATAGATATAATATACATGAGAATGAAAAATACTCTGGAACAGTGCTCATGTGATTATGTAGTCACTGTTACTGACAACATTTTTTGAAAAATATATATAGCCAACCCCAGGTGACACTAATAACAAGGAGACTGAGTTTAAAGACACAGTGCAAAGTAACAGCAAAGATGCAGATAATCAAATAAAACAATCGAGGTCTAATTCAGAGTTAAGTCCCTCTGAATGAATAGTTTTAAACATGAAAATAAAACTGGTTTCTTGCTGCCGTAACTGTCGCTCATAATCTTTTCTGAAACCAATTGTCTTCTGATTCACCCATAAAACTGTAAATAATAAATCCGTGTCTGAATGATTGTGAGAAACAAAATGTTCTACCAGAGGTGCCTCCATACTGGCATTATGTATGCGTGAGCAATGTTCCCCAATCCAAACTCCAACTGCTCGAGTGGCAAAGCCTATATACAATAGGACATTGAGTAAGGTAGACCACGTCTCTGGTCTGACATGTACTAAATTGACGAATAACAAATCTGAAATTGGTTTTCTCATCATAAATTTCTTTAGTCTGTAAAGAAAATGGGCAAGATGAACATCTGCCACATTTATGGTGACCAGTGGGCCCAGAAGTGCTAATGGTACGAGTTATAATTCTTTTGGAATTCATATCCGTGTGTACTAACATATCTTTAATTGATTTGGTCCGTCTCAGGTGAATCAAAGGAAATTCATTACAACCTGGTACATTCCAGAGTACATGCCAATGTTTGCATATACCGTATTTTTTGCACCGTAACACTCACTTTTTTCCTCCTAGAAAGTAAGGGGAAATGTCTGTGTGTGTTATGGAGGGAATGCCTACGGGTGGCATGCCTACGGATTTTCCTCCTCTAAAAACTACGTGCGTGTTATGGTCGGGTGCGTGTTATAGAGCGAAAAATACGGTAATTCTAATAATTCTGTCTGCATGAGTGGTGTACTCTAATAGTGTGCCCTAACAGATGATCTCCGTAGACAACTGGATCGAGGCGGGTCAGGACTGCTGATCCTTTTAGATTTGTCAGCAGCCTTTGACATGGTCGATCATGATCTTCTGGACCACTGCCTCGCACACGTGGGGATACAGGGCATAGCCCATAACTGGCTGTGCTCTTTTATCTCTGGTCAGGGACAGAGGGTGGCACTAGGGAGGGAAATGTCGTCGCGCCATTCCTTGGTGTGTGGAGTGCCACAGGGCGCAATTCTCTCCCCAATGCTTTTTAACATCTTTATGTGCCCCCTTGCCCAGATTATCCGGAGCTTTGGGCTGGGCTGTCACCAATATGCTGATGACACTCAGCTCTATCTGCTGATGGATGGCCACACCGACTCGGCCCCGAACACACTGACCAGATGCTTGGAAACTGTGGCTGGATGGTTTCGTGGGAGCCGATTGAAACTAAATCCTTCGAAGATAGAGGTCCTATGGCTGGGTCAGGATGGCATGGGGATGAAGGACCAACTCCCTTCTCTTGCGGGGGCCCAATTAGTGTCTTCCGTTAAGAGTTTGGGTGTAATCCTTGACGCCTCCCTTTCCATGGAGGCGCAAGTTACAGCAACAGCCAAGGCGACATTTTTCCACCTTCGCCGCATCAAGCAGTTGGTCCCTTACCTTTCCCGCCCCGACCTGGCCACAGTGATCCATGCGACAGTCATCTCCAGGCTTGACTACTGTAATTCGCTCTACGCGAGGCTGCCCTTGAAGCTGACCCAGAAACTCCAGAGGGTGCAGAATGCTGCAGCGAGGCTCCTCACGGGGTCTCTGCTATGGGAGCATATTCACCCAGTGCTTTTCAAACTGCACTGGCTCCCGGTAGAGTACAGGGTCAGATTTAAGGTGCTGCTTTTGACCTTTAAAGCCCTTCATGGCCTAGGACCCTCGTACCTACAGGACCGCCTCTCCCAGTATGCCCCACGGAGAGCCTCAAGGTCCATAAATAGCAACACCCTAGTGGTCCCGGGCCCTAAGGAAGTTAGATTGGCTTCAACCAGAGCCAGGGCCTTTTCAACACTGGCTCCAGCCTGGTGGAACGCTCTGTCTCATGAGACCAGGGCCCTGCAGGATCTGATTTCTTTCCGCAGGGCCTGTAAGACAGAGTTGTTCCACCTGGCCTTTGGCTTGGAGCCAATTTGATTCCCTCCCTCTCTTTTTTCCTTTCCTTCTCCTCCTGCGATGAGGCTACATTTTAATATTTTAATGTTTCAATATTTTAATGTTGTATTTTAATTTTGTTTTTAAGTTGTAATCATTCAACTTGTTTTTATTATTGCTTGTAAGCAGCTCTGAGCCTGGCCTTGGCTGGGGAGGGCAGGGTATAAATAAAAATTATTATTATTATTATTAATGAGCCTATAATGCGATTTTGAGACTGTGAGGTGGTTGAGGGACTGAGAAGCAACGTCCAGTCCTTCGTAAGAGATTTATATTTGGACCTGTTGACAATGGTGGAAGGATATCCTCTGGAATGAAGAAAGTGAGCTAGAATATCTGCACTGTTATGGAAATCATGGTCAAAAGAGGTATTTCTTTTAAGGCGTAAAAATTTTCCATAAAGAAAGTTGTCCCTCAATCATCTGGGGTGAAAAGAATAGTGTAATAGAGAATTACAATCAGTGGGTTTTTTATGAGGTTTAACAGCAAGGAAGCCATTATGTTTTATAACCTCAACATCCAAAAAAATACAAGAAACGCAGCTATGATGACCCGAAAAAGATAAAGATGGATGTAAGGAGTTAAGCCATGTGGAAAACTGTAAAAACTCTTGTTCAGAGTTCAGTGCTGGACATCAGAATTGGACATTTGCTGATTATACAAAGCTTCACAGCTTGTTCTTCACCAGGTAAAGTCTGGCACCGTGATTCATTTAAGGACTTTCAGAGACTTCAGTTTGTTAGTTTTGATGTTTTGAATTATTCCATAAAGTTTTTCACATTGTAATTGTTTCTGGCCATCATGTTGCTTTTGATATTGCTAACACTTTACAAAGCAGAACTAGGCTTACTTACTTACTGTCATTATTTGCTGCAATAAGTACCGGTAATGGGTGTTGTGTTTTTTAAGGAAAGGAACAAGTTTAAAGCCTCAAATGTCTCACCCCAGATGAAAGCATGTTTTCTTGCTCTATACAGCTTTCCAGAGGCTGCACAAAGGGCAATCCTTTATCCCCGTCTTCAGGTTCTAAACGCCACTAAACAGTACCTGCCTGACACCTCATCAGCAGGTTTGCCAGTTGACCCTCAGTATGCCTGGACTTCTACAGCAAGAGGCATTAAAAATGCTGAGAGTCAGCAGCAGCTGCTAGAAATATACTGAGTATTATTCTAATCAGACCTGTGATGCAGCTTGTAAGATTATAGGAACATATGGAGAACCCTGACGGATCAGGTCTGTGGCCCACCTAGTCCAGCATCCTGTTCTCAGCGTTGAACCAGATGCTTGTGGAAAGAGTGCAAGCAAGAATCAAGCACAGAAGCAGCACTCTCCCCTCCTGTGGCTTCCAGCAGCTGGTAATCAGAACCATTATTTCTGAACCTTTTCCAACTCTACCATACCCTCTCTGACACGATATATAATAACATAGGAAGCACTGAAGCCGACATAGAAGGGGAAGAGGAAGGTAAAGGAGGAGCATGAAAGCCTGGTACTCATTCCTGGTTTCATAAACTATGGTTTATGAAGGTTGGAAAGGTTTTCTGAACCAGGTCAATGACTGACTCTCAGGTTTGATCAAACCACTGCTTGCCATTGCCGACAAAACTAAAAACGATGGTTTGTAAATGCTCTCAAATCTGAATTGTGCACCAGCTTCTTCTCCCTCACTCCCTATTCCCTTTAGAGACTGTGTGCTCTCCTCCTCCCAACACAGGAGCTTGATCTCAGGTGTGGGGTACATTTGCCTCTCCAGATATTGCTGAAGTACAACTCCCATCATCCACAGACATGTTCAGCAACATCTGTATGGCCGAAGTTTCCCCATACCTAATTCATCTCCACTAATATACCAGAGCTTTTAAAAGCAATCAAGAGTAAGTTTGAACAAAAGAACCAGTCCTCTTAAGTCAATCTAAGGAAAACTGGGTGCTGTTGTAAAGAGAGGGGGGGGATGCAGGTGGTTATTCTTTTCTTTCAAGCTTTTAAACAGTCCTAATTAAGCAAGTTAAAACAGCTCCTAATTAGCTAGTGTCAAGAGATGTAGTCATCATTAAGACCACATTTCAGAAACAGCCAGAGAAGGGGCGAGCTTAAGAGCTTCTAACACAGAGTTTTAGGTTTCAACAATTTAAATTACACCCATAAGCTGTGATTCTCAGAAAACGAGGTTTTCAACTGAGAAGTAGAGTTTGCATTTGATATCCCGCTCTATCACTACCCAAAGGAGTCTCAAAGCAGCCAACATTCTCCTTTCCCTTCCTCCCCCACAACAAACACTCTGTGAGGTGAGTGAGGCTGAGAGACTTCAGAGAAGTGTGACTAGCCCAAGGTCACCTAGCAGCTGTGGGATGTAAACACAGGAGCAGTCCATGACAACGTTCCTAGAGTGTACATGTTAGAACATGGGGAGGGATGTCTGTCCAGCAAGCAGGTAAACTTCCTGGGGACGGACTTCCTCCGCATATGACCAGAGATGGGTGTGGCCTCACCTGTGCAGGTAATGATAAAAGCACAGGGCAGGCAGCCACTCTCTCTCTCTGCCATCTTCCTTCAATGAGGAAACATCTAAGGATGCTCTCTTGGCTCCCAGCCAAGAGAGGGGATAAGGACTATCTTCGCATAAGATAGATTCTGAATGTATGTAACCTTTTTAAGCTGTCTGCCTTCTGGGATCATATTGTGAACAGAATGTGAGTAAACTCTTTTATAAAGACTGTGTCATGTCTTGTATTTTAAGAGGGAAATTACCAGGGTAATTATTATAGAGGTTCTAGCAAACCTGTGCACACGTTACTGTTGCGAACTTAAAAGGGAATGTTTATAAACTCTGCTGATATTTTGGGAACTTGTTAGCACAAATTGGATTAGGATATAATCTCACAATATATCCTCTCCTGCACCCCAGAACATTCCCACAGCAGCTGCATGTGGAGGAGCAGGGAAGTGAACCTGGTTCACCAGATTACGAGTCTACCGCTCTTAACCACTACACCACACTGGCTCTCAGGCAGGATAATATTGCAGAACCTTCTCCATTTTTAAAACACACACACACACACAACCCCCCCCCCCACACACACATATACACAACATTTCTAGCCTTTTAAATGCAGACCAAGATCATTTCTGACAAGCGTAAAAAGGATGACTAAGCTTTATTTATAGGGCAGCCTAAATAACATGGATCTTCTAAGGAGTGGGGGAGAGAAACATTAGGTAAAAGTGTTTACGCTGAAATCTAGTTTTTCAGATTGTTTTGAGGTTTGTTATTTCTAAATGGAGAAATATGTACTATAATGGATGAACCAGGAGAAAATTGACTGCCAGCAAATGGTAAGCTGGCGAAGTTCAAGTAGGTAGTGTCAAGAGAGATATCTGTCATTGGGAAGGCATTTCAAAAATTGAGAGAGAGCTTAAAACCCCATCATGAATGTCAGTGGTAATCTTTATTCTCTTTCTGATGTCAAATGAAAACTGTCTTTCATTTTAATTTGCCCAGGGCATTTCCAGACATGCATTTATCATGGGATGGATGTTCCTCATACATGAAAATGTTTTGCGGTGCCCACCTGTCTTCACTGGCATCAAAATACCAGCCTATACATTTTTCTCATTGACTTCATACAGTGCAAAAACTTTAACTTGGAACTGTGTCAGAAATATAGTGCATGGATAATGTAATGTTTCTGAAAGCCAGTTGCTAGAAACTGCAGGAAGAGAGAGTGTTCTTGTATTCAGGTCCTGCTCTATGGTTTTCCACGGAGGAATCTGGTCAGCCCCTGTGAGAAAAGAATGCTGGACTAGACGGACCACTTGCCTGCAATGTTCCAGCCATGTTCTTCTAAGGTCCAGAGTGGTATGGTATCATCATTATTTTCAATTGTTTTACTTCCTTATTTTCTTTACATTTATTATTCCTTGTAACTGTGGTTGAAGATGAATAAATGTTGATTAGATGTTGTTATTTCTTAACTTTATTTCATTTTCATTACTAAGAATTTGGATTGGCGACCAATGGCAACTTTAAAAGCTCACCAAGGGGTCTATGAGTTCAAAAGTTTGGAAAACCATAAGAACATAAGACAAGACTGCTAGATCAGACCAGTGGCTCATGTAGTCCAGAATCCTGTTCTCACAGTGAGCAACCAAGTGCCTCCTACAGAGGTAACCAGAACATGATGGCAAAGCAACTCTTGCCTTCTGTGGTTCCCAGCAACTGGGGAAATGAGTTCCACAGTAACTCTGTGCTGCACAATGAAAGCCTTTCTTTGATCTGTCCTGAATCTTCCAACATTCAGCTTCATTGGATGCCAATGAGTTCTAGCATTATGAGACAGGAATAAAAACTTTACTCCGTGCCATGTATAATTTTATAAACATTATCTACTATGTTGCCTCTTACTCATTTTTTCTATAAACTACAATGCTCCAGATGCTGCAAACTTTCCTCATAGCAGTCACTCCAGTCCTGAAGTAAAGGATCCAGGGTTTTTAAACGAACAGCAGGCAAGTATAGCCTTAAAACAAAACAAAAAAAGGTGGGGGGACAACTGCACATGTCTGTCCTGTGTCAACTCTTTAATGAGGAACAAATGAAATCAGGAACGCAACATGCTGCCCGTTGCTGGCTCATTAAACAAATCACGCTGTCAACACAGATGGTTTTGGGGGACGCGTGCAGTTTATCGTAAAGAGAAATTCTCCCGGCAGAAACTTGAACCACTTCCAAACTGAAGCTATCCTCCTACCCTCTTGGCACATGAATTCCAAATCCTTCAAAGAGGAAAAGAAGTACAATGATTGGTCCAGGAGATAATGAAGGCTGGGACTCACACAGGAGCATCAGCAACTTCACTGCTGTACCCACTTGTTCCCTTCACCAGATTTAACCATTGTTAAAAAAACCTTGAAACGAAACCCACAATCAAATTAATGAGTAGAAGTTAAGCGATAAGTGTTCACTGTTAACTCTTAAGGGTATAAGAACAGCTTTCCTGCTGGATCAAGTCAATGGCCCATCTAGTCTAGCATCCTGTTCTCACAGTGGCCAATGAGATGCCCCAATGGGGAACCCTCAACCAAGACTTGAGAACATGGACAATGTCCCCTCTTGAAGTTTCCAGCAACCAATATTCAGAAGCATTACTGCCTCCGACCATGGAGTCTGATTGCTGCCATTATGGCCGGTAGCCATCAACAGCCCTCTCCTCAATGAATCTGTCTAATCCTCTTTTAAAGCTATCCAAGTTGGTGGCTATCTCTGCCTCCTGTGCGAGTGAGTTCCACGGTTTAACTACTGTGTGGAGTACTTTATTTTCTCTGTCCTGAAACTTCAAACGTTCAGCTTTATTCGATGCTCACAAGTTCTAGTGTTTTGAGAGAGGGAGAAAAGTTTTTCTCTATCCACTCTCTTCATGCCAGGGATAATTTTAAAAACAGGTTGCCTCTTAGTCAAATTTTCTCTAAACAAAAAAGCCCCCAACACTGCAACCTTTCGTCATAACAGAGTCGCTCCTTCCCTTGTTCATTTTGGACCATTCATGCAGGGCGCTGGCTAGGCTTATGGGGCCTTTACTGTTGCTTGTTTGAAGGCAGAGTCTGACCTACATCCTGCCTACACTCCCTTATGCATGTGTGGGGTGGGGACAAGTTTAATAGCATAAAAAATAAAATAAAATGTAAGCTCCTAGTTACCATCTACAGAGGAATCCCTGAAAACCTTCTAGGAACCCCTCAGTTTCTGGAACACATTTTCAAAACCAAAAGCAGAAGGGTTTGGAAGTATAGGCACTTTCCCTCTCTCATTTGGGGAAGGGGCCATAGTTCATTGGTACAGTATCTGTCTTGCATGCAGAAGGCCCCAGGTCCAAGCCTTAGCAGTACATCCAGGTAGAGTTGGTAGAAATTCCCTACCTGAGATCCTGGAGTCATTGTAGACAGTACCGAACTGGATGGACCAGTGGTTTGGCTCAGCATAAAGCAGTTTTCTATATTCCTTTATAAAAATTGAGACAGCTCTTTCCAGCAACAGCCATGACAATCTTCCACAGGAGGGAAAGGCACAGCAATACTGGGATAGCATAATCCCAACTCTTTAGCACTTTCATGTTTTATGTTGTGGCCAAAACACATACATGCACACCTCCATCCAGAAAAGAGAGAGATGTATTGTCACAGTCCAAGGATACACTGCAGCTAAGTAAAGACAATCAAGGAGGGAGCAGAATGGTGAAATGGGCATGAATCGTTCAATCATAGAATTGTAGAGTAGGGCCTAGAGAGATATCCCAGGGCTGGATAGAGAGGTCTGAAGAGATGGATTCAGCCCAGGGGCCTGAGCTTCCCTCACCTATAAACTATATCACATATTGTGACAGTTTCTTCAGGCAATGCTTCCCACTTGCATCCAGCACAGCCTCCTCCTGCCACCCTGTGGACATCTCACAACAGATTCCTGTAAAAAAGACGTGTGTCTTTCTTTGTGTGCATTATCACCACCACCAGAACATCTTGGTTCAAACATCTTAGCGCATATCATGCCCATTCTTCAACACACTGCTTGGTCAAAGGTGTCTCCAGATGTTTTGCTACTCAATCAAAATCTGTGGTCACGACCAACTCATTCACCTTCAATTCATCTGGAGAAGCCAGAGGAATGTAAGAAGAGCCCTGGTGGATCAGACCAGTGACCCATCTAGTCCAGCATCCTGTTCTCACAATGGCCACCAAGATGCCCCAATGGGAAATCCTCAAGCAGGATCTGAGCACAAGATAAACACGCCCCATGCATGTGATTGTTGTTGGAAAAGTGGAATACAAATATAAAATCAAAATCTATCAAATTCTCAGCAACTGGCATTCAGAGGCATACTACTTCTGACAGTGAGGCTGGAACATAAGAAGAGCCTAGCTGACAGATCTGATCGATGACCCAGGATCCTGTTCTCATAGTGGCTAACCAGATGCTCCAATGGGAGGCTCACAAACAAGACATGAGCACAATAGGACTCCCTGCCCCATAGCTTTCAGCAACTGATACTCAGAAGAATGCCTAGTGGCCATAAAAATATTCAAAGCACTCTTATGTCTCCTAGTGATGGTTAAGAGACCAGCCCGCTTTGTGTCTACACTGGAAGTTTACATGGTATTCCTGGGCTCTTTACTGATAAAAATCCACAATCAAACTGCATCATCAGATTCATGTGTCCTTTCTGCATATAATACAGAGGCTGGGAGTGTCCCTTGCCTGAAACCCTGCAGAGCCACTGCCAGTCAGTGCAGACAATACTGAGCTAGATGGAACCATGATCTGACTCTAAGCAAGACAGCTTCCAATGTTTTTATATCCCTAGTGCATCTCTTAATACTTTCATGGTCCAGATACGACCACATCTAAGCAATTCAAAGCTCAGCAGATTCTGGAAAGGAGTTGCAGGCAATATCTCCCATGGGTATAAAATATGATTCTGCAGATCATTTTCACACCAGGCCATCTCCCATTTATTCTTAACATTATGATCTTGTATTCTGATTTAATATTTTTTATACAAGAGATACAGAGACTTAGATAGTGGCAGCTTTAGGCACATCAGTTCTCTCCCTCTCTGTGTGTGCGTGTTACTGATGAACTCTGGATTCCTCCACTTTGTAACACATATTACAAGTCTCTTAGGACCATGAGTTCATTCCTTTCAGCCCAGATATCCATGGATTCCACAAGCGATGGAGCCGGAACCTTGAACTCCACCTTCAGTTACAACAAACAGATGAGCTCAGCTTCCTGAAAAGCAGCACATACAAAAAAGGAGATTTGTTCCTCTCCCCATATTGTGCTGACGAGAAACTTTCACCTGGGCTCAGCCTACTTAAGGTCTGGTCAGATAAATGACTTTTTTTATTTAAACAATTGGGAGTGCATAATTTTGTAGGCTCCCTCTGGTGGAGGGGACCCAGCATTTGGATTGCAGATTTATTTTTATTTTTATACCCTACTTTTTTTCTCCAAGGTGATATACATGGGTCTCCCTCCTGCTCATTTCATCTGCACGCAACAACCTGTGAGGTAGGTTATAGGCTGAGAGAGAGAAAGGGACAGTGATTGGCCCAAGGTCACACCCAGTGAGCTTCATGGCGGAATGGGGAGCTCCCACAGGTCAAAGTCCCAAACTTTAACTGATACGTCACAGTGGATCTTTGAATTTGATTTGCCTCTCCATCATTTTGTATGTGCAACTGTCAGGACTATCTACTGATCAGTATGAAAGAAGTCACTGAAAGAAATGCACAAGCCACCCTACCTGCTACCTTCACATCATGTCCAAGTAACTGTACTTCATCACCACAACCACCTGTATAAAGTATCAGTATTGTAAAATGAGCCCTACTGGATCAGACGGGGGGGGGGGTCCTAGTCTAGCATCCTGTTCTCACAATCGCCAGCTGAGAATGCCCCAACTGAGAACCCTGCAAGTAAGACCTCTCTAGCTGTTTCCCATCACCTGGTATTCAGCAGTAGACTGCCCCTGGGCATGGAGGTTCTGCTACCATAACAGATCTCCTTAAGGGGAGACTGGCTGCTGGATCAGGCCAAGAGGGACCCATCCTGTTCTCACGGGGGCCAACCAGATGCCCCAGTAGAAAACCCGCAAGCCAGAAATGAGCAGAGCAGCAGCTCTCTCAACTTGCAATTCCCAACAACCGGTATTCAGAAGCATAATGCCTCCAACAGTGCAGGCAGAACATAGCCATCACCACTAGTTGTCACTGATTCTTCCTGGAATACAACCAGGCCTCCATTGCCAATCTTCTTTTGCAATGTGAAGCCACAGGAGAGAACAAGGTAAGCTTTAGAGTGTAGTTTGTGTGTTATTTAATATTTACAAAAATAATTACATACCAACCCTTCACAAAACAACTTATAAATGCAATGTAAAACTATCATTAAAATGACTGGCTACTTAAGAAGTTTTTGTTATCTGCACTGGCTGATAAGCATCAACAAAAGTCTTCAAGAGACACCTGAAAGTCAAAAGCAAGGGTTCCTGTTGAATCTCTGCCAAAAGAGTGTTCCACAGCATGGGGGTTTTGATATTCAATGCCCATTAGCACTTCTCTGGTTGACTTAAGTAAGCAGGCTAGGTTATAAGGCCTCAGGTAGTCCTTAAAGTAAAGCATGTTGTTCATGCAAGGTCAGCACAAAGACTCAGCCAGTGCCCCAAATGAACTGAGAGTGCATCCTAAAACATCACTTAAAATCCCCTGCTGCAATCAGAGATTCCACAGGAGATATACAGAAAATCATCAGCTCAACTTGGAAAGGGTCCCCTGGTGAGAAGTCTGAAAACCACTAGGTATTTTCTTTCTTTCTTTCCTTTATTTGGTAGTCATCAACATGGTGCCTGCAGACTCCACTGTGCCTATTGGTCCCTCCTATGGTGCTCAGTGCTCCTGCCAACCTAGCAGTTCGAAAGCATGTCAAGTGCAAGTAGATAAATAGGTACTGCTCCAGTGGGAAGGTAAACAGTGTTTCCATGCGCTGCTCTGGTTCGCCAAAAGCGGCTTAGTCATGCTGGCCACATGACCCAGAAGCTGTACGCCGGCTCCCTTGGCCAATAAAGCGAGATGAGCGCCGCAACCCCAGAGTCGGTCACGACTGGACCTAATGGTCAGAGGTCCCTTTACCTTTATGGTGCTCAGAAAAGATATTGGGAAATAACCCCATTTTGTGTTATGCCAAACACTCCATGGCCATCATTTTGTGACTGACACCCACGGCATTCTCTCTAAATTCCAACCTCTCCCAAAAAAGTGACCTCTTATTTTACGTATTGTTACCTACCATCATTATATGAAAATGAATCCCACAACCTAGTAGGTGTGAGTACAGCTACAATTTAGAAGGTGTCACATGACACAGAAGCCTTCAACCTGAAAACACAGGACTTGATTTCATCAGAATCTTCACCAGAATCAGAACCCCCAAATGCCTCAATTGCTCAAATGTCGAATGTGGTATGTAGTATTAATAAAGCAGACCCATTTGTACAAACCTTCAGTTCTCTTAATTCCATGTGTCATACACTTCCACAAATTAATATTTTTGCTACATCTGCAAACAGATTAAAACACTGAATGCAAATTACGCAATTATTTTTTGCATGGGAAAAGGAGTTAAAATTAAGACACAGATGGAAGCCCTTACCGTGAACCAGAAAGACGTTGCAGTGGGCAGACCCATGCCTGGATGCTTCCTTCTTCCCTGGGCCTTTGATAAAGTGAAGTGTGGGCAGACTTGGCCTCCGCTGGTCCCCAAGAACTTTTCCAGGCTGCTGACCCATAAAGTATTGAAAGGTGGGTGGTCCCAACCTGAGAAGACACCAACCTTCCAGATTGGCAGAGATACCTTCACAAGGAAGTGTGTTCCTTGGGGGTAGCGTGGGACGGGGACCAGATCACTCAAGGCATGCGGTTCAAGTCAAGAGGCAGAGCACATTTTTCCAGACACTACTTGTTTCTCGGAACACTATATTAGAAGTTCCACTTGGCAGCCGCAAAAGCCACTTATTTATTTATTTTTTTAAGTTTTCTAAGTGAAGAGGGGAAGAAGAAGTCTTGTCCCTGATCTTCCACTGGGTGAGCCGATACTAGATCTCACCCAGGGCAGGGAGAGGTCATTTTGCTGTAGATCGGTATCAAAATTCTTCTTTTCTTTTCTTTTCTTTTCTTTTCTTTTCTTTTCTTTTCTTTTCTTTTGCATAGCAATTACTTCTCACCGGCCAAAAAAACAGGCAGCATTTGGCTTTCAAGTATTATTCAAGTCTGAAAGAAAGGTGTCTGTGTGATAAGGTCATTTATTCTTCCCCTGATCACAAAAAAGGCATAAAGCAGTTAAAAATTTCTGAGGCTCTGTATTTGGGTTCCACGGAAAGTGGAATATTTCAGTGAACTTCATGGTCTGTGCCAGACTCTACCTGTCCCATAGCAAAAGTCACAAGTCACCCAGTGGCACTTCTCTAATGTCCCAGTGAAAGTGAAATGTGTAATTGTGCAGGAGGGGGTCATTTTGAAGAAGCAAATATTAAAGTCATCAGCAAAAAGGGAGATTAAGATGCTCCTGACCTGATCACATAAATATATGAATGTCACCTGACACAGGAGTCACAACGGCAGGAGGAAGGTTTTCACATATAAGCATGACCAAGCCAGCTTCATCCCAGTTCGGCTGCTTCGCAAAGGTTTCTTGGGATATTCCTTGGGAAGGCAGATGCTTCGGATCAACTCCAGCAAAAAAAACAACAAAAAAACTGACCAAAGACTGAAAGGACACCCAGAATGCCCCAAAAGAGATCAAATTGAGGATTAGTGGGGTTTGCACAGTCGACTCTGAAGCAGTAGAGCACCCCACATCCCCACCCAGCATCCAAAATCCACCGAAAAGTTGAGACCACCTGAAGCTGAATGCCAGGAGAAAGTCAGGGAGTTAGAGAGTGTTTGTTTGCAATCATAGTCTACATAGAAAGGGAAAGGGACTGAGGGGAAGAGGAAACACAGATGGAATGAAAAATGCGTGGAATGGAGAATGAGGGCTTGTCAGCAAAGAGGGAATCTCCCTTCTCACCCCCCCAAGTGGAAGAGGAGAGGCAGGAAAACAAAACTTTGAGGAATACAGAGTCTGTATGAAGAAGGAAGAGAATGAAAATTCCTATTAGTTTTGGGGGGGCGGGGCAGGACGGGGGCGGTGTTAATTAAAGCTTCTTTCAGTTAAATGGAAATCAAAGTCCTGAAAGGGAAGGAGGGGTAAAAGGCTGAAGTTAAAATGAATAACAATGGGGAAGTGGGGGAAAGTCACAGATTCTGATTTTTTTAAAAAAATGTGAGGGAGAAAATTATCCAAAAGGTGTGTAAGAGAGACTGAGGGGAACACATAGTGCAACTCCCTGCAGAAAATGTGAGGAAGAGGGGGAAATGGGGAAAGAGAGAGAGAGCAGCACACAAGACTCCAAATATCCCAAAAATAATGATGAAAACAGCGGAGAAGGGTGGAAATATATCCCAAAGCCTTAAAGGTAGAAAGGAGATATTGACGGGACGGGACACACACGCAATCGATATAGAAAACGGGGAACGGGGAAAGAGAAGGGGGTCACATATGAGGGAGAGAAGGAAAGGTCTCAATTTGGGGAAGGAGAAGAGGGTCTCAAATGAGGGGGCAGTAGTGGGGGAGTCTTAGATTCGACCGAGAGAAAAGGGGTCTCCAATGGGGAGGGGAGAGAAGGGAAGGTCTCGAACTGAGGGGGAGAAAGGGGGTCTCAGCTTGCGTTAAGTGAACGAAGGGGAGGAATTGAGCGGGGTGGAAGGGGAGGTGGCTCAGAGCAGGCCCGAAGCGACGTTGACGAGGCGCAGCCCGGCTTCCCACCGCTTCTCCTCGCCTGGGCAGCCCCACTACCCCCGCTTTCCCCTCGCTCTCCCTGCTTCTCCACACACGCGCGCCCACACACCACGCCCTCCCGGCCCTCCAGCCCCGGAGGCTGGGGGTTGCTTCGTCCTGGGGCTGCTGGATCCAGTCAGTCAGTGTCAGCCAGCCAGCACTTGGGCGGCGGCGGCGGCGGCCACCCGGTAGCGGCCATGATGGGAAGGGAACCGGTCTGCAGAGGAGGCTCATTGTTGCCGCCTTCTCAGCAGCGGCGCGAGGGGAGGAGCTCGCAGAGACAGCGGCCCGACCAGGGAGAAGGGAAGGGGAGGCTGTGGAGGGAGCAGGGGGGCCTCTTACTCAAGAGGGTGAGGGAGAGAGATCTCAAGGTTTCCTTAAAAAAAAAAGTAAGTCTCTAGCATTTGTAGAAACTGAGCTATGAGGCAAAAGATGTAGATGTTATTATTACTCGAGTAGACCTATTGAAAGGTATGTTTGCAGCCAGGTAAGTCCTACTTAGAGCAGGTTGATTCAAGTGGGTCTGGCCAATGACGCCCATGCCATTAACTAACAGGTTTCATTTCAGTGGGTCCACTCTAAAGTAGAACTAGCATTGGATACAACCCATAATTATTAATTGCACTTACTGGTTGCTTCTTCTTTTTTTACGAGAACAATTATACAAGCGTTAAAACCAAGTATACTGTGTGTGTGTGTGTGTGTGTGTGTGTGTGTGTCTTTGTGTGTCACACACCCTTGCCTGTTTCTCTGAGAAGGACTCAAAGTGGCTTACAGGTAAAAATAAGAACAGAAGGAGGGAAAAGCAATTAGACATTGATAAAAAGAATTACACATTGATAAAATTATAGCAGGTCTGAGCCTACCTCACTAAAAGGAAATTATTTACATTTTTGTTCAAGAAATTAGCCTGCTCTCTCCTCTTTAGTGTTTTACATTGTTGTCGTCCCTCCCAGGAACTTTCCTTTGGGCACTCGTTGTGTTCAACCATTTACTCCCAGGTAAATTGATATTAGATATCTTAGCGGAGTGTTCGAAGTCTAGGCATGTATACGTGTGAGCAACCTTCGGGCATCTGCAAGGGGGGCATCCCACACACAATCGCCAGATTTCCAGCTTCCATTTTTAAAAAGTACGTGTAAGCATTTTTAGAAGCTTTTTTATGTTTTAAGGCAAAATATAGGGGGCACTATTATGGTGGTGGTGGTTGGTTTTTAAAGAAACTAGCCTGCTTCTTCCCCCTTCATAGTTTATTTTGGGGAACCCCCCCTGGAAAAATCCCTGCTGAGCCCTATGGATGAGATCAAGGGGGTGGGGCTTAGTCCCAGTATGTATGTGAGTACTGTATAACAGATATCAGACTTGAGGGTCCAAGCTGTTTTTCAAAGTCAAAAGTACACAAAATCTATGGATCAAATACACAAACCCCCGCTGCAGGCTTGTTGACATTCTCAAAGAACTCTGGAAAATTTAGCAAGGCATGACTTAAGTCAAGGCATGACTTGTTATTGTGAATACAGTATTAGGCAAGCTTAGCGTTTCCAAAGCTTGAGACTTTGTTTACTAAACACCTACCAAATAAATATGCCTAAATCACTCTCTAGGGGTATCGGAAGATTTTCCAATGCAAATGGGCCTGATTTAAAAACATAGTACAGTTGTACCTTGGTTGTTGAACACCTTGGTACTCGTACGTTTTGGCTCCCGAACACCGCAAACCCGGAAGTGAGTGTTCTGGTTTGCAAACGTTCTTTGGAACCCAAACGTCCGGTGCAGCTTCCGATTGAGTGCAGGAAGCTCCTGCAGCCAATCGGAAGCCGTGCCTTGGTTTTCGAACATTTTTTGGAAGTTGAATGGACTTCCGGAACAGATTTCATTCAAGAACCAAGGTACGACTGTACCATAGAATTGTAGAGTTGGAAGGAACTACAAGGGTCATCTATTCCAAGTCAATGCGATGCGATGCAATGCAATGTGGGACTCGAACCTATGACCCTGAGATTAAGAGGTTCATGCTCTACCTATTCTACGTTTTGGTAGGTGGGGGACAGACTCCATGTCACTGCTGATAGCTTGCTATTCTCCATCCTGAATTCCTCCTCACACCCAGCTATGGAAACATACAAAGCTACCAGTCAGTACTATCTGTCATAGCAGTGACTGGTGGTCATTCTCCACAATCGCTGGTCTTTCTCAGCTTTTACTCTCAGAAATGCTTTTCGTTTCAGAACAGTGGCCCATGCATCTATGTGGCTGATGCCAACTGCCAATGATTTAAGATAGGGAGTCTGCCCCAGCCAGAGTGGCTTGGCTTTGCAGTCAGTGTTATGAGAGGAACAAAGGCCTCCACAATCACATGGCAGAAGATTCCAGGGTCTGTCTTTGGAATCTTTAATGCTAACTGGCAGTAACTTTCTGGGGTCTCAGGCTGGAATCTTTCCCAGTCCTTGTGTTTTAGGGAGTAGAGCATCTGCTTTGCATGCAGAGGGTCCCAGGTTTGATCCCCCAGCATCTCCAAATAGGCCTGGGAAAGATTCCTGCCTGAAACCCCCCAAACACATTGTCAGCATAGGCAGTATTGAATTAGATAGACCAATAATCTGATTCATTAGGTCCAATATTATTATTATTTATGTCCAGCTCGTCTCCATAAGAACATAAGAAGAGCCTGCTTGATCAGGCCAGTTGACCATCTAGTCGAGCATCCTGTTCTCACAATGGCCAACCAGATGCCCCAATGGGAAACCTGCAAGCAGGACCCAAGCACAAGAGGACTCTCCCCTCCTGTGGTTTCCAGCAATTTGCTACTCAGAAGCATCTACTGCCTCCAACTGTGGAAGCATAGCATTGTCATCATAGCTAGTAGCCACTGATAGTCTTATTCTCCTCCATGAATTTGTCCAATGCACCCTAAAAGCCATCTAAGTTGGTGGCCATCACTGCTTCCAGCAGGAGCAAGTTCCATAGTTTAACTATGTGCTGTGTGACCAATGCCTTCCTTTTGCCTTTCCTGAAGCTTCCAACATTCAGCTTTCTTTGATGTCCATGAGCTCCAGTGTCTGGAGAGAGGGAGAAAGGTTCTTCCTTATCCACTTTCTCTATGCTGAGCATAATTTTATAAACTTGTATCTTGCTGTCTCCTACTCTCTTTTTCTCTAAAATAAAAAACCCCAAAAGCTGCAATCTTACTATGTTTGCCTAGATTTGAAACACCTTTATTTTTGCACCAGGTTGTAGTTTGTGCTAGTTAAGAAGAGGTGGTGTTCTAACATTGCTTGACGAAACAAAAACGAAAACCCTACTTTTAAAATGGGGGGGGTTAGTATGGTTGGATTGGATGAATTGACTGGACCAATTAGTAGATGAGGAAGATGAATTATATATGTATGCTGTGTTAAAAGATAAAGACCACTTATTGGAGATGGCCCAATTGCAATATTTGCAGTTGCAGAATTTGTTAATAACCCTGTTTGGCCAAGCAGCTTTTACAACATCTAAGACACCAGAGATATTAGAACAATTGATTAAACCCTTTGAGACTAAAAAGCTGGTGGTCACTTTTTATAGATATTTGGTATCAATAAATCAATCTGATATGCAGATTCTGAGAAATGAATGGAATAAAAAATGGAGGTCCCTATGTTATCTTCTACTAGTGGGAAAGTGTTTTAGCTTTTGTAGCAAAGGTGTTGGATTTTAAATTATGTCTTATATAACAAAAAATTATTGAACTCCATAGAAAGGGACTATCTACAAAAACATACTGCTGGAGAAGTAGTAAGGATAATGCTTCTTTGAAACATGTTTATGCAGTGTCCCACACAAAGTTCTGGGAGAAAATACTAGGTTGTATACATATTACTTTGGGGGAAAACCTAATACTATCAGAGAATATTATTATTTAAAATTATCTACCCACTATATGGAATTTGACAACTGGTCAATGTAAATGGATTCTTCGTGCCCTCACTATGGTTAAAAGACTGATTAATCCAAAGACAGATAAATCAATGCCCCCTTTAATCAATGAAAAGAAGATATGACAACTCTTGCAATATACAAACCGATTGTTTATAGAGGTAGATTGTTTATGGACAAATTGTTTATGGACAAATATAATGACATTTAGAATGCATTTGTAAAAAAAATATAGTAGGTTATAAATAATAATTTTATTACTTATCCTCCACCCATCTGGCTAGGTTGCCAGATGTATTGGAATAATAATTTAATTTATATTAGGCAAGCATGTACACCCCTTCATGGATCACTGCCTTGCCGTGGCGAAGGGGCTTGAATAACTCAGAGAAGCTATGAGCTATGCCATGCAGGGCCACCCAAGATGGACAGGCCATAGTGGAGAGTTTTGACCAAACGTGATCCACCTGGAACAGGAACCGGCAAGCCACTCCAGTATCCCTGCCAAGAAAACTCCATGGACAAAGACAACAGGCATATAAAAGTTATGACGCTGGAAGATGAGCCCCTCAGGTTGGAAGACATCCAACATGCTACTGAGGAAGAGCGGAGGACAAGTACAAGTAGATTCAGAGCTGATGAAGCGGCTGGGCCTAAGCCAACCGGTCGCTCAGTTGCGGATATGCCTGGCAGCGAAAGGAAAGTCCAATGCTGTAAAGAAAAATATTGCATAGGAACCTGGAATGTAAGACCCATGAATCTTGGTAAGTTGGATGCGGTCAAAAATGAGATGGCAAGAATAAATATCGAAGAGAAGACTCCCTGGAAAAGACCCTGATGTTGGCAAAGATTGAGGGCACAAGGAGAAGGGGACAACAGAGGATGAGATGGTTGGACAGTGTTCTTGAAGCTACCAGCATGAGTTTGACCAAACTGTGGGAGGCAGTAGAAGACAGGAGTGCCTGGCATGCTCTGGTCCATGGGGTCACAAAGAGTCGGACACAACTAAATGACTCAACAACAAGAAGAAGAAGCATGTACAAAATTGCAGTTTTTTCTTATTCTTTATCTTTCCCCCCCCCCCTTTTTGTATTTTTATGTACTTTCTGTTTCCTTTTTTATTTCTTCCATTTAATTTATATATTGTCCATAAAATATAATTTTTTTAAAAGAACAGTTGTGTCACTGGAGATCCTCTATTATTTTGAGCCCAGGCTGGATGTGTGTCACAGGTTGGCCACTGTGAGAACAAGATGATGAGCCATTAGCCTAATCCAGCAGTCCCTTTTTATGTTCTTACAAAAGCAATGCAATGCTGAAAAACTCTCTGTTCATACAGAATAAAAATTCACCTAGGTCTGGCCAAAAGGATTTAGAGACCCCGTAGTAGCTGATACATGCCCTCTGGTCATCACAGGTCTCCAGATGTTTGGAGCTACAGCAGTCTGGCTGAAGCTGGTGGGAGCTGTCATTCAAAACACCTGGAGGGCATCATGTTGATGAAGGCTGCTGTAAATCCCTATTATTAATAACAATGCTATATCCTGCTCTTCTGAAGGTTTCCAGCATAAATAAAACCATATCATATAAGTGAATAAAAGTGCAATGGTTTCCAAAATTGGTAATGAAGAATATGATATACAACCAGCACTTAAAAACACCTAAATGGCAGCCAAGGAACATAATGGCAATAAAACTAGGTACTGCACATTAAAAGCCTGCCAAAATGAAACTGTCTGTCTTCATTTTCTGCAGAAAGTCACATAAAAGAGGGAGCCTGACTTAATTTCTGTCTGGAGAGCATTCCACCACCGTGGAGAAGAGCAGGGCAGAAATTGGCATAAAGTTTGTGTATTGTAATTTATGTACATAGGCGTAAACTTACTGCTATAATCTAAATAGAAATGCAGTATGTCTCACTATAGCGGAGATGTGATCAGGAGACTTGTGTGCCTACTCATTCAGCTGTACATTTGAACATAAGAAGAGCCTAGCTGCTGGATCTGGCCAGTGGCCCATCTAATCTAGGATCCTGTAACACAGTGGCCAACCAGATGCCAACTCCAGGAAACCCACAAGCAGGACCTGAGCATCACAGCACTCACCCCACTTGCACATCCCAGCAACCGGCAGTAGAGGCATACTGCCTCCGGAAGTGGAGGTAGAATGTAAGAAGAGCTGGCTGGCCCAGGCCAATGGCCCATCTAGCCTAGCATTCTGTTCCCACAGTAGGCAACTGGATGCCTCTGGGAAGCCTGAAAGTAGGACCAGGGCATGATAGCAATCTCCACACTTGTGATTCCCACCAGCTGGTAAGACCATAAGAAGAGCATGCTGGATCAGATGAATGGCCCATCCCACCCAACATCCTGTTCTCACAGAGACTAGCCAGATGCCAGTGGGGAACCTGCATGCAGGATCCAAGCACAAGCACTCTTCCCTCCTGCAGTTTCCAGCAACTGGTACAGTGGTGCCTCGCAAGACGGAAAACTCGCTAGACGAAAGGGTTTTCCGTTTTTGAGCTGCTTCGCAAGACGAATTTCCCTATGGGTTTGCTTCGCAAGACGAAAACGTCTTGCAAGTTTGTTTCCTTTTTCTTAACACCGTTAATACAGTTGCGACTTGACTTCGAGGAGCAACTCATAGAACACAGTGTACATAGTAGCCTTTTTTGAGGTTTTTAAAGACTTTGGTGATTTTTGAAGCTTTTCCAAAACTTCTTTTGCAGCCATTTGGTAAGTTAAGCTTTTAAAACTTTTTTGGGGGGTTTTGGATTTTGGGTTGGGGTGTTTGGAATTCAAGGACTTGGTGTTGGGAAGGGGTTTGCAAGAATCTGGAAGCTTGTGTTGTTTTTTTCTGCATTTTTATGATTTTCTGTGACCATTGGGCCACTCTGCTGTTTTTTTTAAAAAAAAATCTGGGTTTGAATTTTGAAATGCTCTTTACAGTATGTGTGACTTTAAAGAGCACTTAATAAACTCTTGTTGTACCAAATTTGGCTTTGTTTGGACTTTTTTTGACCATAGGAACGCATTAATTGATTTTCAATGCATTCCTATGGAAAACCGTGCTTCGCAAGACGAAAAATTCGCTAGATGAAAAAATTCGCGGAACAAATTAATTTCGTCTTGCGAGGCACCACTGTATTCAAAAAGTGTTACTGTCTCTGACCATGGGGGCAGAATACAGCCATGATATGTAGTAGTCATTGATAGCCTTGGTGGCTATTGCTACCTACTGTGTGTGTCAGGGGCTGACAGGGGCTCTGATGAGTGCGTGTAGCCAGTTGAATCCCTACCATTATCTATTTTTAATGTTTGAGGTTTTACTGTGTTTTCAACCTTTTGCTAAAAACTGCCCAGAATGGCTGGGGCAGCCCAGTCAAAAGGGCAAATAAAATCACCATCATTATCATTCCACTGTCTCCTAGAAACAAGGGAATAGCAGTGATGGCTTCCATTCAGAAGCCTAAGGTTGCATGTGGTCATCTCATCAGATGAGGGTACATAAGCTGAAGTGGGGGGTGCATGGTCCCACTGCTGCTGCAACTGCTCCATACAACACAGACCTGCAAACAGCTGTCTAGACACTAGATGCTGTGTGTGTGTGCATCTGGAGTACCTTGGGAGCTGTTGTAAGTGTGCACTTTTGACAATAAATAAGGGAAGTCACAAGTCTTCCGGCATGCAGCTTCTAGTGTTCTAATGTGATAAGAGAGGCATAAAAAGTTTGCTCTATTCACTTTCTTCATGCCATGCCTAAGATTATACGCTTCTATCTTTCTGCCTTTTCTCTTAAAAGTTCCAAAGGGGAATTGCTCCATCCCATGGATCGTTTCAGCTGCCCTTTTCTGAACTTACCCCAACTCCACAGCATCCTACTTGGGATGAGGTGACCAGAACTGCACACAGTATTCTAAATGTGGTCGCGCCATAGATTTGTATAATGTGATTCTGATATTAGTCATTTTATTTTCTATTCCTTTCCTAATGACGGCATGATGTTTCATTGAGGGAAGTACGTACTATCTCCTGAACTAGTGAATTGTGAACACAGCAGGTTGGAGATATCCTCTGCTTCATTAACGGCCTCATCGCTAATAATGCCACTGCGGGGACCCCAATTTGCCTCTGCTTTCTGAGTACAATAATTAATCCAGCCATATGTCATCTGCACAGAGACAATATCTTTCAAAAACTAGAGAGACTCAGAAGACGACATTTCACTAGCGTCAACGTATCTCCTCTATCTTTATTACAGCAAGCAGGCAGCATGCCTAATCTGACACTAAAGCAGCCCCGGAGCTTAATAAACGTGACACTAAAATGCACATTTCTCGATTTATAGAACTTCTCACGTTGCCATGTGCTAAAAGCAGAAAACTGACTTTGCAAGGCAGCTACCGTGGCATTCTGGAAGACTTGAAAAAGCTCTCAGGTGCATGTTTGAACTGTGCTGTAAACAAGCTGGTAAGCCTGGGCCTTCTCTAAACTGCCACGTCATAAATTTGTTTTCCCTGACATCCATATTGCTTTGGGGACAGTTTCCTTCATTCCCCTCCCTTCTTTATGGCTAAACAAAAACACAGGGAGATGTCTAGGTTGGTGAAAGATAGCAATGAAAAGCATTCCTGTTATGAGATAATTAGCAGGGAAAAGCAAAGAGTCATGGGGAATTTAAGCATAGAAGGTCCCACTTTCGTACAGTATTTTCTTTTTTGTTCAAGAAAAAGCTGCTTTGGAACTATGGCTCTGCCATAGTCCAGTCCAGAACAGCAATACCCAAACACAAGTGCTGCAATCAGAGATTCCCCAGGTCAGCCATGCCCTGGTGTCCTCTATGTTGAGCAATTATTATTACCTCACCTAGCTTCCCTAGGGTGTTCCAAAGTATGGGAGCAGCCACTGAGCAAGTCCTCTGTAATGCACTCTATGTGGGTCTGCCTTTGAAGTCTTTGTAAACTAATTCATAGGTCAAGTGGCTGATGGGTGCCAGGCCCTTTGTTTCCATTTCGCACAAACTGATGTGTTCTCAAGTTCAGTTCAGGTTGCTGATGTTACCCTTTAAAGCACTAAATCCCCTGCAACTTGGATCCCTTAAAGGACGCCTTCTTCCATATGTTCCTCCTCACATGCCCCAAATGAAATCGAAGGTCCTGGCTCTAGCTCTCTCAACCTTTTGGCTTTAAGCAAGGTAAGATAAAATATCTTGGGTTGGATTCAGAGATTATAGGAAAACAGGAAGCTTCCTTACACTGGGTCTACCGAGCTCAGTATTGTCTACACTGACTGGTAGCAGCTCTCCAGGGTTTCAGGCAGGGTACTATCCCAGGTGGAGATACCAGGGACTGAACCTGGGACCTTCTGCACCACTGAGCTACATCCCTTCCTTAACTACCCTTGGGTCCTATTGCAATTATTATGACTTTGTAATCACAATTTCAAATCATCAGTATAGATATCTTTTCCACAATCTCCAGTCTGACTGGGTTCAAACAACTTAATATAAGGGCATAAATCTAGGAAGATCAAGTTTATTTGATTGATTGATATATTTTGCCCTTCTATGAATTTTATTTTTTATGTGGTTTCACTCTTTCCATTAAGCAAAGTAAGATGAGCAGATGGGGAAGCTTGAATATATGTACAGTATTACTCTCTTTTATTTCTTATTCCTTTCTTAATGCTATTCTTTCCTCCCTTCTTTGTTGAGTTTTGTGTGAGTTATGAAAAAATGAGTGGTTTTCTTCTTCTTTGACCTTGCTGCTAGAATCTATGTATCAAAACTTTGTATGTGCCAACATGACATTTAATAAATACAACAGTAAAGGGTCAACCTACCTTAGCTGTTCTGGTCACTGAAAACATCTACCGGTAAGCACCTTGAAGCTTTGACAGTTTGTTCCTGCATCAAGGAAATAGGTTTCATGGTCTTAAGAGAACTCTGACATGATTTTCTCGAGGAGACGTCTGCCACCTAGCGCTTAGCTCCTGCCAGCACACTGGGATTTCCCCTCATGAAGAAACTGGATGATTCAAATAATATCCCTGTCTCCATCCTTCCTGGAAAAGGTTGTGCAATGAGCTTAAACAAAACACAAAGGACTATTTGGACTACCAGAGCCTTTGGTTGTTAGTGAGGCTGCCTCAGCCTCCCAAAAAGAATCACTATTTTTAACTAGAATCAGCTCCTCACACATGTACGGTACCTACCTGGAACCCTGATATGCTCCAGGTGCCCTTGTCAAACAAGGTAAAATGGATCATTGCTGGAGAAAGGGCCTTTTCCAGAATGACCCTCTGACTGTGGAATGCTCTCTCCAGAAAGGCTCACTTGTTAGTGTCAGATTAGGACCTGGAAGGCCAGGGTTCAAATTCCCTCAACCATGAAACCCACTGGGGGACCGTAAGCCAGTCACATACTCTCAGCCTACCCTACCTCACAGGGCTGTTGTGAGGATAAAATGGGGAAAGAACTATGCACATCACCTTGAACTCCTTGGAGAAGGTGGGATATAAATGCAATGATTAAATAAATTCAGTTTTTAAAAGTAAATGTATTGGTTATGTTAGGTTGTATCGAAGTTACACTCAGTGTAGACCTATTGAAATGAATGGGCTTCAGTTAGACATGCCTATTCATTTAAATGGATCTCCTCTTGAGTAGGATTATTGTTTAGTCTTGTATTATTTTTAATGTTCTTGTAAGCTCCCTTAGAAAGCTTTGTTGTTGCATGGCATATAAAAATGAGTCAGCAGGTAACACTAGGAATTTGGGGAGTTTGTTACTATGCTATGCATTTTTGTTTTTTTTATATTGTAAAGCACCTGGCGATCCTCAGATGAAGGGTGGTATAGAATTATTTTTTAATGGTTTCTTATGCCATGGTTTGTTTGATCACTTGCATCCTACCTAAACTATGGTTTGCTTACTGTCAACAAACCGCAATTTGTTGCTGGCTCACAAACCTTAGGTAAAGGTAAAGAAACCCCTGACCATTAGGTCCAGTCGTGACCGACTCTGGGGTTGCGGCGCTCATCTTGCTTTATTGGCCGAGGGAGCCTGGCGTGCAGCTTCCGGGTCATGTGGCCAGCATGACTAAGCCACTTCTAGCGAACCAAAGCAGCGCACGGAAACACTGTTTACCTTCCCGCCAGAGCGGTACCTATTTATCTACTTGCACCTTGACGTGCTTTCGAACTGCTAGGTTGGCAGGAGCAGGGACCGAGTAACGGGAGCTCACCCTGTCATGGGGATTCGAACCACCAACCTTCTGATTGGCAAGTCTTAGTTTAACCCACAGCGCCACCCGCGTCCGTATAACAGTAATGATTGTATTTAATGTTCAAAGAACTAATGTTTGGTTACGGTGCTGTAATTGGTTGCGTCATAAAACTGCCATCAGCCTCTGAAATTAGGATAGTACCTCACTAGTTGTTGGAAAATTCTGGTATGTATGCAAATGTTAAACTATAGATCTTACTCCTGCAGGATTGGATAAATTCATGGAGGAAATTAAGACTATCAGCAGAAGCTAGCCACTTCTGGCGAACCAAAGCAGCACATGGAAACGTCGTTTACCTTCCTGCCAGAGCGGTACCTATTTATCTACTTGCACTTTGACGTGCTTTTGAACTGCTAGGTTGGCAGGAGCAGGGACTGAGCAACGGGAGCTCACCCCGTCGCGGGGATTCAAACTGCCGACCTTCTGATCAGCAAGTGCTAGGCTCTGTGGTTTAACCCACAGCGCCACCCACTTACAAACCTTACCTTGCTTTAATTGTGGCTTGGCATTATGGGTGAACCTGGCACCCATCCTTAACTATGGTTTGTTTGGCTAGACACATCAGTAGCCTCATTCTCCATTAATTTGTTCAATTCTCTTTCAAAGTCATCCAAGTTGGTGGCCATCTCTGTCTCCTATGCGAGCAAGTTCCATAGTTTAACTCTGCACTGCTTAAAAAAGTACCTTCCATGTGAAGACTCTCTCAAACACATATGCACTCATTTTTTTAAACAACTAAAGTTTATTGAAATATCTCCAGTAAAAATAAAGAATTCCCCCCACCCCACCCCGCACACACACACATAGCTTGAAGCATCCACAGTATTACAGATGCTTTTTACGATGCTGGCTACATGTAGAGGAATGTGATGCTGCATTTCGGCTAGGTCAGGGGCTGAGGAAGCAGTAGCCATTGAGAAACTGTTGGACTCCTATCCTGCTGGAGCCCAACTTTTCAGCCCCTGCAGACAGTACAGCTAGTGGCTGGGGGTGGTAGTGTGAACTGTAGTCCAGCCTCATTGGGAGGGCCACAGGATAACAAACGATACCAAGATTCTTAAGCAAAAGTTCTCATCGTTTCCACAGTCCCCCTTTTTCTATTTGGTATGGAATTTGTAATGGAATCTCACACTGGGGGGAAAAAACACATCGGGGAGGCTAGATCCCTGAAAAGAAAGGACCATCACTGCCTCGCCACTTTCCCTCTCCAATCACCCCTCCAGTTCCAGCAGTCTCTGACGCGTCACCAGCACAATCTTCTCCATCACCTCTGGCTTGAGAAGGTCTTTGATCTGCTATTTTTTTAAAATAAAATAAAAGTTGAATTAGCATGCAAAGAAGATCACAACACACAGCACAGCCGGTTCAGGAACAATTTGTAGTCAATCTAAACCCGCCCTACAGATTTTTAGAATGCTTGTTTGAGCGGGAAGAAGCTGGCTGATCTGTAATTTACAGCACTGATCTGTAATGTCTCCAACTCTCTCTCCCCCCCCCCCCCAGCAGCTTTGCAATTGTTTTAAAAGTACTTGTAGGTTTGGGGATATTTCTCACCACCAGAACTTTCAAGGAAAAGGATAAATGGGTAAGACAACATGTGCTTCAATCAAAATCTTCATAAAAGCGAATAGCCCGTCTGATGGCTTACTGGTGTACATCTGCAAACTGCTCAGTAGAAGCTGGGCTCACATCACTGGCAAAAAATATTCTCACATCCGTTGTTAAAGAGATTGTGTTTGTCTTCAGACTGTCATTGTTCATGAACAGCTGTGTTAACGGCAAATTCAGTAGTGCAGGATCCCTTCCAGATACTGAGAGCCACACCCCATTCTAACATTATACTCACACTAAGATTGTGTAAGAAAGGGGGGTGGGGAAGAGAGACTGCATGAGTTTTGGAAGTCACACCTTTATGGCTTGCATTAATAACTGAAGAGGAAGTAGTGTCCTATAGATATACAAGGGGCCAACTCATTGGTGGGGAGAAATGGACACCCCATTTCATTACAGGAAAACATTATGGCCCGTGGAAGTGTGTGCACGTGTGGATGCATAGCCAAGCCAGCCTGCCACCACCCCTGCCACCCTTCCACAGCCCAGAACAAAGAGCAGCAATTGGATACATCACCTCATGAGAAAGGGAGGCCTCGTAGCAGTAGAGGATGCTGGTGTCATAGAGCATCTGTTTCTGCTCTGCCAGAGCCACAACGCAGTTCCGGAGTCGGGAAATCACTTCACGGTCAGACAAGGGCACTGGCTAAAAGGGGGAAGTAAGGAACCCACATGAAGTCAGCGGCCATTGTCTCAAGAGCAACAATGGAGGGTAGTGAAGGAAGAACCCCAAGTTCTCACACACAACACCAAGCCGCAGTTAAAACAAACCCAGGGTTTGCAACCCAAATAATGGTTGCAGACTGTGGTTTGCTGGCAATAACAAGCCAGTTAAGACGCCGGTCAGAGGTCACACATAACACTAAGTCAGTCAATCTAGAAGTGGGCAGTGGAATTACCTGGGCTGGGAAGGAACAGGAACTAAAAGGCAGGGGAGGTACTGAAGGCGTACAGATCTATCAGACTTTGAAAAGCTGGTGTCACTGAATCATATTCACCAATTTTGTTGAATTAATTAAATTAAATGGTTTTAATTAGATGTTGAATAAATGTGCAATTAACTGTTACTGTTTTGAACTTTGTTAATATCTTCTTTAGTGGGTCATGCAAACCGCTATTCTGAATAATGCTTTTCACAGGGTAGGTGGCAGGGGTCTGAAAAAGTTGGAGAACCACTATGCTAACCTGTGGGGTAACAAACTATGGTTTAGGGATACCCGATGACCATACAAGTGTGTTGTGAAAGACTTTAGACCTAACGTGAACAGGAGAGAAAGCAAAAGACAGCCTCAAGTGATGAACATTAGTTCTGGTGAACTGTCAGTTCAGGTACAACAGCAGTCTATAAGACACCAGAAGACGAAATTGTGGATATATTGTGGATGAAGCTAAATGTTGGAAGATTCAGGACAGATAAAAGAAAGTTCTTCTTCACTCAGTGCAGTTAAACTGTCAAACCCGTTCCCACAGGAGAAGGTGATGGCCACCAACTTGGATGGTTTTAAAAGAAGATAAGACAAATTAATGGAGAAGGCTATCAATGGGTATTAGCCACAATGGCTACAAGCTATGCTCTTCCTCCACAGTTGGAGGCAGCAATGCTTCTGAATACCACTTACTGGAGACCACAGGAAGGGAGAGTGCTATTGCACTCAGGACCTGCTTCCAAGCTTCCCACAGGCATCTGCTCAATCACCGTGAGAACAGGATGCTGGACTAGATGAGCGATTGGCTTGACCCAGCAGACTCTTCTCATGTTCTTTACTAGGTAGGAGGCTGAACCTCATAACACGTCCAGCACCACTGCTCATCCCTTACCTTGAGGGGTGGATCAAGGGGAAGAGGAGAATGCCAAGACTTGGCTGCAGGATACCAGTTGCAAACACCTAGTAAATAGCTTATTCATTCAACTCCAGCCAAGGGCTTTTCTCTGCTGCGTTCCCAAGGTCTGTTGGCTCACCTCCAGGCTGGTGATGAATCCCCCAGCCTCCTCATTCTTCTGTTTGGGTGTTGGGTAGATCCAGATGAACCCATTGTTGCCAAGGATAACAGAAGCCCCACAAGTCAAGTCATGGAAATGGGTCTTCTGCCGCTTCACAAGGGAAGGGGACACCTGGACGAGCACACCTTGGCCAAGCTGGAGAGACAAAGATGCAGACCTGAAGTCAGCATAGAGCAGTCAGTATGGGAAGGTGGTGGTTAATGCACCAAGGATGCTGGAGGAAATCTCCAATGTGCTGGAAGAGGGCAAAGTGTGTTGTAGTGGTTAGCATGTCACACTAGGACCTTTGAGGCCACATGAAGCTCCCTGGCTCACCTTGATTCAGGACAGATAAAAAGGAAGTCCTTCTTCACCCAGCGCATAGGTTAAACATGGAACTCCCTCCCATGGGAGTCAGTGATGGCCACCAACATGGATGGCTTTGAAAAGGATTGGACAGATTCATGGAGGAGAGGGCTATCAATCGCTACTAGCCACGATGGCTATGCTCCACCTGCACGGCCAGAGATAGTAACCAGTTACTGGAAGACGCAGGAGGAGAGGGTGTTACGAACAAGATGCCGGACTACATGGGCCACTGGTCTGATCCGGCAGGGTCATCTTATATTCTTGGGCCCAATCACTGTTTCCCACCTTTACCTACCTCACAGAGTTGTTGTGAGAATTAAATGAGGACTAGGGCCTGGGAGAGACCAGGGTTTAAATTCCCACTGGGCCATGAAGCTCTTTGGGTGACCTTGGGCCAGTCTTCCCTCTCAGCCTATAACCTACCTCACAGGGCCATGCGAATTAAATGAGGAGGGAGAGAATCATGTATGCCACTTTGAGCTCATTGGAAAAAAAGGTGGGATATACATGTACAGACATTAAGTCTTGAATGCAGTCATCCAAATGGCATCAAAACAAACCTGGAAAATCTTTTACATTACAGATTCAGCTCACACCCACAGAATATACAATCTAAAGCACTGCGGTAATTTATTTGGTAATTGTTTTTAAAATTTTCACTAAAGTTTGTTAAGGTAGGAAGGAAATGTATAAGGAAATACCTTACAGAGTGGTTGTTAAGGATTACAGAAAACATGGATTGCTTTCAAAGTACTATTGGAATACCAACTAATTATTTAAGTTCCCAGGAAGCAATTAATGTGAGCACAAGCTCTGGAACAGAGCCTAACAGAGAAAGAACTCTGTTAATAGAAGCAGAGAATTCAGGTGATATGTAGGTACAGGACCCTACATTGCTTACTGAGAAAGTTAAACATACCTTGATCATGGGGCTACCAAAAAGATTTAAAAATCCATCCCTAGAGTAATAGCAAAGGCTTAATCAAGTCAGCCCATTTTAGCAGTTATTCCTCACCACATTTTTTAATCCAGTTTGCTGTCCTTTCACCCTTTATTCCATAATCACACTTTTCCTTTCATCTTTTAAGTAAATGCTAATCCCCCAAAGTGGGTGGGTGGGCAGGATAATCCTCAATTGCAACCTACTCCCTGGCAGGGACCCTCCCTTTGCTTTTATCCCAAGATGGGGAAAGCAAAGACTGTAAGAAATTCCCAACCTCATAAAGCCCTAAATCTGAGCCCCAGGACTCAGAAAGAAAGAAAAAAGAGAAAGTTTTCCTGTAAATGTAATAATCACTTACACTGAGCAGGTGTTGCAATTTCCAAAAAAAAAAAAAAAAGGGTAGGAGGGCTTTATGGTCTCAGAATCACAGCCCCAGGAAGATCAAAGTTCAGAGCCCAAAAACTGGGGAGTAGATTCTCACAATATTCTAATTGGGGAACTTGATCTCTTCATCTCCTCAGGCTGCCTTCTGCAGGGAATTAAAAGCACCTGGCAAGGACATGCCCTGTCCTAGGGCAAAAGCCAGTGGAGCAATCATCTGATCCCAAGAGCAAGCATTGAACGAAGGACCCCACTGATTTCAGGTGCCATATACAATGCATTTGCCAGTACGGTATCTCTGCAACCCAGCTGAGCCTTCTAAGAATGTAAGAGCATAAGAAGAGCCTGCTAGATCTGGCCAATGGCCCATTTAGTCCAGCATCTTCTTCTCACAGTGGCCAACCAGATGCTGGTGGGAAGGAAACCTGCAAGCAGGATTCGAGCACAAAAGCAACGCTCCTCTCCTGTGGTTTCCAGCAACTGGCACTCAGAAGAATTACTGCGCCTGACTGTGGAGGCAGAGCATCATGGTTAGCAGCCTTTGATAAGTCCTCTCCACCATAGCTTTGTTTAATCCTCTTTTAAAGCCTGGCACATGTTCCGGGACATGCCCAGATTTTTCTGTGGCACACAACAGGCAGAATGACTTCACCACACAGAGCAGCAAGCAAGTAAAGCTGACCCACCTTTCCGTATTTCAGACTCCGTGTGTGCAGCGATACAGCCCCATCAGAGAACACCGCTTGGACTTCTGCCTGTCAGGATCGCTTAAGGAAATCAGCCAATTTTGTACAGGCATTTGCTGATGGGGAGTAGGGAGTAGGGAATGCCTCTTCTTCGCTTAGGGAAAGAGAACCTATGGCAGATAGTGTTGGATTTCCCCAACTCCCATCAACCGCAGCCAGTACGGTTAATGGTCCAGAGGCAACAGAGGGCGGTTATCAGATTTTTCACTGCCCTTGGCTTCCCCCTGGCCAAGTACTAGAGTATGGATACACTGATAAGGTCCCCTTCCTGCAGGTAATCTCGCATTGCCAGTTCATCCTCTGCTGATCTCCGCCTCTGAAAAACATGCAGGCGCACCCATTAAAGGAAGCAAAATTAGAAGGCTGTCATTCATTTAAATAGGTCTTAAGTCAGTTGAACTTAATACTGAGTCAGACACGAGGTCCATCTCTCTCAGTACTGCCTACACTGACTGGCAGTGACTCTCCAGGGGTTTGAGGCAGAGGGGATCTCTCCCATCCTTATGTGGGGATTGAACCTGGGATCTTCGGCATGTAAAGCAGGTGCTCTACCACTGAGCTATGACCATTTCTCGTACCAGTAAAAATTCCAGTCCTCATGATTCTGATTTAAATATCGATATAGGAAGCTGCCTTATACCAAAGTCAGACACTGACTGGCAGTGGCTCTCCAGGGTTTCACACAGGGAATATCTCCCACCTGGGAACCTTCTACTTGAAAAGCATGTGCTTTACCACTGAGCCAAAAGTCATTTCCCCTAAATGCAATAAGAGTGCCTCTGAGCATATGCCTGATATCAAGCAGGCAGCAAAATCACAACATACACACTAACCATTACTAGGAGTATTATTCTCTGTGTGCTCAGGAGTTGGAAATGGAGCCCTTGCCTATGTGAGGGCCCAATAAGCCTGCTAGGGTGTCTTTAGATAAAACACCCAAGGCTTCCTAGCTAATGCAGCTTTGGGAGGGCACTCACCAGCTCCCCTCCTGGAAGATTCATGGATGAAAGAAGCAAGACAGAATCCAGCCTGGAATTGGTCTCGACTTTCCACCGTTTCTGCTGAACCTAAAAAGGAAAAAAAAAAACATTTTCTTAAGTACTTGTTAAAGTCAAGAGATTTCTCTTCAATGGAGCATGGCAAGAGGAAGATTAGCCTGGCCCTATCCACTGACCCAAGAACCAAGAGTGCCTTGATTGTGTGCCGGTATGTTATTACCATGTTATGTTATTACAGAGGAGGGGCACCTTTTTCACCTCAAGGGCCGCGCTATCTCAGGGAGAGATTCTTGGGGGCCGCAAGCCAGTGGAGGGTGGGGCTGGGGCCAGAGGCAAAAGCCCACACAGAACGCTTTCTCTGTCCAACAAAGGGAGAGATGTAGTCACAACTCAAGTACATGATCCAGCTAGGCAAGAGCACTTGAGGAAGACTTGGTAGAGTGTGCAGCCTGGTGAGAGCCCCGAGGGCCTGACAGAGAGACCTAGAGGGCTGCATGAGATTCCCCATGACAAACCATAAACCACCTTGATGAGCATTTGAGCATTTTCCTCTCGACATGTTCTCTCTCATTAAATACTTTCAAAATACAAAAGTTGGTATGTTGTGTATATTTCAAATCTGGGGTAAGGATGCTGTGTGGTCTGCCCCTAAGATGCTGTTGGACTCCAGCTTCCATCAGTCCCTGCAGCCAGCATGCCAACGGACCAGAGCTGAAGTCCACCAACGTCCAGAGAGGTGCAGGTTCTCCACCTTCAGCTTAAAAAAAAAAAAGTGATATCCTCAGTACCTCTGTGATTCGTCCAACCACAATATCACCAACTTCGCCATTGTATCTGCAAGGAAAATAAAACAAAGACAACTCTCAAAAAGATGGTTCTTTGGTAACCTGAATTCTCTTGACTGAAAGGCTAGGGAACCTGCACACTTCCTCTGCCCCCAACCGTTATTCTCAACAGTCCACCTAAAGGCAGCAAGACCAGTCAGGACTGATGGTGCAAGCTGGGGAAGCAAATGAAATCATTTTTAGAATCAAGGAAAGCATCTGAAATCAAATATTCACTGAAGCGTAAATGTGTATTGTTTTTTAAAAGGGTCACCAGTTGCTGCGTAAGCAAGCCCACATCAACATCACAAAATGTAATTATGCACCCACATTGCATGTGTTTTTGTTCTTGCTCCTTCCGGGTAGTTCGTCACCCTGACCTCAGCTTTCATCTGCGGCTCAAGAAGCTGTCAGCATGAGACAGCGGCCACACACCAGTAGCAGCTTCAACTGGCTAACTAAACCAGGAGAGGGTAGCCGATGAATTTCAAACCCTTGGTGAATTAGAGACTCCCCCCTGCATGTGAAGATAGGCTCCAGCGGATTGAGTAGACCAATTGTGGGTCCAACAGTCAAGAAGGAAGTTTCTGCACATAATGTAGAGGGATGTGAGGGGCAGATGGGGCTCATCTACTTGGGAAGGTAGCCTATCTAGGAAAGGAAAACTCTGATCCTAAATCTCCACTTGTGCCTAGCAAGCCAAAACACCAGGATCCTGTGCCCTGTCTTGTCCACCGACCTGCTGCAGGTCAATGACTCACAGAAGATGGCCATCACTGACTATGAGCTGAAAACACTCGACGCTCACGTTGCCACTCTACAGGAAACCAGGCTCACTTTGAATGGCTGCCTCCGAGAGAAGAACTACATATTCTTCTGGCAAGGAGGGCATCCAAAAGAGCCAACTATTCACTGTGTCATCTGCGTGACAAACTAGCAAACAAGTTTTCTTCATCTTGTATTATTATGTTGTGAACCGTCCTGAGGGCTACAGATGAAGGGTGACATACAAGCTACAATTCTCAGTGTTAAACCACTCTAGGAATCGCAGCTCCCTGAAGGGAAGAGGGGGTCCCCTAACAATTCTCGGCACCCTGAACAAACTGCAGTTCCCAGGACTCTTTGGGGGAAGCTATGACTGTTTAAAGGGGTGCAATACTGCTTTAAATGCATCGTGCAAATGAGGTGTATGACAGCTACTCATCTGGAGCCTCTTACCTTGTTTTCAAAGCTTTCACACAGATCAGCTTGTTCACCCTGTCCACAACACCAGCCACAGAGGCAATGAGCTTCTCGCCTCCCAGGTATGTCCCATGGCCTCTACCAGAGAATAGGAAAAATAAATGGTCTGGCACACAACTCTGTAGATCAGGGGTGTCAAACTCAAATTCATCGGGGGCCGCATCAGCAGTTTGGTCACCCTCAAGGGGCCGGTTGTATCTGTAGGACTATGTGTCCACTCTTTATTATCATAAATTATTGTCATTGCATTCAATTATTACTGGTTTTTTTTGTAATAATGTAAGTAATAACTAGCTCTGAAAGCAGAAACATAGTCAGAATAATGGCAAGTAGATATTCAAATGTACAATTATTGTACAATTTATTGGAAAATGGTTTTTGGTAACAGACAGTAATTTATTTATTTTTTAAACATACAAATATTGCTAAACAATTTTAAACAACTCTTGTTGAGACATTTCATTCTGAATCTACTACCCAGAGCCAGGCAGAGGATGATGGCAGGTGGGTGTCCTGCCCGCCACCAACATAAATCCTGGCTATGCCCATGATGTCGTGGTTCACCCTTGAGTTTAGAATCGCTCCCCAAGCCCTACTCCCCGCCCCAACGGCCTCCAGCCCACCTGTCGATGGCGGGGAGCCCCGGTGGCTCCCTCTCTGCCCGCCCGGACCCCTGGCAGCCTTACGTGAACCCCGCCTCGGCTGGAGCAGGAGCACTGGCGGAGACGGCGGCAGCAGAGCCACCGAGCTTTGTGCTGGCGGCGGCGGCAACGACGGGAGGGGGCCTGCCGGTGGCTCGGATTGCGCCCGCCTGCCTTGGACTCCCGCGGACCTCTCTCCCTCCGCAGCCCTCCTCCCCGCTCGGGAGCCTTATGGGGGGTGGCAGGAAGCGCCTCTGCCCTTTCCTGCCTGCGGGGAGTATGCGGCGGCCGGGCTGGGCGCGCAGGCTCTGAGAGGCAGCCCCGGCACCAGCAACTGACCAGTGGCCTTTGCGGCGGCGGCGGCACCAGCAGCACCGGCGGCGGCAGCCTGCCCCCACCCCACTCCAAACATGAGCCCCCCCTTGGGGAAATAAGCCCCCTTTCCTCGGGGGCGCATGGAGCGCCTTTCGCCCTCTTCCCCCACCCATAGCATCTCCCTTTCCAGCGCCCTCCCTCCGTCCGTCCCTCCCTCCGCCAGCCCGATGCTTGGAGGCTTCTGAGTGTCCACTTGGAGGGAGGCCAGCAGGAAGGTAGCCCCCCTCGCCCCAGCGGCGGCCCGGCTCTGGGAGGAGGAAGAGGACTATGTCTTTGCTCACCGCGCTGGTGATGAGCGCAATGCCGAGGCGCACCAGCGCTGCCCGGTGGTCACCCTTGACCCGCCCCAGCAACACTTCCGCTGTCCCCGCAGCCCTCCACCCTGGCCAGCAGCCGCTTGGAAAAGGGCTCGTCATGGTCCAGCCGCTCTCTGGGCGCTCGCTGCCGCCACTCCATCGCCTCCTGCGCCGACGAGCAGCCTCACATTGGCAACTACCGCCTCCTCAAGACCATCGGGAAGGGAAACTTCGCCAAGGTCAAGCTGGCCAGGCACATCCTGACAGGAAGGGAGATGGCTATAAAAATAATCGACAAGACGCAGCTGAATCCAACGAGCCTCCAGAAGCTCTTCCGAGAAGTGAAGAGTTTGGAATCCCCCCCCCCATATTAAAATTGGAGCGATTAGTTCAGTGGGAGCAGCAGAGACCCTCGCTTTCCCGCAGCTCGCTGTTTTCTTTTACACCTAACCTGGCTGTGCGCCCGGGAAAAGATCAAAGCGGAGCGAAAAGATATAGTAAAGAGGCTTGGCAGGGTTTTTGCCCCGCAAATCACGCTTGCTTGGCTCGGGGGTGGGTGTGTTGTGTGTGTGTTTCCCTCTTCTCCTTTCCCCCTCCCACTTCTCCCTGGGTTTCCTGACGGCCCACAGCGCTGCGCTCAGCAGACGGCTGGGCTGCTTCACCGCCTGGTGCGCTCAGAGTGGGCGCACGTGTTTGGGGCTGCCTGGGATTGGCCGCGACGGGGATCCGGCGGGCGCTGCCACCTGGCGGGCTTGCTGATCCCGTATCCGGAGGCTTTCTCTCTCTCTCTCTCTCCCGTCCTTTTAGAGTCTAAATAAAAGAATAATAAAAGGTGAAGGCTGGCGGCCGGCGGCGGCTACACGGGCCACATGACGAGGTCTGGCGGGCCGGATTTGGCCCGCGGGCCTTGTGTTTGACACCCGTGCTGTAGATTATTTTAAAAACATCAGAATATGATCATTGCTCATCTAAGCATTATACTGTCCTTACTCTGCTTCGATATATAGAATGCAACTAAAAAATTTAGGCTTTCTAGTTTAGAGAAATAGAGGAATGAAGGGTTCTCTGTCCTGCCCTGGCCTGCTCACTCATCTGTCCACAAAGTTGTCTCACCTATGGCAACTACCAGGCAAGTGTTTGAAGACAGTTATAGAATAGCATATGGTGTGAAGGAAGCTGGTAGTCCCCCTGCAGCTACTGCTGCCACCACCCCCTTCACCTCTCAGAATTCTAGAATCTAGGGTCATCCAATGAACTGAACTAGATTCTGGGGAATTGCTGCAGCTTAGTGAGTAGAGAACATGCTTTGCATGCAGAAGGTCCCAAGTTCAATCTCTGATGGCATCTCCAGGTAGGACTGAGAAGAGACCCCATGCCTGAAACCCTGTAGTCGGTGTAGATGATATTGAATGAGATGGATCATTGCTCTGGCTAGGCTTAGGGTAGTTTCCTGTGATTGTCATAGAGATACACTTTTTTCACACATGTAACTGATGTCTGGAATTCAATGTCACAAGCTGAGGCCCCGCTGGCTTCAATGACTTTAAAAAGGGGGTTCAGACAAAATTAATGGAGGAGGAGTATATCAGCAACGATCCTGATTTCCTGGTTTATCTTTTGTAGATTGCCTTGAGGCTTCTTTTTCCACAGTCAAGCAGGGTACATATCATGTGCAATAAAATAAATAAATAAATAAATAAATAAATAAATAAAAGTGATTGCTCCATCACCGCCGCCAAGCTCTTCTCCCCTATTATTTTACTGTTAGTATTATTATTATTTACTAAACCTGCTAGCCACTTTTATCCAGCCCAGGGCAGCCCTAAGTGACTTGCAACCAACTAATCTGTAAACCAACAGTGCCTCTGAGAGCACGTGGTTTAATATCTAAGCAGCACCGAAGCCAGAAAGATGCAATGCCGCCCCTTGCTCTGGGAGCATCATTCTGCACATACTCAGGGGTACTCTTGGCTGCTCAGGTTCAGGGGCGCCGATTAAGTCCCAAGAATGGGGCTGGTAGCAGGAGCGCGATAGCTGTGTCCCCCTCGCTTGCCCCATAACACGCATACAAACACGGCAGGTATTTTACGGAGCAACCAGCTACCCACGTGGGTGCTTCCATGAGAAGGAGCCTGCCTGCCCGCCTTCCCTTCACCTCATGTATCCTGGGTCGGTGGTGATGGTGTCCCCCGGGGCCACCAGGTCCTTGTCCCGCTCGCCCGCCTCGCGGGAGAAGCTCTGAGCCAGGCGAGGGCGGGGAACCGGGAGCCGCACTTCCACGGATGTCGCCGGGGCCGGTGCTACTGCTGCAGCTTCCGCCATCTTGACTGCTGGCACGCGGTCGCGCGATTTCCTGAAACGCTGCCTCCGGTTCCGCCGTTTTAACTCCTGGCACGCTCACGTGAAGCGGGAGCGACATGCGTGGAGGAAGAGGGATGGAGGTTGGCGAATCAACATCGATCACTTCCGGTAGTCATTCGACAACATCTCTCTCTCTCTCTCTCTCTCTCTCTCTCTCTCTCTCTCTCTCTCTCTCTCTCTCTCTCCCCCCCCCCCATTTGAATTTACAGTACGTAACTGGACATTTAATCCCATGTTTGACCAGTTCCCCCGCTGCTGTACACACGTGTGAATAGGTTGTATGTATCCAACCAGGTTTTGCTCTGAATATGTCCACGGGGGTAATGCGTTCAAATGGATCAAACTTAGGTCCATTCCGCCATCATGGACTTATATTCAGCTAAGTCCCGCTGAAGTGAATAGGCATAGCTAGCTGAGGTTCATTGATTTCAGTGGGTCTTCTTTGATTGTAGAGAAGTTTAAAATTAGCAATATACAGAAAACAGATTTGAAAAACAGTTAAAATACAGTACTGTATTTGTATGCTAGGTTTGGGATCCGGAAGTCTCATCTACTTTCATGGACCAGGAGACTGTGTCCCCTTTGGCGGTAGAGGCATTCAAAGCGAGGGTTGCCCAGAGAAGCCTGGCGGAGCACCCATGATGGATTCTGGCGACATCGGGCGAAAGCGCTTTCACGTTTAGTCATACGAGAGGAAAAGGGCCCGAGCAGGTTTTTTGTGCCTTTGAAATATGCTTCTCTGGCGCCCTCTTCTGTCCACGTGTGTTATCTTTAAAAAGCAACAGCCCCTAAATATCACATGCAAATATTGCTGTCTCTCCTCCTAACCTACTTCAGAGGATTGTTGTGAGGATAAAATACAGTGGTACCTCTGGATACAAACGGGATCCGTTCCAGAGCCCCATTCGCATCCTGAAGTAAACGTAAGACGCGACTGCGTGTGCGCAGGTCTCATTTCACCGCTTCCGTGCATGCGCGTGACATCATTTTGAGCGTCTGCGCATGCGCAAGCGGCAAAACCCGGAAGTGACTCACTCAAATATTCAAATATAACCCAAAAATATTCATCCCAAAGCTACTTTAACCCAGGGTATTACTGTAGGGAAGAGGAGAACCACGTGTGCCGCTTTGAGCTTCTTGGTGAAAGTGGGATGCCATTATGATGATGATGATTATATTGTGCTCAGGTCCTGCTTCTGGATTTTATCATAATGGGCATCTGAGTGGCCACTGTGAGCCAGGGGCTCTGACTTGGACCCCAGATATGGGTGCCTAGCGAGGCCATATCATGACATCATGACATCACGTGTGCTGTGACATCATAACATCACATTATGTCACCCTCCTGGAAGCAGAGGAGTGTGAGCCTAGAACACCGCTTTCAAGGCTCCAATAATTCTAAGGCCCTGCAAGGTCTCTGTGATGGGAATTTTATGGTCTTAGATATATGGTAATGTTCATAAGTGTACCAACCAAACATATACATAGATCAGCACAGGAAGGCCAACCTGGAACCATTTTGATTCCTAAACTGAGAAAATGTTTTCTCTGCAAGGTCAAACTGGAAAAGCCTCCCCATTGTCTTTTCCTTCACAAATCCTGTCTTAAGGGTATGTCTGTGTTTGAATAGGGTGTGAGCCTGTGACCTGGCCCAGGAACTAAGTATTTATCACTACAAAAGACTGGCCAGGCTCCCCAGTAAATCCAATCAAGTAACCTGCCAGACAGGAGATAAACAACGACAAGAGAAAAACAACATTCAAATGTTCTGTTGACCACCAATGACCACCTTTTTTGTGATGTAGGTGTGATGTATCTGAGGGGTGGTTTTAGGTTACACCCCTTCTGTGATGTATGTATGATGTTTCGGGGGTGGGCTTGAGCTACAGGGTGGCAATTTCAAAAGTCTTTATAAGGCCTTGCACAGTATTTTTCTGGGTCCCTTCTCTCCTGCGGGTGAGGGGAGCACCCTGTTGCAACAGATCAATAAAGATCAAGCTTACTAGCTGCTTTGCTTCTCAATGTTCTCTGGTTGGCCTCTGTTATTTTCTCCTACCAATAGGGAACCTATGTAAGGACTCTATATGGGCTCTTGGATACCCCATAAGGGAAAAGGGCAACTTTTGTTTACAACATCTCAGACAGGAACTCCGAGACCTCATGAGAAACTGGAGGTCCCATCAGAGGCCTTGCAGGGCCTTGAAAGTGGCATCCTAGGACCAGTGGGGCCTCCAATGTCACTTCCTGTTCCTCTCAAGGAACCAAAGTGGTGTCAGAGGCCCTGTGAGACCTAGGATGCCAGTCCCAAGCCGCCTCCCCATTTTTTGTGGGTTCCCAGGCACCCAGGGCCCCTTGGAGTTAGTGCCAGTGCTGTGAGCAAAGGCATACCTAGGGTCCCTTGTGCCCTTCACAAGGAGCTTTATTTGTAAAGGTAAAGGGACCCCTGCCAGTTAAGTCCAGTCGTGAACAACTCTGGGGTTGCGGCACTCATTTCACTTTACTGGCTGAGGGAGTGGGCGTTTATCTGCTCCGCAGAGAGTTTTTCCAGGTCATGTGGCCAGCATGACTAAGCCACTTCTGGCGAAACCAGAGCAGTGCATGGAAACACTGTTTACCTTCCTGCCGGAGCAATACCTATTAATCTACTTGCACTTTTTGGCATGCTTTCAAACTGTTAGGTTGGCAGGAACTGGGACCAAGCAACGGGAGCTCACCCTGTCATGGGGATTCAAACCACTGATTTTTGATTGGCAAGCCCAAGGCTCAGTGGTTTAGACCACAACACCACCTGCATCCCGTGTGCCCCCCTTAAAAAAATAAATCACTTTACCGCTGTTATAAGAATTCCTTGGTCCCAAATATAAAATAAGCGTTCATAAATGTACTGTACAAGGCAAACACATACATAAGTATATAAGCCACCAGTCTGAAATAGTACAGGAAAGCAATCCTGAAGTCATTTTGACTCTCCCAAACCATTTTGACTCTCCAAAACTGACCTCTGCAAGGAGGAAGGAAATGGGAAAGCCTCTCCATTGTCTTTTGCTTACCTGTCTTAAGGGTGTATTTGTGTATGAATAGAGTGAGCCTGCGACCTGGATTCAGGAATTAAAGTATTTACCATCACAAAAGAATGGCTGGGCTTCCCAGGTAAAGTAATCAGTGACCATTGTCAGGTATCCTGGCATACAGGATTTCTGCTGTAGACCGCCTCCTTCTGTTATGTATGTATGATGTTTTTGGGGGTAGTCTTGAGCTACAGGGTGGGCAATTTCAAAAGTCTTTATAAGGGCTTGCGCACCATTGTTCAGGGTTCCTTATCCCTCCTGCGTGTGGTGAGTGGGAACCCTGTTGCAACAGTTTAATAAAGAACATGCTTACTAGCTGCTTTGCTTCTCAATATTCTCTGGTTGGCCTCTGTTATTTTCTCCTACAGATAGGGAACCCACTTAAGGACTCTATATGGGCTCTTGGATACCACATAAGGGAAAAGGAGCAGGGTGTTGTTTTTTTATAACACCACACTAGGCGGGAGCCTAGTTGGGTCCCCCAGGAAGTAGGGAGTTTGAGGGCTGCAGACTCACACACAAAATTTGGGAGAAGTTAAAACAGTTGGTAGTGTGCATGAATAGGATGGCAGAGGCGGCACCAGTTCTCCCATCTCCCAACCTCAGCCCCAGTCTCATTTTCTTCTGAGGCGATTATCATCCAGACAATCTGCCTCCTATGCCTCTTGCATACCCTCCAACATTTCCCCGCTGAAAATAGGGATGTCCTAACTAAGCACAAACAGGACATTGTGGGATCAAATCAGAAACCAGGATGGCTTCTGAAAATCCAGGACTGTCCCTGGAAAACAGGGGCACTTGGAGGGTTTTGCCTCCCCATTCTGAAGGAGGAGCCAGAGTGGTCCAACTTTAGTGGGGAGGCTGTTGTCAAGGCAACCATGACTCACCCAGCCCAGCCTATGTGACATCACTTATTGCTGGTTTCAAAGGCACCAACTGTAACTGGTCAGCAGTTGGCAGTGAGGAGCAGGAGTGAAAGAGTTGGCAGTGAGTCTGAAGCCCTGGCCCCCAAGGCAATGACCAGGTCCATTGCTGCGGCCCTCCTCTGCTCCTCTGCCTCATCCGGACTTCCCTGAGGTGGGCTGGGTAGAGGGAGGGGCTGGTCCAAGGTCACCCTGTGAATGTGATGTCGGAGGGATGTCTTGAGCCAGGGCTCCAGTTTCTCAACTTCTCCCCATTCTCTCCTACCTTCAAGAGGCTGCGAGAGCTGCTGCAAGAGGAACAAGGTCCACCCCATGGTCTCCCATGGAGATCAGGCGAGTCTGGGGGGCCAGGTGAGCAATTGTTCTTTTTTAAAAAAATATCTTTATTGCATTTTTAAAAATTACAGAGAAAGCATGGATTAAACATTACATCCAGATATTCAAGAAGAAAAAATACAAAAAGGGGGGGGGGAGAATAAAAAACAGAAAAAAATTAATCAAGTACACAAAATTGTTCAAAGGATACAAATAATAATTTAACTATTCTATACGCCAGGTTCTCAGAAACAAATACATTTGTTATCCTTCTTTCTTTCTAGTCATTTTCTTTCTGTTCCAGAAAACTAATTTTAATCCCTGCTATATTAGTTGACTTCCCTCTATTTCTTTGCATCTTCACTACTTAAGTGACAAATATTCTGTATTCATTTATTAAAAACAGTTTTTTTCCATTATATCTGTGAGATTAATCTAAGCACAACCAAGTATTGTTTTTGAAACCATATTTTGTCAGGTAGTTTTTGAAGCAATCCCATTCCTTTTTTACCTTGTCGACTGAGTGATCTCTTACTAGTTCTGTCATTTTGGCTAGTTTGAGGTACTCGCACAACTTTAATTGCCACTCGTCTTTTGTTGGTATTAACTCACTTTTCCACTTTTTTGCTATTAGCATCTTAGCTGCTGTTGTCGCATAAAGAAACACTCTTTTATTTTCATTTGGGATGATTATCGTTAGAATGCCTAATAGGAAAGCTTCTGGTTTCTTTTAAAAAGTGTGTTTTAGCATTCTTTTTAGCTCCTCATAGATTATGTCCCAATTTTTTTTTATTTGAGGACATGTCCACCACATGTGAAATAAGGTTCCTTCATTTTGTTTACATCTCCAACACATATTGCTGTTATTTTTCTTTATTTTTGCTATTTTGGATGGGGTCAGGTACCACCTGTAAATCATTTTCATAAAGTTGTTTTTTTTATCAGACAGCATGCTGTGAATTTCAAGTCTTTTTTCCATAATTTCCCCCATTTTTCCATCTCAACTGGATAGCCAAAATCATGTGCCCACTTCACCATCACTTCCTTCACCTCCTCGTCCTGAAGGTTTCTGTTATGTATTAAGATTAGTTGCAGTTCTTAATACAGTAGAAATATGGGATAGGTATAAAAGCCTACTCGAACCAAAAACTCTGCACTGGTTATCTCCATTAGAGGTTATGAGTGTTAAAAAAATCAATATGAGAAGGAATTGGATTACATATGGAAATTTGATTGTTAAGGAAGGGGGAAAATGGAAAATGAAACCCTATGAAGAAGTAAAAGAGTATGTATATGATTGGTTGCATTATTTTCAAATAAATGAAATATTTAAAAAGGATCTTAAGGAATATGGATATATAGAGAAAGATTCAAAATTTCAAATAGAAATAATAAATAATGAATATAAAATTCTATCTAAAATGTATAAGATATTGCTGGAATGGCATACAAAAGATGAAGAAGTTAAATCTGTTATGATACAATGGGCTAGAGATTTTGGATATAATATACAATTTAAAGATTGGATTAAACTATGGAATGAAAATATTAAATTTACCGCATGTACTGCGTTAAAGGAAAATGTTATGAAAATGATTTACAGATGGTATATTACACCGGTAAAACTTGCAAAAATGTATAAAACATGCAAGAAATGTTGGAAATGTAAAGAAAAGGATGGCACTTTTTACCATATGTGGTGGGAATGTAAGAAAGTGAAGAGCTTCTGGGAATTGATATATAATGAATTGAAAAAAATGTTGAAATATACATTTGTTAAGAAACCAGAGGCCTTTCTTCTAGGAATTATAGGAAATGAAATAAATAGAAAGGATTGTAAACTTTTCCAATATGCAGTAACAGCGGCAAGAATATTACTGGCCCAGAAAAGGAAACAGGAACAAGTACCAACATTGGAGGAGTGGAGAATGAAGCTGATGGACTATGCAGAACTTGATAAACTGACAGGGAAGATCAGATATCTACGAGATCAAAAGTTCATCGAGGACTGGGGAAAGCTAGTGAAGTATTGGGAATGTATAAGTGATAATGAAATAACGTTAGTGGCATTTAAAGAAGCTCTGTAAAAACCTAAGAAATATTGTAAGAAAGAAAAACAGGTGTGGAAGGGTATGTTAAAAGGCAATAGAAAATTTAGGAAATGTGTAATTAAAAAGTCTAATTCAGATGATTGTCAGAGGCTGAAGGAAGTCCAAAAATGAGAAAATTTGTTAAAGTTGTAATGTTGTGCGATATGTATTTTTCTTGATGAAAATTAATAAAAAAATATTACAAAAAAAAGATTAGTTGCAGTTCTCACTCAGGGCCACCAGTATGTAAATGAAGGATTGAAAACTGTCGTTCCTGATTGGTTATCTAGTTGTGAGTTACTGTTACAAGTTACTTAGTATTATATAAAGCAACCAGCTAGGCTGCAGTCAGTGATTCCCGCAGCAGTTCTAACTGCTGTAATAAAGAGCTGTGAATCCAACAGAGCTGTGTCCTTCATCCATCTTTTCCACTATTCAACACTGGCGACGAGGATGGGATAGGATGAAACAAGACACAGCCAGAGCTGAACTGCTGGGACACACTGACTGAGAAACTCAAGGGACACTTAGTATTATATAAAGCAACCAGCTAGGCTGCAGTCAGTGATTCCCGCAGCAGTTCTAACTGCTGTAATAAAGAGCTGTGAATCCAACAGAGCTGTGTCCTTCATCCATCTTTTCCACTATTCAACACTGGCGACGAGGATGGGATAGGATGAAACAAGACACAGCCAGAGCTGAACTGCTGGGACACACTGACTGAGAAACTCAAGGGACACTTGAAAAAGTTTGCTAACCCCTGGTATAGGTCATGCTCCTTGTTTTAAGCCCTTTTCAGGTCTATGGCCATCCTCTACTGAAGGAATCTGGTCCGATGCCGAGGGGCCGGCCCCGGGACGCGGCGCGGCGGTGTTGCACCCAAGGTGTCAGAATTGCTGCCCTTCCTGCGTTCCATCATGGAATCCAAACTGAGGGGGAGACAACAAATTATTATTGGCCCTCAGGAAGGCTGCATACCACTGTGAATTGCGGAACTTGAGCGATGCCCTGCTGGATCGAATCGTGTGCAGTGTGAGGGACGAGAAACTACAGCGCCGTTTCCTCGCCAAGTCCAATCTCACTCTCAAACAGGCCATCGAGGAAGCTCAAGCTGCAGAGGCAGCGAAACAATCAACAGCGGAGATCCGCAAGGCCAACAGCCCAACAATTACAAAGAAGCCAACCTCAGTCCACCGTGGAGAGATCAGTGAATCCGAGGGCTGCTCAGATGAAGTGGATGATGTTTGCCGCATCAAGTAGGAACGTGGAAAGGTCAAACGGTGAACGATGGACCAATCAGACTGTGCGGGTTGCAGTGGCAATCATCCTCGGTCCAAATGCGGTTTCAAGGACGCCATCTGTCGGCATTGTTCATGTAAGGGTCATATTGCGAAGGTTTGTTGCTCGTCTATGCCAGCAGATTGACTATTGAGGAAAAACCATGGAAGTCGACACGGGCTCTGCCATGTCCATCGTCTCTTGGAGTACCATCAAAAGGTTGATTCCCAAATTATCTAAGAAACAACTGGACTCCACCTACCTGCATTTGAGGGATTATCAGGGAAATAACATTCCGGTTGTAGGTGTGGGCAAGTTCAAAGTGACCTTCAAGTCACTGAAGTTAGTCGTGGTCGATGGAAATTGGCCCAGCCTGCTGGGACTGGACTGGTTTACATCCCTGGGGTTGGAAGTTAAAGGCATCCACAGTGTTTCACAGTCAGAAATAGATGCCATCGTCACAGAGTTTTCAGAAGTGTTTGATGGAACCTTGGGACAGTATGTGGGGTCGCCCATATCCTTTAACCTCGATCCGCTAATCACACCCATCAGAGTCAAGCCTTGACGCGTACCATTTGCGCTCAAGCCTAAGGTGGATGAACAACTAGACAAGCTGATCACACAGGGGGTCCAGGAACCCGTAGACAAAGCTAAGTGGGAGACTCCCATTGTGACGCCCATCAAGCCTGATGGGTCAGTGCGCATCTGAGCTGACTATAAGTGCACGATAAACAAGGCGCTCCAACAGCATGAGTGCCCCCACCCTGTCGTCCAACACTTACTACATTCACTGGGAGAGGGCAAGGTTTTTGCGAAATTCAACCTTGCTCAGGCATACCAGCAGCTGCTGGTAAATGACGCCACTGCTGAGGCACAGACAATCGCCATGCACCGTGGGGCGTTCAGTTGTTGGCTGCAGTTTGGAGTCAGCGTGGCACTGGGAATTTTCCAGAGCTTAATGGAGTGGCTCCTACAGGGTCTGCCTGGCGTCGTACCTTACTTTGATGACGTGCTCATCTCAGTGGGAACAACACAACAGCTTTTTGATCGGCTGCGGGATGTCCTGACCAGGTTCCAAGAAGCAGGTCTCAAAGTAAAGAGAGGGAAATCCCAGATCACTGTACCACAAGTCAAGTTCCTGGGATACCTGGTTGACAGCTCCAGCATTCACCCCACAAAAGCAAAGATCAAAGCTATACAACAGGCTCCCAAACCACAAAACAAGAAGGACTTGCAGGCCTTTTTAGGTCTATTGAGCTTCTATAACATGTTCCTGCCACACAAAGCAACCATCGCTGAGCCCCTCCATCGACTGCTGGCCAAAAAGGCATCGTGGTCATGGGGCCTCCGGGAAGTTGCCACCTTTGCGGTTGTAAAGACACTATTAACGTCAGACTCTGTCCTCGCCCAGTACAACGAGGAGCGTCCCCTTGTCCTAGTCTGCAACGCTTCACCTTTCGGTGTCGGGGCCATTTCGGTGTCGGGGAAGAGAGGCTCCCATCGCATACTTTTTGAGAACCTTGTCATCAGCAGAAAGGAACTATAGTCAGCTTGACAAGGAGGCGCTGGCGCTTGTGGCAGGAGTTAAGCGTTTTCATGAATACCTCTATGGCACAGCTTTCAACCTCGTCACAGACCACAAACCTCTTCTGGGTATCCTGGCTGGTGACCGCCCGACACCCCCCCCCCCCGATTTTATCGTCACGAATGCTACACTGGACTCTTTTCCTTGCGGCTTATAACTATCGGCTCCTATACCGACCAGGCAAGTTGTCAGGGCACGCCGATGCACTTAGCCACTGGCCTTTGCCGACGCTGGTTGAAGATCTGGCACCTTCGTCAGCAGTACTCCTGATTGAGGAGCTGCCTGCATTTCCTCTGTCAGCAGCTGACATCGCTCTCCATTCTTCCAAGGATCGCACCATCAGCCGCGTTCTCAACTGGGTGTGGAGGGGTGACCAAAAAGGCCAACTGATCCGGAGTTCCAGCATTTCACTCAACGGCAGCACGAGCTCTCTGCTCACCAGGGGTGTCTCCTATGGGGAGACTGGGTCATCATTCCAACCAAGCTTCGTCAGCGAGTCCTTCATGCACTCCACGTTGGGCACCCAGGAATTGTGCGCATGAAGGCATTGGCACACAGTTTTGTTTGGTGGCTGGGCATGGGCAAGGTCATCATATCCTGGGTCGAATCGTGCCAGGCATGCCAGGAGTCAAGACCTGATCCACCTGTGCATCGTGGGAACTCATGGGAGACCCCCAAGGCACCATGGTCAAGCGTGCATATCGATTTAGTGGGGCCTTTCCACGGGCACACTTTTATGGTGGTAGTGTATGCATATTCTAAATGGTTGGAGGTGGTTTTAATGTCCTCCACCACTTCAGAAGCTGCTATCCGAGTGCTGCAGAGGCTTTTTGCCACACATGGGTTGCCAGACATTCTCGTATCGGATAATGGAACCCAATTCACGTCAGGCACATTTGAGCACTACCTCCTTGGCCGGGGCATCTGCCACGCTCTGACAGCCCCATTTCATCCAGCCAGCAACGGTCAGGCAGAGAGAATTGTTCACTCGGCTAAAGAAGCATTGGCACGTATGGCACAGGGGGACTGGCACGAACAGGTAGCCTAGTACCTGTTTGTACAACACATCATACCGTGCACAACAACAGGCCGGAGCCCAGCTGAACTTTTGATGGGCAGCCGCCTGCGATCTCCTCTCGACTGACTGCACCCAGATTTCACAGTGACAGATTTCCCAGGCTGTGCTAGCACGCCACGTGCCTTCATTCCGGAAGAGAAGGTATTTGCCCGGAACTATGCAGGGGAGGTTCTCTGGGTGCCGGTTGTGGTGGTTGGGGTTACAGGGCCAAAGTCATATCAGGTGGCTTTGGACTGTGGACGGATATGGCGCCGGAACATTGACCAACTGCACCCCCGGGCTGGGGATTGGGATGGGGGGACAGTGCCTCCGGCAGCCCGGGCAGTACCGCTGAAGTTCAAACAAGAGAGGCTGGGGAGGAAAGTCCAGCATACAGCCCATCTGTACCAGAAACCTTACCGCAGTCCAGAGCCTCCGCCGCAGAAGCCGACATAGAAGCCTCCGAACCGAGCCATACACCTGCGTCCCAGGGCGGGGGGGAGCGTGCCATTGGGCCCTAGCAGCTTGGCTGCCCCTCCAGTGATACCTCGGCATTGTACCTGGACTCATATACATGCAGCCTACCTGAAAGATTACGCAGTATGAAATACCTGTAATTCTAATCAAATCCGTGGCTAGCGTATATGGTATATGGTTGTAACAATTAAGGATTGGGGGAGCCTAACACCTCATCTGGGTGGGGAGGGGTGTTATGTATTAAGATTAGTTGCAGTTCTCACTCAGGGCCACCAGAAGGACTGAAAACTGTCGCTCCTGTGAATCCAACAGAGCTGTGTCCTTCGTCCATCTTTTCCACTATTCAACAGTTTCAATCCAATAATAAACTATGTTTTTGATAATATATTTTAATTATTTAATAATAGTTCTTTTCACCCTTTTCAGTGATGGCTCCAGCCTGGTGGAACGCTCTGTCCCACGAGACTAGGGCCCTGCAGGACTTGATTTCCTTTCGCAGGGCCTGTAAGACAGAGATATTCCGCCTGGCCTTCAATTTGAATTAGCCTGTTCCTCTATTCCCTTTTCCCTTTCCTCTTGAAACCCTTGAAGAAACCCTTTCTGGGACACATTTAAATTCTTCCCTGGTCTCCTTGCTGGCCCTAGTAGGACCAACTTGGCCAGTTAGCCCTGGTGATCATTGGATGTCTATTGACTGGGTCCCGGTCCCCCCCATGACCTCTGAGTTTTTGAATTTTATTGACATTGATGCTGCATTTTATGTTGTATTCTATGCTGTTTTATGCTGTTTTTAAGTCGTATTTTAATCAATGTTTTATATTTCCTGTTAGCCACCCTGAGCCCGGTTTTTAAACCGAGAATTTATTATTATTATTATTATTATTATTATTATTATTATTATTATTATTATTATCCAATATCTTTGTGTCAAATCCATTAATTTTTTTGTCTGATTTAAATTTTTTGTTTACCTGGTAATATTGTAGTCAGTTCACACATGCCTGCTTTAGTTCTTCGCATTTTTTAATTTTAAATTGGTTGTTTTCTTCTAATATTTCCTTGTATGTTAGCCAATTGATAGCCATGTTTTTCTTTTTCACTGCTGTTGCCTCTACCGGTGACAACCACCAAGGGGTTTTATGTTCCAGTAATTTTTTATTTCTTTCCCATACAGTAAATAGAGATTTCCTTCTTATGTGATTGAGGAATCGTCTATGAATTTTAACTTTATTATATCCCAGATAACTGTGCCAGCCGAACCTATTGTCCCAGACTTTGATGTCTAATATATCTGCATTTTAAAAAACCATCCATTCTTTAAGCCTTCAGGTGAGCAATTGTTCTGTTGCTGAGAGGAAGACGATTGCGAGGTCTGTAAGACTCTGACGATAATGGAGTCTGGAGGAGACTGACCTCTGCTTCGAGGATACTTGGAGGAAGGCAGAGGTGGTTAGTTTGTATTTTACATTATTTCTGACATTTCCCCCTTTGTTTCACCTGCAGAGTTGCCAGCCCAGGGCCCACCAATGGAGCTCCACTCTTTGAGGAGGTTCACGGTGGAGCCCTTGGGAAGATGATCTTCATGTGGCCGGGCGAACTTGGGAAGGGTACCTCAGCCTCCACCATCTTTGGCATTTAAAGCCAAGCTCTGGGAGGCAGTGGGGGGGCAGTCCTTGGATAGGACATGCGAACATGCCCCCCCAAGGGCACCCTGGGGGCCAGAGAGACCGTCTCTGGCGCCCACAGGTTCACCTCTCGCCTCCACCAAAATCAGGCTTGAAAGAAGCATCTTTTGGTAGCCAACAGAAAAGGGGCAGTTTGGGCTTGGGAGGGTGGGGTGTGGCACCTCCAGGGGTTTCCCATCCCTTAAGTGGCCATTCTCTCCTTTCACTTTCCCTTCCACCCAGACGGAGTCCTCATCAAGGCTCTGAGCCTGGCCTTGGCTGGGGAGGGCGGGGTATAAATAAAAATTATTATTATTATTATTATTATTATTATTATTATTATTATTATTATCATCATCATCATCATCAAAGACCTTGAGACAGGGGAGAGGGAGATCTTGCCAAGTTAAATCCAGCCACAAAGAGTGACAACCATGGGCATAGCCAGGATTTTGGTTAGGGGGGCCTTTCATTTTGGGGGCAGAACCTCAGTTTGCTATGTATTTTTATTGGTTTTTATTGATGGGGGGCAGCTTCCCCTCCCTGCCCCTCTGGCTATGCCTATGGTGACAAGAGACTTCCCAGGCAAGTTCAGATACAAGAATAAGATGGGAGAAAGCTCTACTCCCCACAGAGATCTCTTTTGGCTCAAACCAGGGACTTCTCCCTGCAAATGGCACATGGTTGCTATTTGACATCACAATGAATATATTTTGTACACATAGGGGTGCTTCCCCACCATGCCAGGATCCTGAGACCCACAGGCATATCTGGCAGGATGGCGCCAAACAAATGGTCCTGGACCCAAAGTATTTTCTGAGATCTTTTTGATAACTGGGCCGACAATTCACCCTCCCCCCTGTCTGGCTCTTTTGAATTTGTTTATAAGAAGGAACTGATTTTGTATCTGTTGACACTGGCTGAGACCACGCCTGCCAAATTTTGGAAGACCTCAGCAGGGCAGATTCCTCGCTCCTTCCCAAAGATGAGACTGTCAAGGCCTTTCTTCCGTGGAGATCAGGACTGGCAACTGGGGTCCCTGGGACCCAACTGCCCTCCTGAGACAAATCAGCTTGTCTGAGCCACAAACATGTCTTGAGGAAATGGATTTCTTGGCGTCTCCCTCCTCCCTCCTCCTCCAAAGCCCAACTGCCTTTAACTGTCACACACACACTGTCCCAACTGTCACGTGCCTGTCACACTCCATCCTCAGCCAATCAGCACGCAGCACACCCCAAGGTTCCATCCTCCTCTCACAGTCCACCCACTGCTCTCACTTTACCTTATATCCCACAAATGTTTCTCTACACAACATTTTACCACATGTCCCTTAATATATAAACACCACACACAAACACACACACACACACACACACACACACACACACACACACACACCCCTGAATGATTTGTGTCTGGCACCTCCTCTTTCCTTGGGAGTTTTTAAACCGAGTATGTATGGCCATTCTAAGAGAATGAGGGAGGTGTTAATGGTAAGTTCTGGCATCTCTTTTTCTATAAGAATAGCACTATTTAAGCTATAGTAAAGTTATATTGAGCAAGGCAGTGGGGAGGTCAGTGTGGTGCAAACTCACCATCAGGACTGCCAGATAGGTTGCACCAATGTATTTGTACCACATTGCCATCTCGCCCGCTACTCCTCTCATTTCCAGTAAGCAACTGCGACTCATGTATAAATGCTTTGGACAAAGGAACAATTCGGTACAATGCTCCTGTAAAGTACGCCAGTATTAATTACCTGCCATTATTCATGGCAGGGAAGCGGTTTTAATCTGGGACTTCGAATCACACCAATTCTAAAAAAATTAAATAATGTAAACTCTGAAGTATCTACATATCTTCCATCGCCAGTAATTTGTGGTGGGTTGTTTTTATTATTATTATTATTTATAATACAAGAGAGAATGAGAGAGGTACAAAGATGTATATACAACTGTGTACATAATACAATCAAATTATATATAATATCAAATAGCGTTTTACACAGATTTATATTTACAATGTTAAAGTGACCAGCATTTCATGGAAGTCGAACACCATTTGTGAGACAACTCTATATATCATCTCCTTACAATAGGAATAGATATCATCATCAATAGTTACTATTACAAAAAATGTATATTTTACAAAAACAGAACAGAAACAAATGCCTCCTTTATTGGATGCAGAGTTTACAAACAATCTTGATTGCCATGGGGAGAGAAAGAGGACTGAAATGGAGAGAGGTTCGGTCAGAGTAGACAATACTGATGGACAAATAGTTTGATTTGTTCTAAAGTTATGTTCCTACTTCACAGTCCATCTGTGATGGGAGCAGTTAGCCTGGGATTATAGTGGTGCTGAAACTCTTGTCAATAGCTGATCCATAAGAATTTCACCAGAGGTCAAAGAGAGCATGAAGCTTTTCAGTGGAGATAACAATTCACATCTACGGCAGAAAGCAACAGGGGTCAACCTGAATTCAGAGCTGGAGAAGGTGTGAAGAGCCCAAGAGCCCAGAACCCTGTCCAGTTTGGCTGGATCATCCACCAACCATGAAGTCCCCCGCCCCAACAAACTACCTGTTAAGAACTCCAGAGCTCAATTCAGGAACGTGGGAATCCTACCACAGGGGAACATAATGGAGTGCAGGTGCCTGTGAGTGTGTGGGCAGTTATTGTCGGATCCAGAAGAGAAGTGGGATCACTTGATAACTACCACCAAACCTCTAGAATAGCCATGTGTGGTATGCGGTGGCCTCTGGATACTTCTGGACTCCATCACCCATCAGCCTCTGCAGCAAGGATGGCAGGGCTGGCCCAAGATGTGTTGACACCTGAAGCTGACTCCAAAATAGTACCCCCCCTCCCTGCCAAGGAAGAAGAGGGGAGGGAAGATCTACTTCAGGAACAAGGGGTGGAAAGAAATATTGACATTGGGATCTGCTTAAAATTCCTGACACCCGCAAAGTTGTGAGCTTTCTTTAGGAAGCCCCCAAAATTGTTGAGCTTTTTTGAGGAAACCTAACCCAATAATAGTGATTTTAAGCTTTTTGAGCTGTTTCCACTGCTTTTTCCATTGTGTTGCCCTACATCTGGGTTTTCTCTGACATTTTGACGATTTGGCAAAATTCCTCCCCCCCCCCATGCCATTTTTACACCTGCAAACCAGGACATGTCAGGAATTTTCCTGACCTATGGCAAGTTTACAGCTGCTGCCCTGGTGGATCCTGCTACCATAGGAAGAGGTGTCTAGCCCTGGAGGATGACCAACGGTTAAGGATAATGGAGTCCAGCAACATCTCGCTCCCTATTCCTGCTTTAAACTTAAGAATGATGTGAAGAAGTGCTTATTCCTCTACCATTTACTTTTCTCTCCATTTTTGCCATGGCTTCATCTTACACTCAGCCTCTTTTCTCGTCCCCAGAAATATATCTAACTTGGATGCCTGAGTCAATGGGCAAAATAGGGAGGACCATACAGGCCTCACATCATGAACAAGAAACCAAGATGGTGGAAATCACCCAAGGAACTTGGATGGAAATATTGAAATACTAAAATAAAAAATTAAGAGAGTCCCCCACCTAGTTCTCACACTTAGGAATAATGAGACTTTGCCAGAGCAGAATCCCCTCATCATTTCCAACCAGACCAAAAGGTCCATTAATCCCTCCCCGGTGCTCTGTTTCTGACAGTGGGCAGCCAAAGGCTGCTGGGAATCTTGAAAGCAGGGCCCAGAGGCCCCAGCCTGCCCCCCCTTCTCTTGTTCAGACGGTAGACGTGTGCCTGAAGATGGAAGTTCCATTTGCCAAGCCCCACTAGAAGCCGCTGCTGGATGGGTCCACCACAAATATCCCCCTGCCCCTTTCCCCTGCGCGCTCACCAATGCCTTGGTGCCCACCAGTTCACGGCAGTGCCAGGGGGCTTCCTCCCGACCTCACAGCACCATGGTGGGGATGTGGTGAGCAAGGGAGGTGGGGTGCGGCACAGGCAGGGCCGGCGAATGCGACTGCAGGGAGCCATTGGGGGGCCGGTGCCTGGCACTCTTCTGGTGGGCCCGCAGGCCGGCCAGCTGGGAATAGGCACTTTGGCAGACCTGGCACTTGTAAGGGCGCTCGCCGGTGTGGAGCCGGACGTGGTTGCGGAGGGTGGAGGACTGGCTGAAGCGGCGGTTGCAGAAGCGGCAGACGAAGGGTTTGTCCAGGGTGTGGATGCGCATGTGGGAGCGAAGGTTGCTGCGGGAGTTGAATCCGCGGTGGCAGATGACGCAACGCATGCGGCCGGTGGAACTGGCACCTGCTTCAGCTGCGTGGAAGTCCTCTGCAGGGGCAATGGACAAAAGGGAGAAGTTTAGGTTATTTCCAGCAACAAACCCCACTCCCAAACAAAACATCATTTTATACACTTAGGCTTCATCTGTAACTATATATTTTAAATAGTTTCATACCGCTTTTTAAACACTCATGGCTTCCCCTCAAAGAATCCTGGGAGCTGTAGTTTGTTCAGGGCGCTGTTATTTCCCTCCCAGAGCTACAATTCCCAGAGGAATTGTTTAAACCAGACATAGGCAAACTTGGCCCTCCAGATGTTTTGAGACTACAATTCCCATCACCCCTGACCTCTGGTACTGTTAGCTAGGGATGATGGGAGTTGTAGTCCCAAAACATCTGGAGGTCCGAGTTTGCCTATGCCTGGTTTAAACCACTGTGATAGCTGCAGCGCTGTGAGGGGAATAGATTTATTTCATTCGGGTTGTGACTTTCTAGATAAAATCTGGTGAATAAGAATGCCTTTTCAGGGGATGAAAAGGTTTTACAGAGCAGTCCTACATGTTATGTACTCAGAAGGCTGGTGATGAGTGAAAGTTGTTGTTGTTGTTGTTATTATTATTATTATTATTATTATTATTATTATTATTATTATTATTATTACAAGTTATATGCCACTTGATTGTAAAAAAAACAACCCTCAAAATCGTTTAGAAAAAGATTAAAATAATGAAATCATCAGTAAAAAAAATGTTGAAAACAATTATTTAAAACTAAAAAAAGAAGAAGCTATAAGCCACTTCTTTGTGTCTGGGTAGGCTTGCCTAAACAAAAATGGTTTTAAGAGGTGCTGAAAACAATAGAGTGAAAGCACTTGCTTGTTATCACTAAGCAGGGAGTTCCAAAGTGTGGGTGCTGCCACGCTAAAAGATCTGATTTCTTACAAATCTGGAATGAGTATTATGCAGCTCCTGTAACAGGGCCTGTTCTGCAGATTGAAGCAGTTGAGTGGGCCTACTTGTGACCTTGCAGGTAAGCTGGGTACAAGCTGCTAAGGGCTTTATATACGAATAGTAACACCTTGAACTTGGCCTGGTAGCAAATCAGCAACCAGTGATCTCTGAGCGTAGGTTTATATGCTGATATGGCCTCACTCCTGTCAGCAATCATGCTGCAGCATTCTGCACCAATTGCAACTTCTGGGACAAGTGTGAGGGATGGCCCACTTAGAGCGCATTGCATTAATCCACTCCTGAAGTAAACAATGAGATATTGAGCCCCTGATTTTAATAAAAAATTATATAATCCTATAGGGCCTGATCCATCCCCACAAAGGAGCCCTTTTCCCTCACCCTGCCTGGCCTCAGTAGCTCATGTGCAGTGCAGGGGCTGCCATTTTGCACACTGGAGGTCACAGTCACCCTCCGGTTCACCCCCTCCAGCCATCCCTCGTCTCCCAAGGAGCACCCTACCTTGGAAGTTACTCATGCCCGGAGCAGGTGAGCCCACAGATGGGGACGGATCAAGCCCATATTCTATATGTATGTCATTAATGAAATAAACAATGCAATTAATATTTATCATGGAGGGTCGTGCAGCAACATCAGTACCACTCTATATACAACAGGAACGAAAACTTTAAAAAGACACAGCCCGAATGAAATAATATCTTTTAAAAATTCATTGCATGCCCTCAGATTCCCAAAATTAGAAACCACTTCTCTCCTTTCCCCTATAAATACTTCTCTTTGATAGCTTCAAAGACCTACTGTGGGCACAATTATGCCCTGGATTTTTATTGGAAGACTCTATCAGTGCAGACCTGTTTGAGATCTGGATCTCACAACTCTGGAACTTAATGCCAATGGACAAACTGGCAACCCATATGTGAGAGAGTCGAACAGGCAAGAAACCTGGTATAGTTTTATTATGTATGCAACATTAATGGGACATGGTTACAGGCCTCCGAGGACATATGGCAACTTGCAGAGTGATATCTTTGTTTATAAATTGAAAGTTGAATGTAATTAACTAGATATTTGGTGCTTCTGTGCAGGAGGTGGGAATTGCTGAATATCGATTGTCGCTTTTTTTGTAAATAAGTGAAAATAAGAAAATATTTTGAGGGGGGATTGCATTCCAGGAAGCCTCAGCAAAGTAAGATAAAAGCATTAAAAATGGCAGCGGTCCAGCTGATGCATTCGTTTGAAACACAGCAGCAAGATTAAACGTTAAGAGATTTGTCAATTTTATTTAAAGGCTTCCCCTGAAAAGATACAAAATGGCGGGCCTCCATCAGGAGACTACCCCCCCCCATACACACAAGTTGTGATGCTGCAACTGATGAACAACAAGAATTAAAGTGCATGTCTGCATTGCAGGATAAAAATGGTTACACCTTTCTTTCCCCCCAGGGATACCTAAAACATTTACAACAGATGGTATTAAAAATATGTGGCACCCAGCATCAGCTGGAAAAAGAATCAATCGCATGTCAAAATGCTCAAAGGACCCTGAAAAATTCTGTGTGGTTTGGTGGGGTACCATCTTATGTGCATCAGACACGTGAGACTCCCTCTCCTCGGTACAGCATGGAATTTGACTTTCCTGGTGGTCTTAAGTACTTTACCAACCTATTATTAAGACTGTTCTCAGATACACTGCACTGCTTTTTGTATTTGTTTTGTATTGATTTCTTCAAATTACTTTTTCTAAAGAGAGAGAGAGAGAGAGAGAGAGAGAGAGAGAGAGAGAGAGAGAGAAACAGGAGGGACTGATTCCCACTTCCTCCCCACTCCACCCCACAAATCCCGCAAAGTGGCAGAGGGAAATCTTAAGAAAGGCAAGTTTTATACAATGCCAACCCTGAGCAGAATTCAACCATCTCCTCACCGTGCTTACTCTTCTTCTGCTCTTCCTCAAGTCCCAGCACTCCAGGGATCCCCAGGAAGGTATTGTGGGAGTTCCCATACCAAACGAGCAATTCTTGATCCGGAGGAATCATCTATAGAGAGAGAAGAGGGGGAACGGCTTTAAAAGAGGGTTAGAAAAATTTATGGAGGAAGAGGAGGCTCTCCATGGGTAGACTGTGCCTCCATGGCTGAAGGCGGCAATGCTTCTGAGTGCTAGTAGCTGGAAACCACAGGAAGGGGAGAGCTTTTGTTCTCAGGTCCTGGTGCTGGTCAGCTGTTGTGAGGATTGTGCTGATACCCTTCTAACCATTATTCTATATTATGATATGTCCAAAGTGTCAGTCCCTGTGCTTAAGAGCTGCAATGTTTAACCGATTAGATTAGGAGTGGGGAACACTTTTCAGCCCAAGGGCTGCATTCTATTTTGGGTGACCTTCCAAGGGCCACATGACAGTGGTAGGTGGGTCCAGAGGGAAAAGTGAATGGAGCAATTCATGTAAAAATGTCTCTTTGTTTTGTTAGCTAGTTTCTCTGTCCTCCATCCAGGAAACCAGAAGAGGCATTATCAAACCTCAAATTCCCTCAAGCAAGGCCATTGAGGGATATGGCCTTTATAAGAAGAGCTCAAGGGCGAGAAAGCGAGACCTGGAGGGCCATTTCCCCACCCTTGAATTAGATTAATCAATTGGAGAAAAAAGGATAATCTAAGACATGCCATAATCGTTCCGGCAGGAGATATTTATTTATTTATTTCTTATTTATATGTTTAATCTTTTGGCTGCACCTAGTAGAGGAGGATAACCTTTTTGAAATAGAAAAGGAGCTAGCCTCTTCTGCCAGGCAAACAGCTGCAGTTTACAATATATATAAAAACTGTAGATGGAAAGCATCATTTTAAAACAGGCATCCTCTGCACTCTGAAATATCCATTACATACAAGAGGTTATCTGAAATCAGGTGACCAGAGAGGGGGCCTCCTTAGCACTGCCTCCCCACATTTCTGGGAACAGCCTCCTCACCGAGGCTTGCCCAGTGCTAACTGTAATATCAATTCTGGTGCCAAACAAAAGAGAAAGAAACATTTTCCAGGCTTGGATGAAAATGTTATACCAGCCTTTTGCAGAGAAAGGTGGTGCAATTTCTCTGCAAAAACACCCTCACATTCCACTACATCACACAGAGAGCAGTTATTTTCTTTTACGAAAGCTAAGTAGCAAAATGGCAAAAGGCGTTAGAGAGATCTTCTGCAGGAGAAAAGAACCTCCCCCTCCCCAAAAATAAACCTACAAGTGTTGCTAAAATCTTAACTATCATTTTCACATTAGGAAACAAAACCCCAGACATGAAAGATGGCGCGTAATAACTGTTCTTAGCACTTGGGTGTGCGTAGGCTGTGTTTGCATCTCTCTCTCTCTCTCTCTCTCTCTCTGTGTGTGTGTGTGTGTTGCATTTCAGAATATGCTGCAGGGGTAGATGCTCGCTGTGTGTGGTCTTCAGGTTCCAGCATTTCCCCACATTTGCAAAGCTTCACTTGTCCACTAAAGTGAAACAGATAGATCACCTAAAGCCAGCAGCTGAGTGACCTCCAGCCCTCCAGATGTTGTTGGACTCTGGTATGGTGTAAGGCAGGAAGTGCAACAATAGGTGGCGCCAGAGCCAATGAGGGGCAGAGCTGATGGATTCCAGTTTTCTCCCCATCTTCCTCCTCCTGGCTGAGTTCTACAAAGGCAACTCTGACACTCAGGAGGAAGAAGCTGGTAGCCAGTTCCGTTCCATGGACTAAATTTAAGAAAGAAGGTAGACAGGTAAGGGCTGGCTGATGGCAGACTGAAGTTGATGGGGCACCTCCCTGTTTGCCCTAATGGTCCATTCTCCTATAGAAATTATGTAGAGATGTTCTCAGCTGCACCTTATATAAGAGGCAAAACTAAAAAGTGGATAGCCTCTTAACATGGGCATAGCCGGGGGGGGTAGGGGGTAGCTCCCCCCACCAATCAAGTAAATAAATAAAAATACTTAGCTAACTGACCAATCAAAGACAGCATAAAAACCTGTACGGGGAAAGCATATTGTGTCAAACACCTAAAAGTCCACAACAAAATACAATTTCCAATAAGAATTCCATAGAGCTGCCGCCTCTGGCTTCCGAGATTTCAAAGACGAGCCTGATGGATCAGGCCAGTGGCCCAACCAGTCCAGTATCCTGTTCTCACAGTAGCCAAGCAGATGCCTGTGGGAAACCCGCAAATAGGATCCGAGCCCAAGATCACTCTCTCCTTCTGTGGTTTCCAGCAACTGGAATTCAGAATCATTACGTCCTCTGGTTGTGGAGGCAGAGCATAGCCATCGTGGCTAGTAGCCATGAATAGCTCTACCCGCCACAAATGTGCCCAATCCCCTTCTAAAGCCATCCTAGTTTAATGACAAAGTTCCTTTGCATTTCAGCAGCAAAACAAGTATACCAGTAAATTGCTTTCCCTTGGCGCTACATTGGATTCAGTCCTCTGTTTCTACACTGAGCTCCCCAGCACCAGAATAATAAAAAAAAGTCTGAAGAAGCATCAGCAACTTAGGTTGAGGGCAAGTATTTTTGCTCTCGCCCATTCCCTTGTCCGTAACACCCTTACCTCAATGGCCTTGTAAAAGATGCTGTTCCCAATTTGGACCACCTCCAGGTTCTGCTCCTGCTCATTTCTAGCACACTTGATGTATGTCATCCAGCTGCGATGGTCCTCTTGGCTGGCGTCAATGAAATAACGGACAGTTCCATCTTCATTGAAGACCTGGAAAAAAGGGCAAGAGGGTTTCAGTCCATGAATCATACCCACCTACCACATCAGAAAAGATGCATCCAAGTTATCCCACCCCAGAAAAGGTGTCACCAGTGTGTTAGAAAAGTTGTAGAAAATTATCAGGAGCATCAAGGTTTTTTAAAAATTGGGCTTTTAAATCTTTCTGCACCCTACATAAAACTTATTTTTCTCACAGTGGCCAGCCAGATGTTCCAACAGAAAAGCTTGCAAAACAGGCCCGAGTGCAACAGCAACCCTCTCTTCCTGTGGCTTCCAGCTACTGGGCATTCAGAAGCATTACTGCCTCCGGCCATGGATGCAGAGCATTTAGCCATTGTGGCTGGTAGCCATGGATAGCCTTGTTCCATAGTTGAACCAAGAGCTGTATGAAGAAGTCCTTTCTTTGATCTGTCCTGAATCCTTCAACATTCAGCTTCATTGGATGCTCATGTGTTCTAGCATCACGAGAGAGGAAGGAAAGCTTTTCTCTATCCACTTTGTCCATGCCAGGCATAAATTTATACACTTATATCATGTCTACTATGGCAACCTAGTCTGCTTGTGTGACAGAGCCATCCATTCCACCACCTCCTTCTGACTCATTCTTTCCCACAGGCATTCCCTGCGTTCCTAATAGCTGCATTAGTTCATAATCATAGAGTCTTCTGAGAAGGCCCATAAATGGATGCTGAAGGCAACTATGCCTCTGGAAGTTTGCCCACCCTCGCAAGTGATATTCTCAGGTACAATGTCTCTAAATACCTCAAGGACTGCCTCTCCCCATATGAACCACTCTAGACCCTGCAAGCTTCACCTGAAGCCGTTCTTTGTTGCCTCAGCCACAAGAGGCCTTGGGGGTGGAAACACAAGAATGCATATTTTCTGCGGTGGCTCTCCGTTTGTGGAAGGCTCTCCCCAGGGAAGCTCCCCTGGCACCTTTTGCGTCAGGCAAAAACATTCCTCTTTTCTCAGGCCTTTGGCTAATTAAATGTTCTATGGCCTTTTAAACTGGGGGGGGGGTATTGTTTTTGTCTGTTACTATCTCACATATTTTTGCGTTTTTGTATTGTAAACCACCCTATGAAAGGTGGTATAAAAAACTAATTAATAAAATAATAAATGGGTAGGTTTTATTTAGTTAGCCCGGCTCATAACCATCAATTGACTTCTAATCCTCTTTTCAAGCAATCTAAGATGGCAGCTCTCAAACATACACACTGCAGACCACTCAGAAATCACTCGGAGTGGGGATCCTAGAACCGGAGAGTTGTAAGGGACCCTGATGTTCATCTAGCCCAGGGGTCAGCAAACTTTCAGCAGGGGGCTGGTCCACTGTCCCTCAGACCTTATGGGGGGCCAGATTATTATTTTTTGGGGGGAATGAACGAATTCCTATGCCCCACAAATAACCCAGATGCATTTTAAATAAAAGGACACATTCTACTTATGTAAAAACACGCTGATTCCCAGACCATCCACGGGCCGGATTTAGAAGGTGATTGGGCCGGATCCGGCCCCCGGGCCTTAGTTTGCCTACCGATGATCTGGTCCAACCTCCTGCAGTGCAGGATGTCTCTCAGCAGACTTCTGACTAAACTTTTATTTGTTCTGGAAATCAAAGCGCATATCACTCACACTTGAAGCATTGTGATCTTGCCATTCTAATATGACAGGTGTGCCTGTTTTTATACACTGGACTAGCATCAATTTGTGGAAATTGTGGGCTGTAGACTAGGCCATTGTTAAGAGTGTTTGCTGCTCCAAATGGCCTCAATCTCTGTCATCAGGAATGGGAGGATAAAAGGAAATACAAGGCAAAGTATACATATTATGGGCTGTTTCGCAACCCTAAGTAAAGGGACGTAGCTCAGAGCTGGAGCACCCACTTTGCAAGTAGAATGTCCCTGGTTCAGTCCCTAGCATCTCTTCTTTCCCCTTCCTAATGGGGGAATGCCTGTTAAAAAAAGAGGCATTCTTCCATCTCTTGCATCCCATCTCTTCATTCAGGGATAGAAGACCTGTGGCCTTTCAGATGTTCTTGGACTTCAACGCCCATCATTCCTGGACCATTGGCCATGCTGGCTGCATGGGTTCATGGGAGTTGGAGTCCCACAACATCTGGAGAGCTATGGCTTCCCCACCCCGTTCCAAGAAAAGCCAGCCTCCTCTCTCATGTGGACACATCCTTGCTTCTTTACCTCCCACATCAGATTGTTGTTTTTGCAAAGGTCCACATGCTCTGGGGAGATGATCCGGCCAGTGAAAGGTCCCATCTCTGTGCCTGCTTTGATCCAGGTCTTAGAAAAGATGCCCAGCCCTTCTCCAGGGATGGAACTCTGGGCAATAATGACCTCTGAAGGCAGCACCAAGCTGGATAGCTTCTGGACCTCTGTGGGTCGGAGAGAAAGAGAAACGGGAGGGAGAGAAAGAAGTTAAGCTATACCAACGGTTCCCAAACTTTTTTGGGGAGCCCAAAATGCTCCCCGCCCCACACTATAAAAAGCATCATTCACAATAGCAGTTTGCACAACCCATTAAGGATTAAGCTAATAACACAATAAAATTCAAAACAGCAATAATTAGTTGCAAATTTATTCAAAATCCAGTTAAAACAATTCAGTGGAATAGAGTGTAAGGAAGTCCACAAAGTTCTGATTTTCCCCATGATGACTACTGTACTTCAATTGTTGTTTTTTAGAAATATCAAATTATTTCAAAAATTTCTCCTTTTTTATTGGTGCCCCTGCTTCACTAGAACTCTAAACAAGCACAAACCCCTGTGTTGCAAAATGTAAGAATCTACAAAAATGGAAACGCAACAGGCAACATGCTTAGGCTGCCCTTTGGGTAATCCAGCATTCAGAGCAAGCAGGAACAGAGCAATGGGAACTGCCTCATCTTTGGATCAAAGCAGCCCAGTATCCCATTTCCACCAGTGGCCAGCAGATGTCTCTGAGCCCTTGTGAGCAGGTTGCAAAGGCAAAGTCTGTCATCTCCGAACATCTCGTCTATACTGCCTCTGTAAATTGAGGGTATGGTTAGCACAGCTGAGAGATTTGTCATGAATTTTCACCAATCCTCAGTTCTTGCTCCTGGTTAAAAATTCCACTAACATCAGTGGGTTTCCCCCCATGCCTTTTCTCAAACTCAGCTGTCCCGAATTTGCAATATGGGAAGAACAACAGAACTACCATAATAGAGTTGTCATTCGGAGTCCCAAAAACAACACCTGTTTTTGTACACTGGGCATTTGAAAGGCAGTGGGGGAGCTCAAAATCATGATTTGAGGTTCTGCTATTGCCACCGTTTGCATCAGCCACCTAAGGCAGACACCACACTTTGCCTAATGGTAGAGCCAGCCATTCAGTGTTTTATCACGATCATGCAATTGGTTGCTCGTATCTTCCAAACTATGAGCCCGACTGCTGGATCAGGCAAAGATCCAGAGGTGAAACGAGGCTTTATTTTCACCTGGGTCAAAGGCCCAGTTTGGCGTGCGCACACACACACACACACACACACACACACACACACACAAGCATTTGTGTACACATACACAGGCTGAGAGCCTCAATGGTGCCCCTCTGAATGCTTAACACCACCCCCACCCCCTGTAGCTACAGCTCTGCAGAGGCCCATTTAGTCCAACATCCTGTTCTCACAGGGGCTGAGCAGATGCCCATTGCGGGAAGCCCACAAGCAGGACCTGAGTTCAAGAGCACTGTCCCCTTCTGTGGTTTCCAGCAACCAGCATTCAGAAGCATTGCTGCCTCCGATAGTGGTGGGAGAGCATAGCTATCAGGGTTAACAGCAATTGCCTTCCCTTTCACAATTCTCACTGTTCAGAGGATGCAAGAAAAGAAACACAGAACCACCTGGGTTGGGTCAGGAAAAGAGCCCGGGGAAAATGGATCCCATATCTCACTATCTCCATAGTGGGAGGAAGGCAACTGGCTCGTGTGCCAGTAATATGAGCAGCTGACAGTGAAACCGAGAGCTCTCTCCCAGTTCAGTGCCACTTTGCTTCCATTGTCATCTCTTCGGAGAGATGCTTTTTTAAAGGTGAGGCAGGTTAAAAAGAGGCGCTCACCTCTCCAGTGCAGGCAGAAATCTAGCAAATTGCATAATTGTGCTGGTGGTACCCAAGCTGGAAATGCAACTCGATCTGGGGACTGATTTAGGTGAGTGTTTGGTGTTAAAGCAGGCTGGTGCTGTGTGCACACATTACTGGCTTAAAATGCACTGAGACCATTCTTTTTCACAATTTGGATTGAATCTGGGATTTTTTAGAGGGTGATGCATCAAAATGCAGCATTTCTTAAGAAAGGACAGGATAGATATGGATGGGGGTTAATGTCGTGTGTACCCAGTGCTTTTTTCTGGGGGGACGCAGGGGTATGCATACTCCTAAACATTTTGTGAATCTAAGTTTGGCCTCATTGAGGGGCAGTATTTCAATATGAGTGGGGAAATGAGAGTACCCCTAAACATATTTTTTTTAAGAAAAAAAGCACTGTGTATACCACTTCCCAAACCAGTGAAGGGAGTGCTCTGGATGCATAGTAAGACGAAGCGTATATACAGCCAAGAGTCTCTGGAGAATACCAGGGGGTTATGGCTGCATTACTGTTTTGCATTAAGGGCTATAGGAGCAGGCTGGAATAATAATTATGCATTTTTCAAAGTGCATATGCCACTTGATTGTAAAGAAGAACAAAGCAATTTATAAAATTATGAAATGATCAGTTTTTTAAAAAAGCAGTTCAAAGCAACTATTTGAAACCTAAAAAAATAATTAAAATCAGGGAGAAGCTAAAAACCAGTTTGAAAGACACATTATGTCTCTCTGGGGAGGCTTGCCTAAATAAAAATATATTTAGCAGGCGCTGAAAATAGATTACAGCAAAAATAGATTACTGAGGTCAATGGGCAGGGAGTTCCAAAGTTGTGGGTGCTGCAATGGAAGAAGTAGGATTGAGGTATACTGGGTCCCAAATGAAAGACCAGTGTAAAACCCAATCCATTCTTGATATGTTGGTTTATAAAAAGGTTTCTAGACAGGCTTTCAGTTCTTAAAGGGGTCACAAGACATGTAAGGATGGTGCACATTCATACAAAGGGAACACCCATGAAGGAACAGATGCCCCATTTGCCTACACAAAAGAATGTTGGGAACTGTAGTTTCCCCCCACAGAACTACAGTTCCCATCACCCTTCAGAAACTTCAGTTTCTGGTAGTATTACTACTACTACTACTACTACTACTACTACTACTACTACTACTACTATTAGTGTGCTTTGCATGTACAGTGTGTACACAGCCTAACCCAATGTATATAAATTCCTCTGGGAGATTTCACTCATTGCCCCAACAATATGCATAATGCATCACAGAACTGGGTGCACTGACTCATGCTCAAAGCCCCACCACCACCGTTATTCTCAAACCTTTCCTCTGTCATCTCCTTCTCTGTCTAAATTTAGAAGCACCCTGCGGCAGAGACTTGTCCAGGTTACATTATTATGGAAGTATCACACTACTTGGATTAAACAGGCCATGCCCACCATGTATATTTAAAGCCTATTTAATGCACCTTTACATCATGTGGCTTCCCCCACCCACCCAGTATCCTGGGAGCTGCAGTTTGTGGAGGGTTCTGGGTAAACTACAGTTCCCATGATTCTTTGGGGGATCCATGTGCTTGAAATGTGTACTAAATGTGCTTTAAAAGTATGGTGCAATTGCGGAGAGTTGTTGTTGTTGTTGTTGTTGTTGTTGTTGTTGTTGTTGTTGTTTTGGGTGTGTGCGCATGTGTAAGCCCTTTTAAATTGAGAGAGATTGACTATGTTAGATCTATCCCCTGAGTGAGAACTTAGTTCAACGCAGCCTATTCATTCCAGTGCGTAGATGATCAAAAAACAGAAGTGCAAGACGGCACAGGAACAGTTGTACTATCTATAGTGTATAGTTACACTCTGTTAAACCTACATGGCAGTCCCTGCTGCAAACACACGTCCCTTTTTAAGAGGCGATTGGACTTCTCCAGCTAAGAAGCCAACACAGTTGGTGAGTGCTGACAGCAATGGAGACAAGAGAGGGCTGTTGATCCAGAAGTGGAGCCAATACGAAGTTTGCAGAAGTATGAAAAGCATTTTAAGAAAACTAAAAGAGGCACATCCCTCTTGTGTACAAATGAGTGCCAGGGGAAATAAAGCTAATGGGGGGAAAATAGGAAAGGAATGGAGTATTATGGTGAAGGGCATGGGTGGCTGGCTGGGTGGTGAATACCCAACAAACATTTTATCACAAGCCTCACTTGTAAGTAATGTTTGAACATATTTTGGATTCTACAGCTCAAGCCTTGTCTCTATAACAAAGTACATCCTATACACATAACAGAATGCTCTCCCCAGAGAGACTTGCTTGGCACCTTCATTATACACCTTTAGGCGCCGAGCAAAAATTTTCCTCTTCAACCAGGCCTTGGGCTGATTAACATCTTACACACTTTTTAAATGTTTGGGCAGGGACAGTTATTGGTTTGTGGTTTTTGTTCTTGTTTTTATTATGCATGTTGTGTTTTTATTTTGTATTTTATGTTGCGAACAGCTCTGAGGTCTACAGATGATAGGTGGTATACAAATTTAATTAGTAAAATAAAATAAATGAACACTGAACACCCGTAGAGCACCTCAGCATACCACAAAAGCAGGTGATAGCGTGAGCCACATCAGTATAACACGTGGAGGAATGGTGTGCTTCCAAGCTATGTTCTCTTGAAGAGATTTGCGTTATTCTTTAGCCATAAGGTTACAGCAATCCTTTTTTTAAAAAAATGCTTACCTCTGAATATCAGGTGCCAAGAAGAAAGAATGGGGTGGGCTGTCCCTTTAAACCTGGCATTTGGCTGTCCTCCATTGGAAACAGGATGTTAAAGCAGATCAACCATTTTGTCTGATTCATCAAGGCTTTCCCTATATGCTCTTAAAATCACTTACGCTCCGAAAATGTAGCCTCCAGATTCAGGAAATGGGCCAGTTACCAATTTGCCCATCACACGCGCACGCACACCCCCTACAAACACACAGAGACACACAATTGTCACAAACCATCACTGGTGTGGGGGGGACCCTTCTCTGTTGAGTGGAACCCTGATGAGTGTCCTCAAAGTCTTATCTTGATGACCCCACAGACCCCTGCCAGGAACCAACCATACATACTAGGAATGCACACGCTTTCATGATAATCCACACAGACACACATCTACAAATCACGCTGAACACAATGCCCATGTGAGAGTATGTGGAACACATAGGTCCCCCTTTGCTGCACCACCCAACCACAGACTCCAAAAGCACAATCACTTGGCCCTCACTTGCCAACTTAGAGAGGTGTGCAGATGTTTGGGGTAGCTGTGAATTGGGGTCATTGTGGAATATGTCGGCAGAGGATTATAGCCCACGGAGTTTTACTCAGAGTAGATTTACTGTTGGATATAAGCAAGAGTATTGGGGGCTCCTGGGTGTGGCTTTCTCAAGGAAAAGTATGCACTGGTTAACCAATTGGTTAAGATGTCCCCACTGAAACTTTAAGTTCCACTTCAGGGGAAGGGGGAATGTCCGTGGATAAGTGGAAGAGCATCTGTTATGAGTGCAGAAGGCCGAGGCTGAACCCCCCCCCCCACAATGGCATCTCCAGGGAAGGCAGGGAAGATGCCCCACCTGAAACTTTGGAGAACTGATGGTGGTTAGTGTAGACAATACTGAGCTAGCTGGACCCAGGGTCTGACTCAGTGTAAGACCTCACTTTTTGTTTTAATCAGTCGCTTATTCAGAACCATGAGGACTAGATCCTTAGTTATAGGGAAAAGCTGCAGCTCAGCAGCAGAGCATCCACTCTGAGTGCAGAAGATCCCAGGTTCAGTCACCAATGGCATCTGCAGGTAGAACTGGGAAGGCACCCAATCTGAAACCCTGGGAAGCTGCTGCCAGTCAGTGTAGACAATACTGAGCTAGATAGTCCTAAGATCTGGACTGGTATACAAGCAATGTTTGTGTTCCAGTTGTGCATTGAAGTATGATTCATCTCTGAACTAAATAGTTTTATGGAGACCTCAAAATAAGGTAAGTCCAGCCCTGTTGCATTGGGAGTGGGGTCCTCCTCATTTTGCTGAGTGGGGTCTAGACATCTGCAGTGCACAAGTCTTGCCCTGTTCCTTGTATGGGCAGTGAGAAAAACAGTTCTCTTTCGTCCACATTCATGGGACCCTTTTTTTGTTTCAAAGCAGTTCTGTTGGCCCACCTCTTTCCAATGGGCTTGCACACCCTCCCCATCATCAGTGGCGCCATCAGGGCAGGACTTGTCTGGGGACCCTCTCAGCAGAATAAGCTGGAGCCCCCACCCCTCAAATGTATAACTGCCACAGTTGGAGCTAAGTGAAGTTAATGCACATTACCAGCTGAGCTGAGGAACACAGGGAGCTCCACATACTGTAGCTCCATTTTGTCTACACTGACTGGCAGCAGCTCTCCAGAATTTCAGATGGGGTTTCCCTCCCAACCCTACCTGGAGATACCATCCAGGGTCGAACCTGGGAACTTTTGCATGCACATCACATGCTCTACCGCTGAGCTATGACCCCTGCCCTAAAAGCAAATTAAGTTTCTAGTCCTTGTTGTTCTGGGGAAATAAGCATATTTATTTTGCAGGAACACAAAACAACACACACAGAGGCAAATAGTCATCAAGTCCAGAGTTGAAAATTGTGTGCTTGCTGGTTTCCCACAGGCATTTGGTTGGCCACTGTGAGAACATGACCGCCAGACTAGACAGAACCCCTGGCCTGATCCAAGCAGAGATCTTTTGGGGATTCTAAACTGCGCCCCTGCTAACCTCACACACAGAGTCTTTTCACTCACAGATCTTCATTGATGGGGTGTGCAGCACAACGCCCCTTGACTGAGGCCCTATGGGGTGCATATACCCCATGGAACGGGGTGGAGGAGAGCTGGTGCATAATCTTTTACAAGCCTCCCTTTCTAAGCCAACCTGGGAAAAAGTGGGATGTGGAACAAGGGGGTTCCTGGGCTGGAGGGGGGGAGGGTGGAGAGGGTTAAATAGTGTCCATTGCACTCCATAAAGCAATTTGTCACACTGTTTAAAGTGATCTGCATTCATTTAAGTCCCTTGGATAGAAAATCACTAATTCTAAATTCATTAGCCTTTGGAGATCGCTGTTTGCCCGTCCATGGTCGGCCCTGAATGCCCTCAGAAACTTGTTCTAAAAGGCCCAGGAATTTCTCTGGACAAAATGGGAGAGATTAGCTGGTTGACATCCCCTGAAAGGCCACAGAATGGAGTTTTCATGGCAAATTAAGAAAGGAACAGTAATCTTCCAGGGAGGGTGGGGGGAGTGTAGAAGCAGGGAGTCACGGAGATGCCAGCAGGGAAAATAGACCGTCCTAGGATTGATGAATGAGGGGAAAGCACTTGAGACATTTTGAAGAAAAAGAAAAATGTGACCCCCCCATCAACCCTTTCTTCTTCTTCTCTCCACCCCCCCTCCCAAATTGCCCTTTTAAAGTTCTTGGTTTAAGTGGGAATTTCTCCCCCCCACCCCGGCCCTCAGGTCAGGCCCAAGTTAACTAAATGAATTTAAAATTTCCTTTATCAGTCAGCTGCTATTACACGCCTAATAAGAATTTAAATGCCAAAGGCTTTTCAAAGAGAGAGAGAATGAGGCTCATACTTTTTGTGGGGTGAAGAGCTAAATTCAAGGGGAAGACAGGGAGTGAGAAAGGCAGAAAAGGATTTTATATATATATATATATATATATATATATATATATATATATATATATATATGATAGATTTAAAAACATCTTTGGGAAGGAGGTCAGAATATGGCACAAATTTACACTCTGGTTATGTTGAGGGGCAGAAAAGTATGCGTTTAGTTCTTCTGAAAGGGCGGGTGAGGAGAAGGAGGGGAGAGGTTTTTGGAGACCATTCAGAGAACACTGATGGGGAAATCCCAGTATCAGAGTGCTTTCAGAATTGGTCTACAGTATTAGGCTTTTACAGAAGCTGGATGTGTTGGCTGATTTATTTATTTTGTTTTGGGGTTTAAATTTTTATTTTCTCCTGGGGGAGCGAATCAAGATCTCCTGTTACTTCATCCTTTTTTTGGGGGGGGGTGGAGATCTCAACCTGATCAAGCTTTTTAGATTTCTTTTTGAGGACAGGTAAGTTACTTCCCATCCGTCCCCCTCTAGGAGCACATACTTTTGCTGTTGCTGCCGGCATCCTTCTATCTCGAGGGACAATGGAAGAGAATGCTACGGTGGGGTAAAATGAAACTGTTGGAGAGTTACAGCGCCTGCTGTGGAAGCTGCCTCCATACTGACTCAGACCACTGGCTCCATCTGCTCAATATTGGCTACACGGATTAGCAGTGGCTTTCCCAGGCTTTCAGACATGGTTCTCCCCCTACCTGGAAATGCCAGTGAGACTTTCTGCATGCAAAGCAGCCGCTCTACCACTGAGCTACTAGCCTTCCCCTTAAAAAGAACTAAGATTCCAGTCCTCGTGGTTCTGAATTCGAGTTTGATTTAAGTAGGGACGTGGGGAGCTGCCTTCTACTGAGCCAGACCAGTGGTCCATCTAGTTCAATATTGCCTACACTGACTGGCAGCAGCTCTCCATGAGGTCTCTCCCAACGCTACCAGGAAATGACACTGTGGATTGAACCTGGGACTTTCCACCTCTACCGCACTTCCCTTTATTTCTGGGGTTGCAGAGAGTGCAAGGAGAGAAACTCTGATTATTTTTAGCAAGACTTTTACGCATCGTTGGTTAGAGGGGGAAAAATTATTTTCGAAAACCGATGCTTTGGGGGGAGGATGTGAAATGAGGGGCGGAAGAGGGGGTGCTGGAAATTACTCAGCACGTTTTTCTTGTGAGCCAGGGGTTCTAAAAGAACTTTGTGTCTCGCAGATTTGGGGAAAAGAGATCCCTGATGAATCCACAGGCGGAATGGGATGCCTTTAGGGCATTTCTTAATAAAGGCACATTTTTGTTTAGGCGGAGCTAATACTGTCGAGAGCTACCTCGGGGCTTCATCGCGTCCGGTTTCAGAGGGAGAGATTCCGAAAGCACGCCTCAGTTTTCCTCATGTAAGGCAACCTCCCCCCTCCTCCCAAAAAGTATGTCTTGGAGTCCCGCTGAACTGCCCAGGAATGCAACACTCAGTTTATAGCCCTCTTCGGGTTTGTTTTTTTTTAAAAAACCAGACAAACTTCCTAAGGGTGTAACCCTAACCCACTTACCTGGGAGTAAGCTCCAAGGGATGCAATAGAACTAACTCCCAAGCAAACACGACTGGGATCAAACTTTCCAGCTGCCATCCTGACCCCACTTACCTGGGAGCAAGACCAGTTGAATGCAACAGGACTTACTCCTGAGTAGACACAGTTAGGTTTGAGCTTGGAAATTATTCTCTCACACCCTTCTAGACCTCTACCCACACACACACACCGACCCTCTAGGAGGTCTCTGGGAGCGATAGACTCACCTCCAGAGAAGGACTGAGCCAGGACCTCCGCCGTGAAGGCCGTTTTGGGGTTGCTGTGCGCTCCTCCTCCGCCTCCTCCGCCTCCACCGCCACAGCCCCCGGCGGCCTTCTCCTCGAAGAGCTGCTCGCCCAGGACGTTCCTCCACCGGCCGTAGAGGAAGCTGTGCAGGATGTCCGACGTGATCACCTCGGCCAGCGAGAGCCCGGGCCCCTTCAGCCCCGCCTTGAGGACCAGGGCTTCCGCGGGGAGCACGGAGCCCATCATAAGGACAAGGTGGGGCGAGGCTTCAAGGGAGATGGTAGGTTTTGGGGTGTGTGGGAGTGTGTGTGAAAATGGGGGGCAAGCTTGGAGCTGGGGTCTGCGTGGGGGTCAGAGATCCTGGGCAGCTGGCTCTGATCTGTTCGGGGAAAGAGAGAGAGAGAGAATGAGAGAGAGAATGAGAAGGAGGTGGGCTGTCCCAGGAGCAAGTGGAGACCCCCAAGCCACTGCCTGCTTAGCAAGTGGCAACACAGTCTTCTGGGCCCAGATCCTGAGGGCTGGTACTATATATGCGCTCCGATGACCCCTCTAATTGGTTATTAATAACCCCCCTCCTCTACCACCCTGACGTCGCAAGATAGACTTGTTCTACCAGAAGGAGCCAGCGCTTGAGAAAAGGGAGAGAGTGGGAAGGAGGGAGGGGGGCCCTCCTCCTTTAGAGGGGGTGGGGGCAGCTGATCTAGGCAGAGGTGGGGGGAGAGGGAGAGGCGGAGAGTCTGCCTTTCCTAGCCCACCCTGAGCCCACCAATGGAGGCAGAGACAGAGAGAGGCAGGACGATGTGTAGGGGGGGGGGGAGGAGAGAGAATCACATCTTTCGACACCTGCTATTTCCAAAGGTTCCTGGCACACACAAAAAGCCTTGCCAGCCTCTTTAAACAACTCCCGGGAGGACTAGAGAGGAGAAGAGAGTTTAAAAATTAAAATAATAATGTTGATAATAATCTAGGAAGGGATTCTGGCACACGCAGAGATCTCATCGCACCTGCAAGGTCCGGGGATCTATCCCCCCCCCTCGATTGGAAAGAGGGGTCTTTTCTTAAAGCGCAAAGAAGGGAATACTGAGGCTAGGATGAAGTGGGTCTTCATTAATGGGGCAAGTGGAGAGCCTGCATACACCCGCCCAGGGGTGTAAGGAGCGGGCGATCGGCTGGCGTTCCAGCCGAGAAACAGAAAACGACGAGAAAACGAGAACTGGCAATCTTAGACGTGAAACTGACCCGGGAAATGGACAAGGCGCGCTGCGCTTGGGTTGGAAACTGAGAGACAGCGCAGATCGGAGGGGTCCTCTTATGTTTTTGAAACCGTATGAATAAATATAGATAGATACTTCTCCCACCTGCCCCAGCTCCCAAATATTACGCAGACCTCCTCAAAATCTCGAATCCTGCTTTCCTTAACAAAATCCACAGCACACGCGCCTTAAGATGTTCGATTCCTTCCTAAGAGTTTCTGAGCTAGTGGAGACGGGGATCCGCGCGCTTCTTTGGACGCTCGTTTCCACCCAAGCGCTTTCTCTCCCAATCCGATCGCCAGATACTGTATTATGGACACAGGTCGTTTTGGGAAGAGACGGGGACGCCCGGCGAAGGAAAAGGGGGAGCTGGGTCCCCATAGGAAACTCGGGGGCGCTCGCTCTCACGCAAAGATTGAGGGTTGTTCAGGAAGGGCAAGTCAGATAGAATTTCAGTGTAGGATTAGGCGTGAGAGAGATTGAGAATAAGAGACTACAGAAGAAATTGTTTTAAGCAGATAGGTCAAGAGGAATTTTCTAAAGCGCTGGAGCTTGTTCGAAGAACGTCTCTACCTAGCTGGATGGATGAGGCAGAAAGAACGCAAAAGCCGCTCTGTGGATCCGCTGCTCGGAACCGCTTTTAAGCGGCAGAAACGGGAACGTCTGAATAATAATAAAAAAACTAGCCTTACAGAATTACCTGGGTGAGAATACAGAATGTCCTGGTCGTGTGCTGATTTTTTTAAAGCAACAATCTTTATCTGTCTCACGCATACCATACGCGCTTTTTCGTTTTAAAAACGAAAATGTTTTTTCATAGTTGACGTTTTGAGGGATGATCGAGAAACGAACCAAGGATTCTAAATAAAAACAAATATTCCAAATTTGTCAGTCTCTTTCTTTTTCAAATAACGCCGCCCCACTTTTTTAAATCCGGAGTGGAACTAGATTAGAGAGAGAGAAGCAATTTGTTTTTCTTACATTTCAGAACAGAAATCTCCCCCCCCCCTTTAATACCAAAAATGATAATGTCGACGGCTATCGTTATAACCAATGATAATTAGATACGGATCGGTTCCCTTTCACCACCAATTAAGTTGCCTCAAACCGGATCAAGAGGCGAAAACGCTTTCAAATCCGTTTAGGCGCCTACGAGACAGGGGTCCAGGTCTAGGATGTCTTCTTAAAGCTTCGCAAAGTGCATCATCCCTAAAACTCTCCGGCGGAATACAGGATCTGCCCTTTTAGGCTGAAGGCTACGGGACCGAGAAAGATTTGATTGACGGCTGAAAAACCCCCAGTAGGAAACTTTTTTATTTTATTTTCTCCCCGACATCCCCCACTTTTCTAAGCGTCATTAACAGAAGCAGATTATAGGGGCGACGCGCTATTTCTCTCCCTGGGCATAAACACAGTCCTGAGAGAATAGAGGGTTCAAAAACAAAACAAAAACAAAACAAAACCCAGCCAGCCATCTGCGCAGCCCGGAACCAGGTTTGCAAGTCCCGAACAGGTAATCGGGAGTCTCTTTCCCAGGGGAAAACGGGCACTGCCAGGCTCCTCAGAGCGGCCACCTTTCGCTTAGGGAGGATCCGATATGTAAATCGGAAAGGAACTCAGAATTTCTATTATTTCTATTATTATTATTATTATTATTATTATTATTATTATTATTATTATTATTATTATTATTATTGGCGTCGTCGTCGTCGTCATTAAACAGAACCACAGACATCTGAAATAGGTTAAAAGCAACGCCTTAAACTCGGATTTAGGGGCGCAAAGTTTGTGAACAGCTGATATAGCGAGGGAGACGCACAAGCGCACGAGAGAGATAGAAGAAACACGGAGGCACATACATCAAGATAGACAGACTGACAGACACACGCACACACCCACCAGAAGGAGAATTAGACATACACAATTAGATACACACAGAGAGTTAGATAGATATGCACAAAGGTATACACGCACACACGATAGAGAACGAGCGAGAGAACGAATTAGATGAGTTAGATAATACACATCGGTACGCGCACGGTATTTAGAGAGATACGCAGAAAGTTAGATACAGAGAGACACACAGAAAGAGACACGCAATATATAGTTATGCACAGATATACACGGTGGAGTAAGACACATATGCACACTGTATACATACTTAATACATATAGATAAACACAGAAATACAGATAGATATAGGGAGTTAGACAGAAACACGGAAACCAGACGTGTTAGAGACTCAGAGGTTAAAATTTACGCCCCCTCCCCGCAAGTCTTCCCAGCTCAGCACCTCCTCAGTCGTCCCCTTTGAGATCCTCACTCTTCCCCTCCTCAAAAGGTAATTTTGCCACTGGCTGGAGAGGACCAACTTCGCAATCGATAGGTGCGGGGGTGGGGGGAATTAAATATCTCCGGCCTCGCTGTCCCCTAAGAAGATGTTTTAGGTACAGAAAGATATAATATTAAAAGATTTAGAGGGGGGAAAGCTATTCCTCAAATAAATGAGTAAAAAGTCTGTTGTGTCTTTAAAGCTCGCTGGATTTCTTGGGTAGAGGCGTAGGAAGGCTGATTTGCTTTGCCATTCAGGTCAAGAGATATGAGGCAGGGAAAGAACTTGCATTTGACTCTTTGTCCTGTAGGACGCGGATTCTCACAACCGCTTTACACGGATCATCTATTTCGCAAGACGTTGCGGTTGAAGACGAAAACGGAGCGGGGAGGTGAGGTTGGGAAGCTGGAAACCTCTTTCCTTTGACAGGTTTTTGTGATCGCTGACCCGGGTTCACACGGGTTTCCCATCTATACAAGCAAAGTTGCGCCTGTGCTGTGCAGTGCATGTTTTGCTTGTTGCACGTACGGGTTTGTTTTTTTTTTTATAAAAAAAAATCTTTAGTAAGAAAGAAGCTTGAAACGGTGGAGTACAAATCACTTGTGAAGCAGCGCGGCCCCGTGGCAGATTCATCAACACGGAATAAAAGGATCTGATTATGGATAGGGTGTTTTAATTGCAGAAATTTTATTGCTAAATGAAAATTCCGGACGGGAGGAGAATACTCTCTTTAGCAACAGGCATCCATCCACGCTTGCGAGTTGCCACCTTTCTTTCCTGGGTTTGTCCTCGCGCCTTTAACGCGCCACACGCGTTTCGGAGGGGAAACTGCGCGTGGGGTTCTGATCATAGAAAAAAAAACCTCTCCCAGCTGATTATTTTGGCCTGGCTGTTGCTGGTTAACAAAAGTAAGGGGTGCGGGCTGTTGACGTGAAACCCAATACCTGTATGCTTTATCTCTTTAGAGACTTTTTGCTTCTCCTGATCGGAGGACACATTGCTAGGGACGAAGCTCCCGTTCAGCAAAGGCTTCCAACAAGGTCCCATCAGCTGCTCATTTCAGGCAGGGGTTGTATGCGAGGGAAAGTTTGCAAATCACCCTGAGAGCTACTCATGAGCATATTAACACTAAGGCTGCCCAGGGACTTTACTAGGCACCCAGAATATTCCGAGAACAGACACCTGTTTATGGGCCATTTGCAAAGTTAGAAAGTACAGCTGCAAATGTGGGGTTTAAATGTCACAGGAAGCCAGTCAATTCCATGCCCCATCCAAAGCATCAAAAGTAAGTTATTTGACTGTCAGATCTCTTCACCTATCAGAAAAGTTCTTCAGGTAATTTGCATCCAACCTTCGGTCACCTTCTAAACCAGTTCCACTTCAATTTGATCACACCCCCAGGAACGTCAAAAAGATCCCCCTCAGAGTCAGTTTAATTGTCCGTCAGTTACTCCCATTTATTACTCCCCCAAGTCATCCCTGGGTAAAGTCTTCTCGATTTAAGAAACACATAGCTAAACTCTAGAATTTAGTCCCAGAAGAAGTAGCAATCGCCACCAACTCAGATGGTATCAAAAATTAGGCAAAATTATGGAGGACAAAGCTCTTGATAATATCCTACTCAGCCACCATGAAAAGTCACACACCCTTCTTTTGATTTCCTCTGAATCTGTTACTCAGAAACACTCAGGACAATTCGGGGCCCAGGCTATGTCAGCCTAGTAAAGGCTACCACCCTGGTAAAGTAGCCTGGAGTGAGACCTCATGGGGACTCACCTGCAGGCTGCATTGGCTTATATCATGGATGGGGGAACTTTTTCAAAACTTCAGGCAACATCCTTTAGGATAGCCATGTCTAGAGGTAAGAGAGCTTTCAAGTCCCCCCAGCCAAAATACATGAACGGAGGATGAGGGACGGGGGACGGGGGACGACCCAGATTCAGCAGCTCATGCTTCAATAATCCCCTTCACTGGAAGACAACACTTCCAAGTTTGCTTCACATACTGTATAACAGGTGAAAACACTGCTCCTTTCTGGCTCTCAGGAAGGTCCCAACTCTGGCACGTGCCTACACAAGCTTCCTTCACCTCTAGAGCAGTCTTGTGCAGTTGGCCAGTCACTGAACCTGATGATCGCTCAACTACCCTGCCCCTGGTGGCCACTCCATTAGGGCAAGTGGGGCACTGCCCCACCAACCTCAGCGTGCCCTCAGCCAGCCCCCACCTGCTTTCCTTTCCTACCTGCAACCACTCCAAAGGGCAGTGTCTGCCAGCTTTCTCCTCCTTAAGTCTCAGGTTGCCCTTGTAGAACTCAGCAGGGAGGAGGATTGGGGCAAACCTAGAATTAGTTTGTTCTACCTGTCACTGGCTGTGGCGCCACCTACTGTTGGGCTCCCTGCCTTCCACCCTACCAATCCCAATGAACACCATCCGTCACTAGCCCTGGAATTAATGTGGGGGTGGGGAGCAGCTGGCCCAAGCTCTACCGAGAAGCTGAAGCAGCCAGCATGGGAACCTTCAGTGCTGTGGCTGGAACTGCGGGATCTGGAGGTTCTTTAGGGGTTTCTGCTAGTGTGGGAGTCCACTGGGATATTTAGGGAGGCTTTTCACCGGAGGCAGTTTTAGGGCAGCACAGCAGTGATTTAGAATGGTGTGAGAGGCGGAGAGGGATGCCAAATTTTAGTGTTGCGCAGGACACCACTGAAGTCCGAGAGCCCAAAGTCTGCCACTGCTTTCGCAGACACCCTAGTAGGTTCTGGAGGGCACACTGTCACCTGCAGGCACCACACTGGCAAAGCCTGACCTAAACAGCCTCCATTTCTTCAGCTGAACTGCATGAGGTGCTTGGATGTGAGGCTGCACTGGTGGACTTGACAGAGGGCCAAGAATGTTTTTAATCTCCAAGTGACTCAGCAAATAGATTTCTTCAGCTTAATGCGGAGCCTAAACTGACTGCCAGGTCTGAATTGTGGAAGGGATCTCTGGTAGGCACCCACCACTCAGACCAGTCCCAAACTGGTCTGACCAGCTGGTGATATCTGAGGCACTGAGTACAGTGGTACCTCAAGTTAAGAACTTAATTCATTCTGGAGGTCCATGCTTAACCTGAAACTGTTCTTAACCTGAGGTACCACTTTAGCTAATGGGGCCTCCTCCTGCTGCTGTGCAATTTCTGTTCTCATCCTGATGCAAAGTTCTTAACCTGAGGTACTATTTCTGGGTTAGCGGAGTCTGTCACCTGAAGCTTCTGTAACCTGAGGTACCACTGTGCTGGGGGTGGGGGGATGGGTTTGTGTTGATATGGATTGGGCTGATCCCTTATTTAATTATTGGCTCCACCTCTTTCAGCTTTGTGCCCCCTCTTTAAAGAAACACACAATCCAATCCAAACCAGTGCAATCCAGTGTGAACTACTCTATTCTCATATCATATCATATCATATCATATCATATCATATCATATCATATCATATCATATCATGGTGATACATACTTGCCTGGGCTTCAAGATAATAACCTGCTGTCTCCTGCCCAGCTTTATAATGTTACAGATACCACAAGCTGGATGCACCCCCTCTCTGAAACGGCAGTCAGGATATAGAAAATTCTGAGCCAGGCAGACCCCTAGTCTGACTCAGGAGAAGTCTGATGAACTGTGGCCAGAAGCAAAATCAGTAGCCACTGCAGTATTTACTGGATCATTGTGACATCATCCCCATGAACTTTTGTGGCTAAGTAGTCATGGTTTGGCAGCTGTGATGCTCAGGAGTTGTGAAAGTGTGTGCAGAAGGTCAAAGAGCTCTGGTTATGGACACTTGGCTACTTGGTTGTGAACACTTCAGGAACTAGCTTGGCATAGAGAAAATGGATGCAGAAAAGTTTTGCTCCTTCTCTCATAACATGAGAACTCATGGATGTCCAACAAAGCTGGATGTTGGAAGATTCAGGGCATATAAAAGGAAGTCTTTCTTGATGCAGTGCATAGTTAGACTGTGGAACTCACTCCCACATGAGGTAATGATGGCCTCCAACTTAAATGACTTTAAAAGAGGATTGGACTGATCAATGGAGGTTAAGAGCTGTTTAAAAGTGGAACAGACTCCCTCTCCTTCCTGGGAGGTTTTTTAAGCAGAGGTTGGATGGCCATCTGTCTTGCATGCTTTAGTTCAGTGTTTCCCAACCTTTTTTGGGGAAAGGCACACTTGTTTGATGAAAAAAATCTCGAGGCACACCACCATTACAGCCCCGTGACGTCAGCGCGCAGCGTCACGTCAGGAGGGACGCACGAAAGTGTAAGTTTCAATTTTTTCCCCTCCCCCTTGCCGGGGAACCTCCAAGCTTTGGGGGTGGGGGGGGAGGAGGCAGCAAAGCGAGGGACTGAGGGACTCCTCCAACGACAAGGGTTGGGGAAGAAGAGAAAGGGCTATTCCGCTCCAGTCACGGGAGGGGAATATGTACTGGCCCAACTGGTGTGCGGTCTTCAGAAAGCGGGGTGCGGGAAGGAAGCCTAGGCTCGGGGTCCACCGACCTCGGCGGAGAAAGGCAACAACCGGAGCCGATGACGAGCCGGTGCGTGCGTGCAGTGGCTGGCCTCGAGCTCGGGAAGCTGCGCGGGGCGATGTTGACGCGGGGCGCGCGAGAGCTTGGGGGCGGGGGGGTGGGAGAGAGAGAGAAAGAGTTGGCAGCACCAGGTGCTGTTACTTATTGCGCTGCGGACGCTGCCAGCAACTGCGGTGGTTGTGCGGCGGCCGCCGCCGCAGAACGTCCTCGTCAGTCAGCTGAGCTGCCTGGCAGCGTAGGGAGCCGAGGGGCGGGGCTTCCTTTCTGAAGGAGCTGAGGGTGGGGGTCCTCCGGCGCCTTCGGCGAAATGGCGCCGGCCCAGAGCGCTTCTAGGAGGCTGCCTTTGTGCGCGACGTAAAGCCCTCTTTCCCTCCCTCCAGCCCCATGTCACCTGTGGAAAAGGGGGCTGGATCCAGTGACGCAACTCGGAAAACTGTTAGGGAAGCCAGAGCAGGAAAGTGAGTGGGAGGCGGCGGCGCCGCTTTAACCCACGTTTCCTTTTTGAAAGAGAAACTTAAGTCAGTGTTTCCCAACCTTTTTTGGACTCGCCCACCTCCCTCCAGGCAACATCTCGCGGCACACCAGGCAACATCTCGCGGCACACTAGTGTGCCGCGGAACACCGGTTGGGAAACACTGCTTTAGTTGACATTCTTGCATGTCAGCGGGGTTGAACTAGATGACCCTTGGGGTACCTTCCAATTCTATGATTCCAAGGCTATCAATGGCTTCTAGCAGTGATGGTTACATTCTGCCTTCACTCTCAGAAGCAGCAATGCTTCTAAATGTCAGTTGCTGAAAACCAGAGCAGAGAAGAGTACAGAGGACACTCGGGTTGCGCACATGATCCGTGCAGGAGGCACGTTCACAACCCGCAGCGTTTGCAACCTGCAGCACCACATCTGCGCACACATGGGTTGCGATCTGGTGCTTCTGCGCATGCGCAAAGTGTGATTTAGCTCAGCCGCGCATGCGTGAGTGCCGAAACACAGAAGTAACCCGTTATGGTACTTCTGGGTTTCGGTGCATCTGTAACCCGAAAATGCGCAACCTGAAGCATCTAACCCGAGGTATGACTGTACTCTTGTGCTTGGATCCTGCTTGCAGGTTTCTCACAGGCCTCTGACTGGCCACTGTGAGAACAGGATGCTAGACTAGACTTTATGGGTCAAAAGCAGCACTTTGAATTGGGCCTGGGAGCTAATTGGCAGCCAATGCAGTCAGGCCAGGATCAGTATAATACGCTCAATACATCTTGCTTTGGTGAACCCCTTGGCTGCTGAGTTCCGCACCAGTTTAAGTTTTCAAAGTGTCTTAAGAGGCAGCCCCATGTATAAAGCATTGCAGTAATCAAACCTGCAGGTTACCAGAGCACAGAGGACAGAGTTTGGCAATCCCTTTCCAAATAGGGGCGCAGCTGGGCCACCAGCAGAAGGTGATGGAAGGCATTCTGCACCATCAAGGCCACCTGAGCCTCGAGCAACAGCAAAGGATGCAGAAGGAGCCCCAAACTGTGTACCCATTCCTTCAGAATGCACAAATAGCTTCTCTGCTTTATCTACATTGAGCATCAGTTTGTTGGCTCTCATCCAGTCCATTACCAAGGCAAGGTTATGTTGAACCTCAGATTTGGGTTAGTTTCTTTCATCTCGTATTTGGACTTAAGAGGAGCTACTGCTTAGGGCAGTGTTTCCCAACCGGTGTTCCGCGGCACACTAGTGTGCCGCGAGATGTTGCCTGGTGTGCCGCGAGATGTTGCCTGGAGGGAGGCGGGCGAGTCCAAAAAGGGTTGGGAAACACTGACTTAAGTTTCACTGGATCCAGCCCCCTTTTCCACAGGTGACACGGGGCTGGAGGGAGGGAAAGAGGGCTTTACGTCGCGCACAAAGGCAGCCTCCTAGAAGCGCTCTGAGCCGGCGCCGTTTCGCCGAAGGCGCCGGAGGACCCCCACCCTCAGCTCCTTCAGAAAGGAAGCCCCGCCCCTCGGCTCCCTACGCCGCCAGGCAGCTCAGCTGACTGACGAGGACGTTCTGCGGCGGCGGCCGCCGCACAACCACCGCAGTTGCTGGCAGCGTCCGCAGCGCAGTAAGTAACAGCACCTGGTGCTGCCAACTCTTTCTCTCTCTCTCCCGCCCCCCCAAGCTCTCGCGCGCCCCGCGTCAACATCGCCCCGCGCAGCTTCCCGAGCTCGAGGCCAGCCGCTGCACGCACGCGCCGGCTCGTCATCGGCTCCGGTTGTTGCCTTTCTCCACCGAGGTCGGTGGACCCCGAGCCTAGGCTTCCTTCCCGCACCCCGCTTTCCGAAGACCGCACACCAGTTGGGCCAGTACATATTCCCCTCCCGTCACTGGAGCGGAATAGCCCTTTCTCTTCTTCCCCAACCCTTGTCGTTGGAGGAGTCCCTCAGTCCCTCGCTTTGCTGCCTCCTCCCCCCCCCCACCCCCAAATCTTGGAGGTTCCCCGGCAAGGGGGAGGGGAAAAATTGAAACTTACACTTTCGTGCGTCCCTCCCGGCGTGACACTGTGCGCTGACGTCACGGGGCTGTAATGGTGGTGTGCCTCGAGATTTTTTTCATCAAACAAGTGTGCCTTTGCCCAAAAAAGGTTGGGAAACACTGGCTTAGGGCACCCTGACTTTCATCTCTTAAAGGGAGAAATGAGCAGGCTGCAGCAATGTAATATTATAAAATTCATGAGACATAGCCTAGGGACTGCTCAAGAATCTAGCCCTGATCTCCATCTTCAGAAAAACATGATTAAAGTCAGGTTCGCTGCCACATACAGATATTCTTGATGGTTCCACAACCTCCATATGGACCACCTGCAGTTGGCAAACATCTGATTCAGGGCTTTGTAAAAAAAAGTTTAGAAGAAGCACCTTGAACATGGGCCAGCATCTGAGTCCTTCTCCACCACCAAAATATCAAAGCTTTAAGTTCCTTTAGGAGAATGCTAATCTCAGCCCCAAATTTTGTTGAACATCAGAAGAGTGTGCGAGACAGAGACGGCCCAAGACATTTTGCCACTGTAGGCAAAATGCCCTGATGCCCACCAGCCCCAACCAGTAGATCCACGTCCCCTCCCACCCTTTGCCCTTTACATTGCGCCACTGCTGCTTTCAGCCCCATTGTCACAACTGTATCTTCACAGTTGGTTAGAGTATGGTGCTAATAATGCCAAGGTTGTGGGTTTGATCCTGCATACTCCTGCACTGAAGAGAAGAAGAGTTTGGATTTGATATCCCGCTTTATCACTACCCGAAGGAGTCTCAAAGTGGCTAACAACCTCCTTTCCCTTCCTCCCCCACAACAAACACCCCGGGGGGATGAGTGAGGCTGAGAGACTTCAGAGAAGTGTGACTGGCCCAAGGTCACCCAGCAGCTGCATGTGGAGGAGCGGGGAAGCGAACCCGGTTCCCCAGATTGCGAGTCCACCACTCTTAACCACTGCACCACACTGGCACACCAACACTGCAAGGGTTTGGTCTAGATGACTCCTGGGGGTCACTTGCAATTCTACAATTATCTGATTCTATGATTCTAAGCTGCAGCTGCACTCACGCTGCCAGCATGATGCTGCTGAGGCAGCAGTTAGGGTGCCGTGGTGAGAGCAATGGGGCTGTGTTGGTGGCATGGGTGAATCTGGCAGCAGTGCAACAGAAGGGGGGGGGGTGGTTCCACTGCCTGAAGCAAATGGCTCCACTTAGCCTAATGCACAGGCTGCCTCTGCAACTGCTGGATCAGGCCAGTGGCCCATCTAGTCCAGCAACCCGTTCTCACTGTGGCCAACTAGATGCCACAAGCAGGAACCAAGCTCAAGAGCACTCCCCTGTCCTGTGGTTTGCAGCAACTAGTACAGTGGTACCTCAGGGTTAACTACTTAATTCATTCTGGAGGTCTGTCGTTAACCTGAAACTGTTCTTAACCTGAAGCACCACTTTAGCTAATGGGGCCTCCTGCTGCTGCCACACTGCCAGAGCACGATTTCTGTTCTCATCCTGAAGCAAAGTTCTTAACCCGAGGTAATATTTCTGGGTTAGCGGAGTCTGTAACCTGAAGAGTATGTAACCTGAAGCGTATGTAACCCGAGGTACCACTGTACAGTCGTACCTCGGTTTAAGAACAGTCCAGTTTAAGAATGATTTGGTTTACAAACTCTGCAAAACCAGAAATAGTGTCCCAGTTTGCGAACTTGACCTCAGTCTAAGAATGGAATCTGAATGGTGGAAGGGCACGGCGGCAAGAGGCCTCATTAGGGAAAGTGTGCCTCGGTTTAAGAACGGTTTCAGTTTAAGAATGGACTTCCGGAACGGACTAAGTTCGTAAACCAAGTTACCATTGTATTCATAAACATTACTGCCTCTGACCATGAAGGTAGAATACAACCATTGTTACTAGTAGCCATCAATAGACTTTCCCGCCAGGAATTTGTCCAATCCTCTTTTAAAGTGAATTTCAAGCGTGTCTGATATGTGCATGACTGCATGTGTGCACATCACACCAAACCCAGAAGTGACCTGAAACTGTTGCAAAACTGTCACAAAAAGGGGTGGGGCGGGGCATTTGCAGTCTTTTCAGTGGCATTTCAAATATATGAAATTTCATTTAAACTCATGGTGCCTTGGAACGTGTAAATTGGGAGTTTCCTGTACCCCATTCACTGTTGGCAATTTACGGCAGATGATGATAGAACAAAATAAAATTCATTAAATTAGAGATGAAGGAAATTAAAAATGAAATTAAATATGGACAATTTGTATTAAAAATAGACAAAAAAATTGGCAAGGCTAGAAGGAACAGTTAATAAAAATAGAATAATCTTATACACAAGCATCTATAGAAATGAGGCAACTAATTGATAAAGTGGAGACTTTGGAAAGTAAAAGTGAAGTTCTAAACAGAGATGGGCAGATATTTGGATAAAAAGGTAAAGGGACCCCTGACCATTAGGTCCAGTCGTGACAGACTCTTGGCACTAATGAGGCTAAGGGAAAAGGAGTTCTATCTAAGATTGAGAGTGATTGCAAAAGAGGAGGGTGAGTATATTTTTTTTGGCATCTGTCTGTCTCAAGAGACAATGGAGTGCACCTTTGGGGGTGAAGCCAAATCGCTGCATTACCAGCACCAAAGTGACCTTCCTGGGCCTTGTGTATGGAGGCCCTGGGCTGCCCAGATGACAAGACTCGCTGATGTGGTTCAATGGAAAGGAAAGCAATACATCTTGCACCAGCTTAGCTGCAGGAGTTGCCGGAAGGAGGCATACAAGACACCATCCAACCGTTTTAGGGACTCAACTCCAGATTTGTGTAGGGTTTACTCCTTAAGATATATCGCAGGCCATGGAGGTTTAGGATAAGAGTTTTCCATCTCCTAGATGGGTTACCTTCTCAGGTTGATGAGCCTCATCTGCTCCTATGATATTAGGGATAAAGTTTTTAATTCCCTGGCATGCATTTTGGAAAAAGATGTGGGCAATATGTAGGCAGAAATAGAAAAAAAATTACAGAATTAATACACATTTTGCAAAATTAGCAACATACTTTATGGAGAAATCCAAACTGGAAATGGAAGAAATACGAGTGGATGAGACTGAAGAAACAGAATTGGGAGCTGTGGGTATAGGTTAACATTTAATTGAAGCCAGAACTTTTCCTTCTAGGAATAATGAATATACAATTAGAAAAGGACCATGGAACATTATTTCAATATATGATCACAGTGGTGAGTTTTTTATATGCACAAAGTTGGAAAGATTCATAATTACCTACCATGGAGGAATGGTTGCTAAAATTATCGGACTTAGCTGAGATGGTGAAGTTGACACGTTTAATTGGGGGGGGGGGACAACCATTGTTGATATTTACAATACTAAAGATCAGGTATTCCTCTTGTGTAAAAGAAAAGAAAATAACTTGTGATATCTGGGTTTGGGGATTGAATAAAATATTGGATTTTAGAAAGGGGAATAATTGGATATTACCTTGGAGTGAATGTTTTGAATAATTTTCTATATGTATCTGTCAGATGAAGAATGGGAAGTTTTCCTTTCTCTTTTTTGTTACCCCCCTTTCCCTTTTTTCTTTCTATTTCTCCCCCCCCCCCCCATTTTTAGTTTGTGGTTTTTGTTTAATTGGTTTATTTTATCTTTGATATTGTAAAGGAAAATTGGATGTTTGATATTAGCTATTGTATATCATTTTATCATTTTCCAAACTTTAATAAAATCTATGGGGGGAAAGAAAGAAGAACAGTTGATGAAGTTGGGCATGTTTAGGCTGGATAACAGGCGACTGAGAGCAGATCTGACAGCAATCTTCCAATATCTAAATGGCTGTCACATGGAAGATGGAGCAATCTTGTTTTCTTCCGCTCTGGAGGGTAGGACTTGAACCCATGGCTTCAAGTTACAAGAGATTCCAAGTAAACATTGGGGGGGCGGGTCTGAGTGTAAGCAATGTTCAGCAGTGGAACAGACTCCCTTGGAAGGTGGTGGAGTCTCCTTCCTTGGAGGTTTTTAGGCAGAAGTTTAATGGCCATCTGTTATGGATGTATTAGTTGAGGTCCCTGCAGTGTAGGGGGTTGGACTAGATGACCCTTGGGGTTTCCTTCCAACTCTACAATTCTTTGATTCTGTGTTAGGTTGTGGTCCTGCTCCTGGGCTTACCATTGGAGCATCTGGTTGACCACTGTGAGAACAGGATGCAGGAGCAGTCTATCAGGATTCTTATGTTCAATTGGAGCCTCGGATGAAATACTTTATCCCAGTCTGCATGCTTTCTGGAACCATTTTTAACTTCCATCTCAGGAGAGATAATTCAAAATCTCCTCCTTAGCATCACAGTCCCCAGCTCTTCCAGTCAGCCCTCATTCCTTTATTGGAGAGGGAGGGTAGGTCACAGCCTTGAAACCAGAACCCTTCTGCTGCCAACAACAGAGGGTTGATCAGCCTCGACCAGCCTTTATCTGTGGGCAACAATCCAAATCAGCCTCAATCAGTCTTTATCAATAAAGATGTACCAAATTTTGGTTTGCACTCCCAAAATCCCAAATTGTGACGGCCCCTTTCTGAGTATAGGTTGGGAAAATGACGGCCATGTGGATCGGCTCTTAACTTCGAAGCAACCTCAATGGAGCCTATGGGGAGCCCCCTCCCTGGAATAAATAACTGCCCCCTGTACATCCGTGCAAGGTTCTAAACCTCAGGCTCTCCTGCACCTTCTTATCATGCCTTTATTTTATTTTATTACCTTTCCTCCCCCGCCCCTTTCTCAATCTATCCAAAAAGAAAGATTTTGGAGGAAGCCAGTTTAATATTCATGACTGTTAATAGAGCAGACCCCTTTTCTTCCAGACTCATTGTTGCCCTGGTATTTCCTTCTCTGTACTCCCACAGTGATTCAGAAGGACTTTAATATTCATGGGTGTTAATAGAGAACCCCTAGTATATTGGGGCATTGTTCGGAGGTGTACATATTGCAAAGGACTCAATAGCCACTGTTTCCCTTTTCTCTTTCTTCTGCCCCCCTCCTTCCCCCTCCCTTTCTTTCATTTTTTTTCCTGCACTCCAGATTGTGATGGGACCCTCCCCCCTCCCCCCCCCCAAGTCCTTTTCTCCTTTAGAAAAGGAAACATCTTTATTCCAGCTTTAGACTTTCTGGTTTCCTATTCAGAAGGCCTCCGAAATAATGTCAGGAGCAAGAACAGTGCATCAAATCAATCTTGCATGGTCTTTTGGAGACCAATTTGACATCCATGGAGTCGTGGTCTCTTTTCGCTAGCTTTTTTTAAAAAAAAAACAGAGGAGGGGTGATGAAGAAAGACGTGCAAAAGAAGGAGGGGTATTTTGGGAGGGAGAGAAACTAGAAAGAGCCCAAGGATGGAGTGATTCGAGGGGGTGGGTGAGAGAAGGAAAATGAGCAGAGATGTCAATGCGATAAAAAAAGATTAGCCCCCAACAGCTGCTTTGGGGTGGGGTGGGGTTAGCTGGGAGGGGTCTTTTCCAAGCCTCTTTCAGCCCCCCTAGTGCATGAATAGGGATGTTATGTGTGTTGGGGGGGGCGGAGAAAGAGAAGAGGCAAGATTGATTTATGGTTCTTGAGCGTCAACATTTATTGCTCTTAAAGTGTGCAGGGGAAAGTCAAGAGAAAAGGGGGACCCCCCATGGAAAGAAGGAGGCCTTTTGTAGGAAAGGGGATCGAATGAAGAGCGGAGAGCTCATCTACAGGGACTGATGGGAATTTGATTGGCGAGGGGGGGTGTATATGTGTGATACAGATTCTTTTATCGCGCACTGATCTCCCTGGTTCTTTTTTGGGGTGGCGATGTGAGAGAACGGGGTTCGTTCTGCAGCTGATAACTAACTATGGGGGGGGGGAAGGCAGATTTTCCTTTTTTCCTCAAAAAAGGGGGGGGGAGAAGGAGGGAAGAGAAAGAGTCCTCAATAGCTCTTGAAGGCCTCTCTGTGGCTACAATTACCAATTTGTGAATGGGGGAAAAGAATAGGGTTGAGTTTCCCTCCTTTGAGTTTGTCCTCCTTTTCACCCCATATCCACACACACACCTCTTTTCACCCCATGTATACAAACACATCTTCTTTCCCCCCATCTTTTTTCTTTTGAAAGAAATCCACCCCAAATCATACTGGGTGGCCTTTCTGTGGCTAGTTGGTAGCTGAGCCACATGTGGCTGTGAAATTAATGAACTTGAGAATTATATAGATGCAGATAGATAGATAGATAGATAGATAGATAGATAGATAGATAGACAAGGATATAGAAGGATTATTATTTATTACCTGTCCTTCCACCCTGAGGCTTCAGGGCAGGTTACAACATTGAAACGTAACGTCAGAAGCAGTTTAGCATAATGTATACAGGTGTAATGAAATGGGGGAAAGAATAGGGTATTCTTTTGGGTTACACAGTTTATCTGCATTTACTGCTGAAAACGCATAAGGACAATTTTTTTATTTTTTAAAAAAGGAATAAATTAATGGGCCTATGTTCGTCACCCCCATTCATTTCAATGGGCCTACTCTGAGTAGGGCTCCTGTTGGAGCCAAACCCCTAAGAACTCAGGCATAGTGATTAGAATGTTGAACTAGGATCTGGGGGAGGCTAGGGTTCGAATCCCTGCCTTTTTGCCTATAGTCTATCTTTTGGGGATTAAATGAGGACTGGGACCTGGGAGACCAGGGTTCAAATCCCCACTTGCCCCCCACGTACGTGGTTCATTCTAGTTTCTCATAGCCACATGGGTCCCTCTCTGCACGCAATGAGCATGCAAAGCCTAAAACCTTTCAGGCAAAGTATTCGGAAGTTGATTTAAGTTAATTGAGGTACTCAGAGTAGATCTATTTAAATTGATGAACACGACTCGTTTAGCTCCCATTAATTTCAGTAACACCATACATTGAAAACATGTGACTTCTCCCCCACAAAGAATCATAGGAACTGCAGTTTCCCCTCTGGGGAATTACAACTCCCAGCACCTTGAACAAACTACAGTTCCCGGGATTCCTTGGGAGAAGTAATACATAAAGGTATGGGTCATTTAAGTTAGGGGGCATTAAAAAAGGATGGTGAGGAGAGAGCCAGAGCGCCCCCCCATTCCCCACTAAGCGGAGCTCTGATTCCTTTCATTCACCCCGTCCTTCCCAGCAAGCAAATCGATTGGGACCCCCCTCCCCCGAGACCAGAATGGTTGGGAGGGAGCGAGAGATACATTTTAAACCAGTGGCTGAAAGTCTGTCTTTTGAACTTCCTCTCTTCAATCCTCCCCCTCCCCAAAAGTCTCCTCTCCTTTCGCCTATGCTAGCAGATTTCCTTCCCAACATCTGCTTGGCCACCAAATCTAGGCTCTAGGGCAGATCTTTAAGCCTCCCTGGTTAGGGCGGGAAAGGGAGGGGGCAAGTCATTAAAAAGATATTAGCGACCCCGCGAAGACGCAGCTAAAGCACCGGGCCATTTATTGATGTAGTGGCTGGGGGGGGGGGCGAGCAAAAGGAAACCAACCAATTTCTTTTAAAAAATAAAATAGGGATTTCTGGACCCTGGAAGGAAAAGGCACTCCCGCCTGCGCTGACTTCAACTGCCCCCCCCCCCCCGCCACTTCCAATGGGTCCTTTTAGGAAAAACGCCGCCGGTGTCTCTTGCAGCTGAACCATCTGGGAAGGGGGCTTGCCCGGCTCCCCCCCCCGCCCCTTCAGCCTCTGCCTTGCTGCTCTTCCGTCAGTTTCCTGCCTTCTCCTCCGTTCCCCTCTTGTTGAGTTCTTGGGACTTTTCCTTTCTCTTCGTTTTCTATCTCTCACCCTCTCTCCGCCTCCGTCAAACACGCGCGCCCACATTCATTCTGTCTCTCGCCCACTCCTGCCTTTCTCACCCCTTCTATGACGACGACGACGACGACTAAATTACTATTATTACTGTAAATATTCTCATTATTGCTAAATAATAATGGGTTTGACGCAGAGTGCTCAAACAATGGGTCTGATGTATCCAACTATGTTTTACTCAGAGTTGACCTATTGAAACTAATGGAACCTTAGTGAGTCAGGTTCATCGAATTCAACGGGTCTGCTCTGAGTAGGGCGAGCAGCGGATACAACCCAGTTCTTCCCTGCCAGCTGCTTCTTCTCCCCGCGACCACCTCCTCAAATCTTTTCCATGCCATCTCTCCGCATTGACCAACAACAAAATAAAATTAAAACCATCCCTCTTTAAAAAAATAGAAAGGATAAGCTAAGCCTGGAGCCATCAGGTCCTTTGCCAATGGAAGCCAAGCTCCCAAGCTCTTCCTCCTCAGCCTGAGATTATGCGCTCTCCTTTTTGGTGGGGTCCACTCCCCCCCCCCCCCGCAGATCATTCTCAAGGTGTCATCGACGAGCACGTTCTTTCAGATTTCCCAAGCTCACAAAAGGCCAAGCTGCTGTTTGGGGTCTTTCCCCCTCTTCTGCTTTCTGGAAGCCCCCCGCCCCAAGAACAACAACAACAGCAGTAACAAAAGAAAGAAATAGCCAACGTTTTTCAACAGCTCTAACTCAAGGAGGGAGCGGAGGAGGCGCCCCTTTTAACTAGAGGCGATCCGGGCCTGGGAGGAGCGGGGGGGGGGGTCGCTTGTTTGTAGGGATCACGTTTAATTAGCTGTGGACAATTCCAGGAAGACAAAAGCACCTCAGTCTGGATCCAATCCGAAACTCATTTGGAACAGCCTGAACAAAAAAAATAAGAAAAAGAAGAGGGATCAAGCAAAACAGCTACAAAGGGGGCTTTCTTTGGGGAGGGTGAAGAGGAGAAGGCAGGTGACTGGCACGTGGAAAAGAACAAGCCTCCGTCTCCCCCCCCCTCAGGTCCGAGGTAGGACTTCAGAAGAGTTTTTCAAAGCTGCTTCAACATCCTTGACGGGGCTTGCCCAGCTCTTAATGGGGGAGAGAAGACAGAGGAACCCTCTTTTTGGAGAGCTGCGCCTTTTCGCCCAAACGCTTGGGAACGTCGCCAACTGTTCCGTGCGCCCCGGCTGCTCCTCGCCTGCAGACAATGCCTTTGGAAAAGCGGGCCTAGGAGGGAAGGAAGGAAGGCAGCGGAGCTGGGGAAGGGCATCATCATCCAATTAATGTTTTCATCGGGCATCCAAGGAAGCTGAATGGTGAAAGTGTGGAACAGATAAAAGAAAGGCCTTCTTCACACAGTGCATAGCTAAACTGTGGAACTCTCCGCTCCCCCAGGAGGCAGGCAGTGGTGGCCACCAAATTGGGTGGCTTAAAAAAAAGGGTTGGACAAATCCATGGAACAGAAAAGCACTATGGCTGCATTCTACCTCTATGGTAGATGGCAGTAAATGTTTCTGAATACCGCTTGCTGGAAACCACAGGAGTGGAGAGTGCTTTTGTGCTTGGAGTCCTGCTTGTGTTGCGGGTGTTCCATTAGGGCATCTGGTTGGCCACTGTGAGAATAGAACACTAGACTGGAACATTAAGCGCATAATTAAACTGTGGAACTCCCTCCCACAGGAGGCCGTGATGGCCACAATCTTGCATAGCTTAAAAAAAGGAATGGGCAATTTCATGGCGGAGAGAGCTATCAGTGGTTACTAGCCATGATGGCTGTGCTCTGCTTCTGGGTTGGAGGCAGCAATACGTCTTCAGTTGCTGGAAACCACAGGAGTTGTTGGTCCCTGTGAGAAAAGGATGCTGCACTAGATGGGCAAATGGCCTGAGCCAGCAGGCTCCATTTATGTTCTTAAGGGCACATCCCAGGTGGGCAAGAACATTTGAGGTGTGAAGCAATGGCCTTCGGAAGGGTTATGGTGGCCAAGTAGAGAAGCCAAGTAGAGAAGCAGGGCTGCACTTGGCTTGAAATATTTGCCACCCCACCTGCTTTTGAGCAACAAGCCCTTGCTTCAGTTAAGTAAGCACCTGAGAGCCAGTGTGGTATAGAGCGGTGGACTCGTAATCTGGTGAACCGGGTTTGCTTCCCCGCTCCTCCACATTGCAGCTGCTGGGTGACCTTGGGCTAGTCACACTTCTTTGAAGTCTCTCAGCCTCACTCAACTCACAGAGTGTTTGTTGTGGGGGAGGAAGGGAAAGGAGAATGTTAGTCGCTTTGAGACTCCTTAGGGTAGTGATAAAGCAGGATATCAATATCAAATCCAAACTCTTAAATAAACGACCCTATCAATGCTGGCAAGAGCTTAGAAATTAAAACAATAAACACCTTTCCTTTTTAAAGAAGGAAAAACGTGGCATCAGTTGACCCGCTTACGCCCATTCAGCTACACTGATTGACAGAACTGGCCTTGTGACAAGTAATGGCCATTCCACATTTGTAATAACTTGCTGTTTTAGTGTGGCAGAACCTATCCCTTGGAACTCCCTGCCTATTGACATCAGGCAGGTGGCTTCACTGCACTCTTTTCCATCACCTGCAAAAATCATTTTTGTTTAGGCAAGTCTGCCCAGATGCTTAGGGAGTTAATGCGAGACTTAACCTGTTCTTAGTCTATTGTTACTTTAACTTTTTGAGTGTCTTAAATTATTGTTGTTAATGTTCCTTGGTGATATTTTTATTCTTTTGTCTTCTTCGTAAGAAGCTTTGATACTTTGCAGCAGAAATACAGTAATAATAATCAAGCGGCGTACAAAGCTTATGAAATAAATAAGTTAATAAATAAATGTAGGGGAGACACTTTGCAAACTTCCAAGAAGCAGGGCTCGTGTCGTCTTAAAATTAATTGCCAAGGTCAAGGATTTGGAAGTAGTGGGCAGCAACCATGTAATCAATTGGCACGCCATGCTGTGCATTAATGGCCTCCACTTTTAAAGATGGCACTCGGGGGATTTTGAAAATGTACCTGTATGGTGCCAGCCACCCAGCAGTCTGATCTTCGAGTGGCTGAGATATTTAAAAAGCCCATTTCATTCCCAGAGTCTTGACTTCTCTGCAGTCTCTCTGGTTCCTGTGTAAACATAGCCCAGGTCCATCAACAGTCTGATTATCATAGCAGAGAAGAGATTCAGGCATTGTGTCATTCTCTTTGCCTCTGTGGGCATCACCAGAACCATAGTGAGATATTTGTGCTCCTTTCCCGCTCCTATAATGATATTTTTTTCAAGATCACTTTAGCAAATAGTCCCGCACATTTTTAATGAAGTGGAAAAGGCAGCTTTGGGGTGAATGTGCCATGTTTCTGAGCTATCCCATCAGTTCATAATAGGGTCTAGGGAATAAGTGAATTGCTCACCTATTGTTTCTGCTTTTTGCAGATTCTCATTTTAAAAATTATTATTATTATTATTATTATTATTATTATTATTATTATTATTATTATTATTATTAAATCAAAGCCAGTGTGCTGTAGTGGCTAGAGTGTTGGACTAGGACAGGGTAAGCAGCCTAAGGCCTGAGGGCTGGATGCGGCCCAATTGCCTTCTAAATCTGGCCCGAGGACGGTCCGGGAATCAGCATGTTTTTACATGAGTAGAATGTGTCCTTTTATTTAAAATGCATCTCTGGGTTATTTGTGGGGCATAGGAATTCGTTCATTTCCCTCCCCAAAATATAGTCCGGCCCACCACAGGGTCTGAGGGATGGTGGATGGCCCATGGCTGAAAAAGTTTGCTGACCCCTGGACTAGGACCTGGAGACCAGGGTCCCCCATGCTGCGACGAAGCTCACTGGTGACCTGAGGCGAGTCACTGCCTCTCAGCCTATCCTCATCACAGGGTCGTTGTGGTGTTTAAATGAGGAGGAGGAGAACCATGTTAGCCATTTTGAGATCCTTGGAGCAAAAGGTGGGATATGAATAACTAAGTAAAACAAAACAGTGTACTGTATATACAAAATACTCCAAATCAGCAAAATGGTGTCAATAAATTTAGCTTGGCACAATTTCACACTTTGTACAGCTTGGCATTTTGAAATATCAGAAAAAATAATAAAATAAAATAAAATAATTAAAGAAAAAAACCCTAATGAATAAGACTACCAACATACTAAGTGGGTTCAAGTTTGAATTTCAAACCATCAATAAGATAGATATTTATCTGTGTCAATTTCCCATTTTGCTCATAATATTGATTATAAATAATAATAGGTTTGTAAAATCCATGCTGCTCTGTAATCTTATATGATATATTTGTGTACATTAAGGTGGGCTATGAGTTCAAGAACTAAGCAACTAATTTGTAAGTTTGCAGCTTTTAAAAACTTACAAAATTATTTGCTTTTTTTAAAAAACCCTATATAGTGGAGTTTGACTTTTTTGTTCTCATTCTCATATTCTTGCTTTTTAACTTTAAATTTAGTTATATGCATTTCCATGAGAATTCATTATTTATATCCACCACCAATACCCCATCTATCAGCCCTGAATTTCTCTATAGTTTTCTGTATGGTTTTGACGAAAATACACATTCTGATGAGCAATTTCCCCCTGAGATATTGCATTCCTGTAAATCATTTTCATGATTATACCTTTTTTCTTTTTAACACACACTTTCCTTTAATTTATGCATTTGTTTGATATTTGGGGTTTGGAGAATTGCATTACAAAATTCACAGAAGGGCGAATTACAAAGCCTGGTTTCATTTTGGTCTATGAAGCACAAATTAGGTTATTTCTCATCAAAGCAAAAACAAAACCCATGGTTGTTGCCCCCTCAGTGTTTGTCAGAGTAGGCCCACTGAAATTATCAGGCCTAAGGTAGCCATTCCCATTCCTTTCAATGGGCCTACACTTGGTGGGTCTACATAGGCGCCGACTCCATGGGAACTGAGGGGGCCCGAGCCCCCTCAAAAATTCGTTTGGGGGGGCTCAGCCCCCCCAATAATCTCGGGCGCCCCTCCAGCAGAGCGCCAGTGCCGCCCCTCCCCCAGCCCAAAATGCACAGGGTCGGGCTGCATGCCTCCTGCCCTCCCTCCCGAGCAAAAGCTCCACCCAATTTCCTTCGGAGCTGATTAATAGGCGCAGCACGCTCTCCCCTATTCGCTCACGAGGAGGCGGCGCCACTTTATCTGCATATTCATGAGCTTATTTATTATTCATGAGCTTTCGCGGGCTCCCCCAATATTTTTTATAAGTCGGCGCCCCTGTGGGTCTAACATAGGCTATAACCCTGAATTCTCCCCCCTACCAGGGTCTCAAGCAGAGAAGATCCTTCCTTACACTCCAAAGAGCTTTTGGAAAGAAAAAGCTCCAGGGTGGTATCCTACACTCAAGAAAAAGTGAGCCCCCACCCCAAAAATATGAAACACACATCACATCAAATTGTGGTTCCTCACAGGCTGTTTAACTACCAAGGCAAACCAAACAGATATACAGTACAATGAAAATTTTAGTGCCTGCTAGCAGTAGCAGGCCTACATTTTGGAGGCCCCTTCACAAACAACAACAAGGTCTGTTATCTTCTTCGCTGGGGTTGTTCTACAACAGATCATCACAATTTTTAAAATTTAACTACTACATCTCAGATTTTGATTAAAATTGCTGTGCTGGATGGTCTCACAGATCAAAATCCTATGCATTATAGTTTTTGAGTTATGTGAAGGGATGAAAATTAATGAAGCTTAAATTCCAGGACCCGTAATCTCAGAAGTGCCAATTTTGGGGCCCTTCTGGGATTAGGGGTCCTGAAATGTAAGCTTCGTTAATTTAATAGTAAATCTGCTCCTGCCTGCTAGAAAGCATCAAAATTTGATTACTATAATGTGGTCTGTGTTGGGCTCCCCTCATGCCTAATCTGGAGGCTTCAGATGATGAAAAACTGCAGCTAAACTCTTGATGGGGACAGCCTATCGCCAGCGCATAGCAACAGCGCTCAAAAGTCTGCCCTGGTTGCCTATACTCTACTGGGCCAGGTTCAAGTTTCTTAATTCATGAGGCCCTTAGTATCTTGGGTCCAGGATACCTCAGGGACCACCTGATCCTTTATGTCCCTGCCCAATCACAGAGGTCTGTTAGCAGGGGAATAGTGGGGGAGGAGGGGGACTGTTGCCCCAGGTGCACAATCTGAGGGGGCACAAACCAGACGCCCTCTGCAGAGATCCCCATCATGCTCTGCTTGCAGTGGGGGCTGGAGAGCACAGAGGATGAAGATCACTCTCTGCGCACCCCACCAGGCACATGAGTGCTCACCCATTGGTGGCGGGGGCTAGGGAGTGCCCCATACCCCCAGTACGTGTGCAATCCTCCCCTGCTTGGGGTGTGTGCCTGCACACCCGCCCAGGACACTGGCAAGTGGCACTACGCCCCTAGCTGTTTGTGGGTCCCCTGTGACTTGGATCCACAGCACTTATCCATCAGGAATCATGCTGCGTTCAGTATTGTAGGTCCAAATCTGTGGAACTTCTTCCCACCTGAGATCAGAGAGGCCTGCTTGAAAAACAGTTATCTATTCCAGCAAGGTGTTTTTTTATTTGAAGCCTGGTTTTATAGTTTAAACTTATTTTTTTTACCCTTTTCCTTCACTGTTTTAAATTTTCAGACAACTGAGATAAGAGGCAGGATGAAACATAACCCAGATAAATGGTTATTATTTTGAATTACGAGGGGGCACTATAATCTTTTCAGTGTTTTCAGTGTTCCACTGGCCCTGTAAACACACCTAAAGTTGGAGAAAGACAAAGGGGCACCTTTTTAACTTTTCCCTGTTGACAAGTGATCTTCTGAGTGATGCTTGAAATATATAGTAGGAAAGCCACCCCTTCCTGGCTTTCCATTTTAACTATTGCCTGCCCACCTGGTCTGCAAAAATAAACAAAGACCAAGAACTACAGGAAGATTGTTGTCCTGCCTGGGGTTCTGGATAAGTTTAATATTCTCCAGTGAATAGCCCAGATATGGGTCCCTGCTGCTGAGAGTGTGAGGTGGGGTAGGGCAGCTAGGTTGAGTGATGCACCCCAGACAATGGGAAGGGCCCAGTTAATCGCTTTGGGGCAAAGAGGACACCTGCACCCGGGGATTAAGAGAGCCATCCAGGAGGGACAATGAGAGATCAGAGGCTTCATGCTCTCCCCCTCCCCGCTAAAAAACTAATTGAAAGAGGATTTCCCTCAGAGATAAGGGAAGGGGTGGAACAAGGATTTCTAAAGCAGGAGGGGTTGTGTTTGTGTGTGGGGGTGTGTGGAATTAAGAGATGGATACAAGCACATTACAGGATGCACGAAACTGTACCTGAATCTTTCAACTGTACCTGAATCTTTTTTAATTGGTTGGATTAATTGGTTAAAAGTTTTGGGTTGCATCTGGCAAAGTTTACTTGGAGGAAACCCACTGAAATTAATGGATGTAATATATGAACATAAGAAGAGTCTGCTGGATCATGGCCCATCTAGCCCAGCATTCTGTTCTCACAGTGGCCAGCCAGATGCCCCAGCAGGGAAACACTCAAGCAAGACCCAAGCAGAGCAATTCTCCTCCTGCTGTGGCTTCCTGCAACCAGTATTCATAATCTTTTCTGCCTCTGACCTTGGGGACAGAGGACAGCCATCCTGGCTAATAGCCATTGATGACCCTCTCCTCCATGAATTTGTCCAGGCCACCTAGACTGGTGGCCATCCTTTTCTCCTGTGAGAGTGTTCCATAGCTTACCTAATGGGCTGCATGAAGAACTTTATTTTGTCTGTCCTTCATCTTCCAAAATCCAGCTTCATTGGATACCCTTGAGTTCTAGTGTTATGAGAGAGGAATGACAATGTTTTCCCACCCACTTTCCCCAGGCCATACATAATTTTCTAAACCTCTATCATGCCATGCCTATCATGGTATCCACTTCTCACAGCAGCCAACCAGATGCCTATTAAAGGGAAGTTTACATGCAGGACCTGGGTGCAACAGCAATTCTTCCCGCTTGTGATTCCCAATAACTGGTAACTCTGCCTGGGGAGGTATAACATAAGCAGAGTCTGGATGCTGGATCAGCACCCTGTTCTCACAGTGGCCACTGAGAAGAACCTGGGTCCAACAGCACTCTCCCTGCTTGTGAGTCCCAGAATCTGGCATTCAGAGACATGCTGCCTTACACATTGCCACTTTTTATTTTTTTATTTTAAACCATTTGGATACCAATGTTTAGAATATATATATATATATATATATATATATATATATATATATATATATATGCTGGTTTGCACACATACAATGCAAGCTTTGCAAAATGGAGTGAGAATTTTTCATTGTGATGACATTCAGTTTCGCTTGAGCACCCGCTGCTTTGGTAGAATATTGTCCCAGCTGTTTTGCCTTTCATGTCATAAGGATGAGTGAAAATACACACTCACACCCCGGCCCAAATCGCTGTAGAGGAAAGTGTTGGTGAATGGGTGTTTGTGTGTGTGTCCAACCCCCCACCCTTGAATCCCATCAATAAGTTATAAATACGGTGAAGGGAAATAAGATCGCAATAAATCAGTGTATTGTCAAATGAAAATACTTAAGTTAAATAATGCTTGAGCCACCAGCAGCGAATCTCTCTCCCCCCACCCTGAGTTATACTTTGCTAATACAAATTACTGTAAATAAGAAGGGGAGAGAAAGCAAGAGAGTGTGATTTAAGCACACAGGTTGCTTATGAGGAGGCATGCAAGGGAAGAGACCTATCTCCTTTCGTTTAAGAATGACATAAAAAATCTATTTTCATTTCAAAGAATGTTTTGTACATGACCCACACCGTGAGCTTCCTCATGTTTGTTTGAAAGTAAATCTGTGTGCAGCAGGGATTGCTCCCACACAATGCTGTGATCCTTATCCAATCTACCTGGGAGTAAGCCCCATTGTCTTCAATATGGCTCATTTCTGAGTAAGATCCAAGTGTGGGGAGCCTTTGGCTCTCCAGATGTTGCTGGACTAAAATTCCTATCAGTTCCAGCAAGCATGGCCAATGGATGATGGGAGTTGGAGTTCAGCAATATCTGGAGGGCCAAGGGTTCCTCACAGCTGGTCTACCATATCTGAACTAATTCCATGGGGCTTACTTACTGCCAGGTAGAGAAGAGGGAGAAATTTGAAGCAGTTCTGTGCTTGAAAGCCTCATAAACTTGAAAGCCTTGTTGTCTCTTGCTAGCTAGAGTAAGATGGGTTCATAAATAACCTTGGTGCTCTGGAAGTAAAGGATGTGGGGTGGGGGTGGGGAGAACTGAACTCAATTCACATTTAAAGGTGAACCTACCTAATTCACACTTTCTGAAACAATACATAAACTGAAAAGCAGCCATCCTTTGAAATCCACACTTCTCAGAATTTTGCAATGCAATTCTCTGGCCAAGTAGTGTGTACAAAAATTCACATACAAGGGTACAGAATGCAGATTAACACACCTGTTAGGAAAAATAAACATACAAAATACATTTTACTAGGGAGCACTGCTTTACAAAAACTGTGTGCTGTATATTGGAACTGCTGAAAAAAATGTGCGTTGGGGAAAATTCATGTTAAAATGATGAACATTCATGAGAACTTTAAATTTTTTTTTTTTTGCAAAAACTGAGCAGGAAATGTGAAAAACTGAATTTAAGATTGAAAAATTGAGTGGGGGCAGGAAAGATGGATTGGTATATTCACCATCACCACCCCTGGAAAGATGGATTAGGATTGCAACCTCAGGCATCAGTGCACCCGATCCAGAGATGTGCGAGTCCAAAAGGACAGGTGGTCAGATCTAGACACCCAGAGGATTGATGCTATCAGCTTTCTTTCAGTATGATAAATATTTATTCTTGCAATGTTGACAGAACAATATCCAAACGAAAGGATATGTATGGAAATAAAATATCCACTTCAAATGAAGACTAGAGCTGCAGCAGTATATAAAAGGTCCCAAGTTCAATTCTGAAAGACATCACCTGGTAGGGCTAGGAAAGCCACTGCCAGTCAGTGTAGACACTGAGCAAGATAGTCCAATGGTCTGATTCAGTGAAAGAAAACTATCCCATCTTTGGTAAATTTATTTCATCCCACTCAACACACCTTATAAAAATCCAGAGAGGACTGGCTATAGACCATGGTAAATAACTGAGCTTCTGTGGTTAGAGGCAGCAGCTATCCTCCAAAGATCAGCTGATGTTGCCTTTTATGTTCTGAGGAGCTGCTTCCCAGCAGCTTAGGTTTGTATGCAGTAGACCTTTGGTCCGAAGCAGCTAGATAGTTCTTATGGAGGAGCAGATAAATTGAATGGGGGGAGATTGAGAAGATGCTGTATTTATCAGCAACTGCTAATCTTGGTGTTCCAGTGGAGGGTGAAGAAGGTGCTGCCCCACTGACCTCATTCTGCCCTCACCGGCCTGCCTTTTTGCTTACAACCAATACGGGAGGCGACACAGCCCATCAGCTTCCTCCTCTTCCTTAGTTTCAATGTTAAGAAGAGCCTGCTGGATCAGGCTAATGGGCCACTAGTCCAGAATCCTCTTCTCACAACAGCCAACTAGAAGCCCTCATGGGAAGCCCACAAGCAGGACCTGAGCACAAGAGCCCTCTCCCCCCTGTAGATTCCAGCAACTGGTGTTCAGTAGTATTGCTGCCTCCAGCTGTTGAGGCACAGCAAGGATATCCTGGCTGGTAGCCTTTTGAAGGCCCTCTCCTCCATCAATTTGTCCGATCTATTTTAAAACCATCCAAGATGGTGGCCACCACTGCCTTTTGTGGGAACAAGTTCCATAGTTTTAACTCTGTGCTACATGAAGAAGTACATGTTGTGTGTTGCCCTCATAGAATTCCACAGGGAGAATGGAAGCAAAACCAGGATTGATTGAATCTGTTTGTCATTGGGGTCTGTCTCTATGTACTGTTCCTCTCCTTAACCTGTTCTGCAAGACCCAATTGAATTAGCACCTTTTACATGGAAGCCTCAACGAGGATGGTCTTTCTTGCTCACTGTACCAATGGCGGCCACCAATAGGGCAGTTGCATGTATGTGAACTTGTGGCCCTCCAGATGTTGAACTACAACTCCCATCAGCCCTGGCTGTTGGCTGTGCTTGCTTGGGCTGATGGGAGATGCAGCTTAGCAATTTCTGGAAGGCCAGAGGTTATTTCAGTCATAAAATAAGAGGTCCACAGTTCTGGGGCCATCACTGAGAAAGCCAACCCAACCAATCTTAACCGTAGGCAGCCAAGGAGGATTCCCCCCAATGTAGATCTTAGCATATGTACCAGGATTGATCTGATGAAGGCAATCTACAAAATATAGAGGCTACAGCCTGCTTAAGGGATTTTTGGCTCTGCTTTATCAGGGCTTGTGTTCATAAAAATACTGGAGAAAGCTCATTGCAGGCACTGATACTGGAAGAACTTCACAGCGAAAGAGATGGGGATGTTAAACATAGAGCTAAATATAGTTGTAATTTCCAGAAGATCAGGAGAAAGTGTAGAGAGGGCTGTAAGAAATGTTGGTGGTGCTGATGGTAGCTCAGAATGATTCTGGTAAGGATGAGCCACGTCACCAGCAGTTAGACGCAGGAGTAAACATTAATGGAAATATATGGTTCTGTAAAAGCGAAACCATCCAGAGTTGGTTCTGGATGCCAAGTTCTCTCTCTCCCCCCCAACTTTCCTGCAGCTCTTAGTGCTGGGTGGGGGTGGCAGAGATAAAGAGATGAAAAATCGATTGCTCAATTTGGTAACATTTCAAGCACTTAAAATACTTATTCCCTGACACCAGACTGCTTATGAAAAACTCGGCTCCATGAGGCGCCATTCTTAATGGCCGGCCCAGTTCCGAGGGCCTAGCGAAAGTAGGTTGCCCCACCCACTCGATATTTAAAGGGTGGGGGAGTGGGAGGACTAGGGCTGCATGAAAGCCAGTTTCCATAATTCATATTATGGACATTTCCACTAGGGAGCTGCTATCTCATGTGTACTTACAGATACATTTAAGAAAATGCATCCTCCCTAGCTTCTCTCCCTTGGACCATTTATGAGTCTCGGGTTGGACGAGCCGCAATGCTCCTGTCTTCAATTAAAGGACACCTTTGGGTTCATTATCACACAATTGCTCCCTGAGAAACCTACCAAATGCTCTTTTGGCAGCGAGCTTGGAAGATGAATTAGGAGGAAGTCTTCTCCGTAATGTCCTCCCCCCCCCTTATTCCCCATCATCAGCATTTATACCTCCTCTTCCCTGTTGCATACCAACCGTCCGTCCATCCGCCACCCCACCCCCCGGCTTTTCTTCTCTTCTGCCCAAGTGGCTATTACCATTCCCATCTTTCAATATGTGCCTCTCGAATCTCTGGAGGTGTATTGAAGAGATGCCATACCCAACCCCTCCTTTCTTCCGGCTTTCAACCGGGGCCCCGAGTTGCCACTTTTGCAGATGGGGTCGTGTGTGTGTGTTTTTAAAAAGAGTGAGTGAACAGATGCCAGGCTGGTTGGGGAGGTAAATGGGTGGGGCGGGGGGGGGGGGAGAGAGAAGATGAAGCTTGATAGTGGGTTTCATTCTTTTCTTTCAGAAAGTCAGGGGATGACCTAATCTGGGTTGGGAAACCAGTTGAAAAGTTTCTCTAATCCCAAAAAAGAAAAAGGGACACATTGAATCTGGATTGACAGAAGGGGGGGGGTATTTTTTTTTGGGGGGGGAGGGAGGATAAATAAGGGGACAGACATGCACACACGCATGCACACACACCAACATATATAATTTTATTTGTATGCCTCCTTTCCATAGGTCAAAGCATGCTCAAGGTGGCTTACGACATGAATAGAACACATTACATGATAAGAAAAGCAGTCATAAGCAATAAATAAAACATAAAAAAAAAAAACCACAACCAAATCCATTCTCTCTCTCTCTCTCTCTCTCTCTCTCTCTCTCTCTCTCACACACACACACACACACACACACAGCTACTAAGAGGGGTAATGATACAATAATCTTCAGGAAAGGAGTTTTATGCCAAGAACTCGGGGGGAATACAGCAGCATTATGCACCGTAATCTGAGCCACAACCAACCCATGGAGGAAGACTTGTTGGTTTCAATAGGGTTTACTTGCAGGTAAGTGGGGCCAGAATTGCAGACCTGAAATTAGGAGGGTTCTGACTGGGAAAGGAGGGGGAGAAATGAGAGTGGTAGGCAGAAAAAAATGCCACCTTGTTCCCCAAGTCTGAGTTGCAGAGAAGAGAAGCAGGAAATCATCTGAGGTTTTTTTTTTTGCTTATAACATGCCTCCTTTAAGCGAGATGATTCCTTGCTCTGGGGCTGTTCCATAACCACCTTACTTTGGGGAGGGAAAGGAGAGACCACCTTTGCAGCTCTGCCCTTGCAAGAGAACCTAGGTGTGAAATTTCAGCACAGTTCACAAAGAATGAAAGGTTTGATTGGGAGCTAACAGCACTATAATATAGCCTTTAAAAAAGCTAGTCACACACACAAACCCGCAAAAAAAGATAAAATAGAGAGGATGGGGAGGCGTACTTTTTTTTTTTTTAAATGCTGCTTCTACATGACATCTTTTTTTTCCAGGTAATGGAGCAGTGATAAAAAACAGACTTTTAATACTTAACCCACAAGTTTCCTTGTGGATTTGCTTTATTATAGAGAGAGTGTAAAATGCAACTGTCAGTCAAATAAAAAGAACAATTTTTCATTTGTTTAAAACACATCATGCTCAATATTATCCAATTGCATTTACCTATAGTTAGACATTTCAAGCATTATAAAGAAATCAGGGAGGGGGAAGGATCCTAGAACAATAACTTCAGTACAGTTCAAAACGGAATGTCCCGCAGGTCAATTAAAAATGTCAAGAAAAAATAGCTTTACTTCCCGTTATTATTTTTTTCTCCTTTAAAAATACACTGTTATCTGTACAAGAAAACACTACAAGTAAACATTGGAAACCATAATATCCCTTTTATTAAATCAAAAAAGTATTCAGCGGCATACCTGGGGTTAATACTAGATTTATTTTTTTTATTATTTCTCTAGGTAAAATTTCGACAAATATTAAGATAAGAAAATACTTATAAACGAACAAAAAAAATTGAGGGGTGGGGGAAAGCAAACACACACACCCTGGAATTAAAAAATAGTTACTACTATTTTATATGACTTAATGTTCCACAGTGTTTGTTAAAAGTACTAATAATAGCAGTTTTATCTTAATATTAAAAATAAGAGTATTTATTTCTGAAATAGACAAAAAGTATTTTGTTTTTGTGTGTTTTTTGTTTTAGACAAAGCTTGGAGGTCTTAGATACGCAGATGCAACCAGAAAATGGAGAACATGGAAAGCAGAATAAAATTGCTAAAAAAAAATTAAACACATCTTTTTATATTACCCCTTTAGATCTCTAAAAATTATACAGCCCCCCCTACAAAAATTCCCCCCTTGATAACCAGCCTGACAGCAAACAGTAACTGTCTTGATAAAAGAATTCACACAATTAATTACAATAACATACCATAGTTCAGTTTCTTTTCTTTCTTTTCTTAAAAATGCAATAAAATAAAAAAGAGCCAAGATACAAGAAATTAGAAGTCATATATTTAATGAATTTACATATTTAAGAATATTTAAATACTGTTTTTCAAAAATTTCTTTCTTTTTTTTAATTTGTTACATATCACCTAAGACTTCCAAGCCTTTTTTTGTTACAACAGAAAAGATTTAAACAAGGTGGAAGAAAGGGGGGTGGAATACACACAATAAGAGGTGGGGGGACGGGGACTAAAAACACTTGTTGAAATGTCACAGCTCTGGGGTAAGATTCGATGATGGTTATTCTCTGGCTTCTCTCCCCAACCCCAAAAAAAGGACCCTGGAGTTTCACTTATTTTCTTACTCTCTCTCTTCTTTTCCTTATAAATTTGGAAAACAAACAAAAAAGCCTCCCCAAAATAATTAACATTTCCCCCAAAACAGATTACCCAGCAAAGTTCATAAAGTTAAGTACATTACTAATTGTTCCTGATTCTTAGAAAAAAGTTCAGTGTAGATTATCCTAACAACTAGTGTTTCACCAAAAAAACCAAAGCAAGATTTCTTCATCAAAATGGTGCAAATCTAGAAACCCTCTGTTACAAAAAGGTTTGTTTCCACAATGATTCTGAGAGAGCAAGAGAGAGAAAAAAGGGGGGGGGCAGGGAGGGGAAAATAACAAACAAAGAAGAGTCAAGGATGTTGTTCTACTGCTCCTGCAAAGGGGGGGAGGGGGGAGGGAAGAGAGAGACAAAATGAAAAACCAATGTTAAGAAAGAAAACTTTCAAGAACATTTTAGAACACAAGAACCACCTTGCTGGATCAGACCGCGAAGGCACACCTAGTTTAGAGGTGGCTAACTGGTGTGGATTTCCAGATGTTGTTGGGCTGCAATTCCCACCTGCTCCAGTGAGACTGGTCGGTGCTCAGGTGTGATGGGAACGAGTCTTGCAACAGTTAGAAGGCCACAGGGTCGCCCTTCCCTGATCTGAGCAACAGCTTCCCTGCTGCATGCAAGAGGTGGAAGGATGCCTCTGTCTGGAAGAGTCATTATTTTGGGGGAATGGCAGCAGCTCCCAGCCCTAGGTGGAGATGCCAGTGGGCATCAAACCTGGGAACTTCTACATACTATCTGAGAGCCAACTATCTGATTTATAGAAGACACCTGAAGACAGCTCTGTAACGGGGAGTTTTAAATGTTTGATGCTTTAGTATGTTTCATCATATGCTGTGAGCTGCACAGAGTGGGTGGTTTATAAATTAAATTAAAATAAATAAAATAAAAATTCTAAGTAGATGCTCTACTACTGAGTTACAGCCCCTCGGGGTGGGGGCTATAAGGCAGGGGAGTGGGTAAGAGCACCCCCTCTTCTCCAATTAGGAGACATCTACCACTGGCCTCTGCACAGAAATGTAGCGGGTGGCAATTCTCAAGTATTCCATGCTACCTCACACCACCTTAAAAAGCTAAAGTGTACGAGCAAAGTGTGACTTCAATTTCAATTCAGAAAAGAGGAGTGCACACAAACCTCAGCTCTCAGAAAATTTGGGAAAACAGAAAACCAGTTGCTTGCCAGCAGGGAGCCCATTACTTGGAAACATAAGCTGCACTATTAACATTCTGGCCTTTGCTTTCACCAGGTCCAGAAGAGGCTAAGCCAAGTTTGGAAAACTTCACATAAGAAGAGCCAGCTGAATGAGGCTAATGGTCCTTCTAGTCTAGCCTCTGGTTCTCACAGTGGTCACATGGATGCCTGTGGGAAACATGATTTGAGCACAAGCCCTTTCTCCTCCTGCAGCTTCCAGAAACTGGTATTCAGAAGTGCCACTGCTTCTGTGGAGGCAGAGCATAACCATCATGGCAAGTAGCCATTGATAGCCCTTCTCCACGAATTTGCCCAATCCTCTTTTAAAGCCATCCAGGTTGGTGACTATCACTGCCCCCTGTGGGAGTGAGTTCCACAGTTTCACTATGCCCTGTGTGAAGAAGTCCTTTCCTTTCATCTGTCCTGAATCTTCCAATGTTCAGCATCACTGGCTGTCCATGAGTTCCAGTGTTATGAGAGAGGGGGGGGGGACCTAAGTTTCAAGTTTAAACAAAGTTAAACTTTGGTAAACTAGGCTTGGAAAGCAGTCACCCCTTGCAGAAAACATTTCAAAAACTGGGAGGCGATTCTTTGGGAGCGGGCAGTTGCTGATATGTCACAAGCGATCTTGTAAGATACACAGGGCTGGTTGTTTCTGTGAAATTATTTCATGACTAAACTATGCAAGGAAACAGCTATCAGGAAGAAGGGTGTAGATACAGCAGAGAGAAGCGAGACCCACCTGGTTGTGGGCCTGGCCTTGCCCTAATGTCTGCCCATAATAAGCAGCCTGCTGTCTGTAATACTCTGCCCAGGCCATCGTGTAGTCAGGCTGGGAGCTGGCTTGAGACACAGCAGTGGCAGCGTGACCTGGAGGGATGGGAGGTGAAGAAAGAACAACAAAGAGTCAAGCATCAGAGGAAGCAAGTAAGAAAATACTCAAATGCACCCACCAAACCCTGATCCCGCCCCTTTCCATGACCCAGGGCAGGCATCCTTTAATCATGATTAGTCGTCCCCCCCCCAACAACCCCCAGGGTTAAGATCCCAAACATGCACAATAAGCATGTCCTCAGCCCAGAACCTTGGAGAGCTACTGACAGTGTCTGACTCAGAGAACATCCGCTTCTTATATTCCTACTTAAATCAGACTCGTGAGGACTAGAATATTTATTTTTAGGAGAAAGGCAACAACACTGTGGTAGAGCATCTGTTTTGCAATACAGAAGGTGCTAGGTTTAATCCACGATGACTCAGGTCCCAAATACCTGGAAGATTACCTCCATACTCTACAGATACTTTCTTGGTTGCTAAGACTGGTTGCAAGAGAAATGATGAGAGCAGAGAAACCCCTTACACATTGCATTCACAGACCTGATGAAGGCCTTTGATCTAGTCAACCACAAGAGACTCTTCACATAGCTTAACAAGACAGTATGTCCACATAACCTCCACAAGATCATTGTGTCCTTCCACAAAGAACAGGTGTAGCACCGTCCAGAAATCCAGCTCATCCTCCAGTGACTTCCCTATAAAGAGTGATTTGAAGAAGGGCTGTGCTCTCAAACCCAACTCCCTTTGACATATTCTTCTTCTTGTTACTCTCACATGAGTTCAGTTCAATTGCAGACGGTGTGTACATCCACTCAAGGAGCAATGGGGGTTTGTTCACCCCGGCAAGTCTCTGCGCCAAGACAAAAGTGTCGCGGGTCCTCATCCAAGATGTTGTTTGCAGATGATGCAGCCTTGACAGCGCACTCTTGAGGAAACTACAGAAACCACCTACCATTTTGCCTGAGTCTGCAGGGAGTTCAGCCTCACCATCAGCCTAGTGAACACCAACATTTTGGGTCAGGATGTCATTAGCACTGGCGACCACATGCTTGAGGTGGTAGATGGTTGTCTACCTGGGCTCCACCATAACCAGCAACCTCTCCACTGATGCTGAGCTAGACAAGTGTATTGGCAAGGCAGCTACAGCAATGGCTTGCCTCTCCAAAGGGATATGGGAGAATATGATGCTAACGTCCCAATACCAAGATAAAGGTCCACCAAACTTACATACTGAGCTTTATGGTAGTGAGACATGGGCAGCTTACACCTGCCAGAAGTGTAGTTTCAATGCCTTCCACATGCACTACATCAGGAAGGTTTGGGGCATCACATGTCCTGCAGAGTCTCAAAAGAATATGTGCTCTTCTAGGCAGGCTCCCAAAGGATGTGCTCTACAAGAAGCTGGCATCAGGCACTAGGTCTGTAGACAGACCAACTGTGTTACAAATATGTCTGCAAATGTGAACTGAAAGGCTGACAACATCAAGCCTGCCATGTGGTAATCCCTTGCAGACAACCACAGTGCCTGGAAACAGTCAGGTCATGCATGAGTAGCAGTGACCAGAGGAGGATTGACCACTGGGAGGAGTGCAGAGACACGAAACGCCATGGTGCATCTGCAGCAGCACAACCAGACGCATTCACCTGCCCCAGCTGCAACAAAATATTTTTCTTCCGTTTCGGTTTCTACAGCCAACAGTTTGACTTCACCCCCAAAGGAGCACTCCTTCATTGTCTTCTGAGGTAGACTAGGTGCCAACAAGAATGTTGTAGATGCACTTCTTCATCCTGGGTTTTGACACTTGAGATGTTTATTTTTGGAACCCAGCTTATTTCTGTAGTGGCAAGTTGCTTTTAATTTTGTGTTTTAATTCTTGTAACCCACCCTGGGACCTTAGGGTGAAGGGTGGGTAAATCAGTAATAACAACAGCCCACCTGTCCCTGTAACCTGTAACCCAGTGAGAAAGGCTAGGTTGAGAAGTAGCGACTGACCCATAGTCACCTAGTGAGCTTCATGGCCAAGTGGGGATTTGAACCCTGGTCTCTCCCAGGTCCTAGTTCAACACTCTTAATTACTGTAACACCCGCCCCCAACCCAACCCATTTTCACTCACTCTGTTTCTTGTAATAGTCCTCCCACGCCTTGCTGTAGTCTGGTTGGCTGTTCTGCTGTTGGCTCTGTTGACCTGTACAAGACACCAAGGAGAGAGGAAAAAAGGAGAAGAAAGAATAATGGGTGGGAGGTGCAGAGAACAGTGCTTCTTACACTTGGGGGTATTATTGGGTTGTTGTTTTTATTTTGATTATGTATTTTGTGGTTTTATATTTTCATTTTATTCCGTGAACCACCCTGAGACCTCCGACTATAGGGTGGTATATAAATTCAATCAATCAATCAATCAATCAATCAACCAACAACAACACAACACATACAAGACTAGCCCTGCATGATAGGCAAGTAGGCCCCCAAAGTAGCTCATGGTGGAGAGTGTACTTCTTCCAAGTATATAATACCAGGAGTTCTCTACCACAACCTGCCCTAGTTTGCTAGTAATGCTAAGCTAAACCATAGCTAAGCACCTAGCTTGGATGGCTTTGAAGGGGGATTAGACAAATTCACAGAGCATAAAGCTATCTGCTTTAACCACTGAATTATGAACCTTCCTCTAAAAAAGCAAACTAAGGTTGTAGTCTTCATAGTTCTGGATAAAGGGCTGAATTAAACAGGAGCACAGGAAGCTGGTTGTTAATGTCTGGCCATTGGTTCATCCAGAGCAGCATTGTGTACTCTGACTGGCAGTGGCTCTCTGGAATTTCAGACAAGCATATTTCCTAGACTCACCTGGAGATTGACCTTGGGACCTTTTGCATGCAAATGATAAGCTCAAATGCTGAGATGCAACCTGACTACCAGTCAGGAGACATGCCCAGAACAGGGTTTATGGAGAAGGCTTCCCTCTAAAGAGCTGGCATTCTAGATTTTTAATGGAAAGCGGGCAATAAAAACTAATAGCACCTTCTGACCACCTAACTACCCCTCCACACCCTGTTGCAATGGGAGGTTTTTGAAGCAGGGTGGTTGTGTGGTGGGGGAAGAGGACAGCGATGTGCAGAGGGGCAAAGTCCTAACTTGAAGAGTGTTGAGGGCAGTTAAAAAGGACTCGACCAAAGCATTCTCTTCCAAGGAGAATGACACAGAGTCTGCAGCAAGGTTGATGGGACATGCTGAAACACTATGTTCCATGGCAAAGTGTTTTCACCCCACCTAATTTACTGAAGGTGGGGAAATTAAAATCTAGAGGACATGTGGGGGAGGGTTGTGGGGAGGAGAAGGCGCCCCCTCTGCTCAGAGGCAGAAGGGGAAAGAAGCAGGTACTTGTTGTTAGTTCTGATGAGCAGAGCTCTGAGCATGATTCAGTCTCAATCTTAAAGACAATGGAATTATTAGGGTGGAGAGAGTGGGAAGCCCAAGTTAATAGGCTGCTACAGATATGCCTAACACGCAAACCTGAGTTCATGGTTAGTCTTGCTCCAGACAAACCAAGAGCCTAGATCTGGACATAGGGTTAAGCTAAACCATAGCTTTGGTGTGAGTTGTGTGGCAAGCAGGATGACCGGAGGGAGAGGGGGAAGGAATGAAGTGGCTGTGATTTTTACAAGTTCCCATATGCACCTGCTTAGCCAAAGTTTAGCTAAAGTGCTAGTAGAAAACTGGGCTGCCGCATGACAGGAAACTCCAGATATTGTATGTTTGAAGTCATGCTTCCTTTACGAGTCCCAGGGTGGGCAACCTGTAGCCCTCCATATATTATTGGACCATGACTCCCATCAGCATAGCCAATGGTAAATGGGAGATGTAGCCCAGTGACATATGGAGAGTAAAAGGTCCCCCACAGCTGAGCCCAATCAACTTAAACATGGGCGATCCTTGCACCCGTCCCCCTGCAATCTCTACAATTACAATACACTTACTTGGAACCTGCTGCCCAGGCTGCTGCCACGTCGGATAGGTGCCACCCCAACCCTGCGTCATGAACGCCTGAGGACCGCTGTGGAAGACAAGGCCATTAGCAACAGAGGAGTGAAAGGTGGTCCAGGCACATTGGTGAGTTGGGATTAAAGTTTGTTGAAAAGTGTTGAAACAGACCATGCTGTGTAAGAGATTAGGTGCGGATAAGTTTCACTACTGACACATTGGTATAAAAAGGCGCTAGTTCCAGTGCAGTATTTTCTTAGAACCTTTCCCATGCCCAGATGCTGCTGTACTACAACTCCCATTAGCCCCAGCAAGCATGGGCAATAGCCAGGAATGGTGGGAGTTAACTCAGGAGAGCTAACAGTCTCCCAACTTGATTTAAGTCAATGGTAAAACGGCCTCCTGCCCAAACAATAATCCAATGGAAGGAACCAATGAGATTTATGACAGGGAAGGGAAGCCCATGCTATGTTTATCAACCTTCTAAGGCTGCATGTGGCTACAGGCATCCCAGTAACACTTGGGAGGGCCACAGTCCCTGCCCCCAACTCCCATCTCCCAGAGCCTCAAAATTACAGGTTTTAATTAAGTTCATCAGGGCAGTGCACAGACTTCTTGTTCTTCTGTAAAAGCATTGCAGACCAAGGATGCTGCTCAATGACAATCACACCTACAATCCTATTTGAGGGTGAGGGAGCAGCCTAATGGTGAAGAGAAAGCAGGCAAGTAAACTACTTACTTTTGGTGAGGTGTAGCAGGTGCCTGATTGAAGGGGCTCTGGCCAAAACCTCCAGGACCACCCAGACCAGTACCCTGGAGAAAAAACAAACAGGTAATTTATTCACCACTCTGTCTAGACTTAGTGAGACTGCACCTGAGATTTAAGGTGCTGAGGAAAGCTTCTCGAAGAATTTAATTCTCTTTCATTTTTACAGATTTATAAACAGCTTCACAGCCAGAGGCTGTTCAAAGAGGGGTACAAGATAAAAGTAGGATAAGCAATGCAGAGCCCACTGTATTAAAAAACAAACAAACAGTAAAATCATTCCCTGAAACCACTAAGAGCAATATTTCCCTATATTATGAATTCTAGAAAAACAGTAAAAAAAACATCTATCTGCATATATGCAATTAATATTACGTAAGGGATTGGGCCGCCCACTGGGTAAGGCCTTCTCAAATAAAAATGCCTTCAAATGGGCGCCTGAGCACTGTGACGTTAGTTGCCTGTCTGATCGCAGCTGGCAATTAATCCCAGAGTTCTTCTGCAAGATGCATAGGACATGCTGAATGGGGCTGTTGGGTTTCCCCAGCACTGGCTCTAGACCTCAGAACAGTTTCCGCATCTGTACAATGGGAACAATGGTGCCCCAAATCACTTCCTGGGACTCAGCATCCGGCAAAAACACCAACCACCTTTGCAAATAAAAAAAAAGCCTCAAGTACTGAAGGAGAATGACCACGGTGGATGTTTTGATCCTGGTGGGTTTTTTATAGAACAGGCATAGGCAAACTCCGGCCCTCCATATGTTTTGGTACTACAATTCCCATCATCCCTAGCTAACAGGACCAGAGGTCAGGGATGATGGGAATTGTAATCTCAAAACATCTGGAGGGCCGGAGTTTGCCTATGCCTGTTATAGACCAATTGGATAGTGATTTGCAAGGGGTTGGATTAGACGGCCCTTGGGGTCCTTTTCCAACTCTACAATTATATGATTCTATTATTTCAATACTTATCACTTCTTTCTAGCTGTATACTGTAACAATGACATTGTTTTGCTAGTCTTGTTCTTCATTGGACTGCAATTTCCAAAATATTTTTTTATTTTAAAAAACGAAGAAGAAAGTAGATGGGGAAGGGAAAGCAACTTACACCAACTTTCTCATCTATGAGATGTCTTGCAAGCTCAATCTGCTGGGAGATGCCCCGAATGGTGAATATCCGTACATTAGGGTCGGTGTTGGGAGGCGGGTTTCTCTGGAGCTCTACATGGGCTCCAGAATGTTGGTTTATGCTCTTGATATTCTCTCCCCCTGCAAAGAAGAAAGAGGGGAGGAAGAAAAAGGAGAGGGAACATGATCAGACTTTTACTTTATATATTTAGCAGTTATCGTGAGTGCATGAAAGAGGAGGAGGAAGGTCCAATCACATGGATTAGTTCTGTCTTCATCACACTGCCATGTCCTTCAACTATCTTGGACTACAATTCCCATCATGCCCCAGTAGCAACAAACACACAGTGATAAACCAGCGTTTCCCAACTTTTTTTGGCCCACCACCCTGCTCTGTGGTTCTATAAACTCACCCCCAGTGCCCCCTATAAAAAGCATTCTTCAGAATAGCAGTTTGCACAATCCACTAAGAGAGCTAACAACACAATGAAATTCAAAACAGTAACAATTAATGGCACATTTATTCAAAACACAGTTAAAACTATTTAGTTGTAATTTACCCAACATAATTGATTAAACCGATCCAATGATGCCCCCTTTTCAAATAGTCATTTACATCTCACTGCCACCCATTTGCCCCTTAGTGCCCCCCTGAATCTGGCATGATAGTAAATGAAAGAAGGGCTGTATGCTCAGTGGCAGAGCACCTTCCTTGAATGCAGAAAGTGCCAGGGTTAATCCCCAGAATTTCCAGGTAAGGCAGGAAATGTTTGCTGCCTGAAACCATGGAACGGTGCTGCTGGTCACTGCAGGCAATAGGCGTAGGTGGACCAACAGTCTGATTCAGTAAGGTAGCTCCCAATGTCCATATTTAAACCAGCCCTTAATTCAGAACCATGAGGACTGGAATCTTAAGTTCATTTTTAGGGGAAGGACCACAGCTCAGTAGCAGAGCAGCTGCTTTGCATGCAGAAGGCCCCAGGTTCAATCCTCACAGGAATCTCCAGGTAGGACTGGGAACATCCCCTGCTTGAAACCATGCTGCCAGTCAGTGTGGATAATACTGAGAAAGATGGACCAGTGGCCTGACTCAGCATAAATCAGCTTGCTATGTTCCTGAATTGGTAGCCAGTGCAGATTAGAAGGAAACGGGTAGGTTAGAAGAGAGCAACCCCTCAGGGGACCTAATCTGCAGCTTCCTTTTGTAGGTGAATAAGCAGGTGGACGGACACTGGTGCAATCAGCTGCTCCCTCACGGTGAAATCATGCACCCAGAGCACAATTTATCCCAGCAAATTCCCAGAAGAGCTCTTTGGTTATCTGAGGAAGACCTGGTGGGATGTCTGCCGATAGTGAAGGAAACTCTGAAGATGCTACCTTTGTTTTGTTTTTTAAAAATGAGTGTGAAACAGTAGCAGCTTGTACTAGGGTGGAGCACGACTAATGAAAGTTTGGTTTGACTTGGCGGGCCAGGAGGAGAAAAAGGCAGCAGCACACATACGGTCTTGGAGGAGGGTCTCCGTCTCTTAATGAAATTTGCTTAACAAAGGCAGCGGCTACAATGGGCCAATTCTTCTTCTGTCGGAATTTCACACAAGAGGGGAGGTTAGCCTCAGCTTGGAGAGAGGGAGACAAAAGGGGTGGGGAGTTGTGATATGCTTGACCCCTCCTGGTCCTGGATACAGCCACCAGTCAAAACCCAAGGCAACAGGGTGGAGAGGGCACTCTGCCGATCCAAGCGGACAAAACCAATTAGCTGAGCATCTGCGGCAGCTTGCTCTGTTCCGCCAACTCCCTTTCCGATGGGTTAGCGCAAGTAACTGGAGCAAATCCCAAGCTGGCAGCCACCAGGCATAAACACGCTCACTGAGTTGATATCAATGAAAAAGCAAGCAATTCCGCCTAGCATGGAACGAAACAGCTGCTGCTTCTCCAATCTGACCGAATGTATAAGAAGAGCCTCACGGCTGGATCAGGCCAGCGGCCCACGGAGGCTAGCATTCTGTTCTCACAGTGGCTAACCAGATGCCCCAGCGAGGAAACCCTCAAGCAAGACTTCAGCGCAAGAACATTCTCTCCCCCTCCTACAGTTTGCAGCAACTGGTGTTCAGAAGCATTGCAATCAAGCAAATGGTTAAAAAAATCTTCCTGGACTATAAACAATTCAGGCTTCGAGCAGTAGATTAGATGTTATTTTATTAAAATCATAACCTGCCCCAACTCCCAAAAGGAAGCCAGGGCAGCAAACATACCTGTGATTAAAAATAATAATTAAAAAATGAAAAGAAAATGTAAGTAAGATGTTTAACAACTTCTAAAAAGATTAGAATGTCTAAAAAACACATTTATGAACAGACTTTACCAAATCATTCCCCTCTGGATAGCCTGCCAAAATGGAAAGGTTTGCAGGGAGATGGTACCTGCCTAATGTCAAGAGACAGGGAGTTCCAAAGGACCTCCCACACTAGAGGAACAACTCATAATGAAAACAGAGCAGAGACTGTGTGGCTGTTGTAGAAGTGGAAATTCTACAGACTGAAGGGACTTGGCACACTTCCATTTACATCTATTACACACACACAAATGCAAGCTTGTGAAGGAGCAAAGTTGAAGCAACAGCCTTTTCATGGACATGCATGCTTTTTTCAGCATTCACAATTTTAAAAATGGTGGGGCACGTATTGTCACCATAAACCCCCTCCCCTCCCCGTGATCAACAGGCACCACCAGCTTTACGTTTTGGGGGGGTCTTTGGGCAAGGCTGCCTCCGGGGGGGGGGGGCTCCTTCAGTGAGCGCCTTCCCTCTGCATTCAGGATCGATCTTTGGTTTGTTACTACCAACACAGTTCATTCGTAAGCAATACAATTCCAAAGGGACTTTGCTAAAAAGAGGACTTAAGGCATTATCCTGCAGCTCAATTTACTAAGTCATCACATCGCTCAAAAACAGCCCGTCAGTTAAAATCGGCTCATAATGAAATGCCGCCAGCGAGCCCACTATTTGAAATACGTTGTTTCAAAACATGACGTTAGGATGTCATGAAACTTAAATACACCATTATCCTCTTTCTTTTAGGAAGCTTCTTGTTTGGATGTTAAATGTGTAAGTGAGCGTCACCTTTTCCCCCCTCTGCCCCTTGAGAAGTCCACCCATCGGCCTTGGACCTTTTGCCCTCCCAGAGGCATTCAAAAGGGGAATCTCACTCCCAAAGACATTTCCTTCGAGGAAGGAGAAATGAGGACAGATAATTAGCCCGCTACTCAATAAAACGCCTGCATATACATCTCAGTGCCGCGTTAATTTGAGTATGAGATTCTTTGAAAAGAAAACAGAAAAAAAGAGTGTGGTTCTCCGTTTCAAAATAATTAAATTCTTTCTATGGGCTAGGAGTGAGGAATTCTGCAAGGCTGGCTGGGGACAGACTACTGATCTCTCAATAGAGGAGAAAAGCGGTACAATGGAGGCAGTGATTGGTCACAGACTCACTTTTGTCTGACCACTGCCTCTGTTCAAAACCAAGTTTTGCAGTGTTCTCCCCCTTGCCGCCGAAAGCACTACAAAAACCCACAAACACTGAATGGAGGAAATATTTGTTGCGGCAAATATGAAAATACACCACAGGCACTGACGGTGAGTTTCAACTCTCTGGGAAAGTCTAGCTTCCTCCCATCCCCATTCTGAGCAACTCTCAACCCACAGAGGAAGCGCCTTCAAGGGCAGCACAATTATGAGGGGGGATGACATGACGTTGTGCTGCCCAATGCCAGAAGTTTCGCCTCTGTTCACAAGCGAGGGTCACCCGCTTCGAACATGGCGCCTTTCTGCACAGACCCATTCAACAGGAGAGCTTCCATTCTTCCACCTGACCATGGATGCATGTGGGTGCGTGGGGGAGCGACCGAGCAGGCGAGGCCCCCCGCAGCTGGACGTGAAATTGTAAAGCAATTAATCAAACGGGGCTAAAAGGCAATGTTGACAAGAGAAGGGGCTGGCCACGCTATCTGTCAAGACTGCTGCGTTTATCATGGAAATCCAATGGGGCCCCGGAGAGGCAGCTGTCTGTCTCTGCAGCAGTGGCACACACAGGAGGGAGGAAGACTTGACCACTGCAGAATGGGCTGGCCCCAGACCTCAACGCCACCGTTACCCTTTTAGAAAAGGAGGACCAGGCTTACCGCCACTTGACTCCCAGAGTAACGATTATATAGTGAGGGTATTTAAAAGTAGACCAAAAAAATGAAAACTGATGCAGAAATGTAATGAGCTGCAGACTGGAAAAATGAGAGAACATAGCTGGCAGTTCCAACTAGTCCACACATTTACCTGATATATTTACAGCCTATGTTCCGCAATCTTAAAGGGTTGTGAGCAGAGAGGCACTCTTGGTCCCTGCTACTGTAAGACACTGATTCCCTTTCCCTGGAAACTCAATGCCCAAGTCTAGGTGTCACCTGGAATCTCTGGAACTGCTGCTGCTGGGCAGCAGTCACAGTGTTGGACATAAGAGCAAGTAGGGGACCTAGTTCAAATCCCCTTCCATCTACAAAGCTCACTACCTTGCTTATCAGGGTTCTTATCGAAGGAGGGGGGGCTGTTTCATGTACCTGAGGCTCCTCTGAAGCAGGACAAAAAGATAGCAAATAAATACTGTCCCAAAAATGTATTCTTAAAGCAGCAGAGCCTGAACCCCATGAAAGAAAAGGAGCCAGGCAGGTCACTCAAGGGAATTTCAGTCTGCTGGCCACCACAGAAAAGGTCCTGCACATTGCACCTCTGTCAGCTGGCTGGGTTTTTTGTTTTGTTTTTAAAGAAAAACCCCAGAAGGCAGCCTGAGCGTGTAGGCCAGTTTCCACTGGCAGAGGGCAAAGAGATGCTATTGATTGATTGCCTTTATATCCTGCATTTCTTCCAAGTTGGGATTTGGCTTCCAACACTTAAAAACATCATTATAAAATACAGTAGCACCTCGGCTTACATTACCCTCAGGTAACGTAAACTTCGGGTTGTGAAAGCGGCTAACCCGGAAGTGTTTCGCTGCGCACACATGTCCAGAAGCGCTCTACCACGCCGCGCACATGTGCAGAAGCGTTCCCTCCGGTTGTGGAAACCTCAGGATCCGACTAGAGCTCTGGAATGGATCCCGTCCACAACCGGAGGTATCACTGTGCAAAGTAATAAAAAGAAACTAGTTAATAACAATAGCTATAATACATCCAAACACATGGATGTGTTTGGATTAAAACCAGCAATTCAAATCTAGTTTGCCTCAACAGCAGCCCAGTGATAAGCATTCCCTACTCCTGAGTTTCCAAAGGTCCATCTGAGCAAGGAAATCTTAGCTTGCCAGTGGAAGGAAAACAAAGAGGGAGTCAGTCTGACCTCTTGGGAGGAACTCCACAATATGGAATAAGCCACCAAGAAGTATCCTTGTCGTGTCACCACCAACCATGTCTCTGATGCTGATAGAAGACTGGAAGAAGGCTGACACCAGAACACTGGAAAATATCTGGCAATGCAGAACTATCTCCCACCTTTAAAGCACAGAGTTTTAAGATTTCCATGCATTGAGTTCTGCTTCCTACAGTCGGTTGGACTAGATGCCCCTTGGGTTCCTTTCAACTTTATAATTCTATGATTCATGCTGCTTACCTTTGCCTATGACCAGGCCGCATTTGTCAGCTGGCACTGTGTAGGTGATTTCATGCATGCCTCCAGGGGTCCCAACACTCCAGTCTCCGCGGCTGCGCCCTCTTCCCCGAGCCACAGTGAGGCTTCCAAAACCATCACGCTCCTTGAAGAAGAAAGAGGGCACACCTGTTAACATGTTTACGGTCCTCCTGGGATTTGCCGTTTGCTGCATCGCCATACATTCAGACAACAGACTTGCTGCCCAATGGATGCATTGAATCGCTTAAAATCAAAATTTGCTAACCTGGTGCCTGCCTGATGTTTTGGTCTACAACCCCCATCAGCAGCCCCTGCTTTAATAGCAAGACCCAGTGAAACCACAAGGATTCTACACTCAGCCACAATATCTGTGTTTACAAGTCCCTCCCATCCTGGGTAAGGGGCAACAAGTTTGTTGGCCTTCTGTGACTGTGGTGTGGACCAGCTGCTCTCCAAGGTCTTGATTTCTGACAGAAAGTGGGGTCATCCTCCTTTCCAAGTTTCTAGTCAAGGGAAATAGGTTTGAAAATGGGAAGTCAGTGTCCAAGTGTTGCAATTTTTGGACAGGTATTTTGCCAAATGATTTTCAGATTAAATTTACTGCACCAGCATTCACCAGGGTGAGCAGCCAACTTAAGGACGTGTGAATTACCATATTTATCTGTGTATAAGACTAGGTTTTTTTTACCAAAATATTAGGTTTAAAATTGGGGCTCGTCTTATACATGGGTAGTGCTGAGGGGTGTTTTCTTAATCTGGAGTCCCAAAAAACAGGGCAACACGGAAAAATACGGCAATTTGCTCTAAAGTCTCTTGCTAGTATGCGGAAGAGATGACAACATCCATGTTTCTCAGCTTCAATATATGCAAATGAATGAAAGGTGGTATCAGCCAACCTGATAACTCATCCAGCTGGTGAATTTCCCCCCTCAAAAATCACCAATGAAGTATGTAACTGCCAACACTACCAGCACTTATAGGAGAAGGGTCATGGCTCAGTGGTAGAGCACTTAGCTTTGCATGTAGAAGGTCTCAGGTTAACTCCCCAACAGCTCCAGGCATAGCTTGGAGTGACTGCCAGAAAACCCCAAGAGCTGCTGCCAGTAAGTGTAGACAATACTGAGCAAGATGGACCAGTGCTCTGACTCAGCAGAAGTTAGTTCTTATTCAATTCAACCTTTTATTCAGAACTGTAATTCAACCTTTTATTCAGAACTGTATGAGGACTAGAATCTTACTTAATTTTGAGGTGAAGGGCCATAGCTCAGTGGTACAGAACTTGCTTTGCCTTCAGAAGATCCCAGCTTCCATCCTTGGCATCATCTCCCGGTGGGACTGGCATGAATTGCCCAGTCTAATACCCTGGACAACTGCTACCAGTCAGCATGGATAATATTGAACTATAATATTGAGCTACATAAACCAATTGTCTGATTCAGTGTATTATTATTATTATTATTATTATTATTATTATTATTATTATTATTATTATTATTATTATTATTACCCTTCCCATCTTGCTGAGTTTCCCCAGCTACTCTGGGCTGCTTCCAACAGAATATTAAAACAGAATAAAACATCAAACATTAAAAACTTCCCTAAACAACTTTGTGTAGGGTTAGGGCCACAGTTAAATAGCAGAATGTCTATGCAGAATGCATAAGGTTGCAGTTTCAATCCCCCTAATGGCATATCCAGGTAGGGATGGGAATGTTCCCCTGCCTGAAACCCTGGAGAGCTGCTGCCAGTCAGTGTAAAAAGCACCAATCCAGACAGATCAGTGGACTTACTCTGCATCTGAAACTTTCCTATGTCCCACCTACCTGTGCAGTGATAATGAGTTCGTTGATTATGTGAGCTGCGTGCTGACACCGATCCGGAAGGCCCATGACCTGCGCGACTCTTTCCGGACTAATCCCATCATCTGTGGAGCAAGAGGAGACAGACTTTAAATTAAATACAAACACAAAGTGGGAAAAAGCAGGGAGGAAGGAGCTTCCCATGAGAGAAGGGAAATAAACAAGCCACATGGTCACTCAGTGCCACCAATATATGCACATCTGGCTCATGCAAGACTATACAGAACCACCATTCTCAATCCAGACAGAACTTAAAATGGGAGAATACTTTTATGATTTGTAAATGGAATCTCTGTCTGTGTTAATACTTTATCATCCCTTTGGAGTTGTGTTGTATCTTTGTAATTTGGTCCTTCAAGGCTGTGAAACTTTAGGGTTTAACTTTTAATTCTTCATTTTAGTTACTTTTTGTTATGTCTGCATTTTTGTTGTTAACAAATCAATAAAACCAACCAATCAATAAAAAAGAAAATTTTTAAAAGAGATAATACATGCCTCCAGGATTATAGCTGAGGAAGCAATATTTACGTGGTGGCAACAAGAAACTCAGGGGCAAAATCTCCCAGAGGAAAGGACTGCCACATCACATGAGGAATTTAAGGCTATGCAAGCTGGCACTGGAGAAAAAACAAAATATGATACCTTGGAACAGAACCTGCCCTTGCCCCAGGCATATTCTAAGACTGGCTTACAATTTTTGTAATTGTTTTAACATTTTTATTGTGTGATGTTATTTAATGCTTTTATTTAAAATGCAACATACGCTGGTGAAATTAAGCTCCTGTTGCTTTGGAGTGATTTACAGTGCCCCCGTCCAAGCGTTCCCTTGTGCTCTGATCCTCTCCCCAGATCTTTGGCTATGGGCCTTGTGCCGAAATGAGATGGGGATATGACTGTAAGCTCAGGGGTGCAACACCTGCTCTGTGTACAGAAAGCCCCTGGGTTCAATACTCCTGCCATTTGGTGGTGGCAGTACTGAGTTCAGTGAACCGACTTTGTATAAAGACTATGTTCTCAACTTTAGGAAAGGGGCGTAGCTTGGTGGCAGGCTCAATTCTCAGCATTTCCAGATACAGCCGAGAATATCCCCTGCCTAAAACTCTGGAGAGCTGTTGCCAGTCAGTATACAGACACTATCTGAGCTGAGTGAACCAATGATATAAAACAGCTTCCCTGGAAGGGAGAGAGAAAGTGGTTGCCAGTTACAGGCTATACACTAAAAATTAGACAGACCTGGTTTAAATTGAATCCTAACACCAGCATCATTCTGAATCTTCTTTATCATCTCTCCATTTCTTCCTATTACGATTCCCACTGCAAACCTAGGCACCGAGACCTAGCGGGAGGAAAGAAAAGCAGTGAGAGGAAGCAGACCCAGAAAGGTAGCACACAGATGCCCCATTAGCTACATCAGGCAGCTTGAATACCAAGCCAAGAGACATGTTCACATACTTAAGAAAAAACATTGCTCCCACTTTCTGGAACAGGAAGCAAATTATCCCATGCTAAGTCCAGCTCTGCAATTCCCAGAGGCAGCCACACCCATATCAGGAAGGGGGCAAATCTAAGCATTGTTTGCCCCCACTTTATACCTCATATTTGAAATAATCCTACACTCCACATCCAAAGCTGCACATTCTGGGGATGGGTAAATGGGAAACCTTAAAAGCCTAGTAGTCAGATGTGGCCCTTTCAGGCTTCTCTCTCTGGTCATTGGGACATGCTGGCCGGGGCTGATGAGAGGGCACTGGGCTGGGGGAAGACTGTGAACACTGTTTTGTGCATGTAGCGCACCAAACTTGTTTTCTGTATTTCTGGAAACCTGAAGGGCTGGGAAGGCAGGATGATGAACCCAGAGGAAGGAGGGAGGACAATGACTCCTTGTCCCACCGGCACTGGCTGATGGTCGTCAGGGATCATATTCCTCCAGACTCAACCCTGGCAACCCAGGGTGGAAGTCAAAAGGGTGACAAAGGCTAGACAAGGATGAAGTTGACATCACTGGACAAGATGAATACACCAAGGGGCTGACTCAGTACATTCTTTTGCTTAGCATTTGCTTCTACTCTGTTGCACACACCCATACCCCCCAAAAGCAGAAGTTGGTGTCATCAGCCCAATCCTGCAGAATCAGGTCTTCCAATAAGAAATTCAGCCAGTGTTTTCTATTTTAACCTTCAAAGGCTTGCTTTAAAATTGTCCTGGCCACCAGCCTTATGCTGACAATTAAGAAAACATTTTCTGTAATATGCTAGCTGATGACAGGTTGTTTAAAATTTTTACTGTGGTTTTTATAATTGCTGTTGACTGCACTGATACTTATTTCTATGAAACTGCAATACAGAATAATTTTTTTATATATAAATGTGAAATTTCCACAGCCACCTAAAACTATGCAAGTAACACTCAGCAAATGAATGAACATGATGATGATGATAATCCCCCCACTCCCTATTTTTTTCCCAGGGAGAAGATTCCTGCACTGCAGGGTGTTGGACTAGATGACACCTTGAGAGCCTTCCAACTCTACAATTCTATTATTCTGTAACATACAAGACACGTCCATACCTCTATGCTGCCTCCACCCATTCTGGAAGTAAAGTCGTTGCGTACGCCTCTGAAGTCCGCCTGGTCTTTCTCTCGAATGATCTCCAGTACCATCTCTCGTGCTTGCTGTACAAGTGCAGGAAGAGGAAAACAAGTTGATTACAGATTCTTTGGACCCTGGCAATAAAATGTGATCCCTGCCTCCTAACAGGAGTGGCTTCTCCACAAGCTAACCATTTCCCCCAAAGCAGGGGTATTCCATTCCGCCTTTTCTCTTCTGACATGCTCAACATTCCATGACTACTGAGCATGTTCCGTCGACCCTGTTTGGGATGTGGTTTCTTCCCCTTCCCTTAGAGATTGGGGTTTCGTTTGGTATTTTGTTGTTCTGGTTTTGCCAGAATATGCCTCCCTTTTCATTCAGTGGCTTCATCTGCATCAGTCCATTACTACCCGTGTTGAATATTTACAGTGTGCAACAACACTGCCCTGCCCCCACTAATCAAGTAGACTTGCAAACTTGCAGACTCTGGTTTCTGGCGGGGGTGTGTGTGTATCTAACTTCCTGAACTCTCTTAAGCTTTCATGAACAAAGCAAAAGTTTTGTTTCTAGACCTTGTGGAGGTAAGATTAAAAATATTCAACCACCACAAAAAGCTTATACTGTTTAAGAAACTGAGCTTTCAGATTTAGCCCTCCCTCAGGACCACTTTTTCCGGCCACCGATCCATAGTTAACCTCCTGCCATAACCTCACTTCCATTTCCAAAATACACCATTACTTTATTCGAGTTTCAAAGGTGTCTTCTCAAAAAGAAGATTACGCCTATTACACTTCTCTCCTGCTAATCTCCCAAGGCTCTCAAGTCTGCCTATATGGGTTCCCCTATTTTTATTATCCTCAAAGCAACCACTTTGAGAATGCAAGAAGAGCCCAGCTGCTAGTCGAGCATCCTGTCGGCTAACCTATTGGAAGCCTGCAAGCAGGACATGAGTGCAACAGCACTTTCTCCTTCTGTGGTCCCTGGCACCAGCTATTCAGCATATGGCCTCTGACAGCGGAGGCAGAACACAGACACCAGGGTTAGGTTGGCCCAAGGTTCTCCAGGGAGCTTCATGGCTGAAGTGGGAAGTGATCCAAACCTAGGGCTCCCCTCACCTAAGAACATAAGATGAGCCCTGCTGGATCAGGCCAAAGACCTATCTAGTCCAACATCCTGTTCTCACAGTGGCCACCCAGATGCTTCTGTGAAGCCTACAAGCAGGACCCAAGCCCAAGAGCAACACTCTCTCCACCCTGTGTTTCCAGCAAAGGATAACCCCTAGCCTGAAACAGTTTTCCAGCACGCCACACTCAGTCTCTTTATTGCAATTTCATGAAGCATGCAGAGGCAGCTTTATCACTGCAGTGCAAGGATTTGCATACTATTCTGGTTCATTAGTGTGGGTCACTAAGGTAAAGGCAGGGTGGGTGTGGGGTGCAAGATGTAGATGGGAAAAGGACTGTTTGGCCCATAGGCTTGAGATGCCCCCACCCAACTCCATCGTATACACACACACACACACACACACACACAAAATACGAGACTGTGGCTCTCAAATACTGCCAACTGTGCCATTATTCTAAATCCTCCTAACGTTCCATCAGCACGACGGCAAATCCTCTTTGATACACACCTGTACTTTAAAAGCATCGCCGGTAATCCGGAGAGGTTTATCCGCTCCAGTCGGCAAAGGGCCATCTTGGATCATAATCATTTTCACGCCCGTTCGTTCCTGCAGACGTACCAATGGCGATGGGGAGGGAGAGATAGAGAAAGCGCCACAAAAAAATAAATGGAAATGCCAAAACAGGCAGAAAGGCTACGAAAGTAGGAAAGGGGGGGGGGGTTAAAAAGCACAGATAAGCAATAGGAGCCCCACCACCACCACCACCACCGCAGCTATGGACATTTATGTAGTTAAGTGGCTTGGTCTGGCCAAGTTTTCCTGATAATTCCATAAAAGAAATGCAAGCAATTGTAAAATGAAGAGGGGAAAGCAGAGAAGGAAGCCACACTTTACCACCACCACCCAAACACAGACAATTGCAATTTTACTTTGCATTAAAAAGCTAGTGGTCATGGTGCATTCATAGAATTGTAGAGTAGGAAGGAACCCCCACTGGTCATCTAGTCCAGCCCCTTGTAATGCAGGAATTCAATATATTTTATATAAAACCCTGCAGGGGTGGAAACATGGTTGCCAACATAAACTGTTGCATGTACCATACAACCCAAAATAAACTGCACACTTATGCTGGCTACAACTGAATGCTTCCTTCTAACCTTGCTTTGTGGGGGGTGGGGACCGTGTGGGTGCACCCACACACAGGTACACCCAATTCAAGGTGCTGGCTTTGACCTATACAGCCTTATTTAGTTATTTATAAAAATATGTATACACTGCCTGCTGAATCTCTATCGGCAGAGCAATCCACAGGACTGGGCTAATTACACTAAAGGCTTGGTTTGGTTTCTCTTTATCAAGTGAACCTCGCTAATTCAGAGAATGATTAACAATGCTCCTGCAGATGATCTCGGTGATCAAGTGTTCAGGCTATCCCCGAGATACCCCAGACGTAAACTGCCATCCGGGTTTTTTGAATTAATACATGTAAGGCTTAGGGCATCGATGCATCAAGGACTGCCTCTCTATACAAAATGAGTGCTGTCTGAGGCGCATCTAGTTCAGCCTCCTGCTCTCTCGATGGCCAACCAGATGCCCACTATGGGAAGCCTGCAAGCAAAATATGAGCACAATAGCACTCTCCCTATCTGCAGTTCCCAGCAACTGGTATTCAGAGGCATCCTGTCTCCAACAGCGGAGGCAGAAAATAGAGCCACCATGGCTGGTAGCCACAGACTCCTCCTACTAGCATCTGTCCGAAGCTGCATCCTGCCCACCTGTAGCTGCTTGATGGTTTCTCCACCTTTGCCAATGACGAGGCCCACTTTGGACGCTGGAATGAGGATCTCTTGGATTGTGCTGTTGCCGTCCACGTCGTTGTGGAACCCAGGCCCATTCCGACAGCGGTCCACAATCTGCCCCAGTAGCCGCTTTGCTTGTCTTTGGGGGGTGGGGTGTGTGGAAGGGAGAGAACAGAGGGGGAGAGAGAAATAGCCTCAAGGAAAACAGCTATTATATTGCAAACACCCCCATCTTGCTGGGTGTAAGGGGTGGGGACTACCACTGGAATACAGGGAGTTTGGGGAGGGGAGGAGAAAAAAAGAGAGAAAAGACAGGATACAGAAGGGAGAAAATAACCAGCGGCCATGATGGCAACTCTCTGCTTTGGATCAGATTCCCCTCTCTCAGGCACACCCCATTTTGGAGTAGGAGAGAGCGGAGAAGGAGCTCACAAAGTCCGACCAGCACCTCAAATGCTTCCTTTTTACTGCGGTGGCTTTTCCTACCCAATACACCTCTCCCATCACCATGTCCACTTGTAGCTCAAGTGGCAGAGCATCTGCTCAAGTGGCAGAGCAACTCCCTAGCATCTCCAGGAAGCCCTAGAGAGACCTCCTGCCTGAAAGGCTAGAGAGCCACTGCCCGTCAGCGTAGACAACACTGGGCTAGAGTCAGTGTAAGGAAAGCTTGCTGCTTATAATCATTCCTTTATTTAGAACCATGATGTCAGGAATCCTTTTGTTAGAAGAGAAGGGCCATAGCTCAGTGGCAGAGCACTTGCTTTGCATGCAGAAAATCCCAGGCTCAGTGCCTGGCAATTCCCAGGCAGGGCTGGGAATTGCTCTAAATGCCCGTTGCTCTCAAACCTCTCCAGCCACTGCCAGACAGTGTAGACAAAACTGAGCTAGATGGAGCCATGGTCTGACACTGTATAAGGCAGCTTCCTGTGTTCAGTCCCTGATGCTTCTGGTCCCTATGGCACCAGTTAGCCACTGGTGAACTGACACCTAGCTCACCCAGCAGCACACAAAAGCAGAAAAAGACACCATCCTTCCACCTTTGCAATTGTGCAGGTTTTGAAAAGGATGAAACTCAAGTGAGTCACCGTGATCATAAATTGCAGCAGCAAAAGGAAAGCGCTCTCTCTCTTCTCACTTAGCTCTGAAGAAACAGACCTTTAAGCAGAAATCCACAAAGTCTCCACCCAGGTACTCTGTGCAACAAATGTATAATGCACCTCAATTTTTCTGGATCGTATAGCTTCTTTACCTTACAGTTTTCCTTTTGCTCCAAAACAAAAATACTGGAGGAAGGGTAGAGGTCAGAGGGAGCCCACTTCAGTACCAGCACAAAATAAATACGCAAAAAATCCAACCAGACTGCTTTGCCCTCTAACATGCACCTCTCAGTTATATTTATCCTTACACCTACGGAGGAAGAAAAAGAAAATCCAGGAAACCTCAATGCTTTTTTCAATCATCCAAATGCAACTGAAAAAAAGGAAGAAAAAAAAAAAAGATCCCAACAGATGGATTTGGAAAAAACCCACCTACCCAAAGGCTGCGGGAGAGAAAGAGCAGCTCCATATGGCTAAGTGGGTTCCTGTTAAAGCCAAAGGCTCGTGGCTCCAAGTCCCAGCGGGGAGGTGGTCCTCAAAATGGCTTGGGAAGAGGCAAGCTCAGCTCCTGGGGAGGGGGAGGGAGGAAACACTGACCCTAAATTTTTCTATAGGGCGAGAGAGAGAGAGAAAGAGAAAGAGAGCAGAATCCCCGCCCACCATCCCCCAGCTGGGCTGCTGGGTGGAACATTCTTGCAAGGGGCTTTGGGAGGGCCGGGGGCGAGGGGGGAAATAGCCAGCAGCACCTAGGACAATGCCTCACACCAAAGGAAGTGGCCGGTGGTGATGGTGGTGTTAACTGACACATGCCCGGCCCCAAATGAAAACATCTTGACTTGCAGGTTTCTGCAGAACCAATGCCTCATAAGTTAATAAGCACATAAGAAGAGCCTGCTGGTTCAGGGCAATGGCCCACCTAGTCCAGCTTCCTGCTCTCACAGTGGCCAGCTAGATGCCCCAGTGGAAAGCCCCTCACAAGCAGGACGTGAGAGCAACAGCACCTCTCCCAGCATGTGATTTCCAACAACTGGCATTGAGAGGCAACCTGCTCTTGATACTGGAGGTGTAAAATCAGAACAGCCCTGCCGGATCAGGCCAGTAGCTCATCTGGTCCAGGATCCTGCCCTCAGAATGGTCGACTAAATGCCTCACGGGAAACCTGCAAGCAGAAGCTGAGCACAACATCACTCTTCCCTCCTCTGATTTCCAGCAACTGGTATTCAGAGCGCACAGGCAGAACATAGCCATCAATAGCCTTCTCCCTCCGATGAGGAGGATAATTAGTTGATTGAGGCATGTTTCTGGTAGTGCCCTTTTTAGACTGAGAAGGTAGATAAAGGAGGCCACTTGAGCATGCAGTCATCCTGGGGAAACCAAGAACTCCCCTCATTTGATCACGTGTGGCCAATGAAAACTAGCCACTAGGCTAGTCCCAAAACCCACCCACCTAGGCAAGTGTTTCTCACCCTCCAAGCACTGGGGTTGCCAACGCAGATGTCTCTTGGGACTCCCATTTCCCCTCACCTTTGAGGATTGGCCTTACTGGCTACTGGGTGTTAAATACTCAACAACATCTGGAGAATGCCACACTGTCTGGCAGGATACACCCCCCCAAGAGAGCAGTGATTAAAGCATTGGACTAAGACATGGGAGATCAGGGTTCAAATAGCCACTTGGATGGACTTCCAGGAAAAAGGAATTGTGGACTGTCGTACTACCAGAAGGTAATTATGTGCTGATTGATGATAGTCAGACAGACACTCTGGATATTAAATCACTCTGGAAAATAAGGGTGAATGAGTGGGAGAATCCTCATATACTTTGATTGAGGCTGTTCTCTGCTGTCTGTGACTGGGGACTTGTACAGGGGTCAGAACAAGCTGAAGAGCGAGTACCTGACACTATGTAAGAAGTATGCCTTATGGGTATAAAATCTGTATCCTCTCTTTCATAAACACTTTCATGATAAGAAAAACTATCTCGGATAGATTTATATGTCTGCTGGCTAAAATCTGTAATTGGAAATCCTGTAAAAACTACTTTCTGTCGTTAAGAGTAACAAAGGGAAAATGGGTCTAAGCAAGAGCAAAAAGCTTGATTTATGAATGACAATAAAGATTAAACGGATGAGGCGATTACTTCTTTTCCTTCTTTTGGAAAAAAAAAAGAAACTGAAAGTAAAGAACCCTCAGTGGGGAAAGAATCTTGCTGTGGCTGTGAAGGTGCTCTTAAGGTGGAACCTTAGGGGGAGTTGGAACTTATAAAGAGACTGAGTTACAAATAACATCAAAAACATCAAAAGTATCCAGTATAGCAAATATATCTTTGACTTTTCCAGTGACTGTTGGGATCACTCAGCAGTTGTTGGCTGAACAATTAAAAACTATCAGATCAATATTTGATGAATCAGAGGGCGATGAAATGGAAAATATCTAGAGACTTCAGACCAAATCAATGAAAAGCTGGCAGGACTGGATGATGAAATAGTAAAATGGGGGAAAGCAGATGATGGAATGGAATTGCCTTCTATTCAAGGATTTGGAGGAGAGGATGGAATCATAAATGGAGAGATGGAGAGTCATCTGCATTTGACACTGATGAAGCTGCGAGAAAAAGAAGTCTAAGGAAAACCCCAGTCCTGGCCTTTCTTCAGTTCTAGCAGAGAAAGTATTCTGCATATGATTTGGAGTGGATTCAGATAATTATGCTAATAAATACATGGTGCTTTCTCTGAAAAAAAAATATGAAAAGGGAAGCTCCTAGAGGAGATCCAGAAACTATCGTAAACAACATAAAATGGAAAACAGGAAATTGAATTTGAACATACGGAACTGGGTAAGAATTGAAGAATATATAGTAAGGAGAAGGGGGAATTAATATTATTAATAGAGGTAAAGTTAATTACTAGTAATAACAATTTGGGAATCCCTCCTAAATATTTCGCAAGAAGAAGAAATGAATGATTAAGACACTTTGACTTAGAATATGGTTTGACAGAAAGAGGGGAAGATGGATATTAACACTGACAGAATGTCATTAATAATCTTTTTCTTATGTAACCGACAGACAGAAAATTGGAAGCTTCTTTTCTCTATCTTTAATGGTCCCCCCCATTGTTTTCCCCCTCTTGTCTTTTCTTGTTTCCCCTCTCCCTTTTTTTCTTCATGTTTCTTTTGGAATACTAGGTTTGGGGGCCTTTATTAAGCTCCAGGAATTAAGTATTTATGGGGTGGTGGATGGCTGATGGAGGACCCTGGTTGGAAGAAAGGGAAGTGTTGGTCTCCCAGGGTGAGAGGCTGGGTGTGTGTGGAAATCAGGGATTCCAAGTGAGAGCTAGGAGGGACTGCTCTCCTCTATAGGTGATGGGGGCTGAGAATCACCTCCAGGAGAGGACTCAGTATTCTACTTGTTCTCTTTGTAGTTTCTATAGCTATTACCTTATTGATAAACAATGTATTCAAATACCCTCTTGGACATGATCTTCATTGGCCTTGGGCCAGCCACTGCTACTCTCAAACTAACCTATCTCATGGGATTGGTGTGGGGATTAAATGAAAACTAGGACCTGAGAGAACAGGACTCAAATTCCTCCCTTGGCTATGAAGCTGAACTAGGTTGGCCTTAACCTAGTTACTGCCTCTCTCAACTTAACCTACCTCTCAGGGTTGTGGTGGGAGAAAACTGGGGAGCAGGAGACAATGTCACCTTGAGCTCCTTGGAGGAAAAGTGGGATATAAAAAATGTAAAAAAAAAAAGCTCTTGCATCTGCTGTTTTTTTCATTCCTCTGCTGCTGCCCTTTCTTAACTGATTGTCCTCACTGACAGATAGAAGAAAGAGGTTCTCTTTGCTCACCAGGAGTGGGGTGGGGGCTTGGAAATGTTTCTTCTCTTGAACAAGCCACTGTTCAAGTGAGCGAAGACCTTTGGATGCCTCTGCAACAGGCTTTTTAAAAAAATGATTTTTTACACAGAAGGGAGAGAGATCCTTTGTGCTTGACTAGGAGGTTTGAGAGAGTATTGAGGGGTCTCTCCCCATTAACACTATAGCTTGAAGATGGTAAGTTACACCAGTCTTCGGGAGCTTCTTCTCTTCATCAAGCTACAATGCAAGTGAGAGAAGACCCTGGGTGTCACACTCAAGCCCCTCAAGTGTCTCACCCACTCAAGGTGTCTCTCCCACTGTTTACTTTCCCAATACAGTGGTACCTCGGGTTACATACGCTTCAGGTTACATACGCTTCAGGTTACATACGCTTCAGGTTACAGACTCCGCTAACCCAGAAATAGTACCTCGGGTTAAGAACTTTGCTTCAGGATGAGAACAGAAATTGTGCTCCAGCGGTGCGGCGGCAGCAGGAGGCCCCATTAGCTAAAGTAGGTGCTCCAGGTTAAGAACAGTTTCAGGTTAAGAACGGACCTTCGGAACGAATTAAGTACTTAACCCGAGGTACCACTGTACTTCGGTGCAAATGAAAGAGGACTTTGGGGTGGGAGGAGGGGGCAAGCAAAGTAAATAAACACGAGTAAGAAAAGAGCTTGCTGGATCGGTCCAATGATCCATCTAGTACAGCATCCTGCTCTCATAGTGGCCAGTCAGATACCTGTGGGGAAACCTGCAAGGAGGACCAGAGCTCGAGAACACTCTCCCCTCTTGTGATTTCTAGCAACTAGTATTCAGAAGCACTATGGAGGCAAAACATAGCCATCACAGCCAGTAACCATTCTCCTTCATGAATTTGTCCAATCCCTTTTTTAAAGCCATACAAATTGATGGCTATCACTGCCTCTTGTGGAAGCAGGTTCCACAGTTTTAACTATGCACTGCATGAAGAAGTCCTTTATTTTTATCTGTCCAGAATCTTCCAATAACCAGTTTTGTTGGTTGTCTGAAAGTTTTCATGTTACAAGTGAGGGAGCAAAACTTTTCTGCATCCACTTTCTCTATGCAATTCATACTTCTATAAATCAGTTTTTAAAAACAGAAACAGAGGCTCCCCTGAAAGCTACTTATTTATATGTGGAACCCTCCAAGTGATGGGGCTCACCACTTGCCATTAATAACAAGAGTTGCATGTCAGAAGGCCAGTTAAATGCTTCTCCGGGGTCTTCTCTGCAGCACTAGGCTAACTTTTCAACCCTTAAAAGGGTGCCCTCGTTCAAGCAAACTCACTCAGGAGTTTTTGTAGAGGACCACAAAGACAGTCTACGCTGCGAAATGGAGGTAAACAGCCCTTCAATGGGCCAAACTGTTGAGCTATTATGTATGAGATAGAAGTGTTTGGAGCAGAGTGAGTCTATGCTGGCTATAAAAAGGACAGCAAGCAACTGAAGAGAAGAAAAAGGGTAAGAGAAAAACAAAAAAGGAAGAGGGAAGAGGACTAAGGGGAACAAGTGGAGGCAACCAATGTTATATAAATGTATATGCCAATTAAAAAAAACTCACTCAATGCTCTCTGGCGTTCCAGTCAGCACGCAGGGTCTCTCTGGCATTCCGCCACTGTCTGTAAAAAACAAAGCAAAAGAAAAGAAAGATGAACAGGTACTGGGTATCTGACAATTCTCAGCAGCCTATCAGTTTCCAGCTGGTTGAATAATAAAGGCTGGATAACTTCAGTGCATTCTATGTTGGGCTGCCCTTGGGCTTGGTTTGGAAGTTCCAACTGGTGCAGAACACAGAGGCCAGGCTCCTCATGGGGGCACATGGCGGACAGCATGCGACACCTTTGTAGAAACATCTGCACTGGCTGCCCATCCACCACTGAGCCAAGTCCAAGGCAAATTAGTCTTGTACTAATTTACAAAGCCTCAAATAACTTAATAAACTTAACTCAAATAAATAAAGCACACGCACAGACGCACACTCTGCCTGGCTATGTGTAAAACAGAGTTTGGCTTTTGGAAGCACAGAATCTTGAGTTCTGTCCCCTATATAAACGATCCAGGCAAGCAAATTTTGCACACATTCCCTTCAGCGTCCTTGTTTTAGTCTCAATATTGTTATTCATGGGGAACGGAGTGATGCCAGGCTTCTACCGGTAGCATGAGCAATTAAAAAAACCTCACCTGGCATTGAACAACTTGGGACCAAGGTTGCTATATCCATTGTCAGCCCTACTCAAGTGTAGACCCCTTGAAAATTAATGGACCTAAGAGAGTTGGTCAAGTTTATTGATTTTTCAGAGTCAACTCTTAGACTGGACTAACAATGGCTACAACACCATGGTTCCAAAATTGTTCAGGGCTCTTAAAGCAATCTCTAGATTGCCGCCTTCTAGGGAGGAAGGAAGGTACTGATTTTGGGAGAGGAATGTGGGGCATGTTTTTTTTCCATTGGGACTGATCCTTCTTGTGAAGGAGAGGGAGAAAGCTTTGGCCCTGGCGAAGGGCCTTGCAGGAGAGTACTTTTGGAGTCTAATAGAATGTTTCATAGGACATTTCTATTATCCTAGCTTTCAAGTTGGTCAGACCGTTTTATATTTAATATACCAATCTAAAAGACTAGTAGGTGTGTGTAATCTTAGTGCTGCCTTGGTTCTTTGGGAAGCTGGAGGTGGTGAGGGGGTGAAATAACCTTACCTGGCGCAATCTGAATTTTGCAGCCTGACTCTGCCTGAATCCGAGAAATCTGCTCACCACCACGGCCGATAACTGAAATAAAATTTGGAATTGATCAGGATTTTGCTGCTGCCAACAGACTAAAATATTGCTGGGTTTTTCATTATTTCAAGAGCAAGATGTGAACAAGCACATGACTGAAGTTTTGCATACATCTATGAAGGGAGCATTTGTAAACCTAAATGCCTGGAAGAAGATGAGATGAAGATGCAATGCTCCAAAATCACAAGTTTCAGGTCCTCCGCCCACCTATCTGTTAAGTGCAACTGAGTTGACACCTTCAGTCAACAAACAATTGACCACTCCCATCCAGCTCTGCTAAACCAAGAGCACAGTCTCAAATTCTGCTGGCAGGCCATCCTGCTTGTGGCCTTTGGGGCATCTGGAGAGAACAGGATGCTGGACTAGGTGGGCCTCTAGCCTGATCCATCAGGGCTTCTCTTAAGTTCTACTAGCATGCCTGGAAGCAGGATGCCTTTGAATACCAGTTTGCTGGGAGTGCACTCAGCTTGATGACTTCCCACAGGCATCTGGTTCATCAGTGGGAGATCCAGGTGCTGGACAAGATAAGCCGCCTTTGGCTGCATCCAGCTGCAAGGCTCTTCTTATGTTCTACCACCACTACCTCCGAGTACTAGTTGCTAGGAACTACAGGTGGGGAATGTGCTGCTGTTGCACTCAGGTCCTGTTTGTGGGTTTCACAGTGTGGGTGTCACAGTGGCACCTGGTTGGCCACTTTGAGAACAGGAAGCCAGACTGGGTGGGCCTCCTTTGGCCTGATCCAGCAGGGCTCCTCTCCTGAACCTGGGACCCTGAGCAGGCAAGCATATGCTTCACCACCAAGCTGCACACCCTCCCCCTTGAAATAGCCCTTCAATGGTATATCCTCCCCCACACACATACACCCCAAACCATTTCTCCTCTGCTCACCCCCTCCAACCCCTCCCTGCCAGCACATTACCGGCAAAGTTGGCCATCAAGGTCTTTAACTACAGGCCACTGTAGCACTCAGGAAGTAACTAAATTATCCTCAATTGATTTTAAGGTTCACGTGGAAAGCATTTCCCCCGAAATTGCCACGTTCTCAGCAGCATTAACAGAAATCCGCGCTGTTATGCTGAGCACTACCTATCATAATATATATTAGTCTTCAGATGGAAGGAGTGTTCACAAAGGCCCCGTATGAAGGAAAGAGAAAAATTGCTGCAAACCAGAATACTTACTGAATCCAACCATTTTATCAGGCACTTTGAATTCTTCGGTTATTACCCTGAAGAAAAGAGAAAAGGGGAGACTCATCACGACAGATAGACATCGTCGCCTTTTCCAATAGCATCAACTGTCACAGGACATTTAGGAAATTGAGTTTCCATCCCCAGAAAGTGAAGTAGGAACTAGTTCCAATGTTATGGAAAACTGGGTGATGAAGAATGGAGCTTTTAGCCAGTAGCCCCTACCAGCTTCCTACAAGGGTGTCTGGAAAGGTGCCCTCAAAAGAGTCAGTCCATGCCGTAAGTGCTGTCGGGAAGGATTTGCTCTGCCCCATCTCAGGGCATGAAGCAGATTACAGACATGGGCATGAGCTTTTCAATGTGGTGGTGCACCAACTCTAAAGAAGGCTTGGCACCACTGCTGCTGAGTTTACAAGGCCAGTTGAAAGGACACTTCTTTGCCCAGGATTTTGCAGGGGTTTGATTTAGTTTGGCTGGCTGCAAATTAACAGCTAGGCCATCTGTACTACAGTCATACAGTGGTGCCCCGCAAGACGAATGCCTCGCAAGACGAAAAACCCGCTAGACGAAAGGGTTTTCCGTTTTTCGATGCGCTTCGCAAGACAAATTTCCCTATGGGCTTGCTTCGCAAGACTAAAACGTCTTGCGAGTCTTGCGATTTTTTTCACTTTCCCCCCCTTTTCTAAGCCGCTAATAGCCTTTTAGCCGCTAATCCGCTAAGCCTTTAATAGTCGCTAAACCGCTAATAGCGCTAAGCGGAACGGATTATTTTCTTCTTGCGAGGCACCACTGTACCTCGGGTTGAAGTAGCTTCAGGGTAAGTATTTGCGGGCTGCAGCAACCCAGAAGTAACAGAGCGTGTTACTTACGGGTTTCGCCACTCACGCATGCGCAGACGGTCAAACTGAGATCATGCGCATGCGCGAAAGCAGCGAATTGTGACCCGCGCACATGCAGACACGGGTTGCATTCGCTTCCGGATGCGAACGGGGCTCCAGAACGGATCCTGTTCACATCCAGAGGTACCACTGTACTGAGAAGGAGAGGAAGTAAGTAATATAAAACTTATATATTGCTGATTGTGGAAAAACAACAACCTCAAAGTAGGTCGTGCCCAGGATCCTATACCAAAGGCAAAAACTAGGCTGGGATCCCAAAAGGCAGGCTGTTTTTGAGTATATATCTGGTCGGGGTGTGTGGCTTTGGGCTTGCAGCTCTTGCATACCACCAGAAAAGACATCATGCTACAAGGCAACCTGCTTTCTAAACCAAGTGGGAAGGGCCACAGCTCTCCCAACAGCATTCTCCAGGTAGGATTTTTTTGTAAACCACTTCAAGGGTTTTTAAACGATCAAGCAGTGAACAATTTCACCAAATAAGTAACAGGATAAATAAATACATATCCCAAATAAATAACAGGACTAGGGGTGTCCTCTGGCCTCACACATTTGAGAGCTGCTGACAGTCAGAGAAGGCAATACTGAGCTAGATGGATTTATGGTAAAAGGTAACTTCCTATTTGGGAAGAGACATAGCTCAGTGGCAAAGCACCCGCGGTGCATGCAGAAGTTCTCAAGGCTCCAAACCTGACAGCATTCTCATGTAGGACTGGGAATGACCCCGGTCCCAACCCTGCTGCCAGTCAGAGTAGACAATACTGCACTAGATAGATGAATTGTCTGATACTGTGCATACACATACAAAAACAACACTCTTACTGATAGCCTTTCAAAAGAAGCCTATGCTTTGGCACAAAAATCTGTTGTTTCAAGGTTTTAGTGGGTTTTTTCCAAACTCCATTTGGCTACCCTAAGCAGCTTCATGAATCTCAGCCCAAGACACGGCGTTTAATTCAATGCAGACCTTCCTTTCTGCGTTACCCACTGCGTACGCGTGCCTCATCTCTTTCCAAACAAATGCATGCAATATCCAGGAACGCAAGCAGAAAACTTCAGTCTTGGGGCGGGGGCGTGTGGGAAGAGGAGAAACTGAGCCTACACAGTTCTGCCACGTTCTCAACCTCTGACTCTCTAACACTCCAGTACAGATGGCAGATCAATAAACAATTAGAAGTGATCAATAAATAATAAAACATAACCCACTGCTTACCTTTGATGTACCAGGGCCCCTAACTGGTTACCTACTGTGTCAGAGAAGAGAAAGAAAAGAAAAAAATCAAAGCATTAGTACGGATAAACTAACTTCATCTCTATAGCAGGGGGGGAAAAGAGTTCTTACCATTTTCATCAAGGGGGGAAAAGAGAGCGAGAGAGAAAATAAAGGAGAAGCAGTGCTAAAAAACAGCAATTTGGGTTCAGTGGCTGAAATGAATGTGTTACGTGGAACAAGAAACAGGAGGGGATTTCTTGATCAACAACAGCGGAGAAGCGAAGTGTCCAGCTGAACGCAGGATAGGAAATTGATCCACCTTGCTCCCATGTGGTGAGAGGCATGGGGAGGGGGAGAAATCCAGCACCTCAGGATCCCAGAATCCCTAGAAAAGTGCAGCCCACCCCAACCTCCCCAAATTAAACCCAGTGTAAAAAATAATAATAATAAAAGATCAAGCAGATTGGTACAGCATTTAAAAGGTGGGGAGAATAAGAAGCCATAATACACAAGAGATTTGGAAGGATTTAGTCTAATCAAACGCACTGAGAGAGAACAGAGAGAGAGAGATTGAGGAGGGGTTTGGGAGGGGGGGACTTGCAACATACTTCTCTGGGTTTCTCTTAACTGTGCTCCATGGAGCCAATTTACCCGAAGACCTGTTAAAGGAATAGGGCTGTTAAAGAACCTTGCATCATCACCAAGTTTTATGTGCTATGACATTTCTACTCAATACGACCAGGGGAAGAGCTATGTGCAAGGTTGTCTTCTGTGCGTGTACACACACACCCCAATCGGAAAGTTTCCATTAGTTGTTGTCACTACAATTTATTACCTGCCCTTCACCCTAAGGATTACAATTATTAAAACACAACCTTATATACAACTTATTCTTGCATTTGCAGCGGGGTTGGATAGATGACACTTTGGGTCCCTTCCAACTCTACCATGCTAAGATTCTATGTAGGGTAGGGTGATGTGTCTTCTGCATTTGCCGAAGATGCATAGTGAAGGCACCATATGCACCCACAACTTAGGAGCTTAGCACCAGGGAGAGTCTGTAGAGAAAGACGCAGTTTTTCAGGTATTTGGGGTCTAAGATAGTTAAGGCTTTAAACACTAATGTGAGCACCTTGAATTGTGTCCAGAAACAAACCAATACATCTATTTAAAAACAAGTGTTATATGAGACCTGAAGGGAACCCCAGCTGGCAATCTGGCTACCACATTTGAGGCCAACTGAAGTTTCCAAGTTGTCTACAAGGGCAGCTCCATGTAAGGCACATTGCAATAATCCAATGTGGAAGTTACCAGAACACGGAGTACAGTGGCCAAATCATCTCTCTCCAAAAGGGGCCGCAGCTAGTGAGCCAGTTCGAGCTGAAGAAAGGCATTCCGATCAGTGAGGTCACCTGAGCCTCAAGTGACAATGTTGAATCCAGGAGTGCCCCCTCCCCACCAAGAGCAATAACCTCTCCCACATCAAAGGGCTGAATTGCAAATAAGAGACAGTAGCAAAGCTACGGGGGGGGGGTACCATGTTGTATCCAACTAAATTATGAACAAGTTCCTCAAGTGCAACAGAACTTCTCTCTACCCTACTTCACCCCTGTATCTGTTCCAGAAAATTGTGGTGGAAGAACACCCAGAGCAGATTGGCCAGGGGAGGTGGAGGCAGAGCAGTGGCGGTGGGAAGTTATGTTGTGCTCCAGAAAGCTATTAAGCACCCACAATAATTACATTAACTCCTCTAGTTGTGAGGCTTTGAATACATATATAATTAATCTACAACAAAAGAAGAGTTCCAATGATACATCAAACTCAAGGGGTAGGCCCACACAAATAAGTGGACTAAAGTCTATGAGCTTCAGGGGGCCGACTACATGCCTAATTCAGATACCACCTGAAGAGTCTCCTGGCACCTTAAAGACTCATTGCATTAGCGTCCATGGACTCCAGGCCACTTTGTTGGATCAGCAGTTTTGGCAAAGAGTCATTCCTTGACCAACATGAACAAACCTAAAATTGTTGCTTAACTTTTAGAGACGATACCTGCCCATACAACAACAACTGTGAACACAGGAAGAGCCATAGGTCAGTGGCAGAGCACCTGCTTTGCATGCAGAAGGTCACAGGTTCTTTCCCAGGCAACATCTGCAGGTAGGACTGGGAGAGACGTCCGGTCTGAAACCCTAGACAGCCGCTGTCAGTTAGCTCCCTATGTCCCTGTTTAAATCAGCCTTCAATTCTGAACCCTGAGGACTGGAATCTTAGCTCATTTTCAGGGGAAGCACCACACACAGCTCAGCGGGTAGAAAACTGTTTTGCAGGCAGAAGATCCCAGTGCAATCCCCTACATCTCCAGGTGGGGCTGTGAAAGATCCTCTGACTAAAACCAGGGAGAAACACTGCCAGGCAGTGTAGAAAATACTTAGTAAGCTGGAGACAGGGTCTGACTCAGTATATAGCAGCTTCCTTTGTTCATATAATGGTTTGTACCTTAAGGCAGTGTTTCCCAACCTTTTTTGGGCAAAGGCACACTTGTTTGATGAAAAAAATCTCGAGGCACACCACCATTACAGCCCCGTGACGTCAGCGCGCAGCGTCACGCCGGGAGGGACGCACGAAAGTGTAAGTTTCAATTTTTTTCCCTCCCCCTTGCCGGGGAACCTCCAAGCTTTGGGGGTGGGGGGGGGAGGAGGCAGCAAAGCGAGGCAGGAAGGAGAGCGCGGCTTGGCTGGGTGAGCTTTGGCAGGGGCAGGGAATGAGAGCCGCGAGGCGGGCGCTGCGGATGGAGGCGCTGCCCGCCGAGCTCGCAGGCAGCCAGGCAGGCAGACGGCGAGAGCCCCGCACTGGGCGGCCTCTCGCCGCCGCCGCCCCGCCTCTCGCCGCCCGACTCGCCCGCCTCCCTCCAGGCAACATCTCGCGGCACACCAGGCAACATCTCGCGGCACACTAGTGTGCCACGGAACAGTGGTTGGGAAACACTGCCTTAAGGCTATGTGAACCAAACAGAGTCCACTTGCCCACCCAAAAATGGGGGTTGGGGGGGTGCTCAGTAGGAAGCACCCAACATATCCCATTTTATGCTCATGCAAGCAGAACCTTAGCAGAACGTCTCACAAAAATGAGTTGCTGAGATATAACAACTGGCAGAAACCATTTCAATTGCATCTCCTTGCCGAGGGGCAAACAGACTAAACTTCAATGTGATAAATTTTCGCCCAACCACTACCCTGGGCACCCACATACTATTTTTAACCTGAGATTAAGTGGGCCATCCTAGGAATCAAAGTGGTGTCGGAAGGGCAGGTACACACACACACACAACACGAAATTGAGGAGTGATAAAATACTACCAAAGCTCATCACAGTCTCTGATTAAATACATGTTTTAGGCAAATAAACACAACAGGCAAAAAGATGGCCAATCTATTTCTGCTCTACATCAATCACCTCCTGACAACACAGGTCCCCAAAGTCATCGACCAAGTGCCAATATTTTTATTGCTCTGCATCTCTTAGAATGGGAGCTGCCACTGAGCAATTAACACCCTGATATGCCTTTTGAAAGTTCCCCCTGCGAACTGAAGGAGCTCGTATTGGCTTCTGATCAATCTCATGGGAGCAGTGTATGACAGAGCGGGGAAGCCGGGGCCAGAGCAGGAATCTACAAGGGATGCAAAGGTCTTTTTTAAATTGTGGAGAATGAGGATGCTGGGATTGTTGGGGGTGGCGGGGGGGGGGTCTTGCTAGCTGCCATCCCAAATCCATGTCTGCTCCTCTCTACCCAGGACCGCAGAGGATTAAAGGGATACTCTGGGGTGTCTTCTATCTACTAGAGAAGGTTTCCCAACTGGGGGCCAATTCCCCCCCTATTGGGACCATAGGTGAAAATTGCATAAATGGGGGGCCACAGCACAAGGCTAGGGGGCCACAGAGGGAAGTGAGAAGTCAAGGTGGGAAAACAATTGTTAAAAATCCTCATTGGCTGGCTATCCACTTGGCCAATCACAAATGGCTAAGGGGCAGGGCCTAGCACTCCTTTTTGCCACATGCATTTTCTTTGAGCAGTCCTGGTTTGTTTCTGACCTCAGTGCCTAGCTGAGCGGAGTCGTCTGGTGCTACTGACTTGCACCTAGTAAATAACTACCGTATTTTTCGCTCTATAACACGCACCCGACCATAACCCGCACGTAGTTTTTAGAGGAGGAAAATCCGTAGGCATGCCACCCGTAGGCATTTCCTCCATAACACGCACAGACATTTCCCCTTACTTTCTAGGAGGAAAAAAGTGAGTGTTATGGTGCAAAAAATACGGTAAGTGTCTACTCAGCAGAAAGCTGCACTGAGTTCAGTGGGCCTTACTCTGAGGTAAGGGGGTGTGGCGCTACAGCGTTTTATCTAGGCAGCCAGGGCTCCTCCAAATGACAATATCTTTTTGCATCAGGTCAGTGAGGACCACTTGCTTTTTTGTTTTTTTCCATATATACATAACTCTCTTTGCGCCTTTTGGACTGTATCTGTAGCTTTCCTCCTCTGTATCAAATAACTAGGGTCAAATGAGTGTTGCTTACTTTTAATAATACATGCTTCAACAACATTTCAGTATGTTCCTATCATTTTATGTAACAGTATTTTACATAATGGCGTGCTCTGGTCCATGGGGTCATGAAGAGTCGGACACGACTAAACGACAACAACAAATTTTGTATAAATTATAAAAATTATAAATAAAACATGTTTTGCTTAAAAACAAAACATTTAAATAGCTTCCTTTCTACCGGTGGGGGGGGGCATGGGTGTAGCCAGGACTTTTGTTACGGAGCAGGCTTTTGTTAAGAGGGCATAACCTCTTATTTGTATTGATTTTTACTTTTTGGGGGGACAGCTAGCCCTCTTCCGCCCTTGGCTACACTGAGGGCTGGGCACAGGAAGGAAACAAGGTTAGAAGAGGGCCATGGTCGGAAAAAGGTTGGGAAACACTGAACACAGAGGACAGAGGGGCTCTTACGCTAGCAGCTTAGTGAGTTTCAATGCTGTGCAACACAGGGATCCAACACTATGATGGAACTAAAAGAAACTCATCCAAATGGTGCAATCTACTAGACAATCATCACCTGTTTATGCGCACTCAAGTGCAATGATGTTCCTTTGGGACAAAATGTTTTGCTGGTGGAACAAGTATTACATACACACACAAACACACACACACACAAACACCCCACGTCGATTCTCGAAACAGACTGTGGGAAAAATTTCAAATTGCTAACATTGACAGCAAACTTCTACTATTGATCCAAGAACTATTCAGCAATACAGAAATAACGGTCAGAGTAGGTTTAAATGCTGATATGACTGATGCTTTCAAAATGTCACGAGGAGTGAAACAAGCTTGCCTTCTGGCTCCCACTCTTTTAAACTTTCATATTAATGATTTGGTGCCAACGCAAATTCCCCATCCCTAGTAATTAGGAACAGAAATATCTCAATATTAATGTAGACAGATGATCTAGTGCTCCTTTCCCAACTGGGCCTCAAAAATCTCCTGGAGGTGTTCAGTACATAATGTAAACAGGAAGGCCTACCTATAAATTACTCATTATTTTTGGCAAACACAGTCCTAGGTATAAATGTTCAGATCAGGAAGCCATAGGACAAACTTGCTCATTTAGATGCCTTGGTGTACTCTTTAGTGAAACCCCCTGTTGGAAGTGTCAAATGCAGGCAGTGCAATTCAAAGCACAGAAAACCATAGGGACATTGATGAAGTTTTATTATAATAAGGGAGGGCAGCTGGTTGAACCTGCTCTAAATATATTTGGTAGCAAGTGCTTACTCAAATTTTCTGTATAGCACTGAAATCTGGTGCTCTGATTTGAACTCCATTAAAGTTTTGGAAACACTGCAAAATATTTTTTGGGGAAGCTATACTCTCTACCAGAGCTTTTTTTCAGCTGGAACTCACTGGAACTCAGTTCTGGCACCTCTCAAGTGGGCACCATTGCCATTATCAGAGAACAAGGGAGGCATTCTTGGTGAGTTCCAGCCCCTCTTTTTCTAGAAAAATAGCACTGCTCTCTACCATCAGGTCAACGGCTCTTCTTCATACAGAATCCAGGTAGTCAACAATTAAGGCAAGAGCAAACTGCACTCAGTTAATCTTAAAAAATGCTACTATGCCTATTGAGCCTCTTCCTGCGTTGTGCTATACAGAATTGGGTGATAACCAACTCCAGAAAGCAGCTTGTCAAGATGTTTTGGACTATTACTATTTTCAAGAACTGAGCTCTGCATTGACTTTGATAAGTGTCAACTAAGGCATTGGCTCTTCTGAATATAATCCAGAAGGGACCTACAACTAATCTGAAACACAAAAATTTCCCCTTGGTATCCACTCTTGCAAGCTAGAGCTAGTTATCCAACTCTGACTAGTTTCCTTAAGAAATGCTTTCATTGAACTGTGTTTCTAAGTGATGCCCACTGCAGTCTTGGATGGTCACTACAACAGGGTCCCGTACACAGGGAGATTTTGCATTTGTATTCATGTCATGTTTGCAGACATGAAGGCTGGCAACATCAACTTGGCCAAGTAAGAATCCTTTGCAGACAGCCACAGTGCCTGGAGGCTGACAGTCAGGTTGTGTATCCATAGCAGTGACCAGAGGAGGAATGACCACTGAGAGGAAGGCAGAGAAAAGAAACGCCACAGTGCATCTGCAGCAGCATTACCAGATGCCTTCATCTACCCCAGCTGCAACAAAACATGTCTCTCCCATATCAGTCTCTACAGCCACAGCAGGCACTGCAACCTTCCAACAGTTTGACTTCAACCCCAAAGGCACACTTCTCCATAGTCTCCCGGGACAGACAGATGCCAACAACCAGAGGCACCAATAAACTCATCCAGTGTGATTTCAGATTAAACTTCCAAATCACTACAACAATTTATAGTGATTTCATCTAACTCCTTTTCCCCTGGTGTTTTCTTCTCTCTAGTATAGCATGTATGTTGGCAAATTAGGTTTTAAAAAGGCAAAATAATATGGGAGCTGTCAGAGATGCACAAGGGAAACTGTTTTAGTGCTCAGGAACTTGGCAATGTCTTTATTTTTATTATGGATAATTATATCATGGATATATGTTCTGTATTCTTTTATTACTACTAATACCTCATACAAGTTTGTCATGGCCTTTGGGCTAGAGCAATAAAATAACTTGAACAACGAGGGTTCTACAGGTTTCCTATAATGAGTGAGAAGGAAGTGATGGGTATTGTATCCAACTAAGTTTTGATCAAAGTAGACTTACAGAACTTAATGGACCTAAGCCTACATATGTACATATGAACAGATACTACTTCAACCCACAGTTTGCTCATATTTTTAAAGGACCATCGATTTTTAAATATTTGTTTTTTACAATCACTTCAAGTAGAAAATAAGTGCATCAAGGAACAGAAGGCTGAGTCAGAACCAGAACTACAGTTTCCTAGTTGCAAGAGCATCTGTCTCTTCTCATTTTTGAACAGGGTGTGGGGGACATTCAATGTGATACACACACCTGTAGCACAGTCCACTATCTCATGTCAAGTTTCTGCCAGGATTCAGAGCAACCTTAAGCAAAACATGTTCAAAAGAATACCTTTTTCCTCTCCTCTATAACACAAACCCTACAAGACATGGAAGCATGTGCAAGCAGTTAAGACTAGAAGACAGTTACCCTTCCTGACAGCCCTTGTGGAGGAAATAAATTAAAAGAACATCAGAGCTCAAGGTTGCAAGGTACAGACAATCTAAAGCTCTATTTGCTGTCAAACAAGCCCATTTTGCTCTGAAAAGAGTTAGGCTAATAGAGAAGCAAACCTCTGGCTTTTTTAAAAAAATGGGGAGGGGATCGTTCAGAATGCAAGCTGCCATTTACTATCGAGGCAGAAAAAAACTTCCCATCAGCCTCCGAAATAGAAGGGTCGGTTGAACTTGCAGCCCCCATCATCGCATGTGCACTCTTTCCCCTCCCCACTTTTACATCTAGCGGGCACAATTTTAAGTTTAACGGCTGTCATTTTACTGCAAAATAAGGGAAAACGTTGCATAAAAATCGGCCCCATTTTCCAGGAGCAGCCCCCATCATTCAAAAAAAAAAAAAAAAGTCTGAGTCTGAGTCTACCTCAATTGAGATTTACTCTGAAGAAAAGACAAGCAACATCCACAGGATGGATTCATTTTTGTTTTGTCTAAATGAAAATGTTTTTGACAAGTGTTGAAAAGAGGACAGTGGCCAACCACAGCAGACTTAGACCACTTTCACCTGCTCCTATCTTCACTACCTTCACTAAGGGACATAGTCACAGTGGCCTTTGAGGCTCTTAGCTCCTGCTCGTTTCAAGACAGGCAGGCAGGCACATTTTGCAGCACATAATTTTAAAAAAAGGGGGGGATCTGTTCTGTGTTCCCAGCTCCATTTCAAGCCCAGGTCAGCTCAGCCAATTCCAGCTGCTGCTGTATATTAAGGATGCTTTAAGGGAAGGAGGTGGGTGTTAAGATTGCATCCTCAATATGGCCAATAAAAACTCCTCCACCCTCTCTTCTCCCCTTCCCCCAACACCCTAAGAACTTGTTACAACCAGCACACTGCTGTTAAGCGCCTCATGCATAATCCTCCATCAATCAGCTGCCCATTTACAGAAATGGATAGGTATGCTGTTAAAAGTCATATCTGAAGCTGAAGCTCATTGCTGCTCATCCCAGCGGTTGAGAAAGCAGCCCCAAGAATATGCACGAGTAATAGAGGTGAAGAAAAGGAACAATGAGATTTCAAATGCAAGCAAGACAAGGGCCCCTTTTTCTCTTGTTGTCCCCCTGCCCCCCAGACAGGTTCAGCAGGAACAAAATAGGTAAACGTCAATGCAAAAAAGTTCCCAGAACTTTTGCCACTGATGCAAAAATTTCCAGGCTTATTTGCACTGCGGAAAATTTCAGTGCCTTTGAAAGCAATATAATTTAGCATGCTTTAATAAATGAAACTTAAAAGCTTTGAAGCACTGCCATGCTAGCTAGATGTACTTAGGAAATAAAGGTGGTTTTCCCCCACCCCCCAAAAAGGAGAAAATAGAACATCAGAATAATCTCCTGGTTTAAGAAATTTCCTCACCCCACATGGTAGCTCAATCATCATACAACCAGGGGTACATCCTAGTTAGCTCCCTGCCAGCACCGGGGCTGCTGTGGAACCTTCTCTATGGCCCTTATTTCTCTTTCAAGTGAAGATCTTCATTATACTAGTCTGCATCTTTCTTTGAGTTACTTTTAACTCTTCTTATTTAAGGAACTGTTTGTTTGCATACTTCGTTGTGGTGGCAACCATTTTACTTGTTTTATAATTGTATATATTGTTGCAACCTGCCCTGGGGCTCTATGGTAAAGGGTGGGCAAGAAATCAAATAAATAAATGAACAGAACAGGGATCAGCAACAGCCTCCACAGAAGGCTTGGGATCTGGGTGAAAGGGGTGCATTGTGTAGCAAATTCTCTACATTTTCAAAGCTAAGCAGGGTCAAGTATGGTCTCACATTGGATGGGGTACAGCATGTTGAGATTCCTACATGACCCTCAGGTTCTAACTTCTAACTCTACGATTCTATGAATTCTGAGTTTTGCAGTTGTATTAATGGGGTTTTTTGGAATCAATGTTATTGTCAATTGTTATAAAATGGTTATTGATTGCTTGAATAGTCTGTTGACTGCAAATAAAATGATGGTAATGGTAAAAAATTTAATAAAATCAAACAAATTGGGGGCTGTCTTCTCCCTTGCTGAAATCAGGCTTGAAAGAAGAACCTGCAGCCAAGAGGTTGCAGCATGCGTGCTTGGCTGCGCTGAGTGCTTGTGGGGCCCACAACAGTCTCTCCCGTTCACAAATGTGCCCAGGAAACCTTGACGAACACAGTCATAACTGAACAACTCTAGGGCCACCAGCTGTTCCATGTGACAACCAAAGTTAAAACGTACATAGCAAGCACATATAGCTGACTGGTGCTGAAATGTATTATAATTTAAGTCAGTGCCTAGCCGCGTTGTCTGATACATTTGTGAAGTTTTTGTTTCAGAAATAATTATAGGGAGCTGCTGCCCACTAAAACACTCAAAATGTCTTTTTCGCCAAGCATGACATGGAGAGCACACTGCAGCAAGCCAAGAAGGGGAAGGGGGGGGGTCACCCCATAAGTTATTTTGTTTGAGCTTAGAAATAAAGTAAAACTCACTACAAATTAAGAAAAGAGACAAAAAGAGTTTAGAGAATGCACATCCTTTCAATGCATTTAGGATCTCACAGTGAGCTAGAAGAACATTTGCATAGTTAGCCTCAGACAACAGGGCAAAAGCATTTACACACCATGAACTTAAATATGCCTCAAGCATTCAGGATCTAATCACAGAGGAATACAGGTTTGATGGTGGACCAGAGACCTGCCAGTGACCTATAACTCCCTTCATCCAGGCTGGTTACGGCTGAGAGGAGTAGAGAGTTTAACAATACATGGAGGGTGAAACAGTCCCGCAGCCCTAATCTAAGAAGAGGCATCCTTCCATCCCGATTGTACCAGGGAATTCTGTTACTTAGATCAGATATGGGGATAAGACACCCCCTATTTGGGGGGACTCAAATTTAAGAAAATGAGGGGAGATGGCCCAGAGTTGCTGAGCTTTTTTGTGGAGGATTGCACATAATCCACCTCCCATCTGCCCCATCACCGTCAGCAGCTGCCTAACGCCCGCCCAACTGATAGAGCGTCAGCCAATCAACACCACCCATTGATGCAGCAACAAATAACACACACAATAACTGCTGACAGCCACGGCAGTAACCAATCAAATGTTCACCCTATGCACTACCCATGTATAAGGCGACCCCCCACTTTTTGGCATGATTTTTAAAGAAAAAAATATAATCTTATACACGGAAAACTACAGTACACTGATTTCGCCAACTTATTTCTGAATGCAGCCGCTCATGTGGCTGCAGTAGATGCCACGCGAAGAGTTTTCTGGGAAGCCCTGGATGCAACTGAGGGATGCGGACAAAAGTCTCAACACACCTGGCTCTTTGAAACCCAGCCAATAGGATTTTTTTAAAGTGGGTATTAAACTGGAGACCATCTTAAAATCACAGCAGGTTAAACAGACCACATTTAGTCAGGGCAGTAAGCTTTCGAATGCCAATCTCAAGAGGGAAGAACTGTTGCACGCAGCTCCTGCTTGTGGGCTTCCCACTGATTTGCCACTGTAAGAACAGAAGGTTGGACTAAATGGACCAGGGCTCTTATTATTTTCTGTTCACTTGGGTTAACATGAGCCAGCTCAGTGGGGTTCACCAGCCAACCTATCTATGGTCCCACACACAGAGTCAGGCCAGTCACATAGTGAGTTAGGGGCATATCAGCCTATGGAAACCAACAGACCAATAGGACATACCTAACTCTGCAGCCGTTGGGTTTGAACTAGCAGACTCCAGCTGCCCTCTCCCCTCCTCTCGCTTCCCAGGCACAGCTTCAACTGAATTTCACCATCAACTAATCAAGGGAACATTCAATCTAGCTTCATCAGCACTGCCAAAACCTACTTGTCATTTGACAAGCCCTGCCAGCCAGGTGCAAAGATTTGATCAGTGGCGTTTAACTACCACGGTTCTGCTTTGTCTGGAAAAAGAGTAAAGTGGCTGTCCAGACATAGTGACTGTGGAAGACATGATTCTCTTAATCACTTCTGGCATTCCAGTATTAATCTTCTTTTTTAAAAAATAATTTTTTTAACAAATAAACATTTCAAATTTAGCAATCCATCATTCCTCCTACAACTTCCCCTCCCTCCCTCCATGGTTCCCTCAAAATTTCAGCTTACGCTGCATATTATAGTTACTGTATACCTTCACCTTATCTCACAATAAAAACAAAAAGTTCACCCCTACTGCTACTCTTACTCAAATCCTATTTGCATTAACATTTTTCCAGTGAGTTTCAAAGTATTCTGCAAATATTTTCCAATCTTCTTTAAAATCTGTCTCTAATTTTATCTCTAATTTTACATGTCAAAACTTGCCAATTCTACATATTCTATCCATTTCAGCTGCCATTCTCCTTTGGTAGGTACCACCTCATCACACCCTTTTTGTGTGTATAATATGCTATCATATTCCGTAAAGAAATAGATTTATCTGTTTTGGAGGGGGGTGGATATCTGCTCCAGTTATCCCTAGTAAAAAAGCTTCCGGTCTTTTGGGGAAAGTTACCATAAATTCCAACTCATTATAAATCATCTCCCAAAAGTCCTTAGGTATTTTGCATATTCACCACATGTGGCAAAATGAATCTTCTACTACAGGGATGTCTAACAGGTCAATCGGGATTGACTGGTCGATCCCTGGGAGGTTCCGGTCGATCCCTGTTGATCGCAGGATCCTTTTCCTTTGTTTTTGCCTAAGAGCAGCCGTCCCGTCCCCCCATCTCCCCGCCCTTCATTTTCGCATGACTGTAGGAACGGAAGACGGAGTTTTCGCTGTAAGGCAGATTGTTTCCATAGCTATCTTTTGGTGAGCGACTAATCTCCTTTCCCCTTTACTCTACTCCGACATTTCCCCCTTAATAACGGGGCTTTCCTCCCTAAAGCAAGCTCAAAAACTTTGAGCTGAACCCCCCCCCCCCAGGGGTAGATCACTGCCAGTTTCCCCCCCTGTAAGAAGATCAGTCTCTTGGGAGTTGGACGTCCCTGTTCTACTACAATGCTATTCTATTAATTTGCAATAAGCACTCTGCCAACAGACATCATGCCACCAACCCCCTCCCCAAAATAATATGATTAACAGCAAGTATCAAAAGGCAAAACAGAGGAAAACCAAGGAGACTTACTTCCATCATCCAGGGGCCGTTTTACTCCGTAACCGTACACTGAAGGGTCCACAAGTGGTGTGGAATTATTCAAGTGAGGGATCTCACCAATTTTAGCAGCCATTTGCTGTAGAGAAAGAAAGAAGAAGTTTGGAACAACATGAGCAAACTCGTTTACTTCTTATGTGGCTGAAACAGCAAGAAACAGCTTTTACAGCAATATATATATTGCGGGGTGGGGTGGGGAATCAAAATTTCATCATGCTAGAGCGTGACCAAAAGACACACAATGCAGCATGAGTGAGAGACGGAATCCAAGAGGAGGCTATGCAGATGGCAGCAAGTTTATAAAGGCAGGAGAAGGAACTGATTAGTTAATGGACTGAGCCAACCAGAGCACAGTACAGATTACCTGGGACATTGGTGGGTTTGCTCCTATGGAAGTGGTTGACGCAGATACTGCCAACAAAGAAATAACAAGTCGCACCCCTCCAGGGTCACTGCAACATTATACTCTCCCGCTGCTCATGCCCATTTTCCTGACTAAATTAATTAGAGATGCCTGTTCCTAGATTCTGTTAATAGTTGAGCAACAGGCTGAAAGCAACCCCCACAGAGATGCTTTAGGAGCACATAGGACCATGGTCTGGCTCACAACTCAGCCATGGTCAGCTGGAGGTCTCCTCCACATGGGAGGTGTACAAGTCACAACTGTGGTGGGGTATGCAGGGAGTGTCCACCCAGAGGGTATGGTGCAGCAGGGAGGGGCTATGGCAGAAACATGACACAGTTTCACTGTTGTTTCAAAGGGCCGGTAGTGCAAAGGAACAATGCCAATTTGGTGGCTCAGCCAGAGGGAACCAACCCCACACTGGGCAGCTTGGCTACACCAAGGGATGGCTAACATGGCACCTGCAGGCACCAGTGTGCCTGTCACTATCTCCAGTGGCACCCATTAACAATTTCAGTAAATACCCCCTCAAAAATCCAAAATGCACTTAAGACTTTTTGCTCTCCCTGCTCAGTTCCTGTTTGCACTGACTCAGCCTATCAAACATCAATGTCATACCCTACCCACCAACAGCTGTCATTCTCCCAATGTGGAAACCCATACATGCTGCTCTCTGCACCCCAGAACAGCCACAACACATCACATGCCCCTATGTCAGGCTCAAGCTAATAGCTGACAAATCCTGAGCACCTTCTAATACCAGAACACAAGGGGTGGGGTACTAAGAACTCTCCCTCCCTCTATAAAATAGTAACAGGTCTAAACACATTTTTACAAATGCCGTATTAAAATGGAAGATTTATTGGGGGTGTCAGGAACAGAAAAGAGACTTGATTATGTTGTTCTTAAAAAAGGTAAAGGATCCCTGACAGCTAAGTCCAATCGCAAACGATTCTGGGGTTGCAGCGCTCATCTCGCTTTTCTAGCCGAGGGAGCCAGCGTTTGTCTGCAGACGATTTTTCTGGGTCTTGTGGCCAGCATGACTAAACCCAGGGGTAGGCAACCTAGCCACTTCTGGCAAAACCAGAGCAGCACACAGAAACACCATTTACCTTCCCGCCGGAGCGGTACCTATTTATCTACTTGCACTTTGACGTGATTTTGAACTGCTATGTTGGCTGGAGCTGGGACCAAGCAATGGGAGCTCACCCCATCGCGGGGATTCAAACCACTGACCTTCTGATTGGCAAGCCCTAGACTCAGTGGTTTAGACCACAGCGCCACCCGCGTCCCTTATAATGTGGACATAGAAACGGAAGCCACCTTATCACACCAGGCAACCCTCACAACTGCAAAGCTGTTGCGGAGACATCTCTTTTTCCCACTTTAACTTGTCTCCCCCCACCCTTTTTTTTTTAAAGTATGGCAGAAATGAGAAACCTGTGACACTTGTGATGTTACGGGGAATCCAACTCCCATCAGCCCCTGCAGCCAGTATGGCTAACGTTCAGGGATGGTGGAATGTGGAGTCCAGCAACATTTGACCCCTGATCTAGATTGCAGCATCATTCCCTACTGCTTGCAAGAGATGGAAGCCCTCTTATTTAGAAGAGGCAATCATCATGAAAGAAGAGGTGACCTCTTCTTAGATCAAGGAACTGTGTGGCCTTCCAGACCATGTTGGGACTCCAATTCCCATCAGCCCCAGTCAGCATCGCCCAGCCCAAGCTCCAATACTGCTGCAGCTCACACAACCCAGAAGGGCATTAGGGCTTCCTTAAAGCGGGAGGCTTGCCATCCCCAGATGAGCAAGCCCCCATATTACTCTGGCTCAAGTAAGCTGGTGCGGCAGGGGGCTTCTTCAAAGGCTTAGGCAGGCAGAGCCTGAGAAGTGCTTGCTGTGGCTGGGAAATATATCGTCCAAAACTGATGTGAAGTCCATTTCACTCACTCTTTACTGACCCCTGCACACTCCTTTTGAATACAAGTGACAAACATTTTAGGTACGTCCAAATGATATATGATCACTAGCGCACAGGTCCTTTTGGACCTGGATGAGGGAAGAATGTAGGTGGAATGGGGGAGGGGCAGAACACACTTATGCGAGATCTGCCAATACATGTGGGGACCGGGAAAAGAAACTCCCATGTGAAATGGTTGTTGCCTATAGCCATATACATATAACCTTTCCTAACTTCTCAAACTATGGTTTACACAGGTGAGAACAAGTGCCTGGCTTGTCTGGTTCCCACTGTATTAAGGCTTTAGCATTCCATTGTGGCTCACATTAAACCACAAAGTATCTGAAGAAGTGTGCATGCACATGAAAGCTTATACCAAGAACAAACTTAGTTGGTCTTTAAGGTGCTACTGGACAATTTTTTAATTTTTAAAATATATTTTGACTGCATCATACCAACACAGCTACCTACCTGAATTAAATCACAGTTCCCTGTTATAACTGGAGAACTCTAGCTTAGCACTGGTTTATGAATGAGACTGATAAACCAGTATCTCCTGTCTTATTACAGAATCATAGAACTGTAGAGTTGGAAGGCACCCCAAAGGTTGTGGCCCAATTCCCTGCAATGCAGGAATCTCAACTACCCTGGTTAGATAAGATTAAACCACACCTCCCCACTTGGAAACTGCGTTGCAGTGAGAATAGAATAGTGAAACAAAGGGAGTGGGGAGTGAGCAGCACAGCCATGATACATCAGTAGCAGCAGGGAAAAGAACTTACATAGACAGAGACAGACCCATAAAATTCCTGCCCCAAACATCTGCCCTAAAGTACATTCCTCTAGGAAGAACCCCAACCTTCTGATCTACCCACAAAAAAGTCCATACCAACAACATACAACCTACATTCGAAATCAGCAAGAGCAGCATCGTTCAGGCTTCCTAAGTAACAAGAGTTATGTCAGCTAACTCACTTATCTGAGACTTGTGATGCCCAGGATAAAGGGGAGTACGGGGGAGAAAAAGACTAGAAGTTCATGAGTGCCTGTCACAATAGAAGACAGCTGTCACAATGGAATTGTCACAAGGGAATGAGCTGTGGGGTCTCCCAAGGATCTGCTCTGGGACCTGTGCTATTGAACCGGGTTCAAAAACAGGGTTAGAAACTCAGATATATAAGCTAGGCACCAGATGGCTCCTTAAACCAAGGTTAGTTGCTAAAACAAAATATCTAGTTGCCATTTAAGGGCAAGATGACTCTAAAGTCTTCTTTTTCATAGACTGACTGTGACTGATTATCAGTTAAACATCTGGCTAGTTCTGATGACAACCCTGGGCTAGGTTAAGAACTTTGAGAACTTAAAGAAGAAAAGTCACTTTATCCAGGGACAGTCCACATATATATTGGTCTATTCCTACCTCTTTTTCTTAATGGCAACACGGACCATTCATAACATAAGAATATTCTTCACGACTGTGAACAAAGCCGTGGGGTGGGGTAAGTGCAGACAAGTTACTTTTAGTTCAGCATCCTGTCTTCAAAGTGCCCAGCCCAGATGCCCATGTGGAACCAGCAAGCAGGATTCAAGCACAAGAGCACTCTTCTTTGGTTTCCAGCAACTGGTATTCAGAAGCACTGCTGCCTTCAAAGGTGGCAGCAGAGCATAATCATTGTGGCTAATAGCCATCGATAACCCTCTCCTCCATGAATTTGTCTAATGAAAACAAGGTGGTTGTTTTTTTATATAAAAAAAAAACAGGATGGTGAAAACTCAACCAGACTGTGAAGCACTCTAAAAGACCTCTCTGAACTAGATGAACAGGTGTCAAAAATAACAAATTTTAAGTAAAAGTAAAGTAATGCATACCAGGCAGAAGTAAATCCCTAACTCGACTTATACACTGATGGGGGTCTGAACTGGCAGTGGTTGACCAGGGAAAAGGATTTGGAATCATGGTGAATAATACCACCATTATCATTACTTAAATAATTTATATAAGAAATACTTCTGAAATTCATTTCAAGAAGAAATGCCAAGGCGCTTCAATAAACATGCAAAATCAAAGTTTGCATGTTGGTATTTGGCAAAATCACAACAATGATTATTACATGTATAGGGAATAAAAACAGACCCTCAGAATCACTTACTAATGAAACATTTTTTGCAAGCCTAGTGGATACTAGGGGACTCAAACCCATACCTCACCCACCGCATATCTGCACATTGTGGGTTGAGCCTGAGAAACCCTAGTTTGCCCATGGCCAAAGATGAAGGAGTTGAAACCCAAGTTTCTCAAGCTACCTCTGACAAATCATGTGGCCTCCTCAGCTACAATGCAGGTCACTGATAGAGGTCAACTATGCATGTGCAACATACGAGTTCAAAAGTTAAAAGGTCTTGACACAAACCTGCTGTCAGACTAGAAAGCAGTTTTATGACCAGCAAGATTCTAAGGCAACTCCAGACATCTTTTCACATACGCTCTAGAGCAGCAGCCTCCAACTTTTACAGGCGTGGGACCCACCTTTAACCCAACCCCCACCACCATCACATATGTATGCCGCCTTTCCATAGTTAGAACGATGCTCAAGGCGGCTTGCAATATGAATCATTTTCATGATTGCGAACATAACAGAAGTAGCCATAAACAAGAAATAAAACACATCAAAGGGTACACAACAAAACTGAACAAATTCCCACATAATTCATTTTAAGATCTAAAAATAAAGATACAATAAATAATATCAATGACAACACCACACTAAACAATACCGCAAGATTCTGTTCACCTCCCAGGTCAAGTGGGGAAAGTCTTGCAAGGTGGGGAGCAGGTCTTCCAGACCTCAGAGCTGAACATGTTTGGAGACCCATTCCTTTTTTTCTACAATAGATGCACTGTGTTAGGGCTGTGAATCCAGCCCACCTTAGATCACAAGCCTTTTTTGGATGGATGGAGGGTCTCAACACATCAGCTGAAGACCAGTGCTCTAGAGCAGGGGTAGGCCACCTAAGGCCCGGGGGCCAGATGCAGCCCAATCGCCTTCTAAATCCGGCTCGTGGACAGTCCGGGAATCAGTGTGTTTTTAACATGAGTAGAATGTGCCCTTTTATTTAAAATGCATCTCTGGGTTATTTGTGGGGCCCGCCTGGTGTTTTTACATGAGCAGAATGTGTGTTTTTATTTAAAATGCATCTCTGGGATATTTGTGGGGCATAGGAATTCGTTCATTTCCCCCTCCAAAAAAAATATAGTCTGGCCCACCACACGGTCTGACGGATGGTGGACCAGCCCACGGCTGAAAAAGGTTGCCAACCCCTGCTCTAGAGTCCACAAGGATCCTTTCAACCAAAAAAGGTATTTAACACACACTGTGTGGTATCAGCCAAGCATTACATAGAAGCTGACATGTCCCAAGAAGGGCAAAGTAGCAGGAAAAAATAAAAAAGTTCAGATTTCAGGGATGCAGGAGGTTGGACTAAATGAGCTTTTGGATCCCCCTTCCAATCCTACAATTCTATGAGGTTTATTCTCAGTTATACTGCCACAAAGCTTGGGAGCATATTTGCAGCTAGAGAACACTACTAGCCCTCCAGTATTCATCATCATGTCATCCACTATAGACAGTGTACTCACCTAAATCCCCTTTTCACCCCCCTCTACTTTCAAAAAGATCATTAAGAGGCCTTAAGGAGTTCCTAGATTGCTGCCCCCTCCACAAAGGATAACGGAGGGCAGGGCACAAGAACTTCAATCATTGCTGATTTCTACTTTCTGTCTTCCCGTCTTTCATTTTCCTTTCCAAAAGACCAGACCAGAAAGAGGAATCTCTTGAGAAAGATTCTAGACTGGTTTGTGCCCCACAATCAGTAATGATTATGAAACGAGACAGCCAATATGTCTTCTGGCAACTAACAGATGTTTGGTGGCACAACTTTTCACAGGCCAGAGCAGAAATTCGGAGCTCCCCAGTTTTCTACAACTCTCATCATCCAGCCCTAATTGAACATGCTGGCTGAGACTGATGGACTACAGATTCCCTATCCCTAGCCTAGAGTCTATTTCCTCAAGGTGTGTGAAGTATTACAGTCAATTAACAATGATATTATGTATAGCACTTCACACACACACACACACACACACACACACCAAAAAAATACTGGGAATTGTAAAGCAAGCCAGGTAGAATGCAGCTCTACCATTCTGAAGCAAACAGAAAGATCTGTTGAAACATACATGTATGGCAGAGATATAAAGCAGAGCCTTTTGCCAGGTAGCACAAAGGCGTTATAAATATGCTCTATGGGAGAGAGGCACCTCATGCTCTTTCATAAGTACGGAGGGCCAAAAGTTGAACAGGTGCTAAATACAGTACTGTACTGGTCACCATATCAACTGGTGATGGTGGCTTAAGAGTTTGGCATAGGGTTGTCAAAAAGGTAGCACATGGGGGGAGTTTCCTGCCCTGCCCACAGTCCCAACCAGAATATGCCAATGGAAAATAAGGCAAATTTATTTCAGGAACTGTTTGGGCTCTATTGAGAATTTGATCACATCCACAGCATACATTTAAAACACATTAAACCACAAAACTGCTCTCAAAGAATTATGAAAACTGTAGTTTGTTAAAAGTAATGGAACGTGTAGAACTGTGAGGAGTAAAGTTCCCAAGATTCTTGGCTGTGTGTGCTTTAAATGTATGAGATGTATGAAGCCTGACTGAGAGAACTGCAGTCCACAAAAGTTTATACTACAACAAATCTGTCTTTTAAGATGCCACAGGAATCTGAGCTGCCACAGAATGGCAGCCCTCTGGATGGCGAAACAAGCAAAAATCATTAAATTAGAAGAGAACTCTTCCAAAAGTATCATGCTAGACATTTTCTGGTTCTGGCCCCTATCATCTGACCCCTACTCCCCGCATTCCTCTCCAGGAGCCTCCCCCAAAAGAACTCAAGAATCTCTGACAAACACATCCCACTCACGCCCTGAAGAGATAAAACCAAATGAAAACAGTGAACAGAAAGACAAAATTGCCAGCTTCTTAATTCCATTACACAATTCTGTGTGCTGAGGCCCAACGCTTACAGTTCCAGTTGCTGTATCTGAAGAAGGATACAGCACAGCTGGAAAAGGCATAGAAAAGGACAACTCTTCTATGAGGAAAGGCTATAGTGAGATTATTGAGAATGTTTGCCTTAAAAAGTAGGTACGTAATGTGCAGGGGGAGGAGAGATACCCCCCATTGTCAGAGGCAACATACCTCTGAATACCAGTTGTGGGGAACTGCAAGTGGTGTGTGAGTACTGTATTGTTGCACTCAGGTCTTGCTTATGAGCTTCCCAAAGGCAGTTGCTTGACTACAGTGAGAACAGGATGCTCAACTAGATGTGACTCTGCTGTAACATAGGTTTAGATTCACAGGGGGGTGGGGAGCTAGCAATAGCTACTTGCCATCTTGGTTGTATGGCAGGGGCAGCAAAACTGTAGCCCTCCAGAAGTTCTTGGATTCCAAATCCTATTAGCTCTAGAGAACACAGCAAATGGTCACAGTGATGGGATTACAGTCCAACAATATATAGGACCCAAAGATTGAAGAAGGCTAGCTAAGGGGGTGGCAGGTACACCACATGGTATACAATAACAGGCCCTGCGGAAGCATGATTTTCCGTTGATTACCCTGCTGCCGCTGCCCATTCCCTAGGGAGCTACCTCACTGTGTCCTAATGGTAGGGCCGGCTCCAGGTTCAGTGATCACACATTCCTAACTCAAGAACTCAACTCAGCCACATCTGCTGTATGTTACCTCCAAGTTCAAGAGGGGTACTGTACCAACGTGCTAAGAAGCAACATCAAGGACACTACTGCCTTCATCTATTTCTTTACTTCCTAGACATCTTGGGAAGCTATCTAATGAGCAAAGCATCTGCCTTGCAGGCAGAAGGCCCCTGGTTCAATTCACACCAGCATCTCCAGGTGAAGCTGGAGAATCCTGTCCAAAACTCTACAGAACTGCTGTCAATCAATGTAGACAAGACTAAATGGACCACTAGTCTGACTTTGTATCAAGTAGCGTTCTATGATTCCACAAAGGGCTCTGGCTCTGCTGCAGAGCATCCGCCTTGCATGCAGAACATCCCAGATTCAATTCCTGGCATCTCCAGGTAGGGCTGCAGCTTTCTACATTACTGCCCACTGTGAGAAAACAGGCTGCTGCCCTTGCGTCCTTGATTCTGCAAGGCTCAGTTTTTACTAAGCCATCCTAGGAATAGAACAGGGGTCAGCAAACTTTTTCAGCAGGGGACCGGTCCACTGTCCCTCAGACCTTGTGATGGGCCGGACTATATGGGGACGACGACGAATTCCTATGCCCCACAAATAACCCAGAGATGCATTTTAAATAAAAGCACACATTCTACTCATGTAAAAACACCAGGCGGGCCCCACAAATAACCCAGAGATGCATTTTAAATAAAAGGGCACATTCTACTCATGTTAAAAACACACTGATTCCCGGACTGTCCACGAGCCGGATTTAGAAGGCGATTGGGCTGCATCTGGCCCCCGGGCCTTAGGTGGCCTACCCATTGAATAGAACATTCATGTCCAAAGGCCTTCCACCTGGCAGGTGGGTGTGGCAATAGCAGAAAAGGGCTGCTGTTTTCACCCCCAGCTTATGGGGCTCTCCAAGATGCTTTGGTCTTACTGGTTTGGGTAGAGGGGAAAATAGAATGCCTGTTTGATTCTACATCCAGCAGAACTCATTTAGAAGTTCCTTTAAAAAAAAAAAAAGACAAGAGAGACACCATCTACTTTTGGCTCTTCCTCAACTGGACGTTTACATCTGGCCGAAGAGCAAAAGCAGAGGAGCCCAGCCGGACAATCCCACAATTTCTGCATAGAGACCAGCAGCCTTTGGTTCCCTCTCAACTGTCACCCAGTGGCAGACTGAAACTGTTATCTTCCCACCCACCCTCATTCTTCTTTCCTCTTGCATCATGTATTCTTGATAGCAAGCCTGTGAGGGTAGGGACTGTCTTACTACTGACCTTTGTTAAGCTGTTCTGTGAGCACCCTGTCTCCCCACAGCCACTGCCATGGAGCAGGGTAAACAAAATTCTCTGAACAAAATAGATGAAAACATCATCAGCATAATAAAACTTTCATTTTTATTCAACAAAGCCCTTTTGGTTTTATTAACCATGACAAACATTAACTGTCCAGAGGCAGTGTACCTTACAAAAAGCAACTGCTGGAGAGGGCCATCGCCCCTTATCCTGCCTGGGGTGCGGCTCCCAAACAGGGCAATGGGATGGTGCTATGAAAATTATTATTATTATTACTAAATTTGTATACCCGTAGGTCTCAGGGTGGTTCACATGATAAAATCACAACATAAAAACACAAAATACATAATCAAAAGAAAAGCAACAACAACCCCATAATACCCCAGCACATTTTAAAAGGGCGTTGAATATCATATTGGCCACTGTCATGAAAACATGACAGTGCCCAATATAGACATTTTGGGACTAAGCAAGCAAAGCTCCACGATAGCTTTTTCTAGCTACAAAAGGGAGCAAAGGATTCACGCCCACAGGCAGTCTACCTTTGGAGACCAATTGCTGAAGGAGGGAAACGCGTAGAGAGGGAAGCCAAGCAAGGGAGGAGAAGGGCCGATTTGGGAGGGCTTCCAAAAAAGCATCTGGGCTTGAAAAAGAGGCTGCTGGGCTACTCCTCCATGTCAGAGGCAGTCTACCTTTGGAGATCAGCAGCTGGGGAGGGGGGGAGCTAGAGGTGAGGTCATGCAAAAGAGAAGGAAGGCTGCTTCAATTCCTGCATTGCAGAGGGCTGGAGTATATGACCTTTGGGGTTTCTCCCAACTCTACAATTCTATGACTCTATCAAACATCCTGCTTTGGGAGGGGGCTTCCAAAGTGGAATCTGAGTTGGGAAAAATGGGGAGGGCAGTGTTAGAAACTCAAATACGTAAGATAATTGCCAAATGGCACCTTAAACCTAGGTTATGGTCACCACAACAGGATATCTAATGGAAAATCTAATAGTACTGGAATTTAGTAGTAGTAGTATTCATTTCATTTCTATACTGCTTTATACTTTAATGAAAAAAATCTCAAAGTGGTTTACAACACATTAAAACATCAAACAAAACAATCCAGAATACAGTCATACCTCGAGTTGAATGTGCTTCAGGTTGAGCGCTTTCAGGGTGCGCTCCACGGCAACCCAGAAGTAACAGAGTGCATTACTTCCGGGTTTCGCCGCTCACACATGCGCAGACGCTCAAAATGACGTCACACGCATGCGCGGAAGCAGCAAAATGCGCCCTGTGCATGCGCAGACACGCAGTCCTGTTCCATTCAGGATGCGAACAGGGCTCTGGAACAGATCCCGTTCGCATCCCGAGGTACCACTGTACAACAAATTCAAGCTTCAAGAAATATATTTCAGAACCTTCTCTAAGTGACATTTCGCTTTCCCCATATTTATTTATCTACTTAATTTATATAGCCGCCTCATGGCAGAAGTACTCTAGCATGTCGGACTAGGACCTGGGAGATGATCAGAGTTTAAATCCCCACTAAGTCATGATGCTCACTGGGTGACCTTGGGCCAGTCACAGATTCTTAACCTACCTCATAGGATTGTTGTAGGGATTAAATGGGGGGGGGTGAACCATGGAGAAAAAGGTGGGATATAAATGAAATAAATAAGCTCTTCCGCTTACCTGCTTAAGAAAGCTGGAGCGGCCAGTCAGTTACCAACCTGACATCCAAAGATTCCCACAGTCACAATTGGACCTGCACCAGTTGCAAAATGCATCTGGTGAATTTCTAGCATGGGTATGTGTGGCCAACATTAATTATACTCAGGGTTAGACGCACTGAAAATTATTTGGCATGAGTAGCTTGAAGTTGACTGATTTCAATGAGTCTGATTCGAGTATTATTATCAATAAATTGTAGTTAAACTTACTACCGATCCTTCACCAGCAGGTCCCAGGATTGGTTCAAACAATTTAAAAACTAGAATTAAAAACAATTAAATTGTAAACAGTAATTGACAAATTAAATTGTCACAGTAACGGGGTGAGCACCCAAAACACACCTCAGGTGCCGAAGGCCACTTAGGCAGGCTATAACATCCTAGGTCAAAGAGACCCACAGCTGGGCTCTTCTTGGACTTGAAAACCTGGAGAGCTGCAGCTAGTCTGTGTAGAAAATACAGGGCTAGATAAACCCCAAAAGTCTGACTCAGTACAAGGCAGCTCCCTATTTAATTCAAAACCCTGAGGACTGGAACCTTGCTGTAACTTCAGGGGAAGGGCCCCTAAAGTTCATCATTAAAGCACGTGCTTTAAAGGTCCCAGGTTCAATCCTCAACATCTCCAAGTAGGACTGAGAAATACTCCCTGCCCAACATCCTGGAGAACTGCTGCCAGTCACTGTGACAATACTGAGCTAGACGGACCAAGGGTCTAACTCTTTTTAGAGGAAGGGACCATGGCTCAGTGACAGAGTATGCATGCACAAGACTCCAGGCTCAACCAAAGCAGCATCTCCAGGTGGGGCTGGGAACTCTCCCCTGCCTGAAACCCTGGAGAGCCTCTACCAGTCAGTGTAGGCATTAGTGTTTTAAGACAGATCACAATACTCTGACTCAATATAAGGCATATCTTCCTATGTTTCTAGTTTTAAAACCATGACCCTATTCCTATGCAGTTTGGTCACAAGCCGAAAAGGCTTCTCCACATCTGACACACAGCATTAATATATGTCACCCTTTCCCACACTGGTCTCCCAGTGCATGACAGGTGGCCTCTGCCTCATCCAGGCCTGCCCCAGACCAGCCTTCTGAGCTTGATGGACCAACAGTTTGATTCAGTATAAGGCAGCTCTGTAAGTCCCTATTCAAATCAGCTTTTATTTCAGAACCATGAGGACTGAAATCTTAGTTCATTTTTAGGGGTAAGGCCACAGCACAGTGTTTAAACATATGTTTAAAAGTCCCAGGTTCAATTCCCTGCAGCATCTCCAGGTAGGGCTTGGAATTGCTCCCTGCCTGAAATCCTGGAGAGCTACTGCCTCTCAGTGCAGACAACGCTATCCAACAATGAGCTAAAGGTAAAGGGACCCCTGACCACCAGGTCCAGTCGTGACCGACTCTGGGGTTGCGGTGCTCATCTCACTTTATTGGCCGAGGGAGCCGGTGTACAGTTTCCATGTGGCCAGCTTCTGGTGAAGAGGAGGAGGAGGAGGAGGAGTTTGGAGGAGGAGGAGTTTGGATTTGATATCCCGCCTTTCACTCCCCTTCAGGAGTCTCAAAGCGGCTAACATTCTCCTTTCCCTTCCTCCCCCACAACAAACACTCTGTGGGGTGAGTGGGGCTGAGAGACTTCAGAGAAGTGTGGCTGGCCCAAGGTCACCCAGCAGCTGCATGTGGAGGAGCGGAGACGCGAACCCGGCTCCCCAGATTACGAGACTACCGCTGAACCAGAGCAGCGAAAGGAAATGCCGTTTACATTCCCGCCTGAGCGGTACCTATTTATCTACTTGCATTTTGCCATGCTTTCGAACTGCTAGGTTGGCAGGAGCTGGGACCGAGCAACAGGAGCTCACCCCGTCGCAGGGATTCGAACCACCGACCTTCTGATCGGCAAGTCCTGGCTCTGTGGTTTAACCCACTGCGCCACCCGCGTCTCTTAACAATGAGCTAGACAGACCCTAATAATCTTACTGTAAGGAAGCTTCCTGTGTTCCTATATTATGGGGAATGGTTGTAACTCTGTTGCATGCAGAAGGCCCCAGGTTCAATCTTCAGGAGCATCTCCAGGCACAGCTGGGAAAAGACCACCTGCCAGAAACTGCTGAAAGCTGCTGCCTATCAGTGTAGACGGCACTGAGATAAACAGACTCCAATGTTCCAACTCAGGAAGTTACCTTATGCCTCATTGTGTCCCATGGGGAAAAATGTCTCCCCACACTTGACACACACCCTTTCCCACAATGGCATCCCTTCTCCCAGGAGGAGTTGTGATGGGCCCACTTTCCATATGCCTACTCCTCCTCTGGCCTGGCTTAGCCTACATCCCAGCCCACTAAGCTAAACAGGACAACGTTCTTACTTGGTATAAAACAGCTTTCTCATGCCCCCACTTAACTCATCCCTTTATTCAGAACCACAAGGACTAGAACCTAGCTTTCCTCTTTAAGAGACAGAACTGTGGCTTGGTGACTCCATTCCCCCATGCCCACATCTCCAGGTGGGATTGTGAAAGGTCCCTGCCTGAAAGCCCTTAAGAGCCACTGCCTGCCAGTGTAGGCAACGCAGTCTGCCTCCTTTGGGAAAAGCGGCCACAGTTCAGTGGTAGGAACGTTTCCTTTACACAGGACCGTCGAGTTTTCCCCCAACACACACACACCAATCCGCATGAAACGCTGGACAGCCTCTGCCTGCCAGTGCAGGCAACACTAAGTTCGACCCACGCCAGAGAACTCGGGAAGTTGTCTCGCGCGCCACGCTATGGCCCCTGGATGGGATGCAGTTCGGGGCAGACCCCTGGAAAGGACCAGAAACGCCTCCCCGCGCCGGCCTCCCTTCCTCCCACACCCCCCAGGAGGAGGCCCGAGGGGCTACCCTTCCCCACTTCTCCATATGCTGCCTCCTCCTGCTGCCAAGGCCGAGGCGCGCGGGGTGGCGAGGGGCCAGGCCGGGCCCTCCTCGCTGTCTGCCATGCGGCCTTCGCCCCCACCCACCCGCTCTTACCTGGCGGACGCGGTGCAGCGCGTCGACGAAGCCCTCGCTCTTCCCCGCCCCCGCGGGTGCCGCGCTCGGCCCCAGAGCCAGCTCCGCCATGACGCGCGCGCCGCCGCCGCCTCGGCCCAGGCCTCCTCCCGCCGCCGCCTCGGCCTCCTCCTTCCTCCTGGGCCTCCTCCTTCCTCCTGGGCCTCCCCCCGCCCGGCCGCTCCTGCCGGCCGCTCACTCACTCAGCCTCTCCTCCGTCCAGCGCCCGGGGGCTCAATCTCGCTTCGCCTTCCTCTCCCTCCCCCCCTTCTCCCTCTCCCTCTTTCTCTCTCCGCCTGGGGACCCGTACCCGGAAAGGGAAATCCCGCCTCTCGCTTCCGCCCGAGACAGGAAGTAGAAGGAGGGAGGGGCAGCCAGGGAGAGGAGAGACAGGCCGGGAAAGAGGCGCGGCGAGAGCCGAGCGAACCTCTGCTTCCGGGGGAGGCAGGCGGGAGGAGGAGGGGGTCACGTGGCCAGGGGCGGGCTCCGCGTGGCTCCTCAGGAAAGGCCCAGATGGGAGGAGCCTAGGAGAGGAGGAGACAGGACGGGGAGGAGCCTTAAAGAGTAATACTGTACAATATGTACTGTGCATATTTGCGGTGATCAAAAAGCACACCTGCTGCGGGTTTGTTTTTTAATCTAGTTTTAACGTTCACTACGTTTCTGTTTGCATGATTCAGGGCAGCTGCAGGACTCAGGCCTGTTGCAGCGTTTTCAGTCACCTTTTGTATTTTGATGATGATGATGTATGCAACCTGCAGAACTCCAACTTTCGAGTCACGTTTTATATTTGTATAATTTAAATAATGTTTATGCCAGCTGCAGGGCTCAGACTTGTTGCAACTTTTGGATTAACATTTTATATTCAGATAATTTAAACAACAACGAGAAGAACAATATTGTTGCGTGCTGCCCAAGTCACTGAGCTGCGCAGAATTCCAAGGGTTCCAGGTGCTTATGCCATGTTCAGTTTCCTTGGAAGCAGGGATGGTGGATACTAGTGTTTAAGGATATATGGGTTTATTTACACAAATTTAGCCTGGTCTCCCAAGGTCCAACACTCTAGTCCAGAGGTCAGCAAACTTTTTCAGCAGGGGCTGGTCCACTCTCCCTCAGACCTTGTGGGGCGCCGGACAATATGGGGGGGGGGGAATGAACGAATTCTCTATGCTCCACAAATAACCCAGAGATGCATTTTAAATAAAAGGACACAGTCTACTCATGTAAAAACACGCTGAGTCCTGGGCTGTCCATGGGCCAGATTTAGAAGGCAATTGGGCCGGATCTGGCCCGGGGCCTTAGTTTGCCTACCCATGCTCAACACCAACCCTTTGAATTGTTCTCAGAAACGTACTGGAAACGTATCTAGGTTGGTGGCCATCATTGCCTAAGTCTTCCAACATTCATGGAGTTGCCCATTGGTTCAACATTTTTTCCTACAGGTCTTTTCAGTGCTATTTTTCTAGAAAAAGAGGTGCCAACGGTCACCATGAACTCCTCCCTTGTTCTCTTAGAATGGCAATGGCGCAGTGGCGTAGCGTGGGTTGTCAGCACCCGGGGCAAGGCAAGTAATTTGCGCCCCCTAACCCATGGATTTGCGCCCCCTAACCCATGGATTTGCGCCCCCTAACCCGTGGATTTGCGCCCCCTAACCCTAACCCCCAGATGTTGCGCCCGGTGCGGCCGGGCCCCCCTGCACCCCCCACGCTACGCCACTGCAATGGCGTCAACCTGAGAGGTGCTGGAGTTAAGCTCCTGTAAGCTCCACCTGAAAAAAAGCCCTATGTCTTTCACAAAGCATGTCAGATAAATAGTGGTGGTTGGTGCCTATGTCAACTGCTAGGGTGGAAAACAGGGAGCCCAAACAGTAGGTGAAGCCAGAGCCAATGAGAGGGAGGAGCCTACTAATTCTAGTTTGGTCCACATCTCCTCCCTAGTGAGCAACACTGAGACTAAGGAGGCGGAAGCCGATAGGCCGGTCCACCCCTGGATGAGATGTAAAAAAAGAAGGCAACTGGTTGGGAGCTGGCTGAGGGTAGACAGGTTGGCAGCGCAGTGCTCCATTCACCCCAACGGACCAGCCTCCACTGCAGATAACCAATCAGGCCACTCTGCCAAACCTCCAAATTGCAGGGGCCCCCATCTCTATTTTTGACTATTACAATCAGGATTTGGGCCCTAAAGTTCTAACCACCCTCTGATGATTGCACTAAGGAGTAAGGGTTGCCATATATCCAGAACTCCCCTGACATAGCTCGTATTCGGCCCTCATAAACAGTGTCCACATGGAAATCGCTTAAATGTCTGGAAAATTCCAGACCTATGGCAGCCCATGTCGGAAGTGTTGTTTTTGGCAAATTTCATTAAAAATAGCTCAAAAGCTCAACAACTTTGGGCAAAAAAAGCACTAAACAACTTTTGTGTCAATTTTTTGAAATATGGCAACCCTACGATAGCTATGAGCACTCATTTGATGATAATTAGCATTGATAGCTCTGGGATTTGGTACTAATGGATCAACTAACATGCCGATGTTGTGCACACCAGAAAATTCAAGCCACAGAAAAATTCTATGCAGTCTGGTTAAATTTTATTTCTTATGCAAAGATTAATGAACATGGATAAAAACCACCAAGTTCAAGGTCTTTTCAAGGTCTTGTCAAAGACTTTGAACATATCTACACTATACATTTAAACTGTGCTCTTTTTCTAGAAAAAATGGTGCTGGAACTCACCATGAATGCCTCCCTTGTTCTCTTAGATTGGCAATGTCACCTACCTGAGAGGTGCCAGAACTGAGTTCCGGCAAGTTCTGACTGAAAAAACCCTGGGTTTAAAGTAAGGTTACCAGATTTTTTTCAATGAATCTGGGGACATTTTTTTAACAAACAAAAAAAAGGAATTTTTTTAAAGTTTTTTTTTTTTTTAAATTAAGAAGTAATATCTTCTCTTTTGTGGTCTCCTCTGTCGTGCAGCCTTCCTCTGGGCCCCGACCTGCTCTCTTGGAGCGCTAGCCACAGTGGAGGAGGCTCAGATTAGGCCTGGGTTTGGCCACATGTCCTTGCCCTCCTGGTACTCTCCTACATCTCATCCTCAGTTGGCGCAGCTATGTCGGGGCTCCCCTCTTTTTTCTCCTTCCTCTTTCACTCTCTTCCTTCTCCTCCTCTCCTCCTCCTCCCTGTGTCAGCCCCAGAGCATCTCTGGGCTCTCGCTCCCGGCTCGATTTGGGTCATGGGGCGGGGGTAGCGGTTCCCCCAGTTGACGCAGCAGGTGTCCCCAGATCCCCATTGGCAGTGGCGGCGGCAGCAGCAGTCTCAGCAGCCCAGAGCCAGCCTGGTAGCACAGTTGGCTCTGGCTGGCTTCAGGAGCTGCTTGCTGCTGTGGCATCCACCATTTTGCCTCGCCCGAAGTCCCCATATGATGTGTCTTATGCCGTTGAACTAATCATGCAACATTCATTCCCTAATAAATCTACAACACTTAGAATATAAATCCAGGGACGTTAAATTAAATCCGAGGACATTCCGGGGATGGATTTTGTCCAGGGACAGATTTGTAAATCCGGGGACTGTCCCCGGGAAATGGGGACATCTGGTAACCATAGTTTAAAGCACATTTCATGAGCATGGCTTCCCCCACAAAATCTTGGGAACCACTTTACTCATTGCAGAGAAAAAAATTTCAGTACTCTTAGCAAATTAAAGTTCTTAGGATTCTTTGGAGGGGAAGCAGTGTCCTTTAAATAGGCTTTAAATGTATTGTACAGATGTGCCCATGTTTTGATACATACTTTTTGTGGGAATTGATCACTGCGCATTCCCATTCATTTTGCTATATTGTTTGGTTTTTGTAAAATCAATACAAATAGTTATAAAAACACATATTTGTTACATATGTTATATATGTTTGTAATAAATGTGTATATTATATACATGTTCAGAAAGTTTATGTGGAGTGTATGGGGTGTTAGGGAAGGGGTAGAATCTCTGGTGGGGGACATGTCATATTCCTTCTGGGGTTCTCCCCCTTTGGTCCCCACCCTGCACTCAGCTCTCACCTGTAGCTCCTAGAAGCTGTCAGCATGGGACTGCGGTCACACCCCAGTAACATCTTTGATTGGTTGGCTAAACTAGGAAAAGTTTTCCATCTAGAAGGAAAACTCTGATCCTAAACCTCTGCTGCCTTGTGGGATTCTTCAGGAGAAGAAAGGGCTCTGGAGTAAACCCTACACAAATATGGAATGGAGTCCCTAAGACAGTTGAATGGCGCCTTGTGTGCCTCCTTCCGGTAACTCCTGCAGCCAAGCTGCTGCCAAGGGTGTTGCTGTGCTTTTCTTTGGGTCACAGCAGCAAGGCTGAGAGGGGACCACTGTCTGGGCAGCCCAGGCCCTCTGTACACACTTCCCAGGTTTGCACCCATGGGAGCTCACTTCAGTGCTGCTAACACAGCTGTTTGACTTCAACCCAGAGGCGCACTTCGTTGTCTCTCGAGACAGATGGATGCCAATAAAATATGTTTATATATTTATTTTGATTTATTTATGACACATTTCTTATCCATAGCCTTATATATAGGGCTGAAATCATGGTGGCCATTTATCCATTGTCCCCCATAAAGGAAGTGCATCACCCCTGAAAGAGGAAAACAAATCTGCACTAAAAAATTATGCACTCATTTAGATCTATAGTTGCAAATTAGAAACAAATACTATAATGTAAAGATAAATACATTTCCCTGTAATGGGGAAGAATGTGACCAGGTGACCTGTCCAGGTGCTCGCTACTGATAAACGTATATTTCAAGGACTCTGATCTCTTTTCTTATCTTTAAGCTGAACTTTCACCAGGTGGCCTTCAAATGGAGAACACTTTGGAATAACAGACTGCCCTGTAAAAAGTCCTGGGATATGGTCTTGAAGGTACACGAGACCAGCATCTTGCTGAAGTTAAGCAGGTCTGGGTCTGATCAAAATCTGAATAGAAGACTATCGGAACTACACATACATCACCTTGAGTTCCATGATTGAAGAAAAAGGGTATGTCTCTCTTTACTATTGTTATGTATTGGGTTTAACCCATTTTATGTTGCAAGGCGTGTTCTAACCAATCACAGAAACGTTGGTAGACGAACGTTTTAATGGCAAGTAAGTGCATGCTCTTTCAAGTGTCAACTGTCAACGGTCAGTTTATGCTTGGGATTATTATCGTGTTGTCCAGTCAGTTTGGTTCTTGTGTTCCTATGAGTGAGCTGTTGTCACTAACAAATGTTGAATAAACTTAGTTGAGGAACTTATACTGCCTTGGGCTTCTGACTTTTTCTGAACATTTAACATTGGCAACAAGGATGGGATGTTGATGAGCTCCCACCGGCTGCCAGAGGCCCAAGACCGCACCGCAGCACCACTGCCTGCTGCCTCGCAGTAAGCGCGACCTCACCACCATGCTGGACTCAGCAAATAGTCCCAGAAACGAGACCGCTCCTGCCACTTCTTCGCAACCACCCACAATCACACAAGCGACTGCTCCAGGTCTGAGGATGGCTACCACTGGACTTCAATATGAGCCATCCTGCAGAATGGCCGCAGTGGCTCTGCCAAATAAGGAGCTACGTCCATCTACAAGGCTTCACTAGGGAGGCAGACAAGGTGGATGTGCTACTGACGGTGCTGGGAAGTTCCGCCATCACTCTCCTGGAAAGTTTGATGGCACCCAGGGACATAGAGGCATGCAATTTTGATGAGCTGACACAAGCTACGACAAGACACCTCACGCCTCAGCCAACTAAGAACCACCACCGCTATGACTTTGCACACAGACAGCAACAAGCGCAAGAGTCAGCGAGTGAATACATCATAGCGCTCCGGGTGATTGCAATGTATTGTCAATTCGCTGACATCGAGGAACGACTTCTCGAAAGGTTCATCAGTGGCATGCGAGACAGCCATCTCCTCTGCAAGCTACTGGCAAAAGACGACATCACGATGATGGAAACAATGAATATGGCCACGGCCTTTGGGAAGGATAGCGCCCATGAGGCGGCCTGCAGCCTACGTACCAAAAGGATAACTCACCGCATCCAGCAAGACTGGTCGTCTTCCGTAGGTCCCCACAATGAGGATGTCCACTGAGCTTCGGACCGATCCGACCGACACCACCACTCCCAAGCTACGAGCGCATCATTGAACCAGCGTTCATCTGACACACCTCGAGGGACCTGCGCCAGCTGCAGAGAAAACCACGAGCGTCGGACATGCAGGTTTTGGGACGCCACATGTCACCATTGTGGGAAGACTGGGCACATTGGTGAAGTCTGCCGCTCCAAGACCTCCGCAGCATGACCAAGCAATGTGTCCATGAGGCCTACATAGAGGAGGAGTTACAGTCCACCTCTCCAGCCAGGGTACTTCAACTTCTGTCTCTGGGGTCCAATAAGCTTAGGGTACAACTCAAGATAGAGGGAACCCCGTGCACTATAGAGTTGGATACCGGCTCATCCTATTCCATAATATCCGCTAAGACTCTGAAAGAGCTTTGCCCTAACAGCGGTCCTCCTCTCCGGCCCCCGTAGTGCTGCAGGACTTCCACAGAAAAAGAATTGAGCTAAAGGGGGTGGGCACTTCAAGGTCCAGTTTAAGAAGTACACAAAGAATTTGAACCTCATCATAACTGAAGGCCCATTCACTAGCCTTCTAAGCCTAGCATGGTTCGGGCCGTTAGGCTTAGGTATTTCATGGTTTAATCAGATTTCCCCAGGGGCAGATTTCGAATCAATCTGCCAGGAGTTTCGAGCAGTCTTCAATGGAAGCCTGGGCCTGCAGAACGGACCCCAGATTTCCCTACGGCTCAACTCCACTGTACAACCCATTCAAGTCAAGGCCTGTAGAGTCCCGTTTGCGCTTAAACCCAACATTGCTGCCGCAACTACGAAAGATAGGCTGTTGTCCCGCGTCTCGGACTAGGTGGGGAGGGGGTGACCCAGGAAGCCAGGTCCAGAATTTTCATGCTACACAGCCCACAAAGACAAGCTGTCTACTCACCGAGGATGCGTGTTATGGGGTATCCGTGTCATAGTCCCGTCCCCCCCTCCGTTAAGGAAAAAAGTCTTAGAAGGGCTGCATGTGTCTCACCCGGGGATCATCTGGATGAAGGCATTGGCCCATAGCTATGTATGGTGGCCAGGCATAGATGCAGAGATAGAGGGCCGGGTGAAACGTTGCGAGCCCTGCCAGGTCTCCTGGCCGGATGCACCCAAGGCACCAGTAGTCCTGGGAGTCCACACAGTCCCCATGGTCTCGGGTGCACGTGGATTTCGTGGGGCCTTTTCAGGGCCAACACTTCCTAATAGTGGTCAATTCTCAGTCCAAGTGGCTCGAGGTGGTTCTGACCTCAACCGTGTCCCCTAGAGCAGTGTTTCCCAACCTTTTTTGGGCAAAGGCACACTTGTTTCATGAAAAAAATCTCGAGGCACACCACCATTAGAAAATGTTTAAAAAAATTAACTCTGTGCCTATATTGACTATATATAAAGTAACTCTCTTTAATAGGAATCAATGAAGGCATATTCTACATATGTAGCTGAAATAGTCGAAAAAATTCTGAGTTGTAAGAATGGGCTTGTATCATGCCAGATGGGGAAAGGTCACTTTTTGCTTATGTAAAAATAAAAAATAAAAAAATAGTAACAGCATAGAAGGTAATGGTTAGGCTAGCATCCCTCTTCCAAATATGCTAGGTTTTTATTTGCAGGGACTGTTCTACATGGGAAAGCATTCAGCACTGTCATTCTCCCATCTGCCATCTGAATTGGTACTATTCTGGGTCAACTTACTCTGCTGCATGTGTAGATGAAAATGGCACCAAGTGTGGGGGAGGGGGCAGAACAGGTTTCAGATACAGGATATTAAGCATACACGTACTTCAGATTGAACTGGTTGCTTGCTTTGCAAGTTTTCATTTCCCAAATGACTGCCTTGGCAAGCGCAATACCTACCAGGCTCAACGCCGGTCTCGCGCTGCCGCTTCCCACGCTCTCAAGGACCCGGGAGGAGGAAGGCGTGAAGGGAATCCCGAAGGTGCGAAAACCTCGCGCATGCGCAGGCCTTCCGCCTGCGACAGCCCAGTAGGCCGGCTGAAGCGAGCGGCGATGGGATGTGGGAGGGAGCTCGCTCGCCGCCCCGCGTGTGCCTATGTGGGGCACGTTACAGCCCCGTGACGTCAGCGCCACGCAGGCAGCCAGGCAGGCAGACAGCGAGAGCCCCGCGCTGGGCGGCCTCTCCTCGCCGCCGCCGCCCCGCCTCTCGCCGCCCGCCTCGCCCGCCTCCCTCCCACGGCACACCAGGCAATGTCTCGCGGCACACTAGTGTGCCGCGGAACACTGGTTGGGAAACACTGCCCTAGAGTGACTATAAATGCGCTCAGGAAGCTATTTGCGACACACGGCTTGCCAGACACACTGGTGAGTGATAATGGGACCGCTTTTACTTTGGCGGAATTCAAAGAATTTGTAACCAAGAATGGAATCCGCCACATTCGTTCCGCTCCTTTTCACCCAGCTACTAACGGCCAAGCGCAATGCATCGTCCATACTACCAAAGATGCACTTAGGCGCATAGTGCATGGAGACTGGACTCTCCAGTTAGTGGAGTTCTTATTGGCCCAACACATCACCCCAAGTGCAGTGACTGGCCGGAGCCCAGCGTAGTTGCTTATGGGGAGGAGGCTCACTACCCTCCTTGATTGTATGCACCCCGACTGGGCTCTTGAGCAATGACCATCCGCTGTGGTGTGGGGGGCTCCAAGAGGGTTCTCCCCGGGGGACACTGGGTACGTCCAAAACTGTGGGCCCGGACACAGTTGGGTTCCTGGTATCATTGCCCCCTGTACAGGTCCAGTTTCCTACGATGTAGGGTTGGAGGAGGGACTGGTTTGGAAGAGACACCTTGACCAGATCAGAGCCAGGGCACTTCCAAACACGGAACTTCAAGTGGAATACAGAGGACAGAGAAATGGGTACTTCAGGAGATTCTGTGCCCAGGCCAGGGTGGGAACCAGACGGGTTGCCGGTGACTAAGTTATCCCAGCAGGGCGACTTCAGGCCGGAATCCTCAGTGGCTCCATCGGCAGTGACCCCTTCCGAGCCGGCCTTGCTGACCGCCCCACTCAGACTGTGTGTACTAGAGGAACCTCATGGGTCACCCACCTCCTGGGTACTGGAGGAACCTCCTGGGTCACCCACTCGAGCACAGGAACCATGACAGTCCCAGCGGGAGCGGAAAATGCCAGCACACCTTGATGACTATGTTTGTTCCTTTTGTTAGGAAGTTGGGGGGGAGGAGTGTTATGTATTGGGTTCAACACATTTTATGTTACAAGGCACGTTCTAATCAATCGTAGAAGCGTTGGTGGACAAACGTTCTAATGGTAAGTAAGTGCATTCTCTTTCAACTGTCAACTGTCAGCATGCTTGGGATTATTATCGTGTTGTCCAGTCAGTTTGGTTCTTGTGTTCCTATGAGTGAGCTGTTGTCACTGACAAATGTTGAATAAACTTAGTTGAGGAACTTATACAGTGGTACCTCAGGTTAAGAACTTAATTCGTTCTGGAGGTCTGTTCTTAACCTAAAACTGTTCTTAACCTGAAGCACCACTTTAGCTAATGGGGCCTCCTGCTGCCGCTGCACCACCACCGCACGATTTCTGTTCTCATCCTCAAGCAAGGTTCTTAACCCGAGGTAATATTTCTGGGTTAGCGGAGTCTGAAACCTGAAGCGTATGTAACCTGAAGCATATGTAACCCAAGGTACCACTGTACTGCCTTGGGCTTCTGCCTTTTTCTGAACATTTAACAACTATATTTTCTCTAGTCCATCACCGTGCTGTTTTCATTGGCTTCTCCTAAGGGACTAAAGGCAGAGTGGGTGGGAGCAGGAGGGAAAGGAGGGGACTCTTGTTTGTAGAAAATAACTTGAAGAGAGGTTAAGGAAAGGCCTTGCTGCAGAGAAGAAGGGTCTCTCTGTGTATGACACCTTCAGCTTTCTGATGGCAAGGTGGAAGAGAAGGGAGGAATTGGGTGGACGTAAAGGTGGCATATGGAGGAAGGGAGAAAATATGGTTGGGAGGGAGGTAGATGGGTGAGACAGTTTAGGGTTCTGGGGATGAGGAAGCTTGAGAGGAGAAGGAACTGGGGAGAGGGAGGAGGAAATGGATGGAGTTAAAGGGGGCATTTCCAGGAGGCACTAAGATAAAGGGGAATATGTCAGCATCCTTTTCTTCCTTGTCTGTTCCTTAGCTGCCTCATATGAGAGTGATAAAGGATGACGAGCCCTCACTTATTCTGTAAAACCTGCACACATTTCATCTCACCCCGGCAATGTGTTGTGAAAATGAAGTCCTAGATCAGGGGTCAGCAAACTTTTTCAGCAGTGGACCTGTCCACTGTCCCTCAGACCTTGTGGGTGGCCGGACTATATTTTTTGGGGGGGGGGGGAATGAACGAATTCCTATGCCCCACAAATAACACAGATGCATTTTTAAATAAAAGGACACATTCTACTCATGTAAAAACACGGTGATTCCCGGACCATCCACGGACCAGATTTAGAAGGTGATTGGGCCGGATTCGGCCCCTGGGCCTTAGTTTGCCTACCCATGTCCTAGATTCAATGTAGTAATTTAGAACAGGTATTTCATTAACTAGTAAACACCCATGTACGAAAAACATACATAACAACACAGCTCATACCCTCCAACCGCCCCAGTTTTTGTGGGACACCCCGGATTCACAGAACGATTCCCAGCTTCTGTTTGGATCCAGGAATGTCCCACTTTCCCCCTCCATAACCGCTGCTGTCGAGCTCAGGAGGAGGATGAGCTGGCAGAGCCTCTCCATGGCCACCGCCGCCAGCCTCCTCCCTTTGGCAGCTCATAGTGGCTACTGGAGAGTGGGCAGAACAGAGGCATAGCTAGGGGGCAGGGGGTGCAGTGGGCACCAATCACCCAGGAGGCACCACTTACCATGGGGCTTGCAGTGCGCCCAAACTACGCATCTCTCCTGGGAATGATGCAATGGCTTGGGCGCCTGCAGGCGCTGCACTGCGTGGGGCTTGCGTCCACCCTCCACATCACCCTCAGCAGCCCCGCAGCTGAGGGAGAGGAGGTCGGCAGACTGCATGCAAGCTCCACACTGCTTTTTTGAGCAGCATGGGGCTGGCCTGAGTCAATAGAAGGCAAATTCCTGTGTTCCACACCAGGCCTCAATTAAAAAACATTCCCTTTTTGCTGTCCCTGAAGTCTGAGTGGAGTGAGTTTGTACAGACCTAAAACATAATTCTTAGCACCTTCACTGAACAGTAGAGTCCAGGATCTTTTGCAGGGGGAAGCCATGACAGTTAAGCTATATATTTGTAGTGTAGATAATATGTGCTACTAGCTGCAACCAGACACCTTCGAGTTACTTTTGTTGTTTTGTGAGGTAAATGTGATGTCGGAAAGAGAGCTACAACTGTTGGCAACACATGTTGAGATATATAGAGGGGCAAATGTGCATCAGGCCGGAAACTTGAAGCGGGAACCATGGCCGTTTTCCATGCCACCTTCCCCAAGAAACTCTGTTGTAAGGCAAGTGTGCCGTAAAATTACGTCAAGATCAGGAAGGAAAATGATCTGGCATTTGGGCACTCTTGACAACCCCAGGGCCTGTGGTGTTTTTGAAATGGATCAGCTAGGCAGCTGACAGCTTAAAGCTGACAGAAAGATTGACGGCGTTTTTGTGAGGAAAGAAAAACAGCGGCAAAATGAAGCTCGGGGGGGGGGGGAGCTGAGGGAATCAGACAGCATCAAATGGTAATTGAAAGAGGAGGAAATTACAGTCCTTAAACACTCCCCAGAAACAAATTTTTGATGTAAATCTTTTTTCTCTCATTCATATATATATATATATATATATATATATATATATATATATGTGACAAGAAAAGAAATCTTGATTCAACAACACTCTTCTCCTCACAAGAGCTTGCACATACAGACACACACACCCCTTTCTCAACACACACACACACAAGCATTCAGGAGAATCAAAATTAGTTGTGACAGCTGAAATTCTGTACTCATCTAAGGACATTTTGACAGGGTACTTAAAAAAAATACACATAAGAAGAAAAGAGGAAAGTGGTTCGGCGTAGCACTAGGGGGTGAGGGGGATGTGGGGGGATTCAAAGTGATACAAGACGCATAATTCGAACCTCCTTGGATTGCAAAGCTCCTTTTACCTAAGGGGCCTGCTGCCTTATTTTTATCCAAATGGCTCAATTACCTCAAAGCCCCACAGAGAAAATTATGGATGCTGGCCTTTATTTTCTCTCGCTCTTCCTTCCTTCATTTCTCTCTCTCTCTCTCTCTCTCTCTCTCTCATCTCAACAACTGTAGATATTTTGTTTTCTTTACATTCTCTTTTGTTTTGGGGTGTTTGGTTCCCCCCCATCCCCTCATGGTTATCAGGGAGGAGGGTGTGTGTGCGCACACACACACACCTTAAATGTGTTCTCATATAAAGGTTTAAGAAATTTCAAGAAATTACGAAAATTTGGAGGCGAGTGGTGGTGGGGCGGGCAATGAGTTGTGGAAATAAAATGAAACAAATAAATAACGTGAAGGCCAATCTTTCTCAGGTAAATATTCCCACTGCGCCTTCTCACCCCCCCCCCACATCCCCTCTCTCAAATTCACTCACTCTTTTTGCACAGTCACCCCACCTCTCATTTTCATTTTCCCCACCTCTCTTTTCACTGCCCCCCTTTCCCCACCATTCCATTTTCTCTTCTTTCGTACACCTCTTAAAGCTGCCGTAATAGTAGCCTGTTTGGCACTTCACTCAGCCTCAATGAGAAAATATCCCCTCTCCCCATCGACGGCTTCGTTATTTCCAAACCCTGCAATAGCTCCTTTGCAAAAGGGCCACGGGGAGTAGCCATTTTTCGGCATTTTCCTTTGCCTCATGTTTGTCATCCTTCGAATTACCACTCCGGGGGGTTCTGCTCGGACCAACACTGGGCCTCGCTATTCACGCCTCTCCTGCTCCTTGAGATCATGCAGGGAGAAATTAGTTATTTATTTTGAGCGCCCGCTGCAACTCGTTTTATCTTCAGAAGTGTTTGTTTTGATTACTGGCAGGGGGAGGGGAGCAAAAAGAACGAGGCTCAGCAGGGAACAGCTTTGGAAACGCTGAGCTGTGGCGGCCTCACGGCCCCTCCACACCCAGCAGGGAGTGCTAGAGAGAAGTGTGCAGTGGATATGTAGTGTGTGTTTGTATATATAACAGACAGACAGACAGATATGGTTGCATATGGGGGTGAAGAATGTTAGCAGAATGAGTGCAATGAAGCAGACGGAGTCCAGAGAAAGAGAAAAGTGATATTACTTCACTGATGTAAAAAGGAGGATAGCTGCAGTAGTTTTTCACAAGGGGAGTCATTCCATTCAGGGCCAGCCCACCCATGAGGCCAGGTGAGACAACAGCCTCAGGCAGCAGGATCTACCAGAACGGCAGATCCCAATGTCAGTCTTCCTTCCCCAGTTGTTCCTGATGTAGATCTTTCCTCACCTTATCCCCTGGTAGGAAGTGGTGGGACCATTTCGGGTTCCACCTCAGGTGCCCAAATGTCTTGGGCTGGCCCTGGTTGCAGTTTTTGTGTCCACTTTGTCCTCACATCCAAACTTAGCAGGTGGTAAGTGCAAGGAATAGGGCTGGGCCATAGGCAGGAATACCTGAATCCATACCTAGGAGGTACCAAGGTATTCTGAGCAACTTGGGCAGATGAAAACCAGGAGCCTGAAATCTGGCAAGCACAACATTTATCTCTGCTTATCTGCCAGAGGCAAGAGGAAGGACACAGTCTTGCTGTATATACCAAGCCTGGATAATTCCAGAGGACTTTGTACCATCTGCTAAGTCAGTGCTAAGGAAACTGGCCCTCCAGATGTGGATGGACTCCAATTTCCATTAGCTTCAGCCAGCATAGCTGATGATCAGGGATGCTGGCAGTTATAGTACAAAAACTTTGGAGGTCCACAAGTTCCCCATCCCTGGTTCAGAAGAGGAGGAGGAGACAGAGACAGGTGGTAATAGTGTCTATATTTAAGTTATTCTAAGAGACCAGAAGATAGATAGATTTTCAGACAGTTGGCATATATTCTGAATGGCCTCTCCGAATGGAGAGTTCTAATGAAGCAGCCTTCTCATTGACAATCAGGCCTGGGGACTTCAGGATTTTTTTAATTTCTGACACTGGCAGATGGACACTCCAACTGCAAACCTATAATCCTTTGATTTTTCTTGGTGTTCAATGTGTTTAACTCCTCCTTCCCTGAAAATGCAGGAAGCCCCTTGGAGTCAGAGAGTTATAAAGAGCGTATTAAAGGGTCAAGACCAAGAGATGAAATGCAGCTACTTCCTCCCTAGAGATGAAACTGGTACCAATATCTATTAACACACACTCTCTCTTTAAATCCATTTGAGCTTTGAGACAATGAGTGTTGTGGGTTGATTTGTTAAAATGCCACATTCTGCTTTGTTATTTTAACTGATCTCTATAGGTTCTGTATCAGGACAGCAGTAATTATTTTAAAGGGCGAGTGGAGAACCTCAGGTCTGGGGCCCCAAAACAACCCTCCAGGGCTTGCTATCTGGCCCTTGAAATTCTCCCTAGGCCACACCCTTCATCACCCTTCCTTTGCACCCTCCTCAATCGTTTTTCTCTACTGGGATATGTCCTTGAACTGTATCTTGCTTACTTTGACGGAGGATGGGAAGAGGTGTATGTGTTTAGAAACATCTAACTTGTTAAGGGATGTAATTAAAAAAATCAAAGCAGTTTGCAGCAATAAAACATAAAACTGCACAATAGGCCTAGCAAAATAGAAAAGTTTTCAGCGGGTGTTTAAAAGTTGATACAGAAGACACACACTGAATCCTACTGGCAGAGTATTCTGCAGGACTGAGCTGATGACCCGAAAGGCTCAGTTTCTTGTTAAATGAATGACCAACTACCTTCCTGCAGATGATCTCAGTGATTTCACTGGGATAGGAAGGTTTAGGCGTTAGCCACCATCAATCTGTTAGCCACCATCCATCCTCCACCCACCTCCAGACACACAGGACAATCACTGCCTCCACTGATTCCAATATAAAAAAAGGTAGAGCTGGGTATCACCCGCATGCTGGTTAGCACCCATCCCCAACTCCCTGATGATCTCTCCCAGCAGCTTCATATAGATGTTGAAAAGCATGCGGGAGAGGACAGAGCTCTGAGGTACCCCACAGGTGAGAGCCCAGGGCTCTGAACACTCATCCTCCAGCATTACTTTCTAGATATAGCCCAGGAGTAAGGAGCAGAACTACTGCATAACAATGCCCCTTGCTCCCAACTCCTCTAGAAGCTCCAGAAGGATACCATGATTAATGGTATCAAAAGCTGCTGCTAGATCCAGCAGAAAATTGTAAGTTCAACCTGATTGGTGGAAGGTACCAGTTTTACAGGTTGCCTTCATCGGTGGGAGAGATTATTATGTCTCACTGGTCAGTTGCTGCCCACCTTTAGCTGGACAGTGTCCAGTAAATAAAGTGTTGACCTGTCATAGTCCACTTGCTTCAGTGGGTGCTTGGAACTCAGAGTGTCACTAAACAAGTGGACTGAACTGATTCAGGCAAAAAAAGAAAGAAAGAAACTGTCTTGTGCCTAGATAGCTAGAATGTCAGGACCATTGCAGGTCAATGATTCACGGAAGATGGCCATCATCGACCATGAACTGAGAATGTTCATCATTGATGTTGCCACTCTACAGGAGACCAGACTCATTTCAAATGGCTGCCTCAGAGAAATATACTACACCTTTTTCTGGCAAGGAGAGCATCCAGAAGAACCACGTATTCACGGTGTATGCTTCACAATGAAGAACTCCCTTCTGTCTGTGATAAAGGGCTCAGAACATTTGTTTTCCCTCCACTTCTCAATTGCCTTCATTTTGGTTAACCTCTTGAGCATCCAAGACAGACGGATGTCAACAAGGACCAAAACTCAGGCATCGTTTGAAATTTTCACTTCTCTGAATTTTGCAGTGTGGTTTTCCTGCCAAATAATGTGTTTTTAAACATGTATATACTGGGGCAAAGTGCCCATAAAAATTAATCCCCCCTGCCATGAAAATAACATGAAAATGCTTTATTTTAGGGCAAATGGCTTTGGAAAAATATGTCTATTAGGGGAAATTGCAGCTTGTAAACCACTTAAAAGTTCTGTCGACGATCAAGCATTATATACATTATATACCGTACATTTTTTAAAAATTAAAATAAATCAATGAAATAGAAGGATGTGTAGGTTGGCAGAAATTTGCATTGAAAATGTTGAACAATGTTATTTATTATCTACTTATCTGTTGTATTTATAACCCACCTTTTTCTCGTAAGGAGCTCAGGGTGGCATACATAGCTGCCCTCTTCCTCATTTAACCCCATGGGGCAGGTTAGGTTGAGAGGCATTGAATGGCCCAAGCAAGCTACATGGGCTAGTGGTGATTTGAACCCTAGTCTGACACTCTAACCACTTCATGTGGACCTTTCATAAAAAGAAAAAGAAAATACAAGTTGATGTAGAAATGCTGAAAACCAAATTTAAAATTGGAAAAATGAGAAATTAAATTGAAAACTTCACCTCAGTGTGCCATTGCTTAGAATTGCAAGAGGGAAGAGTGCAGGGTCTGCTTGTGAGACTTCTATTAGGCCATTCAGCTGGTCATTGTGCAAACAGTATGCTGGGCTGGTCAGGGCCCCTTTGGCCTGATCTCGCACATTCTTATGTTCTTAACAAGTTTTTATTTTTAAAAAGCTTGCTTCACAATCACATTCCACAAATGAAATCAGAAAACAAGTCGACGCATGATATGTCTCACTCACATCTTGTTAACATATTGTTGAAATTTAAACGGGTCTGAATTTTCCATTCCAGCTCTCATTCAAAACCCTCCCTCGCAGAGCCCATTGCATTGGGGTTTGAGCCTCCTGCAACCAAAGATACAAGCTCTGCCTCTACTGTAGGCTGACACAGGCCTCTATGGGGCAAAACCAGCTGCTTTGACATTACTGAGGCTTTCTACTCAGAGAGGGAGAGGGAGAGCAAGAGGCCTCTCTGCCTTGCCATACTGCTTTTGCCTCAGGGCTTAAGCTAGGCGTGTCCATCATGATTTCTGCAAAGCTATCTTTGTAAAAGTTAATGTCATGAGTCTCTGCTCCCCTGTTTCCTTATCCTAGGCCATCTGCTGCATTATTAAAACACTCCCCCCCCCCCCGCAACCTTAGAGAGCTCAACTCACCACACAGGATTTACTGCCACACCTTAAAAACCATGTTATTAGTGCTATGTAGCTTAGGGGTCAACATGTCACAGTAGACCTTCATTGATTTGGTTTATTATTTTCTTTTTCTTTTTTAAAGAAACCCTTTCCCCACGGCTAAAGCACTTTGCCTCTCAGAGTGGTCTCAGGCTTCACGGGCCTCTTTCCCCTACCTTCCATCGACTGACCTGAGCTTCTCTGAGGGGATGGAGGCGAGAGGGAGGGAAACCTCAATCCAACGCTGAAGGCCATCAAGTGTTTCTGAAAACATGGCTGGCGGGGTAAAAAACCAGCTGGGTGGTTGAACTCTTGACCCTTGAGGAAAGATGTAACGTGTCTCCCTAGTTTATTTTAATCAATACCTCTATAAAATAAAGCCGCATGAGGCTGGCTTTTGAGGGCTCTCTCTGAAATCCCAGGACACCTTCTGCTTGTTTGCAAAATCAGAAACTGCCATTTCTGGCTTTTGGTTTAGTGTTGAGCAGAATGGCAGATGGCCCACATGGCCTTGGGGTGGGGAAAGGTCAGTGGACCTTGTAAGAATCTTCCAGCGGTCCTCAGATGAGATCTTCACAACCTTCCTCAGTGGGGAAAACAGAAGCTCACTGTTAAAATGGTCGCTTGGGACTAGGAAGGACCCCATAATCAGGACCCCATCCACAAGAGCTTGTATAGGCTACCAAGTCAGGTACAAGGTTCTTGTATTAACAGGTACAAGCCCCTTAACAACTTGGTTCCAGGATACCTCAGGGACCACCTGACCCCTTATGTCCCTGCCCAAGCCCTGAGGACTTCTGGGGAGCCACTGTTAGTGGCCCCCTGTGACACAGACGGCTTTGTTTTCCCTCCACTGTTAGAGGCAGCAAGCCTCTAAATACCATTTTCTGGGAATCACAAGTGGGGAGGAGAGTGCTGTTGCACTTAATTCCAGTTTGCAGGCTTCCCATTGAAGCATCTGATCGGCTACTGCGAGAACCAGATATTGGGCTGGAAGGACCACTGGCCTGATCCAGCAGTGTTCTTATGTTCTACCTCTATTGTTGGGGATAATTTTTACCTCTGAATACCAGTTGCTGGGATTAGCAAATGGGGAGGAGAGTGCTGTTGCACTCAGGTCCTTCATGCAGGCTTCCCAGAGGCAACAGGATGCTCAGATAGATGGGTCTTTTGCCTGATCCAGCAGCCAGGCACTTCTTTATGTTCTGCCTCCATCATAGGAGACAGTAATGCTTCTGAATACCAGTTGCTAAGAATTGCAAGTGGGGAGAACACCATTCCACTCATGTCCTACTTTTAAGCTTCCTGTTGGGGCATCTGGTTGCCACTGTGAGAACAGGATGCTAGTCTAGATGGGTCACTGGCCTGATCAAGCAGGGCCCTTCTTCTATTCTTATGGAGACAAGACAGATATAAATATTAATACTGGGCTGAATGAAGCAGCAAGCCCTGAGAAGTGTGTGTGTGGTGTGGCAGGAATACGTTGTAGTTGAGGCTGTGTGTACCACACTGCCAGGCCTGTGCCCTCTAAGCCAACCTACTGACCTCAGGTGTGGAAGAGAGCAGTGTTATAATAACACTCAGCCAGCATACCCTCCAACATTTCTCCCATGAAAATAGGGATGTCCCTTTCCATAATGATAACTTTACTATTTATACCCCACACATCTTACTGGGTTGCCCCAGCCACTCTGAGCTGCTTCCAACATATATAAAAGCACAATAAAATATTAAACATTTAAAAAAAACTTCCCTATACAGTGGTACCTTGCTTCTCGAACTTAATCTGTTCCGGGAGTCCGTTCGATTCCCAAAACCATTTGAAAACCAAGGTTCCAATTGGCTGCAGGAGCTTCCTGAACTCAAGTGGAAGCTGTGTCGGACGTTCGGCTTCCGAAAAATGTTCGCAAACTGCGACACTTACTTCCAGGTTTGTGGCATTCGGGAGCCGATTTGTTTGACAACTAAGCCATTTGAGAACGAAGGTACCACTGTACAGGATTGCCTTCAGAAGATGGATAACTCCATACCCTCCAACATTTCTCCCATGAAAATAGGAATGTCCTAAGGAAAACTGGGACAGTCCAGGATCGAATAAGAAACTGGGATGGCTTCTATAAATCAGGGACGTCCCTGGAAAATAGGAACACTTGGAAAGACTTCCGGGGTGGCGCCTCCAGTGATGGCGGACTCCCTCTGAACTGGAGGGACAAGCTCCGCACGAAACGGGTCTTTTCCGCTGCGGCGTAGCGGGGACCCTTCTGAAAATCACAGGCAGATGAAGCCTGTGACCGTGGGACTCGGCGGGCGCCTTTAGCGCCCCCCAACCCACTAAGGAACCCAGAAACGGGCTCCGAAGTGAAGAGGAGGAAGTGGCGCGGTGCTGTGAGTCAATTGCTTTTTCTGCGGAGCGGAGCCGCACAGCCGTTGCCGGAGAGCGCTGCCTTTTTCCTGGGACAATTTGGCATCGAAAATAACTAACCGTGAGTACTGGAACGCTAAATACCTGGATTTTAAACAAGAATTGGCGAAATAAAAGGAACTTGGACTCTAAAATTTACCCTAATTTGGTACTGAAACGGAAAGGGCTAAACAGGAAGTCAGCCTTCCGTTTTCTTGTAGTTATAACAAAGCAAAGACAACGTAAACTAGAGCCTTAAAAATCACTTTTAAAGGATCGTCTCTCATCATTCAAAATTGTGGGAACCCCCCTTCGGAAGCAGGAGAAGAAGGGGGACGTTTATTGAGTTGTTTAAACCTGTGGAAATAAAGTTAAAGTAAAGTAATTTTCCACTGTCCTGACCCTGGAGCGGGGTGTCAGATTTGACGATTGAAGCTCATTGACCAGAAACAAATGCTTTGACAGATAGTTAAAAGGAGGGAAATATTGTGATTCCATTGTTTCCTTTCGTCTTTTAAAAGAACAAATATGGACAAAATATCTTAAAGAAGAAACTCTGTTGCTATTGTTTCCAAGGAAAAGAACAATCAGAAGTTTTCCCCCCTAGAGGGGAACTATGAAATTGTAACTAAATCCTGGGAACTTGCGGTTGTTACTGATTACAACTGTGGGAAAGAATTCTGTGACCTTGCAGGACAATGCCTTCAGAAGCACTGTTGGGTGCTTTCTGTAAAATAAACGCCCTATTGGATCAGTTAAGTCAGAAGATGGTTTTTATGACTAATGCTGCTAGAACCTTTGATCAGGTAGTGGAAAAGTATATGGAGCCCATTCAGGAACTAAAACAGGAGCGTGCCATGACAGAACAACAGAAAGAAGAGGATTTTGCTGAATCTGGGACGCCAGGGATGGAGGGACTTTTGGCCCAGCAGGAAAATGAGCCTTTGCATCTGATAAATGAACTTGGAAAAAACCAGATTTGGAAAGATAAAGTTTGGATTGAACTGGAAATGGGGGATTGGACTGACCCCTCTTTGCAGGGATGGTTGGACTTTCCGAGTCTGATAATGGGCCATCAGAGGTTTGGAGCTGTTGGGACTTTCAATTTTGGAGGGAATTTGAAATATGTTTTTAAACATCACATGGAGCTTAGTCTGGACTGTGAGAAAAGGGCTGATTTGCTGAAAAAGGTCAAAAACACTATTAAGCTGGAGTTCCCGCGAGTGAAAGGAAAATATGAAGAAGAGCTGCGGAAGGGACATGGAAGAGATTTGAAGGCCTCGGATATAAGAGCACCAGGTTAATGTGCCAGACTAATGGGACAAAAAAAGACTGACAATCCCGGGACCGGGGGGAGGGGACGCTGGAAGAAGATTGGATTGCTTTTATTTTATTGTATCTTTTTTATATTATTACTACTAGAAATGTTTTATGATTTTTGGGGAAATGTTGAGATGAAATTACTTGGCTCTTGTAAAAATGTATAAAGAATTTGGCAAAAAGGTAATGGTTATGAGAAGTTGGTAAAAAAGATTTAAGTTTTAAGCTCTAAGGTCGTTTTTATAAGACAAGATGATAATAGAGTAAGGTAACATAATGATAAAATATTATGAATTATGGAAAGGATTTGCTGGGACAATTATTAATTAAGATACAAGAGATGGGAGGTGGAGGAGGTCATGGAAAGAAGGTAACGGAAAATGGAGAATTTGAAAGCGATGGTTTTATTTTTTATTTTTCTTTTTGTGTCTCTGTTTTTTTTCCTCTTTTTTGTAATGTTGTCTTTTTTCTGTGTAATTTTAAATTTTTTTGTGTTTCAATAATTTTTTTTTTTAAAGGAAAATAGGAACACTTGCAGGGTCTGAGCCAGTACCAGTCCTGTCAGCTCCTGTAACTGAAATGCCAGCCATCTTGTTTTTCACCTCTGGCCATGACAGGAGGAAGTGAGGAGGAAAGGAGACATCCCGGTAGCCGTTAACCATTGCTTAACAAAAGTGGACATTCATATGTCATGGGTGTGTTAACCAGGGAGGGAGGGGCCCCTCGTACCTCTCTGTCACAATTCATGGGGTGGTTTAGTACTCTCTGAATGGGAGATTGATATCCCATGATGCATAAGTGCCTGTAATATAATATATGTCAGAATGTGTACGTGGGGCATATGTGTGTGAGTGGGAGAAAAACTGAAAATATGCGGGGGGGGGGATTGTGGAAACAGTCTCCAGTTGCTCCCTAGATAATGGAATAGGGATACAGGGAATTATGAAATGACCTCACTTCCCATTTTGCCAACCACACCAGCTGGGGTTTCTCACATTGTCCAATCTGATGGGAGACTCTTCAAAGTGTGAGTGAATTTTCAAGACAAGACAATAGTTGAGGTACTGTGGGAATCGTGATGGGAAAAGTTAGGGTTGCCATATTCCCAAGGGGGGGGGGGGCTTTTGAGCTGCAAACTGGCGGGGAGGGGTTGCCCTGCCAGGCATAGTACTGGAAGAGCCCAGGGGGGGTTTTCCCGGCGCTGGATGCCAAGGGAGGTGGAGCCTCAGGCTTCCGGTGTGGGGAAGATCGGGTAGTGGAGGGTGCAGGTACGCTGGCTGCACGCGCATGTCTGTGCATGTGCCCAATGGGAGCGTCTCCTACACACCAGCTCCTGGCACACTCACAAACACCCACAACCTGTCAGCAGAGGAGGAAGAGGAGGAGGCTTGACCTGGCGAGACAGTTAGTGGGGGGGTTGTTGCCCCCTCCTACACACACACCTCTCCCTATAGCAAAGTGCAAGGAGTTCTATGTTATTGGTGGTGGTGGTGCACCAGGGGAGGCAGAGGCTGCTGGAAAGTTGCCCCCAGCCCTCCTGTAGTGTCCTCCCAGTCTTTACTGTTGGCTGCAAGGTCCGCTTGGAAACCTCTCCTTAGCAGGCACCAGAGAGATGATGAGCCAGCACTCACCTCACCAAGGTCGCGTCTGCGTGCTGGAGGAAGGGTTGCTGCTGCTGCTTCCCCCAGAAAAGAAAGCCACTGCAGTCATTTGAATCCTGCGCTGCTTTTGTTTTGAGAAACATGAAATTGGTTGAGTCTGTTTTTGGATTTTTAAAGCATTTAAAAAAAAATAATTTAAAAATAAATTCTTTTTTTGTCGTCCTACTTGCCATATGTCAGAGTTTTCCTGGACATTTTGCCAATTTGACAAAAATCCGCCCTGACGCCATTTTGTCAGTCCTATTCCCAGACAGTCCAATTTCTTGGACGTATGGCAGCCCTAGGAAATTTCTATCCAAACCAAATAGCAGTCAGTTTTGTCTTTTGTAGGGTTTGACACTGCCTTTCAGCCATGAGACAGACAACAATAATTTAAAACTGATTGAAGGTTAAATATCAAAGGGAACCACCAACTGACCAATAGTGCTTGCTTATTGGACTAGTGTTGTCCCAAGATTTTGTCCTCTTATTGTTCACCAGTTTTCTTCCTCTGCAAAAGAGGCTTCCATTTTCCTGCCTTTCCCCTCACTTGTGCATATGTAGCTCCTGGAAGAGTTACACTAAGATCATAGCCCCAATCTATATTGCAAGTCCAGGGGCTGGGTGCAGTGCTCTGGGCCTCTCTCTGTGGCCCTTTGAACTCTCTCTCTGACCACACCCAATTTATCCAGGCCACGCCCCTCACTGGCCCTGCTTTTGTACCTGAGTGTTTTTGCCTGGCTGAGGACTGCTTCTCAGTGGTGGGTGGGGCCAGAGGCAAAAGTGGGTGGAGCACAAAATGCCTTCAACACCCATCTCTTTCTATCGTCCATCCAATGCTTTTTTTTTTACTTTCCTGGATGGACGATAGAAAGAGACAAGTGTTGAAGGCACTTCTTGCTCCACCCACTTTTGCCTCTGGCCCCACCCACCACTGAGAAGCAGAAGACTGTCCAGAAAGAAATGTGTTCCTATCTTCTACTGGTTGCTTGAATATTAAACCCAAAATTAATTTCTATCCATTAGCTTAAAAATATGTTTCTTTTTTTCAGTTTATCTTCAAAGGACAGCTGCGGGGGGGGGGGGGCTTGCTTGAAAGAAAGACAACTGGAGATGCCAGATGGTACCTTTCCCTGGACTGAGCTCCTGATCCAGGAAATGCACATTCTGGGATGGAGGAAGGCTGTGTGGCTTTCTCCAGATGCAGCTGATAGGACTGTGCATCCAGTGAAAGGTTATGTTTTGTTTGGGAGACAGGGAAAGAAGAGCTTCTGAGCTGGAGCAGTCTATCTGAACTTGGGATTTCAGCAGCAAGACCTTTAGAAGGCTCACAGCTATTCTTTTCAGTGACCCCACCTGCTGCCTATCACTCCCCCAGCAGGGATCTAACTCAATATGGCCATTTCTGAACACATGCAGTTAACAGTTCTGGTAGAGATGAGCCTCTGAGTTTGAATTGGGTGGTGGGAGGGAGGGGAAGATGAAAGCCCTTAAAGAAATCTACAAGCCACAGTTGGAGGCAGTAATGAATACCAGTCGCTGGAAACCACAGGAGGGGGCACATTGCTGTTGTGCTTAGATCCTGATTTCAGGTCTCCCATTGGAGCAGGATGCTGGATGGGACCCCCTTTTGCCTGATCCAGCAGCCAGGCTCTTATGTTTTCCCTCCACTGTCAAAGATAGCATGAATGTCTCTGAACACCAGCTGCTGTGAATTGCAGGAGGGGAGAACACTGTTGCACTAATATCCTCCTTGCAGGCTTCTGCTAGGCTACTGGACTAGATGGGCCACTAGTCGAGACTACACCAGAGCTCTTCTTTAATCCATCTGTCCCCGTCCGCCCCCCCCCCCCACAGCTGTCACAAATCATCCTCTTTGCCCAAAAGAGCTGAGTTCCCTGTAATTCACAGTAGATGTGTATTTTGTCAAGTTGCTCCGATGGTTTGTTGATTTTCAGTAGAATTTTTTCTCTCTCTCGTGTGTGTGTGTGTGTGTGTGTGTGTGTGTGTGTGTGTGTGTGTATTCCCTGTTTCACAAACTCCCTTTTTGCTCCTTACTGGTGACTTTTGTCCTTGATGGGTTCAGCATCTGAATGAGACATTATTATATCACATAGAGGGAGCTATTAAGGAGAAAGTGGCGCCCATTCTCCCCTAGACAATGCCAGGTTTTGCTAATTCTCTCCTGTGTTATCCACATTTGGGTCCCATCTGGCTGGCACAGTTTGCTCCAGTCCCTCCCGCCATTATGTTACCGCTTGCCTGTTTGAATAATATTGCTTCCCCCTCCCCTTCTACGCTTTATCCACCTCTAGCCTTCCTCTCCCCTCCTCTCCCTTTTCTTCTTTCTTTTAATAGTCTCCCAAAGGCCAGAACCGAACTTGCTTAATAGAGTAATGTCAAATGTGTTCAAAACAGACCAATAAAAAAAAACCTAATGCATTTCCTGCTCTTTGTCTGTCAATCGCTCTAGTGCCTAACATTTTCCACTCTGAAAACCACTTAAAACACATCTACAACAATCCCTCACAAAACAGCCACTTGTTGGCTAATTGTAGGAACCTCCCTCCTCATTCCCCCCCACCTCTGCTGTTCCGCCTTTTCCTCGTCTTTTGCATTTGGAGGATCGATCCTGACCGGAGCACTGCAGAGCGCCTGTGGCTCTGAACCAGAGTGCCACAGCAATTCAGGGGGGTCTGTGCAGAGCTCAGCACCTGAACAGATCTGGCCTTTTCCTTTCAACCCCTGGCAAGAGGAGAGGCCACATGCATTCGGGGCCTTCCGTTCCGACGCTACTGAGTCACTCTGGTGACCTTGAGCATGTTGCTTAAATGCGAAATTGTGTTTTTAGGTTGGCTGCCTGCTTTATATTCGTTTTGCTTTTTTATTTATTTAAAAAAAAGGTTTGTGGGGAGAGAGGGAGGGGGAAAGTATTTAAGTGTTTCAAGTAGCCTTCCTGCAGGGCTTCATTATAAAAAAGAAAGAAAAGAAAAGAAAAGACAGAGAGCATTTTCTATAAAGAGATGACATCCGATTGGCGGCTGCCATTGGAGAGTTATAGAACTACTGCTTAAGCAATGGAATAAGGGGCAAGGGAGGAGGGTAAACCTCAAGACTATGGGGCAAATGCAGCCCACCAGGCCTCAGCCCTGGGAACTCTCCCCAGGGACAAACCTCTTTCCCCCAAGCCACACTCCTCACTGGCCCTGTTTCACCCTTCAAATACTGTGGTACCTCGGGTTAAGAACTTAATTCGTTCCAGAGGTCCATTCTTAACCTAAAACTGTTCTTAACCTGAAGCACCACTTTAGCTAATGGGGCCTCTCACTGCCGCTGTGCAGCCACTGCACAATTTCTGTTCTCATCCTGAAGCAAAGTTCCTAATACAAAGTACTATTTCTGGGTTAGCGGCGTCTGTAACCTGAAGCGTCTCTAACCCGAGGTACCACTGTATATTTATCCTTAACACTGCCTCTAGCTTGTTTGGATGGGGAGCCCAGAGAGCAGCATGTGAATTTGTCTTCCCTACTTCCCTGCTTCCACATTCCTTATTCCACCCACTTTTGCCTCTAGCCCCACCCACCACTGGCACATGGTCTCAGAAGGTTTCCTAAAGGGGAATGGAGCCCTTGGACACGATCCCTGATTTAAAACAGAAGGACCCCAGGCTATTCAAAGTTGGCGCGTTGGGTATTGTTTACATCAAGGGTGGACAATCGGTTGATATCTAGATGTTTTGCAAAGCTATTTCTCATAATATAATTCATTTTTGTATGTTTGTTTCACTATGCATTTTCATGCACACACTACCCTGGTATATGCATTTATTTACATTACTTGGTTGGAGAGTGGCATTGCAAAATTTGGAGAACTGCACTTTTCAAAGGATAGCAATGTTTCTGTTCACATTCTTTTGGAAAATGTGTATTGGTTAGGCTTGACTTTAAACTGAATCAAATTCCTCCCCTTTCCCTTGCCTGGAAGGATCCATGTTTCCATGAGCTTATTAAGAGGGAGGACAATGATTCCTGTCCCTCTCTTCTGAACTGGCTTAGTCACAATGCGAGAATTGGCAAGCAGGCAATGCAGAGTGAGAGTGAGAAGCATTGTTTTTGCTCTGAATGGTTATTAAAACAGAAGAGGAAATGATGGTGTGTCCAGCCAGTTAGATGTGCTAGGAAAAAATACTTTGCTCCTGTTCTTGGGGGCCACAAACATGGAGACTTAGCTTTTTGCAGTCTGTAGTTAGATATTGCTATTTATATGGAGTACAGGCAGCCCCTCGTTTATCCAGGGGTTACGTTCCGAGGCACCATGCATGTTGGTGAAATCAGGTATAATGGAAACCCACTGAAAAAGCCTGTGTACAACCTGTTATGCCCCTGCCTCAGCTCCACCCTTTTAGTGATGTTTCAGGGACATCTTTATGATGTTTCCGGGTCACTTCTGGGTTTGTTGCACATACACAGTCACACACTTATTGAACGTGCATAAATGGGCAGTTTATAAAGTAACCTAAGCAGGAAGGACAATGCCTCCAAAGGGTTTACAATCTAAATGCTAAGCCAGAGACAGAAAGGTTAAAAGCAACCCAAGACAAATTGAAGCAATGCAGTTAAGCATAGCAATACGTACAGAAGTGATTTAGTGGTTCTTGGTTTCCAAACCATGCCACACAATTAGCTGGGGAAACCAAACAACAGACTTGTAAGGTAGATCAGTGTTAACTGTCCTCACATTGCAAATGGACATACATTCAGGTTGAGAATGGCTTGCTTAAGACCACCTAGTGAACTTAAAAAGGAAGGGCTTGTAAGTTAACTCACAAAGAATCACAGGAAGAATTTGGGGAAGGGCTGTAGCTCAGTGGTAGATCCTGACATGCAGAAAGTCCCAGGTTCAATCCCCAACATCTTAAAGTAGGGCTGTGTTATGTAGTGTAGTTTCACCCTGGGCCAACAGGGGGATACTGTATATAGTTTTCACTCAGGTCTGTAGATAGTTTTCACTCAGGTCCGCGGCAGTTAGTTTAGGCGGGAACTCTGAGCTGTTGTGGTTACAATGTTGACAGCCGGCTGCCTATAAATACAGGCCGGCTGAGCTGTTCACAGTCAGTTCTATTCCAGCTTGTCTTAATAAAGAGCTACTTGAAGAAATCGCTGTGCCGGCTGCTATGTCAACCCACTACTTAATACTGGCGACGAGGATGGGATGGATGGACATCAGAGCACAGCCAGATGCGGCCAGCCTCTGAACTGAGCTGAATCACAGAGCGAAATCACTGAGCGAAATCACTGAGCGAAATCACTGGGCAGAACCAATTCAGAGCTGACTGTTCTGGCTAGAGCACTGTGTTCCATCCATCGCCCTTCACGCCGGCATCGGAATCATGGCTTCACTTGTGCCTCTACCGCCGTTTGCGCCAGCCTCTGAGTCATGGGACTCCTACCTCGCTCGGTTCGACTGCTACCTCCAAGCCAACGAGCTGACAGCAGTATCAGTGGATCGGAAGCGGGGCCTATTTCTCAGCCTCTGTGGGCCTGAGGTGTTTGAGACGGCCCGAGCATTGGTTGCGCCTGAAGCAGTCCAGGCAACACCATGGGACACGATCCAAGAGAAGCTCCGCAACCACTACGCACCAAAGCCGTCCAAGATTGCTGCCCGCCATGCATTCTACCACCGGAACCAGGCAGAGGGGGAGTCAATCAACAACTATGCCACCGCCCTGCGACAGGCTGCAATGCACTGTGAGTTCCGAGACTTAGACGATGCCCTGATGGATCGAATCGTCTGCGGAGTCCGGGACATCCATCTGCAACGGCGTCTCCTAGCCAAGCCAGACCTCACGCTACAGAAAGCCATTGAGGAGGCTGTGGCCTCAGAAGCTGCTGAACGCTCCGCCCAGGAGATCCGCAAGTCCAGCAGCCCGCGTCTTGCTAGGGGGCCAGTTCCGGTGCATCATGAAGAGGCCAGCAGTGATGAGGCATCCTCCAGTGAAGACGATGACGTGCACCAGACAAAGCGGGAGCGCCGGAAGCTCCAACAGAAGTCCAAGGGCCAACCGGAATGTGCTGGCTGCGGAGGCGACCATTCCCGTGCCAAGTGTCGATTCAGAGACGCCATCTGTAGGAGGTGTTCCAGAAGGGGCCACATCGCTAAGGTCTGCCGATCGGCTCCGTCTGACACCCCCCCTTCATCGACTCGCAAGTTCAAGTCTTCACTCCAGTCTGCCAAGGGAAGTTGTTTCGCTCTCACCAACTGCCGCTGCCCGTCTGGAACCACGATTGGCCAAACCGACTCGTCTACGCAACGCAAGCTGAACGTTACGGTGCTCATTGAAGGAGCTCCATGTGACATGGAGATCGACACCGGGTCTGCCCTGTCCGTCGTGTCATGGAGCACCATCAAAAGACTGGTACCCAGAGTATCCAAAAGGCAACTCGACTCTCACCGCGTACACCTGAGAGACTACCAGGGAAACGACATTCCCGTGGTAGGCGTTGGCCGGTTCCGGATCGCCTTCAAGGATTTTTCGGGCCTGCTCCGGTTGGTGGTGGTCAAAGGTCAGCGGCCAAGCCTCCTAGGGCTAGACTGGTTTGATGCCCTCGGCCTGGAAGTCACCGGCATCAACTGCATCTCTAACGCAGAGACTGAGGGTCTGGTCAAAGACTTTGCCGAGGTTTTTGACGGCACCTTGGGACAATATACTGGTACGCCCATCTCCTTTAGCCTTGATCCACAAGTCGCCCCCATCAAGCTTAAGCCACGCCGGGTTCCCTTTGCTCTCAAGGCTAAGGTGGACGAACAACTGGACAAACTGATCGCCCAAGGAGTTTTGGAGCCCGTTGACCACGCAAAGTGGGAAACCCCCATCGTCACGCCTGTCAAGCCAGATGGGTCGGTGAGAATCTGCGCTGACTACAAGTGCACAATCAACAAGGCACTTCAGCAGCACGCTTATCCGGTTCCTGTTGTCCAACACCTGCTGCATTCCCTGGGTGAGGGTAAGGTCTTCGCTAAGCTGGACCTTGCCCAAGCCTATCAACAACTGCCAGTCGATGATGCCACTGCTGAAGCCCAGACGATCGTCACCCACCGGGGGGCATTCCGTTGCCGCCGGTTGCAGTTCGGGGTGAGTGTGGCTCCTGGCATCTTCCAAAGCCTTATGGAGCGTCTCCTGCAAGGCCTTCCGGGCGTGGTACCATATTTTGATGACGTCATGGTGTCTGCAGAATCACACCAGCAGCTGTTCGAGCGCCTCCGTGCCGTGCTGACCAGGTTCCAGGAGGCCGGGCTCAAGGTAAAGAGGGAGAAGTGCCTGATTGCCGTTCCACAGGTAGAGTTCCTGGGCTATCTTATCAATGCCTCCGGCCTTCATCCAACCACATCCAAGATCCGCGCTATCCAGCAGGCCCCCACCCCGAAGGACAAAACGGAGTTGCAGGCATTCCTGGGGCTGCTGAACTTTTATAACATGTTCCTGCCCCACAAAGCCACAGTGGCTGAGCCTCTTCACCGACTCCTTAGCACTAAGACGCCTTGGGCCTGGGGTCATCGAGAGACGGCGGCCTTCAACGCGGTCAAGGCTCTCCTTTCTTCAGACAGTGTGCTGGTACAGTACAGTGAATCCAGACCGCTGGTCCTTGCCTGCGACGCCTCACCTTTTGGCATCGGTGCTGTCCTTAGTCACCGTTTTCCAGATGGAAGAGAAGCACCGCTCGCCTACTTTTCCAGGACACTATCTCCGGCAGAACGGAATTACAGCCAGCTCGACAAGGAGGCATTGGCACTTGTGGCTGGAGTGAAGAGGTTCCATGAATACCTCTATGGCAGGACTTTTGACCTCATCACTGACCACAAGCCACTCCTGGGCCTCCTCGCCGGTGATCGTCCAACTCCGCCGGTCCTCTCACCACGCATGCTGCGATGGACTGTTTTCCTGGCTGCCTACCACTACCAGCTCATCCATCGCCCGGGGAAATCGATGGGCCATGCCGACGCCCTCAGCCGTTGCCCTCTTCCAGCATTTGTGGAAGACCCGGCTCCAGCTTCATCGCTCCTTCTGATTGAGGATCTTCCGGCAGCGCCTGTATCGGCTGCCACTGTGGCCTCCGCATCTGCCCAGGATCGCACCATCAGCCGGGTGCTCAACTGGGTGTGGAGGGGGTGGCCACAAGGGCCTTTTGCATCGGAGCTCCAGCCCTTCGCAACCAGACAACATGAACTCTCAGCTCATCGCGGCTGTCTGCTGTGGGGAGACCGCGTCGTGATTCCCCAGGGACTCCGTCAGCGCGTCCTGGAGGCTCTGCACGTTGGCCACCCGGGAATTGTCAAAATGAAGGCGTTGGCTCGATGTTACGTCTGGTGGCCTAATATGGACGATGCCATCACTGCCTGGGTATCCGCCTGTCAAGCGTGCCAAGAGTCGAGGCCTGCACCACCAGCAGCTAAGGGACACACCTGGGAGACGCCAAAGACACCCTGGTCGAGGGTGCACATCGATCTGGCTGTCCCCTTTCACGGCCGGACCTTTATGGTAGTGGTGGACGCCTATTCCAAATGGCTGGAGGTCGCCCTGATGCCCTCCACCACTACCGAAGCTGTCATCCGGGTGCTGCGAGGCCTGTTTGCAACGCATGGGTGTCCTGATGTCCTTGTCTCTGACAACGGACCGCAGTTCACGTCAGGCACGTTTGAGCGGTATCTTTTGGGACTGGGCATCCGCCATGCCCTAACGGCACCTTTTCATCCATCCAGCAACGGGCAAGCGGAAAGAATGGTGCGCTCGACAAAAGAGGCACTGGCGCGCCTGGACCGGGGAGACTGGCATGAGCGGGTCGCCGAATACTTGTTCGTGCAGCACATCACTCCTCATGCGGCCACAGGGAGGAGTCCTGCTGAACTGCTTATGGGCCGCCGCCTCAGGTCACCGCTCGACCGGCTACACCCAGACTTTGCCGTGGCTGAACCCCCAGGCTGTGCCAACGCACCACGGTCATTTGTCCCAGGAAACCAGGTCTTTGCCCGGAACTATGTGGGGGACATTCCTTGGGTGCCAGCCACAGTAGTGGGAGTCACTGGACCTCGCTCGTACCAGGTGGCACTCGAAGACGGACGTTTGTGGCGACGGCACATAGACCAGCTTAGGCGCAGGGTTGGCGACTTAGACACTACCGAGGTGCCCCCAACTGCGCTTGCGGCTCCAGAAGAGACACGTACAGATGGCGAGGCCCCACCTACACCTCCCTCGCAAACTGCCAGCGTGGAGCCGAACCAAGCCGTCTCAGAACAGACTCAGACCACTCCACTTGCGGAGGCTCCACCCACAGCAGCGGATCCAGGGGAGTTGGTTCCAACGCCACCTAGGGTCGCACCACAGCCTCAGCGAGAACTGTGTGGCCCTCTGGACTTGGCTACCAGTCCCCGGCGGTCTGGCAGAGTTTCCAAGCGCCCAACTCATTTAAAGGACTACGTTGTTGGACAGGTATCACTGTTGGTCTAAGTATGGGAAATGTAACCGATATGCTTTTGTGCCTAATTGAACCATTACGCGTAGTGCTGTATATAAGGAAACCATTACGATTGTAACTAACGCCTTATCTCGGTGGGGAGGGGTGTTATGTAGTGTAGTTTCACCCTGGGCCAACAGGGGGATACTGTATATAGTTTTCACTCAGGTCTGTAGATAGTTTTCACTCAGGTCCGCGGCAGTTAGTTTAGGCGGGAACTCTGAGCTGTTGTGGTTACAATGTTGACAGCCGGCTGCCTATAAATACAGGCCGGCTGAGCTGTTCACAGTCAGTTCTATTCCAGCTTGTCTTAATAAAGAGCTACTTGAAGAAATCGCTGTGCCGGCTGCTATGTCAACCCACTACTTAATAGGCTGGAAGACTTCTCTGCCTGAAATCCTGGAGATATATAATGCCACTTCCAATGGCCTATGAGGACTAGAATCTTTAGTTTTAGATGGACGACAGTAATTCAATGACAGAACACATGTTTTGGACCAAGGGTTTGGCTCAGTACAAGGTCACTTCCTCTGTTCCTAGCAAGGGTCGTAGCTCTGTAGTACAGCATCTGCTTTCTATACAGAAGATCCTAGGTTCAATGCTCAGTGACATGCCTAGGTAGGGCTGATAGAGACCCCTGCCTTAAACCCTGGAAAGCTGATGCCAGACAGTGTAGACAATACTGAGACAAATGAACCGCTCAGTAGAAGACGACTTCATATGAAGATTTGGAATGGCTGGTCCTGTTCATCTCTCTCTCTCTCTCTCTCTCTCTCCCTCTCTCTCTCTCTCTCTCTCTCTCTCCCTCTCCTCACTTTTGCAGGTTGTCTCATGACCCAGAAAGGCTGTCGGGCCAACAGCAGCAGAGGGGCAGATAATGTCAGCGTCTAAGTGAGCATCTCACATAACCAAAGAGGTCACCCTGGTGACCTCCTCCCCCCCCCTTTTCTACAGAGAGGAAAAAGTCAAGAGAAAAAGCCAATATCTTCTGTTACGAGGGTCCAACAAAACATACCTGTCTTTTTGGATGGCCACATTCTCAGTTTGGATGATGGGGAAACAGGGAGGGGTGTTCAGGCAGAAAGGAGACCCCACAAAGGGCCAACTGACCACTGCTATTGAGTGACCAGATGGGTGTCCTGAGTTCCTTGTGTGAGTCCCTTGTCTTTTCCTTTTACGGCGGTGAGGCTTTGAGGCCTAGACCCCTCGGGGCAGCCTTTTGTAATTGCCATGCTTATCTGCCCTCCCTGGTTTTGTGATCCCGCCTGTCCTTCTCCCTCAGGTGGTTCCCATGATGGCGTGGACCGTCAAGGAGGAATAAAGCTCCCTTTCAGCAATTGCTGGTGAAGGCTTTGGGAAACTCCCGGGGAGAGATGCAAGGCAGATCCTTGTGAAATGCAGAGACAAAGCCACCTTGTTTCAAGAAGTTTACAAAGGGAGCCCATCTCCTCCTGGGAAGTTTTCATCCAAAGGCTCTCGACCTCAGCACAAAGGGAGTCTTCTCGGCCAAGCTGGGTGTATATATTTAATAAACCTACTAGCAGCAGGCAAGGGGCCACAGATGATTCTTGGAGATGCTGTATGTGTTTTTGTCTCTGTTGTTCTGAACATTTTGTATTTAAGAACAGAAGAAGAGCTTGGCAGCTGGATCACGCTGTAGGCCCATCTAGTCCATCACCCTGTACAGACAGTGGCCAACCAGATGCCCCAGTGGGAATCTCACAAGCAAGACCTGGTTCCAACAGTGCTGTCCCCACTAGCAATTCCTGGTACTTGGTATTCAATCAATCAATCAATCAATCAATCAATCATTTTATTTGTATGCCACCTTTCCAAAGTTAAAACAATGCTCGAGGTGGCTTCCAACATATAAAAATTACATAACTACAAACTTAACAAAAGCATAAACAATAAACAAAAAAATCAAAAAGTATACAACCAAATTGAACAATTTCCTCATAAGATCCCAAATAAAGGCACAAAATATTAACAACAACAACCACCCCACCACGCAAAAAATACTCCAGCCCAAAATTCTGTTCAGCAGCTTCAGCTATTGTAGCTCGAGTTAGTCAGGGCCCTGCCCTGCCAGGCCAGGTAAGAAAAGGTCTGAAAGGCAGGGAACAGATCTTCCAGGACTGACTGTCAAACCTCCTCTGACAGTAGAGGTGGAACATAACCATCCTCGAATGATGCATCTGACAAAGTGGATTCCAATAAAGCTTATGCCGTAATAAAAAAAATGGTTAGTTTTTAAGGCACCACAAATCCCTTGTGGGAAACTCAGAAGCAGGACCTGAGTACAAGAGCCCTCTCCCTACCTGCAGTTTCCAGCAACTAGTATTCAGAAGCATTGCTAACTCCAACTGTGGAGGCAGAGCATAGCCATTGTGGCTAGTATAAGGTTACCAGCCCTCTTTTAAAGCTATCCAAGTTGCCACTGCTGTCCCCTGCTGGAGCGATTTCCATAGTTTAACTATGCACCGCATGCATAAATTCTTCCTTGTGTCTCTTCTGAATCTTCCACCATTCAACTCCGTAGGACATCCATGAGTTCAAATGTTATGAGAAAGGGAGGAAAACATTTCTTTTTCCATTAAATGCATAATAGTATAAACCTCTGTGATGTCTCCTCTTCCTTGCCTTTTCTCTGAATTAAAACATCCCAAATGCTGCAACCTTTCCTCATCTCTCTCCCTTAAAAAACAAAACAAAACACCTGTTTTTCTCCCAATGTGGCTCTGCAAGCAGAACCAACACCCCCCCCCAAGTAGAATAGCAGTCTTTTATTTTAATTTTTCTCAAAGCCTGCATTCAAGGAGAAACTGAAGAAGATAGGGAGAGTTCAGCTCATCCTCCTCACACCCATGCTGTGTTGTAAACACCCCCACACAACTTTGGAGGTATTTTGGATGACCCTGGTTGGTGTGGCATTGTGCACCATCACCTCTTCACTGGGTTAATGATGTCGTTGAGTCCTCCGGGACTGAATTAACCCTGCATGTGGTTCCTTGAGGTGGCTGTTTATCTGCCACAATGCATTATTTATTACACTTTACGGCGCTGGACTCTGCTTCCAAGGGGTCTCCATCTGCCTCCCTCACTCAGGGAGACGGATGTCACATGTATCCCTATGGGGGAACATATCACTTTTCCCTCACTGTACCGCCTGCTCTGCCACAGCCTTAGGGCCACAAGAGTGGGGGGTGTTTAGGAGGGATGGGGAACCTGCAGCCCTCTAAATGTTGTTGGTCTCCAACACACATCAACTGCATCTGATACAGCCAACTGCCAGAATGACAAACGGGATAGGAATGAGGGGAATTGGAGTGAAACAACATCTCGGGAGCCACAGGTCCCATATCGCTGATCTAAGAAAGACCATTATCTTCTGCATAATGGGAGAATGCCTATACAGTGGTACCTCAGGTTACATACGCTTCAGGTTACAGACTCCGCTAACCCAGAAATAGTACCTCGGGTTAAGAACTTTGCTTCAGCACGAGAACAGAAATTGTGTTCCAGCGGTGTGGCAGCAGCAGGAGCCCCATTAGCTAAAGTGGTGCTTCAGGTTAAGAACAGTTTTAGGTTAAGAACGGACCTTCGGAACGAATTAAGTACTTAACCCGAGGTACCACTGTATGCAGAAGAAGCTGTCTGTCATGAGAGAGGAGGGAATGCCTCTTGTTAGATCAGGTTTCCCACTGCTGATCTAAAAAAGAGACATTCCCTTCTCAAAGGATGGATGAGTACAAGTGAAGGGAGAATGTCTCTCATGAGAGAGGTGGGACCTTCTGCATGCAAAGTGCCACAAAGGCAGTATCAAAATGACATTTCACCTGCCAACACGCCACCCGCAAATACATGCAACAGGGAAATTGTCAGCTACAAAAAGAGGAGCAGTTAGTGACTCAAGCTCAGGCTTGGAAGCTAAAGGCAGCCTTCCAGGACTCTCTAATCTGGTCCTCAGGACTCTCTGTAGGCCACACCCCTCACCAGCTCTGTTTCAAATCCTCTTTGACTGTTTTTGCCCAGCTGGAAATGTATCTTTGGAACTCCAGTCATGCATATTATTTACCTGGAGGGGAACAGAGGGGTGGGTGGGTGTGGACACCAACCTACTTACATTCATTTCTCCACTCACTTTTGACTCTGGCCCCACTCACCCACTGGCATGTGGCCCCCTGGTGCTTGCCCAGAAGGGAATGTGGCCCTCAGGCTGAAAAGCCTTCCACATCTTTCCACTAAGTGAAAGGGACTCCACTATCCAGGGACTCTCCTGGTTTTGCTGCCTCCTGGAAATGTGGGAACCCAGTGAACACATGATGGACTGCGATTCATGGGCCATAGGGGTGGCCTGGCCCACTCCTTCCATGCCCCCTAAGCTGTCCAGTTTGCCCCAGCCAGTGAAGATCTAGCAATGAAAAGGGAGTCTCTGTGCCTTTAAAGAAAAGGGTCCTTTTCTTCCTCTTCTTCTCTTGTGTGCTGCCGTTGGGGAGCCCAGCGGTGTGTCGGGAGGAAGATGCCAGAGGCCACCTGCAGAGATCCTGTACAGCTGGGGAAGATTAGCCTTTTCCACTAGACCAGAGCCATTACCTTCTTCCAATATGCTATCACTTCCGCTAGGAGAGCCTGCAGATGAGATATCGATTGACAGTGACCCTGGAGGAGCCCCTGCACTCCTCAGCCTGAGAGGCGTACAGATCAGCCCTGCTGGCAACGCAGCGTGCCCGAGGCGGAAGCTAACGGGAAGGGTCATCCAACAGCTGTCTGTTACCCAGAGGCCTCTGGGCTTGGCTAAAGAGGGCTTGCAGCTAAGGGCAAGAGGGGGAAGGAGACCAGAGAAGGCTGCATGGGAGGAGTTTCAAGGGAGGGGGAAAGCCATAGTGATGCTGCCAATGTTATCAAACCAGCATTTCCCAGCCTGGCTTGCACACACAAATAACACTGGTTTGTGCCCATTCAGTGTTTTCAGGCGGACCCTTGGACAAGACTCACTGGGGATGGACTGACTCCCCTTTGAAGAAATTTTGTGGTCAGTGCTCCCCCCGCTCAAGTAAAATAGGTGCCAGAAGTCACCATGATGTTGTTATAGTAAGTTGCTGGGCAACTTGGGGCAGCCCTGAACAGATGCCGGTTTGACAACAGCCACATTCACCACCTGCGGATGTGCTAAAAACTACAACAAGCTGTCTCTCTAGCTGGTTTTTGGGTCACCCCTGGTTCTGGTGCAGGTCAAACAAATGTTCCCACACCTCCCTTATTGTCTTAGATTTGGGCAAATGGCTAGGGCAGCTCGGAAGGACATTCACACAAACACGCTCAGACCCTCCAAGTGTCCCTAGGGACGTCCCTGGTTTAGAGAAGCTGTCCTGCATTCTGATTTGATCATGGAATGTCCCGCTTTCCCTTAAGATGTCCCTATTTTCATTGGAGAAATGTTGGAGGGTTTGCATGCATGCATGCAATGGCAGAGGCCTGGCTGCAAAGCTTAAAGCCCGCTCCCACTACATGGGAGACGCCGGGCAGATTGAAGAAAAGGAAATATGAATTGGCCCCACCCCATAGCTTGACCAAGGAGCAAGGTGGAGTCATAGATCTAAAAAAGTGCAGACCCGCACATGCTGGCCAGCTTCCCTTTTGACTTGAAAAGTTTGTTTTGGGCTTCTCAGAAGTATGTAATGCAAGAAACTGGTTGGGAAGTGCTAGCCCACCATGGTGCCCACCTGAGAGGTGCCTGAACTATGCTCCAGCGCACTGCAACTGAAAAAAGATACTGATTTTTGTTCAGGGACTTTGGAGAAAAGAAGAGTGAAATGAGAAATGATAGAAGTGAATAAATTTAGGCATGACATGGAGAAAGCAGGCTGGGAAAAGTTTTTCTCCCCAGGGAAAAGAGGGGGGTGGAGACAGTGGGCAGTACAATGGCAGTGAAGACAGGGGTAGCAGGCCCACTCAAGATGGGGGGGGCACTGAGAACATGTGAAGAGCCTGCAGGGCCAGGCTAGTGGCACATCTCATCCAGCATCCTTTTCTCATAGTGGCCAACCAGATGCCTGCAGGAAATCTTCAAGCAGGACCCCAACACAAAACTAGGGCCTCAAGAGCATCGTGATGGACAGACAGAGATTCCTAGAGGGCCACATTAAGCCTGTGGGCCTAAAGCCCCTCACATATCCATATATTAATAGCCAATATTCAACATTAATAACAACAGTTACTGTGTGTTGGGCCCAGGATGATGGCAGCAGCCTGAGTCATGATGGGGATTTTACAGAAGCCCTGCAGTCAACACTGAAAAGCACATGAAGACCAAAGACTAACCATGGAGACAACAACACTCAGATACTGGAGAAGACAAGCAATTTTCACTTGACCCAGGAAGTAATAGAATCATAAAATTGGAAAGGACTCTGAGAAACATCTAGTCCAACCCTGCTGCAATGCAGAAATCTCAATAAAACATCCGTAACAGATGGCCATCCAACCTCTGCTTAAAACCCCTCAGGGAAGGAGTCCATTCCACTGTTGAAAAGCTCTTATCAGAAAGTTCTTCCTGATGCTTAATTGGAATCTCCTTTCTTGTAACTTGAGTCCATTGGTTTGGGTCCTAGCCTCCGAAGCAGGGTAGAACCATTGCTCCATCTTCCATGTGACAACCCTTTAGATATTGGAAGAAGGTTATCATATCCCTCTCAGTCTCCTCTTATCCAAGCTAAACATATCCAACTCCCTGTTCCCTTATTGTCCTGCCTGCCCAGGAGCATCCAAGGCCTAGCCTAGGTAGGCAGAATTGGTTTCCAGGGCCTGAAGGTACCTTCACCAAGGAGGCTGCTACATGCACAGTTCAGTGGTTTGCTTCAGGGGGAAGCAACTGCCATGGACTGGCTGGAAGCAGAGGAATGGTGGGAGACACTAGCTGGGGAACCCCCAAGGGATGATGCCTCAGAGCCAGGGGATTGGTGGTGGGATGACAATGAGTGGTCAGAGGGAGAAGAGGAAGCAGACTAGGAAGAGGCGGTGTCAGAAGCTGAAGAGGTAACAGGGTTTAGTGAGCAGGAAGAGGCTGTGACAGAGAGCAGTTCAAACTCTGAGGTAGAAGCAGGGGCTAGAGAGGCAGTGAGAGGGCAGGCTGCTGAAGAATCTAGGGAGCCTCCCCCTCCTGCTGTGACCTTCCAGTCTGATCTCTTGGAACACAGAGAGAAATGAAAAGGGCAGAGCAGAGATTGGTTGTGCACAGTTTGCAACTGCTTGGGAAGGACCCTGGAGAGGAGAAGCCTTAAAGAGAAAAGGGAAGGCAACCACCTCAAGGCAACAAGACCAATGGGAAGAGTTGTTTGGGATCACAAGGCCTGAGCTGTTTTGGCATCTTTGGATAAAGAGTTAACTTCTTACAAATGCTAAAGAAAGAGGTGGTTTCGCTTTGCCAAATTTGAAATTATACTATGAAGCATCTTGCCTTTGTTTGTTATGAGACTGGATTTAGCTAGATGACACAGATTTATTGGTTCTGAAAGGTCATGACAACAGATTTGGGTGGCACACATATTTATGGTATGATAAAGTGAAAGTACATAATGGATTCTTGAACCACACATTGAGAAAATCAACCTACGAGGTATGGGACAGATATAAAAACTTATTCGAAAGGAAAACACCTTGGTGGCTCTCACCCTTACCTTTCAGTTAAAAAGGTAAATATGAAAGGGAATTGGGCCATCTATAGAGATTTATTAATTGAGGCAGAAGGCCACTTAAAATTTAAAACTTTTGAAGAATTAAAAGAATATATGACAGATCGGTTACAATGGCATCAGATAAATGATATCTTTTAAATAGATTAAAAAATGGTTTTGATTCAATAAGATTAAAGTTTGAAATAGATCTGTTGGAGAATAAGGTGAAAATATTATCAAAAACGTTTAACTTGCTTTTAGAATGGCATACAAAGGATGAAGAAGTTAAGGCAGTCATGATACACTGGGCTAGAGATTTTGGATATAATATTCAGTTGTCATCTTGGGAAAAATTATGAAAGGAAGAAATGAAATTTACTGCATGCCGCTCACTGAAGGGAAAATGATGTATTGCTGGTACTTAACACCAAGCAAAATTGAAAAAAATGTATAAAACGAGTTCAAACTTATTTTGGAAATGTAATGGAATAGAAGGTACTTTTTACCATATGTGGTGGTTATGTGACAAAGTAAAAGACTTCTGGGAGATGATTTATAATGAGTTAAAGAAAATACAGAAGCCTTTTTATTAGGTATTATAGGTAAAGAGATACTGAGAGAAGACAAGTGACTATTTTTGTATGTAACAACAGCAACAGTATTACAAGCCCAGAAATGGAAGCAAGATGAAGTGCCATCGAAAGAAGAGTGGCAAGCGAAACTGATGGACTATGGGGAGCTGGCAAAACTGACGGGAAAGATCCGAAACCAGGAAGATCAAGCATTTGAAAAGGACCGGAACAAATTTGTACTTTATTTAAAAGATCACTATAAAAATTTATAGACACTGGCAGGAATGTGAAGATAATTGTAATGTGAAATTCTGCTATATTTTACTTATGATTTATATAATGATTTGGAAAATGTAAAAGATGCAGTTAATTATGGGATAAAGAAAGAACCCATGGAGTGGTGGAGGGAAGTTCAAAAGAACCTATTAAGCAGAGGTGAAAAATGAATATTGTGAGGATATTAAAAATGTGGAAAATCAATTAAAAATTATTATAACAAAATAAGAGAGTTAACTTCACTGACACTGTGTTTTTTACTGCTGAGCTACACTTGACTCCAATTCCTAACAGTAGCACGCAGATCTCAGCAGCTCCTGGAGTGGTCCTAGTGTGGCAGGAGAGGATAGCAAGTGTGGTGGGAAGGTTCAAGGCAAAGCAACATGCAAACATTGCAGTATGGTATACAGTCATACCTCGGGTTAAAGTTGCTTCAGGTTGAGCATTTTCGGGTTGCGCTCCACGGCGACCCGGAAGTAACGGAACACGTTACTTCCGAGTTTTGCCACTCACACATGTGCAGATGCTCAAAATGATGTCACGTGCATGCGCAGAAGCATCAAATTGCGACCTGCGCACACACAGATGCGCAGACGCAGGTTACATTCACTTCAGGATGCGAACGGGACTCCAGAACGGATCCCATTCGCATCCAGAGGTACCACTGTAGTATCAAAATAATTCTTTTATTTGCAGAAGACGCATATATATCTTTTCAAGATTAAGCACTGCTGGGAGTTGTTAGCTTTTGTTTTTCAATGTACTTCTTCTCAATTAAAAAATTGGTGCTGCACAAGCAATTTTTATGCTGAAAAAGTGTGGCCCAGAGAAAAAAGCTTGAGAACCACTGTCTTATGAAACCGGACAAAGGGTAGGGAGAGGCGGACAAAGGAGTGAGGCTGTTCAGATTATAACAGATTTCCCTAATTTATTGTTCCTCTGTTCTTCAGTTCTGGTTTGTAAAGTATGGGGTCAAAGTGAGATTTTTCAGGGTGCTTTCAGTCCTCACCAAGTCAAAGCAGGATGTTAATAAATGTTCCCAAAGTCAGATCACAACCCCCCTTCCCAAGTCCAGAGCAGCTTTGCATTGCTTCAGTACATTTTTGTACCTGTATAACTGTATGTTATCCTAGTTCTCTGTTTCTGTAGGTCCATGGGGTTTGCCAGAAGTGAGGCTGTCTAAAATGCTGCCTGTGGAGCTTTGGATTTTTGTTTTGGTTGTCACTTTAAAAAGTAAAAAATCATCATCTGCTGTGCTTTAAGTTTAAAACCTTCATTTAGTGTTGTTCAGCTTTATAAAGGAGAACTCTGCAGGCAGCTAGACAGTGTCAGGTTGTAAGAACTATCAGAAACGATCAAACACCAGAAATGCTAGTCTAAAATATGCAAGCAAGAATATACACCACTCAGCCAACTCTAAATTATTTTATAAAGAGCAACCCCTGCTCCCCACCTCTTTGAAATTTTGAAGTGTATGGATTTTGGAGTTTTAGCTGGTCTAATAAAAGTATTGCCCTAATATTAATTATGGAGGATAGTTAATACATAGGGCTATGGCAATGATTCAGTTCACACTTAAAGGCAAATCTATGAAATTTCATAATTCCAAAACAAATTGAAAACCAAAACACAGACACCCTTCAAAATCTGCAGTTCTCCAAACAATTGATGTTTACCAAAATGTGTATATGAGGGGGAGAGTGTACATAAATATATATATATTTGTGAAACTAGCAGACAAAGATGCATTATCTTAAAGAACATTGCTTGCAAAAAATGTGTACATGAGTCAAACAGACAAATTTGCACTAAAGCATTAATGAATTTTCATGAGGAATTATTTGTTTATTTGAGCATTGTGGAAAACTGAATTTAAGAACAGAAAAATGAGAAACTGAGAGAACTGGAAATGACTAATCTTTCCATACCTATTCAGGGACAATGGGAGCTTGAGTCCAAGAACACCTGGAAGGCTCCAGATTACTCTCTCTTGGTTTTACACCCTTTCAGCTGTGTGACATCCAGCTCACTATCTGCCGAGCAGGATATAAGTTTTCCTCTAAACACACTTTTGTACCTTGCAGTAGCACAAGCAAATCTAATTCTCATTGGTTTTTCCTTCTATGTTTCAAGCTCTTCTGGAACTAGTTCAAGTCCACAGCTGACGCCGCAAGTGGAATATTGAAAAATTCCACATTTCCCCACCACGCAACCTTCTCCATTTTTCTCTATCCTTTTTTACCTTGATTTTTATTTTCAAACTGAAGCATCCCTGTAGGGATGTGGGCAGCGGTGGCGGGGTGGGGGTGGGGGTTGGAGGCTAAAACAAATTGAGAAATTCATTTTAAGAAAGGGACTTTTTTAAAGGGTGAAATTAAAGCAGACCTCGTTGCAATTAATGCAAAGACAAAGAAAGAAATGCTCTTAGTGGTGATCAAAAAGAAACAAATTATTTTATTTCTTCACCTCCCTCAACCACCCCCATTCCATTTTCCCTTTAGTCTCCCCACAGGTGGAGCGATGGGCTTGGGTAGAGTCCAGGGCCCACTTTCCTTTGCTGCTTCTTCCCTCCCACCCACAAAAAAATAAAAAAGCAAGCCCAATCCAGCATGTCCTTCAGATGCACTTAAACTCGTATGAAAGGACAAAGACTGAAGCTTGGCAAAACAGCTTGGCTGAATAAGTGTGAGGGAAACAGTGAGAAGCAAAACAGAAAGAAAGGAGGTCCCATTCATTAAGATTCCAGAAATAATGGCACAGATATTTTAATAACATATTCGTGTGCAAACTGACAGGCGTGGTGATGCTCCCGCCATGCTCACCAACCACCTTTTTCTTGATTCCATTTCATTGATGCCACTAAAAGACTGTAACAAAACCATTGTGGGATCCCTCAAGGCACAGGGAGATGAGTAACTATTACCAATTACTACCGCAATTAGCCGTGAGTGGCACATAGGTGTGTTAGCTGGGTGGGAAAAGAAAAAGCCTGCAGCCCCCACCCCACCCATTATATTATTTCTGCTGTGCTTTGACCTTGCGTTGGAGTCGATGATATTCCTTCAGCCTGGAAATCAACAGAAAGAAAGAGAACGTGAGAGAAATTCATTCTGAATTAAAATTAGTATTGGGCAAAGTTGAGACAAATAAATGAAACGAGCGGGGAGGGGGTAATAAGTGGAAGGTGATATGTGAGTTTTTCTAAATTTTCCTGTCTGCTGCTGAAAAACTCATCATTGTATAATTAATTTATCCAAGGGGGGGGGGACAGTGTACATTAATGCACAGGACAAAGAAGTTAACAGGCTGCTATTGGGGGAGGGAAGGGGCAAAAGAGCCTATTAGGTAACTGTGTCTCTACCCCTCTCCGATTTCAGAAGGGTGTGTGCATAGGACAGATTATGTAAAAACCCAAAACAAAATAGATGATTGCGGATAGCATTAATTAGCTGGGCTTTCTATTCCTGGAAGCTGGGCTTTCTATTCCTGGAAAGTTCCATTAGCTAAACAGTTAGGGCCATCTGATTCTCTCCTTTATAGAATCCATGACTGTAAGATGAAGGCATACTGCATGCAGAAGTCCAATGAATTAGGGAGAAATGCAGTCTTTTGCATGGGGTGTTAGGTATCTCTGTATGTAAGGAAATCTTTCGTTATTGGGGAGCATGTGATGCCCCCACCCACTCTGAAATGGAAGAACTCAGCCATGCCAGTAGGGGCTGGTGGCCATTGAGACTGTCAGGGTGAAATGTAGGGAGACCAAAGAGGAGGTGGAGCCAGAGCCAATGAGAGTTGGAGCCAACTCACTCTAGTTTTGTCCCCATTCTCCTCCCTGCTCCTTCTCTAAGGAGACCCCAGGTTCCACATCTGGGCAGGGTAGAAGCCACCCCTCTGCTTTTCACCCCAGGCTCCATCTCCACTGTTGGGGGACAGATGTCTACAGGGGCTCTGGGACCCATCCAGCTGAGTGGCAGACCTTGGGTAGGAAGAGGAGAATTACCAGGTAGGGTTGGAGACTAGTGGCTGCTAGTCAGTATAACAATACTGAGCTATATTGACAAAGTGGTCTGATGAAGTAGATGACACTGTCTTGGGTTCCTACTTTAATTCAGAACCCTGGGGAACCTTATTTCATTTAAGGTAGGGGGTCTTCCTAAAAAAAAGCTTTCGGGGTGTGGCAACCCTATTTTAGGGGAAGGGCTATTATGCAGAGGCAAATCATGCACTTTGAATGCAGAAGACCCTGGGTTCAATCCCCAACAGCATATCCAGTTGGGGTTAGGAATGCCCCCTACTGGAAACCCTGGATAGCTGCTGCCAGTCAGTACAGACAATATTGAGCTAGATAGACTAATGGTCTGATTCAGTAAAAAGCATCTGCCTAGAACATTGGCAGGCTTCTGAAACTATAACGCTTCAATACAAACCGAAGGGAGTTAATGTTGATAAAGCCAGTAGCGTCTGATGGCTCATAATCGCCCTGGACATCCATGCTGCAGGAAGGAAAGGCAAAAAAATGATTTGGTGGCTATAATAAAGACAGTAATGCAGTGCCAAGGTTGGCTTTCAGTGGTGGAAAGGCAGGCATCCCGCACAACTTCTAGAGACCAGGATAGGTATGTGTGTGTGTGATCTGTCATGGATGCTTTAGCTGAGAGTCCTGCACTGCAGAGAGATGGACTAGATGATCCTTGGCATCACTTCCAACTCTGCATTTCTATGATTCTGTGAGATGTTTAAAGAAGGGGCAAGGAGCCCTTTTCAGCCCAAGGGCCACATTCCATCCTAGGCAACCTTCCAGGGGCCACATGCCAGTGGTTGGCAGGAGCAGAGGCAAAAGTGAACAGAGAAACAAATGTAAATTTTACTTTTGTACACTAGCCTTGTTTCTACATATACCTCTTCTCTACGCTTTATCCATCCAGAGAAGCAAGGGGCACTGGATGTGCAGGTGCCATACCTCTGAAGCACATTTCTCCCACTGCAAAGAATCCTAAGAACTGTAGCTTCAGGTCAGTTCTCAGGATTCTTTGCAAGTATGGGACGTGTTTTAAATGTGCTTTAAGTGTATGGTGCATATGCTGCCAGTTCAAGGACATGTTCCAGCTGAGCAAAAACACTTGGGGGGGGCTCTAAAGGGCCAGCGAGGGGTGTGGCCTCAGGAGGTCTTAGGACCACATAGAGAGGTCTAGAGCAGGGGTAAGCAAACTTTTTCAGCAGGGGGCCGGTTCACTGTCCCTCAGACCTTGTGAGGGGCAGGACTATATTTTGAAAAAAAGAATAATGAACAAATTCCTATGCCCCACAAATAACCCAGAGATGCATTTTAAATAAAAGCACACATTCTACTCATGTAAAAACACCAGGCAGGCCCCACAAATAGCCCAGAGATGCATTTTAAATAAAAGGACACATTCTACTCATGTAAAAACACGCTGATTCCTGGACCGTCCACGGGCCAGATTTAGAAGGTGATTGGGCCGGATCCAGCCCCTGGCCCTTGGTTTGCCTACCCATGGTTTAGAGGGCTGTAATTGTCCCCTGGGTGCCTGAGGTTTACCACCCCCATCAGTTGAAGAACGCAACCCTGACAACTCAAAATAACATATTTCACACACACACACACACACACACACACACACACACACTCAGACACACATTCCCAAAATGACCCCTAGGTGCTGCAGTGCACTGTGGGAGGCAGAATGTGGTTGTCCTGGAGTCCAAGCTGGGTGACAAAGCCCTCTCTGTTTCCTATGTCAACTGCAGAATCAAAGGCTCTGAGCTTCTACAGAGAGGGGAGCCCCCTCCATGGGCTTAAGTCCCCCACCTTACCAGTGATCTGTTTCCCTGCAACTTCTATCTCAAAAACCAGGAGCCCCATTAAAGGTGCTCAGAAATACCCCTTTGTTAAACCAAGCACAGTCCCATTAATTAGAAAGCAATAAAAGATACCCTACAATGGCTTGGCGCCCCCCCCAAGTCTCCAAGGCAACCCATTTTTCCTCCCACCCACCTCCCCGCATCACTTCAACTGCAAGAGGATGATTTACTTTGCTAAATGGGGGGGGGTGTCAGTGTGGGTGTTTCACCTTGGCACCAGCCTCTTAGTTTGACCCCATAGCAGATGTTTGAGGTCCGGGGCAGAGCTAGGAATGCTGCTCCCTCTTAAAGCTACATTTCAAAAAGTCAAAATCTCAACACAAAAGTTGATGAGTTTTGGGGCAAAGTTGTGGAGCTTTTTTTTATTTTTGCCCAAAGTTTCTAAATCTCTTAAATTTCGAAATCTCTTAAATTTTTTTTAAATCTACACTTCTGACATGGGTTGCCATATGCCTGAATTTTCTTGGACATCTAAGAGTTTTCCTCCTGGGGAACTGTTTCCGGTGGCCGAATCCTGGATATGTCCGGGAAATTACGGACGTATGGCAGCCCTAAGAAAATGATATTATGTGTGTATGGTAAGGCTGAAGGCTAAGGGTTGGCACCAACCCTAGTCCTACTCAGAGTAGACCCAATGAAGTTAATGGCTATGATGAAGGTCACATTCGCGCCATATATTCAAAGCACTATAATACCACTTTAAGCAATCACGGCTTCCCCTAAAGGATTCTGGAAGCTGTAGTTTGCTATGGGTGCTGTGAGTTGTTAGGAAACCCCCCCCCCCAACAGAGCTACAATTCCAAAAGTTCTACGTGGAGAGGAACTGGTTGTTAAACCACTTCGTTGCTGTTCTGCAACTCTGGATGTGCCTGACCATTGGCCATGGTGGCTGCAGAGGCTGATGGGAGTTGGAGTCCAGCTCAACTTGTTCAGGCCCTGTTTTTAAGCTTCCCACAGGTACCTGGTTGGCTACTGTGAGAGCAGGAGGCTGGACAGGTCACTGGCATGATCCAGCAGGCTCTTCTTATGCTCTTACATCATCATTTCAAATCCTCTTCCATGCAACAACAACAAAAAGACAGCATATTTTCTGCTGAGAAGCCTCCATCAGATCCATTAATAGCAGCAGCTATTCCATCAGACTGCAACAGATAAGGGAAGAGAAGCAGAACCATCCCATTGGCACAGCTGAGAAATGAGCAGCTTTTGGCCTCTCCTCTCGGACTTTGCCACAGCAGCTGGTCATTAAAGGAACTTGTAACTGAGAACTGGTACAAAACTTTGCTCATTTCCTCCTCCGGCCAATTCATTTTTTTCTTTGGTACCGTGTCTTTTCTTTGTTTAAGAGCATAAGCCTGCGGACAGGGACTGTCTATTTTTAGTGACCTTCTCCGAGAGCCTTTTTTGGCCAAAGAGCAGGATTTAAAATACTGGGTTGTATCCAATAGTAGTCTTACTCAGAGTAGACCAACTGAAATTATTGACCATAACTAATTTAGGTCCATTAATTTCATTGGATCTACTCTGAGCAGAATCCAATTGGTTACACTTCTTTAATTTTTTTTTAATGTTCCCTTACATAAAACAAACCTGTAAATAGAAACATGAATTTTAAATACTCTCCTTTGTAAAATAAATAAACACAAATAATTCAGAATACTGAATACTTTGTCATGTAAAAAAGGAGCAAAATCTGCAATTAAGAGAGTTGTGTTTTGAGTGCTCCCACGTGTGAAAAAACAAAAGCTTGCCTTTAAATGTAGTTTTCAATACTCTGCTGCATTTTAAAAATAATAATAATCACATCATATTTTAAGTCTGAAGGGAGGCACATTTTGGCCTCTGCTGCTAGCCAGGGGTTCAAGGGCCACACTGAAGTTAGCACCTCCAAGGAAAACATCATGGCAATGGGGGCCACTTGGCCCCCATCCACCAGTCAATGAAGGACCAGCTAAACGTAAGAAATTTGCAGGCTCATCTCTTCCAGCATTGTTAACTGGATTCAGTGACCAATCCAATGCCCATGATGGGAAGCCAGGAAGTAGGGCCTGAGCAAAACAGCAATATTCTTCCTTCAAGCAACTCCCAGCAGCTGGTATCCAGAGGCAATACCGCTTACAATGGTGGAGCTGCTCCAACTCTTGATTTCTTCATCCCACTTGTCTACTAGACAGTAGTAAGACTGCGATCAGAGACGCCTTCATCTTTTAATACCTGCATGGCACTTAGCAAATTGCAAGCATTTCCTAAGTGTTAAATCTTTTTTTAAAAAAAAAAATACATAATGCTTCCTGATGTTAAAAGAAAGAAAGAAAATGAAACACAAACCCTTTAATTAGTACAGTAGCAGAGCATGAAGCGTTGCCATAGCTCTCTGGGCCTGATCTGCTAGTTTACAGCATGTATGGGATCTTTTTTTCCCCTGCTGAGGAATGGCCTTGAATCTTATCAGCTCATTTTGCCTAATCCGCAGATTGTCTCAGCACTAAGAGCCGGGCAAAGGACGTCAAGGGGCTCATTGCAACCATGGCATAATCAGGGGGCTCTAATCACACCCTGTTAATTATTTTAATTGTTAAATATGGAACTGGAAAACAAGGATTGGGGATTAATGGCCATTATAGCTCTTCATTATCCGACACAGCAGTTTCAGTTTCCAGAAGGGGCAGGACAAAAATGGAAACACTGGCAGGGATCTTGATTTTGACAAAGCAATCACCTGAGTAAGGCATTTGCTTTTAATTGAAAGTGCTACATGCTGTTGCTTGCTGCTGCCACCGTGAGATTTTATTGCTTTAACATATATTCCAAAAGCTGATTTGAGGGTTCAGTCCTTGCATGCACATTCATACACCCACAAGACTGAGGCGCATAAGATCATACACGGTGTGGATAAAGCAGATAAGAAAAGGTTGCATTTTTTCCCTCTCCTAGCAAAAGAACTCAGGAACACCCGATGAAGCTGAATGTTGGTGGTCCTTCACATTTTCAGGGGATGAGGTCATGGATTCAGACAAGGTATGGTGGTTGGAGAAGGTATGGTTCTCAGAGCCAGCCCTGGATAGCTCCAGATAAGTCCATCTTGACAGCATGTTTCCAGCCTGAGGAGGTCACACTGTCCTCCTCTGACTCCAAAAACCTCACCCCCAAAGCCCCAGCAGAACCACAGTCTCCCTGCACCCCTGAAGTAATTGGCAGTTGAAGCAGGCTAGTCCTCTTTAACAGAAGATACATCTCTCAGTGGAGACAGGACAAGCTCCATATAAGGCTCTGTCTGAGGCTGCCTGTTGCTGAAGCAACATTTGAGCTGTGCTCTGTGCTCTGTGCTCTGTCCAAGGTCCTGGCCTCCAGCCTCACTGGATTTGCTTGGGGCCCCAGATGTAGCTGGACTACAACTCCTATGTCCCTGACCCCTGGCTGAGCTGGCTATGGATTATGGGAGTTGGAGTCCCTCAATACAGGGAGGGTGACACAGTCCCTGATCTATCAAGAGGCATTGCTTTCTGGATGAGTTCCTAACAGGCCGACATAATTACAGTGGTACCTCGGGTTACAGACCCTTCAAGTTACAGACACTTCAGGTTAGACACTCCGCTAACCCAGAAATAGTACCTCGGGTTAAGAACTTTGCTTCAGGATGAGAACAGAAATCATGCTCCGGCGGCGCGGCGGCAGCGGGAGGCCCCATTAGCTAAAGTGGTGCTTCAGGTTAAGAACAGTTTCAGGTTAAGAACGGACCTCCAGAACGAATTAAATTCTTAACCCAAGGTACCACTGTATTTTAAAAGAAAACACACTTGGCTTTAATAACTGTGAGAATAAGACTGTGTATACACCACACATTAATCCACATTGAATCACAAGCTGGGAGAAAGAGGGGTTATACATATATTAAATAAATAATGTTAAAGAACCCCAAGAACTTTGGGAACTGGAGTTTACCCTGCCAGTTCCCAGCACCTGCAACAAACTAGTTACCAGGATTCTTCATGGTGGGTGAGAAATCTGCTTTAAATATCCTTTAAATGTCTGTGTATGCAACAAACATTTAATGCACCCCACTCAAAGAATCCGAGAACTGTAGTTTACTCCACAGAGAACTTCCATTCCTAGCATCCATAATGAACCATAGTTTCCAAGATTCTTTGGGGAGGGTGGTAAACATGGTTTAAATGTCCATGTCCACACCATACATTCAAAACAATAATCCCTATGAATTCTGGGAACTGTAGTTTGCCCCAGAGCTCCAATTCCCAGCACCCATAATAAACAACAGTTCCCAGGATTATTCAGGATGGATAGGTAAATGTGCTTTGAATATCCCTGTACACACCATACAAATAATCTTCCCCATGAAAATCCTGGGAACTATAGTTTATCCCACACAGAACTTTCATTCCCAGCACACATAACAAACCACAGTTCTCATTATTCTTCAGGGTGAGAAGGAAGTGCACTTTAAATATCCTTTAAATGTTTGCGTATACATCAAACATTTAAAACAAACATCCGAAAGAATCATGGGAACTGTTGATTATCCTACATGGAGCTCCCTTTCCAGGCACCCACAACAAACCATAGTTCCCAGGATTCATCAGAGTGGGTGAGAAATGCACTTTAAATGTGCGTTTAACATATGGAGTGTATGCCTCTGTACGAAAACCCCAAATGAGCTAGTTTCTTGCCTCTGCAAAGGGGGTGGGGAGAGAGAGACACCCCACATGTATAACTCTGTTCATTTTCTAAAAATTGCAAAGAAAAAACAACCCTTTTTATTATTTGGGGGGGGGGGAGAGAGAGAGTTTACAATGATGTTACCTCCCCTGACGGGCTGCAGAAAAACCTCTGCGCTTTTATTTTTGCTCAGCCGAGTGGTTCTGACCTGCTCTATAATTACGTTACTTTCTACCTACTGCGCGGAGGCATTTTTGCTGCGATGCACCTCGTTCGGCTCCCTCGCGGGTCCCCGCCATGCCGTCACTCAAACGCTTTTCAAACCAGTGATGTAGAAATCAAAAAAAGGAACAGGGGGAGGGGGGTAATGGGCTAAAGACACACTGGGAGTAAGTGCTCCTGTTTCAAACCCCCCTCTCTTTCACTTTCTCTCTTTTTTTTTACCTCCCATCTCTGGCTCCCCCATAAAAAAAACCCTCTCTCTTTTTAAAAAACGTTATTCATTTAATCTCCACCGCATGAGAATGCAAACGATAATGAAAGGTTGGGGGACGGATTATTAGGAGCTGTTGATTTCAAGAGGGAGGGAGGGAAAGAAGCCGAGATATGGGGGGAAGAGGATAATTTGACATTTACTCTGACTGATCTAAACTGATTTGGGTATATTTATGGCTTATAAAGTGTTTAGAAGGATTGAAAGGGGCTGAGAGGAGGGGTGGGGGAAGTCGTGAGAGAGAGGCAGACAGCAGAATAAAAGAGGGGGAAAGTGCAATGTGGGGAAGAAAAAAAATAGATTTGACTTTTAAACAAGACCTTTGCTTAATTTATTTATTTGTTATTATTATTTTTTAAAAAACAGGTTAGATGAAGTACTTGCTCCTAAGTTATTCATGGGTTATGTCTGTGGGGAAACTTTCTCTGCCTCCACTTTTAGCACAGGGGGTGTAAGGGGTGTTGATTGCTTGAGTCAGGGAGCTGAGCTGTAGCTCAGGGGTTGAGCAGCTGCTTTGCATGCAGAAGGTTCCAAGTTCAATCCCCAGTGGCACCTCCTGGTAGGGCCGCAAAAAACTCCCATCTGAAATGCAGGTCTTGTTTAAAAGTCAAATCTACAACCTCCTGAAATGTTGAACCAGCTGCCTAGCCCTAGTACTTCAGAGACCGGTGCCACAGGGAAAAAGAACCACAATTCTTACTTGGGTATTGGGTCTGTGGAGACCAGTGGCAACAAACCAGAGTACGGAATTTGCGGTGAAGTGTCTCCACGCAGTGCCATGTTGCCAGAAAAAAATGTGTTGTCATTTTGAGGGGGATGGGGTTTGTCCAGAATGCAAGACCAAACAGGCCGATTTCTTCAGAAGGAAGTATGGTGAACTTACACAAGCCCAAAAAATCATATCCTACCACTCTAAAACAGTTAACGAAAAGGCTTTGATGGTGGTCCTACTTAGTCAGTTACCAATTTGCCCAAGCTGGCGAAGCCCATACCATCTCTGAAAACCTCATCAAGCCTTGCGTAAAGACTGAAGGTATATTGAAGGTATATTGGATGGAAAAGGTATGACGCTAGTAGGCAAAGCTCCTTTGTCAAATAACACAATCTCGTGAAGAATCGGGGACTTAGCGGAGGATGTGAAAGCTACTTTACTCTCACAAATAAAATGCACTGAATTTTAGCTTCAAATGGATGACTCAATGGATGTGGCCGTGTTAACAATTCCAACAGTATTTGTGCACTACCATTACTTGAAGTCTTTTTCAAGAGAATCTGCTTCTCTGCAAGCCTTACTGACTAAGTTGAAATTTTTCAACTTAATAGATGAATTTTTCACATTGAGGGGTATCCCATGGGATAACGAACATGGAAGTAATTAATTTTATCAAACCATGACCTAAGAATACAAGACTATTCAAAATGTTGTGTGGTGACATGGGGAGTCTGCACACATCTTTACTTCTTCACACAGAAGGTAGCTTTCTCACAGCAAAACTTTGACTCAACTCTTTGAAATGAGGGCTGAAGTTTCTCATTTCAAAGTCAGATGATCACTTTGCTTTGGGAGACAGGTTGTGTGAGGAGCATTGGCTCATAAAATTGGCATATTTAACAGATTTTTTTATGTAAAAAAGTTAATGACTTAAGTCTCTCACGTCAACGAAAAGCAGTAACTTTTTTTTTTTTAATGCTAGTGATAAAGTACAGTGATACCTCTACCTATGTGCCCCTCTTGTAACATATCCTTTGAGATATGCACACGGCAAACCCATAAGTATATTTCCGGGTTTCGCTGCACACACATGCACAGTAGCACTCTACCGTGCTGTGTGCATGCTCAGAAGAACTCTATTGTGCCGCGCGCATGCGCAGAACAGGCACCTCTGGTTGCAGAAACCTTGGGATCTGACCAGAGCTCCAGAACGAATCTCATCCACAACCGGAGGTACCACTGTACAAGCCTTTAAAAGCAAATCAAGTTTTGGGCAGAATCAATGAAAATTTGAAATCTAGACAGCTTCCAAATGGTAAAAGAATTTAGAGAAGAACTAGATTCTGACATGCCTGGAGGAATCTTAAATGAGTTTCACATTCACCTGCTAAGTTTGCTCAATAGTTTCAACTGTTATTTTCTGGAAGTACTCCATGAAAAAATTAAATAAAACTTTTGGGTTGTAAACACATACTCTGCTGTGTCAGAAAAGCCAGTATGTCTGTCACTGCAACAGTAAGAGTGCTTGATCAATTTGACATCAGGTTCTGTGATAAAAGATAATTTTGAAACTAAGAAGTCACTATCAGAATTTTGGGGTCAGCTAAAAGACGAATTTAAAGTTTCATCAGATAAAGCAAAAATAATCCTGCCCTTTGCAACAATTTAGTTATGTGAATCAGGGTTCTCTACCTATGTGGCTACTAAAACAAAATACAACTCTCATCTTAATGCAGAGTCTGGTATTCGGTTGCAGATGTCTCAGATTTAACCAGATACAGCCACATTGTGTGAATCAAAACAGTCCCACCCCTCTCATTAGAATCTAGGTTCCGGGGCTATGCTTTATCATTTTTTTTCAATTTCAGGTGACATTTCTTTTGTTTTGCAACTGTAAAAATGGTTTTAAATACCATATGAGTAACATATTGTGGATTTACACTGCTTTGAATTCATTCTTAAATGTTTTACCATACTTTATGTTTTTCCATTTTTTGTTTTTTTGTTTATGTAATTAAGTAAGTTTCCTTTTCTCTGGATTTAGTGGAGAAAATAACATTTTGAATGAAATCAAACAATCTTTAACATGCCCAAATGCAGAAATCGTTGGACCCACTACTGGCCTTGTTCACGTGCAAGCAAAGTCCCTAATTCGCTGAGGATTTGAGACACACTGGTCACCCTCAGCATGCTTACCTCACTAGCTCCTCATTGTACAAGGACTGTGTGGACTCCCTTCCCAAAATGTAGACCTTGCCTTTCAGGACAGAGACCTGTACCGTCCCTTCCACAAGTTCTTGGGACTGGACAATGCAGTGGCGGATGTAGTCACACTCTGGGCTGTACCAGAAACCTGCAGCAGAAAAGGAGAACAGACAGGTTGAAAGTCATCAGTGGCACCTTCATAAGAACATAAGAATGTAAGAAGAGTCTGCTGGATCAGTCCAGTGGCCCATCTAGTTCAGCGTCCTGCTCTCACAGTGGCCAACTAGCACTGCTGCCTTCAGCTGTGGAAGCAGAGCATGGCCATGGTGGCTTTTAGATACCAATTGCACCCTCCATGAATTTGTCTAATCCTCTCTTAAAGCCATCCAAGTTGGTGGCCACCACTGCCTCCTGTTGGAGTGAGTTCCACAGCTTAACCATGTGCTGTGTGAAGAAGTCCTTCCTTCTATCTGTCCCGAGTCTTCCGATACTCAGCTTCATTGGCTTTTATGACCTAGTCACCTCCTCCTGCACAAGGCAGCTTATCACACTCAAGATCTGATCAATCCACATAAAGTTTCAGTTGATATTAGCTCCCAGCAGAGAAACATCTTCAGCACCAATGGAGCTGTCCAAGGTCCTAGTGTCACCTGCCCTCTGCTTGCGTTGGATACTGTCTGCATCCTATGCTAGCCTCATGTTCCCATGGAAGCGAACACTTCAGGTTGTGTGTGGAGGGCTTGGCTTCCTTTACTACCTTAAATAAGGTGGCCCAACTTCAAGCTCTGGCCCTCCATAGGTTGCTGAGCTACACAGATAACATAGGACTTCACCCTTGTTGATCACATAGGAAACTGCCTTTTTCTGAGTCAGACCACCGGTCCATCAAGCACAGTATTATCTACATGGACTGGCAGTTGCTTTCCAGGGTTTCTGACAGCCCTGGAGACAGAGGAACATATATGACACTTCTTTACAATGGGTGGTATTCCAGCCATACAAAAGTTTATAATTTCTATATCTCAAAACACACCCTCTCCATCCAAAAAGAGCAAGAGGCATTATCACAGTTCAAGGACACATTCCAGCAAGAAACTGCTGACCACTGCCACGTGTGGTGTGCTGCATTGCTGCAGCTTCCCTAGTGAAACACCAGAAGGTTGTAGACCAGAGCCAGTGAAGGGTGTGGCCTGAAAAAGTGTGGCCTGGGGAGAGTCATGAGGGCCAGATAAAGAGATATGCAGAACCACATTTGGCCCCCAGGCAGGACAGAGGTATTCTACCTCTGCTCTCACTCCTTGAGTAAAAACAATTAGACCCACAGAACTTTAGATCATAGAACCCCCTGCAATGCAAGAATCTATGTCCACCAGTGGTAACTACTCATAATGCAGGGAAGCTAGGCATGGATTTAGGGAACATAGGGAGGGTCTAGACATCCTGCCAGTGCTGGATGGTGGGAAGAAGTCAAGAGCTGAGAACCAGAGGTCAGGACTGAAAAGCAACCACAACTGAAGGATCTGATGAGCAATGTTAGACACATGAAGTGTAGGTGGGTTCCCATGAGGCAAGACACAGAGATAGCATCAAGAACCTTTACTGAACTACATAACTGGGAAATAGAGGCAAAGCAACTACTTATATACATTTCTGAAAGCCTGGGCCACTCCCAATGAGATTGGCTGTCTACACTTCCATACTGCGAATCATGACTCAAGAGTTCAAGAGCCAATGGCAGAGGCCAAAATCCTGAAACGTTCTGTGATTGGACAACATGTATTGAATCAGAACACAGGAGCTCAGAATCCTTAGTCCTGAGTCAAGCTCAGGCAAACACAGACCACTGAATGCATAACAACACACATGCTTGAAGTCAAATAAAGCTTGTCAGGAATTGCCACTGAGGCAAGAAACCCTGTTAATTCTCCCTGCCTAGCCAACCTCATATAGCCAACCTCAATAGCCAACCTCAGTGAAGTCAGCCAGTAACGTTCTTTGCTGAGAAACTGCAGTGATAAGGCTTGCCAGAAGGGAGCCAGTCGTTCCCAGCTCTTCACGTGACAAGCTGCAGTGATGCAACTTGCCACATAGGGCAGTGGTCAGCAGTTTCTGTTGCCCCCATCTTTTCCACTCTTCACCCCACCCCCATCCATCTTTCTTCACCAATCTCCAAAACCTTTGCCTCAGCTTCTGAAATTGGGAGCATTGAGTTGCTCCCAACTCCACCAATCGCATTCAGGAAAGAAATGAGGAATGCCAAAGTAATGGAGACACCTTCTGTCTCTCCCAACATTTCCAAAACCCTTGCAGGTCACTGTTGGAACATGACAAAGAGGCAGAATCTTGGTAATCGGCAATAATATACATGTAACATTACCAAAGACCATCTGGGGGGAATCACCTGAAACCAGGCAGCTGCAGTGCCTGGAACAGATGGCAGAAAGCATTCAGGTGGGTATGCATTTCCACGGGCAAGGCTTCCTGCCTACACAGGGGAACAGGAGCACCAGCAACAAATTCAATCTCACAAGAGGAACAGGAGCAGCTTGGACAGAATTTGGACCAAGAGCTGGAGACGATCAAGGATTGGAATAGGAAGACAGGAAACAAAGCCTTCTCAAGCCATATTTCCCCGTGGAAACCACTCTTTAGCACTCAATCAGAGCAAATGGTAATTTGGATTTTCTCTGGATGGATGTTTGCTCTGATTTAGCACTAAAAGAGCAAGTTTTCCATGGGAAAGGAGCAGGGCAAGGGGAAAACCACTCAGACCCATGCCTAGAAAGCATGGGTCAAGTAGAAAACCACTCGGACCTGTGCTTTCTATTCACAGGACTTTGAACAGGCATGAATTTCCCCAAAGAATCCTGGGTGCTGGGCATTGCTGGGAGACCCCTATTCCCTTCCCAGAGTGATTTAGCAATCACTCCTTCTTCACAAGAAACTCTGGGAAATGTGCGGGGAAGAGGGATCTCCTAACAACGCTTATTATTATTATTATTATTATTATTATTACTACTACAGTGGTGCCTCGCAAGACGAAATTAATTCGTTCCGCGAGTTTTGTCGTCTTGCGGTTTTTTTCGTCTTGCGAAGCACGGTGTCAGGAAAGTTTTGGAAAAGCTTCAAAAATCACCAAAGTCTTTAAAAACCTCAAAAAAGGCTACCACACCATGTTCTATGAGTTGCTCCTCGAAGTTAAGTCACAACTGTATTAATGGTGTTAAGAAAAAGGAAACAAACTTGCAAGACGTTTTCGTCTTGCGAAGCAAGCCCATAGGGAAAATCGTCTTGCGAAGCAGCTCAAAAAACAAAAAACCCTTTCGTCTAGCGAGTTTTCCGTCTTGCGAGGCATTCGTCTTGCGAGGTACCACTGTATTATTATTATTATTATTATTATTATTATTATTATTATTATTATTAAAATTAAAATTTGTATACCACCCTATACCAGTAGGTCTCAGGGAAGTTCACAAACACAAAGTTACAATATAAAAGCATAAAATACATAATAAAAATAATTTAAACAATTAACAATACTAATATATACAAACTAATAAAAAATACTCCAGACCCCACAATTCTTTGTGGGAAAGCCATGCCTGCTCAGAGCGGAATGAAAATGCTTAAAATGTAAAGAGTCATGGCTCCCCCCAAGGAATCCTGGGAAATGTAATTTGTTAAGGATGCTGAGAGGTGTTAGGAGGCCCTCACAGAGCTCCAATTCCCAGAATTCCTTGGGAAGAGAGATTGACTGTTAAGCCACTTTTGCCTAAAGTAAAAAAAATCTCAAATGCTGCAACCATTCTTCATAAGGGGAGTCACTCCATCCCGCCTTGATCATGTTGGTTGCTCTTTTCTGAACATTTCCATATTCTACAATATCCTTCCAGAGGTGAGGTGACCAGAACTGTACACAGTTTCCCAAATGCAGTTGCGCCAAATATTTGTTCCTCAGTCCCAACCACAGACACAGACTCTTCCTCCGCCATCAAGAAGTTACCTTTGAAACAGAATCCCTTGGTGGTGCTATCCCCGACCCCCCCCCCTTCCAATCTGTCGTGCTTCTGCTGTCTTGGAGGCAAAACTGAACATGATAATTGGGCTTCCTGACTCTGAAGAGATAAGGCCTTTTGGAGCAAGTGAACTTTTCACAGAGGGTTCTCTTCAGAGCTCAGGGGTCTTTATCGGGTTGGAGATCAGGACCCATCTGTCCCAGGTGGACTCCCTTCCCCATCTCTTTCATATATCAAGTAACCTCATGCCGTCACTCAAGCAAGGGGGGGACAGTCTCACCTTTCCCTACAGATCATGGCTGAGGGGGCATCTGTCTACCCTGAGCTGCCTCCTTGCCATTGTCACCAGCCCTCTGGTGGGAGGGAGTTCAGGCTCTGGGAAACACAGGACACAAGAAGGTACCTTATCCTGATTCAGGCCACTGGTCTATCTAGCTAGCTCATAATTGTCTGCACTGACTACACAAAGCTCTCCAAGCTTTCTTGCAGGAATTTCTCTCTCATCAACGGTAGGACCAGTCCATTTTCTTAATGGTAAAGACAGTCCTCTTCCTGGACACTGCCCTGGATTAGTTGCTACTCCTGCTGCCAATTAGTCCATAACACTGCCAGAGGAACAGACAGAGGATGAAAGAACTATCCTATTTCACTGTTTTTGGTGATCAGAACAGTTTATCCCTTTAATCCCTTTGCACTCTCGCTTACACACAGGTGGCTCCCTCACCGCCACCGCCGCCCTCTGCTTTTCATTCGCAGCTGGCCACAAGTGCTGATGCAGTGAGCAAAACATGTTTGCCTAGGTCGCACTGTAATTGCTTTTATAATTGCATTGAATCAAAGGTGGTCAACCTGTGCCTGGGTTAACACAGAACTGCAACTGCAAGAAGGGATTTGCACCATGGAATACTCTGGTGTAGTCATTTAAATAAATCCCTGCCCCTAGAAATCTAGCATGTGGGCAGGAAGACTAGGCTTCCTTTCTAAGAGCACAAAAGTTCATTATGCAAGCCCACACCTACTCACTGAAATGCAAACCTCAGACACAGGATTATTTTATTATCCAGATAGATAAGCATAGAATACTATGCATTCGGGGAAATGTTTGAGGGTATGCTGCCTGATGTCAAAAGGCAGAGAGATCCAAAGGGCAGATGCCATCAGGCTAAAAGATTGATCTCTTACAGATGCAGAATGGGCATTATGAGGCACCTGGAAAAGTTCCAGTTCCACTGATTGAAGTAGCTGACTGGGTAGAGGTGAGCTAAGGTGACCTTGCAGGTAAATTAATCATTATGATTACTATTAAACGTATTAATATCCTGCCTTTCGTAGGTGCTGCCACACTATTATTTTGTTGTTATATATGAAATCAAAATTGTTTCACTTGTTTTTGCCTCTGGCCCTGCCCAGCGCCAGCACATGGCCCGTGGAAAGCTCTCTGGAAGTCAAAGAGGCCCTTGGGCCTAAAATCTTCCACCCCACCCCCAGTTTAACATAATCACTTCCTTAAAACACCCTTCTCCCTTTTTCTCCATCCACTATTCCTTCCCCCCACCTGCCCCTTCAAAGCAAATTTCCTATTCAACGGGACACTGCCCCCTTTCTTAGTCACCTTCTCACTTTGTAAGAGTAATTCCACTCCTAATCCTCGCAGTGGAGGGACCGTGGGAGAGATGGCAAGATTTCCAACACCTGGCTTCTACCTGGCAGCGAGAGAGAACAAAACGGGGGAAGTCTCTCGCATTTGCCGTGCCACCTTTCCCACAGCATGATGGGGAGCAGGGGAGGGGGATTTTGCGGGGGGGGGAGGGAAATGACAACCGCTAATTGCCTTAAATTCAGAGAGACTAGTTACAATAATTAGGTGTTTAAGGAAGACAGGGGCATGAAAGCCTGGCCTCCAGCAGGTTCCCTCTGCTGAGTGGAGTCCTCTGTGATCTGCAATATTGTTATTTGGCCTGTGTTTATTTTAATTTTTTTTTAGGAAAGAAAATGCTTTTTTTAAAAAAAATATGTATTCTTCTCTTTGCCTAAATGGTTTATTTATCATCTTGCAAATGGTTTCTGTTCTTAGAATGGAAAACATCATAAGCCCGGAGTGGGCACAGCTGTGAGGGTTGGGTTTTTAAAAATTAAAAATAAAAACTTAAATGGCTTTTTTTATTTAAAAGAAGAGGTGTTGTATGCTGGCACTCAACTTTGATTCTCCGGAGGTATGTTCCCACCCTGTTGCAAAAGCTCAGGGCAAGCTGCAAACGATAGGACCTGTTCTGTGTCAAATGTTCTCCAAGAGACTTCTTAAGAAAATAAAGAGCCTGCTGGATCAAGCCAACAACCCATCTAGCACAGTGTTCTGTTCTCACACTAGCTACTCAGATGTTTGTGGGGAACCACAAGCAGGACTCAAGCACAACAGCCTTCCCCCTCCTGTGGTTTCCAGCAACTGGCATTCAGAACTATTACTGCCTCTGACCATGGCAGTAGAATGTTATGGGACAAAACAACAACCCACAAAAAGCTGCTTGAACACAGACCTAGTGATCTCAGACCTGTGCCTAGAAAGCACAGCCCTGAGTAAGACAGTTCTCTATGTTCCTATTTAATTCAGCCCTCTGTTTAGAACAATGAGGACTGGAAGCTTTTTACGTGAAGGACCACAGCTCAGTGACACAGTGCATGCTTTGCTTGCGAGAAGGCTGCAGGCTGAATCCTTAACATCTCCAGGCCGGACTGGGGTGAGGCTCCTGCCTTAAACCCTGAGGAGCTTCTGCTAGTCAGTGCAGACAACATTGAGCTAGATGGACCGCTGGTCTGGCTCTGTTTAAGGCAGCTTCCTGCGTATTTTTTCTTTAAATCTGGGAAACAGACTGAAGAAGGGCAAATAAACATAGTTCTACCACCCAGACCCTCTCATAATGGAGGGGCTTCCCATGCCAGCCCCCATCTGGAATGTCACAGCCTCCAGCCTCCAGCACAGCCGTTCTTTCTGCCCCTCCTTCTTTTCACCCTCCAAATTGCAGCAATTCTGTAATAGCTGGCCCTGCTGACCACAGGACTGATTGAAATGTCAGAGGTAACAGTCTCCTTTTCTCCCCACTACCACTCTCCCTCACACACACCCAAAAAAAGCCTTCTCAGAGCTACCTTTGCAAACCAGAAATTTCACCTGCCATTTCCCATGGTTTGCTCATACAAAAGATGACCAGATCCTCAATCATGGGGAGTGAGGGGGAAAGGGGGATGCACAGTGCCCCAGTGTGGGCTCAGCATCACATAGCAGGTTTCCTTCAAGAAGGAAAGGAGGGACAAATTAAACCACAAAGATCCAACAATATTTTGCTGCAGCAACAACAAAATCTGCTTCTTAAAAATCCTATCTAGATTATTTCCAACCAAGCATCTCCCCCAGTGCACCAAATTTTATAGTACTTCTAAAAAAACTTGGGTTGATTGAACTAAGTCCTACTCACAGCACACCCATTGAAAAAAAGGGTCAGAAAAGGGCAAGGGAAATGATCAATGGGATGGAGCAATTCCCCTATGAGAAAAGGATGTAGCATTTCGGACTTTTTTAGTTTAGAGAAAAGGCAAGTTAGAGGTAACATAAAAGCTGTTTATATAAGTGATGTATGGCATAGAGAAAGTGAACAAAGAAAAGGTTTTCACCCTCCCTCCTAACATTAAGGACTCAGCTACACAGCTCCAATAAAACATTTTAAATGTCTTGTAAAGGGCAATATACAAATGTGACACTAGATGGAAACAGTGAGCTATGCCAAATTCAATGCATTTTACAAAACTTTTTTTAAAAAAAGCATTTTCACAGCATTTTAATATTTTTTTTTTTAAAAAAAATACATAGATTCCACCTAAAACTTGTAGACATCCAACAGAGATGAATGTTGGAAGATTCAGGACAAATACAAGGAAGTCATTCTCCACACAGCAAAGAGTTATGTAAACTATCAAACTTGCTTCTGCAGGGAGTGGTGATAGCCACCAACTTGAATGGCTTTAAAAGAGGGTTGGACAAATTCAAGGAGGAGGATAAGGCTGTCCAGGGCTACTAGCCACAATGGCTATGCTCTGCCTCCAGGACTTTAGGCTGCAGCAATGCTTTTGAATACCAGTTGCTGGAAAACACAAGGAGTTCTCTTGTGGGTTCTGCTTGCAGGTTTCCCACAGACATCTGGTTGGCTACTGTGAGAATAGGATGCTAAACTAGATGGGCCATTGGCCCAATCCAGCAGCGCTCTTATTATATTCTTAAATTAATGGGCCTACATTAGCCATGCTTTCAGCCTGCAGGGAAGGGCCTGTGGCCCCTCCATTTGTTACTCAACTACAACTCCTATCATCCCTGACCACATTGGCTGCAGGAGCTGATGGGAGCTGGAGTCCAATCAGCATTGGGAAAGCCTCAGGACTTCCTTCCCTACTGCAGGGAACTTGGAAAGACCTGGGGGAGATGAAGCGTCAGCAGGGAGCTGTCCAGCAGCAAGAGCAAACATGTTCCACTCACAGAGTGCTTGCTAGTTTCCAAGAAAGCAAGACTACAGGAGGGGAATCAGGTTTTTGGGAACCCAGAGAGCTGCCAGGGAAGGCAGATACTGATCCAGCTCAACTACAGCCCTATGGTCTCATGCAGGCTTGATGCTAGAGTCTCATCTCTCAAGCAGAGCTGCTCACAGTTTAAAGGGGTAGTGTTCTAACGGAAGGAAGCCAAGCACTTTACTACTGTTGGAATGGCCTCTGATTATCCTCAGCTTTCTTCAAAGGGGGCAGTTTGGATCTGTGGAACAGACAAAGATATTGGGGCTCCATAACACTCATTCTGCATTTCCAATAAATTGATCTATTAGCATAGCAGCACACAACCTTTGGAACTCCCTGCCTATTGGCACAAGACAGGTGCCTTCACTTTAGTCTTTCCAACACCTGCTAAAAACATTTTTATTTAGGCAAGCCTCTCCAGATATGTAGAATGCTGATAGGCATTTTGATGTGGTTTTTAGCTTATCAGTTATTTTAGTTATTTTTTTAAAAAATGTTTGAAATAATTGTTTTCAAACTTTTACTGAAATTTCATTGTTTCACTTGTTTTGAAAAACTGTATTTATTTATTTTTAAAAAAACCTGTATGAAAAACATGCTGGAGCTGCTATGTCACCAGATGAGAACCACTCCCTATAGCCATCTAAGCTCAAGAGAAATCAACTTTTTTGCTTGAGGGCCACATTCCCTTCCCTGCAGCCACTTGAGGGACAGGTGCCTATGGCAGGGGGTCAGAGACAAAACTGGGTGGAGCAATGGGATGTCGATTTTGGGTTGTCTCCAATTGAGTTCAACATAGATCAGGCCCTTGGACTGTCATGCAACTTAGTTATGCCTAGCAAATTCAATGTGTCTGAATAGGACTGGGACTGGTGACAACTCTTTACCTTTGTATAGCAGGCTAGTTTCTATACACACAACTCTCTCTCCTCCATCCAGCAAGCTAAAGGCAGGACACACCTTCTAGCCAAGCTAAAAACACGTGAGGTAGGCACAAAGCAGAGCTGGTGGGATTGTGGCCTAGGGAGAGGTCAGAGGACCAGACAGAGAGTTCCAGATGTGTTGGGATGTCAGAGTTTTGTTTCTTAAGGAACGAAGCAGAGTAAGGTCAAGGAAACCACCAAAAGAGATCGAAGACTGCAGACAAGGAGGAGAGGAGCCCCTCCTCCAGCTGTGTGCTGGTGGGCAGAGACCAAAGTAGTTTAGGATTTCAGGGGGGTGATGTAAGCAAACAGGAGGAGAATGTTAGGTTTGCAAGCAGTTTGGAAAGCAGAGAAAGGTGGGGCTGATAGTGGCAAGCTGATAAAAAGGAGACAGAGAGCATGGTTTTCAGCTGTTCTTTGAATCCAATGCTGTGCTTATGGAGGAGGCTAGGGCCTCTTGGGAAGTGAATGCTCTGCAAACACTTCATCTAGGTTCAGGTTGTATATATGTGTGAATAAACCATATATCATAAAGACACCACAGTCTCTGCTGTGCCTCATTATCTGAAAGGAAACACGAGCTCTGGGTAAAATGCACCTGCAACCCCTGGAATCCTACACTGCTGGAGAAGATAGGGGTGGAATGTAACAATAGCAAGTGTGTCAATTACACACAGAGACTCAGGAACTACATCAGTTACTGATGGTGCTCAAATCTAAAGCTGTTTCCCTTGAAAGGGATAGAATATTTGCAAATGCTTAACAGGAGAGGTGCAGTGAGCACTTCCAAGATATCTGCAGACCCCAAGATCCAGGCACTTACCTAAATTCATATTTAACACCAAATGATTAGCACAAAATGTTAATGTCTCAATGTATGCATTTCTAGATTCATCTTATCCCCCAGAATAAGGATTTTAACACATTTTGGTCCTTTTGTGTGTGTTTTAAGCCAAGGACTGCATTGCAAGATTCAGAGCCCTGCAAAAGGAGCTTTGCATTCCAATCTTCACATTAGTTGAAGAAGCATGGATCAGGCCCATTCACATCAAAATTGAATCCCTCAACCATCCCAGGTGGGGAATTATGACTTTGTTCTCCAGCTGGTGACTTGTGGCTGGGAATTATCTATTTCATAACTTGGTCACTGGCTGTGTCAGGAGAGGGCTTTGGGAGGCCACAGATTCAGACATGGCACCATATTGCAGATAGGAAGGTTTACAAGGCTGTTAGCCAATCACTGAAATCACAGTCTGATTGTGAATTGTTCCATCAGTATTGCACTTGCAGATGTTGGATAAAAAGAAGAGTTAGCAAAAAGCATGCTTTTGTCACATGCTCAGATATCTGAACATGAGGCACATCATCATGAGAAGAGGCATCCCCTTCTATGGGAGGTAGAGAAGGAGAAACGCCTCTTTTTAAAATTTTCTGGTTTCCCCCTTTTTTCTTCTTCCTGTACACTTTGTGATACACCCTCCTCAAATAGCCTCCTTGAAAACATTTCATTGAAAGTCAGGGTAAAAAACCCAAAAAAAGAATTAGCAAACAGTTAAATACAAAGATGGTGATTGCCTTCTTTGGTTTTTAGAATCCTTTGTAATACACACACAAACACACATATAAAGATATATACAGTGCGTTTCTTCTAGTTAAACGGGTGCTGGTACTCACCATGAAGTTGTTACAGTAAGCGCCACATTTTTAACCAGTGCTTTTCTTCGAGAGAAAAAGGGGCCAGTACAACATACCTTTGAGTACCCCCCAAGCACTCCATATATGTTATGATTACTTATATTTTTTAATTTCTTGTTTGTTTGTTTTTAAACTGACTTATTGTTATGTTGTTGCTTTTGTTACCATTTATTATCTGCCCTTCACCTTAAGGTCCCAGGGAAAATTAAAACAACTGAAATATGATGTTAACCTTAGCAGATTAAATTTGTGAGTCTCCCCCTGTCCAACTAGTTAATGGAACAAATGTTATGGGCCTGCAATTTCCGTATTTCATATGAAATCTGGAAAGAAAGATGTAACATGAAAGTGTGGACTGACAGTTGCTTATACCTTCAACTGTGTGTGTGTGTGTGTGTGTGTGTGTGTGTGTGTGTGTGTGTGGAGGAGAGAACTAGGTTAAATTTGTCTGGGCAACTGAGCCACCCCTAAACTACAAGGAATAAGCAATGGTAGCGAGCGACATCTAAGATGCAGACTTCCTCTGTTGCTTTATACCAAAGCATAAATGAAAAACAGAGAGAGGCACTCTTGGAAGGAAAATGATTTTGTTTGTTTGTTTGTTGCTACATACCATTGTACACCAGCTCAGCAAATTTCAAGGCCAACGCTTGCTTGATTCTCCTCACTTCCCGGTCCATGGTGAAGGCCTCAATGTCTAAATGAGCATGGTACAGTATGGTCCCCGCCGGAGTCTCGTAGATACCTAGCCATTTCCATGAGGCAGGGGGAGAAAGAAAGAAAGAAGATGGGGGGAGAAGAGAAGAAGGGGGAGGGGGAGAGGAATGAATGAGACCCAAACTGTCAGGAAATGACAAAAAATAATGATTTGGCTGACAGAAGGAGCCGCAGTCCTGGCTCCATTCACTCTCAGCTTGCCGTAAAATGCATGTGTCATTATAGTCATGCTGAGGCCGAGACAGTCCACTCCGCACCTTGCGGAGAAAATTTCTAGATTCCCTTCTTTGAAGAGGCACTCCAACGAGGCTAAATGACAGGGTTTTGGAGGCGACTCCCCCCACTGAAGCAAGCCCACCGGTCTGTGCCTGAAAACCTGTAATTAAACAAGCCACGCGGGGCAAAGTCGTGGGGGTTTGGAAGAAAACCTTCCCCCTCGCTCCCCCCGCCCCGCAACATGGTTCCACCGAAGAAGAAGTGAAAGCCCCTCTCCCATCTCAGCTGTGACAAAAAATGGAGGGTACCTGAGAAGGTGGGGGGACGGTAGTTTTAATCTACCTTCACTTGGGGGCTGCCAACCCAGACTGTCCCCGCCGCAATTTGTTCCTCATCTCCAAGCTTAATTCAGTTTAGGGGATATGGGAGAATGTCCATTCGGAGTCCACATTTTAACATGCGATTTACCTTGTGTTCTGTTGTAGCAAGATGATGCATAAAACACAGCTTTCCTTTGAAATCCATCCATGCAAAGCAGGTTCCATGACCAGAATGAAATAGAATAAATGTGTGGAAATAACGCAAGGAAATGCATTGCGTGGGGAAGGGGGAGTTGCTTGCAAAAAATTACAAGTGGCAAAAGTGTACATAAATAACAGCCTTGAGAAAGGCATTCTATGGAGCGAGTTCCATAGTTTAATTATGAGCTGCATGAAGAAGGATTTTCTTTTATCTGTTCTGAATCTTCCAACAGTCAGCTTCATGGGCTACTCTGGGTTTTCTTCAGACCACACAAATCTTTCGCCTTTAAAGCTCCATGGGATCTCTACAACTTGTAGCATTATAAGAAGGGGATAAAAACTCTCTCCCCATCACCTTCTCCATGCCCTGCATCATTTTATAAATGTCTATCCTGTCATCTCTCACTTGCCTTTTGTCTAAAGCAAAAAGTTCCAAATACTGCAACCTTTCTTTCCTCATAAAGGAGTTGCTGCATCCCATTGATCATTTTGGTCACCTTTATCTGTATCTGACGGACAAATCTTGAAGGAGGGCTGCATTTCAGTTTGCATTTTGTCTCAGAAAGTGTGAATTAGGTAATTTTGCTTTTATACATCAATTGAATCATTTCTCTCCCAGCTCTACTCCTGGTTCACTTTTACCCCCATCTAGCAGAAGAGTTTCTATCTAACTCAGTACTTTCCTCACTGACTGGCAGTGGCTTTCCAGGATTTTCGGTAGGGGTCTATCCCAGCCCTACTTGGAGATGCTGGGAATTGAACCTGGGACCTTCTGCATGCAAGGCAGATGCTCTGCCACTGGGTTATGATCTTGCCAAACCAGAAAGACTGGGGGAAGCCTGACACCTTGATGTATCTCTTTTGATGTACAGAGAAAGAGGAGAAAAGGAAATTCATGCCATGGACAGGAGATCAAAGACCTTTCATGTCTCACAGGTTGGTTTGATGAGGAACCAGCCGGACCTATCAAGTCTTGATGTTTGTAGACTCTGGCTCACAGATCTTCACAGCCCAAGAAGCTAAGAACGTTTCTACAGCAGGACAGAGGAACCTCAGGCCTAGGAGCCAATTGTGGCCCTCCATGAGTTTCTACCTGGCCCTTGGAAGTGTCCCCAGGCCACACCCCTCAGTGGCCCTGCTTCACACCTCCAGGTGTTATTTGCCTGGATGGATGGAAATGTGTCCCTGAACTCTTACCCCACCTCTTGTTGGCTTGACGGAACGTAGGGAAAGGGTGAGTTAGCATGTCTACAAACTAGCCTACTGTACAAAGCCAAAATTTACATCCATTGGTTCACCCACTCAGGCCTCTGGTTCTACCCACCACTGGCCTGCACCCCTCAAAAGGTTGCCCAGAAGGGAATGTGGTCCAGAGGCTGAAAAACATCCCACTTCCCTGCCTCACCGAGCTAGGAGGAACTGGTCTGATCCAATGATGGCAATGGCCAGGGTCCCAAGATTATATTAATCCTGGGAGGATGGAGGGGGCAGTGTGGAAACCCCGGGAGCCACTTAAAGAGGAGCTCCATGGGAAGGAATAGTGGGTGGAAAGGAGGTGGACACACACTGTCAAAGGGATCCCACTAGAAGGTTTCCAAATTCTCCCCTCAGCATTTGCAATTCCAAGTGAGCTTGCAATGTTTGGGAGTGGTTAAGTGACAGGGCTAAGGACACATGGCAGACAGTTGCACTGGTGCAATGTGAAGGAAGAGAGGAATGTGGTGGAGGGGATGGAGAGAGAGAGAAAGAGAGGGAGGGAGGGAGGGAGAGAGGGAGGGAGAGAGACCATCCTTGTTCCTTAATCCCTTGAGTGTGCAGCAGAATAAAAATGTTCTTCTACACCATGGGTAGGCAAACTAAGGCCCGGGAGCCGGATGATGCCCAATCGCCTTCTAAATCCGGCCCGCGGATGGTCCAGGAATCAGCATGTTTTTACATGAGTAGAACGCCTGCTTTTATTTAAAATGCATCTCTGGGTTATTTGTGGGGCCTGCCTGGTGTTTTTACATGAGTAGATTGTGTGTTTTTATTTAAAATGCATCTCTGGGTTATTTGTGAGGCATAGGAATTCATTCATTTTTTCTCCAAAATATAGTCTGGCCCCCCACATGGTCTGAGGGACAGTGGACCAGCCCCCTGCTGAAAAAGTTTGCTGACCCCTATACACCACAGAGGGCTTTTTAAGAAACAACAACATAGAAACAAAAATATCTGTGGCAAGACAAGGGTAGCCTCATATCACCAAATCTGCACAGTAACCCTAATCCACTCCAATTAATCTGTCTTCTCCTTTCCTCAGAAGATGTTAAAGTTAATTTGGACAGATAAAAAGCTTGGTTTTCTCTGTGTGTGTATATAAGCTTTCATCCACCCATTCCTCCTCCCTGGGCAGCCCTCCCCCTCCGTATTGCCCCACACATTTCTCTGAAAGAAAAAAGGGAGTGTTAGAAATGGATTATTTTCTTCTGTCTGTCTGCCTCCCCAGTTCTCTCTCTCTCTTTTTTGTTTTTGTTTGATTTGTGACAGGAACCCGAAGCCACAAAGACTGTAGGCCTGGAAGCTGGGGTTTTTTTCTTCTTGACAGTCGAAGTACGATCCACCGTGCGTGGGGGAGAGGAAAATGACAGGAGCCCGTCCTGCGTCGCCACACAGGAGACAAGAGCCACCTTCAAAGTGACACTCACCGCCGCTCCAAGTGTCTATTTTCATCTCTCCATGTTTACAGGAAAAAGACAGAGGTGTCAGCGATGCGTGGCTCACGGCATTTCAATCACGCCGTAATTGCTGCCGTGAAAGTGGACGAGGATTGGGGGGGTGATGGGAGGAGGGGGGGTATAAAAGACAGCTGCCGCTACTTAAAAATTTCTAATTTGTAACCTCGGCTGTCTGTTTACCTCCAGCAAAGCTGTTTCGGCTGCCTTGACAGCAATCCACCTGTGACACTCTGTAACCAGAGGCACTAACTCCAGCGCACTCCGGAGCATGAAAGGAGGGCGAAACCTCTCCCCTTCCATACATGAAATCACGAGAAGAGCCTGCTGGGTCATGCCAAAGGGAATCCATCCAGTTCAATAGCCAGCCACAGACCCTCAAGGGAATTCCACAGGCAGGACACAAGAACAAGAGTATTCACCCTTCCTTTGCTTTCCAGAACTGGTATTCAGATCCATTGCTACATCTAACTGCTGGTAGCCATTGGTAGTTTTCTCCTCCCATCATGTGTTTGTCTAATCCTTTTTTAAAGCTATCCAAGTTGGAAGTCATCTCTGTTTCCTATGGGAACGAGTTCCATAGTACGACAGTGACCTCACCCAGACTGCCATTAAAAAAATAGTAACTTATGGACATAAACAAATCAATAAAATAGAAATACAGTGGTGCCTCGCAAGACGAAATTAATTCGTTCCGCGAGTTTTGTCGTCTTGCGATCTTTTTCATCTTGCGAATCACGGTGTCAGGAAAGTTTTGGAAAAGCTTCAAAAATCACCAAAGTCTTTAAAAACCTCAAAAAATGCTACCACACCGCGTTCTATGAGTTGCTCCTCGAAGTCAAGTCGCAACTGTATTAACGGTGTTAAGAAAAAGGAAACAAACTTGCAAGACATTTCCGTCTTGCGAAGCAGCTCAAAAAACAAAAAACCCTTTCGTCTAGCGAGTTTTTTGTCTTGCGAGGCATTTGTCTTGCGAGGTACCACTGTAAATAGAATTACAAAATGGCAGCATAGTATATCTGGAAGAGAATTAGCTTGCCAAAGTACTTAAGAGCATCAGGTAAGCCAAATTTCACATTGTACTGAGGAGACAAAGTCCTGTGCATCCCCATTAGTTGTTTATGAGATAAAATCCCACCAAGGGGCCTAAAATCTTTCTGGGACCTCCAAGCATTTTGTTACATGTAATTTATTATTGGTTGTTTTTCCGGCTAAAGCTAAATGCTACATATTTTTATATCAAAGCAAAAGTCACAAATCCTGCAAGATTTAGAGGAAACTGAGGTTCTGGCAGCCCCTAGCACTCATGTCAAGAGTTCCTAAGAACTGAAACGTTTCTGTTGTTTAATGTGGACAGTTAAAGCTTCATGGGCCTCCACTAAGTCTCTGTGGTCCATATGAGGCTCTCCTCCAAATCACTGCCTTCCCACACTTTTCACTTCTTCAATCCATGTTTTCTTTTACTCTATCCTTTTTGAAGTATTCTTGGTGTGAGGAAATCCAAACCAACTGGGAGAAAACAGTTGGGGAGGCAGAGATCTGGAGGAACAACTCCCCTATAAAGAAAGTTTGCAGCATTTGGGACTTTTTAGTTTGGAGAATGAGGTGACATGTTAGAAGTTAATAAAATTGTGTTTCTTCCCCCCTCCTCTCATGACCCTAGAACTCATGGGCATCCAATGAAGATGAATATTGGAAGATTCAGGACAGATAATAGAGAGGACTTCTACATGCAGCAAATAGTTAAATTATGGAACTTGCTCCTGCAGGAGGCAGTGATGGCCACCAGCTTGGATAGTTTTAAAAGAAGATTGGACAAATTAATGGAGAAGAGGGCTATCAATGGCTACAAGCCATGATGGCTATGTTCTGCCTCCTAGGCTGACTTAACAGTCAATCCCTCTTCCCAAAGAACTCTGGGAACTGTAGTTCCAAGAGGAGAATAGATTGTCGCCTAACAATTCCAAGCATCCTAAACAAAGTACAGTTCCCAGAATTTTTGGGGGGAGCCATGGCTGTTTAAACAGAATCTGAAGCTGAGGCTCCAATACTTTGGCCACCTCATGAGAAGAGAAGACTCCCTGGAAAAGACCCTGATGTTGGGAAAGATGGAGGGCACAAGGAGAAGGGGACGACAGAGGACGAGATGGTTGGACAGTGTTCTCGAAGCTACCAGCATGAGTTTGACCAAACTGCGGGAGGCAGTGGAAGACAGGAGTGCCTGGCGTGCTCTGGTCCATGGGGTCACAAAGAGTTGGACACGACTAAACAACTCAGCAACATGGCTGTTTACAGTGGTACCACAGTGCTTTAAGTACACAATGCAGATGGGGCAAAAAAAAAAGCAGCGTCGAAATAGCAACAGGTTTGAATAACATATCTTTTAAAAGAGTTGTTGTTGTTGTTTTACGAAGAAGAGAAAACCAGACGTCTCCCCAAGCACACACATACACATACACGCATGTATCCCTACTGCCAAAATCAGTAGTTTTCATCCTGAAACATTCTCCTCTGAAAACCTTCACCTCTAGAGGTCACCCACATAAAAGAGACATGCCATTCACTATTCCTGCTGCCGCTCCTAGAGATCTGAGGGGAGTTTGGTAGGAGAAAGGGAGAAATTGTTTCAAGGGAGCTGAAGGATCTGAAAGAATGGCACTTCCTGAGCTGCAAGCATGACTCAACATCTGCCCCTCACAAAGCCCATTCGCCGTTGCTGATATTGGGGTGAGCGTTCACACCATAGTCAATGATACCTTCAACCACCCAACCTGCAATTCTTTAGAATCATAGGATCATAGAGATGGAAGGGACCCTGATGATCATCTAGCCCAACCCCCTGCAGTGCAGGAATATGCAGCTGTCCTATATCAGGCTTGTACCTGCAACCTTGGCATTATCATCACCACCACGCTCTAACCAATTGAGCTATCCAGGCTATCAATTTATTTATTACTTTTATTAAATTTATTTAATGCATTTATAGAACACCTTTTATCTCCTCGGAGGTCAAAGCGGTAGATGTGGTTCTTCGCCTCCTCAATTAATCTCCACAACAGCCCTGTGAGGTAAACTATAGGCTGAGAGGCAGTGACTGGCCCAAGGTCACACCCAATGAGCTACGCGGCCAAACAGGGATTTGAACCTTGGACTCCCAGGTCGTAGTCCTCATTTAATCCCCATAGCAACCCAGTGGGGTAGGTTAGGCTGAGCTTCAATGGCAAGTGTGGGAGATTTGAACTCTGGTATCACAGGTCCTAGTCCAACACTCTAACCACCACACCATACTGTTTCCAACCTATTAGGAGCAATGATTGGAACAGACTGATCCAAGTTTTGAGTGACCTCAGAAAAGAAGGTTTAGACGTTGTCCCTTGTCTGGGGGAAACACAGGAAGCTGATTATACTGAGTCAGACCATCTAGCTCAATATTGTCTACACTGACAGGCAGCAGCTCACCAAGGTTTCAGGCAGGAGATCTCTCTCAATCCTACCTGGAGATGCTGGGGATTGAACTTCAGACCTTCTGCTTGCAAGACAGATGCTCTGTCACTAAGCTATGGTCCTTTCCAAGGTTCAGGAAAGGAAGAAATGGAAGTACAGCTTGCGTGTTACTGGATTATAGCCAACACCAGCCCAATAATTAGGCAAGGAGTAGGGAACCTTTTGGTCCCAAAGGGCCAGATCTCCAACCAGATTTAAACAACTCAACCGCTTCCAAAAACTTAGGCAAAGAGGTGCATCTCAAAGAGGTGCATGACTAATCAACAAGGAGTACAGCAATGTTGCTAGGCCCACCTCCAGAGAGTGGGCACTTCTTGGGCCTACCACCAATAAGGCACTCCCATACACCACAATCCGTGGGCCTCAAAGTACAGTGTCACCACCAGCAGGGCCTCCACACATGATCCTGACATCCAGGCAAGCCAACATAGTAGGGAGCCCCCTTCCCTTCTGATATAGGGAGCTCAAATTAGTGTGTCAGGTCTGGGTTTAGCTGCAGCTTTGCAAGTCCAGAAAGAACAATGCTTACCTCGAGACTTCATTCCGATGAACCGGTTCTCCACGATGTCAATGCGCCCAACACCATGCTTGGCACTGTGGAGAGGAAGGAGGCGAGAGTCAATGCTCACAGGCATGGAACAGACTCCCATAATACATGCTGGACTCTCTTTCCTTGGAGGTGTATAAGAAGAGGTTGGATGGCCAGCTGCTATGTATGATCTGTTTGAGATTCCTGCATTGCAGGTGGTTGGAATAGATGACCCTTGGGGTCCCTTCCAACTCTAAAAAATCCCATGGTTCTATGTTTTTCTAAACCTGCAGGCAAGGAAGTGCAAAGCACTAGAAGCAAAGGATGATGGGAAAGGGCAAAGGTCTCTCACAGGATGGCTGGGTACAAGGGTTTTGACCCCTTTTGGACAGATGACTTAGCCACTGTACTCCATGCTCTAGAAACTTCCAAATTGGATTACTGCAATGTGCTCTGTGTGGAGCTGCCCTGGAAAATGACTCCAACACTTCAGCTGGTGCCAGGTTCAGTGGATGGGGTTAAATTTAGAACCCACATACCCCTCCTCCCATTTTAAATCAGCTGCACTGGTTGCCAGTTTGTTTCCAAACCCAATTCAAAGTGTTTACATTAGTGTTTTGAAAGCCCTAAACAACTCAGGCCCCATATACCTGAAAGGTCACCTCCTTCCCTACATAACATCCCAGGTGCCAAGACTGGCAGAGGGGGACCTCTTGGTTGTTCCACCACCCTCAGACACCCAGGAGAGGGCCTTCTCTGTGGCAGCCCCTAAGTTGTGGAGCTCCTTCCCCACAGAGATGTGTCGGGCACTTTCACTATACAGCTTCCAGTGAATGCTAAAGACACACCTCTTCATCCTAGCCTTTGGCACCTGAGGTGTATATTTTTAGGGCCCACTGTATTTCTATGATTGCAAGTTGTTTCGAACTTACATGTGCTTTAAATGGCTGTAACCCACCCTAGGTCTTTATGGTGAAGGGCAGGTAATAAACAAGAAGGACAAGGAGGGACATGTATATTTCCTCTCCCTCTTTCTCACAGGAACACTGCCTTATATGAGGTATATATATATATTGGACCCAGCTTATTTTTGTGATTGTAAGGTCTTTTAAACTGTTTTAAATATTGCGTTTTGACATTTTAATCTGGGTAATATAATGCATTTTTGTATGTTATCTTCAGTAAATATGTTCCTTTTCTTACACACGCTTTATCCTATTTGATGCATTTTGGGGCACATTAATTGGCTGGAGAACCATGGTGCAAAATTGGGAGAAGGGCAAATTTCAGAGGATGGCTGCGTTTGTGGTTCATGTATCGTTCCAGAAAGCGCAAATTATGGTAGGTCTGATGTTAAACATGAACCAAAATGAATTTCACTCTCCCTTCATCCTTCCATGGGGCCAACACAGACGGGGAAACTTACGCAATTTCATTCAGGTAAACGAAGAGCTCGAGGGACGAATGGTGAGCAGTGCCGTATTCGACATTGGTGACCTTGATGGGGACACCTGTCAGGCAAGAGAAAAGGGACATGGAGATGGACGGGGTGGGGGAGAGAAAGTCGGCACAGGAAACAGACGGGCAGGGAGGGTAACAGGGGAACTGGACTTTGAAATCCCCTTATTAATGTCAAGAGCGCCTCTTTAAAACATCACCCTGGACGTGTTAAATAGATGTGACAGATATGAACTCTAAATAACTTCTTAAAAAGGCATGGCTAAGCTGCTCCGCTCAGAAGGCTCTGGTGTTTTTTTCCCCCTTTAAAAAGCGGGGTCGGGTGAACCCTCACACAATACGAGGCCGAAAAAAAGCCCTGAGAGAAAAGAGGTGGGTTATTTTTTTTTAAGGCAATAAAAGTTTCCCCCCTCCCACATACAACTGCCCCTTCCCACCCGCCCGTCTATTCCCCCCCACTTTTTTTTTTTTGAGGAGCTTGAAATTGCGGGTAAGGCCTCGACTAATTAAATTTCACGCTCCCTCATTGTCTCAGCCCGTCGCACCTTCTGTTCCACCAGCCACCGAGACTCGGCCCCGGCGGACAAACTCTACACCCCCACCCCACAATTAAAAAAGGAGGAGGAGGAGAAAGGACGGGAAAACTGAGGCACAAGTGAAAACACAGCGCACGGCCCCTGTTAACATCCATTTGGCGGACAAATGCCGCACATGTCCCCAGTTATCCCCCTGACAGGAATAAATAGGGAGCTTGACTTAGGACTGTTTGTGGCCAAAGACCGAGAAGTTTCTCAGGGAATTCAAGAATACACTTACTTTCATTTTATTTTTAAGAGGGTGACAGTGAGGGGAAGTGGCGGGAACCCCGAGAGTGGGAAGCCCAGAGGTGTGGCAACCAAAACAGAAAGAAATATTATTTTCTGTTCTTTTTAAGAGCATGAGGGAAAGACATGAAGAGCCCAAGGTGGTGACTGAAAGAGAAAGAAACCGCTCTTTTCTTCTCTCCCCCCCCCCCAGTATGAAATGAGCAATAAATGTATACGGAAGCAGGACACAGGGGAGATGTGTGGGGAGGTGGAGAAGAGGGTGGGAGACCCATAAAAGAAAAATAGGGGGAAACTTGGCAGTGGGGGGAGGCCGGTGAGCCTGTTCAGAGGCTAATCTCTCTTCCATCTGCCCTCCTCATTACCATATAGAGCTTTATCAGTCACTAATCAGGATTCAATAGCTTCCTTTCTAGTCTTTATTACAAAAGGCCCGCTGTGTGGTGAAGGCTGCCTGTCAGCGTCTCCATTCTAAACCCATTTATATATTTTATTTTTTTGTTGTTCCCCCTGCGCCTTACACACACATACACAGGAAAGAAAAAGTGGGCTAGGAGACTGGAGGGTTTATGAATTCGGCTGTAAATGACTATTAAATGTAAGCCCCGGCGATAATGAACCCTAAATCTCTTTCTGGTCAGCACAGCCGTCGGCACCTCCTCGCCATCGTCTTTCTCGGTCTATTGTAGCCTTTTCGGACAGCGTTCGGACGTGGCCTGCCTGGAGGAGTGCGGGCATTGTCCAGGAAAGCTGCTTATCCCTTTTAAAATAGTTAATAATTAGATTAGAACTTCAAATAAATTAACTAGGGGGTAAAACAAGGATGTGTTTGCAGGCGAAAGGAGGGTAGCATGTGGGTGCGTGTGGGTTTCTGTGGGTGCCAGAGCATGCCTTTCTCTCAAAACACAGAGTGAGTTATTAAACCTCACTGCATCACTCTGTGTCGTCCAGTAGGGATGCTGGGTGGACACATGGTGATAGAGGGAGAATCCATTGATGGGCCTTCGCTTTCCCTACTGGTTAATTTATTTGTGCTTTGATCAGGCTATTAACTATATTGTACCTTGGCGTTGTAGTGGATCGCTCTATGAAAATGTAGGCCCAGTACACAGTGGCTGTGGAAAAGGGAAATTTCATGCTAGGGATCGTTAGGAAAGGAATTGAAAATTAAAATGTGGATATAATGCCTTTATAAAAATCTATGGTGTGAAAGTGTTTTGAATACTGTGTATAATTCTGGTCACCTCACCTCAGAAAGGATATTGAAGAATAGGAAATTATCAAGGGACTGAAGCAATTCTCCTATGAGGAAAGGTTGGAGCTTTGGGGATTATTATTATTATTAGTCTAGAAAAAAGGCAGCATGATAGACAATGATAAAATTATGCATGGCATGGAGAAAATGGATACAGAAAAGCATTTTTCTCCCTCATAACACTAGAAGTTGTGGATATCCAATGAAGCTGAATGTTGGAAGATTCAGGGCAGATAAAAGAAAAGGGGTTTTCATGCAGCACATAGTAACTCTGGAATTCACTCCCACAGGAGGCAGTAAAGGCCACCAACTTGGATAGTCTTAAGAGACAAATTCATGAAGGAGAAGGCTATCAATGGCTAGTAGCCACAAAGGCTCTGCTCTGAAGTAATGCTTCTGATCCAGTTGTTGGAAACCACAGGAAGAGATAGTGCCCTTGGGCTCCGGTCCTGTTTTGAGTTTTCTCAGAAGAGGCATCAGGTTGGCCACTGTAAGAACAAGATGCTGGACCAGGTGGGCCACTGGCCTGATCCAACAGTCTCTTAGGTTCTTAATCAGTAGATCAACCAAAGCTTGATTTCCCATCATCTGATTACTCTGTTTGATGGCCTTTGGATGGATATGTTAACAAACTCTACTAAAAAGCACCAAAGCCTAACCTCAAAGCTTGCTCCAAGCCCCCTGACTATTTAGAGCAGGCATGTCCAAAGTCCGTTTTGGAGGCCTAATCCGGTGTACCAGTCAATGTAATCTGGCCCCCGTGGCAGTATATGCCCTGGGGTAAAAACTCAGCAACTTCAATACTAAAAAAAACTCAACAACTTTGGTCAGCTCTCATGCATGTTCTTTGAAAAAAGTTTGGGCACCCCCGATTTAGAGTGTCCTTTTCTGCACCATTTCCAAGCCTACAACACATTTTTATTTTAGATCATGGGTAGACAAACTAAGGCCAGGGGGCCAGATCTGGCCCAAACACCTTCTAAATCCAGCCCGCGGATATTCTGGGAATCAGTGTGTTCTTACATGAGTAGAATGTGTGCTTTTATTCAAAATGCATCTCTGGGTTATTTGTGGGGCATAGGAATTCATTCATTATTTTTTTCCAAAATATAGTCCGGCCCCCCACAAGGTCTGAGTGACAGTTGACCGGCCCCCTGCTGAAAAAGTTTGCTGACCCCTGTTTTAGATGTTGTGACCAGAACTGTACTCACTCTTCCGAATGTGGCCGCAATGCAGCATTGCAAAAAGACTGTCCTTACCCTTCTTGAATTCAATCTCTAAGATGTCTGGAGTGTCTGGGGCTGTAGCAGGGTCTCTTGTCCTTTTGTAAAGGCCAGGGGGTGCCTGGTTCTGTAAGAGAGAGAGAGAGAGAGAGAGAGAGAGAGAGAGAGAGAGAGGGGAGAGATATGAGTGTTAGCAGTTAGCAACACTGGATGCAAATCACCTAGGCCCAAGAAATTTGGGAGTGAAGACAGGAATGGAAGGTGTGGTTTGGAAAACCCCTCCTGGCATTCACAGTACAAGCATACATTTGTTTCTGACCCAGGGTGAGCTCTGAAATCAGTTCAGGGTGGCTTTGATCAGTTCAAACCAGGGGCAGGAGGAGAGATGACTATGCAGGCACCTACTGGCTAGTGCCTGTGATATCGTTAACGCATGTCCACTCATGATTTGTTGTCAACCGCACACAAGGACTGCAGGGAATGTTCTGCTGAATGCAGCTCATTTTCAGGGGGAAAGGGGTGAACAAATAAAATTTCTGGTGGGGGGGGCATAGAAAAAATATCTTCTGAGAATTTTCAGCAATATTCTGTCAATAGCAGACTTATGGAGCATGACACTGGTTACAAGCAGAAGCAGCTTTTCCTAAAAGTATTGGTTAAATAGATAGGGAAAGGGATCTATTTCTAGAAACCAGCCATGAGACCTAGCAGCAAAAACTCTAGTTTTCAAAGTTTAGATAACCTTTGACATACTAGATGCTGGGAGGGAAGAAGGTGTGAATGATGGGGCTGTCACCATGCCTCTATAGCTTCTGGTCAGCCACTGTTGGGAAGGAGAATGCCAAGATGGAGAGACAAGTTGATTGGATAGCCAGTGGTATAGCATGGGCTACCAGTGCCTGGTGGCCGCATGGAGAGTAGGGGGAAGGAGGGAAATGGACAGAGTACGCATGCGCATTCAACTGCCTAATGGCATCTGCATCACCCAGGGAGATCGCAGCTGCAGATATAAGAAAAAAAGCTGTTCTGTCGTCTAGAAAGGTCACTTCCTGGTTTGAATGGAGAAGCCATTTTCAATGGAGCTCAGCTACGGAAGCATGCAGCTGTACTGAGGCAGCACCAAGTGTTGAAATTTTGCACCCCTAACAATTTTGCACCTGGGGCAACTGCCCTATGCTATGCTGGCATGGACCACACCAACTATGCTGGTGTGGACCAGCATGTCCTGTGTTCTCACATGGTCCTGCCTACATTACAACATTCCCTGCAGGCTGTGGTGATGGCTACCAACTAGGATGATTTCAAAAAGAGTATCATACAAATCCATGTTCTTCCTCCATTGTCAGAAGCCTCTGAATACCAATTGCTGGGAAGCACAAGTGGGGAGAGTGTTTCTGGTGCAATCAAGTGCTTGCTTGTGGTTTTCCCGCTGGGGCATCTGGCTGGCCACTGTGAGGAGGTTGGATTAGATGATCTCTTCTTATGTCCTTACATCAGTGGATTTGGGCAAGTTGGGACAACCTGATGTTGTAGAGTTGCCTGGCCAGAACTTCCTTTTAAGAAACTAAATGTTGCCTTGGCTGGATCAGACAAAGGTCTAGCCAGCAGTCTCTCCCCAACAGCAGCCCAGCTGAATACCTCTGGGATCTCATGAATAAACCACAAGGCCTTTTGAGCATGGCAGTCTGGCATCTTGCCTCTGGTCATGGGGGCTTCATTGGAGTTGCTAATGGCTTTAACACAGGAACATAAAAGCATAAGAAGAACCTGCTGGATCCGGACAATGGTCCATGTAGTGGACAACCAGATGCCGGTGGGAAACCCACAAGCAGGATTTCAGCAACTGGTGTTTGGAAGGACTGCTGCCTCCAGCCATGGAGGCAGAGCAGAGTCACCATGGCTAGTAGACATTGATAGCCCTCTCCTCCATGAATTCGTCCAATCTTCTTCTAAAGCTACCCTAGTTGGTGGTCAGCACTGCCTCCTGCAAGAGTGAGTTCCATAGTTTAACAATGTGCTGCTTGAAGAAGGACTTTCTGTAATCTGTCCTGAATCTTCCAACATTCTGCTTCATCAAATGTCCACGAGTTCTAGCATCGTGAGAGAGTGTGGTGGCCGGGCATTCAGAGATATACTTCCCCTGAGCATGGAGGCTTCCTTGGAGTTCTTAACAACTTCCCTTTGACAACTTCCCAGCCTCCTATGCATGCAATCCGCAAACCTTTACACACACACACACACCTCTTCTTAAAAGCCTAAGACTGCTCAGGCAGCAAAAAAAAGAAAGAAAGAAACCCTGCCAAAGGAAGGGTTGGGATTTTTTATTATTATTTTGCCACCCTTTGCAAAATGAGAGCACTGGAGGTGTTTGGGAACAAAGGGCCTTGTGGGGAATCAGACAATTTTTTTCCCCTCAACTTGATCTCATCTTTTCCTTTGACGCCCCCACAGCTGGAGGTGGAATAGCTATGGAGGAACAAGTCAGGCAGGGAAAACGGCAGAGGGTGGGGGGAATGCGACTTTGGCAGAGAGGGAAAAGATAGAGGCAGAACCCCATACACTTCCAGAGAGAGGGAGAGGGAGAGAAATGGGGTTTATTCTGCACTGACCGAAAAACTAATGACTAGCCTTGACCCCAGCAGGTGCTCTGGGAGACTGTGCATTTTGACGGTGTCCCCAAGGTTAATACACCCAGGGGGGAAATAGAGGAACAAAGCAAAAAAGCCATTTCAAAACACATCAACCTTTATGTATATATATATTTTTCCACCCCCCTCACCAGATTTTTACAGCACAGGGGTGTCTTATCTCTTAAAACCGGGCTGGTGGGAAAAAGAGCAACAACATTCCCATAATTAGTTTATGCCTCGGGGGCTTCTGATGAATTTCCACATTTGCGGGCATGCAGTAAGTGGGGGGTGGAGCTGAAGAGGAGAAGGGGGGGAGAGAGAGAATAAGGGAATCTCTCTGGGCATGTGGAAATAAATTCCTCTGTCTACTTGCTGGCTTTGCAATTTCACAGGGTCCAGCTCTTTCCTGGGCCAGCCTCCGACTCTGAGGCGTCATGTTACGCCAACGGCTGGAGAGCGGAACTGTGCACAACATCTAGGCCCAAATACAGGATGGCTTGACGTTTGCAGGGGTTTGAAAAGATAAATTCAGTTTGAGCAAGGGTGGGTGACATCTCTTGCTGTATAAACTGTACAGCTGACACAGGTTTGCATCAAGTCCACTGAGAAACCCTTGCCTCCCATCTCCAGGGACCTAGCGATGAACCAATCTGTCCATGTTGGTTTCACTCCCCTCCCAATCTTAAAAGTTTAGTTTGTCACATTTATGCATCAGTTGCCAAATTTAAAGGTGTATTTTTAACATGTGTGTACAGTGGTACCTCAGGTTACATACACTTCAGGTTACATACCCTTCAGGTTACAAACTCCGCTAACCCAGAAATATTACCTCAGGTTAAGAACTTTGCTTCAGGATGAGAACAGAAATTGTGCTCCGGCGGTGCGGCGGCAGTGGGAGGCCCCATTAGCTAAAGTGGTGCTTCAGGTTAAGAACAGTTTCAGGTTAAGTACAGCCCTCCGGAACAATTAAGTACGTAACCTGAGGTACCACTGTACTATATATTTTAAAAAGTGGTCTGTCTACTTGTTTGTCTGCTTGTCTGTCTGTCTGTCTGTCTGTCGCTTCTCTATGCATTTGGATGCCTCTTGAGATATACTTGGCATGAAGGCGGGAGTAGGTGGCTTTTGTCAACACGTCATTTTGAATCAAGATGGTGGACCAAAACTTGACTTCACCATGACTTTGCCCAGTTTTTGGTGGGCCAGTTCCAAACTCACAAATTATACTGCCCATTTAAAAAAAATCACCGTATTTGTTGGTTCCCATGCAGCATCAGACAATCCATACTAGTATACTGCATAATGCACATTTATGCAAGCCATTTTCTGTAATGATACTAGAAAATGCTCCCTAATAAAGATTAATTTTCACCAATACATGCATTTTCATACATACTTCCTCATGCATATTTTCAGACACTTTTTTTGCTTGCCGAACTGCACAGCACAGACTCTGAAGACACACATATTTCAAAGCATCATTGTGCTTCTGTTTTCAGGAAGTTCAAATGAGGTAGATTTGAATTAAAATGTGAGCTCAACTGAACCTAATTCCTGTTCTTGTCTTTGCTGGAAGCCCCACATTCCTTAAAGAGTCACAGATGAAGTTTTTTTTTTTTTTTTAAACCAGCCTATTACTACCTCTCCACAAAGTTGCTCAGAACAGCTAACAGCAATATGATGTCCTGAAACAAATTTTAAAATATTAAAATGTGGGCATGGCTCCCAATGAAGAATTCTGATCCAGGAGGGTTATTTTTACAATAAGATCAGCCCAAGGGCAGTAGTAGGTTCAGGGCTGGCTAAAGGAAGTATTCATTCTGCATGGTACATGGTTAAGAAATCCCCTGTGAAATAAGGGGGCTTCCACCGCTAGTTGAAACGGTTTAGACAGATGCACTGAAGATCAAGCCTGTCAAAAGCTATTGCAATGATAACTAAATGAAGATATTACATTCTTACCTGTTGCTGGAGGCAGTACTAGCCCATCCAGTCCCTCTGCATGATTTAGAATAACGTGGAGCATCTGCTTCTGCATGCAGGTTCAATCCCCAACATCTCCAGATAGAGCTGGGGGAAAACTCCTGCCTGAAACTCTGGAGAGGCACTCCCAGTCAGCATAGGCAGTACTGAGCTAGATGGACCAAGGCTCTGATTCAGTATAAGGCAGCTCCCTATGTCCCCATTTAAATCAGCCTTTCATTCGGAACCAAAAGGACTAGAATCTTAACTCATTTTGGGGGGAAGGTCCACAGCTTAATTGCAGAGAGCTTGTGTTGCAAGGAGAAAGTGCCAGGTGCAATCCCCAGCATCTCCAGGTAGGACTGGGGAAAGACAACACTGAACTAGATGGACCCAACAGTTTGACTGAGGAGAAGGCAACCTCCTATGCAGGAATGGCATGTCCCATTTCACCACCGAAGATGAAATGGGAAGGTGCATCCCTTGCGCGGGTTGTGTGGCAGTGCCAGCAAAGTGGAGGCAGCGACAGTAGGTTCTGGTGAGTTTTCCCGAGATCTTGCTGGGTCAGAGCTGTTGCTGGAGCCACTTCTCTGCCACCAGCAGAGGTGGTGATGTGGGCAGGGTCTCCCCAGGGATGCCTCCTCTTGGGCTTCCGTCACCTGAGGCGGCTGACTCAGCCTGCCTCATGGGTGAGCTCTTCCTATGCCTTCCTATTTAATTGTGGAGTGTCCAGTCCTTCTCTAATTCAGAAGCAAGCTCTTTCAAGTACCACATAGGGACTAGAAAATTTGCTTGTTCATGAAAGCAGAGATTCACCTCTGATGACCCACCACTGAGGTATAGTTCTTCTCCAAAGGTACTGTGGCTCAGCATTAGAGCATTTGCCTTTCACGCAGAAAGTCCTCAGCAGTCCCTGGTTTCTTCAAGGTAGGGCTGGGAGAGCCTCCCTGTCTGAAAACCTGGAAAGCCACAGCTGCCAGTCAGAACAGGCAATACTGAGCTAGATGGACTGACTCAGTAATACAGCAGCTTCCTATGTCCTTATTCAGGGTGTGTGTGTGTAGGGTCTTCCAAGGAAACCCCTCATATACACACAGCCCCCTGGATCAGAAGCTGTTCATGTCACTGGGAAAGGCTTCCACTTAGTACAAAGAGCCCCTGGCTGTGGTCCAACTAGAACATTTATCCCATCAAGCAGACACCACCAGCAGATGGGAGTGCCCAAGGAGAAGGCATGGGGGCAGCCATAAGGGGGGGAAATGGAGCAGTGGGGAGATGTGCAGCTTAAATTATTTAAACATTACAGATTGAACTCCCTCACCAACAAAAAGTGGGTGCAACTCCATTGCACCAAAATGGTCAATGAAGCTCCCAATGGAATATATTCCCAGTGCTGGAAGATAGGATCTTTTCCAGGTTTCTCAGGTAGCTGGGAGGCAGATGACCTCAGCAATTATTTATTTCTTTATAGTAATAAAAAAAATTACACCATCAAAAAAATCAGAGCAGCTTGCAATGACGATATCTATATACATTTAAAAATAAATAAATTAAAAACCACTTTAAAAAATCAGAGATTGGCAGACAGTTCCAAGGGGCTGGGCCCAGGACACTCCAGGCTCAGTTTCTTTTTGTTTTCAGATGAAACTCAATAACTCAGGAATGCTCCTGCAAGAACGAGTGGTCATTCTGGGATATAAAGGTTCAGGCCGTCCCCAAGGTACCCTGGACCAGAGTTGTTTAGGGCTTTGTAAATTAACAACTTGAACCTGGCTCAGTTGTTGATGGGCAGCCAGTACAACTGTTCTAACAAGGGTCTCCCATGTTGTTGACTAGGTGCCCCCATCAGCAGCCTGACTGCCCCATACTGTACCATCTGCACTTTCCAAACCAGGCCTGCAGGAGGCCCTACCTAGAGCATATTGCAGTAATAGAGCCTTGAGGTTGTAGTCTGAGGCTCTTCTTTTCCAAACTGCATCGCAACTGCATCATTGCAGGCCCACAAACCAAAATTTGCTGAGAAACGAGGTCTTCCACAACCTGCTCTCTCCCTACTGTGGGGCTTTTTACACCCTCCAGGTTTCTGCACCCTTCATTCTAGCTGAGGTCCTGCAACTGGGGCCCTTCCCTACCATAATCTTGGTGAATGGAAAGGCCCCACCCTGCTCCTTCCAACATCGGTGGACCCTCCTGATGGTGTCCACATATGATCTCCTCAGGAGCCATTGCCTGGTTGGTGCTTGGTGGTGAGGATTGGGGCCTGCAAAGGACCATCGAGCCCCTCTAGCCCATCACACACACTTCCAAGTTTCAGTGCTATTAAAGGACAAAAAACAAAAACAAAACCTCTTTCTACCACCATGATGGAAAGCTTCTTCCCACCAACACCAAATGCTAGAATGAAATTTGAGGTGAAAGGAGTCCACTGAGGACAAAAGGAGATGTACTGGCATACTTTGGGGGAATCTAAAGTGTACCAAGATAACATCTGTGGGGCCAAACATGCACCCCAAATCAAACATGTGCCCTGAATTCTGAGCATGATCACTTCTCATGGGATGTCATTTTGGGAAATAAAAATGACGAAAGGATGTCTGCTTAAGCAGCAACAGCTTATAATATCTTGGGAGGGCTAATGGCTAGCGAGAACCCTAAAGAGGAGCACTCCTGCAAAAAAGGGAAGTGCATGCTGCAACATTTTGTGGCAGGCCCCACTTTTAGTTAGATCGAAATCTGCCACAGATGTCCTTGGGCTTCTGGGGACCCATGAACAAAAAACAGTGGGCCACATCCCCTGAATGAAGCTGGAGTAACGGCCACACAATCCTGCCTTTGTTTCTCTTTTGATTCATTGCTGGGAGACATTTTGGGAAGCTCAACCCCTGGAAGCACTGGGGTCCAGCTCACATTTAGGAATTTCCCTCTGGACATACTGTCCTCTGGAGATCACAGCTTCACCAGCCCCTGGGCACTCATGGACCAGTCACTGCTGGGCTTGTGAGCCCCCAGGCTGGACTTGAACAAGGCCCTGATGCTGACATCCGCTGCGTCATAACCATCCCAGAGAATGTGCAACCTAGGTACAGGAATGTGTGACAAACACGCCTCTCTCTTTCCAATATCTCAGGGATCAGGGAGGAAGGGAAGGAGGAATCAGTCAGTCCTGGTTCCCTCAGTTTCTCATTTTTCCAATATTAAATTCAGTCCTCTAGATTCCTGCAGCAATTTGCAATAATAATAAAAACCATCTCCTGAAAATTCATCAGAGCTGTGAGGGGATGGGGCGCAAAGGTGAGGTGTAAAGGGAGGGGCACTATATTGGCAAGGGGTGAGATTTTGGTAGAGGGCAGGTGGGGTTGCTGAGCAATGTGAACAGGGGCAGGAACCTGCAGTATTATATAATTGTAAACATTAGTTGGTTGGAAAACTGCACTGCAAAATTCAGAAAGAACAGATTCAAAAGTTCAAATTTTGAAGGATGGCTGTTTGCAGTTCACACACTGCAAATTTCATAGCTTAGTCTTTAAATGAGAAAAGAATCCAATTTCTTCTCCATCCCTAATTGTCTAGCTCCATTTTTTTGTGGGGGGAAACTCCAGTTCCCAGCATCTCTGACCACTAGGTCATGCTAGAGTCCAACAACATCTGAGAATAAGAACATATGAAGAGCCCTTGGGCAGTGACCCACTTAGCCCAGCATCCCCACAGTGACCAACCAGAAACCCCAATGAAAGCCCACAAGCAGGACCCAAGCGCGAGAGCCCTCCTCCCTCCAGTAGCTTCCAGCAACTGGTGTTCAGAAACATGACTGCCTCCAACCACGGCAGCACCCCATCATGGAAGAACTCCAGCTTCTCCACTCCAATGTACTGGTGTCCTGACCGTAGAGCATGTTGGGGGAACTGTGAGCCTTCCAGCCCTTGTTGGACCATGCTTCCCACCACCCATGTCTGTTGGCTAAGCCAGCTGGGGCTGGCGGGTGCTGCCACCCTAGATCTCCATGGACCAAAATGAACGACGGGTGTTCAGGCTACTTTTTTCCTGAAAACCTCTCTCTATTTTGAGTTGCAGCAGGAGTTAGATTGGGGGGGGAGAGTAGAGGGTGCTGATATGCTGACACCCTGTCCCTTCGTCTTCTCCTCCTCCACCCCCTTTTGCCATCATCACCCCCCCAACAGACATGACCCCCCCCCCAGACCTGACAGCCGGAGGGATTTGAAAACAGATGGTTGAGCTATTTTCTGCCTCTGTGAGGCCCGATTGAGGAGCAATGAGGCAGCTAATACCTCGGAAGATAGAAATTTACTTGCTTTAACTTCATATGGGTACCCTGAAAAGAGTTCATTCAGTCCCAGGCACAACAATATCAACCCTGGATGAATAAACCATTTGCAGCATCGATAGCTGTACATCACACTTTAGTTCATGGACCATTTACTTCCAATTTTTTCCTCTTCTTGCCCCACTCCCTGATTCTTCATGCACACACACCCTCCCCACAATCACCCAGCCTCCTCCCTCCCTCCCTCTCCCCCCACCTTCTTTCTTTCCCCATTGCCCCTTCATCCCTTTAAAGATGACATCCCAAGACCAGCCCTCCTATGGTGTGGGATAAATAAGGAGGCATTGATATACTATAGCAAACCTCTATGTTGTTTGAACTGGGGCATTTTCCTTCTTTTTAAGTGGGGAACAGAATAAGCCAAAGCATGTACCCAAATGATGGAATGAAGCCCATAATGCCATGTTGATGCATTTATTTAATTATTTTTTTAAAAAAAATCTACTTAGTTGTTTTATTTAACAGTCCTGGTTTAGGGAATTGTAACTATAGACCCAACTTTGCTTTCAAGACATTTGGTTAAAGAGTTTTAAACATTTCACATACAGATGTGTGCCTTTTCTAGACACTCAATTCTTCTCTGCCTTTTACCCAGTGCTTTTTTTCTTTAAAAAAAATGTTTAGGGGTACTCTCATTTTCCTACTCATATTGAAATACCGCCCCTCAATGAGGCCCAACTTAGATACACAAAATGTTTAAGGGTATGCGTACCCCTACGTCCCCCCAGAAAAAAACACTGTTTTTACCTCTCCCTTTCCTGATCCCCCACCCACCTGCCTTCGTTCTGCTTCCCTCACCACCCACCCACCCCACCAACCTGGAGTACTAAAGTTTTTCATGATCTGAGCACAGGTTCTTCCTTGCTTTCCAAATAAGTATGATCAAGCCTTCCTGAAAAGCACAGCCAGAGTAAAATTGGAATCTGCCGCCCGTATAATTTGGGTTTCTGCGTTTACGCATTTTGAGTACATGTGTGTGTGTTGTTAAAATAACAGACCCATACATGAAAATGCAGCATTTTTTTCCCTTTGATGTAAAAGATATCGTTAGGAAGGGGGAAATGGAGCGAAGGGGGAGGGAGAATCCAATCTCTCTTGCTTTAGAGCGGGTCATAACCTTGTTTCATTAGGTTTTTGTACAGATGGGCTTGTTGCATGAGCGAGTGTGTGTTTTGAATATAGACATTTCTGTATATATACCCTAGGAACTGTTTTTTATTTTTTTTAGGGGGTGGGGGTGGGCAGGGACACAGTTAGAAACTTAAGGTATTGTTATGGGCACCAGAAAATGCCCATTTCACAGGAGGAAAAACAGGGGATCATTTATTAATTAGGTTTCTTACCCTCACTCTTCAGCACAAGATTCAAGGGTGGACTGGAGAAAGGGGGAAAGGCAATGGATTCACGTAAGCTTCACTCATAGTGCACCTATTGAAATTAATGGACTCAAAGAAAAGCCTGCTGTGTCAGGTCAATGTCCCAGCAAGTCCAGCATCCTGTTCTTACCAGGGGCCAATCAGACATCCCAATGAAAATCCCACAAGCAGGATATGAGTGCCCTGGTGACTCTCCCCACCTGTGATTCCCAGCAACAGGTATTCAGAAGCATCCTGCTTCTGACAGTGGAGGGAGAGCATCACAAGAGCCTGGCTACTGGATTAGGCCAAAGGCCTATCTAGTCTAGCATTTGGTTCTCACAGGTAGGAACCCTAACAAAGAGGACATGAATGCAGGAGACCAACTTAGTTCTGTTCGTTAATTCCTATGGGGGAACCCTAGCTGAATACTACCCAATATCCAAACCCAGTCAAAACAACTTGCTGTGCAAAGGAATAGGATGGTCCTAAAATATACTTCTCAGTGGCTGAAGGCCAGAGTACAGAGGTACATTTTCAGCATATCTGTACAATGAGGGTGGCCGGTGCACCTCTGCAGAGAGGGAATTCCATCATCTTTAATTTATTTGTGGGTTGTCTAACATGGGGCAGTGCTGAGGTGACTTACCACCAAGTTTAAAGACTTTACAGATTTCATCAAATGCCTGGGAGAAGTGAATTCTGTCTGTCTTTATTAAAATTTAGAGGTAGTCCTCTGACTTTACACCCCCCCACACACACAAAGGCTCAGTTTTCAATGTCTCCACACTCAGTTAAGCCCAAGCCCCACTACCTGAGTCCCCTACTTGCACCAGCCTTTTCAATGAATTGGTGACAAGCCTAGAGTGCTGACTGGTGCAGAGATTCAACAGGCAGCCTCCTCTGTGAGTGGCTAATTCTGCTGGAGGAGGGTGTGTGTGAATGAAATGACACGCAATACCAAGATGCTGCAGAAATGCCTATCCTCAACAGGGGTTGGCAAGAAGCAAGCAAGTCCAGAGCAGGGACTCACACAGGGATATGACAGGCAGCCTTCTCTTGGGGCAAATTATTGTGCTCCACCTCTCTGCATTGCTATGATCAAAACACAGAGATTCAGAGCAGGCACACAATAAGATTATGCTATCTGTTGTTGATGTTGTTGTTGTTGTAAGTTGCATTCAATGCAAGTCCTACTCAGAGCAGATCCATTAAAATTAATAAATGTAACTAATTTATGTCCATTAATTTCAATGGATCTACTTGGGATAAACCTTAGTTGTATACATTTTACTATTATTAGGCAGGTGGCTTCTGTTTTAACTTTTAAACACCTGCTGAAAACATTTCGGGCCTATGATGCAGGCAATTAAGAATACATATTCCCATAATGGTTAACAGATGTCTGTTTTTTAAGTTTTTAATGGTTTTAATGTATGGCTTTATGTGTTCTTGTTGTAAGCTGCTTTGATTTTTTTAAAATGAAATCGTAGTCTATAAATGTTTTTCATAAATAGATAAATAAATATACTAGTTGTTGTTGTTGTTGGGTTGTATTCAATGCTAATCCTAATTAGAGTGGATCCATTAAAATTAATAAACATGACTAACTTCTGTGCATTAATTTCAATAGATCTACTCGGTGCAAACCTTACTTGGATACAATTAGTAGTAATAGTATTAGATGTATTTATTATTATTTACCAACCCTTCACCATAAGGTTCCAGGGTGGGTCCCAACCATTTGAAGTACAATACTATGCACGATTTACACCAAATTAAACTGCCTGCCCAACCTCTTTCAAGTGATGTTTCCTTGGGAGGAAAGTAATCATGCAGAGACATGACAGCACCCTCCCTTTGGGGGGCAAGTTGGTGCTTACAGGAGCCTTTCATTTTACATCTCGCAGCACATTAGCAGTCCTCTATGGCAGAAAGCTTCAAGAAGCCATAGTCTAGGGCATCACCCAGTTGCCAGGAATGGCACAAGTACCTTTATCCCAAACACACACACAATTTTCTCACCCATCATCACCTCCCCCCCATCCCCGGCCAACCCTCCGTGCCTGATTGTCTAATTAGTGCTGATGGATAGTTTAAGTAGCTCCCCTGAGCGTGGCAAGTCCAGCAGAGCATAAAGTGGAAGCGATTAGGACCAGCAGGCAACAAAGCCATCCAGCCCCATTAAGATGCAGTGAGGGCCATGCCCAGGAACTCCGGAGTGACACGCAGAGCTGCCAGACAAGGAGGACAGCACTTGGAAGTGGGTGGACAGTGCCTGCTGGGCCTGCCCCCCCCCCCCATAGGAGCGCTTAAGGAGTAATATCCACATGGGCTCAAGCAAGGAGGATCTCTGGAAGAGACACAGGTCCAAGGCCTTGTGGGATGCTCAAGGAATCCTGGGAAATGCAGCTTGTTACAGGTGCTGAGAGTTGTTAGGAGATTCCTCCCCTCCCAAGAGATACAGTTCCCAGAGTTCCCTGGGAAGAGGGCTTGAGTGTCAAACCACTCAGAGAGTTAGTTGGCTCTGCCTCTCATTGGCTCTTCCTGGCTCCTCCTATTGTTTGGCCTTCCTGTTTCCTGCCCTACCAATCTCAATGGGCATTGGCCACCACGGGATTTGTGCACAGAACATGGCTGTTCTGATCCCATCGAGCTCTGCCCACCTCCTGCACTGAGCATATGCCTGAGCTATTCATGTATTTTCATGCAGAATTATACATGGGGAATAGTATATTATAACTATAATATGCATTAAAAAATGCTACTCCTGTGTGGTACTATAGTTCTGCAACATCATGCTTTACCTATTAACACATGGTTATTTTTTTTTAATACAGTTGTGTATCTTGTTGTGTGCATCTGTTTTTGTACAGGAATAGCCAACAAGGCACCAGAGGTCTTAATTATTACTTTACTTATCTCATTTATACCCCACCTTTTCCTCCAAGGAGCTCAAGGTAGCTTATGTGGTTCTCTTCCACCACCACCACCACCACCCATTTAATTCCCACAACAACCCTGTGGGAGCATCAGCAACTGGCCCAAGGTGACGCCCAGTGAGCTTCATGTTTGATTGGGGATTTGAGCCCTGGTGTCTCCCAGGTCCCAGTTCAGCTACTGCACCACATTATCTCAGACTGGTTTGGGACCACCATTCCTAACCACTGGGCATGGTGACTGATGGGAGATATAGTCCAAAACATCACATCAGCTATCCCTGCTTTAGGAAAACTGTTCATACGCATATAATATTGTATATATAATAATGTCTATAAATGAAAGAATTGTTCATATTTTTAGCAGAACTGGTAAAAAACAAAAATCATTTTGCTTCTTGTCAAGGCCAAGGAATGAAATGGGAATTAAGAGTAGTAGGAGGAGGAGTTTGGACTTGATATCCCGCTTTCACTCCCCTTAAGGAGTCTCAAAGTGGCTAACATTCTCCTTTCCCTTCCTCCCCCACAACAAACACTCTGTGAGGTGAGTGGGGCTGAGAGACTTCAGAGAAGTGTGACTAGCCCAAGGTCACCCAGCAGCTGCATGTGGAGGAGCAGGGAAGCGAACTCGGTTCACCAGATTACGAGACTACCGGTCTTAACCACTACACCACACTGGCTCCCTGACTGGCAGTAGCTCTCTGGGGTTTCATGCAGGGGTCTCTCCCATCCCTACATGGAGATGCCACAGGGGACTGGACCTGGGGCCTTTTGCAAGCAAAGGAGGTGCTGTTCCGCCGAGCTATGACCCTTTCCCATGTCCCCTCTGTTTTTCTTGGTAGGCACTGCTTACCTTAGGGTTCTCCAAGATCCCGGCCTCATAGCTTTTGAATACGGAGATCAAGAAAGGGAGAAAAGGAGAAAAGTTTAATTAGTAACTGGGTCTCTTGTCCTCCTGAGCCGCTTGTGGCATAGGGCTGACCTCTGTCAGAAACAGAACACTGGGCTAGGTGGCCATTTGCTCTCAAGCAGCAGCAGCAGCAACAACTTTATTATTTGTACCCCGCCCACCTCTGGGCAGCTTATTGTCTCACCTGATGTGCATAAGGTTTTCATCCATGCTCCATGGATTGGTGGGCGTCACTGGAATAGGGATGTCATGCTCCTACAGACAAGATAAAATGAAAAGGGGAGAAGGAATTAAATCTGGGAAACACAGCAGAGCAGCGTCAGGAGAAACAGTTTTTGCTATGGCAGACAGACAGCAGCGCAACCTGTTGCTTCTGCCTGCTTCTTGCTTTTCAGATCATCAGTTGTCACAGGATGTACACCCCTTTTGCAATATTCCTGGGGCCACGGAATATGAAATGTTTTGGGGAAAGTTACCTGGAGCAGAATCATAGAATTTTAGAGTTGGGAGCGACACCAAGGGTCTTCTTGTCCTATATCCTGCAATTTAGGAGGGAAGCTCTTGGATCATGTGAGGCTGAGTCCTGCCTATTATTTATTTATGTATTTCAACCATTTATATACTGCTCAATCACAGTTGACAGTTGTCCAAGGAAACACAATACACAATGCAAATTAAAATCAGTTAAAAATTACAAACTCAGAGTTCAGTTAAAAAGCCTCCTGGAATAATTTTTTAAGTATTCAGTAGGTGCCAGAAGGATACTTAACATCATGCACTTAAAGTACAACATTCGAACTTGCAGCACACTAGTGGCTTAAAAGTACGAGGTGTTGGTGTTTTAGCATATTCCTGTTTAAAATCATTTTCAGCTTTGCAATTCAGCAGGGAATCCCTATCCACACATGAACAGAGGATAATTTGATTGGGTCAGTTGATATCAAAATTTGCAAAGACCAAACCCCTCAAACATTCTTAACTGCAAGTGAAACATATTCATAATCACATCTATGAACCCAGGGAAGTCTGACCATCTGTCTAGCTCAGTACTGTCAACACTAACTGGCAGCAGCTCTGTCCAAGGTTTCAGGCAGGGAGTCTTTCCTACCCTTTCCTGGAGATGCCACTGGGGATTAAATCTGGGATTTTCTGCATGCAGTGCAGATGCTGTCACTGAATCATTGTCCTTCATCTAAAAATACTGTAAGGCTCTAGTCCTCATGAATAGAAGATGCTGGGGACTGCCCAAGGGATCTTCTGCATGTACAATAGATCCTTTAGCACTGAGCTGTGGTCCTTCCCACTGTCGGAGGTGTCTAGACAGGAGGTGTCTACAAGATTCTCTTGTATGCATTGGCAGAGGAAGAGGAGGGCGGAGGAAGAGGAGTGCGGGGGGAGCACACCGCCCCCGGCATCATGATCCCGGTGGGGTGTCATTGCGGCTGCCACCCCCTGCCCGCACTAGGCGCCACGCCCCTGTAGGTGGTGCACCACGCCCCTTGAAGTGCACCAGCTCTGCCCCCACCTGCTCTCCGCCCCTCAGTGCCGGAGCATGAAGCTCCGCCACTGCTTGTATGGATTTTATTCAATCCAATTTTTGGATTGAATAAAATCCATACAATCCTGATTATCACATGCTGGACCTAGTGAACAGATCACAGCACAGTTAATATCCTTTAGTTAATATCCTCTCCAGTTTTTTGCAGTCCAGTATTCATCTTTCAAAAAAAAAGTCCAAACAAAATATAGCTTTTATAGTAATGTTGTGTGCTTTTTATATATACTTTCTAAAGTACTCAGAAACCTATTTTGGCATTAAGCAATAGTTATACAAATAAATCACAGCAGTTTGCCAAATATTAATTTTATGCAGTTAAAAAAAAAGTTTAAAAGTGCGTAGATTTATGCAGAAACAGGATAGAAAGGTCATATGCATGAACACATGCCAGGCAAAGACCAGACCAGAAATGGAATCATCCATCCTTATCCTATAAAAAGTTTCACGCTGTCCCTACCTGCCTTTCACAAGGCCTCAAGACGTTTCCTCCTCTATTAATCTCCTTATCCTATCTCCCCCTTTCTCTCTCTCTCTCTCTCTCTCTCTCTCTCACACACACACACACACACACACACACACAGAGAGAGAGAGAGAGAGAGAGAGCGCGCGCGAGAGAGAGAGAGCGCATATAGATAGTCATAAACCTCAGCTCTGTTACGGGGTCACCCACTCAGTCAATTAGCCGGCGACATTTCTGTGGGTGAAATGGTCTGTGAAAACTGGGTGACTTACACGACGGGCATGGAATTAGCGGGAGATGTAGCAATGACATGGTTCTCAGCCTGACAAACGACACAGCAGCGGGGTGTTGATCGAGGGGGTGTTAGGCTCTGCCAGGGAAAGGCAAGACTCCACCAGCATTTTCTTAACTTGAAAGATTTGACAATTGGGACAATAATTTATTTTATTTGCCAGAAGAGATGTTTGCTGTTTGTTTGTTTTTTTGCAAAGTTGTAGAGAGGGGCATGCAATTCCTGGACAAATCCAGTCAGCGGATGCTGATGTGGTGCTTGTTCCTTCCTACATTACAAAGTCTTGAATCAGAGCCTGGGTGACCATCTGTTAGGGACAGCTTCCAAGTCTAGGTTCTTTGTGTGTGCGTGCCTGTTAATTTATTATTTAGTTATTAAGAGATTTAATACCCAACCCTTTGCTGCAAGGTCCCAGGGTGGGTGACAAGAACCATGTCACCATCAATATTGAAATCCAAGAAAACACTTTAAAGCAACAGCAATGGCCAAAGAATGTACCTCAGGCCATAGGCCATTCTACCTCAAAAAGGGGTATTGTAGGGTTCAAAAAGGTTCCGGAAAGGGCTACCAAAATGATCAAGTAGATAGAGTGACTGCTTGCACTAAGGAAAAAGGTGGCAGCACTGGGGGCTTTTTAGTTTAGAGAAAAGATAAGTAAGAGATGGTGTCACAGAGGTTTATCAAATGATGCATGGCTTGGAGAAAAAGAACACAGAAAAGTTTTTCTCCCTCTCTCATGACAATAGAACTAGTGGACATCCTATGAAGCTGAATGTTAGGAGACTCAGGACAGATAAAAGAAAGGACTCGTTTATATAGCAGAGTTGATGAGTGGAAGTGACTCCCTTAGTGGCCACCAACCTAGATGGCTTTGAAAGAGGATTGGGCAAATTAATGGCGGAGAGGGTTATTGATGGCTACTAGCCATGATGGCTTTGCTCTGCCTCCACAGCTAGACACAGAAATGCTTCTGAATACCAGTTGCTGGAAACCACAGGGGGGGGGAGAGGGCTCTTGTTCTCAGGTCCTGCTTGTGGGTTTCTCGGTTGGTAGAGCATGAGATTCTTAATCTCAGTGTTGTGGGTTCAAGCCCTACATGGGGCAAAAGATTCCTGCATTGCAGGGGATTGGACTAGACACAATTCAATGTAGTCCATAGCAGCCAGACTCTACTTATGTCCTACTGCCACTGTCAGAGGCAGTGACTCTGAATACCAATTGCTAGGAATCACAAGTGGGGAGAATGCAGTTGCGTTCATGTCTTGCTTGTGGGCTTCCCATCATGGGCATCTAGATGGCCACTGTGAGAAGAAGATGCTGGGCTGAATGGGCCACTGGCCTGATGCAGGAGGCTTTGCTTACGTTCTTATGACAGAGGCTATCTCACAAAATTTCCCGCGAATCTTCACTGTTGAAGACCAGTGCTTCCAAGTTTCGGCAGGGAGGGACATGCCTTCCTGTTGCTTCCATGAGTGTGGCAGAAAAATTAATTACCCAAATCATTTGCATTGGCATTTCTCTTGTTGGGGGCTGGAGCACCTCAGGCCCAGAGGCCAAATGTGGCCTTCTGAGCCTTTCCCCTCCTAGATACCTCACCCACCACCAGCCCTGCTTCCACACCCTCCTTGAGTGTTTTGGCCTGGCTGAAATGTGTCCTCGAAATCTGATCATGTCTCTTGCTTGCCTGGGTGGACGATAGAGAGGATACGTTTGTAGAAACTAACCAGCACCGAGGGCCTTCTGGCAGTGCCCTCACACTGCAAGAAGTGAAGTTACAGGGAACTAGGCACAGGGCCGTCTCTGTAGTGGCTCCCGCCTTGTGGAACGCCTTCTCCCATCAGATGTCAAGGAGATAAAGAATTACACAACTTTTAGAAGACATCTGAAGGCAGCCCTGAATAGGGATGCTTTTTAATGTTTAGTTTATGTTTTTATATATGTTGGAAGCCGCCCAGAGTGGCTGGGGTTACCTAGGCAGATGGGTGGGGACAAATAAATTATTATTATTATTAGGCAGATGTAACATTTATATTCTTTGCTCCACCCACTTTTCCCTTTGGCACCGCCCACTGGCATACTGTCCTCAAGTGGTCACCCAGAAGGGAATGTGGGCCCTCAGGGCTGAAAAAATGCTCCTTGCCCCACGTCTTTCAGCTCACAAGGCACTCTTCCTGGCCTGCTGTTCTTTTCTCACCCATCCATCGGGGTGAGGCCGACTGCGCGAGCGTATAGTTGTCCACGCTCCGAGTCCTGTGAAAGGGAGCAACCCCCCCACCCACCCACTTCACACTCCAGCGACCGCACTGGTCCATTAGCTTTGAAGAGCTCGTTAGTCAATTAAAGCTCCCCTTTGTTTATACTGAATGGGCTGTTATAAGAAGCGGAGGGCAGGCTGGGGAAGCTAATTCTCTTTTTATGACCACAAATCTCTCTCTCCCCCACCCCACCCGCCATTCCCCGTCCTGGAGCCCACCCCGGAGGCTACGCGAACACACACACCGAGGAGCCTGTGAAACATGGATTAGGTGTTTTATGCAACCATGGGTTTTAAAAGAGGCAGTGGTATAAAGGTTTCAAATAAATAAAGTGAAGCAAAACCCTGGTCATTTTCTTTTCTGTTAGTGGCACTCTGAAAATGCTCCAATTCCACCTGTGTTTTAAATGACATTAGACTAAATTTTATCTTTATTTTTCTCGAATCACAGGAATACCTGTTAGGGATTCAGGAGACTGGGCATTGGACTCCAGAAGCTAATAATAATTAGCACTCTTGAACCCAGCATTGCTTAGTAATTCTTAGGAACCCCCAAATCTGTGGAGTTTTGAAATCTGGCTAAAATCAATGCAGTTTTGAAAGATACAGTCTGCAATCTTGTTTCAAAACGGCATCCAATTTTATCCAAACCTGCTCCTAGGTCTTGGGAACCGCTGTGCAAAATTTGGTTATATCATCTCAAGAGGTATCTAACTGCAGAGTGAATAAGCAAATAAAATATACAGTGGTACCTCTGGTTGCGAACGGGATCCATTCTGGAGCCTCGTTCGCAACATGAGCAGAACACAACCCAAGTCTGCACGGGTCACAATTTGCCACTTCTGCGCATGCACGTGAAGTCGTTGTGTCCGTCTGCGCATGCACGAGTGGCGAAAGCCGGAAGTAACCCTTTCCAGTACTTCCGGGTCACCGCGGGACGCAACCTGAAAAGATGTAATCTGAACCGAACGTAACAAAAGGTATGACTGTACCATAGAGAAGGGGTAGAGAACCTTTGCCCCCACCCCAAGCCCTTGCTGGACTACAACTCCCATCAGCCCCAGCAAGCATGGTAGTTGCCCACAGCTGGTGTAGAAAATAATACTAGCCATAGGACAGTAATAGTACCAGTACAAGAATCTTTCCCAACCCTTCCCGGAGATGGTGGGGATTGACACCGTGAACTTTGGTAGTAGCAGATTCTGGGTACTATTTATAACACAGAATAATATTTACTGACTTTATAAGTTATTTGGTACACAAGCAAGGTCTCCAAGTGACTTGCGAGCATTTTCAAGAACTGTGCTCAGAGCCCTGACCACTGCCCAGCTACTCACAGGGACAGATGCGGCAGGCCTCTTAAGGGTGTTCCACATCAGTCCCTGTGATAGACTGGCCGTATGAAAGTTTTGTACAGCAGGGCTGCTTAGGTACTGGATCTGTGACTTTTAACATATAACCTGCAGGCTCCACCACTAAGTGATGGGTTTCTTTGTATCATCACTAAGAACATAAGAGGATAAGGACCTAAGAGCCTGCTGAATTAAGCCAATAGCCCATCTAGTCCAGCATCCTCTTCTTGCAGTGGCCCCTGCTGGGAAAACTGCAAGCAGGACCTGCGCACAAGAGCATTGTCCCTCCTGAAGTTTCCAGCAACTGGCATTCACAAGCACTGCACAGCCGGCATGGCTAGTAGCCATCGATAGCACTCTCCTTCATGAACTCACACTAATTCTTTCATACAGCCATCCAAGTTGGTAGCCATCTGTTGCTATTCAAATTGGTAGCCACTGCCTCCATGCAGGAGTGAGTTCCACAGTTTAGCTTTTACCGTGTGGATGAGTCCTTTATTCTTAATAATAATAATTTATTATTTATACCCTGCCCATCTGGCTGGGTTTCTCCAGCCACTCTGAGCGGCTTCCAACGGAATATTACAATACAAAAACCTATTAAACATTAAAAGCTTCCCTAAAGATGTCTTCTAAAGGTCTGGTAGTTGTTGTTCTCTTTGACATCTGCTGGAAGGGCGTTCCACAGGGCAGGCGCCACTACTGAGAAGGCCCTCTGCCTGGTTCCTTGTAACTTAGCTTCTCACAGTGAGGGAACTGCCAGAAGGCCCTCGACGCTGGACTTCAGTGTCCGGGTAAAATGATAGGGGTGGAGACGCTCCTTCAGGTATACTGGACCGAGGCCGTCAGTCCAGTATACCTGAAGGTATACTGAAGGCCGTCTTAAAGTTTCCAACATCCAGAAGGAAAAACTTTCCATTAGGGCATTTGGTTGGCCCCCCATGAGGACAACAGACGGTGCAGGGATAGATGGGCCAGTGGCCTAATCCAACAGGTTATTCTTATGCATGTGTTATTTTTCAACTGCCTTTTAGTCTGGCTCTCTAAGCATTACAAAACCCTGGCTGAATCCGCTGGACAGGAGATAAAGGAACAGTTTGCTTGTGGCACGACAGGCTCTCTAAAAGCTCTCCAATATCCTCATCCAGCACCTTAGATTCAAACAACAATACCCTGGTGGTGAATGAACACAAACAAACACAAAAAAACCCCAGGTTGTGCATCCATTAACCAATCATTTCCCCTTCCCCCCTGCCCTTTCCCTAACACACGGCCACGGTTTGAAAAGTCTGGAACGCAACTCTTTTCGTCCACATTAATTGCTTCAAGCGGGGGCCCTCTCCTCAGCTTATAGCTGTGGCCTTTTTTTTTCTTGGGAAGAGAAAAGGCGCACACTTCAGTTTCCCATACAATAACAATTAAAATACACACAGACATACATACACACAAGCAGAGAGAGGGCGAAGTTAATAATTTGACCGTTTGGCAACATATGGGAGTCTCTTCGAAATTGCCTACTTAGGAATAAATAACAGATGGTAAAAGACAAGTGTCGGGAAAAGCATGTGCCTCTTTATTTCCAAAATATAAAATTTAAAAGGGAGGCCGAGAGCGACAGCATCCGGTCTCAGAACCCTCTGCAGAATAATTCTTTCTGACTCAACACAGCTTTGGATCCGCTTTAGATGGACGTTGTTGTTAGGTGTTTTTTATTTTAAAAAAAGAACTAGGAAGGAGAGAGAGAGAGAGAGAGAGAGAGAGAGAGAGAGAGAGAGAGAACCTCAAGCAATTTTCTGGTTTATACACCGAACTGCTCTTTTCCTCTTGATTGATTGAGCCCAGTTGTCAACCATTTCCATAAAGTCGCAGGGAAAGAAAAGGTCCCCTGGTGGGCAGCCAAGGGGCTCTGATGCAAAACTTCTAATATGTTTTATTGAAACTTGTTCTTCCAAAAAAAAAAAAAAAAAAAAAGCGGGGAATAAAAGGCATTGGGGAGGGGAGGGCAAAAAAAGGCATTTACTTTGTCTTTCGAAGGAGCTATTGAAGTGAGGACAAGTTTTTGCCTTCAAAGTGGATGACAATTAACATCTAGGTAATTATGGGCCTTTTTTTTAAAAAAAAAAGGAGAAGGGGGGAAGTATCCTTACGCCCCCAAAACCGAGGATATGTGGAAGCCTCCTGCAGGGGGTGCCTGTAATTGCTGCGGTAACGAGCAGGCGAGATTGCGCTCAGCTAAAATCCAAAGTGGCCTTGAAGGTTTGAAAATTAAAGGTTCGTTGTGATGAAAGAAGGGGGAAAATGACACGTTGTGAATGGTGTAGAGAGAGAGAGGAGGCAGAATGGACGGCAGTTTTTTAAAGCACTCTGGAAGGTTTCAGCCCCCCCCCCCCCCGGGGACATGAGCAAAGCAGCCTCGATTTCACAGGAACGGGGTGCTCAGTGATGGAGTAACTGTGTTCCAAGTTTGAGAAGGTGAAATGAGAAGAAGAAGAAGAAGAAGAAGAGTTTGGATTTGATATCCCGCTTTATCATTACCCGAAGGAGTCTCAAAGCGGCCAACATTCTCCCTTCCCTTCCTCCCCCCCATAACAAACACTCTGTAAGGTGAGTGGGGCTGAGAGACTTCAGAGAAGTGTGACTGGCCCAAGGTCACCCAGCAGCTGCATGTGGAGGAGCGGAGACGCGAACCTGGTTCACCAGATTACGAGTCCACCACTCTTAACCACTACACCACACTGGCTCAAGTCAAGACATAGAATCATAGAATTATAGAGATGGAAGGGATCCCAGGGGTCATCCAGTCCAACCCGCTTAATGCAGGAATCTCAACTAGCATCCATGACAGGTGCTAATCTAAACTCTGTGTAAAAACCTCCAAGGAAGGAGAGCCCACAACTGCCTGAGAGAGTCCGTTCCACTGTCAAACAGCTCTTACTGTCAGAAAGTTCTTCCTGATGTTTAGTTAAGATCTCCTTTCTTGTAACTTGAAGCCACTGGTTTGAGTTTAACCCTCTGGAGCAAGTTTGCTCCATCTTCCATGTGACAGCCCTTTGGATATTTGAAGATGCCTGTCATATCTCCTCAGTTTCCTCTTTTCCAAGCTAAGCAGCCCAGCTCCTTCAACCATTCCTCATAAGGCTTGCTTTCCAGACCCTCGATCATCTTGGTCGCCCTCCTCTGCACACATTCCGGCTTGCCAATATCCTTCTTAAATTGTGGCACCCAGAACTGGACACTGTACTCCAGGTGTGGTCTGACCAAGGCAGGACAGAGTGGGACTATTACTTTCCCCTGACCAGGACACTATAGGTGTTGCTGCAGTGTAGAATAATATCACCTTTCTTTTACCTTTGCCTTCAGCCCCACAATAAAAAAATCTAAGGGGGCAGGCACCCCCCCAAAAAAAATTGATGGACGTTGCCATTCAAATGGTGTGCATGCATCAGATCACAATCAATTATGCAGCATAGGCTTACCCCCCTCCCCCCAATACTTTATTCAGGTTGGCACCCCTGGCCTTTGCTAACCCTGCTATGAGTTCAAGACAGACAAAGGAACAGTTTTCAAAACGTATACTCTGAGTAAAACTTATTTGAAGACCATTCTGAGGCTGCAGCAAATTTCCACATGGAAGCACCTGCTGAGAATCGAAAGTCGCAAAATTCTGTTCATGACCCTGGGCATAGAGTCAGAGGCTACAGAGGCATCAGCTATGAAACAAGGCCAGGTCTAGGACTTCCAGCCAGCTGCTGCAGAACAAGTGACCACAGCGCCTGAGGCCCTGGAAGAATGTCCTGCACTAGAAAGACCGAGAGCTGGGTTGCTCAGAGGCCCCTTCTTCCTGTGGGCCTGAGAAACCAAATGCCTCTCACATTGCACACCAGGAGGTGGGCTACAAAATGGGAAAGGGACATCTGCCTGGCCTGTTAAGAACCTGAGGTTCTTCTTCTGAGCCTAGAAGAAGCAGCCCAGGGGGCAGAGGCTTAAAATGCCTCAGGCTGCTCTCAATGGCAATGAGAGCAAGTGGCTCATTTATTACTAAATTTATTATTATTATTTATATACCACCTATCCCCCAGACCAGGGCTCAAGGCAGCTTACACAAACTGAAACAACACAGATAAAAAACAAAAAACTAAACTAAAGACATATAAAACACCATTATTTTAAAAAGTAATTAAACCTGAATAGGATAAAAACAATATTAAAAAAACCACCAAATGTATTAAAACACAGATGACAGAAACAGCACAGCACTATTTAAAGCCCCACCCTTAAGAAACAGTCAATTCTCAAAGAACAAAACAGTCTTCCCTTGCCTGTGGAAGGACAAGGAGGGAGCTAGACTGGCTTCTCCTGGAAGGGAGTTCCAAAACTCCAAAGAACCAGACCTTTAATTGCAGGAATTAACAGGGGTATGGCAGTTACAGGAACGAGGGGAAAGGACTAATGCAGGAGATGGGCAAATTCTCCTACCTTGGCATATTCCATGAGGTCGCTTCGGCCTCGAAAGCGGTTGTAGAATTCCGGCATTCTCCAAGGAGCAATGATCTGCAGAGAATGGTGGGAAAGAACTAGTTATTTGGGGGGCGCTGTCAGCAAATATGAGTTTGGTAGAATCAGGTTCCAACATAAAATCAAGGCCAGAGTAACCAATGGCTTCTAGCCGCAATGTGTTCCATCTCTGCTGTCAGAGGCACTATGCCCCTGAATACCAGTTGGTGGGAATCACATAGGGAGTCACGTAGGGAGAGTGCTGCTGCACTCAGGACCTGCTTGTGGGCTTCTCATCATGGGCATCTGGTTGGCCACTGTGAGAACTAAGATGCTGAACTAGATGGGTCACTGGCCTGACCCAGGAACCAGGCTCTTCTGATATTCTTCTGCCAGAAGCTGAAGAACAGGATCCACTATTAGTCCTCCTTAATCAGAGGACATGGCTAACTTAAGAACATTCATTCCAGTTAGTCTCCTCTGAGTAGAGCTTGGTAGGATATAACCCCAGCAACATTTGGAAGATAAATTATAGGCCGCTTTCACACCATACATTCAAAGCGCTATGATGCCACATTTAACAGCCACAATTTCCCAAAATAACTATTGGAGCTGTGCGAGCTATTTTCATGATTATATGCATTTTTATGCACACTTTACCCTAGTGTATGCATTTTTATTTATTTGGGGGGCACATTACTTGGCTGGAGAAGGGCAAATTTCAGAGTGCAATTTCCAAAACGTGCAAATTTGGGTTGGTTCACCTAGAAATGAGACCAGAGTTGGATTTCTCCCCCTTAGACCTGGTCCACAAGGCGAAGACCAACCCCTTGGGGGCAGTGGGATTACCTGCTAAGACACATGGGGATACTTTGAAAAGCTGGTATCACTGGATCAAGTTCATCAGTTTTGTTGAATCAAACTAAATAATTTTAACTGGATTTTCAATAAATGCTAATTCATTGTTACTGTTTTGAGTCTTATTGCATTATTATCTTCTTTAGCGAGTCATGCAAACTGCCATTCAGAATAATGAGTTTCTGGAACCAAGGTGATAGTGGCCTGGAAAAGTTTGGGGACCACAGCTCTGGAGACTTCCCCCAAAACCAGCTACTAGAATGAACCCTTGCCTGGAGTAGAGAGAGTTTCAAAGCTCTTTTGGATAGCCAGGAGCACTGGCCATTAAGCATCTCCTGCATTAATCTCACCAAACAAAGGTAATCCAAGATGCTCTCAAGCTGTTACTGTAACTTAATGACCTGCCCAAGGCAAGGTGCAATTCAGGTGTCCATTTCGCCTTCTCCAGTTTGGGTTAAAACAGGAGGCCGATTAAAAGATCAGAACAACCCATTCGAAAGCCAATAGATTTGACAACCAATTTTCTGGTTTTTTATGTAACTCAAAAGAACTGACTTTGAGTTTCAGTTGTTCGGCTGGGAAGGGATATCAGCTAAAATAGGATTGCCTTCAGATGGGCATCAGCAAAAAAAAGGGGGAGGGAATTGTGTGTAAGACAACAGAATGGAATTCTAGAGTACAGTATATTGAAGCTTCAGGGATCAGGCAATTAACAGGTTAGAACAATGGTTCCCAAACTTTTTCTGGCTACTGCCCTCTTGGTTCCATACACTCATCTCCAATGTTCCCTACCCTATAAAATAGCAATATTCAGAATAGCAGTTTGCAGGCCCCACTAAGGAAGATAGCAGCACAATAACATTCAAAATAGTAACAATTAATTGCACATTTATTCAAAATCCAGTTAAAATTATTTAATTCAGCAAAACTGCTAAATTTGATCCAGAAATGCTAACTTTTCAAATATGATGGTCATTTACATATCCACCAGCACCCTCTGCTGCCCACTTGTCTCTTAGCACCCCCACAAGTAATCCTACTGCCCCCCAGGGGGCGGTATCACTCAATTTGGGAACCACTGGGTTAGACAAACAGAGGCCACATTTGAATCATATATTTAAAGCACTATGATACCACTTTAAACAGTTATGTTTCTGCCCCTGCAAAGAATTCCAGGATCTGTAGTTCATTATTGGTGCTGAGAGTTGTTAGGAGGCCCTCTTCCCCTCCCAGGGCTACAGCTCCCAGAGTGGTTTAAACAACGAAGCTCTCGTCTTAGGGAAATTCTGGGAATTGTAGTTCTTGGGAGGGGAACAGGGGTCTTCTGCAATCACCAGGGAGAATAAACTCCCCCATCTCATGCTATGAATCAGCATCCCAAGTGAGGCCCAATTCAGTTTGATTTTCTATTCCCCCCTAAAACAAATGCCCCTTCCGATAATTTATCAACTTTGTTTTGATGGGAGATCATCAGTGCACTGGTACAGCTCCTTACCTTGATCTGAGGGCAGATGGCATAGTAGGTGAGCTCAAAGCGAATTTGGTCATTACCCTAAAAGGGATAGAAGAACACAGAGTACAATCAAACACTCCTGAATCGCAGGCAGGTTTCAAATCCTGCCATGCTGATCTAAGGCTAGCATTTTTTTCCCTATCCCACTGTGACTGACTGGCTGCAGACTGACTGAGGTTCACTAGGAAAGCTGAGAAAGGCCAGCTCTTCACGAGAGCCCCCAATTGCTTCCTTTTGCTGACTTTAAAGCTTCTAGTCTTCATTGCAACTCTTGAAAAAGAGCTTTATGGGGAGATACATCAATAACTCTTGATTTAATACCCGTACAGACCTTCTTTTCTCTAAATTAAAAAAAGATAAACTTAAGGTTTGGTTTACACTGGCATCCTATAAAAGGTTCTTTTAGCAATTAGGGATAGGCAATCAGTCAATTTGGGTCTCTTATTTATTGGATAGTCGACATTTCCATAGAAGCTGTCATTTTTTTAGTTTAAAAAAAATATCGCAAAGCCTGTATTTGTAGCAGTACCATGCCACTTTAAACAGTTATGGTTCCCCTCAAAGAATCCTGGGAACTGTAGTTTGTTAAGGGTGCTGAGAGTTGTTAGGTGATCCCTGTCATCCTACAGAGTTGCAGTTCCCAGTGTTCCTTGGGAAAGGGGATTGATTGTTAAACCACTCTGGGAAATGTAGTTCTGTGAAGGGAATAGGGGTCTCCTAACAATTCTCAGCACCCTTAACAAACTACAGCTCCCAGAATTCTTTAGGGGAAGTCATGACTGATTAAAGTGATATGATACTGTTTCAAACAAAGCATTAATCAGAAGAATGGAGGGAAGAGGATAATTAGCATCATGGAACATGAAGGGGGGGAAGGTTAACCTGTTCCACTATCTGCAGGAAAGTTTCAAGTGCATTCTGGATATTTAGGTTTATGCACGTAAAGCAGATTAAAGTGTTCTGTCACCCTGGCTTTAAAAGAGAGATACCTTTGCAGTTAGGAAAGTGAAGGGGAAATGCCTGAGAAGAGTGGGGTGAAGGAATGATTAATGGGAAGATGTGTAAAACCCTGCCAGCAAATCCAGAGATTAGCAGGATGAATACTCCTTTATAGTACACCCTCATTGCAAACAAACTCTCCTATATTGTATAACCTCCCTGGAAACAAATGAGAAAACATACTCATTAAGGTCTGGGCATAGCCTAACCTCTCCATTGGTTTTGTACAAGCAAATCAGGAGGATATTCAATAAACAGGTCATCTGGAGTAGTCCAGAGTTCCCACTTGCGACTCACAAGCTGTAGGAAGAGGTAATAAGTGTCAGGGAAAGCACCTATCTTTTAATGAGAACTGTAGCTAATGGCTTGATGGGCTCCCCCTGTACATCAATGGGCATGGTACACCCCCAGACAGTGTCTTTCTCTAATTAGCCTTCTCAGTGAGCGTGTAATCCCTCGCCCATCTGCTTACCATTATTGCAAAAGGCAAATACTGGCACAAAGCCATCCCAAAGATGGATCGTTCCACTCAGTTATCAACCAGCGGGGCTGGGGTCTGGTCTGTTTGATGTCACCAGGTGCACATACATCTCACAATTTTCAAAAGCAAGAAGTGTGTCAGATTCCAGTGGGGAGGGGGACCTCTGCTTTGATTTGTAGTCAAAGTTTCTAGTCCCTATGGGACACTTGAAAGAGCTTCTGGTCATCATGGTTCAGAATTAAGGGCTGATTTAAACAGGAACACGGGAAGCTGCCTTCTCCCGAGTCAAACCGTGGGGTCCCTCTAGCTCAGTGCTGCCTACCCTGTCTGGCAGCTGCTCTCCAGAGCTTTCAGGAAGAGGGTCTTTACCCAGCCCTGCCTGGAGATGCCCATGGGGATGGAACCTGCAACTTTCTGCCTACAAAGCAGGTAGCCTACAACTCAGCTAAGCCCCTTCCCCTAAAAGTTAAGATTCCATCCTCCTAGTTCTGAATAAAGGATGGGAATTATACAGAGACTCAGGAAGCTGTCAAACCATTGCACCACCAGTACTGTCTACACTGACCAGCAGCAGCTGCTCAGGGTTTCAGGGCAGGGTGCTGGGGATTGAACTTGGAGGTCTTCTGCATGCAAAAGCAGGTGACCTCCTAGCCTTCCTGTCAAGGAGAGCTAGTGTGGAAAAGAGGTTAGAGTGTTGGACTAGGACCTGAGAGACCAGGTTTCAAATTGCTGCCTGGCCGTGAAGCTTACTGGGTAACCTTGGGTTGCCACTCACTCTCAGCCTAACCTGCCTCACAGAGTTGTTGTGGGGATTAAATAACGAGTGTGAGGACCACGTATGCCACCTTGAGCAACTTGGAGGAAAAGGTGGGATTCCAAAAAACAGTCCCTTTACACGGTGAGGAGATAACTCAGAAGGTCCATATTCTGGAGCAGTGCTTCCCAAACTTAGCAACGACTGCACACCGCTTTTGAGAGTTTACAGTTTTACCACTGCACCCCTTCTTGTGTGGAGACAATTGGGGGGTTAGTTGGGGAGCATGACCTTTGACCTATCACTGTCTGAGAGCCTAGACTGCCTCACAGGGTTGTTGTGAGGTTGCAAGTGGGTAGCAGGACAACCATGTGCGCCGTCTTTGAAGAAAGGCAGGGTATAAATGTAATCACAGGTAATAAACAGTGCCCGTGGAAATTAGGTGGAGATGTTCTTGAGGAGAGGGCTGGAAAGAGAATACACATGGCTAAACTTGTTCCTGACTGCAGGAGCCTCCAGGGACTATTACAAAACACTCTGGAGGAAACATCTATTAGAACACTCATTTCCCTTGCAGGCCCCAAACAGCCCATCTGCTGCCCAGACGCAAGGTCCTGCAGATGGCGCGCGGTGCATTAAAGAAGTTGGCAATGCAACCAGAGGATGGACTGCTTTGGAGAGGGGGAATCAGGTTACTGGTTCTCCTGGCCTCCCTAACCATTTCCCCTATGAGAGAATGGTTGCAGCATTTGGGACATTTCCGTTTAGAGGAAAGACAAGAGGGGACACAACAGATATTATGAAATTATGCATGACACAGCGAAGGTGTATAGAGGCAGGTCTCTCTCCCTTTCTCATAAGAGGATTTCCCAAACTTGGGCCTACAGCTGTTTTTGGCCTACAGCTCCCACCATCCCTAGCCAGCAGGAGCAGTGGTCAGGGATGATGGGAATTGTACTCCAAAAAACAGCTGGAGGCCCAAGTTTGGGAAACCCTGCTCTAGAACTTGTGGCAACCCACTGAAACTGAATGTTGGAAGCTTCAGGACAGATGGAAGAAAGTCTTTATGCAGCGCACAGTTAAACCATAGAACTCGTTCCCGCAGGAGGCAGTGATGGCCACCAGCTTGGAGGGCTTTAAAAGAGGACTGGGCAAATTCACAGACGGGAAAGCTGTTCCTTCATGGCTACTAGCCACAATGGCTGTGCTCTGCCTTCCAAAGCTGAAGGCAGTGGTGCTTTTGACCACCGGCTGCTGGAAACCACAGGAGGGGGTAGTTGTGCTCAAATCCTGCCTGCAAATTTCCCATTGGGGCATCTGGTTGACCACTGTGAGAACAGGATGGCAGTCCATCTCCCCTGTAGGTCCAGGGAGATTTTTTTGATTTTTTTATTCTTTTGAGCTCACATAAGCCGTTGTTTATTTCATTCCTCTCAACACCCAAGCAGTGAAGTTAATGGACTGGAATCAAAGGGGAACAGAGATCAGAGCAGCCTTTAATGGCCACGAAAAGCTTCATCCCTGATTCACCAACAGTCCACAGGCACTCCTTGGAAGGTTGCTGGGGGTCCATTGCACAGTCTCTCTCCCCCCTCTGCTGGACAGTTCCTGCCTTGTCAAGCCAGAGAAACTCTGAGTCAGCAACTTTAGAATGGGAAGGAAGCGGCTTTAAAAACACGGTTTCATTGCACCCTCTCGTGGAAAGAAGCCTGCTATACAACTTTCTACACCAACAACAGAAATAAAGAGCACTTATTATTTCCATATTGATTTCCAAATTATTTCCGAAGTGAGACCGAGAATGAGAGCTGTAACTTCACTAGAATGAGATTTGAATGGGTGGCTTCTTATTTTAAACCCCCTGTTTTATAATTTTATAATTTAAAATTATAAAACAGATATGGTAGAATCAAAGAATTGTAGGGTCGAAAGAGACCTAAGGATCATTTAGTCCAGCCCCCTGCAAGGCAGGAACGACAGCTGGAGAATCCCTGGTTGCTGGAAGCCACAGGATGGGAGTTTGCTTTTGTGGTTGAATGTTTTGTAGTTGCGTTTTCCACACACATCCGGTCAGCCAGTGTGAGAACAGAATGCTGAACTAGATGGACCCCCTTTGGCCTGACCCAGAAAGCTCTTACGTTTTTATGCCCTGGGATTAAAGGATCATCTAGTCCACAAATAGAGAGACTGTGTGGTTCTCCAGAACTTGTTGGACTAACATCTTGTTGGGCTACAATCCCTGATTGGGCACCAACTCCCATCAACCACCAGTCAGCATGGCCAATGGCCAGGGATGATGGGATTTGTAGTCCATTAACATCCAGAGGCCTCAGGTTCCCACTCCCTCTGCTCCCACCCGATTGTGGCATTTCCTTTCAGCTGAGCTGTGCGCACCACTGCCATCATTCCAGCTTCATCGGAAGACACATTCATTTCTCTGGGCATTTGAAGAAACAGCGACTGGGGTTTGATGGGATAGGATTTCTTGTCTGTAATACTGTGCAAACTGTTCCCCCTGAAGATCTCTGCATTGCAGAGCAGGTGCCCCAGGAATCTTGGGGTTCCTCAAGCGGTTGCTTAGGCTTAACATGCTTCCATGGTTAAATAGATGAGCCAGCCAGCCAGCAACTCCAGGGCAACAGATGGACTCTCCCCTCTGCCGGAAAGCAGCTTAATTTTTAACCGAAAAAGAAAACAGGCTGTCCAGATTTGCAAAAGCATGGCATCCAGTCTTCTTGAACAACCCCAAAGGGCATAGTCCGAAAAGGCTACATTGTCTTCCTCCCGCCCCTACCCCAACTAGGGATGGGTTTCATGAGAATTCCAGATCTAGTTTTGTTTTTAAAACCAGCTTCTAGTTCTCATGTTTGTGCAGTGCCATTTTAAAAGGCTATCTTTTGATTCAATAGGACTGAATACACATTTAAAGCACTTTTAAAGCAAATTTCCCAGCAGCCCAAGAGCCCTGGGGTCCATAGTTTATGCCTCACAGAGCTATATTTCCCAGTAACCTTAAATTACAGCTCACACGATTGGGGGGTGTATTTTAAATGTCTGATGTGTACACAGCCTAAGGGTTGATTAGGTTGCTTTTCCATGAAACCCCAGTCCTAAATTATGGGCTGTCTATGGCAGAGCACCTGTTTGACATGTAGAAGTTCCCAGGTTCAGTCCCTGACATCTCTAGATAGGAGCTGGTAAAACTCTGGAAAGCCACTGCCAGTCAGTGCAGACAATGCTGAACTAGATGTATCAGCTGCCTGGCTCAGTATAAGGCAGATTTATATTCCTATTTAATTCAGTCCTTTATTCTATGAGGACTAGAATCTTGGGTCGCATCTACATCATACCTTTAAAGCACCCTCAAGCCCTTTGAATAGCCATGGCTCCATGAGGTGGTCTCCAAGCAACTCTTAGGCTAAGCAATTGAGGCCATTGAAAGAGCAAATGGGGCACTGCCCCCAATATAACCCAATATGAACGTAAGAAGAGCGTGCTGGATCAGGCCAAACACCCACGCATCCTGTTCTCACGGTGGCCAACTTTATGCCTGCAACAAACCTGCAAACAGGACCTGTGAGCAAGGGCCCTCAACTCTCCTGTGTCTCCTAGAAACTGTGGAGGCAGAGCAAAGGCATCATGGTTAGTAACCATTGATATCTCTCTCCTCTATAGATTTGCCTTATCCTCTTCTAAAGCCATCCAAGTTAGTGGCCTTCACTGCTCCCTGCAGGTGTGAGTTCCATAGTTTAACTATGCACTGCAGTGCTCTTGTTCAAAGAAAACATGAAGTTGTTACAGTAAGTCGCTGGGCGACTCAGGGCAACCGTGAACAGATGCTGGTTTGACAACAGCCACATTCACTGCCCATGGAGGTGCTGAAAAATAAGGCAAGCTGTCTCCCTAGCTGGTTTGGGGGTCACCCCTGGTTCTGGTGCAGGTCAAATAAATACGCCCCTGCCTCCCTCGTTCTCTTAGATTCAGGTGGATGACTAGGGCAGCTCGGAAAGGTCCTTGCAGAAACACACATGTGTGCAACAGTAGAGGCCTGGCTGGAAAGCTTACAGCCTGCTGCCACTACACGGGATAATGATTGAGGAAAATGAAATACGAATTGGCCCTGCCCCATAGCTTGACCAGTCACGGCTAGGAGCTAGGTGGAGTCATAGATCTAAAAAAATGTTTAGACTGACACATGCTGACCTGTTTCCGTATTGACCTGAAATGTTCATTTTGGGCTTTTCAGAAGTACATACAGTGGTACCTCTGGTTGCGAACAGGATGCGTTCCAGAGGCCCGTTCGCAACATGAAAGGAACACAACCCGCAGTGGCGCGTTTGCGCACACACGGGTTGCGATTTGTCGCTTCTGCGCATGCGCGTGATGTCATTTTGCACGTCTGCGCATGCGCGAGCGGCGAAACCCAGAAGTAACACGCTCTGTTACTTCTGGGTCACCGTGGGACACAACCTGAAAAACTGTAACATGAAGCAAACGTAGCATGAGGTATGACTGTAAAGGCAAGAAGGGCAGGGGGAATGTCGGCTCGCAATGGCACTCACCTGAGAGGTGCTGGAACTGCACTCCAGCACGCTCCGGTTGAATAAAAGCACTGATGCACCTCATGAAGAAGTGCTTCCTTTTATCTGTCCTGAATCTTCCAGCCAGCTGCCACCTGCCCACAACCAATCCAGGGAGTGGCACTGCCTGACAGCTTCCTTGTCTTTCTTAAGTCTCAGTGTTGTCCTTGTAGAACCCAGCAGAGGAAAGATGGGGACAGAACTGGAATCAGCTGGCTCTGGCGCCACCTACTGCTGGGCTTTCTGCCTTACATCCCGCCAGTCTCAATGAGCACCAGTCGTCAAATGCTTGCTTACCTTGCCTGTAGCTCCATGGGCAACATACTGGGCACCTTCTTTCTGCGCTATTTCCATCTGCTTACGGGCAATGCAGGGCCTGGCCAGTGAGGTGCCCAGGAGGTATCTGTCCTCGTAAATCGCGTTGGCTTGGACTGCCGGCCAGATGAATTCCTCCACAAACTCTCTGCTGATATCTTCAACGTAAACCTGAGACCGATGGAGAGGAGGAGAGGGGATGCGATTGTTCCCAGTTATTTATCAGAAGCTGGAGGGAGGCATATTTTGAACTCAGAACCCTGCCAAGGGGTGAAGGGGGCAAGTAAAGCCTGCCCCAACAATTACATTCCTCGTCTGACAGCCTGATTCAGGTGCCCGCCCTCCCCGCTTCAGAAAGTTGGCAATCCTCACAACAGCTATAGAAATACAGTTTTAAAACAGTAATACAAGGCTGTATTTTACAAAAGTTACAAAGAGTGCCTAGTAAGTATATTAATGCACAACTAAGCTGTGCTTAGTGATCCCAAGTGCAAACTCTGTGGTGCAGGGCCAGCCCAAGACATTCTGCTGCCTGAAAACCAAAAAATGGCATCACATCCCCCCACCCCCACCCCACCATGCAACCTCTTGCTAGAGCAGGGTGAGGTCAGCCTGGGGCTGACTTTGCCTGGCTTCAGCTTGGGCAACAGTTTTCCAGTGGTCCCCTTCGGTGGCATTAACTTGAATAAAATATTGGGGAGGGGGGTACTGCCCAACACCCAACCGAAAGGTCGACAGAAGGAAGGAGGGAGGGAGGGAGGTTGGAGCCAAGTGAGTGCAGCCCAGGGAGAGGCCCCCAGCCCAGTGTAGCCTTCCTCTCTCGCCCAGCACTTCTGAGGCCCAGGCAGTCAGGCACCAGGCATGGGAGGTGGCACTGCCCAGGCTGGGGCCAGTGCTGAGGGGCTCCTGTTGTCAAGCTGCAATTGGCATGGCCACCTATTGGCAGCCATGTGAACTGCAGCATGATGACAGTCTTAGATTTTATGTCTATAGCAGTGTTTCCCAAATGTTTTTGGGCAACGGCACACCTGTGTACTAAAAAAAAATCTCGCGGCACACCACCATTAAAGCCCCGCCCCGTGACGTCAGCGCGCAGCGTCACGCCGGGAGGGACGCACAAAAGTGAACGTTTTTTCCCTCGGCAGCTCCTCTCAGCTGCGCTCAATCCGCCTCGGAGCGCAGGAGCGATGCCTCTCTCTGGCTCTCCCTCCGCGCAGGCTGAGGGAGGGAGGGAGGGAGGTGCGCGTGTGACCCGTCTCTGCTGGGAGACCAAACCCAGCGAGACAGAGTCGCGCGGAGGCGCCCAGGCAGCGCTGCCGGCTGCGAGGAGGAGCGCCAGGCAGCAGCAGGAGGCGCGGCCTCTCCTCGCCGCCCCCGCCCCGCCTCTCGCCGCCCGACTCGCCCGCCTCCCTCCAGGCATCTTGCGGCACACCAGCCGGTGTCTCACGGCACACTCGTGTGCCGGGGAACACCGGTTGGGAAACACTGGTCTATAGGAAGATTTATACTATGAGAGTATTTCTGTGCTGCCATTGTAGGCAACTTCCTCCCACGCCATCATTTCATATACACAGCTGTAGAGGCAACTTTCCAAATAATTCCCAGAGCAATCCACTTCTGAGCAATGCTTCTGACCTGTTAATAATGCATGCATAACATTCTCTCCCATCAACCTGACAAACTAACCCTGCAAATTAGGCCAGTCTGACAGCTCTGTGGATTTGCAACCCATTTGATTGACTGTTAGCATGTGGAGGGGAGGCTTAGGAATCACCTTTTCGGCTCCCAAGGAAAGTGCTTTCTTTCTTGCCTTCTCAAAATCATCCTCTTGTCCAATGTTGGCCTGGAAGAGTAGACACCGTGCCATATATTAATATTTGTTTTGGGGTAAAAGGGGTGGGGAGATGGAAGACACACGTAGATCAGATTCTTTGCTGAACTGTGGCTAACCCAGAATTTCAGCCAGAACTGACCCAAGATTTAACCAAGTCTTACTGCAAAATAGAAGGAGAAGGATACTGTGGAGTTGGAAAAGGTTCAGAAAAGAGCAACCAAAATGTCCCCCTGTGAGGAAGGATTGCAGTGTTTGGGACTTCTTTGTTTAGATAAAGTGGATAGAAGAAGAAAAAACATTTCCCCCTTTCTCATAACGCTAGAACTCATGGATCTCCAACAAAGGTGAATGTTGGAAGATTCAGGGTGCTTAAAAATATGTCCTTTTTGCAGTGCAAACTATGGAACTTGCTTCTACAGGAGGCATGAATGGCTGCTAACCTAGATGGCTTTAAAATAGGATTAGACAAATTCATGGAAGAGGGTAAAGCTGGCTGCAATATCAGTTGCTGGAAACCACAGGAGGGGAGAGCTGCTCTTATGCTCAGGTCCTGCTTGCTCAGCAGCGTAGCAACCCCCACTGGCACCTGGGGAAGACCAAAGTTGTTGAGCTGTTTTAGGGCAGCCACCAGAATTCCATAGCTGCTGATTTTAGGGATGGGAAGTGGCTCTGACCCCCTGCAGAGTCCGAAATGCCCCGTTACCACCATGCCACCCTCAAGCTCCCCTGCTGCCCAGAATCCCACCTCCAGATGCATAGCACCCACCTTGCTGCACTACAAACCTCTGTGCTACCCTAAAGACCCCCATGCCACCCTATGCCACTCCCACCCAGTGCGGACTGCCCCCCCCCCTACGCTACTGTGCTTGCTGTTTCCCACAGGCATCTGAGAGGGCCTGGTGAGAACAGGATGCTGAGTATACCTGAAGGAGCATTTCCACCCCCATCGTTCTACCCAGACACTGAGGTCTAGCGCCGAGGGCCTTCTGGCAGTTCCCTCGCTGTGAGAAGCCAAGTTACAGGGAACGAGGCAGAGGGCCTTCTCGGTAGTGGTGCATGCCCTGTGGAATGCCCTCCCACCAGATGTCAAGGCAATAAGCAACTATCTTACTTTTAAAAGACAACTGAAGGTGGCCCTGTTTAGGGAAGTTTTTAATGTCTGATGCTGTATTGTTTTTAATATGTGGTTGGAAGCCGCCCAGAGTGGCTGGGGAAACCCAGCCAGATGGGCGGGGTATAAATAAATAAATTTATTATTATTATTATTATTATTATTATTATTATTATTATTACACCTATAGCCCTTCCTCTCCTGGATCCTGTTTGAACTTCACCTCGTCAACTTACCAAGTAAGCGATGACCTTGTAGCCTTGTTCCTTCAGCCAGACCAGGATGCATGAGGTGTCCAACCCCCCGCTGTAGGCAAGGACCACGACGCCTTTGCTCTGAGACATGGTCTCTATCAGTAGAAACAGAAATGATTCCTCACACTGGGTACCAGACGGAGGTTGGGACAAAGACTCTCCAGTCTCCTCCCCCCCCCCCCACAACAACAGTGGTCTTTTCAGTGGTGGGTCCGCAGCTGCAGAATGTTCTCTCCAATGAGGTGCACTTTTCTCCATCATTATTAAATTTCAGGAGGAACTTGAAAGCCCCAGGGAATTCAGTGGCTGAGGAATACTCTTCTTGGCAACCAGAAGATTGGCCTTGGGCACATCCCTATTTCACTGGAATTTTTATCCCAGGGATTCGAAACCCTTTTTCCTGCCTGAGGGCCACATTCCCTTCTGTGCAACCTCCCAGGGGCCAGGGGCAAAAGTGGGTGGAGCAAGAAATGCAAATTTTACATTTGGATAGTAGGCTAGTTTCCATAGACACTCTCTCACACATCCATTTCTCTAGCCTCCATTCAGACAAGGAAGAGGCATGATCAGAGTTCAAGGACACATCCCATCTAGGGAAAGAGACTCAAGGGGGGGGGGCAGGGCTGGTGGGGAAAGAGACATGGGGAGGTCTTTGTGTGGCAGAGGAGGAGGTGGTATAGCCTAGAGAAAGCCCCAAAGGCCATACAGACTTGGAGGGTCAGATACAGCTGTGAGGGTTCCCCACTCCAGAAATCAGACCATGAGTCCACCCCTGTTTTAGATACCCAGGTCAAATCTGTGCCATACACTCTGATACCACTTCCCCCAAAACCACAGGTGAAATATACTCAGAGTCGCAAAGTGATTTCATGCTCTTTATTCAGTTCATAGTGGTGAGGAGGAATGAATGCAAGTCCCCTCAAAGTATCAGCTTTATATACATTATTTAAACAATGGGCTGCACATGATTGGCTAATTCTGGAATTCTACTGTAAGCCAATCAGGTTGTGGATTCACTTATATCTGGAGCATGATTGGGTGGTTCCTGCCAACCAATCATACTGCTGCATTGTTCTAGGACCAATCAGACTGTTGCATTCTGAATCCTATTGTTCTAGGACCAATCAGACTGCTGCAGTTTGGATCCTATTCAACTCAGTACATAACACCCCTCCCCTCTAAGTTCCAGTCCTGCCCGGGAGGTCGCATTCATAGTCCTCGAGGTACGCCGGCGGCCTACGTGTGTGTTGCGGCCTGTGGTGTTCCCTGGTCCGGGGTTCAGGTTCTGGCTCATGTTCCAAGATTGCTGGCTGTGATGGGCCTGTTTGGTCTGGCGCAACCGGCTCGCTCAGTCGTGGTTCTGGTTCCGGTGTCCTTTCGGCCTCGCGGGTCCTCTCTGTATTTACTGATTCTGCCTCTCCTGCTGGCCCCTCCTGCTCTATCGGCCTCACTGCCCCTCTGTTCCCTTGGGACTCCTCTGACCTTTCCTCCTCCTGGTTTTCTCCGGGGAATCGTCACCGTATCTGGTCGCAGTGGCGGCGCCAGCATTGCCCCCCATCCGTTAGCACCTCGTACGACACGGGACCAGTGACCCTGGTGACTGTGGCGGGTACCCATGCTGGGCCTGCCCCAAAATTCTTTGCGTACACTGGGTCCTGGGCCTCGAAGGTCCGGGGGTTCCTGCCTTCCCCCACCACTACCTCATTCTGAGCTCTATCAGGGTGAAGGCGGTCCAATCTGATTGCAAGGCGCCGACCCATTAGTAGTTCAGCAGGGCTCCGGCCAGTCGTTGAGCTGGGGGTGCTGTGCTGTGCTAGGAGGAATGTGGCAAGGCAGTACTCCCAATCCCCTTGCGTCATGCGGCGAAGGGTGTCCTTGGTGGTCCGGACCATGCGTTCTGCTTGGACATTGGTGGCAGGGTGGAATGGCGCCGAATGGATGTGGCGGATGGCGTTCTGCGCTGTGAAGGTTTGGAATTCTCCTGACGTAAATGCAGTCCCATTGTCTGAGATGAGTGTCAGGGAGCCCGTGGGTTGCAAACAGCCTGCGTAGTACCCGGATGGCTGCGGATGTAGAAGTGGACGGTACCAGTGCGACTTCGAGCCATTTGGTGTAGGAGTCCACCACTATGAAGAATGTTTTCCCCTGAAAGGGGCCAGCGAAGTCCACATGCAGGCGTGACCATGGTGCTCGGGCAGACTCCCAGGACTGGACTGGGGCCCTTGGGGTATCTGGGCGGGATTCTTGGCAGGCCTGTCAGTGTTTGACCCAGGCCTCTATCTCTCCGTCAATCCCCGGCCACCACACATAACTCCTGGCCAGGGCCTTCATTCTTACTACCCCTGGGTGTGTCTCGTGTAGGGCTGTGAGGACCCTTCTGCGGAGGGGCTGGGGAACAACGACCCTGCTTCCCCATAACAGGCACCCCTTGTGGGCCGACAGTTCATGTTTGCGGGTTGTGTAGCCAGCGAATTCTGGCCCAGGGCTGCTGCTGGGCCATCCCCTCCACACCCAGTCCAGGACCCGGGAGATGACCCTATCTTTCTTGGAATGGTGTGCAACTTATTGTGCCTGAATGGGGCGGTCAGGAAGCAGCTCCAGGCTCATAACCTCTTGTGCAGGTGCTGGGTCGGGGCCTGTTTCCGGTAGTGGTAGCCTGCTGAGGGCGTCCGCATGGCCCATCGCCTTCCCCGGGCGGTGAATCAGTGCATACTGGTAGCTGGCAAGGAAAATTGACCACCTGAGGATGCGAGGAGACAGCACTTGGGGGGTCTGCTTTTCGGGGGCAAACAAGCCAAGCAACGGCTTGTGGTCAGTCACCACGGTGAAGGGCCGCCCGTACAAGAAATCATGGAATTTTTTTACTCCCTTCACGATTGCCAGCCCCTCCTTGTCTATTTGCGAGTAGTTTCGCTCGGTTGCATTGAGTGTCTAGGAAAAGTATGATACCGGTACCTCTCTTCCATCCGGGAGTTGGTGTCCCAGGACAGCGCCAATGCCATAGGGCGAGGCGTCGCATGCTAGCACCACCGGCAGCCTCTCGTTGAAGTGTGCCAAGACCGAGTTTGAGACAAGCAAGTCCTTGACTGCCTGGAATGCAGCCTCCTGGCACTGGCCCCACACCCAAGGGGCCCGCTTGTCCAGGAGTCTGTGTAGGGGCTCCGCTACCGCCGCCTTGTGGGGAAGGAAGGAATGGTAAAAGTTCAATAGTCCCAAGAAGGCCTGAAGTTCAGTCTTGCTCTTGGGCGCTGGGGCATCACAAATGGCCCGTACCTTGTCCCCAGTCGGGTGGACCCCTTCTGCGTCCACCATAAATCCCAGAAAGTCCACCTGAGGCACTCCTAGTAGACATTTTTCCCGCTTCACCTTGAGACCCGCCGTCTGGAAACGGTGCAGAACGGTGCGGAAGCAGTCCTCAAACTCCTCTGGTATGGGCCCGGCAATCAACACATCATCGAAGAAGGGGGTGACGCCAGGAATCCCTTTAAGGAGCGAGTCCATTAGATTCTGGAATATGCCTGGTGCCACACTGACACCGAATTGCAGCCGCTTTACCCTGAACGCTCCTCTGCGCGTCACAATCGTCTGTGCCTCTGCTGTGGCCTCATCTACTGGCAGCTGTTGATATGCTTGGGCCAAGTCCAGCTTGCCAAAATTTTTCGACCCAGCCAGGGTGGCAAGGACATGGCTGACCACTGGCACTGGGTATGCATGGGCCGTGAGGGCCTTGTTTATGGTACATTTGTAGTCTGCGCAGATGCGGACTGAACCATTAGGCTTGACGGGTGTGACGATTGGGGTTTCCCAGGGGGCATTAGGCACTGGCTCCAGCACTCCTTGCTCCACGAGCCGGTCCAATTCCTCCTCTATACGGGGTTTCAGGGCGAACGGGACCCGGCAGGCCTTGAGCCTGACTGGTCGCACTGCAGGGTCAAGCTGTAGAGCAATGGGGGGCCCCATATACTGTCCCAATTTCCCATCGAAAACCCCTGGAAATTCCTTGCATATGGCGTCCATGTCCACTTGTAAGGTAGTGTGGTTCACCCCGGTGATGGCTAGCCCCAGTGGTCCAAATCATGCCAATCCCAGTAAGCTAATGTAGGGGCCCTTGACCACAAGCAAGTCCAGTTGCCGCGTCTGCCCTCGGTATTGCACCCTGAAGGTCCCCACCCCCATTGTGGGGACCTTACGTTTCTGGAAGTCCCGTAGGGTGAATGGGGCCGGCCTGAGTTTGGGACCCCCAGTAGGACACAGTTTCCTTAAGGTCCTTGCTGAGATTATGGATAGAGTTGAACCCGTGTCAAGCTCCATGAGGCACGGGGCCCCCTCTATCCGTACCTCTACATAAATTTTCTCTACTTTGGGGTGGGGCAACTGGTATACCTGGAAGTCCGTGAGCTCCGTCGAGTTGCCTTGGTGCATTGGGCCCCGGGACCTGGGGCTCTTGGATTGGTCATCTGATGCCTGGCATCGGGTGGACTGAGCTCGACACACCCGGGCGATGTGTCCCGATTTTCTGCACTGCCTGCACTCTGCGTTGCGGAAACGGCAGGTCCTCCTCTTGTGACTTTCCCCGCAGCTTGCGCAGTTCCCTCCTTCTCGTTGAGGCAGCTGTGGTATGTGGGCTGCTTGAGTGCGCTGCTGTACTCGGTGCACCTCCTCCCTGTTGGATCCTGAGTCGTCGGTGAGGTCTTCGTGGTGGACCCTCGGTTGGGACGGCTGGCTCGGCCGTGCCTCTTGCGTCGACCTCTTGGCAGCTTCCGCTGCCAGGGCCTCCTCCAGAGCGACCTGGAACGTTAGGTCCTTCTTAGCGTAGAGGCGTCGTTGCAGCTTCTCTTCCTTCAGGCCATCGACGAGGCAGTCATGAAGCATGTTCTCCAGATCTGAGAAGTTGCAGAACCGGGTGGCTTGGCGGAGAGAGGTCACAAACCCAGTTATGGTTTCCCCAGGGGCTTGCCGCTTTGCGTAGAAGGTATTTTGACGAGCCACCACTGAGGGCTGCGGCGAAAAGTGCCCCTTCAGCTGTTCCATTATTGTTTTGTATGGAACAGTAGCGACGTCTTCAGGTGAAAGGAGAGCCCGGGCGATTTCAAACGTCTTCTCTCCGCAGATGCTGAAGAATATCGCCCTCTTCTTGGCGTCTTCTTCATCAGTGACCCCTTTGGCTTCTAGGAGGAAGGTGAAACGGGAGGCGTACGCTTCCCAGTCTCCCGATGCTGGGTTGAACGGCGAGAAGCTGCTGTCAGTTGCCATTCTGAGTTCCTTGTGTCCCGGAGCTGAAGCCTGGATACACGGTGCGAGGCAGCGGTGCGGCAGGTGGCGGTGCTGCGGTGCTGTGTGTGGCAGTCAGCTCAGCGGGATCCCACCTTTGTCACCAGTCAAATATACTCAGAGTCGCAAAGTGATTTCATGCTCTATATGCACCTCATAGTGGTGAGGAGGAATGAATGCAAGTCCCCTCAAAGTATCTGCTTTATATACATTATTTACACAATGGGCTGCACATGATTGGCTAATTCTGGAATTCTACTGTAAGCCAATCAGGTTGTGGATTCACTTATATCTGGAGCATGATTGGGTGGTTCCTGCCAACCAATCATACTACTGCATTGTTCTAGGACCAATCAGACTGTTGCATTCTGAATCCTATTGTTCTAGGACCAATCAGACTGCTGCAGTTTGGATCCTATTCAACTCAGTACATAACAACAGGCATGGCTTTCCCTCAAAGAATCCTGGGTACTATAGGTTGCCAACTATAGGTTGTTAAGAAATCCTCCCAAATTCCCCCTCAAAGAGCTACATTTCCCAGGGTTCTTTGGGAAGAGGGATTGGTTGATAAAACTACTCAGCAAACTTCAGTCCTGTGAGGAGAAATGGGGTCTCCTAATGTCTCTCAGCACCCTTAACAAATTACACTTCCCAGCATGCTTTGGGAGAAGCCATGACTATTCAAAGCAGTATGAGGGTGCGGCCTCTGTTCCAAAGGCTAGTTTGAACAATAAAGTTCTTAAAAGACATCTGAAAGAAATCAGGATGAAATCAGACTGCAGGCCGTTTGCAGCCCAAGAGCTGAAAGGTGTCCGGCTCTGCTTTAGAGATCCTTGTGGATGTTTCTACCATCATTTGTCCAATTAAAAGTTGTTTTTTTACCCCTCAGTGGACTTGGCACATTGTGTAGGTAGCCTCGTTGGCACCATCACGCCTGGCATCAGCATAAATGATTGAGAAGACCAAACAAAGACCTCCACAGTTCCTGCTTTGGACAACCAGCCTGGACTGCATTTTCAATTTCCTCTGTGTGAAGCCTGGGATTTATTTGGAGGAGGGGAGGAACAACAAATGGGGGTACCAGTTGCAGACGGAACAAAAGAATAGCCACAATCCACAACTTTTCTGGGTTTTTCTGGGTTTGCTTTTTTGCCAAGTATTTGGGGTCTTCTGTACAAGCCAGCTCATGCAGCATGAGATTCAGATTCAGATTCAGTCATGAAACTCACTGAGATGCCCATGAGCCAGCCCCTATCTCTCAGCCTAACCTACCTCGCAGGGTTGTTAGGAGGATAAAAGGCGGACATGTCCTGAAGAGTCAGTGTGGTGTAGCGGTGAAAATGCTGAACTATTTGTTTATTTCCAAAAATATTTATATACCACTATTTCATATACAGTAGTACATAAAACCACACAATAAAAACCATTATAAACTATAAGAATGAGAAATCAGAAAGCTGTTGTGGAAAGATGTGTTTTCAATTCCTTGCATAAGTCTGACGGAACAGAAAAGTTTTCAGCAGGTGTTTAAAAAGTTGGCACAGAAGATGCCTACTGAATGTCCAGAGGCAGGGAGTTCCACAGGACTGGGCCAATGAAACTAAAGGCTTGACTCTTTGTTCTTGTCAAATGAGTCTCACCAGCTGAGAGAATAGCTAACAATGCTTCTGCAGGGGATCTCAACAGCTGAGCCGGGATATAAGGGTTCAAGTTGTCCCTGAAGTATACCCTAGACCTAAGTTGTTCAAGGCTTGGTAATTTAATACAAGGACTTTAAACCTGGCTCAGTAATAGATGGGCAGCCAGATTAACCTAGATTCTGTCCCCCTAACAAAAGCCGGCCCCCCACAACAAAAATCCTGGCTATGCCCATGTTTGTTGGGGTGTCATGAGCATAAAATAGGGAGAAAAGAAACAAAATGTTCCATTTCCAGAATCAAAGTTGGCTACAAGGAGATGATAGCTACTGTGAACAGTATCTTTCTCCCCACCTCACAATTTGCTGGATTTAAATACAACCCACCCACCAGCTAGAACAGAAGGCAAATAAGTTCATTACAAGAGGCTCCCTTTACTGAATACAGTATAGGGCAGAGCTGCTGGCGAATAACATTCATCAGAAGTTTTTCATTCTACTTTCCCATTTAACTCAAGGGGCACCAAAAATGTTTGCTTTGGAGGTCTCTACAAACAGCCCTGCAAGGTAGCACCTGCTCTTTGTTAATGCATGTTGTGGGCACTGGGGAAAACTTGAATCTGAGGCTTCCCAGGTTATTCCCCTTAGTGGCTATCATTCACCCCCTTTCCTTACACCTTTATGATACGAAAGCCACAGCTGTCAAGTTTCTAGTTCCACCTACTGCATAATGCATAGCAGCCCTGCTGGCATTTATGTGTGGCTATCTGAGGCTAGGTTTAAATGAGGGACTGGAGATGCCCAGTCAGTGGGGGTTCACAACACTCCCAGCTGCCCTAGTGAAAAGCAAAAGCCCCAGAATTACTCTCGCACTTTCAAACAGGTTAAACATACACCGGCAGTCCTATTCAAATTATTTTTCCACATTGCATTTATCCACTTTAAAACACAGCCTCAACTCTTCTTTCCTTGTATTCCTGGATCTTAATCTCCTCTTTTTAAAAAAACCCACCCCCTTTGCAATTTATCTCCTTCACCTTCTGTAAAATTTAGAAAAACCCCACTCACCCCACCACAGGGAATCTGCCACAGATGGAATAGTGCCACTCAGCACACAAAACTATGTGTGCCTCTCCTAGAGAGCCACCCCAGATTATAAATCACAGCCACTTGTTTGGGGTGGGAGGAGCCAGGAATGACTGAGGTGTGTCTAACTCTCAAAGGGACTGCTCTGCATACTGCAGACCTCCCTCTTCACTCATTCACAATTTCCTCTCTAAATTGGGTTATGGAGTGAGGAGAGTTTTAAAAAGGCAGCCTTCCCCAGAGATCGAAAGGCCCCAACAAAGACCTCCGTAGTTCCTAAGGAACAGTTGAGGGAGTTGGGTATGTTTAGATTGGATAAGACAAGATTGGAGAAGACAAGATTGAGAGGTGATATGAGAGCCATCTTCAGTTTCTGAAGGCAAGCTTGTTTTCTCCTGCTCCAGAGGTTAGGACCCAAACCTATGGATTCAAATGACAAGAAAGAAGGTTTCAACTAAACATTGGGAAGAGCTGTCTGATGGCAAGAGCTGTTCCGCAATGGAACAGTCTCCCTCGGGAGGCGATGCTCTCCTTTGTTGGAGGTTTTTAAACAGAGGTTGGATAGCTACCTGTCAGGGATTTTTCAGATGGGATTGTTGCATTTCAGGGGGTTTGACAAATGGCCCCTTGGGTCCCTTCCAACTCTACAATTCTGTACTTTGGACAACAAGCCTGACAGAAGCTATTATATAAGAACTGTAGTACTGCCAACTTTGGGGGGCACTCTTCTGCCTTTAACAGGAGCCAGGCAGGTGAGCAATTAGCAAGTGATGCTCTTCCTGGGTTAGAGAAAAAAAGTGCTGAAGAAAAATTTATTTTCTGCATGTCTGGCTGTGGGTTTAAAGACACAGGAGCAGGTTCGGGAGCGGAATTTGGTAACCCGCTTGTCAACAGAAGATCCATGGCTTGTGATTGCTGGCTCAAGGCCAGAAAGACAGATAGTGGGCTGCTGTGCCAGAGTGTCACCTGTCTTTTTTGGCACCTGGGTGTTGACACGGAGATGTTTGCTGACTCTGCATTCTTCACAATCCAATCCCTCTTTCTTATGTAGTCTTGTGGCTTCCAAACTCTGTGTGCTGAGTCAGCAGCAGACAAAGCAAAGGGCCAAGGCACACAATCTTGCCTATTCTGAATGCAGCCGCGGGACATCCCCTCTGTAAACACAGAAGGATTGCCCTCTTGGATCAGACCCCAAAGTCCATCCAGCTCACATTCCAAAAGCAGAACATTTGATGCTTTAGGAAGTTCAAAAGCAGGCATAACTGGAAATAGCCAGCTGCCCACCCGCCCACCCACCACCCGCTCTAGGGATACAGAGGTAAGGAATTCAGTTCACTTTGTATTAAGGAGACAAATCTATCTTGTACTTTGCAAAACAATATGCAAACTGAAATGTAGCTATTCTTTCAAAATTCAGACTTATCCAAATTTTGCAATGCAGCTCTCCAGTCATGTGATACATGGAAAACCGCATGTGTTAAGTACAGTGTTCATTAAAATGCACACATTAGTGAAAATAACATACCGAACAGTGGGTGGAGTATCACTGGGTTTATTTCATTGGAAAGAGAAAATTCTGAAGACTTTATAATACCAGGTTATTCACTGGTATATAGACTAAGTAGGTGGGAAGTTACTCTCTAATGTGTCATGAACTTTACCATTATTATTATGACAGAGTCATAGAATTACAGAGTTGGAAGGGACCCCTAAGAGCAGGGCTGGATTTAGGTTTGATGAGGCCCTAAGCTACTGAAGGTAATGGGGCCCTTTATATGTCCAGCTGCCCTTTATCAACAACAAATTGTCGCTGTTTTTTGTGTTGAATATATACTATATGGCAGGGGTGTCCAACTCCCAACAGACTTTGGGAGCTGAAGTTGTTGAACTTCTTTGGGGGGAGCCAGCGATCTACCACAGATGTCCAGTGATCTACCGGCAGATCACGGTCTACCTCTTGGATGTGCCTCTTGGACCGTAAAGGGGCATTTATGGACCTAATAGGTATCTAAAGCCATTTGCCACTGTTGCTGTATGTAGGTTTTATTTTATTTGTTTTTTATCTTATATTTTGGAAATGTACATCCAGGTGGTTTTTTCCTTTAAATTTTTTGGGGGCCCCAAAGAAATTGGGGCCCTAAGCTATAGCTTATCTAGCTTATACAGTGGTACCTCAGGTTAAGAACTTAATTCGTTCTGGAGGCCCATTCTTAACCTGAAACTGCTCTTAACCTGAGGTACCATTTTAGCTAATGGGGCCTGCCACTGCCATGTGATTTCTGTTCTCATCCTGAAGCAAAGTTCTTAACCCGAGGTACTATTTCTGGGTTAGTGGAGTCTGTAACCTGAAGCGTATGTAACCCAAGGTACTACTGTACTTAAATCCAGCACTGCCTAAGAGCCATCTAGTCCAACCCCCTTGCAATGCAGGAATCTCAACTAAAGCATCCATGGCATATGGCTATCCAACATCTGCTTTAAAACTTCCAATGAAAGAGAGTCTACAATCTCCTGAGGGAGACCATTCCACTGTCGAACAGCTCTTGCTGTCAGAAAGTTCTTCTGATGTTCAGTTGGAATCTCCTTTCATGTAACTTGAACCCATTGTTTCGGGTCCTTTCCTCGAGAGCAGCAGAAAACTAGCTTGCTCCATCTTCCATGTGACAGCCTTTAAGCTATTTGAAGATGACTATCATCTCACACCTCAGCCTTCTCTTCGCCAAGCTAAACTTGTCCAACTCCCTCAAGCATTCCTCATGAGGCTTGGTTTCCAGACCCTTGCTCCCCTTGGTCACCCCACTCTGTGCACCGTCCAGATTTTCTTCTTAAAACTTCCAGGCATGGGACCTCTGGTGAAGCACATCTCAGTCGCTCCCTACCCCTCGTCTGCAGATGTGCCTCTCTAGCAAATTTCATTTAGATACCAAGAAACATCAGCACATTTTGCAGATTTGCAGATGTTTACCCAGGGTAAATTTCTGGGCGTGTGTAACCCCCATGGCCATAAAAGGCAGAGGTTCCTTCTATGCTTTTCTCCAAAACTGTTGTGAACCGCCTTCTGATTTTCAGATGAAGGGTGGTATACACATTAAAATGATTATGATAATGATGATGACAGTGAAGTGTTGCCTAGAGTAGGAACGGTTTAACAATGAGGATACTGCTGCTGCTGCTGCTGCTGCTCGAGTGCTGGGTGGACCGCGCCCTTTCCTGCCAACTCCATCTGGCCTAGGGGGCAGAGCCTGCACTCACCGCCACAGCTTGAGGGCCTCCATCAAGGCCTCCGGGACACTGCTGCTGCTGCTGCTCGAGTGCTGGCTGGGCCGCTCCCTTTCCTGCCAACTCCATCTGCCCTAGGGGGCGGAGCCTGCACTCACCACCACAGTTTAGAGGCCTGAGCAGCTCCCTGCAGCAAGTGACAAAATGGTTTTAAATGTTTTAAGTGCTTTTAATTTGCTGCACTTTAAATGGTTGTTGTTGTTTTCTTATAATATTCTATAACTTTTTTGTTTTATTTCTGCTTGGGGTTGGATAAGTATTTAGTTAGGGTGGGGAGTAGTTTAATTTTAGCACTATTGTTTCTTGCTTTGCTTCTTTTTTATTATTCTGTTAAGTTATTATATAGTTTGTATTTTGCTTTTTAAGGGGAAGGGTCAGGGCTGCCTGGGAGTGGGCCTCAGCCAATAGAATGGCTGGGGCAGGTTCCACAGGGGGGAATGTATTGGGACACCCAATCTCAGTGAGCATGGGCAGGAGGAGGAGTTACGCTAAGACCAGACCATGTCATTACCGAGGAGGCAGGGTTAGTCGTTGTTTGAGGACTATCCCTGCCTTCAGGTCTGGTCCTGACCGGAAGGATACTGGAATCAGCAAGGGAAACCCACATGACCTGAAAGTGTTGCTGTGCAATGCCAGGTCAATGATGAATAAAACCACTGCCATCCACGACCTGATTGTGGATGGAGGATTTGACCTGGCATGAGTGACAGAGACCTGGTTGGATGAAGCAGATGGGCCTGTCCTTGCCGCTGCATGTCCACCAGGTTTCTCTTACGCACAGCAACCCAGGTCATGTGGGCGGGGAGGGGGGGTTGCAGTGATTTTTAGGAAGTCATTAGTCTGCACCAGGCATCCTATTGGGAAGACCCAGTTCTCTGAGTGCATGTTCTGGAAGTTGGGCAATAGGGACGGTACAGGATTCCTATTGATGTACCAACCTCCCCGCTGCACCAAGGATTCCCTGCCTGAGCTGCTTCAGGTTGCGGCGGATATGCTCCTGGAGACACCTAGCTTGGTTGTCCTGGGGGATTTTAACATCCATGCCGACACGACCTTACAAGGGGCCGCTCGGGACTTCGTGGAAAGCATGGCCTCCATGGGGCTGTCCCTGAATAAGTTTGGCCCAACTCATAGCCGTGGACATGCCTTAGACTTGGTGTTTACCTCTACGGATGTTGGTGATCTGACACTAACTAAAAGCGAAACAAAAGAAGTGCCATGATCAGATCACTTCTTGGTGCAACTGGACTCCTCCGTGACCCTCCCCCTCTGCAGGGAGGTGGGACCGATTCGGATGGTCCGCCCCCACTACTTAATGGATCCAACTGGTTTCCAGAGAGTGGTAGAGGATGTTCTATCCCAAGTTGATGGCCTCTCAGCTGATTCCCTGGTGGCCCGTTGGAATGCGGAGTTAACCAGGGCTATTGACTGTCTGGCTCTGAAGTGCCCTCTCCGATTGCATGGAGCCCGGACAGCCCTGTGGTTTTCCATGGATCTGAGGGCGATGAAACAATCATTGAGACGGCTAGAGCGCCGGTGGTGGAAAACTCACTCTGAATCAGACCAAACACAGGCTAGAGCTCAATGTTGAGCCTCCCAAGTGGCAATGGCGACGGCGAAGAGGGCTTTCTTTGCCGCCTCCATTGCATCTGCAGAAAACAGCAGCAGGAGACTTTTTCAGATGGTTTGCAATCTATCAGAAACACCTGTACCACCAGGGCCTGGTAGGGACCCCAAGATCTCCTGCAATGCTTTTGCAAAGTTTTTTGCAGATAAAGTCGCTCAGATTCAGAAGGAGGTAGACTCCACCGTGGGAGCAGGGCCAGGGCGGGAGAGTGCTGGAGTCCTGTCTAGTCCTGTTATATGGGATCTATTCCAATCTGTTACCTCCGAGGATGTGGACAGGCTGCTTGGACAAGTGAAACCGACCACCTGTCTCCTTGACCCTTGACCATCCTGGCTGATAAAAGCGAGCCGGGAAGGGCTGGGCAATGGGCTCTGCGGGTAGTGAATGCTTCCCTCTGTGAGGGAGCCTTCCCAGACCCGCTGAAAGAGGCGGTCATTAAACCGCTTCTTAAAAAAACATCTTTAGACCCAGCCAATTTGGCTAACTATCGCCCAGTCTCAAATTTACCATTCTTGGGCAAGGTGATTGAGCGGGTGGTTGCTGAACAACTCCAAGCACGCCTGGAGGATGTGGACCATTTGGATCCCTTCCAATCGTGATTCAGGCCTCACCATGGGACTGAAACTGCCTTGGTCGCTCTGGTTGATGATCTCTGGCGGGCTAGGGACAAAGGTGGGAGCTGTTTCCTAGTTCTGCTGGATCTCTCAGTGGCCTTTGACACCATCAACCATAACATCCTTCTGGACCATCTTGAGGGGCTGGGAGCACTGTTATATGGTGGTTCCGCTCCTTTCTCCTGGGCCGTGTCTAGAAAGTGGTGGGGGGGATGGGCTCTCACTTGTGGGGTGCCTCAGGGTTCTGTCCTCTCCCCCATGCTTTTTAATATCTATATGAAGCCGCTGGGAGAGATCATCAGGGGGTTTGGGCTGGGTGTTCATCAGTATGCAGATGACACCCAGTTCTACCTCTCCTTTAAATCAGAACCAGTGAAGGCGGTGAAGGTCCTGTGTGAGTGCCTGGAGGCGGTTGGAGGATGGGTGGCGGCTAACAGATTGAGGTTGAATCCTGACAAGACAGAAGTACTGTTTTGGGGGGACAGGGGGTGGGCGGGGGTGGGGGATTCCCTGGTCCTGAATGGGGTAACTGTGCCCCTGAAGGACCAGGTGCGCAGCCTGGGAGTCATTTTGGACTCACAGTTGTCCATGGAGGCACAGGTTAATTCTGTGTCCAGGGCAGCTGTCTGTTGAATGGTTTCTTTAAATGTAAAGGTTCATCACTGTTCCACCCGATGTGTATGTCTTTAAGGGGCCAGAGCAAGGGCCAGAGCTTTACAGCTGTGAAACATAGCAGGTGCTGCTGAGTTGTATTGATTAAGCTGTGTTGGCAATTGGGTGTAGTCCCGCTTGGACTACTGCAATGCGCTCTACGTGGGGCTACCTTTGAAGGTGACCCGGAAACTGCAATTAATCCAGAATGCGGCAGCTAGACTGGTGACTGGGAGTGGCCGCCGGGACCACATAACACCGGTCCTGAGAGATCTGCATTGGCTCCCAGTACATTTCCGAGCACAATTCAAAGTGTTGGTGCTGACTTTTAAAGCCCTAAACGGCCTCGGTCCAGTATACCTGAAGGAGCGTCTCCACCCCCATCGTTCAGCCCGGACACTGAGATCCAGCGCCGAGGGCCTTCTGGCGGTTCCCTCATTGCGAGAAGTAAGGTTACAGGGAACCAGCAGAGGGCCTTCTCGGTAGTGGCGCCTGCCCTGTGGAACGCCCTCCCAGCAGATGTCAAGGCAATAAACAACTATTTTACTTTTAAAAGACAACTGAAGGCAGCCCTCTTTAGGGAAGTTTTTAATGTCTAATGCTTATTGTTTTTAATATTCAGTTGGAAGCTGCCCAGAGTGGGCAGATGGGCAGGGTATTAATAATAATAATAATAATAATAATAATAATAATAATAATAATAATAATAATAATAAATAAATAATTATATTATTATTATTATTATTATTATTATACCTTAGAAAGGTGACTGAGGACAACCCCAACTGTGAAAATCTACTGTAAAGAGTCCTCCTCAAGCTTGAACTGTGATCCTGAGGAAGGAGACATGGAGCATAGGAAGCTGCCTTATACTATTTGGCCATTCCAGCTCAGTATTGTCTACACTGACTGGCAGCAGCTCTCCAGTATCTTTGAGAGGGTTTCTTTCCCAGTCCTAACCTGGAGATGCCAGGCATTGAACCTCAAACCATTTGCATGCAAAGCAGATGCTCTGCCCCTGAGAAGGTGAAGGCAGCACTGTTGGAAACTGGTTTGGATTTTAGAGGAGGCAGTGAATCACATTACTTACTCCAGAGAGCTTTCTGTTCTGGAGCTGCTGAATGACTTCCCTTCGTTCAAAGCCACTTCATAAAAGCTGTCCTCTGCGGGGTCTTGCTGAGCAAAATGAAATATCCTTTCACTGCTTGGGGCTGCTGATGTGTGGCACCAGGCAACACCACTACGTCAGTGGGGGATGCAGTTGCCTAGCAACCCCACGGATCCATCTCCTGCTAGGATGTGAATCCTGAATGAAACAGCAAAGATGCACGCTCACCAGCCAACAGCACTGAAGCACCTTGTGGATGGATGGACAACCCATTCCTTGCTCCTTACATGTGGCAAAGTGAAAGCCCAATTAATGTGTTACATGAAATGAACCAGAGGGGGGCGGCGAGAACTTCCAAAGGATGTCAGGTCCTACCACTGGTAACTCATGGAGACCAAAACAGGGTCTTGTGATGCTGGTGCAAAGTGGTAGCTTTATGTACGGTACTGAAGGGTGTGGGGGGTCTCTCAAGACTAGGTCTTCTACAACCAGTCATCATCACCTCCTCCACCTATCAGAATTCTGGTCTCTCAAGAAACCAAGGGCATTAGATTACATGTTCCCTATAGGACACCGCAGTAGTCTAGTGGCAAATTCAAAAGTGCAGGGTCCCTTCATGATATCCACAGCAACACTTCTTCCTTGTCCACCGTTGCAGCCCTCAATGTTCTTCCCATGTACTTTCTCCAGAGGGACCCCAGGAGCCCATCCTCAGTGGCTGACTTTCATTGCGATTGGTACCCATCAGCAAAAAGGGTGAGAAGACATCTTCTCAGTGGCCAAAGAGCTAGCATCTTGAAGCCAATAGGGACACACCAGGCTTTATAAAAACCCTCACATCCATGTCAGTCCTGAGTAGCTACAGATGGGCATGCCTTGCCTCTTCCTGCCCCAACCTCCCAGCCTACCTTTGACCACATTTACTTCTGACCCTGTGGGAACTCTGATGTTTGCAGGGTCTTGACAATGAAGCAGGAATAATCTGACCTACTGTTATGTAACCTGGCAATGTGTCCACTTCAGGAATACTGTGTGCTGTTCTAAGCAGGCCTTCTCAAAATAGGATATTTAAGTGCTACTGGGGGGGAATCTGACTCCCTCCCCCCCCCCAATAAAAGTGCCAGAGGGCTGGAACATTTTTTTCCTGAGTGATAAAGGTTACATGAGCTGTAGCCTAGGGGTGGGGAACCAACTAACAGCACAAACCTATCCTTGTCCACTGGGTGGGAGTCAACGTGAGAAGATTGGTGCTCTCACAAAGGAAAGGCCTTTGTGTAATGAGGAACACAGTTGGGTGAATAGAGACCTTGTTGTCTCTCATGCACACACAGAAGACAGTTGTGCCCTGATTCCTGGAAAAGCTTGGTGGTGTGGTGATGAATAACGTTCTCATCCCTGTCTGAATTGGGGGACTCATGCAGTACCCCCAAAATGGCTGAAATATATTCAGACGATACAGAAACCTGAAACTGATATAGACTGATATAGATACTTATGAACAAAGTATCATAAGAGTCTGTTGGATCAGGCCACTGTGGCTCATCTAGCCCAGCCTCTTGTTCTCATATAAGCTACCCAGATGCCCCAGTGGGAAAACAGAAAGCAAGACTAGTCTGGATAGCTCAGTTGGTGTGTGGTGCCGATAATGCCAAGGTTGCAGGTTCAATCCCCGTATGAGATAGCTGCATATTCCTGCATTGGAAGGAGTTGGACTAGATGATCCGCAAGGTCCCTTCCAACTCTACAGTTCTATGATTATAAGACCTGAGCACAAGAGCCCTCTCCCCTCCTGCTGTTTTCAGTAATTGGCTTTCAGAAGCACTGATGCCTCCATCTGTGAAGGCAGAGCAGAACCCCTGTGGCTAGTAGCCATTATTCTCCTCTATGAATTTTCCCAATCCTCTTTCAATGCCACCTGAGTCGACTATGATTGCCTCTTGTGGGAGCAAGTTCCATAGTTTTAACTATGCACGATGCTCTTTAACATCTATTTGAAGCCATTGGATGTAGTCATTAGGGGTTTTGGAGTGAGGTATCATCTATATATGGGACGCTGGTAGCGCTGTGGGTTAAACCACAGAGCCTAGGACTTGCCGATCAGAAGGTCGGCGGTTCATATCCCCACAACGGGGTGAGCACCCATTGCTCTGTCCCTGCTCCTGTAAACCTAGCAGTTCGAAAGCATGTCAAAGTGCAAGTAGATAACTAGGTACCGCTCCGGCGGGAAGGTAAATGGCGTTTCCGTGAGCAGCTCAAGTTCACCAGAAGCGGCTTAGTCATGTTGGCCACATGATCCGGAATCTGTATGCCGACTACCTCGGCCAATAAAGTGAAATGAGCGCCACAACCCCAGAGTCGGTCACGACTGGATCTAATAGTCAGGGGTCCCTTTACCTTTACCATCTATATGCTGATGACATCCACCACCACCTCCCTGTAACATCTGAATCAGGCAGGCCATTCAAGTACTGACCTGGCGTCTAGTCAAGGTGATGGGCTGGATGGCAGCCAACAATCTGAAGCTGAATCCTAGCAAGATGGACACCCTGTGGGTGCATGGGTCCAGATGATAGGTCAGTTGCCTGTTTTGGACAGGTTTGCAATCCCCACCACACCTCCAGATCAGGGTGCCTTCCAATAGTTTTTGCTTATATGACAGCTACAACTATTCCTGGGCAGGGCAGCAGCTGACCTCAGAGAACTATCACATCCCACCATTTTCCAATCAGGATCAACCCAGAGCTTGATTAGCCCTCATGGGAAAAATAGAAGCCTGCCAATCCTCCAGGATTACATACAGGAGCTGAGCAGGCAACATCTCCAAATAGAGGTCCAGACCTGAAAACGTCCCATTCCTGAGAAGTCAGACTCTTCATATCAGGTATATCCAACGTGGTGCCCTCCAATGTTGCTGGGCAACAACCTGCATTATCCCTGACCACCATTGGCTGTACTGGCTGAGACTGGTGGGTTTTGTAATCCAGCAACAGGTTACCCGTCTCACATGACCAGCCAGCTATAAAATTGTTCTGTTTCATGTTAGCAGCTCCCTGGGCAGGTATGGAATTTGGAGCTCCACAGTAGCAATAACAGGAACAGGACTAGGCCTGGAGTTGGGAATTTATCCTTGACAGAGATGTGAGCCTGTGGCCCTGCAGATGATATTGAACTACAAGTCCCAGCAACCCCTGCAAGCATGGCCAATGGTCAAGGAAGATGGGAGCCGGACTCCAGCAACATTAAGAAGGGCACAGGTTCCCCTTCCCTGACCCAAGATGGAACAATTATCAGAGGAATTGAAGTTGAGATCTATGTTTAGTGAAGCCAGCTTCACGTGCGCAGGATTATGAACTAACCACAAAATAAGTAAGAACCAATTTTGGAGGGGCCTAGTCGAAAGTTAGAGCAAAAAAGAGCTCAAGATAAGATGCAAAGAGCCCTCTGCAAGTACAAATTAGGCTGGGCAACATTTTCCAATGACTATGGTTGGCAGGTGCTGGGGTGAAAGAAAAGGCAGAATAAAGTGTGTTTCATAATGGAAAGTTCTCACAGACTTTTTGGAATCTGACCTGTAATACATTACTAAGTAAAAGTCTAATTGAGAATCTGGTTTGAGCCTCTGTATTGAACCCCTTAAGTGAATTTTCTCCCACGGGATCCATTTGCCACCATGTCATTCCAGGGTTCTGTCCAAAGTGAGGTTGCAGCTAATTTTTAGAGGTTTCCCCCCTTAGACGAAACTTCCAAAGAATTCTGAGGAACTAGCTAAAATTCCCCAGTGGTGGTATTAGCCTTAAAACAGAAGAGAGTTAGAGAAAGATTGGATGCTCCCAACAAGAAGTAAGAATCCAAAAGCCCACAAACAAACAAACAAAAACAGAGGTACTATTATCACCATCGTCATTATTATTACTTCCTTTCAGAAAGAACTGTGTTTTTGTTGTCATTTTTTTTAAAGCTCCAACAAGATTGGCCACATTAACACTTCTTTAGTTTCATGCAGAGAGAGAGAAAAACTTGGGGTACTGGATTGTTTCATCATTCCTCTTTTACAATGTAGGCAAAATGGCAAAATGAATGCGGGGGGGGGGGCAGAAAATAAAGAAATACAAAAGAGGTGGGGAGACAGCATTCAGAGGGGGTGCTGCAGACATCGCAAGTCCCAGATGCAAGGCCTGCCAAGAGCAAGAAGTTTGGGGCCTTTTGGGGTAGGGCAATGGATAGATGGACGAAAGACAACAGAGGGCACACTGACCCCCTTCTACCCCAGCCAGGCAGCACAGCAGACATATATAAGTTGTGGGGATCTTTCTTTCTTTGTTTCTTTCTTCTTTTTGGCTTAGATTTCTTCTGTGAGGGACAACACCCCTGCAGCATGAGTTTTTTTTTTGTTTGTTTGTTCTTTTTCGGAGACACGAGACAAAAAAATTATACAGCAGCTTTGACACACAAAAACCGGCAAATAAATAGCTACCGCTTGTTCAGAGGTCATTCAAAAGAAGAAAAAGCGTCTCACTTTTCCGTCATGTACACACACACACAAAATGAGAGCATACAATAACAATGTCACACCCCAAATAATCATCATAATAATGTGTGTGTGTGTGTGTGTGTAGCATTGCAATTTGAACCACAAACCCAAATGAGGATGGACATCAATTTCAAATGGATTTTTAACCCCCCCCAACACGCACACGTGCGACACCCCCAGGATTTTAAAAGCAAAAGCTTAGCTGCAATTAAGCCATCCACTCTGACAGTTCCGGTCCAGTCCAGTGGCGCCCTGACACAAGACGTCTTAATGGGACCCTACATCTCCAGTCTGCATGATTCTCCCCCCCCCCCATAAGAGATATTTTAAAATGGTGCTCGTTCTTAATCCATTCGAAACAAACAAAACAGAATATTAACATGTGAGAGTATTCTTCATGGCCCCAAGGAAATGGCGCTTATCTTTTCATCATCCTCTTCATCACTGCTTTCTCCTCCACCGCCCCCACTTTTCTTTTTTTCTTTTTTCTTTTTTCTTAAATCATTGTTAAATGCAGATGCTGGCAAATGGAGATGACGAGCTGGTTTTTGAGCACAAAGTGGTTGGGTTGACGTCACGCTCCAAGCACACCCCTCTCCCACGTTTTTAGCGCGATGAGGGGCTGGCATAAGTCAGGCGAGAGAGTCTGGTCTGAGGTGGGTGTTTGATGGCACTGGAAGGGGGTTCCTTCAGGTGTGTCTGAAAAAAAGGGAGCAGAAAAGCAGTTAAAAGGGGGACAAAATTGTTACAAACATTTTGACTTGATGGACATTCCTATGCTTACAGACTAAGGCAACATTCACACCATACATTTAAAGCACAATATCACTTTAGGCAGCCATGGCTTCTCCCAAAGAATTCTGGGAACTGTAGTTCAGTAAGGGTGTTGAGAGTTCTTGTGAAAACTTACTATTCTCCTCACAGATCTACAATTTCCTGAGTTCCCTGCAAAGAGGGACTGATTCATTAAACCACTCTGGGAACCCCTCTATTATCACTCTAATGGCTGTCTGTTTTAGGTTTTATTAGTTCTAAATCAGATTTGGAAAGCAATAAGTTGATCTCTCCAAATGGTCTGCTGATCCTTGGTGGTGTTTGCTGACTCTACTGACACAACAAACTTGCAATATGAACATCAAAAGCTTGCCAATTATTTGACCTCACAGGCAGAACCCACTCCTGTGACAGATTTCCAAACTCCCAGCACTTGCATTCAGGTTGATAAATGTGTCCTCTCATTGCATATCCAACTGAAAGGAGACCTACTGATATTAATGAATATGGCTTGTTTAGGTTTATTAATTACAATGGGTCTCCTCATGAGCAGGCTAACTGGATAAAACCCAATGTATTTTGACAAGCCACTAATCAGTAAATTATTCACAGAATGGAAATTTTGAAAATTAGACAATGAGTTGAGCAATGCTATTCTCATATTCTACCTGTTCATCAATTAAAATTTTATCAAATTCAAAAACCCTAAGAACAGCCTGCTGGATTAGGCCAATGGCTCATCTAGTCTAGCACCCTGTTCTCATAATGGCCAACAATATGCCTCTGGGAAACCCTCAGGAGGACCTGAGCACAACAGCACTCTCCCCTCCTGAAGTTTCTAGCAACTGGTAGTCAGAGGAAGCATTACTGCCTCCACCCATGGAGGCAGGGCATGGCCATTGTGTAATTAATTTGTCCCCTCCTCTTTTAAAGCCACACAAGTTACTGCCTCCTGTGGGAGGTCCAAAATTTAATTATGCACTGCATAAAGAAGGACTTTTTAAAATCTGTCCTGAATCTTCCAACGTTCAGCTTTTTGGGATGTCAGCGATTTCTAGTGTTATGCAAGAGGGAGAAAAACTTTCTGTATCCCCTTTCTCCATGCTATGCATAATTTTATAAACTTCTATTATGTCACCTCTTCCTCACCTTTTATCTATTCTAAAAAGTCCGAAGTGCTGCAACCTTTCTTCATAATGGAGTTGCTTCATCCCCTTAATCATTTGGGCTGCCCTTTTCTGAACCCCCTCTTAAAGAAAGCTGAGGATGTATTCCCCATAAATCAGGGAGGGGGCACAGCATCCAGATGTTCCCAAAGCAACCCCACATCCCCACAGCCCCCCTCTATCTTTTTTTAAAAATACACCCACTTACCAAAGCATAAGACTGCAAGCTATACGAGTCCGTCATAGAGGGAGAGCGCCTGAACAATGGAAGGGTCAGCCTTGGAGCCCTCCTGGAACTCCTGTAGGGTGAGTTTTCCATCTGAATTCTAGGACAACAGACAACAGTGAGGGATCAGAGAGGATAATCACAACAACTCTGTGAGGTAGGGGTGTGTGTGTGACTGGCCCATTATGGCTGAGGGATGATTCGAGCTCAGGTCTCCCCAGCCTCACATTTTCTACCTAGAGATGCTAGAGACTGAACATAAGCTGTGGCTTTGCTTGCTCTCAGGTTCAATCCTCAACCCAAAATACTGTTTCTGTATGGAGTCAAGCCATTTGGGCCTACCTAGCCCAGTACTGTTGATCCTGACAGGCAGTAGTTCTCCAGGACCATCAGGCAGGGAGTCTTTCCCAGTATTAACTGGAGATGATGGGGCCTTCTGCCTTTGAAACAGATGTTCTACATGTATCCCTTTAGAGCCAACGGCCTCAATCCCTCATGGGAAATCTTCTGGGGACCAGATGATCATAATAGATGGGACCATATGCAAAAGAGGGTGGAACAACAGGTGTTGTCTTGTACATTTGAACAACCAAAGTCAGAGGATTGCACCCACACACCTCTCTCTACCCAACATGTAGGAAAACAAGAGGCATGATCAGAGTTCAAGGCTACATCCCTGCCAAGCAAAAACACTTCAGGAAGTTCTGAAGTGAAGCAGATAAGGGCAGTGGTCTGAGGAGAGCCCCGAGGGCCAGATAAAGAACTGCAGAGGGCCACATTTTGCCCCTGGGTCTGAGTTCCCTCTACGCCACTCAGCTATAATTCTTCCTCCTCCTGCAGAGACTGCCTGTGCAGATCTCCGGATCCATTTCTGCCCACAGGGAGAGTTTGCTACATGTCGGAATAAGCCTGACGACAGGGTGAAGGAGACAGCCTGCCTTCTGGACCCTCAAAAGGCACCCTCAAATTCATTGAAACAGGATATGGGGGACATTGGTTGTGATCTCTGGTGTGGGAGGGTGGCAGGGAAAACGGGCCTGGCAATTTCTGGATGGTTGCCTCAAGGTGAGACAATGTCTGGATGCATCTTACTTTATCCATCATGGCAAAAATCCGGTCCACCCGCTTCTCTGGGGTGTTTTCCTCTTCAGGGAGCTCCACAGTGTTCCCCTGAAGAGAAGAGAAGAGAAGAGAAGGGAAGGGAAGGGAAGGGAAGGGAAGGGAAGGGAAGGGAAGGGAAGGGAAGGGAAGAGAAGGTGGGGGGTTCAGTCTCTGCCTCCTGGCCTGGAATGAAATAAATAAACAAGCTTCTCCCAAAGAATTCTGGGAACCTGTAGTTTGTTAAGGGTGCTGGAAGTTCTTAGGGCACCTTCTTATTCCTCTCATAGAGCTACAATTAATTCCCAGAGTTCCCTGTGAATATGGACTCCTTGTTAAACTACTCATAACAAACTCCAGTGCCCAGAATTTTAGGGGGGAACCTTTTACCGTTTAAGTTAGTAACATAGTGCTTTGAAGGTATGGTGTGAATTTGGCCTAAGACTACAAAAGCCTTTAGAGGTTTTATTCACCCCAAGGAGTATAATTTGTAGCAGCCTAGGGAAAAAACCAACATAAACTCCCAACTTCCCCCATTTACAGAAGCATCCTTGACTGGTTGCCTGGAAATGGTTTGTGAATTACCCAGGTGACCAAATTTTGATCCTCCAGGGTGGAGCCTAGCATTTACCCTTCCCTCCACCTAGTTTCTCTTTCTATAAATAACAGCTGGAGTCTTACTCATATTGCATCCTGCTCTTTCAAACACTCACCACCATCTGGTAAATGGCATCAACGATGTCCAGCATCTCATTCCTAGTGATGTAGCCATCATTGTCAAGATCATACAGCTTAAAGGCCCCTGAAACCACAAGTAGAAAGTTAGGGAGAGTTATGCTGACCTGAGGCTTAAAAGCCCTAATTAATTGTTAGCCCCGCCCTCATCTAGGCATCATCTGGATGCCTAGATGGTGTGTGTGTCTGCATGCGCATGTGTGAGCTATGTACAGTCCTAGCAGAAGACTTTCATAAGCTGCTATCTGAGAGCAAGAGGGAAAGGGGCAAGATCCTGAGGGTGCCACATGCCAAAAAGAAAGCCTTAGCTCACATTGCAAAGGTCAGTTTTGCTTGGGGATGGATTGTGGGAGCTGAGCCCTAATTTAGAGTGTTGAATGCTGATAGGACCAGTTTTAATTTTCAAATCCAGTTGACCACTTACACCGCAGTTTCTCATCCAACGTCCCCCGGGAAGTGACCGACAAGGCTTGGATAAACTCGGAAAACTCAATCCTTCCATCCTGAGAACAACAGAAAAGTGATTTGGTAAGGCTGGAGCCACCTAGTATGGCCCAGGGCAGCGAGGCATCTCCAGGTAGGGTGGAGAGAAGCTCCCTGTATGAAACCCTGGAGAGCTGCTGCCAGTCAGTGCAGATGTTATTGAGCTTGATGGAACAATAGCCCTGACTCTTATAAGGCTGCTTCCCAAACAAGGTAGTTTGTGATGACTGGGGAAGAAGGTGGGATCTCACAGTTGGAAAGGACACCATGCACTCTCTTGCATTGCTGCAAGGGATAGAAGCCTCAATCTATTTCTGCTCCACATTAATTCCTCACACGCTCTTTCAAAAATCTATCCTGTCCTGCGGCCAATTTAATCTGTGCTTGTTTTGAAAAAATATGGACAAAAATTCCTATTTAAATACGTATTTCAGGAAGCGTTTTATCCCCAAACAAGATGTTCTTGTGGAATTTAAATTCCACATACACATTTGTAAATGCATTTTATTCCAAACTGCACTCACAGAATTTTCACATGTTTAAATCTGTTGAGCCGAGAGCTCTGTGTGTAATATTCTGGAGGATATTTTAATCCACACATCTAAGTCCAGGAGCTGCAAAATCCATGCCCAATTCACTTTGGGAGACACAGAAATCAAAATTCCTCAAGCACCTGGAAATACAGCATAGCTGAGCATTGCTACAAAGGAGATTCTGTTGGAACTATCAAGGCCAACTTTCCCACCTGCCTCGCCCCTCTCCATGCCTAGTGGATGTTTTATATTTTATTGTCAGGCATCATTTCAGTTGCTTTTAGTGTGGGATGCTTGCTTGTCTTACAGACATTTTGTTTAAATTGTGATCTGTTTTGTATGCTCCACCGCCACAGCTGGGGCACTAATGCTTCTGAATGCCAATTGCTGGAAAATGCAGGAGGGGAGAGCACCCTTGTGCTCAGATCCTAATTTTGACTTCCCACTGAGGCATCTGGCTGGCGACTCTGAGAACAAGATGGTGGAATAGATGGGCCCCTGGAGGAGGAGGCTTTAGATGGCTACTAGCCGCCATGGCTGTGATCTGCCTCCCTGATCAGAGGCAGTAAACACTTCTTCGTCTTTTTAGATTATATATGGCCTTTAATGAGCATTCATTCCAATTTGTTTGCAAGGTTATACAACAGGGAGCATTCTTCCTGATTTGTTTGAAAGGTGTTGACACATCTTCCCGTTAGTTAGTTAGTCATTCATTCATCCCACTCTTTTCTATGCATTTCTCCATCATTCTCCAATACCAACAGTCACTGGGAGATCCAAAGGTACCTTTGCCATACTGGTTGCTTTTGATGTGTTGGGTGTTATTAACAGCTCAGTCTACTTTAATATTTCCTAAAGGTCACAGCTTCAATAGCTCTTATCTCAGAGGAATGCTGGAGTACTGGCCAATTAACTTTCAGTTTCCTTAATGACAAAAAGCAGAAAAAGGGGGAAGACACTTCACACCAAGAATTCCCTTGTCCATTTAAGATTTATTGTCAACCATAACTCAGGCTTTTCACTCTGTTTTAGCCAGATGGCCAAGATATAAATAATAAAATTGTTGTTATTATTATTACTTTAACTACCAATTTTCCTTCTGTTCTTCTTAATGACAGAAATTTCTTATTCCAAGTTTCTGGACTGTAGATTTCCACCAGCAGACAGATAAATCTCTCTCTAGTTTGTGGTTTAAAAAATGTTTTAAAAAGAGAGGGTGTGAATATTTCTACCCATGGAGGGTGTTTACATGGTGTTTCGGCAAAATGTCACTCCTTAGCTTGCCAGCTCTTTCAAGCTCCCATCCAAGCCCCCAGGTGCAGACAGCAGAAAACAGCTTTGATCAAAGCATTCAAGGTACTCTTTGATCACCCTTATCACCAGAGTGATTTAATAGTCGGACTATCTATCTGACTATCATCAATCGCGAGCTAACAGAGAGACAGCCGAACCACCATTCATCTCCCTGGAAGCCCACAATTCTCAGCACTCTTAACAAATTACGGTTTGAAAGGTTCTTGGGGGTGGGTGTTATAAATGTATGGTGTGGATGCAGCCTAACAGAGGAATACATTTTCTAAGATGGGACCTTCACAGGTACTTTCCTTAAGTTAAATTATTCAGTATATTTCTAGCCCACCCTTCATCAGATCACCCTCATCAAAACAATCCATTCAAACAGTTAACACTTATAAATATCAGTTGCTGGAAAGGGCAGTAGGGGAGAGTGCCCCTGTGCTCAGATCCTGCTTTTGGGTTTCTCATTGGGGCATCTAGTTGGCTACTGTGAGAACAAGATGCTGGACTAGGTGGGCCATTGGCCTGATTGAGAAGGCTCTTCTTAGGTTCTTAAGCTCATTCTTAGGTTCTTATCTTTAAATGTTGTTGTATTTTATTCTGTCACTGAGTATGAAAAATGGAAAAGTGGCATACATATAAACTGATTCACAGTGATGGTGGTGAGCATAGCCAGGTGCTGGGCTCCTCCAGTTCCCTTCCCACCTAAAAAGTAAATTAATCCACAGTTCTGCAAAGATGCTTACAAGTGTCATGGCCTTTGCTCAAGGTGGGAGGGATGTTCCTCAGTGGGATAAACCTAATTCTCTCGGATCCCTTTTGGAAAGGAAAAGGGATGCATTAAAATGCCAGAGGAGGAAAGCGGTTGTGAGGAACAACTTAGAAAAGAGCAGGTGCCTGATTAGCATTTAGCTTTACTGCAGCTCTGCTGGTTTCGAGATGGTGGGGGTGAGTTTACCAGTTGGCAATGTTTAACCCGATGGATTGTGTAATTCCTGCTACTTTTACTGGATGGGGCAGTTGTCCCAGCAGAGGCTTTCCACAGTTGCATGGCATGTCTTGCTTCCATCCCTCCTGCTTTGAGTGTTGCAATTATTGTTGTTGTTATTGTTATTATCCTGCCTTTTTTGAAGACTGCTACTCAAGTTGGGTTACACAAATTAAAATAAGCTCAGATAATTATGATTTGTGGCGGTGGGGGAATGAGACACAGAGGAAAATCAAAACTGACAGATCTACCAGTCCCTAGTAAGGGTTCAAACTAGGAATAAAACTATTTAGCCTGCCTAAATAAGGCTACTGAAATGCTTATGACAGGACTGTGAGCTTAGCTCAGTTGTGTAACTGCAAACAAATATCTAGACTCAGAATATGCTCAGAGGCACCCTTGTTCTTTCATTTTAATGGCATGTCTTTTGCACCTTGGAGCTGGTATTGGTAGATGATATTATTATTAACTATTAATATTATTTATATTCTGCCTTTTTCCCAGACCAGGACTCAAGGCAGCTTACAGAAATTAAGTCAAACTAAGATAAAATATACAAGGCTAAAAACGTTTAAAAGATAATAGCGAAAAGGTAATTAATAGAATTAAATTAAATTAATAGGATTAAAAACATATAAAAACAAATCTAGTGAAATACAGATAATAAAAAAGCACAGCACTTTCTGAAAGCCCTTTCCTTAAACAGTCAGTTCCCAGAGGTCTGTTGGAAGAAAATAGACTTTACCTGCGGGTGGAAGTTCAACAAGGGGAGATCCGGTTTTACTTTAAAGAGGGAGTTTTACTTAATCTCATTTCCTCCCTAATAACAACAGACCAATAAATGGGTAAATAAATTCACCCCTAGGGACTTGAGCAGGCAACAATTTTCAGCCACTATGGAGCAAAGGGATGGATTTTCCTCCCTTCTTAGACCAGCTGTGCTGGAAATTGTTATGGTTTGGAGGTGGGACATTGGCCCAGGCTTTGTCAGGTCAGGAGCATCCCAGATCCTGAGATTTCAGGGCCGAAATCTGAAACCAAGGTGTTGTCACAGGGGGCAGTGATGTCATGAGGGTGGGCCCTAGACACGGAGGTTACTTGGGACAGGGAAGCAGAGGAGGACAGACCCTACACTGTAATTTGCAGCCAGCTCCTGCCAGGCTGTAGCTTGCAAGCTGCATGCACAATCCTCTTAATAATTTTGTTTATTATAATTAAAGGCCCTCTCACCCACCTGGAGATTCAAGCCCTCTGCCTGCCACCTGGAGGCAGCCAGGCCAGTCTGGAGACTTCAGGTGATACCTGGCAACTGTGTGTGTGTGCATGCCTTCTAACTGGCAAGCTCCATTAATGCTTCAGAGGGGAGGATAAGGAAGAATAAGGAAGTGAGGGGGGAGTGAATCACAGAGGAAAGCAGTGGACTTACTTTGTTCTCGTCGAAGACGTTGAAGACGAATGTGGCAAACTTGGTTGGGTCCCCAAAGGGGAAGAACTGCTTGTAGATCTTTTGGAACCCAGCAGCGTCCAGCTGCCCACTGGGGCAGTCCTTGATAAAGCCTTTGTACCTGCACAAGGAAGAAAGGGGAGGGAAAAACAGCTTGAAGCATATCACCAAGGTGCCTCACAGTATTGACAAGGCGCTACAGATTCTGTTCAAGGTGGCTCTGATGATACAGTCTTGAGCAAGGCAGAAAGCAAGGGACACGGGGTTATATCCAACTTGTTCTTCTCAAGAGTATACCCACTAAAATTAATGAGCCAATACCAGAGTCATGACAATGGGCCTGCACCTACTTGATGTTAGTATTTGTAATGTAATTTCATTGGGAATGTATTTCACAAAGAACAGATGGTATTGGGGAAAGGATGTGGCAGTAGGCACTTGGCAGTTGAGAATTGGTAGTTGGCAATTAGCAGTTGAGAATAGCCAGTTGGCAGTTTGTTGGTTATTTCTGTTAGTTCTATATTGACTGTGAAGGTGAGAGGTGTGGGGACTTCATGCAAACGCTGTCTGGAGCAGTTTGGAAATAATACTTGTTGTTCAAATGTTACCAACCTGACAAGTAAAAAGATTTATACTCAACTATTTGTGTAAAAGTGGGTGGGTGGGTGTATCACACCGGCCTCCTGTTCTCACAGTGGCCAACAAGATGCCCCAGTGAAGAAGAAGAAGAAGAAGAAGAAGAAGAAGAAGAAGAAGAAGAAGAAGAAGAAGAAGAAGAGTAGTTTGGATTTGATATCCCACTTTATCACTACCCTAGGGAGTCTCAAAGCGACTAACAATCTCCTTTCCCCTCCTCCCCCACAACAAACACTCTGTGAGGTAAGTGAGGCTGAGAGACTTCAGAGAAGTGCGACTGGCCCAAGGTCACCCAGCAGCTGCATGTGGAGAAGCAGGGACACGAACCCAGTTCACCAGATTACAAGTCTACCGCTCTTGTAAACAGGACCTAAGCACAGGAGCCCTCTCCCCTCCTGTGGCTTCCAGCAAGTGGTGTTCAGAAACATTGCTGCCTCCAACCATGGAGGAAGAGTTCAGCCATTGTGGCTAATAGCCATGGAAATCCCTCTCTTCCATAAATTTGTCTTGATCTTTTAAAGCCATCTAGCTAGGTTGGCGGCCATCACTGCCACCCATGTTCCAGCTGGCCAAGCTGGCCTGATCCAGCAATGTGGTCTCATTTTGCACCCCCTTCATTCCACTGTGCTGCAGACAATGGCCCATCTAGTCCAGCATCCAGATCTCACAGGGGCTAACCAGATAGCCCAACGGGAAACTCATAAGCAGGATCAGAGCACAGTTCCCTCTTGTGGTTTCCCACATCCAAAGGGAGGCAAAACACAGTGGAAATCCATCTTACTCCCTTGAGTCTGTGGTGGGAGCAACAGGAACAAATGGCCAAAATATTTACTAACCAGCACCCTGTTCCCCCAGCTGTTATTTCTGACTTAGGTAACACAGCAGCAGGACTTATAATAATATTTACAGGAAAAGGGACCTTGATGGATGCGGCAGCTGTCACTGTGGGATTCTGGATTACCTTTCCTATGCACGCATGAGGCTTATGGGTAGGCTGGCTTGATCAAAGCATGCCATTAGAAGGTTGAGGGTTTGTTTGTTTTTTAAATAGGTAGCTCTTCTCCATATAAGCCCACTTGCACGGGGGAAAAGACTGGCTGGCACACCTCTCCTCTGACTGGCACGAGAAGGCGCCTGATCCTCCCTACATGATTACAGGAGGTTTGGAATGATTTCACTATTCCCCTATACAGTCATACCTCATATTACGTTTGCTTCGGGTTGAGCGTTTTCAGGTTGCATCCCGCAGTGACCTGGAAGTACTGGAAAGGGTTACTTCTGGGTTTCGCCGCTTGCGCATGCGCAAAATGACGTCACGTGCATGCACAAAAGTGGCGAATCGTGACCCACAGACACGGGTTGCGTTCTGCTCGTGTTATGAACCGGCCCCCGGAGCGGATCCCATTTGCAACCAGAGGTACCACTGTATTGTACGGGATCATTCATATCATGATTCGGTGACATGACAGAAGTTTATAAAGTTATGCCTGGTGTGAAGAAAGTGGGTAGCGAAAAGTTTTCTCTCTCTCTCATAATACAAGAACTCACGGGCATTCAATGACGCTGAATGTTGGAGGCTTCAGAGTGGATGAAAGAAAGGACATATTCATGCAGTGCAAATGTACACTATGGAACTCGCTGCCACTTGAGGCAGTGATGGCCACCACCTTGGATGACTTTAAAGAGGACTGGACAAATACATGGAGGAGAGGGCTATCAATGGCTTCAAGCCATGATGGCTGTGCTGTGCCTCCATGGTTGGGGGGAGCAACGCTTCTCAATATCAGTTGCTGGGAATTACAAGTGGGGAGCATTCCTATTGCACTCAAGTCCAGCCTTCAGGCTTTGCACAGGCATCTGGTTTAACCACTTTGAGAACAGAATGCTAGACTAGATGGGCCAATGGGAGCAGCCTTCCAAGGTTTCAGGCAGGGGACATTCCCAGCCTTATGTGTAAACGCTGGGAATTGAATCCTCTTTTAAGACCATTCAAGCTGGTGTCAATTGCTGCCTACTACACATCAAAAGGCAAAAGAAAAGAAAAGGTCTCTGCCCCAAGGAACAAGCTATCTAGATTTCATCAGTGGGAAGACCAGGGAGACAATGCAGGGTGCTCTGCCCACCTGCCAAGATGGCCCATGGGGAAGGTTCCCCCCCACACCCTGTGTGTGGGAGGTCTCTTTCTCAAAAGACACCTTAAGATACGACAAAGGGCTAAAGCAAAGAGTGAATCTATATCCCTTTTCTCATAGACACTGTAAGATGAGGAGAGAGAGACCATTCAACCCCGGCCCCCAAAACTCTGCTCTAAAAGAGCAATCCAAGATAAGCCACAGGGAGCCCTTGCGTTTGGGGCACCCAGGGGAATCTGGGCTGATCAGGTCAGAGATCAGGTGCTTTCCGTGAAACCAATCCCGCTGACACACCTCAGGCACACAAAAGGAACAGCTGGTGATACATTTGCAAGGGCTGCCTTCTGCTGGTGAAGGCGAAGTGAGGGTGACCTGGTTTCAGACCCTGCTCTCCACTTTAATCTATTCCCTGAAATTATCTCAACAGCAAAACCTCATCATCTTCCACCTCCAAGAGCATTTAGCCAGATTTTCAGCAGACAAAGAGAGGCCAGCACCACCTACATCCCCCCTTTTTTTGGATATACATATTTTTATTGAATTTGAATATTACATCACAAAATTAAAAAGGAATTTTTTTATCGTTTTCAGCACAGCTGATCCAGGAGGTGGTACAGCCCTAATATTGATAGAATGGACTGCACCACCACAGATGGTAGGTGGGGAGAAATATCATTTTCAAATATTTATCCATGCTGATTAACATTTAGAAAAGGCATTGCCCCACAAATAGAAAAAGCGCTAGCTAGAATCCTTCTATCTTGCTCTGCTACTTTTCTTCTAGCAGGGAGCTTGCTTACTTATTCATTTGTTCTTTTCTTGCATGTATATCCCTTCTTTTTCTCCACGGATGTTAAGGTGGCTTACATGGTTCTCCCCAGTCTTGATCATTCTAAGAAAAGGTATTCCCCTCTCAAAGGGCGGGTGAATACAAGAACGAAAGAAAAACTCTATTTGGAAAAGGCATTACTCCATGAGAGAGAAATGCCCCTTCGGAGATCAAGGCTGAGGAACCACATTCCAATATTGTTGGACTCCAACTCTCATCCAGCACCAGCCAACATGTCCAAAAGACAAGGATGTGAGTAGTCCAGCAACATCTAGATGGCCACAGGTCTCCCAAGTCTGCCTGAGGTACCGGCATAAAGTTGGCATGGTTGTGCTACTCAGTGTGGTTAACAAACCCACTTCAAACAATGGTTTCCCATTTCGGTTCAACCATTCAGATGCACCACTGAGACTGCAGCTACGCTCTACATTGCATCTACTGAGCACCATTGGAGTCCTTCTTCAGTTCACAATCTCCTAAAACAGGTCACACTATCAGACTACCTCACAAGGTGAGAGATGGCCCAAGAGAAAGCTCTTTTCTACTTGATTTGATTTAACACATTACCTATAAGAGAATGTCATATTCTTTCCCACACACTCCCTTTTTCAGTTGTATGAAACAAAATTGAGGTGGGGATTACTCCCTCTCTGGATAACATGGGCATAGCCAAGGGGGGGCATAGCAAACTGAGGTTCTGCCCCCCCAACAAAAGGCCTCCCCCCCCCAACAAAAATCCTGGCTACTCCCATGCTGGATGCTGTTTAGTTTAACACTAGTTGAATTCCCCACCTTTACAACCTGTTCTGATGGGAAATTAATCCTCCCTTCCCCAAACCAAGCTGTGCGGGAACCATCTCCTTCCCACGTGCCAAGATAAAATGGGAATAAACAAGGAACAGGAAGGGGGGGGGGAACACAGAGAGAAATAGCAGATGGGGGCGGAGAAGTGGGGAGGGGGTGAGATTAGGGGAGCATTATGCAACAGGGCCACCCGAATCTGTCAAGTATCAAACTGAGCGGCAAGGGAAGGGGGGGCTGTGTGTGCTAAGATAAAACTGATCAGGAAATATGACAAGGAAAGAGGCAGCATCTTCTTTCCCTCATTGCTGTCCATGACACAGCAGGAATCAGAAATGGGGCGGTGATGCATTTGAGGGCTGCTGGAACAAAAGAGAAATGGGGAGGGTGGCCACATTTGTGGGAGTTTGCAGAGGGGGTAGCACGAAATCAGGACACAGGAAGATGCATTAGAATCACAGAACTGTAGAGTTGGAAGAGACCCCGAGGGCCAACCCACTGCAGTGCAGGAATATGCTGCTGTCCTATATGGGGATCGAACCTGAAACCTTGGCATTATCAGCACCACGCTCTAACCAACTGACCAAAGAACATTAAGATGATCTCACCTAGTCCAGCATCCTGTTCTCACAGTGGCCACCCACATGCCTGCTGGAAACCCACAAATAGGACCCAAGCACAAGTGCACCATCCCCTCTTGCCATTTTCAGGAACCGGAGGAGGAGATGGCCTCCATGGTCAGAGCCAGAGCATAACCATCGTGGCTAGCAGCCATCAATAGTCCTCTCCTCCTGCATGAATTTGTCAAATCATCTATTAAAGCCATTGAAGTTGGTGGCCATCACTGCCTTCTGTGGGAGGGAGTTCCACAGTGTAACAATGAAATTAATCATTATTGTTCATTTATTATTATTATTATTATTATTATTAGCAGCAGCAGCAGCAGTAGTAGTAATATCCTGCCTTTCTCTTGAGACAGGATTCAAGGCAGCATCCAATATTTAAAAAACAACCTTATATAATGCAAAGTAATAAAAAGAAACTAGTTAATAACAATAGTTAAAATACATGCAAACACATTTAGAGCTAGCCTTTCAAATCCAGTGATCAGCATCATCTGCACCTTAGTTGGTCTCAAAAGGAAGGTCTTAGCCTGCAGGCAGAAGGAAAGCAAAGAGGGAGCCAGTCCAACATCTCTTGGGAGAAAATCCCACAATATGGGAGCCACCACAGAAAAGTCTCTCTCTTTCTCTTGTGTCACCATAAACCATGCTTCTGATGGGACCAAGAGAAGGTGCTCACCCAAGGATCTGAGTACATTGGGTGGGTTTGTAGAAGGAGATACAATCTTTCAGGTAAGCCTGGGCCCAAGCCATATCAATCATGTGCTGAGCATGAGTGAAGCACAAAAGCTCCAAATCTAAGAGCTCTCCTGCCCCCATACAAGTTCACCTCCCATCCGCCAAACCATTCCCTGGAAGGAAACTGAGAAAGGAATAGAATGGAACATCCATGCCCAGCCATTTAACGCTTAGCCAGCTGATTAACTATAGGGGGCGGGAGAGTTGTGGGCGGAATTTTTCATTTCATTTCAGGCGGATGCTGTTCTCCTTCCCAGGAAGAACGAACTAAGTGTTTATTCTTCTGTGACTAACAGTGCAATTTGTTGTTCAATCTGGAACACACCAGGCCTGCTAGCTGGCCACACTCAACAGTGCAAATAAGTGAGCACATTTGCATCAGCAGAGGGAATGCGCAGAAATGTTTCTGCGATGTGCTATGTGCTAATAAAGGAATCTCTGTACAGACTAAGGGTGCCTCTCCTCTCAATTTCCTGGAGCAGTTATTGGTAAGAGTGTGCAGTGATAGCCATCCATGTGAATGGGTTTAAAAGAGGATTAGATCAATTCATGGAAGAGAATATCAATCGCTACTAGCCAAAATAGCGATGTTCTTTCTCCCACCATTGGAAGCAGCATGTCTCTGAATACCCGTTTCTGGGAATCTGTGCACCCAGGTTCTGCAAGTGGGGCATCTGATTGGCCACTGTGAGATGAGTGGACCCCACTGGACTGATTTAGTAGAAAGAAGGATAGAAGGAAGGGTCTTTGCACCTTTTGATCATGCCTAGTAGTTATTGATAGCCTCATCCTCCATTTTTTGCCTAAATGCTTTTCAAAGCTGCCCAAGTTAGTGGCCATTCCCAGTCCAGTAGGAACAAATGTCCATCATTTTAATAATGCCCTATGAGTGAATGTACTGTTAGGTCTGTCCTGGATCATTGACCATGTTCTCCCTCCACAGCCTGAGGCAGTAATGCTTCTGAATACCATTACTGGAAACTGCTGGAGGGGAGAATGCTCTTGTGCTCAGGCTCTGCTTAAAGGTCTCCCATTGAGGCATCTGGTTGACCACTGTGAAAACAGGATTCTGAACTAGATGGGCCTTTGCTGTGATCCCGCAGGGCTCTTCTTAGCCATGGTAGCTAAGTTTCTCTGTTCAAATGCAAACTATCTCTGCATACCAGTTGTTGGGGAGCAACAACTATTGCACTCGGGTCCTGCTTGTGGACTTCCTATTGCAGCATCTCGCTGGTCACTGTGAGAACAGGAGGTTGGACTAGATCACCATTGGCCTGATCCAGTAGGCTCTTATTATGTCCTACCTCCACTGTTGGAGGCAGTATACCACTGAAAACCAGTTAACATACATCACAAGGTACTGCTTGTGGGCTTCCCACCAGGGCATCTAGTTGGCCACTGGTTTGATCCAGTAGGGCTCTTCTTAGTTGCAGTTGCCATTTTCATGCATATTCACCCAGTTTGGAGAGATTCCTCTAGAGCTCTTTGCAATCATCCCCTTCTATCCTTATGGTGCTGAATAATTTGATGTCTTCTGTAAACTTGGTAAAGCTATAGCTCTGTCAGTGTTTTCAAATTCTGATATTTTGGTGCGGATGGCAATTTACAGAATTGTTGTTGTTTTATTAATTTAAAACATGTTTTACCCTGCTATTCAGCAGGAAAGTCTCCCCAGGCAGCTTAGAAGTAAAAAGTCTCTATGTATATGTGTAGATAGATATGATAGAATATAAAGATAGAGAAAGAGATAGGGGTGTGGGTGGGTGGGTGGGTGCTTACCCTGTTAGCTATCTAAAAGACATCACAGAAAAGAAAAAAGGAGGGGGAGAAGCAAACTCAGGCAGCAGCTCTTAAGTTAATGGAAATTCCTATAGAGAACTGGCTGTGATGGAAACTGATTGAGGGTTTCCAGGGTTTCAGGCAAGGGATGTTCCCAGCCCTACCTGGAAATGCCTGGAATTGAATATTCTGCTCTTCAGCTGCATTTGCGTTCAAGGCTGTAAACAGTGGTGCCTGTCTTGCCCTGATAACAGCTGGACGCCTTCCAAAAAAAACCTACAGAGGTTTGGGGAAGGAGCCAGCCTTTCTAGACTGTATGTATGCCCTGGAGGAAAGGCACCATTGATGGCACAGCACAGCCATTTTTATTATTTTTTTAAGCGTTATCTACAAGATGAAAATAAATGAGAAGGTTTTGCAAATCAGATACATGCAGGGTTTAATTCAAGCGGGGGGGGGGGGGAATGGGAGCCTGTGCAATCCTAGCAAAGAAAAGAGAGCCTCTGAGGGAGTGCAGAGCATTTTTCCACCATAAATGTAGCACATAGCAGCCCTTGTTTCTTGAGCTACATCAAGTTTCTCACTGTAGATGGAATCTCTGCACCCTAACGTCTGCCAAAAGACTGATATTGATCTACTGGAAAGATAAAACCATGGCCCGCTTTAAACAACTGATAGAAGATATGACAACACTCACAATATACGAACAGATTGCATTTAGATGTAGACTGTGCATGAATAAATAAAATGATATTTGTAATGCAGTTATAAAAATGCACATGTAAAAACTGTAATATATTGTTAGTAATTTTTCATTAGTTGGAATAACTATATTGCTTACATAATTATATATATCACAATTTCAATTTTTTTGCTTTTTCTTTAATTTTTGTTTTTGTTTTCTTCTTTTCCTTTTATTCTATTCTATTCTATTCTCTAACTGAAAGTTTTCAATAAATAATAGTCTCTCACTGCATTTGGTTTCTGACTATACATTAGGCAGAACTGTCAGATAGTGAGAGCTGTTTGACAGAAGGTAATGGAATCTCCTTTATTGTAAGTTTTTTAACAAATGTTGTAAGGCCATCTGTCAGGAAATCTTTAGGTGAAATTTCTGCATTGTAGGGGGGTGGACTTGATGACCTTTGGGAACGTTTTCAGCTCTCCAGTTCCATGGTTCTATGTTTCTTTACAACTAACACAGCGGGAGTCAAAGGCAAAATGAATGTAAAATAATTACCTTTGTATAGTTGGCTAATTGTTGTTGTTGTTCTCTCTCTCTCTCTCTCTCTCTCTCTCTCTCTCTCTCTCTCTCACACACACACACACACACACACAAACAGTGTCTATAATATCCCCCCAGGCAAGCAAGAAGCACTATCAGAGTTCAATGACACATTCCAGCCAGGCAAAAGCACTCAGGGTGCAAAGCTGAGTCAATGAGGGGTGTGGCTGGAAAGTGGGTGTGGCCTGAGAAGAAGGGGGAATGGCTTAGGGAGAGTTCCAAGGGCCAGAGAGAGGGGTCTGGAGGACCGCATTTGGCCCCCAAGCTTGAAGTTCCTCACCCCTGCTTTGTTCCTCTGCCCAGTCAAGATTTCATTCCTCCCAAATTAACAGGCCTACAGATGCTACATTCCATTCTAGAAATTGCATCCCACAAATGAGACAAGAAATTATAGAGACCATCAGGCAAGCATATAACATGCACACCTGTGCAATGGTAGCAGCAGACTCCCCATTTCGCTTTTTTCGTGCTCACGAACACAAATGTGCATGCTTGTGAACTCACAAGACTCCAGAATAGCTCTGAGTACTCACCACTGCTGGACCTCCTTCTCTGTAACTGGAAAAAGAACAGAGAAAGAGAGAGAGTGTTTACTGGTCATTCAAAGAAAAATGCAGTTTTGAGTTCTCAGTTCTCACTACCTAAATGTTTTAATCTAGTTCATACATTCTGACTCACTGCTTTAAACTTGATTCAAGCACAGTACCATTGTTTATCAGCAACTGAAGCCTTGCTCACACTTTATGGTACAAGCTGCCTCTACACACATGCAAGTGTTTGTGTGAAAGAGTGCCCACTTGTTGATTTGCACAGCTCAACTGCCTGGGTACACAGGCACATGGACCCTACACTCCACTGAATGTTACATGTGAATAAAGTGAGCATCTCAAATGTTTGTGAACACAAATTAGTCACTCATTGAATGTAACCACCAATTTGAACATTCTGCCAGTGCTGCTGTTGCTTCTTCTAATGCTGAAGGCAAGCAGTGAGTGTCAAGAGCTCCGGAGCAAAAGAACAGTGGGAGATATCAGCAACACATCTTTACAACAGCAATAAAATCTAAGAGGCAACCCCTTCCCCCAATATAATAAAACTCAGTCTAATGAGGATAATGCTCAGCAGCCAAATAACATTGAATGTCATTTAGGAAAGAAAAACAAGATGGGTTGGGTCGGAACGAAATAGAGTAATATGGAAGAGGCTGTGGCTGGCTGGCTAGCAGGCTAGAACCTTAAAGAAAAAGAGATTTTATTAAAGCTTTTTCATAATGCAATAAAATAAAAAAAACTAATCTAACTAAAAACAAAGAGAAAAGAAAACATCAAAGGAAAACAAGAAAAGAAAGAAAAGAGAAGTAGAGAAGAAAAATAAAAAGAACTTTTTATTTTCTGTCAGTTACATAAAAGAAATTATTCAAAATATTGACTCCAGAGTGACACCCACCTGATCTCCTTTCTGTTACACAATATTTTCCCAATCTTCTGACCAAAATAGATTAATTCATTTTCATTTTTACACAAAAGTCCAAAAGGGATTATCTAATTATTATTATTAATCATATTAAATGTCAGCAATAGTTTTTCTCTAATTTAGAATATTAACCTTGTCTCCTGTAACCTCAACATTCTTCCATATATTAAATAGTAAGTATTTGTCCACACAAGAGTCTCTCCACTGTGATCATATATGAAAACAATACAGTGGTGCCTCGCAAGACGAAATTAATTGGTTCCGCAAGTTTTTTCTTCTTGCGAGTTTTTCGTCTTGCGAAGCACGGTTTCCCATAGGAATGCATTGAAAATCAATTAATGCGTTCCTAGGGAAACCGCTTGCCAGGCTGGTGGTGCGGAGAAGGGCTTTTCTCCGCACCGCAAGCCTTCAGGACAGGTACGGGAACAGAGGGGAAGGCGCGCAGCGCTTTCCCTCTGTTCCCGGGGCTTGCGTGGGAGGAGGGTTTTTCCTCCCCACCGCAAACATTCAGAACAGCATTCTGAATGTTGGCGGTGGGAAGGAAAACCCTCCTCCCACCCCAAGTCTTCAGGAAAGCCATCCGATGCCGCGCGGCAGCATCGGAGCTTCGTTCCGATGCCGCGCGGCGGGAGGAGGCGTTCCCCCCCCCCCGCCGCCCGGCATCGGAGCTTCGTTCCGATGCCGCGCAGCGGGAGGAGGCGTTCCCCCCCCCCGCCGCCCAGCATCGGAGCTTCGTTCCGATGCCGCGCGGCGGGAGGAGGCGTGTCCCCCCCCCCGCCGCCCGGCATCGGAGCTTCGTTCCGATGCCACGCGGCGGGCGGAGGTCCGAGGACAGTGGGGAAGACGCGCTGCGCTTCCCCGCTGTCCCGGAGATTTCCCTATGGGCTGTCGTCTTGCGAGGCAAGCCCATAGAGAAATTCGTTTTGCGAAGCACCTCCAAAACGGAAAACCCTTTCGTCTAGCGGGTTTTCCGTCTTGCGAGGCGTTCGTCTTGCGGGGTACCACTGTATTCCATAATTTTTTTTACTCATTAGTTCACACCCAGGTTCACATCATCTGTTCCTATTGACTGTTATAACTCCTGTGGTTTTCTATCTTGATTTTGAAAAATATATTGCTTCTATTTACTCTTTACAGCCATTCCTATTCCAAGAAAAGCGCTAGAGGTTTGATAGCTTTTTTCTCTAAGTTCAAACTGCATACAGAGTCCTTTCTCTCTCTCAACTCTATCTCTGCCAGCTCAGGATCTCTCTTAATCCCTTCTCTTAAGCTTAGGACCCTCGTACCTACAGGACCGCCTCTCCTGGTATGCCCCATGGAGGACCTTAAGGTCCATAAATAGCAACACCCTAGTGGCCCCGGGCCCTAAGGAAGTTAGATTAGCTTCAGCCAAAACCAGGGCTTTTCAACACTGGCTCCGGCCTGGTGGAATGCTCTGCCTCATGAGACCAGGGCCCTGCAGGATCTGATTTCTTTCCGCAGGGCCTGTAAGACAGAGTTGTTCCACCTGGCCTTTGGCTTGGAGCCAATTTGATTCCCTCCCCCTCTTCCTTTTTCCTTTCTCCTCCTGTGATGAGGCTGCATTTTAATATTTCAATATTTTAATGTATTTTAATCTTGTTTTTAAGTTGTATTGATTCAACTTGTTTTTATTATTGCTTATTAGCCACCCTGAGCCTGGCCTTGGCTGGGGAGGGCGGGGTATAAATAAAAATTATTATTATTATTATTATTATTATTATTATTATTATTATTATTATGTCCATCCATACCTTCATACTACTCCTCCACAACTTTGCTATTTGGATGTTTCATTCCTTTAATCACCTTTGTGAAGGATGTCTCCATTTCACCATCTTTTGCTTCCAACTCTACCATTTCACTCTCCTTTTCTGGCAACCCTTCTGTGTTCTCTTTAATTCCACTTTCCATTTCATCCTTCTCTGGTTTGCTTTCATTCACAATTTCATCAATCTTAGAGCTCTAATCTCTTTTATTTGGTCATCAGACAATTGCTGAAGAATGCCAACAGTCAATAGAATGTCCAACAATGCATTTGCCGTATGGAATATTCTTTATCTTATCAACAATTCAGTATCCATCTTAAAATCTTCACAGTCTCCACCTTAATATCTTCAATCTCCACCTTAAGATCTTCACAGCATTTTCTCTTATCAAACCACATTCCTTTCTCACACATGAAATGTGAGGTAGAAAAAATACTTTTGATTTAAAGGAAGCACTTTCATTGGGAAAACAGATCATCATCATCATCTTAGCATTCAGAACTCCCTTGATCATTTAAAACTTTACTGGTTCACACAATTAGAACATGCTTCTTGTTCTACCTTCAGTCTTTTAATGATCAACATGACAGAGCCCCCAATAGGAGAGTTTAAATATAGAAAAGTCAAGGAGTATAGTACTAGGAATATAGATTGTTAGACCCTTTTACCTATAGTCCACTTGCAAACAGTGCGCCTCTCTTTCTACCCCTCTTGCAATGAACAGAACACACACTGTTAAATAAGTTTAAAATGCTTTACTTACAAAACCTTCCAAAGGTCAAATTCATGCATTTATCCAAGCATGGGGAATAGAGGCAGAATACCCTTAGGTAGAAAATACAGGAAGATAGCTTCAAACATGTGCCATGGGGGGGGGGGGAGAGAGATGCCGCCCTAGATCAAGTAAAACAATAGAAATGCTTAACTAACTGACCAATCACATCGGTTTTGCCCCTCCTAACAAAAGTCCTGTCCCCCCTAACAAAAATCCTGGCTACGCCCATGGCCCCATGTCTGCTTTCAAAGGAGAGAAGACAAAGCCACTGGGGCAGAGTGATTTGATTGTTGGGTTAGGAAGTCAGGGTTCAAATCCCCACTTGGCTATGACACTCACTAGGTGTGGTATTGGGTCACAGCCATCGCCTCTCAGCCTATAACATACTTCACAGGGGTGGAATAGGGATTAAATGAGGAGGGAGAGAACCATGTATACCATATTGAACATCTTGGAGGAAAAAGTGAGACATAAATGCAATAAATCATCAACACCACCAGAAAATTCTGCACTGGTTACAGTGGTACCTCAGGTTAAGAACTTAATTCGTTCTGGAGGTCCGTTCTTAACCTGAAACTGTTCTTAACTTGAGGTACCACTTTAGCTAATGGGGTCTCCCACTGCCGCCGAACAATTTCTGTTCTCATCCTGAAGCAAAATTCTTAACCCAAGGTACTATTTCTGGGTAAGCAGAGTCTGTAACCTGAAGCATCTGTAACCTGAAGCTTATGTAACCCGAGGTACCACTGTATATTGTGCCTCTGAGTTTAGGCACTGCATACCTCTCTGGGAGAGATGATCCATTATTTGAGGGGATGTGGCCTGGATAAGTAGTGCAGCCTTGAGAAGGCCCTGAGGGCCAGTGAGAGAGGTCTTATAGGCCTCATTTGTCCTGCAGTCCCTCGGTTCTCTCTAGATCAACGGTCTGTCTGGGTATAAACCAGCTTCCTACATTCAAGTTCATTTCTGACCTCCTTCTGCCCCTCCTGGTTCTTCCTGCTTCTAATCACCTCTTTATTGGAGGCAATTGTACACTGCAACCTCAATGATGCCTTTATTACAGCTTCAGACCTGTAAAGTCTTCTCCCTGCACCTCATTAGCTCATTGCTGTCCTGACAGGCCTTGATGGAGAAAGTCCAACAAAGGTATTCATGGCAAGAGGGGAGAGGCAGCCCAGAAACGTCTCAGAAGAAACCCTGATGTTGAAAATGAGCAACCTATATGGAATAGGATGCAACAGGTGGGCGGCTGTGGTTGGGGAAAGGAAAGCCAATAGAAAATTAGCTTGAGAATCTGCAAATGGCAGAGATGTGCATTTTAGAGGATAGAGACCTGCCTTATTTTGAGTCAGACCAATGGTCCATTCAGTTCAGTATTGTCTACTGACTGGCAGCAGATCTCCAGAGTTTCAGGCAGGGAGTCTTTCCAGCCTTACCTAGAGATGCTAGGATTGGACTTGGTAACTTCTGCATGAAAAGCAGGTACTCTACCACTTAGCTAGCTGCAGCCCTTCTCCTAATAATTTCATGGTTCTGAAATAAAGGGCTGATTTAAATGGGAAGCTGCCTTATATCTAGTCAGACCATCCAGCTCAGTATTGTCTACACTGACTAACAGCAGCTCTCAAGGGTTTTAGGTGGGATTCTCTCTCAGTCCTACCTAGAGATGCCAGGGACTGAACCTGGGACCTTCTGCAAGCAAAGCAGATATCCTATTGCTGAGCTAAAGCCCATTCCCAAATGAACCCCCTCTGGAGAGCTGCAGTGTGAACAACCCTGAGCTAGATGGCATAATGGTCTGATTCAGGATAAGGAACTTTCAATGTTTGTAACTGAAATCCCTTGCAGACCTTAAGGGGCGAATCAAGCTTATATTCTCCCCCCCCCCCCATACACACACCTTGTTTTCAATCAGACATTACTGCTGATGATCAGAGCCAAGATAAGTGACATTGCATTCTCCTACAGAGAAGTGGCCTCAGTCCCAAATCTGAATATATCCATTTCAATAGGCAAACTCTCTCTCCTAGTCATTATTGCCTGTTTCACTTGCTGGAGCAAGGAGGGCACATCACCATTATTACCCTAGCCCATGATCCCTGATTGGCAGTGAAACTGTGGAATTACCTGCCGCAAGAGGCAGTGATGATGCAGTGGTTAGAGCACTGACTTCAATGGCTTTAAAAAAGGATTAGACAAATTTGTGGAGGATAAGACTATGACAGTGGCTGCAATATGCCCTGTATACCAGTTGCTGGGACTCACAAGCAGACAGAAAGCTCTTGCTCTCATGTCCTGTTTCTGGGATTCTCATAATGGGCACCTGTCCAGCCACTGTGAGAACAGGATGCTGGACTAGCTGGGACCCCTCTAGCCTGATCCCTCACCCATTCTAATACCCTTATCATTCTAATATTCTTTTTCATACTTCATCAATCTGTCCCCCTCCTTTACAAGATGCAGTGATGATCACCAACTTGGATAGCTCTAAAAGAAGATTAACCAGACATGACTTCTATCCATGATGGCTATGCAGGATTTCAAGTTGATGGGAATCATAAGTGAAGAGTGCACTGTTGTGGACTTACTATCTGGTTGGCCACCATGAGAGCAGGATGCTGGATTAGACGGCCCATTGGCCTCATCCAGCATTGCAGGGCCTCTTCTGATGCTCTGAAATTAGGAACTGGCTCCCTGAACCACCAGGATTTCTGGACAGGGCTGGCTCAAGTCTACAATGCCAGGATTCTCAGCATGAACTCATACACATAATTCTATTTCCACCACTGGTGTAAGGGTGATCTGAAAGGGGAAGACAACCCCTTTTGTCAGGTATCATAAGAATATTAGAAGAGCCTACTGGATCAGGTCAATGACACACCTAGCCCAGCATCCTGTTCTCACAGTGGCCAGCCAGATGCCCCAGTGGGAAACCCACAAGCAGGATTCGAGCACAAGAGCACTTACCTCCTGAGGTTTCCAGCTATTGATATTCAAAGCATTGCTGCCTCCAGTTGAAGAGGCATAACATAGCCATAAAGGCTAGCAACCATCAATAGCCCTCTCCTCCATCAAACCAAGCTCACTCTCCCTCTCTCTGTTAGAATCATAAAAGCATAGAACTGTATAGTTGGAAGAGACCTCAAGGGTCATCTAATCTAACCCCCTGCAATGCAGGAATCTCAACCAAAGCATCCATGACAGGTGGCTATCCAGCCTCTACTTAAAAACCTCCAAGGAAGGAGAGTCCATCACATCCCAAGGAGTCTGTTCTGCTGTTGAACGGCTCTTACTGTCAGAAAGTTCTTCCTGATGTTTAGTCATAATCTGCTTTCTTGCAGCTTGAAGCCATTGGTTTGGGACCTACCCTCTGGAGCAGGAGAAAACAAGCTGGCTCCATCTTCCATGCAACAGCCCATTAGATATTGGAAGATGGCTATCATATCTCCTCTCAGCCTCTTCTTCACCAGGCTAAACATACCCAGCTCCTTCAACTGTTTCTCATAAGGTTTGGTTTCCTGACCCTTGATTAACGTGGCTTCAACCTCTCGACTCATTCCCTGACAATAAATTTCCATTTAACTGTCAATTGGCAAGAAAAAGAAAATAACAAAGATTAAGAGAAATTAATCGATATATCTTTCCCTTGCTATCTCTAAGTCTTAAAAGCACGTAGGACTGGATTATTCTTCCAGGAGGGGTTTTAATTAACCTGAAATAAATCAATATTTATTCATTACTTGACAAGGAAGAGAGAAAGAGAAAGAGAGAGATTGCGCAGGGCGGTGGTGTTTTTTTAATCTGCGCGGCTTTGGGAGATAGATGCAGGAAGGAGCTGGCTTGAGCATGTTAGCAAAAGCTGGAAGGACAAAAGGAGCATTAGCCGAGTGATGGATTGACACACACATGCCTAGCGGGAAAGAGGGTTTTCTGCAGCAGAGGCAGCCACGCCGCAGTGACCACGCTCATCACACTGGTGAATGGGGAGGCAGGAGAACCATGCACTTCCTCTGCCAGGGACACCTGATAATTGAGTTCCAGCAGTGTTTAGGAACACGAGAAGCTGGCTTGTGCTGAGTCACAGCATTGGTCCATTTAGCTCAGTGTTGTGTACACTGACTGGCAAAAGCAGATTTCCATAGTTTCAGGCAGGGGTCTCTCCCAGCCCTACCTAGAAATGTCATTGGGGATTGAACCCAGGAACAAAGAAATCTTCCTTATACTGAATCAGAGATATTGGTCCATGAAACTCATTACTATCCATACCGACTGGGACTGAAACCAGGAGATTCTGCATGCCAATCAGATACTCTGTTGCTGAGCTAAGATTCTAGTCCTTATAGAGTAATGGCTGGATTCAATAGGAACATAGTAATCTGCTTTGCACTAGCAGATCTATGTGGTTGTCATGCTGACAGCTCTTGGCAGCCACCATAGCAGTGCCATCCAACTGTTCTCTCTCTCACTCAACTCTCTCCCCATTCACACAAAATGCGCCATCACAGCTGAATGCAAGCACATTTCACACTTCTCTGCCCACCCACCAGCACCGCACTCCCGTCGGTAGCATTTACACTTCCTTCACAAGCAGGGCAAAAGTAAAAAATAAAAACCGGCAATGCTCAATTATCATAACTTAAGCTTCTAGCAGATGGTGAAAGAATGCAGGAATGTGGGGGCAAAGAACATGTAACGTGGAGGTCTGTAATGGTCAGTTTTGTTTTGTTTTTTGTTTTGTTTTGTTTTGATGTAGTTTTGCTTGCATAAAGAACTGGCTTTGAAAGAATTGAACTGGTGCGTGCTTCCTCCCTTCTGCGGTAAAAATAAATAAAACTGATGACACACTTTCAAAGAGAGCAGGGGCAGTTGACCGGCCTTCTTGATGCTGTTGGCATACAACCCTCCCCATCTGAGAATACTGGCTGGGCAGGGGGCTCAGGCTGATGAGAACTGGAGTCCTACAACATCTGGAGGGCCACATGTTCCAGAGCAGTGAATCAAGAAGAGGAATTATCCTTTCTCATATGGGAATGCCTCTCCTAAATAGAAGCAGTCTTCCATCTCTTTCATTCATCCAACTCTTGAGAAGGTAATGCCTCCTCTTTGCATTGCAGAGGGCTGGACTAGAATACCCTTTAGGTCCCTTTCAACTCTACAATTCTATTATGCTATGATCAGCCGTGGGGAAGCTGATCTAAGAAGAGGCATTCTCCCTTCTCTCAGGAGGAATGCCTCTTCTATTTAGAGGCAACAGGTATGGCCTGTGGAGAGAAGGGGTGTGGCCTGCAGAGAGTCAGGTAGAGAGGAACTGAGGGCCTGGTCTGGACTATTCCCATCCCTGATTTAAATCCTCATCAGAGTTTTGACTACCGTGTGTGCTTTCTCTTAGAATGCCAGTCTCTTACACCATGATCAGTCACAGACACTGGCAGAGGAAGAGGTGGGCGAGGGGAGCGCACCGCCCCCGGTAGGGTTCCATCGCAGCTGCCACCCAGCCCACGGTGGGCGCCCCGCCCCCAGGACTTGCACCACGCCCCTGCGGGCAGCGCGCCCCGCCCCCAGGACGCGCACCAGCCCCGCCCCTGGCACCGGAGCATGAAGCTCCGCTACTGGTCACAGAAACTGTCAGTGCTGGAAAATAATCCTCATCCATTGACAGCCCTGCCTGTCATTCTCACTGAGGCTGTAAATCCGTGTCTGGACTGTACTACTTTAAATGGGACACAGGTGGCACTGTGGGTTAAACCACAGAGCCTAGGATTTGCCGATCAGAAGGTCGGAGGTTCGAATCCCCGTGATGAGGTGAGCTCCCATTGCTCGGTCCCTGCTCCTGTCAACCTAGCAGTTCGAAAGCACGTCAAAGTGCAAGTAGATAAATAAGTACCGCTCCGGCAGAATGGTAAATGGCGTTTCCATGTGCTGCTCTGGTTCGCCAGAAGCGGCTTAGTCATGCTGGCCACATGACCTGGAAGCTGTATGGCGGCTCCCTTGGCCAATAAAGTGAGATGAGCGCCACAACCCCAGAGTCGGTCATGACTAGACCTAATGGTCAGGGGTCCCTTTACCTTTACCTTTACTTTAAATGGCAGAGGTAGAGTGGGGGAGCAATCCTGTGAGTGGTGGCTGCTCCTTCCAGGTTAGGTCTCAACAATCAGCACAGGCAGGGCTATGAAGAAGAAGGAGCTCATCTTTAAAATTTCCCACAATGCATCAGAGTGAAGCTAAGCTGGGAGTGTTGTAGGAAATGGAAATGGTTTTTTGGTGGAACATCCAGTGAGGCCCAGATAAAGGATCAGCAGTGGGGCCTACCAGGGCTCGGGGTCCCTGGCAGTCGCCACAAGCTTCCAAGTGCTGGAGCCATCCCTGTTCATATCTCCCACTACGATCTTGCAGAAAAGCTCAACGAGGATCCGCAGCAAATTTCATAGCATATTTGAAGGATGTGGATTTTGCTGAACTGAAAACTTTGCATTTTCAGGCCCAGGCTTTTGGAAATGAATTGTGCAAAAGCTTCTCTGTTCAAAAGCAATCCACACGTTTCCTGCATCTGTATCCTGGGGACACCAAGTAAGTCTAGCAGACCTTTATCAACTTCATGTCAGATGTTAGCTCCACATACACAAACACCCACCTCCACAAAACTTTGCAAACCCATAAAACAGGCTATTTCTCACCCCAAAAAACCTTTATAAATTCATAATTCTGAAACTGATTATTACTTGAGAACTGAGATCCTGGTGCTCTTAGCTTTCTTTCTTTTTAATGCTTTTTGGTTCAGTGATTTCCTGCCCCATCAAAATTCCAGCAATTCAAGTTAAACATTAAAAGTGCAAAAAATAAGTATGTAACTCATTCAAGTCTACATTTCGTTGAGGCTACACCTGGGCTTCAGTTACAGTCCACAGGTGCATGCTGCTCCATACAGCAACAACAAAATCCCTGCATGTCAGGATAACGGAACCAAGCATAGCCTTCTCCATTACACACTAGGTCTCTAGATGCAGGCTGCCTGCTTTTTGTATACTGCAATGGCTTCTCAATGTATTTAGAGGTTTTAAACTTTTTTTAAAAAGCTTTAGATTATTTTAAATGGTTTCTAAACACTTTAAATGTGTTTTAAATCTAATTTTAAATTGTGCTGTTTTAACATTTTGCTGCTTAATGCTTTGGGTCCCTTTTGGGAGGAAAGGCGAGGCACAAATTTAATAAATGAATAAATAAAAACCTAAAACTATATGCATACACACACACAAAAACCCTATAAATATAAAAGCAGTTGTTAAACAACAACGGTAAGTGTGTGCTGAATATGTGTTTGACACCAATGTTTATTTATTGCATTTCTATCCCAACTTTTTCCCTAAGGAGCTCAAGGTAGCATACATAGTTGTACTCTTCTTCATTTAATCCCTAGGAAATAGGCTAGATTCAGAAGTAGTGACAGGACCATGGTCACCCAATGAGCTTCATGACCACATGGAAGATTTGAACCCTGGTCTCTCCCAGGACCTGGTTCTCATTTAAACCCCGCAATAAGTCTGCCCAGTAGGTCAGGCTGAGAGGTAGCAACTGGCCCAGAATCACCTAGTGAGCTTCATGGTTGATTGGGGGATTTGAACCCTCGTCCTGGTCCTCATTTAATCCCCACAATAACCCTGTGAGGTAGGTCAGGCTGAAAGAGTGACTGTGACCCATACAGAAAGCTCCATTACCTGATTCAAACCCGTCTCCCAGACCCTAGTCCAGCACTCTAACCATTACACCACTACCAGCTCTCATATGTGTGCATGTGAATGAGAGAGACAGGGTGACTCCTTCCACCTCCCACTCTGATCCCACCCACTCCCATTTGGGCCCCACCATCTCCTGGCATGAGGCCAGGGAGGTTGGCAGCTGTCAGGAGTGCGGTAAAATGCTTCCTTACTCTCCACTAAACACCTCATTGGGAAATAGGCCAGAAATTTCTCGTCCCCACCCTCCCTCCTTGCCAGGCTTAAATATGAGATGCCGACTTTCAGAAATTTGTTCCCAAAGGAGATTTGCAGCTGGCTTCCTTCCAGCACTGATTTGTTGCTAGGCCAGTGTCACACGACAGCGAGGGGAAAGGCGGCGTTGACGGGGTGGAACCTATTGTGTGCAGGGAGCTGGAGAATAAAGAAATCCCTGACACTCCTGAGCTTATTAAAACAATGCCTACGTATCTTCAGCCCTGGCGCTGGCATCTGTGCCATCTGAATCAGAGGAGATGGTATCTTCAAAGGCTAGCAACATTTTAAAAATTTGCTTCAGCAGAGCAGGCGTGGAAGATCCACTCTCCCTTTCCACCACCCAGCTCACCCACCTATGCAGAATTTCTGCTCCCTCATGGACACTGTACATGGCCAAGCTGTCAAGATACAAGGCTGGGTGGTCAAGACAAAAAACACAGAACTAAAAAAAAAAATCTGCTCCAGATTCCTCACTGCTCTCCCAGCACCCAGGAAGCATGGGTGGAATTCCGCTTATTCTGAGACGGAAGGCATGACACCCATGCATTTCTAGAGTCAGTGGGCTATTAGGCAGCTGTGGCTTCCCCCAAAGGATCCTGGGAATTGTAGTTTGCTGTTACATGCCAAGAGTTGTTAGGAAACCCCCTCTCTCCCCCTCACAGAACTACAACTCCCAGAGTGGGTTAGCAATCCTTCTTCTCAGGGAACTCTGGGAATTGTAGCTCTGTGGTGGGTAAAGTGTGAGCCTCCTAACAACTCTTGGCCCCTAACAGCAAACTGTAGTTCCCAGGATTCTTTTGGGGAAGCCATGGGTGTTTAAAATGACATGGTTCTGCTTTAAAGGTATGCTGCAGATGGTGCCTTAGTGGACTACATCCTGGTGTTGCTGCTGTTGATTTCTAAAGGTGAATGATAATAATTTGCAAATTTGCAATAACTGGTATTCTGAGGCATCTTACCTCTGGCAGGGGAAGCAGGATGCTACAAAGCCTTCCAAAACCGAGTCCAGCGCTGGCAAATTTGAAAGTAAGGTCCCAGGTCTGCTGGAATCTTTATTTTATTTTTAGGCTTGCTTCCTAAGAATGCAGCACCAGTCTCGCCACTCCCAACACCATAACAAAAGGCCTTAGAGCACACTCATCTCACTCACCCACCCCCAGGGAGAGCAACAGAAAGTTACGCTAATTCGCAATTAAAATCTCTTCAGATGCCATTAAATATTGAAGAAAAAGGACTCAGCAGGTTTGGGGAAATGGAACCAGCAGACAGAAGTCTCTGAGTCAAGATTGACAATGTATCATGATAACTGCAGGGAGTGGCCTTAAATCAAATCACACCACAGGATCCATCAAGCTCAATACTGTCTGCAGTGACAAGCAGGAAGCAGCTCTCCAGAGTTTCAGGCAGGAATTTCTCCCAGCTCTAAATGAAGTGGTCAATATTATCATTATTATTACCATACTGGGGGTGCTGAGTTCAGATTCTCCACCCCCAGTGCCAAAATGTCAGCACCACACTCCACCTGGCTTCCACCACACTTTTGATGCTGTTCCCTTTCCAGCTAGCCACTGCCACCTTTGATAACCTAAATTTCTGTCCTCGGGACTGAACCCACTTGTGATTCCCAGCAAATGCCATTCAGTGGCTGGCTGCCTCTAACAGAGGAAGCTGAATGATAGGTTATCCATAACCTCTGGTGGGAAGCTGGTTTGCTGGGAAAGCAAAACCAGTACAGTGGTACCTCAGGTTAAGAACTTAATTTGTTCTGGAGGTCCGTTCTTAACCTGAAGCTGTTCTTAACCTGAGGTACCACTTTAGCTAATGGGGCCTCCCGCTGCCGCCGCAAGATTTCGGTTCTCACCTGAAGCAAAGTTCTTAACCCAAGGTACTATTTCTGGGTTAGCGGAGTCTGCAACCTGAAGCGTCTGTAACCCGAGGTACCACTATATTTATTTTACACATTCCTTTCCAGGAGGTATACACCACTTTTCACCAAAGTGTGTTTTACAACAGTCAACAACAAACAAACCCTTCTATCAAAGTAATGTGGCGTTTAAAACACAGCATTGCAGCATAGCTCTTCTCCCCAAAGGTAGAGCATGCAGAAGGTCCAATGTTCAATCCCCAGCATCTCCTATTCAGGAGGATTGGTTTCTTAATTTATTTTTAGATGAAAGTAATAATTAGAAAAATTCATGGAGGAGAAGGCTATCCATTGCTACTAGCCACGATGGCCATGCTCTTCCTTCATAGTCAGAACAGGAATGCTTCTGCATACTAGTTGCTGGAAGCCACAGGAGGGGAGAGTCCTCTTGTGCTCAAGTCCTGCTAGAGGGTTTCCCTTTGGGGTATCTAGCTGGCCACTGTGAGAACAGTATGCTGGACCAGATGCACTCCCTTTGGCCAGCAGGCTCTCCTTATGTTCTTAAGGGCCAGACTAAGTACAGGGCAGCTTCTTATTTTCCCTCCAGGTCACTTTTGAAATTCTGGGTTAGCAGAGCGATCAACTGGCACCCCATGGGATTAGGCTCTGGGGGCCACTAGTTGTTGCCCACCACCCCCGGGCTGCGACAGACTGTCAATCCAATCCAGGACCAGCAACCTGCCATGCATTCTTTGGAAAGACGCTGGCTGCTCTCTGAGCCTTCTCGAAACGGTGCTGGCTTTTTAAGGGTTGTGCATTGCACCACTGTGCAGGGAAAACACATGAACCTGTGGCGTCCTCTTTGATTGCCTTTTTGGGTAAGCAATTCTGTGGACTGCAGCAGAGGCGGCAACAGAGGAAGGGGAGGGAGGGTGCGGAGTGAGCACACCTTTGCCTGGGTACGTGCTCTGGATTCAACAGTTTTGCCAAAGCTGGAGTCTCAGACTCAATCTGCACATTTCCAAGGCGGGGAAAGGAAGGAGGGGCAGAAACCCCACACTCCTTGAAACGTGCCCCCAAATCTTCACTTAAAAACAGCTCCACCTTTTTTTTTTCAAGAGAATCGACCCATTCAAAGCAAACTGATCATGCCAAATAGAATAAGTAAGTGGCTCGTTGAGCTAATAAAATCAGATTGTGAAGCATGTTAAACAGGGGAGTTGAGATTCCTTTCAAAAGACAGATTAGCCCAAAGATCAGCAGAGGATGGAAAGAGAGCCCGTTAGGCATTGTCTGAAAAGTTCATTTGTACAACATTAAGAAGTGTTGTGTAGGGACAAAGCTGTCGTCTATCTAGGGCATTGGTCTTCAACCGGTGCTTCCAGATCCAAGGTGGGTCACAACAGGAGCACTACTGCTATGCAAATATAGGTTGAAAGATTTAGAAATGGGTCCCAGATGCATATTTGGGTTAAAAGAAGGCCCTGGATCTGGAAAGGTTAAACATTGTTGATCTACCTGGTGTTCAAGATCCTAAGAATGGCCAGCCAGACATCTCCGGGAAGCCTCCAAGCTGCTAGTCCCCACTGACTTTTATCGGTTTTTATCCTGCCTAATTCTCAGACATGACTCAAGGTGGCTAACAAATCCAGAGCTTCATATATACGGTATATGAAACAATCCGCATGCTGACTCACACCACAAGATCAAAATATTATAAAAAAAATAAAAACCCAACAAACAAACTCAGGGCATCAATAATAAAACATCAAACCAGAAAAATAAATCAATAACCCATTAATAGCCTTTTATAAACATTTTTGATTTTTAACTAACTTTTTTGTTTTTAAATAAATAGAAATACTAGATACAAGTACCCAGCATTACATGTAATAATGTTCATTCTATCCATTGACTTTAGATGTAAACTTACACACTCAGTGCTCAAACATTTTACTTAACATAACCCCTTGACTGAGAATATTGAGTGGTTGGTATATTTTTGGTTGTTAGCATAGTTAAAGAAAGGGGTCCGTGTTTGTTGAAGGGTGTTTCTATGCATATGCCTTTAATTGCCCTCCTCACACTTTGCTGTATTCCATATATTATTTCCCCATATGCTCAGGAGTATTGCAGTCTGGTTCTTCCATTGCTGGGCTATCGCTAATTGTTCTGCAGTCATTAAGAAGCTGTCCAGTTCTCTGTGGTGGAGAATGGAGCCCAAATCTATGTCCAAAGATCGTAGGGCTAAGGCAGGATTTGGAGAAAGGGGTTGGCTTATCATGGTGGCTATAATGGAGAATACTCTATTCCAAAAGTTTTTAAAATGGAGACATTCCCACAAAACATGAATAAATGACCCCAGTTCACAACAACTCTTCCAACATGAAAGTGAAAGGGAGGGATTAATTTTTGCAAGCCTGACTGGTATCCAGGGTCAGTGCAGAATGACCTTGAGCAAGGCCTCCTGTAAGCAAGCAGAGATGGTTTTACGGCAGCAAGACAGAGGGGTGTCCAGCTACCCTCCCATTTGTGATCTTCAGTTGGGTGGCCTAATTCCCATAAAAAATTGAAGGCCTCTAGCATCTCCTGTTTTATGACATTACAGATTGCTGTATATTAGGGAAGCAGCACCCATCAGGTCATATGCTGACTTGCTGTAGAAGGATTCAAACAAGGTAAGTGTGCATAAGTCCTCTCCCCTGCTCTCCAAACAAGGTGCAAAAGAATGAGCCTCAAACCAGGTACTGTAGTACAAATGCCTTTTAATTTAACTTGCAGTTTCTTTTTGGATATTGCTTTCCCTCTGTGAGGCAGGTCATGGATTATGTAAATGCCTACATCTTCCCAATCCTTAAACCGTTGATATTTATCTGTGTGGCTGAAAGCTGGATGATCAAGGAGGAATGGGACCAGTGGTGAGGGTCAGGGCCCAGTGTTTCACTCCATGTTCTCCACACTATCAGTACTCATCTTGTAAATGGATGGTCTATTTTCCTTACCTCCTGCATATACAAAGGTAAGAAAAGGTGACTTCTCATTGAAGGTGTGGAAGCGACCATCTCAAGTTGGACCCAAGGATCTTCTGTTCTTTTTTTTTAAAAAAAATTATTAAGGGTTTCTTGTTTACAATGTAAGTGTAATGCCTCGTATTCCCCCCCCCCCATGTAACATTTTTACAAATCCGTTTCATTTGTTGAGGCATGAGGGGGAGAAGAAAAGAAAAAAGAAAAAAGAAAGGGGGGTGGAGAGAGGGAAGATGGATAGGGGTGGGGTCAGGTGGCGGTGTTTCTATTATGTTTAATGTATGTAGAGTTTGGTGTCAGCGTTGCTTGTGTTGTTCACTTGTGTTCCTTTGGTGGTGAGAGGTTGGGGTTGGCCTAGGGTGTGATTGTTTGTGATTGGCTGTGGTGATCTTTGTTTTCGTGTGTGAGTGAGGTGGGTGGGTGTTTTGGATCAGGTTAGCCATATTGATTTGTATGCTGTTGGCGGATTATTGTCATTGTCCTGTTGGGCTGTGTATGTGATAAAGGGGAGCCATACGGGGGTGAAGGTGTCTTCTTCCCTTTGTCCCCGTGTCAGTTTCAGTTTATAAGTTAATTTTTCTAGTAGGGCTGTTTCCCATACTATTTGGTACCATTGGTCCATGCTTACTCCTGACAGGTCTCTCCAGTGTCTGGTTATGGTGTTTCTGGCTGCTGAAAGTAGGTGGGTTATGAGTTCTTTGTGATGCAAATGGGCATTGTTGTCTTGGAAGATGTTTAGTAGGGCCAATTCTGGGGTGAAGTCTAATACTTGCTTAGTTATTTTACATATTTCTTGTATGGCTGTTGTTCAGAATAGTTGGATTTTGGGACATTCCCACCACATGTGGAGGTATGTGCCTGTGGAGGTGCACCCTCTCCAGCATTTTGGTGAGGTTCCTGGGCGTATTAGCGCTAGTTTCCTTGGTGTTAGGTACCACCTGTAGGTGAGTTTCAGTGTGAGTTCTTTTCTTTTCGTTGATATGGATTTAAAGGGGGGGTTAGACCACATTCTGGTCCATTGAATGGGGTTAATCTCATAGCCTATGTCATTCTCCCATTGTTTTTTGATTGCGTCTAGGGGATTTGCGGGATTTTGGAGTAGTATTTTGTATATTGCGGATACCGTCCCTTTACCGTTTCCCTTTGTTGTTAGGAGGAGGTTTTCAAAGGTTGTCAGGGGCCTAGTTGCTGCTGATTTTACTGTTGGGTTGTTTAAGAGGGCATGTAGTTGGTGTTGTGTTAACCAGGGCATTTGGGTATCTTCTAGTTTGTCTTGTATTTCTTGTGTTGACAAGGGTTTGTTATTTTTATAAAAGTCTATTAGGCGATATAAGCCTTTGGTTCGCCAGGTTCTTATCTGGAGGTTTTGTGCTGCATGGTGGAATAATGGGTGGTACCCTAGGGGGATTAGTGGGGAGGGTCTTCTGTTCTTACCCTGAGCAATGGGATCAAGGATTTGATTTGAAAAGCAGCAAAACAGAATATTAAGTTAGGCATTTCCACTCCTCCTTTTGTTCAATGTCTACAAAGTTTTGTTGCTTATCCTAGATTTTTTGCCTCCCAACACAAATGCATTGAGTTTCTTTTGCCATCTCTTTAGATGAAGAGGAGGGATGAGAATAGGCAAACTTGAAGGGGGGGGGAGAGTGTAAGCATTTAGGTAACAATGACATTTAGACCACAGCTATTTGCCTGAGCTAGCTAAGGCTAAGATATTTCCATTCCCTAAATTCTTTTTATACAGTCCCCTATAGCTTCTATGTCTCAGTTGTCTTGTGTCTGCAGTAAGTACTGTATTTTTTGCTCTATAAGACGCACCAGACCACAAGACGCACCTAGTTTTTGGAGGAGGAAAACAAGAAAAAAATATTCTGAATCTCAGAACCAGAACAGCAAGAGGGATCGCTGCGCAGTGAAAGCAGTGATCCCTCTTGCTGTTCTGGCTTCTGGGATAGCTGCACAGCCTGCATTCGCTCCATAAGACGCACACACATTTCCCCTTACTTTTTAGGAGGGAAAAAGTGAGTCTTATAGAGCAAAAAATATGGTATTTAAATCATCCATGTGCTATGGCAAATGGAGAGTTAACTAGCAACCAGTCTAAATTGATAGGAGGGAGCAGGGATTTACAATAGTTGATTTACAATCCTGCTACCCTGTGAAACATTTCTAACTGCCACTTAAGTGGATTTTGCAGAATTAAGAGGGTGTCCTCTGCAAACATGTTCATTTTGTGTACCTCATTCTCTCTAGAAAAGTGTCTTTGTGCAGTTGAATGGCTAATACCTCTATGATCAATGCAAACAGCAATGGCAGCAGAGTGTCGGGTGTCCCTTAAGAGCTCGATAGCCTGAGAGTCGAAGCCATTGATTGAAATGATTGGTTTTGATTTGGAGTATAATTGCTTAATGAGGTGCAAGGACTTAGATCCAAATTTCACAATTCGGTTAGCAGGTGTATCAGGAACAATGAATCAGTTCTATCAAATGTCTTTTGGCATCAAGAGAGATTAATATGCCAGCTCTCATCTCCCGATTCACCTCATGTATAACATTTAGTGCCCTTCTAATGAAACTTGTGATGCTTCTCTTCTGGCCAGCATGAACCCTGTTTGATCTGGAGATATGTACTGAGTTATAAACATATTTAGACGCTTGACCATTATTGATGTGAACAACTTTGTGTCTACATTAATGAGAACTATATGACTCAAAGTAGCATTAGTTTTGAAGAACACTATTTTTGTGATGCTCCCTCCCCCCTTCTAGTTGTACAGTTTGGTCAGCCATGGGGCAAGCTCATTGCGAAATGCTTTATAAAACTCTCCTGTAAAATCGTCCAGTCCTGAGGACTTTCCGGATTTTAAATTCTTAATTACCCCTAGGACTTATTCCCAAGAAATGGATTGGTTTAGGTACTAATATTAGGTCTATGTATGACATTGACTTAGGGGGGAAACATGAGAATTCCCTGCCTTCTAGATGTAGTGTCTGCCAGGGGTCCACAAGGTCCCTTTCAGTTAATATTTCCACCTAGCATGGGTTGCAGATTTTGTTCACGGATCAGTGCCTACTTCGGTCCTTTGTGTCATTGCTGCAGCAATTGAAGTCTCTGCCTGTTATGGTTTGTCCTCTTTTTAAATGGTCTAATTATGTTAGCATCTTCCCGAGAAAGTCTTCTTGTGCTGAGTTGGGTGCATATAAATAAGCAATGGTGATTTCATGGCTGCCTATGACACATTGAACAAAGAGGTATTTGCCTGTTGGTTTCTTCCCAACTTTCCTCAACACTCAGAGGGCAATGCTTGCTTATCAGGACAGCCACGCCTCTGGCTTTCCCAGAGCCGGGGGCTCAAGGCAGCCCTCTGGTTCCTGCATTGATGGGTCTCCTGCAGGAGAACAATGTCTGGATGTTCCCTCTGCAGGGCTGCCTCCACTCTGGCTCTTTTGATTGGTGATCCTAGCCCTCTAACGTTGAAGGAGAGAAGCTTTATATGTAGTTTGGCTTTGAGGAATCATAGGAATGTTGGTAGAAATGTGGATAGCAGAGAGTTAAATGCTAAGTATGTAGTTCCTGCTCTATTAAAGATGGAATTTTTCAAGAAATTCGGTTTTTCTGCTAGACTTCTATAACTTGAAAAGGACATAAACTGAAAACTACATACACAAATGCTAGAGTGTGCTTCCCTGCTTGCCAACAGGAACGTGGGAGTGGTGGAGATCCTTCCCATGGTACCCAGGATCAATTAGGGGGGCAGGCGGGGGCTTGTTGCTAAGCTGCACACCTCCTAATGCCCAAGGACAAAGGCTCTTCCAAATTACTGTTGTGCTTGTTAGAGTGGAGTCCAGATGCTTTTCATGCATGAAAACAAAACAAAACAATTTCTTACTTTCTAATTGGAGTTGCCTTATTTTTTTCTGCCCTTTTTTGGTTGTCCAGCCTGAGAAGGTGCTCTTGTGCGCTTGAGCTGAGGAGCGATATCTCCTGCTTGGAGCAGGAGCTCTTTCAGTATGTTGCCAGTCTGCTGGTTATCACTTGCAACCCAGGTTCTGCTTTTTAGCCGGACTATCAACTTAATAGGGAAGCCCCAGCAATATGCTATGCCCACTTCTTTTAGAGCCGATGTATAAGGCCGGAGAGCCCTCTGCCACCACAGTGTGGCTGGGCTGTTATCCTGAAATATTTCAGCGGTGGCTTCGCCATATTTTAGATTTCTAACATTCCTTAGTGCTCTGAAAATTGAGTCTTTGAGTCTATTCTGTTCAAAAAGAATTACCACTTCTCTTGGGGCTTCCCTGGTTCTGCTTCTGCCTCCGGGAACCCGATGGGCTTTTTCTATGGGCGACAATGGTATGTTTAAATTCAAGGAGAGTATCTAGTAAATAATGAATTGAACCATGTCCCCGCTCCTCCTCCTGGTTCTCCAGTAGGCGTTGTAGATGAAAAAAATTCCTCCTATCCCTTTCAAATTATTCCTTCAGCTTCCTAGCCATCATTTGTAAGAGTTGGATCTCAGATTGGTTAGTTAGAGCAAGATTGTGTGCATCATTTGTTGTTTTAGAAATATATGACAGTTGACAAGATAGCACATCAAATTTCTGCTCAAATAGCTAGGGCTGCTCCCCAGTCCAAGACCAGTCCTCGCCTTATTTTGTTAATGTACTCATCTGAGTCTCTGTCCTCTTCCATTGTGGCAGCTACTGTCCTTTGGGCCGGGGGGGTGGTTATATTGCCTTTGGTCATGTCAGTGTCTGAGGCCTCCTCCGAAGCCTCAGACAGGGCTCTGTCTATTTCTTCTGAAGATGTCACCTCACAGATTTGCTTTTTGGTTCTCATATTGCTTGGCTCATCACCTTGCTGGGGCTGCATAAAACTTTTTGTTTAGATGTCAATACGATCCATTCTGCTTAGATTTTGTCCCGGGGCAACTGGAGACAAAGAAATATGCCACCATTTAGCTTTCCAGATAGCCCCCCCCCCAACCTTTTAAAAACAGCTACTTTTAAAAAATCAACCGCCTAAAATAGTAAGAGCATAAGACGAGCCTTGCTGGATCAGGCCAAAAGGGGTGGGAACCATCTAGTCCAGCATCCTGTTCTCACAGTGGCTGACAAATGCCCCAATGGGAATCCAGAAAGTAGGACCTGAGAGCATCAGTGACTTTCCCCACTTATGAATCCCAGCAACTGGTATTTAGAGTCATTACTGCCTCTAACAGTGCAGGGAGAATACTGCCATTGTGGCTAGCAGCTATTAGCCATATCTTCCACAAATCTGCAATTCTGTTTTAAAACCATCCTAGTTGGTGGTCATCGCTACAACACCATCAGCCCCCAAGCTGTCAGGGCCAATTCTCATGGGTAATGGGAGTTGTAGTCCAGCAGGATCTAAAGGTCAGCTATCCCCTGGCCTACTAGGACTTTAAAAGGTTAAACACCAGCAGCTTGAATTGAGCTTCTCGGCATCTCAGAGGTAGACTGCCCCTGAACTTGGAGGCACCGCTCCTAACTATCTCTGTTAAATGCTGTAGGCAGGCAGTTAATTTTATCAATTCCTTTCCTGAGAACCAGGTGGACTGCCTAGTCATGTCAATGGATCCATCCTGTTTAGCATCTGCCTTCTGAAAAGAACCAGCCAAAGACCTCTGCAAACCTCCCAAGCAGGGCATTAAGCCAGCCAGCCCTCCCTGGTCATCTGTCCCCACCATCTGTCTGCACAGGCTTCTTTTAGCCAGCATGGCTAAAAAATATTGATCAACAAATTTAACAGAGGACTGGGTTAAGTCCTCTTTTTAAAAATCAAGGGGCTGGCCACCCACACACCTCATATCAGCATTAATTCCTTTAAATTAACTGTGTTAAAGGAGTCTTTGAAGACTAGTGCTCATTTGGGGCTGATAGGGCAGAAGGCAGAGTGCCCAAGCAGTGGGCGGAGCCAGAGGCAACAAAAAGCAGAGTCAACTAATTCTAGTTCTGTCCCCATCTCCTCCCTGCCTAGTTCTACAAGGGGCAACACTGAGACGGAGGAGGAGGAGGAGGAGGAGGAGGAGGAGGAGGAGGAAGCTTGACTGGTTGTAAGAAGGCAGGCAGGTACGGATTGGCTGAGGGCAGTCTGAGGTGGGGGGGGCAGTGCCCCATTTGCCCTAATGAACCAACCTCTACTGTATTCCATTTATAGAATCATAGAATTGTAGAGTTGCAAAGGACCCTGACAATCATCTAGTCCCTGCAATGCAAGAAATGCAGTTGTCCCATATGGTGATTGAACCTGCAACCTTGGCATTACCAGCACCACGCCCTAACCAACTGAGCTATCCCGGCTACATCTGTTCTGAACCTGTGTCAATCAGATTTAACTGGGAGACAGCTGTACCCTCGCCACAGACTCCTAGCATCACAGGCACATTACATTTTAGGTGTGTCCAATTGGCATGCGATCGCAGACACACGGGTCGTCTTGGACCTGGGAGAAGGCAGAACAGGGGGCAGGGAGGACCAGAATGGGGCAGAGATACTTATACTCACTCTGCCAATGCACACAACAGCTGGCTGTATAAGAGAGAAAGAGCCGTCCATTAGCCCTCTCCATACTAAAAGTTTGGTCAATAAGAACGTAGAAAAGTTGCCTTATGATAAATCATACTATCGGCCTATTGAGAACAGCGTTGCTAACATCAACCTGGTGATCTCCAGGTGTGCTTGGACAATAGCTGCCATCAGCACCAGTCAGCATGGCCAAAAGCTCATGGGTGCTTGGAGGTATTGTCCAGTGACATTTGAGGGCACCAGGTTGGGGAAGTCTGGTCTTCTCTAACTGGCAGTGGCTCTCCAGAGATTCATGACTCTTTTCCCAGCCCTGCTAGGAGATACCAGTGGGTTTGAATAAACAAAAAAAAGTTATAGTCCTCATGTAATCAGGAACATGGGATTGACCCTACTTAGCTGAAAACGACAAAGCTCTTTCAAACCCAGCAATGGAAGCGGGAGGCAATGACATGTCCTCTCTAAAAGTTAGCTACCCACATAGATAAATATTTCACATACATATTTTCAGCAAACAATGAACTGATAATCCCATGCAGTTCAATGTACTGTCTCACACACACACAACCCTTCTGGAAAGGTAGCACAACACAACAAACAACGGATCAAGCAGAGCCCAGAGACTCAGGTTCAAATCCACACTCAGCCACAGAACTCACTGGCTGACCTTAGGCCAGCCCACACTTTCCTTCCAGGCTCATCTACCTTGCAGGGTTGTTGCAGTGAAAAAAATGAGGATGCAAGGAAGGAAAGTACTCTTGAGTTCTTTAGAAGAAATGGGGTTTTTTTAAATACAACTTTCACAATACAGAAATAATACTTCCAAAAAGTGGTTTTTTTGTTTTTTATTTACTATGCTAAGATAGGGCACAGGCGAGACAGGAAAAACAGGATCCCGCTCCCTGAAAACAACTCCATGGAAAATGGGATGGGAAGCCAACAAAAATAAAGAGAAAAGATGAAATTGAGTTTTGAGTGTATACGTTAAAAATGCTGAAACTTAATAAAACATAATTGTGAAAAGGTGTGGGGGGGGGAGAAAGAGGAGCTGAATTCCTTCAATCTAATATAACCACATTCTGGCTCTATCTGTGCAGCAGGAAACCACCCCTAAAGAGCAGAGCAGCTCTCCAGATGACTTGAGTAAGTGAGCCAAACTGAACAGGCAGAAAAGAGGAAGCAATCTCCAACACAGTTCCCGGCCTCTTGTTTTCCCTGAGGAAAAACAACTTGAAACACAGAAATCCCAAGCATGAGTTAAGAGCCATCTTCCCGCCATCGCCATAGGAAAAGTCATTGCACCACAAATCAGCGACCCACTTTCATTATTAGAAAGGCATTTTGCTTCCCTTGCACTAACATAATAGGGGAGAGGAAGGTACAGAATCTCAGAACTCCAAGGAGCACTCTCCAGCTAAAATTCAGGACTTTGCGCACAAAGTTCCATCAAAATACCAAAGGAAACCACAAATGGACCAAATATATATACAAGTTGCCTGCCACATTTGTCTGCTTAGAGTAGACCCATTAAAATGAATGGGTCTAAGTTAGCTGTGCCCATTGTTTTCAATTCAGTAGCTGGCCCCTGTGAGAACAAGATGCTGGACAAGACCATTCATCTGATCCAGCAGGGCTCTTCTTATGTTATGAATGGGTCTACTCTGAGTAGGACTTGCACTGGCTAAAAACAAATGGGTCTGCTCTGAGTAGCACAAACTACACCCCCAGGGGGCTGCTTCCAACACTGTAAGTCCTTCTTAGAGGAAACCCACATTGAACGTGATGCACATGGCTACAACTTGGGTCCATTCATTTCAGTGGGTCCTCCCTTGCACAGAACTTGTATACAGTACAGCCATCCATCTTCACCTAATGCCCTTTGTTTTATTTCTCCATATACACATTTTTTTCCTCTCTATCTTTTTCCTCTTCCAGATTGTTAAATCTCTCCCCACCCCACAATGCCCATTTTCAGGGTTGGCAAAAAGACAAACCGTTCTGCCTTTGCCACGACCCCCCCCCCTTCCGAGCCCCCAGGCTACAGCGGGCTATCAGCTCCCCAGAAATGAAGGAGGAGGCTTGGCTATTATGGTGCATGACGTTCCCCTTCCTCTCTCCTCCACACACGTGAACTCACACACATCTATCCTGACTCCATACTGGCTCACAGCCAGTCCCCACCCCCAGGAGAAGCTGAAGGGGGGGCGATGTTGCGATGCCGCCCGAGAGCATCTCAACACGACATGAATCACCACAGAACATGTGAGCCTCCTTGGCGGAAGAAAGAGAACCTGCTTGCCTTTTCTATTACTGTTTTTACTTTGATCTATGGAGCCGTGGAACTAACGACCCCACCTCAGCAGGCTTCTCCTTGCAAAAATTACTCCCTCCACGCCCACCCACCCTCACTCCCAACACCAGCACCTCAGACCACCACCCCGCCTCTCCATCAATGCAGCAGATTTTGCACCACTCAACTACGGCAGGCTTGCAGACCCTGTATCCTGCCACTATCACCACCACCCAGATCTCCTGGCCAAAGTCTTTGTGTGTCATCACACAAGTACACCCCCTCTGCCCCCCAGCCGCCCCCCAAAATCCCCTACAACCAACAAAGATCCCACACACACACCCTCTGCAGTCCAAGGCCTTCTCTGCATCCTACCTGGCTCCAGTACCTGGAAAGTTGCACCGTTAAGAGAACCCAAAATTAGTATTATTTTTTGATGTTCAAAGTAAATTTTTAATTAAAAAGAGAGCGAAAGGAATGGCTTACAGTATGTCTTCCTCGTCAGTTCTTCCACAACTTCAGGCTTCAACTTGCTGTTCGATTTCCCCATCTTGATCTGGCAAGGTTTGTCCACTGGACTTTTTAACAGGGCATAAATTTCTCTCAAAGCCCTTCTTGCACTTAGCGGAGAAGCATATAGGAAGCCGGGGTGGGGGACTGGGGGTGGGGGCAGAGAGATCCGATGTGAAGGGTGGAGAACGACAGAGGGACTGTCTCAGTTTCAAAGCCAAACCGGACCCTTCCGATTTCCTTCAAGTAGCGCTAACACACACCCCAAAAAATTGGGGGGGGGGAGGGGATGGAAAGTGGAGGGGGGAGGGGGAAGAGAGAGAGGTGGGGAGAGAGAAAGAGAAACAAGGGGGTATTAAGCTTTATAAGTTCAGCTGCAATTCCAGTGTTCGGATCCGGAGTCCCGGAGGAGGTTCACGTCCCCTTATTTTCTGGCATCCACAACTCAGCTCTGCAAAGCAGTCACAAGCAGATGGCGAGGCGGTCGTCTCCCTCCATACCGGCTGGTGAAAAAAGGGGAAGGTGGGGAGTGAGAAGACAGAGAAAAACCTTTCGTTATTACAATTATTATTTCCCAGTGAAACAGGGAAGGTCGTTTTGTTATGTTTCAGCAGGGCCCTCCTGAAATAAAAATGACGAGATTTCGCCAAGCTCACTTGCCTTTCCTTTTTTTTGCAAAACAGAAACGGGAAATTCGTGGAGCTTTTTCTCTGCCTCTCTCCAGACAGCCTTTTCTCCTTCTTCCCTTCCTATCCGTTCTCTCTTGCTCGCTCCTCCTCGCTGGAGCCCAGTGGCAGTGTTGCTGCTGTCGTCCCTGGTTACAAAACTGCCCTCCCCTCTCCACCGCTGTCTCTGGTGCTCTGGGTTGCCGTAGCAAACGCAGGATCTGCCACTGCACTGATAAGGTGCTAACTGGAATCTGCCAGTCAGGCAGTCGGGTGGGCTGCCTAGCAGGCTCTTCCTTTTGTCTTCTCTTTGCTTAGCCTTTTTTTAGATCAATCCTTTGGGTGTGGGGGGAGAGAGCAGGAAAGAAACGGGGGTGGGAGGGTGGGGAGAGAACAGCACAGATGAATAAGGTTTCTCGTGCAAGCACTTTTATTTTGCTTTGATTTTTTTTTTAAATAATGTCTTATCTTGTTTTTTAAGTCAGTGTTGCTTTGTTAAAAAAGAAAAGAAAACGAGAAAAGGAAAGAAGTTTATGCATCAACCTGCTCCAACCCTGAGGCCCTCCAGATGTTTTTGGACTCCAACTCCCATCATCGCTTTACATTGCCCATGCTGCCTGTGGCTGATGGGAGTTGAAGTCCAAAGCAGCTGGAGAACAGAGGGTTGGGTAGGACTAGTGTACATTATTGCCAACAATAAAAATTGTGTGTTGTTTTTTTAATCTCCAGGCCAATGTCAAGAGTGATTATGTTTCCACCTGCTTTTTGGACATTTACCAACTGACGTGCCTTGGCAAGTGTTGAAATTTACCAGCAGGCAATGAAAAAGGGGGGGGGTGGCATTTGGGGAATGAACAAGGTTTTGGCAAATGATGGAGGGGCTTGGGGGTTGCCTCTAATGATAGTCCTAGTTTAGTCCTAGTCTATTAATTTCAGTGGGTCTGCTCTCAGGAGGAATAGGCTTAGCTAGGAGCCATAATGAATAAATAAAATAATGTATACAACTCAGAGTAGACGCACTGAAATTAATAGGCCTTAGATAGTCCTACTCAAAGTAGATGCATTGGCTTACATCCAACTAAATTCACAGTAAACACATTTTGAAATTAATGGGACCTAAGTCACATTTGTTCATTTCAATGGGTGTATGCTGAGTAGGGCTAACACTGGAGACAACCCAATGTTCTAAACTTGGGAAATACATATGAAGAATACTCAGTGGTTCTGGAGACGAAAAGGAAACATCAGAGAATGCTTACAGTTGTTGATAATGCTTTGGGCTAATGCCCAAATTCCATTCCACTTTTTCTCACCTACTGGTAAATATCAACACTTAACAAAGTAAATGTTAGTAAATGTTCAAAATGCAGCTAGAAGCATAATAATTTTTGACACTATCCAGAGGACCATACTACTACTACCACCACTATTATTATTATTATTATTATTATTATTATTATTATTATTAATTTATTTCTTAAACCCTGGAGAGCTGCTTTCAGTGAACAAAGGCAATATGAAGCTAGATGGACCAATAGTCTCCCTCAGTATAAGGCATTGCTTCCTGTGTTTCTGTTTAAGTCAGCCCCTTCTTCAGAATGATGAGGACTAGGATCTTAATTTCAAGGAATGGCTGTATCTCAGTGGTAGAACATCTGCTCTGCATGGAGAAGGTCCCATGTTCAATTTCCAGGTAGGGCCGGAAGATATCCTTACCTGAAACCCTGGCAAGCTGTTGCCAGTCAGTGTGAACCATGCTGAGTTAGGTGGACTAATGGCAGCTCCCTATGTTCCTAATGCTCTTTCAAAGAATGCTTTCTAATGGGAGTCAGCTCATACATTCAGCAGGAAAGTCACTAAGTGGTGACCTCATCGGCCCTATGAAATCATGCCTCAAGGCAGTTATTAGGTAACCCATCAACAAAGCACCAAGTCAAAAGGAGAGGAGACAGGCAAGGGAAAGGCAGACTCTCGAATGAATTGTAGAGTTGGAAGAGATCCAAGGATCATCTAGTCCAGCCCCCTGCAATGCAGGAATGTGTCAGCGGACTTTGATCACGTCTCTTGCTTGCCTGAAGTACACAGAGGGGTGTGTAGAAACAAGTCTACTGTACAAAGATAAAATGTGCATTCATTGCTCCGCCCATTATTTCCTCTGGCCCCACCTACCACTGGCATGTTGCCCAGAAAGAGAATGTGGGTCGGGCTAAAAACACTTTCCCACTAATGACTCCAGTGGTGATACCCAGAGCAGGAAGCCAGTCTGACTTAGAAGCTTTTCCATGTGGCATGTGGATATCACATGACGCACTCCAGCCTATCACGGTGAAGAGTTCTTGCCTTTGGCCACATGGAGGGTGGTGCTAAATTCCTTCCTCACCTCTCCTGGGTCCTGGGGCTGGTACCAGCTCTCAAGCCCTAACGCCTGCCTGGGATAGTATTTCCAATCTCCACTAAGCTTTTCAGGAACCCAGGCAAGCAAGATTCTTGGGATCCTGCATTATTAAGATCATAGCTACTGCAGAAATTAGGGTAGCTCAGGTTTAGAGAAATGCAAGCCTTATTTCCAAAGCAGATACTCCAGTCACCATATGGAAAAACAAGAAGCTGCCTTAGTCACACCATTGGGTCCATCTTGCTCAGTACCATCTACACTGACTGGCAGCAGCTCTCCAGGGTTCAGGCAGGAGACCTTCCCAGTCCTACCTGGGGATGCCAGGGATTGAACTTGGGGCCTTCTGCATGTAAGGCAGGCGCTCTACCACTGAGCTATGGCCCTTCCCTTTGCTCACAGCCCAGGTCTACATACACACCACAACCCCATACTCACTACAGTGGTACCTCAAGTTACAGATGCTTCAGGTTATAGATGCTTCAGGTTACAGACTCCGCTAACCCAGAAATAGTACCTCGGGTTAAGAACTTTACCTCAGGATGAGAACTGAAATTGCGTGGTGGCGGCGTAGCAGCAGCGGGAGGCCCCATTAGCTAAAGTGGTACCTCAGGTTAAGAACAGTTTCAGGTTAAGAACGGACCTCCAGAACGAATTAAGTTCTTAACCCGAGGTACTGTGGCATCAGACACAGAATTCAGCTTCTTGTAAATCTCAACTTTTTAAAAACAAACAAACGAACACATACACATTCTAGTCCCCTTGACGGCAAATACTACAGTACAGCACTTTTAAGTGAAATCTTAGCACCCAGAGGGGTATCTGAATACAGCGTAAGAAGAGCTGGCTGGATCTGGAGATTTGCTTCAGAGATCGAGACTGTGGGGAGCTCTGAAAAATTAATAAATATAATTTGGACTATAATTTGGTCTTCTTCATTTTAGTTTTTTATTTTAATTGGAGTATTATGATTGGATATATTAATTGGATGTTTTTTATTGGAAAATCAATAAAAAATATTTTAAAAAAGATGAAGAGCTTGCTGGATCAAGCCAAAGGCCCATCTAGTCCAGCATCATGTTCTCACAGTGGCCACGCAGTGGTAACCCACAACTAGCTCCTTCTGGTGGCTTCCAACAATGGGTATTCAGAAGCATAGGAATTCCAAGGGGGTTGAGGGAGAGGTGCCGCTGCCTTTGCCCCAACCAACCTGTTTCTGATTATGCCAAAGCGCTCAGATTGCATAATATATACCCAGGTTGCGAAATTCCACAGGGCACGGAACACGCACGCATGTGCGCACACACACACACACACAATACCAGAGTCCTGCCACTGCTGTCACAGCTATGATTTCCTTTTCCTTTTAGTGTGCTAGCCATCTACCCCTCCTGCTAAATCCCCATGTCCTTTGTTCCAGAAGCCAGTTTTCAATTAATGCCACTCTGCTACGCCTCAATTAACAGAAAAGGCAACTTTCTGTGAGCGGGAGAGATAAGGGGGAACCGTGTATAGATTGGATTGATGCAAAGTCTGGGTATCAGAAAGGCCTTCTCAAAATGAAACACATCGTCATCTTTCGTTTGCCAGGTCTTGGCAAAAAGCCATCTGTCTAGTCTCCACAGAGGCAAGGTTAACACCACCCTGGATGAAATGTTAGACTCTTAGCTTGGCCAAAGCATTGGTCCCTACTGCCTGTCCCAAACTGCTGTTTATTTAGGAATTCTGACCCAACGTCACTTGTATTATTATTTACTTATTGCATTTATATCCCACTTTTTTCTCCAAGGAACTCAAGATGGCATATATATTTCCCCCCTCATTTAATCAGCACAGCAACACTGTAAGGTAGGTTAGGCTGAGAGGCAGTGAATATCCCCCAAGATCACACCCTGTGAGTTTCATGGCCAAGTGGGGATTTGAACCCTGGTCCTAGTTCTTGTTCAATCCCCACAACTACCCTGTGAGATAGGTTAGACTGAGAGGCCATGACCCAACCAAGGCTTCACAACACTGGCTCTATTCCCAATTGATCCAAGAGCTCAGGTGGATTGCAACGAAATTGAAAACTGCCCCCCCACACACACACACATCAAAACTTCCAAAATCTTTATTACAGTACAGTGGTACCTCGGGTTAAGAACTCGTTCTGGAGGTCCATTCTTAACCTGAAACTGTTCTTAACCTGAAGCACCATTTTAGTTAATGGAGCCTCCTGCTGCCGCTGCGCCGTTGGAGCGTGATTTCTGTTCTCATCCTGAAGCAAAGTTCTTAACCCGAGGTACTATTTCTGGGTTAGCGGAGTCTGTAACCTGAAGTGTCTGTAACCCAAGGTACCACTGTAATACTCTTATTAAGTCAATTGAAACGGCAAAAGCCTGTGTGGTATAGTGGTTTGAATGTCAGATTTAAAATCCCCACTCTGACAGGAAGCTCACTGGGCAACCTTGGGCCAGTCTCTGCTTCTCAGCCTAATCTACCTCGCAGGGGTGTTGCAAGGATGAAACAGGGCAGGGTAAGAACCTTGTATGTCACACTGAGGTCCTTTGAGGGAAGGTGGAATACAAACACAATAAATAAAATAAAATGCAAACGAAACCTTGCTTCCTCGTCTCTGTGGGAGTAACTGCAGGGTTTTTATATTTCAGAACACTGGAAGGGGGTGACCACACTGTTGTGTGACCCTTCCCCTTGCCCCTAGCCTTAGGTACAACCTGAAACTACAGGAATTTTTCCGGGGCGATGGGGGAGTGGGCTGGTAGATAGATAAAACTTTATTCGCATTAGCCAATAGCCATAGCAACAGTTAAACATTGCAGTATACGCAGAAAAGGAAATTTGATATAAGAGCACCATTTTAAGTCCTGAATCAGCCGTCAGTTAGTGGCCCTTATTCTGATTGCCCCTGCTATGAACCTAGCAACCTTTGCTGTTATCTGCTCATTTTGATCTGTTAGAAGAAAGGACATCTTGGCAGTGGTTGAGCGCCCTGGGATGGTTAGTACGAGTGGGGTGATGATCTCTTTCCTCAGGTATTTGTAGAGATTACAAGACAGGAGGGCGTGGGGGAGTGGGCTGGTTTTTCACCTGCACATTTTGCTTCATGTCTCAATTTCATAGAATCATAGAGCTGTAGAGTTGGAAGGGATTCCAAGAGTCATCTAGTCCAACCCTCTGCAAAGCAGGAATCAAAGCTAGAGAATCTCTAGTCAACGAACCTTTGTATAAAAACGTGAAAGAGTCCATCACTTTCTGAGGTTGTTCATCCCAATGCAGAAAAGCTCTCATTGTCAGAAAGTTCTTCCTAGCGTTTAGTTGGAATCTCCTTTCTTGTCACTTGTATCTGTTTCAGGTTAATTTACAGTTTACCTTAGAATTCATTATTTGTATCCAATATACCACATTTTTTGCTCTATAAGACTCACTTTTTCCCTCCTAAAAAGTAAAGGGAAATGTGTGTGCGTCTTATGGAGCGAATGCAGGCTGAGCAGCTATCCCAGAAGCCAGAACAGCAAGAGGGATTGCTGCTTTCACTGCGCAGCGATCCCTCTTGCTGTTCTGGCTTCTGAGATTCAGAATATTTTTTTTCTTGTTTTCCTCCTCCAAAAACTAGGTGCGTCTTGTGGTCTGGTGCATCTTATAGAGTGAAAAATACGGTAACTCCTACTCAGACAATTCTCACTGAAGCTACTGGTTCATTAATGCCAGTGAGTCTACTCTGAGAAGAATTTGGCTGGATGCAATTCAGAAAAATCTTACAGAGACACAACGGGCAGACTCTATCCTCAGTTGTAGGCCTCCAAACACAGTTGTGGAGGCTCCCAGAAGCCCACTGAATTATTTTGGTTCCTTTCTCCCAGCAAACCAGCACAAAAATGAAATCTGAGAACTCCTAAAGTTTCAAACTGAAGTTTTAAACCAATGGTTTGTTTGTTTACAATTAAGCAACATAAAATTTTAGGAAATAAATAAACAATGCATAATTTAAATCATGGATATTTCAATTTATTTTAATTGCAGTCTTATATTTTAATTGTATTCTTAAACCGCAAATATCACTCTCTCTTTTTTTGAAGCAACAGTGACAAGATTCTCCCCTAGCCTCTGCCAACTAATTTGGACTACTGCAACACACTCTGTGTGGGGCTTCCCTCGCGCTTTTTCAGCAAGCTTCAGTTAGTGCAGAATGCTACAGCCTGGTTGCTGACAGGAGTGAGACCCTATCATCATCTAACACCTGTGCTCAGAGATCTGCACTGGCTGCCAATTTGCTCCCAAGCCAAGTTCAAGGTGTTGTTGTTGTTGTTGTTGTTGTTGTTGTTGTTGTTGTTGTTATTATTATTATTATTATATAAATCCCTTAACAACTTGGGACTGGTTTACCTACGAGATCGCCTTATCCTATATATGTCCACTCAAACATTTTGATCTGTGCAACTGCACAATTACAGATTTCACATAAAACCCATTTCATACAGTATTTGTAAGAACTTGATCTTTAGTGTTGCGGCACCTGCACTTTGAAACGCCCTGCCTATTGATATCAGGCAGGCGCCTTCACTCAACTCAATTTAGCGCCTACTAAAAGCATTTTTGGTTAGACAAGCCTACCCTGATGTTTAGAAACTTGAGGCGAGTTTTAATCTGTTTTAGTGAATTGTTAAGTCTTAAATTATTCTTATTAATCTTTCTTATGGACAATTTTATTGTTTTATATTTTCTGTACATTGCTTTGAGGGCTTTCTTTAAAACCAAGCAATGTATACCGGTATATTTCATGAAATAAAATGAAAATGAATAATTTCTAGCGATGTGAACCTGACAGTGACATAAACAAAATAAAAACTGCTAGAGGGGACTGCCTGGGTGTGGTTTTTTAATCTACAGATTGGGGACTGATTTTATTCTGAGAAGGAATTGAAGTAGCAATGAGATCAGCTAGAAAACATAGCTGAATATTTTGTTTTCAAGAACCGAGCTGATCAAATCAGATTTTCAGGTGGGCCCTGGATGAAATTAAACTTTGATTAGAGCAAGCTCAAGGACTAGAGGTCCAAATCATTTCATGATTTCACTACTGCATTGCTAATTTGATGCTTGATGCACAAAAGGGTGAGTGTTATGTGAGAAAAAGACTGCATCTTTTGGGGCTTCTTATTATTTAGGAGAGAGGAGCTGTTGCAGACCTCAGAATACACCAAGAGGTCTGTGGAAGGTGCAGCGGTGGTGATAGCTGACTCCCTACTGAGGGGCACAGAGGCAGTGCTGTGCAGAGGTAACAGCATGTTGTCTTTCGTTGCAAAGATTCACGATGTGACAGAGAAGTTGCCAAGCCTTAAAAAGCCCACTGACCACAACCCCTTCCTTCTGGTTTATTTTTTTTTATAATATTTTTTTTATTGCGTTTTTTCCAGATAAAGATACACAGTCAGATATACAAAGACATAAGAACAACAAGAAAAGAAAAAGAAAAGAAAGAAAGATGAATCATTTCAAAGCTTTTTTCAGTCTTCTACCGGACTTCCCCACATCTCCCTCACCGTGCATTCTTAACAATAAAAATATCAGCAAATTATAACCTTGTTTCATACGTTTCTTTTGTACTTTCAGATAATTGCATTTTAAGTTTAAATTACTTAATTAATTTACTCTAAAAACCAATATAATGTTATTTTAAACATTTAAACATTAGTCCTTTCATTAATATTACTTAGTTTCATATATCATCCACTCTCATTGCTGGAGCTAACCTTTCCAAATCATGCGAATTCTTATGATTCATATAACTTATAGAATTTTTGCAAATAATCCTTAAACTTTTTCCAGTCCTCCTCCATTGCTTCTTCTCCCAAATCTCGGATCCTGGCAGTCATCTCGGCCAATTCCATATAGTCCATCAATTGCGTTTGCCACTCTTCCAGTGTGGTTTATATGGGTACAAACAATACTGCCACACACAACCTTCAACGTATAGCAAAGGGACTATGAGAAGGCCTTGGGACACAGGTGGTCTTTTCATCACCCCTTCCCACTGAAGGTTGTGGCCCAGGAAGAGAGAGGGAAATGCCGAAAGCAAACCACTGTGCAGGTGGTGTAGTCAGGAAATGTTTGGCTATACTGGCCACGATGGTCCTGCACTGCCTCCACAGTCAGAGGCAGTAATGCATCTGGATACCAATTGCTGGAAACAGCAAGTGGGGAGGAGTGCTGTTGAACTCAGGTCATAAGGAGGTAAAAAGAGCCTGCTGGATCATGCCAAAGGCCCATCTAGTGCAGCATCCTGTTCTCACAGTGGTCAAGCAGATGCCTGTGGGAAACCAGCAAGCAGGATTCAAACACAAGAGCACTCTCCCCTCCTGGAGTCTCCAGCAACTGGCATTCAGAAGCATGACTGTTGCTGGCAGAGCACAGCCACTGTGGCTAATAGCCACTGATAGCTCTCTCCTCCATGAATTTGGCCAGTCCATATAAGTTAGTGGCCATCACTGGCCCCTGTGGGAGCAAGTTCCATAGTTACACTCTACGCTGCCTGTCGAAATACAACCATAATGTACAAGAATAAAAACATACAGGATAACATAAACCCATTTGTGCTACTTGGAACCTTGTGGTGTTAATTTATTATGCTCGGTTTTGGTATGGAAATTTGTTCCTATATGTTTGGTTCTAGGTATCCTACTTTTATTTCATTTTATTTGTTATTCTACTTCAATAGGTTTTTATTATAAATATACGTTAAACATAAAAACATTTCCGCTTTGCTACACCCCCTGCCAATTCCATAGCTCGCAGGTTATATAAAGGCATGCTTCTCACCTGCTACATCTGGGCTGCTCTGACACAGAGCTTCTCCTCAAATTATTAGCACCCAGTAAAGAGTCCAAGAAGTGGGGGTGGGTGGCGGCTCTCTACTGTAGGAGTGAAGAGCCTTTTAACTTTTTTCTGCCAAGAACTGCACCCAGCTACAAATATCCAATCAATTTATTTTTTCCTGCCCAAATGAAAGTTATGTGTCACTCCGATTGAAAATTAGTATGGCAACTGAGGGCCAAGTGAAGGCATCTCAAGGGCAGGAAGTAGGGTTGCCATGAATTTGGTGTCAGGGGAGTGTGTGTACCCCTCCCCAAACCCCAACCCAACCTGTCCTTTATTTTGTCTGACCTGTCCTGTATTTTGCCCGACCAAAGTGGCAAGCCTACCCGGAAGTCTGATTAAAATTTAGTGAGGCAACTGAGGGACAAATGAAGCCATCTCAAAGGAGGGTGGCTCTTCGCTCATTGGCCCAGTTCAATTGAAGGCCAAACAAAGGTATCCAAAGGGAGGGTAGATCTCAGCTCAAAAAGGCCAATTACAAATTAGCATGGCAACTAAAGGCCAAGCAAGGGTATCTCCTTTGAGATGCCCTTGCTTGGCCTTTAGTTGCCATGCTAATGGCTCAGAGCACTAGTTTAAATTTTACTATGGCAACTGAGAGCCAAACAAAGGTAGTCGAGGGGACGGTAGATATTAGCTTGGAGGCCTGATTCAAAGATAGCATGGCAACTGAGAGCCAAACAAAGATATGGCAGATGAATCTCAGCTCAGTCTAGCAATCATTCATCCCCTTAAGAAAGCTTAAGATAACAGTCATCTCTTCATGCAACACAATCACATTCCCGTAAATTGCAAGACTGTGTTGGTTTCTTCAAAAAGGGGAGAGGATTGGTTCATATTACCCAAACAGAGTGATTCCTTTCCTAAGGAAAAGAGGCCTCACAATCAATCATCCAGGGACATATTCCCTTCAGCAGCCATTTGAAAAATACATAATCTGCTATTAGCCAGTCTTCTGAAAACAAGCTCATTAAAGCATCAGTGCTTAAAAACAGAGCACCCGTATTTGTCAACATGTCTCCGGAGCAGGGAATGGATTTAAATAGGCTGAGGCAGGGAAAGCGAGAGAGAGAAAGAGAGAGACGGGTAATCAGAGGTAGAGCACATGTTCTGCATACAGAAGGCCTGAAGTCCCAACCCCATTGGCATCTCCAGGCAGAGTTAGGAAACTCTGAAGAGCTGCTGCTGCCAGTCAGTGTGGGCAATACCAAGCTAGATGGGCTAATGGTCTGATTCAGAAAAGGGCAGCTTCCTGTGTTCTGATTTAAACCAGGCTTTCAATCAGAACCTTACTTTAAGGGTAGCCCAGCAGTAAAGCATCTGCTTTATCCTACAGAAGGTCCCAGGTTCAATCTTACCTGAAATCCAAGAGAGGAAGCTGCCTGCCAGATGGACAACAGACTGATTCAGGATATGTTTTTGTTTAAATAAGCCCCTTATTCAGAGCCATGAGGACTAAGATCTTAATTTTAAGGAAGTGTTGTAAGTGAGTGATAGAGTATCTGCTTTGCATAAAGGTAAAGGTAAAGGGACCCCTGACCATTAGGTCCAGTCGTGACCGACTCTGGGGTTGTGGCACTCATCTTGCTTTATTGGCCGAGGGAGCCGGCGTACAGCTTCCAGGTCATGTGGCCAGCATGACTAAGCCGCTTCTGGCGAACCAGAGCAGCGCACGGAAATGCCGTTTACCTTCCCGCCAGAGCGGTACCTATTTATCTACTTGCCCCTTGACGTACTTTCGAACTGCTAGGTGGGCAGGAGCAGGGTCCGAGCAATGGGAGTTCATCCCGTCACAGGGATTCAAACCACTGACCTTCTGATCGGCAAGCCCTAGGCTCTGTGGTTTAGAATATGTAGTGCTATAGAGGTCCCACATGACATGAGTGTGCAAGCATACACAGAGATTTGGCACTTTCATGGAAAAGTGCCTAACACCTGATGCATCATGTTCTGGTCCAAGGAGACAGGAAAAGTAAAGGTTGGAGGTAAAAGCTGATCGAAGTCTGCTGGGCCACAGATGGCCAATAGTAAGCAATCAAGGTTGGGAACAGACTGAGGCATTTTTGGGGGCATCTGGTGGGCCACTGTGAGAAGAGGATGCTGGGCTGGATCAAGCAGGGCTTTTTTCTTATTTTATTTTTTGCATTCACACCCCATCTTCCTTCCAATGAGTTTGATGTGGCATACATGGTTCTCCCTGCTCCCCATTTCATCCTCACAACAAACCAGTGAAGTAGGTCAGGTTGAGAGGTGATGACTGTGACCCAAGGTCACCCAATGAACTTCATGGCCAAGGGGGAGGATTTGAACCCTGGTCTCCCAGGTCCCAGTCAGACACGCTAACCATTACACCACACTGGCACTCACCCCTGCAGACTTGGTCTAGGGTGAAAAATAAAGTCTAGCCACCCTTGGAGACCCATCCTATCCTGCTTTTGCCACATACAGAGGAAGAGGTGGCTGAGAATCAGGAATAAAACTTCTCACCCTCTGCACATTTGCAGAATCACGCAGTGTCATTTTCTATGCAGGTCACAGAATTTTAGGTTTCCTCTGGTGCAATGTTTCATTTTGGTTTTGCCAGAACCAGGCAGGCAGAGACAAGGTTCTGACCTGCCTGCTGCCCACAGTGCATCAACTGACTTGATGCCAAAAGAGAGAGAAGATACAAACTGATTTGGTTCTATTTTAAAACCTGCCCTGCCTCCGAGATCATGTGGCCAGAGCATGAAAGTCACCAGAAACAGCACAAGTCAAGGCTGATTTGCTCCCCCTTTCTAATTACAGGATTTGGTTCATTCGTAACGCCAGGAAGCAAAACTGGCAGCATCAGGCGTTTTGAAGCCTAGATGCACAAGGGATGGACAGCACAACCTAAATAGTACAGAATTGCAAAGAGACCCAAAGCGTCATCTAGTCCAACCCCTGGAATCACAGCATGAATGTGTCAATTATTATTATCACTATCGTCACAAATTAAATGTCTTGTGGTTGCCTTTATTAATATTATGCCTTAAGGTGGAAAAACTAATTCAGAACTGTCTGCACTGACTGGCAGCAGCTCTTTGGGGTTTCAGGTAAGGGACATCCCCAGTCCTACCTGGAGATGCCAATAATTGAACGTGGGACAATAATAATAATAAGAATAAGAAGAATAATTTATTATTTATACCCCGCCCATCTGGCTGGGCCTCCCCAGCCACTCTGGGCGGCTTCCATAAAAACCAAAAATACAGTAAAATATCACACGTTAAAAACTTCCCTGAACAGGGCTGCCTTAAGATGTCTTCTGAATGTCAGGTAGTTGTTTATCGCTTTGACATCTGCTGGAAGGGCTTTCCACAGGGCGGGCGCCACTACCGAGAAGGCCCTCTGCCTGGTTCCCTGTAGCTTTGCTTCTCGCAATGAGGGAACCGCCAGAAGGCCCTCGGCGCTGGACCTCAGCGTCCGGGCAGAATGATGGGGGTGGAGACGCTCCTTCAGGTATACTGGACCGAGGCCGTTTAGGGCTTTAAAGGTCAGCACCAACACTTTGAATTGTGCTCGGAAACGTACTGGGAGCCAATGTAGGTCTTTCAAGACCGGTGTTATATGGTCTCGGCGGCCACCCCCAGTCACCAGTCTAGCTGCCGCATTCTGGATTAGTTGTAGTTTCCGAGTCACCTTCAAAGGTAGCCCCACGTAGAGTGCATTGCAGTAGTCCAAGCGGGAGATAACCAGAGCATGCACCACTCTGGCGAGACAGTCCACAGGCAGATAGGGTCTCAGCCTACGTACCAGATGGAGCTGGTAAACAGCTGCCCTGGACACAGATTTGACCTGTGCCTCCATGGACAGCTGTGAGTCCAAAATGACTCCCAGGCTGCGTACCTGGTCCTTCAGGGGCACAGTTACCCCATTCAAGACCAGGGAATCCTCCACACCTGCCCGCCTCCTGTCCCCCAAAAACAGTACTTCTGTCTTGTCAGGATTCAACCTCAATCTGTTAGCCACCATCCATCCTCCAACCGCCTCCAGACACTCACGCAGGACCTTCACCACCTTCACTGGTTCTGATTTAAAAGAGAGGTAGAGCTGGGTATCATCCGCATACTGATGAACACCCAGCCCAAACCTCCTGATGATCTCTCCCAGCGGCTGCATGTAAATGTTGAAAAGCATGGGGGAGAGGACAGAACCCTGAGGCACCCCACAAGTGAGGGCCCAAGGGTCTGAACACTCATCCCCCACCACCACTTTCTGAACACGACCCAGGAGGAAGGAGCGGAACCACTGTATAACAGTGCCCCCAGCTCCCAGCCCCTCAAGACGGTCCAGAAGGATGCTATGGTTGATGGTATCAAACGCCGCTGAGAGATCCAGCAGAACTAGGAAACAGCTCTCACCTTTGTCCCTAGCCCGCTGGAGATCATCAACCAGTGCAACCAAGGCAGGTTCAGTCCCCTGATGAGGCCTGAATCCCGACTGGAAGGGATCCAAATGGTCCACTTCTTCCAGGACAAGATTCTAGATCTCATGTTTCTGAATAAAGGGCTGATTTAAATATGAGCATAGGAAGGTGCCTTATATGAAGTCAGACGCTTGGTTCATCTGTTTCAGTGCTATCCACACTTACTGCGGTGGCTCTCCAATGTGTCAGGCTGAAGCCTTTCTGCAGCCCTACTTGGAGATGCTGGGGGTTGAACTCAGGACCTCCTGCATGCAAAGCAGATGCTCTACCACTGAGTGAAATGCCCTTGTCCAGAGATCCACCAGGTGCCAACTTTGCATTCTCCCCAGCACCAGGTTGAAACCTGGTTATTTATTCTAGCTTCCAAAGTCATGGTTAATCTCACTGTTGCATTTTTAAATGACCATTGTTTGGCTTTTAAAACTACTTCTGCTTTTTATCCACTCCTGACATTGCAGGTGGATGCATGTATTGTTTTAATTGTTAGGTGCCCCCCACTCTGAAACATTTGAAGAGGGGACGGGCTACAACAAGCATTTAAATAAATAAAGCATTGAAAATAAAATCTTGCAGATGCACCGGTTCAGATTCCAAGTCACTATACGGACTACAGCCAGCTCTGGGATGAAGCCTCCGGTCTCAAATTTCTACGGCTCTTGTTACCTCTCTCTCCTCTCGCATGATAACTGCAATGTAATCGGGAAGGATGCCAGATATTTATTATTTTTTTCCTGAGAACTAACACCACACAACCCCAAAAGCAACATAAAGATATTTGAAACCCGGCAGGGGCTGCACTGAGCTTCCTATTCACATACACGCAAACACTCATCCTGCTCATTAAGTGACTGTTGGCAACATACGGCCACACACCTTCTGTTCACCATATTGCAAGCTGCTAGTGCGAAAATGCGCATGTATAGATTTGTCACCTCTGGGGCGCGGCAAGGCTAAGAGAGAAACAGAGAAGGAGAGAGAACATTTTGATGCTTGAAAACAATAAAAGCCCCTCCAAAGCAGCTACTTCAATAGTCCAAAGCTAAGGATGGAGAAACTGGAGATGGGTCCAAGTCTCCTGAGGAATGCAACACTGTTGTGCTGGGAAGCCTGGCATTCTTTCAAGTTCCTAGTCCTCATTGTGAAATAAATTTATTTATTTAAGCCATGAGGCTCGCTGGCTGACCTTGGGCCAGTTACTGAGTTGATCAGACAGCTGATGGTCTCTTCCAACTTACATCTTCCACTAAGTCAAACCTAGGAGTTAAACAGCTCTTGTTTCTCCCTTAAGATGCAGTGGCGGAGCTTTGTGCTCCAGCACCGGGTGGGCAGAGAGCAGGAGGGGGCGGGGCTCGCGTGCGTCCCGGGGGCATGGCGCACATCCTGTGGGCGTGGTGCACCCCCCACAGGGGCATGGCACGCGTCCTGGGGGTGTGGCACCCGGCACAGGCAGGGGGGCAGCCATGATGGCACCCCACCAGGGTCACGCTGCTGGGGGCAGTGTGTTCCCCTCACACTCCTCTTCCTCTGCCAGTGTTGAGATGTTACCTTTAAAACCTTTGGCAAGAAATGAAGATGTTATGTATTGAAGTTCTCACCCTGGCCACCAGGAGTATTGTGTATGTAGTTTTCACTCAGGTCCACGTCAGTTATTTTAGGCGGGAAACCCTGGGTTGTTGTTGCTACAATGTTGACAGCCGGCTGCCTATAAAAGCAGGCCGGCTGAGCTGTTTGTTGTTCAGTTATGTGACAGCTTACAAATAAAGAGCTGCTTTGGAGAAATTGCTGTGTCGTCTGCTATGTCTAGCCACTATTTAACACTGGCGACGAAGGTGGGATCGATGGACAACAGAGCACAGGCAGATGTGGCCACCCTCTGAGAGGAGCTGAATCATGGAGCTGAAACACTGAGCGAAATCACGGAGCAGAACCAATTCAGAGCTGACTGTTCTGGCTAGAGCACAGTGTTCCATCCATCGCCTCTATGTCGGCATCGGAACCATGGCTTCACTCGTGCCTCTACCGCCGTTTGCGCCAGCCTCTGAATCATGGGACTCCTACCTCACTCGGTTTGACTGCTACCTCCAAGCAAATGAGCTGACAAGAAGGTTTGTAAAGCAGAAGCAGGGCCTCTCTTCAGCCTTTGTGGCCCCGAAGTGTTCGCGACGGCCCAAGCATTGGTTGCGCCTCTAGCAGTCCAGGCAGCACATTGGGACACGATTCAAGAGAAGCTCCGCAACCACTACGCCCCAAAGCCGTCCAAGATTGCTGCCCGCCATGCGTTCTACCACCGGAACCAGGCAGAGGGGGAGTCAATCAACAACTACACCACCGCCCTGCGACAGGCTGCAATGCACTGCGAGTTCCGAGACTTAGATGATGCCCTGATGGATCAAATCGTCTGCGGGGTCTGGGACATCCGTCTGCAACGGCATCTCCTCGCCAAGCCAGACCTCACGCTGCAGAAAGCCACTGAGGAGGCCGTGGCCTCAGAAGCTGTTGAACTCTCCGCCCAGGAAATCCACAAGGCCAGTAGACCGTATTTAAAGGACTATGTTGTTGGACATGTAACACTGTTGGTCTAATGGAAGTATGTGAAATGTAACCGATATGCTTTGTGCCTAATTGAACCATTACGTGTAGCGCTGTATATAAGGAAACCATTACGATTGTAACTAATGCCTTATCTCGGTGGGGAAGGGTGTTATGTATTGAAGTTCTCACCCTGGCCACCAGGAGTATTGTGTATGTAGTTTTCACTCAGGTCCACGTCAGTTATTTTAGGCGGGAAACCCTGGGTTGTTGTTGCTACAATGTTGACAGCCGGCTGCCTATAAAAGCAGGCCGGCTGAGCTGTTTGCTGTTCAGTTATGTGACAGCTTACAAAATAAAGAGCTGCTTTGTAGAAATCGCTGTGTCGTCTGCTATGTCTACCCAATATATAACAGAAGATAACAGTTTTAATCCAGGCACCTATTAATTCCAGAATGGCATTCTCCATTACAGGTGCGATGATCATGCCCCGCCAAAACAGATAAGGGGCTCTGTGCTGGTCATTGACCATAAAAATAAAGATTTAATTTAATAAGGTCATAAGCACTGGATGCTCAACAGAACGGAATTCAAGCGGGAGCTCTGTAGATACTGAACACACAGCTCCTGGTGGAAACAAGCTGTGCATCTGGGCCACGGGGAAACATCAGCAGTGTCTCCTCCACTGACTGGGCACAGATATGAGGGATCAGGCAGTCCTTAATGTATCCCAGACCCAAGTAGTTAAGGGTCTTGTAAATTAAGGTTTCATATATCTCTTAAAGTTAGGAAGGGAATGATATACACCAGGATATTATAGGGAGCCAGTGTGGTCTTGTGATTGGTGTCTCAGACTAGAACCTGGGAGTCTGAGGTCCAAATATTCATGCGACTATGAAGTTCACTGAGTGAAATTGGGCCAGTTGCCAACTCAGCCTAGCCTACCACACAAGGTTAATATGGAGATCAAGAGGGCCATGTACACCACTTTGAGCTCTGTTGTAAATACAATTAATAAATACAAGAACCTTGAACGTGGCCGGGTAATGCATGGGCATTCGGAAAAAGCTTCTGAGCACTGGAGCTATGCTCTTATGTGCAGAACATCTCACTAGTAGACCATGCACCTGCCACGGGCAGCGGCATAGCGTGGGCTGTCAGCACCCGGGGCAAGGCAAGTAATTTGTGCCCCCTAACCCGGGGCAAGGCAAGTAATTTGCGCCCCCTAACCCCTAACCTGCCGCCGCTGCCAGCTTCTTCTTGCTGCTGCCTGGGCTGGTCTGGTGTGGTTCTCTCCCGCACTCAGCGCTGCGCTGGGCGGCCGCTGCACTGTCCCTCCCCCAGATAGTCCCTTGCTCTCTCTCCGCACCCCACGCCTGGCACCCACCCCCTCCACAGTGGGCAGCGATCCAGCGGCTCGGATCGGATTCGCACAGCCAGCACTGCAGTGAGAGAGAGTGAGTGAGTCAGGTAGGGGCAGAGAGCTGCGAGTGCGAGCGCCCCCCCCCAGATGTTGCGCCCTGTGCTGCCGGGGCCCCCTGCACCCCCCACGCTACGCCACTGGCCATGGGCATCAGAGCTTGTCCTCCTCCCACTCTGGTAACCGTGGCCACCAAATGTCTCTCTTCCAAAGGTACACGAAATGTGGATCCAGCTTGAAACCCCCTTTTGCCAGTGATGATACAAGGCATTTTAGGTCAAAAGGCGGCGCTTCAGATGCACAATTTAGTCACTACCTCCCAATTATAGATGCAGGAAGCAGAATGCACTCAAGACAGTCTCTTAAAAGGATGGCTTTGGAAAATGGCATTGTTTGTGCATTTCAAAGTAGCTTATATAATAAGATTATAAGGACAATTCCCTTCCCTGCACTCTCAGCATATGTCCCAAATTAACTAGCATCTCCAGTAGGGCTGAGGGGTCCCTGCCTGCCCCCCAAAAAACAAAACAAAACTGTGGAGAGCTGCAGCTGCCAACCAGTGTATAAAATGCTGAGCTAGGTGAACCAGTGACCTTACTCAGGATAACGCAGGACCCATAGCTCAGTGTTGGAGCATCTGCTTTGCATGTAGAATGTCCCAGCTATGAAAGAAGCAGCTTCCTGTGGAACCCAGCTCTTTACTAAGAATGATGAGGACTAGAATCTTGCTTTGTTTTTACGGGAAAGGCCATAGCTCAGCGGTCAAGCAACTGCATACGTAAGGTCCCAGGTTCAATCACTGGCATCTCCAGTTAGGGCTAGGAAAAGACACACTGCCTGAAACCCTGGTGAGCCCCTGATGCCGGCCAGTGCAGACAGTACTGGCTCCGGGTAAGACAATGCAACCAAGTGAGATTCCCAGCCTCTGATGGAGGAAAGCCTTGGCAAATGGGCTCCCATTCAAGAATGCGGGCTGGGAAGGGAGGGGGGTGCAGGCGCAGAAGGAGGCGCCACGTGTATCCCGATCGAAGCCCGCTTGGGCTACTCACCGCTGCGGAAGGTCTCGGCTGCCGCTGCCGGGAAACCTCGGCGTGGCTGGAGGAGGAGAAGGCCGCGCAGCGGAGTGGGGGGGGGGGGACGCGCTGCGGCTCCGAATTGGCTCCGCTCCCAAAAGGCGACGCGCCAATCCGAATTCGCCCACTCCGCTTTCTAGGATCTGGGGTAGCGTGGGAGGCTTTCTCGCGAGTCAGGGGTGAAGCCGCTTCGGTAGTAAGAGCTGAACTGCTTAACTCCCCACCACCCCGCCACTCTGCAAGCGCGCTTCGCTGAGGATCGCGGCTTCCCCCGAGTGGCCCCTTAATTCGGGAGGAATTGAGTAAGCAAATAGATAGGCTTTGTGGAATGATGAGCAGTATGGTCCGCGGCAGTCAAACGGACTCCAGTCATAGTCAAAGTAAATGCGGATTTGATTTAGCAGTGCAGCCTTTAACACGGCTTATTCCGCAATAGATTTGCAATGTAAAATTACCTGATTTGGTCTCCTTTTTTCTCTTTTATTGAAGAAGAACAGGGTGTATTTTAATGTCATCATCATCACAGAGGTGTCTGTGGAGGGGATATATTGACTGAAAATGTCTAGCAAACCAGATCGGTAGTTAGGTTCCTATTGAGGGTATTCGACAAGCCAACATGACAGTGATGCGGGATTGAGGATTGGAGTGATCATTCTGTGATAGCATAGCAGTGGACAAAGATGTATTGTTACTTTTGAATAGATGTTTATTGAAAAATAAAATGCCTGTGTGGTTCAGATTTCTCACCTGCCTCATCCCAAGGAGACAGTAGGACCCTAAGAAGAGAGGCAGAATGGTGCAGTGGTTAGAGCATGAGACTAGGACCTGGGAGACCTTGGGGACAGTTACTTTCTCTTGGCATATACTACCTTTCAGGGTTGTTGTGATGATGAAACGGGGAGGAAGGGGAATCACAGGCACCACCTTGATCTCCTTGGAGGAAAGGTGGGATATGATTGCAATAAGTAAATAATAAATAAGAGCCTTGCAGCTGGATCAGGCCAAAGGGGGACCATCTAGTCCAGCAACCTCTTCCCATAGATACTCCAAAGGAAACAACACCACTGATTTGTATACAGTGGTACCTCGGGTTACAGACGCTTCAGGTTACAGACTCTTCAGGTTACAGACTCCGCTAACCCAGAAATAGTGCCTCAGGTTAAGAACTTTGCTTCAGGATGAGAACAGAAATCGCATGGCGGTGGCAGCGGGAGGCCCCATTAGCTAAAGTGGTGCTTCAGGTTAAGAACAGTTTCAGGTTAAGATTGGACCTCCAGAACAAATTAAGTTCTTAACCCGAGGTACCACTGTACTGCCTTTCTGTCAAAAACAATGCTCAAGGCAACTCATGGGGGAAAAGAATAACATGAAGTTACATAATGCAGCAACATTTTTAAAACAATGCCTTTGGCATTCATAATAAGGCCTAACAAATAAAATAAAATAAAATAAATAAAAAGACAGACAGACAGCCCAATGAGGACTGAGTGTACTAAGTATTCATTGATTATGAAGCACTTGTGAATGGGAGAATGGAGAACTGAACTGGGCATGTGGGAGAACTGACAGAATAGCATATATTGAAAGAGGGCATAGTTGGTTGACTGGTTCCCTGAAGAGGAACACCCACTGCAACATTTTGTGGCAGGTCCCAACCATATCTCTCAAAGTACTCTTTGGGTGGGCAGCTGATGAGTTAGGGCAGTGCTGTTGAGCAGGAGCAGGTAAACGATGGGCTGGGCATATAGATATTCCTGCTTTGCAAAGGACTCGATGGCCCTTTGGGATCCTTCCAGCTCTAGAATTCTATGAATCTATGATCTCAAGGATCCACTTGAAAACCATGCCAGCTGAGCCTTCAGGGCAATACGCAAAGGCTGTTTTTGCTGCCCCCTGATTTTTTTGAGAAGCGGTTCCTTTGCCGTTGAAAGCTCCCTCCAGTCTCCAATCTGCAGACACACCATTGATCCACTCCTTGACTGGCAAGGCACAACCTCACAGGAGGACTATTTTAGGATTGCCCCAGATGATTCAGTTCCAGACCACAGCAGCCAGAGACGCCTTCGGCAGCCCTTCCTGGCCTCCGGGAAGAAGCCAAGGACAACACTGGCAGAGTTCGCCTCTTTTGCAATGTTATTGTACCTCCAGGCATCCCAAAGACCTTCTGCTGCCTTAAGAGAAACTGTACTCTTTATATTGTCATCCCTTCCTCTGGGAACTGTCCCCCAGAACATTGGTGTGGCACAAACCCGTTTCCTCCATATCCCCCTTGCCCTGAATTTTAAATTAAGAACATAAGAAGAGGCTCCTGGGTCAGGCCACTGGCCTATCTGTTCTCACAGTGGCTGACCAGATGCCCCAATGAGAAACCCACAAGTAGGACCCACTCTCCCTTCCTGTGGCTTCCAGCAACTGGTATCTGTGACTAGCAACCACTGATAGCCTCTTCTCCTCCGTGAATTTGTCTAATCTTTTTAAAGCCATCCAAGTTGGTGGCCATAATTGGCGCTTGCAGGAACAAGTTTTGTAGTTTACCCATGTGCTGCATAGGAACACAGAGCTGGAAGGTATCACAAGGTTCATTTTGTCCAACCCCCAGCAATGCAGAAATCTTTTTCTCAAGGTGGGGCTCCAACTCACAACCCTGAGATTCAGTCTCATGCTCTACTGACTCTATCCCAGGCTCATCAAAATAGGTGATGCCCAAGCAGGGACTTGAATAAATGCTTTATTTTGTCTGTCCTGAGTCTTCAAACATTCAGCTTCTTTGGACACCCCCAAATCATGTATACAGTCATACCTTGGGTTAAATGTGCTTCAGGTTGAGTGTTTTCAGGTTACGATCCACAGCGACTCAGAAGTAACAGAGTGCATTACTTCCGGGTTTCGCCGCTCGCACATGCACACATGTTCAAAATGATGTCACATGCATGCACGGAAGCGGCGAATCGCGACCCGCAGACATGCGGACGCAGGTTGCGTTCGCTTCAGGATGCAAACAGGGCTCTGGAATGGATCCCACTCACATCCACAGGTACCACTGTATAAGTAAGGAAGAAAAACTGCACTCTGTCCACTTCCTGCATACCATGCATAATTTCAATCATGCCTCTTTCTCTAAGAAGGCCCCAAATGCTGGAACATTTCCTCATTGGGTCACCCCATCCCCTTGACCATGTTTGTATTGAAGATTTTCTTGGTTTACAAAAGTACATACAGCATTTCTGCTTTCAGTTCATAGTGTCTTTCTACAGATCAAGTTAGATTTGATGTGAGGCTTTAATGTTGTATACAGTATCAGGTTGGGAGAGAAGAGAGGGGTGGAGGGGGGTGGAGAGAAGAGGGGTAGAATCATAGAACTGTAGAGTTGGAAGGGACCCCAGGGGTCATCTAGTCCAACTGCCTTAATGCAGGAATCTCAACTAAAGCCTCCCTGACAGATGGCCACCCAACCTCTGTTTAAAAACTTCCAAGGAAGGAGAGTCCATTACCTCTTGTGGGAGTCTGTTCCACTGCTCTTACTGCCAGCTCTTACTGCCAGAAAGTTTTTCCAAACGATTAGTCAGAATCTCCTTTCTTGCAACTTGAAGACATTGGTTCGAGTCCTACCCTCCAGAGCAGGGGAAAACAAGCATGTTCCCTCCTCCATGTGACAGCCCTTAAGATATTTAGAGATGGCTATCATATCTCCTCTCAGTCTCCTCTTTTCCAGGCTAAACAGACCCAGCTCCTTCAAGCGCTCCTCATAAGGCTGAGTTTCCAGACCCTTGATCATCTTGGTTGCCCTCCTTGCACACCTTCCAGCTTGTCAACATCCCAGAATTGGACACAGTATTCCAAGTGTGGTCTGACTGACATTCAGAATAAAGTTATACTATTACTTCCCTTGATCTGGACACTATAATGCTGTTGATGAAGCCTAGAATAGCATTAGCTTTTTTTTGCTGTCGCATCACACTCTTGACGCATGTTAAGCTTGTGGTCCACCAAGACCCATAGATCCTTTTCACATGTACTGCTAGCAAGCCAGGTGTCCCCCATCCTATATTTGTGCATCTGGATGGTTCTTCCTGTCTAAGTGCAAAACTTTATGTTTGTCCCTATTGAAATTCATTTTGTTAGCTTGCGCCCAGTTCTCCAATCCGTTAAGGTCATTTTGAATTCTGATTCTGTCTTCCGCGGCATTAGTTACCCCTCCCAGTTTGGTGTCTCTGCAAATTTGATGACCATCCCCTCAATTCCTTCATCCAAGTCATTTATAAAGATGTTAAACAACAATGGGCCCAGGACAGAACCCTGCAGCACCCCACTTGTCATTTTTTTGCAAGATTATGAGGAACCATTAATGGGCACTCTTTGGGTTCGGTCAGTCAGCCCAGCTACAAATCCACCTTGTTACCTTGTTCAACCCACATTTTATCAGCTTCCTTGCGAGAACGTTCATTATTATTTTACATAGTGCATGTGCAATGTTTCTGTGTCAGAGTCATGTGGGCAGGTTCTATTTTTTGTTGCTTTTTATGAGCCTTTTCAAAGCTAGTCAAAGCTTGATTGTTAAGCTAATGATGGTACGGACCTGGCCCTGTCCTCCTCTGTAGGTTTCTGCTCGCATTAATGACACTATCTAAAGAGTAATATTCAACAGGTTCAACCCAAGGAGCAATTATGCTAATGTCAGATCCAAAGGACTGAGACCTCATATTGCTGTTGCGCGACTTCAGAGTAAAGTACATACATTTCCCTCCCTGATCAATTCTAACTTCAGGGAACGTCTAATGTCCTTCCTTGTAATTCAGTAATCAAGGCTCTTGTGAAATTTACCACCTGCCAATATTCTGACTCGTAATCTGAAGCATTTGACAGCCAGCTGTGTCATGTGTCATCTCATGACACAATGTGCCATCGCATTGTTGCAATGACTCGTGACTCCAGGTGGGTGGCAGGCGGGTTAGAAAAAGCTTGTGGTGAGACGAGAAGCAAACGTGGTGGAGAATGCAGGCCTCTTCTTACATTGAGTCCATCTAGCTCAGGATTGTCTATCTACACTGGGGTTGAGAAACAATAAGAGCCACCTGTTGGGTAAAGGCCAGTGGCCCTCCTACTCCAGCATCCTGCTCTGTGTGGCCAATCAGATGCCTGTGGGAAACCCACAAGCAGGATTCAAGTGCAAGTACACCCTCCCCTCCTGTGGTTTCCAGCAACTAGTATTCAGAAGCATTGCTGCCTGCAACTGCGGAGGCAGAGAAAAGCCATAACGGCTAGTAGCCATCAATAGCCTTCTCGTTTAAAGCCATCCATGTTGGTGGTCATAACTGTCTGGGGGTCATCCATGTTGGTGGTCTGCTCTGTGGGAGCAGAGGAGCCAACTCCTAGGAACCGAGGTGCCTTCGCTCCCCCAATAAAATATTTGTGTCTATGCACTGTGTCTTTGCACTGCGTCATGTGATTATGTTGGGTAGGGCTTCCGTGGGTCCCCCAATATTTTATTGGAACCCCTGCATGGGAGTGAGTTCCATAGTTTAACTACAGGCTGTGTAAATAAGCACGGGTGGCACTGTGGGTTAAACCACAGAGCCTAGGACTTGCCGATCAGAAGGTCAGCGGTTCGAATCCCCGTGATGGGGTGAGCTCCCGTTGCTCGGTCCCTGCTCCTGCCACCTAGCAGTTCGAAAGCACGTCAAAGTGCAAGTAGATAAATAGGTACTGCTCCGGCGGGAAGGTAAACGGTGTTTCCATGCGCTGCTTAGTCATGCTGGCCACATGACCCGGAAGCTGTAGGCCGGCTCCCTCGGCCAATAAAGTGAGATGAGCGCCACAACCCCAGAGTCAGTCACGACTGGGCCTAATGGTCAGGGGTCCCTTTACCATTACGTTTACCTTTATGTGCCCAGTCTCTTCTAACCATTATCTAAATCTCCACGATCCAATAAAATCAGGTGTCACGTCTTGTCACTCAAGCAGTTGAAGTCCTACTTTGTTTTTTCCTGTTCAGGAGGATCCAGTGGCCAGCCTGGGTGAGCAAGGTCATCCCACCAGGACGTGAGAAGTCTGTTCTGTGATTTAATGAGGTGGAGCATAATGTATGCTGCCTTTAGCTCCTTGAAGGGAACGCCTCTCCTTAGATCAGAGGCGATTCTCTCTCTCTATTGTAGAACTCCAGTTCCCATCAGCCCACCAGGCCTGATCCAGCAGGCACTTCTTACAATCTTATTTCCAAATGCAGAAATTCACCAAACAGGGCAGAAGGGAAGGTAAGAGACAGAAGGGAAGGTTCTTAACACTGCCACTGAAAAGCATTGATTAAAAACTGTGCTGCCCTAGTTCAAAATATCTGACAGGCAGGAATACAGATGAAGACGCTTATCAGCCTGAAGGAAGGGAGGTGTGCAAAACATCTTGAAATGAGGGCATTTGAGGGGGGAGGAAGGCATTACACCAAAGGATAATCGACACACAGATCGTCGCAGAATGGTGAGCAACCCAGGACAGACTTAGCAGGATATTCACACAAGCATAATTAAAAGGATAATAGAATCATGGAATTGTAAAGTTGGAAGGGAACCACAAGGGTCATCTTGTCTAACGGAGGATGAGGCTTATCAACAGCTACTAGGAATGATCAAAATATGCAAAGACCCTTCCTTCTACTAAATCAGTCCATTGGGGTCCACCCAGCTCACAGTGGCCAATCAGATGCCCCACTTGCAGGACCTGGGTGAAACAGCAACTCTCCCCACTTGAGATTCCCAGAAAGTGGTGTTCAGAGACATATTGCCTGACAGCGGAGACAGAACGTAACAGCCCTGCTGGCCCATCTAGTTGAGAATCCTGTCCCCTCAGTAGCCACCCAGGTGCCTACAGGAAGCCCACAAGCAGGATTCAACCACAAGAGGATGCTTCCCTCCTGTGGTTTCCAGCAACTGGTATTCAAAAGCAGAGCAGAGCCATTGTGGCTAGTGGCCATTAATATTCGTCTCCTCCATGCATTTGTCCAATCCTCTTTTAAAGCCATCCAAATTGGTGGCGACCACTGCCTCCAGGGGGGACAAGTTCCATTGTTTAACTATGCACTGAGTGAAGAAGGACTTTCTTTTATTTGTCCTCATCCCTGTGATGCTTACTCCAAGAGGGAGTAAGAAAAAAAATCCGAGTCCAGAATCCAGTTTCTCACTGGCTGGACAGATGCTTGTGGAAGCCCACCAGCAGCGCCTAAAAGGAACCCCCCCCTTCCTCCTTTAACCACTCCCTGTACTGGCTATAGGATATGTCAATATGAACCATGTCTCTCACAGCAGTTCAACCCAGCCCAGGAGGAAGTCAGTTTTTAAATAAAGCAGCCCAGGAGAAAGTTTCTTAGTCATCAAGTCTTTTATTTTGTACATCTCTTCCATATCAGAAAAACCACATTACATAGAGAGAGAAAAGGTCCCCTGATTGGTATTGCCCCCTGCTCCCTTTTACAGAAATACTGCCATTTCATATATCTATTTTGATAAAAGGTTAAAAAACAACAACTTTAAAACATGAAGAGATTCATGAAGGAATACACAGATGTTTGAAGCACCCAATAAAATAAACTGCACACCTTTCTTTTTTTCTTTTTTTGAAAAAAGGATCTATTATTTTAACTTCTAAAAGTTCCAGCGGTGAAGGAACCTGTGACCTTCCAGATGTTATCTGACTCCAACTCCCAGCAGCCAGCAAGGCCAATTATCCAGGGACAATGGGAGTTGTAGTCCAAAAACATCCGGAGGGCTGCAGGTGTAGCCCATGTTACAAATAAATAAATAAATCAGGAATCATGCGGACCTATTTTCTGAGATTAACCAAGTCTCTTTGCTAAGCTACCTAATTGGTCCTCCACCTACACAGGTCTTCAGGTATTTTAAAAAAGAAAGCAGGACTATCCCCTGGGTTGATGTGGATGGTGCAATCTCCTTTTTTCAATGTGAGATGCCAAAATCTCCACTGGGAGTGAGGACACATCTGGTACGAGTGCTCACTGCAAGAAAACATAGGTTCCAGCACAGTCACATAATGGGTTCTAGAGCAGTTGCACAATGGATTCCAAAGGGAGAAAGGAGGAACTGGGAGCGAGAGAAGTTGTTCCTTCTTCCTGCCCACCTTTAAAAAGGGATACTTTTTATTTTTTTAAAAGTGGCACAGTCCTGGTTTTTTAAGCAGTGGGCTCATCATTTGAAGGGAACACACTGGGTGGAGAAAACTCTCTCTTGGCTGCTTGTCCAAAAGATTTGGCTGTCAAAGAGAGGAGTGGGTGAAACACAGAGAGGAAAGCTGAGCTCATTTTAGGATGAAGATGAAACATCAGTTGGGTGGGGAGTCATCCACTCCCCCCCCCCGCCGCAAAACAACGTGCCCATTTTTAAAAAACATCAATAGTATGATTCAGAGTTGACAACATTTAAAAGCGTTGGGTTTCGACAACAAGTGGAAGAGTGACTGACTGAGCCCCCCATACTTGTATTTGCCAGCTCCTGTTCTGCTGCAGGCCAAGAAACACTTCCCACTCTCAGCCCAATGGAAAGCTCTTGTTCTTGCAATCTCTCCTCCGTTTACAGGCCAGCTGGACCCAAAGCCTTATAAAGCTTCAATCCAGAGCATCCAACTAAGTAATTGTGTTAGCAGAATGATTTCTACTTGTACAGTAGGACTTTCTCCTGCCTCCTCCTATAAAAGCTGTGCACTGTCCCCAGATTGGCGCCAGAGGATCAGGGGAATCTCTGTAACAGACTTAGGGGTGTATACTGTGGCGGTGGGGGGGGGGGGGAGGATGTTCCAATGGACAAGGAAAATTCCTTCCCTGGTGGAACATTTTCATTAGCGCTATGTTGCAATCTACTGAGAGGCATGGTTTTTTTTGGGGGGGTAGTGCTTTTTGTCCAGCTCCTTCATTCTGCAGGAAGGATGGGTAGGTGGAAGACAAGGAAAGGAGTGGGATATGTGGAGATTGTAGTGTCAAAAGGTGGCCTCTTCCTCAACTTCAACCCAAACTACTGACGTTGCCATTTGTCCATCAACAAAACTTCTAATGAGCTGACTGAAGTTGGGAGATTCTGGCTGGCCGAAGCAAGGCTGATGGCTGCTGAATGAACCCTTAGTGGGTAAGCCATACCAGAGCTCAAGATGCTATGATCCTGGCCAGTGGCCCCACCAAATATCTGAGCAGCGGAGTTCAACACCAATGGCATCTTGAGGCTGATAGGGCTGTTCTTGTGGGAAGACGATACCCTGCCTCTCTTTGAGATAGCTTTGTGTGTCCTTCATGCAAACTTTGGGAGAGAGCATAACTTTGGATGAGCACAGAAGACATGTGTTGACACTTCTGGGCTTGCCAGCTGCTGTTTGAAGAGACCTCATTCACAATAAACAAGAAGAAAGGCTCTTAGGACCGCATGGCTCCTGATTCAACAGCAGGTCACTCGTTGATCCTGCTCTTCCAGAAGCCAGCACATCAAAATGGTAGGATGCAGCTTTTCTTTGTAACCCTTCATACAAACTTATCTTCCTGACTGGAGACCCCAGGGGTCCCTCCAGCTGCCAGGTGAACAAACTCACTCTCTGCTCACCTGCTTTGCCAGCTCACATTTGCTCTGCCCAAGGGCAACGCAATTTCCACACATTATCCCCAAGCCAGCCAAGTGGAGAAGGGGGCATTGGGAGAGGAGGGAGAAGGGGTTTTTAGCTCACAATGCATAAGCAAAAAAAGAGAAAAGGCTGATGTTCTCTTCACAGACTGAAGACAGAATTTCCGTTGTGAGGTCAGAGACCTGCTCGGGCTGTTTTCTCAATGCAAAGAGAGATTTCTTGCACTGCTTGTGAATCACCCCATTTCACATATGAAAGCAAGCAGCAGGAGTTCCTTTCTTGAGAGTATTCCCAAGAATTTGGAGAGCTCGGCTTCACCGATCCTCTAGCCAAGAAACCCTCTAGGAGCAGCTGTTCATGGATCACCCCTTATATGCAGTAATTTATTTGGGGCGGGGATTTGAAACCTGACCTCACCACTTTTCAGCAAAGGGGGAGAATAATAATAATAATAACAATAATAATAATAATTCAGTGAATATCCCCCCACTCCATTGCACATATTAGGAACCCCTTGAGGGAACTGCATAGAGTTAAAATGGGACCCAGCTTTTTGGTCCACACCATTAAAGAGGGTAGTAAGGAAGCCTTGGTCTCAAAAAAGGAAGAAAAAAGAAAGAAAACATTCCTATTCCTATCTGGAGGCAGAATTCCTATTTGCTCCCCATTCAAATGAAAAAGGGGGAGGGAAAAAGATGCCTAAACTCAGCACAACATTTACAAGTAAACCCCAAAAGATCTCCCCTGCGCCACACCCAACACCTTTAAAACCATTTTGTCAAATCTCCCCAGCACACACAAAATGTTACACATTGCAGGGAGGGGTGCATGTCAGAAGGCATCATATAAAATATAGATACTACATATATACTTTTACATATACAACTTTCACCAGGTTTTTTCACATTTGGAAGTTGTGTCCCAAAGAGCCAAATAGAACCGATGGTTCTATTTTCTTTCTCACAGTCAAGTTTCCGAAAGAAAGCAGGAGGAGCGTTAAAAAACTTTAGCAAAAATGTTAAAAGGTTAAAAAAATTAAAACAAATCTGCCATCACCATAAAACAGGAGAGCTTTCTTGCAAGGCTCTAGAAGAGCCACAAATCCTCAGGACAAATGAATACGCAGGATTGTGATTCTCTCTCAATTTTGCACAGGATTTTGCCCCACCCCACCCCCGGCCGCCATTTCCCACTGCCCTATGTTCTCCAGTTCCCATATCAGGAAACTCAACTCGCTCCCCTTCTGTTGAGGGAAGCAGAAAATCAATAAATTAAAGTTTATCTGAAAGTGCTGCCTTGTCCTAATTTTGGGGGGTGGGGTGGGGGCGCAGAAGGGAGAGAAGAAGAAACGGAGGTGGTGGTGAAAGTATTGACTCCATCATGCAGCACTCTCCCTCTCGCCTTGGGGCTCCGACGATGAGCCATTGACCACCTTCTTGACTTTCTTCATACCTTCCATGACCCCCGAAGTTGTCACCCTGTGAGGAGGAGGACAGCAGAAAAAAATTGCTCAGAGATAAGGCAACACTTCAGGACTGTTCTTGCCCCAACCAGGGCTGCATGGTGGGAAGCCCCCCCCCCCCCGACAACCCATTCCTGGGTGCAAGAGAGATAATTTAGTTAAAAAAGAAAAGAGTGCACATCAAAAAGATGTGGCAATCTGTGGGTTGCCGTCAAAAGACTCGCAGGCGCATGTGCCACAAGCAAAAGCATTGCCTGCACCCCATTCCCCACCCCTTTCTCCCAGCTGGGATTACACTCAACGAAGCTGCTTTACTTATTTAAAATCATCCCCCCCCCCCAAAAAAAAATCTCAAAGCTGCGTACAGACTAATAAACAAACAATATATCATATATATTAGAAAGGAGGTGGAAAGGGGGCAGGTATCCAGCAAAAAAAAGACCTGGGAAATCTCACCTGCCATTGAACCCAATCTGTTTTGACAATACACAATTTTGGCTTTAGCAGCCATCTCTGAAACGTAACCCCCACATAGGTTGCAGGCTTACTACACTATTTTTATTATTAATTATTGGCTCTTCACCCTAAGGTCCCACTCTAACCACTACACCATGCTGACTCTCATTTGTATGTTCTTGGTTCTCCGCAAAAATTACACATACCGCAGTTAGCTTCTGCAAGAACCACACACACACACACACACACACACACACACACACACACACACACACGGTACTTGTGGATTAGTCTATTACTCCACAAGACAACCTCTGTGGTTTCTGTTGCAATGGGCTAAACACAGTGACACCTCTGGGAGTTGCAATCCCAAAGAACTCATCATCATCCATCATCATCAGGCAGGAGTAGCCTTGGATTTGTTTTGAAAGCCACTGCTGTCAAGGCACTGCTCCTTTCAGCAAATAGAAGATCAGGCAAGAGTTCGCCAGGTCTTTAGGGGCAAAGACCACCTGAATGAATTCTGGGTTGCATCCAATGTCACCCCTTCTCATGAGTGAACCCACCGAAACAAATGACCATGACTACCTGAGGTACATTGATTTTAATGGGTCTACTCTGAGTAAAACATTGTTGGAGGTGCCTCCCCCACACTGCATCCACATGGAATTACACCATATACACAATCCTGAAAAATAAATGAATAACTGGAATGTAAAGGTAAAAGTAAAGGGATCCCTGACCCATTAGGTCCAGTCGTGACCGACTCTGGGGTTGCGCGCTCATCTCGCTCTATAGGCCAGGGGAGCTGGCGTACAGCTTCTGGGTCATGTGGCCAGCATGACTAAGCCGCTTCTGGCGAACCAGAGCAGTGCACGGAAACACCATTACCTTCCCGCCAGAGCGGTACCTATTTATCTACTTGCACTTTGACATGCTTTCGAACTGCTAGGTGGGCAGGAGCAGGGACCAAGCAACGGGAGCTCACCCCATCGCAGGGATTCGAACTGCCGACCTTCTGATCGGCAAGTCCTAGGCTCTGTGGTTTAATCCACAGCACCACCCACGTCCCAACTGGAATCTATTTGACCCCAATATTTTGGACAGCAACCAGTCAGTGTGTTGTAGTGGTTAGGGTGTTGGTCTAAGACCTGGGAGATAAGGTTTCAAATCCCCACTCACAGCAAACCTCACAGGATTGTTGTAGGGATTAAATGAAGAAGAGGGCCTTCTCTGTGGCGGCACCTGAGTGGTAGAACTCCGTCCCCACAGAGGTGTGTCTGGCATCTTCACTGCATAGTTCCAAAGGGTCTGAAGACGCTGGCCTCTTGACACTTGAAGTGTACGTTTCATGACCCGCCTTATATTTGTGGTTATAAGTTGCTTTCAACTGTTTCTAGTGTTGTGTTGTACCCCCTGCCACACAGACACTCCCTGGAGACCTTAGGTTGAATGGTGAGCAATAAATTAATAATAATACTGATGATGAACATGTCAATGATCTTTGGTGCAATAACCAGGGAGGGCTGCATTGGAGGATTTTGGTCCTTGCTTCCACCACCTTCACAAGCAACAAATGTCCAAGCTTTAACACTCTATTTGCAGCTGGCTCAGCAGCCTTGGAAGAAAAATTCTAACAGGTCAGCAGTCCTGGGAGTTTAGATTTAAAGCTTTTGCAAGACATCTGCGGCATTCAGATGTCTAGAAGAATCATTCTCGTCAGGGGACATAAAGCCAGCAAACAGACCTTTGATCCTGCTGACAGGGACACAGAGCAGAGCTCAAGAGCATTTCACAGGACAATCATCCCAAGATCCTTTTGGGGAGTAAAGGTGTAAGACTTTAGCCACTGGACAAGAGTCAGTGGAAGGCTGAAACTGGAGCATGGAACATCACCTCCCACCTTTTTCAACCCAAGAGCCACATTTGCTTCAAGGCAACTTTCGGAGGGCCACATGCAAGTGGTGGACAAGGCCAGAGCCAAAAGCAAGCAGAGCAAAGAATGCAAATTTTGTTTTCACACTGTAGGCTAGTCCCTTTGAAATGCTAAAGAGAGCCATTGAGATGCCAGGTGATTTGACAGGTGGGTGGCTCCACCCATCCATCAAATTCAGCCTCCTGCCTCACCCGCAGGCCTGCCAATTTCTGATTGTAATAAAGCACTGAAGTGGTTTATGAAAGGTATAAAGCAATGAAACGATAAGCAAACAAAAACAACTATTTAAAACATTTAAAGAAAAATGAAACCAATGTGAAGCTATAAAGCAGATTAAAACACATATCAACGTTCTACATATCAGGATAGGCTTGCTTTTAGAGATGCCAAAAAGAATAAAGTGAAGGCAGCTGCCAGATGTCAATAGGCAGGGAGTTCCAAAGTGTGGGGTCTGCCACACTAAAAGATAGCTAGATAATGGATCTGGAACCATATATCTTGGGCAACATGAGTCAAGAACAAGAGCCACCCAAAACATCTAACGTGGGTATGAGAACCTGTGACCTAGGTCTTGTTCCAAGTGCCTATCATCCCTTGACATAGGCCCCACTGACTGGGGATGAGAGGAGATTTAACCACATCTGGAGCGCCACGAGTTCCCCACTCCTGACCTAACAGGATAGAGCAGATCGTGGGACCACCCACCTTGTTAGGAGCTTCTGATTCAACACACCTCTCACCCAATTCCACAGGAGATGGGAAGGAATCCCAATATGCAAAATACTCTTTGGATTGCCTAAAGTAGATTGTAGCAATGCTTCACACATTGCTGCTGCAAATCCTTTCCCAGGTGGACCAACATTCAAAATCACCTGGGTTTGAATGAGGGATCATGTAAAGTTTGTCCCAGATGGAGTCAGCTAAGATCTGGATCATAATATACCAATTGTAACTGCTCCCTATTTATTGGTCTTCCTTTCTAGTAGAAGTCCTGCACTACAAAAGTACCCTTTGGGTTTCAAATTATATATTAATTGTTGAAGTGGTGGGGAGGGAGGGATCATAAGTGACATTAAGGGATGCCCCCTTTCCTGCCATTTCTGCCACTGCTCCAGAGAACATTTCGTACTGAAGGGTTTGAATTTTGGAAAGAGAGAGAGTTGGGACTGTATTAAACAGAAATGTTAAGATTGAATCAATGTCTAACATTGATTCTTCCAGACGCACCCAACAGCAGTGAGAGTCACATAATATCTGTTGTAATCAGAATGCACCAAAATCAAGAGACAAATTGCAGAGTCCTAATTTATCTGTTTCCCCCCTTAAAAAAAAAAACATGTACTGTATAAAGCAATACTTAAAATCTTAATATAAATTATTACAAGGAAACAGGCCCCTTACACAGCTTCCATGTCCAAGACATCATCATCGTCCTGAGAGAGCTGCAAGTAGGGGTTGTCAGAGGCAGGCCGGAACTTGTACCCAGTGAGGACGAAGAACACCAAGGTGGCCATTTCATCCAGCAGCTGCAACAAAGAAGAGAGGGGCACTTGGAAAAGATTGCTAGGCAACAGGACTCCCACCCAAATGGGGCTCTTAGTTCATGGAGTCAGCTACTGCTGAAGTTACGATCACATGTGCTTACATATGAAGCAACTCTAATCCAAGTGAAACCATTGTTCCGTCTAGCCTAGCACAGGTATGAAAAGCTGGTTAGTTTCAGTGGGTCTGTCCTGAATACAACATGTCCTTGGGGATCCTGCCATCTTCCATTTTGTGGGCATGACCAAGCCAGCATAGACGTCACTGAGAAAGGGGTGTGAGCATGTTAGGAATGTGGGCTTGGGAGAGCACATCTTTGTTTGGGACTGTTCTGCCATGTGATGCCTAAAATCTTCCTGATGCAGCATTTGTGGAAGGCAATGGGGCATCAAGGCATTGCTCCTGGCGGTTGTAAGCTTACCAAAACTCACTTCCATAAAGCTCTTTATAGGTAAGGTGTCCAAGAATAAGCCATCATACTGGACAGTGCCACACATGTCCACACAATCATCTTGTGGAGCTAAGGTGGGCATTCTAACTTGTGGAACAGCGTGAAGAGTCCTTTTTGGTTGATGAGGTCAAAGGCCTTCATCAGGTCTATGACGGCAATGCACAACAGGCCTCTCTGCTCTTTTCTCCTGCAGCTGACACAGTGAGAAAATCGTGTCAGCTGCTGACCTCTGAGCTCTAAAGCTGCATAATGACCCGGGACAGACCCTGTCAGTGAGCGACTGTAATCTGTTGAGAACTACAAGGCTTTCCCCACAGGACAAAGCAAGGAGCTCCCACGGTAGTTGTTGCAGTCACGGCAGTCACTTTAGTTTTTGTAAAGGGTCACAATGCTGGAGTTGTGTATGATTTGTGGCATGGATCCTTGCCCCCAACATTGGAAGAGGAGGCCGTGGAGGTGTCACGAGGGAGGAATTGAGGCTGGCTTTCAGCACTTCTGTTGGGAATCCTTCCTGTCCTGGGGCTTTACCGCATGCCTGAGAGTTGATGGTGTTCTTCAGCTCATCAAGGGAGGGAGAGACGTCCAGCTCTTCCAAGACAGGCAGGGTCTGGATGCCGTCGATTGCTGTGTGAGCAGCCACATTTCCCCATCAGTACAGTTCTAGATAGTGCTCTGCTCATCGCTTCATCTGCTTGCTGTGGTCTGTGATGATCTCTCCTGGCAAGGTTTTCAAAGGTGCAGTTTTTCCTGACTGTTGGTTCAAAGGCTTTCCATCATGCCTTCGTACATTTTGCAAGTGTTGCCATCGTCAGCAGTGAATTGGATGCTCTGACACAGCTTTATCAGACACTGCCCATTAAAAATTTATGCTCCAATCGTAATGTGATTTGTATATCTACTATATGTTTTGGAAAGTTGCCTGCCTGTTTGCTATGCATTTGGACACTGCAAGCAAATTTTACATGATGGTTCCCAAGACCAACGAGAAGGTTTTCATCTATGTCCTGATAAAATTAGACACCATTTTTAATCGAGATGGTGGACAAACGAATTTCAAAACTAAAATGATTTTCTTTTTTTGTTTCTTAGACTTTCAAAGTATGAGGCTGTTACCCTTAAGTATTTTTATTATTATTATCTCTATTGGTTTATGGGTAGTTTTCATTTATATTTTTTTCCAATTTAGGGCTTGCTTTTCTTGCTGATGTTCCCACCCCCTTTCCCCATAATCTTTCCCTGACCCTTTCTGTGTTCTCAATTAATGTCTGAAGGGCATTTCTTGAATGTGTGTGTTCTGAGATCAATAAAGCAATTACTTTTCAGTCCTAGCGTATAATAACCTGCAGGAAGAAAAAAAAACTGGGGAAAGAGTGGGCGGGGGAACCAACATTTCAGGAGGGGGGGGCATCAGGCTTGAAATATTGGCTACCAGTGCCAAAGCTTAAGAATAGGTTTCCATTCTAGATTTATGTTATGTTACAGCTTAGAAAGAAGCATGCTGGAGTGGGGGGGTGGGATACCTGGTACAGCCACTTCCACTGGAATGGAACGGCGATCTTGATGAGAATAGCAATGATCCGCGTGAAGTAAATGTAGCACACAATCTGTGAGCAGAGGGAGAGGATCAGAGTTAGCAGTCAGAACGACGGAGACACAGCCCTTGAGAGACTCACGCCCCACCAATAAATCAAAATCTCGCCAGGGATTTGGGGCAGAGCCACAGCGTACATAGAAAGCACACCCAACACACATTTAAAGCACATGAAAATCAGTGTGGTGCAATGATCAGAGTCTTGGGCTAGGACCTGGGAGACCAGGAATCAAATCCCCACTCAGATTCATGAAGCTCACTGCATATGAACTTGCTTCCCAGCCTATAACCTACTTCACAGGGCTGTTGTGGGGATAAAATGAGGAGGGGGAGAACCATGTATGCTACCCTGAGCTCCTTGGAAATAAGGGTGGGATATAAATGCAATACACAAATAAACAAATGGCTTTCCCTCAAAGAATACTGGGAGCGGTAGTTTCCCCATCACATAGCTCAAATTCAGAATTCCCTTAACAAACTACAGCTCCCAGGATTCTTTAGGGGGAAACCATGCGATTTCAGTGTGCAATGGATGGGCTTTCTATGCATCTGTAAGTCAGCTGGGAATGCCTCTCACAAAGGTGGAATTGGAGGAATAGCAGCACTTGATTTCCATCTAATCATTTGAGTCACAGCGAATCAACCTGTTACTAATTTTGATGGATCCCATTTTTGTTTCAATGGGCTGGTGCCTTCTAGGGAAGATAATTAGCTCACGCAGGGACTGCCCAACAAGCATATTCTTCTTCTCCTGCCAGAGAGGCAAGGCATTTGGCAACAGTTATAACTGAAACCACCTCATTTCAGAAAACTCAATGTGGCTTATGGTGGGTGCAGGGGCGGGGGTGGCGGCATCCAAGCAGACTTCCCATCCAGGCACTTACCAGGGTAGGACCAATCTAATAGTCAATTCTCCAGGTCTCCCAGGGCAGTCTGTCCTTCACTGGTAGCTCAGTAGCAGAGCACACACAACGGAAGTTTGGGTGCCACTGAGCTTGCTGAGAGGGTTTTGCACAGGGTTAAAACAGAGCAACAGACTCCCAGATTCCCAGACTGTCCCTGTACCTTTGACCTATGGTGCTAACCTTCCTATCTCTTTAATGTTAGACTGATACATTCTAGGCTGCATCCTGTTTTCAATTTCCTCCTTCTACTTCTCTCTCTCAAGAGGTAATCTTTGATCTATTCTGTGAGAACAAAGGATACAGCATGGCTGTCTTTGTCTTCTCTAGATTAGTGAGTTAGCTTAGAACTTGAAACCATTTCCAACCAAGTGACAAGCTTCCTATAATAAACAACTTTGCTGTTTTCTTACTGTACAAGCATCTCAGTGTGTGTGACTGCAGCAATTGAAGTCTACCCTTTGGCAAGAGACACAAGCCATGCTCTGCACACTGGAAATTCTAACAGCACATGATTTGCACACAGAAGGTCCCAGGTCCAATCCACATGGGCATTTCCAGGTAGGAGTGGGAGAGGTTCCCTGCCTGAGACCCTGGAGATCTGCTGCCTATCAGCACAGACAATATGGAACCGGGGCTCTTTACAAAGCAGTTCCCCTTGGTCCCTTGCGGATGTTCACAGAATCACAGAACTGTAGCACTGGAAGGGACCCAAAGGGTCATTTAATGCAATCCCCTGCAATGTGGATGAACTCCCAACTCCAATTACTCCCCAGTCAGCCCAGCCAATGATCAGGGATGATGGGAGCAGTGGCCCAAAACATCTGAAGCCACCAGGTCAGTGAAGATTTAGCATTATTATTTATTAAATTTGTATACTGTTCTTCATCTGAATGCCACAGGGCAATTCACAACATAAAAATATAAAACGAAAACACAAAATACGTAATAAAACAAAAATACAACAAACCAATAATCCCCCTTCCTCAAACAGATTTAAAAGGACATGGAATGTTAATCAGAAAAAGGACTAGTTAAAGAGAAACATTTTTGCCTGGTGCCCAAAGATACCGTATTTTTCTGTGTATAAGACGCCCCCCATGCATAAGACGACCCCCCCTTTTAAACTCAAAATTAAGAAATCGTTATTTTAAACATCAAGCAGAACAATTTTAATATGTTACTAAATATTCAAAGTACCGGCACCAGTGTAGCAACCCCCAAGATCACCCAAAGTTGTTGAGCATTTTTTCGTGAGATTGCGGAAGTGGTAAGTGAAAAGATTGGCAGTTCCGGCAGCTTCTTCATGGCAGCCTCACGAAAGAAAGTAGTGTTTTTTTTATAAAAAAAATAACAAACAAACAACAACCCCATGCATTCATCATCCATGTATAAGACAACCCCCTATTTCTGACTAAACAAATTTAGCAACACACATTGTCTTATACATGGAAAAATACAGTATATAAGGAAGGCACCAGGCAAGCTTCCCTAGGGAAAGACTTCCACAAAGAGGAAGCCACCGCAGAAAAGGCCCATTCTTCTGTTTCTAGCCTCTGGACCTCTCATGGAGGAGGCACAGAAAGAAGGGCCTCGGATGATGGTCGGTTTATATGGGGAGAGGCAGCCCTTGAGGTATTGCGATGCTAAGCCATTTAAGCTTTATAGGTCAAAACGAACACTTTGAATTAGGCTTGGAAACTAATTCGCAGCCAGTGCAGTTGTGTCAGAATTGGTGTAATATACTTAAACCATCTTGCCCCAGTGAGCAACCTGGCAACTGAATTCTGCACTAGCTTAAGTTTCCGAACCGTCTTCAGAGGCAGCCATACACACAACACGTTGCTATAATCTAACCGAGAGGTTACCAAGGCATAGGTGACAGAAGTTAGGCTACTCCTGTCCAGATAGAAGTGCAGCTAGGCCCCCAGCCAAAACTAATGGAAGGCACTCTGTGCCACCGACAGCACCTGAGCCTCAAGCAACAGCAATGGATCCTGGAGTACCCCCAAACTACGTAACCACTCCTTCAGAGGGAGTGTAACCCCATCAAGAGCAGGCAACCTCCCATCCATCTGGTCTAGGGAACTACCCACTAATAGTGCCTCAGCCTTATCTGGATTGAGCTTCAGTTTACTGGCTCTCATCTAGCCCATTATTGAGGCAAGACAATGATCCAGCACATCCACTACCTCACTTGCTGGTGTAAAGAAGAAGAAGAGCTATGTGTCATCATCATAATGATGATAACACATTCCAAAGCTCCAGATGACCCCACTCAGCGGTTTGATGTAGATGTTAAACAGCATGAGGGATAAGGAGCCCCATAATGAAGGCTCCATGGAGCAGAACAGCATCCCTCAAGCATCACTCTCAGGAAATGGCCATCCAAGTAGGACCAGAACCACTGCAAAGCGGTGCCACCATGGTCGATGATATAAAAAACTGCTGAGAGGTTGAAGAGAATTAACACCAACACATTTCCTCTGTTTCTCTCCTGACAGAGGTCATCCTACAGGACAACTAAAGCGGTTTCTGTGACAAAACTGGGCCTAAACCCTGACTGAAGTTGATCTAAAATATCAGTTTCCTCCAAGATTGCCTGGATCTGGTCCACCACCATTGGCTCAAAAACTTTACCCAAGAAGGGGAGATTGGCAACTGACCAGTAGTTACTCAAGATTTTCCAAATCCAGGGAGGGTTTGTTAAGGAGTGTTTTACCACTGCCTCCTTCAAGCAGACAGGGATTAACCCCTCTAGCAAGGAGACACCTGCCTGGCCCAGCCAACTGTCCCCTTCCTGCTAGTTTTTATCTAGCAGGGACAAGAGTGCAAGTGGTCAACCTGACTGATTCAAGCATCTTGTCCACATCCCTCAGCCTTACTAATTGAAACTCATCCAACACAACAGGACTAGACAGTGCTCTGGACACTCCTTCAGATTCATCTTCAGAGTCAAGATCCCAGTAGATGCAAGCTATTTTATCAACAAAATGCTTTGCTAATAAGTTACAGCGAACTACCACCAGTTCTGCAACCTTCTTTGGACGAGACAGTAAGAGGCCCCAGCTCCACCCAGAAAAGCTCTGCCAGAAAGTACAATGAGGATGCAATTGCGGCAGCAGAGTATGCCTTCTTTGCTGCCTTAACTACCACTAGATAGTCCTTACAAGTGTTCAATTGCATTGAACTAGTTTTCCTACACTTGTGTTTCAGCTGTCTCCTAGCTTGTTTCCTTGCCCTATGCTCCGGGATATACCAGGAAGCCCAGTGGGCTCCACATAGTGGGAGAGGGTGCTCAGGGGCAATCGTGTCAGTTGGGGCTTTGATGGGAGGGCCAGTCATATCAGCCAGAAAATCCTCCAGGGCCATCTGGAAACCCATTGGATCCATTAGCCTCTGAGGGTGGGCCATCCTAATAGGTTCCCTGCCTCTGCAGAGAGGGAAGAGTGCCTAAAATCTCAACAGGAGGTTACTTGTGAGATCTCCAAAGCATGGCGTCTATTGAAAGAGGCTATGCAGCTGCTTACTCCTGGCCCAATGAGCAAGCAAGAGCAGTTCAGAAGCAGTGGAGGAGGGTTAGTCAGACGGTGCCAAAGTGTGGGACCAGCAACGAGGACTCCCCACTCACAGCTGCTCATGTCAAACTCCTTACCATGACGTAGTAGTGCCGGAACAGCTTCAGCTTTGCTAGGTTAATAGCAGCTGTGGAAAAAGGAGAAAGTATGGATGGTTGAAGACGGGAGGGGCAAGGTGGCAAAAGCTTGTCTGCAAAGGGAGAAAAATGTAGCATTTATGCAAATATTGTTGTTTAACCCAAAGGTCTCCAAGACTCAAAACACAAACCTCTGAGTTCCATGAGCTCTTGATGAACACACAAAAGTTTTTATCAAACCCTATCCACAACCCACATTCTGAGGAATGCAAGTGAAATGAAGTCAAGAAATATCAATCAAGTCATTTATCAATCATCAGTCACCACTGGAATTAGAAAATGCAAAATATAAGGAAGTAGAACAAGTGAAAATAATAGGGTATCATAATACTCTGTGCATGCTCAGGCCCTTGACTTCTTAATTAATTTTTTCTAATTAATTTTTTCATACCATACCTTGTAAACTTCTTTTCTACCCATGGCCCTTTTGACCCCTAGATCTTTATTCACCTCCTGCACAATCTCATATTGACCCTGTAGAAAACCCTGCACTTTACCATTTAAAAAAAATGATACAACACACCTACAATTCAGTCTTCTCCAGGATAAACATACCCAACTGCTCCTGATAAGACTTGATTTCCAGGCCCCTTATCATCTGGGTCACCCTCCTCTGCACATGGGTGGCCATCAGGCTTAAGAAGATTCACTACCTCTGCACTGGACCACATGCACGCACACACACACACAATCTCTCAGGCCAGAACCTATTCAGAAGGCCAAGATGCAGGGAGGTTGAAAGCCTGGGCTATAAATAAGCCAAAATTCTCTTTCCACCTGCCAAGTTAGCATTTGCTGGCTTCCGCCTTGCCAGAGACCCAAAGCCATGCTGGTTTCAAGGACAAGGTGTTGGGGGGCGGGACATGTGAGAGAGGAGTCCACAGAGTGCGGTGATGGAAAACAAGGCTAGCTGCAGCGCCATCAACTTAAGGAGGGGGGGGAGTGGAAACGGAGAAGCCTCTGCTGCAACCTGAAGGAGAGAGTGAAGGTTGAGAAACTGGCATTGCTTTGAGGAGGACAGACTCTCTTTGCCACGCAGAACAAAGTCTCTCGAATGAGGACACTGACTGGTCCTGCATTTTATGTTCACTGGGGACAAACCAAAATGGTCATAAGGATGGAGCAACTCTCCTATGAGTAAACACTGCAGAGTTTGAGACTTTTTGCTTTAGAGAACAGGCAAGCAAGAGACGATTTGATAGTCTATAAAACAATGCATGCCATAGAGACACTGGACAAAGAAATGTCCCCCCTCTTTCTCTCTCTCCCCCTTCCTCTCATTAACAATGGGAGTCACAGACATCCTAAGAAAGTGAACGTTAGAAGGTCCAGGACAGATAAAAGGAAAGGGTTCCCTCATGCGGTGCATAGTTGACCTATGGAACTCACTCCCGCAGGAGGCAGTGAGGGCCAGCAACTAGGAAGGCTTTAGAAGAGCACTGGACAAATTCATGGAGAATTCTATCAACAGCTACTAGCCATGGTAGCTATGCTCTGCAGTAACGCTTCTGAATACCAGCTGCTGGAAACCGGAGGAGGATAGAGGGCTCCTGTGCTCAGGTTCTGTTTCAGTGTTTTCCACAGGCACCTAGGGAAGCTCACAAGCTGAACCTGAACATGCCAGTGCTCCCCCCTTCTTATTCCCAGAAACTGGTATGCAGAGGTTTAACGGCCTCTGGATGTGAGAGCACTGCTGGATCAGTCCACAGACCCATCAAGTCCAGCATCCTGTTCTCAGAGGGGCCAAGCAGATGCCTATTATGGGGAGCTCACAAGCAGGACCTAAGTGCCTCTGGCAGTGGAGGTATCACACATCCATCACAGCTTGCAGCCGGACCCAGCCTTATCCTTCATGAATTTGTCCGATCCTCTCTTAAAGCTGTCTGAGTTCACTTCGATCTGTCAAAAGAAGACAACAGACCCCACACCAGCAGCAGCTAAGGTTCATTCCGGTAAGTCGTGCTGCGGTCATAATGGGACAGAGCCACACTCAATCATAAGGAGCAACATGGTTCCCATGACACATCCTCGCAGGTTAGTCAATGAGCATTATGACGAGGGAGCCCAGAGCCACGGCGCTGGTTGACCGGAAAGGCTAGGGAGAGATCTTCCCCACCCAGGACATGGCTCTTCTTATCGGCACAGCCAGGAACAGCAATCAATGGCAGATGGCGCAGCTGTCACACTTGGCTTGAGGGCATGAGGAGTGTGGCTTCCTGTTGTTCCCCTGACCTTGCCGAGGGCAAAGGGGGCAACAGCCTAACAGGAACCGCCATGCAATTTGCTTACAAAGCAGTCAAGAACTCTCCTGCAGAACAACTGTGAAAAGGGGATAATTTACACCGCACGGGTCTTGCCCGGCACTGCGCAGAGATATATTTTCATTTGTCATTATTTTCAGAGACAAAAAGAGGCCTCTCTGCATCAGAGACAGAGGGGGTTTTTTTCAACCCAAGGGTCACATCCCCTCCTAGTCTAAGTTTCTGAGGGTCACAAGCAAACGGTGGGCGGGGCCAACAGTAAAAGTGGGTGGAGCAACAAATGCTTGGGGGGGGTTGTATTTTTTTCCAAAGTAATCCAGCAGTGTATAAGTCTTACAAAATGAATAAAATATTTATTTATTTCATAAAATGTATGCACTGCTTGATTCCAAGGCACCTGCCTGAAATCAACAGGCAGGGAGTTCCAAAGTGTAGATGCTGGATTGACAAATAAGTAAATAAATGGTCATTTGTTTTAAACCGTTTTTTAATGCTATATTTTAAATTGTTGTGACCCACTCCTGAGATGCTAGGGTGAAGCACAGGTAGTAAGTGAAAAATTGTTGTAATCAGGTGCTTTGATTTGCAGTGCTGGCACTGAAGAAAAATTCTGGAGCGAGAAACTATGTTTTTATTCATTGTTTTTAGCTATTCAGTTAAAATGTTAGGAGAAAAACATTTATTCTAAGGCAAGAGAGAGAGAGAGAGAACTGGATTAAATATAGAGGGTCAGGGGGAGAAGAGTGGAACAGTATACCGTGCGGTTATTCTGCATTTTTCTGTCGTTTCTTTTTTCCATTCCCACCTAGCCTCCCAATTAGTGGTGAACTGACTGAAGGGGGGTGGGTTTTCTCTCTCTAGCCACCCTCTTCTTCCAAACTTTTAAGCATAAAGGAAAAGAGACAGCAGCAGGCCAGAGGGGTGGGTGAGAGAGAAAATCACAGAGTCCATTTATGACTCAAAGCTACCAGCCCAATTGCCTTTAGCCTCTTATTTTGGGAACATAATGGATTGTGATTCATTTGGTATGCTTAAAAAAGCGCAAGGTGAGGAGATGATAGCTAAAGAACTTGCCTGCCATTTCAAAGGTTGGGGTTTTTTAATGACTTATGTTCCCCTGCAGAAGTAGCTCCTACTTGTTCTAATTTCAGTATTGCAAGAAGTATGCATCTGAATACCTCCTGCAGACAGGCGCCTTGCATTGTCCTGATTAACAGGTCCTAGTGGGCTTGTCCAAGACCTACTTGCATGCTCACCTATGGCAAGTGCTGATTGTCTCCAGGCAACCAGGAACAGAGTTTTTTCTAAATGGCACAAGAGATTAGCTCCTCCCACTGTGCCCTCTCTATGGGCTTTTTGGAGCACTGAAGACCACGCAGACAAGCGTGGCTGGAGAAAAGAGTTTTAAGAATATAAGAAAAGGAAAAGGCCGATGGCCAATCTAGTCCAGCATCCTGTTCTCGCAGATGCTTGTGGGAAACTCACATGCAGGATTCAACCACAAGAGCAAGCTCCCCTCCTCCTGCGTTTCCCAGCAGCTGATTTTCAGAAGCATTGCAGCCTCCAAATTTGAGGCAGAGCATAGCATGTGGCTGGTAGCCATCGAAAGCCCTCTGTTAAATCCCCATCTAAGGCCAGCCATGTTGGTGGCCATCCCTGCCTACTGAGGGAGTTCCACAGTTTAACCATTGTGCTGTGTGAATAAGCCCTTTCTTTTATCTGTCCTGAACCTTCCAACATTCAGATTCATTAGGTGCCCACAAGTTCTAGCATTTATAAGAGAGGGGGGAAAACCTTCTTTCCACTTTCTCCATGCCACACATCATTTTATGAGCTTTTATTGTGTTGTTTCGTACTTGCCTTTTATCTAAAGTAATGTCCCAAACACTGGAAGCTTTCTCTACAGTGAAGTCACCCCATCCCCACTATTTTGGTTGCCCTTTTCTGTACCTTTTCCAACTCTTGCAATATCCTATTTGAGGAGAGGCAAATGCTCCCTTTACCTGCCACACAGAGAGCTTCCTTCAATTCAAAAAAGTCACCTTGACAGACACTTTCCCCTCCTTGGCCCCAGCATCATCTTATACTGGGCTCCTTCCATTTCTCTTTCCCAGCCTTTTCCTCTAATTTTATTGCTTGCCCTTGCAATGTGCCCAGTGGCGCTGAGCAAGGGAAGCACAGAGTTTGAGAAACCAGAGTAGGTGTTCTCTTACATGCAAACACCTCTCACAGTGCCTAGCAGACTATTTTTACAACGCTGAAAGAAGTCAACAGGAAGGGAGAATGTCCGGATGTCACTGAAGATGGGCAGTCTCAGCTTAAACTGGCAAGAGCAGGCATTTTCCAGAATATGCCTGCCAGTTATGAACAAAGGAAGCTGCCAAGTCAGACCACTGGGCTCATCTAGCTCAGTGCTGTCTACACTGACTGGCAGCTGCTCTTCCAGCCCTACCCAGAGATGCCAGGGACTGAACCTTTGGACCTTCTCAATGCAAGGCAGATGCGCTCTGCTGAACAACAGCCCTTCAGCTAAAAACAAAGCAAGATTCTAGTCTTCATCATCAGTTCTGAATAAATAGTAACATAGAAAGCTGCATAAACAGAATCAGAACATTGGAGCCCATCTAGCTCAGTACTGTGCTCACTGACTGGCAGCTGCTTTCAGGCAGGGGGTCTTTCCCTGGCCCTGCCTGGAGATGCCACCGAGCTATGGATGTAGGAATAGAATCAACCAACTTACCTTCATGTTTATTTATTAAGTTTGACCTCCGTTTCCTTCACTGAAATATGAAAAGGGAGAAGCAGAATACCTGGGGCGGGCCCCTTTTCCCTATGAAATCACCCCAAGGGAAACCTAGACTGCTCCTCCTTGTGGCTTTCCTTCCACCAGTCTACTAGTGTGATTTGATTCCAAAGGATAACTGAGGCCCTCCAAACTGCTGCATTAGGAATTCTTGCTTGCTGTTGCTGGTACCGTTTGCACTCTCTCTCCCCCCACCTTATCACCACATTCATTTACTACATCTTTTATTATTTCATTATCTGCTGGGCTCCTGGCAAGCCGCCTTGGGAGATGCACTTGCACAAAATGGCAGGCTATAAATATTTTTTAATAATTTAAAGCAAAAGCCCTCCAGGCTGCCAGCTTCAATGCAGGAAAGGTACACCGTAAATCAACCACCAGACAACTCTGGATGCAGACGCCCATCTCTCTCTCTCTCTTTCGCCAGCATCGACCGTGGGGTGCACATTTGACTGGCCAAATATTTCACCGGCAGACCTATCCACCCTTGAACCAAGAACATATAAGTTTATGTGATCAATTTTGCGCAGAGAGTTTCCTAAATATCTGCACAGGGATTTTACTTCTTAAATAAAATGCATCAAGCAGTCTAGCATAACGGGCTCTAGCATGGGCTCACAAGTATGTATGTATATATATATGTGTGTATATATATATATATATATATATATATATATATATATGTTGTTGTTGTTGTTTAGTCGTTTAGTCGTGTCCGACTCTTCGTGACCCCGTGGACCAGAGCACGCCAGGCACTTCTGTCCTCCACTGCCTCCTGCAGTTTGATCAAACTCATGCTGGTAGCTTCAAGAACACCATCCAACCATCTCAACCATCTCTCATATATATATATATATATATATATATATATATATATATATATATAGTAGAGAGTTGGGGGGAGAAACGCAGAGTAAAAGTGACAGCAGTGTGTTTGCACGAAGGTCACAGATCACAGATTTATAGAATCATAGAGCTGGAAAGGATGTCAAGGGTCATCTAGTCCAACTCTCTGCGATGCAGGAATCTCAACTAAAGCACCCAAGACAGATGACCATCCAACCTCTGCTTAAAAACCTCCAAGGAATGAGGGTCTACCATCTTCTGAGGGAGCCATTCCAATTTCCAATAGCTGTTACCGTCAGAAATTTCATCCTAATGTTTTAAAAATCTCCTTTCCTGTACCTTGAAGCCATTGGTTTGGTCCTAACCTCCAGAGCAGGAGAAAACAAACTTGTTCCATCTTCCATGTGACAGCCCTTTGGATATTTGAGATGGCTACCATATCTCTTCTTAGTCACCTCTTATCCATTATCATTTGTCCCTATTGAAATTCGTTTTGTTAGTCTGGGCTCAGCTCTCCAATCTGTTAAAGTCATCTTGAATCCCAATGCTGTCTTCTGCGGCATTAGCTACCTTTCCCCAGCTTGGTGTCATCTGCAAATTGGATGAGCATCCCCTCAATTCCTTCATCCAAGACACTTTTGTCCAGGATGATAAGGAATCCTTAGCGAACGCTCTTTGGATTCAGTCAGTCAACCAGCTACAAATCCACCTAACAGTTACCTCACCCAGCCCAGTTTACCAGCTTGTCAACAAGAATATCATGGGGCACTTTGTCAAAAGCCTTACTGAAATAAAGATACACTACACCCACAGCATACCCCTGATCCACCAAGCTTGTAACTCTATGACAAAAGAAATATGATTCATGCGGCATGACTTATTTTTGAGAAACCCATGCTGGGTCTTAGTAATCACAGCATCTTTTTCTAAGTGCTCACGGACTGACTGTTGAATTATATATTCTATGACATTTCCTGGTATCAACGTCAAGCTCACTGGTAGGTAGCTACATGGGTCTCCCTCCCTTTTTTTGAAGTTGGGGACATTTGCTCACCTCTAGTCCTCTAGGTCTTCACCTGGTTTCCAAGAATTCTCAAATATTATAGACAGAGACTCTGAGTGTATACCTGCATGCTCCTTTAGTTCCCTTGGGTATAGGCCTTGCACATTTGAGCCAAGTGTTCCCTTAACACCTCTTTTCCTACCTTGGGCTGCAGCTCCATCTTTCCTTTCCTTTTTCTGTTATCATAAGGTTGGACACTATTGCTTTTGGGTGAAGACAGAAGCAATGTAGGCACTGAGCAGTTCTGCCTGTCACCCAATTATATTTCTCCATCTTCACCATGCAGAGGACCTACTATTTGCTTATTCTTCTTGCTTTAAACATAGCCAAATACACCTTTTTTATTATTCTTAAGCCCTCTTGCAAGCCTGAGCTCATTCTGAGCTTTGGCCCATCTGACCTTCTCCCTGCAACTACTGGCTACTCCTGTATACTCCTCCTCCATGAATTCCCTGTTCTTCCATTTCTTGCACATGCCCAAGAAATCTCAGCTCATCTGGAAGCTCCTTATGCAGCCACACTGGTTTCTTTAGATGCCTCCCACTTTTCTTTCTTGTTAGAATTGTCTGCATTTGGGCCTTCATTATTTCACCTTTAATAAACTCCCATCCATCTTGGACTCCCTTCTCTTTGAGTATTTCTGACCATGGGATCTCATCCAGTAGCTAGCTCCTTAAGCTTTTGAAATCAGCCTTCTTAATGTCCAGAGGGCATGTCCAATTACATAGAGTTTTCCCTTGCCTCTGTAATCATGAAACCCAGGAGGTCATGATCACTTCCTCCCAAGTTTCCCAGTACTTCCACTTTGTCAATTAATTTCTCCCTGCTGATGAGGTCCAGGTCCAAGATAGATGATCCTGTTGATACTTCTTCCACCTTCTGGGAAATTAAATTGTCAGCAAGGCAATGGAGGAATTAGTTGGACCTTATGTTCTTGGCAGAGTGAGTTCCAATAGGTTATCAGGGAAGTTGAAGTCTTCCATAACTACTATAGCTCTCCTTTTTGAATGTTTGGTAATCTGCTCTAGGAAGGCTTCATCAGAGTCTTCAGGTCCCACACTGAGTTCCTGGCATCTCTGGTTAATAAATAAAATAATGATGATAATAATAATAATAATGGCTCTAGTATCAGGAATGGGAAGGGCTCTCTCAGCCTGAGAAAGCAGCTGCTGGTCAGAAGAGGTAATCCTGAGCTAAAGAGACCAAGGGGCTGTCGACATAGGCAGCTTCATATGTCTGAATGTTGCATCAGTTAACACAGACTTCCTAATAAATCTTAAAAAATAAAACAGATAACAGAAGTAACAATAGGAGCTAAAGATGGCAAACACCGTCTTGAGAGGCATGTCCCCTTTCTCTCTAGTTCGGTGGTTCTCAAAGTGGGCTGCACTGCCACCTGGGCAGTGGGATTACCTAAGAGGCAAGGGGGCAGCAGGGGGTACTGAAGGTGTAAATGACTATCAGATTTTGAAAAGCTGGGAACTACTGATTTTGCTGGATACAATTAATAGGTTTGAAGTCTCGCTACACATGGGGAAATCTGAATGCCCTTAAAAAAGATCAACAAAATGCCAGCATGAGGTGGGGGCAGGAAGGGACCGGACTTGTGTAGCTTCACTCCCCACAATAGTTTTATGGGGAGTAGGAGCTCAATGGTAATGAACAGCTTACCCTTCCCATCTGTTGCAGAAGCCTCCTGCAAATGTCTTATTGACCTAGAAGAGAGAATTAAGGTGAATTGGTAAGGAGACACCATCTTATGAGTTCAAGTCAATAGATGCTCAGAAAAGAAAAAAATGGCAACACCAACCAACCAGAAGGAGGCACACAGACTGCAATGGGCTTTATGCAAGTGAGGAGCATCCTCTGCTGGCTAGGAAAACTTGCTGCAAGATTCCCTGGACCAGCCAGGCATGCAAGACAGACAAAGGCAGTTTTGAAACAAAACACACAGAGAGAGAATCTTTTGACGTATTAGGTTTAATCTATTTGGTATCAAAGGAATTAGAGACAGTTATCAAGGCAGAGTAAAAACAAGATGGTGGGTGGAGTAAGTATTACTTATTTAAAGCATTTGTACCCTGCTCTTCTTGAGCCCCAAAGATTCCCAGAGAGGCTTAACATGGCATCAGTTCATACAAGACAGTCCCTGCCTGCAGGCTTACAATCTAAAGGCCATGACACAAAAGGAAAAAGGGACAGGGAAGGTAGAGGGAGACAGAGACGAACTTCACATCACACTCACAATAGTTGCCCTCGCTGGTACTCACCATACAACTGGGAAGAGGATGGCCCCGCAGCAGAGCAAGTCAACCAGGAAAAGGATCTCTTTCCAGAGACCATACTCCGTTGTGCCTTCTTCTGTTGACTCAATGATGATGTAGGCTACGTTGGCCAGGACCTGGTTAGAAGGGCAGCAAGCAAGACATCAGTCACTTGAGCATCTGGAAACCCAAGCCTTATGAAGAACAGTTGAAGGAGTTGGGTATGTTTAGCCTGGAAAAGAGGAGACTGAGAGGAGATATGATGGCCATCTTCAAATATCAAAAGGGTGGTCACATGGAAGATGGAGCAAGCTTGTTTTCTCCTGCTCTGGAGGGTAGGACCCATACCAATGAATTCGACTTACAAGAAAGGAGATTCTGACTAAACATCAGGAAGAACTTTCTGACAGAAAGAGCTGGTACACAGTGGGACAGGCTCCCTCTGGAGGTGGTGGGCTTCCCTTCCTTAGAGGTTTTTAAGCAGAGGTTGGATGGCCACCTGTCATGTATGATGGATTTGAGACTCCTGCATTGCAGGGGGTCGGACTAAGCAACCGTTGGGGTCCCATCCAACTCTAAGATTTTATTATTCTTGCCTTTGTTTCATGTAACATTCCTAAGAATCCGGGTTGGGGGTCAATGATGACTTCATAAGCTCATAAAGGGTGTTCAAAGAACTCAGAAGTTCTTAGTTCGTAAGTGCAACACAGCACACCCCTGCAGAGGAGGTCAAGGCCTCACCTGGAGTGGAATGACAATCATGAAGATCTTCTTGTCCTTGTCAGAAAGGATGTGCTTAATGAATGCCCAGCCTGTGCCAATGAGAGCAATGGTGATGAAGAGCAGAGCCCCCTTCAACCTGGTGAAAAAATAAATTAAATTAAATTGGCATCAGCAGGGGGAGTAAATGTTTCCTTGAACAACTGTTTCAGAAGCTACATGCATGAAAACCAAGAAGAAAAAACCATGTCCATGTGATGTTGATAGTGCTCTACAGAGAAACTGATCAATCTTTATGTAAATGTCACTAGGGATTTCAAAAACATGTTATTTAATTTCTGTGCTTACACACCAAGCCATCTCAACAGGAGAAAGCAATTTAGGAAAATTAATCAATTAACTAGCAAAATGTACACAAAGGCACATATCAGAAGCACAGGAGAACACCAACCACATCTGCTTAAGGGTTACAGAAATGGGGTTGTGTCCAGTGCTGGTCTTACTCAGAGTAGGTGCACTGAAATTATTGAATGTGACCAACTTCGGGCCCTTAATTCCAATGGGTCTACTCTGAGTTAGACTAGCATTGGCAGCAACCCCAGAATATAAAACATAATAAGGTAATCAGAAACAATATTATGAGTGTATATAGAGCAGGTGGCTTTGGCCCTCCATACATTTTTGGACCACAATTCCCATCATCCCTGGCCAACACTGTTGCTGGGGCTGTTGAGAGATACAGTTCAGGAACATCTGGAGGGCCAAATGTTCCCAATACAGCCAATACAGATGGAGGTGACAAAATAACTATTCTTTCACCTACAACGATTGGTACAGACATCAAGCAGGACAACTTGGTGCTCCCCATGACCAATCATCTAAGGAGGAGAGGACCCACACACTCCCCTGGCCAGCCTCTGTGGAGGTGGCAAACCACATGGCGGACAGCATCATGGTCCACATACTTACAGGTGAGTGATGTAGTAGACAACAGCCCAGCCTTCGATGGGAAAACCTTGAGAGGAGATGTAGTGGTAATCAATCTGGAGGGGGAAAGGGCAGGAGTGATGTCAAAAGTGTGCAGCTAGCCAATAATCAAGCAGTATATGAACTTTGTTAAATAAATAAATATACCACCCAATGATTTGAAGATCTCACTGCCTTTTCTACATTTGTACGCACAGCTCATAATCATCAGTTTCATTTAAGACAGTTTTTTTTCTTTGTTAGTTGCAACTAAAAAAGAAAAACAGTGGTTACTTACGGCATGGAAGACTAATGAGAGGGACTTGGTGAAAGGAAGAGCAGCCATCAGCCAGTGGATCTTGAACACATCAGCCCTGAAACAAAGGCAAGAGGGAAAGTCAGAAGAGAATAGTCCTGCTGACACTCCTCCTGATAGCTGCTAATAACAACAACAACAACAACAACAACAATAATAAAAATATCTATAATACAAAAGGCGAGTTTGAATCAAAATACTGTAGCAACAGAGCCCACTGACATCTACTGCTTTTTATTAAAATACTGTTACCCTTTCCTGGGAATGAATATTTATAGTTACAGGTATGCGCAGCAGGAAATAATAATGTACGCAAGACAGTTTTGATTCTCTCTCTCTCTTTCAGGACCAATGTAAGGCACTTATTTACGACAGTTTGAAAACCTATCTTGGTACGGCTACCCACATGGAAACAGCCAATTTCTGGAAGAGTGAGGAAGGATCTCCTTGGGGAGGTGGGCATGTGGGAACTGATGCTTGCTGAGAAGCCCTGAGACCTGAGGGCATAGGGTGGCATAAAAATTTAATAATTTAATTTAATAAATAATAATAATAAATAAAAGAGTGCAAAACAGCCCTGCTGGACCACGCTAGCAGCCCATCTAGTCCAGCATCCTGTTCTCACAGCGGCCACCCAAGAGCCCATGCAAAACCTGCAAGCAGGGCCTGAGCACAACAGCATCCTGCACATCTGTGATTTCCAGCAATTGCTATTCTGAAGCATTACTGCCTCCAACCATGGAGGCAGAGCATAGCTATCAGGGTTAGTGCACACTGATAGCCTTAGTCTCTTACACAGCAATGCAGGCTTGCTAGGGGCGAGACAGAACAGGAGGTCTTTACAGGTGACTGGTGGCCAAGTCTTGCACACATCAACCCCGACCCTGGATTTCAGAGGGATATGTTGACTTGATTGACATATATCTAAGATGTATGAAACAGATCTCACATCTGAGCACCAACTGTTGAAAACTATGCATTGTGGAGCCAAGAGTATATATGCTCTTTTAAACTGATGGATTTTATGTTTGCATTTATCTATTTGATTGCAGAAATTTGGCTCTCTCTGAATGAGTGGCTGCTTTGCTGAGGATCCCCACTTTACCTGCGTTTCCGAAGAGTGTGGATCCACACGGCTCCAAAGATGAAGAAGAAGAGGGCCATGGAGATGTAGAGCTTAGGGAGAGGGATCTCTCCTGCTGAGAGGTAGCTGCTTGGATTCTTCTCCTTAATCTCAATCTGGAAGCAGACAAAGCATTGCACTATTAGCATCGTCATTTACTGAATGTGTATACACCACTCAACTGCCAAAGCTGCATCTAAGCCGCTTGCAAGCATAAAACTCATTATTTAAAAAACTGGCACATTTGATCAAAATAAACATTCACGCTATACAATGTTAATTGTTATCTCTGTTCAATCCTGTTTTCCCATCATTTTTCTTTAAACCAATTCAAGAATCAAGAATCTAGATGTTGACCACTAGTGATGAACCACGTGTTGTAGATATTACTGTGAATTTACTATGCTATGTTTGTGATGTACAAATGACATGAGAAGATTTGGTCTGTTTATTTCTATCATTTATTTTTTTCCTACGATTCCTGTTTATAAAACCCAATAAAAAGTTATTCAAAAAATAAAATTAAAATAAGCACCAACAATTAAAACATGCAATAAAACAAGACAAATGTAAAAGGAAAAAACCGTGTAGCAATTAAAGCAGTTTTAAAAAGAGGTTCAAGCCAGGAAATTAGGAAAATTGAAAAGGAGGTATCAGCACGGAGAATTCAGATCAGCAGAGGTTGCTCCATTTGGGTGAACTGTCCACTGCCCCACCAAACTCTGTCTGCTCCTAGCCAGCCCCCACCTGCCTGCCATATTGATTAGAACCAGTCCAGAGGGTGACCCTAGTTGTCAGTTTTCTCCTCCTCCTTAGTCTGTTTTGCCCCTTGTAGAATTCAGGAGGGGGGAGGAGAAGGAGAATAAAACCAGAATCAGTTGGCTCCGCCTGGTATGGTTCTGGCTCTGCCAACCACCAACTCTGGCTGGGCACGTCACTGGCTGTAGCTCCCTGCCTTCCACCCCACCAGTCCCAATATACGGCAACTGCTGCCAATTTAGATGGTGCGCCTGAGATACCATGGGGCATTTCTAGCCAATAAATATTTTGGATGTCCTTCTCACACTCTCCCAAAGCAGTCCAGAACACCAGGAGGGAGCTGGGTGGGTGAGGAGTCTGGGTTCAAAGCAAAAAAAAGGAAACTAAAGCCCAACTCACATCAAGAGTGAAGAGGAGCTGCTCATTCTTCGGGACACATTTGTGAAAATACAGACTGTAGAGGCCTTCTTGGTTTTCTGAGGTGATGTTGAAGGAGAACTGAGAAGAAGAAAGGAAATGTCAACAATCTGTGCAAATGTTCACGAGCCATTCCACTTTAAAGTAGTCCAACTAAGGTAAACAATTGTTTAAGAATTGGTGCCTGAGTTTAATTTTTTCCTCTGCCCTCCCTGTTCCTTTTCCCTTTTGTCTTATGGTTTTGTTTCCAGATTGTAAGCCTGTGGGCACTGATTGTATGTAAGCCACAATGGGAGGCTTTTTGGGGTACAAATGCCCCGAATAAATAATAAATAGCTCCGACTCTAAAACCAACTTCTTGCTTTCAGCTCAGCATTATTAATTTTTATACTGCTTCTGCCCAAGAGAGAAGCTTCCAAGCAGCTTACGAAACTGAGTTACAAATCGATGAGTGCTCTCCCAAGTGATGCTATCAGAACAGAAGGACCAGACTTTTAAGACAGAGATTATTGTAAAAGAAATTATGGCTGACTCTGAAGATGGTTTGGAAACTTTAAACAGTGGGAGAGAGAGAAAAAGGAGGCAGCCCAGGTGTTGGTGGAATCCAGAGAGATGGAATATGGAACACTGATTATGCACCAATGGCACTGGCTTCCTGTCCATTTCTCACCATCACTGATCTGTATACCACCTTTCCACAGTTAAAACAATACTAATGACAGCTTAGCACACTGAAGAAGTTGAATAATTCACCTTAACAATCACAAAAATGTAAAAAAAAAAATTAAAAGTCATAAACAATAAATGAAAACATCTCAACAAGTGGACACCAAAATCAAGCAACTCCCATGTAATTCATAACAATAAAGATACAAAGAACTGTAATGACATAAATGGAAAAAATGAAGCATTCCCAAAATTTCAGATTTCTGGGCCCCAAGAAAGGCTTTTGAAACAGATTTTGGTGATTGTTCAAGTTTAAGATGGAGAAAGTGGTATTTTAGGCAACTTCCAGCAAAGCAGACACTCACGCACCCGACTTATGTTTCAGGAGAACTGACCTGGAATGAATAGCCACCATCTTTGCTCTGGATGGGATGTGTCTTCTCTGGTGGCAACTGGATCAAGGAGCAATTGAGACAAAGTCAAGCTATTGCCAATTCATTAGGAACAGATTGAATTCATCAAAGAAAATGCTGATTGCAAAACCCTCATCTGCGCAGCCTTAAGATATGCAAAAAGTTGTGGTTAACTGAATTTGTATTTCACCCTTCCTCCCCAAGGAGCCCAGGGTGGTAAACAGGCACACAATTTAAAATTAAAAACAAGCAAAAGCAGATCAAAACATTCTAAAAACAATTACAATCAAAAACATTGAAAGGGGAGTTAGTTAAAAACTTTCTAAAAGAAGTTACAGCTAAAAAGGGTTGCCAGGAACAGGGTTCCTCAGTTTGGGTAAACAGAGCTGTTTTCAAACCCCTCCTGAAATTGAATATTGACAGAGAGGCATACACACCTCACTAGGGAGGGCATTACATGGGGGCGGGGGGAGACATAAAAAAGGTTCTGCTGCTCCTGCCCTGTGAACTGCAGTCATATAAAGGCCGTGTTACCCAGCGCAACAGCATTAAAGTTCTGACAATCCCCAGAAGTGTCCAATGCCACGGATGGCAAACCTGTGTTTGTCACTAGGTTCAAACTTTCCTTCAACTCTATGATGCTGTGATTTATCCCTGTACTGGCAGCGCAAAACGTGCTGAACTCTCCTTCACTGGAGGGTTTTTCAAACGGAGGTTGGGTTCCATCTGTCATGGATTCTTTAGCTGTGATTCCTGCATTGCATGGAGTTGGAATAGATGAATCTTGGGTGATCCCTTCCAGCTTCACAGTTCTATTATCCTACAACTTTTTTAGATGATAATTTCAGTATTTGGCTCTCCCCTTTCCCCTTATGCTCTTCACATTCTTTGGATGGTGTACTTGTTCTTACATTTTTCTGTTTTGTGTATGTCCATTCTGTTCCTAGTTGCTACATATTCTTAATAATCATCATCATCATCATCATCAAAATAAGGCAACAGCCTCTTACCTGGAGTTCTGTCACATTTTGCTTGGACTGTGGTTGCTTAGGATCTAGAGGCATAAAACACACAAGAGTGAGAACAGGGACCTTGGTCATTTACATAGTGGTCTGCACTACTGAGACCATCAGTCCTATGTGCTCAGTACTCTCATGCTACCAGCTATGATGGCTATGCCCTGTATCTGTAACTGGAGGCAGCAATGGTCCTGTGTATCAGTTGCTTGCGTCCTGCTTGTGGTTCTCCCATATAGATCTCCCAGTGATTAGCCACCGCGAGAACAGGATGCTTAACGAAGATGGGCCCCTGTCAGCAAAAAGTTTTGATTTCCCCCAGTAAAAGAGATCCAAGAAGGCTAATTCTGGCATTTTCTCCTGCAGGTTCTGTACAGCCAGGAGGGCTAACTGCCACTGACAGACAACTAGGCCAAATCCATTTCTAAAGTCACTGGAACCAGTAGCTGCATTGCGGTAGTGATCTCTACTGACAGGCCATTGGCATGCACCTTTTCCTGATAAGACACAGGACTGTGATATAGAGCATGCAACTGAAGCTGTTCATTAAATTAATGGCCAGCCATAAGTAGGAGAGACTTACCTGAATTCTGCTTGCTTCCCACATTCACACTCCCATCAGTGTCATCAAATATAATTTCTGGCAACTGGGGAATATTGGATTTGGGCTTGACTTGCACACTGGGGAGAAAGAGGGAATGCTTTAATAGCACAAAAATATTTATATGGGTAGAAAAAATATATGAGATGACATTGGAACCCTGGAAACTGCTGCCTTATGCCGTCAGAACACTGGTCCATCTAGGGCAGAACTGTCTACAATGACTGGCTCTCCAGGGTTTCAGGGCCAAGCTTGGGTGTGTAGAAACCAGCCTATTATATACAGGGCGAGTCCTTTAAAAGAGGCCTGCACCTAAAGCAAGGTAGATTTCAAATAGAATGGCATAAAGTGTGGAACATAGAGATTAATGATAAATTCATGTGTGCTATCAAAGAAGGGGAATATGCAAGAGAAATTATATTGAGGAAATATGGAAGGCATTTGTGGAATTTGTACTGTTAAAGCAGAAAGGGGTCAAACTATCTCAGAAAGTGTTAAATTTTTGGAAACTTGGAAAATTATGATAAATAATGGTCTCTGGTGCAGGGTGCACATTTTTTGTACTATTATTATTCATTATTATTGGTGTGTTTTTTTAAAAAAAGAAAAGCTCAGGGGGCAGAGCACCTACCTTGTATGCCCCGGGTTCAATCCCTAACATCTCCAGGTAGTGTTGGGAATGTCCATCCTACTGCTTGAAAACCTGGAATGCTGCTGCCAATCAGTGTAGACAATGCTAAGCTAGATGGACCTTGCATATGTTCCTAAACGTCATATCCGTTGCACAGCCCACCTTTATTTCTGGCCCCGCTCAAGACTGTTATGGGGCCCTTGGAATGTTTCCCAGGAGGGAATGAGGCCCCTGGGCTGTAATTTTGTTTCCCATAGCCTATGCTTTCTGTTACAGGCTCCAAATTGGGGGTGGAGGGTGAGAGAATGGAGAGATATGAGAAGCGTCTCTTACATCTTCTTTGTGAAGTCCAGTATCAGACGGGTGACTGAGATGTCATGGTCTGGTGTTTTATTCAAAATGCAATATTCCATTTCTTCATCCTGGAGAAGAAGGAGTAAGCAAAAGCTGATGATTCTAAACACCTGCCACCTTCTTGCATCAGGGGAGGAAGTAAATGGCCTATGGAGTTTGCTTGTCAATTTTTTTTATTATTCATTCTTTATTCTGAATTCAAACAAGGAACACATAAAACCAGAACAAAGGACAAAAATCAAATTACTTGCAAATTTCTCCAAACAGATTTAAGAGGGCATAAAGGCCAGAAAGTTGTTTATATTTTTTATTTATTTATTTAATAAAACATACGTACTGCTTGCTTGTAAAAAACAAGCAAACCAGAGATCTTGGGCGACATGAGGAAAGAACAAGAGCCACCCAAAGCATCTAATGTGGGTACGGGAACCTGTGACCTTCTAGGTCTTGTTATCGACTACAAATGTAATACAAAATTCCATCATTTGCTGCATAGTTTTGGAGTTCTGTTTGCCCTCTCAAGGTGCGCAGATAATGAGCAAGCTTCTCAGAAACTGCCATAATTACAGCAATTTTTGGTACCAGTTCTCTATAACTGACAAGACAATTTTCTATCATTGAGAAGTAACTAGGCATGCTCTGACCATCAAATAAGTGATTACAGGTTTGCAAACACTCCTGGCATTTTCTCCATCTACAGTGGTACCCCGCAAGACGAACGCCTCGCAAGACGGAAAACCCGCTAAACGAAAGGGTTTTCCGTTTTGGAGGCGCTTCGCAAAACGAATTTCCCTATGGGCTTGCCTCGCAAGACAACAGCCCATAGGGAAATCTCCGGGACAGCGGGGAAGCGCAGCGCGTCTTCCCCACTGTCCTCGGACCTCCTCCCGCCGCGCGGCATCGGAACGAAGCTCCGATGCCGGGCGGCGGGGGGGGGGAAACGCCTCCTCCCGCCGCGCGGCATCGGAACGAAGCTCCGATGCCGGGAGGGGGGGGAACGCCTCCTCCCGCCGCGCGGCATCGGAACGAAGCTCCGATGCCGGGCGGGTGGGGGAACGCCTCCTCCCGCTGCGCGGCATCGGATGGCTTTCCTGAAGACTTGGGGTGGGAGGAGGGTTTTCCTTCCCACCGCCAACATTCAGAATGCTGTTCTGAATGTTGGCGGCGGGGAGGAAAAACCCTCCTCCCACGCAAGCCCCGGGAACAGAGGGAAAGCGCTGCGCACCTTCCCCTCTGTTCCCGTACCTGTCCTGAAGGCTTGCGGTGCGGAGAAAAGCCCTTCTCCGCACCGCCAGCCTGGCAAGCGGTTTCCCTAGGAACGCATTAATTGATTTTCAATGCATTCCTATGGGAAACGGTGCCTCGCAAGAAGAAAAAACCGCAAGACGAAGAGACTTGCGGAACGAATTAATTTCGTCTTGCGAGGCACCACTGTATATAGATAATAAACATAGTTTAGGATCCTATATTTCTCTCTCTCTGCTACTTCTGTCTGAAAAGGCTCTCTCTCTCTCTCTCTCTCTGTCTGTCTCTGTCTCTGTCTCTCTCGCTCTCTTTTACAGCTGGATAGGTCCACCAGAGGTTTTCACGTAGCAATAACATCACTTTTCAGAGAAGCAGACATAAATCTAAGGAGGTACTACCAATACATTGTCACCTCAGTCCATGTTGTGTCCAAGATGAATTTGTACAAGGCAGAGCATTCTTCTTCATTAGCCAAAAGAACTCAGCAGAAAACAATGATAAATTTGGGTGTTCTAATTGGTCTTGTCTGAGCTAGAATGTGCTCAACCTATGCCCTTACCAGATAGGTGGAGAATCCATCATTCCGTGTTCGGTCTAAACTGAATCCCACCTAAAAAAGAAAAAAGCACATACATGTTTTTTCAAAGAAAGAAGCATTAAAATTTAAGGTTTTCAACAGATTTTAAGTATGTGTTATAAAAAACAGTAATCAAGCTTTTTACTTCTTGATAAAAGCAGCCATTTATCATATTAGAAAAACTTTGCTAAAGCAGTACATAAATGAAATTTAAAACAACAACAATGCCCCCCTCAGAAAGTGGCACTGTCATTGGAGGTGTTTAAGCGAAGGTTGGATGGCCATCTGCCAAGGATTCTGTAGCTGTGATGTCTGCACTGCAGGGGTTGGATTAGATAACCCTTGGGGTCCCTTCCAACTCTACAATTCTAGGAACTCCCATCATCCCTGGTTGTTAGTTACCCGAGTCTGATGAGAATTGAAGTCTAGCAGCATTTGGAAAGTCAAGGGCTCCCACCACCACTTCTAGCTCAAAAGGATAGACCTTTGCAAAGGGCCAAGTGGTGTTTGATCCCAATACATGACCCTCCCTTTGACTGCCCAACCCTTCCATGAAGGCATGGGGGGTGCTCCTTCAGCTGGGGGGGGGGCAAAATACACAAGGGATGCCTACCAGGTAGTCTTTGACACCCACTCCGACCGGTTTTACTGAGAGGTTGTGTACGTTGACCGTCATGAAGCCATCTTTGAAAAAGCCGAAGGTGTTCAGATGGACTTTCTGACGTATGTCTTCCTGGAAAAAAGGAAACAGGGCTTCTTTTCAAGCTGCAGTGAGGCAAGCTGATGCAGGGATGGGCAGGGAGGGGGCTTATCACTGGGGTTGATGAATGCCTTGTCATTCAAGGAACAGAGGGGAGCCATTTGGGCAGGTGGGATGCTGCCCCATGGACCTCAAGTGTTTCAGCATAGCTCAGTTAGTTAGAACACGGTGCTGATACCACCAAGGTCACAGGTTTAATCCCTATATAGGACAGCTGCATATTCCTGCAGTGCAGAAGGTAGGACTAGTTGATCCTCAGGGTCCCTTCCAACTCTACAATTCTATGGATAAGTCTACCAACAGCCAGCTACTTTTTGCTTGCCTCTATAAGGGTGACCCTGCCTGGCAGCTTCCTGATCCTCAGTCTCAGTGTTACACCTTTTAGAACTCAACAGGGAGGGAGGATGAGGATGAGGCTAGACCTACAGTGAGGGGGGGAAGTATTTGATCCCCTGCTAAATTTGCCTGTCTGCCCTCTGACAAAGAAATGACCAGTCCATAATTTTAATGGTAGGTTTACTGTAGCTGTGAGAGACAGAATAACAACAGGAAAACCCCAGAAACCCAGAAGACAAAAGTCAGAGACTGGTGTGCATTATAATGAGTGAAATAAGTATTTGATCCCCTATCAACCAGCCAGATGTCAGGCTACCTGGTATCTTCACTGTATGTAACGAGCTGAGATTAGAAGCACCTGCTGTAAGGGAGAGGTCTTACCTGTAATCCCAGCTCGTTACAGTGCCTGTACAAAATACACCTGTCGACAGAAGCAATCAATCCAGCAGATTCCAAACTAGCCACCATGACCAAGACCAAAGAGCTGTCCAAGGATGTCAGGGACAAGATTGTAGACCTGCACAAGTCTGGACTGGGCTACAAGACTATTGCCAAGCAACTTGGTGAGAAAGTGACAACAGTTGGTGCAATAATTCGCAAACGGAAGAAACACAAAATAACTGTCAACCTTCCTTGGTCTGGGGCTCCATGCAAGATCTCATCTCGTGGAGTTGCAATGATCAGGAGAACAGTGATGAAGCAGCCCACAACTACACGGGGGGAACGTGTCAATGATCTTCGGGCAGCTAGGGCCATAGTCACCATGGAAAGAGTTGGTAACACACTACGCCGTGAAGGACTGAGATCTTGCAGAGCCCCCTTGCTCAAGACAGCACATGTACAGGCCCGTCTGCAGTTTGCCAATGTACATCTGAATGACCCAGAGGAGAACTGGGTGAAAGTGTTGTGGTCAGATGAGACCAAAATCGAGCTCTTTGGCATCAACTCAACTCGCCGTGTTTGGAGGAGGAGGAGGAATACTGCCTATGACACCAAGAACACGATCCCCACCGTCAAACATGGAGGGGACCATATTATGTTTTGGGGGTGTTTTTTTGCTAAGGGGACAGGATACCTTCACCACATCGAAGGGACGACTTTATAAAATCATTTACTTTATATTAATTTATATACTGATTAACACCAAAATAAGTTTCTAAGTAGTTTACCAAGTACAAATAATAGTCACCCCAGTAGCCTACACACCATACCCAATATGGCAAAGGGACCCAAAGAAGGGACTTCTTGTTATCTACCATTCCATACCTCCTGGAAATGCATCAGATCTTGATAACCTTAGATTTTTTTTTACATATGGGCAATGCCCTTAGTCCTTAAGGCTGTAGAGTCCTCTCCCCACAGCAGAAGAGAAGCGGCATGTAAAACAATTGGTTACTTAGCAGACTATAGGCAGATTCTTGTGCTTGGGCTGGGCAGAGCTTCTGAAAGGCAAGGCAGCCTATTCTGGGTCTGTTTGGTTGTTCCCAATTATTGCAGACAGCTAATCGTTTTGCATGCTGATGCACAGGTTGACAGTTCAGTGCAGTTCCTTACACACTTCAATGCTCTTCCTACCATTCATACTGCTCTTTGCCAAGGAGGGGAAGAAATTGTGGGTGGTATTTAGCTAAGTTTTACTCAGGCACTATTTGCAATCCAAACATATGTTAAATGCTTTGACACTGAAGCACTAAGTGCCCAGAGCCCCCTGAATGGAAGCTTCTGAACAGCCCCCTAAGCCAATGATGTATCTTTACCAAGCCCACAAAGGGAAAGTCCAAGCCAGGAAGAATTCCAAATCAAGTGGAGATTGAAGTATACTTGAAGGATTTGAGGGAAATTATCAGAATTAGGCAGGCATTGCCAAAGATTCTTGAAGGGGAACCATCTGGTCAATCATAACAAAAATATGAGCAGCACGTTCTAGCCGCCTTGGGCTTTGATGCCATTAGGAGATAGAGGAGGAAAATGAGCAAAACCATGATATAATTATAGTCTTAGCCTCATTGTGGTTAAAGGTATAATGGGGGATAGGCTCCAGGATAATGTGCTCTGCACAAACATGATGTCCTCCGTTCATTTGCATTAACCTTAACAATGGTTACTGTCAATCTGGGTTTGCCTTGAAGAAGGATTTGAAAACCAGGGTTTGAAACTAGTTAGCAAACCCTGGTTGAGAGGGAAACTGGTTAGTGGCAACCTTGGTTTAAAAAGTGGTACTGACATACCTGTTAACCTGGTCAAGTCCACTGAGGGAGAGAAGAATGGCATTCTAGAGAGGTGGGAGCATAGGCTCTTGCAGCCTGTCACTGGTGTAATGATTAGAGTGTTATACTAGAACAGGGGTTGGCAACAAGTGGCCCACGGGGGTCGTTCAACTGGCCCACAAGCTACCCTCGAACTGAGCCGCCCGCTCAGTGAGTCCCTGCCCGCTGCGCTAAAACAGCACAGACTCGCTTCCGCAGCGCCAAAAATCTCATCTGCGCAGATGCTGAAAATCACTTCTGCGCAGACGCCAAAAATCATGGGCACACAATCTGGCCCACGGAGGGATCTCCACTGGAATGAACCGGCCCAGGAGAGGTAAACCTTGCCAACCCCTGTACTAGAACCTGAGAGAGACCAGGGTTCAAATACTTACTCAGCCATGAAGCTCGCTGGGTGAACTTGGGGCCAGTCACTGCCTCTCTCAGACTAACCTACCTCACAGGATTCTTGTGGGGATTAGATAAGGGAGAAAAAGAAACATATATGCCACCTTGAGCTCATTGGAGAAAAAGTTAGGATATAAATGCAGTAAATATATAAAAGCAATGCAGGGCATCTTGATGTCCTGTAGTTGTTTGGACTCCACCTACTATCAGCCGCAGGCAACCTGGCCAAAAGGTCACATCTAGAAGGCACCATACTGACCGCCCCCACCAAAAGGGACAGGTGTGCCAGCTTTCAACAACCTGGTGCTGCTCCAGATGTTGTTGGACTCCAACTCCCATCAGGCCTGAGCCAGCTGATGAGAGTTGGAGTCCAAGAACATCTGGAGGACACCATGTGTTGCTATGTTACATCTGCACCAGCAACCCAAGAAATGCAAAATAAAACCACAGCTGCAAGTCTCTGCCTGCGCCATGGAAGGCGGACAAGGAGCGATTCATTCAAATGACAATCTGCCCTGCCCAAGATACACCTTATGGTTCTGTTTTCCCACACACACCCAACCTCAAGTGCACACACCTGGCTTGCTGATGGATGTCCAATATCTGCAGCGCTGTTTGTCTGGCCATTACTTCCAGTTAAGAAGTGTGTTACATTTACTCAATGGAAATCCGTTACATGTGAAATGTCCAGGACTCGCTACAGAGACAGAGGTTCTTAAGACACCCGCTAGATTTATCACTGAGACACAAACAAGAGCAAACTTGGAGCACCTGAAATCTGAAGATCAACACTTTCTGGTTTTAATCAGCAGGGGGCAACATCACCGCAGCCCATATACAATGAGGGAACTAAAGGATTTCATGAAACAGGACTGGAAATGGTGGCCAACACCCATGGGGGCATATCCACACACACAAAAGCCAAGTATGGATGCATGGGGGGATCTTTAAACAATGATTAACAAGAGCATGGGAATGTTTCAAAGTTTTGAATGCTGAACCTGCATTTTCCACTACTTAAGAAAGCCTTACTTACTTACTTACTTACTTACTTACTTAGAGCGCCGCAACCCCAGAGTTGATCATGACTGGACCTAATGGTCAGGGGTCCCTTTACCTTTACGTAAGAAAGCCACCTACTGGGGGTCAACAGCAGGGGAGGTTTTTTTCTTCATGTCCTGTGGGGATTTCTGAAATCACTGGGTCAGCTAATGTGTGTGTGTGTGCGCGCGCGTGCACATGTGTGTATGCACATATGTGTATATATATAAAAAGAGTGAGGAATTCTTACAAACCCTAACCACATCTCACAGCTGAAGTCTGAAGAAATAACTTGCTTTGAGTCATAGCCACCATCCTTTTTTCAAAATAGACAGAGGGAAGAATTCAGTCAACCTTGCATAGTATTTTTTTTTTAATTGAAAACAATTTATATGCCGCTTGCTCAACAGAAGGCCTCTAAGCAGTTTATAAAGAACACCTACCGGTAAACCCTATACCTGCCACTATAAAGAAGTTCAAGAGAGCTGGACAAGAAAACCACTACTTTTCAATCAACCTAGCAAAGTTTTATTACATATGAAAAATCAACAGAACATGATTATAGGCCTCCAAGGACACATGGCAACTTGTGAAATAAATGATACCTTTGTTTAAAAACTGAAATGACTTGAAAGTTAAATGTAATTAAATATAAATTTGGTGCTCTGGAGGGGGGATTGTTGCTGATAATTACTTCTTGTATAAATATGTGAAAACAATAAAATATTTGGTGAGGGGGGAGGGGAGTCCAAGGATGCTCAGACAAGAACTATATACATGTAATACAGTAACTTGGGGTGGGGGAATCACAGACCAGGAAATAAAAAAGGAAATGCATTAACTATCAGTTCAAACCCTTATTTTAAGCAATATAAGCATGTCAATTTACCATTAACAGGATTTTTAAAATGCTTAACTTTTAGCTGGATTGGTGTCTCCCCACGCCCAGCCCCTGAATTTCACAAGACTGAATTAGTCATAGAACCATGTTGAGATTTCAAATGTATATGTTATCTATGCAGCCCATTATTCTACGGTTTCGGTTACAGGTGTTTTGCAACTTCTGAGAAAGAACTCCAGGCCAGCAAGGGTAATGAGTAAGATGTGATGGAGGAAACTGACAAGGGAGAAAAATAAAGTCAACATAGTTTTACTTTCAAGCATCAGCCTCGCACATCGACTTTCGTTTACCCCATCCATACTCTTGCTTAATGGCGCATGTCTGTACTTGCAGCTTGACAAACCATAATACCAGCTCACCAATCATGCATATGAGGATCAGAAGACCATGGCAAACCTCCTAACAAATGGCATTACTTTTTTATCATTTTGTTCTCTGTATAGTTATTTTTAAGCATGTCACACACCCAAATGCTAGCAATTAAACAGCGTATAAGTGCCTTAAATTAAACAGTTATTTTCATTTTTAAAAGGGGCTAATAGGTTTAATGAATAATAATAGAGTGTGTGGTACAGTGGTTAGTGTGTCAGGCTAGGGCCAGGGAGACCAGGGTTCAAATCCTCATTCGGCCATGGAACTCACTTGGACCAGTCACTGCCTCTTTCAGTCTAATCTACCTCACAGAATCGTTCTGGGGGTTAAATGAGGAGGAAAGCCTTGTATGCCACCTTGACCTCCTTGGAGAAAAAGGGGGGATATAGATGCAATAATAAATAAATGAAAATAATAAATGCACAAGGCTCAAAAGTACTAAACCAGAGGGGCCTCATATGCTGTGGTCCACCAGAATCCTGCCCTTGAAGGTGCAGAGATTCCAGCATCTTGGACATACAATGGCCAAGGAGGTTCCCCACTAAAGGAAAGAGAATTTGCCAAAGGAATTGTGCAACAGTGAAAGGGGGGGGGGACGTCTCTAGTGGTAGGTGCTTTCCAAGGTGGTCCTGCATGTGTGAGGGACTCCATGGAACATGCCTACCCAGTGGCCACCTTCAATGTCAAGCCTGCCACCACCAAATATCCCACCTGGGATCACTGTTCACATCTTCTGGGGCTCTACTCATCTCAGCAATGCCAAAGTTGGGAGAAAGGCTGGGGTGCACTTGCCACTGCAAGCAAAGATACAGAAGCCTGGCCACACCAATGGTACAACAGCCATTTTATTTGCACACCAAACTCTACAGTAGAGCTACAGTCTCTCTGCAAAATCACTAGGAAAGTCCCGGTGTGCTCCATGGGATATCTTATATACAGAGCATTGCACAGCCCCACTGAATCACACAGATTGGCTATTCTGGTCCACATCCTGTTTTTCCTACAGTGGCTAATCAGATCAATACAGGATTCAGCTTTCATTACAGTGCAACTATGTTACTCAAGAGTCCATCAGGCTCACTCCCAAGTCTGCACAGAATTGCAGTCTTAAGTGGAGATCAGTTAAGCAGGCTCTTACTCAAATATAGTGGTACCTCGCAAGATGAATGCCTCGCAAGACGAAAAACGCACAAGACGAAAGAGTTTTCCGGTTTTTGAGTCGTTCCGCAAGACGAATTTCCCTATGGGCTTGCTTCGCAAGACGTTTCGTCTTGCGAGTTCTTGTGAGTTTGTTTCCTTTTTCTTAAAGCCGCTAAGCCGTTAATAGCCGCTAAGCCGCTAATAGCCGTGCTTCGCAAGACGAAAAAACCGCAAGACGAAGAGACTCGTGGAACGGATTAATTTCGCCTTGCGAGGCACCACTGTATCTGAGGATTTCAAAAGATGCATTACATCAGGAATATTGCAAGGTGCCTTATAATGAGTCAAAGCATTGTACTGCAAATTTGCATTGCAAATTCTGCAGTTTAGGTGGTTGAACTAGAACACATGACCCCTGGGGTACCTTCTAAAATTACGATTCTGTGATTCTGTGATTGTGTTGGCCCACCTAGTTCACAACTAGAAGTAGCTCTCCAGGCTTTCCCAGCTCTACCTAGAAATGCCATGCACTGGACCCATTTCTTTCTACAAGAAAAGCAGAAGTTCTACCACTGAATTAGGGCCCTTTGTTTACCACATTGTAGTCCTCATGGTTCTGAATAAAATGCAGAGTCAAACAGGAATGTAGGAAGCTGCCTTACACCGAGTCAGACCATTGGTCAGTCCAGCTCAATACTGCCTACACTGACTGGCAGCATCTCTCCAGCATCTCAGAGGCAAAGAGTATTCCCAGCTCTACCTGGAACACCAGGGATGAACTCAGGACATTCTGCTTGTAGGGCAGAGGCTCTAGTGCTCAGCTACAGCCCTATCCTCTAAAACAGAGGTGAAGAACTTGAGTTTCTGCAGATGTTGTTGGACGCCATTATTCCTGCTGCCTGGGGCCAAAGGGAAAGGGAACAGGGTCCTCCAGCCCAGCTCTCATAGTTTTAACCTCCAATTGGAATAGAGCTAATTTAAGCAAATGCTTTACCTCTCAGCACAGTGTGCTAAGCTGTACCTGTTAACATTGTTGACTTCCTGCTGACATGACCTCAGGTCACTTGACATAAGGTGCAGCAGACTTCAGGCCACCCAAGAACGAAAAGCAAAACAAGTACAGTGGTACCTCAGGTTAAGTACTTAATTCGTTCTGGAGATCCGTTCTTAACCTGAAACTGTTCTTAACCTGAAGCACCACTTTAGCTAATGGGGCCTCCTGCTGCTGCTGCGCTGCTGAAGCACGATTTCTGTTCTCATCCTGAAGCAAAGTTCTTAACCCAAGGTATTATTTCTGGGTTAGCGGAGTCTGTAACCTGAAGCGTATGTAACCTGAAGCGTATGTAACCCGAGGTACCACTGTACTTGATTGAATCTCAAGCCAAAGGTTCCTCCAGTCCAGCCTCCTGCTCTCACAGTGGCCAACCAGATGCCCCAATTGGAAGCCTCAAAAAGTTGTAACTTTTCCTCACAGAGGAGTTGATCCAGCTCCTTAATCAGTTTAGCGGCCCATCCCCAGCTCTACAAAATCCTTTTTGAGGTGCTGCAACCAGAACAGTAAACAGTAGCCTTGTTTATACAACACAGAAAGCCAAATAATGGCTTCTAGGGGTGGAGAACAGTTTTCAGACAGAGGGTTGCATTCCTGCAATGCTGACAAAGTTAGAAGTAGCAAGCAACAAAGCACTAGGAGAGAAAAATTATGCTTGTTAACTTCAACATTACTGTTAAGCAAACATCCCTAGAAAGTTGAAGTGGATTACAGTAAGGGTGGGAATGCCTCAGGTCTGGTGACCAGAAGCGGCCCTCTAGGCCTCTCTATCTGGCTCTCAGTACACTTCCAGGGCCACACCCCTTTCCCCAGGCCACACCCCTTCACACTCTTCTCAAGTGCTTTTGCTTGGCTGGAACACCCTTGAACTGTGACAATGCCTTTTGATTACCTCAATGGAGGATAGAGATGTGTGTATGACATGGAGATGCAAAGGCTGGGGGAGGAGTGGACAGAAAACACTAGGGGAAACAAGGGCGTGTCAGAAACAAACAACTGAGAAGCTGATGTGAAACTGAAGCAAAGAAATATTTGCACTCCAGTTTCTTGCAATTTCTTCCTGAATTTTTCTGGGGTTTTTTCCAGGCCCTCACATTTCTCTGTATGTATAAAAATCTCCAAGCTTTGATTGGCTGGCAGGTGGGTGAGTCACATCCATGGCTTGGCCCACTTTTGCCTCTGGCCGAGCCCACCATTGGCATGAAGCCCCCAGAATGTTGTCCAGAAGGGAATGGGGCACTCACTCATCTTCAAAAAGTTTCCACACCCCTGATTTACAAAGTGCCCAATAGCTTACATGTTTATTTCTTTTGTCCCTGTGTAATGAAGAGAACAAAGACAAGGTGAGCTTGGAGAAGGCAAATTAACCTGAAGCTTATGTTCAGCTGCAGTTTTCTAGTTTGAGGCATTCAAACATTATGCACTAGTCCTTACAACAGAAGGAAATGACCTGCTAAAAGGGACATTGCTCAACTGAGCCCTGAGCTAAAGAATGCGTAAGCATTTTTGTTGCCTGGTCTTTCCTGACAGCTTCAGAGAAAACGGAACAAGAAACGGGAGGGGATGAAACAATATAGTAATGGGTGCAATTATAACACTGCCTAAGATGATGGCAAACCAGGCCATCCACACCTTCTGGTATGCTTAGCTCAACACATGCCACATCATGGAATGAAGCTCAGCTTACAAAGGGCAGGGCTTTCTCAGCCAGGGTTCAAACACTGTGGAATGTCCCCGACCCCCAGCACTGAAGCCTGGCCTCCAGCTCCCACCATCCCTGACCACTAGTTGTTCTGGCTGGGGCTGATAGGAGACCACAAGATATGCAAGGTACCACACTGGCTATCCCCAATTTTTATTATGTATGCGGATCCAGGGAATAGCCACAGCTCAGTGATGGGGCATTTTGCCTTGCATACAGAAGGTCCCAGGTTCAATCCCCACCATATCCATTCCCTGCTTGAAACCCTGGAGAGCTGCCATATACAATACTGAGCTATAAGGCAGCTTCCCAGATTCACTCAGCCCTTCCTCCAGAAGTACAAACTGCAAAGACTAGAATCTTCCTTTATTTTTAGGGGGATGCACCAGCTTTGCATGCAGAAAGTCCAACATGTGACCTACCCTCCAAATAGTCCTGGGAACTGTAGGTTGTTAAGACCTCTGGAAATTGCGACTCTGAGTGGTTAACTACAGTTCCCTTGATTCTTTCAGAGAAGCCATGTGCATTAAATGTAAAGCATGGATGTGACCTGGATTGAAGCATATTTTAGAACCCCTATGATTGTAGGCTTGTCTACACATTACGCTGCATGATCTGGATGCAGGAGGCACCAGGTTTAGGCCCTGGCATTGTCAGGAAAGAATCAGTTCTGAACCCTGGAGTGTTGCTGCTAGTTAAGTGTAAACAATGCTGAGCTAGATGGACCAACAGCCTGACTCAGTGTGCATAGGAAGCTGCTTTAAACTGAGTCCTATCATTGGATCCACCTAGTCCAATATTGTATACACTCACTGACAGCAGCTCTCCAGCGTTTCAGTCAGGCAGCCTCTCCCAGCCCTAGCAAGAGATGCCATGAGTTGAACCTGCAACCATCTGCATGCAAAGCAGATGTTCTACCACTGAGCCCTTTCCCAGATAAGGCAGGTTCATATGATCCTGCGCTTTACCATCTTAAAAGTTTGGTGCTATTAGCTGCCATAAGATAAAATAATTGATATCCTGAACTTAGAGGACTTTCAAAGATCTGAACTTACAGTACAATAGCCCTCATTAATGGTGTTTGTGTATAAGTAACACCAAGGTGGGAAACCCCCAAGTTCCAATTCCATTTGGCTATGAAGCTCACTGAGTAAGTGGTCACTGTCTTAGCCTAACCTCCTCAAAGGATTGTTGTGAGGATTTGGGGAGGGGCGTGTGACAGAGACTAAAATTCAAGTCCCCTACATTGCCAAGAATCTTGAAATGTGATCGTTTGACCGGTCATAGAAGTTAGGATAAAGAGGATAAAATGAGGTGGGGAGTTGATAGAGGAAAAAATGAAGTACACTGTCTTGAGCTCCTAAGGGGAAGGACAGGACAGAAATGGTCTTTCATCATTATTTCTTAAAGCATAAGAATTTTCCTTTTGAGCCAAACCTTTGGTCTAGCTCAGTACTATCTACATTGACTTAAAAAATAATATAGTTTTTTTTAAAGCAACGGATAAACAAACACCTAACAGCAACCACAGTACAACAAGCCATAAATGGGGAAGAGTCAAAGCAGCATGAAAGGCTAAATGACTACCTGAATAAAGTCTTTTCCTGAGAGCAGAAGGAGATTGATAGGAAGGGAATTCCATGGCTGGGCACAACCCCTGAAGTGGCCCATCCCTGCCACATGTGCCTTGGATACTAGAAGAATTGGCAGAAGGACTCAGGGCTGATTTCCTTCAGAATGGATAGGTTTGATCTTCTTGCAGTCCATGAGACTCTCAAGAGTCTCCTCCAGCACCATAATTCAAAAGCATCAATTCTTCGACGATCAGCCTTCTTTATGGTCTTTATGGTCTAGCTCTCACATCCATACATCACTACTGGGAAAACGATACGGGCCTTTGTTGGCAAGGTGATGTCTCTGCTTTTTAAGATGCTGTCTAGGTTTATCATCGCTTTTCTCCCAAGAAGCAGCTATACAGCTCTGAGGTGATCCAGGGACAGTCTACATATATACTGGCCTATTCCTACCTCTTAATGGTCACTGCTCCTGCTCAGGCCGCACAGAAAAAGCATTCTGATTCATGAAACTCATTCCAACTGTACTGATAAAACATAATAGAATTCTACAGGATGTGGTATTAGTGTGTAAAAAGAGTCCAGATCCAATTATCCTCAGGCATGCACCTTCAGATGGTGGAGATGTCAGGCACCATTCTGGCACCCAGGCATCTTCGCTTGGTCACAAGTGGTTGATAGCCAGGTGCAAATGCACAGGCACCTGGCTAATTTTGAACACCAATGGGTAGAGATGGTCCTTGACACAGTGTGATCCTGAGCCATTTAAGACTTTATAGGTCAAAACCAGCATTTTAAATTGTGCCCAGAAACTACTTTGCAGTCACTGCAGGTGGGCCAGGATTGGTGCAATATGTCCTTCCCCACTGAACTCTGCACCAGCTGAAGTTTCCAAACTGTCTTCAGAGGCAGTACAATGTACTCCATGTACAATGGATTGAAGTAGTCTAACCTAGAGGTTCCCAGAGCATAGGCGACAGAGGATAGGCTATTCCTGTCCAGATGGGGCACAGCTGCGCCATCAGCCAAAACTGATGGAAGGCACTCTGTGCCACTGAGGCCACTTGAGCCTCAAGCAAAGTCAAAGGTCCAGAAGGACCCCTAACCTACATACCTGCTCCTTCAGAAGGAGTATAATCCCATCAGGAACAGGCAACCTCCTATCCATCCAGACTTAGGGAACCACCCACCAACAGTGCTTTATCTGGATTGAGCTTCAGTTTGTTGGCACATCCACTGCCACACCTACAGATGTAAAGGAAAAGTAGAGTTGTGTCATCAGCATATTGATGACAGAACTGATGAGCCCATTCAGCAGTTTCATGTAGATGTTGATCAGCATAAGCGGGGGAAATCAAACCCTGAGGTACCCCACATTGAAGGCTCCATGTGGCTGAAAAGCACTTCTCAAGCATTGCCCCTTGAAAACAACCATCCAAGTAGTACTGGAATTACCACAAAGCAGAACCACCCAACCCACAACTCAAGACAGTTTCTCTAGAAGAACCCATGGCCAATGGTATTGAAAGCCGCTAAGGTAAAGAATTGGCAGGGATGCATTTCCCATGTCTCTCTTCTGCCAGGGGATATCATACAGGGTGGCCAAAGCAGTTTCTGCATCAAAACCCAGCCAAACCCCCAACTGAAATTAATCCATAAAAACCACCCCATTAAGTCCTTCTCAGAGATGACCTACTGGAAATCAATGACACCAAGTCAGTCATAACCATCAATTTCCATGGGCCTGCAATGAGTAACATTAACTCTGGCTACAACAACAACAACAAAAAAGGTTCTAGCCATCTAAGTCCTACAATACCCACTGGAGGGCAGTGACCCCAGAGTCAGCCACACGGATCAATTTCAAGAGGTCTCCTCTTGGGTATTACAGTATTATTATTACTATTGTTGGTTATTTCCGATCCATTACGCACCGATTTCAACGGTTTCCTCTCGAGTAAGCCTCAACACTGCCTACAAACCAATAACGATAAGGATGGGCTTCATCCAACGAAGTCCTACTCAAGAGTAGAACCCACTGAGGTCACTGCCCACTATCTTTCAAAGGGTCTCCTGCCGAGTAAGAGCAAACAGTGATCGCAGCCCTAGCAAGGTGGAAGAAGTTGCCTCGCCGGCTTCAACCCTCGGCACACCGTGACCCGCCCGATTCGCTCCTCTCCTTTTCTCTCCTCCCCCTCCTTTCCCCCAACCCTCCTGTCCCTCTCCAGCGGGCCTACTTTGAGAGTGAGGTGGTGAACTCGGGCCCGCGCGGGGTCTCCCAGGAGCAGAGCCGCCAGCAGGATCAGCGCCGCCTTAGGCGAAGGAACCAAGCAGGAACCGCCACCGCCTCTCCTGCTCCTGCACAACGCCATGTTTATTCCAGCATCAACACCGGGCATCCTCGCAGGCCCCTCCTACTTCCGGGGTCAGGGGGCGACGTGGAGGAGGAAGAGGGACAGACCGGAAACTACGCTACAGCCCCCGGGTTCATAGAGAGATAGCTCTAGACTAGAGAGACGTTTACTAGGGACGAAAGCGACGAGCCTTGGAAGCCGCGGGGTTTTTTCCTCACCTAAGGGATGGGCGGGGCAATCAAAACCCCATACAGTATATGGAATTATTTCCTCCCAGAAGCATAAATTGGCATAGGTGGTTCTCCCCTCCCCTCCATCTTATCCTCACAACAATCCTGTGAGGTAGTTTAGGCTGAGAGAGGCAGTGACTGGCCCCAAAGTCAGACCCGGCGAGCTTCAAGGCAGCAATCCCTTATTGCTGATTTTATTTCATTATTATTTGTGAATGCTTTGAATAGCTGCTTTGAACTATTTTTTTAGCGATCGTTTGATTCTAATTGTAAAACGCTCTGAGGTGTTATTACAGTCAAGCGCTATATAACTCTTTAAAACAAACAAATAAAAGATAATCAAACACAATATTTTTTAGGTACAGTATCTGGGATTGGGCTAAAGCTACAGTCCACCAAAATGATCAGGGTGTGTGGAGCGAATCCCCTATGGGGAAAGGCTGCAGCATTTGGAGCTTTTTGGTTAAGAGAAAAGGGAAGTTGGGGGAACATATTGATATAAATGTACAAAATTATGTGTGGCATGAAGAAAGCGGATGGGGGGGGTCCCTCTCTTACATCCAATAAAGCTGGATGTAGGAAGATTCAGGGCAGATAAAATAAAGTATTTCTTCATGCATTGCCTAGTTGAACTATGGAACTCCCTTCCACAGGAGGCAGTGAGGGCTACCAACTCAGATGGCTTTTTTAAAAAGGGACAAATTCATGGAGAGGGCTATGCTCTGTCTCCACAGTCGGGGAGTGGACCTTCATTCTGTCTTTATGCACTCAAAAGCACTGCATGGCTTCCTTAGTCCAATCTAATCCATTTGGTTTATCCTTGTGAGTCATAGCATTGAGGGATCCCATTAGTTTTCTGTAGCTCGGGATCCAAGCCCAGCAAAACCTGGCCTGAGGCAGTGATGCTTCTGAATACAGTGGTACTTCGGGTTAAGAACTTAATTCGTTCTGGAGGTCCGTTCTTAACCTGAAACTGTTCTTAACCTGAGGTACTACTTTAGCTAATGGGGCCTCCCGCTGCCACCTATTTCTCTCATCCTGAAGCAAAGTTCTTACCCGAGGTACTATTTCTGGGTTAGCGGAGTCTGTAACCTGAAGTGTCTGTAACCTGAAGTGTCTGTAACCCAAGGTACCACTGTACATACTAGTTGCTGAGAATCACAAGTGAAGACAGTCTTGCTGTTGCAAACATGCCCTGTTATTGTGCTTCCCATTGGGGCATCTGGTTGGCCACTGTGAGGACAGGATTCTGGACAAGTTGGGCCAGTGGCCTGATCCAGCATAGCTCTTATGTTCTTAAACCCAGAACCACACCGAAGCCAAAACCGGTCTGCACATTTTCTTGCATATAAATTCCACTAGCATGTTGTTGTTGTTTAGTCATTTAGTCGTGTCCGACTGTTCGTGACCCCATGGACCAGAGCACGCCAGGCCCTCCTGTCTTCCACTGCCTCCCGCAGTTTGGTCAAACTCATGCTGGTAGCTTCGAGAACACTATCCAACCATCTCGTCCTCTGTTGTCCCCTTCTCCTTGTGTCCTCCATCTTTCCCAACATCAAGGTCTTTTCCAGGGAGTCTTCTCTTCTCATGAGGTGGCCAAAGTACTGGAGCCTCAGCTTCAGGATCTGTCCTTCCAATGAGCACTCAGGGCTGATTTCCTTCAGAATGGATAGGTTTGATCTTCTTGCAGTCCATGGGACTCTCAAGAGTCTCCTCCAGCATCATAATTCAAAAGCACCAATTCTTCGGCGATCAGCCTTCTTTATGGTCCAGCTTTCACTTCCATACATCACTACTGGGAAAACCATCGCTTTTACTATACGGACCTTTGTTGGCAAGTTGATGTCTCTACTTTTCAAGATGCTGTCTAGGTTTGTCATTGCTTTTCTCCCAAGAAGCAGGCGTCTTTTAATTTCGTGGCTGCTGCCACCATCTGCAGTGATCATGGAGCCCAAGAAAGTAAAATCTCTCACTGCCTCCATTTCTTCCCCTTCTATTTGCCAGGAGGTGATGGGACCAGTGGCCATGATCTTCGTTTTTTTGATGTTGAGCTTCAGACCATATTTTGCGCTCTCCTCTTTCACCCTCAATAAAAGGTTCTTTAATTCCTCCTCACTTTCTGCCATCAAGGTTGTGTCATCTGCATATCTGAGGTTGTTGATATTTCTTCCGGCAATCTTAATTCCGGTTTGGGATTCATCCAGCCCAGCCTTTCGCATGATGAATTCTGCATGTAAGTTAAATAAGCAGGGAGACAATATACACTAGCATAGGAAGGTGTCATCTTCACAGTGACCACTAGATGTCACGTGAAGACAGCAAGTGGCTTTTGGTTGCCCAAACTTTTAACAATTTTTCTATTTGTTTTTAAACAAATGCAGGAACCATTAAACACTTATCTAGCATTACATCTAATAGTGTTTGTTCCTGTCCATTGACTTTAGATGTAAGTCTGCCCTCCTCAGACTTTGCTGTATTCAATATACTGTATTATTTCCCCATATGCTCAGGAGTATTGCAGTCTGGTTCTTCCATTGCTGGGCTATCGCTAATTGTGTTGCAGTCAGTAAGAAGCTGTCTAGTTCTCTGTGGTGCAGAATGGAGCCCATGTCCAAAGACAGTAGGGCTAAGGCAGGATTTGGAGAAAGGGGTTGGCTTATCATGGTGGATATAATGGAGAATACTCTATTCCAAAAGTTTTTAACATAGTGACATTCCCACAAAACACAAATAAATAAACCACGTTTTCCCCAACCCTTCCAAACATAAAGAGCAAAGGGAGGGATTAATTTTTGCAAGCCTGACTGGTATCCAGGGCCAGTGGAGGATGACCTTGAGCAAGGCCTCCTGTAAGCAAGCAGAGATGGTTTGAAATGGGGGGGGGGGTGTCCAGATACCCTCCCATTTATGATCTTCATTTGGGTGACCGGATTCTGATTTCCATACAGTTCCAAGGCCTCTAGCACCCCTCCCCCTTCATGATCCAATAGATTGCTGTATATTAGGGAAGAGGCACCCTTCAGGTCACATACTGGCCTGCTCTGTATGGATTCGAACGAAATAGGCCCTCTCCCCTGCTCTCAGGGTTCTCCTGAGCAAAGGGATAAAGGATTTGATTTGAAAAGCAGCAAAATATAACATTAACTTAGGCATATCCATCCCTCTGTTTGTTCTATATAGTTTTGTTGCTTATCCTAGATTTTTTGCCTCCCAACACAAATGCACTGACTATGTTTTGCCATCTCTTTAACTGAAGAGGAGGGATGGGAACAGGCAAACTTAAAAAAAACTATAAATAAATATAGGAGTATAAATATAGGAGTATAAAAACACTGACATTTAGACCAAGATTTATATTTTTCCATTTCCTAAATTCCTGTTGATTGCCTTTACACAATCCCTTACAGCAGCGGTTTTCAACCAGTGTGCTCTGGCACCCTGGGGTGCCTTGAATAATGGTCAGGGGTGTTGCAGGCAACACTGGCCTCTGTCCCTCTTTCCTTCCCTCCCTCCCTTGATGCCCTCTCATCTCTGCCTTGCACAGCTGTTTGTTGCAGCAGCCCTGGCTACAAGCTCTCCAGGCGAATGGTGCCTCTGGGGCTGGCCAGGGGGTGCTGGCTGCCAGGAGCTGATGCAGCCTCAGAGTAAGCAAGCAAGTGGGTGAGGGAGCCCAGCCAGCCAGTCTGCCAGCCCCTCCTATTGGGAATGGACAGAGGGTCCCAGACCCCTGTAGGGCAGTGTGAGGTGGCACCTCTCTTTGGGGCAGGGGCAGCTCAGAGACCAGGGAGAGGAGAGAGGAGAGGAGGCTGAGGGAACACTCCACAAGCGAGGGTGTTGGAAAAGGGGTGAGGGGCTGCCAGCTTTGCATGCAAGGGGTGACATAAATGGGCTCCTGAGCTCCACAGGTGTCGCAGAAAGAATGTAGTTGGTCAAGGGAGCTGTGGACTCAAAAAGGTTGAAAATCTCTGCCCTATAGTTTCTAGTAAAGGTAGAGGGACCCTTGACCATTAGGTTCAGTCGTGGCCAACTCTGGGGTTGCGGCGCTCATCTTGCTTTACTGGCTGAGGGAGCCGGCGTACAGCTTCCGGGTCATGTGGCCAGCATGACTAAGCCGCTTCTGGCGAACCAGAGCAGCACACAGAAATGCCGTTTACCTTCCCACCGGAATGGTACCTAGTTATCTACTTGCACTTTGACGTGCTTTCGAACTGCTAGGTTGGCAGGAGCAGGGACTGAGCAACGGGAGCTCACCTGTAGAGGGGATTCGAGCCGCCAACCTACTGATCAGCAAGTTCTAGGCTCTGTGGTTTAACCCACAGCAGCACCCGTGTCCCCTATAGTTTCTACATCCCAGTTTATTGTCTGTAATAAGTTTAACACCTCTAAGTATTTAAATCTTCCTTGTGCTTTGGCAAGCAGAGAGTTAAAGTCTCTTGTAGTGTCCTCTACATTGATAGGAAGGAGTACAGATTTAGAATATAGTACTTGATTTGCGATCCTGCTACCCAGTGATACACTTCAAACTGCTGCTTAAGTGGCTCCAGGGCTGTTATTGGATTTTGTGAAATTAGAAAGGTGTAATCTGCAAGCATATTCACTTTGTGTACCACATGCAGCACTGTGACACCCTTTATAGAGGGCAGCTAGCCAGGTTGGTTGCCATGGGTGAAGCCTCTAGAGGGATGCCATTGAGGCTCCCAGCCTGTGTGTGTGTGTGTGTGTGTGTGTGTGTGTACGCAAATGTGCATGGGGTGTGTGTGTGCCAAACTGGGTCTTTGACCCAGGTGAAATAAAGCCGTTTTGCCCCTAAGGGAGGATGTGACCCAACTCAGGCCACAAATAGGGTGGCAGCTTATTTACAACCCATGCTCCTGTGTGTTAATAGAACATTCCATTATTTTCCTACCACTTTCTTCCTCAGTTTTGATGTGCATATCCTGACCCCTGTATATAAAGCTGCAGTTAGAGCAGAAATGTAGCAAGAGGAATAAAAAAATCCCCATAAATTTGCTACCATGCCCCCAAAAAAGCCAGCTATAAATGTGTGTTTGTCAGGCTCTTTACTGTAAAAGGGAAATACAACAGAGCTGGTAAAAGCTTGGCAGACCTCACCAAATATGAGCCTGGCTCAGAGAGCAACAAGTGGACTCTCTCTCTCTCTCTCTCTCTCTCTCTCTCTCTCCCTCTCCCTCTCTCTCTCTCTCTCTCTCTCTCTCTCTCTCTCTCTCTCGTTTATTTTCAATGCACATTCCATCTGAGCTCTTCCACTATCAGCAGCCCTTTGCAGCCAGACGTTAACAGGTGATAAGGTGTCTTATCCCACTCCCTGTTGGCATAAATATTTATCACCATGTTCACAAGTTTATTTTCAAAACACAAGAGCAGGCCATCCCCTTTCCTCTCAAGTAATTTTGCACCCCTAACCTCAAAGGATTAAAATAACAAATGAAGGCCTTTGTTCCTCTCCAACAGCATCCTAGGGTGCTCCCCTTTCTTCCTGTCAGTGTTTTCACACTGGTTTTGTTTTGAGTTAATGTTACACAGTTAGGTTTGGCAGGGGTGGGGGTATTATTTGCCCACCCCAGCCCCACCACTTTCCACCCAGAAACTTATCTGGGACAGGAAATAATTACCAGGAGAGGGGGATGAGGCATTTTTCCCATTACTAGAGTACATTTCAAAACAACCAATTCTGCCTATATTGCTTCAGTGGACAGAACCTTGTTTTGGCCTTAATCTGTATAGAGCTTAATAAGGCTTAATTTGAAGTGTCTTAAATTTGCCCCCTCCCCTAGAAATCCCCCCTCCCCCCAAATTACAGATAGGAATTTGGGGGGGGGGAGCTTAACAACATTATACAGTATGTTTTATTTTACCAATAATTTTGTTTTTACAAAAATAATAATACTGTGCATAAACATGAATCACCCCCTCTTCCCATGAACAGTATTTCAGGATTCAGATTACATTTTTAAAAACACAATCTATTCTGCAAAGATTAAGAATTCTCTGTTCAGTATAATGTTCTACAGTGGTACCTCGGGTTACATACGCTTCAGGTTACATACGCTTCAGGTTACAGACTCCGCTAACCCAGAAATAGTACCTCGGGTTAAGAACTTTGCTTCAGGATGAGAACAAAAATTGTGCAGCAGCGGTACAGCGGCAGCAGGAGGCTCCATTAGCTAAAGTTGTGCTTCAGGTTAAGAACAGTTTCAGGTTAAGAACGGACCTCCGGAACAAATTAAGTATGTAACCAGAGGTACCACTGTATCTACATCATATATAGTAGTATTTTCTTTCATTTACCATGTTGTTTTCTGTAAACAATATTAAAGGAAATGACTCACTTAATGAGAGGCCATGTGGTGTCATGGTTAGAGTGTCGGACTAGGAAAGGGTGGAAATCTCCCCTCTCCCCCACCACCATAAAGCTCACTGGGTATATGACCTTGGGGCAGCCACTGCCTCTCATCTTTATCTACCTCACAGGGTTGTTGTGGGAATAACATGGGAAGACGGAGAACTATGCACCGCCACCTTGAGCTCCTTGGAGGAAAGGTGGAATATAAATAAAGTAATGATTATAATTGGATCCACATTTCATGGACATCAGGGGATTCCCTGCGGGCAGAGCAAGACACAACTTTTCTTCATGCAGGGTGAGACTAGTGATCTGTGTATCTCAGTCTTTTCTTCACTGGCAACAGTTCCTTGAGGTCTGTTGTCTGCTCTCTGAGACTATGATTGAAACAGAGACCCTCTGTGCTGCCCCACACCCTGGCCCAAGTCCAGTCATGGGCAGTGGACTGCGACTGGCTGTGGGGCATTGGTCTGGGACTGGGCATTGGTCTGGGCATGGGCATGGTTTTTGGACTGGGACTGGGTACGAGTCACTTTGCCTCGCCTTTCCCCCCCTTCAGGCTGCTGTTCAACAGGCGAAGCTGACTCCTAGTCCATCATGCACAGTGAGAAAGAAATGCAGTGTTGCCATCCAAAGCAAAGTAGAAATGAGAGGGCATCATCAAACAATGCAGTGTATCTGCTGCGATGCTCCCTTGTGAGAACAGGAGGCTGGACTGAATGAGCCTGTTGGCTTGATTTGGCACACCTCCGCTTACATCCACCTCCAGCTGCAGCCTGTTTCTGAATCCCAGTTGTTGGGAACAACCGCACAAGAGGGCACTCAGGTCATGTTTGCAGGCTTCCCCGGCCCTACATGGAGATGCCAGAGATTGAACCTGAGGGCCTTCTTAAGAGTATACCACTGAGTTACAGTCTTCTCCCCTCCCCAAAGAAAATAAGATTCCAGTCTTCCTGGTTGTAAATAAAGGTATGATTTTAAAAAAGGAGCAACAAGCTATTGGTCCATCTAGCTCAGTACTGTCTACACTAACTGGCAGCAGCTCTCTAGGGTTTCAGGATGGGAGTTTTACCTGGAGATCCCAGGGATTGAACCTGGGACCTGCATACAAAGCAGGTGCTTACCCCTGAGCTACTTGCCCTCATCCAAAACTTATGCCACAATAAATCTGTTAGTCTTTAAGGGGCCCGTGCAACTGTAATAAAACTGTCTCTGTAAAAGAGGTACCAAAGCTGATGACCTCCAGATGTTGTTAAACTCTAGCTCCCATCAGCCCCGGAAAACATGGCCAAAGGTCAGGGATGAGGGGAATTGGAAACTGCCCCTAGGAAATCATCAGTTGAAACAGTGGCTTTTGCAGGGCAATCCCATACATGTATACGGAGAAGTTAAGTTTCAAATCAGTAAAGTGGGACTCGCCCCCATGTAAGTAGCTAAAGAACTGCAGCCTAATTAGCATAAACCTATGCTCCTACTTCAAAGTAGGGCCCACTGTGCTCCGTAGTTCTTGTATCTACAATCTTGTTGCTGAGTTTGCTTCTTTCCTTCTCCCTCCCAATCCACTTTCCCTTTGGTGCCATGTCTCTAAAGATAATAATAAGCTGGAGGAGTGTTTTTTTTAAGTGACCCTGATAGCCTTTTTGGCTGAAGAGCAAGATAAAATACCAGTTGGTATTTTGGATTTGCTATATTGGATTTGATCTGATGCCTTGTGTGAATATTGTTTACCTTTTTATATAAACAACGTTTTTATACCTACACCTAGTAAGAGAGAGCTAACAGGAGACACCAACAAACTCAATTCCAGTCTGCTTTCAAAGTAAACTCTGAATCACAACAATTTATAATGATTTCATCTAACTAATTTTTCCTGATTTTTTTTTTTGGGGGGGGGACAGTCAGTGCATAGAGGAGCCCCTCTGTCTGCTACGAGGCTATTATTGTCACTCAAAAGAAACCCAACTACTTCTGTTGGGATGCACCTGCTTGCTTGTGTGATCAAAGGTTTCGGAAACTGATACTGTATTCTGGGTCTCTATATAAGGAGCAGGCAACAGATAATGAGCAATGTCTTCCACTTGAGGTTGACCACAACTACAAAGTCTGTCTGAGTATGGGACCTTCTTGTAGTGGCTATTCAACACTGCAGTGGGCATCACTTGGAAACACAGCACAGTGAAGAAGGTGGCATACATGGTCCCCCCCCCCAATTTAATTCCCATGACAACCCTGTAAGGTAGGATAGTCAGCTAGGCAGTGACTCACTTAAGGTCACCCAGCAAGCTTCATGGCCCATTTGAACCCTGCTCTCCCAAGTCCTAATCCAATACTCTAACCACTTCACCACACTTCCTGTGAAGCACCTGGAAGCATTTTGCAATGGCTCATGTGTGTAAAAGGAGGGGGATGATTTGGGGGCTGCAGTGTGCATGCCAAATATTCTCCAATATAGAATTATGGGTGGTGGTCTCTGGGTTTCACCTCCTGTCCATTTACACGTGCCACAGTGGGCCACATTCCGAAACTGCACCATCTAATATTTTTCAAGGCATCTGGAACTATACTTGATAATGAGATTACGTTAATAATCTTTACATGAAGACAAAGTTTATTCATGCTCTTCTTTTTATGAGCTGGACTTCATCATTTTAACCCAAATGCAAATGGACTCATTCTACGTGCCTATTCTATAGTTTTGTTTTTAATCTTTTCGTTTACATCTGTAGTTATAACTGGGTTTTTTTCTGCTTTCTGTGCATTACAAAACGAAATAAGAAAACCTGTACCAAATCTGTACCAAATCTGTACCACAGTTGCATCTCTGCTGCAAAGCCTTAGGATGCTGCACTGAGATTTGAGGAGCTTCACTTGACAGCTTGGCTCAATAAAATAAAATAAAATTCCCCTGGAGCATCAGTTGAGCCCACTCTTGGCGCCTGCGCAATCCCAGCACCAGACTACTGAATCCCCCCTCCTCCTTGCATGCGCCTTACTGCCGGGCGCATGCGCGCTTCCCAGGTGCTGTCAATTCCTCCCTGGGTCTCCTCCCTTTACTACTCTGAGAGCTACTCGCTTGATTTTGCTGCCGCTGCTGCTGCTTTGGCCATTTTGCTCTGGAGGCAGCAATGAGGTGGTAGCAACAATAGCCACGAGAGGAGGCAACCCAGCAAGCAATCAAATCAAGGGCACAAAGCTCTATTATTGTTGCTATATTGTAGTTTTGCAAGCTTATGCTCTTTTTGCAAGCGGTTTGGAGGGGTGCTGGCCTCGCTTTTGGGGTGGCAGGCGAAGGACGAGGGGGTGTGGACCCCCCGGCGTTGAATATCGCACCCAGGGCCGGCCCCCTAGCCCACCCGTCGCCGGAGCCATGAGTTGGGGCACGGAGCTTTGGGTAAGTAGAAGCAGCAGCAAGAGGAAGAAATGGGTTGGTGGTCGTGGAAGAGAGGCATGGATTTTTGCAATGTGTGGGTGGGGGCTATTTCTACATGGCTGAGCAGCAGCATGTGGGGGAGAGGGATTGCATTATTCCTGTGCTGGGGGTGGGGGGCGACAAGCGCGTCACTTCATGCATGTCTCCCTCTACTTACTCACACACACAAAATGCTGGGGGTTTGGATCTGCATGGAAAACTGCGATAAGGTTAGATACAGATAGGCATTCTATTAGAGTTCTTAATCTGCACAGGAAAACAGTGCAATAAAGTTAGGTCTTTATTCGATTGGCAATTTAAGTCTTCGTAGAAAATGGTGTGAGAAAGTTAACTCCTCCAAAAATAAAAGCCAACCTCCAGGTTTCAGCTAATATTCGACCTTCTAAGAGTAGACCCATTGGAAATAAGGGCTATAGTTAGTTTGGGTCTATTCATTTTAGTGGGTATACTATTGAATAGGGTTTATTGGAATGCAAAAGCCGGTCTTTCTATGGGTGGAAGCCAAGTAAGTCTTACATAGAGTAGACCCGTTAGAAATCAATGGATTTACGGTAGTGGTGGAGATTGGGTACAACCTCCTAATAACCACAAGGTTGGTTCCGCGCAGAGCAGACCCACTTGAAATCCGTGTGCTTAAATTAGTCATGCTCGTTTTATTAAAAGGGGTCTACTCTTGAGGGGGGCTAACACTGGATACAAATCCTACGCAGTAAGATAACACAGCAGGTACCAGCAGCACACACACACAAAATATTAAGGCCAGTTACCCTAAGCTTTTGCCATAAATATGTCCCTGAGTGGGGCTGCAAAGGTATAAAATCATAACATTAAATCAGGTAAAACAATTTGCAAGCAGAGGACCAGGGGAAGTATTTAAAACAAACACTAAAATACATTGATTGCAGTGAGTCTACTCTGAGTAAGTCCTTAGATCTCAACAGTACTGTAGTTATCTCTGCTCGCCTCTCTACACGCCTTATTCTCTGCCGCCTGAAAATAACGGTTTTCCTCCTCGTGTTCCCTCCTCTGCAATGTAGTGTTTACTAGCTCCTTTTTTCTTTTTTTTTCTTTTTTACAAAAAAACCCCAGATGTTTCCACAGTTGAGAAAGGGGAGGGGAAGAGATAGCCAGCGAATGAGTATGTGCACACATGTCCGTATTAATTATATGCATAATTAATAATTGCCCTCTGGAATGTCATAATGAGTACTGTCGTTAAAAGAACCCAAGCGCTGCATCAAACTATTCGGAGTAGACCCATTGGAATGTAAGGACTTGAGTTGGTCCTATCACGAGAGATTTCAATAGGTCTACTCCGCGTAGGACTAACATTGGCTGCAACCCCCTCCTCCTTCTCCCCCCCCAAAAAAAAAATATTGCAGCGTTGGTGAAGGTTTGTGAGAGGAGCAAGTGACGTTTCCTATTTAAAAAATAATCATTTGTATTTCTTAACTTGAGGAAGGAAATCTGTGTCATTGCTGTGTTCACCCCAAGACTGCAATGGAGAGAGGAGAAGTGGGGGGGGGGGGGAGAGGAGGTGTGTTTTATGTCCATGATAAAACAGTTTCCTGGGAGAGGAGTCCTGGTGGTCTCAGCAAAGAAAAGGAAATAATGCATTTCTTTTTAAAGGATTTAAGGCTGGGGGAACAAGGTCAGAAATTGGGATCTTCCTTTCTGATGTGTTTTTGCCTTTCTGTTGCAAGGGTTTTTGGATAGCTCAGTTGGTTAGAGAGCAAAAAAGGCAGGCAGTGGCTTTCATGTACAAAATGATCCAGCTTCAAGTACCCTTATAAGAGAGAAAACAGGCTGTGAGGAAACTGGTTTGGAATGGGAAGATCAGACTTGCAGGTTTCTATTTACCTGGTTTCTTGGGACTTGGCAGCTGATCTTGGGAAGTTAGGTTGCACCCTTTTCTTCCTCTCACCCTAGAATCCAAGATTTGTAGAGTTGGAAGGAACCCCAGGGGTCATCTAGGCCAACCCCCCTGCATAAGCAGCAAAAGGTCTCTGCCCATAAACAGCTTCTTCACCACTAACACTGCCAGCCCCAGTGCCTTTTATCTGCCCTACAATGGGGGTGGAGAGACCCACTAGCCATGGGACTAACTTGAGGCAGTCACAGCAATTTCTTACTTTGGTCTACCTTGCAAGGAGATTGTGAAGATAGAATGGGGGGGGTCAGGTCCCGCTTTGGGGCTTCCCATTGGGTGCATCTGCTTTGCCACTGTGAAAACAGGAGGCTGGACTAGACAGGGCTTTTGGGACCTGAAACAGCAGCTGGACTCTTCCTAAGTTCACTGTGATGGGCTCTTTGGAAAAAAACAGAGGCGTAAATCCAAAAAACTTAAAAATAAGGTGGAAATTGGAGGTTGCATCCAGCGCAGTCAACCCATTGAAATTGATGGATGTGGTGAATTTAGGGTCGTAAATGTCAGTGGGTCTCCTCTGAGTAGAACTTGGATGGATTAAACCCAGCATTTTTTTTAAAAAAAGCAATGCTTAGACATGCCGGCCTTCGAAGATTCAGCTGTGGGAGGGTGTGGGCGTGCGCACATGGACGCATGCGTGTTGGGTGTGCCCTGAGGCTACATTCTGAGACCATTGCAAGCCTTTGTATGAATTAAGGCTCAGTTTGCATAATCAGAATAACAAGTAGCCTTAGAATCAAAGAGTTGGAAGGGACTCCTAGAGTCATCTAGTCCAGCCCCCCTGCAATGCAGGAATAACGGCTATTAGTAGCCTTATCAGAAAAATTCACTGAGGATATTTACCCTGGTCTTTGACACCCATGGTAAATATTTTTAAGACCCACCGCTGTTCTTGTGATTTGTTTTTAACTCCTTCTTAATTTTATATTTTCTCGCAGCATGCCCTGGGAGTGTATGGGGAAGATAATAATTTGAATTAATAATAATAATACCCCCTTTTTAAAGGCATCTAAGCCAATGGGCCATTTCAGCATTTTGTGGCAGTGAGTTCCATCAGTTAACATTGCAATTTTGTTTAAAAAATGTGTGTGTGTGGAGGAATACAATTTGTTCTGACTCGCCAACCTTTCAGCTTCACTGTATGACCCTGTTAGGTTCTGATATTGTGCAAAGGGGAGGGGAAGCTTCTCTCTAACCACTTCCTCCAACACTCTGCAAACCTAGACTCCTGCCCTTGGGAATCTGCTTGCAATGCCCCCCAAGCTGGCTGCCATCTTTGCAGCACTCCCTATGACCTATAGCTGACCACAGTCAGCTAGATCAATTGCAGGGTTTGTGTTATCTATGACCCAGGTGTGCTTCCGCAGTTTGGACCTTTAACAAGCCATGCTTGAGGTTTTTGGAAGACCTGGAGGCAGGTCCCTTAGAGCAATGTTCTAAAAAATGGATGAAGAGTTTTGCACCAGGGATGGGGAAGCTCAATCTCAGGGGCCTAGTGCAGCCCCCTGGACCTCTCTGTCTGGCCCTAATAATTTTCTCCAAGCCACAGCCCGTACCGTTTCACCCTCCTCCATTTTATTTTGCCCTTGAACTCTGTCATTGCCTCCTGCTTGGATGGCGGTACATGTCAGAATGAAGGCTGCTATAGAAAGGTGAAATTCACATCCATTGCTCTGCCCTCTTTGGCCTTGGACACCACCCACCAACATGTGGCCCCTGGAAGGTTGCCTGAGAAGAAAATGTGGCCCTTGGTCTGACACATGTTTTCTACCCTCGTTTTGGTTTGTTTTTTACACACTGGAAGAACACACTGGATGTATGAGCTGAGCATTGTGGGGAATGGCAGAGCAGAACTGTATTAGAGCTTCCTCTTTTGACGAGCAGGTTGGGATTTGTGGGTGCACCAAATAGCTTAATGATAGGTGTTTTAGCTGCGGAGAGCTGGCCAAAGGGAATTTGAGCTGGAGGCCGAGGATGGCATGGCGTTAGCGGGCCTTGTGGCTTACGAGACACAGCAGGATTTCGGAGTTGTGGATGAGTGCCACAATTGCTCCTGAGGCGAAAATGCATTTACTGAATAACTCTGGAAATTGGTCGCGGTATCCCTGCGTCCTTAACAGCCATGCAGTTTCAGGGCCGGTCCAAGACATTTTGCTGTTTGAGGCAGATCAGAAAACGGCACCCACTACTGCTGCCACAGGCAACTGGAGGCATCCCAGGGAAGCCTCAACACACCGAAGCTGGCAGGGGAGCAAAAAGGAGGCCATTGAGGAACAAGGGGCAGCGGCAGAGGAACTGTCCTGGGATGGCAGCTCCTATCAGCAGCCAAAGGAGAAATGAAGGCAGGCGAGGATGCCCTTCTCTTTCCAGTTATGTCGCCCCTCTCAGCTGTCCTCAGCCTGTGCCTGAGGCAAGTGCCTCAGTGAAGCTAATGGGTGGGTCGGCCCTGAGTAGTTTGGTCTACAGGTTGATTTGACATGTTGCTGCAAGAGAGATGATAGGCTTCATTTTCCAGGTGAAACAGCTAATTACAAACTTGTCTGTCTCTTTGGAAATTTCTGTGGTGTGATTCTATACACGTGGATGATGCTATGTCTGGCTGTCATTATTGGCTGTCGGGTTGCATGGGACAATCTGGGTCAGGGGATGCAGTGAACTCCATGCTTGCCACAAGTAGCTGCTTTTTCTAACAATGTCCCTGGGAGGCAGGACAGACACTTAGACTCTTGGGATGGACTATGGCTCAGTAGGAGAGCATCTGCTTTGTGTGCAGAACCTGCCAGGCTCAATTCCCAGTGGCATCTCTAGGTGACGTTGGGAACGTTCCCTGCATGCAGTCCTCAAGAGCTGCTGCCAGTCAGTGTGGACAGTACTGAGCTAGACAGCTTCCTACATTTTGGCTCATTTAGAATTTTAATGACAGCCTAGCATAAGACAGCTTCCTATGTTCCTAAACCAGTTTTGGGAATTGCAGCCCTCCATGAAACTGTCGGGATCTTGGGTTGTGAATTCTTGATGCAGAGCAGTCCTGAAGCTTTGGACAGGCTGGTTCAGCATCAGCAGAGGGCCCAAGCACCTTATGCCTACTACAGAAAAGCTTCAGGCAATATAGGAACAACATCCCTTTCCATGTATCGAGCAAGGCTTTCGCTTTGAGGAATACCCAACATTTGGCAAGAGTCTGTTCTAGTAAAGCTGAGGCAGGGTGGTGGGGCGGGGGAGAAGGATGATTGACATGTGCAGGCAGGATTTTGCAAAGCGGGGAGAGGTAAAATAAGCAGCTGTTTGCAAGTGAAAACAAATCTGAGGTGTTTTGTCCTAATCGAGTAGACTTGATAAGCACAATATGGTAGGAGCAGCTGGGAGCTACATATGCCTTGCAGGCAGTGGGTGTTGACTGAGGTACTTATAATTAGAAAATTGTTAAGAGTTGGAAGAGACCACGAGGGTCATCTAGTCCAGCCCCCTGCAATGCTGCAATCTTTTGCTCAGCGTAAGGTTCAAACACATGACCCTGAGATTAAGAGCCTCATGCTATACTGACTGAGCAATGTAGGACTTCTGCATAATAATTTCAATCTGTACATTTTAAAAAAAAGTTTCTAGTCCTCAAGGCTCAGGTACTTCTTCTGCAGGGGAATTTCAACTTGTGCATTAAAAAAAGTAAGTTTTTAGTCCTGAAGCTTTGAACACACAATGGGTATTCCAAACAGTCAGGAATGAAGTAAAAGGGCACCTTGCACTGAGAGTGTAAAAGGCTTTGGGCATGCTCAAACGGTGATAGTTTCAAAAAAGCTTTTTTTGTTTGTTTGTTTATTCACTTAGTAATATTTATATCCCACCCTTCATTGAAAAAGATTTCGAGGTGGATCACATTCTGATAAAACAATACAAATGGACACGCTTTATAATCTCAAAATATTTTAAGAGTTGCCACGATCACAATAACATATTTACTGTGAGGCTTGTAGCACTGAAATCTATTCTGATGTAGAGCGCTTTGTTCAATCCTTAATGTAAGATGGATCTCAATATTTTCAAAAGATGCTCAGCTCGCCAAAAAGGAAGTCAAGCATGTTTAACAGCAGAGAAACGTGTCTCCTAAAGGTGCTGTTTCTCGTTGCTGCAAAACTGTGACATCATTCTCAATGTCCTGCTTTACTACGGAACCTCTCCTTATTGAAATGCTTTTCAGTGGTTTGCTGGGGCTTCCTGAGATTAGCATTTTCCTCATTTAGATGTAGCCAGGAGGTAACGCATGCTGCTGTTGCAACAGATAAATCCAATATCGTGGAGGTAAACGTTTTGCAGAAAATGATAATCAGGAAGAGAGACTCAGAGTGCAAGACTTTCTGCTCTCCCCATTTCCTCTTGTGGTGTGCTGGCAACTTATATAGCCAAGCTGAATGCTTAATTCAGCCCAATTCATGCACTTTATGTTCTATATGCTTATGGCTGCAGATTGCTACAAAGCGTATGAATTTAGGGTTGCCATTCTACCTGGTATTTTACCAGCCCATGGATAGTTTTCTATTTAAGTTACATTATAGTCCAAAGGCTATTCATCAGGCAATAAGGATTTATTCTAAGTTTTTGATGTGTGCTGAAACTCAGTCTAAGTTTGTTTTCTTAAAAAAATGTATAACCACATCAGTTAACAAACATGGATACATATGCTATAATGTCATTGTTTTAGTTAAATAAATTGTTTAAATTGTTATTTAAGGAAATGATTATTTTTCTCCTTCCAATAAAGTACAGCAGAAAAGTTGTCCAAATATAAACCTCACAATAATTTCATAATTATCTGTCTATGTATTTCTAATAGTATAACCAAATCAGTAATTTTTGACATGACTGTAAAAACTACTCTGAAAATATATTACTCCAAAAATTAAACCTTCATCTGGTTGTAAATATTAAGATTATACCAGCAGGAATGTCTTTCTGTACAAAAAATAAAATGATTTAAATCAAATCCACCCTGCCTGAGAGGTTCTTCCAGGTGCTGCCCCTGCATTGTGAGCACCTGTTCTGGGTCCATCCATATCAGACTTCAGCACACGGTGTATTTGTTTAGGGGAGAGCTTTTGAAATAGAAATACCAACCATCACAGGCCCTACAATGGGCAGGTAAGGCCTTGGTGGTTGGCACTGAGCTACCACAGGGCCTTTTCTGTGGTGGCTCCCCAGTAGTTGAATGCCCTCTCTAGCGAGATGCACCTGTCTCCATAATTATTAACTTTCAGGATGGATTTAAAAACATTCCTGGTTACCCAGGCATTTCATGCCTGAGGAATACTCATCCCTGGCCGCCTTGAGAATACCACCCATTTACCTTGGCTGGAAGGATGTTTTTTTTATTTATTGTAATTGCAGTTACAGTGTTTTTAGCTGTGACTCCCTTCACAGAGCTACAATTCTCAGAGTCCCCTGGGAAGAGGAATTGACTTCTAAACCACTCTGGGAACTATAGCTCTGGGAAGTGAGTAGGCATCTCTTGTTTAGCACCCTGAACAAACTACAGCTCCCAGGATTCTCTGAGGGAAGCCATGACTGCTTCAAATGGTATGATACTGCTTTAAATGTAAACAGCTATGACTTCTCTCAAAGAATCCTGGGAGCTGTAGTTTGTTAAGGCTGCTGAGAGGTGTTAAGAGACCCTGGTATTAGTCTCACAGAACTACAATTCCTAGAGTTCCCTGGGAAGAGCGATTGATTGTTAAGCCACTCTGGGAACCATAGCTCTTGGAGGGGTAAAGGGGTCTCCTGACAATTCTCAGCACCCTTAACAAACTACACTTCCCAATATATTTTTTCTGGGGGGGAGCTATGTTCGTTTAAAGTGGCATCATACTGTTTTTAAATGTACAGTCATACCTCGGGTTACAAACGCTGCGGGTTGCACATTTTCAGGTTGCGGAACGGGTTACTTCCGGGTTTTGGCGCATGTGCAGAAGCGCAAAATGATGTCATGTGCAGGAGCACTGAATCGCATCACGCGTGTGCGCAGATGCGGCATTTCAGGCTGCGAACACTGAGGGTTGTGAACGTGACTCCCGCACAGATCACATTCGCAACCCAAGGTATGACTGTATGGTGTGATTGTGGCTGGTGTTTTCATTTCCAAAATGGCAGCACTCCTCTCCCCAATTTTAGCAACAGTTTCATTGCTAACAGCAGGGATAGGCAACCTAAGGCCTGTGGGCCGGATGCGGCCCGATTGCCTTCTAAATCCGGTCTGCGGACAGTCTGGGAATCAGCGTGTTTTTACATGAGCAGAATGTGTGCTTTTATTTAAAATGCATCTCTGGGTTATTTGTGGGGCATAGGAATTCATTTCCCCCCCAAAATATACTCCAGCCCACCACATGGTCTGAGGGACGGTGGATCGGCCCACAGCTGAAAAAGGTTGCTGACCCCTGTCTAACAGCTTCATAATTGGGGAGCAAAGCATGCTTCAACCACCCATTAGTGGACCATTTGCTTGTTTGTGTACTGTGGGTGGCATAGCACCCTCTGGTAGTAGCTGGTGCTTTATAAGGCACTCCTCCTAATCTAAATTCATAACAGCAAGCATGACAGATTGTGTATGGATAGACTTTGCTCGGGGTTCATGCGATGCAATGACACATTATGTCGTTGTGTAGCTGGCTTTGGAGCAGGCGGGGGGAAACATAGAATCCTAGAATGGTAGAGCTGGAGAGGACCATGATTGTCATCTAGTCCACCCCCTTGCAATGCAGGAATCTTTTTGCCCACCGTGGAACTTGAATCCATGACTCTGAGATTAAGAGTCTCATGCTCTACCGACTGAGCTAATCCCAACTGAATCAAAATGAAGGACTGAGCCAAAACTTGTTCCCACAGTTCCCCATAGGCTCAGAAGCATGATCACACCTGGGGAACTCCAGATGCCAACACCACTGCAGTCCGGCGTTGGTGAAAACTGATGTGTGGATAATTCCGGTTATGGCCATGGTGGTGGGGCTGATGTAGTCCAAAACATCTGGAGGGCACCAGGTTGGAGAAGCCTAAGCGCCCACTCTGAAGGCTTCAAGAGAAACCTGTTTTGAGAATAGATCTTCAGCGTAAAAACCGCAAAATCTGTTAGCCAAAATTCTGGAAATCCAAGAACCTGACATACATTCAGGAATGGTTAGGGGAGAAATATTAGACAGCGTAGAAATGGAAAGTTTGAGATCATTATCTGTGCTTTTAAAGCTGGGCACAGACTATCTTCTCAGTAAATGGATGGTATTCGACAGTAAATCGAATATCAGAGTGCATCTGGTAAAAAAAAGAAAGGCTTGTTGGTCATTTGTTTTGCCAAAGGAATTATATACAGTGGTACCTCGCAAGACGAACGCCTCGCAAGACGGAAAACCCGCTAGACGAAAGGGTTTTCCGTTTTGGAGGCGCTTCGCAAGACGAATTTCCCTATGGGCTTGCTTCGCAAAACGACAGCCCATAGGGAAATATCCGGGACAGCGGGGAAGCGCAGCGCGTCTTCCCCACTGTCCTCGGACCTCCTCCGAAGCCGGGCGGTGGGGCGGGAACGCCTCCTCCCGCCGCCGCCGGGCTTCGGAACGATGCTCCGAAGCCGGGCGGCGGGGCAGGAACACCTTCTGAAGGCGGGCGGGGGGCGAAAGTCTTTGTTCCCCCCTGCCTGCCTTCCCGGGAGAGCGGAGAAACACAGCGCGTTTCTCCGCTGTCCCGGAGGGCTTTTGAAGGCAGGCGGGGGGGAGCAAAGACTTTCGCCCCCCGCCCGCCTTCAGAAGAGGTCCAGGACCTCTTCTGAAGGCTGGCGGGGGGCAAAAGTCTTTGTCCCCCCTGCCTGCCTTCCCAGGGGCTTTTAAATCGCCCCGGACAGCGGAGAAGTCCTCCGCTGTCCCAGGGCGATTTTAAAATGCCGCCCGCCAGCATTTTAAGATCGCCCGGACAGCGGAGAAGTCCTCCGCTGTCCCGGGGTTTTTTAAAATGCTGGGGGTGGGAAGAAAAGCCCTTGTTCCCCCCCCCCCCAGCCTTCAGAAGAGGTCCGGGGACAGACTGTCCCCGGACCTGGTCTGAAGGCGGTTTCCCTAGGAACGCATTAATTGATTTTCAATGCATTCCTATGGGAAACCGTGCGTCGTAAGATGAAAAACTCGCAAGACGAAGAGACTTGCGGAACGAATTAATTTCGTCTTGCGAGGCACCACTGTATTTTTTCTCTCCTGCTCAAAGGTCCGTTGTCCTGGCTCCCCTCAGCCAGCAAAGAACTGTAACTCAACGCTCCAGTTTTTATTTTGGGGTCAGATCGGTATATGAGGCAAGTGACAAGTTTGCAGGAATCCGCGGGTGCCTGAGGAAGTTGTAGTTAAACGTGAGCTAAGGTGTTGAATCAACAGGTGACACCCCCACCCCACCCCGCAGGGTGGACATAGCACTTAATAAGGCATAGCTGGAGTCCCTGCACCGGGCAGTCAAATGGGTGGTCCTTTGAGTGGGCTGGCAGGGTGAGAACTGAGTGCCCCAGCACTAGGGTTTTCCTGGTGTAGGGGCAGGTGGGGTAAGGCCAGACAAAGCATCATGTGTGCTCTTGGCCCTGCTGGAATATCTGAGGGTACGTCGGAGGGAGATCCTGACTACTTGCCTGCTCTCTCACTCGAGACATCACTCTGGAACAGACATCTCTTGAGGTTCGGTAGATCCTCCTGATCTAGTTCCCCCAGTGCTGGCCCTAATTATAAAGATCAGAATTACTCACCTTCAGAAAAGCTAAACCTCCAGTGTCTCTCTCTCTGCATGAGTCACTATTCTGGGGACTTTTCCTGATTGGAAGCAAGGAAGGCCCAGAGCCCTGAATTGTGGAGAGATGCAACAGGCAGCTTAACTTGACAGCAGTTGATAATTCTACTGCCATCGGGGCAATATAATCAGTCTGTTGCATCCTACCTGAAGCCACAACATACCAGAGCTACTCATCGCCACAAGGCTGATAAACCTGACAAGGCCAGAGAATAAGCTCATAGCAGCCTTTACATTTTAAACTAATTTCTTACACACACTGCCCACTTCCGGTTGTCTGACAGTGCCTTCCGTGTGCTCCTTCAAGCAGTTTTGAGAATTAACGGTGTTGAATCAATAATGATAAATGCTTGACGGTAGGCAGGGTGGTTTTTCCGCTGCACCATTCATTTCCTCTTTGACACCTTTCTGATATTTGTTGGTGACATTACAGGTTTCGTAGTGAATAAGACAGTCTTCACATGCATGATCTTAAACACTGAAACGTGTTTAAATTCAGCTCAGTGTGGCCATTCTGCACTGCATCTGTCTTGCCGCAACTGCCGTTGGCTTTTTGGCATGTCTTGACCTTGATGCTAGCAGTGGAAGCAGAGGCACCTGCTAAGTGCCCGGTTCTTGGCAGCTATCATCAGTTGAAACTGCGTCTTTGCCTGCTTGCTTCTCTACTCTGAACGGATCAGCAAGGCAAGATCCTCCCTGAAGTGATGCGTTGAACCGAGTTCAGATCCTGCACCGGTTTTGCCTTTGTTTCTGCAACAGCTTTTAAGAGTTCTGGTCAAATGTCATTCTGTTTCCTGAGCTGTCGTTGGCTATTACCAACGTGGATCTTTAAAAAGGTAATGGGTCCTTCCTTGTTTGTCACTCTGTCAGGGCGGAACCTCAGGTAACAGTGCAGTCATGGAATCATAGGATTGCAGAGTTGGAAGGGACCATGAGGATCATCTAGTCCAACCCCCTCAATGCGGGACTCTCTCGCCCGTGTCAAGTCATCTGGCTGCCCTTCTTCAACAGAGTGCCAGCTGGGGATGATAGGAATTATGTTTGTTTAGTTATTTTAAATACTTATATGCTGCTTTTTGCCATCTGGGTCTCCAAATACAAACATAAACTAAAACCATCAAAGTAGCAATCATTGGTGCAAATTGGTGCCTCCAGGAATCAAAACTGTTTTAAACCCAAAGGCTGAAACTCAGCAGGGACAGTGTCTGTCTGACTTCTAGTGGGAGGGAGTTCCATAGTGTTGTGGCCACTTCACTGAAGGAGTGACTCCTTGTGCTTCTGGTTCATGTGGGGAGGGGGCTCGCTAATGATTAGGGATGGAAGAATTGTCAAATTTGGTTTGGTTCATTTTCCCAGTCTTAAATTCAGTTATTCACACTTTGCAGCAATTTATTTATTTGTTTTAAATCATCATGAACATTCATCAGTATTTTGGCGCAGATTTGGACTAATGTTCCCATTTTTAGCCAACTTCCGTAATATAGGTCATTTTTAACTGTTATTTTCACTAATAACTTCATTTTTATGCACACTTTCCCCCAATATATGCATTTCTGTAAACATTGGTTAGAGAACCTTGTTTCAAAATTTGTATAAATGCAAATTTCAAAAGATGTCTTTGTTTCAGTTATCATAAAGTTCTGGAATGTGCAAATTTGCCTGATGTCAAGAGGCAGGGAGTTCCGAAGTGCAGGTGCTACCGCACTAGAAGATTGATTGATAAATGTGGAATGAATATTATTAATATGGCATCTATAACTGTGCCAGTTCTGCATATTGGTGTAGTGGGGCAGGTGTGCGTGTGGTAAGGTGATCTCACCTTAAGATTTTTTTTGTCAGCATTTCAGTGTTTGCCTGATATACTGTACTCATTTTATGTATGCAATTTTCGCATTATGTATGTTTTTGCAAGCAGATTTCCTTTATGGCATGCATGGCCTAATGGTGAGTCCTGAGGGCCACATACAGACCTGAGGTTCCAACTCACGGTGTAGAAAATACTGAGCTGGATGGACCAGTGGTCTGACCTCATAAGTTCTTCCCAAAGTTTCATTTTACCACCTCAGTGGCCTTAGAAGCTTCTGGAAATTGCAATTCTGTATTTGTATTATGGTTATTTTATTCTGCTTCTGAACCGGGTACCGATTTCAGCTATTGCTACTGGCTCATTTTAAGTGTGGTTATTCTCTGGCCTGGTAACTTTCCTGAGTCAAAAACCTCTTGCAGGCCTCTCAAGTCTTGACATATTCAAATCTCCAGAAGCATCCTCCACCCTTAGCTCGCTGCGGGGAACTGAGGGAGGCAGGAAGTGGTGGCTACCAGAACCCTCTTTTCATCCTTTTTTTATATGCAAGGGTGTTTTCAAGAAAGGAAGCTATTTCTGTTGTTGCCACTGCTGTCTTTGTCCCTCATCTCATCCCTCCAATTTCTGATGCTCAGGTATGAGAGCGGATGCACTTGAAGTCAAAACACTGCAACCCACACAACAACAACAACAAAAATAGCTGAGGAACAGAAAACAACCCTAAGAATTTCTCCCGAAAGGGGAAATTCTTTGCCAAGCATCTTTTTTTTTGGGGGGGGAGGGCAGAGGATTTAGTCTACTAGCTAAGAGAGGTGTGTAGGTGTTGCATGGCAGCCAAGCAGAGTGGCAGGATGTTTGTCAGAGTAGCATGTGCCATTCTGAGGGAGTTTTCCCTCCACATGGTTGAATGTCTCTCTGCTCTGCACAAGGCCAGAACTAGGAGAGCCAAACCCTCTCTACTCAAATTTATGTGTTCTTTTTGTTCAGTTTGCTCAGTTGAGTGTTATCCAGACTTTTCTCTCTGGACTGTGTTGCTTAAGTGACTTTTCTGACATGCATATGCCTGGCAACTCCCTGCTTGCTTCTTACCTCTGGCCGTGCCCACCAGTGGCATATGCCAAGTGCAGACTTTGTTAATATGACACTCTGAACAAGGACAAAATTTGGTGCCCCCCTAAATATTTCTTAATTTCAGGCCCTTCACGCTCTCACCTTCCATTCTGCGCATGCACAGCAACTCAATCACCCATCTGATTGAGGTCTAACTTTGAGTATTTGTCTGTATAAAAATAGGCATTATTTTTATTATTTTATTATTTTATTACATGCTCCCTTGGTTCAGCGCCCTGTGCAGGGGAACCATCTACAATACCCTAACTCCAGCACTGCATTTGTTCCCTCAATCCAGAATGTTGTTCATGAGGGGAAAGTCTCCCAAACCTTGTGCAATTTATTAATTAGGTTACCCTCAGGTAAGTGGGCAGCAGGTTTTATATATAATGTCTAAGCCACTGCTTAAAGAGACTTTTGAGATGTTAAGTGGTCTATATATGCTTTAGAATTTGATACACACACACACACACACACACACACACACCTAGTCATAGACTCATATAACCGTAGAGTTGGAAGGGAGGTGAAAGTTTGAGAATCCCTGACAGGAGAGAGAGATCGAGCACATGAGAGAGAGAAAGAGAGAGAGAGACAAGTTCTTTCTCCCCCCCCCCCAGCTGTTTTACGTCTATTAGTCCATTGAAAATTGCTTTGCGATGTCTCATGGGAAGTGATTCATGAATGTAATCAGTAACAATAATATTTAGACCTCTGCCGGGTTTGTTCAGAGATTTGGAAAACAGAAGGATGGACTGACCAGCTTGGCTTATGTCTCCTGCTGGAAAGACTGGCTCCGCAGTATTAAGGTGCAGGGGATGGGGTCAAGGAGCAGTTATCTTGGAAGAGGGGGCTTTTCTCTGGGCTCAATTACCATCTTGGGTTAACAGCCCTTGGCTGAGCCTTTGGGCCACCAGCTTCTCTAGCCAGTAATAATCCCTAGGAAATTCCCTGTGGATTAGTCTTGATGTGTTTAAATTACAGTTCTCACATTGATAGGAGCTCAGTTGTTGGTGTGTGTGTGTGTGTTGAAGCAGGCTTATTCAGTGTCTGGTTTTTGTCTTGCAAACTTCTTGCAAACATGCTTCCTGCATGTAGAAGACTGGTTCAGGAGGGAGGGTGCAGTGGACTACAATGTTGATTCCTCTTGTTCCCATTTTCTGCATGCAGGGATTTGAATAGTGTGGAGGATCATTTGAAGATGGAATTCCCACAAACTGTAGTGGGTACAGTCTAGGAAGGATTCTAGCATAGAAGTCACCTCTTAACCCATTTCTAAATATTGTTGTTGATAGAGTGGAATGCATTTTCCTTTTGAATCAGGGCCTCTTAGATTTGGTGGGGTTTGATGAAAGGCGTGTAGGGCCTATTTAGACTATTAGTAGCTGCTTGCAACAATGGCTATGTTCTTCTTCCACTGTCAGAGGCTGTATGGTCTCTGAACACCAGTTCCTGAGAATCGTAAGTGGGGAGAGTGTTGCTATTGAACTCCTATCCTGCTTGCTCTGACCTGCAGGGATCTTTCCTAGCCAAGCCAGCTAAGAATGCAGCTTCCATCCTCAAATAGAGTCTGAGCAACAACTATTGCATTGATGTCCTACTTGAGAGTTTCCCATTGGGGCATCTCATTGGCCACTGTGAGAACAGGATGCTGGACTAGATGGGCTCCCCTTGGCCTGATTCAGCAACCAGACTTTGTAGTGGTTAAGAGTGGTAGACTCGTAATCTAGTGAACGGGGTTCGCTTCCTTGCTCCTCCACATGCAGCTGCTGGGTGACCTTGGGCCAGTCACACTTCTCTGAAGTCTCTCAGCCTCACTCACCTCACAGAGTGTTTGTTGTGGGGGAGGAAGGGAAAGGAGAATGTTGGCCACTTTGAGACTCCCTCGGGTAGTAATAAAGTGGGATATCAAATCCAAACTCCTCTTCTTCTTCGTGTTCTTTATTGCCCTGATTTGAAGGGTTTTGAGATCTTGCAAGAATGGTCTGGGTAAGCTGTGTTTTTGTTTTAGGTGGACATGTTTTCTTTTGCCTCAAGTGCAGTAGGAGAAAATGGTTTCTCTCCCCAGAACTGCGTTGGCACTGTACATCTCCAGTTCTTCTTTGAAAACTATAGCCTACAATCCATTTAGTTTGCCTACACTGCAGGGGTGGCTGGCGACCCTCAGGACTGGCTGATTAAATATATCATTTAATAATATGAATGAATCAGACTGAAGGCCTATTAATCTGGTGACGAACCAGATGCCTCCTTGGAAAACCACAAGAAAGTGGATATGTAAGCACGTAGAGGGTGCCCCCCCCATTCGTTCTACATACCAACCCCCTTCCCTGTCTCAGTTTTCCTCCCCACAGAATTTCTGTCCTCCTCACTTTGTCTGGGCCCTGCATCTCTGTCCTTCAGAACCCATTTCCTCTCCATGCCTTGCCAGGGCTGCCTGATGGCCCAGCAGCTCATCACGCTATGTAGTTTGCAGCTTCACCTGTCTGTGGGTAAGTGAACTGCAGCATGACAACATCCTTATGATTTTATACATTAGAGAGTGATATCAGGTGCCAAAGAGCATGTCAAAGAGGTGCATCTTCAGCATGCAATGGAAACTGCATAATGAAGGTGCCAGATGTACCTCTGTGGGGAGGGAATTCCACATCTTAGTGGCTGCCCCAGAGAATGCCCTATCCTGTGCCACCCCGTCCCCGAGCTTCAGAGGGTGGTGGAGTGGTCAAAGGGGTCCCCTCTGATGATCTCGACAGAATGATGATGATGATGATGATGATTGTAATAGCACAGTCTTACGAAAAAAATGCCTTGAACTTCCATCTGTTTAGGAAATGGGTGAGCAAAATGATGTGAGACACTCCCCCCCCCTTCCCCAGTTCTGAAATATTTTCCTTTTATCTGGAAAACCTAGCCCTGGAGAAACTGATCTGTTGGAGGGGGCTTGTGCTCATTCCCATTCAAGCAGAGGGAGTATTAATGTCCCTTAAGGGCATGTTTGTTGCTCCTTAGATCTCTTAGCTGGGGTAGTTTTATTTGGGGGTGGGGTTGCTTCTTTTAATGCCTTTGGTTTACCAAAGTGTGGAGACGATGGCCCTGTGCTGCACCCCACCCCAAGCTTCTCTGAGGTACTGGGGCGACATTAAAATGGTTTGTGCCTTCATGGGCAAGCTGTAATTAACTCTGAGGTTTCACTCGGGTAAAGATGGTGGTGGTGCAGGGCTAGTGTTTAAAAAATAAATCAACCCACAAATGAAAGAGGGGGAGAGGGAGGGAAGAAAGCCTGGGGGGTAGGAACAGTTTGTAGGTCATGCTGCATTTTCATCTTTAGAAAAATGAGGGTTAGTGAGAGAAAGGAGAACAAATCCACATAATAGCACTCACGTTGATACACCATGGATGTTCTCATTGTTCTGTTTCCCCATTTTCTGTAGCTGATCCCACAATAACTACTACGCACACAGTTTCTATGTACAAATAAAACAAGTATGAGCCCGAGACCAAATCATGCATTTTAATGTGATGTTTTGTTTGATCCAAGTTTCTGGTCCTTATGACTGCTTAAAAAAGAGTAAAAATATGTAGGATGCATCTGTTGAGGCAAAGTGGGGTGATTCATCACGAGATGTTCCTCTCCTCATGCAAATACCACAGTCCAGTGCGTAAAATTTCTTCAGGTTGCAGGAGTCATTTCCTCTACTCTTCTACACAGTGTTGGGATAAAATTAGATGCACAGTTTTCATTTTCTCTTTGCACACGCTGAACTGCACAACAACCCTGTTCTACCTTTCCCTGCACAAGTACAGACTAAAAATATTTCTTCTCTGCTTTGTGAAACACTAGTGCACATCAGGATCAGGTTATTTAAGGATTTGCTCTGCAAAAGAATAATCTGACAAAGAATGCTTTTGTTCATCTAAATCCTCTGGAGAAGAAAATCTCAGGAAGTTTGTGAAAATACAAACTACAAAGCACCATTTAGTTACTTTTTGTTGGAAAGCAAGACAGGTGTGTACATTGATATGATCCTCATGCGGATCTTCAGGATTTTTAAAAGCATTTTTCATAAAGCCAACGGTCTGTTTTCTTTAGGAGTGTTAACTGGAGAAAGTTCAAGGAGGCAAGATGATAATGACACCCCTTCTAGCATCCTTTTTTGTCGTCCGTTAATTATGATTTGTGCTCCTGCTGTCAGGGCATTAATATGTGATGCTGTTAGCACCCACAAAAGCTTCTGGGTGAGCATAAGAAGAGCGCTGCTGGATCAGGCCAGCATCCTGTTGTCGCAGTGACCAGCCTGATGCCCCCAATGAGAAGTCTCAAAACAGGACCACTCTCCCCTCCTGCGGTTTCCAGAGACTGGTCTTCAGAAGCATTACAGATTCCAACCATGCAGGAAAATCCATGCATAATTTTATAAACGTCTTATCTGTCATGTTGCCACTTACTCACCTTTTCTCTAAACTGAACAGTGCCAAATGTGCCAGCCTTTCCTCTCAGGGCAGTCCCTCCGTCCCCTTGATCATTTTTAGCTTCCCAGAACAGAAGCTATTGTCTTACATCCCCAGCCTTGAGGGAGGGAAACAGCCTGAAGGTTGGGGAAAAGCTTTGGAAGGAATTGGTCCAGAGGGTTAGGCATCTCTTGTCTTGCTGGTGATGGATTCTCCACTGCATTCAGGTTAAACATCAGCAAAATGTGGAGTGCAGAAGTCATGTCAGCTTAGAGCCTGAACTTGCGGTTTCCTGCAAAGATCTGATCTCTTCCCCCCTCTGATATTTCCTGTCCACCCTCAGATTTTGTGTGCATTTGTCCTGTTCCGTTCTTGCAGGGGAGCCTGCAGGGCTAGTGTCGCAGTCATCAGGCAGTGAGCAACTTCCTCCAACCAAGGTTAGAGAAGGCTATGGACTTTTGAGGCTCCTCTTCCTCCCCCCTGCTTTTCCTAGGCTCCCCCCCTTTTATAGAACCAGGGTCCTTAAAGGGCCAATCCACCCCGTCCCGCTTGCAGGCAGGCGCGTGTTAGGTGTTCCTTGGCCTCCTTCTGGGAGCGTTCCCTGCAGAGTTGGACTGGTGAGGGTAGGTTAGGAGGACCCCAGTTCCTCAGGCCCAGGGATAAGATAATAGAATTGTAGAACTGTAGGGTTGAAAGGGACCCAAGGGTCATCTAGTCCACCCCCTGCAATGCAGGAGTCTCAAATAGATCATACATGACAGATGGCCATCCAACCTCTACAGTGGTACCTCTAGTTACGGACTTAATTCGTTCCGGAGGTCCGTTCTTAACCTGAAACTGTCCTTAACTAGATGCGTGCTTTTGCTAATGGGGCCTCCTGCTGCTGCTGCTGCTGCGCCACCGGCACACGATTTCCGTTCTCATCCTGGGGCAAAGTTCTTAACTCGAGGTAACTCTTCTAGGTTAGCAGAGTTTGTAACCTGAAGTGTTTGTAACTTGAGGTACCACTGTACTTTAAAATCTCCCAGGAAGGAGAGTCTACCACTTCTGGAGGGAGTCTCTTCCACTGCCAAACTGCTCTTACTGATGTGCATGAGGATCCTGACTAACAGTCATACCTCAGGTTACAGACACTTCAGGATGCGTTTTTTCTGGATACGAACCGCCGAAACCCGGAAGTACTGGAACGGGTTACTTCCGGGTTTCGGTGGTCGCGCATGCACAGAAGCGCCGAATCGCAACCCATGCATGTGCAGATGCGCCGCTGCGCCGCTGCGGGTTGCAAATGTGCATCCCGTATGGATCATGTTCGCAATCCGAGCGTCCACTGTAGTTGTATGGACCTTGATACTGTGGGATCTGGTCCATCTGCCCTTGGTCCCTCATGTCCCCATATTGGCTCTGCATCTTTTGATTCTGTGTCTCCATTGCTGCTGGACGCTGGAGGCCATTCAGACACTAGTGGAGGAAGGGAGGGGGAGCAAACTGCCCCCGGCAGCATGATCCCGGTGGGGTGCCATTGCGGCTGACCCCCCCGCCCGCACTGGGCGCCACGCCCCCAGGATGTGTGCCAGCCCCACCCCCGGTGCAGGAGCATGAAGCTCCACCACTGCCTTCAGACCTTCTTGAACTTCTCTGCTCCAGTTGGTCAGTAGAAGGACTTATTAACTGAGAACTTGGATCTGAGTTTGCACATTTCCTCCTCCTTCCTGATCAGTTTTCTTTTTGTGCTGCATCTTTTTCTTTTTTTTTAAGAGCTTAATTCTGACTCTGCAGCCTCTGACTCTGCATCTCTTAGTTCGCTGTTGGACTCTGGGCTCATGACGACATTAGGGAATGGCTTTTTATACAGGGTTGTTGTGTTTTTTAAGTCTTGCTTCATCATTTATATTGTACATTGTCCTGTTGCAAACATGGTTGGAAAGAAAAGAGTTTGTCTTTCCATAGAGGCCCATGCTAGAGGCTTTATTAGTACCTCATTTACACTGCAATTTTTATAAATGAAAACAAAAACAACAGGTTGTAACCAATTCAGCCCTACACAGAGTAGGCCCACTGAAATTAATGGATTGAATTGAGCAATATTCATTGTTTTCAGTGCGTCTGCTCTGAAAGGTTGTACTGGCTGCAGCCCAAAGTAATTAAGCACACACTTAGGCAGATGGATAAGCATTTTTGCATACCTTTTATTATCCACAAGCTTTCAACACATCCCAAAATTAACCCTTTCTTTTCCTGTGATCAAAAGCCAAGTATTGCTGGGGAATTTCCAAATGGAATTGTTGGCATATTTCCTCCCCAGTCGATTTAAATATAACTCCTATACAGTATGTTGTACAGTATATGGTTTTGTCAGGGTCCCCTTCGTATTCCCCCCCACCCCCGTTTTTTTTACACTGCTGCATGCTGAAGGATACCATATGGCTGTCCTGGATCAACCATCCAAGTTTGACCTTAATCTGCACTTAATATTTGTTTTTCGACAGATTTAACACAAATCTGGTTTTGACTTGGTGCATACAATAGAAATTTCTTTTTACTGTGCAGGCAGGGCTAGGCTTGGATTAGTACATATTTTTCTGTGTGTCTCCTTTTTGCTCTGCCTATAAAAGGTTTTTTAGCTTCAGTTGTGTTGGATAGGGTTCTGGTTTTCAAACTAGGAACACAGGAAGCTGTCTTATATCCCATGAGACCATTGGTTTGTCTAGCTCAATATTTTCTACATTGTATGGAAAGCAGGTGCCACCTTTCCTTTCAAATAAAGTAAGGTTCTAGTCCTCGTTATTCCATATAAAGAGCTCAATTAAACAGGAACACAGTGAGCTGCCTTAGCCTGAGTCAGACCCCTCGTCCATCCAACTCAGTATTGTCTGCACTGACTGGCAGTGGCTCTCTGGGGTTTGGGGCAGGGCGTTTGCTCTGACCTACCTGGAGATGCAATTGGGACATAAACCAAGGGCCTTCTGATGCAAAGCAGATGCTCTACCGCTGAGCTGTGGTCCGTCCCCTAAATATAAAGTAAGATTCTAGTCTTCATGGTTTTAAGTGATGGGATGTTATAAATAAGAAGCTGACTTGAGTCAAACCCTTGGTCCATGTAGCTCAGTATTGTCTACACTGACTGCCAGTAGCTCTCTGAAGGTTTCTGGAAGGGAGTCTCCCCCACAGTGTTCAAAATCTGCCAGGCACCAGGTGCATTCCACACCTGGCTGTCTGCCACTTGCAACCAAGTGAAGATGCCAGGGCACCACCATCTGGAGGTGCATGCCTAGGGATCATTGGGTCCTGACTGTTTCCACACACAAACCCCATCCTGTAGAATTCCATCTGTGACATTTTATCTGCACAATCAGAATGAATTTCAGGAAAACAAAAAGTTGTTTTGAAAAATACGACTTTTGAGACTTCTGGCCCCAATTTGGCACCTAGGCATTCCGTTTTGGTGACTGGTTTAAGGAGCCATTTGGTGCCTAGCTAATATATCTGAGTTTCTAGCACTGCTGTCCCAGCCCTGCCTGAAGATACCATTGGGGATTGAATCTGTAGAGCAGATACTCCACCACCGAGCCACAGCCCTTCCGTGTTCTGCCCTCCCTCCCCGCCCCTGGTGGCACTGAATTCCCTTTCATTGTCATCCCTGGCATGCCAGTTTTTGAGTACAGTGGTACCTCGGGTTAAGAACTTAATTCGTTCTGGAGGACTGTTCTTAACCTGACGCACCACTTTAGCTAATGGGGCCTCCTGCTGCCGCCGCACGACCGCTGCGCGATTTCTGTTCTCATCCTGAAGCAAAGTTCTTAACCCGAGGTACTATTTCTGGGTTAGCGGAGTCTGTAACCTGAAGTGTCTGTAACCCGAGGTACCACTGTACTCTGGTTCTTCACAACTGGGGAGAGTTACTCCAGAGAGAGAGAGAGAATGTGAGTGTTGTGTCTCCACCTGGCTCCGCTCCACAGCGACATAATATTCTTGCCCAGGATTAGGAAACCCTTTCTGTTCTGAGGGCCGTATCCCCTTACATGCAACCTTCCAAGGGCCACAGCAGTAATAGACACATCATTGGAATAGGCAGGCTTATTTGGGGGCAATATATATATATTTTTTGGGGGGTGCTATAGGAAGACAATGCAAGTGAGATAAGTGGTTGGGGCGATTTTTAATGACTTGAGGACCACATTCCGTTCTAAGTCACTTTCTTGGAGCCCATCTCAGTGGTGGGCAGGACCAGAGGCAAAAATGGGCCCAGCTACATATGCCAATTTTACCCCTGCACAGTAGGCTAGTTTCTGCAGTTAATTGCATGCCCAGGAAGCAGGAGGCATTAATGTCCAGGAAATATGTCCAGGAAGCAGGAGGCATCAATTATCAGGGTTCAATGACACATCCTCGCCAGGCAGAAACACTCACGGAAGATGTGTGAGTTATGGATTTTTACCCTGCCAATATGCATTAGCACTCTGGGCTTAAGTGTTTCTGAGGCATTTAGTTACAAATCTGAACTGATTCTCAGAACTGCTTTTGCTTGCTTCAGTGGTTTATAAAAGACACCAGATGGGTCATTGCTCAGTGGTAGGGCACCTGCCTTGCCTGTCCAAGGTCTTGGGTTCGATCCTTGGCATTTCCAGGTAGAGTTGAGAAAGACCTGTGCTTGAAAACATGAGAGAAAGAGAGCTGCTGCCAGTCAGAGTGCACAACCCTGGGCTAGGTTGCCTGATTTGGTATAACGTGATGTGGTGTGCAAAGGCCTTGTAATTGCCACCTGCTACTTGTAATACGGGACACGGGTGGCGCTGTGGTCTAAACCACAGAGCCTAGGGTTTGCTGATCAGAAGGTTGGCGGTTCGAATCCCCGCAACGGGGCGAGCTCCTGTTGTTCGGTCCCAGCTCCTGCCAACCTAGCAGTTCAAAAGCACATCAAAGTGCAAGTAGATAAATAGGTACGGCTACGGCGGGAAGGTAAACAGTGTTTCCATGTGCTGCTCTGGTTCGCCAGAAGTGGCTCAGTCATGCTGGCCACATGACCCGGAAGCTGTACACCGGCTTCCTCGGCCAATAAAGCGAAATGAGCGCCGCAACCCCAGAGTCATTCACAACTGGACCTTAACGGTCAGGGCTCCCTTTACCTTACTTGTAAGAACACCAGAGGAGCCTGGCGTAGAAGAGCCTGGCGTTTGGGTTAACTCAAAGGGGGTCCATCAAAGTCCAGCATCCTGTTTTCACACTGGTCAACCAGATGCCCCAGTGGGAAGCCTGCAAGCAAGACCTGAGTGCAATTGCAACTTGATGCTCCACCTTGTGATTCCTTGCAATTGCTACTCACAGGAATACACTCGTGCCAGGATATTTCCCACCCACTCAGAGCAACTTCTCCATTTCATATGCAGTATGTCAACTAGGTTTCTAGGGTGGCAGCTGGAAGGCCTGTCCTGGCATCTAGGAAGCCTTTTCAGTAGGGGAGAGCAGTCAGTTTGGAGAGCCTTTGAACCAGCGCTGTGCATTGTGAAGGGAGGCAAAACATCCTTGATTTTATACATGGACAATGAAAACTGCACACAATATATCGTCTGGTTGCATTTTCTATAGCTGCAATAGGAAGCTATGATGAAACATCTCAGCAGGGAGCTGGGGGTGGAAAATAACTTTACAAGGCAAAAAAAAGTGTGGTTGCTCTTTTCCACAGAGTGTAATGGAAGGAATTACCTCTAGGAAATAACCTGCTCTCCAGGGCAATTTTTTTAAAAAACACTATTTGTGGGGGTTGGGAGCTCACTCAATTCACAATACATAAAGGTAAAGGGACCCCTGAGCATTAGGTCCAGTCGTGACAGACTCTGGAGTTGCGGCGGTCATCTCGCTTTATTGGCCGATGGAGCTGGCGTACAGCTTCCGGGTCATGTGGCCAGCATGACTAAGCCGTTTCTGGCGAACCAGAGCAGCACACGGAAACGCCATTCACCTTCCCACTGGAGCGGTACCTATTTATCTACGTGCACTTTGACGTGCTTTCAAACTGCTAGGTTGGCAGGATCAGGGACTGAACGACGGGAGCTCACCCTGTTGCGGAGTTTCGAACCGCCGACCTTCTGATCGGCAAGCCCTAGGCTCTGTGGTTTAACCCACAGCGCCACCCATGTTGCTTGTAAATATGAAGGCAAGTTTTATGCAATGCACCAGAAGCAACTCTTGACATGCCTGTTTAGTGAGGCTGGCCTGAGATTCTTTTGGAGTGGTGTTTTATCAATGGCTGTGGAAGCTACAACTCTAAAATAAGGCAGAGACTAAAACCAGAAGGTGGTCGAGCAGGATTGCCTGCCCATGCCCAGTGAACATAAGAAGAGCCTTTTTGGATCAGGCTAGTGGACTATGAAAGATCCTGAAAGATCTTCATTGGCTCCCAGTACGTTTCTGAGCACAATTCAAAGTGTTGGTGCTTTAAAGCCCTAAACGGCCTCTGTCCAGTATACCTGAAGGAGCGTCTCCACCCCCATCGTTCTACCCAGACACTGAGGTCCAGCGCCGAGGGCCTTCTGGCAGTTCCCTCGCTGCAAGAAGCCGAGCTACAGGGAACCAGGCAGAGGGCCTTCTCGGTAGTGGTGCTCACCCTGTGGAACGCCCTCCCAGCAGATGTCAAGGCAATAAGCAAGTATTTTACTTCTAAAAGACAACTGAAGGCAGCCCTGTTTAGGGAAGTTTTTAATATCTGATGCTGTCTTGTTTTTAATATTCAGTTGGAAGCCACCCAGAGTGGCTGGGGAAGCGCTGCCAGATGGGTGGGGTATAAATAATAAATTATTATTATTATTATTATTTAGTCCAGCATCCTGTTCTCATAGCAACCAATCAGATGCCTCAATGGGAAGCCTGCAAGGAGGACCTGAGAACAGGAGCAACACACTCCCCACTTGTGATTCTCAGCAACTTTTATTCAGAGGCACGCCACCTCCAATAGTGGAAGGAGAACACAGACGACATGGCTAGTGGCCATCAGATAGACTTATCCTCCACAAATTTGTGTAATCTTTTAAAGCCATCCAAGTTGGTGGCCTTCACTGCCACCTGTGAATAAGTCCTTTATTTCATTTGTCTTGAATCCTCCCAACATTCAGCTTCATTGGATGTCTGTGAGTTTGGGTATTAAGAGAGGGGGAGGGGGAAAAAATTCTCTGTCCACTTTCTCTGTGCCATGTATAATTTTGTAGACTGTCTGTCATGCCTCCTCTTGCCTTTTCTCTAAACGAAAGCATCCATGGTATAATAATAATAATAATAATAATAATAATAATAATAATAATAATAATTTTATTTATACCCCACCCTCCCCAGCCAAGACTGGGCTCAGGGCGGCTAACACCAGGTATAAAAACAATTGATTAAAATACAACTTAAAAACAAGATTAAAATGCAACATTAAAATGAAGCCTCATTTTATGAGTGCACACATGTGCACACATATATGAGTGCACACGTGTGCTCCAGGGAAAAGATGCACATGAGCTGGGAGCCACAGTGAACAGCACAATGTCTAACTGTGGAATTAATTTTTGAAATTATCCCGATCAGCCTGGAATTCTGGATGAGTGGAACAGTGGGCGTTGGGCCAGCCTTGCAAATATCCCTACTAAAGTTACTAGCCTGTATAGTTAATTTGATAGTTTGTTAAGAAACTAGTAGCACAGAAATACAGACAGCTGACCGTTTAGCAAGGCTGGTGGAGCATGCAGGATCCACCTCATACCAAGTGTGTGGGCGACAGAGTGACCAGTCCTCCCTTGGCCAGCCTGCTTGTACTAGCCATAGAAGGAGCCAGCCCGTTGAACTCACCGTTCCGCTGTGACTACCAGGCAAGCTGTTAAATTCAAGGCTGAAGCTGGAGGAGCCGTCTCACCCTGATCACTATATTGGACACTTTTGGACTGATTCCCACCAGCAAAACATTGACAATTGCCTCCCAGCAAATTCAGGTTGCAAAATTAAAATGGATTTGGGGCTCGTGTGTGATTAAACCCGCTTCCAAAAATCAATTTAAAAATTAGTCTCTTTTGCAGTAAGGTGACAGGGAAATGCTCCAGAAAGTGTGGGAATTCCCTGGGAAAACAGTGTGGCAGCAATGCTTCTGAATGCAAGTTGCTGGAAACCATAGGAGGGGAGAGTGCTCTCTGCTTGGGTTCTGGTTGAGGGTTTCGAACTGAGTCATCTGGTTGGCCACTGTGAGAAGAGGATGCCGGACTAGATGGGCCACTGGCCTGATCCAGAAGGCTCTTCTTAGGTTCTTAGATGTTTGTAGAAGCCCTCTGCAATTTAAATCAGGATTAATGTTCAATAAACAAGCTGTCTGGAAGAGATCCTCAGATTTCTATCAGCCCCGAACTCACAGATTGTTCCTGTTGAGAGGCTCATTCTGACAAAAATCCAAGCAAAACTTTGAGCCTTTTTTTTATCTCACCAATTTTGATAGAAGAGCACAAACAGATACTTTATGAACTCTTCTGTTGACATCTCTGGGACTTGTTAGTGCTGAGCTCTGGCTGGATCATAACCTTAATTTTTCTCCCCTAGTTATCCCATGAATTATGATGATTTTTTTTAAAAACCCTCTTAGCATGGAAAACTGCCCCCAGCCGACAGGTGCACTAAACAAAAACATGTATGTATATATATATATGGAGCTTTATTGATGATATCATTAAATATTGATGGTGTCCTATAAGCACAATATCACACATCCATTTGGTTGATGGAGAATTAATTTGGATCGGAGGGTAAGCAACTCTTTCAAGAACCTCCGTCAAGAAAATGGATTTCTCTCTGCGTTAAGCAAAAGAAGATGTCTCTCTCTATAGCTCCCAACTGAATCTGTCGTTCTAGCAGATGAATTTCAAAAGTGCATACTGGTAGCATGTATAATTTACTGCTCCCGCATATATTGAAAAATAGATGCCCTCAGCTCTGTAAAGAATTTAAAAGGCCTTTGCTTTCAAAGGTTCCTGGAAAGCGAGCAGAGTGTGGATTGCAATCTCGGACATACCCTGATTCCCTCACCCCTCACCCTCCACTGTGGATGCCTTTGTCCCTCTAAAGCAGTGTTCTTCAAGCTTGAGTCCCCAGATGCTGTTGAACTACAATTCCCAGCATCATCGGCCATTAGCTAAGCTGATTGGGGATGATGGGAGCTGTAGCCGAACACCGGGGGCCCAAGGCTGAAGAACACTGCTCTAGCCCAAGGCTGGAGAACATCAGGACTGTGGGCCAAATGTGCCTGCCGAATCTCTCCATCTGGCGATTGGTACACTTCCCTCTTTCCAGATTTTGTGCCCTTGTCCCTGGCTTGCTAGCTTTCTGTATGCAGGGAATACGCTGTTTGTATGGAGGAGCCACCAGCCAGCGTTTATCCCTTGGAGCAAGATTTAGGCCTTGGTATTGCTGCAACATTTCTAAATGTGGCATGCTTAGCAATGGTCGAAGCCACAGAGTACAAATGAAAGAACTTGGGGAGGAAGGCTTGCAAAAAGTGTGTAAATTTAATGGATGCATGAGTTCCAGTTAAATTATTCATTCCCCTAGTTGAACAAGTGCCTTTGTCTGCTTTTAATGGGTCAGCATTCTTTGCAAATATTTTCACTTTTTTCTTTCTTTCCCCACCTACCACCATGCATTCATGTATTTATTTCTGTGGGGGACTCTTGTTAACTTCTGTTTTTTTGGTTGTTGTTTTTTAAAAAGACATGCCTAGAGACTTCTTTTTGTTTTTTAAGGGGGGATTTTGGGGTCTGGTGCGGTCTGTGAAAATATGGCTTTGTTGATTTTAAAAAATCTGCTTTTTTGTTGTTCTACTCGCCCTCAAATATCCAGATATCTATCTATCTATCTATCTATCTATCTATCTATCTATCTGTCTGTCTATCTGTCTATCTATTTATCTATCTATGGATCAACATCAGACATTGGGTTTAATTGGATCCAGCATTACACAAACACTCTTGGAAGTCTCCAGCTCTCTGAGACACACAGATGTCCATATTAAATGGGGTAGGCATGTTTGAGGCACTGTTCTACATTTCAAATTAGAATACTGACTCCATGCGCCTTGAAGAAGGCAGGGAAGTCAGTGAAACTCATAGTCAGTGTAGTGGATAGAGTGCCAAACTAGGACCTAGAAGACCACAGTTCAAATCCCTACTTGGCTATGAAGCTTATTGGGTGTGCTCTTCAGCCAATCACTGCCTCTCAGCCTAACCTACCTCACAAGATTGTTGTTGCAGGTAATAAATGAGGAGGAGGAGAACCTTGAACTCCTTGGAGAAGATGGTGATACATAAATGCAATAAATAAATAGGTATATACCGTATTTTTCGCCCTATAGGACGCACTTTTTCCCCTCCAAAAATGAAGGGGAAATCTGGGTGCGTCCTATGGGACGAATGCAGGCTTTCGCTGAAGCCTGGAGAGTGAGAGGGGTCGGTGCGCACCGACCCCTCTCGCTCTCCAGGCTTCAGAAAGCTATGCGCAACCCTCGGGAGACCGGCTCCGAGGGTTGCGCAGAGCTGCCTGCAGTCCCCGGCTCAGCACAGCTCTGTGCGGCCATCGGGAGCGGGGCGCTAAGTCCCGCCCGCTCCGGATGGCGGTGCAGAGCTGCCTGCCGTCCCGGGATCAGCGCAGCTCTGCGCGGCCACCAGGAGCCGGGGGCGAAGCCCCGCCCCGCTCCAGATGGCCGCGGAGCTGCCTGCCGTCCCGGGACTGCAGACAGATCTGCGCCGCCATCCCGAGCGGGGCCCTAAGTCCCGCCCCGCTCCGGATGGCGGCGCAGAGCTGCCTGCCGTGCCGGGACTGCAGGCAGATCTGCGCCGCCATCACGAGCGGGGCGCTAAGTCCCGCCCCGCTCCGGATGGCGGTGCAGAGCTGCCTGCAGTCCCGGGATCAGCGCACTTCTCCCCATCGCCAGCCCCACAAGCTCGGGGGACAGCGGGGAGGCAGAGCGTGCCTTCCCACTGTTCCCCGACCTGGTTCTTCCAGCCCCGCACCTAGGGGGGGAATAATTTTTTTTTCTTTATTTCCCCCCAAAAAAACTAGGTGCGTCCTATGGGCCGGAAAATACGGTAACCACCATGGCTTGCTTTAGTGTTATATGCCCCAAACTCACATCTAGCACAGTCTACCATCTTCTCCTTCTCTGCTGTGGATGCAAGGAAGTGCTTGGAAGACTTTCCTTCCTTTTTCAACTAGCTGGGGTTCCTTGTTATTGTCTGAACACTGACAAATGGTGCTTTGTGTTCACTATGGCTTACTGTGGGTTTCCCCAAAGGGGTTGATATTGATGCTCTTTGGGATCAATAGGACAGTGCGCAGGGAGTAAACAAAGACCTAGGAGTCTCAAAAGGATGTGCAATGATAGTCCTACTCAGAGTAGGTCCAATAAAATTAATGGGCATGGCTGTTCTACACTGACTGGCAGTAGCTTTTCAAGCAGGAGACATTTCCTACTCCATCTGTAGAATTAATCGGGGATTGTACCTGGGACTTTCTGCAAAGCAGGTGCTCTGGTACTGATCTGCAGTTGTTCCCTGGATTCCTAAATGCTGCAGAATAGTTTGTATACCCTGTTGTAGGGACCCACACAAACACACAGTCGGGGTCTATCTTGGCAAGTTTCAATACTGCTGCAGCCTTCCCAAAACAAAAGTTTACGCTTTTGTTTATTTCTGCTCCCTAGAGAGAGATATCATATGATCTTCTGGTGCATCGATGGGTGACGTTTTTTAGTAATTAGCCAGCATGTGCCAAGGGGGAAAGATACGTAGCTGAATTGTAATGCAAATTATGATGATGTTTTAACAGCTGGTGATATAAAAGGATGCGCTTCATGGGGTAAAGAAGAGAGGGAGAGTTCTTGTTGCGATGTAGGGTCAAATTTGAAGGCTGGCAGCAGCTGTGAGCACATGTTTTGCTTCTGTGGGGTCCCAATTCCAATCTGTGGGTTGAGCACTTACGGAGAGTTTAGCTGCTGGATCAGGCCAATTGTCCATCTAGGCCAGCTTCTCACAGTGGCCAGCCGGATGCCTCAGTGGAAAACCAGCAAACAGGACCTGAGCACAAGAGCTCTCTCCCTTCCTGCAGTTTCCAGCAACTGGTATTCAGAAGCATTGCTGCCTCCCAAATGCAGAGACGGAGCATAGCCATCGTGGCTAGTAGCCTTCGATAGCCCTTTTCTCCATGAATTTGTCTATTCCTCTTTGAAATTCTGTCTCTTACTCACCTCTTACTCACGTTTTCCCTAAACGAAAATGCCCTGCACTTCCTTCCAGTGTAAAGTATTTGAGGTTCTAAACCTGGGAAAGTTGAAGGGAATTTGGAGACCAGCTGTTAGCCAGCAAAGATGGGACTGGGTGGGATAGGGTGACTATTTGAAGCATTTTTACCTTGATTGTTGCACCTCCAAGTTATGTGCTGCATACATATTCAGGTGCTGAAACCATTAATCCCCCTTCCTGATTTCTTTTCCCATATGAATTTCACAAGCAAAACTTGGAAAGGTGCCTGGGTTTCACACTGGGCTTGCTGTCAGCCATATGGATCCAATTGCGGTAAAAATCGCACACTGTCCAAAACCTCAGTATGTGTAAACCTACTTTATGGGAATCTAACTGCTGTTACTTTTTGGCAAAAAAAAAAGGACGCAGGTGGCGCTGTGGTCTAAACCACTGAGCCTCTTGGGCTTTGCCGATCAGAAGGTCGGCGGTTCGAATCCCCACGAAGAAGTGAGCTCCCATTGCTCTGTCCCAGCTCCTGCCAGCCTAGGAGTTCAAAAGCAGCCAGTGCAAGTAGAAAAATAGGTACTGCTGCAGTGGGAAGGTAAACAGTGTTTCTGTGCGCTCTGGTTCCATCACGGTGTTCTGTTGCACCAGAAGCGGTTTTGTCATGCTGGCCACATGACCTGGAAAGCTGTCTGTGGACAAACGCTGGCTCCCTCGGCCTGAAAGCGAAATGAGCGCTGCAACCCCAGAGTCTCTTTTGACTGGACTTAACCGTCCAGGGGTTCTTTACATTTACCTTACTATTTGACAGTTCAGCTCTGAACTATTTGTTCAGTTATGCTTGTGTGAGTGTGTCAAGGAGGCAAGCTTGTGTCCTATTACAAAATTGGGCATCAGACGCCTTTTGACACTGCTCTTGAAAATGTTGCGGAATTGGGTTTGGCTCAGGGATAGAACATCCGCCCTTGCATGCAGAAGGCCACAGGTTCAATCCCCAGTGGCATCTTCAGGTAGGGCTGGGAGAGGCTACTGTCTAAAAGCCTGGAGAGCTGCTGCCAGTCAGTGTAGACAACACTGAACAAGATGGACCAATGATGTGACTCTGTATTATGCAGTTTCCTATATCTGTATTTGATTCAGTCCTTTTTTGAGAATTATAAGAAAGAAAGTCTTTTTTGAGATGAGGAAGGGGGATCACAAAAATTGTGGGTGGTTGCAGTTTAGCAACATCTGGAGGGCCTCAGATTGACTGTTCTGGTTCTATGGGTTGTGAGATTCGCTTCTTCCAGCTTCCGTGTTAGACTTGCATGGTTGAACTGTGTTTGGATGACTGGAGCCATCCTATGTTCCTGGGCTGCAAGAATGTGCTCTTTTCAATATGAAGATGAGTAGTAAAATCATACAATTGATTCTAAGGTCCCTCTGGAGAAGGTGGGTGGGAAGAATTCAGAGGACTTGTCCTGTGTGCTCCAACACTCAGCATTTAAGAACACTGAAAACACAAGTTGCTTCAGTTTCAAGAGAATGGGGTCCAAGTTCTGTACGAAGGAAAGCAGAATTTTAAGGCACTCCGAAAGAAGATGCTGGAGCACTTCAAATCATTTGCCCATCCATGAGCACAGATAATTAAGTAGAAAGAACTGAAAGGCAGTACAGGGAGATCTCCAATGCATCCCTTAATCATCATCATCATCATCATTATTATTAGTATAACATAATTGTAGGGTTATTGTATGATCTTGGAAGGTTATATAACTTTAGAAGGGGGCATGGCTGTGAGGAGGTGTGGCTGTGGTTATCATGAAGGGACTTTCACTTACGAATCTGCCACTATACTCCTGGTCCTTGGACTCCAAGGGGGATGGAAAAGCCACTGCAGAAGGGGGTACTTGAGGCAAGTGGCTTGTGCATTATCTCAATGCACAACACATGGGGCGGCACTTAATCTACAGGCCCCACCCCATAAGTAAAACTTTTGACTATGTTTTGAAACCCCAGACCCTTGTATGGGAATCAGCTGGACTGTGGATTTCCGAAGTGGATGGTTGATCTACTCTGGGACATGATCCTCTCAGATCAGATCAGGCACATCTGTTTTGGAATCAGAAAAGGGTAGACTTCTCTTGTGTACACTGATGATGGCATATTATTAATCCTCCAGCTTCTCTTTCTCCCACATCCTTGATTCTGGAATGAAGTGATCTAAATGTGTGATATTTTAGTGTATGGTTTCTATGGAAGCCGCCCCGAGTGGCTGGGGAAACGCAGCCAGATGGGCGGGGTGCAAATAATTTATTTATTATTATTATTATTATTATTATTATTATTATTATTATTATTATTATTATTAAATTTAAATTGCCAGCCCCGCAAAGGTGCAAACATATTAGCCAAGTGCCAAAGTGTGCCTCCTGCAAAGTTATGCCATGAAGCCTGAAATGCCTGGTTTCGCCAGTTTAAATGGGAGGCTGAGTTTCTCTGTCCAAAAATAGGTTGGAAGGATATTTCCACCTGCCAGTGTAGGCCCTGCAGTGGGCATTTCTGGCACAGTGGGGCTGGTGATTCTCATGGTTGAGTTCTGCTCACAGGCTTCCCATTCTGCATCTGGTTGGCGGATGTCAGAAGAGGATGTTAGACCTGATGGGCTGCTTTTGGCCTCATCCAGGTTCTTCTTATCCTCTACTTCCACTGCCTCAGAATATTAGTTGCTGGTGATCTTGCGGCGAGTAATACAAGGGGCTTGGAATTTCACAGGAAGTGAGGAACGTGCTGTGTGGGTGGGTGAATTTCAGTTCAGTTTGCGATTTAACATGGACCCACCTAAACCTTCCTTTCCAAAACGGCCCCATTCTTCGCTTTAGTTGTGTCGGCACTCAACCACCCATGTTTGCCGTTAGTTGGAACAGTACCAATAACTGTGTGTGTGTGTGTGTGTGTGTGTGTGTGTGTGTGTGTGTATCTGTCTGACGCTTAGAAAGATCCAGCCACTCTTCCCCTCCTTCATCTCGTTCCTTTCCAGTGCAGCCAACCGCATGTACTCCCAGGAGGCCCAAATATGCAGCTCTCATTAACTGAGAACTGCCGACTTAATTAACAGACACGGTTTGTGAAGGAGGAAAAGGTCTTATGACATTAGAGGCAGCTGAGTGGGACAGGAAGCTTTTTTAGGCTCCTTGATCTTCCTGAAAAATACTCCTCCACCTCCACCCCTACCCGGCCCGGTTAACTCAGATTTTCTAGATGCTGCTTTTACAGTACAAAACCTGCAACCATTTCGGCCACAAGTTGAAAGGAAAAGACAGAGGTGTGTCCATCCCTCTTTGGCCTCCGAGCTGCAAAGTGGGTGGGGGGGGTGCTCCTTCCACACCATAGCGGCTGTGACCAGGTGTTTCTGCTCAGCCTGCTCTCCAGATGTTTACCATTGATGGACAACTTGCCCATTAAGCATAAGGAAGAACATTCTGGCAGCAAGAGCTGTTTGACAGTGGAACGGGCAGCCTCAGAAGGTGCTGGCTCTCCTATGTTGGAGGCTGGATTCTGTGGTATCCTCAGGGCCCCTTGACAACCCCCTTCTTAGGGTCCTTTGTCTTTAAAATTTGGACCAGACGTCTCTTGAAAAGGGAGACAGCCTTCCCTAAAGAAGGACACATGGCCACTTTGTATTAGGATGTCCCTCTTCAGAGGGAGTGGTGATGTTCCACCTCAGCTGTGGAATTCCCAAGTGGGGAGAGGGGTGTTGCTCTTGTCCAGGTCTTGTTTGAGGGCTTCCTTTTGGGGTATCTGTTTGGCCACTGTGGAGGCTGGTGTAGATGGGCCTTTGGCCTGATCCAGCAGAGCCCGGCTCTAGTACAACAAAAGTGGTCCATTTTGGGCAGCAGGTGGTGCTAGGAAGCCCCCGGGCAGGGTGTGAACACAACAGTCCTCCATCTGCGTTTGAAGCTGCTGGGAGACACTCCTTCTGGACTTTGTCAGATGCAAGGCACAGTGGTCTCTGTGACCTGCAAAACTGTTAATACCTGTAAATACTCACAATAAATCTGATAACCTTTTAAAGCTGCCACAAAACTCTTTCTGTTTCCCCCACCCCCACCCCCACCCCCACCCTTGCAAGGAGCAGCCCTCTGGAAGCAATTGATCCCTAGTAAGGTCATGGAGACACTTATTTCTGAGGGGAAAATCGCAGCGCTGAAGGCTTGTACCTAACTACATAGACTCATAGAATTGTAGAGTAGGAAGGGACCCGAGGGTCATCACCCTGCAATACACAAATTCTGCCCATTGCCACTCCTGGGTGGTCTCGAACCACCAACCTTCTGGTTAACAGCTAGACTCACTGACCCATTGCACCACATTGAGAGCAGGACTTTGTTTACAAGGTGTTAATCTACTTTTCACCAGAACAAGTAAGAGGTTTCATCTCAGCTATATTCTCCCCTTCTAGATTCCACGAAGGAAATAAGAGCAGAGCTTTTGCCACCTATCTCTGAATATCAAGGATGGAGGACAGTGGAATAGGGGGAGTGCGTGCTTGCAGCATGCCGTGTTCATCAGCTTCCTGGAGTCCTTTGGCTGTCCCCTGGCGGGAACAGACAACTGGGCAGAGATGAACTTCTTTTTTTGGAAGCGAATGGCTTGGTCTCAAGTGGACTGCAGGTTGCAAGATTAACAGATTGCCTTGGTTGGGGGGGGGGCAGAAAATGCGGCTCCCTGATTTGAGGAACCATCAACCTTCTTTACCAATGAAACAGCCTCTCCGTAGCTGTGAAGCGGATTCCAATTGGCAGAGTAACATGTGTGTCCCCCCTCCTTCCCCAGGAATGCCAGAACTGTTGCTATGGCAGCATCTTGAAAACTGCCTTCTTTGTAGTTTAACCCCCTCCTGCCTTTCAAACTGCTGGGCTGGGATTTTTTCCCGGTTTCCCCCCCCCCCCCCCTTTTCGTTTTAACCTGCCAGGACTTTCTCTCTCTGAAACAGCAGTGCTGCATGATGTGATTAAATGAAATTTAACGTAACACAAGAAGCAAGGATGCCCACCAACCTAGATGGTTTTAGAAGAGGGTTGCACAAATTCATGGAGGAGGAGAGGGCTGTCAAAGGCTATTTAGCGGCAGCTTCATGCCTCACAGCCTGGGATCACCGCTCATTCCTCCTGCCTCCACGCTAGCGGCAGCAGGAGCAATGGTAGCAGCATGGTACCCTGGCACCTCATGCGAGTGTCGGTGCTCCCCAGGTGTGGGGCTGATTCTAAGGCTGGGCGATGTATCTTGGCTGCTTCTCCCCACCTTATTTCCTCCTTTCTCCTTATTTCAGACATCATGATGTCCTGCTATATCACCGTGTTTAGCTGGTTGAAATCTTGATATTGTCCAGCCCTAGTTTCAGACTCTTCTCCCTTGGAGGTTTTTGAGCAGATGATGGATAGCCATCCATGTGGTGTATGATTTAGTTGTGTTTCTTGCATTGCAGGGGGTTGGAATAGATGACCCCTGGGGTCCCTGCCAACTCTGCCAATCTATAATTCTAACCTGGATGGCATTAGAAGAGGATTAGACACAATTCATGGAGGAGCAGGCTATAGATGGCTATGATAGCTCTGCTATGCTCTCTGCAGTTGGAGGCAGCAATTCTTCTGAATACCAGTTGTGAATACCTTGAATACCTGTTGCAGGCTTCCAATAATCATGTGGTTGGCCGCTCTGAGAACTAGCTGCTGGACTAGATGGGCTCCCTTTAGCTTGATCCAGCAGGCTCTTCTTCTGTTCTTATGCTTGGTCAAGAAATTGACCCTTGAAGTTTAGCAATGTTATAGTTTAGCAAGGTGGCCACTTCTCCCGTTATGCAAGACAGGGTTTCACTTTACACCGGAGAGAGATCTCTTGCCTGCAGTGACACCACTTGCTCTGAAATGTTCTTGTTCCAAAACTCATCCTCTTCGCAAGTGTTACGTTTATGCAAGATTCATGCACCGGTTTTCTCAGTAGGCCTTACTTATTTTCTGTGAATCGGAGGAAGTGGTTTATTTCATAAGCAGCCGCTTTTCAGATGGCTTTAAGAACAAGAAATCCTCAAGAAATACTTGCCCCTCTCTTCTCTAGCAAACCAGCATGCAACTTCATCTTTTGACACCAGCTTTATAGTCTAGTGAAAAACAGTGTCATATCAGACAACCGGAATCAACTCTCTCACTCTTGATTAAGCAGTGTAATATGTAGGACACTGCTGCTCAGATCACCCTAGGTCAGAAGAGAGGAGCCTCTGACCCTCCAGATGTTTGCTGTACTACAACTCCCATCGTCACTGACCATTGACTACAACTCCCAGCATCCCGGGCTGTTGGCTGCAACTCTCAGCATCCTTGACTATTGTTCTGAGGCTGGTGGGAGCTGGAATCCAGCAAAATATGGAGGAACAGGTTCTCACAACCCTCGTCTAGAACAAAGACTTAGATAACAGGCTCAATATGCAGTAACTAACCAATAATGCTTGTTTTGTTTTTAGGTAGGGCTATGCCACGTGGGTGGCGCTGTGGTCTAAACGTCAAAGTGCAAGTAGAGAAATAGGTACCACTCCGGCGGGAAGGTAAACGGTGTTTCTGTGCGCTGCTCTGGTTCGCCAGAAGCGGCTTAGTCATGACCCGGAAGCTGTACGCCGACTTCCTCAGCCAATAAAGCGAGATGAGCGCCACAACCCCAGAGTCGTCTGCGACTGGACTTAACGGTCAGGGGTCGGTCCCTTTACCTTTACGTATGCCAAATGTTCTCCAGTTTCAATTTTAGGGTTGGAAATAAAAGATTTCAGCAAGTTATAATTTCCCCCTCAAAAAGAGGTTGCACAGATGTTTAGCTTGCTTTGATCCCAGATGTTATATTACCCTCCCGCTCCCCAGGCCGTTCCTGGTACTTTGGTATAATTCTTTCCTAACTCTCCCACTGCATTCCACCCAGCAAAGCTTCTTTCTCCTCCCTAGATCAGTCACATAGGTGATCCTAGCCAATTCAGGATCCCCAGTGCACTGTTGCAAGAAGGAGCAGAGGCAGGAACCATGGTTGCAGGCCTCCCGTATTGATGTAAGAAGTTCTTCTATTTGCAGGATTTATTTGAAGGATTTTGCAAACTAAACTTCCTTCTGCTGCAGAGAAAATAACTGGGGTCATTAAGAGAGTCAAGATGGCTTCCAGATGGTTCTGTGAACTCAAATAAAGAGATTTATTTTTTTAGGGAATATTTCCTAAATTTTGAATGATGAAGCATAATTGGTTTTATGTGCACTTTAAAATTTGTGTCACACCACCAAACCTGGATGGGTTTTGAAAGGCAAATGAAGGCAGCCATGAACCTTCTGCTGTCAGCCCCATATTCTAAAACTCACCCCCCCCCCCAAAAAAAAAGTGAGAAGAAGGGAATGTTGTTGGTTAGTATAGCTGACAATGTTTGTAAAATGTTTCCAGTGGTTTTGTCCCAGCCTGGATCTGTCTGAATGTTGCACAAGGGTTTGAGTTTCACATCCCTGGGAAGGTTAATTTCAGAGCACCGTGGAAACATTGAAAGAGATTGCACCAAGCCCTACTGCGGAATCATTTCCCCAAATGGCCTAGGGGCTACTGATACTGAATGTTAAAAAGGGGATCTTAGCCACCACACTGGAGAAACTGAAAGAGGCTTTGCATGCGGAAGATCCAGGCTCAGCCTTAGGCATTTACAGGTAAAAGGATCTGGTAGCATCAAGGCTGGAAACTCTAGGCCTGGGGATCTGATGTGACCCTCTGGGAATGCCCCATAGCAACTTCCTTGAGTGTTTTGCCTGACTGGGGTGTCTCTTGCTTGCCTAGATGAAAGGTAGAGAGCAGGGTATGTGCAGAAACTGGCCTACTGTACAATGATAAAATGTGCATTCATTCATTCATTATAAATATTGAATATTATTTCATCATCATTTATATACCGCTTCAAAGCAGTTTACCGAAAAACATTAAAATTATCAGCAAGTTAAATTAACTATTATCTAAAGCTTTCGAAAAGTTAAAATAACAATAGACTAAAACAGATAAAAATTTGCAGCAGCTTTCTAAACATAGGCTTGTCTAAACACAAATTTTTTTAGCAATTGCTGAAAAGAGCAAAGTGAAGGCGGCTGTCTGCTATCAATAGGCACAGAGTTTAAGGCGCTGCCACAGTGAAGTACTGTAGTGCTTTCTTACAAATGAAGAACGGAGATTTGTTGCCACACCGACTTTCACCTCTGGTCCCACCCAGCACTGGGTAACTAGCAGTGGGAAAGACCAGGATAATTGCTGCTGGTCAGAGCAGCCGATATTAGTGTAGATCAGCAGAATATTTTGAGTTGTAGGGCAGTTTCCTGTGTATCTTTTCTCAAAAAGGTATGTATATTAGGCAAAACAGTGTACAAGCCTTAGATGGGTTTAGAATGCAGGGTGCTTAATTGAAAGGCGAGCAGTATTTTGAGACTTGAGTAAATAATGCCTGGAATCCAAGTACAGTCTCTGAAGAAGTGGGGGGTTTGAAAAGAGGGCAGCTGAGATCACTTGTTTAGGCTGAAGAGTTTTCTGTGTGTGAGATCATGCTAGAGGTCTCTCTGAATTTTTTCTTTCCACGAGGAAGCATGATGGTTCGCAGGAAGTGCTGCACAGGAAAAGGTGGTGTCACTTGTGCTTTGGAAGCAATGCAGCTACATATTTAGAAAGGTTTCAGAGGAAGGATACCCTTGGAGTAATTGTTATCCATGCCACTATGCATCTTCTTTATATTGCACTTGTGGCATCAAATCTGATTGGCTGCAGCGATACGGAATGTTCAGCAAATGCTACCAGAATGTTTGCAGTGCAGCTTCTGCAAGGGGAGAGGCAGTTGGAACTTTGGCTGGGATTAAAATCTTGCACAGTCCCCAAGGGACAGGAGTTCTTGTTTATTTTTTTACCTCCTGGGAACAGCTTTAGTATTAGTGAGCAATTCTAGGAGGTAGGGAAGCCATGGGGCAAGGAGCCTGATGAAGAAGAAACTTAGAGTGTGGAGTAGGCAGCAGACTGATATTTCTCACTGAGGTGATGTATTTGTGTCTATGCTATATTCCTCCAGATGTGGCTCACATGTCTGAATGTTCCTCCATTAAAACACACACAAACAAATCCCTGCACATAGAAAATATGAGAGAGAAGTCCAGGCCTAAAGTTCTTTTTGCTGACAGGCTAGCTTTCTATGTGCAGGGATTTTTATGTTTAGATTGAAAGTGCATTCAGACAACTCAAACTACAGCCTGAAGTGGTTGTGAAACAGGATAACCACAGTTTCCAGGGGCTTGGAGCTCATCTTCGTAGACACAATATGGTGCATCATATGAACATAAGAAGACCCTGCTGGATCTGGCCAAAGGAGGCCCATGTAGTGCAGCATCCTATTCTCACAGTGGCCAGCTTGATATACCATGGGAAGCTAGAAGCAGCACTCAAGCATTAGAGCCCCCTCTCTTCCTGTGGTTTCCAGCAATTGCTACTCAGAAGCATGGCTGCCTCTGATTGTGGAGCCAGAGCATAGCCATTCTAGCTAGGAGCCATTGAGAGCCGTAAAGGTAAAGGGACCCCTGACCATTAGGCCCAGTCGTGACCGACTCTGGGGTTGCGGCGCTCATCTCGCTTTACTGGCCGAAGGAGCCAGCGTACAGCTTCCGGGTCATGTGGCGAGCATGACTAAGCCACTTCTGGCGAACCAAAGCAGTGCACGGAAATGCCATTTACCTTCCCCCCGAGCGGTACCTATTTATCTACTTGCACTTTGACATGCTTTCAAACTGTTAGGTTGGCAGGAGCAGGGACCGAGCAATGGGAGCTCACCCCGTCACGGGGATTCGAACCGCCGACCTTCTGATCGGCAAGTCCTAGGCTCTGTGGTTTAACCCACAGCGCCACCCGCGTCCCTATTGATAGCCATATCCTCCACAAATTTGTCAAGTCCTTTTTTAAAGCCATCTACATTGGTGGCCATCAATGCTCCTGCAGGAGTGAGTTCCATAGTTTATGAACTCTGTCGGGGGGGGGGGAAGAAACCCCTTCATCTGTCCTCAATCTTAAAACATGAGTTACAGTGTCAGGAGAGAGAGAGGAAAACTTTTCTCTATCTACTTTCCCAATTCCTTACATCATTTTATGAGCTTATATCATGCTGCCCTTTACTCACCTTTCACTAAACCTTAAAAGTCCCAAACACTGCAGTCTTTTCTCATGGGAGACTCATTCCATCCCTCCCAAAATTAACCCCTAAAGTTTTTTTTAATTTTGCCACCAGCCATCAGTTTTGTCATTTCTAGTGCATCCCTCCCCCTCCTGCCGGCCACAAAGACCGGAGGGGGGAGGAGAATTTGTGGGTAACCATGAGGTCTGCTCTCCCCCACCTGATCTGCTCTTCCTCTCAGTTTGAGAAACTTTATAAGAAGCATCCGCCTTGCAGCTTCTTCTGAAAGCAGGGAGAGGCTGTGAGTCACACCAGTTACCTTCTTTTCACAGAGGGATATATCTTCATCAGTTACAGGTCATGGTTACTCACAAGATTCCCTGAGAAAGAGAGAAGTCAGGGAGAGAAATTGCTGAAACGTTTGTTAGGACAACTGGTGCTCATGGTTATTGGCATTGCACCGAAGCCAGTGACTGCACTGCAATCCTAAAAGCACTTACTCAACAGTAAAGCTGTGATCCTGTATATAGGCTCACCTGGAAGCAAGCTGCATTGAGCTCAACCGAACATCCTTCTGCGCTAGGCATGTACAGAATCGTTCTCGTAAGTCAAACAGTGGGGATTGCATCTAAGATGGGACTGGACCCCAGATAGAGTGTTTATTGGTGATTTTCTTTTTAATGACTGAAAATAAAAATGTCAATTGTGATTTGCACCAAGGCTCATAATGAATCCACTTTTCTTTTCTTTTTTGCTCTGCAGGATCAATTTGACAACCTTGAAAAACACACTCAGTGGGGGATCGATGTTCTGGAAAAGTACATCAAATTTGTGAAAGAGAGGACGGAAATTGAGATCAACTATGCAAAGCAACTTAGGTGAGTCTGTTTGCCAATTTCGGAGGATTGTTTCATTTCTAGGTTTGGTCATAAAGATAAATTTTGGGTGGTAGCTATTTAGAACTTGAAAGCATTTGGTATTTCCCAGCTAAATTATACTCAGAGTAGACCCATTAATATTAATGTATCTGTGTTAGTCACATCCCCTAGTTTTTATGGGTTGTAAAAAACACACAAAAAACCCCACCCTTAAGGATCCCGCAAGCCTGCTGGTTGCATTCCTCTTACTCAGGGGTCAGCAGACTTTTTCAGCAGGGAACCGGTCCACTGTCCCTCAGACCTTGTGGGGGGCCAGACTATATTTTGAACAATAAATAAATGAACGAATTCCTATGCCCCACAAATAACCCAGAGATGCATTTTAAATAAAAGCACACATTCTACTCATGTTAAAACACACTGATTCCCAGACCGTCCACAGGCCGGATTTAGAAGGCGATTGGGCCGGATCCGGCCCCTAGTTTGCCTACCCATGCTCTTACTCATGGTTAATTCTTCTTTTGGCACTCAGTTATGTTTGCTAATACCATGTAAACAGGGATGGGGAATCTGTTGCCTGCAGATGTTGCCGAACTACAACTCCTATCTTTCCTGACTGATGGTCATGCTGGTTGAGGATAATGGGGAATCCAGCTGTAGTCCATGCATTGGTAACTTCAAGACTGGATTACTGCAGTGCGCTGTATGTGGGGCTGCCCATGGGCCCGGTTTGGAAGCTCCATCCAGCTGGTGCAGAATGCGGAGGCAAGCTGTTGATGGGGGCACCTCGCTGACAGCATGCAGCACCCTTGCACTGGCTGCCTACCCACCACCAAGCCAGGTTCAGGGTCTTTGTAATAATTTACGAAACCCTTAACAAGTTAAGTCCAGGGTACCGCCTGAACCCATTCCTCTCTGAGAGCATCAGTGAGAGCATCACTGGTTGTTTCCTGAGTTGGCGAGGCTAATTTAACAGAAACAAGCTTCCAAGCCTTCAGTGTCATTGGCCCAGCCCTGTAGAACTATCTTCCCACCTTCTGTGCCAACCTTTTAAATGCCTGCTGAATTTTTCTCTCTATTCCATCAGTCCACTGCAGGCAGCTAAGAGTACATCTTTCCACAACAGTTTGCTGATTTCTGGCTTTAACTTCTTTTATATAGCTTTTATTATATGGCTTTGTGTTTAATTGTAGTAAAATGCTCTTGTGTGTTTGTGTGTGAATGAACAGCAGTATATAAATCTTTTTATAAATGAAACAAACAGATAAATGAGCAGAATACTGTGGGGGCAAAGGGTCCTCATCCCATGGGTACGGGATGCCCTTTTGTGAGATCCAACAAAGTTATTCCTGTGCTACAGCCAATGCAGCCCTCTTGACCGCTGGTGACTGGTGTCCATTAAGACTTGGGCAGAAGGCAGGGAGCCCAGACAGGAGCCAGAGCCAACTCATTCCCGGTTTGTCCCTCCACCCTCCTTCCTGCTGAGCTGTACAATGGGCAACACTAAGAGGGGAAGGTAAATGAAGCTGACAGGCAGGGCCACGACCCGCTGGACTAGTTGTAAGTAAGAAAGGCAGGTGGGTGGAAGCTGGCTGAGGGCAGACAGGTTGGCGGTGCAGCCCTCTTCATTTATCCAAATGCATCAACTTCCACTGATCTCAGTCTCCTATGTGCAGCAGCTATCCTCCCCAAGCAAGGCCTACTGTTATAAATCTTGTGGGCCTTTTTAAAAGCAGTTTTGAAACCCAAAAATTATTTTTGAGGGTTTTTTTTCCCTGGTAACTTTAATCCCATGGCTAATCTTTCTCACACGCCTCTTAATCTCCTGTGTTTGAGGCAAAGGAGAAAGTAACCAGTCTTTTCTGTTCAAGGTGCATCTGACTGAGGAAAGTCCTGCAGGCTCAGAGTTAATAATAATAATAATAATAATAATAATAATACAATTTGTTGGAAAAGAATATGTAAGAAAAACAAAAAAATTCACTTGGAAAATAATAACAATAATAATAATTTTTATTTATACCCCGCCCTCCCCAGCCAAGGCCGGGCTCAAGGCGGCTAGCAAGCAATAATAAAAACAAGTTGAATGAATACAACTTAAAAAAAGAAAGAGGGGGAGGGAATCAAATTGGCTCCAAGCCAAAGGCCAGGTGGAACAACTCTGTCTTACAGGCCCTGCGGAAAGAAATCAGATCCCGCAGGGCCCTGGTCTCATGAGGCAGAGCGTTCCACCAGGCCGGAGCCAGTGTTGAAAAGGCCCTGGCTCTGGTTGAAGCCAATCTAACTTCCTTAGGGCCCAGGACCACTAGGGTGTTGCTATTTATGGACCTTGAGGCTCTCCGTGGGGCATACCAGGAGAGGCGGTCCCGTAGGTACGAGTTAGTGGAGAGCAGTGTGGAAACTGCAACAAAAAGTTGCAGTATACCTTCGCCTCTTCGAGAGAGCACCCCTCAGGGTTCTTGCCCGCTTAGGAAGGGACTGTGGTGCAGTGATGAAGTGCATGCTTTGCACGCAGAAAGCCTCTGGTTCTGTTCCCAGCATGTCCAATAAATTAGGTCTGGATGAGCCCCCCCCCCCCGGCAGTCTGAAGTCCTGCAGAGCCACTGCAGTCAATGATACTGAGATAGATGGACCCAGTGGTCAAATTCAAATGATTTAGCTTAATTGAGACCCATGAGGTCTAGAATCTTAGCTTTATTTCTAGGGGGAAAGGACTGTTGCTCTGTAGCAGAGCAAATGCTTTGCATACAGAAGGTTCCAAGTTCAATCCCTGGCCTCTCCACAAAGGGCTGGGAATGTGCTATTAATATTATTACCATTGCATTTTACTATTACTACTAATAATAATATATTTATACCCGGTCTGTTGTGGCCTGTAACGGAGATAAAACTGGACAGAAATTCAGGAGGCGGGGAGCCATCTTTAGACACAGCCGTCACCTTGCAGCTGAAATCTCATCGTTGAAATTTCATCGTTAGGCTCAGGTGCCTCTCTTCAGGGGGATGACCTTGCTGTTCTTCCAACTTTCATTGTCCCCATTTAGCAAGGAGCACCATAAAGCACAGCTTGGTCTCCTTGCTTGTTGGGAACAAGGTGAAAGCAAATGTGTTACATATTTATCAGACGAGATGAATTCCTGAAGGTTTAGAGCTGTGAGTGCCTAACAGTGATCCCAGGTGGGGAGCGCCAGTAGAAAGGGGACTGAAAGTGGGACCACTGAGAAAATAAGAGGATCAACAAGGTTTGCAGAAGTACTTGTAAAAAATAATTAACATTTAAGGGGGCACCCTGTAAAAAAGCAACATGGAATGTTGACTTTTGGTAAGGCAGGATGGCTTGGAGTCTCTTAGTAGAAGACATAGCTAGCTGGCTTGCTGGAACCCTGATCAGGAGCACTTCTGTTTAATAAGTGAGGACACGCTGCAACATTTCCCTGCTAACTCATGCCTTATGGCACATAAGGCCTCCATTTTCAGCAGTTGTATACATCTGTTGTATACCTCCATTTTCAGCAGTTGTATACATCTGTCCAACAGGTACAGAAAAAAGGAACAGGAGAGGGGACTTCAGGTCTTGTTTGTTGGCTTTCCAGAGGCATATATTGGAAGCAGGAGGCTGGATTAACTTGATCCTGAAACCATAGTATCATAGAGCTGGGAGGGACCCAAAGGGTGACCAAATCCTACCGCCTGTAATGCAGAAATTGCAGGTTCTCTTCATCTGTCTTAGCATGTGGCCAATTTGGGGGGACATGTTCCTTTCCAGCTAGGGGTGAACAAACCTGTAAATTTCAATTTCCCTCAGTATCTCACTCCTCCACTCCCCAGCCCCACTCAATTTCAGTTCTGCATGTGTCTCCAGCAATTTGCAAAAAATCCCTCTGAAGATTCCACAGCGTCTTAGTGTACAAATTTCTCTTAATAAATGCATTCATGTATGCACATCTTTGACCAATACACACCAATATTGCATATGATTGCTTAGGCAAGAGGCAGTGTTGCGTAGCGGTTACGATGTCAGACTAGGACCTGAGAAGGACCAGGTTTCAAATCCTCCACTCAGCTATGAAGCTCACTGGGTGTGACCAGTCACTGCCTTTCAGTCCAGCCTACCTCACAGGGTTGTTTTGAGGATTAAAAGAGAGAAGGCAGATAATCATGCTTGCCATCTTGGGTTCCTTGGATATGGGATACAAATACAATATAAATAGTTTGGTGTAGGGGTTAGAGTGTCGGACTGGAACCAGGGAGGCCAGGGTTCAAATCCTTACTTGGCCACGAAGCTCACAGAGTGACCTTGGACCAGTCTCTGTCTCTCAGCCCTGCGTGGTCCTTGTGGGGATTAGATGGGGGCAGCGGGAAGAGAACCATGCACGTCACCTTGAGCTCCTTGGAGAAAAATATGTTCTATAAGTGCAATGAATAAATAAAAATAATGCAATGTGTTTTTGCATGTCATTTCATGAGTGCATCCTTTTTAAGGCAAGCTCTTCCCTAATGTAACATATTTTGTACACTTTGTTTGTCTGGAGAGCCACACTACAAAATTCAGTGCAGGGCGGATTTTGAACTATCATTGTGTTTTGGTTCGCAGGTCAGTTTGAGAAGCACAGATCGGGTAGCTTCTCATTAAAATGCAAAGGAAATGGGATTTCTCTCCCATTTCGTACCTTTAGCATGACAGCGGCCAGATAATAAGCAGATGAAAATGTGTTCCTGAGGCATCTCCTGGGCATCAGCAGGGAGACGTGCGCGTGTGTTTTTGTGCATTCTGGATTCGGGCACCCATCTCACTGGCATTCTCTCTGCGCTCCAGGAGGATTCTCAGGCATATCCGACTTCTTTCCGGAGTGATCTGGCGAGAATGAGGAGAGTCAGCCAAGCAGAACATCGGCCATGCAGGCCTTGAAATCCCTGAAGGGGGTGGGGGTGGGGGGACAAGGCCATGTTAGCTCACCATCTCAGATGCAGCTGCTCCAAACTCAGTTGTAGAGAGGGAGGGAGGCAGCGGCAGATTTCACCATGGGCAAGATGCTGGTGAAGAAGGATGGGTTGGGGTGGCATACATCTGCATGGAACAAACAGAGGTGGGGTAGGGAACATAAACGGGACCCACTTGACCCACACACCAAAAGAATAACAATTCTGCATTTGGGGTTGCAGATTCCTGCAGCCTCTATAAATTTACGTGAATGGCACCGGTTTACATGACTTCTGTTTTGAGGATAACTAGGGATGGGAGATAAATTAAATCTGGCTTTCATTTAAAGGCGCACCTGCATATAATTTGCACTTTCCAAAACAATACGTGAAGTGAAATACAGCCATGCCCTTGAGATTCACATAGGAAGCTACCTTATACAGTGTCAGACAGTTGGTCCATCTAGCTCAGTATTGCCTACCCTGACAGGCAGTGCCTCTCCTTGGTTTTAGACAGGAGTCTCTCCCAGCCCTACATGGAGACAGGACATTGAACATGGACATCCACTTGCATGCAAAACAGAAGCTTGTACCATCGAGGTATGGTGCTTCTGCATCCAAACTAAAATGAGATTCCGGTCCTCAGGATGCTAAAGAAAGTGGTGATTTAAGTAACGAGCCTGTGGTCCATGTAGCTATTTTTTGCAATGACTGGCAGTGACACTTCAGAGTTTCAGACAGCCTTACCTGGAGATGCCATTGGGAATTGAACCTACGACCTTCTTAACACAAGGCTCTGACACTGAGCTGCAGCCCCACCCCACCCCCTTTGCACTTCTCCAAATTCTGCAAGGTGGTTCTCCAGCCAAGCAGTGTATGCTAAGATATATGTAAAGTGTGCATATAATTGCATATAATTAGTGAAAGTAGCATACTAACGTGCACTATATTGGGAGAAATTGCTTTGACCAGCTGAATACCCTTCCCAGTTCCTGGGAAGGTTACTCTTCCCTAAAGGAACTAATCATGTATTTGGTAGCAGGATCCAGTTTTATTATGTTTTTATATGTGTTGGAAGCTGCCCAGAGTGGCTAGGGCAACCCAGCTGGATGGGTGGGGAATTCTTCTTCTTCTTCTTCTTCTTCTTCTTCTTCTTCTTCTTCTTCTTCTTCTTCTTCTTCTTCTTCTTCTTCTTCCAAGGAACAGTTCATTAGGAAAAGCAGCATACAAATGTATTTATTAGGAGAAATTCATACTAAGATTCATGCAGATGAATTTTCACGAGACCTTCTTTGAAATAAGTAAATAAATTAGAAACCAATGTGGAAAAGTTGGCTGGAACTAAACTGGAAAATTGGGAGCCTGAAATGGACAGATATCCATAAGGATAACATTCTGCTATATTATTATATTATATTATATTATATTATATTATATTATATTATATTATTATTTTCTCTCCTCTCTCTCTCTCTCTCTGTTATTTGTTTTGCTAGACAGAGGAAAAGGCAAAGAGTTATGTAGAACACTGAAAGCTGCACATTTTTTTCTTTGGTATCTTACTTTTTACAGTATTCTAAATTGGCAAAACTTATACATCTGAAAAAGCAATTCAAAAGTTGCAAGTTAAAATCATGTGGCAGGTGGAATTACAAAATAACTGGAATTACAAAATGACTCAGTATAAGGTTGCTTCCTATATTCCTATGTGAATCTTCCTCCTCTGATTTTGTACCTTAGTTTCAAATTCTTAAGTGGTGTACTTTTAGTTATATTTTGGTCTGCAGTGTTTTGCCCATCCACTCCTCCAAGTGCTGGAAACAGAAGGAGGTTGAATTGGGTTTAATAAAAATGCATCTGTGGAAATTACTTGGACTTTCCCAGAATTCATTTGCTGTGATTTTGCCACAAGTTAGAGAGCCCAGAAAAAAAGGGGGGGGTTGAAACAAAATTCTCTCCAGTGGAAAAACTTGTGATTTTGTTTGGATATCAGAAATCCTAAGCAATGCCAAAAAAATTGGTATTGACTTGCTGCAGTTTGGGGATAAAACAGACTTGTGAAAGTAAAACACAACAATGCAACAATTTTTTTTGTACTAAACTGCACAATAAATTCTCCTTTGGCCTCTGCTGTCATTCAAGTTCTCCTTTTAGAGTCTTGTGAAAAGAGAGCTTATTTATGAGCTATCCGGTCTGCATATTTATAAGGTTTGCATCAGTTTCTGGGAAAAGTAGAGAGAGGTGGGAGAAAGCTCCTGTAACTTAGAAGGCGAATCTCTGTGCTGAGATTTGGCTGCAAGTTTTAGCTTTTGTCGTCGCTTCATGTGTGCTTTTGTATTAAGGGATGCGGGGGGGGGGGAGAGAGAGAAGTTTGGGTGAATTTTCAATTTAATGCAAGCCTACAAAATCTGGACTTCCTGCAATGATTTGCAAACTGAAACACTGTAATCTTTCAAAATGCACCTTTCTCTGAGTTTGTCAATGTTGTTCTCCAACAAAAAAGGGTACAAAAATGTGTATATTATGTGGAAGCATAATATCGTACAAAATGCATTAAAATTGGGAAAGTGTGTGTGCAAAAATAAAAGAAAGATGCATATACATTAGGAGAATGTGTACTAATGATATAGAAAGGTTGCAAAGAAGTTTTAAATTGGAAAAAATGAGAAACAAGAGAGTAAACAAAATTTATTTTATTTATATCCAAGGAGCTCAAGGTGGTATAAAGATTCTCTCCCTCCTCCTTTGATACCCCCAACATCCCTGTGAGGTAGGTTAGGCTGAGAGACAGCAACTTGCCCCAAAATCACCTAGTGAGCTTCATGGCTGAGTAGGAGCTAGAACCTGGGTCTTCCAGGTCCTACCAACACTCTAACCACACCACCACATGCTGACAGGTTTGCAAATCCTTGCAAATTGTGCCATGACCACGTTTGCATCCATGCAGCAGTTTATTCCATACCCCCAACATTTCCCTAACTGTTGATTTCCACATTACAGTCATACCTCGGAAGTCGAACGGAATCCATTCTGGAAGTCCATTTGACTTCTGAAATGTTTGGAAACCAAGGCACAGCTTCCGATTGGTTCCCGATTGCACAGGCACATCGGAAACAATAGCAGAAGCCACGCCAGATGTGTTCGGCTTCCCAAAAAAGTTCAAAAACTGGAACACTCACTTCTGGTTTTTGATCGTTCGGGAGCCAGAATGTTCGACTCCCAAGGCGTTCAGGAGTCGAGGTATGAGTGTATGTCTGGGCTTTCCCACAATGTAAACTCCGCCTCCAGAAATCTAGTGGAATACAGCAGAATTTGGTGATCATTTCCATGTTAATTTCGGTGTGTGTGTGTATCTGTTTGCTGTCCCCTTAACCCAGAAAATCACAGGAGTCAACAGCAATACTGTTCTTTCCTGCCCTTTTTGTGTGTGGGGAGGTAGAATCATGGGGGGACAGAAGCTGAAATCTGCAGGAAGGGCAGGGGAGCAGTGGCGTTGTTCAGTGACGTCTGTCGCTGTGTCACGCTGCGCCCACCAGTGTGCAAATGAAATTTAGTGTGATGTGCCACCATTCCATAATGAAACAGGTACTGCAGTGTGAAAGGAACATTAGAAAATAGGACAGAAAATGGGATAATCAGGAAAATTAATGCAATATTTGCTACATCTGAATGCACCCTATATAGAGTGCCCTCAGAACAGCTGAAGGGCAGCAAAATAGACTGGATAAAGAACTGAAGGTTTTTTGCCTCCTTACAAAATATTTATAACACTTAAGTTAGACTCACTCAGCGTAGACCTATTGGAATTGATTGGCATGACAGACTTAAGCACATTAATTTCAGTGGCATAAAGTAGAGTTTCATTGGGTACAGCTGGTGGGTAGAAAATTCACTGCCAATCGCAAATTTCATTTTTATTTATTTTGCTTCTTTTTTAATTATTATTTTAGGAACCTTTCAAAGAAATACCAACCCAAAAAGAACTCCAAAGAAGAAGATGAGTACAAGTAAGTTTCCAATGAACCTGTGCATATTCAGCCTCTTTCTAGGGAGCAACTGGTGTAGATAAATCGGTATTCAATTACATTAATCTGCCCACCACTTTCTGTTATGGCCCCGCCCAACCTTGGCCTGCAGCCCCCAGAATGTTGCCCAGATGGCAATGTGGCCCTTGGGCTGAAAAACGGTTCTGTCTGAATTCTGCCTTATGCTGAGTCACTCCATTGGCCCGCTCTTCCCCAACAGTACCTCAGTTGACCATATCCCAAGTTCTCAGAGACATGTCTTCCCTTCTCCAGCTCTGGGAAATGTGCCAGTTACTGAATCTGGGACCTTCTGTCTGCAGAGTTCAATGTTCTGCCTACTGAACTGTAGACTCCCCACAACCCAACCCCATTTATAAATATCCTTTACAGTCCACACCGGCCGTTGCCTTTGCAGAGAACTCTGGAGAACTTGATTATCTCCAAGGGATAAAGGGCAATGTGTCTTTTAAATTTAATTAATTTTTTTCCTCCTCTCCTTTTAAATGAGTGGTTCGCTTTGCGTTGTTCTGTTTTTTTAGATATTCGTCCTGCCAGGCCTTCTTAGCCACTTTGAATGAGATGAACGACTACGCAGGACAGCATGAGGTCGTTTCGGAGAACATGACCTCCCAGATCACCGCCGAACTGGCCCGCTACGTCCAGGAGTTGAAACAGGAGAGGAAAATGGTAGGTTCACTTTTCTTCAAATCTCTACCCCAATCCCCTCAATTTGTTTGCAGTTCCTTGCTTCCTGATATATGTACTTAAGAGCAGGTGCAGGGAACCAGTGGCCCCCTGCATACCACTGAACTACAGGTGCAGTCATCTGTGACCATTGCTCATGCTTGCTAGAGCTGATGGGAATCCCAACAGCTGCCACAGGGCCAAAACGCATCCCTGCCCTTATTCAGAATAGTATCCCTTACTATCATGAAGGCCTAGGACAGATAACAAGAAAACCCTGTACCCTCACTTGATGTAAGGTCGCTGACCGAAGCCAAGCCTGGTTTTTTGTGGCCCTCCAGAAGCTGGGGTCCCGCTGTTACTCACTGGGACGACTGAGGAATCCCTCCCTCTTTCATGTCATTTATGAGAGAGAGAAAGGGAGTGTAGTGCACAGAGAGAGGGGGTGGCGCGCAGTTGGGGGGTGCAGAGAAAGAGAGAGAGGCTAGATGGAACCGGCCCTGTGACTTGGCGCAAGGCTGCATACTCTGGCGGCTGGTGCACACAGCAGCAGCAGCTGGTTTTACAAGGATGCTTAAAGGCTGTAAAGGACTTGCCTCGCCTGACTTTGGCTGTGGCACTCGAGCTGGTGAATGCTAAAGCAAGCCGTGCTCTCTCTGCTCTTCCAATTCCCCCCCCCCCCCCGCACCGTCCCACCCTGCTGCAGCCCTTTTGAGACATAGGCTCTCAGTTGTTCCTTTGCTGTAAGGCATAAATAATGCAGTGGCTCACGCCTTGAGGGCGCCGTGGGAGACAGAGGCTTTTGGTTATGATCTGGATCAGAGGGGGGTTGAGGCAATGAGTGGTTTCAGGTTTCCAGGCAGGATTCTCCTGCCTCTCCTTTCTTTCTTTTTCCTCCTCCTCCATGTAAACGTGCAATTAGCTCGCGGTAGGGTAAAAGGGATGATTACAGGCTGAAATAATAAACCAACTCCGCTACGTAATGCAATATGACACACACATTCTCTCTCAAGTAAACAGTGGCTGGCAGCCCGTAACGATCCAAGGAATCGGATTCTTAGCTGACTTGGATTCCAGTATTTGCCCATCAGAGATACCTTGCAAAGTCCACATTTTTGAATCATAGAATTGTGTAGTTGGAAGGGTCACCCATGGGTCATCCAGTCCACTTTCCATGCAATGCAGGAACCACAGCTAAAGAATCCTGAAAAGATAGCTATCCAACCTCTCTTCACAAACTTCCAATGGAGAAGAGTCCTTACCTTCAGAGGTCATAGAATCATAGAACTAGAGTTGGAAGGCACCCCCTAGCAGTCATTTAGTCCAATCCCTTGTAATGCAAGAAACCACAGCTATTTGTTATTTTCATCTGATTCCTCCTGGCTTCTGGGTGAAGCCAGAAAAGCAAGTTTGAAAGGTTTGTACACCTCTTAGTGGCTGGTTGGGACTGACAGAGAGCCCAAATATGGATGGTGAGCACTAGGTGCATTCCCAAGGGTCAACATTTTAGTACCTTTGTCCAGGACAATAGCATCACACGCTCCTGGGGGCAGATCTCATTCTTCAGCAGCGACAGCTGTTGGGGGACAAACTGTGTATGGACTTCATCCGGAAAGTGAAGGCTCATAGAATGGAATGTTCTTCCATTTCAAAATTTAAAAAAACATCCCCGCACATAGGAAGAGTAGCATCCCAGGCAGAAGTGGCATCTCGTTGGCCACTGGCCTCATCCTGTGGCCAGACTCTTATGTTCTTCTTGAAAGACTAGGACAATGGTGCAGTGATGGGAATGGGTGTTTCCCCCCCAAAAAAAAATAAAATAAAATGTTGGACTCCAATTCCCATTGGCCCCAGCAAGTATGGTCAGTGGTTAGGAATAATGGGAGTTGTAGTCTAGCAACATCTGAAGGGCCACGCCTTTGCCTCTTCTGGGCTAGACTAAGACCAGAGGTTTGGAGGGCCAGACTCAAATAGTGTGCTCTCAGGCAGGCAGGCAAGTTCCAAAGGAAATGAGCTTTAGTCTCCCAGGAACCTATTGCAGCAAGGCAGTTGCTCAGACCGAAGCCTCTGGTCCCAAAGCTTGCCTTTATACGGCCTGGTGGATTGCTCAAGTCAAGTTGCTGGACTTGGATTGCAGCCTAGATGGCACCATTGAGAAACACAGATTTTCAGCAGAAAAAAATACACCCCAAATAGCACTGGAGGAAAGGCACTGGCATCTAGCTCACCTCCATGAGGACTAGAATCTCTGATCAAGTCAAAACAGTACCACCCACCTTGTGACGTTTGAATTTGAGTGTGATGCCTTTGCTCATTGCCAGTATATCTATTGAGTAGGTGGATTGTTGAATCTCTTGCTTTCTGGCTCAGGAATCCACCTTAGGAATTTCATGATAGCAGGCTAATCTCTCCTGCTTTTACTCACACGGGGTTGTATCCAACAAACTTCTCCTCAGAGGAAGTTGAAAGTCAGGGACTCAAGTCCACTGCTTTCAGCCGGGCTGCTCTGAATATGACTGATGTTGGGTTCAGTCTGTGGCACTGTGAGCACTTAACATCATGTCCATGAGAGATGCATGTGGGTGGAGCCAGAGATAAAGTGGGTGGGGCAGATTTGAAAAGTGGGCAGGGCAGCCTCTTTTCTCTCTTGCATTCTTACCAACCCCCCTTTCTCTCTCCATCCACACCTGATTTTTCTCTCCTTGTTGCCTACATGAAACAAGGCCTCGGCCTGCCTGAAATTAAGCTCAGGCTAGTCCACCCTGGTTCTAGAATGCCCATCCCAGTGGTCCGAATTCCACCTTGACTACAGCACATGGCCCAGTATAACATTTTTTAACGCGTTCCAAGTCTGACCCCGCTGACATAAACAGCACTGGGTTATTAACAACAGAGCAACCGATAGAAAACGTGCCATTGAACATTGTGTCGAGGCCTCATCTGACTGGAAACAGTCAAACGACTAAAATCAAAGGGGCCTTTCTTGAAGACAATAACGTGGAATTCAGCACAGGCCCACAGCTGGGGTGGGGGTGGGGGAGATCTGCGCCATTAGCTTCTTCCCTCTGACGTCTGGGGCCTGCCTGGATTATTGTTCTGACAGGTTTCTTTCCCACATTGCTGGACCAGTTGAGAGAACGGGACGGGAATGCAGAAAATCGTCATTTTTTAAATCATAGCAGCAATTCCAAAAACTCTTGTGTGGGGACACATTAAAGATTTCATCATCATCATCATCATCATTATTATTCATAATAACAAGTGAGGAGAGCATTGCTGTTGAGCCCATGTCCTGCTTGCTGACTTACTCTTCGAAGCATCTAGCTGGCCACTGTGAGAACAGGGTGCTGGACTAGATGGCCTTTTGTGCTGATCCCACAGAGCTCTTCTTCACTATGGTAGTTAAGAAAGGAGCCTCCATCTTCAAAGTTAGTCTATCTCTGAATACAGTGGTACCTACGCTTCAGGTTACAGACTCCGCTAACCCAGAAATAGTACCTCGGGTTAAGAACTTTGCTTCAGGATAAGAACAGAAATCGTGCTCCGGCGGCGCGGTGGCAGCGGGAGGCCCCATTAGCTAAAGTGGTGCTTCATGTTAATAACAGTTTCAGGTTAAAAACAGACTTCCAGAACGAATTAAGTTCTTAACCCGAGGTACCACTGTACTGAGCAACAACCATTCTCTTGCTTGGGGACTTCCCACAATGGTTGACCACTGTGAGAACAGGATTCTGGACTGGATGGTACCTTTTTGACCTGATCCAGTGGCCAAGTGATATTACCTGTGGTTAACAGTTTGAAAGTGAAAGACCCTCTTCAGATGGACCAGAGTGTTTGATCTATTCATCTGTCTGCCGTTGCTGCAGAGGAAGGAGAAACATGGTGAAGGTTATTTCTTACCTGGCTCAAGTCCCAACGAATCCATTACATGATGAGCAAGTGTCTGTGGAGAAAAGTATCTCCCCGCGCCACCCCTTTGTGTGCATGGATTGTTCTGAAGACCTTGTACCTGTGATCCCTTTTGCACTGTTGTGTGAAGGGCTTTGATCCAAAAATAGGGAGAATTATAGATGTGGCTGATGAAGAGTAGGCTCAAATGGACCTCAGCTTGTGTGTGTCCATGTAGGGGGAGAGGCTGATGTCATTCCTGTCCCCAGATAGTTGTCCTTTGCCTATATGACATGGCTACCAGCCACGATGTCTATGCTCTGCCTCCATGGTTAGAGACAGTATTGCTTCTGAATTAAGAAAACTGGAAACTGCAGGGCAGGGGGAGGGTGCTCTTGTTCTTGAATCCTGCTACTGGCTTTTCCATAATGGGCACCTGGTTGGCCATAGTTAGAACAGGATGCTGGACTTGGTGGACCACTGGCCTGATCTGGCAGGGTTCTTATTATCGTCACATCTCGGTATCCACATTTCCATGAGTGCTGCTGCATATTACCGTATTTTTCGCCCTATAGGACGCACTTTTTCCCCTCAAAAAATGAAGGGGAAATGTGTGTGCGCCCTATGGGGTGAATACAGGCTTTTGCTGAAGCCTGGAGAGCGGGAGGCGTCGGTGCGCACCGACCCCTCTTGCTCTCCAGGCTTCAGGAAGCTATCCGCAAGCCTTGGGAGCCCAGCGGGAGTGCCCGCCGGGCTCCCAAGGCTTGTGGGCAGGAGGCTGCAGACCGAAGCACGGGGCGCGCTCTGGAGCGCCCCCGTGCTTCGCGCAGATGTCCGCAAGCCTTGCGAGCAGCAGCCTGTTCTGGGGGCTGGGGTCGGGGGAAGCTCGGGCTTCCCCAGCCCTGCGGCTGGGGGGGGGGAATAATTTAAAAAAAAAATTATTTCCCCCCCAAAAAAACGAGGTGCGCCCTATAGGGCGAAAAATACGGTACCTTCAGGGCTGCCTTGTCCTGTACGTCCCGAGTTGATCAATGGACTCACTTAGTGAAGCAACTATTAGTGGCCCCACTTAGGCCAGAAGCATAACTTGTGCCAACGATAAAGCATGCCCTTCAGTGTCATGGGCCTGACCCTGTGGAACTCCCTCCCACTGGAAGTCAGCCAGGCACCATCTCTGCTAAGTTTGAGGCACCTGGTTAAAAGTTTTTGATTGCAATCCAATGTGGAGATATGGAGAGCTGCTGCATTTAAGATTAACAGACAAACGATCAGAAACTGAAATTGACAGTCACGACCCATTGACTGGAAAATGCAAGGGTGCTTTCCTTAATTTTGTTTTTCATTTTGATTTTCAAAGAGGTTTGCAGGAAATGTCCATAAATAATCAGCCAAAGTGTTTGCTCCAGCTCCAGCCAAGATTATTCCTCTGTTGACTAGTAAATCCAAACAGTGCCTTGTGGGGACAATTAACCAATTGTTTCTTCAATACAAATGAGGCTTTTTCATTTTCATTTTTTTAATGGAACCTTTCATGAGCAAAATATTTCACATGATCCTTGCTCAATACAGCAGCACAAGCTGCTCGGTCCTGCCTCACCCTCAAACCCACCCCCCACCCCGCTTGTTTTGGGATGCATTTATTGCAGTTCTTTATGTTTTGATTTTTTAAAACATCTGCTCATGTCCAAGGCAGCTCCATCGTTGGGACTGCACCGTGAGTCATTGTGTTTTGCACACGCAGAGAGAGCTCAGCTGATGTCATGCTGGCAGCCGTTATCCTTTTGTGAGACATTGAGTTTGGAGTAGCTTCCTTGTGGGTGCAAAGAAGGACAAGAGTGCCTTCTCTGATTGCCTCACTGAAAAGAATATCATGGAGATTGGAAAGGTTCAGAAAGGGGCAACTGAAATGACGATGGGGATGGTGTGACTTCCCCGTGAGGAAGGGTTGCAGCATTTGGGGCTTTTCAGTTTGGAGAAAAGGTGAATAAGAGGCGACATGATAGAAGATTATGAAATCATGTGTGGCATGGAGAAAGGGGATGGAGAAAAGTTTTTCTTCCTCTGTTATATCACTTGAACTCATGGGCATTCAGTGAAGTTAGATGTTGGAAGATTCAGGACAGATGAAAGAAAGGACTCATTCACACAGTGCAGTTAAACTATGGAAGACAATGATGGCCACCAACTGGAGTGACTCTAAATGAGCATTGAACAGGTTCATGGAGAAAATGGTTATCAATGGCTACTTGCCACAGTGGCTACACTCTGCCTCCATAGAGGCAGCTATACTTCTGAATTACCAGGTGCTGGAAACCATAGGAGGGTAGAGTCCTCTTGTGCTCAGGTCCTGCTTGCAGGCTTCCCATTGGGGCATCTTGTTGGCCATTGTGAGAACAGGATGCTGGACTAGATGGTCAACTGGCCCAATACAGCAGGCTCTTCTTATGTTTTTTTCTCTCTGTGTGTGTGTGGTCTGCTGGTTCTGAACATGATATACAAAGTTTGGGTGTACATTGCAATTCTGCATGAAGTATAGAATGTAGAACTTTGCTTCCTGACTTCCACTTTTAAAACACTCAACCCAAGTTTCTGGTGAGCTGCGTAATTTTTCTAGTGATCAAGAGGAGAGCTACACTGACATAGTTTTGTTTGATCCTCACCATAACTACCAAAGTCAGAGTTATTATTTCCCTCCTCTAAGGAACTCAATGTAATGGACATAGTTCCTCGCATTCTATTTTATTTTTCACAACAACTCTTAGATGTTGGTTAGGTGGAGAGTGTGCAGTCTAAAGTCCCCTAGTGAACTTCATGGCTGAGTGAGGATTTCAACCAAGGTATCTCTTAGGCCTGGGACATATATCAATATATCTCCCAGGACTGGTATGAGGAGCAGACTGTGATGTTGGCTTCACGCAGCAGTATATTGCTGGTGAAACTACCACTGCTCCTGAGTCCCTCTGCTAGCGAGTTCCTCTACCCCATTCTGCCCTCATACTGTCCAGAGGGAGAAAAAAGGTGCATCAGTGAGGTACTGATACAACTTGTTCCTCCCTCTGCATCTTTAAACTGCTTGGCTGAGGAGTGTGTGGTTGCCACTCCCCTCAGCTGAGCAGTTAAAGGATCCCCCAGCCTGGCACAGGCTCCCGCTCAGGGCGGTGGGAATGGCAATATCAGGGATGGCTCAGCTGGGGATCAGGAGCCTTGTCGCGCCCCAGCTGAGCTGTACAAACAAGGCACCTTGTCCCAGCCCACTAGGTGCTGGGGTGAAACCGCCTCAGCTCCCGCAGTGAGAGCTGCAGCAATTTCACCCAGTGCCTCACAGGCTGAGGCCAATGCAGCTTGTCTTTTCATGGTATATCGCCAGACCGTGATGTTTGGCTGGTGATATACCGCGATGTTGAAAAGCTGATACTGCCAAGCCCTAGTCTCTCTGGTCCAAATGCAACATTCAAACCACTACACCACACTTCCTTTCAAATGATCATATGCTACCTGGTGGAAACGTTAAATGATAATCCCTTGTTGTGATGGCTTGGCTGGTTAGAGGATAGAGAGAGGTGTGAAGAAACGGGCCTATTGCGCAGAGGTAAAAATTATATTTACTGCTCCGGCCACTTCTGCCTCTGATTGACATGTTGCCTTCAGAATGTGGTCCTGAAGGAACTGTTGCCCTGAGGTTGGAAAAGTGCTTTTTCTCTATGGCAGCAGTCATATTGCCTCACTTTACAGATAGAAAGAAACTGGAAAGTATAAGATCGAAAGGGAGGTGTGTGTCCAACCAGGACTTTCATGGGGTATGAACCATGGATCTTCAAAGTCTGACACACTCAGTGTTTTGGACTATGTTGATATGGAGAGAGCTGATGTCAAGTTTCCAAAATCTGTCATTGTGAGAAACAAACACATTAGTTGCTTACCAACTGATTTTAAAAACAGACACATAAACACACTTTACAGTGACTCAACTGAAGAAATCTCTCTGAATATTTAGCAAGGATCTTGGGTATCTGTCGGCTTCCTCTCTGCATTTGAGGCATAAAATAGATTCATCCCTTGAAGGGGATGCTTGATGCAGTTAAAATAAATTCCTTTTAAATGTCTTGTTTGTCTTGAAGCCTCACAAGTGAAGAAATTAGGGCTGTGCACCAGATTTGGCTGAAGGCCAAAGCCCGAACTCGGGCCAGTTTGCAGAGATCCAGGCTTTGGCCAAGTCTTGTGAAAACCCACTGCAGAACCGTTATTGAACATTACAGTGGTACCTCGGGTTACAAACAGCTCGTGTTACAAACACTTCAGGTTAAAGACTCTGCTAACCCTGAAGTAGTACCTCAGGTTAAGAACTTTACCTCAGGATGAGAACAGAAATCGCGCAGCAGCAGGAGGCTTCGTTAGCTAAAGTGGTACCTCAGGTTAAGAACGGTTTCAGGTTAAGAACGGACCTCCGGAATGAATTAAGTTCATAACCAGAGGTACCATTGATTGTGCAAGGCATGGAAGAGGTGAAAAGAGAAAAGATTTTCTCCTTCATAATGCAAGAACTCATGGACTAGAATCCATGAAGGTGGAGGTTGGAAGATTTCAGGACACGTAAAAGGAAAGATTCTTTACACAGTGCAGAGTTAAACTGTGGAACTCTGAAAGTACACAAGGAAACCACCAACTTGGATGGCTTTAAAGAAGGATTGGGCAAATTCATGGAGGAGGAGAAGGCAACCATGGCTACTAACCACAATGGCTATGTTCTCCCTTCATTGTTAGAGGAGAAATTCTTCTGAATATGAGTTGCTGGAAAGAACAGGAGGGGAAAGGGTTGCTCTTTCACTCAAGTCCTGCTTGTGGGTTTCCATTGGGGCATCTGTGAGAACAGGATGTTGGGCTAGATGGGTCACTGGCCTGATCCAGAAGGCTCTTCATATGCTATCTTGGGTAGGAAGTAGAAGCTTGTGCTGAGCACACATTTTTCCAGCAGAGAAATGTGGGTGCATTCAAAACTGTTAAGGATTGACCTCTCCACTCACCAGCTCACCACAGGGAGTGCCCTGGAGAGGCAGCACTCAGCAGGATTGGATCACCAGCTGGTGAGCAGAGGGTTCAATCCTGCAGGTGTCCAGGGAGGTGGAGGCACAGCATCTCCTTCCCCTTCCCAGTCACATTAATTAGGAGTTTAAAAACCCTGATTAAGCATTAGCCTTGCCAGTGAATGATTTCAGGACTGGATCCAGGTAGATCTGGGTGTTCCCTCAGTCAGGGCAATTTGGGAACCTGGATCGAGTTGGATGGACTGTGCACCATTCTAGGTGGGGGGGGGGGATTTATACCCTTTATTCCTTTGAAAGTGCTTGAAATAATAGAAGTGTAGTTTAAACTGTTTAAAACTTACTATTCCCATCCTGGGTTTCATTCCCCCACTAATCTTTGGTTTTAGTACCTTGTTGCACCATTATTATGATATTGTTTTTAAAAAGCTTCTCTGTTCGGCCCCAGAGAAGACTTTCTCTGTGCCCAGACTGGGATTAATCTCTTGTCTCTTACGTATTTCGCAACCTGGAAAAATGAGAATTACAGATCACACTGAATTAAAATATCTTTTGTTTTGGCCAGGCAGCTATTTTAGCTGTGGAAAATGTGAAGTTGCTGGCTCCCCCACTCCCACCCCCCGCAGTTGCCTGGAAGGTTTGATATCCAGGAAATTAAGTACAGTAAAACAAAACAAAACAGAAGCAAAGGCCTCTGGGATGGTTCATCCACCATTCTGCCCTCATTGCTCCCAGTAACATTTTTGGGAGGTCAGGTTTAAAAGCTGGATACAAGGCGAGGTGGAATGAGGTTGGGCTGGATCTGAGGCTGTGCTTTGGGGAATACCGAGCTCTGAATATGCTTCTTTAAGAAGGATATTGATAAGCTGGAAGGTGTGCAGAGGCGGGCAGCCAAGATGATAAAGGGTATAGAAACCAAGCCTTATGAGGAATGGTTGCAGGAGTTGGATATGTTTAGCCTGGAAAATAGGAAACTGAGAGGAGATGTGATAGCCATCTTACATACATACATCCATGCAACATTTTATTTTTATGCTGCCTTTCCATAGTTGAGGCATGTTCAAGGTGGCTTACAACATGAAAAAACTCTTAAAAGTTGTCATAAATAAAACATACAAACCAGATCAAACGATTTCCACATAAATCATAATAAGATCTAAAATAAAGGTGCAAAAAATTAATAGCAATAATAGCAACAACCCTCCCAACTAAAGCACCTTGAGTCTGTTCAGCAGCCTCAGCTTTTGTAGCTGGAGTCATTCGGGGCCCCGCCAGGCCAGGTGGGAAAAGGTCTACAAGGCAGGAAGCTAGTCTTCCAAGACTTGCAGCCAAGTGATATATATCTGAGGGGCCATCACTCGGAAGTCAGAGCAAGCTTTTCCCCCTGCTGCTCCAGAGGGTAGGACCTGAACCAATGGATTCAAATGACAAGAAAGGAGGTTCCAGCTAAACATCAGGAAGAACTAAGTGCTGTTCCACAGTGGAACAGATGGCCCCTGAAGCTGGTGGACTTTGTTGGAGATTTTTTCCACAGAGGTTGGGTGACTTATGTGCCAGGGATTCGTTAGCTATGCATTGCAGGGGGTTGGACTGAGTGGCCCTTGGGGTCCTTCCAGCGCTTCGATTCTAAGTTGCTCCAGCCAAGAACAAGCCGGAGCTGAGACCTTTCTAAAGGGGGGGGGGAGAGTTGTATCCAATACTAGATCTACTCAGAGTAGACCCATTGAATTCAATGGGCATGACTAGCTTAAGCCTATTAGTTCCAATGGATCTACTCTAACAGGGCTAAGTTAGTCACACCCATTAAATTCTGAGGATCTGAATAGGGCTAGCACCGGATGCAACCCATTAATTCCACATTTATAAATAATGTGATTCCTGCATTGCAGGGGGTTGGACTAGATTATCATTGGGGTCTCTTGCAATTCTATGATTGTCAACCAGGCAATGTCCAGGTAGAACAGGCCCCTGAGCCTTAGTGTGCTTTGAAAGAAACATTAGCCCTGGAGGAGAGCAGGTGAGCCTGTATTGCAACCCCCCCCCCCAGGAGTTGCAGGCGGTGTAAGCTGCCTTACTTTTATCTGCTTAGCAGGTATTAAAATATCCCACAGGTTGATGTGACAGTGAAGCAGCTCCAGAGAAGAGGAATTCATATTCAGAATGTATTTTTTCTAATGCTGTATTGCAGTGGGTGTTGGATTTTCCTTTTTTAAAAAAGGAGATAATTATTCTCCATGTGGTAGAAAAGATTGGCACAGGACGGGTGTCATCAGAGTTAATGGGAAACGATGACTCTTTCAGCTCTGCCCGTAATCCAGCTGCATTGCCTTTTATGGCTTCAGCTGGCCTTTAATTGAGTGTTCGTTGTAGGTATGAGTATGGTAACCTGGCTAAGATACTCTGAGTAGATCTACCAAAAATTATGGGCATGACTTAACTGAGACCCAGAAATATCAGAGCAGAAGTTAGACAACCCAAAAAATGTTCCCCTTTCCAGTTAGGGCTGGGGTGGCCAATGTGCTGCAACTCCCATCATTCCAGACTAACATCTGGAGGCAGAGGTGTAGTGGTCCAGGGTCATAGATCCATTGCTGTTTCTGAAGCTGGGTCCCTGCCTCCTAGAGCTTTCCAATTACCGGTAATATGTCATTGGAGCCCATCAGAATTGAAAGGAGGTGAGTCAGCCACTGAGGATGGGCTCCTAGGGTCACTCTGAAAAAGGTGGGTAGAAAGGACACTTGAGGAGTTGTGTTTGCTCCAAAGCTAAGTGTTTAGGGACATTGAAAACATAAGGGGCTCCAGTTTCAGCAGAATGGGGTGCAAGTTCTGTTACATACAATGGAACTTCAGAAGATAATTGGAGTACAGTGGTACCTCTGGATGTTAATGGGATCCGTTCCGGAGCCCCGTTCGCATCCTGAAGCGAATGCAACCCACATCTGCGCGGGTCGCGATTCGCCGCTTCCGCGCATGCGTGTGACATCATTTTGAGCATCCGTATGTGCAAGCAGTGAAACCTGGAAGTAACGCACTCTGTTACTTCTGGGTCGTCGCGGATCGCAACCCAAAAATACTCATCCCAAAGCTACTTCAACCCAAGGTATGACTGTACTCCAAATCATTTGTCCATGTACATGCACAGATGATAATATACCTAGCTGAAAGGCAACATGGGGAGATCTTCACTGATCATTGCAATGTATTCCTGCTGCTGCTGCTGCTGCTGCTGCTGCTGCTCCTCCTCCTCCTCCTCTTCCTTAAATTTTAAGAGCATTGTATAGTGCATGGGTAGGCAAACTAAGGCCCGGGGCTGGATCCAGCCCAATCACCTTCTAAATCCAGCTCGTGGACGGTCCGGGAATCAGTGTGTTTTTACATGAGTAGAATGTGTCCTTTTATTTAAAATGCATCTCTGGGTTATTTGTGGGGCATAGGAATTTGTTCATTCCTCCCCCCCCCCAAAAAAAAATAGTCCGGCCCCCCACAAGGTCTGAGGGACAGTGGACCAGCCCCCTGCTGAAAAGGTTTGCTGACCCCTGGTATTGTGTTAGAAGGTTGTATAATCTTAGAAAGATGGCATAGCTGGGTGGAGTGGAGGGGTGTGGCTGGGATTTGCCACCACACTACTGCCTGGAGGGCACCATGTTGGCTAGTTAAGAGAAACAAGTTGCTGACCCAGAAAGTAATGTGGCTTGGAAGAGAATCTCATTTAAAGTATACATATTTTAAAAATGCATTGTAAGGGGTTGAACTAGATGGCCCTTTGGGTCCCTTCTAACTCTACAATTCTATGATTCAATGACTGGGGATATAGAAATAGGTGGGTTATACCGAGTTGGTTTTTTTGAATTGGAAAAATAATACCGTTGCAGAAAATGATAATGCTCATACATATTTCATAATATTCAATTTTTCATAATGAAAGTATTGAAATAATGAAATACCATGGCCGTTAGGTTACCAGTTAAGGTCCTTTTAAACAAATTCTCAGGTTAAAAATGAAGCCGTGAAACAATTAAAAATATATGAAAAAATATTTGTTCAAGAAAATATAATGACAAAAGGATTAATGTCATATTTGTATAAATCTATTATAGAGGTTCCATTTTGCCCTCAGCAAAATTTGGGAAGCTGTGGGAATTGAACAGGAATAAAAATCGAAGAAGCGGCTATGGGTAAAAACCCCTATATAAATCTATATGGGCAACAACAAAATAAAGAGCACTTAAAATTTTGCACAACTGTTAACAGTGGTACCTTGGTTTTCAAACTTAATCTGTTCCAGTAGTCCGTTCGACTCACAAAACCATTCGAAAACCAAGGCGTGGCTTCTGATTGGCTGCAGGAACCTCCTGCACTCAATTGGAAGCTGCGGAAGCCGTGTCAGACATTTGGCTTCCGAAAAACACTTACTTCCAGGTTTGTTGCATTCGGGAGCCGATTTGTTCGGGAGCCAAGCCATTCAAGTACTGAGGTATCACTGTACTTTACATCAAGACGCGTATTCTATATAAAACCGAACAGTTATCCCATGTGTTTGAGAGGATGTCCCATTATAAGGACATATCAGCATATGTGGTGATAGTGTCCAAAAATATAAATATTTTGGTAAAATGTATTTACAGAAATGTCTTTAATTAAAAGCATTTCCGATTACTTCAGGAATAGCTCTACTTCATTTGTATAGTCAGGATATGCTGCAAATTAGAAATAAAGAGCTCATAACACATTTATTAACCGCTACAAGAACAACCATTGCCAGGACATGGAAATCATTGCAATTATTAACTGTGGACCAATAGTATAATGCAATTTGGTTAACAGTGTTATTGGAAAAACTGACACAAAAATTAAAATTAGCAAGAGGCCAAAAGAAACATGGCTATTTTTATGCAGTTTGGTATTATTTTATTGATTATACGAACCATGAGGCATACAGCAGAACAGTACCTATAGTTTACACCGTTACACTTGCATGAAGCATGTTTTAATTTTCTTCCTTACTTCCTATAAATTCCTATAAACCCCTATAACTTAACATTGTTATTGATTCAAAATACCTTTTATTAATGGTCAAAAATCTAAGCATATACATTATTAAACATCATTTAACACAACTTGATAATATATTGAGAAACGTTTATCTGAGTGTATACAGTTTTATTTTAAGTCTCATTTTGTGTAACTTGCATATCATATGTCTAAATGTAATAAATATAGGGCAAACAGGTGTACACACGTTTTTGTCTCAGTACAGTTCCTTAATAACTCTTTGCTATGGTTTTACAACAGCACTTTCATGACGGCAGAAAAGCTCAGCAGCACATCGAAACTTGCTGGAAGCAGCTTGAATCGGTGAGTTAAAAAAAGCCCCCCTCCTGACGCTGGTGGGTCTTACGCAGGGGTTTCACACAAGGAAGGGTCTCAGACAATCTCCACGAGGTCCAGGAACATTCTTTCCAGAAGAGGCAAGTCAAGTGGGTTAGGTGTTGTGTTCCTGAGCCATATCTTATTTTATTTATTCTTTATTTCACTACATTTATATACTGCTTGATTGCAGTTTTGTGAGGAGCAAAACATCAAAATCATAACTGAAAGCCCATTTCAAGCATTCCAAGATAATTAGTGAAAAGAGATTAAAACACATAGCTTTCTACATAAGCTTGCTTAAACAAAACATTTTTTTGAAAAGGATACAGCAATGCCTGGTGTCAAGAGACAGGGAATTCCTTGCTCAAACCTTATTCCCTCCCATTATTACTATTATTGTTATTGTTATTTACATTTGTATCCCACCTTTCCTCCAAGCAGCTCAAGGTGGCTTAGATAGTTTTCCTCCTCCCCATTTAATCCCCACAATGACCCTGTGAGGTATGTTAGACTGAGAGGTCACACCCAGCTGGCCCAAACTTCATGGCCTAGTAGACGGGATTCGAACCCTGATCTCCCAGGTTCTAGTCTGGCCACTCTAACCGCTATGCAACACTGCCTTTCCCTTAACAGAGTAAAAGAAGATTTGAAAGGGACTGCAAAGAAGCGGACAGGGCACAGCAGTATTTCGAAAAGATGGACGCCGATATCAATGTAACAAAAGCAGACGTCGAAAAGGTAAACAAAAAAAAAATGGAGGCAGGAGATTTGGGAACTTTCTGCGAAGAGGGATTACATGTTATAAACCACTTGGGAGTCGTAGTTCTGTGAGGGAAATAGGGGTGCTTCCTATCAACTTTCTGCGCCCAGGATTCTTTGGGGGAAGCCATGACTGTTGAAAGTTGTATGATACTGCTTTAAATTGGAATCATGACAACTGTTAGTATATTTTATTGATTGATTGAGCTCAAGGTGATGTAAATGCTCTCCCCCTTCTTAATTGATTCCCACAACAACCCTATAAGGTAGGTCAGGCTGAGAGGCAGTGACTGTCCCAGGGTCACTCAGTAAGCTGAACCCTGGTCTCTCCCAACCACTACACCGTACTGGCTGTCAGAACAGAGGTCTTAGCTATCATCTCACTGTCCTCACAGAGACAGAAGTTGCCCCAATGCTGTTTTAAAAGAAAGTCACACACAAGCTTCATACCTAACTGAGCTCCCAAACGGACTGAGCACTTGCAAAACAGATAACTTCCAGTATGTGTTGGTTACTGCTGATTTTGAGAAAGCCAGGTCCGTTTCTGGTGATTGCATCCATAGCGCTCCTCTGGGAATTTCGATATTTCAGACATGGCTTGCTAAAAATAGCCAGGGTGCTCTTCTCAGCTAGAAATAAACTGCAACAAGGGCTAATCTCCATAACTTTTCTGGAGGAGCAAATTCCAGAAGGCATGTAGCTGCATTTGTCCCCCTATTAGGAAAGCTTGCAGCATTTGGGACTTATTCATGCAGCAATTAATTAAACTGTGAAGCCTGCTGCCACAGGAGCAAGCATTACTGCCACAGGAGGCAGTAATGGGCACAACTTGGATGGCTTTAAAAGGGGTTGGGCAACCTCATGGAGGAGAGGGCTGTCGATGGACAACCTCCATGGTCAAAGCGGGTGTTGGGGTGCATATGCCTATGTTTTTGTTCAAATTATTCAGAACCATGAGGACTAGGTTACTAATTTTAGGCTGTACCTCAAGAGTAAAGGGTCTGCTTTGCAAGAAGGATTTCCCAGGTTCAATCCCTGGTAGCATCTCCAGGTAGGGCTGCCCTTCTTGCTGAGGTAGACTGCCTCTGGACATGGGGGTTTCATTTCAGTACAGTGGTACCTCGGGTTAAGAACTTAATTCATTCCTGAGGTCCGTTCTTAACCTGAAACTGTTCTTAACCCGAAGCACCACTTTAGCTAATGGGGCCTCCTGCTGCCGCTGCGCCGCCAGAGCACGATTTCTGTTCTCATCCTGAAGCAAAGTTCTTATCCCGAGGTACTATTTCTGGGTTAGCGGAGTCTGTAACCTGAAGCGTCTGTAACCTGAAGCGTTTGTAACCCAAGGTACCACTGTATTGTGGTTCAATGACCTTCACTAAGGCCCACATTACTTCCCACTGACCATGGAATTTTGACCCCAAAATGGCCAAAAAGAAATATGGAAAACCCTCTGCAAAAGGCAAACAGGGAGGGGGGAAATGCTCTCTCCTCTGTCTGACCTCCCCACCCCCAGTGGTATCTGGTGAAACAGCTGCCACAAACCAGCAAAACATGAAAAAGTAAGGCTTGTTTAAGGCTGCTTATTAGTTTACAGTACTACATGCAGGTCTGCCTGTTTGGATATCTGAATCTGCGATCTATAGGGAGTTTTGGGTACTAATTCCTTGTGTTTGGATATGTGAATTTTCATATAACAAGTGTTTGGATAGCGAGAGCTGCCTGTACATCCCAATATGGACATGTCTTTCCCCTTGTTAAATTCTTGGCTTGCTGGGGATCCAGCAACTAGATACAAACCAGTCTCCTCCTATGTCACCACATTTCTTTGAAATGCAAAGCGGGGGGGGGGCACTTTTGCTCCCCACACCCTAAATGTAAGCCTGTGCTGTTCGCTGCCAGCTTTAAACTTGCCAGAATCTCTCCCACCCCCAAATACAAAGCTGGACCACAGCAGATTGTCATTCCAAGGAGCATCACAGCTATCAAAACAGTGGCCTGTGTTTTGGCATTTAATTTTGTCAGAAATTATAAATAATGCCAAAGAAACAATTGCTCGTTGTCCAAAATTTCACTGAATATTTTCTAAGATACCAATGAATTGGTCTTATGTATCATCTTGGCAGCTCAAATAGTAATAGCAACTGAATGGAAAACAGCCCAAAACCTTACACTGTGTGCTTGGTGCCACTCAATCTGGAATGTAGCTATAATGGAGAAAACTCTGCATATTTTGAGATTTTGACAAGGACTAGAACCTCCAGGTGCTTTCTACAGGATTTGACATTCCTTTACAACATAGACAACAGAGCCATTATTTTCAAGACAGCCCTCGTCAGAAGCCAGGCAAATCTGGAACTAGACTTTCATAATACTTTGTTAAGGTTTTTTGCATAATACAATAAAAAACAAACTAAACAAAAACAAAAACTGAAAAAAGAAAGGAAAATGCAGAGTCCTCTCTCAAAGGTAGTGCTGAACCCGTCACCCACAGAAAGGGGTGGACCTTCCCATATCTCACCTGGGAACTCCCCTTTCTTCTCCCAGCCAGTCATCACCTTCATGTGTGTATAATCCCAATGATGGCCCAAAGCAGAGGAAACCAAGGAAAATAAAAAAGAAGAAGGAAGATAAAAATCTGGAACTTAACTTGATAATTTGATAACGCTGGTGTTCTTTACCTAGACTTGGTTATTAACCCCACATGCAACGGACTGTACAAACTCCGCAAGCCTATATTATAGGTTTTTCCATCTTTTAATTAGCATTAAAAAATAAGCACTCTACTTCATTTGAGGTTTCTAAGCAGAGGACCGGGTGGTCACTTGCCATGGATTCTTTAGCTGTGATTCCTTTGTTGTACTAGATAACCCTTGGGCATCCCTTCCAACTCTGCAGTTCTATGATTCTGTGATTTATTTGCTGTTATAATTCTTCTCTGTGTCCTATGTACAGTATAAAATGAAATTTTATATATATATATATATATATATATATATATATATATATATATATATATATCACTGGGGTTCTCCACGCTTGTGCAACTAACCATGCCAGTAGCCACTTCTGAATGATGGGCCAATAAAATAGGAACTACACACAGAGAGAGCTGTATTTGCCTGCCTCCCTTTGGGTGCTTTGCCGTAAGCATGTGATGTGGGGCTCATCCTTACATAATTTGCAAGAGCAGAATAGGACATTGTTTAATCAAGGGACTGCTGTGATAGTTTGGGGGAAGAGGGGGAGGCAAGCAGGAGGAGGGAAGCTTGGAGGGGGTAGTTTAGCAATAACCCAGAAGCCGCTCAGCTTCCAGAGGATGATGCAACAGAATCATTTTCTTTCTCTCTCTCTCTCTCTCTCTCTCTCTCTCTCTCTCTCTCTCTCTCGTGTTTATTTAGGAAGTTTTTAGACAGTTGGGAAAAAAGTAGTTCCTTTTCTTTTTTTTTTAGGAAGCTGCCTTGAACAGATTCAGACTGTTGGTTCATCTAGCTCAGTATTCTCTACACTGACGGGCAGCAACTGTCCAGGGTTTCAGGCAGGGGACATTCTCATCTCTCCTGGGACCATCTGCATGCAAAGGAGATGCTCTGCCATTGCCCTATAGTGCTGGAAGGTTCTAGTCCTCATGGTTCTAAAATAATTTTGTTGTCGTTTAGTCGTGTCTGACTCTTCATGACCCCATGGACCAGAGCACGCCAGGCACTCCTGTCTTCCACTGACAATTGAACCAGACAATTGAACAAGTCAAAGCCTTCAAATATCTGGGTATCGTTTTCCAGTCGACCGGGTCCTGGGATGTCCATCAAAAATGTGCCAAAGAAAAAGCTGCTCAAAGCATCAAGATGCTGTCCCGCTTCTTCTATACGAAGGGGGGCAGATACATCCCAGCAGCCCTTGAAGTTTTTCAAGCAAAACCTCTGGCGCAGTTACTGTACGGGGCGCAAATCTGGACGGGGATCCATTGCTCCAGTCTCGAAACTGTCCAGTCCAAATTTCTAAGGCAGATACTCGGTGTCCCCTCCTGTGTTCCAAACGCAGCATTACGACTCGAGGCCTGCCTTCCATCTGTGGAAACTCGGACCTGGCAGAGAACATTTAATTATTGGCTTCGTCTCAATCTGAATCCTCCTGGTCTACTGCCGCTAGTAATGCAAGACCCTCACAAAAGCAAGTGGTTTAAAACTGTGCAGCAAAAACTCCTTACATGCGGTCTGCACTCACAGTCCCTACTATCAATGGGCCTCATTAAAGCAAAGAGTCTAATAGGCCAGCGCCTGAAAGACATTGAACGACAAAACAACCTGACTATTTTAAAGAAACTGTGCCCATGGTATACCTATTTTCCCCCTTCTCATTTTGATTCTCCAGCTTCATATTTGTCTAAACTAACCATCCCAAAATACAGACGTGCCTTTACATTGGCTAGATGGGATGTTCTTCCCTCTGCTGTACTCGAAGGTCGTTACCAAAAGACTCCATTTGAAAAACGACTCTGCCCATGTGGAGATGGTAACACGGAAACAGTGTCCCACGTCCTTCTTACTTGCCCCCTTTATAAAGACCTAAGGAATGAGATTATTACTCCACTCATTCTCTCCAACCCCGGCCGTTCACCAGACATTACACTGTATTTTCTATTATCTGATACGGATAGTCAGATAACAGAGAAGGTCGCGAGGTACATCGAGAGAGCTGCGAAATTGAGGGCCACCATCTGAGTGACAGACCTGTTCACCCGACGGACCTCCTTTTGCCTGTTCTTTTCTTCCTTTTATCCCTATTCTCACTTTTAACTCTTGTACAGCTGTGGCCTGTTGGCTTTGCTAATAAAGTTTTGAAATTGAAATTCCACTGCCTCCTGCAGTTTGATCAAGCTCATGCTGGTAGCTTTGAGAGCACTGTCCAACCATCTCGTCCTCTGTCGTCCCCTTCTCCTTGTGCCCTCCATCTTTCCCAACATCAGGGTCTTTTCCAGGGAGTCTTCTCTTCTCGTGAGGTGGCCAAAGTATTGGAGCCTCAGCTTCACAATCTTTCCTACCAGTGTGCACTCAGGGCTGATTTCCTTAAGAATGGATAGGTTGGATCTTCTTGCAGTCCATGGGACTCTCAAGAGTCTCCTACAGCACCATAATTCAAAAGCTTCAATTCTTCGGTGATCAGCCTTCTTTATGGTGTCTAGCTTAGTACAGATTTTATTTGCTTGGCTCTCTTACCCTCCACATTCCCAAATTCTTCTTGGCCCTGAGACCAGATCTCTTGCTGGCTTCATTCAGAGACGGCTGCTGTTTTTCTCCACCGGCTTGATGACCTACTTTGCGTATTGTCTGAGCCCATTTTTGGAAGTGACACCCTAGCTTGCTTCTCCATGTGTCTGATTACTTTAGTAGAGCGTATATTGTTCCCTTAGGTGTGCAGACACATATTTCTTTGCATCTCTGGGGAGCGCCAACATTGTCCAAAAGTGATGTGTTTGTTTGAATTATATATTTGTTTCTTCTTTTTTGCTTAATTAAGAGCTGTGAGTCATTCCACCTGCCCGAGTGGGTGAATTAAGCGGGGGCGGGGCAAGTTTTTCCTGTGTACATCATCACTCAGTTCATAGTTATAAACTATGGAACTCACTCCCGCCAACCAAGATGGCTTTAAAAGAGCATTGGACAAATTCATGGAGGAAGATAAGACTGTCAGTAGCTGCTAGCCCTGATGGCTATGCTTTGCCTACACAGTTGAAGGCAGTATAATTAATTAATTAATTAATTAATTGTGTAAACTGCCCTTCACCCAAATATCACAGGGCAGTTCAATAAAAACAAGAACTATGACAGAAACAAACCAATAACCCTCCTCCCGCAAATATATTTAAATGTTAATCAGCATTCCCCAAACAGGGAGCCACCACAGAAAAGGCCTATTCTCGTGTTGCTTCCCTTCATATATCACATGGAGGAGGCACATGCAGAAGGGCCTCAGATGTTGAACAAAGAGTCAGAATGGTTTACATGGGGAGAGGTGGTCCTTGAGGTATTGCGGTCCTGAACTATTTAAGGCTTTATAGGTCAAAACCAGCACTTTGAATTGGGCTCAGAAACTAATTGGCAGTCAGGGCAGTTGGGCAAGGATCAGTGTTACATACTCAAGCTGTCTTGGCCCAGCGAGCAACCTGACCACCAAATTCTGCACCAGCTAAAGTTTCCCAGCCTCCTTCAGAGGCAGTCCTAAGTATAGCGTGTTGCAATGAATGCTCCTGAGTTGCTTATTTCCCAACGATGCCTCTGATCACCAGGTGCCGGAAGCCAGTGGCAGGCAAATTCTCTTTCCAGTTTTGCCCTTCCTCTGAGTTCTCCAAGGGTATCTGGCTAGACATTGACAGGAGACAGATGGGGGAAGTAAAAGAACGTTTGATCTAACCCAGTATTTAAATTTGCATTTACAGATGAATCTTAACAAAATCACTGTCTCCAAAACAGTAAAACCTGCCCGCAGGTGTCTGGGAATGAACCTGGGACCTTCTGCATGCAAAGCAGATGCTCTGACCCTGAGCTGTCAGCGGGGAGCACACAGCTTCCAAATTGTTGGGGCTGGTGCTTCTCAGGAATCTGCACAGCCCACTTCCTGGCCTTTATGATGATGGGTGTCTTGGGAAACGTTCCCATCCACCTTAACGCCTCCCCCCCCCCCCACATCTGCACTTGGTAAAGTTGAAAGTGCAAACATTTAACTCCAAGACTTTTGCTTCCTAAACTCTGCTGGAGCGGCAAAAGCTGGCTGGCGGCAGTTTGGGGATATGAGCCTCTCAGCCGTTCTCCTTTTCAAGACCACAGGTTTCTGTTTTGCGTTTCAATTCTTTGCCCATTTTGGGGAAACAGCCTCTCTCTCTCCGGCTCATGAGACTCTCAGAACCTGCCCCCATTTATCTTCCCTTTTTTCCCCCTTCGTCACTAGCTCAAAAGCTGCTCCTGAGCTTTGGATATCCTTATTGGGTCACTCGGTTCTTGGAAGTTTTTGGAAAGCTGGGGGGTGGAAAGGAAATCTTCTTGCAGGAAGCTGCCTTGAACTGAGTCCATTGGTCCATTTAGCTCAGTATTGTCTGCACTGACTGGCAGCAGCTCTCCAGGGTTTCAGGCAGGAGACCTTCCCAGCCGTTGGGGATTGGACCCAGGGCCTGATGCATGCAAAACAGGTGCTCTGATCTACGGCTTTTCCCCTGAATGAAGATCTCTGTGCCCCACCTTGAGCTCCTTGGAGGAGAGGTAGTGCAAATGGGAGTTAATAAATAAAGCCAAGTCTCTGCTTGCACTGACATTTTAAAAGGGGCGCACTTAGAAACCCAAAACAGAGTTTGCAATTGAACAGCGAGAAGAACAAGACGGTATTATAGGAAAGGATGGTTCCTAACAGGAGTTATAGGAAAGGGTGGCTGTTTTTTCTCTCATCAAGCCTCAGTTGGTTAGAGCGTGGTGTTGATAATGCCAAGGTTGTAGGTTTGATTCCTGCAATGCAGGGAGTTGGACTAGATGATCCTCAGGGTCCTTTCCAACGCTATGATTCTTTGATCACAATCTATGATCACATAGGGAGAGGCTGTAGCTCAGGGGCTGAGCCTCTGCTCTGCATGCAGAAGGTCCAGGTTTAAATCTGCAGCCCTGAAGAACCACTGCCAGCCAGCCTAAACAATCTTGAGTTAGATGAACCAGTGGTCTGACTTGGTATTTGGCAGCTTTTTATTTATATCATTAGAAGCCAGCAGCAGTTCTGGGAGCTCCTGACCAGGCATTTAGTGGGTGAGTTTGAGGGGAGGCTCAGAGTGTTTTTCCTCTATTCCAGGGGTCAGCAGACTTTTTCAGCAGGGGGCCGGTCCACTGTCCCTCAGACCTTGTGGGGAGCCAGACTATATTTGGGGGAGGGAATGAATGAATTCCTATGCCTCACAAATAACCCAGAGATGCATTTTAAATAAAAGCACACATTCTACTCATGTAAAAACACCAGGCAGACCCCACAAATAACCCAGAGATGCATTTTAAATAAAAGGACACATTCTACTCATTTGAAAACACGCTGATTCCCAGACCATCCGTGGGTCGGATTGAGAAGGCGATTGGGCAGCATGCGGCCCCTGGCCCTTAGTTTGCCTACCTGTGTCTAATCAGACAACAAATATTGAAACTAAACATCAGGAATAACTTTGTGACGTTCAAAAGTGCCGTTCAAAAGTGGAATGGACTACCTTATAAGGTGGTGGACTCTCCTTCTTTGGAGGTTTTTAAGCAGAGGTTGATCTGTCATGGAAGTTTTGGTTGAGATTCTTGCACTGCAAGGGTTTGGATTAGATGACCCTTGGTGTCCCAACTCTACGACCATGTGATTCCACTCTGAAACTCAGGCTAAATAGCCTTTCCCTTTTTATGCCCCCCCCCTCGACTTTACTGACCTGAAAGACATTAAATTGGACTGTTCCCCCCTCCCCTTTTTTTGTTCCAACACCTTTAAAATGGATCCAAGTCCAGCTAAATGTCAGTTTGGCGCTTTCTTCTTGCACTCCCTTTAACAGCAAACTCAAGTTGTGAGGTGCCAACGGAAATAGAGGCAAAACACGATTGGCAAATAAATTTTGGGGTGGAGGGAAGTGTTGTCAGCAGGTTCAGGGAAACAAAAGTCTTTATGGAGGAGGAGCACCAAAATTCTCCTCCATGGATTTTGGTGGTGAAAAGGTCAAATGCAGTGGGAATGTAAGGAACTGCCTTATACTTGTCTGTCTCTAGCTTAGTATTCTCCACGCTGTCTGGCAGCAGCTCCCCAGGGTTTCAAGCAGGAGCAATGAGTCACACAGAGCAGCAACAGGGCTGCCTCCCCGTCTCCACCCCTTGCTGGTATTTCTTCAGCATCAATTGAAGCCCAGAGGCAGAGGCTGTGCAGAAAAGACAAGGAAGGCCCGGGGCAGGTCCGATACAGCGAGGCAGCAGGGAACCTCTTCTCTCTGGCTGGTATTTCTGCAATATCAGGAAGCATCTGAATGATCAAAGAATCACATCCTCTGAAGCCCAGAGACAGAGGCTGTGTGAGAAAGGCACAGAAGGTACAGGGCAGGGTCCCACACAAGAGGCAACAGAGAGTGCCTCCTCTGCAGGAAGGCTCCTACTGAGTCGATCCATTCCATGTGATTCAAATGGCTGCTGTCAGCCCGTCCAGAAAATCTTTGCACAAATATTTTCCCCTATCAATCCCTTTTGTTTTAGCATTACCCGAACTCCTGCCTTGGCTAGGATTTTTTCACCCTGGAGCCTCCTGTTTTTCTTTTTGTGCAACCTACTTAATGTTTTCTCCCCAGCTCTTCTCCCATCTGTTTCATTTTGGCTCTCTTTCCCTGCTCGCCGCCGGCATCTGAGCTGGGTTTTTCTCCTCCCGCCTGTGGCCCAGATGCCCTCTCTTCCTGTCTCTGCCACAGAGTCCTTTCACCAGAGCCAAAAACGCGTGAGGATAAAGGTGAAGCGAGTGGCTCTGAGCGCCTACAGAATTATCAGTTGGAGGCTGCTCCATCGGAGCATGTTGTGCACTGCCCCCCCCCCACTCTGCCCTCAGCCAGCCCTTATCTACTTGTCTTCTTACAACCACTTAGATACAGCCTTTCTCAACCTGTGGGTCCCCAGATGAACTACAACTCCCATCACCCCTAGCTGGCAAGGCCAGAGCACAGGGATGATGGGAGTTGTAGTCCAACAACATCTGGGGACCCATAGGTTGAGAACCGCTGGCTTAGAAGGTGACTCTGCCTGCCATTGGCTCTGGCGCCACCTACTGGTGGCCTCCTTGCTTTCTGCACCACCAGCCCCAAGGAGGCTAAAAGTGAGGAGGGCACCTCTGAGCGTATGTGTAATTATTAGCATCAGCTAGAGTCTAGGTCCAATAGGGCAGTAGCTGGCTGCAGATTGTAACAGAGACATTTTGCAGCGGCTGGGTTGCCCTCCTCCTTTTCTCTCTCCCAGTTAACCTCCTTCTCTAGGCCCTTCCCCTGTGACATCCTCAGAGGGCTCCCCTAGGTCTCAGGTTTGGCCCTGAAATCTCAGTGCTCCTGACCTGGCAACCCTATGCCCCACCACCCTCAGCCGACCCCCACCTGCCTGCTTTCTTACTTACAACCAAACAGATACATTAGTACCTAGGGTTACAGACGCTTCAGGTTACAGACTCCGCTAACCCAGAAATAATACCTCGGGTTAAGAATTTTACCTCATGATGAGAACAGAAACCCTGCGGCGGAGGGTGGGAGGCCCCATTAGCTAAAATGGTACCTCAGGTAAAGAACAGTTTCAGGTTAAGAACGGACCTCCAGAACGAATTAAGTTCTTAACCGGAGGTACCACTGTAGCGGCTTTGCCTGTTATTGGCTATGGCTCCACCTACTGGAGGTCTTCCTGCCTTCTGCCTCACCAGCCCAATGAGAGCCAGCCAGTGTTGATAATTATAGTCAACTACCATTTTGCGTGGGGGTTCCATTCCCCTGCCCCTGTGTGTCGACAGTGCATATAAGTGCTGCCCCCCCCCCCGTTCCCTCCACCCCCATTTCCTCCCTTTTCGTGATATGTTGAGTGACGTTTTGAGTCACTTCCGGGTGTAGCACACATGTATGATTGTGCATCCTTTGGACGCATATTAATCGGTCTTTGTATTAGATTAATTATCTGGTTGCTTCAGTGCATGTTGTTTGTTTAACCCACCTTTTTCTCCAGGGAGCTCAAGGTGGCATACGTTGTTCTCACTCTGCTAGAAAGGGATGTGTGTGTGTGAATGTGTTCAAATGAACCTACAGTATAGAGGTAAAATTTGCATCCATTTCTCTACCCACTCTTCCTTCTGGACCCACCCACCACTGGCATGCGGCCCCTGAGCGGGGCGGAGCGGGGGCGGTTGCCCAGAAGAGAATGAAAAAGGTTCTCCACCCGGGCTCTTAGGAGTGAGGCATCTCCAAGGCTTCTTAGCAGCAATTCAGAAATTTGATTTCCAAGCTCAAAGTTAGCTGGACTTTTCCTCCTCCCACTTCTCCAGCAAAAGACTGTGTTGTTGTACCTCAACCAAAAGGCAGCCTGCCAAAACTGTAGTTCCGCCTCCGAGTAGATAAACAAGACAGGGACCAGGAGAGGCAGACACACAGGGAGGCTTCAAAAATAAACTAATGATAAAAACAGGCAGGGAGTGGGGGGAAGGAGAGGGTTTCTCCACTCCCGCTGAATCACTCTCTCGGCATCTTTTCCTTTCAGCGTTTGCCCAAAGGTTCTTGGCCCAGCGGCAGAGCACCTGCCTTGCATGCAGAAGGCCCCAAGCTCAATCCCCAGCATCTCCCAAGTACTACTGGCTGAAACCCCTGGAGAACCATTGCCAGGCAGTGTAGATAACACTGAACCTGATGGACCTAAGGCAGTATAAGGTGGCTTCCAATGTTCTGTGCATATTATTGTAACAGTAATAAACAATAGGATAATGAAAACATTTCATATTAATAAAAATGCAATCAAATTGAACATACCACTGGTAATCTATAACAAGGACTAACAATAAAGGGGGACTCACTCTTTGCAGGAGGAATTCCATCACATACCAGCAAATTCAGGCTGCTCAATCAAAGCGGATTAGTTGGTTGCCTTAAAAAATGATTGTTTTATTTTATCTTTAACACTGTTTACAGGAGGCACATGGAACACAACTATGGCAATCCTCCAAAATGTGCACTGTATCTGGCAAGCATCATGCACCATGCCAGTGGTATGATACAGGATTAATTCCCCAGGTCACCCAAGTCTCTGAGACTTTTTTCTTTTTCTTTTTCCTCCAGGCACGGCAGCAAGCTCAGCTCCGCCATCAGATGGCTGAAGAGAGCAAAGCGGAATACTCCTCCACCTTACAGAGATTCAACCATGAGCAGCATGACCATTATCATACCCACATCCCTAACATCTTCCAGGTGAGAGCTCCTCTAGCGACCCACTTTCTCCATCTCTTAGGTTATGCCCACATTGTGCGTTTAAAGCACACAGTTTCCCCCCGCCAAAAAAAATCCTGTTTTCCCATCACAGAACAAACTACAGTTTCCGGGGGTAGCCATGTGTTTTAAGTGCAAGGTGCAGATGGGAACTCAGTGACTTATACTTGGTTTTGCTCTGTAATTGTCTTCTGAGCCACCACCTCATCAGGGCAGTTTATATCTAAGATAATTTAACACACACACACACACACACACACACACACACACACTTTAAAGCAAGACTAAAACCTTAATGAGCAAACACTTATGGTAAAACCCGATTTATCCAGCTGGAAAAGCCTGCATTCAGCTGAGGCCTACTCAGAGTATACCCATTGAAGCAAATGAACTGGAGCTAGCCATGCCCATTAGTTCCAGTGGGCTTACTCTAAGGAGAATCAACACTGGATCTGTCCCAGTGCAAATGGGCTAACCTAATTGAACGGATTGTCCTTGCAAGGGCTGATGGGAGTTGTAGTCCAACAATGGCCAACGGGCACCATGTTGGTTATCATTATATATTCAGTTCTGTATGTTGCTTTGCCTGCCACACTCCATGATATTGGCTGTCAGCAGTGGGGTGGGGCAGTGCTGGAATGGCGACACTCTGACTGTTCCGTGTCTACTGCTTTGAAACATCTAGCCAAGGCCACAGTGGCATGGATATCTGCTGCTGCCCTCCCCCCCCCCGGGGGGGGCATAGTGGCTCTTCCACTTGTCTAGGGCTCAAGTAGCCCCTTGGTGGTGGTGGAGGAGATTGCAGGGTGGTTGGATGAGCCCATAGCTATTGTTCAAAGGAGCTGGATGGTGACATCATCGTTTCTCGTTCCGTTGCCACCTCTGTTCTGCAGCTGTGAGATGAGCAAAAAATTTTTGCATTGTTATGGGGTGGGCTGGTGTCAGCTGAAAACAGGAACAGCACCCCCACCCCCACCCCAAAGCATGTGCTTGAATTTGATTTTGCAAGTCTCAGGCCTCAGTAATGTATGAACTGCATCAGATGCATTATCCTTCAAGGCTGAACGTTCGCTGCTGATGGTTGTTTTTAATGTCACAGACTTAATTCTGTTTGTGGATGTCACCTAATGGCCAATCTGCAGTGCCTAGCCTGGGAAATAGGCTTCTGGGCATGTGCAGAGAAGATGTCTTGCAATCACCTCAGGAGGTTGGACTGCCCAGCTGCCTTGGTTACAGCTGAAATGGGCAATTGTTTCTCCCATTTACAAATAGATTGTTTGCTTGTTTTCCCAACAGTGTGTCATGAAATGATTAAGAACATCAGAAATGTAAAGTAAGGGCAAGGGGGAACCAAGCAGCTGCATGGAAATCTTCAGAATAAAAGTATTTTCTGGGCTTAAAGATGGACAGATCAATCACCCTTAAATACGGATGAATTTTTATGAGGACCTTTTCTTTTTTTAATTGCAAACTGATACAAAAATGTGGAAGACTGAACTTAAGACTGGAAGAATGGGTGAAACCTTTGTTGTGAATTGAAAAATGATAAACTGAATTGATAGATTCTCCTATCCTAAGTTAGCCTGATTTTTGCCCACTTTGTGCAATGGGTTAGACAAACCTAGAAGGGATTAGCTTAGTGTAATGTCTGAACATGGAAACCTGGGGCTTATCCTTTTTGCCCTACCTTTTGCCCCGTTTTTTCCAGAGAGAGGTCTGCGATGTAATACTCTGTGTCTGAGTGTTTGTTTGCCCAGAGCTTTCCCTGTGGAAACCCACTCTTTAAAGCTGAATCAGAGCAAACACCAATTCTAGTTTCCAGCAGATTGATGTTTGCTCCAATTGAGCTTTAAAGAGCGGGTTTGCATGGGGAAAGCTCTGGAGCCCAAAAAGGGGGAGGCACACAGCAGTGCTTTAAATTGCAGACTGCCTGAAAAGAGCAGAGGAAAGTTGTGTGGATAAGCCTCTGGCTTGCTTCCCCCTAGCAAGGCACGATTGCTAGTCAGCTTTAACATCTATTCGGTTTCAGCAGCATTTCCTTCACCTCTGCAAGAACCAGGCATATTTATTATTTATTCATTTGATTATTTATTTAGAGCATTTGTACCCCCTCTTCAGCCAAAAGGGCTCCCAGGAGTGGCTTATGCACAGTCAATTAAAACAAGACCACCTCTTTGCTCAGGCTTATAATGTATTAAAACAAAAAACAAAAAAACATGACACAGAAGGGAATGGGCAGGGAGGTCAGAGGAGAAGATCATACCCAAGCACCAGTTCTTAAACACCTGTTCTGACAGTAATCACTTGGCACAGGCTGTAATGTGAGCAAGCTGCCCCACCTCCTGGCTGGGAACCTTAAGAGGAGGAGCTGCTATTTAAGTACCTATTCTTGCTCCCTCTTAACATTTTTGTGCAGAACAATTTGTTGCCTTTAGGGGAGGAAATTGTATTCATTTTAATAACCTTGAAATATTAGTTCAATTTGTATTGTATTGTATTTGCATGGCTATGTTTGTGTCTGTATTTGTGTTGGGATGCTTGTTTTGGCCAAAAGGTGGCATATTAATAAATAGTAACATAACATAAGGGACGCGCATGGCGCTGTGGGTTAAACCCACTTGCTGATCAGAAGGTCGGCAGTTCAAATCCCCGCAACAGGCTGAGCTCCTGTTGCTCGGTCCCTGCTCCTGCCAACCTAGCAGTTCGAAAGCATGTCAAAGTGCAAGTAGATAAATAGGTACTGCTCCGGCGGGAAGGGAAACGGCGTTTCCGTGCGCTGCTCTGGTTCACCAGAAGCGGCTTAGTCATGCTGGCCACATGACCCGGAAGCTGTACGCCGGCTCCCTCGGCCAATAAAGCGAGATGAGCGCCGCAACCCCAGAGTCGGTCACGACTGGACCTAATGGTCAGGGGTCCCTTTACTTTTTACCTTTAACATAACATCACAGTTCAGGGGCAGGAGGTGGAGCTGGGCTTGGCTAACAAAATGAGCCCTTCTGAGGTTATCTGATGGGGTGGCTGAGGGAGAAGAGGCCTGGTGCAGCTAGTTCTCCAGCTTATTGTTTTGACAACCAGAAGAAAAACATTGAGTGAGCTTTATTATTATTATTATTATTATTATTATTATTATTATTATTATTATTGGAAATCTGGAAAATCTATATAGAAAATCTATCTGTGGGTCCTTCTGGGAATTATGTCATTGCCCTGACCCCAACCCTCTGGTGGGTTGAATTTCAAAAAGAAACATGTTTTTTTTTGAGTTGGCACTGAGCAACTCAGTGTCCTATCAGGCTGCAGGTCATAGTCATGGAAATATGTGGCTTTGATTCGTATCCTTCCCCATGCTTGTTCTGAATCCTGTTTTGCTGTGGGGTTAACCCTTTTTTGTTTTTAATTGTCCTGCAAAAGGTATCACCCTCGTTTCTCCTTTTTGCCTCAAATCCTATCAGCAGTCATCACTTGAGTTTGTTATTTTGAGGGAGCGATGACAATGTTGGCCGACCTTGCAGGATTGTTAGGAGGGTTGCAAGCGAGATAACGTACATGAAAAGTTTTTCACGCGTTGAAGCGCTGTATTAATGCCGATTCTTACACTTGCAGAAAATTCAAGAAATGGAGGAGCGGAGGATAATCAGGATAGGCGAATCCATGAAGACCTTTGCGGAGGTGGACCGGCAGGTGATCCCTATCATTGGGAAATGCCTGGATGAGATAACAAAAGCAGCTGAATCCATTGATCAGAAGCATGTGAGTTCAACGTTCAATGTTTCTTTTTAAGAAACACGGCTGCTGAATTCTCTGCCAAATTGGTTTTCAGGGATGTTTGACTCAGATACCTGAGTTGTTTCTTTTAGGTATGATTGGTGAGGAAATAAAAAAACCAGATCAAACCTTTTTCCAATATGCGACAGCTGCGGCGAGAATCCTAATTGCACAAAAATGGAAATCCCCCGATATGCCTACGATCGGAGAGTGGCAAGTGAAATTATATCAATACATAGAATTAGCGAGATTAACACAGAAATTAAGGCAAAATAACACTACGAAACTTAAAGATGAATGGAAGAAATTTTTAATTTATGTTGAGAATAATATGGGTATCAGTAATACAACAGCAGAAGTTAATTAATACCGTCGATGTTAAATACTAGTGTAAGTTCTACTGCAAATGTTATGTGTTGACTGTGTAATCCTGGACCAAGTTGAACGGAAGTCTGTCTTTTTACTGTTCTATTTTATCTGTTTTCTTCGTTTTTCTTTTCTTTTTTATTCTTCTTCGGAGTGTCTTCTTCTTTGTAATTTATCTTTTGCTTATTGTTTTTTCACCTTTTATTGATACGTACATATGTATCTGAAGTTGATATGTAACGTGAAGCTTTTTTCTAATAAAATAATAAAGTAAAAAAAAAAAAAAGGAAACAGATGTGGAAATATGGAGAATAAGATTGGAAAAATGAAAAACTGAAAGAAACTGAAAATGACAGATTCACCCGTCCCTAGTAATCAAACTAGTGTCAAACAGCTTTTCAGAATCTCAGGCAGAGGCCTTCAGGTCCATTTACCTGAGGATTACGCATGGGACTCTGTGCATGCAAAGCATATCCAACAGTTTGGGTCCAGAATATCTCCACCTGATCCCTTATATCCCTGCCTGGACCCTGAGGTCTTTTGGGGAGTTTTTGTGGTTCAGATTCACAGCTGGTATTCACCAGGAGCTGTGCTGCGTTCAGTATTGTGAGCAAAATTTTGTGGACCCCCCCCCCCCAAATGAGAAAGGCTCCCTCGTTGTTAAACTTCCAGTACCTACTGGATATTTTTCTCTTTTTTATTCCTGCAGACATTTTAATGGAATTCTAATGTTTTCACTCATTTTAGACTTTCATTGTATTGAGTGTTCTTTTACTTCACTTAGAGATGTCTGTAACTAATTGGTATGTAAATTGCAGAAATAATTCAAAAATACCACTAAGCCATGAAGCCCTTTTATTGAAACTCATCTTTCTGGGGAATTCAAGGGCTGTGAGATTTCCAAGACAGACAATCCCAGGAGCTCTGAGTTTCCATCAGAGGAGTTTCACGTCACAAACTTTTTTCAAAAAAAGTGAGTAATACTGCATTCTGGCAACTAAAATCCTCTGTGCATCATTGGGCTGGTTTGCCAGAAGGTGCTGCTGCTGAGCTGGTCTTCTCTGCTTGAGCACCACTAGTGGTTGGAGTGTGGTACTGCATCATCTAGTCCAGTAGCCATCATGACACAAGTAGACCAATAGGACTCCACCTGGATGTACATAAGCACTCAGACCGGCTCCTCACTTTGAGTTTTTATGAAGGCTGACCTGCTTTCAGTCTGTGAACCTACCGGCCAGCTCTGCCTCCATATTGACTGTGTACAGTGTACTTACTAGTTCTGTCTGGTACACCACTTATCAATGGCATTTTAAAAAAACAAAAAACAAATTATCAGCATTGTTTTCTGTGTTGTCCTGATTGTTTCAGGATTCCAAGTTGGTGGTAGAAGCCTTCAAATCTGGGTTTGAGCCTCCAGGCGATGTCGATTTTGAGGACTTCACCCAGCCAATCAAGCGCACTGTCTCCGACTCCAGCCTTTCAAACTCCAAAGATGGGAAGCCGGAGTCCAGATTCAGTAGCAAGTCCAAGAGCAAGTTGTGGCCGTTCATCAAGAAAAACAAGGTACCGGATTATTATTTTCCAGATTTCGGCTTAGTTGTGTCAGTAGCTTTGTCGTTTGCTACTTGTGTGTTACTTTGTAATCCCAGCAGTGAAGACTTTTTTCTTCTCTCTTTTCTCTTTCTTTTTCATTAGAAATTAGTTTCTAAGAACTAATAGCCGATGTCTTGTAATTTATTGTAATATTTTTAATTTATTGGATTTTGTTTTAATTTGTAAAGTTTTTTTATGATTTCTATGTACTTTTTAAAAAATATTGTGTTGCTTTTTATTGTTTTTAAAGCTGTTTTCTTCGGCTTGGTTTTGTTTGAGTTGTCATGTCTTTGCCATGGTGGTTTTTAGTTTCTCGTTCAATCCCAAAGAGTTGCTCTCTGCTTTCATTGTCTTATGCTTGCCTGTTGCCCTCTGATCACATCGCTCATCCCTTTCCAGCTAATTAACAACATGCCTGTCTCCTTTACTGCATCCCTGATGCCTGTCTCTCTGTTGCTTTTCCACAACATAACTGAACTCCTGGGATGCAACCTTCTTTTTCTTTTTAAAAACCCACTTGATGAGGTCTTATTATTCTAAACATCTGCTCCAACATATGTACCAACAATGACTGTGTGATGCTGTTAGGCCGCTCGCATTTTGCCATGCTGCACAGTCAGCCTTGTGGACAAGGGTACGAAAGTTAGTAGTCTATAATCTGTTCTTAGCTAATCTGCCCACATGTGTCTGTTAACTCATTGGTTCCACATAAGTGCTAGTTTGCCAGAGCTTTCCTAAATAGCCACGTCTTCTTTGCTCATGGCAGTTGACTTGGGCAATAAGTGTTGGCACACAAGTGCATCAGGCCCCTCCATCTGTGGCCTGGGCAGCAAATGTTTTGGATTACCCTTTGTAACTCATTCTCCATTCATTTACATTTCCTGCCTGCCTTTGTAACTTTATCCCCATTTGTATTTACTGTTTCTCTTTTTTCCCATCGATGCATGAAGGCATGCTGTCATGAAGTCCCATTGCATTCAGGGGGTGTGTGACTAACAGGATCCTTCTGTCTGATCGGATTCCTTTCCTCCTACCAAGTCCCCTGAAGTTCAAGAGTGGGTTAGAGAGTACGCATTTCTGTCTCCTTGACCCTCCCAGCTTTAGGCTATTAGTCGCAAACAGTGCTATTTCAAACTCCCAGTCTTCAGGGAACCTTTCCCCATGCCAGGGTGTCTGTTTAGAGAAAAGGCAAGCAAGAGGTAACATGATGCAGAAATTAATAAAATTATACACATGGCACAGAGAAAATGGAGGGAAGGGGGGGGGAAATTCTCCCCTTCTCCTAGAACTTGTGAGCATCCAATGTAGCTGAATGCTGGAAGATTCAGGACAGATGGAAGAAAGTCCTCCTTCAGGCCGCATAGAGTTAAACTGCGGAACTCCCTTCCACTGGAGGCAGTGATGGCCAACCTGGATGGCTTTAAAAGAGGTTTCCTATGGGAATCTGATTGACCGCTGTCAGACCAAGAGGCTGGGCTAGATGGGTTCCTTTTAGGCTCTTCTTATATAGGTGAACTTGTGGATATGTCACAGTACTCCCACTAAGGAGTCTGGGAAGTAGTCTAGGGCACACTGTTCACACAGAGCCCTGCCCAGGCCCTTGTGGATGGAGATCACAGCCTCCAGAACACATCCAGCCCCTCTCCTTCCTCCCAGATCTCTTCCAGTGAAGAAGTGTGTGATATTTAGGAGTCCCTATTAAGCTTCTAAGAACCAACCTGGGTTTCCTGATGTCGACTGATCCAGCTGGCAGATAACTCCCTCCACACCCACATGGAAACATGAGCCAAGGAATGGGGGATGAATTCAGTCCTCGTTTTAAGTGCAAACTTTCAAAAGTTGAGCTTTCTAAAGCAGTATCCAAATGCAGCCATCATTCGAAATTCATGCCTGCAAATTTTGTGATGCAGTTCTCTGGCTCAAGTAACATGTGAAAAATGTGTGTGCAGTGGTAAAGTGTGCATGAAAATGCATCATTCGGTGAAAGTAACATGCAAAGATGCATTATATTAGAATCATAAAGTTGTAGGGTTGGAAGGGGCCCAAAGTGTCATCTAGTCCAACCCCCTGCAATGTAGGAATCACAGCTAAAGGATCCCTGGCAGATTAGGGCAAATTGCTTTACCAAAAAAAAAAAAAAAGTATTGTCAGAGAAAATTGCCTTAAAAACCATGTGTGTTAAGATAAATTCAAACTAAAATACTGATGAATTGTCATGACGACCCATTATTGTTATTATTATTATTATTAAGAAAGAAAAAAGTCACAAACTGATTTGGAAATGTATGGAAATGAAAAGATAGCCCCCCAAAAAAAACAGAGAAAAGAGAAACACAAAGCAACCAGAATTGACAGATCTACCCATCCCTGCTTGCCCCATCCTCATCTGCCTGCCAGAATTTGATGTAAAGAAATGCACTGAAATTTTTTTTTAATCCTTTGAGAAGAAGGGTGGGGTACAAATTTATTTATTTATTTCATTTCATTTATCTCACACCTTTTCCTCCCAGGAGCTCAAGGGTGCTCTTACATGGTCCTCCCCCTCCTTGTTTAATCCCCATAACAATCCTGTTGGGTAGCTTGGGCTCAGAGGCAGTGACTGGCCCATGGTCACACCCAGTGGGCTTCTTGGCTAGGTGTAGGATTCAAACCATCGTCAACACAGGTCCCAGTCTAGCACTCTTAACCACTGTGACACGCTGGCTCTCGAATAACAAATGAATTAAATAAAATAGGAGCTTTCCACAGTTTCATTTTGCCCGCCATATAAGAATCTCAGCGTCCTGTCATGGCACGTGCGTTTATCCTGTTTGTACCTTTGAGGTGGAGAGAGCTGAGAGGGAGAGGGTGTGTCATTTGCCAAGGCCTCATGGTGAACTTCTTAGCTGTATGAGAGATTTGAAAGTGGGGGCCCCTGGTAGCTTTGCTGTATGACTCATCGTGTTTTCCATAGAGGGAATTCGCTTGTGCTCCGAGATAACAAGTTCCTGATCAATCCAGTTGTATATTCAGGGCTAGGGAAATGGGCTGTGGAAGGGAATCTCCCAATTTTCTTCGCTTCACCCTCTCATCTTGTTTGCATGTGGCATGATGAGGATTTCTGGCAGCGCAGGGTGGGGGTAGGGAATGCCGTGCATTAACTCTTTGCATTGACCACTTACTAAAACTCATTCTCCTCCCCCCCATCACATGCTCCTTTAATAACACAAATCTTTTTTTATTGTTAAAAACAATCACCTTCCCTACCCTTGATCCTTCCCTTTATGCGATATATATATATATATATATACATTTTATTTGGGGGCGGGGAAACCATGGCTTTTTTTATTTTAAAAAAATGCTTTTGAAACGTTGCTTTTTTGCACTTTTGGGTTCATTTCTGTTTGGTTTTCTTTTGCGGACGTGCTTTTTTCTGGGTTTGTTTTGTAACCGTTTTTCCCCCCTTTTTTAATTCTATCACTTCTCCATCTCTTATACGTAGTTTATGTCCCTTTTAACATCCCCCCATCAGCCCCCTCCTCCGCCCCCTTCTTCTTCTGCCTCACCTTCCGCTGTTCCTAATGGCCCCCAGTCTCCCAAGCAGCAAAAGGAGCCCCTCTCCCACCGCTTCAACGAGTTCATGACCTCCAAACCCAAAATCCACTGCTTCCGGAGCCTAAAACGCGGGGTAAGTTTGCCTCTGGGTGTGTCTCTGTCTGTCTCTTTCTTGGGTACCTAAACTGCACATCCAATCATGACTTCTTTGAGTAACTGAATCTGTTTTTCCTACTGCATCCATCCCCCCCTCTTTCTTCCCCGTGTGTCTGTCTATATGTTTTTAATGCATACCATACAAGTTCTCGTCACACACAACCTGCACATTTAAAGCACATGGCTCACCCCCTCTTAAGAATCCTGGGAACTGTACTTTTCCCCTCAACAGGGCCCAGCACCTTCAACAAACTACAATTCCCATGATTTTTTGCGGGGAAGTGCATATTGTATGTACGGAGTGGATGTGACCTCTGAGAAATTTTTAAAAGCTGCTGTCAAAAACTCCCACAATGAAACCACAATGCAAATATGTACCGTATTTTTCGCTCTATAACACGCACCTGACCATAACACGCACATCGTTTTTAGAGGAGGAAAACAAGGAAAAAAATTCTGAATGAAACAGTGGATGTATCATTTTTGTGCTTCATGCTGTGGCCACAGACATGTGATCTGATGGTGAATTTGGGGTAGCTCAATGCAAAGATCCTGAGGATCCATGTGGATCCATGCTTTTTAACCACATTTTTGCACCATTGCAGCCCCAGGCAACAGTGGGTGTGTGATTTTTGGGGGGCAGGCTGCTATGTGATCTGATGGTGAATTTGGGGTGGCCCAATGCAAAGATCCTGAGGATCCATGTGGATCCATGCTTTGTAACTACATTTTAAGTGGGGAGTGAAGGAAAAACACAGAAGGGACAAGAGAGCGTTGTGCAGAGAAGCAGCTGGCTAAGAAAGCAGGAGAGGGATTTTACGGGAGGGAGGAAAGAAAGGCAAAAGTTTCCACAAACCGAAGCCAGCTTTCTCTCTCCTCCTGCATGTTTTCTGGCTGCCTGCGAGGAGCACAGAGAGGAATTACTAGAAGGAAAGACCTCTGCTTTCCCCTCTGCTTGCCTGGAGGGGAGGGGATTTGCCTGCTCTTTGTTCCGTTTGAGCAAACACAGCAACGAAACAGAGGAGGGTGGGCAGTAAGACCCTGAGGCAGAATGCAGGAAAGCTGCAACTTCCTCTTTTCAGGTTTCCCTCTCGGACACAACGCACGATTGATTTTTGCTGATTTTTGTTCCTGCGCTCCCCTAATCGGCTCCAGGGACCCCCCCCCCCACATTCGCTCCATAACACGCACAGACATTTCCCCTTCCTTTTTAGAAGAAAAAATCTGCGTGTAATAGAGAGAAAAATACGGTAGCTCTGGACTGCAGTTGAGTCAACAATCCAAGTGCAGCCAATTTGGAGGTACAACAGAAGGCATGGCATGCAGTGATGCAGCCTTTGCACGTCCAGGAGCATTTTTTATTTCTCGTAACACCCTGAACCTTTAATTGGCAGGACTCTGCCATAGAAAATTCCCCAAAGAAGAGTTTGCACGACTTAAAGGCCACATCTTTAGCCAGGCATTTAGAGCACTCCAAACTACCGTATTTTTGCGTGTATAACACGCCCCTGTGTATAAGATGCCCCTTGTTTTGGGGGACTCAAAATTAAGAAAATGGGGGGAGATTGCCCCTGTGAATAAGGACCCCCCTTTTAACATTATTTTTTAGTAAAAAAAAGCCTAGTCTTATACATGGCAAAGTACGGTACTTTACGTCATGGCTTCTTCCACTAAAGGATCCTGGGAACTGCAGTTTTTTAAGGGTGCTGCAATTTGTTAGGAGGCTCCCATTCCCCTCCAAAAGCTACAATTCCCAGAGTGGTTTAACAATCCCACTGGGAACTCTGGGAATTGTAGCTCTGGGAGGGAAAATAGGGGTCTTCTAACAACTCTCAGCACCCTTAATAGACCAGTTCCCAGCAGAGACACCACCTTGAATAAAACATTTTGAGGACCCAAATGAGCCTGCCCCCAATCCTAGCAACAGATGGGGTGAAAGGTGCCCACCCACCCCACATTTTATCTCCAAAACAGCTCTGTGAGATTGGTCTCAGAAACAACGACTGGTCCAGGGATATTCTGAATTCTTAAAGTTAAAAAGGGACTTGAACCCAACTCTCCTCAAGCCCAAATTTCTAGGCCTCTGGTTGCCTCCTTGCACCTGCCCAAAATCAACAAGGGCTGGCTGCAAAATTATGCATTTGCCTGCTTGGGCATTTTTTTAAGACTCGCCTTATTTCTGTGACAGTAAGTTGCTTTTTAATACTGTGTGTTAATGGTTGTAACCTCCCCTGGAAGCCTTGGTGTAAAGGGCAGATTAACAATAACAACAACAACAGGTGGGGAGCTTTTCTCTCCTACTCATCTGAATTAGGTGCTTCTAGGTTTTTTGGGTTTTTTTAATGATCAGCTACAGCCGCTTCCTCACTCATTCCGGCAGAGCTCCGGGAACCTGCAGTTTGCATTCTCTCTTTCTCTCTCTGCTCCATTCACAAGGGCCGTAAGAAATGATGTCAGAGGGCTTTGCCCAGTCCCAGTTCCCTTGCCATCCAGCAACCCGTTTACAAGTTTACAAGTTGGGAAACAAATCCAAATGTGGAAAAGAAAGAAAAGCAGCAATACCCATCACCGGGGAGGGGGGCTGCCCCCTCAAATATTTTATTGGGGTGAGGGACACAAAGGAGTTGGCACCTATGTTTCCCAGCATCCTTTGGGAGAAGCCATCACTGTTTAAAGTGGTATAGTAATGCTTCAAATGTGCAGATCTTGCTTTAATGCACCACTTCATTCTTTGGTTTACACCTGATGGACTTTCCCCCCTCCTTTTGACTTGACTTGAGTCAGATCATTCCTGTACTGAGTGGGTGGATTCCTTTGCCACCATGAAAGCAAATTGCCATGAGCCAGACTCTGCCAGTGAACAAAACTGACTCTTCATTTGAATTTTTGTGGTTTTCATTCCGTGGAAGTTCTTGATGTGATTTCCCTTTCCTTCTCACTGTGTAATTAACTCTTCACTTCACACCAGGAATGTTACTTGATCATCACCTTGTTTCATTTTATATATGTGTGTGTGCATATAGCCAATAGTAGCCTTCAGTATGTGTAGATATTCCACCTTAATACTCTTGCAATCTAGCTGTAGTGATTCTTTCATCTGTGTTTGTGTACAGTCGGTATATAAGATATATAAATCAAAGTGTTTAGCCTGTGAAATTTTATTTTATGTCCTGGTTTGTATTATTGCAGTTAAATTTCGGTGGGGGAGGGGTTGCCCTTCATATTGTGTACATACTCACTGTTCTTATAAATGGAATGATTTTGCTGATTCATGGGGCTAACTGGGTTCAAAGGGCTGACTTTCCATGTTGTGATCTAACAACTCCACAGCACACTCTTGAGTCCCATCCGTACTGGAAAATATATCCTGGAAATCATGTTCCATCTGGAAAATCATGTGGTCATTCTACTTCAGACCACAAACCCATAATTGAATGTCCTACTGCATCGAAGACTCCCTGCCTGTAGAAAGCTAACAGGGAGGACATTTTTTAATAGGCCTATGCTGGCGTGATAGATGTGTGGATTTTTTGGTATTTAAAAATATATTTATTTACATGGACTTCTCCCTTCTGTGTCTCAGAGTTCTTCTTGACATGCCAAATGGTGAGCTGAATGTACCCTGATGCCTCAGACAAGCTCCAAATTTATGGCTTGCTGTTTCTTAGGAACCTTACGAACAGATGAGCTGTGGAGCATGTGCAGAGGGCGACTTCAGAACAGAGTAGCAGAAAAGGAACCCAGCACGACTTTCCTAACATGTCACAGTACATCAAAGCTGCTTAGAGCTGATTGGGGAACATATCCCTGACTGTTCTCTATACCTCCCCCCCCCCAAAAAAAAAACCTCTTCAGCACAGAGCTGAGGGTTTATTGGTCTGCTCTGAGTAGGACTAACATTGGCTGCATCCATACATTGTGGGTCATCTGACTCTTTTGCCCCAAGCAGAACCTGGATGGTTGAACACTTGAAGATGCTTTCAACTGCATGCATAATTTCAGGATCTGCTTGCAGCAAAGTCTCTTAACTAGAGCAGAAACACCCCCCCACACAGTTTTCTTTTGTTTGATGACAAAAAAAATCCTGCATGTTACCATGCAGGGAAGATTTGATATTCTATATCCACAGAGGAGTTCTGATTATTTATTACCCCCCCCCCAAGTGATTTGACAACTCTGAGGCTGGAGAGGTGTTTTGGGGATTTTGCACTAACTTCAGTCTTTCGTTTCACCCACCAGGAAGGCATTAGAGCTGAGTGGTTAGGTTTTCAGTGTCGATTTTTGGAAATCCAAATCACCAGAATGCGAAAATGCATCAGATTCCTCGCCCGCAAAAAATAAAAGTTTGGTTTGGTTCTACAGCTTACCCATTTCCCACAAAGATAAAGCACTGTGGGGCCCCAGGCAGAGACATCCTCACAGCTTAGCAAAATGATCTTCTGATCCGTCCATCTCCAGGCACCTGAATTTCCTGCTTTATCTTTTCCAATAACAGGTGTGGCTTTCTGGGTGTCCCTCTGTGGGGTCAGATCCAGGGTAGTCAATGTGGTGCCTTCCAAATGTCCTTGTGGTGTAACCACTGGTCATACTGGGTTGTATTGAAAGCGGTGCAAAGTCAACCTCCCACCAACACAACAATTCCCGCTGACTCAACTGGTCTCCCTCTGCACACACTCTGAAACTGATTCTGTTTTTTGCTGGGGGTGGGAATCCTTGTGTTTTTGGGGTGCACAAGTTGGGTTCCACCTGACAGTTGGGAACTGATGGGCGCTGTAGTGCAAACATCTGGAGGGCAGCACATTGGGTACCTCTGCTGTGTTAGATGATAATGTGGACGTCAGACCTAAACAGAGCTATCTGTTTATTTTTGCTGTAGAAGCAGTAAATGCAGAAGTCTATTTTCCCCCCTTTCCCCTCAACCCCTTTTAATCCTTGTGTTTTTCTCTTGCTGACTCAGCAACAGTCACAGTCTTTGTATTTTCACAAAGAGCTCATGAAGAGGACTTTAGGCAAACCCACCTATGCGCTTGAGGCTAGGGAATATGTTGTAAGTCTGTGTTGACAGTGTGGCCAGGCTGTACAGTCGCTGCTCCAGTCACCGACCTCATTTACAACATTGCAAGAGGCGGGTAGAAAAGGCGGGCTGTCACTTTGCGGAAGGCTGGCATGTGCAGAATCAAAAATTTTAACTCAAAAAACCCCTCCAAAACAACAAAGCCTTTTCGCAGGCATTGCAGGGACCACGTGAAAGAAGGCTTGCTTTTTATTTTTAGGGTCAGAAGCAGCTCCCTTTGCTTGAACAAAACGGGAGCAAGAATTGGGTGCCAGAAGTGGGGCAGGAAAACCAGGCAGGCAAAAATTGCATTGACAGTGGAACTCCATTCAGGTGTGGGAGACAAGCTGGGAGAATAGGCGTGGACTGCAAATCAAGTTTGCAAATTTATGGTGTTGAAAAGCCATGAAGACTATGCTGTTTAGACTTAGGAGCTAAGAATGCTTTTTCAGCCCAGGGGCTGCATTCCCTCATTGGCTGGTGGCTGCGAGCTGCATGCCAGTGGTGGGTGGGGGCCAGGTACAAAAGTAAGTGGATCAAGAGGTGTGATGCATAACTTAATGCAGTCAGCTGTATCAGAGGGTTTCCATGCACCTGTGCCTTCTCCATCTTTTCAAGGACACATTTCAGGCAGGCAAAAGCAGGGCCGGGCCAGTAAGGGATGTGGCCTGAGGACAGTTCCAAGGGCCAAATAGAAAAGCATAGAGGGCCGTATTCGACCCAACAGCCATCCATTCCTGACTGTGAAGTGTATTCCAGTAGCGCTAAACTATGGTTTAGCATTCATTGCGTGCAAAATGGACCATTGCAACTCTTAAGGTCGCAATCTCCTATACTCTAAGTTTCAGTGAAGGGGGGGTTGAACTGAACTTGGGTTTACTCAAAAGACATAGTTAGATGGGAATACAAAAATGTAAAATTCTTCTAAATGTTATAGGAAAATGAACTAAACTGCACAGATAACACAGATCAGGTGAAGATTTTGGTCAGGCTTTGACCTGAATAGGCAAGTCGATTTGTTATTATACCATGGTTGCAATTTTATCTATTTTGACAACCGGTGTTTGGCCAATTTTGTTGTTATCTGTAAATTCTGTAAGGATTTTGGTCAGGCTTTGACCTGAATAGATAAATCAATGAGATTCCCCAGTGGGAAGCCCTCATAGCAGCAGCAACACTCTCCCCGGCCGCGATTCCCAGCATATGGGTATTTTGAAACATCCTGCCTCCAGCAGTGGCAATAGAACATAAGAGCAGCCCTGCAGCTGGTTCAAGCCAACGGCCTACCTAGACCAGCATCACAGTGGCCAACCGGGTGTCTCAAAGGGAAACCTACAAGCAGGAACCAGGCATAACAGCAACTCCCACCACCTGCAGTTTCCAGCAATTGGCATTCAGAAGCATTGTGAATGCTCCAACACTGGACAGTATTATCTTTGTAATTTTATCTATTTTGATTGCATTTTCTTTCTTTTTTTTTACTTTGGATTAAAATTCTACTTCAATTTCCTATAACGTTTTGAAGCCTTTTGCATATATTTTTTTTTTATTCCTACCCAATTAGTCTTTAATTTTAGTTTGGCAAGTGGAAGGTAGCATATCTTTCCTTCCTTGTTTGTTTATTTCTGAGTAGGCATGCCTTGGGTTGATTCCATTAAAAGACAACATATCCATGTCAGTATTATTTTTTAAAAAAATTAACCTTGACCTAAAGTTTTAAAATACTGTTCTAAAGAAGATTCCCCCTAGAGAAAGCAACTTTCTTGTTATTGGTGGGTGTCAGTCTGGGACAGCTTCTTTGGACATGTACATGGCAGTACTAAGCAGCTAAGGCCATTATTATTAACACTACTATTAGCAATTTATTACCCTCCCCTGACCCTAAGGTCCCAGGGTGGATTACAACAATTAAAACAACATTTTAAATCAGTTTAAAAACAACTTACAAAGATTATTACAAACAAATTAATCCGGCCACTTCATCAGCTTCTTCTGCTAGGTTCTAAACCTTGCTGGATATGGAATCGCAGGCCTGGAAGGAACCCACAGATACCATCCAAACTGACAAACTCCCCCCCCCCCAAAAAAAACAAGTTGTGACAATGAAGAGGGTTCCAGTGTGGTTGGGAGGTCCTTGTGGCTTCCTGTTGCAAACTGCCAATACTGTATATTTGCAACTGGAGATGCTTCACAGGAGGATAAGGACAAGCCTTATAAAGCTAAGAACATTCTGTATTGTTGTTATTATTATTATTATATCAGTGGGCCTCATTTCCTTGAGCTACACATTAAACTTGGAAAGGGTTCAGAGAGATTTGTCTGAGGCTCTCAAAAGGAACTGTTGCATTGGCAAAACCAGAGACTTGGGGTTGGGGGGGGTAAGGCCTGTTTTGCCCGTTGTAAGTGAGAGTCATCGTTTGTGACTTATCCAATAACACATAGAACTTGCTGGCTTTTTCATGCGCTCTTGTGTGTTATTGACGCTTGTGGCTCTTAGGCTTCCTCCATCTGCTCACCGCAAATGGCTACCTTAGAATCATCCCCAGGATGCGCGCCTGAAAAAGATTGACTCCTTTCCCCCTCTTCTGTTCTTTTTTTACATTTCCTAGAAATGTAATTAACTAGTAATCACCACCTCATCAGCTCCCCTGCGCTCCAGAGTCTCCAAAATTGGCTGAGTGAATATCTCAAGGTTGTTGTTTTTAATGACATCCTAAATAATGTTGTAGGGCCTACTGGTCGAAAGGCAGAGTTGAAAGGACGTATGCTTAACTGATTAATTAACAAAGCCCACCCAATGCAGCAGAAAATTAGGAACAGATGAAATTGACACATGTTACTTCTATAGTGCAGCCTTTTAACAAGGCCTCATAAATTACTACATGCCATATTGGTCCGAATATAAGCTGCCCCCCCCCCCATATAAGCTACATGCTTAAAATGAGATCTCTTAAATCTTATCTTCTTTACCGATGGGAGTCTGATTATAGGCCACACTCAGGTTTTATACAAGCCAGATTGGGGTGGCCTATACTCAGCCCAATTGTTTGATTTGAAGGATACATAAGCTTGCATCTTCTTTTCACGACATTGTAACTAGACCACCATTGTGCCTATTTTATCAACAGGGATCACCTGAAACAAGGAGTTAGTAGGTTTTTTTGCCTCAGGGCGAGAGTCTAGACTGGCTGGTGATTTGAACCCAGACCTCTGAAGATCCAGTAGTAGATTCTCTATTCCAGGGGTCAGCAAAGCTTTTTAGCAGGGGGCCGGTCCACTGTCCCTCAGACGTTGTGGGGGGCTGGGCTATATTTTGAAAGAAAGAAAAAATGAACAAATTCCTATGCCCCACAAAAAACCCAGAGATGCATTTTAAATAAAAGGACGCATTCTACTCATGTAAAAGCACACTGATTCCCGGACCGTCCGCAGGACGGATTGAGAAGGCGATTGGGCCAGATCTGGCCCCCAGGCCTTAGTTTGCCTACCCAGGCTCTATTCTCTTCTAGATATTGTTGGACTCCGACTCCCTGCAGCTCCAGTCACCATGACCAATGGTTAGGGATGATGGGAGTTGTAGTCCAACATCTGAAGGGTCCCAGATTCTTCATCTCTGGTCTATGCACTGGGTTCCTGTTGATCTTTCAAGGAATCACAACATTCTGCAGTATATTTCAGTAGTCACTGCTCTGTCCAGATCAGTGTCCTTTGAACTTGGGCTCCCAGAAGTTGTAAGACTACACTTCCATCATCCACCGCTACCTTAGCTCAATGGCTAGGGATGATGGGAGATAAGAGTCCCAACAACTAGGAGCCTCAGTTCAAAGAACACTGGTCTATACTGCATTGAGCCCTGACATGTAGACAGTTTTGTTTTTAACCTGGGAATTGGTGAATCATAACAGCTAAGAGACTGACTTCCAAATCTGAAAATCCCCTTGGTCAAATCTCACGGAGAGCTTATTATTTCTTTATTTCATAAAATCTATATACCGCTTGATTGTTGTTGTTTTCTAAAAAAAACTTCAGCGGTTTACAAAAAAAGGATAAAACAATAAAATTATCACTAAGAAAAATTGACAACCATAATTGTAAGTCTTTCGAAAAATTAAAATAACAGTAGACTAGAAACAGATTAAAATTTGCAAGCCGCTCTCTCGCTCTCTCTTCAGCATCAATTTTCCCATCTGCGATATGGGCATAATCATTCTCCATTCCCTTTCAGAGTTTCCATAAAGATTTACAACAAGATAATGCGTGTGGAACATGTAAAAGCTCTATACAATCTACTTTTGGTTTTTAAAACGTGCCATAGATTCAAAAGATCAGAAAACAAAAAACATCCCCCTGAGCCATTTGAGGCTTAATATGTTTACCTTGCTGCCCATTTAGGGAGGGGGGGGACGCACGTTTTCACCAGTTAGCGAATCATGCTGCTTCTGTGGCCATTTGACAAGGCTTGGGTGAGCTTTCCATTAGGCGCTTGGTTGCTGTAGTATCTAGAAACAGACCCAGTTGAAAATCTCCTCACCTTGATCCCTCCCGTCCCTTAAAAAGCTATAGGCATGCTCTGTGCTGTGTGGCTTCCCATTTGCTGGATTTACAGCAAAATGATAGATAGTGTTTGGTTGGCTGGCCATTGTCTGGCCTTGTGGTAGTCTTGCCTCTAGAAACTCGTTCTTCCGTTGGCGCACGTAACGTTGGCATCCCTGTGCCTTATATCTGACGTAGACTGCTTTTTTTGTAGGCAAGCCGGTTTTCTCCCCTCTCTCGTTACCGCCACTGCCGTCTGTAAAATATGTACGAAATCCTCTCGACTTGTGTCATATGTGGCTCTGCTGAAATTCACAGGGATGCTAGCATTCTGGCTGGGTGGGTGGGGTGTTAAAAGGTCTGCCAAAATTTTATGGGGCAGGGGTGGAGTAGAGGGAGGAAGCAAACAGGTGGGTTGGGATCGTGACACTCCCTGCTTCTGCAGAGAGGGCCCTGGATTGTTTCCAGCACAGGCCCATCAAAATGGCATTGCCTCCCCATGATTTCGGGGGGGTGGGATTGGTTCTTTTGTGTGTTTCGAATCAATTTGATGGTCCTTTCATGATCCACCCAGGTTCTAATTCCTGGACTGGTGGATTCGTCCTCTCTCTAAGCCTGCCCCATGCTTCTGTATCTATGGTTTTGAGGGACAGGGCCGTAGCTCGGTGAGGACTAGAATCTTACTTCATTTTAGGGGAGCCACTGTTGTGCAGTGGTAGAGTACATGCTTTGCATGCAGAAGGTCCCAGGTTCGGTCCCCAGCATCTCCAGGTAAATCTTGGAGAGGCTCCTGTCTGAAAACCAAGGGAGTCACTACTGGTCAGTGTAGACGATATTGAGCTAAATGGACCGATGGTCTGACCAAGTTTAAGGCAGGTTTCTATCCTAGCTGATCCTTTTAACTGCAGGTGTCAAGGGATTGAATCTGGGACCTTCTACATGCAAAGCATGCACAACAGTGGTTCCCCTAAAAGGAAACAAGATTCTAGTCCTCGTCGTTCTGAATTAAGGGCTGATTTAAACAGGAACATAGGAAGCTGCCTTACCCAGAGCCAGGCCATTGATCTGTCTACCTGCAAGTTCCAGAAATTAAACCTGGGACCTTCTGCATGCCAGGCAGCTGCTCTTCCGCTGAACTACGGCCTTCCTCTAATAACTGTAGAAGCAGAAACATTAAAAAGTGCATCATGTTAGGAAGAGCTGCCCTCTGAAAAGGTGTATATTAGGGGAGTTTGCTTTCCCAAAACCATATATTAGGAGAAATTTGCAGACTAATTTTCTCGAGGGCATTTTTTTTAAATTGCAAACGGGTCTAGAATTGTGGAGCATTGAACTTAAGTTTGGAAAAACGAGAAACAAAGATATCCTAAAATTCACCAATTTGTCCATCCTTACTTGAGACACTTCCCTGTGCTCCCACTCCACCCTCTGATAACGCACTTAGAATCATAGAATTGGAAGGGACCTCAAGTGTCATCTAGTCCAACTCTCCAATGCAGGAATTGCTTAGCAATCCACTCCAGAATAAGAGGCAAACACTTTTAGAAACGGGCAATAGACGTTTCCCTTGTTCTCAGCAAAACAACTAAAAGCAATATGTAGTCACTTTTTCACTGTGCACAGCCAAAAGTCAAGCACTTAAAAAATAAAAAATAAAAATTACTTATCCGAGCCTGCAGACAAAACAGCAGACCGTTGGTAACGTTTCTTACGCAGCTCTCGTGAACTTTTGCACAGATGTGCGACAAACGCAGTGTCCCATTTTCACAAGCCGTGTGAGGAGCGTGTGTGACTGTGTGTATAGACGTGCATCATTTGATTATAACGTTGGAACAGGTCGAAGTTCCACTCCTTCTGATATACCTTTGTGTTTTTTCCCCCTCTTTCTCTTTCTCCTCCTCTACTTCTCCGTTCTTACATGAAGCTTTCTCTCAAGCTGGTAAGCACAACCGCAGCAAATGTTCTTTCGCGTCTGTGTTTTGCAATCACAATTTTTTGTCCGCGTCAGTTGCAGCCCATCTTGAGCGAGCGCCCCTGAAATTAACTCAGATTTTCTGTTGTCTCTTTTCTGTGTGTGTTTTTTTTGTTGTTGTTTTGCTTTGATATTTTATCAGATAACTCTGAATATGCAGGTCTGGAATCTAATGGAGGTGATCCGATTTTAATGCTTATACTGAGCTGCTAAAAAATAATAACTCTTTAATTTTAGTAGTTTAGTACTTTAATTATTAGGTGTGCGGTTTTAAAAAATGCAATCTGAGGTTGTAAAAATGTAGTAGGATTTAAAAAAAATACTTTTCATTGGGTTATCAAAATAGAATGATTTTCAGTGTAACAAGCAATCACATAGCATTATAATTATTTATCTATGATAAAATCAAATGAAGTAAAGATGATTCCTGCTTTGATCTGTTGCTTCATCTGATATAATGCATGAAATATTCATTTATCCTTGGTTGCAAAGATATTTGGTATCAGTCAAAGTAAAAAAAAAAAGTGTTGGTGGTTCAGTAAATTACAGACAAGAACCCAAATAATTCAAATGGTGTAGTGTGTGTGTGTGTGTGTGTGTGTGTGTGTGTGTGTGTATTTTTGTGTGTGTGAAAGAGAGAGATCTCACACTTTCTATGTCAAGCCACAAAGATCCTAAGGTGGAACGTCTAGATCAATGGATCCCAACCTTTTTCATCCCTCCTCCTTTGGTTCCATGCCCTCATTCCTATGCCCCCTACCCTATAAAAAGCATTATTCAGAATAGTGGTTGGCACAACGTACAATAATAATTAATTGCACATTTATTCAAAATCTAGTTAAAACTGTTTGGTTTAATTAATTCAACACAGCAGATGGACTTCTTTCAATGATACCAGCTTTTCAAAGTCTGGTAATCATTTAGCAAGGGTCTTAGGTACAACACTTATTTAATTAAGGTATTTCACTTTTCAGTAAATTCTTAACACGATGGGTGGGCTTGATGAAGTGATACCAGTTTCCCAATGTCTGGTTGCAAGTCGCTTAGCAGGAGTCTTAAATCACCAGCTCCAGCTGCCCCTTCTGCCCCTTTGCCTCTTCACATTCCCTAGATCAGTGTTTCCCAACCGGTGTTCCGCGGCACACGAGTGTGCCGTGAGACGTTGCCTCGTGTGCCGCGAGATGCCTGGAGGGAGGCGGGCGAGTTGGGCGGCGAGAGGCGGGGCGGCGGCGGCGAGGAGAGGCTGCGCCTCCTGCTGCTGCCTGGCGCTCCTCTTCGCAGCCGGCAGCGCTGCCTGGGCGCCTCCGCGCGACTCTGCCTCGCTGGGTTTAGTTTCCCAGCAGAGACGGGTCACACGCGCACCTCCCTCCCTCCCTCCCTCAGCCTGCGCGGAGGGAGAGCCAGAGAGAGGCATCGCTCCTGCGCGGTGGGAGAGGGAGCAGCCGGAGCGATGCCCCAAACGAACGCATGGGACCGGAGGGGAAATCCTCTCCGAGGCGGATTGAGCGCAGCTGAGAGAAGCCTTTCGAGGAGCTGCCGTGTCCCCTGGAAACCCCCTTCCCAGCTCTGCCTGCCTGCCTGCCGTGGGGCTCGTATCGCCCTTTAAAGGGCGCGGGAAACTAGAAATGTGGGGACTTGGGGTTTTCCTCAGGCTGAATTCCGAGCGAGGGACTGAGGGACGGCGGCAACTGAGGCGGCGGCGAGGATCCGTGTCGAGCCGGGGGCAGCTCCGCGGTGGTGGTGCCGAGCGGCGGGGCAGCGCGTGCAAAAGGGAGGAGCGCGAGACAGCGGAGGAGGAGGAGGCCGGCATGTCCGGGCAGCAGCAGCAGCAGCAGCAACTCCCGGCGACGGCTCCTCAAGCCCCGCCGCCGCCCCCTCCTCCGCCCGCTATCGCCGCCACCACCACAACAGCCGCCGCCGCCTCAGTTGCCGCCGTCCCTCAGTCCCTCACTCTGCTGCCTCCTCCCACCCCCAAAGCTTGGAGGTTCCCCGGCAAGGGGGAGGGAAAAAACTTTCACTTTCGTGCGTCCCTCCCGGCGTGACGCTGCGCGCTGACGTCACGGGGCGGGGCTTTAATGGTGGTGTGCCGCGAGATTTTTTTTCAGTAAACAGGTGTGCCGTTGCTCAAAAAAGTTTGGGAAACACTGCCCTAGATAATCCCACTGTTCCCCCAACGAGGGGCAGTACTGCACACCTCGGGTACCACTGGTCTAGATTCAAGAACACGCAGCACATATGGATCCTGATCCCAACGTGTATTTCTAGCCCCCAGGCCATTGTGTGGGGAATGGTCAGCCAGCCCTGATACTGAATTTTTTGGGATCCTTGTCTGTTCTTCACTGAGATCAGCTTCAACCACTGCTCTGATAATTTCAGTGACTGGCAACAAAGCATTTCCGTGTCTGGGTGTTGATATTCATTGGTCAGTGGCAAACTACGTTTTTCAGCCTTTACACAATCGTACCTCAGAACAACTAACGCCTTGTAATCAAACCCCCATTGATCCCAACTAAAAACGTTAACTCCATTTAATTTCAAAACTAGTAGTGATAGTGGAATGAAGTTTCTTACAGATATTAATCTGAAATCCTGAATCAGATAACAAAGGGTGGGGTTTGCTTCAAGATACGGTGCTGGAGAACCCATAAGCTTGGGGAATACAAAGGTTTTGATCACCATACTATTTATGAGGTTGTTCATTGGATTTTATGCCCTGGTTTTAACCTTGTTCACGACCTTTTCAGCTTGGCCAGAGTCTGGTCATTTAATAATATTAATTGGAATAAAGGCATCTTAGTGGATTAATCCCATGAGCTTTAGTTGCCAATAAATTTGTCTCAACTGAAACTGGTATGATTAAGCAATTAAGCAATTAAATTTGCTTATGAATGAAACTGATGGAGTATTGCCAGCTATGCATTACTTAGAGCAGACCCACTAAAATGAATGGAGCCAAGTTTGCCGTGTTTATTAATTTCAGTGGGTTTACTCTGAGTAGAACTAAAATAGGATATGAACCAATAGTTCTGATGCAAAGCATGCTTCCCTGGTCCATGCGTCTGCCATCGATGGCATCACCTCAGAAGAGGCACCCACTGCTGATTGCCTCTCAAGAAGCTGATTAGTCTCTCTCTACTCTCTCTAGTATTATTTTCTTTCTCTCTGTCCTTTTAATAGCAAACTCAAGTGGTGAGGGATGACAGGACGGGAGCCAAAACAGGCCTTCAGGTGGCTCAGGGGAATCCCCTAGTGTCTCCATACGCACCCTCCAAAAAAAAGAAGGAACAAAAATCTTTTAAAACTATATTGTCCTGGATTATCTCTGGATAGACAGGCAAATTAGTCGAAAAGGAGCTGTGGATTATTTACAGCTAAATAAAAGTACATCCAAACGAACTGGGAGTTATAATCCAAAACATCCAGAGGCTGCCAGGCTGAGGAAGGCAAAAGCAAGTATGTAAAATCGAGGTGTTATCACCCCCCTCACACCCCTCCAAGAGGCATTCCTACAGGTCAGGGGCCTGCTCCAGTCCAGCAGAAGGACTGGAGAATGGGGTGGCACAGGGGCAGTGAGAGGTACGGCCTGCAAGGAGTCCCGTGGGCCAGTTGGAGACGACCATAGGGCCAGAGATTCGGCCCACGCACCAGAGATTCCTCACCCTTCGCGTGCACCGTGGGGAACAATGCCCCTGTCACACCGCCTTCATTCTCTGAAAGAAACAACAACAATTGTCTGCCTCCAGCCAGTGGCAGGGCTAAGTGGGCTGTTGTTCTGATGCCAAACTAGAGCAGCGCCTCATCATGAGAGGGTTTCTGTTTTCTTGCCCTAAACAGAACCACCATTTAAATCAATTTCAGGCTAGGCTATAGCAAGAACGTGCCTGATCACTTCCATCCTTGACGAAACCCTTGCAAGGGGCTGTCCTTCACCCCTTAGACTAGTGAGGACCCTCTGGGTCTCCAAAAACTGGGATATTCCTTGATGGGCCGAAATTTACAGACCTCTCTTTCTCCCTCTCCCCCCACCCCACCTTGCTCCCTCCTCTTTGACTGCTACTCTGGCATGTCTAGGGTGGCGGACCAGAGGACTTCAGCAATCTGCCCCCTGAGCAAAGAAGAAAGAAGCTGCAGCAAAAGGTGGACGAGCTGAACAGGGACATCCAAAAGGAAATGGATCAAAGGTATGTTTGGCAGGAACACGGAAAGAAGAACTTGTGGCTCAGTGGCACTTGGTTTACAATCAGGAGGTCCCAGGACAAAGTGCAGAGGACTGTCCTTGAATCTCCCATTTCTTGGACCCCAGAGCAGGGGAATAAAACAGTTTCAGCCCTGGAGTGGTTCACTTGGCAAGCAAGAGGCATCTGGCAGGGCCATGGCTGTCTGGGCAGCTTGGTCTTCTTTTCCAGGAACTTCCCTTCTTCAGATACCCATCCTGCACCCTGGTCACTAGCACACACTCTGTACAAATGTGCAAGCAGGATTTCTGCCCCCGAGCAAGCTGGGAGATTTCAGAAAGGTGCCAGAAAGCCAGGCCAGTCGCTATCATTTGCCCTAACCTACCTCACTAGGTTGTTGAAGGAAAGGGACCAGCCAAATGCATCTCTGATTCTGCTTTGCATTCAGATCCTGGGTATGCCCAGGAATGTCCCCTTCATGAAAACTTGGAGAGCCTCAGCTACCAGTCAGTGTAGACAATGCTGAGCTGGATAGACCACCATTGGTACAAGTCGAAATATATAACTATAAATATAAATATATAACTATAAATATATATAACTAAGTTTGTTCAATATTTTTTAAAAAAATATTTATTAAAGTTTCACAAATTATATAACACAAACACAACAGTACAAACAAACACACATACGAGAAAAAACAAGTATAATTTCAAATCCTTATTTTCTTAAAGCTTACTTCCCCGACCTCCTCATACCTTCCCTTTCTGCATTCCAATTTCAAATATTCAGTTCAGCAAATCCTCACCCTCAACTAAGTTTGTTCTTGGTATAAGCTTTTGTGTGCATGCACACTTCTTCAGATACCATGTACACCATGCACCATCCACGTACACCATGCACATGAAAGCTTATACCCAGAACAAACTTAGTTGGTCTCTAAGGTGCTACTGGACAATTTTTTTAATTTTTTATATATATATTTCGACTGCGTCAGACCAACACGGCTACCTACCTGAATCGGTATAAGTCAACTTCCTGTGTTCCTGTTTCTTTGAGCCTTTTATTCAGAAACATGAGGACTAGCATCTAGCTTTATTTTTAAGAGAAAGGGCCATAATTCAGTGATCAGAGCACCTGTTGTGAAGAGGAATATAAGATAGGAAACTACCTGCTAGCGAAGATGTATCTTTGGGGGCATATCTTGAGCAGACTGGATCTCGCAACACCTCATGATCCCAGCTTTTGGTAGTGGGGGAGTGTGCAATTTAATTATTTACTTACATGCTATTTTTATTGCATTTCCATCCCACATTTTTCTCCAAGGAGTTCAAGGTGGCCTACATGGTTCTCTCCCTCCTCATTTAATCCCCACAACAACCCTGTGAGGTGGGCTAGGCTGAGAGGCAGTAACTATAACCCAAGGTCACCCAGTGAGCTTCATGGCCAAGTGGGGGCAGGATTTGAACCCTGGTCTTCAAGGTCCTACTCTGACACTCTCTTAATCACTACATCACCCTAGCTCTCATGCAGATAAGCTCTTTAAATTTTTGTTTTTTGAGGGGGGGCGCACTCTAGCCTCCCAGTCCCTGATATGCTTTCCTTGTTCCTTGCAGAGATGCCTTAACGAAAATGAAAGACGTCTACATCAAGAACCCGCAGATGGGAGACGCAGCCAGTGTGGATCTCAAGCTGGCCGAGCTGGCCCAGAACCTGGAGAAGCTGCGTCTAGAAGCCCAGAAATTCGAGGTATGGGAAACAGCTTTTAATTTGAAGACAGCAAAGGGAACGATGATACTTTAGGACAGTGATGGGGAAACCTGTGAACTACATCTCCCATCATCCCTGGACCATTGCGCATGCTGGCTGCAGGGGCTGATGAGGGATGGAGTCCAACAAATGTATAGGGGCGACCAGACCCCTGACCCAAGAAGAGGCATCCTCCTCTCTCATAATGGATTGCCTCGTTAGGGACTGGCATTCTTTCACCCCTTGCATTCCCATCTCTTGAAGTGGGGAACCATGATCCAAGAAGAGGGATCTCCACTGGAGAAAGGGCCCTAGCTCAGTGGCTAGAGCATCTGTCTGAAACACTGGAGAGTCAATGTAGACAGTACTGAGCTAGAAGCACAAATGGTCTGACTGAGTATAAGGCAGTTTGCTTTGTTCCTGTGTTATTAGGAAGAGTTTTTAATTCAGCTGCCTGCCAAACCAGCATGCCAAGGAACAGGTCACTGACAGGAAGCCTGTTTGAAGCTGCCTGTTTCTAGTTGGTGCTTGGATTCAAACTGCACCTGTAGACAGGCATTTGCAAATGGAAAGCTTTGGGGTGTCTGCATAAGGAAAATGTCCATTTAGAAGTGTCCAAACTGCTCTTGCAAATGGCAAAGCAGTGCTTGCTGTCAGTCCCACCCACCCGGCCCATGAGTGAGGTCAGAATCCAGCCTAGATGCTACCATCAAAAAGGCCACGTCCCCCTTCAATCTCTGACCTGCCCTGTTAGAAGAAGATCTTAACTATCAGGCTTTCTTTAAAAAACAAAACATGTTTTATATTAACTTTTCAAATTTTACAAATTCTTTTAAACAACCACCAGAACAAATCTCTTACCTCTGTTGACTTCCCATCCACCCACAATGTTCTTTTCTTACCTTATAAAGCAGCTGTATTACTTACATTTTACCCTTAACTGAGTGTCAGGAATATGTAGGATAAGCTGGCCCCAACCCTTTGTGGACTGAGATTTAGTTTCACTCCTTTCCCACCACAGGGCTGGCTAGCTGAGGTAGAAGGCCGGTTGCCTGCACGTACTGAGCCAGCACGCCGCCAAAGCGGGATGTATGAGCCTCAGAACACCTTGACTGTCAACAACTGCGCCCAGGATCGCGAGAGGTACAGTATCTGTATTACACGGTGTCTGTTCAGCAACCTTGGGCTGCCATTTTTGCTCGAGACCCTCTCAGGTTACTTCTGTGCTAAGAATTCGTACCTGCACTACCCTCGAATCCCTCGAATCTCAAAAGACACTCATCTCATGAACAATTGCTTGCTTTTATTTGCAGGGAGAATCCAGGCGCGATTTCTGCCATTTCCCACACAGCTAGACTGGGGTAGAGGCTCTGCCTGTCCATTTAGAGAGCCAATGGCCACTAGGCTAGCTAGACCACTAAACTGAGCTAATGGTGTGAACCAGCCATGCCGGTTCACTATGAAAAACATACCATCCCTTCCTTTCTGCCCCTCCATTTCTCATGCACAAATTAGGCATCCCAGAGTAGGGGTAAGAGAGCCTATTGGAGGAGAATGGCAGCCAGCCCTAATGGCTATGCTCTGCCTCCGTGGTTGGAGCCAGTGGTCCTTCTGAATACCAGTAGTTGGAAGGCATAGGAAGGAAGAGTCCTCTTGCCTTCAGGTTCTGCTTGTGGGTTTCCCTTTGTGGCATCTGGCTGGCCACTGTGAGAATAGGATGCTGGATTCGGTGGGCCACTGGCCTGGAGCAGCACAGCTCTTCTGCTGTTCTGCCTCCCCTGCTTCCAGATACCAGGTGCTGGAACCCCAGGAGGCGAGAGTGCTGCTCTTGTGCTCAAATCCTGCTTGCTGGTTTCCCACAGGCACCTGGTCAGCCGCTGCTGTGAGAACAGAGTGCTTGGCTAGATAGGCCAGCGGTCTGATCCAGCAGGCGCTCCTTATGTTCTTATGGGTTAGTAGGACAGAGTAGCCCTGTGTGTGCTTTAACTCACGTGTAGGGCAACGCGCCCTGTTCACGGCATCAAGCCAGCTTCCTTCAACAACTGCACTTCCACCAGTTATCAAGCAGACATGATCTTGAGCACAGCAGCTCACTCTCACAGCTCCCAGGAAAACTTCCCAGCAGCTAGTGGCCCTTGGAGGAGAACTCTGGGCCTCTTTTTCTCCCCCCATACACCCTGTCCTGAATCTGTTGCCCAAGCAAGACAATTACCTTCCCTCTCTGGCTTCTGCTACTGCTGCTTTAGCCAGTGCTGGTTCTCACTACACAGCTCCCCCCTCTGGCTCTAGATGGGAAAGCAGCAGCAGAGTGCAAGAGCTTCTTGGCCAATTTTTATATGAGGGATGGATGGACAAATAAATCTGTCATTACCGGCCCTCCCAAGTTTTTCACTCCCCAACTATTTCTGGATTATTTTTTAAAAAAGAAAAAAAGCTCTTTGTAAATTGGATCAGTATTTTCTTGGGGTTATTTAAAATAAATCATATTGTTGCTTGCCGTTTCAACTAGTATACGTGTTTTTTTGCAAGTGATTTTCCCTGGTGAAATACATTTTTGTGTGTTTCTTTTATCTGCTCTGCTAAATGATGTACCTGCAAAATACGATTTAGGAAATGTCGATCACACACGTGACAGAGCATCAGCCTTGCATGTGGAAAGTCCTGGAAGCATCAATCCCCAGAAGGATCCCCATAAAGAGACTCTTTCCTGAAACCATGGAGAACTGCTGCCAATCAGTGTCAGGCAGCACTGAGCCAGATGGAGCAATAGTCTCACTCAGTGCAAGGCAGCTTCCAATACAATTCAACCTTTTATTCTGAACTATGAGGACTAGAATCTTGCCTCGCTGTGGCTCAGTGGTAGTGCAACTGCTTTGCATGCAAAAGGTTCCAGGTTCAGTCCCTGGGATCTTCAGATACACCCGGGGATTATTTTGGGCTGAAATCTGAAGAGCCACTGCTAGTCCGTGTCAAACAATCCTGAGATGGATGGGCCTGCGCCGTCCTTCTTGGTGTAAGGCAACTTCCGAGACTGCTATATAATGACGCTGGCAGACCAGCATCGCCTCCTCCCTCCCGCCCTGGCCCTCCAAGCCTGTCGCTATAGTTGCTGTTTCTTTTCCTGTGTTGAGCAGTCCAGATGGCAGTTACACAGAGGAGCCGAGCCAGGAAAGTGAGTTGAAAGTGCCGGCACCGGAGTTTGACGATGAGTTTGACGATGAGGAACCACTTCCCACAATCGGGACGTGCAAAGCTCTGTATACCTTTGAAGGTACGTCCCAGATCCCTCGGGGCCAGGTGCAGTTTGTGGCCAAGGGGTCCCACTGTGGCCAGGTGCAGTTCCAGAATGTGGCCAAGGGGTCGCACCGTGGCACGTGCAAACAGACAGGAGGGGGAACCCAGGGACCACCACCCATACCTTTATATTTGGGGATCTTTGGCACATACACAGCAGCCCCCAAGTCATCCCCATCCTCCTTTTATACACATGTGCCATTGCAAAAAGGCTTCCAGGTGCTTCATTGGAAGTGTGGTGTAGTAGTTAGAGCGTTGGATTAGGACCTGGGAGACCAGGGTTCAAAACCCCACTCGGCCATTAAGCTTGCTGGATGACCTTGGGTGGCTCACTGCCCCACCTTACATGGCTGTTGTGGGGATTAAATGAGGAGGGAGCGGACCATGTGTGCCACCTTGAGCTCCTTGGAAGGAAAGGTGGGATAGAAATGAAATAGATGGTAGATAAATAAATACATGTGGGTGCTTTTATCGTTTTAAAGAAAAGAAAAAGAGAGAGAGAGAGAGATAGATCCGTGGGAAACACTAGTCCTAATCTGTCAGGGGTTTTGCTTTGTTTTTTTTATCCCCTGTCTCTCAGGTCAGAACGAAGGGACGATCTCAGTCTCTGAAGGAGAAACGCTGTTTGTCATCGAGGAGGACAAAGGCGATGGCTGGACGCGGATCCGGAGGAACGAGGACGAGGAAGGTTACGTCCCAACCTCCTACGTCGAAGTCTTTTTGGAAAAGAATGCCAAAGGTGCAATGACTTACATTTAGGTCACCTGCCTGGGTCGCTTTCTTTGCTTCCGCAGGGGCGCTTTTCCTCCGCTGCTGTGACGAAAGCCTTTTTGCACCAGGAAAGTGCATTACTCCCTATTCTGAAAGGAGCAGACTTGTGCTTCTCCAAGAACTATGAAAGCTTGGTCAGATGAGAGGGTGTCACAGGGAGAGGGGGGGAGAGAGAAAAAGTATGGGTATAATTGAGGGATATGCCCCCCCCCCCTCAAAACTTTCCTTTCCTGACACAAGAGTTGAAATTGCTCAGAGTTTCGCTCCCTCGAGACACAGAATGCACGGCTAATTATAGCAGACAGTCCCTTGCACTTCTACTTGAGAGTATGCATCATTGTCTGTTTATTGGGGCTTACTCCCTAGTAGGCATGATTAGGGTTGCGGCCTTAATGAATATTTCCGTTCATATCTTCTGCAAGTAGGAAAGTGACATTTGTTTGTTGATTTCATAGTATCGTCTTGGACACAGTTGACGTACAACTTGTAGGCTCTCATCTAAGCTAGCAAAATGTGGCCTATTAAGCCTTTTTCTTTTCTAAAATTTTTTTGCTTTGGGGGGAGAAGCCTTAGATTCAAGGTCATACATCTTCTGTTCACCTTGCAATCCTGCCATTCAAGTGTGCAGCATCTGAGGATCTCACTTTTTCCTTTTCTTAAGACACAGTTTCTAGCCCTCGTGAGCACGGGGGATGCATTTGAAAGCAAGGGAATGGTGTCTTAGGAGAAATGCAGAAGCAGATTGCTGCTGCTAGACAGAGGGGTGGTGGGATGGAGCAAGGGGCTGGACCCCTTCACTTCTCCACCACTAGCAAAGGTAGGAAAAATTGTGAGCTTCGCTGGCTCTTTCTCTGGGAGCTGCTTTTCACCCCACCACAAGAGCACTTAGCTCAGAGATAAGGAAAAATGATCTGCCCTAGCAGCAGAATTGTGAATATAAAGTCCGAACGTAGGGTTGTTGCTGTTTTCATTGTTCAACACACACACAAAGATGTGTGTCTTTCTTTAATGCACACCATGGTGACCCGGATGTGTGTTTTTATTTTATTTTATTTTATTATTTTATTTTATTTTTGTGTTGCTGTTGAAAATCATGGGGTTTCTCAGAAGCTTTTACAGCAGTTCCCAAATGGTAAGACTATTTCCTGCCTCCCAGGAAGACAAGCTTGCTAAGCGATCTTCCCTTGCAGCTTGTAAGAGGACACCAACCTGTCTTTTCGGTAGAGGGGGTGGCAAGGCCTGGAAAGTCTTGCTGGTGCTCTGTGTGAAAGGGATGTGTGCCCGAGGAATCTTCTACGGCATGTAGCGTTCCACCTGTCATTGGGTTCCTCACACACACTCACCAAATGGAAGAAGGTCCCTGAAGGCAAAGATCCTGAACCCACACCAATCCCCGTAAGTTTGGCTCTGTGTACCCGCAGAAATGGGCACCAGGCAACAGCTTCCTCTGCCACCTCAGCTTCCACTGTTTTGAAATCAGACGTTAGCTTCTAGCCCTTAAGACTGCAGAGGAAATAGTCAGCAGGAGGAGAGATTTGTTTTGTTTTTTTAAATAATATTTATTACTTTTCCAACAATTTAAACACTACAAAAAAGAAAAAAAAATACAATACCAAAACACTACATAACACTTAACACATTAAACTAACAAAACAAAACAAAAAACACATCAAACAACATCGAACAACATCAAATCTACATCAAACAATTTCAATATCTTATCTTTCATTCACTTATTTCAACGACCTCCTCACACCTCCCTTTTTGTATTCCACTTCTGTTAATTGTTTCAGCAATTCCTTTCCATCTTCCTCTGTTTCCTATCCTATAATTATCTTAACACATTCTAACCTTATTTTTTCCTTTAATACTCTATTAATTTTATACCTAGTTCCTTACAACATTTCTACTAAAGCCATATAACTTCTTTCCAACATTTTTCTAACATTCATTAATTTTACAATATTTCTGTAGATAGTCTTTAAACTTTTTCCAGTCTTCTTCCACCGACTCTTCTCCCTGGTCTCGGATTCTGCCAGTCATTTCCGCCAGTTCCATATAGTCCATCAACTTCATCTGCCATTCTTCCCGGGTGGGTAAATCTTGTGTCTTCCAATACTTCACGATAAGTATTCTTGCTGCTGTTGTTGCATACATAAAAAAAGTTCTATCCTTCTTTGGCACCATTTGGCCGACCATGCCCAGGAGAAAGGCCTCTGGTTTCTTCAGAAAAGTATATTTGAATATCTTTTTCATTTCGTTATAAATCATCTCCCAGAATGTCTTAATCCTTGGGCATGTCCACCAAAGGTGAAAGAATGTACCTTCAGTCTCGTTACATTTCCAACATTTATTATCGGGCAAATGGTAAATTTTTGCAAGCTTGACTGGTGTCATGTACCACCTATAAATCATTTTCATTAAATTTTCTCTTAGGGCATTACATGCCGTGAATTTCATACCTGTGGTCCATAACTGTTCCCAGTCAGCCATCATTATGTTATGTCCAACATCTTGTGCCCATTTAATCATAGCTGATTTCACCATTTCATTCTGAGTGTTCCATTTCAACAGCAAGTTATACATTCTTGACAAATTCTTGATTTTTGGATCTAACAATTCTGTTTCCAATTTTGATTTTTCCACCTGGAAACCAACTTTTTTGTCCACATTGTATGCCTCCATTGTTTGGTAATAATGGAGCCAATCTCGCACTTTGTTTTTCAATTTTTCAAAGCTCTGCAATTTTATTCTGTCTCCATCTTGTTCCAGAATTTCCTAATATTTCGGCCATTTGGCCTCCATATTGAGTTTTTTCTGTGCCTTGGCTTCCATTGGTGACAACCATCTTGGGGTTTTCTTTTCTAACAAATTCTTATATCTTATCCAAGCATTAAACAATGCTTTCCTAACTATATGATTTTTAAACGCTTTATGCGCTTTTACCTTATCGTACCACAGATATGCATGCCAACCAAATGCATTGTTGAAACCTTCTAAATCCAACACGTCAGTGTTTTCAAGAAGCAGCCATTCTCTCAGCCAGCAAAAAGCAGCTGATTCATAATAAAGTTTAAGGTCTGGCAGGGCAAATCCACCTCTTTCTTTGGCATCAGTGTGGTGTAGTGGTTAAGAGCGGTAGTCACGTAATCTGGGAAACTGGGTTCGTGTCTCCGCTCCTCCACATGCAGCTGCTGGGTGACCTTGGGCCAGTTACACTTCTGTGAAGTCTCTCAGCCCCACTCACCTCACAGAGTGTTTGTTGTGGGGGAGGAAGGGAAAGGAGAATGTTAGCCGCTTTGAGACTCCTGAAGGGGAGTGAAAGGCGGGATATCAAATCCAAACTCTTCTTCTTCTTCTTCTTCATCTTGAATTTTATTCGAGGCTTCTTGCCCTGCCAAACAAATCTGGAAATATCTTTCTGCCACTTCTTGAAACAATCCATCTTATCCAAAATTTGCAATGTTTGAAACAAAAACAACATCCTTGGCAACACATTCATTTTTATCACAGCAATTCGGCCTAACAATGATAACTTCAAATTTGTCCATATTTCTAAGTCCTTTTTCACTTCATTCCAACATTTTTCATAATTATCCTTAAATAAATTCACATTTTTGGCAGTCATATTGAATATGACAGCAGGAGGAGAGATTTGCAGCAGGTAGGGCATTGTGTGTCCCACATAGGTGTTTTAAACCCTCTGTTGTTCCTAGCTGGAAGCAGAACAAAACATGGAAAACAAACGGGTATTTGCAATTTAGTGCAAGATCAGGTTTTTTTGGGGGGAGCAGACCTTTTGTATTACTTTGGAGGACGCTTGCAACCTTGTCTGATGGAGATCAGAATTGCTGGAAGAGCACACAGGTGCTGTCTCCGACACTCAAGCCGGCTGGGGAAGTTCTCCGGTTTTGCCACGGAGGGCACCCTGCTCCATGACTCACTGCTAACACGTGTCAGCTCCAGAGAGGTGCTTGTGCATCAAGCATCATTGTGCCATACTGTAACCCACCCACCACCACCAAATGGACACCTGGGGCTCTTGCCATAATAACCATGAAGTATTACACTTGCTGACCTAAAGAGGGGACATCCGTCTGAGCCCTATCTGCTTTGTCAGTGGGGCAGCATTATATGCCCAGGTAGTGGGCAAAGGAGATCCAGCTACTGCAAAGAAGCTTTTTTTCCAGCCTACCATAAGGCAGGCAAGTGGAATTGGCTGGAGAAGAGTGTTGCATTGCCTCATCTTCAACATTTTAGGGCGAGGGTGGAGGGTTTGCTTTCATCCCTGGGGGAAGGGTCCCTCAGTCTGCTTGCAGATTATGTCTTGTGCAAACCCACTCACCTGCTGTACAGTATTATTGTTGCAAGGCAGACACAGATTTGGAAATGCATCTTTGCCCAAGGTATTATCCTGACCGGGGCAAGTTTTTTCTCAAGGAAACGCCGTCCGCTTTGGGTCTCCTGGAATGTAGATAAATCTTCCCAGGGAGAAGCCCAGAGACCTTGTAGTACAACCATCACAGTTTGCAGGCATTTTCCCAACAGGTCAGACTCTCCCACTGTTGAAAGGACGCCGATGCACTTTCGAATCTAGGATGATTTTTTAAAAGTGATTATTTTCATGTTTGCCAAATTATTTTTTTAGATGTTCCTGAGAGCAACTCAATGGCAATTGTGTAAAAAGCAACAAGGGCCATTAAGTAGATGAGCCATAGTGTGTATATCATGTAACTTAAACAGATAAAAAAAACCTGTTTATGATGTTGAAGTTTCTTTCCTTCTTTTCTGTGTTTTTCCATACTTCCTGCTTCAGAATCAGCATTGTAGGAAAGTCCACCTTCTGAGGTTTGTTAAATCTAGAACTGTTTTTTTTATTATAATTATCATTATTCTATTGAGTTCCTTCTCTTAATTATTTCGCTATCATTTCCAGCAATAAAAGAAAAAGAACCTTGTTTTTTCTCAGACTCGTGAGATTTTCTTTACATTATCTGGCCCCAGAAATAATTTGTTTACTTTGCCCATAGCTGCTGAAGACCATGGCATGACGCTAAATCACATCACTGCTTGTTCTTCCATAAAGCTGTTCATAGACAGTTGCCAGTTGCTTCCGTTTAAAAGTTGCTTTTCATCTGCCTTAAGAGTTCTCCATTTGCTTCTATCTGCTGGTGCAGAAACCATGGATTGCTTGCTTTTTTAAAAAAAAAAAAGTTATTTGTGCATGCCACCTTCTTGAATTCAGAATAATTTCCCCTTCAGTGCTTGCTTTAAGAGAGTCATTTTATTCGGGGGGTGGGTCTTCATTTCACACATCCAGAAAATGATCTGTTGATGTTTAAGAGTCTGATTCTTGTCACAAATGTCCCCTGCCTGGAACCCAGGAGTTGCTGCTAGCTAGCATTTCAGACATCACTGAACTGGATGGACCAATGATCGGACTCATTTCACAAGAGGGCTTTTTAGAATTGCCCACAGAGAGGCTGGCTCCTCTGCCAATGTAACGCATTGCGCCTGAATCAGCAAATCAAGAGGAATCTAAGGTCACATCCATACCACGTTTAAAGCACTCATATCACTTGGACAGTCATGGCTTTCCTCCAAAGAAAACCTGAGAATTGTAGTTTTTCTAAGGGTGCTGGGACTTGTAAGGGGTATCCTTCTAACTCTTAATTACCCAGAATTCTTTGAGGAAAGCCATGGCTGTTAAAGTGGTAGAAGAGCGCTGTAAATGTTGCTAATAGATGTGACATAGGACAAAAGATAGCGCAATTGTTGCCTGCAGCTACGCCCATCCATTTATTCCACCCCACCACTGATCTATCATTTGCATCAGTGTTGGAATAATAATACGAGGTTCTGTAATAAATAAGAGTATGTCATCAGCAAATAAAACCCAGTTTATAATCAACTGAGTTAGGACTGCACGTCTGTGCCTTCATGAGAATCTTCCTAAAAAGGATCCCTGGGGAGTCAGTAATAATAATAATGTATTTGTTTTGTTTTCTTAATCCATTTCTGCTTTAGCTCTTCAAGGTACAGTGCCCCTGGGTCTTTCCTTTTTGAACACCTCCTTCCCCCAAACCTCTCCCAACTTGTGTGTATCTAACGAAATCTCTCTTTTCTTTCTCTCTCTCTCTGTTTAGATTCCTAAATGTGTTGGCTGCTGGTAACAAGAGCATCGGGGCGAGCAGGGGCACAGGAGAAACAAATGGTCTGATTTTTTTTTAAAGCACCCTGTTTGCACCAGGGTTTTTTTGTGGGTTCCCCTCCCTTTTTTTTTAACAACAGCAACAACCCTCCCTCATGTTAGGCTCCCCTCCCTTGAAACGGAGCTATCATTTGCAGAGGGAGGAAAAAACTCCTGCCCCAATAGTGGGTGCATTCCATGACTCCCAACATCATCACCTAGTTGCTTGCTCAAACTCTCCAGCATGCCACCTGCTGCATCAAACTAACCCATCCCTCCTCTTCCTTTTAAACTATGTGGAGGTTCCACCAGAGTCTCATTTAAATGGAGGACGTAACCAAAAAGCTTCCGTCATGTCCGTGTTGCCCTCTGGTAGAGGCAACAGCAATTTGCTTTGGCTAGCTGACTGCCATTATGTGCCATCTTTGCTCATCCATCTTGACTCCGTTGCTGGTAGTTTCTAAAACGGGGTTTGCAAGGCAAGCTCCCTTTGTTCCCATTTTGTAGATGAGAAACCGAGGCTGAGAAAACACCGAGGTTCTGCTTTCCTTGCAACCTCACACAGGCAAACCCACTTAAGCACAGGGCTTCTAAACCAGGTGTGGGGAAACCTTTGGATTTTGTTGAACTACGATTCCCATCATCCCTAGCTACTGACAGTGCTTGCTGGGGGCCTGATAGGCATTGTGTCGTCATTCAGCAACATCTGGAGGGCCAAAGATACCCAGCATGCCTGCTCTAGACAGAGGTGATCAGCGCTAAATAGTGAGTCAAAACCAGTTTAAAAGTCTTGCATTCAGTTCTGGTTAGGGAGCTTGGCAAGTAGATTGCTGATTTTAATCAGGCCTAAACACTGAAGTAGTTCAATTGAAACCCAGCAGTAACATTATGGGTTGTATCCAATGTCTGCGCTGCTCAGAGTAGACACATTGAAATTAATGAGCATGGCTAACTTGGATCTATTCATTTCAGCGTGGCTTTACCCTAAGTCTGGAGGATCTAACAAGATGGCCCCTGGTGGGCCCTGTAAGAACAGGATGCTCGACTAGATGGGGTCCCCTTGGGCCTGACCCAGCAGGCACTTCATATGCTATTACTGCTTCATAACCGGACCTCAGCTAGGAACTCAGGAGGCAGCCGTTGAGGCTAGCTGCCTTCTCTGACTCAGCCTGCCTTCTGCAGAATGGGAATAATAAGTGCTTCCTTAGGGCAAGTTTGGAAGGTCTACGAAGTGCCTATGAGAAAAGGACCGCAGAGATACCACATAATAGTATTTTCATTTTTAAAAAAATAGAACTTATTTAAATAATATTTAGTGCCACTCACTTCTGTCTCTAATCTTAAGATTGGCAATGTGGGAACAGGGTGGGGGAACTTGTGCCTTCCTATACTCTGATACATTGTGGTTGGACTCCAGCTCCCATCAGTGCCTGCAGCCACCGTGGCCGATAGGAATGATGGGAGGTGGAGTCCGACAGCATCTGGAAGGTCACATGTCTCCCTATCCCTGATCTATGCAGCAGCATTCCCTAGTGCATGTCGGGTATGGAAGGATGTCTCTGTTGAAAGAGAGAGGGGGAAGGATGCCTGTTCTTAGATCAGGAGCAAGGAACCTGTGGTCCTCCACATATCTGTTGGACTCCAACTCCCATCAGCCCCAGCCAAGGATGGTGGGAGTTGGAGTCCAGGGAAATCCAGTAGGTCACTAGCTAGCCATGCTTGCTGTAGATGTTTATGTGGAAGCAAGCCCCATTGTGCTTAGTGGGGCTTTTCTTCTAGCTGATAATGTCCAGGGTTGTGGCCCTGGTCCTGCAACCAACTCCAGGCCGCTGCAAATAAGTGCCAAATCCTGCATGTTAACACTGCAGCGCACTGAGGACACACAGCAGCAAGCACAGCATTCTTCTGACAACTATTTCCCCCATTATGCTGTGCTCACTTGTCCTATCCAGGCATTGTGTTTCATTAAATACATGAAAATACGCCTAGGAAAGAACGTAATGTGTGAAGGGAAACCCCCACCCACCAAGAAACAAATAAGCAATAGATGGGTTGAGTTGGTATGTGCCAATTGTTCAGATATCCTTTGGGGGGGGGGTTGGAGAGACTGAACACTTCCTGGCATCTTCACAGAGTTCAAGAGAAGTCAGCTCTTGTTCTGAAGGCCTTCCTGAGGTCTAGCCTCTTTCCTTAGCTTTTGCCCTTAGGGACTGCATTCCCCACCCTCAACTGCATCCGCAGTGAGTAGGCCATTTCCTTTCATCCCAAGTTTAAATTTTGTCCACATTGTGGTTTTGCCCACTGTCAAGGATTTACTGGAGAGCCCTAAGAGGTGCTTGTTGGGAGGGGCCGGAGTGTGCTCTTGCTCAGCTGACGCTGGAAACCTCGCCATGCACCCCTTTGCAAAACGCCCGCCTACCTATGCGCCCAAAACCAACGCCCACCCCCTGCACGCTTCCAGCCAGTTTTCTGCAGACCTCCGTTTCCACTGCCTCTGGGCCCGCATGCTCGCCCCCTGCTGCCTTGCCTGCACCTGCCTGCCTTTTTTTAAGGTGCCCAGATTTAAACTCTCTGCTGCTGTTCTTAATTTATTTGGTCCTTAGCATCTCAAGACCTTCCTTTCTTCCCTTCTGCATGCTGTCTCTGCCTGCTCTTGCCTTTATTCTGCTTTTATTCCCATACCATGTCGAAACAAAATCGCACTCTTGATTTATCCTTCCCTGCCACCCCAGTCCGTACTGGAACGTCATAGCCCAGCACTTTGGCAATGTAGGTGTTCTGTCTTCAATTCCCTTTTTGGCAATGTGACCGGGTTGATTAACTGAGCAGTAGTTTCATCTGTGTTCACGCTGGACAGCACACCTTCATCATGGGCGGCTGACTGGATGTGGCTTTCTTGCTGCGTGAAAGATAAAATACTTTGGGTTTTGAGCTCATGCCTTCGTCTCCCAAACACCTGCATTTTGACAGCGGGTGACGGATCACAGATCACACTGAAAGAGCCTGGCCCAGTTCTCATTTAAAAGACCCACATGCACACACTTGTTACAGAGTGTCTGCCATACATGTGAATGGATCGTTGCAGTTAAGATCGTCAGCGCTGGAACTTCCGCGGTGTGGTGCTCATCGATAGAGGCAGTTCAAGACAAACAAGTGTGGCCCGTTCCAGGTAGCGGAAAGAGGTTTCAGACTGAGATTAGGGGACAGATTGATTTCCAAAAGCAACCTATTGTTGGTTGTATTACAGCTGGTCACCTGCCAAATGGGGGAGGGTCTTTGGCTTGGTAGCAGGGCATCTGCTTTGCATGCAGGATGGTCCTAGCTCAATCCCCAGGGTCTCCAGGTAAGGCTGGGAAAGATTTCGGTTTGACACCCTGGAGATCTACTGCCAGTCAATGTAAGAAAGAGCAGGGCTAGAAAACCTGTGTCTCCAGCTCCCACCAGTCCCAGCATGGCCAATGAGGAAGGACAATGAGAAGGCCAACATTTGAAGGGCCAGATGTCCCCCACCCCCTGGCAAACTGTTGTATGCGTTCACCCAGCATTGGATCACAAGCGGAAAGGAGGAAGCAAGTCTGAAGGGGATAAAGCTCTTGTCTACTCCTTTCATGACAGTGGAAGGGCTTGGTGTGTTGGAAAGTTGCATTTGTGGTCCATGCGTGTGCATAGCTGGCTGCTTGAACACTGTCATAGCATGGGGGCAAAAGCCACCGGAAAGTGTGTCATGTTGCTGGAGTAATGTATAGGATGGGCCACATTGACACCCAGAACGTTTCTTACTTCCAATATTGTCAGCTGCCCACTACTGTGGGATAGTCAGGGCCATCCTCACAGTGAGTTAGACCTGTCATCAGTGGGGAGGAGGAGGCAAAAAGAGTGCAGAACGTAAAAAAAAGGGGGGGGGACTCTGCTCACTAGGCTGAATTTCTGGGTGAGGAATGCCCTTGAGCACCAGCGTTCCTGTTCAGGAGGGACGTAGAATACAGATCTCAGTTGCCATAGCATCTGCTTCAATTATATATTTATCCAGAGGCCAGCAGCCTGAAAAGCAACCAAGCTGTGCTATTCAGTCATGAAATTAAAAAAATGTAGAGTTGGAAGGCACCCAAAGGGTCATCTAGTCCGACTCCCTGCATTGCAGGAATCGCAACTAAAGAATCCTGAACGTTCCTCCTTCCCGAGATCTGCAGGAAGACAAAGTGGATATGAAACTTACAGCACCTACAGCTATTTCTGTTGGCAAAGTCTGTAACATCCCTGATCGTCCCAGCATGTAAATAAGATGAAGGGATCTTCTTCCCAATTTATGGTGCCACTAATGTAAGAGAAAGTCTGCTTTTCAATAAACAGACATTAGAGATGATAGATAGATAGATGATAGATAGATAGATAGATAGATAGATAGATAGATAGATAGATAGATAGATAGACGTTAGGTGGACAGTATATTATTGTCACCCTGTACCAACAATGCCCAAATGATTGCTGTGTCCATGTGGCTACATCACAAGCTGGGGGGAGAATCATTTCTGCCTTTATAACTAGGCTGTGAAAATATGGTTCCCTTGAGTTTCTACAAAGTTGGCAGCTTCTTGGCAAATCTTTGCTACTCTTAAGAACCAAACAGGTAGAAAAAGAAAACATCAAGCCACCTTTGACTAAATGGTCCTATCTCTGTTCTACTAGGTGGACATTTCAGGAAAGAATTTAACAGAGGCACTTTTCTCCTGCCTAGGCACAGAATTGGAAGTCAAGAGAGCACCCATGTGGGTTAAGATTTTTCAGACAGCAGCATTAGTTTGTAAGCACTATGACCCTGTTCCATGAAGTGTCAACCCCCCCCCCCCAACTGGGAAATTTGAGGTTTGATACAGCACCAACCATTTTAAAGTAAGGGAACATCACCTAGGGGGAGGTCACCTATTGGCTAGCACCTGTAGCATCACTACCACATCTCCTGCCTCAACACCTTGCCAGAGAAATTGTGTGTCTCTGTGTGTGTGATCTGGAGATAAAAATGGAAGCACAGCTCACAAAGAAGTGGATGGGGCACTTAATTTTAAAATAAATAAATAAATAAATAAAAATTAGATAGCTCTCAAAGGGACAACTGATCCACCCTTTGATTCATTATTCATAAAGCAAGTTGCAAAGGCAGGGGGTGATGTACTTGCAAGGGGCTGCTCTTAAAATCATTCAAAAAAGTGCTTATGTCTTCTGTACACCCATGTCGAGACTTCTGGTCCATGCTGCAGGCTGCCACGTGGGTCACTTCGTGACTTTTTCTTTTATGTAGCAAAATAAAAATAAAAATGTGCAGAGACATGCAGGCCTTAGATGTCTCCCAGATCCAGAATGGCCCTGGGCTCCTGGAAACCCCAAAGAATATGGGCTTCAGTAGCCAGAACAGCTTTGCACAGAAAAGGATTGAGACACTTTGCTAAGATGAAATGAGTGTATTGGTGCTCCACACACACTTAAGGAGTTCAAAAGGCACTCTGGAGCATGTACAGAGCTCTGAGGCAGAGCCTCCAAATTTAACCTGAAGCAGATTAATAAAGCATCTAGTTTGCGAAAACTTGTGACCGTCTCATGATCCTATTGGAGAGGAAAAGTTATGATCCTTGCCTCTAAGAAAACAAATCAGCCTTCTCCGCCCTCTGCTCCCATCTCTCTTACTCTCCCTTAACATCTGTAAATATACAAAGAGAAAAGAAACATATTTACTGAAAAGTTGTGTTTTAATGCTGAATATTTTTCAAAGTTTCCTGCTGCATATTGACTCCATCGCTCCCTGCCCCCTCATGCTTGAAGTGTCAAAAAAAGATTTTTTTAAAAAAGTAAGCCAAATTATATTTTAACATATAATGTCAAGCACTTTTTTATTATTAAAAAAGAAATGATTTCTGTGTGAGTTTTTAGGCACTGGATTATTTTGCGTAGGTTTCAACAGCATCTTAATGTATGTGTGTGTGTTGTCTCATAACCCCCAAAAGTGTGTAAAAAAAAAAACCCGGCGACAAAAAGGTTCATTTGTTTCTTGATGAAAGAATTCTATCAAATAAAGTGCTTCCATTTGAGAGCAAACACAGGACTTGTTAACTGTGATTTGGGGAAACAAAACACTTTCATCAACGTTTGGCTCTTGGTCCTGCAACACCATCAAGAGATTAGCTTTTGATTAAGCACTGAGCCCCCATTTCAAACTCAGAAGGAGGAAGTCTGGTGAAAGCCAGACAAAAGGAATTAACATCTTCACACTGCATTATAGTTGAACTGAACTTCCCGCAGGACACAGTGATGGCCACTGCCTTTGGATGGATTTAAAAGAGGACTGGATCATTTCATGCAGGAGATAAGGCTAGCCATGGCGGCTCAGCTCTGCCTCCCTGATCAAAGGCAGCCATTCTTCCGAATGACAGTTGCTGGGTCCTGCTTGTAGGCTTTTCATTGGGGCATCTGGCTGGCCACTGAGAACAGGCTACTCAGCTGGAGCCAGGCTAGTAAGGTTTGCAACTGGCAGCTTGCAGCAAAATTCCATGACACGAAATGATGCCAACTGGGCCTGCAGACATAGGCAGTTAAAAGCGAAGTGAGAAAGGGAAGAGAGGTGATAACAGAAACCACGTATCTGATGGCCCCCACTTAAAACTCTCTCTCCTCTCTTTCCAGGTGAATGCTTGCTTGCCCCATCAGGCAGGATGCAGTTCAGAAGTTTGTTTAAAGGCTGGTGAGGGGTTTGGCATTGGGGGAGAGGGTCCCAAAGTCCAGGTGGCAAGGCCTTGGGGCGGGGTACATTTGGCCATTAGAGCCTGATGTTCAGCACCTATCCAGGCAGAGGATAAAGCAAAACCAGAGTGTCCCTTCTGGGGCCAACCTCCGCATTTGGGGGGCGGGCGCTGTGATGGAGAATAAACACATGGACAAGCAAAGCAATATTTACACAGCTTCTGAATGCAAGCGTTCTTTTATTGGCTCAACAGTCTTAGCACAAAAGGAAGGAATTTGAGCACAAGAGTTTGACACTCCATAACGTACTCGGTCTCTTTTAAGGCACCACCCACAGAGCACAAACAGAGGCTGCCCTCGAAAAGGGCGTTCCATGGTAAGAGCAGAAATGACACCCCCCACAGCAAGTCATCTCCCCACACACTCCTCAGGTGCCTAGGAGGATGCTCTTTTAGGCATTTACAGATCCAGGTCAACAGGGAAAGCAGCAACAAAAAGATGGAGAAACTTCTGCAAGAGAGTTCTCTTTAAAAAGAGGCGGATGTGGTTGCTGTTTGCAGCAGAGGATTTCGTGCTTCCAGAAGGCCACATCTCACTAAAGAGATCTTCATGCTTCTCCCTCCGTTATCCGCTCTTATCCATTCCCATTAACAAAACAAAAAATGGTTGGTTTGGAGCAACCCCATTAAAGCCTGGGAGTGGCCAGAGAGGCAAAGAGGTGTGGGGAGGTGAGACTGCACTAGACCAATTACCAACACAAAACGATGTTTGAGGGTACATGTGGCTGGACAGAAACAGACTGCAAAGCAACATGAGACAGGACCTCCCTCAAAAAGGTATCTCTCGTCAGCTGCTGAGCAGAAAAATGCAGTAGTTGTTCCTGGAATTTGGGGGGGGGGGGGTCTTCACTATCTTCACAAGTGTGCCAGACTTGTTGGGCTACATGGTTTTCCCTCAGAAACTGTCCAATCTGTCACCACAGATCAGAACTGTTCTAGCACTGGTTCTCCAGCAGTCTGGATGCAGGAGGCATTTCAGAAAGAGAGAAACACACCCCTGTTCTCCCACAGCCAAAAAAAGGAGGAGGGTAGGGCTGCCGGGTCAGGTGGGAAAATCTGTCTTCCTTGGTTTCACAAACATCAAGTATTGCCCACCTCCCTAGGAAGATGCTTCCAGTGTTCCTGGCTGCACATGCAATCAGGAGTGGGTCGTGCTGTTGTGTGGATGCGACAAGACTAGTATGGGGTCATCAGGGGCTAATTCATGGGTACCCATTTCCTCAAAATTCCTTCCTTCCACACACCCATTTTCAGGGAGGCCACAGTCAATGGGATGAGAAGAAGCTGATCAGCTGCACTTGTTCTTTATGTGAATGGGATTGTGTGCAAGGAAGGGGTGGGGGACAGGCATCCTGAATCGGAAGGTGGAGTTTTGCATCCTTACAAATAAATAAATAAATAAATAAATCACAATGATGGGGTCCACTTTGTGGTTTGAAAGCTCCCCGCCGCCAATACACACCAGAAAGGGGGCGGGAATTATGTGCAATAGTAGGGGGAATTTTTGTCACTCTAATGCCTCTGGCTGAGAGAGAACATGAGCAACTCCTGACATTACTCTGAAAGGTCATCCACCCCACAAACATCTTCTGTGTCTGACTCCAGCAGAACTGCTACATCAACTACTGAAATGGTAGAAATCCAAGAGGAGGGAGGCGGGCAAATTAACAAGAAGAGGGGTGTGGCTATGCTTGGTGCCCAAGGAGTGGGCTAAAAGGTCAGGGCTGTTGAAAGGCCACAAGGCTCGCCAAAGGGAAAAGGACAAATGGGGAGGCCAGCAGAAAACAGGAAAACTAGTTCTCCAAGCTTCCTCCGAGGTCACACCAAGCAGAATGCAGACCTATCCAGTCAGGGACTAGGAAGGAAGGAAGCAAAAACCAGACAAATGCAAATCTGGCAAAGGTGTCTTCCTCTTTCACAGCCGGGCAAAGGCAAGACTTGCAGGGCACTCTCTGGCCTGTGAAGCTGCAAGTGGACACTTGCAAGGCCTCATTGGTGCTAGGCTAGGCATCAAATTTGTGGGGAATTGCAGTCAAGTATAGCTAGAAAAACATAGGGCTAGTTAATGCATGAAGCGGTTATTATCATACTACCTTGTTCCTAGACTCAGCTAGGTCACGCCCCTCACCTGGAAGTAAGTTAAGTTTCCTCCTTTGTGAGTTTGCATGGTGAAAGAGAATGAACAGAAATAGGATATGCCTGAGCTTGCTTGCTACAAGCTCAGACTGTGTGCTTTAAGCTATTTCTGTATTTTGTAAACACCCTGTGTTCTTCTTGCTGCTGCATGGAATAACACATGAATCTAACCTTTGGTGTTTTGTAAGTAAAGCATTTATACTTAGTAATGCTGTTTTCTGTCCGTTGCAAGAGGAGTAGAGAAGGGAAGTGCTGTACATGGCTATAACAGGATATTTAAAAACTTACATCCCTCATGCTTCACAGTGCTGCATGATTCTGTGGTTTTAAACCCAGGGAGGTGTTTCTCTTGCTAAAGTGTGTTAAGTCCTGTGCTTTGGATCTAGGGACCCAGCCAAGTCTTTTATTAATTACTCCGCACAGGTGATCTATATCTATTTTCCCCACAAAGTTAACATCGCTTCCTACAAGTGTTAATCACTGTGAACAGGACAAGGTGACGGGTGGCGGGAGCTGCGTTGTATGCTTTTTCAGTTCCAAAACATGAGAGAAAGGGAAACAAAGAAATGCAGAGAGTGTTTGGACTCACTCCCAAGAATGTCCACTCCCCAAGGGGAAGTCAGGGCTAGCCCAACCTGTCAAGAGCACAGGAAAGAGATCAGAGCTGTGCTTCTTTTTAGAACACAGCTGGGGAACCTTTTTCAGCCTGGGGGCCAAGTTTCCTTCTGGGCATCCTCCTGCCAGCCACTTCCCAGAGATGGGTGAGGCAAAACATTAGGAAGAACTTTTTGAAGGTGAGTTGTTCAACGCTGGGATGGACTACCTTGGAAGGCGGTGGAATCTTCCTTTGTTGGATGTTTTTAAACAGGTTGGATGGCCACCTGTCTGGGATTCATCAGCTGTGATTCCTGCATTGCTGGGGGTTGGACTAGATGACCCTTGGGAACTTTCCAAGTCTACAATTCTATGATTCTATTAAAAGTGGGTGGAGCAATGGGTGCAGATTTTACCTTTGCACAGTAGGCTAATTTCTACAAATGCCCACATACCTCTCTCTATCCTCTGTGCAGGCAAGCAGAAAAGCACAGTCAGGCAGTGTTGTACCAAGATGGCTTGATGTGCTGTATGCTGAGGGGGCATAGAGACTATCAATCCATGGTAGTGAACACATTTTGCATGCTCATGGTCCCAGGTTCAATCCCTGGTACCTGAGGTGAACAAAAGGGTCTTAGGTAGGAGGGCTGAGCACCCTGAGCCAGAAGAGTGGATCACAGAGGGGGAACTTGGTAGCCCAACAAGACTCGTAGAATGTAGCTCAGCAGTACAGCATCCGTTTTGTGTGCCGAAGGTCCCGGCTTCAATCCCCAATGGCATCTCCAAGTAGAGCGAGGAATGTCCCCTGCCTGAAACCCTGGAGACCCACTGCCAGTCAGTGTCAGCTATACTGAGCTAGATGGACCAATGGTCTGACATGTTATAAGTAATCTTCCTAAGTTCTTATTCAGTTCAACCCATACAGAACCATGAGGACTAGGGTCTTTCTTTTATTTTTAGGTAAAATACAATAGCTCCATGGTAGAGCACCTGCTTTGTACACAGGTCTGAGGTTCAGTTCCCAGCTTCTCCATGTAAGTCTCTCCTAGACTCCCTGCCTGAAATTCCCAAGAGCCGCTGCCAATCACTGTAGATCATACTGAGCTAAATGGACCAATGGTCTAGCTCAATATAAAGGAAACTTTCTATCTTCCCACTTAATTACTTCATGCTGGCTGAACAATTGAACTACAATCTTTATTGGGAGGGGGTGCAGCTCAGTGGCAGAGCATAAGATTTGCTTGCAGAAGGTCTCAGGTTCAATCCGCAGCAGTATCTCCAAATACGGCTGGGAAAGAGATCCTGCCTGAAACCCCTGGAGAGTCCCTCCCAGTCAGTGTAGACGATAAGGAGCTAGATAGAACAATGATCTGACTCACTACAACTTTTTATGCTGTGGTTTTTAAAAAAAATGTTGAAAGGTTTTGGAACAGAGGGGTTTGTTTAAAGAAACTCTTCAGGATTCAGAAACATTCTAAAGGCAGCTTCTTAACTCCCATCATCCATTGACCACTGGAGCATGCTAGCTGGGGCTGATGGAAGTTGTAGTTCAACAGATGGGGGGCACAGTTGCCCCATCCCTGGAGTAGACTGTAATGGGTCTAGATGGGGAAATGGTGCGACAGAAGGTAAAGCTATCCACATGAGCCTAACCTCAGGGGCTCTGGGTGCCCCTGCGCCTCTCCAGTGTACCTTCCCCACATGGTCCGTTGTCTCTCAGGCCGCCCGGGTCTCAGCCTCAATCTTCTGCTCCCCGTGCATGTTCTCCACCTCCTGCACCTGGGCCACATTCTGCCGGATGGCAATCTCGGGGCCTCCGCTGTAGATTGTGCTTAAGTAAGTCCACGTCTCTTCGGAAATCTGGCCGTAATCAGCTCCTGCCAAAAGAGCATAGGTAGCGGTAGAGAAAATGCTGGTGTGGGCAGGGCAGATCCAAACGGCTTCTGTCAACAGCAAAATTTTCTCACAGCTTTGCTCAAAGCAGTAAAAGCATTACTAAACGGTGAGGGGAATTACTGCTATTGTTAACAGACAACTTAAGAGCATTGCAAAAGAGTGTTTACAGGAATCCTGTGAGGTAGGCTGCTACTCTTTCCATGCTGCAAGTTGCAGAAGAGAAGCCCAGAGGGAACTAAGAACACAAGAAGAGCCTGGCTGCTACAGAAGACCAAAGGCTTGTCTAGTGAAGCACAGCGACCAGCCAGATGCCCCCGTGGGAAGCCTGTAGACAGGATCCAACTGCAACACCAGCTCTGCCCACTTGTGGTTCCCAGCCTCACTACTGGATCAGACAAGTGGCCCATCTAGTCCAGCTTCCTGCTCTCACAGAAGTCAACCAGATGCCCCAATGGGAAGCCCATATGTAGGACCTCAGTGCCACACTCTTACATGTGTTCCCCAGCAACTGGTATCCAGGAACATACTGGAGGGCTGAACACATCTATCCTGGCTAATAAACACTGATAGCCTTATCCCTCCATGAATTTGTCTAGTCCTCTTTCTAAAGCCACTCAAGGTCCTCTCCCAAACCCCAGAATTTTCTCCTTTGCTTCAGCTTCACTAAGATCCTGTTTCTTGAGGGAGGCAGACAGAATGGAAAACAGGAAAGGAAGGGGGGAAGGCTGAAGTAACTGCTGTGAGGAGCCTTACCCTGCTTGACCTGCATGTGACCACTGCCTTTTGCCACAGCAATCTTGCTGTTGTCGATAGGTCCAGGCGGTTCTACGGGAAAAGAAGGAATACTAGTTAGCAGGCAGTACAGTTCAAAATTAAATTTGCCATAGTTCCACTTATTTATTCATAGCCCACTTTCCCTCCAAGTAGCTCAAGGTGGTGTATACACAGTTCTCCGCCTCTCCCCAGTTCATCCTCACAACAACCCTGCGGAGTAGGTTAGGCTGAAAGAGAGAGACAGAGGCAGATTTAGACTGCCAGGCTAGGATATGGCAGACCGGGACTCAAGTGCCATGAGGCTCACAGAGGACCTTGGGCCTAGTCTCCGACTGTCTGCCAAACTCTCTGCTGTGAGGGTAAAATGGGGGAAACCATTCCCATCACCTTACATTCGTATAAAAGTTTTATCGTACTGTGACTTTGCCAGAACCACCATACTTGGGCCAGAGGCAGACGGGCTTCCCGGCCTGCCAGTTGGCCATCCCTACTGAATGAGAGAAACCCCCTCCCCTTCTGAGTCACTTCCGAGGAACTTGGTGGCAACCCTGTTCTCTTCCCATCCCTCCTTTTCCACTGCCAACTCCCCTCCCTGCCAGTCTTTACCGTTGTCCTTTCCTTTGACGAATGCCTCCCACTCGCGGAACCACTGCATGCTTATGCAATAGATGACTCCAGGAGACTCTTCGGCCTGGAAGGCCTTGTTCAGCTGATGGGCAGAGGGCAAAGAGGGAATTACTACTATCATCATTTGTTTTATGATGGCAGCTAAAGGCAGTGGTGGGTAGAAAACACCAACACTGCCACCAGCCACCAGCTTTTGTAGGTTAATTTTCAAATCTTCCTTTTATGCTGAACTGTATTTTTAAGGGCTGGCATAAGCTTCCTTGCAAGCCTCTGGAACTGAAAGGTTTCTAAGGTTTGTGGATGTGTCTCCTGCATTTTATGGATTGTATTTTACTGAGCTTGCAGAGACACAGAGCAGATCATTTGCTATGTCGAGAGGTGGATGTAGACAAGGACAGCGTCAAGGGTGGCTGCAGTCAGACTGTTCCCTCCCCAACCACCAAAGAAGCCCTGGCGGAAGGAGAGTCTGACACCAGCTGCCTGGCCACTCAGTTTTGATTTGTGATCATATTGCTCTTGGTGTATCTGTTGTGTTTTATGAACATCCTCAGCTGCTTTGAGGACTTGTCATAAAGTAGGGTATAAATCTACCAAGCAAACACATGAAATCAAAGCTGCAGACACCTTAGGGCAGAGGAAGGAATCTGTTGCTTGCAGCAAATTAACATGCTTGATTCTGAATGTCATAAAAAGAGATTGTGTCCACTGCCAGTCAGCAGAATCCATAACTGAGCCGGAACATTCGTTTGTTTATTTAATAAAATTTATATACTGCCTGACTACAAAAAAAAACCCCTCAAAGCAGTTCACAAAAAATATAAAACGATAAAGTTATCACAAAGAAAAATTTGCAACAATAACTGGAAAAATTAAAATAACAATAGACTAAAAACAGATTTAAGACTCACATCAACTTTCTAAATATCTGGGCAGGCTTGTTTTTAGCAGAGAAGAGCACAGTGAAGGCACCTGCTTGATAGCAATAGGCAGTTGAGTTCTAAAGTTTAGGTGCTGCCACACTAAAGGATTTAGTTGTTACAAATGCAGAATGGGTCTTATGTGGCAGCTTCCAGATCAAGCATAAGGGAAGCCCCACATAAGGTACACTAGATGGAATTACACTGACAGCTAGTGGTACTACTTTGTACTACCACTATGTTTCCCCACCCCAGCAGGCCTATCTGCTGTGGGAGTACCTTGATGAAAGTGTCAATTTCGATCTTCCTCCTCTTGGCCAGGGCTTCGATCTCCACCTGGCACACTGAACACACGTAGAGGTGGTTGACAGCTGGGCCGCCACCGAACCTGAACACAAGAGGAGACTGATGCATAACCACAGAGGCAATGGAGGAGAAAGACCAAGCACACCAGCACCACATGCCCATATATACCAACTATTTGTGAATGCAGTGTTGAGTCCCTAGAAGTGGGTGGACTTCAACTCCCATCAACCCCAACCAGTATAGCCAATGATCAGGTTTGATGGGAGCTATAGTCCAGCAACATCTGGAAGGCCAACAACTTCTGGAAGTTTCCCCATTGCTGACAATCAATTCTGAGGCCATCAGCCACAGAACTGCTATGCAGGTGTAGTACAGCTTTGCAGACCTTTATTTCTCTTACGTTGCGCCTTCTAGTGGCACTTCCCGGAGTGGAAAGACTAGGCACCTGCCCTAGCTGGATTACAATCAGCAGTTCAACATATGAGAGATTATATTGGAGGAAGGGGAGACAAAAGCAAAAGGGAGAAAAATAGAAACCAGATGCCAAAAGCATCACAAAAATGGGCACCGAGAAGGAATTTGAAGGGTCAGAAAGCCTGCATTGTGCTTGTGCTCTTGCCCCAACTGTAAGTTTTCAACTTGCTCTCCACTTACCCTAGGGACTAGGTACTTGATTTTACTAAAACAAAATGAAACAAAACACCCCCACCCCCAAACTGACTCCCCTTACCTGTTGTAGAGATACTCCCAGACGTTCTGGGGAAGAATCACCACCAGATCATCGATATAATGATATTTATTTGGAGGGATGCCTGCGAGTAAATGAAACAGAGAAGAGGTAATGAAAAACAAGGTACCTTCTGGGTAGTTGCTAACACACCTGCAGAACACAAGGAACCACACGGGCTGTGCATTTCTGCCACCGGACATTTAAATCGTGTGGCTTCTGAGAGGAAAACTGGCTAGCTAGAAGCAGAAGTCAAGCAGATCCCTGCCTCTCAGCACAGCACCAAGTAACATTCCCTCAAGTGCAGCCCCCCTCCCCCCCCTCACCTCCATGGGAACAGAGGAAGGTATGGTTGGTGATGGGGCCTGGCTCCGCAAAGGTGTTGAATTTGTTGAGCCACTCCCGAGAGATGTAGAACTGGAGCAGCCCAGGTTCCTTCATGGTCGCCAGCGAGACCACTTTCTGCCGTTCCCGCACAGCCTCCTCGCTGCTCTTCCTGGAGGAAGATTATGAGGAAAGCGCAGAGGGTGGAGGTGTCAGTATGAAGCAGCAGGAGCCACCACCATGACGATCATGGGGCTGTTCCATGTTTAATTGCAAATCACGGGGGTTCTTTCCTACGATGCTGCCTCATCATAATTATTACTATTACTTAATTACCTGCCCTTCATACTGGGGTCCAAGGGTGGGTTGCAACAATTAAAATACCATATTAAAAACAGCTGGCAATCATAGAAATAAGCTGGATCCTAGAAACTGAGCCAGACTCTTGGTTCATCTAGCTCAGTATTGTCTACAACAACCAGCAGCAGCTCTCCAGGTTTTCAAACAGGAAGTTCTTCTCAGTCCTACAAGAGAAGCCATTGGGGACTGAACCTGGGACTTTCTGCATGCAAAGTAGATGCTCTGCCAATGAACTATGGTCCTTCTTCTATAAATAAAGTTAAGATTCTAGTCCTTGTGGTTCTAAATAAAGAGCTTATTTAAACAGGAAGCCGCATTATACTAAGTCAGCCCACTGGTCCACCTAACTCATGGTTATCTACAGTGGCTGGAAGCAGCTCTTCAGGATTTCAGACAGGAAGGGAGTCCCCAGGCCTACCTGGAGATGTTGGGACTGAACCTGGAGCCTTCTGCATGCAGGACAGGTACTCTGCCTCTTCGCCACTCCACTTTAAGGGGAAAGTGGAATTCACCAAGGAAATTCAAACTTCTAAGTTGGTTTCCATTGCAGTTCACTGGCATCCAAGTTAATTCCTATTTCTGCTACCTTGTTCTACTTATGCACTGTTAAACTTTGTTTTGTAAGTGTCTAAGGACTAGAATTAAATAAATTTGAATCTTCCTCCCAGGGAAACACTCTCTCATCAAGCTCTTCAGACATTTCTAAAAATGCTAGTTTCCCCAGCAAGGGCCAATTACTTTCGAACATCTTACCTGTAGAACAAAACATAGGCCTCTGCATTCTGTACAACTGTTTCGTGGACCTCCGTGACGTACTGATCATCAAATTCGTACCATTGGCCATTGATTACGTTCTGGCAATACGCGATGTAGTGCCCACCTTTTAAGAAAGCAAGATTGGAAAGAGTCCCAAGTGAATGACCTTGAATATTGGTATCAGAAAATCATGGCATGTGAAAACAGCACCAAATCTTACATTGGATGTAAGATGTACCACTTACTCTAGATTAGAATATAACTGTAACAGGATATTTTTTTTTGCACAATTTGAGATTTCAGCCAGGGCTAGAACCTCCAGACACTTTTCATATAATTTAGCATTCTGTTATTACATATACAACAAAAGCATTTTCAAGATAACCTTCAGAAAAAGCCTGGCAAATCCGGAACTATACTTGATAATCAGATAATGGTAATATCATTAACCTGATCCGAAACACCCACCCACCTCACTCACACACGAAAACAAAGATCACCACAGCCAATCACAAGCAAACAATCACACCCTAGGCCAACCCCAACCTCTCTCACCACCAAAGGAACACAAGTGAACAACATAAGCAACACTGACACCAAACTCTACATACATTAAACATAATAGAAACACCACCACCCGACCCCACCCCTATCCATCTCCCCTCCCTCCACCTCCCTTTCTTTTTTCTTTTTTCTTTTCTTCTCCCCCTAATGCCTCAACAAATGAAACGGATTTGTAAAAATGTTACATGAAAAAAAAAACCCGAGGCACTACACTTCTGTAAAACAAGAAAATCCTTAATAAAATATATATTTTAAAAAAAGATAATGGTAATATTCTCTAGGTAGAGACAACTTTTATTCTCACTTTTTTGTTTCATAACTTGAACTTGGTTATTTTAACCCATGTGTCCCTATTTTAGTTTTGTTTTTCATCTTTTAACTATCATCTGTTTTTTAAAAAATAATTCTTATTAAATATTTTCTTGATTTACAAAAATACGTGCATTGTCTCTTTTTCAGGTTGTAAAGTCTTTTCTACAGATCGGTTACATTTGATATGAGACTTTGTGTTGTATACTGTATAAGGTCAGGGAAAAAGAGGAGGAGAGAGGGGAGGTGGGGTGGTGAAACTTGTATTCTTTTCTATAGTGTATGTGTGGGGTTTTGTTTCAGCATCAACTGGGTAGATTCTCTTTCTATTCACGTATTACATTTCCTTGGTAGTAAGAGGGATTGGGAGGGCCCTGGGTGTGGTTGGTTGTCTGTAGTTGGCTGCAGTGAGGTTTGTTTGCATTTGTGAGTGGGGAGGGATTGTTGAGTCAAGTAAGTCATATTTATTTGTATGCTGTTGGTGGGTTCTTGTTGTCTTGTTGGACTGTGTATGTGATCATGTCAGTTTCAGTCTGTTGGTTAGCTTTTCTAGTAAGGCTGTTTCCCATACGATTTGGTATCAGTGGTCCATGTTCACTCCTGACAATTCTCTCCACTGTCCAGCTATGATGCTTCTGGCTGCTGAGAGCAGGTTGGTTATAAGCTTTTTATAATGTGAGTGGACATTATTATCTTGGAAAATGTTCAGTAGGGCCAGTTCTGGGGTGACTTCTAATACCTGTTCTGTTATTTTGCATATTTCTTGTATGACTGCTGTCCCAAAGGGTTGGATTTTGAGGCATTCTCACCACATGTGGAGGTATGTGCCTGTAGAAGCACAGCCTCTCCAGCATTTTGGTGAAGTTCCTGGGTGTATCATGGTGTTAGGTACTACCTGTAGGTAAGTTTCGGAGTGAGTTCTTTTCTTTTGGCTGAGATGGATTCAAAGGGGGGTTTATACCACATTCTAGTCCATTGGGTGGGGTTAATTTCATTGTTGTGCTCCCATTGTTCTTTGATTGCATCAAGGGGGGTTGTGGGATTTTGGAGCAGTATTTTGTATATTTTGGATACCATCCCCTTGCTGTGTTCTTCTGCTTTCCAGAGGTTTTCAAACGTGGACAAGGGCCTAGTGGCTGCTGAGTCTATGGATTGTTTAAGAAGGCATGTACTATAGTTGGTGATTAGCCAGGGTATTTGTCTTGTATTTCTTGTGTCAATATGAGTTTGTTATTTTGGTAGAAGTCTGCTAGGCAGTGGAGGCCTTTGGTTTGCCTGGTTTTTATCTGGAGGTTGCATGTTGGAATAGTGGGTTGTTATAACTGTTCTCTTTGCTTTATATACATTATAAAATGAAATAGAAAATATTTGCCCCCCCAAAAAAAAATAATGGCAAATTGCTTTGCTAGAAAACCTCACGAAAAAGGGGGAATGGCCAGGGATCAAAAGCATACAGGCTAAGTCTGTAGCTACATAGCATTGTTTTATTGAGGATACAAGAGTCAATGCAAATAGCTGCCCCACACCTGCAGCAAATTATCATTTATGGTTACAGTCATAACTTTTGGTTTGGGAGAAGGGTAGCCTGGAACCTGCTAGGAAGATGCTTATGAATTTGAAATTGTCAACAAGTAAAGGCTTTATTTATCTGCCTGCTCAGTTCTTCTAGTTGATTATGCAATAGGAGGTGATTTATTTGCAGTGATCCTTGACCTGGCTTTCTGTTTTGCAAATTGTTTTGTACTGATTGAAATGGCTCATTTTCACATTTTCAATTTATAAATATTATTTTTTTCGGGGGGGAGAAAGGGAGATTAACTCACAGGCACTTTTAATAACATAAGAGCCCTGATAGATCAAACCAATCACCCATCTAGTCCAGCAACCTGTTCTCCCAGTGGCCAAACAGATCCCCCAATAGGAAACCTGCAAGCAGAACCAGAGCCCAAGAGCCTTCTTCTCTACTGTAGTTTCCAGCAACTGGCTTTCAGAAGCACTGCTGCCTCCAACTGTGGAGGCAGATCAAAGCCATATTGGCTAGCAGCCATTGATAGCCCCCATCCTCCATTAATTTGTCTAGTCCTCTTTTAAAACCATCCAAGTTGGTGGCCATTACTATCTTCTGAAGGAGCAAGTTCCACAGTTTAACTCCATAATTATCTGGCTAATCTTTATTTACGAGAAGTGCTCATCACACACAACACATAAGTCATTCCAGGCTGCAAGCTCCCTCCAGGCAAGGAAGAATAGGAGGAGGGACAGACAACTCACTGCCAGCTGTGCCATGGTGGCAAATCACAGAGAGGAGGTCATAGGTGGTGATCTGCGAGATGCTCTCCTTGGCCAGGAAAGGCCGGAGGTCCAGCCCCTCCAAAGGGAAAGAGACGTGACTGTTGATTTTGAAGGAGTACATGACCTCATGTCGGAAACGCTTCAGGTGAATGCACAAGATCTAGGAGAAAAGGCATCAGAGCTCAGAAAGTGACTTGCGGATGGGCAAGTTCAAACCCCTCCAGATTGCCCTCTTAGGTAAAACAATCAACTGGGCTTATCCTAAGATACATTCAGCCAGGGCTGTGTGTGCATGGCATCATAAAGCTACCATAAGCTAAATCCCTGGGGTAAAAAGCCTAAGAAGATAAAAAACAGTCCTGCTGGATCAGGCCAGTGGTCCATTATTATTATTATTATTGTTGTTGTTGTTGTTGTTGTTGTTGTTGTTGTTGTTGTTGTTATTATTATTATTATTATTATTATTATTATTACCCCGCCCATCTGGCTGGGTTTCCCCGGCCATCCTGGGTGGCTTCCAGCAGGATACTAAAATACGATTCATCAAATATTAAAAGCTTCCCTAAACAGGGCTGCCTTCAGATGTCTTCTAAAAGTCCGATAGTTGTTTATTTCTTTGACATCTGATGGGAGGGAGCTCCACAGGGCAGGCGCCACCACGAGAAGTCCCTCTGCCATCTAATTCAGCATCCTGTTCTCACAGTTGCCAACACCCCAAACTCATGGAAACATGAAATGCAATCTGCTGGGACTCTCTGCCTCCTTTTTTGTGGCACAGGGTTTTGAGATAGCTAAAGAATTAATACTTCAAAGGCTTAGAGCATGGGTAGGCAAACTAAGGCCCAGGGGCCAGATCTGGCCCAATCACCTTCTAAATCCAGCTCGCGGACGGTCCGGGAATCAGCGTGTTTTTATATGAGTAGAATGTGTCCTTTTATTTAAAATGCATCTCTGGGCTATTTGTGGGGTCTGCCTGGTGTTTTTACATGAGTAGAATGTGTGCTTTTATTTAAAATGCATCTCTGGGTTATTTGTGGGGCATAGGAATTCATTCATTTCCCCCCCCAAATATAGTCCGGCCCCCCACAAGGTCTGAGGGACAGTGGACCAGCCCCCTGCTGAAAAAGTTTGCTGACCCTTGGCTGAGAGACACTGAGATGCTATCACAAACTGCTGAGATCAAGATCTGTCAATCCAACAGACTGTATGCTTTTTTCCCATTGTATCCATCCTTGCAAAGATATCTGGTAGATGTAAAGGTAAAGGGACCCCTGACCATTAGGTCCAGTCATGACCGACTCTGGGGTTGCGGCGCTCATCTCGCTTTATTGTCCGAGGGAGCCGGCGTACAGCTTCCGGGTCATGTGGCCAGCATGACTAAGCCGCTTCTGGCAAACCAGAGCAGCGCACGGAAACGCCTTTTACCTTCCCGCCGAAGCAGTACCTATTTATCTACTTGCACTTTGACATGCTTTCAAACTGCTAGGTTGGCAGGAGCAGGGACTGAGGAATGGGAACTCACCCTGTCACAGGGATGCCTACCTTCTGATCGGTAAGTCCCCACAGCGCCACCCCCACAGCGTCCCACATCAGACAACAAAAAAGCAGGCCTTTGCAAGAGATGTCCTTCCCTTCTGCGATCTTAACAATGGGTGGATGTAATTGTTTCTAAGATGGTTATAAAAAGAGCATTCAAGGAATACATCAGCTATATCTTCAACTGACACAGTGTTGCAGCTGAAAGCTCTATCCTTAGGAACTCCTTTATGTCAGCCCATCCAGTCTTCTAACAGAAGGGACATTTAGTTGTCTCACTGGAAGGACAGGTCGTGAAGCTGAGGCTCCAATACTTTGGCCACCTCATGAGAAGAGAAGACTCCCTGGAAAAGACCCTGATGTTGGGAAAGATGGAGGGCACAAGGAGAAGGGGACGACAGAGGATGAGATGGTTGGACAGTGTTCTCGAAGCTACAAACATGAGTCTGACCAAACTGCGGGAGTCAGTGGAAGACAGGAGGGCCTGGCGTGCTCTGGTCCATGGGGTCACGAAGAGTCAGACACGACTAAACAACAACGTGGTGGTCTTTGTTTTCATGTGTGAGTGGGGTGGGTGATCCACCCATTGTTAAGATTGCAGAAGGGAAGGATGTCTCTTGCAAAGACCTGCTTTTTGTTGTCTGATGTAGAGAGGTATATATCCTTTAGAACACCCACATTTATTGCCAAAAGGCTTTACAAATTTGTGTAATAAAACTTAAAGAGGGGATGGGAAATGATTTAGCCTGTAAAGGTCAGGGAGAAGAAATGTAAACCACTATTATTAGCAGTATTCTTGTTATTATTATTTTTATGTGTGTAATGGCTGCTCGCTAAACACAATAAATCGAACTGAACTTGAACAGTGACCAGCCAGATGCCCCAATGGGAAACACACAAGCAGGACCCAAATGCAACAGCAATTTCCCCACCTGTGGTTCTCAGCTACTAGCATTCAGAGGCTTATTACCTCCAAATAATATCCTCCAGCTATATTATTATGATTATTTATTAAAGTTGCATACCGCCCTTCATCCGAAGATACCAGGGTGGTTCACAATGGAAAAATAATAACAAAACAAAAGCAAAAACAAACCAATAAATCTCCTTCCATAGATACATTTAAAAAGCCATAGAATGTTAACACGGTTCCTTTTATTAAAAACCAGGACCTTCTGCATTCAATGTGCGTGCTAATTGGAGCTATAACTCACTTTATGTAAATTATGCTGGATGAAGAAGTGAATAAAGGACTATTCTCTCTTTTCAAAAGTGAAAAATAAGGGCCACATCAGAATGCCTTTCCATCTCCAATTTGCTCACTGCGCCGAATGAAGAGGTCGCTGTCTCAGGATATAAACCAACATGGCTTTATCTGCTTACCTCAGGGAGCCGGAGAACTTTGCAGTACTTGACTCCATTCCGCAGCCTAGGGAAGAAAAAGGGGGGGGGGTGAAGAGTGGATTGGCCATCTGGAATATTTATTAATCTGCAAATCCCAACAAGGACCACCTCTCCCCACATAAACCAACCCACTGTAACCAGGCCTTTGGCTGATTAACAGTCTATGGCCCTTTTATGGGAGGGGTGTGTGTTATTGGTTGGTTTTTGTTTTTGCTTTTTTACGTATTTTGTGTTCTGAGTTTGTATTTTTAGGTTTGAACCACCTTGTGATCTTCGTATGAAGGGCAGTACAGGAATTTAATAAACAAATAAAATAAAAGGCAGAGTAGGGTGGTATTCAAAACACTAAAAAAGGAGCCAGGGACTTACTTTTTACATCGTTCACAACTGTACATGTTGTCACCTACAGAAAGAAAAATGAAAGAGGGTGGAGGGAAGCACTTTATCCAATCTGTTGCACAGAGCAAGGAAGCAGATATGAATACAGTGGTACCTCAGGTTACAGACGCTTCAGGTTACAGACTCCGCTAACCCAGAAATAGTACCTCGGGTTAAGAACTTTGCTTCAGGATGAGAACAGAAATTGCGTGGCAGCAGCGGGAGGACCCATTAGCTAAAGTGGTACCTCAGGTTAAGAACAGTTTCAGGTTAAGAACGGACCTCTGGAATGAATTAAGTTCTTAACCCGAGGTACCACTGTATAGGAAGCTGCCTTATGCTGACTCCGGCCATTGGTCCATCTAACTGAGTATTATCTACACTGACTAGCAACAGCCCTCCAGGGTTCCAGAGTTGGAATGAACCAGGTGTGGGAGATTTGCACTCAAACCTAACAATTCTATTCCTTTATGGGATATCCAAGAGCCCATATAGAGTCCTTAAGTAGGTTCTCTATCGGTAGAAGAAAATAACAGAGGCCAACCAGAGAATACTGAGAAGCAAAGCACCTAGTAAGCCTGATCTTTATTAAACGGTTGCAACAGGGTCCCCACTCACCACACATAGGATGTGAGTAAGCCCTTATATAGACTCTTGAAATTGCCCACCCTGTAGCTCAAGACCATCCTCCAAAACATTATACATACATCACAGGAGGCAGCAGTCTACAGCAGAAATACATCACTTGGGCGGTCTACCACAGAAATCCTGTCTGGCAGGATACTGATAATGGTCACTTGATTGCGTTACCTAGGAAGCCCGGCCATTCCTTTTGAGATGCTAAATACCTAGTTCCTGAATCCAGGTCACAGGCTCACCCTATTCATGCACAAATACACCCTTAAGACAGGATTTGTGAACAAAGAGACAATGAGGAGGTTTTTCCCATTTCCTTCCTCATTGCAGAGAATATCTGAGGTCACTGGAAGAGTCAAAATGGCTTCAGGATTGCTCTCCTGTACTATTTCAGACATGTGGTTTGACTTGTAGATTTATGAACATATGATTTATATATATGAGACTTTATAATTCCTATAACACAAAGAATATCATTAGCTGAATTATTTTATTGTTCTTGTATAAGGAAAGATGCATGTCGGAGGCCAAGTAAGGCTTTTTAAACTTCCTTTGCAGTCCATTGTTTCACTGAAAAGGGGGTAAATGGGGGTCAGCTGTTACATGCAGCTGAATAGAAGGAAAGAAGGTTTAATAGCCTATTCCTATGCTTCATTAATCTGCCTAATGATTGGATTTAATACTCTTGTTTGCTGGCCCTGTGTTTTAAAAACAAGCACCAGCCGTTTTTTCCTTTGTTCATTAACCCACACATGTGGGTCTGTTAGTAGAGGATTAACTATAATTAATATATCCTCTTACCAACTCCCATCACCAGGGACCCTTCTGCATGCAAAGCAGATACTCTACCACTGATCTACAGCCTTTCAGATATGAAGATAGGAAGACTACTGGCCCATCTAGCCCAGTATTGCCCTCCTCAGGGACAGCCAAATGCCGTGCCCTCCAAATGAAGTTGGACAACTACTCCCCTAATCCCTGGCTGCTGGCCATACTGGCTGACGCTGATGGGAGTTGTGGTTTTAAATTCTGATGGCTATTTTAAACAATTTCACATACCTTTTAAGTAGAATCTGCATTCAGTCTATATGGGAGCTGCATTTGCACTCTTATATACAAAACTGTTTTTCTTTCTTTTTTTAATACGTGGAACTGCCTTTGATGGCTTTTATACTTTTTCTTGTTTTGCAATTGTTAACAGTCTTAGGGGCAAAGGGCAAGACATTTAATAAAAAGAAACAAACATCTTGGCCTCCTTCCTGGCCAACACACCTTTCAGCTCATCTGCAGCAAAGAAGGCAGCAAGACAGTCCTCCAAGGTGACCACCGGGCCCCAAAACCAGCTGGGGATGCAGGACACCACAAACCTGTAGGAGGAGCAAGGAGGGTATTACTCAGGGCTGACTCACAGGGAGTTATTCACTCCAAAAAGCATAACAAATAAAATAGTAAATGTTTATATAATATATAGAACATTATACTATTACATGTCTCTATAGTGGTGAGCCTCATACTATTTGCTTCTCTCTCAGCCTTTACACTCTTCACACGTAAAACATGGGCATTACCATTACTGGCTCCTCTAGCCAGTTCTATCATGGAATGGGCCAAAGCTCTGTAGCAAAGCAAACACTTTGCATGCAGAAGGATTCCTGGCACCTGGAGGTAGGGCTGAGAAAAGCCCCTGCCAGAAAACCCTGGAGTGCTGCTGGCACTCAACGTTACCAACAGTGAACTGGGGGAACTGATGGTTTGGACCCTGCCCAAGGCAGCTTCCTATGTCCCTACATCCAGGAAGTCAGATACAGATTTGCTCTTGTTACCTGCAGGACATTCCAGTGTGTGGTTCATGGGGGTGCTGTCGGCATTTGGCTCTGCCCCCAAGCAAGCATTTTGCATCTGGCTTCACCCCAGGCATTTTGGGAGGACACAGATTATTTAGATCCATTTCAATGTGGATTCAGGCCTGGCAGTCAGAACTGAGGTGATCTTGGTTGCCCTGAATGGATGACCTTTGTAAAGAGCAGGACAGGGGGAGTATGACTTTGCTCCTGCTTCTTGATCTTTCATTGACTTTTGACACCATCAACCACTGTATTCTCCTGGACCAGCTTCGGGAATGGGAATTGGGGGCACTGTATTACAGTGGTTCCAATCCTACCTTCAGGAGTGAGTCCAGAAAGCAGCATTGGGAGAGTGTATTTCAGCCCCTGGCTGTGTTATGGAGTGTTGTAGTGGACTATCTTATCTCCTGTGCTATTTAATATCTACATGAAGCTGTTCCAAGTGGTTCTGAGGAGTTTAGGGGTGAGGTGCCATCAGTGTGCTGACAACACTCAACTCTCATTCTCCATAAGATCTGAATCAGGAGGGGATGTGTGGTCCCATTTCCTGAACACAGTGGTGGAATGGACGAGGAACAACAAGCTGAGCTTGAATTCTGGCAAGATGGAGGCACTTTAGGTAAGTAGCTCCCATGTCAAGAAATTGGTCAGCTGTCTACCCTGAATGGAGTTGCACGCCCCTCAAACAAGCAAGTTTGCAGTTTGGAGATGTTCTGGATCCAGCTCTGTTACTAGAGGCTCAGGTAGCCTCAGTGACTAGAAGTGCCTTATACCAACTGCAGCTGGTTCAACAGCTACAGCCATTCCTGGTCTGGATTGAAAATTTTTCAGTTTTATGTTTTATCTTTGGTAAACTGCTTTGAGGGTTGTTGTTTTTTACAATCAAACAGGGTATAAATTTTATGAAATAAATGAGACATGCTTTCCCCTCATTTTCATCTTGAATGCACCTGGCTGAACTTTGTCCCTCCCACAACTCCAATACCTGAAAAGGTGCTTCTGCAGCCTGCTCACCTCCGGATATACTCCATGATGAAGGCGATCCAGCCCTGCGAGGCAGCATAGTTATCCCCACAGGCTCCTGTCTTGGCTGGCACATTCTGGTAAATGGCAGAGTGCAGCTTGGCCAAGTCCTCCTTCCCAGGGATGGGAAGCGACAAGTCCTGGAATGTCTCCACAGTGGTGGACACCTGGAGGCACCACAGGAGGAAAACGGAGGATGTCAGTGGCTGGTGGCCACTATCTCAGAGGCAGTACCCTCCTGAAAACCAGCTGCTGGTGTAACTGGAAGTTTGGAGGTGTGGTTGGGCTCGTGTTCTGTTTGCAGGCTTCGCTAAAAACCTTAAACAGAACAGCATCGGAAGAGCCCTGCTGGATCAGACCAATGGCCCACCTAGTCCAGCATCCTGTTCTCACAGGGGCCAACCAGGTGCCCCAATGCAAAGCCTGCAAACAGGATCTAAGCGCAACAGCAGAGCTCTTCCCCACCTGCAATTTCAAGCAACTGGTATTCAGAGGCATATAGACATTGACAGTGAAGGGAGAAAACTTGAGCTTTGCTAGATCAGGCCAACAGCTCATCTATTCCAGCATTCCATTCTAACAGTAGCCAACCATATGCCTCTGGGAAGACAGCAAGCAGGGAATGGGTGGGAAAGCTCTCTTCCCACGTGTGAATCCTAAAAGATTGTGGATAGCAAGACTGGGACATTTCCAGGGGTTCTGGATAATACACAAATGAGCAGACTAGGGACTCAGCTACATTAGTAAAGAAACAGCAACTTGAATGTGTTATAAATGTGCAACACCAGATGACACCAGAGAGCAGGAAATTTTAAAATGCGGTTTTCCATAGGGATTTCTTTTGTTATAACTATCTAATTTCTGACTTATTTATAGCGTTTTTTTCCTGTGTTTAGATCCACCCTAGGAGTGGGAGCCTTTTTCAGCACGGGGGCTATATATTCTCATGGGCGACCTTCCGAGGGCCACATGCCAGCAGTGGGCAGGGCCAGATGCAAAAGCAAGTAAAGGGACAGAAGCCACTGCCCATGGTCTTTTAGCTGGAGATCAGAATGTGAGCTGGACCGATTAGCTGAGATCCATCTCCTCCTTATGTGGTCAGGCGGTCGGGGCTGTATAAAAGGAGTTGAAGGAGAGCCTTCAAAACACAACCAGGCTAACATATTGAAGGAACCTTGGAGAAAAGGGGATTTCATGGTTCTGCCTTGTGGAGCAGGCCACATCAGAAAAAGTCAGTGATTTCTACACACATCTCTCTCTTTCTCTCAGACATGCAAAAGAACTCAAGGAGGCTAATAAGAGGAGGAATGGCCTACGGATGTGCGGCATGAGGTGAGTCTTGAGGGCTAGGTAGACAGGTGGGGGGCACACTGGGCCCCTGGGCCTGAGCCTCCCCACTCCTGGAGCAGGCCCTGCTTTGCTAAAAGGGGCCAGTGATCTGACTTGGCATAGATGTTCAAACCAAAGGCTCCCCCACCCCCCACCAGAGGAGGAGGAGGGGATTTGGAAAGTGTGGGCCTCTTGCCATTTTCCCTGGATCAGCAGCAGTAAGGGAACGCACTCGGTCACAGGTGAGGCACTGAACCAGGCTGAGGATGGAGCCGTCAAAGATGTCAGAGATGACGCTGCGGTAACGGACCTCCTTCTTCTTCTTGCTGGAAGTCAACATCTGAGCTGAGGAAGGAGATTGTATTTTTACTACTATTGTTATTACATTTACTGCCCCCCCCTTTCCCAGCAGGTCCCAGGGCAGGTTACAACAATTTAAAATTCAGGATTGAGAACAGTTGAAAGAGATTACAATATAGAGGAACAGAGTGGGTCCCGAAAACACACATCTCAAATGTGTCTTAATGGACCTCACATCCCTGATTCAGGGCCAGCTCTGCTGTTTGCCAGGATGTGGTCCCTCTCAGATGGAAGTTGGGTTTGTTAAGGGCAGTGTGATGCCAATTAATCAACAACAACAAATTTATATCACACACCCTTTCACCAGCAGGTCCCAGGACTGGCCATAATTTAAAATTCAGAATTGAGAACAGTTAAAACACATCACATTCACAGAAACAGGGTGGGTCCTGAAAACACACATCTTGGGTGTCAAAAGCCAGGGTAAAGAGGTGTGTCTTTGCTGAAAGATGTATAGCAAAGAAGCTAGACCCACTTCTGTGCGGAAGGAATTCCTCAATTTAGGGGCTGCCTCAAAGAAGGCCCTCACCCAGGATGCCACTACTACCCCAAACTTCAGAAGGAGGTGGAACTACCAAGAAGCACAGAATTAGAGAACTGTAGACCTGGAAGGGGCCTCAAGAGTCATCTAGTCCAACCCCTCGCAAAGATTTCAGCTAAAGCATCCATTATAGATGACCATCCAAACTTTGCCTAAAAGCCTCCAATGAAAGAGAGTCCACAACCTCCTGAGGGAGTCTGTTCCACCATCAAACTGCTATTACTATCAGAAAGTTCTTCCTAATGGAAGATGAAAGGGCCCCCAGGAGGTTCTGTAAGGAAAGGAGGCGGTCTCTCAGAAAATATGGGCCTGGATCTTTTAGAACTTTGAACACTGGAGTGAGTACTTTGTACCCAGAAATGAACTGGCAGCCAAACAGTTTTATAGGTTTGCTAATCTTCCCTTGGTAGAATTACGGATCTGGTGTAGAACACTTAACTATTGGCTTTGCCTAAACTCAAATCCCCCCAGTGTAATATCCCTAGTGCTACAAGATTATCACAAGAGCGCCTGAACTAAAATTGTCTATCAAAAACTTCACTCTTTTGGTTTATCACTACAACAGCTACTCACTTTGGGTTTTAGTAAAGCAAACAGTTTAATTTGTCAGCGCGTAAGTGATATCGAGCGTCAGAACAACTTAGCCACAATAAGGAAATTTTGCCCATGGTATGACTATTTTCTACCTTCCCATTTCAACTCTCTGGCACACTATCTGCATAACCTATCAATTCTAAAATATAGATGCGCTTTTACTCTCGCAAGATTGAATATATTGCCCTTGGCTGTACTTGAGGGACGATTCCAACAGATTCCACACGACAAACGCTTATGTTCCTGTGGAGATGGCAGTACCGAATCAGTGGCACATGCCCTTCCTGCTTGAACTCTTTATAAAGACTTGAGGAATGAAGTTATCACACCTCTTTAATTGTCCATTCCGGGTCACCCAACCACTGCCACAGTGTCCTTTCTCTTGGCAGATCAAGATGAGCAGGTGACAGCAAAGGTTGCAAGGTTTCTAGCTGGGGCAATCAGAATAAGATCCACTATTTGACTATTGATTCAAAGCCCTAAAATGTATTTTATATAACTGACTTTTTATTTCTATTCTTTGTATATCGTATTGTTGTTTTATTGCTATGGCCAATGGCTGACGTAAATAGAGATTTATTCATTCATTTAAAGGTTTGGGCATTGTTGGTAATCGCCTCACCAGTTCTCTCTTTGGAATACTATCATAGAAACTCTGCACAGATGGAGGGGATTGAATGGGAGGTGGGGTCCACATAAAGAACAAGTAGGATGCCCTCAGGAAATGAATAACACATAGTTAAACTACGTAACTCCCTCCCATAGGAGGCAGTGATGGCCACCAGATTAGATGGCTTTGAAAGAGGATTAGACAAATTCATGGAGGAGATGGAGGAGGAGACTAGCGATGGTTATGCTTTGCCTTCATGTTCAGAGGCAGTAATGCTTCTGAATACTAGGCGAGAGCTTTTGTGCTGGGTTCCTGCTTGAGGGAGTCCCACGGGCATCTGGTTGGCCACTGTGAGAACAGGATGCTAGACTATGTGGGCCCACTGGTCTGGTCCAGTAGAAATATTCTTATGTTCTTATAAAGAAAACAACTACCACAGAAGCAGCTCAACCCGGAAGCTTCCTGGACTTACCCTTTTTCAGCACATAGGAGGATCCCAGCCGCACAGGGCTTGAGCGTGGGGGGCTGCTCGAGAGCTTGGAATGCACTTCGTGATGAACGGGGCTGCAGGGCCGAGAGGAGCAGCGTGTGTAGGCATCATTGTCTGGTTCTGTTGCAAGGAAAGGAAACAAATTGCCTGTGGAGAGGACTGGAACACAAGTTTTGTCTGACAAACTCAGCCAGCCAATCCCTCATCTCTGGGCACCAACTCTGCCCCAGTTGTTTTTTATTTAATTTACTTCTCAGATTGGCTACTAAGCACTTGAGCACCTTCTACTCATGGCAGAAGGTGGGGATATTATGGCTTTAGCAAGACAGGCATAGTTCTTCCAGCCTGACCCTCTAGTTCAGGGGTCGCCATGTGATGCCTCATGGTATTGTTGAGGTCCTTCCCTGGTGCCTAAAAGGCCTCTGAGCTTCCCCATTCACTGCCCATTTGGGCATGGAGTGGTGGGACAGTTAACCTTCTTCTCCCTGGGAAAGTATATAGAGTTGAAGGAAGAAGAGGGGAAGAGTGACACTCTTTCCCACTTCCTATTTCAGCTCTATGGGCTTTCAAAGGCTCAGATTAATTCTCCCGGATCTAACTTGCAACCAGATCCCTGGGAAAAGGTGCACGCATTTCCCCTCTTTCTCCGGGGTTAGGGACTGATCTGCGTGCAAGGAGTGAGAAGCAACGAGAAAGAGTAGTGGCCATGGTGCTCATACTGGGGTGTTAGCCTAGCACCTGGGAGACCAGAGTAGAAATCCCCACTTGGCCAAGAAGCACACTGGGTGACTTAGAGCTAGGCACTTCCACTCTGCCTAACCTACGTCACAATTCTAGTTACAGGTAGGTAGCTGTGTTCGTCTGCCATAGTAGAAACAAAATAAAAAAAAATCCTTCCAGCAGCACCTTAGAGACCAACTAAGTTTGTTATTGGTATGAGCTTTCATGTGCATTTGTGTGCATATCTAAAGAAGTGTGCATGCACACGAAAGCTCATAACAATAACAAACTTTGTTGGTCTCTAAGGTGCTACTGGAAGGAATTTTTTTTATTTTGTTTCGACTACGTCACAATATTTGTTGTGGGGTTTAGAGAAGGAGGGGGGGGGAAGCATGTATGCCACCTTGAACGCTTTGGAAGAAAAGGCAGGATGCAAGTGCAACAAACAAACAAATTTCCAAATGTAGCCACAGTCTGCTTCAGCTATGAGATTCCTCATCAAGGGAGGACCAGGAGGCCACAGCCTTACTCCTAGCCCTGAGCCAAGCTCCATATGGGGGTAAGGAGCAGAGATCCTACAACAAGGCCAAAGCAGGATGGGCTGTCTGCACCCAGAGTTAGTTCAGCCTCTGGCGTCAAGGCCAATCAAGTCCCAAGTCCAAGGGAAAGTAGACGCTTCAAATGCAAAATCCAGTGTCCTACTATACACAATGACTCCTCAGGAGTAAAGTTCTCCTAGGGAAGTTAGACCCCCTTTCAGTGAGATGCTCTACCACTGAGCTATGGCCCTTCCCTTAAAACTAGTAAAAAAATATGAATGAAGGTACATATGAGAGATGCAGCTTCCAAGGTTCAGGCACAGGTGCGAAGAGCATTGCACACTGAACCTGTCGTGGAGTACCTGGGGTCCTAGAGGGGCTTGCTGGATGAGGTGTGGAAGGAGGGAGCGCTTCTGGGGAAGCCCTGCCATCCACTGCTGTCACAGAGGTGTCAACATCAGCATCTTCATCCACTTGTTCCGAGTTGCTCCGCCGGTGGCTACATGAGAACTTCCGGTCCTTCATCCGCTCCTTTTCAGAAATTCCCCGCCCAGCCTCGTCCTGGATCAGCAGCTCGGCCTCTGCCAGGGAGCTCCCAGTTTTGCTCTGCCCATCCCCTTCGCCCCGGTCACTGCTTGAGTCACAGGAGAGGAACTCATCCTCCGAGGGGCTGCGGTCACACTCCCGCTTGTCTTCCATGTCACTCAAGTCAGAGTCCCGGGTCTCGGCCATGACTGGCTCCTTCAGCTCTTCGTGGAGCTGATCCATCAAGCAGCGTAGGAATTCTTGGGTGTCCTGAGGTGAGGGCGCAGAGAAGAAAATATTGTATGGGGCACTTCAGGCCTGGGGGTCAAATGCAGCCCTCTAGAGCTCTTTATTCAGCCTCTTTCTCGGTCACACCTCCTCTCCCCAAGTCCAACAGCCCTGCTCTGCCCCCTCTTCTTGTGCTTCCCCCCGGTGGGAATATGGATGGAAGATGTGGGGAGAGAGGAGGAGTGTAGAAAGCTTTGGCTTCTATCTGTGGCTGGAGTGTAACCTACTGTACAAAAGTAAGAATCAAAATTGCATGTGGCCCCCAGATGATTGCCCAGAAAGTAATATGGCCCTCAAGCTTAAAAAGATTCCCCACCCCTGCCCTATTATACTTCATGGCAAATGGAACCCCCTGCTTGCTGGAAGGCTACATGTTGTATCAGTAACTCAGTCTCTGCCTTAGCTCCCTAACCGAAACAGATGCTGTTTAACTTCTCACAGCCCAGGAGGATATAGTTTTCTTACTGCAACAAGAAAAGGGAATCAGAAACATCTGGAATTGCCCCTTTGCCATCCGCCTCACCTGTTGTGCATACCCTCGAAACATGGGGTTGACTAGCTTGATTCCATGCGACAGGCTGCTGGGGACGACATAACTTGGGCTGGTTTTAGGGAAGAAAAAGCAAAGTTGAAAATGTATAGAATCTCTGGGGATGTGCAAGATAAATTTCAAGTTCAAGGTGTTACAGGTGGTACATAGAGCCCCTAATAGCTTGGGGCCCTGATGAGTTTATTTAAACAAACCTAATTACTTTTAAAACCGTTGGTCTATCTAGCTCAGTATTGTCTATAGACTAGCATCAGCTCTCCAGAGTTTCAGGCAGGAAGTCTTTTCTCAGCCCTACCTAGATATTATATTTCATAAAATTAGAATGCCACTGGAAACAGAACCCGAGTCAGAAGACTGGGAAAGCAATGCCTAACAGAATGTAGATCAGTTGGGTGTCATTCTACAGTGAATATTCTGAATAATGTCTTTTATATAACTGACAGATGGAAAATCAGTACAGTCATAGCTTGGGTTACAGATGCTTCAGGCTGCATGTTTTCAGGTTGCGCACCGTACCAAACCCAGAAGTACCGGAACAGGTTACTTCTGGGTTTCAGCGTTCGTGCATGAGCAAAAACACTAAATCGCGACCTGAGCGGGCACAGATGTGGCGCTGCGGGTTGCAAACACTGCAGGTTGTGAACGTGCCTCCCGCATGGCTCACATTCGCAACCTTAGCGTCCACTGTAATTCTTATTATTTTTCTTCTCTTCTCTTATTTTTCTTTCTTCTATTTTTTGTTTTCCTTCATTGTTTTCTTTTTTCTTTCTCTCTTTGCTTTTGTTTTAATTTAGATTAGTTTCTCTTATTTTACTGTATCGTGAAAAAACTTTAATAAAATCTTATTTAAAAACAAAAACAAAAAACAACACCAGGACCTTCTGCATGCAAAGCAAGTGCTCTACCAGTGAGCTGTGGTCCCTACAGCCACAGTGTCCTAGATTTACTCACCGCTTCTTATGCCACACTTCGGAAATCAGCTTATGGTAACTTTTGCAAAGTGCTGGCTTCTTGTCAGTGCGCACGAGACCACCACACTCAAGGAAGAATTGAGTGAGTGGGGGACTGATAGGAAGACAAGAAAGAAACGTGGGTTATGATTTATCCAACAACTTCAATTGGGGGCAGAGAGAAAGGGGAAACATTGATGCCTTTAATAAAAGGTGGAAGAGACCAAGCGGCTAAAAAAAAAATCTGCCTGGCCCCAAAGAAGCCACCAGATCTGGCCTACAAGCAGCCTTTGCCAAACTGGTGCAACATCCAGATGCTTTGGACTGCAACGTGCTGGCTTGGGGGTTGATGGGCTTTGTCATGCCAAACATACTAATAGGGGGCTGATGGGAGTTATAGTGCAACACATACTGGTTGGGGGTTGATGAGTGTTATAATGGCATATATGCTGGGTGGGAGATAATGGGAATTGTAGTGCCAAACATACTGGCTGGAGGGTGATGAAGGTAGTGGTCTGAAACATCTGGAAGGCACCAACCTGGCAGTCTGTAAATAGCAATTATCTGAAAATGACTCTGAAAACCTACCAGTTTGAGAGAGCCTGGAGTGCAGCGTTCATATAGCAGGAGTTCCCAAGATTTTTCATTCCAGTAAGGCCTAGAAAAGGAATGAAAAATGGGAGGGGATCGGAGGCTTGCTCATTATGCCCACTGCTACGTTTTTATTTTCTGTGTTCAAGCAAAAAGGAAAGGGGTATTTTCACACTCGAAGACCTTTGGATTTACCTCTTGGTTTCAGGTCATCATCTTCCGACTCGGACTCCCCTTCATCAGCAACTGCGATGGGGACAGCTTTTAGGGAATGGGTGGGTGGAGGAGAATCCTGGAAGTGAAAGTTGGGGAGTAAATATCAAAGGCAATTCTGCTTTGCCACACAGTATATTTCTCCAAACTAAGAAACAACAGCTGAGTTTTCTTTTTTCCTCCTGTCTCCTAATCCCTTCTCTTTTCATGCCATGTATTTTAGGCCTGAGGGCAGGGACTGTCTCATCACTGACATTTGTAAGCTTCCATTCATTTGGGGGCCAAAGAACGAGATTAAAATGCTTTTAATAAGTAAAAAAAGAAAAATGTTATTATTATTTATTAAATGTGTATACCACTGCCCATCCAAAGATGCCAGGGTGGTTCACAACAGAAAAATACAAAATGAGAATACAAAACACATAATAAAACAAAAGCAAAAACAAACCAATAGATATCCTCCCACAAACACATTTAAAAAGCCATAGAATGTTAATCAGCCGAATGTCTGGTTGAAGAGAAATGTTTTAGCCTAAAGATATGTAACGAAGGTACCATACTGTGTTGTAGATCCCACTGGTCCTGACACTTCTCTGCTACATTCCAAGTTGGGATAGTCTTACACACTGACCATTTGAGCTAAGAAAAAGAGTAACTCAAAGCATCCAGCTTTGCCACAAAACACTCACCTGGTCCATGAATTTTGATGGAGGGACTGGTGTGTGGGAGGACAACCGCTGGTCCAAGAAAACCTCCTTCTCGCAGGCATAGCACCATACCCGGAATGTTGTTAGGTTTACCGTCAGGTTGTGCTTTTTGGCCTAGCAATTTTAAAACACACAAACACAGAGAGCACACCAATTAATCTGGGTTGTGTCCAGCTATGTAGTGGAGACCCATCGAAATTAATGGGCCAAAGTCAGTCATTTCCATCAGTTTCAATGATGGATGCTGCTCTAGGTAGCAGTAACACTGACTAATAATCTTATTTTTCTGATCTATGGTACCCAAAAAGTGGGACTGTGAAATTGCACAGGCAAGATCCAACTGATCTTGAATTCTACTGCAATGCAGTCAGAGCAGAAGCAGAACATAGAGTCTCAGGTTCAATAAGAATATAAGCATAGCTCTGCTGGATGAGGCCAAAGGAGTGCTAGGAAGTCCAGCATCCTGCTTTCCTAGCAGCCAAGGAGCACCTGAGGGCAACAGCAATTCTCCTTGCATGCAATTCAGAGCACCTAGTACTGAGAGGCATATCACCTTTGATAGTAGAGGTGTAGTATAACATCCCTATGAGGGAAGGTTGCAGCATTTGGGACTTTTTAGTTTAGAAAAAAGATGAGTAAGAAGTGACATTCTAGAAGTTTATAAAACTATGCATGATATGAAGAAAGTGAATAGAGAGGCATTTTTCTCCCTCTCTTCAACAAAGCTGGATGTTGGAAGATTTAGGACAGGCAGTGCATAGTTAAGCTATAGAACTCACCCCCACAGGATGAAATGATGGCCACAAACATAGATGGCTTTAAAAGAGGAGTGGACATATTCATGTAGAAGAAGGCTATCTACGACTACAAATCATAATGGCTATGCTCTCCAGGTAGCAGTAATCCTGACTAACAATTTTATATTTCTGATCGGAGGCAGAAATTTAATGCTACTTGGAGGTAGTAATGCTTCTGAATGCCAGCTGCTGGAAACCGCAGGAGTGGGGAGTGCTCTTGTGCTGGAATCTTGCTTGTAAGTATCCCACACGTATCTGGGTGGCCACTATGAGAAGAAGATGCTGGACTAGGTGGGCTATCAGCCTGATCCAGCAGGCCTCTTCTTACATTCTTATGCCTCAACAGGAAGCCCAAAAGCAGGACCTGAGTGAAACAAACTCTCCCCACTTGTGATTCTGAGCAACTGGTATTCAGAGGCATATTGCCTCCAACAGTGCAGGGAAAAGATAGACACAAGAATTGGCCACAACAGTGTGTTACGTTTCCAAAATATGTCCCTCAACTAGTACAAAAAATTAGAGGACCTCAGATCTAGACAATACTTGTGTGCTTTCAAAGCAACATGGCTGAGAGAAGTGTTGAATGCTAAACATTTGGGCGGGGGGAGGGTGTTAAAATTAAGTTCCAAGGAAATTTTCCTGGCTGCTCGCTTGCTTTCTGGGGAAACTAGATCTCTTACCTGTGCATGAATGGTGCTGTGGTCAGCAAAGGATTCCCCGCAACCAACATAAGGGCAGGAAACCTGAAGAGAAACAAAGCCGATTGACAGTCACAGTGGAAACATGGCAAATGAAATTCAGAGCAATAAAAAGGTGGGTGGGTGGGTGTGGATACATACACAATGCACAGAAAATATTGCTACTTCACACCCCAAAGGTGAAAAGTCTAACTGGTACAGTTCAGTAACTTGCTGTGAATGACATTTTACAACAGGAAGAATAAAAGTCATGCATGAAGGAAAATGTATTTGAAAAGAATGTCTTTACCTGAAGACAGGCCCACAGGTTTGGTCCCCCTGCTCCACAAGACTGGCAAGTACCCTGTTTTCATATGAGGAGAAATAATTATCAGTGGCCTATCATCCTCAGAGACAGACTCATCATCAGACAAAGGAGTGGGGAAATGATGGACCTGCAGATGCTGAACTCGTATCAGCTCCAGCCAATGAAGCTTGGATGATGGGAGTTGGAAGTCCACCAATATCTGGAGGGCCACAGGCCCCTCCATCCCTGATCTAAGGAGGAACATTTCCTATGGCATGCAAAAAGATGAGAGAATGCCTCTGTTCAAAAGATGTATTCCTTCATGAAAGAAGAAATGCCTCTTCTTCAATCAAGTGTGGGGAAACTAAGACCCTCCCTACATTGTTGGACTTGGATCTCCCATCAACCCCAACCTGCATGCCCAGTAGTCTGGGATGATGGGAACTGAAGTCCAACAATACAACCTGGTGTCCTCCTCTGGAGTTTGCAGGGCTCCAACTCCCGTCAGCCTCAGCCAGCATGGTCAATGGTCATGGATGATGGAAGTTGCAGTCCAGCAAGCATGGCCAAAGCTTCCCCACCCTGATGCTATGTATAACTTTTCCTCTTAGGAATGAGCTTCAGACATGTAGGGCATACTTAAGTCAGACTTGCACTGGATTAGTAGCCCTATCTTCTCCCCAAGGATATTCTCATGGTACTGAGGATCTCCTCAACCCCAGTCTTAAAATGTATTTGTTTATGGATTGGGTAATTTTTTTTGCAAATGAATTTTTCCTTACTTTGGATTTAAGAAGCAGATCATCCTTAGTGACTTCACCTATGGAATCCAGGTGAGGACAAATGTCTCTGGGATCACCCATTTTGCACCTGGGTTCACCTGTGTGGATCAAGAGAGAGAGAGAGAGGGACAGCTAAACAGGTCAGATTGTTTTCACATTCAGCTTGCTCATCTGTTCACGTTTTAAATGAGAGGAGCTGAACCACAAGCCTGTCTTGTTCTATTTATTTATTTATTGCATTCATATCCCACATTTTTCACCAAGGAGCTCAATGTAGTATACATGGTTCTCCCCACTGTTCTTTAATTCCCACAACAACCCTGTGAGGAAGGTTAGGCTGAGAGGCAGTGGAAAACTGAAGATCACCCAGTGAGCTTCATATATGTATCAGCCTGTCACATTCCAGTGCAGAGTTGACCTCTAGCTAGCATGGCCTTAGCTTGACATAACCTGGAGCTGACTTCAGGTCACTGGAGGAAAAAAAGGTTACTGACAAGGAAATCTACCTGGACTTGAAAACTCTGGGCCTTGTACAGATTGACACAATCTCCTGTTGCAGGAGAGCAGTTATTGAAACACACTTCTATGTCCTATGATTCAAAGGACGGTTTAGTACATGTCTGATGACCCATGAAACAAAGCACTCAGAAACTGGAAAAACTGCATACAACATTAGGGATATGTGGGGAGTTGTAGTCAAAACCAGCTGGAAGACACTAGTTTGTGGAGGAAAGCTGCAATAGAGTGAATAATAAAGTGGAACCATGACTTCTCATGAATTGGATGTCGATACTACATTGCATAAGCAGACCCTAGTCTTGAACCAACTGCCACTTTGGTCCATCCCAACACAGGATCGCCATCATGGCTAGTAGCCCTCAATAGCTTGCTCCTCCATGAATTTGTCCAGTCCTTTTTTAAAGTCATCAAAGTCTGTGGCCATCCTTTGGGAGTGAGGCCACACTATCCATTTAAAGAACAAAGCTTCCCCCAAAGAATCCTAACAAATGTAGTTTGCCCTGGACAGAGTCACAATTCCCTGCACCCTTAACAATATAATTCCTGGAATTTTTCTTTCTTTCTTTTTTTGCGGGGTGGTGGTGGAAGCCATGTGCTTTAAATGTGTATGTGCAGCTGGTATCTCTGCCACTTGAGGGTGCTGGCACTAACAAGGAGACAAAATCTTAGGCTCTGCTAAATCAACCAAAAATGGTCGTTACTGTAGGGATTAATTTTCCCCTAGGCAGCGATTCCCAGCTACTGTGGAAAAGGAACAGATCGTTATTCTGAGTACTGGCAGAAGAGGGCAAGAACAAATGAACCTCCAAGCAACAATGACAGGAACAGAAAGCTCCAAAGAGCACTCGCAAGAATGAGCAGCCAATTGTCCTTCCAGTGAGCGAATGACGCATTACTCATCATTTTTTCCCCTTCAACAGCTGGAGCTGCTGTATCATCCAACCTGACATTTTTCTCCCTCCATTTCTCACAGATGCCTGCACCCACCCACCCATTCCTGCAGCCATGGACAGACAGACACAGGCAGTCCCATTCTTTTATTTTCTTTGTCCAATATTCAGAAGTCAACCATATTTCTACAGGGTTCTGTTTGGGGCAAAAAAACGATTCCCAAAATTAAATGTAAATCAAACCAGAGACTTTGGAAACAATTGAGAATGAAAGAAAATCAGGGTCACATTTGGCCCTCAGTCCTGAGGTTCCACACCCCTGCGCAAACAATTTACTGGTGATAACACAAGCCTTGAACGGATTAATGATTCAACTTTTTTTAGCAATCCAAGTATGCTGAAAGTCCGGAAATCATATCACTCCAAGCTAGCAAAGGCAATGAAAAGGTTTGCCATTCTTCTGGCTATCATTTCCTCTATCATCTTGTAGAGTGTTGTGAGCCATGGTGGAAGGGAAAGCCTCCATTCTACCAAATAGTTACTGACCTGCCATTTTAAAAGGCACAAGTGCGTTTTGTTAAATCCTACATACACCAAACCTTACTGTGACATTCACAGCTTTATCTGGGTGCAGGCACACAAGTCTGCCTACACAACACAAAGCTGCAGTTTTTCCAGTGTGCCCTCAAACTACCCAAATTTAAAACAAAAAGAAACAGCATCAGAAACCTAATTTCCATTGAATTTTTGCATCCCCGAGATTTCCAAGGAAAGAGTGGGCCAACTCCGAACACAAGCCCTCTGTTGCCACCCAATGGGTATAACTGACATCCTGTGAGGGCATATTCTGCCCTAATTAAGAAACATCAAGTCCATCTCGACCGACAGGTCCAGCTGTCACATCAACACTCTTGCGTATTATCCCAAAGCAATGCTTTCCACCATCAAGTTTCCTATATTTAAAATAAGGTTAGACAAACTCCTGGAGAATAAGGCTACATCACTGGGTACTAGTGACAATGCCTATTTGCTGGGAATCACAAATAGGAAGAGTATTGTTGCATGGCAGGCTTCCTATAGACCAAGGGTGGGGCGCCTGTGGACCTCCAGATGTTACTAAGCTACAACTCCCACATGTGCTGGGGCTGATGGGAGTTGGAGTCCCAACAACATATGGAGGGCCACAGGGTCCCCATCACTGTCAAAGGCATCTGGCTGGCCACTGAGAGAACAGGATGCTCAACTAGATGGGCCTTTAACCTTATCCCACTGCCAGGCTCTTCTTATTTGTGATCCAGACATGTTCCTATGATTGCCCTTGTGTCAGTGTCACAGAAGACAAACAGATATTGCAGAACATATGTATTATTATTTTTTAAAGGACATATTCTACAGTATCTACATTATAGTTTAATGCTGAAATACCATCACTATCCCAGTTCAATGATGTCAGTCAAATTTGATGTACATAATTATAGACAATTGAGGGGTGTAAATTTCAGACCACTCCGCAGAAAAGGGACATAAAAATCATGTTAAACAGTAACCAATATTAGGTGATCAGAACTTTGAAACAAACTCTTCCTTTCAGAGTAACTCATTAAACAACAATGCACACACAAATCCACAACCAAAGATCTCCCCCTTTCAAGAGGAAACATCTGAAGAAAATATTTTAAAATCCATCTTCATACCCCACTTCCCAAAAAGTAATGTCACATTACAAAGCAGGGTGAGACGGGGAGAATCATGAACTTGTCTGGAGCTGTTCCCCCCAATTAGATTTTCCGCTAAAAATAATGAACGGGCACAGCTGGCTGCCCCACCCCAAATTAAGCACATGTGACAGATTCTCCCCACACAAGCCCAAATGTAATAGTGTTAATAAAATTATAAAGGCATCGACCTCTCCCAGTATCTCCACATAGTAGTAACAGGGGACTGATATATTAATAATGCCCCCATAGGAATAAACAGCAGTTAATGCATTAAGGTTCCCCATAATAATAAAGGGGGGGGAAGGTTGATACATTAATGATTTTAAAGAAAAATCAACTTGGACCTCCTCTTCCCACCACTCAAGCTAACGCTGGTGTGCATTAAAAGGGCTGCCCCCTCCCTTCATTCCCTCCTTGGGTCAATATCAGAAAGCATTTTATTAAAACCCCAACTTTCAAGTGGCTGATGGCTCCCCCATACCGATTTTTTTTTGGGGGGGTGACCCAATTTGCATCTGCCCCGCTCCAAAATCGCCACCTACCTCACCGTTCCCTCCTGGAACGCCCTTCTCCGGGGCGACGGGCCAGGCGAGGCCGGTGCTTCAGATACCCCAACTAGGCCCAAGACTGCCCCCGCCCTGCGCTCATCGTCCTCTCTGCAAGCCTAAGAGGCTCGGGGTATCCAAGGCCAAATGCGGGGGAAGGTTTTCCCTTTCTCAGGTAGATCGCTGTTGACCTGCTCAGGCCTCCTCGGGAGGAGGAAAGGCGGCTGCCTGACAGCAGCTCGGATGAGATGGGCGGTTTTGACAGGAGAAGGAGCAGGCGGAGGAAGAGGAGGAGGAGGTGGTACCAGCAGCCGGGCTGGGTGGGAACAGAGGCGGGCCTGGAGGCGGGGATAGGGAGCGAAGGAGGCCGTTGCCACTACCGAACAGTAGCATGAAAATGCGAATTCCTCAGAAACCAGGGACGTTCTACTCATGTAGAATAGAATGTCCGTGTTTTCTGAGGAATGTTGGGCGCGCTCGAGCGAGCACACCCTGTTCTGTCAATGCCCCCCCCCCCAAGAGAAAAAGCGTTGGTGATACGGGGCGGAGGCGGGGGAAGACAATGGGGCAGCTGCCCCCCAAATCAAGTAAATCAATAAAAAACATAACTGAGGTTCTGCCCCCTTCCTAACATGAAGCCTGTCTCCCTTAACATAAATCCTGGGTTACATCCCTGGTGCCCCACTAGTATGGGATTTGATGTGAAGTGCCTCCTGATCAGTTTGTAACTCTCAATAAAGCATCCTACAGTTTGTGTGTCCCCACCCCCACGAAAAAAAAATCACCTGCCAAGAATAGTATCCATCCCATATGTCACCAGAAGAGAAAAATTGTGACCCCAAAATATAGGGTTTAAAGGAAAGAGCCTCCTACTCAGAATATGTGTCGCCTCCTCCAGCACCACCCCCCAAAAAATCCATCAGCAATAGCTATGGCTTTTTAGAATATGGTCTCCGCTTCCTTGACAGCGGTTGTTGCCCCTGCAGATTAGAGGCTGGCAAATGTTGTCCCCATCTTCAAAAAGGGGGGGAAGAAGAAGGCCCTGGTAACTACAGAAGGGTCAGCTTGATATCAAACCAGGAAAGGTATTAGAATAGATAACTAAACAGAAAAGGATGCTGTGATTATTAAGACCCAGCATGGGTTTCTCAAAAACAAATCTTGCCGGATGAATCTTGTCTTCTATGGGGGCTTTTAAGCAGAGGTTGGATGGTCATCTGCCATAGAATATTTAGTTGAGACTCATGCATTGCAGGGGCTGGACTAGATGACCCTCAGGATCCCTTCCAAATTCACAATTCTGTGATTCTATGTGCAACACATTGAGCCCCTTGGAGGAAAAGGTGGGGCACAAACTGAGTACGTACTAAACCACTAGCGAGGGATGAGGGGTTCACAAGCTTGGGAATAAAAATTAAGATATTAATCTGTACAGAGCCATGCTCACTGATGTCGCTATGTAAATAAATAAATGATGATGATGACGAATGTTTTGAAGAACATACAGGTTTCCTGCAAAACCCTCAACTGCTTTCTAGGGGAACAAACACAGAGACACTCACGCACTCTCAGCCAAGGTCACCCCTCTCTTCTGCGCCCCCATGCGCGCCCCCTACCGCGCGTTTGCACGTAGGGGAATCAGAACTAACATCAACCCTGCCGACCTCCCAAATCGCTGGACAGCGCCACACTCTTGCCCACACATTCTAAGGGCAAAGCGACGCGGAAGCGGCTTCGACGTGTCACTCTAACGGCGCGAGGGGCAAGGCGGAGACACGGAAGCGGCCATTGTTCCTCCCGCAAGCGACGGGGGGAAAAGGGTTCGCCGCCAACGCAGCCGGGGACATGCCTGCGGGGAAGGCTTTCCGTCGGAGGAAGGTGGACTCTGACGAGGATGACGAGGATGCGCAGGTCACCGAGGAGGTCCGGTGGGTGCTAGGGGAGTGCACGACACGCACACCCCACCTTAGTTAAACTTCGGGGTTGGAAAGTGGTTTGGGGGTCGGATTCTCTTACAAAGTGGTTGGTACGTTTATTTTAATGACGACTGTTGTTGTTGTCCTCCAAAAAGCTCCAGGAAAGGTTCGTGGTTCACTTTCCTTCCTCCGTGCTGTATTGTATCTTCACAGCAGCTTTGTAAAGTAGGTTAGGCTGAGAGATTGGCCCAGCTTCATAAAGCAAGCCCTTCATAGACTGAGCAGGATCTGTTCTCAGACGCCCCTGGTATAATTAACCACTACAATCACGCTGGCTCTTAGTAGAAGAGATATGTTTTTCTTTATATTTTTCTACAGCAGGGGCCAGGGGGGCAACATGTTCTTGATATCTTCTCCTGGTACCTGTGATGCTTCTGAGTCTGCCCCTCCAGCTTCCTTGGACATGAGTTGGTGCGGGTGGTTACCTTTTCCCCTTTGTATAATTTGTATGCTGCTTTTCCACCCACAAAAAAAGCATGCTCACTGTGGCTTACAACAAAGAAACAGGGGTGCATTTCAAACATAACTACAAAAACAATTTCGTAATACCATACCAGAACCATGGGCTGGGAAATGGTTGCTGGGTAGCAGGGCCTGCTGTGGCCCTGCCTTGTACCAGCTAGGCTGAACTTGCCCTAGATGAAAACCTGGCACACTCCTTTCTAGGGTCTGCCCTGCGCAGTAACAGGTGTGAGCATTCTAGCAGCAGCTTGATGGTCATGTATGATACTGCATACGGATCTGTTGCGACATGCAGAGAAAACCCAGACTGTGTTCTGTACTGTCACTGACAGACTTAGATACAGCAATATCTGAATTGAAAGACAGGCATAGGCCATAGGTTCAGGCTACAAGGGGTAAGTTGCCCAGTTTAATGTTTTTTAACTTTGGTAGACTTAGTCATAGATTTGCAAAATTAATTTGTTATGCTGATTAAACTTTGCCCCTGTTTCAGATTGCCTCTGGGCAACATATTATTCAATATTACCAATTTATTCAAGACTGCCTATTTATTATACTGAATAAATTATTTGGTATATGCAAAGAGATTTGAGGAGGAATGTGAGCCCTTCAAAGTGTTTTTGGAATTTGAAACAGAATTAAAATTGGTAATCCTTTAAAAATAAAAAATCAAAACCAAAATATAATAGTATACCAAAACCCACATCTCAGTACTATAAATATAATAATATTACTTAAAACAACATGCAGCATCCAATAGCAACAATAACAAGGGAGCTTCACATTTTCATCTTAGTCCTAGAACCACCCTTCCCATGATGTTGCTCACAGTCCCCTTTCCTGCAACAGCTTCTTATAAGGTTTCCAAGGGTGGGGCAGCTGGAAACACCCCTCCCATGATATCGCTCCATAGAACAGAGGGCAGAAGTAAGGAAGAGAAATAGAGCTAAAGGGGGAAGAGTGTTTAATTCTACTAAATCTTAACTTTTACCCAGACCCCTTGGGAAAGTGATGTGTGCATGAGTACACGTTTTCTGTCTCTCGTGAGGGTGGGGGCTTGTCTGGAAGAGACAAGTGCCTGGGGTAGTGAGTGCTCACAACACATTATCAAAAATTCAAATGTGCCCATAGGCCCCAAAATGTTGATAATTCCCAAGGAATAATTTATTTAATTTTGATTTAATATTTATGTGCTTTTTCCAGCAGCAGGGTATCTAGAGGGGGTGGGTGGCAGGACACACTGGGCACTACTTGCACTTACCATGGGGCCTGCAGTGCACCTGAGCCACGCATCTAGGAGTGACAAGGTGGCTCTGGTACCTGCAGTCACCACACCACCTGAAAGGGTAGTGTGAGGCTCATGGCCACCGGCCGCCTCCCCCTCATGCAGGACATGGACTCCTGTAAACCACCACACCACTTGAAAATGGTTCCCCATACTATTGTGTGTTTATGTGTTGTGTCTCCCCCCCCCCCCAGGCTAAAACTAGAGGAAGCAAAAGAAGTGCAGAGTCTAAGGAGGAGGCCAAATGGAGTGAGGTAAGTGGTGTCCAGGAGTTCTTCTAACTGTAAAGATCCTCAGACTTCAGAGACTCTGTGGCCATGGATGTCTTTGATCTGTTGTGGGACACCGACTTCCCAAGAAGCTCAGCTTTTTTCCCTGGGGATTCATTTGCTTTTGAAAAGTTTCAGGTACCCATGATTGCAAAACTAATTTTTGGCCATGCTTGCTGGGGCTGATGGGAGTTGTCTGGAGGAAGTAGCTCACATATTCTCTCACAACAACTCTGCAGCATAGATCGGACAGAGAAAGAGTGACCGGCCTGAGGTCACCTAGTCAGTTTCATGGCTGCATGAGGATTGGAACCCGAGCCTTTACCCAGCCTGGTGCCCTCCAGATGTTTTGGACTACAGATCTCATCTGTTCCAATATCATATGATTGTGTTGACTAGGGCTAATGGAAGTTGTAGTCCAAAAACATCTGGAGGTCATCAGGTTAAGGAAAGTTACTCTAACCAGTATTCCTACACCACACTGGCTCTGAATACTGTTCATTCAGGTGCCACTGGTTGCTGCAGATTGCCATGCATTGTCAAACCTGAGAGCACATTGGGAGCGTTGCTGCTGGATGACCTGATTTTCTTTTGTGTATTTGAAGTGCGGCTGCTCTGCTCGTGGGGGAGAAATTACAAGAAGAAACCACCCTGGCGGTAAGATTGAACTTTTGTCATTTATCTTACCTAGATAGAACCGTAAAAAAAAAAATTCAAGATCCTCAGGCACAGTTCATCACCTTTTCTTCTTTTCCCCCTTTGCCTGTCCTAAACAAGGCTGACAGAAACATTTCAGATTCCTAGCTAATGGTGTTACGTTTTCTCTGCACAATATTGACAAGGGCTCTGTTTGAACTGCTTTAGCAGTTCTTATGGGATCCAGTTGACCTTGGCAAAGTTAGGACTTCATTACTTACAAATAGATTGCCTTAAATGTTGTTTTAGATGTGAATGTGATCTTATACAGTGGAACCTTGGTTCTCAAATGGCCTAGTTGCCGAACAAATCGGCTCCCAAACACCGCAAACCTGGAAGTAAGTGTTCTGGTTTGCAAATGTTTTTCAGAAGCCAAATGTCCGACGCAACTTCCACTTGAGTGCAGGAAGCTCCTGCAGCCAATCGGAAGCTGCGCCTTGGTTTTCGAACGGTTTCGGGAGTTGAACCCCGGAACAGATTAAGTTCGAGAACCAAAGTACCACTGTATTAAACTTGATCACTTTTATTCTGCTTCTGTTGTGTGCGATAGATGGATACTATATAAAAGAAAGTAGGGTGAGTTAAATATGTGTGTTGTTATCAGCTCGACCCCTAGTAAGTGCAGAACTGTTACAGAATTCTTTACCCTTAAATAAGCATTCATAAAAGTACAGCCTTACAGTGCAATCCTGACTGGGTTTACGCAGAAGTAAGTTCCACTGAATTCAGTGGGAATTAATCCAAGGGAAGTGAATGTGTACAATTGCAGCCATCCTGTGTACACCCACCTGAGAGTGAGACCTATCGAGCACAGCAAGACTAACGTCTTAGAAAACATGCCCTATGACATTTGTGTGATGGAAATGTAGCCCAATGACGTATTCCTCTGGCCCCACCCACCACTGGAACGTGTCCCCCATGAAGGGATACAGCCCTCTGGCTGGAAAAAAAATCCCCACCTCTGTTATACTGCAATAAGTAGGATCAGATCATGGACTGTCTTCCTTCCTCTTCCCACCAGGATGATCCCTTTAAAATAAAGACCGGTGGAATGGTGGACATGAAGAAACTGAAAGAACGGGGCAAGGAGAGGTATGGAGAAACATTCCATACTCGGATAATAAACAAAGAATACTCCCACCCAATAATTAGCAGATAAACAACTCCCCACCCCCTTTAACCACCCCACCCCACCCAAAAATCTGTTATCAGACTAGCTGTTGCAAATCATTGGTGAGTGGGTCCAGCATCCTCCTCCAGGGATGGTCCAGCATCTCTCCTCTCCCTTTGGGGGAAGCAGTAGCAAGGAAAAGCAGGAAGTCTGTAGCAAAAGTTCTACCTGCTTTGCTGTTGGTATGGCTACTGCTAGCACTGGTATCAATATATCACCCAGGACCAGTATGGGGGTCGGGGGGGACCGCAATGACAGCTTCACTCAGCGGTATATCATTGGTGATACCACCACCATTCTTGAGTCCCTCTGTCTCCAGTGCCCAGTGTGCTGAGGAAGAAAAAAATCTAGCCAGGAGCTAGAGGCAGAGGGACTCAAGCGGCAGCAGTTTCTCCAGTGAGATACTGCTGGTGAAACTTCCATTGCACTCTGCCCTGGCATCACTGATACAGCTTGTTCCTCCCTCCACTTCTTTAAACTGTTTGGCTAATGAACATACTGCTGCTGTCCCCTCAGCAAAGCTATGGAGCCCCCAACCCACCACCAGCTTGCAGGAGCCACCAGTGGGATGGAGGCACCGTTAAAGTTCTCCCCCTCTACAGCTGAGAGAGCCCCTACCCCGCTCCTCCTTGCATGCGAGTAGGAGCGAGAATGGGGCTGCTCAGCTGGGAAGTGCAAAGCCCGTCCTTCCCTGGTGATAGAACCACGACCCCACTCCTGCTTGCGCTCAAGTAGGAACAGGATCGGGGCTGCAGCCTTGGTTTGGCTACCGCTAGGCTGCCTCCATCTGGGAGGGTGTGCTGCACCTTTCCTACGAGAAAGACAGAGCTCACCCTCCTGGTAGAAGGCAGTCAGGTGGTGTAAGGATTCTTTGATGCTGCTTGCAGGCCCAGCCCTTGCCAACAGCCCCTCTCCCCAAGTCACGGATAGGGTGGCTTCACACCTCGCGCCTTGCAGACTTTGCCCGGGAGGGTGGACTGCATCTTTCCTGCTGGGGTGAACAACCCCCAGAGAAAAGAGGCAGTGTGCACCCACACAGGCAAAGTCTAAGTCAGTCAAAAGCACAAAACCTGAAATGCACTCACCCCCACACACCCCCACTAGCAAAGGCAGAGGCAGCCTGGCCAAGGAGCCCCATGAGTGGCAGGGACACCAGAGCTGGCTCCGCTGGGGGCAGGCACCCTCCCACCCCCAGCAGAGCCTGGCCAAGGAGCCCTGGTTCCCTTGCTGGTCATGCACAAGCAGCAGGGGACTCTGGGCTCACTTAGCTGGGGGCAGGAGCCTTTCCGCACCCCCAGCTGAGCAGCAGGCTGGAGCCAGCTGTATTGGCCACAGCCCGCAAAGCACCAAGGTGAAAGTGCCTCAGCTCCCATGGTGAGAGCTGTAGCAGTTTCACCTGGCACCTCGCCGACTGGGGCCAGTACAGCTTTTTACAACATCACAATTTATTGCCAAACCACAATGTTTGGCTGGTGATACCCTGTGATGTTGAAAACCCAACATCACCCAGCCCTAGCTACTGCTCTCCTGCTGCTGGTGGTGTTGGCCACCACAGCATCTTTTGGGGGTGAATTTCACAGTTTAATTATGCACTATGTAAATAAGTACATTCTTCCATCCCATCTTCCAGCATTCAGCTTCACTGGATGGCCCCAAATTCTAGTATTACTGAAGAAGGTGAAACAGTTCTCTATCTGTCAAAATAAATGAAACTTTAAAATGCTTATCTTTGACTACATCAGAATCATGGTGTGGTATACATTTGCTAGCTCAAGCTGTAGTTTAGAGCAAACCATGGTTTGGCCTAACATCTCAAATGAGACACTGACGTTTTAACAAATTATTTGTTACTAGTTAAAATAGCTCCCCCACCTCCCTGTCTCTTTTTTCCAGGATCAGCGAAGAAGAGGACCTCAACCTTGGGACTTCTTTTTCCGCAGAGACCAACAGGAGAGATGAAGATGCTGATATGTAAGAATCTTGTCACATCCTGTTTAGTAGACTAATTTGGCAGGAGTAAGGACTCCTTTATTGTCCATAGTGCACACTTATCATTCTTACCCTCCAAATGTTCCTATTGGCACTTCCTATTGTTCTGTGCTTAAGAACATAAGAAGAGCTTGACTGCTGGATGATTCCAAAGCCCACCTCAATCCAACATCTTGTTTTGTGCAATGGCCAATCAGATCCCTTCCGGAAGCCCACAAGAAGGGCAAAAGACCAATAGCCTACCCATATCATTTTTTGTCATCGTCCCTCCACCCCACCCCAGCAATTGGTCTTCAGTGGTACAAGTAGGATTTGCAATAAAATACTGCCAAAAATCAATCTAGGCCCAGAGTCAGCCCAGTGACATTGGGCAGTCAGCAAGCCCATGGGAGGACCCTACCACCTACTCTACTGCCAACCAAAAATGCTGACCACAGCCTGCCACCAAGGCCCTGTGTGAAGGCCTGGTGTTCTGACACCTGAAACTTAGCAGGGATGTGCAACCCCACATAGAGTGTGTTCTTGACTCCTGCTCTTCTTACTCCCTGTTCAGGATGAAGTACATTGAAACTGAGCTGAAGAAAAGGAAGGGAATTGTGGAAAATGAGGAACAGAAAGTGAAGCAGAAGAACGCCGAAGACTGTCTGTATGAGCTGCCTGAGAGCATTCGGGTCTCTTCAGCTAAGAAGACTGAGGAGATGCTGTCCAATCAGATGCTGAGCGGCATTCCAGAAGTGGACCTTGGAATTGAGTAGGTGACTTGGGTGGTACTTGTTTATTTCAAGCATTTTTACCCTTAAAAAAGGCTCTCAGAGCAGCCTGCAAATATTGGTAACAAGACGGTCTCAGAGCAATCCATAACCTTAACAAAATACCCATCAAATGGACTTGCCTGATTTAGGAACTTCATGCAAAACTCCAAGCTGGTGAGAAGTTTTAGGCATGTAGTCTATCTGGAGGTTCCACTGCGTCAAAGGCCTAAAAGAGAATCTCCAGTGGCCTTCACCCATTCATAAGCCAGGTTTTGTTTCCTAGCTGAATAGGGGTCTTCCAACAAATTTTCAGCACCCTGAACAAACTACAGCTCCCAGGATTCTTTGGGAAAGCCATGTCTCCTTAAAGGGGTATGATAGTGCTTTATGTGTATAGTGCTGGTGATACTTGGGTTGCCTTTCCCCATCAAATGTGTGGTGATCGTCTCTACTTTGCATGAAGAGAACCTCATATACATATATTTCTTTTCCTTTCAGAGCTAAGATCAAAAACATCATTTCCACTGAGGAGGCCAAAGCACGATTGCTGGCTGAGCAGCAGAACAAAAAGAAAGACAGTGAAACCTCCTTTGTCCCAACAAACATGGCCGTCAACTACGTCCAGCACAACAGATGTGAGTCTTGGGCATGGCTGTGTTGCCCTCTTTGCATAAGCGCCTGTTGGGCAGACGCTGATCCAAACACTGGTCTAGTCCTCTTTGCCTGTGCTTTGGATAACCTGTTCTTTTTGAGGGACTGCAGAGCAGAGGTATTGCCAGAGAGAAGAGAAACCACACACAAACAGGCCTGCTGTGATGTGAACAGGAACTAAATTGATTAAGAAATTGTTGTATGGGGGAATCAGTCCTGAGTAATCCTAGTAGGGAAAGGAAGCTAAGAAGGCCTGACTAGTTGTGGTTTTGTATAGAATTTGGTAGCAGCACAGGCAGAGGGCCTTCTCGGTAGTGGCACATGCCCTGTGGAACGCCCTCCCACCAGATGTCAAGAGAAAAACAACTACCAGACTTTTAGAAGACATCTGAAGGCAGCCCTCTTTAGGGAAGCTTTTAATGTTTAACAGACCATTGTATTTTATACTTTGTTGGAAGCCATCCAGAGTGGCTGGAGAAACCCAGCCAGATGGGCGGGGTATAAATAATAAATTATTATTATTATTAACAAAGTAGCAAAGTAAAGCTTGTTCCTTCTAATCCAGTCATAGTGGCTCATTTGTAGTCTTGCAAATTCGACTCCTGGTACTGTGGTTACTGTCTTCTAGATGTTGGGTAAACTCTGGCCTGTTTGTTAGGGATCTGAATACTACTACCAGATTAGCTGGAATCCTGAACTGATTAGGTAGACACTGAAACATTGTGTTGTAGGTCCCACTTATGTAACTTGCACTGTTATAATTTCTGTAAGATGCCTTGAAAGCATTGTTTTGACGTGGTAGATAACCTATTAATGAATAAACTTACAAATGGTATTATCTTCAGCATCATCAGCATTACCACCATCATTTCTATACAGCTTCATATTCATTGTTTTAAACATTTTCAGAACTTGGTAAAAAATATTGGCTCAAATCACAGAGAGCACTGTATTCTCAGAACAGATGTTTAGGTGCTTCTGGAAATGCTTTCATCCCTGATGTAAACAAAAGTACATAATGCTAAATCTTGGCTTGGAGCTATGTAAATGAGCCTTTAAGGACCTAATGGTCCGCCAACTACCCTTTCCTAGTTCTGCCTTCCTTCATGCATCATGATTCCCTCCCTTCCTGGTTTCACAACTGTAGTGTGCTGCTCTGACTGAACTAGGTTTGCACTTACCCATCACACCAGGATTGGAAACCATGGTTTTGAGAACAAGGGAAGCCATAGTTGCTGGTTCAGATGCCATGGCAAACTGTGGTTTGATGAAACCAGGACAAAAATCTGAATTGAAGCAAACCAAATGTGGAGAAGAGAAGGAACCTTGGAACCCCAAAGACATAAAAGGCTCATTCACAAATCCCAATACCATGATTTGGTGCTGGATCTGAATTGGACCATTGTCTTAAGCTCTGCTACCCTGCATTATTGTAATATTCTGAATCCTTCCAGTTTATCATGAAGAGCTGAATGCACCAGTACGGAGAAACAAAGAAGAACCCAAAGCCCGTCCCCTCAGGGTGGGAGATACCGAGAAACCAGAACCTGAGAGTAAGTTCTTGCAAATCATCAGTGTGTAGATATCTGGAATGCCTGTGTGTTTCTACAGTTTGCATACATAAGCTGCCTTTGTCTTCTGACTCTCAGCTCTGATGCGGTTAACATGCAGGTGGGGCATGAATCTTAGAGGGTCTTAAGTTTTACTCACAGTGGATGGATCCATTAAAAATTAAAGACCATGACAAAGTTAGGTCCATTAATTTCAGTGGATCTAATCTGAACAAAACTTAAATACCATTCAGAGACTTAACTATATATGGCCTTCATGCAGGTGGTCTGCCACTGAGCTGCATCCCTTCTCCATTCCTATGCTGCTGTAGTTCTCCTGCTCCAGGAAATATGTTCTTATATTCTCTTTCATAATAATAATCAGTTCCCAGCATAATAATTGTTTGTAGTGCTGGGGATTCAGAAATAGAACCTGGAGATTCTCTTTAGCTATCCTGGCTAATTTGGTAGACCTTTCCTACCACTGATAGACATATCCTCCACCAAGGAAAATGGAATCCTTCATAGCAGCATGGACCATTTATTTATTTTTTTAGCTTTGTCTATTTTACCCCTGAATAACAAGTTGAAATTTGTTCCTCTATGCAACTGTTTAAAAATATATAGGAGCCCCTGCTTTTTTGCTTGTGGGCACCCTAAAAGGGGGGGGAGGCACATATGATGTTTCCCATTTTTTAAAACAAACAAACAACAAGTTACATTTGGGACTAATTCTGGATTAGGTCTGGAAAGGTTGAAGGCTACCTCTTGGCGTCACATAGGCTTTTATCTAAATGTCATCGCTTATCATCTCTTTATAAAAGTTGATTTAATTAAGGTTCCCTCTTTCTTTATAACATAGGGTCCCCACCAAATCGCAAACGCCCCCCAAATGAGAAGGCAACCGACGACTATCACTATGAGAAGTTCAAGAAGATGAACCGGCGGTACTGAAGCTGGCTTTTCCAGAACGCAAAAATTCCTCTTCAGATATTAAGGGCAAATACACAGGGGACTTTGAGAAGGTGGGGGTTCACTTAGAATCATCCCTGCAACTGGGAACTATTTTTGTAAACAGCTTTGTGGTGTTTTTTTTGTTTGTTTTTGCACTCAAGCAGTGTTTTATGAAATAAAATAAATAAAATCAACTCTTGATAAAAGGTGGGGTATAAATAAATAAATAAATGATAATAATAATTACAGTGGAATCTCAAGCAAAGGGAAGATTCTAAGTGCATTTACCTTAGCCATGGGTAGACAAACTAAGGCCCGGGGGCCAGATCCGGCCCAATCGCCTTCTAAATCTGGCCCACGGACGGTCCGGAAATCATCGTGTTTTTACATGAGTAGAATGTGTTCTTTTATTTAAAATGCATCTCTGGGTTATTTGTGGGGCATAGGAATTCATTCATTCCCCCCCCCCAAAAAAAAATATAGTCCGGCTCCCCACAAGGTCTGAGGGACAATGGACCACCCCCCTGCTGAAAAAGTTTGCTGACCCCTGACCCAAGCCTACTTAAATACCCCCTCCCTGCTAAATATGGGAATGTTTGATATCAAGCTAACACATGGGGCGGAGTGGGGGGGACAGATCTGAGATTCAACTTGTGTGCATATGGGATGTGCCCAATCTCCCTTCCCCTCATTAAGCCACACCCCATAAGCTTGATTAAAGTTGCTGAAAGAGCAGATTGTCTGGATGTTGGCAGCTTCCGTTGTCCAAAGGAAGAATAGCTCTTCAAGTGTGAATATTCCTTATGACTTCTGGGTGAAGAAGAGTAGAAGAGTTTGGATTTGACATCCCACTTTCACTGCCCTAAGGAGTCTCAAAGCGGCTAACAATCTCCTTTTCCCTCCTCCCCACATAACAAACACTCTGTGAGGTGAGTGAGGCTGAGAGACTTCAGGGAAGTGTGACTAGCCCAAGGTCACCCAGCAGCTGCATGTGGAGGAGCAGGGAAGCGAACCCGGTTCACCAGATTTCGAGTCCACCGCTCTTAACCACTACACTACGCTGGTGTTAGTTCTGCCTAAGCATCCTCCACAGGCCTACTTATACAGCAGTTCCTGATTTGCCCTTCTCATGTTTATAATGTGTGTGTATTTTCAATAATAAAACTTTCTATTTTAAAACACAGTTGGAGTATCTTTATTTCCCTCCCGCCTTTTTAATACTTCACTCAAACTGGAGATTCAGAAGTTTGTGTCTTTTTTTTTACAGGTTGCTGCCCCTGCTCGCATTGCGTCCCAAACCCACCACCCCCATTTCCAGTCCCCACCCCCCTCCCTTTACAACTCACCCAAACCCCCCATATCTACACAGGTCCTCTCATGTCCCTCTGTCCCTGCTTTATTCAGTTATCTGCTGTTGTTGAAAACCTGCCTCCTCTTTTGTTCCTCTCCTGCACCTTGACTTCATGCAAATCCAGAATTGTGATGTGGCACTGCAAATCCTCCAATTAAATGCAATGACAGCTTTACATTCTTACGTATATAGAAAGAAATTCCACCTTTCCTTGAATGAGCTCAAGGTGGTGTACATGAAATGATGATGATGATGATGATGATGATGTGTATGTGGTTCTCTCCCCTCAAATTTATTTGCACAACAACCCAAGCATTAAAAAAAAATATCTTCTTCCTGACCATCAGCTCTGCCACCCAGGAGCTGCATTCTATCAAGCTGCTCACATGAACTGTCCTATGTAAGTGCCAAAATCTTTGGATTGCATCCAACTAAGTTTTATTCTGAGCAGACTAATAGAAAATAATGGTCCCGAGTTAATTTTTTAATTCATATTGCCGCCCTTCCTCCTGAATAAATCCTATGTAACAATGAATAAAACACTAAATCATCTTGAACTGTCCAATGCAGATCCACACTGGGAAAGATCTCAAAAGGCTTGTTGAAAGAGGAAAGATTGCAGTAGGCCCCCAAAATATCTATAATACGTGGTGAAGGATTTTCCCATGAGTGTTGGGTGGATTCTTGCTACAGTCTGAACAGTTTATGTATTCAATAAACATTTGCCATATGTTATAAAAGGAATAGGGATTTTGCTTGCCCCTTTTCTTCTCTGGCCATACTCTGGTACAGTGTTTCCCAACTGGTGTTCCGCGGCACACTAGTGTGCCGCGAGACGTTGCCTGGTGTGCCGTGGGAGGGAGGCGGGCGAGTCGGGCGACGAGAGGCGGGGCGGCGGCGGCGAGCACACGCGGGGCGGCGAGCGAGCTCCCTCCCACATCCCATCGCCGCTCGCTTCGGCCGGCCTACTGGGCTGTCGCAGGCGGAAGGCCTGCGCATGCGCGAGGTTTTCGCGCCTTCGGGATTCCCTTCACGCCTTCCTCCTCCCGGGTCCTTGAGAGCGCGGGAAGCGGCAGCGCGAGACCGGTGTTGAGCCTGGTAGGTATTGCGCTTGCCAAGGCCATAGGCGCCGACTCCATGGGGCCCGAGGGGGCCCGAGCCCCCTCAAAAATTCGTTTGGGGGGGCTCGGCCCCCCCAATAATCTCGGGCGCCCCTCCAGCAGATCGTCGCCGCCGTTCGGATGTACCGTAAACCTCGCAGTATTCTGTAGGGTGTGTGCTTTCAATAACTGTGTTTAGGATTGGAGCCTTGTTGAGCTAACACAACCTCCTCTTTACTTAAGGGAAATGTTTAAGCTTTTCTCCCCGCCCCTGTGTTGAGTTTTAAAAATAAATAATCCTACAATTGCAATAGGGGGAGACTATGTGTATGAACCGAAAGGGGAGGAGAAGCGGGGCGCGCACGCAGGGGGGGGGGTTTCTCGAGCACAAATCAAGACAATGGATCTTCTGCGCTGGAAGAGGCGGCAGATCTCAAACAAAAGCTTGATGAACGGAACAGACAAAAACGCAAAGTTCCATTCAGGGCTCCCCTTTTGCCACGTCGTCTCACAGTTTGGAAGATAGCAGCTCTCCAAATTAATAGTCCTCTTTGAATAGGTGGGGCCTGAGCGTTCCACCAATTTAAGCCTCCTGCCGGGATGTGATATGGCTCCACCTTCCTCAAGGTGGTTCTGCTTTTAAATATTTTCCACCCTGTCACCATGAGGACTAGCGACTTCTTTTCGTAAAATATAAAATCGCTGTTCCTTGCTCTCATGAGACTGTGTGTTTTAATTCGAAAAGGGTGTTCCGTGTATTTGATTCCTATTAAAGAGAGTTACTTTATACATAGTCAATATAGGCACAGAGTTAATTTTTTAAACATTTTCTAATGGTGGTGTGCCTCGAGATTTTTTTCATGAAACAAGTGTGCCTTTGCCCAAAAAAGGTTGGGAAACACTGCTCTGGTATACCAAGAATCAGTGTTCAGCCCAACACTAGTTTTCCAGCATCTGGCTATCTCCGTACAGGCAACTGTCAATAGAAAGGCTAAGAGGTCATAATTAGGGTAATCTTCACCTAAGTAGTGCTAGTGCAAGAGATATTTCAATGGTTTTGTCATATATCAAGCTTATTTCTTTGAAGACAGCACTCTTAAAAAGTTTCAACAGTCACTTGGACTACAAAAGCCATCCATTTTTTATTTGCTATGTGGGTTTAACAAGCATTTTAACAGCTGGTTTAAATGGTACCATGACCATTTAAGGTTTGGTGTGTCAGCTATGAATAGTTCTTTTTGTAGAGAAATACCATTTTCATAAAAGTCTTTTAGTTTCTAAAGTCCACCTGTTCCAACCATTCCAGTCTAAGCATTCGCCTTCTTTTAAAAAGGATTGATGGAAGCAAAGGGGCGATACTGTAAGAGGCTATTTTTAAAATATTTTCCAAACATTCAGTGTAGTGAGGAGGAAAGGGTTTATAACGGTATGGTTTTTAGTGAGTGAAGAGGTAGAAAATATATTCTCAATATATTGGATATGAAATTTCTATATCTACCCATGGTTTACCCTTTCGTCCATAGATGAATGACATCAAATGCTTTGTAATGCTTTGGAGGTGTGGGATTCCAAACCCTCCACTTCCATACATAATTCTGGAGCCTAGTTGCACTTTCCCCCTTCCTGTATGAAGTTTATTGAGCACTGCCAAACTTTAATTGAGTGTTTATTGAGTGCTGCCAGATTGCTTAGGTGTTATCATTCTTGGCAGCACATGAGAAAAAAAAATTTGGGGAAGGATAGCCATATTTACAGAAGCTAATATATTCTGACCATGATAAATGTAGGTCATTCCAAGATCTAAGATCCCATCATACCTGTAAAAAATAATGGTGTAAAGTTTGTTTTCTTTGAGCTGATTAGATTTTTGCACCCAAATATTTTATTACCTTGTGGCAGATTTTACAGCTCATCTGTTTTTGAATGATTGACTGTTCAGATGGAATAATACCCATATAGATTAAATTCTGATTTGGATTTGTTGATTTTTAATCTGACCATTTTACCAGAATTGCTTAGTTCTTTCATTAATACAAGTATTGCAGCTTTAATATAAAAAAATGCAGCAATGCTAGAGAAGAAAGAAGGGGAAGAAATGGACTCATTTCCTCTTTCTACAACTTCTTGGTCATTCCAGCAAAGGCTATTGCTCTACGCGGTGTAGCTGTGGCTTCAGCTGTATTCTGGCAAACTGCTGTAAAAATCACGGTGGGCTCTCAGTTTTGCGACAAGTTCCCTGAAACAAACCACGGAAGTCAACAATGAAACTAAAGGCAATGTATTTTGTTCTCCCTCAACAGCACATGCAGATACTGTTGTCTTGACCATTGGATCTGTTATTGGTCTCATCTGCTCAGTCCGCCTGAGCCTGTCTTTGCATGCAGGGGAAGTCTCTAACTCACTGAGGATTAGAGACCCATCAGTTGCTCTCACCTGGCTTAGCCAGCCAACCAAAGTGGTTTCCAGATGTGGCTGCTGTCGCATGCTGACAGCTTCTAGGAGCCACAGGTGAGAGCGGAGTGCAGGGTGAGGACCAAAATTGACAAACTACTCCAGTAGGAGCATGACGTGTCCGCACCAGAGGTATTACCATATTGGCCCGAATATAAACCTGTTTTTTTTTTTCAAATTCCAGCCGTGAAAAGTTAAGTGCAGTTTATATTCAGAACCAAGCGCTATGTGCCCGCCTCCCGACACTACCGCCCTGAATGGGGGATGTGGGGGCTGCCAGCTCTGCCTTGGGGAGGCCGTGCTGGGAGGCAGTAGTACGGGAGGTGGGTGTGCAGTGTGCTCAGAACCAAGCGCCAGCGTCGGCCACCCCCCCCCGGTCAGGGCAGTAGTACCAGGAGGCGGGCCGCACCCGCAAATTAGCCTTCAATTTTAAAGGTGCAGCTTATTTGTGGGTGCATCTTATATTTGGGCCAATACAGTACCTCTCCTATAACACCCCCCCCATATATCACGATTGCATATTTCGTGATATCACACAGTCATGATATACAATCACGAAAGCATGATACCATGATTTCGTGCCACAATGCCGCAGAATCACGATTTCATGAATCATGACCACACAATAATGATATATTAATCTCACGCTATGATATGAAATGTGAAAAGAATGCAAAGAATAAAAAAAATGAAAAAAATGAAAAGAATGCAAGCCGAGGGAACTGGACAGGGGACCAGAGGAGGCTGCCTTGTAACAAGTCAGACCTCAGATTCATCTCATTCAGTCCTGCCAGCCCTGACTGCAATATGCCCCTCTTGCCCCCCTCGCCAGCCAAGCGGCTGCTCTAGCCCTGCCAAACTGCCTTTTCCTCCTCAGGAAGCCACAAAGGTCTTCCTCCTTGAGGACCCCTGACGTCCAGAGCCAACCAGACACCCGCAAAGCACTGCCACCCAAGCTGGGGCAAGGAGCCAGACAACTCTGGAGTTGCCCACTGTCAGAAACTCACCTGCCCTGGGACTTCTTGGGAGGAGGAGGTGAGGCAGTGCGGAGGGCCGGATTTAAGTTTGATGTGGCCCTAAGCTACTGAAGGTAATGGGGCCCTTTATATGTCCAGCTGTTCTTTGTCAACAACAAATTGTCGCTGGGTTTTTTGTGTGTTGAATATATGCTCTATGGTAATTGATGGACCTCATAGGTATCTCAAGTCATTTGCACATCACAAAAGATGTATTTTATTAAAGTCATTGTTGAACTGAAATACAATTAAGAAGAAGTATATTCATAGTGAAATAATTATTCAGCTCTAACTTGAAATGATTTTTCATTCATAAACTTAATACTGCAAACACATTGGCATTGGGCAAGAACAAAAGTTCCTTTAGGAACACAATTTACAAAGACTAATCATCTAGTCTCTAGAAACTTGCTATAACATGAAATAATGATAGGTGTAAATACGTGATGCAAACGACTCATAATGATAAATAGCTTTATTCATATGAAATTAAGTGTTATAACCTGTACAATGCAACTGTAATTCATACAATGCATTTTTAAAATATACTATCAATATCACCATTGTAGTCTACACTGTTCATTGGGACAGCAGACCTTTGTACCCTGTTACACTTAGTGAGTATAAAAGACGGTATTTCTAGTAATAGGTCACATTCATAAATAATACAAATACTATACATGCCTGTACATTAAAAAATTATTTAACAGGTCTAATTATATGAATGCATCTACCCAATACCCATTCAATTGTATAATTTTATCATGATTCATTGTTAAATTGCTGTTTGAGGGGTTGTTCTTAAAAGTCTGGAATGGATTAATCTGTTTTGCATTCCTTTCTGTGGGAAAGCACGCCTTGGTTTTGGAACGCTTTGGTTTTGGAATAGACTTCTGGAAGGGATTAAGTTTGAGAACCAAGGTACCACTATATATAGAAATGAGCAAACCAGTGATATTTTAGGGAGCAGGCTAGCAGGCAGGGCCCATTCCTTATATCACAGGAGCCTATATAACACAAAACACTGTTGCTTTATGTAGGTTTTTGTTATGTACTAAAGTTCTCACCCTGGGCCAGCAGGGGAATACTGTAGATAGTTTTCACTCAGGTCCACATATGCAAATAAGGGATTGAAAGTGACGTTCAGTGATTGGATAGTTACAGAAAATGGTTACTGTTGCGTTCTAGTGGAGCTCTATATAAGCAGGCTGGCTGAACCCTTCAGTTCAGTTCAGTTTTGTTCTGGCCTGTGAATAAACAAGAGATGTTTGAAGAATCACTGTGTCGTCTGATATGTTCACCCACAACTTAACAGTTTTATTTTATTTGTTTTTTATCTTATATTTTGGAAATGTACATCCAGGTTTTTTTTTCCTTTAAATTTTTTTGGGGCCCCAAGACAGTGGGACTTACGGTAAGCTATAGCTCAGGGGTCAGCAACCTAAGGCCCATGGGCCAGAAGCGGCCCGCAGAGGTTGTTTGACCGACCCATGAGCTGCCCTAATCGAGTTGCCTGCTCACGTGCTGCGCTAAACTGCCACAGTGCAGCGTGGAGACTCACTTCCGCAGAGCTGAAAATTGCATATGCGCAGACACAGACGCTGAAAATTGCAGGCTCGGGCGCAATCCAGGCCACGGAGGGATATCCACTGGACTGATGTAGCCCAGGCAAGATAAACCTTGCTGACCCCTGCTATAGCTTGTTTAGCTTATATGTAAATCCGGCACTGGAATGGTTCAACAAGATGGGCAATAGATGCCATCCATGTTGCACCTACTCCCCTTGCAGTGGAGAAAGCTTTAGAATCTATGCCACTCATCCTGACTTGAGCATATGAGTTTTTGTATAATCTCATGATAGAAGCCATGAAATACAGTACTGTCCCATGCTCATTTTTTACATCAACACTTAAAGGAACTGCCAATTGACTCGTTTTGGCAGTTTTACATGCATCAAGCAATATGACTACTAGTGGTAAATTTTTGCTTTTGCTGTCACGGATGACATTTAGTAGCCTGGGGATTGGATTAGTTGTGATGTAGGAAGAAATAAATGTGTTAAGCCTTGCAGTAAAGATTGCTATAAATATTTTAGCATCTTGATTTAAAAAGCCTATTGGCCTATATAAGTGGTTCGCAACTGGTTCGCAGCGGGTCTGCGTAACCCACCAAGGGGGTCTGTGGCACCATTCACATAACAAAAACTACTACAGAGATATCTAAATGTTCAAAAGTAGGGGGTCCATGGCTTGGCTTTTGAAAAACAGTAGGTCCATAGTACTTAGTGAATTGGGAACCACTAGTCTATACGGTTTACCGACTGCGGATGACAAGCTAGCAGTGACTTAATAATGTACAGTGGTACCTTGGGTTAAGAACTGAATTCGTTCTGGAGGTCCATTCTTAACCTGAAACTGTTCTTAATGTAAGGTACCTCCTAAGGCTAATGGGGTCTCCTGCTGCTACCGCGCGATTTCTGTTCTCATCCTGAAGCAAAGTTCTTAACCTGAGGTACTATTTCTGGGTTAGTAGAGTCTGTAACCTGAAGAGTCTGTAACCTGAAGCGCCTGTAACACAAGGTACCACTGTACAGCTGTTTTTTCTCCAAGAATTAAATTTAAGCATACTTTTGGTGAGTAAGTGTGCCTATTGCAGTGTGTGGCTTGACCCTAACACAACAGAAAGGACCTATTGCCCCCAGGATAACAGGTGAAGAGGATGTTACTTTCAGGCTACAGTGTATACCGAAAGCGGGAGTTTGTCCCTTTCAGCATTTTGGGTTTTTCCCTTTTAAGCATAACTGGTAGAGGACTGGTTGTCCCCCCCTCCCCCGCAGCATGTCATTACTGAAATAGTGCATCCAGCTTGATATAATAAAAATTTGGGGTTAGTATTTACAGCCTAACTCCCCATCAAGTGACCCAGTATCCCCTAAGTTAATTATCGGACAGAGAAGAAAGAGTAGAGGCAGGAAGCAGTCAAAGCAAAGCAGATATTTAAAGTCTATTGCAAAAGAGTTCCTCTCCCTCCCCGCCTTGCAAGGAGGTGAGGACCCAGATGTGTGTACAGTGGTACCTTAGTTCTCGAACATAATCCGTTCCAGAAGACTGTTCAAGGTCTGAAATATTCGAAAACCGAGGCACAAACGGCTGGCTGCAAATGTGAAAATTGAAAAACACGCAGCGGAAGCCGTTCGACTTACAAGGCACGTTCAAAAACGGAAGCATTTACTTCCAGGTTTTCGTCATTCAGGTTCCAAAACATTCATCAACAGAGACATCTGAGAACCTAGGTACCACTGTAACAACTTTTAAATTGCCCAGCCCCTTAGTCAAAGATCATCCAAAAGCATCAAACAGAAAGAGACATGTCACTGGAGAATATTTCTGACCCCCTTCTCCCAGAAATTGGCATTTGTACAGGAACAAAGGACTCAGAGACAATTGACCATGAGCGGCCACTGTAAGGGGAAATGCTGTTGCTAGAGAGGAGGGAGGAGGAGCTCAGTTGGAGCAACGTCATTATCAGAGCATACTGCATTCTTGTCTCTTGCTATTATGAATGAATAAACTCATTAAAAAGGCTCTCTACCTTGTTTTCTCTACTTCTTGCTGCCAAGGGATGGGGGTAGGGGTGGGGAGGAGAATTCCCAAGCCTGACAGTGTGACCTATCTCCTGTCTGTCAAGACACCTGATAGTGCTTGCTGATTGCCTTATTCTAGACAGTCTAGGCCATTATTTGGAAATGGTAATACCTCAGTTCTTGAGTCTATTGTTACAGACCTCCCCTATTCATGAGAGATGTTTTATGTATTTGGAGGAGTTTGCAAATGAAAAGAACTGTTGGGAAAGGTTTTTCCAATATACTCCCTTCTATGGCACAGAACATCTTTGGGGACATGACTTCCGGGTTAGCGCCTACGGCAATGGCGGATTTCCTCTGACCGGGAGGAATCCGCTTCGTGGAAATCAGGGTCTGTACCGCCACAGCGAGGCGGAGACCCATTAAAAACCACAGGCGGGAAAAGACTGTGGACGTGGGATTCGGCTGGCACCTTTTGCGCCTCCCCTACTCGTGGGGAAACCCAGTTTCGGGGATCCAGAGCGACGTGGGGTGAGCAGCGCGGTGCTTCGAATCGACTGCTTTTTTCACGAAGTGAAGCCGCATTGCTGTTGCCGGAGAGCGCTGACTTTTTCCTGTGGACAATTGGACTTTAAACAACTACCCGTGAGTAGAACAGAAAATTGGATTACTAAACATCTTTAATTTGGCACCGAAGCGGGAAGGTTCCAAAGAGGAAGTCCGCCTTCCGCTTTTGTAAATAGATTGAAGGAAAGACATTGCAAGCTAAAGTCTGGAAAGTCTTTTGTAAAGGATTAAATCTCCATCGGCTAAAATTACTAAACCCCCCTTGGAAGCAGGAGAAGAGGGGGAAAGTTTAGATTGTTTAAGCCTGCAGGAGAGAGAGTGAAGAAAGATAAATTACCACCGTTTTGAACCTGGGAATGGGCTGCCAGGGAGCGATGTATTGGGAAAGTTCATTGACTGCGAATAAAACGTATGTTGACAGATAGTTAAACAAGAGAAACATATTGATTCCAATGTTTCCTTTTGCACTTGAAAGGAGCAAAATATATGAAAATCGAAATTAACTTTGTTAACTTTGTTGCTGGACCTGCTTTTAAAAAGACAGATACAAATAGAAACTGTTTCCCCTAGAGGGAGCTCTTGGAACTGTTGCAGGAGTGGAGCTGGGGAATTCTCCAGCTGTAGAGATTAAAGACCGTGAGAATTAGACATTGACCTTGGACAAGAATGTGGACAGAAGAAGCCTTAGTGATTGCTTTTTGCAAAACAAGTGCCTTATTGGAACAGCTTCATGAGAAGATGGATGCGATGACTACTAGCATTGACAATTTTGGACAAAAAATGATTGATTTCGGACAAAAAGTGAATACTTGTAAAGAAACTACTCAGGAACCGACCCAGGAATCTGCTTTGACATGGCAAGCTGTGGAGAAGACAAAGGAGGAGGTTGTTGTTGAACCTCAAGTAATACAAGTGGAGAGAGCCTCGGCCTTGTATGAGCATAAGCTGTTGCTTTTGAAGACCGAATCTGGAGAAAGCCAGATTTGGAGAGATGGAGTCCCGCTTGGATTGGAGAAGGAAAGTTGGAAAGATCCCCTTATGCAGGGATGCTCTGGCCTTTGGGATCTGGTTTTGGGCCAGGGGGAGATTGGAGTGGTGAGGGCCTTTAACTTTGGAGGGACTTTGAAACATGTTTTGAAATATTTTTTGGATTTTGGCCCTGTCTATGGAGAATGGGCTGACCTGTCGAGAAGGGATAAAGACATTGTTAGGCTGGAGTCTTCCCGAGATCTACTCCTCAGTGACAAAGGAAGGAAATTAAGAACAAGATCAGGAGAAGACAAAGTAAAGTGTAGGTATAAATATGAAGAAGATCTGCAGAAGGGACATGGAAAAGAGTTAAGAGCCTCGGACAGGAGATCACCAGGTTGATGGACTAGATGGAATGGATAGAAAAGACTGACAGAACCCGAGACCAGGGTGAAGAGACGGTGGATGAAGATTGGAAGAAAGTTTAAAAATTTATTTAGAGAAATATTGTAAAATTTATGAGTGTTAGAAAAATGTTGGAATGAAACTATATGGCTTTAGTAGATATGTTATAAGGAGTTACGTACAAATAAGTTTTATGTTTTAGGGTTTTTTATGGTAAGATAAGGTTAAAATAAATTAAGACAATTAAATGACAGAAAATAGTGAAAGATGGAAAGGATTTGCTGAAATAATTAATAACTAGAATACAAAAAAGGGAGGTGTGAGGAGGTCGATGAAACAAGTTAATGAAAGACAAAGATATGGAAATATTGGATCTATTTTTAATTTTTTTGCTTTTGTTTTTGGCCTTGATGTATTGTGTGTTTTGTTCTTTTTTTCTTTTTCTTTTTTATATGTATTGACTTGTATTGTTTAATCTCTTTTTTCTCTTTTTTCACTTTTTTCTGTAATTTTAAACTTTCAATAAATATAATTTTTTTAAAAAGAACATATTTGGGGACATGAAGAGAGTCAAGATGAACTTCAGAATTGCCCTGGGAACCCGAAAGTGATTTTATTTTCAGGGAATTTTTTTTTTGAAGGGTGAAGGATTGGTTTTCCGTGGAGCATGTGTCCGCTATGTGTGCACCTTAAAATTTGTGTCACAAGCTCTATTTGGTCTATTTGGTCTGTTGGTCTCGGCTAGATTAAAAACAGCCATTGTAGAGCTTTCAATTCAGTCGCCCTCAATTTTCCCTGCTAAAGTCCAGCAAGACATTGGACTTATCCATTTTCAGACGGCCGGCTATCAGCCATCATGCATGCATGGCTATCAGCCATCATGTGACTGGTTATTTAAAAAATATTTATTTTTTTTAATATTGTTTTCCTTATCACACCTGGGGAAACAGGGTGATTTCCTTGTGTACATCTCTCTTCCTCCCTTATTTTCTTTCCTGTTAGTAGTTTCCAACTTGTTTTTTCAAATTGGTGGCCATTTTGTGAACCTCTGCCACTTCACATTCTACCTCAGCTACTTGGCTCACTATCACTAATATTAGTATTTCATTAATTACAGTGGTACCTCGGGTTTACAGACACTTCAGGTTACAGACGCTTCAGGTTACAGATTCCACTAACCCAGAAACAGTAACTTGGGTTAAGAACTTTGCCTCAGGATGAGAATAGAAATTGTGTGGCAACAGGAGGCCCCATTAGCTAAAGTGGTGCTTCAGGTTAAGAACAGTTTCAGGTTAAGAACGGACCACCAGAACGAATTAAGTTCTTAACCCGAGGTACCACTGTACTTTATGCTGAAATCCCTGTCTTTATCCTACTTTTAAGTAAATTGTAACCCTGTTTATCCAAAAGTTCCCGGTCACAGTTAGCATTGAGGGAGCTATTTTAGGCCCAACCTGAGGTAAATGATTGGCGAGCTTCCTCTGTAGTGATGAGGACATCATCACTGTTACAACACCTGTATTACTTACAAAAATGACCATGAAAGACAATTGTAAAACAATCTTAAAATGCTTGCCGTTAATATACAAAATAAATGTTTTTCACCTTCACTGTTGGGTTGCTAGTTTTATGGTTTTTTTCACTTAAGAGTAAACCTGCTTAAATTAATGGACCTACTTTAGTCATGCCCATTAAATTCAATTGGTCTACTCTGAGTAGGTCTACCATAGACTGCAGCCTTTTAATTAACCTTAAGTTTTTTATTTTTTTAGCTGTTTTAATTGATAATTTTTATATTTTTAATACACCACTTAAGAGGCTTTACTACAATTAATCAGTATTTACATTTTGTTAAATAAAACGAAATGGGAAAAAATAGCATTCAGTTGGCTGTGCACATTCTGCATACTTTGCTCCTTTAGGTTCAAACAGCTATTCTTCTGTGCCCGTTTGGGGTTAGTGAATATTTTTCTATTTATGCAGACTTTTGCTACACCAAGTAAGAAAGGGGTCTGTGTTGAGGATTGGTTTATCTGACACTCTTTCCTTTGTTTGCATGGGGGGTTGGATTTATATAATATTTATTTTTTATTATTTGTTTACCATTTAATACCCTACCTTTCCTCCAAGGAGCTCATGGTAGCATGCACACTTCTCATTTCCTCATCCTCACCACAACCCTGTGAGACAGGTGAGGCAGAGATATAGTCAATGATCCAGTGAACTTCATGGCTGAGTAGAAATTTGAACCCTGGTCTCCCAAGGTCCCAGTCCAACACTTGAAGCACTACACCACACATTTTGATGATACTTGAGAAAGTGATTTTAGATATCAGATTTAGATGTAACATACCATAAGCATATTTTATATGATGGCTCCTAAGATCAAAGGGCAGTTTTATGTCTATGTTTGGATACAACTGGGTGCCATTTTGAATCAAGACTAAATCTTCCAAAACTGCAATGATTTTAACAAAACTTTTGCATAATGATTCTTGAGATCAAATAGCAGGGTTTTCTTGGTCTATATTTAGATACAACTGGATGCCGTTTTGAATCAAGATAGTGGACTGAACCTGTCTAAACTGCATGGATTCTAACCACTGTATTCAAAACTGTACTGATTTTGTTGTTATTTATTTTACTATTAGCAATGCTGGATAAGAGGCTGCTGGTTGTTAAAGAAAATGCAAATGGCAAAGGAAACATCCCATAAGTGTGGAACTACCACTAAGAAGGACCTCCCAGGAGTGCCCATGCATTGAAGTTCAGCAGAAGATGGAACTGCAACTAGGGCCTGTTTTGCAAATCTCAGTTCCCGGATTGGTATGGAAGGAGGCATTCTTTCATATATCTGAAGGATATGAAAGAGATCTTGCTACTCATCACTGCTCAAGAGTGAAATTTAGGGGTAAGAAGCAATATTTTTATTACATTGTTATTGTTATAAGAAAAAAATGCTCATTTTTCCTTATGGGGTATCCTAGAGCCCATATAAAGTCCTTAGGAGAAAATAACAGAGGCCAACCAGAGTATATTGAGAAGCAAAGTGGCTAGTAAGCCTGATCTTTATTAATCAGTTGCAACAGGGTCCCCACTCACCACATGCAGGAGGGAGGAGAACCCTGAACAATGGTGTACAAGCCCTTACATAGACTTTTGAAATTGCCCACCCTGTAGCTCAAGACCACCCCCCAAAACATCATACATACATCACAGGAGGCAGTCTACAGCAGAAATCCTATCTGCCAGGATACCTGTTAATGGGTTTACCTGGACAGCCTGGCCATTCTTTTGTGATGATAAATATTTAATTCCTGAGTCCTGGTCACAGGCTCACCCTATTCATACACAAATGTGCCCTTAAGGCAGGATTTGTGAGCACAGAGACAATGGGGAGGCTTTTCCTATTTCCATCCAAACTGCAGAGGAATATTTGAAGTCACTGAAAGACTCAAAATGGCTTTAGGACTGTTTTCCTATGCTGTTTCATACATGTGGTTTATATACTTATGTATGTGTTTGCCTGGTACATTTATGAACATTTATTTTATATCTTAGACCTTATAATTCTCATAACAATTATAATAGTGTTTCTCAAGTCTAAATCATCCTGCCATGGTGATTCATTGATTTATGGTCACATGGATTTGGCTGCCATCAGTTTTGTGCATTTAACTGCAATTTTTACAATTACATGAGGAATCGAAGCATAAATTGTAAAGCCCATGACCACTTGCAAAGGATTTGCAACCCACTTGCAGGTTGTGACCCACGGGCTGGGAAATGCCAATTTGCAAATATTTAGCGCAAGCTGTCCTCAGGATTTCCCTGCCTGTTTCTGCATGCTTGAAATCTCTGAATTTGTTTTATGTACTTTTAGATTTTTAAAAAAGTATTACTGTATATTAGATTGGATAACATTAAGGAACTTTGATGTATTATATTTGGAGGGATATGATAATCGGTATGGGTGGCATGCCTATTTAATATATGAGAAGGTAAAGGGGCTTCTTGAATCATCTAATAAGGAAATCATTATATAAGATCTGAACAAAATATAAAGGAATACTAGAACCCAGGATCCCCCTGTGGACCTCACCTAAAGAAGCGCAGGCAGTTAAGAAAAAGAATATGGAAAGGGAATGGGCCACATACCGATTATTATTAGAAGGATGACAGGAGGAGCCTACACTGAAAAAATATGAAGAAATTAAGGGGCATTTAACAGATTGGCTGCAATATTTTCAAATACATCAAAGATTAATCATTGATAAAAAAGCAGGACTTGCAAAAGAAACATCAAAATTTGAAAAAGAATTGATACAAAGTAAAGGAAAATATATATCGCAGGTATAAGACCTCCTATTAGAATGGGAAGTAAAGGAAGAACAAGTGAAAACCGTAATGGTGAGATGGGCACAAGATCTGAGTTACATGGAACAATGGGAAAAATTATGACAGGAAGACACAAAATTCATGGCCTGTTATAACCTCAGGGAAAACACAATGAAGATGATGTACAGATGGCACCAAACTCCAGAAAAACTTGCTAAAATGTATAAGAATAGATCACCTATACTTTGGAGATGTAACAGAGAAATTGGGTTTTATTTGCATATGTGGTTTAAGTGTACAGACATTTGTGTATTTTGGAATAATATATATGAAGAACTTTAAAAACTATTTAAATTTACATTAAAAAAGGCCATAAATATTTTTATTAAGCATCCTGCCAAAAGAAATAGGGAAATCAAAAAGAACATTGTTCATGTACGGCATAACGGCAGCCAGAATTTTAGTAGCAAGAAATTGGAAAAATACAACAATACCCAATACGGCAGACTGGCAAAACCTAATGGTAGAATATCTGCAGCTAGCGAAGGTGACAGGAAGGATAAGAGGCCAACCAAAACAAAAAGTCTACAAGGAGTGGAGAATCTTTAAAGAATACTTTAAAAACTATGGTATAAAAGGAAACATCTTGGCAGAACTAGACTGATCTTTGTATTGTATAAATATAAGATAGTAGGAAGATAAAAAGACTATATAAGAAATATGCAACTGTGTGGTATAAGGTAATTGACAGATAAAGTGCAGTGAGATTAATTGGAAGTCATTTTTAATTTCTTCATAAGTTTTATAATTTCAGTATCAGGAGTATAAATGATGTTTGTTATACTAATTTTGTTGTTTCTTATATTGTGGTTGTTTGTTTGATTTCTTCATTATTTGTTTGTTTGATTACAGTATGTTTATTTGTTCATTTGTCTGTTTCCCCATAAATGTATTTATTTTAAATCGATAAAGATATACTTTTTAAAAAAAGTATTACTGTAATTAGGTTTTAGGGGTTTTTTTATTTTAATGGCAGCTTGTTTAGACTGTACACCACTTTAGAGATTTCTTAAAACAAGTTGTATATTTATTGATTTATTGGTTTTAGGCAGTGTTTTCATTTTCAGGATGTATTATTTTGTTTCATAGTATGCCACTTAAGAGATTTTTGAAATGTTAAGCATTATATTTATTTAGTTCACTTTTGGAGCTATGGCAACCCTGTTAACATGCTTTTAAATAAATAAAATTTGAGCTTCTGGGAGAAAAGGCAGGATTTCAGTACATGTATAAGGTGGGGAAGGCAAACAAAAAAGTAGTTGCAATATAGCCTATATATATACACTGCTAGGAAAATTCCTTGGAGAGCGCATGGCTTTCTTCTGGGCGCCAGTCAGTGCTTAGAAAAATAAAAATTTTATGTGACATGTCTGTGCATGCGCAGGGACCACCGTTCTATTTTTGCTTCTCCAACATATCTCCATTCAAGGCCGCGCCCACTCCTATTTATACATATGCAAATATTAATTTATAGACGCACATCCATGGCGACCAAGCAGCATCCGAAGAGGAGGCGGGATTAAAGCCGACACATCCGCCCCTGCGTTTAAGTTGTTGCCCATCTTTTAAAACCTGTGCCTATAGAGAAGAGTATTTCTGCGCCTGCGCTTTGTCATCCCTCTCCTGCTATCCGTAGCCCCTCCGTGGGCAGTTATCCTCTGTACGTCCCATGCACAGAGAGCGTATGCGCTTGCGCAAGAGAATTCTCTCGCTACCTGATAGGGAGGAGGGAGCTACATCCTTACGTTCTTTTCTATGATGGAGGTGGGGAGAAGAGTAAAGGCGCCTGCCCAGTAAGCTCGGTTTTCTCGCACCCGTTGGGGGAAAAGCAACATTGGAGCTTCTGCGCATGTGCCTTTGGCTCACCCGCGTTCTCTAGGCGCAGGGACGCGTCTGCGCTTGCGCGGCCACTCACACACGCGCACAGGAGTAAGCGAGGGGGCGGGAGGAAGAAAAAGTCCCCAGTGCGCATGCGTATTTCGATTCTACTATCCCTCTGGTGGCGGCCGCGGGAAAGGAGAGATAAAAACCAATCTGCGCGCCTGCGCGCAACTCGCTTTCCCCTCGCCAGAACCAGGAGGAGGCGGCAGAGGAGGAGGAGGCGGAGGCTCTCGCTGTGTGGAGATAGCGTGAGGGGAGCCCAGGCTCTGCCGCCACCCCGTCTTCTCCCACGCATAGGAAGACCCAGAAGAAGGAGGAGGAGCAGAGGCAGCTCCAGCTAAGCCCGGTCTGAGGCGAGGCTGCGCTGCTGCTCTGCTCTCTCAGTCCTTGCCTGCCTGTCTCTCCCCTCTCTTTCCCCGCCTCTTCTCGCTCCCAACATGTCGGCGCCGCCGGCCAAAGTCAGCAAGAAGGAGCTCAACTCCAACCACGACGGGGCCGACGAGATCTCAGGTGCGGGTGCCGGAGACGGGGGCGAAAGGGGGTCTTGTGTGGCGCGCGGGAATGGCGGGCGGGACCCGGAGGTGGGAGGAAAGAGATGCACACGCCGAGGCTCTTCTCCTTTGCCCCCTCCGCAGCCGCCATCTTCTCCAGCAGCAGCAGCGGCCGCCACCGGAGGCGGGAAGGGAAGCGCGCCTTCGAGCGCAGGGGGGCCTCGCTCGTGTGGGCCGGATGTGCAGGCCGCGGCGGCGGCTGAGTCCAAGCGAGGGAGGGAGGCCATGTTAAAGCGCCCCTTTTGTCTCCCGCGCGGCGCGCTCTCGCCCGCTCACTCTCCTTGCGCCCTTGGCTGCTTTCTTCTTCTTCCCGCCTCTCTGGCGGCGGCAACAGCAGCAGAAGGCCTCGCTCTTCGCTTCCGATCCCTTTTATATCGCTTCCTCGCACACAGAGAATATATCCTCCCCGGCCGCGCTCCAACCGTGCTTTCTTTCTTTCCCGCCCCCCGCTTTTGCTTGCCGCCATGATTGCCTTCCCTGCAACGCATGGCTTTTGCCTTGCAGCAGCTCGGAAGAAGGTTTTGTACTTTGGAGGCGGAGGAGGAGAGGGGCGCGTTTTGTGGGTGTCTTTTTTACTACAAAGCGGCGGCTTCCCTCCTGCAGTTTGAGGGGTCGCAACTTCCCACCACGTGCAGCTGTGCCATGGCTTCGGCGGCTCAGATCAAACCCGAAACTCGTGGCTTGATCTCCGCCCCCAAATCATTTATACTGTATATGTATATACGCACCTACAGATGCCCAACGGCAGATTTCTTTAAAAAATGAATTCTTGTTTTCATTGTATTTGAGAGAAACGGGGCACTCCTCACCCTTTAAACGATGCTGCTTGTAAAAAGGAAACCCACAATTGTCTGGCAGGGACCAACCCTCAAAAGAGTGCCCAGCGTCCGTTATTCTGCGCACGTGTTGCTTCTACCGCCGTCTGTAGCCGCCTTTTTTTTTTTTTTTAAAAAAAAGAGATTTTCTTGCTGGGATGAGTTTTAAGGTGATCCTGCTTTCATTGCCTGCAGCTGCACGCCAGCAAGCCACGCTGCACATAGAGCATGTCGTGCAGAATTCATTGTGCCATGTTCCCAAAGAAAGGGGCCTGGAATAGCAGGCTTCCTTATGCCAAGGGGAAGAGGGGGTTCCCCTCATCCCAGGTTTTGGAAAGCCCATTTGTCTCCAAATAATGCAGGCTAGACTAAGAGGTCCGTGGAATCCCGCCTTCTGGGTTTTTAAATGCTTCCCACTCTTTCAGCTGTCTGAAAGCACACTAGACAATAAGCATTGTTTCTTTAGTGTTCACTTGCTCAACAGCGGTTTTTTATTGCCTTAAAAATGCTGATCCAGGAAATTAATGTGTTCTCAGGTGTGTTCTTTATTACATAGCTTTTTTCAGTTAAATGAAACTGATGGGTTGATTAGTTCAACAACTTGTAGCTCTATATAAAGTGGGGCTCAGATTTTGGATCAAATTCTTTCAGCACAGTACTGTGTGAATTTATACTTAGGAATAGGTTTGTCTGATTTGTTTATTTTTAAAACCATATTCTCAACTTCCTATGTAAGTGTACATAGGTTTGGAGCCTAAGAACGGAAATGGAATGTTTTCTTGTTAAAATGCATGTTCAGTGTATGTGGGAGAAAGCGTGCAAATGAATACACAGTCAAAAGCAAAGCAGATCGAGAAACAATATAGATCAAAATTCCATCTACAATATTGAGAACAAGCATTACATGTGTTTATTGTGTTGCTAATTAGAATCTGACTTGAGGCACATTTTTTTTCCAGACAAAGAGCAGCAGGAAGCAATTGAACATATTGATGAAGTACAGAATGAAATAGACAGGTAACCCAGATGGTGTTATATGTTTATTCAGAATACATTAACAAGCATCTCAATGCTTATGTTATATAATAATGTAGGTTTACCAAACAACATAGCTGATAAAAGCTTTTTGTCTGCTATTTAGTAATTTGCTTATAAAGAGTTATAATATAAGGCAGCTGGAATGTACTTCGAAACTTGAAAACATGAGCTGTGCTTATTTGGATTTCATCTATTAAATACAAAAGTTGAAAAGGAAACTGCTGGTAGCAGTAAGAAGTTCGTATATTTTGGACAGAGATTTTCATAAGTGATGTGAATCAATGCTGCTTATTAAGATGCTAGCTATGGGTGTGGAAGGGGAAGGAAATCAAGCCCCCCACTCACCCCAGCAGCCAAAGATGCAACCAGCAAATTACACACATTGCTCCTCCTTTCTGTGGATTTTACAAAGACTATTCATGGTATTTCTTAAGTGTGAAACAATGCACCTGGTTCATAGGGGTTGAAAAATGAATGAACGTTGATTTGTTTCATTTTTCATTCCTTGCGTGCATACCTACTGTCAGCAATCACATGTGGGGCAAACAAGTTTTCTGAGCTAGTGGCCTTTCTGAACCTTTGGTCCCCAGATGTTAATGAACTACAACTCATATCATCCTTGATCACAGGCCGTGATGGCTAGGAATGATGGGAGTTGTAGTCCAACCACATCTATGAACCAGAGTTAAAACTGAGATCTATATATGGGAGATGCTGTGCAATATGGTAATAGGGTGTATTTGACTCAATTAATGGCACTTGAGAATGTTTACTGCTCTACAATTAGGACTGAATTCATCATCATTCAGATATAGTGGTCGCTCTGGTTACAAACTTAAATTCGTTCTGGAGGTCTATTCTTAACATGAGGCACGCTTTCGCTAATGGGGTCTCCCGCTGCTGGTTCTGTGCCGCCGGCGCATGACTGCTCACATCCCGGGGTAAAGTTTGCAACTAGGGGCATCTACTTCTGGGTTAGTGGAGCTCATTACCCGAAGCATTTGTAAGGAGGATGGTACGTAACACGAGGTTCTGTATTGTCTTTGCTACAGACTGAATGAACAGGCAAGTGAGGAAATTTTGAAAGTAGAACAGAAGTACAACAAACTCCGCCAACCATTCTTCCAGAAGAGGTCAGAATTGATCGCCAAAATCCCGAACTTTTGGGTAACAACATTTGTCAACCACCCACAAGGTACATTAAAGTGCTATAAATTCTAAATATTTATTTTATAAATTTGTACTGATTTCTCAAAGTGACTTGAGATACTGAATATCCTATCCAACAATATATATTTTTTGTTCTGGACTGTGTTGTTAATGAACCTTTTTCTATTTTTATCAGTGTTTACTTAGATTTTATTAATTGTCTTTTCTATGTTTTTAGCTTGTTCTGTTTTTGTAAGCCACCTTGAGTCCTGGACTGGGGAAAAGGCAGATATAACTAAAGATAATAACAGTAACAACAAGATGAGAGTCTATGAAAAACAATGCAGATATACTCTCTAATGCAAAACCTTTTATTCAGATTGCTAAACATTGGCTTTCTTTTGTATTATTTGGCTATATTGAGCAGTGTAGTTGAGGTGGAAGCACAGCTTCCATCAGTGGAATCTCTGAAGAAGTTCCTGGTGGGGAGGGGACTGTGGCAGGGAGAGGTTTGTTGTCAGATGCATCCCACTTCACTTTAGCTTCAGGCCTCAGCATTCTATAAAAACAAGTCAGAAATAATTTATTAGAACTGAGTTTATATTAGTTGATTTCCATTATGTGGATGAAGTTGAAGAACCCAGCAGCAATATATGTTTCAGAGCAGGTTAGGAAATAAAATTCTGTAAGGTGGTGATGCTTCTGCTGATGAATATGTAAAACGCACATGTGATGGAAACTTTGTAATTCTCTGATAGTATCTGCACTGTTGGGAGAAGAAGATGAAGAAGCGCTGCATTATTTGACCAGGGTGGAAGTGACAGAGTTTGAAGACATCAAATCAGGTTACAGAATAGATTTTGTAAGTAAAGGTGTGCTGCACCTTCCTTACCACGTTTGTGGATGGCTGGGAGAACAGCCTAGTGCTCCCTGAGGCCGTGCTTTGAAATATCTATGCCGTGAAGTGGTATTGACGTTCTTATATTCTCTTGACTGCAGTATTTTGATGAGAATCCATATTTTGAAAACAAGATGCTCTCCAAAGAGTTTCATCTGAATGAGAGTGGGGACCCATCATCAAAATCAAGTGAAATCAAATGGAAATCTGGAAAGGTACGTAACTGCAGATTTCTTTGAATCCCTGTTGGTTTTGTGGGATAGTTGATCCCAGACACTAGCAGTGTCTTCTCCAGACTCTCTTTCCTCCTTGCATCAGTGAAACAAAGCATGGTTGTATCTGATGGATTTTATGTGATCTGGTGTTTCAGAGGATGGAATTTATGAGCTTCTGAGATTGCTGTGAGAACTTTTGGAAGCAAATAATACATGTGGACGCCAACCTATGGGTTATATCCAGTATTAGTTATACTTTAAGTAGACCCATTGAAATGAATGAACACAATTCAGTTAGGTGCATTCCATGGGTCTACTGTGAGTACAACTTGATTGGGCACAACCCTTTTGTGTAGTGTGAAGGGAGCTGGTTAATTTGCAAAACAGCATGGTACTGCTGGGAGATGGAAAAGGGACAAGCATATAAAGACATTAAAAACTAATTGTTTTAGTTTATTCATTTATTCCATCCTTATCCTGCTCTTCCTCCAGGGAGCACAGGTTAGGCTGTGAGAGTGACTGACCTAAGGTCGCCCATTCAGTGTCGTGACTGAGGATCTGAACCTGAATGTAATCAGGTTGGCTCCGAGCAACTCCATAAAGATACTTGAGGAGGCTTAGAAGTCGGATTTTAGTAATTCAGTTGTTCTGTCTTCTACTTCTGTGGCCTAAAATTGTCTGAAGATTCATATTAGATGCAGACCTGTTGGAATCTTTCCTCTCGCCCCATCCCATCCAGCCAATGCTTTAATGGAGAGAACCAGAAATAACACAAAAGAAACTGGAATGGCCTAATTCACCTGCTTCTTTAGCATGGCAGGTGTCAGGAACATCTGGGCCCCTCTTGCCTGGGATGTTTCCCTGATCTATGATAATTCCACTTGCTTGCCTGAAGGGAAAGGTGTGTTTGTAGAAACCTGTTGCTGGGATGTGGCCTGCTGTGTCTAGTTTGTCCACAAGGGGATGTGGCCCTGCTGAAAAAGTACAGTTGTAGCCGTGGGATGTTCCTGATGAAAAGGTCTGTTTCATTCAACAATCTGGAATTCTCTGCCATGTGAGAGTGTTGCACCACAGCTACACCATGTAAAGAACCCTTAAGGGTGCTGAGAGTTGGGAGATCCTTAACAAACTACGGTTCTCAGGGTTCTCTATGAGGAAGCCTTGACTGTTAAAGTGCTGTGGAAGTAGAACTGCTTCAGAATGGACAGTTCATCTGTACCATCTGAGGGCCCTTAATCTTGGGCTCCTAAATTATGTTTTCTCTGAATTTGGTGGGGAATATCAAAAGCAGTTTGCTGCTGCTGTTCAGTAAGTGGTCCAGTGCTTCACAGTTTCTGAATAAAGATGACGGATTAGCAATCGCCTAAATTAAACTGAGTATCTTTTCAGTGGAAAAACTCACTTTCAGAAGGAAGTTTTGATGTTTCTGTTGCCTTTTTTTTTGTAAGGATCTGACAAAGCGCTCAAGTCAGTCACAAAACAAGGCCAGCAGAAAGAGGCAGCATGAAGAACCGGAGAGCTTCTTCACCTGGTTCACTGACCATTCTGATGCTGGTGCTGATGAACTAGGCGAGGTCATTAAAGATGACATCTGGCCAAACCCATTACAGTACTACTTGGTAAGAGTCTTTAAATGAGTTTGCATCATGCTTCTAGGAGGGGGGGGAAGTTGAGTAATTTAAGATAAGCATGCTAACGTTTTAATTGTTCTTCAAATAAGGTTCCTGATATGGATGATGAAGAAGGTGAGGGAGAGGAAGATGACGATGATGAGGAGGAGGAAGAAGGCTTGGAGGACATTGATGAGGAAGGTGACGAAGATGAGGGCGAAGAAGATGAAGATGATGACGAGGGAGAAGAAGGAGAGGTTGGAATGACACTTGCCATTTAGCAATGGCTTGTAAATAGGCTTAGGAAGAGCAGAACCAGTCATCTTTGCCATGGCATCTTCTCTGCATGCCGTAGTCTTGAGTGACTTGGGTTAAGTAGCTGTAATTTGAAGGATCTCCCCTTCATGTGGAAGATCAGTGTTTTGAACAGTACAGGAGCAGAAGCTTGTTCAGTGTGTTTATTAGGACAGGCCCCTTAGCAAGCATCGTCAGGATAGCAGTTTTGCCTTGTGATGTAGAAGTAGAGCAGAAAAGAGCGGTAGAGCCTCTCCTGAAAAGTAAAAGTGGGGAGGGAATGGATGGTATGAAATTTGGATTCTTATGGTGATTACTTAACCGTGTGTTTAAATGTTGCATTTCTTTCAACAGGAGGATGAAGGAGAAGATGACTGAACACTGACAGATTCCAACCACCCTCTTTCCTCCCCGTTTCCCCCATCTCCAGTCCCTGGGAGCAAGTTGCTGTCTATCCCCGCCCCCCCAATCCTTTTCGTGCTCAGTCGCCTTGTTCTCCTGAGGTCTTTTTTTCCTCTCCTCTTCACCATGGTTCACAAATAATTTTGCAGAAAATATCAAGCAGCATTTGGTGGAAATGAAATCTTTACTCATTTTGTTACCCTCCCCATTTCCTCTTTCTAAACAAAACAAAACAAAAACTTTTAATAAAATCAACACACTGTGTTCTGTGGGGAAGAAAGAACCTTCTCCTCCCTTCACTCTGCTGGAAGCTGAAGAGTGCTAGGCCCCTGTGTAGTAGTGCATAGAATCTAGCTTTTTCCTCCTTTCTCTGTATATTGGGCTCAGAGATTACACTGTGTCTCTATGTGAATATGGACAGCATTTACCAACATGTATCTGTCTACTCTTGTTTTTTAATTAAAAAAAAGCTTAAAAAGGAGGGGGTTATAGACAATGTAAGCAAGGGTGGGTTTCAGATGTTGGGGTGGGTTAAAGGGGCATTTGAACAAAACAATACGTCTCCTTTGGCATGTTTAATCCCAATAAACATCCTTGCAGTTTAAAATATGACACTTAGGAGATTTTTTTTTAATTACAGTTGAGCCCTGCCACTTGATGGAGAATCAGCAGAACCTGTAGGACTTTTATTTGGATTTCACATTCTCTATTGTAATTTTGTTCTTTGTTTTGTTTTTTCAAAAGAATTTTGTTTTACTGGAAAAAGAAAGTTGCTCAGTTCTGAATGTTCAAAAGTGTACAAGTTGCTTTGTTACAATAAAACTTAATGTGTACACAAGGGGGCTAATAGTCTTCACTGGAAAAATGAAATAAAAACATGTTCGACCCCACCCCTTTAGTTTGCTTTCTCAGTATGGAAGTTAATACCATTAGGACTAATCAATATTACGTTGATGGGAAGAAAACTCTTAAAAGTAAGTTATATGATTAGCAACATAGCAGTTTTCCTTTTCGTGAAACAGGCCCCTCGTGCACACTTAATTCTTGAAAGCATGATTAGAGGACATCAAAAAACTAAGAGTAAAGTGGGTAGAAGAATGAAAAATAAAAAACAAAGTACCGGTAAATAGAAAGGACTTCCAATTCTCAGTCTGTCAATTATGTATACTGTATAAAGATTATTCAAAATATTAAAAGTATTCACACCAGGATGATATGCAGCTGTTCCTCAATCTACTAGACAGCGTTTTCCCAATCTTCAACCTCTGACATCTCAAGTTCATTCATTTTCCTTTCAACGCAATTTTTTTTTTTACAAAACATGTCCAAAGGTGTGTTTTTTTTTATGTTGCTAAATGTCAAGAAGAGTCTTTCCTCTGGTACTCTGATGAATTTCTCTCCAAAGAAATTCCAACACCCATTATTAGAATAATCCATAATTATTTATTGTGTGTTCATTAATTTGTACCCAGTTCAATATCTTCCAATCCCATTTCCCAGCTTAATGGGGGGGGGGGAGTTCTTTCCACTCTTCTTCCAGAAGAATTGCCAGAGGCTTGGTAGCTTTTTCTGCTGAGTTCACTCCAGTTTGCACACAGGATTCTTTCTCTGCCATCTCAGTATGTTTCGTGATGTGTCAATGGTTTCATTCTACTCCAGCAGCATAATTTGATTGTTCGTTTCACTCCTCCAGGCACCTGTGTGGAGGTCGTCTCCAATCATCATCTGCCTCCCACATTCTTAACAGTTTATAATCTTTCTTAATCACAAATAATTAAGACAGGCTATCTGTTTTATTTTTCAGCCTGTTAGTTATTGTCTTCTTATGCCGGCCACCAGTTCGCATTCTGGGTGAAAATTAATTGGCAGACAGATCACTCCAGTCGTAATTCATCCCGATCTCAAAAGTAATTAAAAGAAGGGAGGTTTAGCATCATAAAAAGCTACACAGCTGGAATGTGTGCAGAATCTGCTAATGCTTCTTGCTTGCCTGGATAGACAGTAGAGGAGCATGTGTAGAAAATAGCCTAGGGCAAAAGGTAACATTTTCACTAGGGGAAGGGCTGCGTAAGCAAGAGGAGTGATGAGCTGGCTGCTGCTTATGCACAGTTGTAGATGATGGCAACACTGAACTGCTCAGTGTTGTGTTAAAGTTTATTTTTTAATTTTTATTTTTGCACAGAAAAACCATGCACAACATAGAGAAGCATTTTATGAATATAGGGTTCTGCGTATATAGCAAGCCTGACTACCTTAGTACTGCCTGTTTGGACTGTCAGAGGGCTTTCCAGTCAGCTGAGATAACTAATGGGAGACTGAAGAAGTGTGAATGCCTTTGCTACTTGATACAATGCTGCTTCCTGGCCAGTTCTTGTGGTTTTACAAAAAAATGGGATGCTCTAAAACTGCTTTGACTGATGCGACATCGCAGAAACATGGGACCACATAGAATGGTAGGGTTGGAAGGGACCCTGAGGCATCTAGTCCACCCCGCTGCAAATCGGGAATCTCAACTAAAGCAACCATGGCAGGTGCCCATCCAACCCTCTGTTTAAAAACCTCCAAGGAAGGAAGGAGAGGGAGTCTACTTTGTTAGTTTCTCACTGTGCAGCTGCTTGCAGTCACAGGACTGTGTTTACATTCCACAGATAGTCCAGGCTATTGGAAGTCTCACGGGAATCTGTTCCATAGTCAAACAGCTCTTGCCATCAGAAAGTACTTCCTGGTGTTTAGTCAGAATTGTCTTTGTAACTTGAAGCCATAGGTTTGGGTCTCTCCCTACAGGGCAGGAGAAAACAAGCTTGCTCCATCTGACAGCCTTTTAGATTCCTATATCAGTCTCTTTCAGGCTAAACATATCCAACTCTCAACTATTCCTCATAAGTCTGTTTCCAGACCCTTGATAATCTTGGTCATTTTCCTCTGCGCACATTCTAGCTTGACAATATCCTTAAATTGTGATGTCCTGAACTGGACACATTACTCCAGCTAGGGTCTGACCAAAGAAGATTAGAGCAAGACTATTACTTCCCTTGAACAAGAAACTATACTTATGTTGATGCAACCTAGAATAACATTAAAAAAAAAGTTGCTGCATCACACTGTTGACTTGTGGTCTACTATATCCTTTTCACATGTACTGGCAATCCAGGTGTCCCCCATCTTATATCTGTGTAGCTGGTTCTTGCTGTCTTAAGTGTAGAACCTTACATTTGTCCCTGCTGAAATTCATTTTGTTAGTTTTGACCCAGGTCTCCAATCTGGTACGATCATCTTGACTCAATTCTGTCCTCAGTGACATTGGTTACCATCCCAGTTTTATGTCATTGCATATTGGACGAATATCCCCTCGATTCCTTTATCCAAGTCATTAGTTAAGATGTTGAACTACAACGGGCCCAGGACAGAACCATGTGGTACCCCATTTGTGACTTCTCCCCCAGGATGTTGAACCATTAGGGTTTGGTCAATCAGCTACAAGTCCACCCAACCATTACCTCACCCAGAACACATTTTGCCAGCTTTTTCACAAGAATATGGGGAGCATGCCAAAAGCCTTACTGAAATCAAGACACACTACATCCACAGCATTCCCATTACTCACAATATTTGTCTGGCATTACTTGTTGAGAAACCCATCCTGGGTCTTAGTAATAAAAGCATAAGTTTCTAAGTGCTCACAGACTGACTGTCTGTTTTAGGATGTTCCTGGTATTGATGTCAAGCTGACTGGTCAGTAGTTACCTGGGTCTTCTACTTTCCCCCTTTTGAAGATGCAAACATTTTCCCACCTCCAGCCTTCAGGGACCTCACCTGCTCTTCAATAATTTTCGAATATTATAAACAGAGGCTCTGAGATTACATCTGCAAGCTCCTTTAGTGCTCTTGGATGCAGCTCATCAGGCTCTGGAGATTTGAATTCATTTAAATTAGCTAGGTGTTCCCTGACCACCTCGTTTCTTATATTGGACTGCAGCTTCCTCCTGGCATCCTTTATTCTGTTGTCAGCAGGTTGGGCACTGCTTTCCTTTTGGGTGACAATAGGGGCAAAATAGATGTTGAGTAGTTCTGCCTTCTCTCTGTCATTTCTCCCTCTTTTCCATGCAAGGGACCTACTACTTGCTTGTTCTTCCTCTTGCTTCAAACATAGCTGAAGAAACCTTTTTATTATTTTTCACCTCCCTTGCAAGCTGATGCTTGAACCTGGGATCTTTGGCATGCAGAACAGGTGCTTTACCGCTGAGCTACCATCCTTCACCCTAAAGGACTTCCGATCTGGATAAATCACTGAGCAATTGTCTTTCAGGTTTTGCCTCTTGGTTCCCCAGTGCCAAGCCTACAGAATAGAAGTTTGCACAACCCACCAAGGAACATAATAGCCTAATAAACTTCAAACAAGTAACAGTTAATTGCACATTTATTCAGAATCCAGTTAAAACTTTTTGTATATTATACCCCATGTGTAGAGTCGTCTCTTGTGTTGTTGGAAAAGAGTGTTTGTTATGACCAGCTTGTTCTCTTGGCAGAAGTCTGTTAGCCTTTGCTTTGCTTTGTTTTGAACTCCAAGGCCAAACTTGCCCATTGTTCCTTTTATCTCTTGACTCCCTAGTTTAGCATTCCAATCCCCTATAATGAGAAGAACATTCTTCTTTGGTGTCATTTCTAGAAGGTGTTGTAAGTCTTAATAGAATTGGTCAATTTTAGTTTCTTCAGCACCAGTAGTTGGTGCATAAACTTAGATTACTGTGATGTAAAAAGGTCTGCCTTGGATTCGTATTGAGATCATTCTATCATTTTTGAGATTGCATCCCAGTATAGCTGTCGCCACTCTTTTGTTGACTATGAGGGCCACTCCATTTCTTTTACGGGATTCTTGCCCACAGTAGTAGATATGATGGTCATCCGAACTGAATTTGCCCATTCCCGTCCATTTTAGTTCACTGTTGCCCAAGATATCAATATTTATTCTTGCCATCTCATTTTTGATCACATCCAACTTACGAAGGTTCATGGTTCTTACATTCCAGGTTCCTATGCAATATTTTTCTTTACAGCATTGGACTTTCCTTTCGCTTCCAGGCATAATCCGCAACTGAGCAACCTTTCGGCTTTGGCCCAGCCGCTTCATCAGCTCTGAATCAACTTGTACTTGTCCTCCACTCTTCCTCAGTAGCATGTTGGACGCCTTCCAACCTGAGGGGCTCATCTTCCAGTGTCATAACTTTTCTATGCCTGTTGTCTTTGTCCATGTTCTTGGCAGGGATACTGTAGTGGCTTGCCGGTTCCTGCTCCACGTGGATCATGTTTGGTCAAAACTCTCCACTATGACCTGTCCATCTTGGGTGGCCCTGCACAGCATAGCTCTTAGCTTCTCTGAGTTATTCCATCCCCTTCGCCACGGCAAGGCAGCGATCCATGAAGGTTATGCTTAAAATTCTACAAGGCAGGCTTAAGCAGTATGTGGACCGAGAACTCCCAGAAGTGCAAGCTGGATTTCAAAGGGGCAGAGGAACCAGAGACCAAATTGCAAATATGCGCTGGATTATGGAGAAAGCTAGAGAGTTCCAGAAAGACATCTACTTCTGCTTCATTGACTATGCAAAAGCCTTTGACTGTCGACCACAACAAACTCTGGCAGGTTCTTAAAAGAAATGGGAGTGCCTGATCACCTCATCTGTCTCCTGAGAAATCTCTATGTGGGACAAGAAGCTACGGTTAGAACTGGATATGGAACAACTGTTGGATCAAAATTGGAAAAGGAGTACGGCAAGGCTGTATATTGTTTCCCTGCTTATTTAACTTACATGCAAAATTCATCATGCGAAAGGCTGGGCTGGATGAATCCCAAGCCAGAATTAAGATTGCCAGAAGAAATATCAAGAACCTCAGATATGCAGTTGACACAACCTTGATGGCAGAAAGTGAGGAGGAACTAAAGAACCTTTAAAGGAGAGTGAAAGAGGAGAGCACAAAATATGGTCTGAAGCTCAACATCAAAAAAACTAAGATCATGGCCACTGGTCCCATCACCACCTAGCAAATAAAAGGGGAAGAAATGGAGACAGTGAGAGATTTTACTTTCTTGGGCTCCATGATCACTGCAGATGGTGACAGCAGCCACGAAATTAAAAAACGCCTGCTTCTTGGGAGAAAAGCAATGAAACGTAGACAGCATCTTAAAAAGCAGAGACATCACCTTGCCAACAAAGGCCCGTATAGTTAAAGCTATGGTTTTCCCAGTAGTGATGTATGGAAGTGAGAGCTGGACCATAAAGAAGGCTGATCACCGAAGAATTGATGCTTTTGAATTATGGTGCTGGAGGAGACTCTTGAGAATCCCATGGACTGCAAAAAGATCAAACCTATCTTTTCTGAAGGAAATCAACCCTGAGTGCTCTCTGGAAGGGCAGATCGTGAAGCTGAGGCTCCAGTACTTTGGCTACCTCATGAGAAGAGAAAACTCCCTGGAAAAGACCCTGATTTTGGGAAGGGGAGAAGGGGATGACAGAGGACGAGATGGTTGGACAGTGTTCTCGAAGCTACCAACATGAGTTTGATCAAACTGCGGGAGGCAGTGGAAGACAGGAGTGCCTGGCGTGCTCTGGTCCATGGGGTCACGAAGAGTCGGACATGATTAACAACTAAGCAACAACAACTTATACCTTGCCCATTTGGACGCAGCCACCTCAGACACAGAATATTAAAAGATTAAAAACACAATAAAATATTAACGTGTGATATTTTACTGTATTTTTGGTTTTTATGGAAGCCGCCCACAGTGGCTAGGGAGGCCCAGCCAGATGGGCGGGGTATAAATAATAAATTATTATTATTATTATTATCAAACATTAAAAACTTTCCTAAGAAGGGCTGCCTTCAGATGTCTTCTAAAAGTTAGATAGTTGTTTATTTCCTTGACATCTGATGGGAGGGCATTCCACAGGGCGGGCACCACTACCGAGAAGGCCCTCTGCCTGGTTCCCTGTAACTTGGCTTCTCGCAGTGAGGGAACCACCAGAAGGCCCTCAGCGCTGGACCTCAGTATCCGGGCAGAACGATGGGGGTGGAGACGCTCCTTCAGGTATACTGGGCCGAGGCCGTTTAGGGTTTAAAGGTCAGCACCAACACTTTTAATTTAGCTCGGAAATGCACTGGGAGCCAATGTAATTAATTTAGCATAATGGATGAACTTGACCCAGTGATATCAGTGCTTTGAAGTCTGACAGTCATGCACACCTCCAGCACCCCCCAATAGGGAATTCCACTTCCCAGGGTGTGCCAGAACCCACTTTGGAAAAAAATGGTTTAAAACATTTTACTGGCTCTTTCATACTTTCGGGGGGGGGGGGGCGGTGCCAAGAGAGGAAAGAACAGGTGCAGGAGAAAACAAGTAAGGCTGGTGAAGAGTCAAGGCCTTCCACACCTCTTCTTCCTGCCCCACCTTTCCTGCTCCAGGGTCTCCTAGGAGCAAAATAGGATTGAAGCGGAAAGAGCAGGAGGTTATGCACAGGTAGAGTTTTCACCTGCTTGCATGCAGCTCAATATGAGAGATTATAAACCAAGGTCAGGGTCAGGGCCTCTCTGTTTTGGCTATTGCCTCATTGGAAGCACAGCTAGGAGTAGCTAAGAGGTATAGGACTGATGCACAGGCCCTTCCCTAACTGGCAAGCATACTTTTTACAATACAGTGGTACCTTGGGTTATAGACGCTTCAGGTTACAGACGCTTCAGGTTACAGATTCCGCTAACCCAGAAATATTACCTCGGGTTAAGAGTTAATTCCTTACTCTGGACATTCTGTGCCTGACAGCATCCTAATGGGGGGGAGGATATCAGACAGACTATGCATAGTAAACATTACAGGGTAGTAGCCAGCTAAGTTCTACTCAGAGTAGAACTCATTGAGATGAATGAACCTAAGCTTATCATGTTTATTAATTTCAACGTGTCTGCTCTGAGTAGGATGAACACTGGGGAGACAACCCAGCGTGTTTTCAACTTGGCCCAGAACTAGGAATCTCTCTGGCTGTGATTGCCATTCTGATGCTGACTTTTCCTGAATGAATTTACTTTATTACGGTCACAGACCAGCATAAGCAAAACATCTAAATAAATAGCATAACAGTATCTCTAAGCGGATAATTATTAAATTAAGTGGGAACAAGAACCAAACGTAGATTGAAACGTATACATAGAATACTTGATTAAGCATAGGAAATGGATGAATAAAAAACGATAAGGAAATTTTAAAGGAGATCAGTTAAAAAAGAACAGCTGTATGGGGTGGGGCTTCAGAAGTGCAGATCTAACAATATGGGCCTTCTATTTAGGACTGATTTGTAGCATAGACCATCCTTTGACGAATATCTATCATGGCAGCGTAAAATTTGGTGACTAGATATATCACTTCTGGGCTTTTGTTCTGTAATGATAGGTAGATGTAGTGTTGTTCTGAACACCCAGGGAAGCATATATAGGATGGGTTGGATAAACCTAGCTCGAATGTCTATATCCGGCATCCCCAACCTTTGGCACTCCAGATGTTTTGAACTACAGTTCCCATCATCCCCGACCACTTGTCCTGTTAGCTAGGGATCATGGGAGTTGTAGGCCAAAACATCTGGAGAGCTGCAGGTTGTGGATGCCTGGTCTATGTAATACTGACAATGAATAAGGGCATGCTCCGTTATTTCCTTCTGCTCAGAGCCCCATGGGCATTTCCTCTCCTCATATGGTATCGTCCTATAACGGCCTTCCTTAACTGCTGAAGGGAAGGCCTGACAACGGGTCAAGGTATAAGTCCTTCATTGTTTTGGTATTTCACGATTAGCTATGTATGGCATTTGGGAAGGCTGACTTTTCCTTTTACTTTTTTTTTAAGAAGGGCTGGTTCCTAGCCCTTATGGTTCTAGGGAGAAATTAGTGTTGCCATATTTCAAACAGTGAAAATCCAGACAGAAAAGTTGTTGAGCTCGGATTTCCCCGGACATTCAAACAATTTCTGCCCAGACACTGCTGCCGACTGCGATGTTCTGGATATGTCCAGTGGATGTTAGGGGTGAGGGGGGTTTCCCTGCACGTGTTTTTCCCTGTTTAGTGAAAGGTTCTTGTGCCTCCTGATGTTTTCTCCTCACATATGCTCAGCAGCGTGAATTGCAAGAAGTGCATATTTCAAAGTGCCAACTCCACAGGCAGCCCCTTTCTGGTGCCAATTCATACCCAACACTGATGCCTGGGCCTTCTCCTCACACCTTCTATCTTCACAACAGCCCTGTGAGGCAGTTTAGACTGAGAAGCAGTGACTGGCCCAAGATCACACCCGGTAAGCTTCATGGCTGAGTGGGGGATTGGAACGCTGGTCTCCCAGGCCCTAAAAGGTAAAGGTAAAGGGACCCCTGACCATTAGGTCCTGTCGTGACCGACTCTGGGGTTGCGGTGCTCATCTCATTTTACTCGCCGAGGGAGCCGGCGTACAGCTTCCGGGTCATGTGGCCAGCATGACAAAGCCGCTTCTGGCGAACCAGAGCAGCACACGGAAATGCCGTTTACCTTCCTGCCGGAGCAGTACTACCGACCTTCCGATCAGCAAGTCCTAGGCTCTGTGGTTTAACCCACAGCGCCACCAACATCCCCTCCCAGGCCCTAGACCTCGTTTAACCCCCTACAACAATCCTGTGAGGTCGGTCAGGCTGAGAGGCAGTGACTGGCCCCCAAGGTCACCCAGTGAGCTCCGTGACTGAATTGGGAGTTGAACCCTGATCTCTCGCAGTCATAATCTGACACTAGAACTGTTACACCACACAGTCTCTCTGAATGTGAATGAAGGTGGTTTAGACATACAGTCATACCTTCAGTTGAATGTGCTTCAGGTTCAGCGCTTTTGGGTTGCGCTCTGCGGCAACCCCAAAGTAACAGAGCGCGTTACTTCCAGGTTTCGCTGCTAGCGCATGCGCAGACACTCAAAATGACATCACATGCATGCACGGAAGCGGCAAAACGCGACCCGCACACGTACAGACGTGCCATCGCGTCTTACGTTCCATTCAGGATGCGAACGGGGATCCCGTTCGCATCCCGAGGTACCACTGTATTTCATATCCATACAGGGCATTTGTAGGAGCTAAAGCAGAGCAAAGGATTTTGGGAATTCTCCAGAACATACAGCTATTTCCCAAACCACTATACAACACTGCTTGTCTATGGAAAAGATGCCTTTCTGTAGGCTCTATTCAGCCTGTATGGTTCTAGGATTCTGAGATAGGTTAGTCTGAGGGTGAATGAGTCACTGGCCCAGGACTGCTGAAACAGTACTGCTGGATTTAGTTGTAGCTTTCCTGGGAAATCCAGTATTTATTTTCCCCCATGTTGGGGGCTGACAACTAGAGGTGTTGTGCAAAGCGCCTGGAATGCACCAGATTGGCAATGGTTCATGTGTTTAAGTCTGTGTGGAGTGGACGTGACCAAAATATATAATTATGGCCCACACTGAACACATTAAATAGGCCACATAAATGCTAAGATGATGGGTATGTTGGCAGTTCTTATTCTTTACTCCCGCTAATAGCAAACCCAGCTGGTGAATGTTGATATGACTGCAACCAAGATAGGAGAAACAAAGCATCCCCCAAAGCATACTGGGAACTGTAGTTTGCAAGCGGTGTTTAGAGCTGTAATTTCCCACATGGCTTAACAATCAATCCCTCTTCCCAGGGAATGGTAGCCCTGCGTAGGGAACAGTGGTCTCCTAACTATTCTCAGCTCCAAGAACAAACTGCAGAAACTCCCAGGATGCTTTTGGGGTAGGCACACCTGTTTAAAGTGGTATGATACTGCCTGAAATGTATACAGTGGTACCTCTGGTTATGAACTTAATTTGTTCCGGAGGTCCGTTCTTAGCCGGAAACCGTTCTTAACCTGAGGTACCACCCCTGCACGACTTCTGTTCTCATCCTGAAGTAAAGTACCTGAGGTACTACTTCCGGGTTAGTCTGTAACCCGAGGTGTTTGTAACCCGAGGTACCACTGTAGTGCAATTGGGACCTTAATCCTCTCCATTGACTTCCCTGGGTCTACCCTGAGTAAGAGTAGCTTTGGCTACCAGCCTATGTTTTTTCTTCTCTCTCTGTTTCCCAAGAGATCAATTGGGATGCCCTCTTTGCCAGGACTGTGAAAACACCCTTTGCACCCACATTGGGTGGGGCTATTGATTTTGGCCACTTTGTCAAGGGCCTAACTCCTCTGGATCATCTCCACCCTCTTACCTCAGAAGGGCAGAGTTTCAAAGACTTAACATTGTCTCCAGGCACCTGCTAGAGCTCAGATTCATTCTCACTGGGTCGGAATAGTTTTGTTCCTTTTAAGGAATGTTGTGATGATGATGTAACTTTTGAATGTAGAACCAGAGTATGGAGCTTCTTTCTGGAATTTAAATCTGTTCTTTATTCATGACCATGAGGACTGGAATATTTTTTCTTTTTTTTTAGCAGAGGTTGGATGGTCATATGTCATGTATGATCTAGTTGAGATTCTTGCATTGCAGGGGGTTGGATTAGATGACCCTCGAGGTCCCTATGTTCCATGGCAGAGCATCTTCCAGTAGGACTGGGAATGTCCCCTGCCTGAAACCCTGGAGAGCTGCTGCCAGTCAGTGTAGACAATACTGAGTGGGGGATGAATTGTCTGGACTCAATAATTAGGCAGCTTTCTTTTTTCCTTGAGAAAAGTTGAGAAAAATTCAACCCACCATGACATGCACTAGATTCAGGCCCAAACAGGGCCAACATCAAATAGAAAGCCAAGTTTAAGAACTCTCTAATTAATCTTCAGGTGAGAGATAAATTTAAGCTTGTTCTTTTAAAAAACAACCTGTCTAGAAACTGAGGTAGAAATATTAGGAAGACAGTTTTTTGGGGAAAGTTGCATTGGAGGTGGGGAGACCAGAAGCAAGAACCAAGCTTTAAGCTTTTAATAATGTTAAATTTTATTGGATTACAGAAACAGAATGTAGAAATGGAGCATGTAAAAAATTGTCCCTCCTATTGAAGAAGCAGAAACAGGTTTAAACTCCTTTCCTGAGGAGAGGCTCCCAAGAGGACCTCAAGAATTATTAAACAAAGCTTTAGTCCCTGAGATCTACTTCTTGAAGGCACGCCGTGAAATGCTGGAGGAATACTGGGAACATAGCTCTTTGTTTTAAAAAAGAGTGAGCCCAGCCTTGACAGAAGGCACACCCTGCCCCACCCCAAACAAAACCCCAAGTACCACCCCAACAAGACTTCAATATATGGCCTCCTCCTCTTGGTCCATCCGTGGTGGCTGGGGCCCATTGGAGCAGAAGGCAGGGAAGCCATGATAAGTGCAACCAAAGCCAAGGACAGGCAGGGCCACTCCTTGCTGGGGTTTAAGGAAGGCACGTGGGGGGCAGACTGAGGCTGGCTGGGCAGCAGCCCACTCTCCCAAATGGACCAGGCTTCCTAGCTCCCCTGCCCATCTCTCTCCCCAAAAAGCAATTTGAGCAGCAAGGTCTGAAAGCAGGGTCTGCGGGGTTCACTTTCTCAAAGGACACACTTCAGAACAGCTCTGTCTTGGCTTATGGGGAAAGGCTGTTTTTTTACATATTTTGCTGAAATATGTATGAAAGCTACTGGCAAACGTGAGCCTCTCCCCTCAGTTCCATAGCTGCTGGGAGAATACACAAACATCTGCTTCCACCCAGCCAACAGCTCTCTCTCTCTCTCTCTCTCTTAGTCCTGGATTGGGTGCTCTCATCCAGCCCACGGTCACACAGTGTGGCCTCCCACTTCGGGGTACAGGGTTTCCCAGGCGATGAGGCGGCAGGCGCAGAAGAACTGCCAGAGGTTGAGGAAGATTCCTCGGTCGAAGGGGTTTTCCACTTCACAATCTCTCAGGTAGGAGATGCGGTGACGGGACATGAACTCCCAGGTGGTGGTGTTGTGGGAGGCAAGGTAGAGGTGGCAGCCCAGGAGCAGAATCATCACCACAGTGAAAACGGCAACCACAAGGAAGGAGAGAAGGAGGAGCAGGTTATACTGAAACCATGCCCATGAGGGATGCTCAAAATCAAGCCCAGACCTTTTTTTTTTTTTAGTGGTGGAGGAAAAAAAAAAAAAGAACAGCATCAGAGTTATTGCAAGATTCACAAAATTATAAAACCAAAGCTTTCGCAGGTGATATTGTCTTAACTTTGGAACAACCTTTAGAAAGTGCCTCAGATCTTCAGATCTAGCTGCATTCCTTTCAACAGGGGTGGGGAACCTTTTTTTCCAGCTGGAGGGCTGCATTTCCTCGCAGGCATCCTTCTAGGGGATGCATCCTTGGATCTGGGATGGCGAGGGCCCAAAGTGGGCGGGGCAACAGGTGTACCTCTGTAGAGTGGGCTCCATTAAGCCATGCACTGCTCAAGAGTTTCCTATCCATAACACCTCTGACATTCAAGACAATCAAGGGAGAATTCTCAGTCCTATGAGTGGGTGGAGCAGGGCAGTGAGGGGTGCGGCTTGAGGAAAGGGGTGTGGCCTGGATCAGTTAATGTTGTGTGAGGTTCCAATGGATGGATGGATGGATGGATGGATGGATGGATGGATGGATGACTATTCTTTCATCCCTGGTTACGAGAAAGGAAATTACGACTAAACATCAGCAAGAGTTTTCTGATGGTAAGAGCTGTTTGACAGTGGAAAGGACTCCCTCCAGAGATGGTGGACTCTCTCTCATTGGAGCTTTTTATGCATAGATTGAATGACCATCTGACATAGATGCTTTAGTTGAGATTCCTGCACTGCAGGGGATGGACTAGATGACCCTCAGGATCCCTTCCAACTTTACAGTTCTATGATTTTAAGATTGGGGAAGGGGGCTGAACACCTTCCTTTAAACACACACACACACACACACACAATTAAAAAAAAGTCTGGGGGTCTCCCGCCATAAGCTTTGCTTACCAGGCCACTGGCAGGGCCCACAGGAGAACCACAAGCTGAACAGCCAAATAGGCGACGAAGAATGGGTGATTCCTCTCCCCAACGCAGTTGTAAATCCAGGGGCAGTGGTGGTCATAGCGCCGGACGCAGTGCCGGCACGCCTGGCAGTGCCTGGCCCTCATTGGCTGCTGTGAGATAGAAAAGAACAGGATGTGTTTTTGTGCTTCCTTACATTTTCAACTCCAGGAGGGTCTGGGAAAGAGAAGTGCTGCTGGTGGTATGTCAACAGTACTGAGCTTAGCTGGGCTGAGGGTCTGGCATAGGATCAGGAAATTTCCTCCAAATAAGGCCTTAGCAGACTGAGATGGATGCAATATGCCATTATTAATGGTGGGAGGTCTTCGGAGGTTCCTTTCAGCAGCAGCTGGGGGCAACCTTAAAAGAGAGATCTGGGACTGACTGGAACAGGGATACACCCATTTATTTAACTGTTGAAGACGTCTAAATCAAGGGAATTATAATTGCGCATTATTTAACTAAAAGGCACCAGCTGATCAAAAATTAAGATTAAAAGAAGAGGATTATTTATTGTTAATGTTGGACTAAATAGAACTCAAAATAAAAGTAACAATATTAATCTACTGCTCTGGACATTAAAACTTTTTTATTTTGATGTTGACGGTTGTAAAGATCTGAATATATAATTGCAAAAATCTAACCGTGAGAAATGTGGGAGAGGGGGAGGGAGTAGGCTGGAAGTACTGTTTTTTTTCCTGTTGAGCTCAGTGGAGTGTCCTTGACAAAGTACTGATAAGGGTAAAAATAACACTCCTGGCTGTGAGAAAGGATCTTTCATTATGGAATGAAATTCTACAGAGGAAGCCAAGAAACAGGGAGAGAATCAGCCCTCTCTGTTTAAATCAGAAATGGGAGAAGGAAAAATTTTAATTTCAAAACAAACTAGCCAGGCCACAATGGAAGAGTTTGTATGATTGGCTTTTAGATTTGAAAAGAGAATTGTTTGATGAGCTAAAGGAATATGTCAATAAGGCAGCTGTTAAAATTCAGGAAAATATAAATTTAACTTCAGAGGCTGTGAGACAACTAAAGGAGAAGGCACAAACCACTGAGGTAGGAATGATAGCAAGACGAAGTCTGAAGAAAATACAAGGGAAAGCAAGAGTGGTGCAAAACAAAAATGGTAATTCATGTGAAATGATATGGGAGTCTTTCACAGACAAAAATTATATTTTAGGTAAAAGGATTTTGGAGGCTCTTACTGTGATAGAGAAAAAAACAGAAAGGGAGAGCAAAAAGCATAAAAGGTTATTATACGTGGTGGCAATGTAAAATTATTAAAAAGGCCTGGGATAAGACATATAAAGATCTGAAAGCAATGTGGAAGATGATTGTCCAGTAGCACCTTAGAGACCAACTAATTTTGTTCTGGGTATAAGCTTTCGTGTGCATGCACACTTCTTCAGATACCCATGCACACAAAAGCTTATACCCAGAACAAACTTAGTTGGTCTCTAGGGTGCTACTGGACAATTTTTAAATTTATTTCGACTGCATGAGACCAACACGGCTACCTACCTGAATCTGGAAAATGATTGTTGTAATAAATTGTTAACAAAAAAAGAGAAAATTTCCTCCAAATAAGGCCCTAGCAGACTGAGATGGATGCAATATGCAATGATTAATGGTGGGAGGTCTTCAGAGGTTCCTTTCAGCAGCAGCTGGGGGCAACCTTAAAAGAGAGATCTGGGACTGACTGGAACAGGGACACACCCCTCAGACTCTTTTTCAAGGAACATCTACCTTAAACAGACAGTAGCCACAGCGCCGAAGCCGGAGGTTGAGAGATTCCTGGGAGCTCATTGCTTCCTTCTCATCGCTTACAGGTTCCTACCAGAAACAAAAAAATAAAACAGAATACAGATGAAGGAAAAGGGAAAAAAGAATATAAGCATTTAGGGATTGGAATGGAGGAGTGTCTAAAGCATTTAATGTCTCACACACTCCGTATTTAAAGCCCATGGCATTCCCCAAAGGATTCTGGTTCACCCCACAGAAAGTTATGATTCCTAGCACCTTTAACAAATGACTGTAACCAGGATTCTCGAGGAGAAGACATGTGCTTTAAATGTATCCAATGGCATTTTCTGCTAGAGTGGGGAGAGGACCCCCTGCCCAAAACCCTGGAGAGCCATTGCTGCCAGTCAGTGTACACAGTGACGAGCTAGGTGACTCTGTTTATGGCAGCTTCCTGCATTCCTATTTAATTCCACTATTTATTCTGGACAATGAGGGCTAGAATCTTACTTCATTCTTAGGGCACAGGGTTGTAGCTCCATTGTAGACCTCAAGCTTTGCTCACGGAAGGTTCTAGGTTCCATCTCCAACAGCTCTGTAGGCTGTGCTGAGGGCGGGAAGCGGGGGAGAACTCTGCCTGAAACCCTGCAGAGAGCTGCTGCCAGTCAGTACAGTGGTACCTCGGGTTACAGACGCTTCAGGTTACAGACTCTGCTAACCCGGAAGTAGTACCTCGGGTTAAGAACTTTACCTCAGGATGAGAACAGAAATCGTGTGGCGGCAGCGGGAGGCCCCATTAGCTAAAGTGGTACCTCAGGTTAAGAACAGTTTCAGGTTAAGAACGGACCTCCAGAATGAATTAAGTTCTTAACCCGAGGTACCACTGTATTGAGGCAGATGGGCTAATGGAGTGACTCAGTAGAACACCATTCCCATGACATACCTTCTCCTCTTCATCATGCTCAACGTATCCTGGGTCCATGAGAGAGACAACAAAGTACAGCGACATGGAGCAGAGAACCAGTGCGAGGAACAAGAGGGGCTGGAGGAGGTCTCCCTGCTCTTCCTGCCTTTGCAGGTCTGAAAAAGAAGGGAAATTATCATGGGGGAAATGTACTGTACATGATTCTGTTTTGGGGGCTCTGACCATAAACAATCCAGCATCTCCTGGGACTATGCACTGAGCTCCCAGAGATGCAAGGCATCCACTCCTATTGGAAGTGTCCCAGCTGGCCAGCCCTGCACCTCCTGGACCACTGATTAGCCTCCACTATCCAAGGTAAGGCAGGTAGCACCTGCAGAAAGAGAGACAAATAGAGCCTTGCTGTGGGGCTCCCCACCTCCAACATGATTGCCAGGCAAATACTTATTTTATTGGGGGGACAGGACATTCCCATGTTTTCATCATTGCTGTAAAATCTATCCATTTGTGTATTTCACATCCCCCTTTTTCTTCTTTTGGTAAAGGAAATAAAATAGAGGAGGAAGAGGAAAACCTGTATTACCTCTGACCACATGCAAAGTGCTTCACCCCTTAACCCCACTGCCCTCAGTTACAACCCAACCCACAGACTATCTTGCAAATCCAGCTCTCTGCGTTAAGTCCCCTTGTGTATATTTATTTCGGAATAAAGAAAACCAACTGCAGCCTGGGCATGCAAGGAGAAAATGAAATTGTACCCTCTTTTAGGTTCTTATGTCTTTAAATTCTTACGTCTTTAAATTATATTTATAGCCCCCTCTATTCCTTCCTCTTGGGAATATAGGGCAAGGGCAGATGGTTCCCACCCCCACCCCTTTACGCTCCCAATAACTCTGTGGAGTAGGTTGGGTTGAGAAGGGTCTAGACGAGGGTGGCCCAAATGTTCATATCAAGTGGGCCACAAAAGTGCTTCGACACAGAACCCACAAGCCCCACAACTGCCTTGTTGCGTGCTGGGGGGGGGGGAGGACAAAATTTGATGCTCCTGCCCAGCTCTATCACTGTGGGGAAGCTCGTGGGGGAGGGTTATAAAATTTTGCAGAGGGCTGCCAAAAAAGTCCTTGAGGGTTGGACCACCCTGGGCTAGACTAAGGCCACTCAGCATGCTACACAGGAAGATGCCTTCATACAGAGTCAGACCCACTGGTCCATCTAGCTTAGTATTGTCTGCACTGACAGGCAGCAGCTGCTCTCCAGGTTTCAGGCAAAGGAGATTCCCAGCTCTGGAGATGCTCCACCACTGAACTTACAAACCTTCCACAATTACCCATGGTTTTATTTTATTTAAAAAATAAAAAATAATTAAGGTTTATAGAGAAAAATACACAACTTAATATCTTCCCCCTTTTTGAAACCAAACCAAGATTTTTTGGGGTGTGGCAGAATGCTTCCTCTGTAGCCTGAGTGCAGATCTGAACCCTAGGGGTCCTGATCCTACCGCCCCACTTTTGGGGAGAGGGAGGAGAGGGAGAGACTGCCTCACCTGTAGGGTAGAGGAAGAGCCCCAGCAGGACACCGCAGGTGAGCCCCACATACACTGCCCGGACCATGAAACCCCCGCTGCCCCGCGCCCCTCTCCACGCCATCATCGCTGCCTGCCGGGAGCAACGGAGCTCCGCAACCAAGCCGGCCACAAAGTTGCGGAAAGAGGCGGAAAGAGACTGCGAGAGGCGGGCGGGGCGTGTGTCATGGAAGAAGCGTGGCGATTGGCTAGCGTCAGAGGCGGAATGTAGCGAGTTGGATCCGAAGTCTGGAAGGGAGGGGCGGGGCGGACTTCGATGAGGCAGTGAAGGGCTGCCGAGGAGCTTTGTGGCATCTTATCAGTCGTTTTTGACTAATGATTTAAATAACAGTAGCAATGAAGTATTCTGATTATCGTTAGAACCATAGAACTGTAGAGTTGGAAGGGACCCCAGGGATCATCTAGTCCAACCCCCTGCGATGCAGAAATTAACATAATAATATATCATGGACAGGAACCCCTTCATCAAATGCAGAAAGCTTCTGACGCCATCATTAATATATAACAGAGGTGCATCCAACCAGCCCTGCTGGACACCTCCTTGCTGCCCAGCCCTCCATCTCTTTCAGGCCACGCGAAGGCTGCCAGACTTCCAAGGTTGGCCTACAGTCTCCATCTTTGCCTGGTGATGGGGGCAGTCTTGAATCTCCAGGTGAGCCAGAGCACCTTTCAGGTTTTTTTGTTTGTTTGTTTTTTGTACCGTGTCCAGCGTGCAATCAGAGGCGTACCTAGGCTCCCCTCCCCTGCACTCTTGGCAAGGAGCTGTTTCTGAATCTGGGAGACACCATGGACCAGAAACTCAGAAAGTTTGCTTTTCCCTGCCTTTCGTGCTCTGCCAGTGACTTCCTCCAAGGCCATGAAGTCTGCTCTGCTCCCCCTCCCCTCTTCCGGCTTTTAAGTTGCCCCAAGTGACACCTGGCTTTTAGGGTGGAAATGACTCTCCACTCCTGCGTTAGGAGACTTTTGTTCCTCAGAGTTTCAGTCACGGAGGAGGTTACCCAATGGTGAACTCAACACATTTTTGTTTAATGGTAGCCACTGATGCACTGAGTGAAGAAGTATCTTCTGTTGTCTGCTTTGAACCTTTCAGCATTCCGGCTCTGAACTGCTTTCATGATGAGTTCATCATTTTTATTGTGAGCTTGGCACAACCCATTTGCTACAGTTTTGTGGTATGGACACTGGATAAGAGTGGTCATAGGCATAGCCAAAGGGGAGCAGGGGGGCAGCTGACTCCCCCCCAATCAATACAAATCGAAGCTTCTGTCCCCCCAAACAATATCCTCCCCCCCCAACAAAAATCCTGGCTACGCCCATGAGAGTGGTGGAGGCAATTCCAGTTCACTTATGAGCACACCTGCTTGATCTGCATGTTCCCATTTAATTTTTTCGATACCTTAAGTAAAATGCAGTGAAGGAAAAGGCCTTTGTGAAACAGCACTAAGAAGGACACCATCTCGTTCACATCTATTCATCCTGCATAGGTATTGTGTGTTGAGGCAGTGAACATAAGAACCTGATGGATCAGGCCAATGGCCAGTCTAGCCCAGCATCCTCTTCTTGCCACAGCCAACCAGATGCCTGTGGGAAACCTGCAAGCAGCACCCAAGATCAAAGGCATCTGCCTCTCCCGTGGCTTCCAGTAACTGGTCTTCAGGAACATTTCTGCCTCTAACTGTGGAGGCAGAACACAACCATCATGGCTGGTACCCTTGATAGCCCTCTCCTCCATGGAGTTGTCTAATCCTCTCTTCAATCTATCCAAGTTGGTCACCACAGCCTCCTGTGAGAGGGAGTCTCACAGTTTAACTATGTGCTGCATGAATAAGTTCTTCCTTTGATCTGTCCTGTCTGTTCAGCTTCAGTGGATGCCCACAAGCTGCAGTGTTTGGAGAAAGGGAGAGAAACTCTTCTCTTTCCATATTTCTTCAGAGGGAAGTCCCAGAGCTGAGAGTGCTGAGTTCATGTGATCTGGAGATTGTTTGTTCCTGGCTGCTGCGATTCTGGATGGAAGTGTAGCAACCAGCTCAACAGGGCCAGGTGACACAGAGCGACCAAGAAGGTTCCACCTGGCTCTGTATGAATCTGTTGCTGAATCCGGCCAAAGTCCTCCATATGAGCAGCTGGGCCCTGGGCAAGGAGAGGAGAACCCCAGGCATGGGCTGTGTGTATATGCATGCACCAAATGCAGTTGTTCAAGCCTCTGTCCAACTCCCAGGCCTCTGTGCAGGTCACTCCTCTCAGTGGCCCTGTTGCACTTCCTTCTTGAGGCCTCTTGCTTGCTGAGATGGAGAGGTGGTTGTGGGTTTCCCAGAGGCATCTGGTTGGCCACTGTGGGGACAGGAGGCTGGACTAGATGGGCCAAGGCCTGATCCAACAAGGCTCTGCTTATGTTCTTAGGTCAAATTAATGAACATGGTGCCAATCATTTAATAGGTCCAATCTGAGTGAGATTTAGGCTACATACACACTGTACATTTAAAGCACCATGATACCACTTTAAACAGGGATGTCGTCCCCCACAGAATCAAAGAATTTTGGAGTTGGAAGGTGACGAGAACCTGCTCGTCATCAATAATCAGCCTCACGCCAAGTTGGATTCAAAGAGCCTAATAGCCAACATTTATTGTGTACAGTAAAAAACATACTCTCTGCCTCCAGCCCAACGTTTATTGTGCTCCGTACTCCAAAAGTAACAACCAGAAGAATGCCACCTTGCCGGCAGACAAAGAAGTTGCTATATTTGGGCATCAGGTCATCACACCAGACCACGTAATAAATCAGGCTATACTACGTGGGCCAATCATTAGGATTGCATGAGCTGTCCACGCGCTGTTCATGCTCCAAGCAATGCCTCCTGCTACGAAATCACCCTGCAATAATAAAAATGTTCACCTATGTTCTTATGTACAAACAACCATTTTCCCACAGGAAGGGACCCCAAGGATCATCTAGTCCAACCCCTGCAATGCAGGAATCTCAACTAAAGCATCCATTACAGATGACCATCCAAACTTGGCCCACCACCTCTAGTCCCTGTAGTCCATTCCACTGTCACAACAGCTCTTTACTGGATAAGAAATGTAAAGCATTTTGACTCTGCACTGCACGAAGGAGGATGATTCTGTGATTCTTTTTATCTGTCCTGAACCTTCCAACATTCAGCTGCATTGGATATCCATGGGTTTTAGCATCAAGACGGAGAAAAACCTTTCTCTCTCTGCTTTCTCCATACCATGCATAATTTTATACACTTCTATCATGTTGTTCCTTACTTGACTTTTCCCTAAGCTAAAACACCCCTAAAAGAAACAGGGAAATTATTATTATACCCATTGCACAGCTAGATAATTGGGCTTACATTCATTTGAAGCTTTTCATATTCTCCAGAAAGCGCCAACAGACACAGGATATGGTCATTGCTTAATTTTCCTTTTTTTATATATATACAGAAATCATAAACATACACACAAACTCCAATCTGAACCATTTGAAACAAAACAAGACCAAAAAAAGAGGAAGTTGTAGTGGTAGAAGGGGTTAAGGGAGAAATTCATTATTTAAAGGAAAGGGATTGTTGTTGTGCAAAATGGTCCCCACAGCTGGTGCTACTCGGAAGCGCTTTTGTTTGCTGGGGGGTCTTTTTCAAAAGACGGACACACACACGTATTCATAAAGGCTTGTTCCAACTGCTAAGCTGTTGAGAAAGTCCAAACTATGTACAGTGAACGGGAGAGATGTCAAATGCAATGCTGGCAGGTGGTGGAAAGCCAGGGGTGCCTCTATCTAGATGTGTCCATGTTCTCGTCCATAAAGTTATTGCAGTATTCTATGACTTTCCTGGAAAGGAAACAGAGGTCAGTGATTTAGGAAATGGCAAGAAACACAGAATGAGATATGACTATTGTAAAACTTTTCCTCCCTCTCTTGTAACAACAGAACTTGTGGACATCCCCTGAAGCAAAGTGCTGGGAGTTTCAGGACAGATAAAAGGGACTTATTCACACAGCACATAGTTAAACTGTGGAACTCACTGCCACAAGAAGCAGTGATGGCCACCAACCTAGATGGCTTTAAAAAGAGGACTGGACAAATTCATGGAGGTGGAGAAGGCCATCAATGACTAGTAGTCACAATAGCTATGCTCTGCCTCCACAGTGGGAAGCAGTAATACTTATGGAAAACAGTTGTTGGAAATGGCAGGAGGGGACAGTGCTTTTGTGCTCAGGTGTTGCTTGTGGATTTCCCACTGCAGCATTTGGTCAGCTGCTGTGAGAATAGGATGCTGGACCAGATGGGCCCAGGGCTCTTCTTATGTTATTACTATTAAATTTATTACCTGTTCTTCATCAGTGGGTCTGAGGACTGGTTGCAACAATTTAAAGTTCATAATTAAAAGCAGATTACAGTCATAGGAATAGAGCGGGTCTCCAAAACACACATCTCAGGTGTCAAAGGCCAAAGATGCGCCTTCAGCATCTGCCGCCGGAAGCTGCATAGTGGAAGTGCCAGACACATCTCTGCAGTGAGGGAGCTCCGCAACTTAGGGGCTGCCACAGAGAAGGCCCTCTCCTAGGCCAGCCCCAAATATCTGAAGGAGGTGGAACTACCAAGAGGGCCCCCTCTGCTGATCTTAACAGCTGGGAGGGTCTGTAGGGAAGGAGGTGGTCGTCAGTCACTATTGACACACTGCTCCATGGCTGCATCTGCATTATAGCTTGAAGCAGTATCACACCACCTTAAACAGCTGTGCCTTCCCCCAAAGAATAATGGGAGCTATAGTTCGTTCAGGGTGCCCAGAGTGGTTAGGAGACCTCTCTTCCCCTTCAAAGAGCTACAGGTTCCAAGGTGGTTCAGTAACGGATTTCTCTTCCCAAGGATCTCTGTGAATTGTAGCTCTTCTGAAGGGAACAGAAGATGCACCTTTAACAAGCTACTGGCCCGGTATTCTTTAGAGGAGGCAGCAACTGTTTAAAAGTGGTACGATACCAATATAAATGTATAGTGCAGATGGGGCCTATTTCTCTAGAGGACTTACCTTCCCATCTCCTTCGTTTCTGGCCGGGCTGATGCCATTTTGATCATGTCGCTCAGGAGAAGGAGGCCACCTTCTTTGATCAGTAGAGGGCAGTATTTATCTGCTGTGAATGGGGAGGGGAAAAGATGAGTTTACAGTGGTACCTCGGGTTATATACGCTTCAGGTTACATACGCTTCAGGTTACACACTCCGTTAACCTAGAAATAGTGCTTCAGGTTAAAAACTTTGCTTCAGGATAAGAACAGAAATTGGGGCCCCATTAGCTAAAGTGGTGCTTCAGGTTAAGAACAGTTTCAGGTTACTGTATTTTTCACCCTATAGGATGCACCGTCCCTTAAGGCGCACCTAGTTTTTTTGGGGGAAATAAAGGGGGGGAATTATTCCCCCCCAGGCGCGGGGCTGGGGAAGCCCCAGCTTCCCTCGATCCCAGCCCCCAAACAGGCAGCTCTCTGCAAGCTGTGGGAGCCCAGCGCCGGCTCCCGCTGCTTGCGGAGAGGTGCGCGAAGCCTGGACACGCTGAGCTCAGCGCGCGCAGGCTCCAGCATGCAGGCAACTCTCCGCAAGCGGTGGGAGCCCAGCGCCGGGCTCCCGCTGCTTGCAGAGAGGTGCACAAAGCCTGGAGAGTGAGAGGGGTCGGTGCGCACCGACCCCTCTCGCTCTTCAGGCTTCAGGGAAAGGCTTCGCCCCATAGGACGCACACACATTTCCCCTTCATTTTGGGAGCGGAAAAAGTGCGTCCTATAGGGCAAAAAATACGGTAAGTATGGACCTCCGGAACGAATTAAGTACTTAACCCGAGATACCACTGTACTCCCAACTACACTGAATTATAAAAGGACAAGTGATCATATTTTGCTCTTAAAAGAGGGGCTGTCTACACTTCCCGATGCTGGGTTTGACTTCATTGATGGCAGAGGAACTCTACCCAGGAAAGGATATAAAAATAAGGTAGAAGGAAGAGAAATACCATCCTACTTGATGATCCTAAAAAATGTTTGGATACATCCATAGAAGTTATCCTGTAAGTTCAAAAAATTATTTTTCATTGAAGGTTCCCTGTCCTCCCATTTTTATCACATTATTCTTAACTGAATGTTTGCAGGGGAAGGGAATTGAAGAGCAAGAAGTAAACAATATTAAAATAAGAGATTAAGTAAGCAGAGATTAAAATAAGATGCCACATCAGAGTTGGGGAACCTGTGACCCTCCAGCTGTTTTTGGACCACAACTTCCATCTTCCTCTGAGATGATGGGAGTTGGGGGTCCAGCGACATCTGGGAGGTAAAAGAAAAACCTGCTGCCCCCACTATAAGAGAAACCACCTCTCTTGGGACGGAATGCCTCTTCTAAATAGAGGATTTCTGGCATTCCTCCTTCCATCTCATTCAGGAAGGAACACTGCTTCTTAGAGCAGGAAGGGGAATCTACAGTCTCGCAAATCTTCATTCAGTCATTTCATTCTTTTTAATAGTTCATATACCTCTTAATATAACAAACTCTCCAAGTGGTCTGCACAATTTGCAATCACATACATAAAGAGTCTAGGAAAACATGAGAACAGAAATACTGAAATTATGTCTATGGGCTGCTAGCAATGCTTCAAAGAAAATACATCAGTGATGCATTCTCACACCCTAAACTGTGACTAATTTTAACTACTGCTTGCTGAAACAACTCCCAGCAACCCCCCAGCAATGGCAAGGGATCATGGAAGTGAAGCCTAGGGGGTAGTTCAGTCAATACAGTGCGAGACTCTTAATCTCAGGGTCATGGGGTTCGAGCCCCACTTTGGACAAAAAGATTCCTGCATTGCAGGGGGTTGGACTAGATGACCCTTGTGGTCCCTTGCAACTCTTAACAATTCTATGATTCTAACATCTGGTGCGGATATTTCCTTAGAGGAACATTCTTAACTACCTAGTCTAAACCTCAGCTGCTGGAGTAGAGGTTTCTCAGGAGGGACTTACGGTAGACAGACACAAGGTTGAAAAGGGCCCACGTAGCCCAGTGCTGGCTCACTGGAGAGCTTCCTTGAGGGATGAGCCTGAGGATTGGCTCAAAAGACCTGAAAAGATGACAAAAAGCAGGGTAAAAAAGTGATCAGGAGAAAGAATGGGAAACCCAACATTCTGCAGGTATTTTGTGGAGGTCAAACAACAATGACAACAATAACCATTTAAAAATGGTAAAGGAAAATATTACAAAACTAATATTAAAAATACAAGGTTTTCCAGGCCAATGTGGGTAGGGGAAGTGAATCGCAGTTTAAGGATATGTCCGAGCCTAGCAAAAGCACTCAAGAGGGGGTGGAGCAGTACCCCTGAGGGTGGTGTCCTGGGGAGAGTCCTGAGGGCCAGAACTGAGAGGTTCACATTTGGTCCATGGGCCTGAGATTCCCCAGCCCAGTCTCTGCCTACCTGTAGTTGATGTTCCTCCTGGAATTGACATCCCACCGCTGGATAGCTGCCCACATCCGGTCAACCACCTCCTCCCTGCGGGGCTCACTGATCATCCAGGCTTCCGGGCCATCAAACATGATGTGGGAGAGGACTCCACAGGCATTGTAGGATACTTCAATGCCGTCAGCTTCACTGTCCAACAGGTTGCTGTTGTATATAAAATAGACGTATAAGCCAAACTGCACCAACCTTTAAAGCCCTGGGTACCTAAAAAGGATTTTTAGGATACCTTAAAGCCACCCTCTCAAAAGGATTTTCTCCTCTGCAATCTTCCAAGATCTGAGTTGTCTGTGGTTGGGACATGGGAAAAGGCCTCAGCTTGCTGGGCAGACCTAAACATCCCCAGCAAGGGAGGCCAATCACACACCTGATCTGATGGCTTTTCATTGCTATACCAGTTGGTGGGGAGAGTACCTTCCCACTGAGGGTCCAGCTTGTGAGCTTCCAATTGGTGCATCTGTTTGACCACTGTGAGGACTGGGTACCAGACTAAATGGCCAATAGTCTGATTCAGCAGGGCTCTTCTTATGTTCTATTTATTCACTCATTGCTGGAGGCAGGATGCCTCTGAAATCTAGTTGATGGGAATGAGGGGCTGCCGTTTCACTCGGGTTCTGCTTTTGGGTTTCCTGTTGGGACATCTAGCTGGCCACTGAGAACAGGGGGCTGGACTAAGTGGGCCACTTTGGTCCATTCCAGCAGCCAATCCCTTCAGATATTCTCTTTTACCAGAGAAGAAGAAGATGGTGGTGCTTAGCCCTAAAAGATGCACCCACCTGAATACACTGATGAACTGGGAGGTCATCAGTTGTGGGCGGAGCTCTTCCACCTCTGCCACGTTTCCCAGGAGGCCCAGCATGTTGCGATGCAGTTCTTGCTTGTCGGGAAATTCCTGCAGGGAAGGCAGGTGCGAGGAACAAAGATTTTAACAGAAGAGGGAGAGGGATTCAAAATGGTCATCATGCCAACCTCCCAGCCTACAGCAAGTCACCCTATGACTCCTCTAGATGTTCCTGGCCTACAGCTCCCAACATGCCTTCTGGCTGGGGCTGATGGGAGCTTGAGTCTAGCAGTATATGGAAGGTCACAGGTTCCCCACCCCAATCTAAGAAGAGGCATTTCACTTTCTCATAAGGGGAAGCTTCAGGAGACATTGTTGCATCTCTTGAGAAGGAAATGCCTCTTCTTAGATCAGCAGTGGGGAATCTGAACCAGAAAGAAGCATTTCTGCATTGCTTGCAAGCTGCTTTTTAGATCAGGGATGAGAGACTTGTGGCCTTCTAGTTATGATTAGACTCCAACTCCCACCATCCCTGGCTCTTGGCCAGGCTTGTTGGAGGCTGACAGGAGTTGGAGTCCAGCAACGTGTGGAGGGCCCCACAGGTTGCTCACCTCTGCCCTAACACACTTCTCACTTGGGGCCAATGTGAGACACTTTGCCACCCGAGGTAGAAAATGTTCTTGGCAACAGATACCCATGCACACACAGACACAGTGCACACGTCTGGTACATTGCTTCAAAGCATACCATTCATGAGAGTGTTCCAGTGATCTCACCCCCATGTATTTACTGAATGCATGAGAGAAGGTTTCAGTTTGGGTGGGAGAGGTTTATGCACATCACACCTCCGGGAAGCTCGCAAACAGGACCTGAGCACAACAACACTCATCCTACTCATGACTCCCAGCTACTGCCTTTGACAGTGGAGGTTGAATGTAAGGGTCCTGAAGGATCAGGCCACAGGCCAATCTAGTCCAGCATTCTGTTCCCCCAGTGGGCAATCAGATGGAATCCTACAAGCAGGTTGTTGAGTGCAACAGCACTCTTCCCCCTACCCTTGCTGAGATTCCCAGCAATTGGCATACAGAGACAGGGGAGGGAAAATGAAAGATTCTAGGGTAATAATCTAATTAATACATGAAGGAGTTAATTAATGCATGAAATAGGTTGTCCTGACAGGCTTGGCCAATGTCACTTCCCCTCACCTCGTGAGGATATGGGCAACCAAGCCTTTTGTTGTACTCATGCCCCAAAGGGAAGCCTATAAACAGGACCTGAGCACACCAGCAACTCCCCCACACTTGTGACTCCCAGTGACAGGCATTCAAATGTGATTATTCTGTTTCTGTAGTTCATGTAACTAATAGCGCTTGAAATTCTGCATACCTTCAAGCACTCCAAGAAGAGCTTCATGCCACTGTAGTTGAGGAACATTTCACAATTGTTTGGGGTCTCGTCTGTGATGTTCCACAAGGCGCTCCAGGAGAACTCCATCACTTGATCACACTGCCGGAGTAATGGAAAAGGAAAAAAGATTCAATCTATTGGAGTCTCTAAGGGGCTTCAGCCTCTGGCTTCTGTTTGGCTGGAAATCCTTATTTGTGTCCTCACCACCCATAGGAGTGTGGTGGGCAGGGACAACGGACAGCATGGTTTTGGAGGCAGCACTTTGGAATGCTGGAAAAAGTGAGGCATCCCCCTCAAAAGCAGCAGCAGTGTGTGTGATCAGCACCACCAGGGTTAAAATCCTGATGCTGCCCCCTGAAGGTCCCTGGGTAGTCTTGGGACAGTCTACCCCCCCCCCCACCTATCCTACTTTGCAGGATTGCTGTGATGGTGAAAGCCGGAGAAAAGTCAATACATTTCCTTGGAAGAAAGGGGCAGGAATGAAAATGTAATATGTTTGAAAGATTTGTTCTTTGGGGGAAAAGGTAAAATCTGGAGCTACCTGGGAGATCCTCAGGGTGATCTGTAAGTCACATGAACATAGAAAGGTGCCTTCTTCTGATTCAGACCATTGAGGTCCATCAGTATCAGTGCGGTCTACACTGACTAGCAACAGCTCTCCACGGTTTCAGGCTGGGGTCTTTACCACACTCTACCAGCCTTTTGTGGTTTGATTAAAACTATTTGATTTGATTTGTTCCTGGCTCTGGTGCCCTTGTGGGGTTTGCGGGGGGTGGGGGAGGGCAGGACAGAAAACCAGATCTGAGTCATACCGTTTTATCCAACAGCTTCTTCTGAATCAGTTTCAGCATGGTCTGTTGGTGGGAAAAAGAAGCTATGTAAATGTTTAGGATAATTGAGGCCAAGGGGTGATCACTGGATAAAGCAGGCCCAGGGGCCAAATGCTGTCCATCAGTTTCTTCTCTCCCCCCACCCAATGTGGCCCCCAGAACTTGGCCAAGGCTGTATCTCCCTCACCAGGCCACGTCTCTGTTGACCCTGCCCATCATTCACTTGGCATGCCCTCTTTTATCCCCTGATCTCACCCACTTCCAGCCTCTGGTCCTGACCACTTTTGGCTTCCCTGGCATGCCAGCCCCAGAAGGTTGCCTATAAGGGAATCTGGATGGTTTAAGTGGGAAAAGACTCTAGAAAGCGTCCTGGAAAGAAATTTTGGCTCAGCCTCCATTAGCATTGAGCAGACGCCTGAAGGCAGCGTTCACAAAAACCCACCATGACAAACCCCATCTTGCCCACAGCCTCCTTGTGGTCGTTGTCCACCTGGCACACCAGGGCATTACAAAGGTGCACCGCGATGCGCTGGATCGACTCGTCCTGCCGCGTTGGGTTTAGGATATTCAGGAGCAGCTCATTGACCCGCCGGTACTGGAACTCCACCTCCTCAGGGATGCTGAAGTTGCACAGAGTCAGGCAGCAGTTGCGCTGCACCTGGGGGAGGGAAGAAGGGAAGAAGTAGTGGTGACCAGGCAGCCAGAAAGGGCTGTCCTGCTTTAGGTGAGCTTTGGGCAATGCAGTCTCCCCAGTTTCCAGAAGGAAGCTGCCTTTCACTGAGTCAGACCATTACCCCACTGAGCTCAGCACTGTCTACACTGACTGGCAGTGGCTCTCCAGGTTTCAGGCAGAGAACATTCCCACATTCCTACATGGTGATCCTGACTGAACGTGGGACCTTCTGTTCGCAGTGCAGATGCTCTGCCCACCAAGCCACGGCACTTTCCATGTCTGCCAGAGACACCGGAGAGCTGCTGCTGGTCAGGAAGATATTTTGACATGGTAGAAGGCGGCTTTGTTAAGAGCAGAACTCTGAACCACTTGAAAAAGTCAGCAGTAATCAATCAATCAATCAATCAATCAATCAATCAGAAGCTTCAGCTAATAATTAACTGAAGCTTGCTTGGATTGTTCATAAGACGGCATGGGGATTTTAAATCAATGGAGATGCAAGTTAATTTGTTGCCCATTTTGATCCTGGTGCGTTTTTTCACAAGGAAGTTGAGAACTTTTGCTCTCAGCTCCACCTCTGAGCCACCAGGAGCAGCCAATCAGATGCTTTCCCCTGCTAGACTCCACCCCAACAGGCTCCACTCCTGATGCAAGATGCACTGCCCCTCTCCCTGACTCTACCTCTTGACTCGGGGGCCCCAGCAGACCTGGCCACCCAGGACCCACAATTATGTCAGTGAAATTATAAATTTGGCAGTGACCACTTACAGTGACTTCCTGGTAAGACTCCATGCCACTCAACACCACCTGGACAACCTGGCGCCGCAACTTGATGCTCTGCTCCAAGCGGTATTCTGCATTGGTGAGGTAGAACAGAGTGGCGCTTCCTGTCACCTGGATATTCTTATCGTATTTGTGGCACTTCAGAGCTGTTATAACTAGCTGTGGAAACGGAGCAGGAAAATGCCATTGTCACTCAATTTTTTCTTGATTTTATTTTTAGCTTTTTTGCAAACCATTTTTTGAGGGTGTTTTGTTTTTTTTTAAACCCACAATCAAGCAGGGTATACATTTTATGAAATAAATACAATTCTATAAGTCTGTGATTCTCCTCCATGAGAATGTAAGAGCCTGGGCAGATCAGAGAAAAAGTTCTCTCATATACAACGCCCTGGGGTCCTAAAAAATAAGGATTTTTATATTTCATTTAATAACTCATATAAAACAGAGAAAACAGCTGTAACAACATACAAAAAACAAAACTGTAACATAAGCATATAGAATAAGCACAACTGAACTTGGTTTAAGGTAACCAAGTATACATAAAGAATATCATCAAGTCTAGTTCCAGATTTGCCTGGCTTGTGACGAGAGCTGTCTTGAAAACGATGATTCCGTTGTCTATGTCGTCAAGGAACGCCAGATCAGACAGAAAGCACCTGGAGGGTCCAATCCTTGTTGGAATCTCAAATTATGCACAATTTTCTCCATTATAGCTCTGCTCCAGAGTGAGTGGTCCAGTGTTTGATTTGGGGCTGTTTTCCACTGAGGTGCAATTACTCTTTGTATAAGCTTTGAAGATTATCTGTTGCTGCTACCAGTGGGGATCTCAGAAAACAGCAACAGAAATTGCCGGCATTTGGCTGTTCATCCCATATTCGGAATGGAAACCAATCCAGTGAATATAATAGGTATCTGCTGTTGTTGCTGCTTTCAGTCGGGGGACTGAACCCAGGACCATTTGCATGCAAAGCAGATGATCCACCTTTCCTTCTAAATAAAGTAAGGTTCTAGTCCTCCTGGGTTCTAGTCCAGCCCTGAATAGAGGGCTGAATTAAATAAGAACATTGGGAGCTGTCTTATACCAATCAATCTCAGTGCTGTCTTCACTGACCAGCAGCAGCTCTACAGGATTTTTACAGGGAGGTTTATTTCCAAACCTTACCCAGAGGTGCTGTTGAGGATTGAACTTGGGACTTTCTGCGTGTAAGGCAGATGCTCTATCACTGAGGTATCGCCCTTCTCTTAAAACATAGGAAGCTGCCTTATACGAGATCACACCATTAGTCCCATTGTGCTGACTGACAGCAGCTCTCCAGGCTTTCGGATAGAGCATTCCCACTCCAGCACTACTTGGATATTCCATTGGGAATTGAACCTGGAGCGTTCTGCATACAAAGCAGATGCTGTACTACCGAGCTATGGCCCTTTCTCAAAAAAGAGAATAAAAGAATCATAGAATTGCAACTGCAATGCAGGAATATCAAATAAAGCATCCATGACAGACAGCCATCCAAACTCTGCTTAAAAACATCCAAGGAACGGGAGTTCCCACACCTTCTGAGGGAGTCCATTCCACTATTAAATGGCTCTCACTGTCAGAAAGTTGCTCCTTTTGTTTAGTTGGAATCTTCTTTCTTGTAACTTGAATCAATTGGTTTGGATCCTACCCTCCGGAGCAGGAAAAACCAGCTTGCTCCATATTCTATGTGACACCTTTTAGCTATCTGAAGATGGCTATTGTAACTCCTCTCAGTCTCCTAGTCCTCATGGTTCAGAATAAAAGACTACGACTCGCTCACCTTGAGGGCTCTCAGGTGTTGGTTGCAGTGCTCAATGCGAGTGATGTCAAAAAGGTTGTTGATGGCTCGAGACGTGATCTCAGGACGATGCTCGGTATATGCCTCAATGGCGTTGAGCACTTGCTCTTCACTCTTGCCCCCAGTAACCTGGCATGGAGAATGGGGACAGTTCAGAGGTGGCACAGGAGGTGTGAAGTATGGGGAAGTGGGTAGAGCACTGGGTTTTGGGATGGGGAAGACTTGGCTTCAAATCCCCAAGCACATGTTTCACTTATTTTGTTTATATATTTTGGATCCCAAAGGGGTCCAGAGCTGCAAACAACAAGCAATAAAACAGCTTTAACATGTTTAAAACATCTTTAAAAACAGTGCAGAGGCAGACTGACAGAAAGATCTCAACTTAAAGTGCGTGTTGGAATAGGAAGGTCTTCAGCAGGCGCTGAAAAGGCAATAAAAAATGCACCTGTCTAACATTTTAATGGAACAAAATTCCAAAGTGCAGGTGCTGCTATACTAAAGGCCCAATTCCTACATTGTGGCTAATGGATCTCCTGAGTCGACAGTATCTGCAGGAGGCCCTCACCTGCAGAGTGCAGTGTTCAACTGAGTATATAAAGGGTGAGAAAAACTTTTAGGTATTTTCTACTTAAGACCACTGAAATCGCTGATGGGAGCAGATTAGATTGTGGGGTCAGTAATTTATTTATGTTACCAAATTATGGATGGCGCTACGTGAATAATATAATGATCTCCCAGTGTAGCCTATGTGTGAGTGTGGGTGTGAAATCCTATTGAGAGCTATGTTTTTTGAACACATTGGCACAAATCAGATCAGTCCCTTTCAGAATCCATGAAGATCATATTCCTCAAGAAGACCTAATATGCATCTATGAGCTGTGTTATTCCGCCAAACGATTAAAAATATTTTTCCCTCAGCTAAAAAGATGCCTCAGTAGCAGATATAGTTATTATGAATACTTTTTGCCGTCTATTCTTGCTTTACCTTGTAGGCTGGGATGTGTGAGAGATGGCAAAGGGAGGTCTCGAAAAGGCCCAGGAACTGGAGAGGCTGCTTCAGGTTCCTGAAAGGGGTGATGCTGCTCATTTCAGGGCTGATGCTGGGGGAAAATAGGAAAGACATGAAAAACCTCACCCAAGAGAAGCAGGCCGCTGGTCAGTCTGGCTAGTATGACTCTGACTGGCAGCAGCTCTCCAAGGTTCCGCCTTCAGCTCCCCCAAGAACCTTTTAACTGGTAGATGCTCAGGGTTGAGCCTGGGACCCTCAGCACTCAAAAAAGAAGAATGTGTGGATTGAGTTGTGGCTCATTCCAGTCTTCTGTGCACATCAACCGAGTCAGGCCAGTGCCCATTTAGTTGTCTTCAGCAGGGATGGGCACCCTGTTACCCTCCAAACATGGTGGGGCTCCAACTCCCATAAATCCTGGCCAATGACCATGATGGCTGGGGCTGATGGGAGTTGGAGTACAATAATATGTGAACACCCACTGGTTCCCCACTTCTGAGGTTCCCTTGTGAGGAATGTGTCTTCTAAATAGTGGCATTCCTCCATTTCTTGCACGCAGTATGGAATGCTCCTTCTTAAATCAGGGATGGCAAACCTGTGGCCTTCCAGCCATTGATGGACTACAGCTCCCATCATCCCTGACCTATTGGCCATACTAGCTGCTGGAGGCTGATGTGAGCTGTTGGGAGTCTAGTAAGATCTGGAAGGACCCCAGGTTCCTCTACCCCTGTTTAAAGCCACCAATATGGCTCCCATCTGACTCACCTTGTCTGGCCCACTTTCTCGTCCTCACTAGCAGAGGAGCAATTCTCCAACATGATGTGGCCAGAGATGTCCAGAGAGGTGAGGTTGACCAGGTTCTCCACAAAGAGGTTCAGGACCTGCTGGGTCAATTTGAATTTGTAATAACTGGAGAGGCGGTCCCTGGAGATGTCCAAGTGCCTGGGAACAAGGAAGAACAGAAGCATGACGGCAAGATAGAAGTGTGTAAAACTATGTATGGCAAGGAGAAAGAGACTAGAAAGGAGTCATTCTCCCTCTCCCATAACACTTGAACTTGGGGGGGGGGGCGCGGGGAAATCTAATGAAACTGAATGTTCAGTTTCACCCCTTCAGGGTGATGCATGGAACTCTTTCCCACAGGAACAAATGATGGCCACTAACTTGGCTGGCTTTCAAAGAGGATTAGACTAATTCATTGAGGAAGACAAGGCTATCAATGGCTACCAGCCACAATGGTTATCCTCCGCTCCCATGACTGGGAAGCAGAAATGCTTCTGAATACCAGTTGCTGGGAATCACAAGTGAGAACAGTTGTGTTGTGCTCAGGTCCTGCTTGTGAGTTTCCCAGAGACACACAGTTGGATGCTGAACTAGACGGACCAGGGGCTTGATCCAGCAGGGCTCTTCTTATGATAATAATATTTATTACTAGGTGCTGTGGCTCCTGCTCACCAACCCTTCTTACTCTTTGCCATTCCTCCACACCTGACCAACAATGCCTTCCCCCTCATTAAACAGTTCACATGAGCTGGCCTGCTGTCCCTCACACTACACTTGCAATGGCTGCTTCTTGGCAGCTACGCAAATTGCAGAGTGTGCCCAACCCCTTCCATTGCCACATATATTGGAAATTGATATTTATTTATCTATTTAGTTAGTTTGTATATCACCCTTCATCTATAGATCTCAGGGCAGTTCACAACATAAAAATACAGTATAAAAACACAAACTACGTAATAAAAATAAGAACAAAAACAAACCAATAATCCCCCCTCCCGTAGCACATTTGAAAGGGTATCAGATGTTAATTAGCCAAAGACCTGGTTGAAGAGGAAGGTTTTCGCCTGGCACCTAAATATATCTATTTTAGCTCATTCCTTCTGCATTTCTGCTACAGTTATTTTTATAAGGTTCTTACTGTGAATAAATATTGGGTTTTCATGGGTTTTATAGGGTAATAGTCAAATAAGTTGTACTCAGAGAAGTGCTGTTGGTTTCAATGGCTCTATTCTAGGGATGACCTTGAGCTTTGGCTTACAGCAAGGAAAGCATTTAAGCACATGCTGCCTGGGGGCTCATGGGAGTTGCAGTCCAAAACACCTGGAGGACAGCAGGGTGGAGGAGCCCGAGCTAAATGCCTGCAAAAACAGTCACATACTTGGGGTAGAAATTCAATCAATTAGAAAGGCATTATCTTGTGGCAACGAGTTCCACAAGTTGGCTCTATCCTGGATGGAGAAGTTAACAATCAGGTCAACCCAGCCTTTGCTAACTCAGTGCTCCCCAGGTGTTTCAGACTACAACAACCATCCATGAAGGCTGGGGGTTGGTGGCAGTTGTAGTAAAAAAACATGCAGGCTGGGGACTGATGGGGGTGCTAGTCCAGCCAGGCTAGTAAAGGCGGGGCAAAGTGGCTGCAAAAACAAGCGGGTCAACAGCACCACCAGCTGACCTGAGCTTACGCAGTTGGGCGATGGCCTGAACATGCTCCTCACAGAGGTCCATGTTATAAAGCACCAGGGAAGCCAAGCTGTCCTTCCATTGGGTGAGGAAAAAGATGTCGTTGAGCTGGATCCCAGAGAGGTCCAGTGCAGTCAGTGAAGTCAGAGGTCGGAGCAGGCTCTCCACATTCACCCCTTTGGTCATCTGGCCCAAGTTGAGGAACCGCAGGCGGTGGAAGCCCTCAAATGTGAAGTCCTTGACCAAGACCTGGCGGGTTGGGTTTAAGTCGTCCTCGCAGCCCCCTGGATTCTCCTCCTCATAGAAAATGTTGGTGCAGCCGAAGAGGCTGAGGGAGACAAGGGTGGGGCTGAAGCTTTCCAGGGTCTGGAGGCTCTTGGCTGTCAGTTTCTCGCAGTTTGTCAAGAATAATTCGACCAGGTCCTAAGGGACGGAAAGGTAGAGTGAAAAGTTAGAAAAGTTTGGCTGACTTGGTTTCAGGCAGCTTCTCATGTCCCTATGAAAGATTAGGTTTGGGAACGATCCTGTGCCCTGGAGAGTGGTGCCTTCTGTGGAAGATGCCAAACAGAGGGAATGTCTGTTGCTCAGTGATAAAACAACTATTTTGCATGCAGAAGGCCCTAGGTTCAATCCACCATTGCATCTCTAGGTAGGGCTGGGGAAAAGACTTCTATTCCTATTTAATTCAGCTCTTTATTCAGAATCATGAGGACTAGAATCTGATTTTATTTTTTAGGGAAAGAGCATACAGCTCAGCAGCAGAGCATCTGCTTAGCATGCAGAAGGTCCTAGGTCCAATCCCCCATGGCCTCTCCAGGTGGGACTGGGAGAGACCCCTGCCTGAACCAGCAATATTCACTGCCAGTCAGTGTAGACAATGCTGAGTTCAAGGGACCAATGGTTCAATGCTACAAATTGGCTTCTTCTGTTCCTACCTGTTTTCGGATGGCTTCCAGGTCCTGATCTTGCACAATATCCTCCCGCAAATGGATTCTTGCCAGCCTGGTGCTCCGTGGATCTGAGAAGAGCGTGAAGAAGTTCTCATTGTGCTCAAAGATAGTGTCGGCGTTTACCAGCTCCACATACCTATGTTTAGAGACAGAGATCAAGGTGGGGAAACGATCTGAGTATTTTTCGTTAATCAAACATCAGCAGACAGAGGGGCTTGGGTTTGGCCGCCAGAAATAAGGATCCAAATCTTTGCTTAGCCCTGAAGCCCTTCATGGCTCCTTCCTGAACTAATAGAATTTTTCCACCTACACTACCTCACAGGGTAAGTCATGAAGATTAAATACAAAAAAGGATACATTGCTACTCATGTGTAAGCCTTATATATTAGGGCACTTAAGAAATTTAAATACAGTGGTCACATCCAGACCATACATTTAAGGCACACAGCTTCAACCAATAATCATGGGAATTGTAATTTGTTCAGGGTGCTGGAAATTGTAGCTTTGTGGGCCGTAAACTCACAGAGTTATATTCCCACTACCTTTAACAAACTACAGTTCCCAGGATTCTTTGAGGGAAGTAATGTGCAGCACAGATGTGACTCAAGTCTGTTTTCTGAAGCATGTGCCACCGTGCTCAAGACTTTACCATGAACCTCAGGAATGAGCAGAACTAGTAAGAAATTCAGCAGCAGAGCATATGCTTTGCATGCACAAGATTCCAGGTTCAACCTCCAGCATCTCAAGTGAAAAAGACTCCTGCCTGACACTCCAGAGAGCCATTTCCAGCCATACAAGGCAGAGCTAGATGGAGCAAGGGTCTGACTCTGTGTAAGGCAGGTTCTTTTAGAAGCATCTCTCTGCCAGGGACTGAAGTGACCAGGCTAGGATAGTGAAGATAAGGTGCTCCCAAATACAATAAATAAATAAATAAATAAATAAATAAATAAATAAACTTACTCATTGACAAGTCTGTCACAAATCTCACTCGGCAGGAAGATGTCTGGGTGGAGACGGAGTGTCTCATTGTCCAGCAAGTAGCAAAGAGTCCCCTCCAAGTTGTAAAGACAATAATCTGTGCAGAGGGTCATCAGAGGGTCTGGGCTGTCGGAAGCCATCTTGTGGCAGTGAACAGGGGAAGACCAGGGAGAGTGAGGGAGAAGGGGCAAATGTGGGGCAAAAAAAGTGCTTCTTCGTCCCCACCTGGAGTTCCTGTTCCTTTGTTTTAGGGATATTCCCCACTGGACTTTGCGGGAATGCTGCAGGCCGATGGTGGCGGGGTGGAGAGAAGAAGATAAATCAGAGAGTGGGGTGGGACATTTTCCACCACAAAGCACAGAAGTCCTTGCAATATTTTCCCACCCTCAAGCCAAACAAAGATTCAGTTTCAGTGGCCTGAAGGCAGACCAAACAGGGATGGGTGTGTGGTAGTCTTGGATACCAAAACTCAACCTTGACTAAATGTCTAATGAAATGGGGGTGGGGGGGGTAAAGGGGGATTTATGGGGTATTTTAAGGGACACAAAGGAGGGGTAGACAACATGGTGCGCTCCAGATGCCTTGAACTACAACCCCCTACTCCTCGACTATAGCTAACGGGAACTGTAGTCCAGCAAAGTCTGGAATGCAGCAGGTTGGGGAAGGAGCCTCCAGTCCATTCAAGCAACATTAAAATTACACACACACACACACACAAACACACACACACCACTTTATTTTATTACATTGTTCTTCCACTGCTCCCCAAGGAACATAGGCTAGCATACATTGTTCCCCCTCAATTTTAATCTCACAACCTGAGAGATAGTTTGATGAAGAGGCAGTGTATCCTGCTTTACAGAGAAGAGGCCTCTATTGGAAGGCTCTTATTTTGAAGAGCTGCCTGAAGTCCAATTTTGGCTTAAGGGGGAAGAATCCCAGGAAGCAGAGGAGCATCAGCAGAAAACAGCTGGGCAGTAGAGTAAGCAGCTGGGCAGTAGAGTAAGCAAGCAGGCTGCTGCTCAGCTGGTCACAGTCTTCACAATACCCCACTGAGGTGAGCTTTACCTTTCTTTCTATTCAAATTATAGTCATTATATCTAAATTTGCATATACATGTATAGATCAGCATATGCACATTTTCTGCAAATGTGTCCCCACATCTGTCTTTTTCAATAATGTGCAAGTGACTACCTTAGTAGCCCAGAGAGAGAGAGAGAGAGAGAGAGAGAGAGAGAGAGAGAGAAAGAGAGAGAGAGAGAAAGAAAGAAAGAAAGAAAGAAAGAAAGAAAGAAAGAAAGAAAGAGTGCATTAAAAAGCAGTGTTAATAAAAGAAAAAAGAAAAAATATGCACATTACAAACTTTTACACCATTTATCAAATATGTGAGAAAGAGACAATTACAAAGAGCCATGAAAACTTACAAACTACCTAAAATAAAGTGAACTTGCAATATCAGATTTTACTAGGTTCTTACAAATTCTTGACTTAGTTTTTCGTTTTTTCTTGTTTTTTAAATAAGTTCAAGAAGATTCAAGAAAAGGGTAAGTTCAACGCTGTTCCTGGTAGCTGTGAGGTCCACATGTTATGGGATTGCCCCCAAAATCCAACCCTTCTTGTCCTACAAGAAATATGCAAAGTAACTAAACAGAAGCCACCCCAGAACTGATCCTATTGAATATATTCCAAGACAATAGCACACACATTATAAAGAGCTTATAACCCACCTACTCTCAGCATCCAGAAGCATTGTAGCCAGACACTGGAGAGACCTGTCACGAGTGAACATGGACCACTGGTACAAAATTGTATGGGAAACAGCCTTCCTAGAAAAGCTAACCAACATACTGAAACTGAAAAGGGGACAAATAAAAGAGGACGCATTCGCCTCAGAGTGGCTGCCCATTATTACACACACAGTCCAACAAGACAACAAGAACCCACCGTTAGCACACAAATCAATATGCTTGACTTGACTCAACAACCCCACCGCAAAGAAATCTGCAGTCAACTGAAGGTAACCATCCATGCCCTGGGCTCCCCCCAAAAAACTTTCTAACTGCCAATGAAAACTAATAAATGAAAAGAAAGAGAATCTACCCAAGTGACGATGACACAAAAACCTCACACATACACTAAGTAAAAGAATGTAAGTTTACTACCACCCGTCCCCTCAATCTCTCTCCCTACCTCTCTTCTCCCCCAACCTTATATTGTATACAACATTAATGGCTCACATCAAATGTAACTTATCCATAGAAAAGACTTTGCAACCTGAAATTAGACACAAAGCAATACTTTTCTAACCCAATAAAATCTTTAATAAAAGCTTTTAAAAAAACAAAACCATTTTCATCCAGCGCCTAAATATCAAGACATTTAGCACTTTTCTAATTCCAGGTGGGAACTCATTCCAGATGGCTGGAGCTGCAACATTAAAAGCCTAGCCTTTACTGCATACATAGCACACCTCTGGGGCATGCAGTACTCTCAGCAATGTCCCACCTGAGCAACAAAGTTGACCAGCAAGGATATGGGGGCGAGGCAATTTTTTAGGTAATCTGATCCCAAGGTGCAGGAAGCAAAACACTGAACTGCACCCCATAGCACACTGGATTCTCTTCCAAGATATAAAAAGATGGCAGGCACTAAATACTTATTTTAAAAATAAGTAACCTTCCTAAAAATGCACAGCTTAATTAACTGTGTGTGCCTTTTTAGTTAAGGAAAATAGTTATTATGGCTACTAGCCACCACTCAGTTAAAACCTATGTTTGACCTCCACTGTTGGAGGAAATATCTCACTTGCTGGCAATTGCAGGTGGGCAGAGAGCTCCTGTGCTCAGGTCCTGATTGTGAGCTTTCCATTGGAGCATCTGATTGACCACTGTGAGAACAGGATGCTGGACCAGGTGAATCACTGGCCTGATCCAGCACTTCTCTTCTTATGGCCTTGTAACTGATTAAAGGTTGCAGCTCTACTACTTGCCCAAAGACTTGAAGTCTAGTGTTACTCCCGCTTCTCAAGGCAGGCTGTGCCAACCTCAAGTAAACTGTGCACCTGAGTAAATCCCTTTTATAGCCTTCTGACAATCTAGCACTCTTTTATAAGCTGCGTAACCTTCCTAGCCAGGGCAACAGAATTGCATGATCATAAGTCATTGCTGCAGCCAATGCTGCAGTTGCAGTCAAGAAGGGAGGTGTGGTGGAAGAAGACAGCAACACAGACCAACATCCAGAGTGGACTAAACCAGACCATTAGATTCCAGCAGAGCCTACAGTTTTGAAGAGGAAAGTGCTTTGACCTTCCTGCTGATGTTCCCATGGATCCCCACAAACAAAAAACTTGGAACAAATCAAAGGCAACCTGCCTCTTCACCTTCCCTTTGCATGAAAGTCTGAAGTTATTTCAGAATATGATACTTAGTGCATGTGCATTAGAAGTCAGTTTTCCACTCAAATCTATGTGTGCTCCTTCCAAATGATGTAGATATCAGATACAGGAGGAAAAGAATGAGACTGACCCTGCAACATCAGATTTAAATCTGATGTACTAGTATTCTTCAAGCCTTTATTCCACATTAACTTGAGATCTGTATGTACCATCGTACTTGATTTAAATGGGATGGTACGTCAGTTTCATACACAAGCATTGTTGAACACTCTGTTTAACAACACGTAGAGTTGCCAACTTTACAAGTATTGTCTGTAACTGACGTTTATCAGCTATTCATCTGCAGCAAATTAGCAGGTGGCATAAGGTTTATCTCCAGGCTGTGAAGAGCCTCATGGTGCTAATTTCTGCAGATCAAGCGTACACAGAATCAGGGTAGTGATTAGAATGTCAGGTTTGAATCCCCACACACTGTCATGAAGTTCACTGAGTGACCTGGGGTCTATCACAAATCTCTTAGCCCAACCAACCTCACAGGGTTGTTGTGACGAGAAAAGGAGAACTCCATGTAGAAAAGGCAAGAACAGAAATGCAATAATAAATGCATGACATTTCAAAAACAGAAATTTAAGTCCCAAATAGTTGCTCTGGGCAAAGGTAACTGATTGATCCTCCACTAACATCTACTTTTTTTTGTCCTCCTCAGTTCCCAGTGGGCATTTGGGGCATTGGGACATTTTATAACCATTCAGCAGCCATCAGGCGCTCCACACCATCCTCTGTGTTTTCTTTTTCCACCCTCAACATTCCTGCCATTCTGCATACACATAGTGCCTTCCAATACAACTTTTAAAAACTAAAACAGTCTATTTTCTGCAACTGATCAATAAGTATATTTATCTGCAGGAGGGAGTATTGGGGAAATGGATTTACCAGGAGAGTCCTTTCTATGCATCATATTTTGAGGCATCTCAGCTGACACAGAGCCCACAGCACCAGATTATAGTGGGTAGACACCACATTTTCCTATGGAGCAAGTGGATTCCTGAGGCTTCCTCTCGTTTTACGGAATATTTATTTATTCATCTTATATACTGCAGTTACATGCTACTTGTAGTTTAGGAGCAGCATTACTATATCCTGCACCAGAGGTGGAAAACCCTTTGGTTTCCAGATGCATCTGGACTTCGACTCCCATCATCCCTGACCATTGGCCATGCCATTTGGGGTTGATGGGTCTGGAGTCCAACAATACCTGGAGGGCTGTAGGTCCCCACTAGTGCCCTATGAACACTCACTCACCCCAAGTGGATCTGAGGCAAAGCTGTCTGAAAGGTGCTGTGCACCACTTTCCCTGTGAGTCTCCCCCATTCCCAGCAAAAGAACCTGCACAGATATCTGCCTTGGCACATATGCCATAGGCAAAACACAGGTGGGTTTTGGACAATACATCATTTGTCAACCCCTCCTCTCAACAAGTGGCCCTCAAGGCTGAGATTTTCCAGTGATGGAATTTCAAGGTTGTGGTGAGATATGGGTTACTAGCTTTCTGAAGAATGTGCACATATTGGTACCTTTGCCACCCTCCTCTCAACAGGTGGGTCTCAAGGGGCTTGATATCCTTCCAGTGGCGGGGTTTCGAGGTTTCGCCAACCCACCCACTGGGCCCACCGACTGCGCCCTTGCATCGAGTAGCTCCCATGCAATTTGGGTGGGGTGGAGTGGGGGGGTGCTGCCCATAATCTCCGCCCCCGCCACGTTGCAGCAGGGTGGATCCCAGCGGGTCCTCCACCCCTCCCAGCAATGCACGAATTGCTCCCAGGGTACCACTACCACCTTCCCCATCAGTCACACGCGCACTCACCTGGCTCCCCGGCTCCCTGGACGAAAGAGAGTGTCCGGGTTGGAGTTGGTTCCGTTTCCGGTAGGGATAAGAGAGAAGGGGCGGAGGGGGGGCTGGATAGAGATTAAGCGAAAGAAAAGCTGCGGGGGGGAGTCCCTAGTTCCCACCCGGGTCCCCTCTCTTTCTTTCCCAATTCTCTCTCTCTCGATCGCTCTCTCCACCCCGCCGCAAGCAGCAGCAGCACCAGCCGCTGTCAACAAATCGCAACGTCACTTCCGGCAGCCGGTCTCCTCTCCTTTCCTACAGAATCAGAATGACGTGTCTTTCTCCCCTTCCCTCCCCTCCCAGAAAATAAGGCTACGAGCGGAGGGTTCCGACCCGTCCATTTCACCTCGCAGATTTGGATCGCACATCCACGCTATAAACCTCTGAAGATCTTTGGCTTCCACCGCCTCACCCAGCAAAGAATCATGGGAACTGTAGTTTGTCCAGGTTGCCGAGGGGCTGTCCTGTAGCTTTGCGAGGGTGACGCTACAGTTCCCATGATACTTGATGGGAGTGTTTGCTCTAAATGTGCAGTTAAGTGTATGGTGTGGATGTGACCTCTAAAGGAGATTTCCCCCTTATCACAGCGACCTGGCCGTTGGCCATGCTAGCTAAGGCTGATAGGAGCAACAGCTGGAGGACCAAATGTTCCCCACACCAGTTCCAAAGGGAGCCCCCATACCAACTTGTCAAGCTTCAGTTGCAGTTTATTTACCCAAATCCAGCCTGTTACCAACTCCACATAGCAGTTTTATGCTTCCATCTTTCACACCAGAATCCTTGTAGTTCAGCTGGGCTTATACTAATGCAGAGCCTATTGTCACCTACACCAAATGTGTTCTGGACTATATACAATTTTGGTTTTAAGTGTGATCCCCATAATGTAACCCCTGCATAAGTAGAGGGCTTACTATATTTGTGACCCTGTCACTGTATTACAGCAACCAGAGGGGTATAGAAGAAGAAGAAGAAGAGTTTGGATTTGATATCCCGCCTTTCACTCCCTTTAAGGAGTCTCAAAGCGGCTAACATTCTCCTTTCCCTTCCTCCCCCACAACAAACACTCTGTGAGGTGAGTGGGGCTGAGAGACTTCAAGGAAGTGTGACTGGCCCAAGGTCACCCAGCAGCTGCATGTGGAGGAGCGGAGACGCGAACCCGGTTCCCCAGATTAGGAGTCTACCGCTCTTAACCACTACACCACACTGGCTCTCAAGCCGTATAACGGCTTGTTGGTCTGTTGCAAAGCAAACAACAGAGTCTTGAAGGCCTGTACTTAACCAATTTTTAATGTAATGGGCTCTCATAGTGTACAGTACATTATTTAAAGACATTAAGTGTTACACTTAGCAAACATGTGGGGGGGGGGATGTAAACAGTGGGGTTAAATAGCAATGAGATACCAAAAAAATGTCTGTGACAATTCAATTTAAATTGGCAATACAATTTAAGTCAAATACACGCACGCATAAAAGCACAGTTATCTTTCACAACAGCAGTTCTAGGACACAATCATCTAAGTAAGGCACCTGTGAGCAGGACAAGTCTCTGTTCTACCCTATCTATCAAACTTCATGCTACATAGACAGCTCTCCTAGGATACTTTGGGCTTGAATAAAAGCAAGTTTCCTATTTCGTTAACCCTTAAACTGGGTTTAGGGCCTGCCTCAACATACAAGTTTGGTGATAAATATTCTACAAATTGCAATAGAATAGTTATTTTAGTTTGGAGAGTCCCCAGAACTCTGGAACTAGGAGGGTTTTTTAAATTGTTTCTTCCTATATGCATAATAATATAAGGTTATTATCATACATCACTGAAAGACCTGTAGTACCTCATCACAATCCAGGATTTGCATTAAGTCAATGGTGAGGGAGGAGAGCAAAGCAGGTTTTAAAATGACAGAATTAATCAGGATTAAGAGAAAAACAGAGCAACCGTGAGAGGCTGGGGGGGGGTGAAGAAGGAGAAGGAGAAGGAGAAGGAGAAGGAGGAGAATTTATTATTTCTACCCTGCCCATCTGGCTGGGTTTCCCCAGCCATTCTGGGCGGCTTTAAACAGAACATTAAAAACAGAATAAAACATCAAACATTAAAAACTTACCTAAACAGGGCTGCCTTCAGATGTCTTCTAAAAGTCAGATAGTTGTTTATTTCCTTGACATCTGATGGGAGGGCGTTCCACAGGGTGGGCGCCACTACCGAGAAGGCCCTCTGCCTGGTTCCCTGTAACCTCACTTCTCACAGTGAGGGAACTGGCAGAAGGCCCTCGGAGCTGGACCTCAGTGTCCAGGCAGAACGATGGGGGTGGAGATGCTCCTTCAGGTATACTTTAGGTAAAGACACTCCTTCAGGTAAAGAGATACTGTAGAGGTTTGGGTGAGAGGTTGGCAAGGTGCGTGGGGGGTATGTAGGGCTGGCGAGCAACTAGAGTAGGGCATGATAATAATCATTCATCTGATGAGGTGTCCTCTCTAGTTCACCAAAGCTTTGTGACAATAAACCTGTTGTAGCTTATTCCTATGTATGTCTGCTCAGAATGTCCATTTAATTCAATGGGACTTGCTGCCAGGTAAGCCTTCATCTAAACATCTTGCCTAGGAGTAAATTATGTTGACTCACTGGGGATTACTTCTGAGTAGATGCTAGTAGGACTGCACTGCAAGTCTTAAGGTGTCACAAGAGATATATTAAGGGGCATTTTAAAAATAAAGGAATATATCCAATTCATAGTAGAACCACTGAAAAAAATGGAATTATGCTCATTAATTTTAGTGTATCCACATTATGACAACCACTGAATTGAACTCAACGTGTTTTTTTAAATATATAAATTGCTTAGTTTCTTTTTCTTTATGATGCTAAGAGGTATAAAAAGATAGGAAAATTACATCCAGCTAAGTAGATCCCACTGAAATTAATGGAGCAAAGTTAGATATGTCCATTAATTTAAGTAAGTCTACTCTTAGTAGAAGTAATGTGAATGCAATATGTTCTAGTGAATAATTGTAATATATTTTAATTGTTTTTAATTCTGAATTTTAAATTGTTGGAACCTGCCTTGGAAGAGTGTAATACATTTAATACTAAATACTAATATTAATGGTATAATTAATAGCTACAACCCAATGGTTCTACCCTCAGTAGGACTAATCTAGGTCATATTGTATAGGTGGCTCGTTATTTATAAAGGCTTGCATTTAATGCTCGGCCTCCTCAGGGTAGATCCACTGGAACTAAGACCTAAACTACTCCTAGTCCCTCAGTTTCAGTGGGCGTACTCTATATAGGACTAATTTAGGTCCTATTGATTTCTGAGTGGTGTGCACCTCTTTGTTTATTGTGGCTTGCATTTGATACTAGTCCTCTACAGACAGACCCTTTCAAATTAATTAAGGCCTAAGCTTGCCATAGCCCTTATTGTCAGCGGGTCTACTCTTGAGTAGGACTAACACCGGCGCCCACCTCCCCTTCCCCTCCCGCCCAATTAGGCAGGCCAGCCTCTCTGGGGCACCTCCTCCTCCTCTCCCTTGATTTATATCTTCACATTCCCCTTCGCCGGGCGGAGTCTCTGCCCGCTGCGAATGGAGCTGGCTGGTGCTGGGCTGCTCGCCAGTGGCTCCGCGAGTCCTGCGAGTGGGAGAAGGGAACAGAAGAGGAGGAGGAGGAGGCGGCGGAGGCTCCTGTTCGGCCTTCACCATGTCGAGTCTCCACAAGAGCAGGTGGGGCGCCCGCGGGACTAATGGTGGCGATAGCGGCCGTTATTGTAGATTAGGGTGGCAGGACTTGCAGTGGGCACAAGCGTGGGCAAATGTGTGCTTGTTTGTTTCGTGTCTTTTCTTCCTTCCCCCTCCACCCCCGCCGCTTTCTCCCTTTTGAGGAAGGGTGTTTTCTCCTCCCCACTTTTTTTTGCATGCAAATTGCAAGGGGTGATCTCGATATATTAATGTGTGTTAATGAATTGAAGGCGAGAGGTTTGCAATGGGCAAATGTTTGTGTTTTCCTCTTTTTCGGGAGGGGAAGGGGTTGCATTTAGAAAGCCAGTCCTTCCCTTTTAAAGGAAATATGTTTTAAACTAATAAATAATAATTCGTTTTTTGCAAGAAGTCTGTAAGGGGTGAGTTTGATATTTATTGATATCTAATACGTATTAATGAACCGGGAAAGGAGATTTGCAATGGGCAAATGTTTTGGGGTTCCCCACTTGGCGGCGAGGGATGTATGTGTGTGTTTGCTTAGTTTTCAGCACAGCACGATAAAAAAATTAAAGCATTCTATTCATTTGTTTTCTCTTAGAGAAAAACCTACCCCCCCACACCTTTTGGCATGCATTTTTTAAATGAGAACTTGTTATTTATAAATAAATTAGGAAGGGAGACGTTTGTAATGGGCAGTGCAAACGTTAATGGCTTTCCCTCCTTTTTTGAAAGGGTACTGTTTGCTAGAGCCACCCTACTGTTTTGGAAAAAGCCTCCCCCTTTCTCTCTTGCATTGCATTTTATTATTTATCAAATGTTTATTTATTATTCAATCTTATGTTCTGCCCTTCACCCCAAAGGAGCCCAACGGCTGCAATGGATAAGCTTAATTTATTGCTGTTTAGTAGATACTGATATTATTTATCGGATTTGAGAAGGTGAGGTGGCAAGTTTCTGTAAACGTTATTGCTTTTCCTTTTTGGTGTGTGCTTGCTTGCAGCGGTTCTCAACCTGTGGGTCCCCAGATGTTGCTAGCTAGGGGTGATGGGAGTTGTAGTTCAGCAACATCTGGGGACCCACAGGTTGAGAAAGGCTGATAGAGAGTCATACCCCACCCCACACAAAAAACCCTCTTTTTTCTTTTCCTTTTGCATGTATTTTTTAAGTGTGATGCTTATTGATACTTAATCCCCTCCCCTTTCCTGTTTTGCAAGAAGGATGCCTTCTCTTGTCCAACATTGAGGGGGTTTCTTTTCCTCTCTGCCTCTCATTTGCAACCTTCCCTCTTCCTCTCTCCCCTCCCTGTTGGTTCTTCATCTTCTTTACCCTTATTTTTCAAAATGTAAAGTCACATTATTTCCCTCAAAGAATTCTGGGCAGTGGTCACTGTAGTTTATCCTTCAGAGGGACAATTCTCAGCAACCCTTAACAAACCACACTGCCTGGAATTGTTTAAGAGGGGGAAATGTGCTTTGAAAGTATAGTGTGTACACAACTAAAACCACGTTTATAACCTACCTTCAAGGAGCTTCTACTAGTACAGTATATGTTATCTCCTTTTAATACACACAAATTCCCTGTGAGGTAGGTTAGGCCTAGAGAGAGTTACTAGCTCAGGGTTGCTCAGCATGAACTTGATAGTTGGATGGGGATTTGAACCCAGGTCTCCCTGGTCCAGTTCTGGCATGCTAGCTATGATACCACCTTGCCTAAATTGATTGTTGCTACAGAAGATTAATCATCCTGGTAAACCCAGGTTGTCTTAATTTGAAACTGATTGATTCCAGCTCCATAGGGAGGCAATTCTCCCTCAAGTTTTTAAAAATGGATTATAATTATTCCTAGTTCCACTGAACCCCATTTTTTTCCAGGGGAATGCCATCGTATAGTGGTAGAGGACCTGCTTTGCATGCAAAATGTCCCATGTTCAGAACCTGGCATCTCCAGCTAGGGCTGGAAATGTTCCTTGTCCAAAACCCATGAGAGTCACTACCACTCAGAGTTGCAGAGTTTCAAGGGACCACGAGGGTCATCATGTTCAACATCCTGCAATGCAAGAGACTTGCCCAACATGGGGCTTGAACCCACAACTCTGCAATTAAGGGTCTCATCTTCTGCCAACTGAGCTACCTGGAGAGCCACGGCCAGTTTACGCAGTACTGGTAACGCTGTGGGTTAAACCACAGAGCCTAGGACTTGCCAATCAGAAGGTCAGCGGTTCGAATCCCCGCAATGGGGTGAGCTCCCGTTGCTCAGTCCCAGCTCCTGCCAACCTAGCAGTTTGAAAGCACGTCAAAGTGCAAGTAGATAATTAGGTACCGCTCCGGCGGGAAGGTAAACGGCGTTTCCGTGCGCTGCTCTGGTTTGCCAGAAGCAGCTTAGTCATGCTGGCCACGTGACCCGGAAGCTGTACGCCGGCTTCCTCGGCCAATAAAGTGAGATGAGCGCCGCAACCCCATAGTCGGTTACGACTGGACCTAATGGTCAGGGGTCCCTTTACCTTTAAGCTAGATGAACCAGTGGTATGGCATAGTATAACTAGGCAGCTTCTTAGGTTTCTGCTTAAATTTCTTTTATGGTTATTTTAAAATATGTTTTCTGAAGAGCTCCGTTATCTACAGTGTCAAGGAAGGAAACCACTGTGGCTTGAAAATCGCTCCTCCAGCATTTAGCAATCCATCTTCCTTCCTGGTTTTGTGTGTGTGTTTTATAGGGAGGGGGTCCATTTTCCCTCTGAATGCTCAAAAAATGCAAAGTCAGTTGTTGATGAGGGCATGTTTGTATGCTTAGCCCCCACATTGCAGTGTCATGACATTGCATGACACACAAGGAAAGAACTTGTGTGTAAAGCGCCTTTCCGAAACAAATTTGACTAAACCCCACACGTGGGATGAAGAAGAGAGAGACAACTTCCAGGACAGGGAGAGAGTGCAGCTTTCAGGCAAACTTGACACCTCCCCCCCCAAGTGCTTTTTATTCAAAAAAAAAGGAATATTGTCTTTTCAACTGATGAAATTCTCTTCACCAATTTGCATGAACTAGTTTGCTTGAATACCATCTAAGGGCACCAGCTCCTTGCAGAATCTTAACAGTTTCTGCTAATTGCTAGGCATCGAGTCTTCTACAAAAGTCAGGGATGTGGTAAAAAGAAGGCAAGGGGGAAAGCCCATTGTAGATCAGAAATGTTTCTGAAAACCAATTACTGGAGACCACAGTAGGGGTTCTCAAGTCCTGTTTGTGGGTCTCCCGCAGGCATCTGGTTGGAGACTGGTTGGAAACTGTGACAACAGGATGCTGGAGGAGAAGGGCCTGTCTGGTTTTTTTTCCTGATAGTGGCCAGCAGTGGTGGCTAGAAGGCGTTGGGACTGGTGGGGTGGAAGGCAGGGAGATCACCAGTAGTTGGAGCCAGAGCCAGTGGCAGGCAGAGCTGCTTCCTGATTGGTTGTAAGTAAGAAGGCAGGCGGGACGCGGGTGGCGCTGTGGGTTAAACCACAGAGCCTAGGACTTGCTGATCAGAAGGTCGTGGTTCGAATCCCCGCGACGGGGTGAGCTCCCATTGCTTGGTCCCTGCTCCTGCCAGCCTAGCAGTTTGAAAGCACGTCAAAGTGCAAGTAGATAAATAGGTACTGCTCCGGCAGGAAGGTAAACGGCATTTCCGTGCACTGCTCTGGTTTGTCAGAGCATGCTTAGTCATGCTGGCCACATGACCCGGAAGCTGTACGCCGGCTCCCTCAGCCAGTAAAGCGAGATGAGCGCCGCAACCCCAGAGTCAGTCACGACTGGACCTAATGGTCACGGGTCCCTTTACCCTTTTTAAGAAGGCAGGCATGTGGACTAATATGCAGTTCACATTAGTGAAATAAATATAACATGGGGGACACCTGGCTTACTAGTAGTACAGGGTCTTAGTGGATCACAAGCTTAACATGTGATGCAGTAGCAAAAAAGAAAAAAAGTTAATGCTAGTCTAGGCTGTATAGTGTCCAGGTCAAGGAAAGTAATAGTACCACTTTCATCTGCCTTGGTCAGACCACTCCTGGAGTACTGTGTCCCACAGTTTAAGAAGGATATGGATAAGCTAGAACGTGTGCAGAGGAGGGTGACCAACCTGATCACAGGTCTGGAAACCAAGGCTTATGAGGCATGGTTGAAGGAGCTGGGTATATTTAGCCTGGAAAAGAGGAGACTATGATAGGCACCTTCAAATATCTAAAGGAGACAGCTTGTTGGCTCAAATATCTAAAGGAGCCTGCTCTGGAGCGTAGGACCCAAACCAATGGCTTCAAGTTACAAGAGAGTCCAACTAAACAAAAGGAGCAACTTTCTGATGGTGAGAGCTGTTTGACTGTGGAACAGACTGCCTTAGGTGGAGGAATCTTCTTCCTTCCTTGGAGGTGGAATGACTCCCTCAGGAGGTTGTGGGCTCTCCTTCATTGGAGGTTTTTAAGCAGGGATTGGATAGCCATCTGCCATGGATGCTTTAGTTGCAGTTCCTGCAGTGCAAGGTGTTGACCCTGTTGATAGGATCCCTTCCAATTCTACTATTCTGTGATTCCATGGCACAGTTTTAATATCACACTTTTAATAGCAGTTTTTAATTGGACACTACAAACTTAAATGTGGCTCAGTCTCAGCAATAGTGGCCAACCATAAGTATTTATGAATTCTGGTACGTATGTACCTGTGTACGTACGTATCTTGCTGAATTCAATGGGACTTACTCCCAGGCAAATGGGATTGGGATTGCAACCTAATTCATTATTTTTGAGCATTACCTCTCCAGCAGCATGGCTTTGAATACTTCATTTGCAAGATAACATTTTTTGCAGGACTGCCTGTACAGTTGAGCCTTCAAAATCCTGTTACATGAAAGATTCTGGGTACCTACATGTACTGTGACAAACTAACTATGTATATGTTAATGCAATTTGCAGATCTTCCTTTTAATATCCAGAATCTGAGAATATATTAAAACATTAATGTAGGCATCATTCTCCTTCTCCCTTGATGGTGGCCGTGTACTCAAGAGTTTTTAAAATGCAACAACATGCTATTACTAGACAAGTAGCTTTCTCTCAATTGAGAATTGAGTACCACTTTCTGAATTGAGGATTGCCATCTTTTTCCTGGTGAGTGCCTAGGGCTGCAGCATATGCACATCAGACAACAAGTCAACATGTGATGCTTATTTTATCACTGTATGTCTGAAATGGGGAGGTTCCAGCAGTTTTGACTTCTGAATTCTGCCTGTCATCAAACTGTCGAAGGTACAGAAACCCTGTCATTAAAAAGTTGTAACTCTGGGTGGGACCTTGTTTATCAAATAAGAACAAAACCATGTTTGCTATGTAATACATTTAACTTACAGTAAGTTTAATGATTTTGTTAACACAATTTCAAAGCCTTGATTCAGTACCTGACAGGGGTGTCATAAGGATTTAAGGAATACGTACCTGCAGCATCTGAACACTCAAGCACAATTCAAACACTTATTATGTTTTTTTTATTGTTTAGCAGTTCATCCTAAATAATGGGAGTTGGGAGAAGAGAGGAGGCCCCAAACCTCTCCAAGCCAGCCTTTCGGCACCTTATTACATAAACAAGAAAGGAATGCCCACAAACAGAATGAAATAAACTTGGAAAGATAGGTGTCAAAACAACAACAAAGCAAACTCCCCAACTCTTCTTTTATTCCCTTCCCACATCAGTCATGCTTGCCAGTCTCTCTCTCTCTCCCCCCCCCTTCCCTCCACAACTCTGAACAAAGCTCATTTTGCTTAAAAACACATCCATTCACACCCTTTTTTGCTCCTCTAAATTGGACTCAAGGTTCTATCTGGGCTTTCCAAACCACACTCTATCTGAAATAACAGGGTGATGCAGTGTTCAAAACTTGCGTTGTTCTAGACACATTTTGCGAACAGGGAATTTCATTAGCGCTGAGCTCTTTAGTGTAGCCATGTTTTGTTTTGTTTTTTGGTGGGCAGGCCTTTTGTTAGGGGGGCAAAACCTCAGTTAGCTATGTGTTTTTATTGATAGCCCTGCTCCCCCTTGGCTATGCACATGGAAGGAAAGGAGGACTTTGTTCTGCCTCCCCACTTCCATCTACTCTCTGAAGACTGGAGAAGAGACCCTCTTAAAAATATTAGGGGGTGGGTGGGCAGGAGACGGACTAGACCACGTGAAAAATGAACATAATATTTTAGCTGCAGTTCATTTTCACCTTTGTATTCTTGTTATTAAAAAAAAGTGCATGTAGACATTCTGTTATTGCGCCCATAACCTAGGTTTTAGGTGCCATTTAACTCCTAGCTTTCATATCTCAGTTTCTAACACTGGGGTGATGGCAGAGAGGGGCTGGAGCAGATGACCGCCTGTAGGAGAAGGAAGAAGCAGAGGACACCAATCCACCCCTCTCCTATTCTCCAGGAACCAAAAGCAGAGTAAAAAATGCAGAGGAGCAAAGGGAGAGAGAGGCAAGAGTCACTGGTGGCTTAAAAACAGGCTGCTCTGGAGAGGGTGGGCTGGCTGAAAAATCAGCTGCAACAGCCTTTGGAATCATGGGGGTAGAGGGTGGGAACAGTTGTCATGTTTAACCATAGAAGGACTGAACTGAAGGTTCTCGTCCCCATTTTATCCTCACAAACAACCCTATGAGACAGGTTAGGCGGAGAGAGGGGGTGACTGGCTCAAGGTCACACCCAGTGAGCTTCATGCCTTAGTGGGGATTTGAACCCTGGTCTCTGTCAGCTCATAGTTCAACACTTGAACTGATGGGTCTTTAGACAGAAGCTGTCACATTTTGCCACATATTGGTGGCAATGATGGCCCCCAACCTGTTGTTGTTTAGTCGTGTCCGACTCTTTGTGACCCCATGGACCAGAGCACGCCAGGCACTCCTGTCTTCCACTGCCTCCCACAGTTTGGTTCGAGAACACTGTCCAACCATCTCGTCCTCTGTCGTCCCCTTCTCCTTGTGTCCTCCATCTTTCCCAACATCAGGGTCTTTTCCAGGGAGTCTTCTCTTCTCATGAGGTGGCCAAAGTACTGGAGCCTCAGCTTCATGATCTGTCCTTCCAGTGAGCACTCAGGGCTGATTTCCTTAAGAATGGAGAGGTTTGATCTTGCAGTCCATGGGACTCTCAAGAGTCTCCTCCGGCACCATAATTCAAAAGCATCAATTCTTCAGCGATCAGCCTTCTTTATGGTCCAGCTCTCACTTCCATACATCACTACTGGGAAAACCGTAGTTTTAACTATATGGACCTTTGTTGGCAGGGTGATGTCTCTGCTTTTTAAGATGCTGTCTAGGTTTGTCATTGCTTTTCTCCCAAGAAGCAGGCGTCTTTTAATTTCGTGACTGCTGTCACCATCTGCAGTGATCATGGAGCCCAAGAAAGTAAAATCTCTCACTGCCTCCAACCTAGGCAGCTTTAAAAGAGGATTAGGGAAGCTCATGGAGGAGAGGGATATCAAAGGCTGCTAGCTATGATGGCTTGCTCTGCTGCCATGGCTGGAGGCACAAGTTGCTTTTGAATACCAGTTGCTAGAAAACAAAGGAAGAGGAGAGGGTTCTTGGTCTCAAGTCCTGTTTGCTAGTTTATCACAGGCACCTGCATAGCCACTGTGAAAACTGGATGCTGGACTAGCTGGGCCAGTGGCCTGATCCATCAGGCTCTTCTTTTGTTCTTTTTAAGAAACTTCAGTAGTTTTGGAAGGGGCAGCTGGCTGCTTCCTTCCCCCACCCCGTAGTCTCATGGCTTCGTTTTGCTCCGATAAAAGTCCTTATCTGAACGGCACATTTCTCTGACTGTTTACAATGGGCTTGGCTAAGATTGTAGGTGCCCTTGATGCAAATAGTAATAGTAATATTGAACACCATTCAAGCCTGGGCATTATCTTAGTAAGATTCGGGCCTGGTGGAATTAAAAAACAAAAAACCTCATGTACCCAATGTCTAGATCATATAAGAGCTGGATAATAACAAGCAGCAACCTGGAATGCAGTTGCATTCTTGCGTTAACATTGCTTCCTTCTGATGATTCTTGCATTTATCACCTGCTTCTCTTCTTCCTTTAGGATTGCAGAATTTCAAGACATCCTTAGTGAGGCCAACATCTCGCTAGAGAAGCTCCGTGAACTTTGCTTCAGCGGTAAGTGACTTTGGCAAATTCTCCCTCATAATTGACATCTGCACAGGTCTAGTTTCAAGGGCTAAAGCTAAGGCGGTGATCGAAGCTTCCCAGGTGGGATGAGCGTCAACTGATGGAGCCTAGCAAAAAATAATGCTTTGATCAGGGGTGAAAGCAGCATTCTTCAGGCAACTAAAAACCAATAACAACCCATTTCTGGATTTGGAGATAACCCTTGCTGTTTTTCACCAGTCGTGCCTTGTGGTTGTAAATACGAATGTAACTAGAACAGCATTGTGATGTGTAGAAGGTTGTCTGAATCTGCTGGCATAGCAAAGTGTTTCCTTCCTGAAAATACCGCTTCTCCTCCACTATCAGTCTTTCCCTTCAATGCACAGTCACAATTAAACTGTGAAACTCACTCCTGCAAGTGGCAGCTCGGTGCAGAGCATCTGCTTTGCATCCCCCATGGCATCCCTAGGTAGGGCTGGGAATGTCCCCCTTCCTGAAACCTGGAGAGCCACTTTCTGCCTGTGTTAACTGTGCTGAGCTGGATGGGCCAAGGGTCTGAGTCAGTGTAAGTCAGCGTGTCACTGTCAGTCAGTGTAAACAGACAGCTTGCTATGGTATGAGCCAGCTTCCTATCCTGAAAATTAAAAATATAACACAACTGGGCATTACCAAGGGCTAGAACAGGCAGATCTATGCTCAGAGGGCTGTAAGTGGGTCCCTTAGCCATCAGGGCATTGTGTGTCTGTAAGTGGGTCCCTACACCCATAGAGTTTTTGTTCTTTTCCTACGTATCTCTAATTCCCATCTTAAATACATCACAATCTGTTCCCAGGGCTTTTTGCCTTTTTGCATTATGTGAATAATACATTTTGCAAAGAGAATCACAGGCTGCCTCTGTACTTGGATTGCCTTGTTTGAAAGCACTGTGCAAGTGGTCGGTATTCGCATACAGTCCTGTGTCATTTTGTATTTTCCCCTGCGGTGAGTTAAGGGAATGCTGAAATGATCTGGATAAAAGGTTCCACAATCTACTTCTGGCTGCTGTTTAAAACAACCAAAGGCCAACCTGGCTGTCACTGAGTTACTATTTCTATAAATATTTAAACATATTAACTCTTGGAAACTTAAAAGTGCTTGTGGAACTGATTTTTTAAAAAATCTTTTTACACTGTTAGATGTGTAAATGTTGCTTGTCTTGAGATTTGTGTGCTTAAAAAATAACAGAAGAAGAGCCTGCTGAATCAGGCCAATGGCACGTCTAATACAGTATCCTGTTCTCAGGCCGCTAGTCTCATGGCTAGTTTATTAGATTTGGCATAGGGCAACCCAGCTTCAAAACCCTAATCGGACATCTCTGTTGCTCTCTCTGTCTTTCTGTCTCTGACTCTCTTTTTCTCTGCCTTGCCTACCTCTCAGCGTTGTTAGGAGGATGAAACAGAGAAATGTGCTAAAGAGCCAGTGTGATCCTGTGATTACAGTGTTTGTCTGGGATCTGGGAGGCCAAGGTTCCAATTGGTGGGATAAAATGGGAAGGAAAACCATGTGTGCCTTCTTGAATTCCATGGAGAAAAAGTGGGATGTAAGCATAAAAATTAGACTAAGGTCCTTAGGATTTGCTGAAATAATTTTGGAAATTGGGATGTAGAAAGGGGAGGTATGGGGAAGTCGATGAAGTAAGGTTTAAGAAAAAAGGATATGAAATTATACATGTTTGTAAGTGTCCTTGTTTGTTTGTCTGTGTTTATAAAAACTTTGTAAAACCAATAAAAATTTTATATATAAAAAAAATTAGACTAAGGTCCAGTTAAAAAGGGATGCGGGTGGCGCTGTGGGTAAAACCTCAGTGCCTAGGACTTGCTGATCGTAAGGTTGGCAGTTCGAATCCCCGTGGCAGGGTGAGCTCCCGCCATTCGGTCCCAGCTCCTGCCCACCTAGCAGTTCGAAAGCACCCCTAAGTGCAAGTAGATAAATAGGGACCGCTTACCTAGCGGGAAGCTAAATGGCGTTTCCATGTGCAGCGCTGGTGCTGGCTCACCAGATGCAGCTTCGTCACACTGGCCATGTGACCCGGAAGTGTCCTCGGACAGCGCCGGCTCCCGGCCTCTAGAGCGAGATGAGCGCGCAACCCCAGAGTCGGTCATGACTGGCCCGTACGGGCAGGGGTACCTTTACCTTTACCAGTTAAAAAACAACAACAGAGAATACTGGAGGGAATAGAACACACACACACACACACACACACACACACACACACACACACACACACACGGTGAAGGAGAAGCTGCTGGATGTCTCCCTCCTTTACTTGTTTATTTCCCTTTTTCTGTTTCTCTATTTGTTACTTCTTTGCCTGTTCATGGAGTATACGGTTATGCTTCCTATGGTCTGCCCCCACTGTCCGAAGGTAGGATGCCTCTGAATACCAGTTGCTGGGAATCACAAGTGGGGAGAGTTTCTGCTGTTCTCAGATTTTTCTTGCAGACTTCCACATTAGGGCATCTGGTTGGCCACTGCGAGAACAGGATGGATCTTTGACCTGGTCCAGCAGCCAGGCTCTTCTTAGATTCTTATCTTCGGAGTGTCACATTTCCCCTCTGAACTGAGAGAAGGGAAATCTAGGCATGAGGATGAAAGTCAGGCACTTGGTGGAGAAAGGCAGCAACGCTTAATTTCAGTGGTCCTGTTTTTTCTTGTTTCACAGGGATTCCCTTTGAAGGTGGCTTGCGCTGTCTGTGCTGGAAGGTAGGGGTTTTTTTGACGAGGAGCCTGAGTCTTCTCTTGGTGTTTTGTACAGGCTTAAGAGGTTGGGGTGATGTTTTCAAATCATACTGTATCCACCAAGGCAGAACTCCTAAGTGCTTTACAAACACAGAGCCTTCTCGGTTATGGTTCCCAATTTGTGGAATGCCCTCCCTGGTGGGATCCGTCTCCCTTGTTATAACTTTCAGGAGGAATTTAGAAAAGCATTCTTGTTCAGCTAGGGATTTGATAGCTGAAAGTGGCTGTTCCCAGAAACCTTGAAATTATTAACTATGATAGTATATGTGATTGTTTTTAGGTATGCTTTTAATTGTCTTGTTCATGTGTTTGCCATCGTGGAATCCTTCTGGAAGGAAAGGCGGGATATAAACTTAATAAATGAATAAATAATAGGTTGATCCTTGCAGCAAATTCCCATTTGACAGATGGGAGAAATGTGATTATGTGAGAACACTTTTACCCCATGGGTATATTGAGCTGGATTCCTTTAAGATTATTGTGCTCTAGAAAAACAGGTAGCCAGAAACATTTAGCTAAATAACTGCTGCTCAATAATATAAGGCCCTTATAGTCATCCTGCTCTCTTTATACAGATCCTCTTGAACTACCTTCCCGTGGAGAGAACCTTATGGAGCTCCGTTTTGCAGAAGCAGAGGTAAATTTATCTTTTCTGGGTCCTTCATCCCCCTGTTTATGGCCTTTATATCACTACTATTCTTTAAGATCGATCTCTCTTGACTTCACAATAGCAGCCAATGCTGCAGTGTTTGATTCTATAAGTATTAATTCAAATACCCTTGCACTTGCTTCTCTACTGGAATGTCCACTGTGGTAATTTCATACTGCTGATTGTTAGGACTGAGGGCCATACTTTTCCCTTTTTTTAGTTGCTGATAATAGCAACAGATCAGCAATGAAAAAGCCTTTTAAAAAATAAGCAAAAATTACCTGAATTAAACTAAATTCACTGTGAATTTATCTTCTAATTAAAGCTTCCAACTCTATTATTTTTAAAAAAACACAAAACAGAACTTAAACTAGATGCTCCAGTCAGATTAGAATAATGACATTTGGATAGCAAGAGAAAATGTAAGAATAAAGCTTGGCACTTTCTATGTTTATTTAAAGCATATCTAAGAATACTGAGTGGGACGCGGGTGGCACTGTGGGTTAAACTACAGAGATCAGAACCACAGATCAGAAGGTCGGCAGTTCGAATCCCCACGACGGGGTGAGCTCCCATTGCTCAATCCCTGCTCCTGCCAACCTAGCAGTTCGAAAGCACATCAAAGTGCAAGTAGATAAATAGGTACCGCTCCAGCGGGAAGGTAAACGACATTTCCATGCGCTGCTCTGGTTCGCCAGAAGCGGCTTAGTCATGCAGGCCACATGACCTGGAAGCTGTACGCTGGCTTCCTCAGCTAATAAAGCGAGATGAGCGCCGCAACCCCAGAGTCGGCCACTACTGGACCTAATGGTCAGGGGTCCCTTTACCTTTAAGAATACTGAATACCAGAAGAGCCTGCAATCAATTTTGCGTCATTGATGCAACTTTCTCTTTTCCCTCTTTTACTGTACAGCAGGGTTGGGCATCGCATCATGGACCTTCTGGGGTAATCTGGGGCTGCACACTAACTGTGGGTGGTGCCGGTGGGTATTTGGGTTTAAACCTGGTTCCTAACATATAATTCTTTCTCCCTCCCTGTTGAAGAGAATTGTATACCCAGTTTTTGAAGGAAATGATTATACAGCCTGGAATAGCCAAAGCCAACCTCGGAGTCTCTAGAGAAGATGTGACCATGGAGGATCATGTAAGTGCAGCATCAACAGTAAGGCTAAACCATGGTCAGAGGCAGTATGCCTCTGAATAATACCTGTTGCTGGGAACTGTAGGTGGGAAGATTGTGGTTGTGCTCAAGTGCTGCTTGCAGGCTTCCCAGAGAGGCATCTGTTTGGCGACTGTGAGCTTGCTGGGCCTGTAGTCTGATCCTGCAAGGCTCTCCTTAAGCTCTTAGAAGCCCTGCTTTAGCGTCTGAAGGCCTTTCTTACTCTCAACTTGGCTTCTTGTCTTAAACTCTTCCACAAAGCCACTGAATCCGAACCCTGATAGCAGATGGAACACTTACTTCAAGGACAACGAAGTGCTGCTGCAGATAGACAAGGATGTCAGGTATGTGAAGACGCTGAGTGTAGGGGGTGTGGGAATCCCACCGCCAAAGCTTAATCTGCTTTGGGACGGCTCCCTTTGCTTGTCGTTTTTACAAGCCCAATGAATAATTATTTCACCCAGGAGGCTGTATCCTGACATGGCATTCTTCCAGAGCATGACCGAATACCCCTGCCTGTTGATCCTGGACCCCCTGAATGATTTTGAGACCCTCCGGAAGCGAGTGGAGCAGACAACGCTCAAGTCACAGACAGTGGCACGGAACCGGAGTGGCGTCACAAACGTAAAAGAAAGAGAGTTGTGTATTTTTGTTATTGTTGGACTACAGCCCCCATCATCCATAGCCAGTTTGGCCAGCATTCAGGAATGATGGGAGTTGCAGTCCAACATCTGGAGACCCAGGGTTAAAAAAACACTGAAATAGAAAATGCCTTCAAATAAAGGTCGGTCCTTTCTAAAGTAGGGACATGCGGCTACCAGACTAGCTTCCAGCTAGTTTTGAGGCCTAATTCAAAATGATGGTCTTGACTTTAAAAGGCCAAGATATCTCAAGTCCCATCTTCTCCTGTATGAACATGAACTTCTGAGGTGTTTGTGTGTATAATTGAAATTTTAACAACATGAAATAGCAAGAGAGACAAAGTACAAAATGTTTTCGAAACAAAGTAAATAAATATACAGTAAAATAAATGGAACAGTGAGGATATGAGTAATCACTCATCATGTTCCAATTCTTGGACAAGGTTATGAATATAGAGGCATATAGAATATGTTGATTGATATTATTTGGTTTTAGGAGTGTGGTGATTTTGTTATAAGCATGTTGTGTGCTATTTCAAAAGGTGGGATGTAAGTGATGGAAATAATGGAGGCTCCATTTGCTCCAGATCTGGTATCCGCAAATGGTTTCGTATGTTGTTCTCCTTCCTTTGATTTCTTAGGTAAGTTCTCCTCTGAAAACACTGGCCTCTAACTCGCTGAACGAGTATGAGGTTCTGCCCAATGGCTGTGAGGCTCACTGGGAGGTCGTAGAACGAATCCTCTTCATCTATGCTAAACTGAATCCGGGGATAGCCTACGTCCAAGGGATGAATGAAATCGTAGGACCTCTTTACTACACGTTTGCTACAGACCCCAACAACGAATGGAAAAGTAAGAAGAGCACATGCCCTTCTTGAACATACTGTCCAGTTCTCAAATATTATAATGCTGAATGTTCAACAAACCCTGGTGTTCCCCCCTTTTTTCTTTTTTTATTGACTTAAGAAAATTATACAGACAGCAAATTGAAGAAGCCTAAATTAACATTGGCTTCTACCGATAAGAAATAATAATAACTATTACAATAACTAAAATACTAAAAATACATTTACTTCCCCTTTTGAACTTCTATTCTGTTTACAATATATTATTATTCTATAAGAATCTATTATATCCTTTGCTGTCCCATATATTATTTTATTTCCCAAATTCAACCTAACCCTCCCCTCCTCCCCACTGTTTCCCTTTACCTGTGTGAAATCTTCCCATCATAATATTTTTTTTCTAGTTGCTTTAACAAAATAGAAAAACATGAAAACTGTTAAATTATAATTACTTCTTTTGTCCTTACACACTTAACAATTGCCTATTAAGAGTTCTGCTTTAACACCATATTTCTTCATGTATTCCCCTATGCATTCCCATTCTGTATAGAATTTTTGATTGGAGCAGCCCCTGATTGATGACTGCATCATTCAACAAACCTTGGTTTGTTTCTCTATGGGGCAACTTGTGGCTTGTTGAACAAACCATAGCTTTGGGTTGACTTGACTGTAATACTGCGTTGTAACTTGCTGAGATCCAAGAAACGTGCAAACCAGGTCACTTCCTGGCTTGTGGTCTTGATAACAATGCTGATGGTATCTTCCTTATCCCCCCGCTATAGAACACGCAGAAGCAGATACCTTCTTTTGTTTCACTAACCTCATGTCTGAGATCAGGGATAACTTCATCAAGAGTCTGGATGACTCTCAGTGTGGCATCACCTACAAAATGGAGAAGGTGTACTCTACCTTGAAAGAGAAAGATGTGGAGCTCTACATGAAACTGGTAAGGAATATTGTTCCACAGTGGCCTTCAAACAAAGTCCTAGGAAGCCTTGGTGTGTGTGTATGGGAAGCATCCTTAATGAAGGGATCATCCATCATAGCATTAAGTGGTATATCTTCCTACATACATAAAAAGGACCAACTGCTCTCTGAAGCACCTGCCCCTTTAAAACTGTCAGGGGATAGACACGAGAGGGTGGGTGAGCTGTAACGAGAGGGGGAATTGGTGAGCAGGGTCAGCAGAATTTTGAAACAGAAACACTTAATATAAACCAGGGTTCAAATCTCTACTTGGCTATGAAACTCACTGGGGACCTTGGGCCAGTCTGTACCTCTCAGCCTAACCTACCTCAGGGTTGTTGTGGAGATTAAATGAGGAGAGGGAGAACGATGGAACTCCTTGGAGGAAAAGGTGGTATATAAGTGAAATAAATAAGTCATTTGAATGAACCCAATGGTTACTTGTTCCTTTGCAAAGAATAGCTCTGGTGATCTGTAGCAATTTTTATTTTTCTCAAAAGACTTGGAAGGGGGAAGGAAACTTCTTGAATCAAAAATCCTCCAGAGAGGTATAGATGCTAAACGAAACTTAAATGTCTGCTGAACAGTAACTTAAACTTGCAGAGAATTTAACTACTGTATTTTTCGCTCTATAGGACACACTTTTTCCCCTCCAAAAATTAAGGGGAAATGTGTGTGCGTCCTATGGAGCGAATGCAGGCTCTCCTTGGCTTCAGCGAAAGCAACATGACGCCTCCGAAGCACAGAGGGAGCGCTCCCTCCGCGCTCCTTGGCTTCGCGTTGCTTTCACTGAAGCCCTCTCGCTCTCCAGGCTTCAGGGATAGCTGCCTGAAGCCTTCGGAGCGCAGCGGGAACTCACGATGCGCTCCAAAGGCTTCGGGTTCCTTTTGCTGAAGCCGGGAGAGCAAGACACTCCTGGCTTCAGCAGAGAGGGAGAGCTGCGCAGCGCCCCTTCAGCAAAGTGGGAGGAGAAATGGAAGGGGCTCCGTTTCTCCTGCCGCTTCGCTGAAGGGGCGCTGAGCAGAGGGGAGGAGAATTTTTTCCCCCCTGTTCTCCCCCTCCTATGGTCCGGTGTGTCCTATAGAGCGAAAATTATGGTGCCCTGTAGGTTTGGCTAAGGAAATGAAAAGAGGACCAGCAAGAGCTTTTTAGTAGGCTCAGTTTTGCTCCCCAAAATGTCCCTATTTAACTCAGCTCTCAGTTCAGAGATTGGCATCTTTGTGGTTAAGAGGAAGAACCGTAGATCTGATCCCTCTGCTTGCTTGTGGGCCACAGCTCAGTGGCAGAGCATCTGCCTTGCATGCGGGAGGTCTGAGGTTCAATCCCCAGCATCTCCAGGCAGGGCTGGGAAAGACTCCCTGGCTGAAGCCCTGGAGAGCCACTGCTAGTCAATGTAGACAGTACTCAGATAGATGGACCCAATACTCTGACTACATGCTCTGATACAAAGGAAGCTTCTTAAGTTCCCTCTCCCCCAGGTATCAAGGGAACTGGAGCAGATATCTCCAGTTCCTAGTCCCCCTGCACACACACTTTTAAAGAAGTGGTCTGAAATAATGCTTTTGTCTCTCCCCCGCCAGCAAGAGCAGAACATCAAGCCCCAGTTTTTCACCTTTCGCTGGCTAACGCTGCTGCTGTCCCAGGAGTTTCTGTTGCCAGATGTCATCCGCATCTGGGATTCTCTCTTTGCTGACGACAACCGTTTTGACTTCCTGCTGCTAGTCTGCTGCGCCATGTTGATGTGAGTTCCAGCACAACTGTTGGCAGTGCCCCGCATGGATCACCATACCATCATGGTGATGGCTGTGGCAAACTAATTCTCTTTTTTCAAAGAAACAGAGCAACTCGTATAGGAGGTCAGGTCTGTCTATGGCCATTATGCAGTATAGCTGTAAAGAGTCTGTGTGTCCAGAGGTAGCCTAACTCTGGAATATGTGTCCAGAGGTAGCCTCTCCTCTGGAGAGAAAAGAAGGATGCATGGATGGCTGCCACCTTCATTGTCTGCTTGTGAGTTTGTAGGTCAGGGTAGGAAAAGGTGTTGTATCAGAAATGGTTCTATATGAATGTCCTTATCAGTGCAAGGATTTCTACTTGCACAATAGAATGTTTTCCCCTTTTTCTTCCCCCATGTGCTGCCTAAATCTGGGGGTTTCTGTTGTGCAAGCAGAAATCCTTGTACAGATGGAAGAAGTGAATTAAATACCATCCTGGCCTCTCTCCCCGCCCCCATGGGCCAACTTTGGCAGATGGGTTGCGGGTGCCCACCTGTTGGCAGGTGACAAATGGGGAAAGGCTTGCTGAGTCCCTTTGAAAACTGCCTGACAGCGCTGATCACCTGATGAACACTAAGAGCTAAATTTAAAAGAGAGGTGGCTATTGGCGCTGATCTGCACTGAGAGCCAGTCCTTTCATGAGCTATTTGTATTCAAAACCATTTGCAAATGGCTTTCAGATATGTCCATCAACTGAATGGCACCAAGAGAGCCCTGTTAACCCCACCAGGGAGCTGCTACCAGAAAGCTTCCTAGTATAGTGGTACCTGTGGATGCGAACGGGATCCGTTCCAGAGCCGCATTCGCATCCTGAAGCAAACGCTCTGCACATGCATGTGATGTCATCTTGAGCGTCTGCGCATGCACGAGTGGCGAAACCCGGAAGTAATGCACTCCGTTACTTCCGGGTCGCCGTGGAGCACAACCCGAAAATATTAATCCCGAAGCACATTTAATCCGAGGTATGACTGTACAACTGATCCCAGCTGAATGTAGCATCAGGAGTTAGGCAGGTTTGGGGAAGAGAGGCCTCAATATGCTACATGCTACGGGCTATGCCCTTCCCAGCCAGCCTTTGCCTTTTCCATGCTCCAAGGGTCCACTTGGAACTGTGGTTCCCAAACTCTTCTCATCCATGGACCACTTGAAAATCACCGAGGGTCTTGGTAAACCACAGTGATTTTTTTGGCCTGCTGTAGCAATTGTAATGTGCCATTGCTAGGTGCAGAATGATTTTTAGTTGTATTTTTATTGCTTCTTTTATTTCTTACATAGGCCCCAGCCGCATTATGCATTTAAAGCAGTTATTGTACCACTTTATAAACAGTCATGGCTCTATCCCTCCCATAGAATTCTGGAAGCTGTAGTTTGCTGAGGGTTGTTAGGGATCCTGTTAACATCTCAACGCATCCTGTTAACAAAGCACGGATACAGTGGGAGCCCGGGGTTGCGAACGTGATCCATGCAGGATGCATGTTCGCAACCTGCAGCAGCGCGCCTGCGCACGCGCGGGTTGCGATTCAGCGCTTCTGCACGTGCACAAAGCGTGATTTAGCGCTTCTGCGCATGCGCAACCACCGAAACCTGGAAGTAACCTGTTCCGGTACTTCTGGGTTTCGGCGGTCCGTAACCTGAAAAAATGCAACCTGAAGCATCTGTAACCTGAGGTATGACTGTCCTTTGATCATTTCTTTCCCCCCCTCTCTTCCAGGCTCATTCGGGACCAATTACTAGAAGGAGATTTTACTCTGAATATGCGACTTCTGCAGGTAAAATGCAGTACGGGAAGTTAAGTTGTACTGCCTCTAGTCACTACCTTGTCCACCTCCATGCTTTGATTAGTAAGCTAAGGTGGGCAACCACTAGAGAGGACATAAAAAGAGGCCTATCTGGCCCAGCATCCTGTTCTCACAGCGGCCAACCAGATGTCCCAATGGGAAACCCGCAAGCAGGTCCTGAGTACAACAGCAACACTCTACCCACTTGCAGTTCCCAGTGACAAGTATTCAGGGGGGTAGTACAGATGAGAACTCAGTTGGATACAACTCGTATGTATGTGTGTATGTATGTATGTATGTACAGGCAATGACCATTCTGCGTGCATCCACCGCAACCTGGAAGTGGACTGAAAAGGGGGGCATAGGCACAAAAGGGCAGCGTGGGCTTATGCAGAGCGGGGTATACAAACATAATCCCCACGCAAATTGGTTGTTGCTTATATGTACTACACCCATAAGGTTTCTCGGCCATTTACAAAACATAAAGGATCGTTCATCCAGGTTTTGGAGATAATCAATATGGATATAAGAAATGAACAAGAAATAAAAGGAATTGCATTAGGGAGCAAATTAGTTAAGATCTATAAATTAAAATCTAACACTTGCTGGAGATAGAATAGAATCATAGAATCATAGAGTTGGAAGAGACCACAAGGGCCATCGAGTCCAACCCCCTGCCAAGCAGGAAACACCATCAGAGCACTCCTGACATATGGTTGTCAAGCCTCTGCTTAAAGACCACCAAAGGAGACTCTACCACACTCCTTGGCAGCAAATTCCACTGTCGAACAGCTCTTACTGTCAGGAAGTTCTTCCTAATGTTTAGGTGGAATCTTCTTTCTTGTAGTTTGGATCCATTGCTCCGTGTCCGCTTCTCTGTAGCAGCAGAAAACAACCTTTCTCCCTCCTCTATGTGACATCCTTTTATATATTTGAACATGGCTATCATATCACCCCTTAACCTCCTCTTCTCCAGGCTAAACATGCCCAGCTCCCTTAGCCGTTCCTCATAAGGCATCGTTTCCAGGCCTTTGACCATTTTGGTTGCCCTCCTCTGGACACGTTCCAGTTTGTCAGTGTCCTCCTTGAACTGTGGTGCCCAGAACTGGACACAGTACTCCAGGTGAGGTCTGACCAGAGCAGAATACAGTGGCACTATTACTTCCCTTGATCTAGATGCTATACTCCTATTGATGCAGCCCAGAATTGCATTGGCTTTTTTAGCTGCCGCGTCACACTGTTGGCTCATGTCAAGTGTGTGGTCAACCAAGACTCCTAGATCCTTTTCACATGTACTGCTCTCAAGCCAGGTGTCACCCATCTTGTATTTGTGCCTCTCATTTTTTTTGCCCAAGTGCAATACTTTACATTTCTTCCTGTTAAAGTTCATCTTGTTTGTTTTGGCCCAGTTCTCTAATCTGTCAAGGTTGTTTTGAAGTGTGATCCTTTCCTCTGGGGTGTTAGCCACCCCTCCCAGTTTGGTGTCATCTGCAAATTTGATCAGGATGTAATATGGCAGAAGGAATGATGTATGGTAGGAATGTGAAACAAATAATTCTGGTGCATTGTACATGACAAATTGAAAAAGATGTTTAAAATATCGAGAGAAAAACAGGTGTTCCTATTAGGTATCTTATCAATAGACATCCCTAAGGACAAGAAAAAAGTTTTTTTTTATATGCCACAGCTGCTGCCAGAATATTAATAGCCAAAAATTGGAAAGGGGAAACAGTCCCATCAAAAGCTGATTGGCAAAATAAGCTATGTGAATATATAGCTGCTGTCATCTTGGCCAATTATATCAGACATCAAATCAGAAACTTAGGAAAGAATGGGAAAGTGTGGAAGAATATATGATAAAACATTGTTCCAAAATAAAACAATTGATATGCATTGATTAAATTTCGCAAGGCTTAAATATGGATAGATAAGTTAATTGCTTTATGGAAGAAAACAAAAACAATATTCACAATAGAAAAAGAAATGTAAGTAGAAGAAGCTGCAGCGTGGTGGTGGGAAGTCACAGGGACAGGAAAAGATATGACATTGAAAATGGTTATAACTTGAATGTAATGTAAAGATCGTTAGAAATGTGCAATTGTATAATGAACGACAACTAAATAAAAAGCAATTTGGGGAAAAATGAAAAAAAGGAATTGCAACATGGCACCACTGTTAAAGTGCAGAAAAAAACAGTTCCGTTAAATACATACACCTATAAAAGACCATGATTAAAATGTGCAATAAAACGTTTCCTGTTAAGGCAATTAATACAAGGGACCAAGGGAATGCCTGTGTAAACAGGCGTGTTTTCAAAAGCCAGTGGAACACCGATTCTGACGGGGCCTCCCATGTTTGGCAGCGACATCAAGTTGTCGTGCTTTATTGTTAATTTATTACTTGCCCTTCATCCTGAGGTCCCAGGGCAGTTTACAATGATTTAAAATACAACATAAAAAATGTAGAAAGGCTTAAAATGACCAAATATGCAATCGCCCCCCAAAATAGTTTTTTCTGGCAGCAGATTTTTGGGGTGTGATAAGATGTTCATCCTTCATGTCATTTTAAAAACGAAAACCCACCAGAAAAGGGGTGTTTGTTTTACTCCTGCTGAGTGAAGCCTTTGCCCTTATTAGTCACGTGGGTGATCCCAGCCAGTGGAATGTCCAGTCTCCCTCACTCTACAACAAATCCCCACCCCCACAATTCAGGTTATTTTTTCACCCATTGTTTCTTTTTTAATTTTACTGACATGTTAACCAAAAGAAAAGAAACAAAAACAAAGAATTAAAAATTTAAACCATTGAGCGTCATACCCTGGAAGGACCAAAGGTACAAAGGCGCAGCTCCAAGGGAATAATAAAGTATTAATTCATAACAGAGATTCCCTTTACAGATAATTAAGATAAATAATAATAAAATTATTATGTGAGTTCCATCATTGCTGAGAATAATGGTTCTTTATGGCCTTTAATGAGCAAGGCATTTGCTTATAGTGATGGCACTGAGTGACCATGTCCCTCAGTGTTTGTCTAAGAAATAAAACAGTGCCATATTTGGGGTGGGGAATTCGAGTTCTGCCCTTTAGATTTTTGCTCTTTTCTTTTCATGCAGGATTACCCCATCTCTGATGTTCACCTGATCTTGAAGAAGGCAAAAGATCTTCAAGACTCCAAATAGCCCTGGATCGTAGAGAGAGTCTCTGCAGGTACCTGGAGGTGGAGTCTGTTGCTGAAAGCTCCTACTTCTGCCTCTGATCAGGGCCTGACTTGTGTCCTGGCTCTCTGCCCCAGGGGAGGCTTCTCCCCACTCTATTAATTCACAAAAGAGTGACTTTCAGTTTTGCTGAGCCCTGCACTCTTAACATTTCTTGAATCTCACCTGCTGAAATGATTCCACATCAAGTGACCTATTCCCTTTTCAATTTTGTATTTCTCTGTTAAATGACTCCAGACAGGGAGATGGAAACACCTGTTTCCCTGTCATTATGGAATGAAGAATATCGAGGGGCATTACTGCTGCAGGGCACTTAATGCGCACACACACAAAAACCTTTTTGGGATACAGACAGGACAGGCACCAGTGGAATTTAGCCCTATGAGGAGAGAGCTAGCATATTTCACACCTTGGCTACTTTCTTCTGTGGGGAGTTGCTGGACTCTGCTTCTACTTGTTAAACCCTATTCTGTTCAGTTCCTTCCCGCAACAGCTAAATGCCAGATGGATCTCTGACTTTCTTCCTTCAAGGAAATGGGTATACAGCACTGAATTTCCCCAAGCAAAGCCCTCTCCAAATTCACCTCTTATCTGATCCCCTCCCCTTTTGATCTTGGCTGTACTTGGAAGCTAGTTCTAACCAGTGAAAACAAGACCTTTGTTGAATGAAGTTGGATTGGCCTTATCACCCACTGCCTTACAGAGGGCGCCCTATTTTTTCCCCTCCTACTCTTATTCCCACTGCTGAGAGATTGCAGACCTGCTGCAGCATTGCTACATAGCTCAGGGCCCTAGCAGCTGTTGGGCTGTACAGAAGATCTTGAGACACAAAAGGCCAGTGAGTGAGAGAGAGAGACCAAGCTTCTAGGTGTGCTGAACCGAGGTCGCTCCTCAACTGTGGGTTTCTGGTGTAATCCTTCTATCCCTCATTCAAGCTCCTTGGTGTGTGGGTAAAGATTGTCAGTCCTTCTGTAATGAGCCCGTATCTCCCATGTTTTCCTGGAAAAATTAAAAGATTATGGCAAGGCTCGTGTGTGCTTGTGGTGCTGGGATGTAGTTCATCCACAAGGTTGTCATCCTGAGCATATCTGTGTAAGAGTGACAGCAAGAAGAAGGTGTCCAGCTAGTGTGGGGAACCTTTGGTCCTCCAGATGATGAACTACCACTCCCATCAGTCCCAGCAAGCATGGCCAATGGACAGGTATGATGAGAGTTGTAGTTCAGGAACATCTGGAGGGTATCACAGGTCCTCCACACCTGGTGTAAAGGCTAATAATGGCACAGCACCTACAGCCACTTGATGTCTTTTCGGAAGGGTGTAGCAAAATTAGGCTTTTCAAAATAGGACTGGTAGCTTATTTTACCTATGTAAGGAAGGAAGCCTGGCAGAACTGGCTTTTTCTAAATGAGGTGGCAATAGTTTTATCTCTCTCCTTATCTAACACAGCCTGAGTCTTGACACTTACGATTCTATATTTTTATCTTGTGTTTTCATCTTCTGGGGCAAACCATAGCACTAAAGGTTGGCTTTGATGCTGCTCTGCATCAGAACTGGTTTGGAATAGTTCCAAGTCCTGTTTCTGAAGCTTATCAAAAGCTCAGCACATGAGCAGTGCCTCAAGTCTCAGAGGGAAGACAAGATGAGCCTTGGGGAGCAGCTGGAAGTATAAGGTTCAGTGTATTCTGGTATTCAGGGTATTCTGGTACCCTTATCCTGCTGTCCTCTGTTTACAAACTCTTGGAGTGCTTCAGGAATCCTGTTTTACTAGAAACAACACTAGGATAGAACACGTTTCTCAGTTTGTAGGCAAAGGAAAAGATGGCTATTCCATTCTGCCTTCAAATCTTTGCATTAGAAGAAAAAAGGGACAATTCTGCCTCTGGCTCTGTTAAGAGAAGCAACTGCTTCCTCTGAATAGTGCTGCTGTTCTGATTATAATTAAGAGTTACTTCCCAGGGGCAGGGAGAAGAGCTGCTGGTTTTCTAAATTTGTGACACTATTAATATGCCACATCCACGCCAAACATTTGAAAGCATGTTTAAAACGAACTTCTGCCCGCCTCAAAGAGTCCTGGAGACTCTTAGGTGCTGAGCAGGGTAGCTCTGGGAAGGGGATAAACTACAGTTTCCAGGATTCTTTGTGGGGTCATGTGCTTTAAACGTATGGTGAAGATGTGGCCATAGATGTCAGAGTTCATGCCTTTTGGAAGTTTTTTTTGGGGGGGGTGGGGAGAGGTTGCAGAATTTCTTGGTGCTTTTTTGTCTTTTTAGCAAACCAGAATATGCATGGTAATAGGTCTATAAAAGACCCCTTAACAGACATCTAAATCTTAACCTCTTTCCCTGCATATAAGCAGATTTGTCTTACAGTGGTGTTTACACAAGACTAGAGCGGGTGCCCTGGATAAACTGAAGAGATTTCTGGATAAAATGATGTCCTGATCTCATTGAGAGGAATGTGTTTTATGGGAACCATGGTGTGGATAAAGCTTGTTGGTTATGGGGAACAAGGAGGTGGGTGAGCACTATCTCTCCAAAGAATGGAATTCTCAAGGAAACGTCAGCCCTAACTCACCACCAAATGTGTATGAGAGGCAAGGGAAGAGGTGACCACAGGAAGCTTCCATTGTAAACTTGGTCAGGTCTTCAGGGATGGGGAACCTGTGAACCTCCCAGAGGTTGTTGGACTCCCAACTCCCATGAGCCCTGGCCAGCATGTGACCCTACAATCAGGGGTGATGGGAGTTGTAGTCCAGGGATATCTGGAAGGCCACAGAATTCCCCTTCCCTGAACTGGATCCTAGTTTACAGTCCATTGAGAGGGGTACAAATAATGACATTATTATTATCGTTACTATGTGCCAGAATGATGTGTCAAGTAGACCACCATGCCAATGTGGACTGCGGGTAGAAAATGCCATTTCTGAATGCTGCTTCATGTGAAGGAAAAAAATTAGTGCATTGGTGGGAGAGGGAGAGATATTCTAGAGTTTTCTTTTCCCTGTTCTGCTTGCAGAAATTAGTCATGTAGAGCATTTGCAAAAATAAATAAATGCCACTGGCATATTTCCAGCCACCTTGGAACTCTTACCACATCTCCCTGTGCGGATTTTGTCTCAGTGAAGAGACCTAAGTGATAGCCTGTTATGAGTAGCTTGCTTAGTTTCTTGGTCTCGGCTTGCATATTTGGCAGTTAGCAAATTCTGGATGTTAAAAAAACTCTTTAAGTAGAACTTTATGCAGTTTCTGAGATGAGTTCTCTAATATTCTAAAAAAAGGAAGGTGATAGTTTTCTGTTACCTGTGGGAGTCTGCATTTTTATTTTTTCAAAATTACATAATGACGTTTTGCAGAAAAATTGTGGATTAAATGAAGCCAATGGTAACACAGAGAGAAATCTGACTCAAATATGTGCTCACAAGCATTTAGTTTATGTGGAAATGCTCAATGAAATGGTACAGGCTTGGCCTCTCAGCTCACTAAGGTGGAAAGGGGAAACTGTTTTTGAGAGAAGCTGCAACGTTCTGCTGAGTATGTATAGAAGGAGTAGAGAACCTCTCATGCACAGGCTTTGCTAGACCTGGAACAGATCCCAGTTTGGCCTACAGGGACATTTCCACCCAAACTACATTTATCTGCCCCACCACAGCTGATGTCAGCTCTGGCACAGGTAAGAATGAAAATAAGGGGCATTGAAAATAAGCTGATTGTGTTCCTTTGTAAGAAGGGCTCGCTGTCGTCACTGACAGCAAGCCCTACTGGGATCTGCTATACACAGGAGTTCCCACTGTATGTCCATTAAATGCACTAAGCATTTCTCTCATTACAGATAAGGTGCCTAGATTATTATTTTTTAAGTGATACAGGGTAAGGAGCTGATTGTCAGATACAGAATGTTCTCCCACCCACCTACCCCCTATTCTTCTACATTGTATTTTTCCATTATCTTCCTCAGACTTTTTCTTTTTAATTGCCTTTTGGGAAGTTTGGAGCATGAACCACAAAAAAATGGTTCTGGGGTTAGTGCGTGTTCTGTAGTAGCCCAATATTAATGGCTTTATTTCTGTATACTGGACCACCTACAATACTGTTACGAATTCTGTTTTCATCAGTGTGGCCTCCCTCTTGATTTCCCCTGCCCCCTCAAAAAAATAAACATGAACCTTTGTAAATCTTGACTTGATTTTTTTTACCCTCTTCTGACAGTAACCATAAGGGTGGAAGTGACTGGTGTTAAAATGAAGGAGGCAGGATGTGGCAAATGAGTTTGTACAATCTCAAAATAGGTGTGGGCATGAGGTTTTTTGCAACATGGTCTTCTGCAAAAAATGTGCCACCATAAACCCTATTATTCTGTTATAAAATAAATAGGATGCTGCACAAATTTTGTTGCTATCATGGGCTTGTCAAGTGGCCTTTTAAACCTCAAAAGTTTAAATGATGGAAAAAACCAGTCTTTCAAGAACACAAGAATGTGGTGGATCAGGTGAATGGTCCATTTAGTCCAGCATCTTGTTCTCATAGTGGCCAACCAGGTAACCTGTGGGGAACCAGCCTGCAGTATTTGTGCACAAGAACACTCTCCCCTCCTGTGGCTTCCAGCAACTGGTATTCAGAAGCATAGCACTTGTGGCTAGTAGCCATTGGCAGCCCTCTCCTCCATGAATCTAGATTGGTAAACATAACTGCCATCCTGTTCCATAACTGTTGCATAAAGAAGTACTTTATTTTACACACATTTCTTAGTGGTTTTTGCTGCATCAGACTAACCCCTCTAAAAGTGATACTGGCATTTTCTCCTGTGTATTTTTTGGGAAAGGATGCAGGTGGTGCTGTGGGTTAAATCACAGAGCCTAGGACTTGCCGATCAGAAGGTCAGCGGTTCAAATCCCCACGACGGGGTGAGCTCCCGTTGCTCGGTCCCTGCTCCTGCCAACCTAGCAGTTCGAAAGCACGTCAAAGTGCAAGTAGATAAATCGGTACTGCTCCGGTGGGAAGGTAAACGGCATTTCCGTGCGCTGCTCTGGTTTGCCAGAAGTGGCTTAGTCATGCTGGCCACATGATCTGGAAGCTGTACACCGGCTCCCTCGGCCAATAAAGCAAGATGAGCACCGCAACCCCAGAGTCGGCCATGACTGGACCTAATGGTCAGGGGTCCCTTTACCTTTATCTAGATTGGTAAACATAACTGCCATCCTGTTCCATAACTGTTGCATAAAGAAGTACTTTATTTTACACACATTGCTCAGTGGTTTTTGCTGCATCAGACTAACCAGTATCCCCTCTAAAAGTGATACTGGCATTTTCTCCTGTGTACTTTTTGGAAACTTCTTTGTATCTGGACACATGGATGCTTTCTGAGTTCAAGCAGAAGGCTTTTGTCTTAAGTTTGCAGACAATTGGACCCTGTTCTGAATCATGATGGTGAACCAGAGTTTCCAAAACCACTGATTTTAACCACTGATTTTCAAAACAGTGATTCTTTTACTTCTTAAAATTACTGAGCAGGGTTGGGTCTGAGGCTGCTTGGTGACCTATAAATTACATCTTGGTAATTTCTTGAAAAGTTAAAAAGTACAGTTGTAATATATTATTTAAAGTTATAGTGGTTCTGTTATTGTACTGGTTGAACCTACCAACATGCTCTACACAGTGGCATGCTCTCCACAGTGTTAGAAATTATTGTTAACAGTCTTAATTCATTACAAGAAGGAAGGCTTTAAATGCGGGTTTATGGAATACAGTATAATATGAAGACAGTTGTAGTGCAATACACCTTTGCTTCAAGCCAGCCAAAGCACCAATCTTCTAGCGGCTCCCTAAGGTCAAAGAATCAGCAAGGGCAAGGACCGTAAAGTGTGACCGGCTTTTTAGTGTCCTTAAAAGGGCAATGTTCTACAATTGTTACATGCTCCGCATATACTGTAAAGTAATCATAGAATCATGGAACTGTAGAGCTGAAAGAGACCCAAGGGTCATAGCCCCCCCATGCAGAAATCCCAGCTAAAGAAACCAGCTGACATGACCATCCAACCTCTGTTTTTAAAACATCTAGCGAAGGAGGATCCACTACATCAGTGTTTCCCAACCTTTTTTGGGCAAAGGCACACTTGTTTGATGAAAAAAATCTCGAGGCACACCACCATTACAGCCCCGTGACGTCAGCGCGCAGCGTCACGCCGGGAGGGACACACGAAAGTGTAAGTTTCAATTTTTTTCCCTCCCCCTTGCCGGGGAACCTCCAAGCTTTGGGGGGGGGGAGGAGGCAGCAAAGCGAGGCAGGAAGGAGAGCGCGGCTTGGCTGGGTGAGCTTTGGCAGGGGCAGGGAATGAGAGCCGCGAGGCGGGCGCTGCGGACGGAGGCGCAGCCCGCCGAGCTCGCAGGCAGCCAGGCAGGCAGACGGCGAGAGCTCCGCGCTGGGCGGCCTCTCGCCGCTGCCCCGCCTCTCGCCGCCCGACTCGCCCGCCTCCCTCCAGGCAACATCTCGCGGCACACTAGTGTGCCGCGGAACAGTGGTTGGGAAACACTGCACTACATCCTGAAGAAGTCTGCTTCACTGTACAGGACAGCTCTTTTGGCAAAAAGGGACTGCCTTCTTTTCCTGTTAGTGTGTGGTTTTGTAGAAGCAAGCACTGCTTTTTCTATCGTGGGCTTTTGCTCCTCCTGCTTAATCTTTGCTAGAGCCACAGCAGTACGCTCTCAGGCGCCCTTCTTCAGGAGAAGCTTACGTAGCCCTCAGCCTTTCCAGAGCCCCAGGAACCGACCTCCTTAACTCCAGTGTGCATTTGGAAGCTGATTTCTTTAGTATCAGGGCCAGCAGAAGACATTTGGGTGCCTGAGGGTGAACCCCAAAATGGCATCCCACACCCACCACGGAAGAAAGGGTGAATGAAGATCAGGAATAAATACTGACATCAGGATCAGCTGCCCCTGTGGGTTCTGCCACCCGAGGCGATTGTCACACCTTGCCTCATGGATGGGCCGGCCTGCTTAGTATTATTGTTACCGTGGGTACTTGTTTTGAAGACAGGAGTGCCTGGCGTGCTCTGGTCCATGGGGGACACGAAGAGTCGGACACGACTAAGCAATAACAACAGTACTTGTTTTGTGGCAGAGCTGATGTAGCAAGGCACCTTTAGATCACGGCCCACGCGACCCTGTAGCGGGCCCAGGGACCTCCACCAGTCGCAAGACCAACGCGGTATAGCCCGTCTTAGCCTCCTGTTCGAAAACATTGCCCCTTTAAGAAGTCGGCACGACCGACGAAGGCGGGGCTACAGTGTATCCCTTTTTGCTCCTCCTCGAACGTTCTGTCCCACTCGCACCTTCCCTGACCTGCTGATCGAACGTTTCGTTCCATTCACACTTTTTTCTCATTTTCGGCGTTCCGCTGATCGGACGTTCCATCCCCATTCACACTCTCCCACCCGCAGAACCGAGAGTCCTCGTGTCTGTAGCAGCCGCTTGCAAGCTGCCGCTGGGTCGCTTCCGCCAAACGGAGCGGATGAAATGAGGCGCTTCTGCAGCGGCAGCCGGTGGCTGGTGCCGGCGGCCTCCCTGGCTCTCGGGTTGGGCTTGGGCGCCGGCTTGTCCAAGAGAGGGAGGCAGCCGAGCCAGCTGGGAGCGGAGGCGGAGGGGCTCCTCTCACGGCTGCCGGTCGTGCCGGTGGTCGCCGCCGCCACCACAACTTCGGATTTGGCTGCCCGAGGCGGCGTTGGCGACTCGGGGGATCTGGCCAAGTACGGCTTGCCGGGGCTGTCCCTGCTGCGGACCCGGGAGTCCTACGTGCTGTGCTACGACCCGCGGGCTCGTAGCGCCCTCTGGGTGGTGGAACAGCTAAACCCGGCCACGCTGAGCGGCTCCTCGGACCGCGCTGCCTGCGACTTCCGTTCCGACGACTCGATTCACGAGTACCACCGCGCCACCAACGCGGATTACAAGGGCAGCGGCTTTGACCGGGGACATCTGGCGGCCGCCGCCAACCACCGCTGGAGCCAGAAGGCCATGGGGGACACGTTCTACTTGAGCAACGTCGCCCCCCAGGTAAGGGAGAGTGTACTGGATTGGCTTGTTTGAAGGCAGCGAGCGAGCTATTTTCCCCGGGCGCTCAAGTCCCTCTGCTAATGGTTGGAAAGCTGGTCTTGTCCTCCACCCTAAGCTGTGGCAATTGCACTCTGCATAGCCTCAGAGGCACTTCTTAATTTGATATCGAGGAAATAAAGAGAATGCCTGTCCATGAGACCAAAGGCAGACCTACATTTGGGGGCCCCATAAGCTTTAATTGTTATGGGGGCCCCTTTGCAATAAGCAGTTATGTCTGGGTAGCCATTGTTAGTTTCTTCAGTGGGATTGTTCCATGACAATCACCAGTTGTGTTTTTGATTTTTACTACATCTCAGATTTTGATTAAAATTGCCCAACTGGATTATCTCATGTCAAAGTCACAGAAGTGAATAAAAATTTTCTATGCCTTACAGTTTTTGAGTTGTGTGACTCAAATTAGGTCTACTAGACCTAATATTTTTAAAGCAATGTGAACTAAAGTCACTTCTGGGTCACCTCTGGGATTAGGCGCCCCACAGAGGCTTTTAAAAGGTGAGCATAGAGTTAAACATAGCACCACACACATAAAGGCTGCTATGGAGTCAGGTCAGTGAGGTCCACCTAGTTCAGTGCTGTCTACTCTGACTGGCAGCAGCTTATTTGGGGCTTCCAGCAAGGGACACTCCCAGCCTTTCCCAGGATTGAATCTGGGACCTTCTGCATGCCAGGCACGTGTTCTCATTAGCAACAGTTCCCCCCCCCCCTTACCACCTTGTGGTTCTGCAACATTTGGACCACACCTAGCCTTTTAACTGCTTCATTATCATCCTCACTTCAGCTACTGAACACAACATTTATTTTGCTTCTAGAATCCTCATCTGAATCAGAATGCCTGGAATAACCTGGAGAAATACTGCAGGAGCTTAACTAAATACAACAAGAATGTTTATGTCTGTACAGGACCACTTTTTCTACCCAGGTAATTAATAAAAACCAAAACAACTTACAGACTTTCCCCTCTGGTTTACTCTGCCAACATCCCCCACCCCGCAATCACAGTTATTATTTTATGAAATAATAAAATATTGATTTTGTTAAATAAAAATTATAATATTGTTTCACATTTTTGTAAAAGGGGTGCTGGAATTACCCCACATCATGGCTTCTAACCCCCCCCCCCATTTCCCCATACAGGATGGAGGCAGATGGGAAGATGTACGTGAAATACCAGGTGATTGGGAAGAGCCATGTGGCCGTCCCCACACACTTCTTCAAGGTGCTCATCCTGGAGAAGTCAAGTGGGGAGATAGAGTTGCGCTCCTACGTCATGCCAAACAGCCCTGTCAATGACAAGATCCCTCTGGAGAATTTCCTGGTCCCCATCGAGAGCATCGAGCGGGCCTCTGGCCTCCTCTTCGTCCCCAACATCCTTAAGAGGACTAGCAAGTTGAAAGCAATCTCTGCTGGAAGCAACTTGAAAGCAATCACAGCTGGAAGCACCACCTAAGGAAGTGATTCCTGAGACCTTGCAAACAGACACTTGCCAGGCGGTAGGATCTGCCCAAGTAGTCAGTAGCTATCCCAGCTCCAACAAGCAACTCTCTCTTTCTCAGCACTCTCAAGGAACAGTACCTGCTTCTCTCTAAAGACAAGAGGCAGTGATGGCCACTAACTTGGATTGCTTTCCTCTGCTTGCTGTAAAAGGGAAACCTGGGGCAGATGGGGCTTGTCAACCTGGGAAGGGAGCCCATCTAGGAGAAGGAATCTCTGCTGCCTTGTGGGATGTCTTCAGGAGAAGAAAATGCTAAGGAGTAAACACTATACAAATCCAGAGTGCGCCTCCTTCTGGCAACTCCTGCAGCCAAGCTGGTACCAAACAAATTGCTCTGCTTTCCTTTGGACCACACCAGCAAGGCCGAGACGGGGGTCTTGCCATCTGGGCAGCCCAGGACAGCCCAGTCATATGCCCTCCAAGGAGGTCACTTCGGTGCTGCTTAAGCAACACAAACAATGTAGGAGGCAGCAGTTATGAGTTACTGGTCTCTGCAGCCACAGCTGGCACTGTGAGTCTCCAGTAGTATGACTCCACCCCTGGAGGTGCCATCCATTGTATTTTGAGAAAGATGGGAGGCCAATAACAAGTATTCGTAAAAACCACTTAGCTGAAAGCCACTTCTGCAGTTTCCACTCCTTTCTCACTGGAAGCTCCGCCACTCCCCAAGAGGGTGTCAGCAGGGGCACAGGGCTTTATCAGTTGTGGCTTCTCAGCTGTGGAATGTTCCTCCCCAGTGAGGTCTGCCTGGCACCATCATTAACATAATTTTGGCGTCAGGTGAAAACTTCTCTCTCCTAGACATTTGCAGGATTAGGATGGTTTTGTTGCTGGTACATTTTTTTGCTGCTGTTTTATAGGATGTATTTGTTCTGATTTTGCTTTACGCTATTAAAAATTATGCAAGTTCACTTGGAGGCTCATGTGATAAGTGACTAATACACTGAAGTAGTATGATTACCATCATCATAGGAAAATATATCAATAAGGGCTTGTATCCAATGCTAGTCCTACTCTGAGTAGACCCATTTAAAACAATGGGCATGACTGACTTAGATCCATTAATTTCAGTGGGTCTGTGGTGGATGATCTTAGTTGGAGCCAACCCATTATTTAGCAGGAGAGAACATTTTCTGTCTGCCTGTAACAACCAGGTAAGTCTAAGAGCTGCCTGAACCACTGTTCAACACCTATTATTGGGGGGGGGGTGGCAGTCATCCACACATATTCTTCTCCCCACTGCAGAGGTTGTGCAGAGGGAAGCTGCAGGTTATTGAATAATAGGAGGTGGTGCTGTTAAACTGTCAGCTAGCAATTTTATTGATTAGTGAGATAGGTTTCCCCCCGTCTGAAGCTTGAGAAAAGCTATGTGAGTTGAAATTTCGTGTCAATGTCCACACACACACAGTTCACAACAGTGGTTCCCAAACTTTGTTTGGGCCAGCGCCCCACCCCACTGTACTGTCAGAAAGTTATTGCTCATGGTTAGTTTGAATCTCCTTTATTGTAACTTGAATCCATTGGTTCAAGTCCTATCCTCCAGAGCTGGAGAAAACAAGGTTGCTTCATCCTCCATGTGACAGCCCTTGAGATATTTGAAGATGGCTATCATGTCTCCTCTCAGTCTCTTATTTTCTTAGCATACCCACCTCCTTCAACTGTTATAATAATAATAATTTATTATTTATACCCCACCCATCTGTCTGGGTTTCCCCAGCCGCTCTGTGTGGCTCCCAACCGAATATTAAAAACAATACAGCATCAGACATTAAAAACTTCCCTAAACAGGACCACCTTCAGTTGTCTTTTAAAATAGTTGCTTATTGCCTTGACAACTGCTGGAATGGCGTTCCACAGGGCGGGCGCCACTGCTGAGAAGGCCCTCTGCCTGGTTCCCTGTAACCTCACTTCTCGCAGCGAGGGAACCGCCAGAAGGCCCTCGGAGCTGGACCTCAGTGACCGGGCTGGACGATGGGGGTGGAGACGCTCCTTCAGGTATACAGGACCAAGGCCGTTTAGGGCTTTAAAGGTCAGCACCAACACTTTGAATTGTGCTTGGAAACGTACTGGGAGCCAATGCAGATCTCTCAGGACTGGTGTTATGTGGTCTCAGCAGCCACTCCCAGTCACCAGTCTAGCTGCCGCATTCTGGATTAGTTGTAGTTTCCGCTCACCTTCAAAGGTAACCCCACATAGAGCACATTGCAGTAGTTCCTCATAAGCCTTGATTTCCAGACCGTAGATCATCTTGGTCACCCTCCTCTGCACGCTTTCCAGCTTGTCAGTATCCTTCTTAAATTGTGACGGCCAGAACTGGACACAGTAGTTATTCCAGGTGTGGTCTGATCAAGGCCAGTACTATGACTTCCCTGGATCTGGACACATCCCTTGATGCAGCCTAGAGTAGCATTCACTTTTTTTTACTGCTGCATCACAATGTTGACACGTGTTCAGCTTGTGGTCTAACAAGACCCTAGATCCTTTTCACATATACTACTGGCAAGCCAGGTGTATGTGATCATTTATATGTATATATTTTACTTCTATTAATGCTTAATGGTTTAAATAATAAAAATGCAAAAACTCCCCCCCTCCCAAAAAAAAACCCTGCACAAAACTGAATTAAAACCATTTCATTTAATTCAACAAAATTGATGAACTTGATCCAGTGATACTAGCTATTTAACATCTGATAGTCCTTTTCACTCTGCTAAGTAATCCCTCCCTTCCCCCACCAGTGGGCAGTATTGCCCACTTTGGGAACCACTGGTTTATACCTTAAAAAGGTTGGCCGTTTAATACTCCTGGAATATCACATTAGGTCATACACTTGATATGTTTCTTCTTAAACTGTACGTTGCTTGGGGTGGGGGGCGGAGATCATATCCCTAGCAGTCTTAATTGTGTGGATAAAGTTGTTGCTCCTGTGTTAAACATGAATGTGTTTGCAACAGATTGCATTTGAGCTGGAGGGCATCATCCTCCAGTCAATTGCCACACTTGGGTCTTCACTGTTTCCCAAAAGTTCGAAGCAGATGCCTCCTCCTGAGAAGTGGCAGCTGAGCTAGACAGGCCAGTCTCCAAGTCCTTCCCCCTTTCCCCCTCTGTTTGTGTCTGGCTACTCTCCAACCCATGGGTAGGCAAACTAAGGCCCAGGGGCTGGATCCAGCCCAATCACCTTCTCAATCTGGCCTGCGGTCCGGGAATCACCGTGTTTTTACATGAGTAGAATGTGTCCTTTTATTTAAAATGCATCTCTGGGTTATTTGTGGGGCATAGGAATTCATTCATCCCCCCCCCCAAATAGCCCCCCCACAAGGTCTGAGGGACAGTGGACTGGCCCCCTGCTGAAAAAGTTTGCTGACTCCTGCTCCCTGGCAGCAGGGAGGTGAGTTTCCTGACCTCCCAACAGAGAGAGAAGATGGTCCTACATCACATTTCGGTGTTAAGTTGGCTGGGAGAGGTGATGATTAATTTATTATTTCGGTCACAGACCAGTTCCAGCCCACATACAATATCAAAGAAGTAATAAAACATGATAGGGATACATTTGAATTTGCAATTAGGTATAACAGGGACAATACAGATATAGCAACAGTTTAAAAATATATAAATTAAAACTTAGTCACTAACATATAACCTAAAATTATCATTTAAGGCCTTAATCATTATGATAGCACAGCTTGTTCCCTAAGTTTTACGGCAATTGCACAGAATTTGCTATCCTTAACGTGATCTCAGGATCCTTGTCCTCTACCAGGGATTTTAGACATTGAAGTTCGGATTCATTTGAAGATTTTTGCATAGCAGGGGTAATAAATACCGAGCGTATATCTCCGTAGAAATGGCAGCATAACAAGGCATGAGAGACAGTTTCTACCTCCATCAAGCCGCAGGGGCAGACTCATTTCACATATGGTTTACCCTCGAATCTGCCCTGCAATAAGGCAGGTGGCAGCACGTTGAATCTAGTGAGGGTAAATGACTGTCTGTATTTAGGTATTTGTAATTTTGACAAATAATTTGCTGGGGCAAATCCTGGGCTGGGAGAGGCAAAGATTGATGATGGTCTGCCCATGTTGGATGCTTGAGTTTCTGCTTCTGTTCAGAGGTTGCTGCCTTTCTTCACTGCTTCTTCGATCCGAGGTCTCAGCGCCGACAGAGAGATGAGAATTGCTTCCTAGAAAGTGAACCCCAAAAAGAAATTTATGGCCACTGTGAGAACAGGATGCTGGACTTAGATGCTGAAACCCAGCAGATTCTTCTTTTGTATGGGTGCAGGAGGCCACCATAAGGAACAAAGAAAGAACCTGGCTGTTGGATTGGGCACCTATCAGCATCCTCTTCTCACAGAGGCCAGCTAGGTGCTCCAATGAGAAGCCTGCAAGCAGGACGTAAGCACAGCAGCAATAACAACAACTCTTCCCCCCTTGTTATTTCCAACATATTGCCTCTAACAATGAAGGGAGAATATAGTCACTGTGGCTAGTAACCATGAGCCTCCATGAACATCCTTTTTTTAAAAAAAACTCACCTCGGTCCTGATGGTGCGGCTGCCCTGCCCCGGACAGGTGTTTAAATAAAAGTCAAACAAAGTGCTTGGATCTGTGACCTCCAGGTTCAGGTCCATGTCCACGCTTGCCTCCAGGCCTTGCAAGCCTCCGAAAACTATCAAAGCATGTCTGGGAGACATAAGAAATGGTAAAGCAGGTTTGCGGGATGTAGAGAGACGATTCTAGTCCCCATAAAACCTGGTAGGATTGTAAAGGTGTACCTGAAAGAAGGCAGAGTTGCCTGGTCCACAGAGGCCCCTCGCTCAGAGGTTCCAATGGAGAGATCGTAGCCTTCTTTATATGGGGACTCAGCAAACACAGCACCTGACCAGCAAAAGACAAATGTCAAGCAATGCACTTAAGCCATGGACGGGGAAAACCTGCGGTTCTCCAAATTATTTTTCTTAAATTTACAAGCCACTTAATGCCACTTAAATTTATAAACTACTTAATGACTTCTAAGCAACTTAAGCCTAAGATCATACATTTCCCAAAAGAATGCTGGGAACTCTAGTCTACTTTATTTCATAAAATTTATACACCACTTAGGTGTAATTTTTTTTAACAAAATCTCAATGCAGTTTACAAAAAGGATGATAAAAGAAAATCATCAATAAAAACAGCAATAATTCCAGGCTTTCAGAAAATCAAAATATCAATAGGCACAAACAGATTAAGACTCCCACTAACTTTCTAAGCATCTGGGTACACTTGTCTAACTAAAAATGTTTTTAGCAGGCACTGAAAAGAATGCAATGGTGGTGCACACCTGATTTCAATAGGCAGGCAGTTCCAAAGGGGAGGTGCCTCCCCACTAAAAGATCATTTTTTTACAGCTGCAGAGCAGGTATAATGTGGGGCCTGTAACAGTGCCTGTTCCCCCAATCAAAGCTGTTGAGTGGGCATAATGACGTAAAGCAATCTTAAGTATATAAAGCCAGTTGTTAAAGGCTTTATATACTTAATCATAACAGTTTGTTATGGGGTCTTTTTAAAAAGTAGGCGTGTACACTTACTCAGACAGGATGCCAAGCGGACGCTGTAGCCCCAGTAGAGCCCAGAAGCAGTTCGGGGCTGGTGCGATGAAACAACCACCCCCTTCTGTGTTTTGCTCTCTAGGGAAGAAAGTGGGGAGTTAACAGGGCTGGCTGGCCCACAAGAACCCAGGTTTTTGTTGGGATGCAAATGGGCAGTCCGCCTCCCAGTTGCACGGGAAAAGGAGAGGGTTGCTTGCAAATTATGAAGTTTTTCCTCACAACTCTTGAAATCATGAAGCTCAGGGAAATGTTATGAAAGGGAGATTCTGCCCCCCACATCCTTGTCTGGGACAAATTTGAGCAACCTGAGTGCAGTGGTAGATGTGGGGCTAGCGCATTCAGCATTTGGGCCAAGGTATGGGGTCAGTCACATTACCTGGATTTTGCTGTGGGTTGAGACGCACTGTAACACGAAGGCCTGCCTCCAGCTGCTTATCGATCTGTACCTCCTGTAGGAAGAGAACATTGGCTTGGGATGTGGCAGATCTCAGGCCTGCCGAATGCACAGCAAGGGAAGGGTGCAATATAAGCTATAGGGGTCAGGTAAGGTGACAACGGGATGCGGGTGGTGCTGTGGTCTAAACCACAGAGCCTAGGGCTTGCCGATCAGAAGGTCGGTAGTTCGAATCCCTGTGACGGGGTGAACTCCCGTTGCTTGGTCCCTGCTCCTGCCAACCTAGCAGTTCGAAAGCATGTCAGAGTGCAAGTAGATAAATAGGTACCACTCCGGCGGGAAGGTAAACGGCGTTTCCGTGTGCTGCTCTGGTTTGCCAGAAGCGGCTTTGTCATGCTTGCCACATGACCCGGAAGCTGTACACCGGCTCCCTTGGCCAGTAAAGCGAGATGAGTGCCCAGAGTCGGCCACGACTGGACCTAATGGTCAGGGGTCCCTTTACCTTTAAGGTGACAACACAGTGTAGTGGTTAGGGTGTCGGACTAGGACCTGGTAAACCAGGGCTCTAAATCCCACCGGGCCATTAAGTGCGCTGGGTGACCTTGGGTGGTTCACTGCCCCACCTCACAGGGCTGTTGTGGGGATTAAATGAGGAGAACCATAATCTCCTTGGAGAAAACGGTGGGATAGAAATGCAACAAATAAATAAATATGAGTAGCTACAGTTTCACATCTATTGCTCTGTCCCCTTTTTGGTCTTTGGCCACATCCCTCACTGGCAAGTGGCCCCCAGGGAGTTATCCTAGATGCAATGCAGCTCTAGGGTCTCCCCCTCATCCGCAGGGACATCATGCTTGCCTCTGCAGAACTCACTCACTCCATCAAGGATAGAGATTGGTTAAGGATCGTGGAGGGTTAAAAGTAGGACCCCCCTTAAGGTATAGCAGCAGGACAGGTGAGGGTTTACCTTTTGCATTCCACAGTTCACAAAGGATCCCTGGCCGGGCTTGGTGGGCCGTGACAAAACCACTCCTTCCCGATACTCCGATTCCTCACTTATCCGCACGTGGTGGGGGCTGTCTAGGGGGTTTAAGAGCCCTGAAACAACATGTCCAAGGTGAGTAATATGGAGTCACCCCCACCCTCCCCATCCAATGCAAAACAAACTAACACTGCCCACATTGTTCACCTTCTGGCATCCACTGGAGACCAAACAATTCCTCTAAGTCTTCCGGGGGTGGGGGTTATATACTCAGCTACTGATTTATTCCAGGGAACCAATCAATTTAGTGTAAAGTTTATGTGCTCTTTTATTTTTTGAGGGACCTTATTTAGTGTATAATATTTGTTTATCTGACTGTGACCTGACCTAAGACTGTTTGGCTGGAAAACGTCACTGAACTCTGATAAGGAGGCTGCATTTTAAATTGCATTTTAACCTGTCTTTTAAATTGTTTTTTTCTTTTTCTTTTTTTCTTATTATGTTTTTACTGAAATTTTATTGATGTTAGCCGCCCTGAGCCCGGCTCTGGCCAGGGAGGGCGGGGTATAAATAATAATAATAATAATAATAATAATAATAATAATAATAATTATTATTATTATTATTATTATTATTATTATTATTATTATGCCTTTTCATTAGGAGGAATGAGTGTGTGGGGACGATGTCTGGTTTCTGACATTGTGACATACCACTGGCTAAACACTGAAATATACCAATATATAATGGTGTCACTATGTAGAGGTGCGACACAGAAACACCCGCACACACAGAGAGAGAAGAGGGAAAGTAAGGAAGGAGGATTAAACAACAGGCAATAATTATTATTATTATTATTATTATTATTATTATTATTATTATTATTAACTCAGAAGTAAATAGCCCCAGTTTATTTTTCCATGGGACTAGCAGTGGCTTCCAAGCGAGCCCCGGCTGGGGGGAGCAGCCTTTCAAAAGTCAGGCTTGGGTAGCAACATGGGGGGGGGGGCTTTTAGGAGGTGGAGCCGAAAGGGCTTCCTGCTCTCGCAAGGGCCCTGGCAAACCATGAGGAGGCAGCTCTGCCAGCAGAGAGAGTCCAAAGGAGGAGAAAGGCAGGGAAAAGGGGCTCCCAGCAAGAAGCCTGGAGGTGCTTTGACAGGCGTCTCCCTCAACCACCTACCAGCCTGGGTCTGCACTTAAAACAAGAAGCTCATGGTGTCTACATTACTGAGAAAAGTTCCCAGGTAGGCTTCTTTATTCGGCACCTGCTCTTGTGGTTCACTGCCCCCTATAAGAGGCAGTGGAGAGCTGGGGAGGCAGAGCAATAGGGGCAGCAGGAAGCACGAGCGAAGCGATGACTGGCTTCACGGGTTTTCCTACAGCATGATTTTTTAACACAGTGCATGCACACGTTGTGATTCGAGATATATGGCCACGTCAAATATCATGAAACTATTTTGGAAACTGGTTTTGGATGATGTATTTATACATACATCGTGTGTGTGTGTGTGTGTGTGTGTGTGTGTGTGTGTGTGTGCAGAAATGAGCCTACTATACAGAAGGTAAAATCTGCATTAGTTGTTCTGCTTGCTTTTGCCTCCAGCTCTGTCTACCACTGGAATACGGCCCCCAGAATGTGGCCCGGAAGGGAATGTGGCCCTCCAATTGCTCTAGGCCTTACCTGCAAACTGAAGGTCCTGGTGTTTGGGGAAAAAAGACTTCCTAAGGTATCTGTCCAATAGAGGAAAAGAAATGCTTTTAGAAGGGAAAATGAGAAGAAGCAGCTTCCAATATTCAGCTGCGATAATGGTCAAGTTATCCAGTGATGATAAAATAAAACACAGCAGCCAACAGAAAAATCACGCCAGCTAGACCTAAGGCCCCCAAGCAGAAGTGGAGTGCACTCTGAGATATACATGGGGCGGAGGGTCAAAATCTCCCCTTCATCCCATGAAGGACCTGCTGAGAGAAATACAAGCCTGTCTAATCCCTGGGGCATTATTGTTCTCTCTCTCTCCCCACCAGCAAATTCCAGTCCTCGACAATAAATATTGAGGAAGCATCGGTAGCGTAAAACCATTAAAGGCACTTTCCCATGTTTTTGCAGAATGACTTACTGGGGACATTCCAGGTACTGCAGAATCCGGGCCAGCTGCACACAGGCCTGACCTCTCTTCTTGATCCCTTCAAATTCACCTTCCACCGTCCTGAAAATATTGAGGCAGGGGAGAAAACAGAACAATCTTTGGAATTAAATTTTAAAAAGTTAAACCCTGTTGGCTTTCTGTGGGCCACTCAGTAGTAGTAGTAGTAGTAGTAGTAGTAGTAGTAGTAGTAATAATAATAATTTATTATTTATACCCCGCCCTTAAGATGTCTTCTAAAAGTTTGGTAGTTATTTTTCTCTTTGACATCTGGTGGGAGGGCGTTCCACAGGGCGGGTGCCACTACCGAGAAGGCCCTCTGCCTGGTTCCCTGTAACTTGGCTTCTCGCAGTGAGGGAACTGCCAGAAGGCCCTCGGTGCTGGACCTCAGTGTCCAGGCTGAACGATGGGGGTGGAGACGCTCCTTCAGGTACTCAGACGCTGCTGCAGTGTGTCTTATTATAAGAGAGCATCTGTTGTCTTTGTGGTAACAGGTCCCTACTCTAATTCCCCATGGCATCTCCAGGTAGGTCTGGGAAGGAATCCCTGCATGGAAATGATGCCAGCTAGCTAGGGGGAAAGCCTCGCGAGCAAGCAGAATCCTTACTTTGAATCCTCCCCTTGCTCATCAAACACCACAATCTCGTCCACGCAGAAGATGACGCAGGCCCTGGCGATCTGCCCGGCAAGGTAAGTCCGCAACTCTGCCGACTGGGCATTGCTGAGAATGGAGCCCGGAAGGGCAACGCTGACTGTGTAGTTGCGTCCTAGGAAATAAGGAAGTTACTGTTTAGGAGAAGCAGCGCACAATAAACATTCCTAGATTTCACGAGGAAGGTTTTATTACCCATCGTACCCAGCTCAGTGGTTAGAGCATCAGCTTTGCATGCAGAAAGTCCCAGGTTACTTCCCTCCTCCATAGCAGCCTGAACCAATCCTGCGCCCCCTCTAGATGCTTTGGAGTACCATCAGTCGTGCTGGCTGGGGCTGATGGGAGTAGTCGTCCAAAACATCTGGAGGTGGCTCCAGATTGCCGAAGGCTGTTCTGTAGCACATTCTAGGCAAAGTTCAGTTTCATTCCCATTCGTGGTTATCCGTTACCTTTATCTTCAATGGGCTTTGCCTCCTCTTTCTGTTTCTCTGCCGCTTCCTGCATCATCTTCTTATCCAGTTTCCTCAACAGCTTCAACTCCTTCCATTTCTTCTTCTCCTCCTTCTCTGGAAGAGAGATGAGAACACAGAATGGACAATAAGTGAAATCCCTGAGAGTTAGCATTGGGGTTAAAACAGTTCCAACACAGAAGGCCCTGGACTAAGGTGTACTGGGAATAATCAAGCAAGGACTGTGCAGTGCTTTTCTCCCAGGACTCTCAGGCTTGGAATACTGCTGGTGTGCCAAGCTAAGCCAAAATGAGACATCCACTTGGAAGGCAGGGAGGAAAGCAGAAACATAAACTTGTTTTTCTTCGTGTGCAGTTTGACAAAAATCTTGTGTTGCAAGGGGGTGGGGGGATCTGGAAAGCCAGTAATGTACAGTTTGAAAATTGGTAAATTTAAGACACCATAAGCATATGTGTTTATTAGGCACTTAACAACAGGCAACGACAGGGGCAAGCCTGGGCACACATTGTATAATGGGAGAATGAGCTAATTTTCTACACTAATGGCAAATGGCCCAAACTATATCAAAACACCCTCTTCTTTTGAGTTGGATGGAATGGCCTTTGGCCTGATCCAGCATGGCTCTTCCTATGTTCTTTGGCAGGACAAATTCCCAGTGCTGACGCAAAAAAATAAAAAAAAGTCTGTGGGGGTGGGGAGAAGACCCAGGAACCCAAAGAGCATTCTTACTTTCCTGCTTCCATTTGCGCCAGTCCATTTTTCTGTCTTCCCCCTAGGAACGTGGAAAGAACACAGATCCCATTAGCTGCTTCAGCAGGATACATGCCTTAAGGATGGTCACACAGGTAGTTCACATCACCCACTTCTGTTCAAGACACACACTCGATTCCAGGGTCGATTGGCAAACAGTTATGTACTCATAATAGTGCATTGCTATCATTATTAATTGCCCACCCTTCTCTGTAAGGTCCCTGGGATACACCCTAAGAAAGAGTCTGGCTGTTGGATCAGACCAAAGGCCCATTTGGTCCAGCATCTTATAATCATGAACATCAAATAGTAATCACCATCAGATTATCAGCATCTTAACCAGATGCCCCACTGAGAAGCCCACAATGGGTCCCATCTTGTGGGTAAAAGATGGGCAGCTTTGCTCATGAGCATCCAGAGGTGCTTGGCAAGCCCTGAGTTAGACCCATCTTTCTGCCTGGTGTTTGTGGAACATCTGAAGGGCACCAAGAAGGAGAAGGGGTCCGGGTGAGGAACTGGTATTAGATTAAAGTCTGTGGCTAAAATTGGACGCGGGTGGTGCTGTGGGTTAAACCACAGAGCCTAGGACTTGCTGATCAGAAGGTCGGCGGTTCGAATCCCTGTGACGGGATGAGCTCCCGTTGCTCGGTCCCTGCTCCTGCCAACCTAGCAGTTCGAAAGCACATCAAAGTGCAAGTAGATAAATAAGTACCGCTCCAGTGGAAAGGTAAATGGTGTTTCCGTGCGGTGCTCTGGTTCGCCAGAAGCGACTTAGTCATGCTGGCCACATGACCCGGAAGCTCTACGCCGGCTCCCTCGGCCAATAAAGCGAGATGAGCACCGCAACCTCAGAGTCAGTCACAACTGGACCTAATGGTCAGGGGTCCCTTTACCTTAAACCAAAAATGACAGCTGAGTGAAACCTCCATGTCCCAACGCTGCCTACCTTGGAATATGAGGTTGTTGGGAAGGGTGTGACTTTACCCTTTGACTCGCCCTCTCAAAGGGTCTCATTTTCTCCCACCACCATTATTTAAAAGATGTGCCCCCTCCTCCAAAAGAACAAGAGGTCCCCCGCTCTCCTCAAGCATCAGCGCCATCTCCTTATTCACCCCAAGAGTGGCCTCGATTTCCCACCCTCCAAGAAGGCTGAGCCCTCTCACCTTCCCCCGCGTAAATGCCCAAGCTGAACCTAATGCAAAGCAGCCTCTTCCTTCCACCCCCTGAATCCCACGTGTACCTCCCGCAAGCGCTTCGCCTGGCTTTTCTCCGCCATGTTCCACTCGCCCAATCACCATCCTACAACTTGGGGGCGGGGCCAGTATTATCCTACGACCGCTGATTGGGCGAGAAAGGGAAGGGCTACAGAGCTATGAAACAAGTAAGAGAGGGCTTCTCCCTGTATAGATTTGTCACTTCCTGGTTCATACTGAGAGGTTTTTCCCCCGTGTGTGTTAAATCGTCTAACCCTTTCGCGTTCGCCCCTCAATCCCTGGTAAGATTGGAGAGGGGAAAGGGACTTTTATAAGGCTGGAAAGGGTTCCAACGTCGAACGCTAATATCTCATTCGCAACAAACGTGTGTTGTGCGTGTGTGTGAAGCGTATCTCCGGTTGCGTTCCTGCAGGGTTTAGTGATTGTTCGTCTTGCTGACAATATTAAGTGCCCAATTAGTTATTTCTCTAATCAGGACAGAAACCGAGCTGGAAAACCCTTCTGCGGGGAAGGACAGTGACACACCAGGAAGGGAAGGCAGGATTAATCACGCTTTCACTTATTCCTCGGAAAGTTCATCCTCCGTCCTAGCAGGTTTAAAAGATGAAGAATCAGAGCCACACAGTTCTTTTTCTTCCCTTCAGAGGCTGAGCATTAGCAGCGGCAGCGGCAGATTTCCGTGATGACAGGAGAAGTGTTACTGGAAGAGAGGGAGAAAGGAGTCCACTGCTGCACGTGGCTGGATCTCCTTCTGTTATGCTTTGTGGAGGGTGCTAAACTTTTCTCTAATGGGCAGAAGCAGCCTGTCCCTGGCTAAACATACATCAGATTACACTCTTTCTAAACCAAATAAACATACAAGTTGAGGCGTTACACAGCCCAAATATTTTTTAAACAACTTCTTGACACGACTAGCCTAGTAGGGAATTGTTTTTCAAATATATAAAATTCTCACACTGTTATGTACTGAAGTTCTCACCCTGGCCAGCAGGGGGATATTGTAAAATAGTTTTCACTCAGGTCTACATATGCAAATGAGGAATTGAAAGTGATGTTCAGTGATTGGATAGTTACATAAAGTTGTTATGTTGCTTTGTAGTTGAGCTCTATCTAAGCAGGTTGGCTGAACCCTTCAGCCCTGTTCTGTTCTGGGCCTGTGAATAAACAAGAGCTGTTTGAAGAATTGCTGTGTCGTCTGATATGTTCACCCACAACTTAACACACACAGTTGGCTTTCCTGCCCCTTGTGACATTATGATTAAAATGGGAGAAAGACTCTGCAGAGGAAGTAGATGAACAACTTTGGAATAGCTTGCCAGGTTCGACCTCAGTCAAGACTTAGAAAAGACTTTAAAAATAGCACATTGCTGGTACATGTGTCTGGTCTGACTGAATAAAAAAATAAAAACTATGCTGACAGGAAAGTCATTTGCCTGGGTCTCTAATATATATGCGGTAGCCTTGCCCCAAAATTATTTTCTTCTGGGATTTTTTCCTCTTGAACAATTGATCAAATGACAAAACAGCTTGGACCCAAAATTGGTTTTATTCTTCACTCCCCAGACTCAAAATGCAACTGGTAGAGCTCTTATCCTCCATTCACTAACAGCAGCTAAATTAGTGGTAGTCAAAATTTGGAAACCCATAGATATCATTTTGAAGCTGGGATATTTTACATATAGACAAATTAACTGCTCTACAAAAAGAAAAAAGACCAACACCATTTACACAACATGGTATCCATTTACTGACTTTGTAAAATTTATTAAGTGTGGTTTTCATCCTCCATCAACACATGGGATATTATGGAACAACATCTTTATTTGATTGCCTATACTGGAACATAAGTGACTGCAACTTTCATCTTATATTTACCTCAATCTTTTATCACTCTCTGCATTCCTATTTAATGACATTCTATGATCATTTTGTATGTTTATACTGTTAACTTGAAATTAAAAACCCCAAAATGTTTTCTTTTTCTTTTTTCATTTTTCATGATTATGTTGTCCTCTAAGAACCTCAGTCCCAGCCAGGATGAACAGCGGTAAGGGAAGATGGGAGTTGTAGTACAGTCACACTTTAAAGGGGCTGCAGGATCCCCCACCCTTGTTCAAGAGCAGAATTAAGGGAAATGTGAGGATTTCTCATATTGATAGGACCTGTACTACCCTTGAAGGAGAGTGAGGGAAGATAGGACCAGATGTTCTCCTTCCTTGCACTGGAAGAGAAGTGGTCAAGTAACAACTGCGGGGTACAGGCAGGGGGAGAGATCATTTTAGACCCATACCAGTGTTACAAACCACCTACCTGCCCCAACACACACACTTCCCAAAAAGCAAATTTGTAGTGAATTGCAGTCATAACATCACATGCTCAGAAATTTCGTTCGTTAAGGAGCTGCTTCTAAAAATTATTGCACTAATAAGGACAGCCCAGCAAGAAGCACACTCACAGTTTCAGTTAAAAATTCAGATCAAAAGTAATGCAGGGATGCCTTTGGAAGCTGTTGAGCAGGGGATGGGGAGGACCTGGGGCTTTCCAATGTTGCAGGACTACAACTCCCATCACCCCTGACCATAAGGCCATGCTGGGAGCTAATGGGAGATATAGTCCAACAACATCTGGATGGGCACAGTTCTCCCCATTCCTATTTATGGAGATGCGTTAAGAGTTTCACAAGTAACGCAACAAATTGTAGCCTGTTAAGGAAACAAGGAACTGTAGCTTCCTAAGGAGGAAATTACAGTTCCCAGGATTCTTTACGGGTGGGGGAGAAACGTACTTTAAATGTATGGTGTGGTTCTGACCACAGATATTGGAAGCCTGACAGGCTGTGAGGAGAGTGGTCAGGAGCAGCATTCTCCATTCTGCTGCCTTCCAGATCTTTTGGACCACAACTCCCATCTGGGAGACTATGACAGGGCACCATCACGTTGGTGAATGTGCGATCCCTAGGGCCTAACACTACTTCCCTGCTGCATATGCAAATTGGCAACAGAGGGCTATTCTGCACCCTGATGTCAAGCGGCAAAATAGGCACATGGGTTTTCTTTCCTTCCTTGTTCCAACATTCTAGCTACAGAGCCTGCTTCAAATGATCATATTACTGCCCCTGTGTCTTCCGACTCCATTGCTGCAAGATGCTGTCTGCGGCTTCCAGAGTTGAGTCTTCCTAATGCACAAAACAAAAGTAAGTTTTAAATGCTGGTGTTTGGCACTGCCAAGATTTTTTATCTGACGCCTGCCCCCCACCCCCACCATGCACAATCAAAAATAGCTGTTCAACATCTGGAGGGTCACAGGTTTCCCAGCACCCTCATTTTTTGCTAAAGCAGCTCACAAGATACAAAGAAATGTATGTAAACATGTCCCCCTCAAGTGGTGTGAAAAATGTGGGAAATCATTCCAAATAATCCCATGGACAGCTCACCTTGGCAAAGCAAAAGCGAATGAGATGGTCAAAGTTCTTCTTCTGTGGTGGGCTAAAGAAGGCAGAGACCGGAATGGCGGTTAAGCCCTATGGAGGTAGAAGAATTGTGTATTGACAGATTTTCCAGTTACATGATAAAGTATCTGCCTTAGGTTTTTTTTTAAAAAAAATTGAAAACAGACACCTATTCTTTGTAAGATTAAAAAACAATTCCTGACTGTTTTTAAATGTTTGTAATTCACCTTGACATACAAGTGAAAGGGGATTCATAGATTAAATACTGTTGCTTTCTTATTAACATTATAATTACACGTATCATTGTAAACCACTTTGAGATTATTATTTTTTTACAATCAAACAATGTACAAATTTTATCAAGTAAAGAAAGAAATCTTATTATAATTATTATTATGCACTCTCACTCATCTGGCTTCATGTGCTGAGTGTTTTCCCCCTGGTTGAAACGGGTGTCTGAAAATGTCTCTTGCTTGGATGGAGGATAGAGGGGTGTGTCCATATACAGAAACTGGTTCACTGTACAAAAGCTAAACACTGCATTCACTGATCCATCCACCTTTGTCTCTAGCCCAGCCCACCACTGGCATATGGCCCCTGGAAGGCGGAAAAAAGTTCTCCACCCCTGAAGCTGTCAATAATGAGTTGGATGGAGTATTGGTCTGACACAATCCCAGGTGACGTTCTATGTTACCAACCCTCTGAGTGCCTGAGGCAGAAAATCCAGTGTGGCCATCCCTTCCCCGTGTCAAGAAGCAGCAGACTGGCAATATTGCCACCTTCAGTGTTTTCCCAAATCTGCCACCTAAGGCAGCCACCTCACTAATGGTCTGGCCGGTCCCAAATCTTGGGTCACGTACCTTGTTCTTGATCATCCACTTTGTAAAGCGATAATCGTACGGCTCCTCGGAGTCTGGCTCATCAGGAAGTTCATCTTCTAAGAAGAGAGCATGGGCATTGATTGAGAGGCTAAGTGGCTAAGATTGCTAAGTGGCAGAGCACATGTTTTCATGAAAAAGGTCCCCAGTTCAAATGCTTGGCACTGGAGAGACCCATAGTCAGAAACCCTGGAGAGCTGATGCTGATCAACAATGCAGGGCTTTATGCACAAACTATCTTAAGTACAGTGGACGCTCAGGTTGCAAACGTGCATCCCGCACGGATCACGTTTGCAACCCGCAGATGCACATGCGTGGGTTGTGATTCGGCGCTTCTGCGCATGCGCAATGCGTGATATAGTGCTTCTGTGCACGCGCGACCACTAAAACCCGGAAGTAACCCATTCCGATACTTCCAGATTTCGCCGGTCCGTAACCTGAAAAAAACACAACCTGAAGCGGCTGTAACCCAAGGTATGACTGTACAGTGGTGCCTCGCAAGACAAAAAGAATTTGTTCCGCGAGTCTTTTCGACTTGCAATGTTTTTCGTCTTGCGAAGTACGGTCCGTTGCAACTGCGCCTCTTCAAGCGGCTTGCGAAGCAACGGCTTGCGAAGCAAGCCCATAGGGAAATTCGTCTAGCGAAGCAACACAAAAACGGAAAACCCTTTCGTCTAGCGAGTTTTTCGTCTTGCGAGGCATTCGTCTTGCGGGGCACCACTGTATAAGGCAGCTTTCTATATACAGTGGTACCTCAGGTTAAGAACTGAATTTGTTCTGGAGGTCCGTTCTTAACCTGAAACTGTTCTTAACCTGAGGTACCACTTTAGCTAATGGGGCCTCCTGCTTCCGCTGCGCAGCCACCGTGCAATTTTCTGTTCTCTTCTTCTGAAGCAAAGTTCTTAACCTGAGGTACTATTTCTGGGTTAGCGGAGTCTGTAACCTGAAGCGTCTGTAACCCAAGGTACCACTGTATCTCCACTGAAATCAACCCTTTATTCTGAATCCTGAGGACTAGAACTTTACTTTATGTTTAAGGGAAGGACCATGGTTCAGTGGTGGGGCATCTGCCTTGCATGCAAAAGGTTCTAGGTTCAATCTCCAGGTCTGGTAAAAACCTTTGCCTGAAACCCCAGAGAGTTGCTGTCAGTCACTCTAGACAGACAGTACTGAGCTAGGTGCACCAATGGATCTGAATTTGGACTGGGTCTCAAAACAAGCAATATTATGGCTTCAGACCCACCATACATGTACAGCACATGGCTTGACTCAGAGAATCCTGGAAACTGTAGCTTGTTAAGCATGCTGGGAATGCAGCTGGTGAACTACATTTCCCGGGATTATTATTTTTTTGAGAGGAAAATGTGTTTTACATGGATGATGTTCTCTCTTTAAATGTATGTTCTCTCTTTTAAAAAAAATAATAAGTGTCCACCATTAACTGGGTGAAGGGGGGGTGTCACGCTTACTGAATTCGGAGAGGTTGGCCACTACAAAATAGGAACCCTCTGGGATAATGGGCTTCATGCCAACAGCAAGCAAGCTCTGGACCAGGAAGTCTCGTTTTCGCTGCAGCCGTTGAGGTAGCTGGGCAAAGTAGCTCTCGGGCTTCCCAAAGCGCTCAAACTCTTTCTCTAGCCCACAGGCCACGGCTTCCTAGAGACTCATGAATAACAACAGATGGACATCAACTGCAAATGCAATTATCAGGCAAGGTTAGCAGCGTCAAAGTTGTCACTAATTCCCCCTCCCCCAGGTTGATTATTCCAGTAAGTATATACATTCCGTGCTCAGTTCTTTGAGATGCCAAAAAGTATTAACGTGGGTCTTCTTCGGTTTTAGTCCTACTCCGAGTAGACCCACTGACAATAATGGGCATGATTTAACTGGCCCAATAATTTAAATTGGCTTGCTCCAAGCAGAAGAATAGTTCCCAAAAGCCTGCGGGAAAAGAAGCTTCACCTGCTGGCGGAAGGACAACAAGGAGGGAGCCAGGCTGGCCTCCCAAGGGAGGGTGATTCAAAGCCAGAGAGCAGCCACTAAGTAATAATAATAATAATAATAATTTATTATTTGTACCCCGCCCATCTGGCTGGGTTTCCCCAGCCACTCTGGGCGGCTTCCACAGAAACCAAAAAACACTAAAATATCATACATTAAAAGCTTCCCTGAATAGGGCCGCCTTAAGATGTCTTCTGAATGTCAGGTAGTTGTCCATCACCTTGACATCCGATGGGAGGGCATTCCACAGGGCGGGCGCCACCACCGAAAAGGCCCTCTGCCTGGTTCCCTGTAGCTTCGCTTCTTGCAATGAGGGAACCGCCAGAAGGCCCTCGGCGCTGGACCTCAGTGTCCGGGCAGAACGATGGGGGTGGAGACGCTCCTTCAGGTATACTGGGCCGAAGCCGTTTAGGGCTTTAAAGGTCAACACCAGCACTTTGAATTGTGCTCGGAAACGTACTGGGAGCCAATGTAGGTCTTTCAAGACCGGTGTTATGTGGTCTCGGCGGCCGCCCCCAGTCACCAGTCTAGCTGCCACATTCTGGATTAGCTGGATTAGCTGTAGTTTCCGAGTCACCTTCAAAGGTAGCCCCACGTAGAGCGCATTGCAGTAGTCCAAGCGGGAGATAACTAGAGCATGCACCACTCTGGCCAGACAGTCTGCGGGCAGGTAGGGTCTCAGCCTGCGTACCAGGTGGAGTTGGTAGACAGCTGCCCTGGATACAGAATTGACCTGCGCCTCCATGGACAGCTGTGAGTCCAAAATGACTCCCAGGCTACGCACCTGGTCCTTCAGGGGCACAGTTACCCTATTCAGGACCAGGGAGTCCTCCACACCAGCCCGCCCCCTGTCCCCCAAAAACAGTACTTCTGTCTTGTCAGGATTCAACTTCAATCCATTAGCCGCCATCCATCCTCCAACCGCCTCCAGGCACTCACACAGGACCTTCACCGCCTTCACTGGTTCTGATTTGAAAGAAAGGTAGAGCTGGGTAGCCCTCTCCTGCAACTCCAGTTAGAACTACAGTGGTACCTCGCAAGACGAATGCCTCGCAAGACAAAAAACTCGCTAGACGAAAGGGTTTTTTGTTTTTTGAGCTGCTTTGCAAGACGGAAACGTCTTGCAAGTTTGTTTCCTTTTTCTTAACACCGTTAATACAGTTGCAACTTGACTTCGAGGAGCAACTCATAGAACGCGGTGTGGTAGCCTTTTTTGAGGTTTTTAAAGACTTTGGTGATTTTTGAAGCTTTTCCAAAACTTTCCCGACACCGTGCTTCGCAAGACGAAAAAAATCGCAAGACAACAAAACTCGCGGAACGAATTAATTTCGTCTTGCGAGGCACCACTGTATTATTTAGTTCTTTCTAGATTAAGACTTGCTTTAATGGATTGCATGTAAACCACTCATAGGATCCATTTGGGCAGTACAAATGTTCTAGATAAATAAAAATAGAAAAACATGTCTGGATAAGGTATAAAGACTTTTTGGAGAATAAAACTCCAAGGTGGCTATCACCTATGGAGGCGAAAGCCTTGAAAAAACTTAACATGGAAGACAAATGGCCAAAATACTGGGAAATTTTAGAACAGGAGGGTGACAAACTGAAATTGCAGAGTTATGACAAGCTGAAGGAGAAGGTGCAGGACTGGCTACATTACTTTCAAATAAGAGAGGTCTATAACTTGGATAAAAAAATTGGTTTCCAGGTGGAAAAATCAAAGTTGGAAACAGAACTGTTAGAACCCAATGTAAAGATACTTTCGAGAATGTATAATCTGCTGTTGAAATGGAATACTGAGGAAGAAACAGTAAAATCGGCAATGATAAAATGGGCACAAGACATAGGTCATAACATCATGTTCGCTGACTGGGAGACGTTGTGGACCACCGGGATTAAATTTACGGCATGTAATGCCTTAAGAGAGAATATAATGAAAATGATGTATAGGTGGTACATGACTCCAGTCAAGCTTGCAAAAATATATCATCTGCCCGATAACAAATGTTGGAAATGCAAAGAGATTGAAGGCACATTCTTTCACCTTTGGTGGACGTGCCCAAGGATCAAGGCCTTCTGGGAAATGATATATAATGAACTGAAAAAGGTATTTAAATATACTTTCCCGAAAAAAAGAGGCCTTCCTCCTGGGCATAGTGGACCAATCCGTGTTAAAGAAGGATAGAACCTTTTTTATGTATGCTACAGCAGCAGCAGGAATTCTCATCACAAAGCATTGGAAGACACAAGACCTACCCACCTTGGAAGATTGGCAGATGCAACTAATGGACTACATGGAAATGGCGGAAATGACTGGCAGAATCCGAGACCAGGGAGAGGAGACGGTGGAGGAGGATTGGAAGAAATTTAAAATTTATTTGCAGAAATATTATAAAATTTATGAATGTTGAGGACATTGAAATGAACTGCAGGGGTTTTAGCAACAAAGTAAAATGTAAGATTGGATTAACAACAGATAAATTAACAGGATATGAATTTGCTGAATTAATTTAAAAAGGGATACAGGAATGGGAGACGTGAGGAAGTCCGGAAAATAAGTTAACTGAAGATGCGAAATTAAGAAAGAGGGGATTTTTTTTGTGTGTTATTATATGTGCTCTTTTTTTCTTTTTCTTTGATGTGTTTAATGTTTGTATTTTTGTATTGTATTTTCTTTTTTATTTTTTTCTATTTTGTACTGTTTTTGTATGTTTCTATTGTGAAAACCTAATAAAATATCTTATAAAAAAAAAATAGAAAAACATGGGAGATTGTAGTCCAGCAGCACCTGGAGGGCAACGCATTGGTTACTCCTGCAGTGGAAGGGACTGTTTTGTCCAGCGCTGTTTTCTTACCTGAGCTGCTGTTGCACAATGATAAACTGAGTTTTGATGAATTGTCCTCAGGTGCTTCAAAAGGTGGTCGGGCCCAATTGTCCAGCCAACCTATGGCCACGGAAAAGGAAATGCGGTTATTTTTCAGATCTCTGGATAGCTGGTGTTCTTCATATGTCACTGAGAGTGTGGGAAAGTCTACAGTGGGCAGGTGAGGGGCTCTGCAACCAGAGGGCCACATTGCCGCAGAGGCAACCTTCTGAGAAACACCTGTCAGCAGTGGGAGGAACCAGAGGCAAAAGTAGGCGGAGCAATAAAGATAAATGCTACCTTTGTACACCTGGCTGGTTTCTACCCACAAACACACCCTCTAGCCTCAAGAGGCATTACCAGAGTTCAAGGACACATTAGGAACAAAGGAAGCTGCCTTATATTGAGCTAGACCATTAAGGTCCCTCCAGCTCAGTATTGTCTGCACTGACTGGCAGTGGCTCTCCAGGGTTTTAGGCAGGCTCCCAATGGCAGTGCTTGTCCCCCAAGCCTGAGGTTCTTCTGGTCTACAGGATAGTCTCCTGGTCAACACAAAGATAGCTAGGCAGCTCTACTGTTTATGAACAATACAAAGCTATGCTATGACCATCGTCCTAATATTTGATGAAATGCTGTGTGCTTTGAATTACCTGTCGGCTGATCCATTTTTCATGTGTAGATGAAGATGATTATTAAAATTGCTATGCTGCCCTTCATCCGAAGATCACAGGGCCTGGGACCTCTCACATGAAAAGTATGCACCTTACCATGGACCTATTCCTTTGCCTGCAAAGGATTAGGTAGGAATTTCAACTGGAAAACGGTCCTTAAGTCTGGCTCCTCCTACACCTGCCTCCTCACCTTCCATCCCGTTGCACTGAAGGTTTTCCCGGCACTTCCAATGGTCACGGTTCGTTCCCACATTCCTGGTAAACTGGCTGTCAGCAAGGAAAGAAAATGAAGCTGAAATCTACACGGTGGTGCATTCAAGAGAAAGGAAATCAGAGCTGGAACATTCCTCCCATAAGGGAGAAGCACCCTGAGTATCTGCTCCTTTAAAAACACTGTTCTTTGCAGAGTCTGGAAAGTCCAAGGCAAGATCTTGCAGGAGTCAGACCACTTTGGTCCCAAAAGGGAGAAGAAGGCATAGGGACCCACAAATGCTCATACCAGCTCAGGTTCACTGATTAGGAGGATGATCAGGTATGAAGCCAAGTGTCCAGAAAGCGGATCTGCCTTACCCATCCGGATATGCTTGTTGCCATCGTAGACCAGCCACTCGTATACCTCATCACTGAAGCAGAGAACGTCATGTCTCACACACAACTCTGCAATGAGCTCCATCTCCTTTCTACTGAACACCTGCACAAGAGGGAGAAGACTGGCAACTCTGGGCCCCTTTGACATAGAACAGTGGCAGCTACTCCCACTGTTGGAATAAGGACGCTCCGAACACCCATGGGAGGGGTAGTCTGCTATGCTGAGGAAGGTGTTCCCAGGTGGCAGAGAGAAGTTAAGGAATTTGACACTCTTTAAGACAATAAATAGGGACACGGTGGCGCTGTGGGTTAAACCACAGAGCCTAGGACTTGCCGATCAGAAGGTTGGTAGTTCGAATCCCCGTGACGGGGTGAGCTTCTGTTGCTCGGTCCCTGCTCCTGCCAACCTAGCAGTTCAAAAGCACATCAAAGTGCAAGTAGATACATAGGTACCACTCCGGTGGTATACAAGACTGGGGAAAGGTGGTGGTGGTGGTGGGGATGGGTTCAGCTGAAGCAGAGGTTGATGCCTATGCGATGCCCTCAAGCTACAATGATTCTATGGCACATACTGAACTGCACATACATATTTCAAATGTACATCAAGTGGCCTGTGCAAAATTGCAGGGTTCTTAGTTACCTTGCCCAAAGGGTTGTTGGGAGAGTTCAGCACAATGGCTTTAGTTCGCTTGGTGAACTTTGCTGCCAGCTCGGCTGGATTCAGTTGCCAGTCTCTGCTGGAGTTCAGCTTGCCACCTTCTGCAGCATTCTGGCGGAGGAGATGGAGAAAAAGAGAGAGTCAAGGGAGAGTCAAGCCACTGGACTTCTGCCAATGGGCAAAGGCCCCAGTTCAGGTTGTTTTGGATGAAGTAGCACTGCCCATAAAGAAGAGTTGGGCTCCAACCCCCATGACACCCACCCATACCCCAGTCTGTGTGGCCAATGGTCAGGATTGATGGATGTTGTAGTCTAGTGAATCTGAAGTATCAGGGTCACTGTCTACAAAGGCCAGCACAATCAGTCCACTTACTAGTTGCAAAGGTATGAACACAGAAGTCCCACCAGCCATTTTCACCATGGGCTCATAGCAGTCAAAGTAGGGCTCAATAATAATGACCTAAGAAAATGCAAAAGAGGTATCAAGCACATCATTGGTTAGTTTTTATGTTATGTGGTTACAGGATTTCAGACCTCAATATATTACTTGATTTTGTGTGTGTGTGTGTGTACGTACAACATTTTAACAAACTGCCAGACAAAAGGATCATTAACAGCAGTGATGCCACCCATCTGCCTGTCAGGAAGAGAAGAAGGAAGTAAAGAACACGAAACAAGGCTGGCTGATGGATCAGGCCAAAGGGGGCCCACCTAGTCCAGCATCCTGTTGTCACAGTGGCAAACCAGATGCCTTAACAAAAAGGCCACAAGCAGGACCTAGATGCAACAGCAACACTCTCCCCCACTGCAATTTCCAGCAAATGCTATTCAGAAGCATACTGCCTCCTGACAGCAGAGGCAGGACACAGCTATCAGAGTCAGCAGTCCCTTATGGATTTGGCCCATCCTCTTTCAAAGCCATCCAGTTTGGTGGACATCACTGCCTCCTGCAGAAGTGAATTCCATAGTTTAGCTACATGCTGTGTGAAGAAGTCCTTACTTTTCTCTGTACTCCCAACATTTAGCTTCATTGGGTGGTTCAGGGAGGCAGAGGCTAGAACCCCCACTTTCCAGTTTCATGAAGTCTGAGAAGCATTGTCCTAGCCATTAATATGTCCCAAAGCACACAGGCACTCTGTTACCTCATCTCCATCATCCACCAGAGCCTGGAAGCAGCAGAAGAGGGCCTCATAGGCACCAACAGTCACCATCACATTTTTCAGAGGGTCCAGGTCTCGTCCGAGCAGCTTCCCAAAAAAGCGGGCCAAGATTGCTACTAAACGTGGGTGGCCCTGGGGAAACAGCAGAGGCTGAGAACACGGAATGGTAACCTGAAGCAAGCAGGCTAGTAGACGTTTATTGCACATTTGTCCTGAACTTGATCGTAAAAACAAGTGTTCTTTCTGCTTACTTGCTGCACTTAGATTGCAGCCTCCCCAGAAATCCTCTTCTGCAGCCCCATCTGCACTATACATTTAAAGCACTATGATACCACTTTAAGCTGTCATGGCTTCTCCCAAAGCATCCTGAGAATTGCAGTTTCTGAAGAGTGCTGAGAGTTGTTAGGAAGCCCCTATCCCCATACCTAAGGGACACGGGTGGCGCTGTGGGTTAAATCACAGAGCCTAGGACTTGCCGATCAGAAGGTCGGCGGTTCGAATCCCTGCGATGGGGTGAGCTCCCGTTGCTCGGTCCCAGCTCCTGCCCACCTAGCAGTTCGAAAGCACGTCAAAGTGCAAGTAGATAAATAGGTGCTGCTCCAGCGGGAAGGGAAACGGTGTTTCCGTGTGCTGCTCTGGTTTGCCAGAAGCGGCTTAGTCATGCTGGCCACATGACCTGGAAGCTGTACGCCGGCTCCCTCGGCCAATAAAGCGAGATGAGCGTCGCAACCCCAGAGTCGGCCACGACTGGACTAATGGTCAGGGGTCCGTTTACCTTTACCTTTTATCTCCCTACCTATAGAGCTACAATTTCCAGAGTGGTTTAACAACCAGTCCCTCTTCCCGTGGGATAACTGTGCAGGGAACTATGTATAGTAGTGTTCTTGCATAGCAACACTTCAGACTCATGTAAGGTATGCATGCAGCCTGAGAGAGAAAGGGAGGAGATTCTTACGTACAAATTCTCGGGTATATTGGTGCAGCAAGGTATTCTCTCCACCAACGGCCTCTACCAACGCTTCCCTGACAAAGTCCGGTGGGGGGAAATTAGGGAAGCCTTGGCCCAGGTTCACGGTCTTGTACGTGGCTGCCAACTTGACAAACTCCACCCTAAGGAGAGTGAAAGGCAAAAGAGCAGAGAGGAAGAATTAAACCCCACTAGGCCAGCCTCCTGCAATCTCAACCCCAGCTGGATTACAGATACTGTCTATTGCTGGGGTTCAGGGTGTGCAAAGAGGCAAGCCTTGGTTGGGTGGATGGTTTGAATCCCATCATTCACTGACTCCCTAAAGCAACCTGCCAGCTTAGAGCAGACAGATATAGTAGAAGCAAGGGACATGAGATAAAGGAAGGAATGCTGAAAGCCTGATGGAGGCCTGGTTGCTAGGGGAATGGTGACAGAAGTGTGACATTTGAGACCCAAATGGCTTAGGCATTCTTGGGGCACCTCTATGTGATTATGGGGGTGAAGATACCAGTATGGAGCCATGCTTGTTTTACTTCTCATGACCTGTAACCTTCCTTGATATATGTAGAAGGATGTTTATGCTTTAAGAATGTTTAGATGTTTTATGACTCTGTGTGCAATCTCTATAAAACCCTCATTCTAATTCTCCTCGTGGAAGAGCTTCTTCTTAAGTGGCAGTTCAGCTCGAACAACCACATTAAGTTTGGCTCTGCCCTATTGAAATAGTATCTAATAAACTCTGGGTCCCTAACTGGATCTGCTGAAGCTTGCTGTAATTGTAATTCTCTTGGTTCCATGTTTTCCTAAAAACCTGTTCCCTCTCATCTGGGTAATGAACAGGTGGTGTAGAAGTAAATTCTTACCACACTTGGACTGCCTGGATCATGTTTTGGGGCTGAAGTGATGCTCTGTGCTTGGCTGGCTAAGACTATGCTACTCCTTGAACTCTGCTCTCTCGGGTAAGCATTTTGACAAAACGCTTTACCCTCCTTGGACAGAGGCCCTAGCACCTAACAGCAACCCTGGACCATAACCAGTACCCCTTCACCCAAGCAAACAAGATGTTGTTGTTGGTTTGTCAGGGTGGGACTGTGGCTGAGTTGCAGTGTGCCTGCTTTGCATGCAAAAGGTCCCTGGTTCAATCCTCAACAGTATCTCCTGTTTAAAAGGATCAGGGAGTGGGTGAAGTGACTAGGCTAGATGTAAATATAAGGCCTCTTTATCCTGAAAGGGCTCTGCACCTGTTCAGCTTTTATTTTTGCTTGGCCAGTTACCTTAATAATGCTCTGTATTTCTTTTCGTTTTTAAGAATGGTAATTTATGTTTGCACGTTGTAAGATGTCCTGATATTTTTATTATCTGGCCATACAGAACTACATTTATTAGTAAAGAAATAAAGAAATAGTCTGGCCTTGTATAGTCTGGCAGCTGGGCAAGTATGGACTGGGCAAGTATGGTGTATGGGGCCCACCCAAGAAGGAAATACCAGATATTCTTCTCTACGCCCTCCAGCCTCCGAGCCTGAACCATCCTGGACATTTTTGCCTAGAGAAAGGAGGAAAGGGTGGGGGGAAAGAAAGAAGGAAGGAAAGAAAGCATGTTAGAATTGCTGCTGATAATGGCTCTTTAATAACAAAGAACTGCAGAACTTTTTCATCTTCTTTCAGATCTTTTATATGCCAGTAGTTTATATGGTCCCTATAGGTTCGCTTATTTTAGTTTACAGCTGGTCTGTGGAACCTTTGGCCCTTCAGATGTTGATGAACTACAACTCCCAGCAGCCAGCATAGACAATGGCCCAGGATAACAATGGGAATTGTAGTCCAGCAGCATCTGCAGGGCCAGAGCTTCCCAACACCTCATTTAGTGGCATTTAAGAGGGTCTTCTCTAATTTTTCTATGGTGCTTTATAGTGTGTAATTCTTATTAGGGTTTTTTTGGTAATTTTTATAATGTTGAAAACTGCTCAAGGACTAATGTTTGATGCATAAAGTGGTAAATAAAGTGGTAAATAAATTACTAATAAAAAAGGGAGCAACCTTAGCACAGCAGGCAACAAATACCCCGACCTCCCCTGCTCTGTTCTGTCATCACCAACAAAAAACTTAAACTCCATCCATACAAAGCACAGTCACATTTTCCAGCTGGCTCCTTCTGGTTAAATGGTTTTTCCTATGGCAGGGCAGACTTTTTCAGGCCTAGGGCCACATCTCCTTCTGGGGGCAACCTTCTGGGGGCCACATGCCACAGGGTAGATAGGGCCAGTGGTGAAAGTAGGAATAGCAACAAAGGTGATTTCCCCCTTTGTACAGCAAGCAACACCCACTCACACCTCTCATCCTCCATCCAGACAAGGAGGAGACTGGAATGTCTGCAGAGGGTGACTAAGATGATCAACAGTCTGGAAACCAAACCCTATGAAAAACAGTTGAGGGAATTGGGCGTGTTTAGCCTGGTAAAGGCAAAAGGTAAAGGTAAAGCCTGGTAAAGAGACTGAGGGGAGATATGATAGCCACCTCCAAATATCTAAAGGGCTGTCACACGGAATATAAAGCAAATTTGTTTTCTGCTGCACTGGAGGGAAGGACCCAAACCAATGAAATCAAGTTACAAACCTTAGGAAGAACTATCTAATGATTGACAATGAACAAGCTACCTCGGGATACAATGGATTCTCTTTTATTGGAGGTTTTTAAGCAGAGGTTGGATGGCCACTGTTAGGGATTCTTTAGCTGGGATTTCTCCATTGCAGGGGGGTGGGACTGGATTGTGTTTATGGTTCCTTCAAACTTTAAGACTCTACAACTTTAAGACTTGTTCCAACGAGACCAAAACACTCAAGCAGGGCCAGTGAGGGGGAGAGTTCCAAGGGTTTGGTAGAGAAGCCTGGGAGTCCACATTTGGCTCCTGACACTCCTGGCCTTCCTACCTTAGAGTGATACCAGCAGAATCCAATACGATTATTCCTTCCCAGTAGGTAATGAATCAAGGACAGAGCGATACTTCTAACCATACCACTACAACACTGGTTTGCTGTGCCGTATGCATGGACCTGTGTTATTTCTTACACAGAGAGAGGAATGGGGAAGAGGAAAAGAAATGAGAGATCAACTGCATTCAGACATAAACCCAAAGCTGCTCCTTGATCTTGGGAACCGTCATGCAAAATGTGGTTAGGATATCCTAGGTCCAAATATCTCATAGTCCAAATGCACTATGAGAAAATGAACAACTTTGCAAAATACATAGCTGATGTATGAGCATACGTGGGGTGCGGGTGGGACAAACTGTAAAAAGTGAGGTCAGAAGGGAATGAAATTTAGAAAAGTACGGAGGGTTATAATTATTTACTTGCAAGTGCCAAGATGTCTGTGTCATCAAACATTGTTTTGTAAATTACCACTGTTAAGCACTTAATTATCACTTTGTTTTTATATACCTTTTAACTGTTGGTTGATTGATTAATTGATTATTGATTGATTGCCTGCTTGCTTGCTTGCTTGCATTTATAACCAACCCTTTTCTCTCCAAGAAGCTCAAGAGGGTGTACATTCCCCTCTTCCTCTGTAAGGGAGGTTAGGCTGAGAGGCAGCATCCGGCCCCAAGGTCAGTCAGTAAGCCTTATGGCTGAGCAGGGGGATTCAAACCCTGGTCTCTCACATGTCCTAGTCAGGAACTGTTAACAGCCATACCACCACTGGTTCTGTCTTTACCATTAAAATATTTCAGGATGTTTTATGAGAGACATTTACACACACACAAGATACACACTCATATACACACAAAATCAGTGGTTAAGATCAGTGCAATTTTGAAAGGTTCAGTCTTCGACCTTACTTCAAAATGCCATCCAACTGTACCCAAACATAGATGAGAATGTGGTCTTCAGTCACAGGAGCCATTGTGCAAAATTTGGTGGTGGTAATTTAGCAAACAGACAACTTTCCAAAATATATAGTAAAAAGCAACACATACAGGTTCCATATAAAATCCGTAACTCCCAGGAACTTGAAATATGATAGCAGAGCATATGGGTTCAGCTACCTACATTTAAGTTAAAAATAAGAAGATATAGCTGTACATGTGTTTTGGTGGAAAGTACTAAGGACCCAATTCATATATGTGTACATCTTATATGTATTCATATTAACTTTGTACTCCTAAAAGAGAAAAGAAGGTTAGAAACAAATTAAGATGGTTATGAAATTGGAGGGAGGGGGTTATCAGTTTGCTTTCGTTCTTGTTTTTATTACTTTTTCTTAATCTTGTATTTTTATGTTTAATTTGCCCTGAAATGTACTCATGGAGGATGGTATATAAATTTAATTAATAATAACAACAATAACAAAACTTTATTTCATAAAATTCATATACTGCTTAATTGTAAGAGAAAACTTAAATGTGGTTAGAATCTCAAACGATGTACTTAAGAACACATTGCTCAGTAACAAGGGTGCCTCTGAGCACATGTAAGCCAGACACTAAAGCAACTTGGGAATTCAGAGAACATGGCTTTCAAGCTCCGAAGACTTTCACTTTACAAGAGTTACCTTGCAATCTTATGCACAGCTGTGAGTAATTAATGGGAATTACTTCGGAGTGGACATGCATACATGTGCGTTGCAAGGACTGGCTAGGGTGTTGGTGGAACTGGTCACCCCTTGCAAGAAAATATTAACATGACCTTCCATGGGATCTCAGTTATACTGGTTAGTTATTTCCTGTTTAGGAACTGAGGAAGATTGCATGCAACTTCCTTACTGTGGGCAGACCAACAATAAAGAAGAGCACTAGCAGATTTCTCACAAGCAAGTCAGTTTGGACAAGGGATTTAGTTGCTGCTGTGATCTGCATACTCTCACTGGAAGCAAATAGCCTTGAGCCAGCAAGGTGTAGTGATTAGTACTGGACAAGGGTCAGGGAGCACATTGGTTCAAAAATCTCCAGTCATGAAATTCACTCTGTGACCTGGACCCAATCACTAACTCCTGGTCTAACCTGACTCACAGAGTTGCTGTGAGGATAAAATGGGAAGAGAGAAAACCGTAAGAACTGTCTTGAGCTCCTTGGAGGAAAAGTGGGATATTAATGTAATGCACAAAACAAATGCTGCATTTGGAATTTGAAGGATGTCACAGAAGCTTCTCTACAAAAGGAAGAGATGCCATCCATCCCTGTCCTGAAGTAAGAGAAATAAAAGCACATTTCCTAAGAATCACATGCTTCCTGGCAGGATCAGAGCAGCTTTCAGAACCAAGCTGAGTTTTGTTGTTTCCTAGCCACCAAATGGATTATTAGGTGTAAACAGATAATCTCAGAGGAACACAGGATGACAAAACTAAGCATATGGGGTTTAATCAAGAATTTTAAAAAACAAAGAGCAAGAACTGTTAACAACAACATGACCACTATATTTTTAATGAAAAGATTCCAGAGGGGTTCAAAAGCTGTCACACTTTCTGTCTTATTTCTAGATAAACATATCAATACTTAATATTAATAATAAAGCAAGTCTTTAAACAGGGGGGGAAAGGGGATCCGCTTGCTCTAAAGTTTTCTGGTCTTTTCCATGCCACAAAATTCACCATGCTTAGCACCTTTCTATTTCCCTGTGTGTGGTTTTGTGTTTTGTTTTTTGAACAAGTGAAATATTTCTGGGAGGAGATATGGCAGGGCTTCCAGCCAATCACAAAAAGCACAGGGAGGATTTTAAATAAAGGGAAAGGGATCTTGTGGCACCCCAGCTAGGGGTGACAGCCTTTTTTCTTTCTTTTTTGGCCTGGGGTCCTCAGCTGTGTTTCCAGCAATGCCATGCCTGGGGGAGGGGGGAGGAAATTGTCACCTGATTGTTCAGCTTCTATTAATGGCACAACTGTACATCAAGGCTGTGTTTAAAGCATTATACTGTATGTTTAAAGCATGATCCTCCCAAAAGAAATCCTGAGAGCTGCGGGTTTGTTAAGGGAGGGGGAAATTTGCTTTAAATGTATGGCGTGTAGGCAACTATAATTGCCCTGTTCCTTACCTTCTTCTGACTAGCTGGCAACCTTAATTCCGATGTCCCTTTTGACCAAGCTGGTGATGGCAGAAAGGAGGCAGGTGGCTCCTTTTAAAGAACTTTGCTCCTCAATCTAGATAAGTAATAAGTAACCTTAAGAAGAAAAAAGGAAATGAAACAAACAAAGCTGGAGGAGGTGTGAATTTGCATGTGCTTGACAAGCCCTCTGCTGGGTGGAGAGAGAATCAACACTGCATACATTCCCCCACCCCGACCCCAGAAGAATCCTGGGAAGTGTAGTTTGTTAAGGGCAGGCAAGGGCAAACTCAGCCCTCCAGATGTTTTGGGACTACAACTCCCATGATCCCTAGCTAACAGAACCAGTGGTCAGGGATGTTGGGAATTGTCATCTGGAGGGCCAAGTTTGCCTATGCCTGGTTGAGGGTGCTGGGAAGGGCAGCTCTGACAGGTAAATTCCAGGATTATTTGGGGAGGAGTGTACTTCCATGGAGGGCACAAGGAGAAGGGGACGACAGAGGACGAGATGGACAGTGTTCTCGAAGCTACTAGCATGAGTTTGACCAAACTGCGGGAGGCAGTGGAAGACAGGAGTGCCTGGCGTGCTCTGGTCCATGGGGTCACAAAGAGTCGGACACGACTAAACGACTAAACAACAGTACTTCTGACTCTGATCCACACAAAACATTTAAAGCATATTCAGCACACTTTTTTTTTTAAAAAAACAAAACCCAAAAGAAACCTGGGAATTTCAGTTTCCCCTCACAGTGCTGCTATTCCCATCCTTTGGCAGGCATGGGGTTTAAATGTATAGTGTGGATCTGCCCTAATTAAATGTACATTTACAGATAGGTAGCCGTGTTGGTCTGCCATAGTCAAAATAAAAAAAATTCCTTCCTGTAGCACCTTAAAGACCAACTAAGTTAGTTCTTGGTATAAGCTTTCGTGTGCATGCATGGGTATCTGAAGAAGTGTGCATGCACACGAAAGCTTATACCAAGAACTAACTTAGTTGGTCTTTAAGGTGCTACAGGAAGGAATTTTTTTATTTTAAATGTACATTGTGTATCTAGCTTTCATTTGAGTGACACTCCCCTTCAAAAATGAGGATAAGAACATAAGAGTCTGCTGGGTCACACCAGCCACTCATCTAATAAAGCATCCTGTTCTCAAGCAGCAACACTCTTCTTATGTGCTGATACCTTTCAGATTACAAGGCTGCCAATGGCCACCAACCAAGCTCTCCCTTCACAGTTGTGTGATAGGAATTTTGAGGTCTTAGATATATGGAAATGTTCATAAATGTACTAACCAAGCACGTACATAGATCAGCACAGGAAGACCAACCTGGAACCATTTTGATTCCTAAACTGAGCAAATGTTTTCTCTGCAAGGTCAAAGTGGGAAACCTCCCATTGTCTCTTTCCTCACAAATCTTGTCTTAAGGGCACATTTAAGATATGAATAGGGTGTGAGCCTGTGACCTGGCCCAGGAACTAAGTATTTATCATTACAAAAGACTGGCCAGGCTACCCAGGCAATCCAATCAAGTAACCTGCCAGACAGGAGATAATTCAAATTTCTGTTTAGACCACCCTTTCTGTGATGTAGGTATGATGTATCTGAGGGGTGGTCTTAGGTTACACCCCTTCTGTGATGTATGTATGATGTTTCTGGGGTTGGTCTTGATCTACAGGGTGGCAATTTCAAAAGTCTTTATAAGGCCTTGCGCGCCATTGTTCTGGGTCCTCTTCCTCTCCTGCATGTGAGGGGAGTACCCTGTTGCAACAGATCAATAAAGATCAGGCTTACTAGCTGCTTTGCTTCTCAATATTCTCTGGTTGGCCTCTGTTATTCTCTCCTACCAATAGGGAACCTATGTAAGGACTCTATATGGGCTCTTGGATACCCCGTAAGGGAAAAGGGCAATTTTTGTTTACAACAGTTAGAGGCAGTGATGCTTCTGAATTTCAGTTGCAGGAAACTGCAGAAGGGGACAGTGCTTTCGTGGTCAGGTCCTGGTTGTGGGTTCTCCCTTCAGGGTATCGTTGGGCACTGTGATGACAGCGTGCTGGACTAGATGGGCCACTGGCCTCATCCAGTAGGTTCTTCTTATGTTCTTAAGTGAGAGCTATTTGGGGACTTGGGCTTAGATTTCCCTCTCCTTTTGGGAGGTTATGTCTTCAGGGTGTCTGGATAAGTGAAAGGGTCAACAGGCTACCAGTCTTTGCAGTAACGTCTGACTTAAATCTCAAGAGGCCTGCTTTGCTCTCTGTGCTATGACACTGGAGGTTCCCACTGGAACCTAACCAGAAAGCAAGATCTGTTGGGAGTTAATGCTGCAAAACACACCCCAGTTTTATGCTTATAGGAAATGACACCAGTTTCTAGCAAACCACATTCAAAGCAAACCAACCCAGGAGGCACACTGGAACCCTCAAAACCTTTCACCCCTCTGAGACTGGGGTGTATTTACACCCAAAAAAACAATATTTACATGAACAAATGGAACATACATCCTTGTTCCGAGACTCTAATGACATGGAGGGCAGATCTGCACCATACATTTAGAGCACATGGCTACCTGCAAGGAATCCTAGGAACTGTACTTTTCTTCTTTCATAGCTACAAGCCCCAGCACAAAACTACGGGGCCTAGGATTCTTTAGAAAGAAGTCGTGTGCTTGAAATGGCCCTAAGAAGGGCTATAAAAATCAATGTGATTTACTGCCAAGTAAACATACTTAGAAATGCAACATTGGTGAAATCTATAAAAACCACCCCTTAGATTTTAATATGGAAATATATTTGTAAAGACACAGTATTTGTAAAAAGAAAAGAAAAGACCACCTTAAACACTGTGGTTGCTTTCCTGCTCTAATGAAATTGGAGTGAATGCCTTTCAATTCTCCTTTATCAATATTTCAGGAATTTACTATGCAATCAACATTTTTGTGATGATCCAGCCCAATAAAAATGTTGGTGAGTGAATCATCCAAGTGCATCAGAAAACCCACTTTTTATTGATGCTCACACAAAAATTAACATTGGAATCTGATACAATCACAGGCTTGAAAGAAGGCTGCTATCTAGCGGGCAATAAAAGGAACATTTATCTGACCAAATGCCTTGACATTGGGAAACCAAAGTCACAGAGATGCTTCGGGTTGTTAGCAAAGCACTTTTCTGTTTGTGAAGGCAAATTATGAAAGGGTAGTCTTCTGGTTTGTTTGCTTTAAAAAATAAATAGTGTGTTGCCCGGAACAGGCAGTAGTTGCAACTATCATTACTGTCTGGAAGAGTGTGGAAGAGTGCTTAGAGAAGGGGTTGTCAACCTGGTCCCTGCCGCCCATTAGTGGGCGCTTCAGGATTCTAGGTGGGTGGGAGGGGGTTCTACAGTACAAGCTGAATCCTCTTTCCATTGAGCACTGGTGGGCAGTAAGAAAATTTTACCATCAAGAAAGATGCATTAGTGGGCGGTAGGTATAAAAAGGTTGACTACCCCTGGCTTAGAGCATAAAATTAGGATCAGATAGACTCTGGTTAAAATGCATGAAGCTCACTGCGTAATGGTCATCATCTCTGTGGCCTGGGGAGAGTCCTGAGGGCCAAAAAGCAGTTGGCCCTCTGGGGACTGAGGTTCCCTTCCCTTCTCTGTATCTTGCAAATACATATTAAAATGCTAACAAATTTTTGCCAGGCCCTTTTAAAAAATGATGATGATGATCTGCAGATTGATGCAGAAATGTGGAAAACTGGATTTGCGAAGCCTAGATAAACTGAAATTAGTATTTGCCCTTCTCTAGATGCAGGAGGAAATGATGGGAGGTAAAGTGATTCCTGTTTACACGCATTACCCATCTGTCTGTCTGTCGCTCTGCCAGTGAAGAATGTGGAGTGCAGTCATTGTGTCGGTAGGAGCTGGGAAGCCCAGGTTCAAATCTCCCACTCAGCCATTGTTATAGGGGTAGGCTTTTACAGCCCAGTTCTCCATCAAGGGATTCAGTGTCCCCCAAGTCTGTTATCAGTCAGAGGAAAATGAGTGGAACCAGTAGAAGGAAAGCAAGGAAGATATTTATTTTTCTGTCGCATCAGAATTCCCCCTCCCACCACCTTGCAATGAGGTGAGGACCCAGAACAAAGGTGTATAACAGCTTTTAAAGACTTAAGAAATTTCCCACCCCTTAGCCAAAGACCACTCAAAAGCATCCTACAGATTCGAGAGTGTGTCTTATCTCCTGTTTGTCAAGATAGCTGATAATCCTTTCTGATTGCATTATCCTGCCAGTCTTTTGAAGTGATAGATACCCTAGCTTCTGAAACCTTTGTCACAGACCTCCCCTATTCATACACAAAATGTGCTCTTTGGACTGGATTTGAAGGATTTGTAAGTGAAAAGAACAATTGGGAAAGGTTTTGCTAAGATACATCCTTCTGCAAAGAAATAATGGGGGTCAATAAGAGTCAATAAGACTTCAGGATGGATCTCCCATACTATTGCAGACATGTGGTTTATGTGCTTAAGTATATGTGTTTATCTTGTGCACTTATGAACATTCATTTTATTTACAACCCCTTAGAATTCTTATCATGGATCACTGCCTTGTCCTGGCGAAGGGGCTTGAATAACTCAGAGAAGCTATGAGCTATGTCATGCGGGGCCACCCAAGATGGACAGGTCATAGTGGAGAGTTTTGACCAAATGTGATCCACCTGGAGCAAGAAGCAGCAAGCCACACCAGTATCCCTGCAAAGAAAACTCCATGGACAAAGACAACAGGCATATAAAAGTTATGACGCTGGAAGATGAGCCCCTCAGGTCAGAAGGTGTTCAACATGCTACTGAGGAAGAGCGGAGGACAAGTACAAGTAGATTCAGAGCTGATGGAGCGGCTGGGCCAAAGCCGAAAGGTCGCTCAGTTGTGGATATGCCTGGAAGCGAAAGGAAAGTCCAATGATGTAAAGAAAAATATTGCATAGGAACCTGGAATGTAAGAACCATGAACCTTGGTAACCTGGATGTGGTAAAAAATGAGATGGCAAGAATATTGACATCCTGGGCATCAGTGAACTAAAATGGACGGGAATGGGCAAATTCAGTTTGGATGACCACTATATCTACTACTGTGGGCAAGAATCCCGTAAAAGAAATGGAGTGGCCCTCATAGTCAATAAAAGAGTGGCAAAAGCTGTACTGGGATGCAATTTCAAAAATGACAGAATGATCTCGATAGGAGTCCAAGGCAGACCTTTAACATCACAGTAATCCAAGTTTATGCACCAACTACCAGTGCTGAAGAAACTGAAATTGACCATTTCTATGAAGACTTACAATACCTTCTAGAAATGACACCAAAGAAGGATGTTCTCATTATAGAGGATAGGAATGCTAAAGTAGGGAGTCAAGTGTTAAAAGGAAAAATGGGCAAGTTTGGCCTTGGAGTTAAAAACGCAGGGCAAAGGCTAATAAAGTTCTGTCAAGAGAACAAGCTGGTCACCACAAACACTCTTTTCCAACAACACAAGAGATGACTTTACACATGGACATCACCAGATGGGCAGCATTGAAATCAGATTGATTATATTCTCTGCAGCCAAAGATGGAGAAGCTCTATACAGTCAGCAAAAACAAGACCTGGAGCTGACTGTGGCTCAGATCATCAGCTTCTTATAGCAAAATTCCAGCTTAAACTGAAGAAAGTAGGAAAAGCCACTGGGCCAGTAAGACACAATCTAAATCAAATCCTTTATGAATACACAGTGGAAGTGAGGAACAGGTTTAAGGATTTAGATTTGGTGGACAGAGTGCCTGAAGAACTATGGATGAAGGCTGGTAACATTATACAGGAGGCAACAATGAAAACCATCCCAATGAAAAGGAAATGCAAGAAAGCAAAGTGGCTGTCCAATGACGTCTTACAAATAGCGGGGAAGAGAAGGCAAGCAAAATGCAAGGGAGATAGTAAAAGATACAGGAAATTGAATGCAGATTTCCAAAAAATAGCAAGGAGAGACAAGAGGGCCTTCTTAAATGAGCAATGCAAAGAAACAGAGGAAAACAGCAGAATGGGAAAAACCAGAGATCTGTTCAAGAAAATTGGAGATATGAAAGGAACATTTTGTACAAAGATTATGATAATAAAGGACAAAAGTGGAAAGGACTTAACAGAAGCAGAAGACATCAAGAAGAGGTGGCAAGAATACACAGAGGAATTATACCAGAAAGATATGGAGGTCTCGTACACCCCAGGTAGTGTGGTTGCTGACCTTGAGCCAGACATCCTGGAGAGTGAAGTCAAATGGGCCTTAGAAAGCACTGCTAATAACATGGCCAGTGGAAGTGATGATATTCTAGTTGAACTATTTAAAATTTTAAAAGATGATGCTGTTAAGGTGCTACACTCAATATGCCAGCAAGTTTAGAAAACTCAGTAGTGGCCAGAGGATTGGAGAAGATCAGTCTACATCCCAATTCCAAAGAATGCTCCAACTACTGCACAATTGCGCTCATTTCACACGCTAGCAAAGTAATGCCTAAAATTCTACAAGGCAGGCTTAAGCAGTATATGGACCGAGAACTCCCAGAAGTGCAAGCTGGATTTAGAAGGGGCAGAGGAACCAGAGAGCAAATTGCAAACATGTGTTGGATTATGGAGAAAGCAAGAGAGTTCCAGAAAAATATATACTTCTGCTTCATTGACTACGCAAAAGCATTTGACTGTGTTGACCACAGCAAACTATGGCAAGTTCTTAAAGAAATGGGAGTGCCTGATCCCCATTGATTGTCTCCTGAGAAATCTCTATGTGGGACAAGAATATACAGTTAGAACTAGATATGGAATAACTGATTGGTTCAAAATTGGGAAAGGAGTACGACAAGGCTGTATATTGTCTCCCTGCTTATTTAACTTATATGCAGAATTCATCATGTGAAAGGCTGGACTGGATGAATCCCAAGCCAGAATTAAGATTGCCGGGAGAAATATCAGCAACCTCAGATATGCAGATGACACAACCTTGATGGCAGAAAGTGAGGAGGAATAAATGAACTTTTTTAATGAGGCTGAAAGAGGAGAGCGCATAATATGGTCAACATCAAAAAGACTAAGATCATGGCCACTGGTCCCATCACCTCCTGGCAAATAGAAGGGGAAGAAATGGAGGCAGTGAGAGATTTTACTTTCTTGGATTCCATGATCATTGCAGATGGTGACAGCAATCATTAAATTAAAAGATTCCTGCTTCTTGGGATAAAAGCAATGAAACCTAGGCAGCATCTTAAAAAGCAGAGACATCACCTTGTCGACAAAGGTCCATATAGTTAAAGCTATGGTTTTCCCAGTAGTGATGTATGGAAGTGAGAGCTGGACCATAAAGAAGGCTGATCGAAGAATTGATGCTTTTGAATTATGGTGCTAGAGGAGACTCTTGAGAGTCCCATGGACTGCAAGAAGATCAAACCTATCCATTCTGAAGGAAATCAGCCCTGAGTGCTCACTGGAAGGGCAGATCCTGAAGCTGAGACTCCAATATTTTGGCCACCTCACGAGAAGAGAAGACTCCCTGGAAAAGACCCTGATGTTGGGAAAGATGGAGGGCACAAGGAGAAGGGGACGACAGAGGACAAGATGGTTGGATACTGTTCTCGAAACTACCAGCATGAGTTTGACCAAACTGCGGGAGGCAGTGGAAGACAGAAGTGCCCGGCGTGCTCTGGTCCATGGGGTCATGAAGAGTCGGACACGACTAAACAACTAAACAACAACAAGAATTCTTAGAACATCAGGAAGCTCACCTTTGGCACCTTTGCTCACCTCTCAGCCTAACCTACCTCACAAGGTTGTTGTAATGGATTAAAAAAAAATGGGGGTGGGGAGGGGAGAGAAGCATAGATGCCGCCTTGAACCTTTTGCAGAGGTGGGGAGGAAAAGGTGGGATAGATATGCAACAAATAAATAGCAAACATGCAATGCTAGTCCTATTCAGAGTAGGGCCATTGAAATGGATGAGCATGGCTGATTTAGCTCCATTAATCTCAGCAGGTCTACTGTGAGAATTTATTTGGACGCAACCCAATATGTTGCTTTTTATATATAATATTGTATATATGGTTTATAAATCTACTATAAAACATCACATTAGTACCCGTTGTCATCAGGATGTGGGGATTAATATTGCCGTTTTTACATAATGAGTTGGAGATTTCCCTCCCTTTAAATACGGAGAGGCGCAACGTGTTAATTATATATATTTTAAAAAGAAAGAAATAAAGAAAAACGTACGTGCGGAAAGCGACCTTCCCTTACCAAGATGGCAGCTTTGCGCTCCTTTCCCCCTCCATACTCAAGATGACCTCCAGGCATCTTTCGCGCTTTCCATTCGCTTCCTCTCCCTCTCGCTCCGTGGGGAATGCCTTGCCCTTCCCAAGATGGCTCCTCTCGAGATGGCGCCGCCTAGTGGAAGAGAGGAGCAAGAGTCGCGGCGGCTGCTTACTTCCGGTTCTGCCGCCGCCGCCGGGGGATGCCCATGCCGGCCGGGTGAGGTCAGCTCCGGGGTGGAGCAGCCCGGTGGTGCAGTGAGGAGGCTGCGAGGGGGGCAAACAAAAGAAAGCCCGAAGCGACCGAGCCGGGAAGCTGCTGCCGGGTGAGTGCGAAGGGTCGCAATAATGACACTGTCAGGGGCTGGCGTTTCCCGCCCCGTCCTGGGGGGAAAGTGGACTGGCAGGGAATCTGATGAGAGATACGAGGGTGTTGAGGAATGCCGAGGCGAGTCCGGAACACTGAGGACTAGTAACCCCCCCTTTTTTTTGATGGGGAAGCGGGGACGTCGGGTATGTCCCCTCCACACACACACTCGCGCTGGGTGGGTTTGTTTGGTATTTCTTTTTAGTATCGAGGTGGAGGACCAGTAACCGTATTTTAGCTAGTGAGTGGCGGGGGGTCGGGGAAGGACGTGGATCTCGGGAAATAGAGAGGAAAATTCCCCATCTCCACACGCTGCTTTAGAGTAATGGGGTGGAGAGGGGCGTCTGGGAAAGAGGACGTCCTCAGAAACCTCGGGGACCAGCAACTTTTATTTATTGATTGGCATAATGGAGGAGGCTTCTCTCCCACCCCCACTTCCAACCTACACTGGTTTTGTTGAGGTGGAGAGGGGCGTCAGGAAAAGACAGCCTCAGGAACCTACAGGACCAGTAACCTTGCTGCCAGTGAAAGGGGAAGGAGAGGAACTTGGGCAATGCAGAGCTGGGAGAAGGATCCCCTGCCCGTCGCTGCTTTTGAGTATTGGGGTGGTCTCTGGGAAAGAGAGTAGGCTTAGTACCTGGAGGACTTAGTAACCTGGTTTTGTATTATGTCAGTGAAGAGGAGGGTGAGCGAGGATGGCGAGAGATGTGTGCCCGGCAGGGTGGAGAGGAGCATGCATGCCTTCAGCTTGTGAGCTTTGCAAGCGTGGGGAGTGGAGAGAGATCTAGGAACCCCTAGGAAAATCCTGGGTTGCAGAAGGACCCGTGTGGGTGTTGGTGTGTGTGGGTGTATGTGTGTGGGTGTGTAAAGTTTAGGGCTGGCAATTCCTCAGTTGAGAGGGAAGGCCGTAAGGAAAGGAAGGGGGGATGTGCACGTGTATGAAAGGAATTTCTAGGGGGCTGGGATGGTAGGTGTGATTCGAGAGTCCGGTAAGACGTGGAAGAGGTATCGATGTGACATGGCCATCAACAATCATACCCGGGGCTTGCAGAGGAGTGGGTGGCAGAGGTTGGGAGAGTGACAATGGGGGGGGGGAGTTAGGAAGAGTGGGTTTCCCCGGAGATGTGTTGTGGAAGAGATCTGAGACTGGGTTTGTTGTGGGCATGGAGAGCTAGTGAAGGGGGGATGTTAGGAAGAGGGAATTATCCAATCCGCCAACCCCAAAATCTGCTATGGCAGAATATTCTTGCAAAGGCAGCCAGTGTTGGACTAGGACCTGGGAGACCAGGGTACACTCAATCAGGAAACTCACTGGGTGTGTCCTTGGGACCAGTCACTGCCTTTTAGCTCTAACCTACCTCACAAGATTGTTGTAGGGATTATATGAAAAGGGGGAGGACAGTGTAGGCCCCCTTGAGCTCCTGGGGAGAAAAAAGGTGGAACATAAATTCAGTAAATAATTAAAACGAATGCAGGACACTAGCAGCAATTGAAGGTTTATTGTGGGCATTGAGAGCAAATAAAAGCAGTCTATAAAAAGGGAGCTTTGCTTATGATTCAGAAAATAGAGGGGAAGGGATATTTGGAAGGGGTGGGGGAGGTGGAGAAGGGTTTCGAAGGCTTGGCAGATGGAAAACAGTCACCTTTTTGTAGGTTCTCAAATTAATTGGTTATTTTCCAAGTGGGGAGGGCGGGATTTATTGGCTGTCTCCCACCTCTAGCACTTGTTGAATAAGAGATGGTGGTGGAGGGGTTGTGAGATGGCACTAAAGAAGGAAACTGAAGCATTATGGATGGGAACAAATTTAGGGTGTGTGTTTATCTCTTGTGCTGTTTTTGAAAGTGGATCTCAAAAGCGAGAAGGTGAGTGATGATAGTTCTTCTTAAGCTGTTCTTGCAACTTACGGGGCTGGCAAGGGGGGGGTAAATAGGGGCAGGAGAGTTGTCAAAGGGGCTGAGTCTGAGAATGTGCCCCAGTAACTGTTTATTTTTTGGGGTGACAGGGGAAGCATTAAGGGCAAGGAGAGGAAGCAGAGACTCCTTTGCTACAGTTGTGTTCCTGGCAATTAAGGGGTGGCAGACAGTAAGTGAAGGAAGGAATAGTGCCTGGTTGGCAAGAAACACTGATGAGTCAAGCTGTGAGCAAGTCACAGAAGGGCTGGAGAAGCTGGGTGGGTGGTGTTATCGTGTTACTAGTCCATGCAATGTGAGTAAAGTGGGGGGGAAGGGGGGCATCTGGCAGGGACCTGTGAAGTGAAAACAAAGGGGTGGCATTCTGTTGCAGAGAGTTGTGTGTGTGTGTGTGTGTTATTGCATTCAGATAGCTCAAAGAATGGGTGTGCAAGCAAACTTTTTGGCACCCGTGGGGAAGGTAGGTTGTTGGAAAGGAAGCAGGAGTATCGGGAAGAGGCAGGAGAAAGGGTGTCAGTGGAAGAAAAAGGCCGGGCTGGAGGAGGAAAATATTTGGGTGTGGGACATTGGAGAGCAATGTTTAGCTTTAGGTGCTGCTTGATTGGGATTTTTGCAGTCAAGCCTCCAGAGTGATCTCTGTTGCTGGATGCCTCAGAGCCCTTTAAACTGTCATGAGCCTGTTTTATGATTGTCCTGGCATTCCAGTAATTGGGGATAGCAGGTTGCTGTAACAACAGCGAGAGGGTGTGCAAATTTCCACAGCAGCAATGTGGCCTCTTTTAAGGTTTATGGGATTATTCCATTTACAGAGAGCAAGGTCATCTGAGGTGATGTCTTTTTGGAGTCCTGGGGCAAGTAAAGGGAACACTGTCAAATGTGAAGGTTCCAGGAAACTAGCCAGTGTCCTCAAGGCAGGGATGTGCAAAATCATGGCTTGACTGAATTTCTTTTTTAAATGGAGCAGAGCTTCTGCATTGCCTAATTCTGAAATGCATCACTTTTGGGGAAAGGGTGGGGCTCCTCCTTTAATTACTGCCCACTTGATTTCAAAATTGTGTGTGTGTCATCATTTCAGCAGTATACTGTACATGATATTCTGTACATTTAATGCACCCCAGTGAATCCTGAAAGCTGCTGTTTACCCTCCACAGAGCTAGAATTCCCAGCACCCGTAACAAACTACAGCTCCCAGGATTCTTTGGGAGAAATCATGTTTTTTAGAGTTATAGTGTGGATGTGACCAAAGATCTTATTTAATAATCTTGAAAATGTCGGGGGGGTACCCTTTTTATTGTGAAATTGCTTCAACATACTTTACAGGATGGGACGCGGGCGGCGCTGTGGTCTAAACCACAGAGCCTAGGGCTTGCTGATCAGAAGGTCGGGGTTTGAATCCCTGCGACGGGGTGAGCTCCCGTTGCGCGGACCCTGTTCCTGCCAACCTAGCAGTTTGGAAGCACGTCAAAGTGCAAGTAAATAAATAGGTACTGCTCTGGCAGGAAGGTAAACGGTGTTTCCGTGCACTGCTCTGGTTTGCCAGAAGTGGCTTAGTCATGCTGGCCACATGACCCGGAAGCTGTCTGCGGACAAATGACTGTTCCCTTGGCCAGTAAAACGAGATGAGCACCCCAACACCAGAGTTGTCCACGACTGGACCTAATGGTCAGGGGTCCCTTTACCTTTACTTTACAGGATGTGATTCACAAATGGAATGAAAGCAACAGAAAATAAAATGCTTGTTGTGTTTTAAATGTATCATACTTATGCAGCCTTACTGCTGTGAAATATACTAATACTGTATTCAGCAACTTTGCATGCTGGGACGGAGAAATAAGCTAAGTGGAGAAAGTATACTAGTTCAGGAGCAAAATTCAAGGTGTTGATGTTGCTGGGCGACAAATTCCATCATCCCTGAATATTGGACATGTTGGCTGCTGGACTCCCATGATGTCTGGAGGACTGTTGGTTTCCGAACCCTGGCTTACAGCTTTATGCTGTGGCTCACCCAGTGAAGTTGGATCGGCAGTTGATTGCAAAGTAATTCATCATAAGATACACAATTCAGTTATGGCTTTTTCTGCCACAAGATGCAGCAATGGTCACTTGGCCTAGATGTCTTAAAAGCGAGACAAGTCACATGGCAAGGAGGCAGGAAGATACCTTTCAGTGTCTACTCAGCGAAACCTCTCTCTTCAGATAAGTTATGCCTCTGAAGGGATAACAATGGGCTGTAGTTGCATGGTAAAATAAAGGTAAAGGGACCCCTGACTATTAGGTCCAGCTATGGCCGACTGGGGTTGCAGTGCTCATCTCGCTTTATTGGCCGAGGGAGCCGGCGTACAGCTTCTGGGTCATGTGGCCAGCATGACTAAGCCGCTTCGGGCGAACCAGAGCAGCACACGGAAACACCGTTTATCTTCCCGCTGGAGTGGTACCTATTTATCTACTTGCACTTTGACGTGCTTTCGAACTGCTAGGTGGGCAGGAGCAGGGACCGAGCAACGGGAGCTCACCCCATTGCAGGGATTCGAACCACCTACCTACTGATCAACAAGCCCTAGGCTCTGTGGTTTAACCCACAGCGCCACCCTTGTGGTAGAGTACCTTATTTGCATGCAGAAGGTTCCTGGTTCCAGGCATCTCCAGGTAGGAATGGGAAAGATACTTTCCCGAAATGCTGAAGAACCACCTCCAGGGTAGACAGTGCTGAGCTAGATAATCCCTTGACTTGGTATAATGTAGGTTTCTCTGTTCCTGTGAAACAGTTACTGTCCTCATGCCTTGCCTCTGGAATTCCCGAAAGCATCTGTTTGGCCATTGCTGGAACTTTACTGGTTGTGAAGCCATCTATTATGTTGTTATGTCTGTTGTGGAAGTTGAAACAGAGGCCTTGTAAACACTTGGTGGTGGTGGTTTGGTGTTTTATGAGTAGCCAAAATTGAAAGAGTGATGCCCAAGTCATGCCAGTTATTGCTGAGAGCATTCTCTGGACCAAGAGTGTGTTTGGTTTGAAACCTGGTCCATCCCAAAGGGTTGAGGAAGGGAATTGCAGTGTCTCAAAAATCTGGACACCCAACAGCTTGCAATGCACCAGTTTGCCCCACTGGCTTGTAGGAGGTATGACAATGTCATGGCCACACCTGGAGCTGCCAAGCATACCCTTTGGCCTTAGCGGTAGCTACAAACCAGTTCAGAACTGTAACTAAATATGAAACCTGTGTAAGTGTTGATGCCTGAGGCCCTTCCCACCCCATCCTGGGAACCACCCAGTTGTGAAATTACCAGAGGAGTTCTCTTTGTGGTGAAGACTGTGTTTTCTTTGGGATTTAGGGCTCACCCTGGTGAAGAAGGCTTGACTAGGAAATCCTGAGGTGTTACTCAGTTAAAGTACATTTGTAATTGTTTGCTTTTCCGTCAGTTAGTGAACACCTTCAATAAAAAATTACATATGAGTGAGTGAGCAAATAAATAAATAAATAATTTTTTATTTATACCCCGCCCTTCCTGGTTCAAAAACCGGGCTCAGGGCAGCTAACAACAAATTTAAAACACTTAATTGTAAAAACAGCATAAAATACAGTATAAAAACACAAATACAGTGGTACCTCTGGTTACATACTTAATTCGTTCCGGAGGTCTGTTCTTAAGCTGAAACTGTTCTTAACCTGAAGCACCACTTTAGCTAATGGGGCCTCCTGCTGGCGCCACGCCACCGGAGCACGATTTCTGTTCTCATCCTGAAGCAAAGTTCTTAACCTGAGGTACTATTTCTGAGTTAGTGGAGTCTGTAACCTGAAACGTATGTAACCCGAGGTACCACTGCAACAATAAAATTCAAAGTTCAGAAATCAATTTAGGGGAAATCCATCTAATAAGCATTAGATAATCCCCAGGGCTAGCTGGCTGAATTAGTCCTACTTGGGCCAGAGAGGAGGCCAGGGGAAAATTAGCTGTGGGGTCTCAGAGCAGGTAATCTTCATAAAAGGGGAGAGGGAGGGAAGAGAAGGGAAATAAAAGATCAGGCTGAATTCAAATTAAAGGCCAGGCGGAATAGCTCTGTCTTACAGGCCCGACAGAAGGAGGTTAAATCCTGAAGGGCCCTCGTCTCATGGGACAGAGCATTCCACTAGGTCGGAGCCATCACTGAAAAGGCCCTGGCCTTGGTGGAGGATAGTATGACTTCCTTAGGGCCCGGGACCTCTAAACTATGGTTATTCATGGACCTTAAGGTCCTCTGCGGGGCATACCAGGAGAGGCAGTCCCGTAAATACAAGGGCCCTAAGCCACAAATAGGAAAAGCTTCCAAATAGGAAAAGCTTCCTTTGTTTTCAGATGCGCTGTCAGGCTTCATCTTAGGCATTTCCAACTTTATGTGCATCTCTTGATACAAGTTTCCCCCCAGCAATATTTGTTTTCATTGGATGCATGTAAGTTCTAGTTGTATTGTGAGACTATAGAGAGGTGATTGCTCTCTGCACTTTTTGCATTCCATGCATTCCATTGTATGTGTACTTATCAGAGGTAGGGAGCCTTGCAGGCCTAGGGGCGAAATGTGGGCCTCCAGGGATCTCTGTCTAGCTCTTGGGACTCTCCCTAGACCACACACCTCACTGGTCCTGCTATGCATCCTCCTCATGTGCTTTTGCCAGGCTGGAGTGTGCCCACAAACTGTGGTAGCACCTTTTGCTTGCCTGGATATGGACAAAAAGAGATAAGTGCGTAGTAGTGCATGGCTGGAATGCTGCATACCTGAATAGTTGCTGCTGTTGCAATACTTGCTTCTGCCCCCGGCCCCCTCCCACCACCAGAATGCATGCAGGAATGTGACCCTCAGGCTAAGACAGGTCCCCCATCCTTGAAACCAGCCATTGATTTCATTTAGCTGTTTTCTTTTCCTATTCTTAAGGGGCTCATTGGGAGTATGAATGTCACTGAGATGTTTTGTATCCTAAAAACGGTTATTACTAATACAGTGGTACCTCGGGTTACACAGGCTTCAGGTTATATACGTTGCAGACTCCGCTAACCCAGAAATATTACCTCAGGTTAAGAACTTTGCTTCAAGATGAGAACAGAAATCGTGCAGCGGCAGCGGGAGGCCCCATTAACTAATGTGGTACCTCAGGTTAGGAACAGTTTCAGGTTAAGAATGGACCTCTGGAACAAATTAAGTACTTAACCCGAGGTACCACTGTACTGGGATGGTTTCTGGATGAAATGCGCCTTGTGTGTCGAAAGTGGGGAGTGGCTGTGTAGGGATATCAGCCTTTGGGTTCCTTAGTCAAGTATTTTGGGTTGGACATAAAACCTAGCCACACTCAGCGTGCCTTAGTAAACTGTGTGCTTCTTTTTCAGGAATTAGCTCCCATGGCGCTTGGGAAAAGCCTCCCTTCAGCACCCGCCCAGAACTCGACCCTCGGAGGCAGCCTCTATCTTCAGTACAAAGGGCTGAAGTGCAGATAGCAGTATACCCGGGCACAGAGCGGCAGCCTGCATCCCATTCTTCCAAGGGCTCCACTGGTGACGATGTACTTGGTAATGCAATATTAGTATTAATATTATTTTGAAATGCAAAAAGCAACGGTGGTGGTGGGGGGAATGCCTGGTCTGCAGCCAAATGGAAAAAGCCTCCAGGCGAGAGGGTGAAGCCAGAAGAAGGGGAAACAATGTTCTTGCATCTCATTACTGCTTAGGCATGACTTGAATTGGAATAGGAGAAGAGCTGAGTGCCCTTCGTTGTGTAACAGCTTCCAAGCCCAGGCATGGAAAAGGGGATTGATGCAGTTTCCGTTCCTTTGTATTTCCCATGCCTTGAGGCCCCCAGCATTCCTGTCCATTTGTTTGTGTAGCGTTTCAAGTTTTCTCCTCCAGGAAGTTGAGGCCTGCCTGCTTTCAAGCCTCCTGGGTGTGAAGTTTGGTCCTCCAAGTGCTGCTGCCTGTTGGGGTTTTCCAGGTCCAGAAAATCTGAGGCCCATGGGGCTAATGCAGCCCTCAGGACTCTCCCTACCCCACACTGCCTCTTCTCAGACCACACCCACTTTGCATCCTCTTTTGAGTATTTTTGCCTGGCTGGAATACGTCCCTGAACTCTGATCATGCCTCTTAGTGGCCTGAATGGAGAAAATAGAGGGTTGTGTGAGTGTTTGTAGAAAGTTCTGTACTGTACAAAGATAAAAATTCACATTTGTCATCCCACTCACTTTCGCCTCTGGCCCAGAATACCATGGGCTGTGGCCTCTGGAAGGTTGACCAGAAGGGAATGAGGCCATTGGGCTGACAAAATGTTCATCACTGTTGAGCTCGTGGGAGTTGTGGTCTGGTTCTTTGGTGGCCTATATGTGTCCCTCCCAGGAGAGGCAAGGTGCAGAGATGGTCTTTCTAGGGCTCTGCCGCGGCTCTGTTTCTTCATTTCAGCCTAACCCAACCTCCTCTCCAAAAACAATCCTGTCTTTCTGTTTCTCCCCCAGCCACAACCAGAGTCTCCCCATGGGATGTCCCAGCCCTTGCATTTTAGAAGTAATGGAGTCATTATTCAATTAAAATGTTGACTTTAATTAACCAATTACAGCTTTCTTCCACCAACAGCCCCTAATGGATATCCTAGTACTGTAATAAAATGCTGTACAGTGTTTTGTTTTGACAGCAGGATTCTGGCTTTGTGTGGTGTTAATGTTTGAAAAGCAGGCAAATAGATTACTCATTTACTTATTTATTACCCACCCTTCACCTCTAGAACATTAAAACATAATATTAAAAACAATTAAAAACAATTTACAATCATAAAAATAGAAGTGACTGAGCTAATCATAACTTTGGAGTTCATGTGAAACTGTATTTGGTCCTTGCAAGGGGAGATTTCTGCCGGGGTGCCACACAGACTCTCTCTCTCTCTCTCTTTTTGTGTGTGTGTTGCTGCTGTTAAACTACATTGGAGATTTAAACAGCCAAAGGTTCCCTGTGGCTAAGAAGCTTTGCCCTCCCTTTCTTTGTTAATTACTGCGTATGATTAACATCTAATGGAAGACAGATTTTGTTAGAAAAATGAAGTCATTTGATGCCTCTTCCTCTTATCTGCCCCACCCAGTTCCTTGCTCAGTTTTTGAATGCATGTTGAGATAAGGATCCAATGTTGTGGATCTGCATTTGGGGTTGCTACCTTCCCTCCCCATATCAGCTTGCCCTCCTTGAAACCCTGGTCTATGGAGGAAGATCCTGGGAAATGTTCTAGGAGAGGGGGGAACCCTCTTTAGCCCAAGGGCTGCCTTCCTTTGCGGGAAACCATGCAGGACCCGTGTGCCAATAATGGTGTGTGGGCCATAAACAAGAGTGGTTGGAATACTAAAAGTAAATGTTGCCTTATGTACAGTTTTTACATACATTTCCTTCTGTCCCATCCAGGCATTTTCAGGGTTCAAAGGCGCATTCTCTCTCTTTTTTTAATATAAATTTTTATTAGTTTTTTAACATATCATTTTCAACAGTAATTAAACATACTTTTACATATTGTTCAATTTTTTTGACTTCCATCAGTCCTGTCTGAAAATTTTCCAATTTAATCTCTTAGTATGCGTTTATTATTTTCCCTATTACATTTCAAACTCATAACCAATATCTCTGTCTTTTTCTACTTTGTAACACTTTGTATATTTCTCCTTACAAAACTTCTTGTAGTCCTACTAGCATGATTTGTTGATTACAGTTGCTCTTCAAATAATTCATATACTTTTCCCAATCTTCTGTAAATCTCTGGTCCGACAGGTTTCAAATCCTTCCTGTCATTTTGTCCAATTTTGCATAGTCCATTAATTTTGTCTGCCATTCTTCTTTCGTCGGAAGTTCTTCTTGCTTCCATTTTTGGGCTAACAATACTCTTGCCGCTGTTGTTGCATATAAGAACAGTTTGACATCTTGTCTATTAATGTCTTGGCCTATAATACCAAGTAAAAATTCGTCTGGTTTTTAAAAAAATGTATATTTCAACATCTTTTTCATCTCATTATATATAATTTCCCAGAAGTTCTTTACTTTCTTACATTCCCGCCACATTTTCAACATTTCCAACATTTATTATTTGTCTTATACATTTTAGCTAACTTCACTGGTATAATATACCATCTATACATCATTTTCATAATATTCTCTTTCAAAGCATTACAGGCTGTAAATTTTATCCTTTCATTCCACAACCTTTCCCATTCTATAAACTATATATTATATCCAAAGTCTTTTGCCCAGTGTATCATTAGCAATTTCACTTCCCCATCTTTCAAATGCCATTCTGACAGTATTTTATACATTTTAGACATTATTTTACATTCATTGTTTAATATTTCTATTTCAAATTTTGATTTTTTATCATCAAATCCTTTTTCCTTTAAATCCTCTTTATACATTTCATTGACTTGGCAGTAGTGCAACCAATCATTTACATATTCTTTAACCTCAAAGGTGCATCCTCCGCAGGCAAAAGCACTTGAGTATGCAAAGCAGGGGTGGCTTGGTTTGGCACAGGGAGAGTCCATGCTGGGAGGGGTGGCTTAGAACTCCTTTTTCTCCCTTGCTATCTGGGTAAAAGTGGTGACTTTAATGTCACAATTGCTGGAGTTTAGAACACTTGTCAAATCTGCATTCTAGAATGCCCAGCTTCTGAGAAAATTGGATATGGGTAGGCAAGCATAAATCTTCAGCATTTAAATATTATTTTCTTAGCTAACCATCTAATTCAAGGCAAGCATCTCCCTAGGCAATTGACAAGCAAGCTTTTACTATTCTGTCAAATGCCTGGAGGAAGATGAAAGTCTTAACCTGGCAGCAGAAAGATGTCTGGGTCAGCACCAGGCGGGCCTCACTTGGGAGAACATTCCACAGCTGTTGGGAGGGTGGGTGCCAACCAAAAAGTGGCTCTCCCTTTCTGCAAACCTCAAAGCCTGGTCGGTGATTTGTGGAGATATGCCTGTGAAGATGCGAGCAGGGTGGTGAGAAAGTTTTTAGTTTTGTTTTTCTGATGCAGCTGGTCATCTTGAGAGATGCCCATCAGGAGAGGAGGGATTCCACCTCCCCCCTCAAAAAACACATTGTGCAGTGGTGTATGACCTGAATGGCTTGCTGCATATAACGTGGGTTGATTGTACTAGATGCTTTTTGCTTGATCCACATACTTTTCTTCTTGCTGGAAGGGTTGTTGTTACTTTCAGGTCTTCCTTGCAGCCTTCCCATTGGGGCATCTGGCTCGTCACTGTGAGAGCAGGATCATGATGCTGGACTAGGTGGGCTGTTGGCCTGATCCAGCAGGGCTCTTCTTGCATCCTTACGTTCCTCTGTTTACCCCTCCCTCCATCTCTTGTGCCCCTTCCACTGCTCCTTTCCCCTGAATTGAGTTTTAAGATTGTCAGCTCCTTGGGGCAGGGATCTGTACTCTTGTACACTTGTTAAATGCCACAGCCCATGGATGCTGTACAGGAGATAAACAGTTGTTATTTGGAGCACCCTACGGGAAGCTGCTTCTACAGAGTCAGAACACTGGCTCATGTAGCTCAGTATTACCTACACTGACTGGCAGCATCTCCTCAAGATTTAAGATGGGGAGCTTTTTCTTGGGCCTTCCTGGAAATGCTGCTGGGGCTTGAACCAGGGACCTTCTGTATGCAAAGCAGATGCTCTGATGCTGAGCTGCGTTCCCTAGTTCCTTCACTTCACCAGTTGCGTCAGACTGCCTTAATTGCAAACAATTCCTGGCTTGGTGCAGAGGAGCAGTGTCTGAACGTGATGGTTTTCATCAGCTCCATCCCACTGCTGCAGCTCCATCCATAAACACCTTGTACCCTCCTCTGCCTATCTCTCTTGTCCTTGAATACACCTGTGTTCAGTCTCCTACTAAAATGCAAACGCTGGTCTTGGACAGGAAGCTTGTAGGACGTGGTGACTTTGCACTTCTATAATTCATAAGGAGGCACTGCCTACCTGGCTAGCTGTCGTCTTGCGTCACTCTCCAAATGTGCCCTGCTCTTGTGCAGCCTGCTTTCATGCTACGACCCCATTGCTGCTTCAGCACATCTCCTGCATCTTCCCAGGAAGCAGTGGAATCACACACACATGCTAGAGCTGCAGTGTGCGGGGCTCCCTAGAAAGGGGGATTAATTGTTAAACCATAGCTGTCAACTTTCCGATTTGAAAATAAGGGATCAGCAGCCTCACCTGTCCCGGAGACAGTCTATGGGATATTGAACAATCTGGGATAGCAGCGGGAAACGGCACTGAAATAAGGGAATTTCCCGCAAAAAACGGGAAGGTTGACAGCTATGTGTTAAACCATCCTGAGAATTGTAGCTCTGTGAGGGCAGTAGGGGGTCTCCTAATCACTCTCAGTACCCGTAACCAACTACAGATCCCAGAATTCTTTGGGAAGAAAGCTGTTTTAAAGTGACATGATAGTGCTTTAAATGTATGGTACCATTGCGGGTGGTGCTGTGGGTTAAACCACAGAGCCTAGGACTTGCTGATCAGAAGGTCGGCAGTTCGAATCCCCGCAATGGGGTGAGCTCCCGTTGCTTGGTCCCTGCTCCTGCCAACCTAGCAGTTCGAAAGCACGTCAAAGTGCAAGTAGATAAATAGATATCGCTCCAGCAGGAAGGTAAACGATGTTTCCGTGCGCTGCTCTGGTTCTCCAGAAGCGGCTTAGTCATGCTGGCCACATGACCCGGAATCTGTATGCCAGCTCCCTCGGCCAATAAAGCGAGATGAGTGCCACAACCCCAGAGTCAGCCACGACTGGACCTAATGGTCAGGGGTCCCTTTACCTTTACCATTGAGGTCCCTCCTTTCCTTCCATTGTATATCAGGGTCCCCAGCCAGAGTCAGGAGTTTAAATTAGTTAAATTGGACTACCGTAATGCACTGTCTGCAGGGTTGCCCTTGAAGATGGGGGGGCGGGGGCCTCCTGCCAGTGCAGAATGCACCTGCTAGACATGTGCCGCCATCCTGAAAGTGAACTAAGGATCTCAATTCAGGGTGTTAATACTACTTATTTCTTTATTTAAAATACTTATCTGCCACTTAGTGTCAATAATCTATAAACTGTGTACAAGAAACATGGTGCAGAAAAGGTAAAAAATCAGTCAAAACTATAAAATCAAGCTTAAAACTAAAATGCCTGTGGAATATACCAGCAAATTGCAATGGTTCTTAACTTTTGGGGGGGGGCTGTCTGATGAAAGCTTTCAACCCTCTTCCCAGAAGAATGCACATCAACACATACACAATAAATTTTCCATCAGTGCAATTATATTCCATTGGTAAAATAATATCTGTTTTCTTTTCTTTTTTCTTTTTTGCTCCCAGTTCACAGACCACCTAAAGGTCCATGGACCAAAGGTCAAGATATACAGCTCTAAATGGCTTGGCACCCAGTACCTAAAAGGGCACCCAACAATTGGCAGGTGGAGGCCTTGTTCTTGGTGCTATCACTGGGGGCTGCTAGGTTGGCATTGACCCATGATTGACTTTTCAGTGGTGGCTCCCCATTTGTGGAATGCCCTCCTTTGTGAGGTGCACCTGTCTCCCTCTGTATTGACTTTTGGGAGAAATTTTAAAACATTCCTGATTTTGATGGCTGAAAGGTATGGCAACCCTAAGGCCAATGGTTTGAGATAATGTTTAAAAACTATTTTCAGGTTATTTTTAATGTGTTATCATTGCTGTGTCTGCTACCCTAGACTCCTTTGGGAGGAAGGGTGGGAAATATGAGTTGTTTGCAGAGGAGGGCAACCGAGATGATTTAGGGTCGGGAAACTAAGCCTTATGAGAGATGGTTGAGGGAGTTGGGTATGTTTAGCCTGGAAATGAGGAGACTGAGAGGAGACATGATAGCCATCTTCAAATATCTAAAGGGTGTCACGTGGAAGATGGAGCAAGCTTATTTTCTCCTGCTCTGGAGGGTAGGATCCAAACCTATGGCTTCAAGTGACAAGGAAATAGATTTTAACTAAATATCAGGAAGAACTTTCTGACAGTAAGAGCTGTTCATCAGTGGAACAGACTCCCATGAGAGGTGATGGACTCTCATTTCTTGGAGGTGTTTAAGCAGAGGTTGGATGGCCATCTGTCATGTATGGTCTAGTTGAGATTCCTGCATTGCAGGGAGTTGGACTAAATGATCCCTGGAGTCTCTTCCAACTCTGCAATTCCATGTTTCCATGATTCTATGAGTAGACGGGCCATTGGCCTGATCCAGCAGGGATCTTACATTCTTATGACAGAGCAACAGGAGCTCACCCCGTTGCAGGGATTCAAACCGCCGACCTTCTGATCAGCAAACCTAAGAGGCTCAGTGGTTTAGACCACAGCACCATCCACATCCCACAGCTCTGTCCCAGCTCCTGCCAACCTAGCAGTTCGAAAGCACACCAGTGCAAGTAGATAAACAGGCACTGCTGCAGCGGGAAGATAAACAGTGTTTCCATCACAGTGTTCTGTTGCACCAGAAGCGGTTTAGTCACGCTGGCCACATGACCCAGAAAGCTGTCTGTGGACAAACGCCACTTCCCTCGGCCTGAAGCAAGATGAGCGCCGCAACCCCATAGTCGCCTTTGACTGGACTTAACTGTCCAGGAGTCCTTTACCTTTACCTTATATTCTTATGATTTTCTCGCTGTTGTAACAATGGTATGTAAACAGTGGTTATAATAATGGCCTCCCATCCCAAATTTGAACCCAAAAATCTCAACCCATTTCTATGCTGTTGTATGTGAGCCTTTGGGACACCTCCTCCTGTATTTGCCCTCAAAACGATTGCAAGAAGATTGGGAATTTGCCTTAGCTGTGGTACTTCCACATGCACCCATTATTTTACATCTTTTCTTTGAGCTCTCTTGTTGCTAAGAGAAGTTTTCCTCAAAAGAGAGCTAGCATTGCAGAGTTCTTTTCTAAAGTTACACCCACCCACCCTCTCTATCTGTTTGTAACTGCCCTAGTTTTTGAGGCTGAGAGTTTTTCATTGGCTTCCTTCCTCTGCCGGGACAGAAGCAGCTTTGTGCGCACCCCCCTTTTTTTTAGGAATTCAGGTGGTGCTTTTGAGAAGTTTGCTGGGGACATGCCTACTAGAAAAGCAGTGTTCCTGTTAGCTTCCCGCCTGTAGCAATATTATATTGCATAATAATGATTAAAAAGGCTGGATATTGAAGCAGTCGAGACCTGTAGATCCCCACCCCTTCAGTTTTCCTGTCTTAAAAACACAAGCATGGGGAAGAAACTATGTCTGAGACGCCCTTTCCTTTGTGTTTTCAGACAACAGGAGCTAACTTTCTGGAAGGGGAGGCAGGTAGAATAATATTGCTAGAGAACAAGTCTTCTGTATTTGTGGAAGCCGGGTGATCGAAGATGATTGATTAATACTGTAGTCTGTATGAAATTCCAGGGGGGGAATGCGTGAAGATTTTAGAACCTGTGGCCGCTTAAAGTACCGTAATACAGGAAAAATTTTTTTTGCTGAAAAGGAGAGCTAAGTCTTGTGTTTGTCTAGATTGGTTGTGAAATGTCCCAACTTAGAATAGCATTATGAGGACAATGGTTTAAGTTTCTTTTTTCTGTGAATATACTTTTGTATTGTACTATTTGGCAAGTTTTTTTATGGTTACCCCCCTCCTTGGCTGTAGTCTGCATTTAGTTGCCTCATAAACTTGATTGATTACAGTGGTACCTCGGGTTAAGTACTTAATTCGTTCCGGAGGTCCGTACTTAACCTGAAACTGTTCTTAACCTGAAGCACTATTTCTGGGTTAGCGGAGTATGTAACCTGAAGTGTATGTAACCCGAGGTACCACTGTAAATATTTCTGTTGGGTGTCAAAGTTTTAAGATTTTAGGCCCCTGAGGGAGGTGGAGAGGATAAGTAATCCAGCTATTAAATTTAAACAAGGGATTATTAATATATTTCATAAAAATTTGCTTGATTGTAAAAACAACCTCAAAGTGTTTGTCTGTAAAAACAGTTGTTTAAAACCTTCAATAAGCTAAAAATGGATTAAAATGCATGTCAACATGCTACAGGTCTGGGCAGGCTTGCCTAAACCAAAGTGTTTTTTAGTGGGCAAGGAAAAAGAGTACAATGAAGGAACCTGCTTGATGTCAATTGGCAGGGAGTTCCAAAGTGTGAGTGATGCCACAATGAAAGATTTTAGAAGTCCAGATGTCCGGAATCAAATGTTTCAGAGGCTAAAAGAGATTACATCAAAAACAAGAAGAAAAAAGCATGTTCTATGCAGCATATACCAGTGGCATATCTGGGCCTTCCTTGGATAGAAACAGTGACTGGAATAGACTTTTATGTAACTTCTTGGCTGTATTAAAACAAGAGACATATTAATGACTCTCTTGACCTTGAGAATCTGAAGATGCTATATTAAGGAATATGTGGAGGTGTGAGAGGAAATTGATTGCAAATAGGCCAGGAAATGCTTTGCTGCCGGCTCTTCAGATGGTGGTACAAAATATTGAATGCTGTCCTATCTTTAAATATTGCTGGATTTTACAAAAGGCACCATGTTTCCTGATTTTAGTTTCTGTGGATAGGCTTCTCAGTGCCAGTACCCATTTTATTTAAACCAGGGGTGAGCAAACTTTTTCAGCAGGGGGCTGGTCCACTGTCCCTCAGACCGGACTATATCAGGGGATGGATTATATTTTGAAAAAAATAATGAACAAATTCCTATGCCCCACAAATAACCCAGAGATACATTTTAAATAAAAGCACACATTCTACTCATGTAAAAGCACTAGGCAGGCTCCACAAATAACCCAGAGATGCATTTTAAATAAAAGGACACTTTCTTCTCATGTAAAAACACCAGGCAGGCCTCACAAATAACCCAGAGATACATTTTAAATAAAAGGACAGATTCTACTCATGTAAAAACATGCTGATTCCCGGACCGTCTGCGGGCCGGATTTAGAAGGCGATTGGGCCGGATCCGGGCCCTGGGCCTTAGTTTGCCTACCCATGGTTTAAACCATGCTCTCTGCAGGGGTGTTGACAGCTTCATGTGCAGCGAAGGCATCTGCCATAGGCAGCGATACCCATAGTTGATATCCTTATATCTACAACAGATATCAGGCTATTTTTTTGACACCTATTAAAGTTGATGTGAGCTTTCCTATGTTTTTAGTATGTTGTTATTTTAATTTTCTGAAATCTTTAAATTATTGTTGTTAATGTTTCTTATTGATAATTTTATCATGCTACCTTTTTCTTGCAAACTGCCTTGAGGTTTTCTTTTTACAATCAAGCGGCATATAATTTTTATGAAATGACAAACTACTGTATCCACCATCGTTGCTTTTGTATTCAGGCTGTAATATGGATTAGAATCCCAAAATCCTTCCCATACATGTTCTGTGTGGGGAAGGGCCATAGCTCAGTGCTAGACCATCTGCCTTGCATGCTAAAGGTCCCATGTTTTAATTCCCAGTATTTCCAAGTAACACTGTGGGAGGCCCCACTAGAAACCCCCAAAAGCCGCTGCCTGTCAGTGCAGACAACACTGAGCTAAGTGGATTGATGGCCTGCCTTGCTGTAAGGCAGCTTTCTGTGTTCTTATGAAACGGTGGTACAAATTCCTCACTACTTTTGGCTATATCAAGTGGTTATAGACATCCGTTCCATACTTTAGAATAAATCCCATGAAGCTCAGCAAGGTACTTTTGAGTAGGCATTTATCAGAACTGCACTGTAAAAGCTTGTTTGGGATAACTAGTCTGAGTTAAAGTATCTTCAGTGCATGTTTTCTGAGGAAGCAAGACCTTGTCTTCTTCTACCCCCACCCCCCATGGGTCTAATTAATAAAAGGTTTTGCAGATTTCCTGTCCTCATAGCTCCTTTGGTTGCAGAGGGAATTCACTGGGGTCCACTCCTGGGCTTTGCCAAGGAACAGGAGATAGATGATGGTGCAGCTTCTGTTAATATTTCTAGAGGGGTATATCAGGTGTGGTTTTCAAGCAGCATTTGGCATTTGTATGCTCTACTGCTTGGACCTGTGATCACTTTTTCTGGGCTCTTTGTACTCAAAGTATCCCCCACAAAAAAGAAAGATGCTTGTATTTGTTCCATCTTTCTGTCTCTTTTGCTCCGCCATCACTTTAATGAACTGTGGTTGCCAGGGTGAGCCAGCAGAAATGAGAACTCTTTGCCATCCAGTTGTCATCTCAAATCTAGCAAAACAACATCACACAAGCCATGCAGTGCCTCTATGTCAGAGGGCTGGAGAGGTGGAGGCTTTTTTGCTGGAGGAGGAAAATTTTGCTGGATCCACATCCATCCCTTAACTTGTTGTCATACCTGGAGGCCCTGCCTGTAGTAATTATTCAGCTCATCCCCACACCCCTTTTTCAGCAATGCTAGCTTCTGAGGCTGATGGACTGTGCTGGGTGAAATGAATTTCTGTATGATTGCTCAAAAAGCAAGACACCCAATATATCCTGGCCATTGTATGATAACTGTCAGACAGGAAAATCTTTGCCAAATGAAACAAATCCAGCATTGACGGTTTTTAGAACTAAAACTGTCTGTAGACCCAAGTTGCACACCAGGCAAGAATTGTCTTTTGACACACACTTTCTTGAGCTGTTTGTTTTAAGCATTTGTAGCCCATTTCAATAATAATAATTAATAATAATTAATAATAATAATAATAATAATAATAATAATAATAATAATAATAATAACAACAACAACAACAACAACCAGCGTCTTTGATTTCTTATTACAGGTAGGTAGCCGTGTTGGTCTGCCATAGTAAAAAAAAATAAAAATCCTTCCAGTAGCACCTTAGAGACCAACTAAGTTTGTTATTGGTATGAGCTTTCGTGTGCATGCACATGGAAGCTCATACCAATAACAAACTTAGCTGGTCTCTAAGGTGCTACTGGATGGAATTTTTAAATTTTGATTTCTTATTCAGCATAAGGTCCTTCAGCATAAGGTCCCAGGGCAGGAGACAGCTAAATAAAAATAAAATATTAAAAACAGTTTAGAACATGGCTTATGGCTTAGATGCGCTGTCTGGTGCATGATTTATCCTTGTCATATAAGGTGCCTACACTTGTGCCAGTGGATCTCAGCAACCCCTGTGAAGAGGAAACTTTTTTTCTGTGTCTCATCATGCACAAGTTGCGCTGGCAGCCTCCCTCTTGGTTACCTATAGGATCTCTTGTCTTCTAGATGGCTTAATGTCAAGGCCATCATCTGCCCCTGCCTCTCTGTCTGGCAGAAAAACAAGCCCATGCATACACACCGTATCTTGCATAGGTGCTGATTCAAACATTCTGCAGGTGTTTGTGTGCTTGAGTGCTTTAAACGTGAAGGTGAGCTGTCTGTGCTGTACTATTTTTGTTTTTCAGCTGTTGAGTGGAGAGGCTATTACAGGCATGTACACTCTCTTTGCTCAGTCCCTAAAATCCGGCCCTAAAGCAATTTGTTTTGCTTCCAGTGAAGTCATTAAGCTTGTGGAATGACTTCTGCTTGCACAACAGACCTTTCATTCTCCCCACTCGCCTAAATATTCTCTGGAGGGTTGGGGTGAATCCAGGTGTGGGGAAACTTTGGCTCTCCAGATGTTGCTGAACTACAGCTCCCTTCCGCCCAAGATAGCTAACAGCCAAGAATGATGAGAGTTGTAGCTGAGCAGCATCTGCAGGACCAAAGGTTCTCCACACCTAACTTAGCCAGTAAGACAACTATTTATTGCTAGCTCCAAAGTGTCACACCCATTCTAAAATTCATTGCTACTGTTATAATAATTTTAAGGTCACATATATATATATATATATATATATATATATATATATATATATATATATAAAAATGTTCATAACAGTATATATAAACCACATGTCTGAAACCCCGTAGAAAAGGTCCTGAACAAATTGACCTCAAATATTTCTCTGCAAGGTCAAAGTGGGAAACCTCCCCATTGTCTCTTTCCTCACAGGTCCTGTCCTCACAAATCCTGTCTTAAGGGCACATTCAAGATGTGAACAGGCTTGTGACCTGTAGCCTAGATTCAGGAATTGAGTAGTTATAATAACAAAAGAGTGGCCGAAACCCAGATAATGCCATCAGGTAACTTGCCAGACAGGAGATAAACAATGCAGTCAGATTTCTCTTGTAAGACGCCTTTTCTGTGATGTAAATATGATGTTTCTGGGGGTGGTCTTGGACTCCAGGGCAAGTAATTTAAAATAAGGGCGAGCACACCTTTGTTCTGGGTCCTCCTCCTATCTCCTGTGTGTGGGGGAGCACCCTGTTGCAACAGTTCTTTATTTTATCAGGCTTACTAGTTGCTTTGCTTCTCAGTATTCTCTGATTGGTCGCTGTTATTTTATCCTACTAATAGAGAACCTACAAAAGGACTCTATATGGGCTCTTGGGTACCCCATAAGGGAAAAGGAGCAGGTTTTTTTTCTTATAACACTATGTTTGTTCTTAAATTATCTTGTTCTCAGTGCTACTAGAAAAACAAAGTGTATTCTTGTTGCTGTGAGCTGATTGGAGTAGAAGGGTTGGGTGTAATGCAATAACTCTTTGCAAAAAGTGAATTGGTTTTTACTGATACTTTTGTGCGATGAACCTGGAATCTTTTGGTGAAGGGGTGGTTAAGGAATATATGATAAAACATATAAAAAATCCAGAAGGCATAAGCTTGATGGAGAACCGTCACAAAATTGGCTCTTTTTATGATTAGAGAATTAATAGTTCTAGCTCTTGTCATTCAGAGCCTGGGATGTGGTTTGGAAAGTTTTTCAGCTTGAAAAATTTCCACTGCTTCATTTTTGCATTGGGACCCCCCCCCCCCCCCCGGTTTCATAAGCTCATCAATAACAATGGATGGAGGCCAATTGCAGATACGATGTAAGACCGGCTTGGCAGTATCAAAACTGTATTCCCCCCCTCCCAGGTTGATGATTCCTGGCAAGTATATGACTCAGCACACAATGTGCAGTTCTTGGGAAAATTAAAATTTATTAGTCTGCTAAAACTCTGTATTACATCTTCTTTTCTTAACACCTTTGCATCATTTAAGTAATATCTTCCAATTTTTACAAGTGTTCCAATAAAAACAATATTCATCGTGTAACATTAAGCATTGTTTACTTAAGAACCTGAGAAGGGTCCTCCTGGATCAGGCCAAAGGGGGCCCATCTAGCTTAGCATCCTGTTCTCATGGTAGCCAACCAGATGTCCCAGCAGCAAACCTCAAGTTGTGTTTCTCATCATCTGGTATTCATAGATACGCTGCCCCTGGGCATGGAGGTTCTGCTTTCACAGAAGACTTCCATATGGAGAGATGTGCTGGATTGGACCAGAGCTCCATCTAGTCCAACATTCTGTTCTCACAGTGGCCAGCTAGATGCCCCAATGCAAAACCAGAAAGCAGGACCTGAGCACAAGCACTCTTCCTTCCTATGGTTTCCAGCAACTAGTGTTGAGAAGCATTACTGACCATGGAGGCAAGCACTGCTAGCCATTGTTGGTAGCCTCCTCCTCCTCCTCCATCATCATGAATTTGTCTAATCTTCTTTTAAAGCCATCCAGTTTGGTGCCATTACTGTGGGAGCGACTTCTACAGTTTAAATATGTGCTGTATACTACGGTATTTCCTCTAAAAACATTTCAGATCGCATACTTCTATATGGGGGGGTGGAGAGAAAAATCAACAAGAGTGATTTTTTTTTAGCTTTGTTTATCAAAAACAAGTCAAATAAACATGCTAAATTAGATCACTCTTTAGGACCAGAATAGGGAAATCTGTGGCCCTCCAGATGTTCAACTCCCATCAGCCCCCATCAGCATGGCTAAAGGTCAAGGATGATGGGAGTTGTCATCCAACAACATCTGGAGGGCCATAGCCTCTCTGCCCCTCTGGGGCATGAGGAAAAAAAAATGACGTAAATTACCTTGTGCAGATTTTGTTTTTGTTAGAAAAACTGGCATTGCTTCTCAAAGCTCAATTAATTGGTTCCGTTGGTGGATCAGACCTTGAAGTATTGTGTGTGAATGTGAGCAAGTTGTGCTACAAAGGGATATTTGTTGAGTGTCTCAAGTGGGTAGGTTGTTAAGCAGAGCTGACATCAAACAGAATGTAGGTAAGGGTCAAGCAAGAATTTCTGAAAGACCAAGGAAGAGCTATTGAGTTCATAGAGCAAACATCAGAGCAAGCAACCAACCCAGCCATTTTTCAGTAGTATATAGGGGATGTTTGATCAGGATATGGGATTTATTGCTTCAATCAATATAATGGGACCATCATATCTGCTTAGTTTCTTGAGGAGGAGAGAGAGAGAACCCATTGAGTGGGTTATTTATTCATTTTCATTAAAAGCATTTCCAAAATACTTAATATGTAAATACATAAGTGGTATACAAGAAGTTATGGTTATATCGAACCATAGTCCTGCTCTGAGTGGGCCCATTGAAATCATTGGGCCTAAGTTTGCCATGCCCATAAATTTTAATGGGTGTCCTTAGCAGGAGTACTTGTTGGCATCCTTCTGTCTCAAGGGACAATGGAGTGCACCTCTGGAGGTGAAGTTGGACTGCTGCATTAACAGCACTGAAGTGGCCTCCCCTGTGTGCAAGCCTGGGCTGTGGGTATGGAGGTCCTGGGCTGCTCAAAAGACAAGACACTTGGCTTCACTGATTTGGCCCAAAGGAAAGCAGAGCAATACGTTTGGCACTAGCTTGACTGAAGGACGTGTGTGTACAAGGCGCCATCCAACTATCTTAGGGATGACCCCCCCCAGCCCCGCCGATTGTAATCTTGTGAAGAGGGACAGTTTTGTTTCAATCAATTGTATGCAAACCTGTCCAGGAACCTTTTTGACTGAAGAGGGGGTTGCAAATATCTCCAAAGATATTATTTTTTAAATAAAGCATTATATTGTAGACAATAGGATAGAATGACAGAATTGAAGAGTTGGAAGGAACCCCACGGGTCATCTAGGCCAAGCTCCTGCAGTGCAGGAACAGAGTCTTGATATTTGCTTGGTTGCGGTGTCTCTGTGCGATGCCCACACCAGTTTATCCAGATGTGGCTGTGGGCCCCAGGAAGGTTGGCGACTCCAGAGTGGACTGCTTCTGGTTACCCTCATGTGAACCTTTGTCTCTTGAGTCCCAGCAGAGGAGCCTACTGCCAGGTGAGAGTGGCCACGGCCAGGAAATAATATTTTGATTCCCATCTACTTTGCATTTCCTTCCGCTTGCTGAGCTCACGGAAATTAGAAAGAAAACGAACAGTGCTTCTTGCACAGAGGCCCAAGTGACTTTATCCTTAGTGCCTATTCCTTTGCACGCATTTGCGTCCACACACACAAAGCCCCCACCACAAAACTTTGTGATTTATACATGTGCACTGCACTCTGTCTTCTGCTTCTCAATGTGGTTTTGCAGATACCAGGTGAAAGTTTTGCATAAAGTCACAAGGCAGGTTACCATATATCAGTGGCTCTACGCTTGGAACAAAATCGGCTGGTTAATGTGTTCCGCAACATTTCTCTGCATTGGGAACAACCGGTTTTCCTGCTTATTGGAAGAGGACATAAAAAACCCAAAACCACAACCTCTGATTCTTTGGGTTGAATCCCACAAGATTACACTTGCAGTAGACCCGTTAAAATGAATGTGCCAGAGTTAATTCCAGCCCCAAATATCTGAAAGACTGCCTCCTTCCCTGTAAGACCCTCCTGGGTGATGAGATCGGCAAAAAGGGCCTTCTTGGTAGTTCCTCCACCCGCAGAGGCTCTGTGGGTGCCACCTCGGCAGAGGGAACTTTCTGCGGTGGCACCTAAGATATGGAACTCTCTCGCCCCAGAGGTGTGCCTAGGACCTCCTTTATACAGCTTCCTCTGTACCTTGGCCTTTGATACCTGTTGTGTCTGTTTTTAGGATCCACCTTGTTTTTATGATTGCAAGTTGTTTTAAATTGTTTTTGATACTATGGTATAATGTTGTAACCCTCATAGACAATTACAGGATATTTTTAAGGAGGATAACAAAAAAGGCTTCTCATATTCCGTTTCCAACTTCCAAAAGGAAGTGATAGAAGAAAATACAAAATTATTTAAAAAGGTATATAATATTCTTTTGGAGTGGGAGACCAAAGATGAAGAAGTAAAATCAGTAATGATTAAATGGGCGCAAGATGTAGGACATAATATACAATTTCAGGACTGGATAAAATTGTGGAAAGTAAATTTGAAATTTACAGATTGCATATTATTGAGAGAGAACTATATGAAAATGATGTACAGATTATATGTATCACTGGTTAAATTGGCACAAATGTATAAAAATGAAAAGAAAGGGTGTTGGAGATGTGAAACAGAAGGTACGTTTTATCATATGTGGTGAGATTGTAAAAAGGTAAAACCCTACTGGGAAATGATATATAATGAATTGAAGAAAATGTTGAAAATAACTTTTGTAAAAAAGAAACAACAGAAGCCTTTCCGTTACGTATTTTAGGTCAAGACATACCAAAGGAAATGAGGACTTTATTTATGTATGCCACTACAGCAGCAATAATGTTGACTGCACAAAATTGGAAGACTGGAGAAATACCAACTAAAGAACAATGGCAAGAGAAGTTGATGAACTATGTGGAACTGGGAAAAATGACAGATAGACTAAGAGAAAAAGACAACAGAGACTTTGAAAAAGATTGGGAACCATTCATACTATATTTGCAGAGACAAAGAAAGTCAATAGACTTGATGGCAAGATTTAAATAAACATTCACATTATTAGCATAAGAAAATGTTTAGAAGATAGTGAAATATGATGGTGCATTTACTGTTACTTTTATGTTTTTAGGCTTGATGTTGTGTTATTAATAACTTTCTGTTAAGAGATAACAAAGTGGGTGAAAATAGAAACAAACCAGAAGTGGAAGTTGAGGGAAGCCTTGGAGGGGAAGGAGGGTGGAATATATAGTACATGTTAAGAATTTGAGATGTATGTAATGAATGAAAAAGAAAAATGAATAAAAATATAATAATGATGATGAGGAGGATGCTGTTGTAACCCACCCTAGAACCTTACAGTGAAGGCCCCCTCTATACTGTATATTTAAAGTGTTAGTTGCTCTAGCCACTTTTGCCTCTATCCCACCCACCTCTGGCATGTAGCCCCCCCAAAAGTTGATATAAAAGGAATGCTGCCCTTGGACTGAAAAATCTGCCTCTCCATCTGCTTCTTTTGTGCAGTTCCATTGACTGCATGTATCTTTGTTGGAACTAAATGTACGATGATTTCAACCCTATCCTTTTGTTGTAATGTAACCCTTGCCACCTCGTAGTCAGTTTGGAAATGTGCTGTTCTTTGTTGGTAACCTCTGTGTTTTTGTGTCCTCCTTCCCCCCCTTCCAGGTGAACCATGATTCCGGTCACAGAATTGCGCTACTTTGCCGATACCCAGCCGGCGTACCGCATCCTAAAGCCATGGTGGGACGTTTTTACAGACTATATCTCCATTGTGATGCTGATGATTGCGGTATTTGGTGGGACGCTGCAAGTCACCCAGGACAAAATGATTTGCTTGCCTTGCAAATGGGTCACCAAAGACGCTTGCAACGATTCCTCCAGGGACTGGCCAACTGCAAGCCTGGACACAAGTTATTTTAACTCCTCTTTAGTGGCAGCCATGGAGCCAGGGCCGACAGGGATTAAATACGAACTTGACAGGCACCAGTACAATTACGTAGATGCTGTGTGCTATGAAAACTGCCTTCACTGGTTTGCCAAGTATTTCCCTTACTTGGTGCTAATGCATACACTGATCTTCTTGGCTTGCAGTAACTTCTGGTTCAAGTTCCCACGGACCAGCTCTAAGCTGGAGCATTTTGTCTCCATCCTACTCAAGTGTTTTGACTCTCCATGGACCACAAGGGCCCTCTCTGAGACAGTGGTGGAGGAGAGTGACCCCAAGCCCACCTTCGGGAAGATGAATGGCTCCATGGACAAGAAGTCTTCCACAGTTAGTGAGGATGTGGAAGCCACAGCCCCAATGCTACAGCGGACAAAATCTCGGATTGAGCAAGGAATTGTGGACCGGACAGAGAATGGTGTCCTGGACAAGAAGGAAGGTGAGCAAGCCAAGGCACTCTTTGAGAAGGTCAAGAAGTTCCGGACACATGTGGAGGAAGGAGACATTGTCTACCGCCTCTACATGAGGCAAACCATCATCAAGGTGATCAAGTTCATCCTCATAATTTGCTACACTGTCTATTATGTCAGCAACATCGCCTTTGATGTGGACTGTAAGGTGGACATTGAGAGCCTGACAGGCTACCGCATGTACCGTTGTGCTCATCCTCTTGCCACCCTCTTCAAAATCCTGGCGTCTTTCTACATCAGCCTGGTGATCTTCTATGGCTTGATCTGCATGTACACCCTCTGGTGGATGCTCCGGCGGTCCCTCAAGAAGTACTCCTTTGAGTCCATCCGGGAGGAGAGCAGCTACAGTGACATCCCTGATGTAAAAAATGACTTTGCCTTCATGCTACACCTCATTGACCAGTATGACCCCCTTTACTCCAAACGCTTTGCTGTCTTCCTCTCCGAAGTGAGTGAGAACAAACTCCGGCAACTGAACCTCAATAATGAATGGACCTTGGAGAAGCTGCGCCAGAGGATCACCAAAAACTCTCAGGAGAAGCTGGAGTTGCACCTCTTCATGCTCAGTGGCATCCCAGACACTGTCTTTGACCTCCTTGAACTGGAGGTCCTGAAGCTAGAGCTCATCCCTGATGTCACCATCCCACCAAGCATTGCTCAGCTCACCAGCCTCAAGGAACTGTGGCTGTACCATACAGCGGCCAAGATAGAGGCCCCGGCCCTTGCCTTCTTGAGGGAGAACTTGAAATCCTTGCACATCAAGTTCACGGACATCAAGGAGATCCCTCTTTGGATTTACAGCTTGAAGACTCTTGAAGAACTCCACCTGACCGGGAACTTAAGTGCTGAGAACAACCGGTACATTGTAATTGATGGCTTGAGGGAGTTGAAGAGGCTCAAGGTCCTGAGGCTGAAGAGCAACCTGACAAAGCTTCCCCAGGTGGTGACAGATGTCGGGGTGCACCTCCAGAAGCTCTCCATCAACAACGAGGGCACCAAGCTCATCGTCCTCAATAGCCTCAAGAAGATGGTTAACCTAACAGAGCTGGAGCTGATCCGCTGCGACTTGGAGCGCATCCCCCACTCCATCTTCAGCCTCCAGAACCTCCAGGAGATCGACCTCAAGGACAACAACCTCAAAACCGTTGAGGAAATCATTAGCTTCCAGCACTTGCACCGCCTCACTTGCCTTAAGCTGTGGTACAACCACATTGCCTACATCCCCATGCAGATCGGCAACCTCACCAACCTGGAGCGCCTTTACCTGAACCGCAACAAGATTGAGAAGATCCCCACCCAGCTCTTCTACTGCCGGAAGCTTCGGTATTTAGATCTCAGCCACAACCTCTTGACTTCGATACCAGCAGACATCAGGCTGTTGCAAAATCTGCAGAACCTGGCTGTCACAGCCAACAGGGTAAGAAAAGGGGATTGAATGTGGTGGTGGTGGGGCACAGAAGCCATCTGGGCTGGGAGTGGTTTCCCATATCTTTGGTACAAGGCAGGCCCTACCATTAGGCAAGGTGAGGCGACTACTTCAGGTGGCAGATGATGTAGGGCGGTGGCAGTGGTGATGGCAGCCTCCTGGCTTTTCCTCCCTACTGAAGGGCAGAGCTGTGTTAGCTACATGGAGTAAGTTTGCTTCTCTAAACTAGGCTACAACAGGTGGGTTATGGCAGAGTCATTGCTGCCATGTTAGATTTTAGTTAAGATTGACTAGACCAAAGGAGCACTGCATGCATGGATTGGGCTAGGGCGCATTCTTCTGATGGTTGTTCTGAACAAGCTGCCAACTAGGGAGGACTGCCTTGAACTTATATAGGGATTTCAAACACACCACACCAAGGGTCAAAAAACTTCAAAACATCTACATTCTACATACATCAAGAAAGGTTACGGGTTATTATGGGATGTAAATATACATTGCTCCGTACTGATATCAACTTCCCAAGTTTCCCAAGCCGTTTGGCCTCAACTATCATACTTTTAAAATTTTACTTGTTTGTTTGCTTCCTTGCTTTATTAAATTTGTATACTGTTGTAAACAAAAATTGCCCTTTCCCCTTATGGGGTATCCAAGAGCCCATATAGAGTCCTTACATAGGTTCCCTATAAGGTAGGGGAGAATAACAGAGGCCAACCAGAGAATATTGAGAAGCAAAGCAGCTAGTAAACTTGATCTTTATTGATCTGTTGCAACAGGGTGCTCCCCTCACCCGCAGGAGAGAGGAGGAACCCAGAAAAATGGCGCGCAAGGCCTTATAAAGACTTTTGAAATTGCCACCCTGTAGATCAAGACCAACCCCAGAAACATCATACATACATCACAGAAGGGGTGTAACCTAAGACCACCCCTCAGATACATCACACCTACATCACAGAAAAAGCGGTCTAAACAGAAATTTGAATGTTGTTTTTCTCCTGTGGTTTATCTCCTGTCTGGCAGGTTACTTGATTGGATTGCCTGGGGAGCCTGGCCATTCTTTTGTAATGATAAATACTTAGTTCCTGGGCCAGGTCACAGGCTCACACCCTATTCAAACACAGACATACCCTTAAGACAGGATTTGTGAAGGAAGAGACAATGGGGAGGCTTTTCCATTTTCCATTGACCTTGCAGAGAAAACATTTGGTCAGTTTGGGACAGTTTGGGAATCAAAATGGTTCCAGGTCGGTCTTCCTGTGCTGATCTATGTATGTGCTTGGTTGGTACACTTATGAACATTTAACATATATCTAAGACCTCAAAATGCCTATCACAATACCACCCTATACCTGTAGATCTCTGGGCGGTTCACAACATAAAATTACAGTATAAAAAACACAAAACACATAATAAAAATAAGAACAGAAACAAACCAATTCGCTCCCCCTTCCACAGCACATTTAAATGGGCATCTAATGACAATCAGCCAAAGAGGTTAAAGAACCCTTTTTGTCTGGTGCCTAAATGAAGGTGCCAGCGAACCTCCCTGGGGAGAGCATTCCACAAACGCAGAGCAACTACAGAAAAGGCCCATTCTTGTGGTGCCACTCTCCAGACCTCTCCAGGAGCTTCAAGGAGATGCTGAATTTACACCCTAGTGTTAACATTAAGAAAACATCCTGGCTGGCCATTTGTGCCACTTTTAGGATCAGAAAAGATTACATGTTTATATCTTGGAAAGGAAAGCATGAGGGTTGCAAAATGCAGGCACACAGGAATTATTCATTTGACGCATTCTGTCTAAAAGTTAAATGCAATTGAATCATTGAAACAAAAGCAAAATCTGTATCTAATGTGTAATCAAATTTCTACATCAACATCAATGGACAGGGCACATTTTTTGGTCCTGTCTCCTCTGTCATCTTCTGCACCATCACCCCAACCACGTCGACATGAAACTTTCCTGACTGAATCGGCTATTGACGACTTGATTTCTTCCGTAATTGTTGCAGTAGGAAAGACCTGTTTTTTGTTCTTTTGATTGACTGTTCCGCACACAGGCACTGTGTACCCTTTGGGTGTGGACTTGCTTGTGGAGCTTAAAATACAAAGTGGAGGAATGCTACTTACAGGGGCGTGCAACATGACCATTCATTCTTGGAGTATTTGCCTAGCACTGAGCCATTATTATCAGTATTTGCCTAGCACTCAACCATTGTTTTCACAGTATTTGCCTATCACTGCAGAAGCCAAATGCTGTGCTTTGATAAACCTGCTGGGCCCCGGCTTACCCTAAATAGTGTATGATTTATCAGAGCAGCTCTGCTGCTAGGCTGCTGTGCTTCTTTTCCCCAAAAGGCACACAGGATGTTACCTTATATTGACTCAGACCACTGGTTCAGCTAACGATTGGAGCATGGATGGCGTTTAACAGATTGGGGTTGAATCATGACAAGGCAGATGTACTGTTTTGGGGGGACATGGGCTGGCCGGCCGTGGGGGACTCCTTGGTCCTGAATGGGGTAACTGTGCCCCTGAAGGACCAGGTGCGCAGCCTGGGAGTCATTTTGTCACAGCTGTCCATAGAGGCACAGCTCCATCTGGTACGCCCACTGAGGCCCTACCTGTCCACGAACTGTCTCACCAGAGTGGTTTATGCTCTGGTTATCTCTTGCTTAGACTACTGCAATGCACTCTACATGAGGGCTACCTTTGAAGGTGACCCAGAAACTATACCAATTCCAGAATGTGTCTTCCAGTATGTTTCTGAGCGCAATTCAAAGTGTTGGTGCTTTGGTCCTTGGTCCAGCATACCTGAAGGACTGCCTCCACTCTCATTGCTCAAACTGGACACAGGGCCTTATCAGCAGTGGCACCCTCCCATCAGATGTCAAGGAGATTACACAACTTTTAGAAGGAAGCCCTGTATCAGGAAGTTTTATATGCTTGATGTTTTACTATGTTTTTAGATGTATTGTAAGCCGCCCAGAGTGGCTGGGGAAACCCAGCTAGATGGGCAAGGTATTATTACTACTACTACTACTACCACTACTACCGTATTGTCTATACTCTCATGTAGAAGCTCTCTAAGCTTTTCAGAAAAGGGTGTTGTTTTTACCAGCATGACCCTTTCCCTAAAAAAATAAGTAAGATTCTAGTTCTCATAGTTCTGAATATAAAGGGCTGAATTAAATAGGAATGCCAGAAGTTGCCTGAGTCACATCCTTGGTCCATCTAGCTCAGTATTGTCAATAGTGATTGGTAGCAGCTCTTCAGGGTTTCAGGCAGGGAACCTTCCCAGCCTTACCTAGACATGCCTTTGGGGATTGAACCTGGGACCATTCTACGTGCAAAACAGGTGTTCTGCCACTGAGCTACAGCACAAGAAGACAGATTCCCTGCTCCAAGGATCTCTCACTGCATCTCTTAAGGGACAGAGAACCAACTCAGCCTTTCCACCACTTGGTAATACTTAGCAATTTGGCTTCCCTTAACGCTGCACATACCATTTGGTGGCAAACAGTTTCCAGTTTCAGTAATGTGTAAAGGTCTGCCGCATTTTTTCTTTTGCATCTTTGCCTTGCAAGGGATCTAGGCGTTCCGAGACGGATCCCAATAACTGCTGGGCTTTTTCCTTTCGTTCTATTTTCAGAGTTGGAGAGCATCAATTACTCCTTTCATTCCAGTATACTTTTGGTGCAACCTGAGAGCTTTCTGCACTTGGCATAAACTCACTTATTTAGTCTGCAAAGAGCTTCCTGAATCACTAAATTAAGACTTCCATCATGCAGGCAGGACTGTTACCATCTGCATCTGCAACCTTTTTCTTTCTCTCCCTCCCCAAGCTGCTCTTTTTTCTAATTTTTTAAGCATCCACTCTCTGAAGACAAAGCCAGCTCGCTGGTGGGTTTTTTGTTCTGTTCTGTTTTGTTTCTGCATATATTAGGTTTGAACAAAGGCATTGGTATTACTGCTGTGTTGAGCCCCCTCCTCACCAAATGGGTCAACATGGCTGGCTGCATGCTTAATTAAGCATTGACTTCTCTCCCTTCCTTGCCTCCCAAACCTTTGCTCTGAAGGTTGCCTTGAAGAGAAATATGGTTGGCCACTATGAGAACAGGATCTTGGACTAGATGGACCATTGGCCTGATCCACCTGACTCTTCTTATGTTCTTAGTCTGTTGTACTAGTGTAGAAGGAAGTCTAGAAGCAGTTTGCTTGCCCACCTCTCTTTAAGCTGTCTCCTCACTAAAGCCTCATCTGCACTATACATTTAAAGTGGTATTTTCCCCAAGCCTACCTGGGGATGCTGCCAGGGACTGGACCTAGGAGCTTTTGCCTGAAAAGCAAGTGCTCTACTACAAGTGCCTTTCCCCTAAAAAGTCCTCATACTTTGAATAAACACTTGAATTACATAGGAAGCTACTTCATACCGAGGACATTCTACATGCAAAGCAAATGCTCTACCATTGAGCTCCTTCCCTCTCCTTAATAGCACAAAAACCTATGTTTCAATGTATGCCGTTGATTCCCTCCTGTGAAATACTGACAGTGTGGAAACATCCCTCATCCTCAGTAGCTAGCTTATAAGAAGCCAAGAAGCAGGGCTGGGTCCCATCACCTGTTATGGCTTCTTGGTTTTTGTTTTCTTGGAAATAATGTGTTGATCTCATTAGCTCTATGACAACAAAGGATGCAAGTTGGAGAGCCATGGCTACGGTGGATAACAAGTTCCCCTGCTTCTCCACCCTGAACAAGATGCTTCCTGTTTTCTAGTGTGGGTTTGTTTTCTTAGGAACATAGTTTATTAATAGAGAGTGATTTCTCTAGGGCAGATCTTAGTTAGCCACAGCAGTGTCATGGCAGGATCTCCCAGAAGATATTTCTGTGGTCCAAGAGTTAAAGAACTGTTTGAATCAAGAGCATATTTGCCTGCAGAGGAAGACTTGCTTGGCTGAACATCAGAGCTTTTCTGGATCAGTACAGCTGACCCCTCCTCTCCTCCATGACTAACCAGATCTCAAGTGAATTTTAGACCTTCGTTTTCAGCAGTCATCGTTTTCATGCATTATAAATGCTCCATTGCTGTTTTATAATGGTTACTCGAAGCATCCGAGCAAAAATTCACTTAACGCCCTGCGTAATGTGGGATCTGGTGAAATCTCTGCAGTTGTGACAAAGTCGTTCACACTTAATTTTTTTAAAAAAATAAAATCTATACACTGCTTGATTGTAAAGAAACCTCAAAGCAGTTTACAAAAAAAGATAAAACAATAAAATTGTTGGGTAAAAAAAAACCAACCCACCAAAATTTGTTAACACCTTCAATAAATTAAAATCAGCAATAAACTAAAAATGGATAAATCATGCAACAGCATTCTAGCTACCCGGGTATGTTTTGTTTATGGGAATGTAAGGACACCAACCATCCGATTGCAGGATATTGCTTCGTAAGCTGTAAATGCTTACCCTAAAAACATGCTGGTTTTTGGATAGAACAAACTATGTCCATTGATAGTAGTTTTAATCACAATAAAGTCAACTTTTGCAAGTGTCAGTCGAATGGCCAAGCTGGCATTTTGCCAACGGGGAGGTCACTGTGGGGACTGACTGGCAGGAGATGGAACCTCAGATCATTACTGATGCATAGGGCAAAGGTATTATGTATTCAGTGCCTGCCCATCAGAGAGAAGCTGTCCTAGTCACTCAGAACAACTGCTTGCATGGTCACCTTCTGCCGAACTGCCAGGTCTGCCTCCAGAAAGTGGTTCCTGAGTGTTGGAGCATAAGGCTCAAGCCTTTCTGAAGTCCAGTTACAAGTCATAATGCAGCATCACAATACGCCCAAGAAAACAAAAAGCTGTACCCAGTTTATTCATTATACAAGTTAAGGATTAAAAGCACCCATTATTTGGGGTTTTCTTATAAATCCCATGACTGCTTGTGCAGGCTTTGCAGCTCCCGGTTTGGGAAATGCTTCTGCAGAAGCATGGCAATCCTGCCACTGCGGTGTACCTACTCTTAGCCCTACAGCGCACCAGGATAAACTGAAACAACTCACATATGGGGAGCACAGCGACAGAGTGTTAGGAGACATCTGTACCAAGCAAGTGTCTGCCACTAGATTATGGGCTCTAAAGTGTCTTGCGCCTTCCTGATAGTTACTTATTCATCGCATTTATATCTCACATTTCCTTCTCTCGGGATCTCGAGGTGGCAAGCATAGTTCTCCCCATTTTATCTTCCAAACAACCCTGTGAGGTAGTCCAGGGAAAGCATTGGAAGCCCCACACCCCACCGCAAAAAAATCCCATGGGTTCAGTTTGGATGGCCAAAATAATCCAGGCCCCCAAACAGGACATCTTTGTTAAAAGCATTGCTATGTGTTGCGACCCATAGAACCAGTTGTAGAGTTGGAAAGGATCTTAAGGGATCATCTAGTCCAACCCCCTGAAGTGCAGGAATCTTTTGCCCAAGTATTTCAAACAGCAGTATTTGCACACTTATTCAAGCGAAGAATAAGCCAATGGGCAGTTATATGTCCATATATGGCAATCTTCCATATATGGCAAAGGGTTGTTAGGTCCATATTTCTTCTGCTGGCTTATACTGGTTTAATCACGAGACATAGCAATTTCCTTTTCTTCCTTTCCCTCCTGCTTCCTCAACAGCTATAGCAATAGCTCCAGTATACATGCCATTCCACCCTTCTCTCAGGGTTGTCTTGCAAACACAGTCTTTACATTCCAAATGTCAATCACTCAGCCCTTTCCCCAATGACTGTACAGTGGTACCTCTGGATATGAACGGAATCCATTCTGGATCCCTGTTCGCATCCTGAAGTGAATGCAACCTGCGATTTGCCGCTTCTGCGCATGCGCGTGACATCATTTTGACTGACTGTGCATGCGCGAGCGGTGAAACCCGGAAGTAACGCGCTCGGTTACATCCGGGTCGCTGCGGAACGCAGCCCAAAAGCTCTCAACCTGAAGGTATTTAACCCGAGGTATGACTGTAGTTGTAAACGGATTTAGAAGCCACTAAGGCATTTATTTTGTTTGTTTATTTATTAGATTTTATATAACACCCTTCATCATAAGCTCTCAGGGCGGAATGCTTTCTATAAATTGATGATGATGATGATAACAACAACAACTACTACTACTACTACTTTTCTCCTTTTTCTCTCCCAGATTGAGAACCTCCCAGCAGAGCTCTTCCAGTGCAGGAAGCTTCGGACTTTGAACCTGGGCAACAACGTCCTTCAGTCGCTGCCTTCCCGAGTGGGTGAGCTGACGAAGCTGTCTCAGATTGAACTGCGGGGGAACCGCCTGGAGTGCCTGCCGGTGGAGCTGGGCGATTGCCCCTTGCTGAAGCGCAGCGGGCTGGTGGTGGAGGAGGACCTCCTTAACACTTTGCCACTGGAAGTCAAGGAACGGCTATGGAGGGCTGACAAGGAGCAAGCCTGAGAGTCTCCACAGAAGAGGAGGTGGGGAGAAGAGGAAGGAAACCCAACACCTCAGGCCAAAACAGCCAGGGGGCGCGGGTATGGGGAGCCCCTCAGGCAACCTTGTCCCCATGTTCCTTTACCCAAGAAAACCCGAGCCAAAACAGACTAGCCAAGGACACCCTGCCCAAAGACCGCCTTGAGGAGTTGGGAGAGGAGGTTGCTATTTTCCTTCGGAATTGTGGAGGTGGTGGTGGTCCAAGGTGAGGACTGTGGCTACAAACGAGAGTTTGTGGTTTGTACGGCATAGGAAGTTGAATGCGGCCGCTGTGACCGACCAGGAAACGGAACTCTAGAACTCTTGCACTGAGTTGTTGCGAGTGTCGGGAGGAGCTGGCTGGCATCCAAGCTGGTGGGGTGGGGTGGGGTGGGGGAGTGAATGAGTGGGACCCATTGATCCTGTCCAAACCGCCTGCTGCTATGGTATCTCTGTGAGGGCTGTCCAGGAACTGGGTGTTTTACCGTTGTACAATCAAGGATAGGAACTGTGTTTGGCCTTTGGCCACACATCGTGACACTAGCTTTTTCTTGCACACACTGATTTATTAACTGTTGAGTCATCAGTCTGGATGATTTCAGAGGAGCTAATAGGAAAGGACTTCTTAATTTCTCTGTTTCATGCTGACGTTGTTGGTCGTTTCTGTCTTCGGTCATTTTACCTCTTGATCACTACATGCAAAATTTTACTTTCCTTTTAAAACCTTCAATTAAAAATCCCCCTGCTGCCGCCATGTGGTGGCCTGATAGTAGGATGTTCCCACATCTGAATCTTTTCCTGCTTGAATCTGGCGTTACATCTGCCTCTGGGTGAGGTTGTGTTTCAAGAGTGGCAAGTGTGGCTTAAGTGGGGAGATATATATATGAGAATGTATTACTGGAATCTCGTGCCCGAAAGCTAAGGAGACAATCTGCAAAATTATTTTCAGTTGGCAAAACCACAGTACTGCTGTTTTCGACTACGTAGGGAAGGCAGGGCAGGCATACATTCGAATGTTCCTTTTCGCTCAAAACACTGGAATTCAAAACATGTCAATTCAAAGCATCCCTTTTTGATCACAAAGCATGGGCAGTGGGCATTAAAACACTAAAAAGCAGGAGTGGGGAACCTGTGCTCCCCCCCCAACAACTTTACTGAGCTCCCATCACTTCCCCTCCCCATCAGAATGACCAGTAATCAGGGATGATGCGAGTTGTAGTCAATGAAGATCTGGAACGTCACAGGTTCTCCATCCTTGATAAAAAGGAACAAGCCAGCTATCCTCTATACTCTTCAGCCTCCCCCTTGCCTAGTGCCTTCCAGATGTTTTGAGCTACAGCTCCCATCAGCCACAGCTAGCATGAGCTAATGGGAATTGCACTCCAAACATCTGGAAGCTCCCAGGTTGGGGAAGACTGATGTAGGTCCTTGTTCTCCCCTCCCTCCCTCAGGTGCTGCCAACATCTTCCATGAGATATAAAAAACAACTTCCATGAGATATAAACAACCAATTTCTTCTCCCCTCTCTCCTTACTATTTTTATAGCAGCTGGTCTGTGTTTTAATTTTTTATATTATTTTGCTAGCTCCCATGGAGATAGCATTGATACTTGCCTCTTTTATCCGAGTTGTCATTCCATGGGGCAAGAAGCCTGGTTCCCCTTCTCTGCAAACGTAGCGGAGTCTCTCTCTCTCTCCCCCCCCCCCCCGTTTTTCTACTTCCCTCTTCAGTGTTAAAGGAAGAGCATAAAATGCCTCCCAGGGTGGACTCTTCCCATCCACCCTCATTTTTATTGCAGAAGTCTTGCTCTGGGGAGCGAGGAACACGTATAGAAGAAAAGTAAAATTTGCACTACTGTTTAATACAGGCTTTGCCAAGATTACAACCTCCAGGTGTTTTGTTAAGGCTATCAGTTGTAGTTGTAGTTCAGCAACACCTGGAGCTCACCAGGTTGGCCAAGGCTTTCACAGAATCATGCAGTTGTAGGGTTGGAAAGGGACCCCAAGGGTCATCTAGTCCAACCCCTGCAATGCAGGAGTCACAGGTAAAGAATCTCCAACAGCTAGCCATCCAACCTCTGTTCAAACATCTCCAATGATACTTAAATTTTAATTATTGGGGTCTAATACAAGCATCTAAGCTGATTTAATATACCTATCTATTGGAAAGGTAAACCATTTAACAGCTAGTGATCTATTGCAAAACAGGTACTGCAAATCTTAACGTACCGTCATTTATTTCAGACAGTTGTTTTGCTTTTTACTGAGATGCCAGGATGGTGTTGGTTTCAGACAAATGTTCGTGTGTATGCACGTTCGAAAATCTCCCCTCCTTGGATGTTTCTGGCAGTGAAGAGAAAGAATAAAATATACTGCTAGCTTCCTGTCTGCGTCTGAAGTCATAGGAAAAAGACCTGCACGCAATTTAGCAATGCTGAGGACACACACAGAAAAATCAAAATCAAATAACCAAACCCAACCAATGTTAACCAGGTATTGTCAATGTCTAAATAAAGCTACATGGAAACCTTATGGAAGACTCTCTTTTTTTTATATGTTTGTTTAATACACACGCACACCAGCTGGAAGAATCCTACTGAATCAGGCCAAGAGGAGCCCATCCAGTCCAGCATCTTGTTCTCGCAGTGGCCAACCAGATGCCCTAAGCAGGACCTGAGCCCTGGCAGCAACACTCTCCCCACTTGTGATTCCCAGGAACTGGTATTCAGGGGCAATGCTGCCTCTGATGGTGGCATTGACAGCCTTATCCTATCAACATCCCCAGTGACTAATGTGTGGACTTTTCAAGAACAACTTTCTGGCTACAAAAACACCTGCAGCGTTATTATTTTATTATTGTTATTAAAGGGGATAAAGTTTCTAGCTCTCTGCCCAAAAGGTATCTGTCAAGGAATGCATATCTATATTGCAGTGTGCTATCAGTGTTCAAGCATGGTGTGAGCTTAGTCACTGCTGCCACGAACATGGTTGGTGAGAACAAGGGTTCCCAAACTTGCCTGTGAGCTTCATTCAGGTGGCTCATGCTGTGTCTATGAAGAATACCTACAATTTGAATTATAGATAGATTTGCCTAAGGCGACTGGCAAGCAGTGGCGTAGTGTGGGCTGTCAGCACCCGGGGCAAGGCAAGTAATTTGGCCCCCTAACCCGTGGATTTGCGCCCCCTTACCCGTGGATTTGCGCCCCCTTACCCGTGGATTTGCGCCCCCTTACCCGTGGATTTGCGCCCCCTTACCCTAACCCCCAGATGTTGCGCCCGGTGCAGCCGGCCCCCCCTGCACCCCTCACGCTACGCCACTGCTGGCAAGTGCAGTTAATAATATTTAATACACTGCAATACCTTTACAGGTAGGCAGAGCTTTCCAAACTCTACTTTGTGTTTGCACTGCTTTGCTTAGCCCTGTGTTAAAAAGGAGACCCAATTGCTGGCCTGTCAATCCACATTAAGGAGAATCAACTGACAATCAAAGAATCCCTGCACTGGGTTGTTTCCTCCATTTTATCACTATGATTTCCCCAAAATGCAGATAAGCACAGCCTTCTACCACATGTGAAAGTCAGATCCTATAGATTTAAATGAGGTTTCTTTGCTCTCTGCTGGCCAAGGCTATTATTGCCTCTCGTTCGGCTTAACCTTTAAAAGTATCTAGGCTGTGAAAGCTAAGCCTTCAGGATGATGCTAAGGCAGCATTTTACTGCTGCATTCAAAGCTTGGGCCCCAGCAGCTACTGTCCCACCATACACAATTGTGGCTTCCCCCAAGGAATTCTGGGAGCTATAGCTTATTAAGGTGCTGGGAGTTATTAAGAGATCTCCTAGTCTCCAGCCACAGCTACAATTCCTGGAGTTCCCTGGGAAGAACGATAGTTAGACTGCTCTGGGAATTTTAGCTCCCTCTGGGGAATAAGAGTTGTCATAGCTATTCTCAACACCCTTAACTACATCTCCCAGAATTCCTTTGGGGAAGCCATGACTGTTTAAAGGGATATTAAAGGTAAATGGACCCCTGACCATTAGGTCCAGTCGTGGCCCATTCTGGGGTTGCGGCGCTCATCTCGCTTTACTGGCCGAGGGAGCCGGTGTACAGCTTCTGGGTCATGTGGCCAGCATGACTAAGCTGCTTCTGGCGAACCAGAGCAGCGCACAGAAACGCCATTTACCTTCCCGCCAGAGCGGTACCTATTTATCTACTTGCACTTTGACGTGCTTTCGAACTGCTTGATCAGCAAGTCCTAGGCTCTGTGCATTAAATGTATGGTGTGAGAGTAGCCTTAAGATCAGGGGCCCAACAATCTCAGTATTGGCTATAGCAGAGAGAAGCCAACATAGGGCCCTGGCTGGGGATGACAGGAATTGGAGTCCAAAAAGATCTAGAGGGCATCACATTGGCTGGTCCTGGGTGACACTGTCAGCACTGTCCTGGAGATGTCAGGGGTTGAACCTGGACCTTCTGCATGCAAGGCAGAAGCTTTACAACCAAGCTGTGGTCCTCTCATTAAATGCAAAGTAAGATTCTTATCATCCTAGTTCTCAATAAAAGGCTGAATTAAACAGGAAGCTGCCTTATACTGAGTCAGACCATCCGAGTCCCTCTAAGTATTGTCAGCACTGGCTAATAACAGCTCTGCAGGGTTTTAGGCAGGGGACCTTCCTAGCCCTTCCTGGAGATGCCATTGGGGATTGAACTGGGAGCCAGTGGCGTAGCGTGGGTTGTCAGCACCCGGGGCAAGGCAAGTAATTTGTGCCCCCTAACCCGTGGATTTGCGCCCCCTAACCCTAACCCCCAGATGTTGCACCCGGTGCGGCCGGCCCCCCCTGCACCCCCCACTCTACGCCACTGCTGGGAGCACAAAACAGGTGCTTACCACTGAGTTGAAGGCTCAAAACCTGAAATCGCAGAATAGCAAACCTCTATTACAAGTGCAGAAAGAAGCAGCAGTAAACAAGTAGGCATTGGTTGGGGGTGGGAGAACCTTTTTACACTGGCTCTTCTTACATTACGGGGTCGTAGAATGCAGGAAAACAAGTTCTAGCAATCAGATCCTAGTAATCTGGTTGTCATTCTGCACCCTTTCCTGCTTGCAATTCTTTGGCAAAATACTATGAATTCTTCTTCTCGTTCTGGGAAGTAATATAATAGTTTTATCCAAAGAAGCCTCTCTTTTGGAGATTTATTAAGGGGAATGTTCCAAGAAAATTGGCAGGATTTGGGCTGTGCTGTTTGCAAAGCACTGCATGTTCCCCCGTCCTTGGTTTCTTCGCCCTTTGTTCGTCTTTTGAGGACAAGCGGCATTGGCGTGACTCACTGTTCTCCCCATTCCCCTGGGAGTAAATGCCATCAGAACTCCTAACAGCAAAAAAAAGAAAAGGGAAAAGAAGAGGGAAAATACACCCTCAGCTCTTTCGGAATGGTCTCTGGTGTCCTGAGAACTGACAGGTAAGATTCCAACCAGCACTTTTCTGGCTCAGGGTTCCTGGCTTGCCACATTTATTTAAATTTATATATATTTTAAATGTTGTAAACAGCCATCAGCAAGATTATAATACACAATAGCAAAGGAAAGGAATGAAGGAGGCCAGGTCTGGAGAAGGAATCATTGCATATTGGACACAGAAGATCAAACAGAAGAGTGTAAAAGTGAACTATTAGGCAAGAGTACCCTGTCTCCCAAACATGAGGAACTCGGGAGCAGTGACATGCAAATATGCCAATTTCATGCTCTGTCAATTTCTCATTTTGTCCCATTTTAAATTCAGTTCTCCACATTCCCACACCAGTTTGTGACTTTAAAAAAAGTCATGAAAATTCATCAGCATTTTAGTGCAAATTTTTCCTAATACACCTTCAGAAAGTGATTTCTCCTAATATATAGAATTTTGTTATGTAATTTTCAGTATTATAAGCATTGATATGTACACTTTAGCTTAATGTAATGCATTTTTGTAACACATTACTTAGGTGGATAACTTTGCTGCAAAATTCAGAGAAGGGTACATTTTAAAGGATGGCCAATTCTATGGGTCATCTACAGGTCCTAGGATTATTTGCAAGAAGCCATAACTGTTTAAAGTATTATAAATGTGCTTTATAAATTCATTATGTGGCCCATTTCTACTTCAAAATAAATCCCATCAAATTCACTGGGGCTGACTTCCCAGGGAAGTGGGGTTGTTATTGAAACCTATGGGTTGCATTTCATAAAGTTCTATTAAGAGCAGACCAACTGAAAATAGTAAATTAGTTATATCCACTCATTTAAATGTGTTGTAGCCACTGCTAGTCCTACTCAGAGCAGGCCCACTGGAAATAATTGACATGACGAAATTAGATCCATTTCATTTAAAAGGGTTCTACCCTTGAGTTGAACAGAGTTGGGTGCAACCCAGTAGGCCTCCTCTGAGTAGGACTAATATTGGGTACAACCCTAAGTCTACATTTTATATTATTTTTGGCATTATAGAAGCTGCTGCCTTTGATGCGCTTGCAAATTAGCCAGAATAGAAAAGGCAGCAGCAGAAGCATCACTTAAATCTTTTTATAAACGTTTGCTTTCCAGCTTAAAAAAAAGAAGAAGTAGCAAAAGGATAATATGCTGATTCCATCTGGACTCTATAGAGTCCAAAGAAAAGAATTCAAAGTCTGCCCAAGAGGCCCCTGAAATAATCATCCTGTACACAAATATATACATATATATCCGCCTGCGTCCTCATTGGCAATATCACATGGTCCTGGAAGGGATCACAGATACAAGCCGTGGAACATTAACTGTGGAGCCTCAACAAGATTGCACGTTGACCACGCTTCCCTTACCTCCTGGCTGAACTTCTTTGCTTTGCCTTCGATGGCATCCATAACCCAGGAACAGATCCATAAGGTAAGGAGGGAAATGCCAACAAGAAAAGGGGGATAAAAATGTGTGTGCCCTGATGAGTCGCTTTGAATTAGCAAAGCTTTCCGCTGTTTTCCCCACCCCCGCTAGCCACCCTCTGAAACTGGATTTAGCAATGATTAACTCAATGAATTTATCTCTTGTTTTTTTGTGCGCCCATATGGAGAGAGAAACATCCTGCCATGACTTGAAATATATTGTTGGCCTTTTGCATACCCTTTCTTTTGATCCTTCTCATTCATCTCCTGATCTTTCTCTTCTTTCTCTTTATCCGTTGCCTCTCTTAAACTCTGAAAATCCGCCTCTCTTTATCCATAATCTCCTTGGGCAATGTGTTCTCCAAAGTAAGCAGGCACTTCATTCCAGGGGGTTGTTGCTGCGATGGTGTTGCAGGTTAATTTTCTTTTCTTTTTCAATGTTGTTTTGAATTTTGTTTTATAATGCTTTTGTTTGTTGTTTAGTCATCTTAGTCGTGTTCGACTCTCCGTGACACCATGAACCACAGCATGCCTTGGAAACTCTCACTTTCTTCTCAAAGCTTCTCCTTTTTTTATGTCCATGGAGTTTTCTTGGCAAAATACTGGAGTGGTTTGCCAGTTCCTTCTCCAATTTTTTTTTTATAATGTACAGAACGATTATAACAGATGAAAATCAAAACCGTAAAATAGGCACACAGAATAAATACAGTTACTGAGCAGTTCAGTAACAAAGTCCAGGCCAAGAAAGAAAAAAGAATGGAAGTTGTCTTCACACATGAAGGAAGAATATATAACTGTTACTTGATTTTCAAGTAGAGGTCCCAATTTCCCAGGCTTGTAACGAAGGTTGCATTGAAAATAAGTGTTCAGCTGTAAAGGAATGCCAAATCATATAAAAAGATTCTAGACCCTGTCAAAATCTCAAATTATGTGCAATTTCCTTCACTATACCTGCATTCCTGAGTGGTATCAAGTGTCCAGTGTAAGATTTGGGGCTGTTTTCCATTGCGTTGCAATTACTATTTGAGCTGCAAATACCATATATAAGACAAATCCTTACGAAAATAAATCTACATTGGTATCCTCAACAATTCAATGACATTAATTTTGGACAGCAAACAATAGTTCCTCTGGTAGTACTGATCATTTCTGTCAAAATTAAACAATTAAAGAATTCTAAGTATCTTGAACCAACGTACATTCCCACCATAAATGTGTTGTGGTTTGATTTGATAGATAAGAAACAATGGCAAATTTGAATCAATAAAGCAGAAATCTCTCTTGATTTCTTGCTACTTCAGTGGGAACGTTTATCAGGCCATTACGTAGTCAGAGCCTAACATTATTATGAGAAGGATCACCTCTAAGTATGCTAGGAACTCAATTCTTCAGTTGAGAGAACCCTATACAGTGCCACTGAAACCACAGATTTAGGGGTTTTATGGTTTTATTTATTTTATTTCAGTTTCAGGGGCCCCAGATCCCTCCCAGGGCTTAGAGCAGGGGTCGGGAACCTAAGGCCTATGGGCCACAAGCAGCCCATGGGGGTCATTTACCCCCCACCGCCCACTTGGGGACCCCACCACCCGCTCGGTTGGCTGGCTCCCATGCGCCATGCTAAACCAGCACGGAGCAGAGTGGGGACGGCCTTCCGCGATGCTAGTCAGCTTCTCATTGGCTGCAGGAAGCTTCTGCAGCCAATGGGAAGCTGCACATGTCTCCTCTGCGCCGGAAGGAGCGCTGGAAATAGTGTTTGCACATGTGCATGCTCGCACACACTCCGGCCCACTGTGGCGTCTGCAGGACCGTGAACTGGCCCAAGCCACAAAAACTTTGCGTACCCCTGGCTTAGAGCAAGGGAGAACAGCAGATGCTTTTGTGCAACAAATGAGTCATTGGAAGGAGTTAAGACTTATTGCTCAAAGTCCTAGGGCCATCACCAGCTGTATCAGATGATTCATTAAAAAAGACTCCAACATAACTCTATGGAGCACTATGATTTGTAGTACTGTCCAGCAGGGAATAGGGCAGAAATTTGATTTGGTTCACATTTAAAGGAAACTTACCCTGATTTGCACTTTCAGAAACTATCTGTGAACTGAAATGCAGTCATCTTTTGAAATTTGTACAGTGGTGCCTCGCAAGACAAAATTAATTCGTTCCGCAAGTTTTTTCTTCTTGCGAGTTTTTCGACTTGCGAAGCACGGTTTCCCATAGGAATGCATTGAAAATCAATCAATGCGTTCCTATGGAAACCGCCTTCAGACCAGGTCCGGGGACAGTCTGTCCCCCGACCTCTTCTGAAGGCTGAGGGGGGGGGGACAAGGGCTTTTCTTCCCACCGCCAGCCTTCAGAAGGCTGTTCTGAAGGCTGGCGGTGGGAAGAAAAGCCCTTCTCCCCACCTCCCGCCCCGCAAGCTCCGGGGACAGGAGCGCTTTGCTGCCGACTGCCAGCATTTTAAAAGCCCCCGCTGTCCCAGGGCGATTTTAAAATGCTGGCGGGCGGCAGCGAAGCCTCCGCTGTCCCGGGGCGATTTTAAAATGCTGGCGGGCGGCAGCGAAGCCTCCGCTGTCCCGGGGTGATTTTAAAATGCTGGCGGGCGGCAGCGAAGGCTTCGCTGCCGCCCGCCAGCATTTTAAGATCGCCCGGGACAGCGGAGAAGTCTCTGCTGTCCCGGGAAGGCAGGCGGGGGGGGAGCAAAGACTTTTGCCCCCCGCCGGCCTTCAGAAGAGGTCCAGGACCTCTTCTGAAGGCCGGCGGTGGGCGAAAGTCTTTGCTCCCGACCGCCAGCATTTTAAAAGAGGTCCCCGGAGATTTCCCTATGGGCTTTCTTCTTGCGAAGCAAGCCCATAGGGAAATTCGTCTTGCGGAACGACTCAAAAACGGAAAACTCTTTCGTCTTGCAAGTTTTTCGTTTTGCGAGGCATTCGTCTTGCGAGGCACCACTGTACTTCTCTGAATGTTGCAATGTTGCTTTTCAGCCAAGTCATGCGTAAAAATAATAATGCACATACTAGGGTATAGCATGCAGAAAAATAAACACCCAAGTAAAAATAAAATACCCCACCCCAAAATGCATTCTGTTAGAGGAAATGGCCTTCTTTGCCAAAATGTGTATAAATTGCATACAAAAATGTGTATGTTGGGGAGAGAGTCACACTGAAATGCTGATGAATTTCTGGGAGGACTTTTTGAAAAAGTAAATAAATCACAAACTGATATGGAAATGTGGAGAAAAGGGGGGGGGGGAGAGAAACTGAGCAAAAGTGAAAATGCCAGATTTGCCTATCTCTTGGATTCTAGTCGTTGTGGTGATGGTGATGGTGATGGTAACAAAATGTCCTCCTTCCTACCCCCCCAGTTCCGCCAAGATGGCTTCCTTGTTCTTGACCGGTTTTTCAGCTCTGAAGTGTGTGAGGCCATGAGGGCCCAGATCCAAAAGATCATTGCTGACATGGACGTGCCTCCTCACTGCCGTACAGAGTTTACAACCCAGGAAGATGAACAGCTCCAGGCACAGGTGCAGAAACCAGCTTCAGTCACACCTCCCACCACAGAAACCACTGCAGCGTGGTTAAGAGTGCAGGCTAGTTCCAGGGAGACCCCAGGGTTCAAATCCCCACTTCCCTGTAGCTAGATTCAGTTTCATTTATTTGTTTCTAATCCTTAGGCAGTGTGAGCTGTATCTGTATGACAACCAGCTTTAAAAAAGAAAAGAAAAGAGTAAGATTTTTTTATTTGTTTTCTTGCTTGCTGTTTGCATCCCTGGGCTCCTTTGAGAAGAAGGATGGGATATATATTTAGTAAAGGAATAAGTAACATGAAGTAACATGGCACCTCTATTTTGCTATTTGCATTTTTTAGGACAATATATTGTTGATGACAGTAATAATAATGATTTGCTTCCAACAACTTACACTTTTTTCCGTCTTTCCTTTTTCACTATGCCAACCTCTTTTTGGGGACAGATGCAGGTAAACCCCTTTTTTGTCATGCAGACAGGATAATGGTCCGTTGCTGCAGAGTAACTCGGAAGAGCAGCCTACCCCTCAGCCCCAGCTTTTTGAACTATTAAGAGCCAGGGTGGCAGAGCAGTTGCTCTGTTGGATAGGAACCAGGGGGAGAGTTCGAATCCTTTCTCAGCCACACAGCTTGCTAGACAACTGTGGGCCTGTTGCAATCTCTCAACCTACCTTACAAGGGTTGCTGTGAAAGTTACCTTATTTTTCGCTCTATAGGATGCACCCGACCATAGGACGCACCTTGTTTTAGAGGGGGAGAACAAGAAAAAAAAATTATCCCCCTCTCTGTGCAGTGCCCCTTTAGCGAAGCGGCAGGAGAAACGGAACCCCTTCCATTTCTTCTCCCGCTTAGCTGAAGGGGTGCTGTGCCTTAGCTGAAGGGGCACCTACCCTTCAGCGAAAGGAACCCGAAACCTCCGGAGCGCAGAGGGAGCTCCCACTGCGCTCCAGAGGCTTCAGGCGTTATCTTTGAAGCCTGAAGAGCGAGAGGGGTTGGTGTGCACTGACCCCTCTCGCTCTCCAGGCTTCAGTGAAGGCAACCCGAAGCCTCCGGAGCGCGGCAGGAGCGTTCCCACTGCGCTTCGAAGGCTTCGCGTTGCTGTCGCTGAAGCCAAAGAGCCTGCATTTGCTCCATAAGATGCACACACATTTCCCCTTAATTTTTGGAGGGGAAAGTGTGCGTCTTATAGAGCGAAAAATACGGTAAATGGTTTGAGACAGTGTCATTGTGTGCTCCCCTGATCTCTTAGGAGGAATATGGGATAAAAATATTATATTATTGAAGTAAAAACAATGCACTCACTTCTGTGCATGGATGTACCCTTGTGCAACAAAACTCCCCCCCTTCTTCTCCCCTCAGCAGCTTCCCCAGTCAGTTCTGTAGGGTTGAAGGAACCCCATAACATATTTAGGGGGTGCATGAGGTGGGGAGAGGTGTGGAAGTTCCATTGCACAAGCATAAATCCTTGCACTGGTGGAAAGAGTTAGCGCTGCGTTGGAGACAACCAGATATATATTATAGAAGAATGCCTTTATCTAACTGAATAAAATTCCAGTGCCAATTCCAGTGTGTTGTAACTGACATGAGTTATCCAAATAACAGGATATTATAGGCATATTCAATTTCTCATTAATTTGGAAGCTACAGTTTAGTACGAGGGATGCGGGTGGCGCTGTGGGTTAAACCACAGAGCCTAGGATTTGCTGATCAGAAGGTTGGCAGTTCGAATCCCCGCGACAGGGTGAGCTCCCGTTGCTTGGTCCCAGCTCCTGCCCACCTAGCAGTTCGAAAGCACAAAGTGCAAGTAGATAAATAGGTACCGCTCTGGCGGGAAGGTAAACAGTGTTCCGTGCGCTGCTCTGGTTCGCCAGAAGCGGCTTAGTCATGCTGGCCACATAACCCAGAAGCTGAACGCCAGCTCCCTCGGCCAATAAAGCAAGATGAGAGCCGCAACTCCAGAGTCGGTCACAACTGGACCTAATGGTCAGGGGTCCCTTTACCTTTACCTTTACAGTTTAGTACACAGGGCTTACTTCTGAGTGAACACATATAGGATTAAACCATGACATGTTAAGTTTGTACAGTCTCAAAGAAAGAGGAAGGGCCATAGCTCATCAGCAGAACACCTGCCTTGCATGTAGAAGGTCCCAGGTTCAGTCCCCAATGGCATCTCCAGGTAGGGCTGGGAGAGACGCCTGCTCGTCTGTGTAGAGCATACTGAGCTAGATGGATGAATGGGTTGACTTTGTTTAATGGCAGTTTCCTAAGTCTTAAAGAATGGGTTATAGCTCTGTAGTTAAAGGGGCCACATGACTTCATCGCAAACAACATTTTTATTAGCTTATCATCATTTCTATATTGAACTTCTTACCAATTTTATTGTTTGTATTTGATTTAAGGAAGAAGCACCCTACAAACTGCAGAAAATATTTAAATAAACAGCCTCAGTATTCATTGTGAGATGATAATATTTTTATTTTGGCCTCCAACAGGGCAGCGCGAAATATTTCCTAACCAGCGGAGACAAAATCAGATTCTTTTTTGAAAAAGGTGTTTTTGACAGAAAAGGTAAGCATTTTCTATTTTTTTTTAAAGAAATCTAGACTTTAAAAAAATAAAGTTAAAATAACAATCCAGAAGAAAAAAGTGCAAACCCCTCAATATACTCCACATTTAATTAGATGTTATAACATAAAGCAGCCTGATACAGGAAGAGGAGAAAGCAAATGTTATGATGAATACAAAATAAAGCCACATTTCATTGGGACGTGCCACCCCCATGATTGGCCTATCATATAAGTAGCAAATGACTCCAAAATGAAGGTGAAATCACAGGTGCCTTTAATATATGACAATTTCTCAGAAATGAGAATAAACATTACTCTGTGGAAGCAAATGTTTAATGAAAAACCAGAGGACTCCTTTCAGTCCTGTGATACGGCCAAACTATTTTGGGAGTGGGGATGGGGTCAGCTTTTGCTCCCCCCCCCCATAAAATTTTATGAAGGTTTTTTCATAATACAGTACAATAAAAAACAAACTAATCTAAACAAAAACAGAAACTGAAAAAAGAAAGGAAAATGCAGAGTCCTGTCTCAAAGGCATAGCTGTCAACGTTTCCCTTTTTTTAAGGATATTCCCTTACAGTGGTACCACTGGTTGCATACGCTTCAGGTTACAGACTCCGCTAACCCAGAAATATTATCTCAGGTTAAGAACTTTGCTTCAGGATGAGAACAGAAATCATGCTCCGGCGGCGCAGCAGCAGCAGGAGGCTCCATTAGCTAAAGTAGTGCTTCAGGTTAAGAACAGTTTCAGGTTAAGTACAGACCTCCGGAACGAATTAATAATAATAATAATAATAATAATAATTTTTTATTTATACCCCGCCCTCCCCAGCCAAGGCCGGGCTCAGAGTGGCTTACAAGCAATAATAAAAACAAGATGAGTGATTACAACTTAAAAACAAAAATAAAATACAACATTAAAATAATGGAACATTAAAATATTAAAATGGAGCCTCATTGCAGGAGAAGGAAAAGAAAAAAGAAAAAGGGGGCGGAGGGAATCAAATTGGCTCCAATCCAAAGGCCAGGCGGAACAACTCTGTCTTACAGGCCCTGCGGAAAGAGATCAGATCCTGCAGGGCCCTGGTCTCATGAGACAGAGCGTTCCACCAAGTTGGGGCCAGTGCTGAAAAGGCCCTGGCTCTGGTTGAAGCCAATCTAACTTCCTTAGGGCCTGGGACCACTAGGGTGTTGTTATTTATGGACCTTGAGGCTCTCTGTGGGGCATACCAGGCGAGGCGGTCCCGTAGGTACGAGGGTCCTAGGCCGTGAAGGGCTTTAAAGGTCAAAAGCAGCACCTTAAATCTGACCCTGTACTCCACCGGGAGCCAGTGCAGCTTGAAAAGCACTGGATGAATATGCTCCCATGGCAGAGACGCTGTGAGGAGCCTCGCTGCAGCATTCTGTACCCGCTGGAGTTTCTGGGACAGCTTCAAGGGCAGCCCCGCGTAGAGCGAGTTACAGTAGTCAAGCCTGGAGATGACTGTCGCATGGATCACTGTGGCCAGGTCGGGGCGGGAAAGGTAAGGGACCAACTGCTTGATGCGGCGAAGGTGGAAAAATGTCGCCTTGGCTGTTGCTGTGACTTGCGCCTCTAACCTGAGGTAGCACTGTATTCTGAATAGGATTCCATGCAAGAAAAGGGAAAAGTTGACAGGTAGCTCAAAGGTAGCTCTGACCCCTTGTCACCCACAGAAAGGGGTGGACCCTTCAATCTCTCACCTGAGAGCTCCCCTTTCTTCTCTCAGCCTCTCACCTTGGGAGATCCTCCCTTGCCTGCCTCACACACAGGGTCCTTCAGCTAGTCATCACCTTCATGAGTGTATAATCCCAGAGGAGAGGACACCAAACAAAAAATAAAGACAGAATAAAGAAGATAAAAGGAAGTGAGAAATAGAACTGGGGGGGAGAAAAAGAAATTAAAAGAGCATCTGATTTTCCATCTGTCAGTTACATACATTTCTTCCTTAGAGGGTCGTGCAAACCGTTATAATTAATAATGCTTTTTGTAGGATGGGGGGGTGGGGATGAGTTGATGGAACCAAAGGTGGCAGTTGCTGAAAAAGTTTGGGAACTTTTCCTAAACTGATCTAAACTGATATAACCAGTGCTTTTTTTCTGGGGGTACGCAGGGGTATGGTTACTCCTAAACATTTTGTGAATTTAAGTTTGGCCTCATTAAGGGGCAGAATTTCAATATGAGTAGTAAAATGTGAGTACCCCTAAACATTTATTTATTTTTTAGAAAAAAAGCACTGGATATAACACATGTGCTATGTGATTTATGTTGAATTCAACATTTTTCTTTCCTAGGAGATTTTCTTGTTCCAAAGGAAAAAGCTGTTAATAAAATTGGCCATGGTAAGTATTAAAGACAGCAGTGTATGAAAATGATACACACTTGGCAGTCCATTTCTCCATAAAGCATGTTGCAAAAAGCATTTTGCAAAAGCCAAGCCACGGACCCCTACTTTTGAAAATTTTGATAACTCTATGGTAGTTACCTGTGCAAAGAAATTTTTTAAAGAAAATGTGGGGTAGCCCCTAATAAGAAAAGGATTTTAGGTGTACTAAAAAACAGACCATAAAATTTGTGATATTACCACAACTTGTCTATCCACAGAAAGTAGGAACAACTTGTCGCCATTGTTTCATTACAACTGAATTTTTTTAAAAGCAATTGTGTCCCTAACTTGCAAGTGCTCTATATGCAGAAAGCTTTTTATATGAGTATTCACACATGCTATTCCTTCCTTGTAATCTGAGACCGTACATCTTAGCAAAACTTTGCAACATAGGGTTCTGCTAAGTAAGGGATCTTGCACCTTCAAGACATAGGTGAAGGCTTGGTCAGGGCTTGATAACACATTGGTGAAGACTGAGTAGAAAACAACTGGGATTTTGTAATGTTGGTAATACTTCTACTACTACTACTACTACTACTACTACTACTAGTAATAGTAATAGTAATAGTAATAGTGCATGCAGGTATCTGAAGACTGCAGGTATCTGAAGAAGTGTGCATGCACACAAAAGCTTATACCCAGAGCAAACTTAGTTGTTCTCTAAGGTGCTACTGGACAATTTTTTAATTTTTTAAAAATAATTTATTTAGTCTTCCTGTGCCCAAGTTTAATCCTTGGCTTAAAGAGCTTAATTAAATACAGTACTTTTGGGGAGTGAGGTTTTTATTTTTTGCTGATTACCCAATAGGAATAACCAACTTTTTAATTTATTAAGATTCAGCTGTACATCCATTCCCCCCCCCCCCATTGTAGCCACATAGCTTCCCAGAGAAAACAAGAAAACAACATCCATGCAGCTGCCTTTTGCACTACATAGGCCTGGGTGATGTACTGATACATCTCCCAGCACTCGGTGGTACAATACCGGTATATTGCAAGTGAAATCACCACTGCTCTCCAGCTGGCGCTGATAGCAGTTTAGTGAAGCCACCATCCCACTCTGCTCTCATACTGGCAGAGGGAAAAACAAGGTACATCGGTGAGGCGCTGATAGAACTTGTTTCTCCCTCTGCTTCTTTAAACTGCTCAGCTGAGGAGTGCACGGCTGTCCTTGCCTCAGCCAAGCAATTTTACGGAACCCCTGACCTGCCACCTGCTCACATGAGCCAGTGGTGGGGTGGTTTTCCATGAAAATGCTCCACTAAGGGGTGCACGATTGCCCCTCTCCTCAGCTGAGCAGAGCCCCCAGCCCACCACTTGCTCCTTCATGGGGGGGGGGAAGACCTCTTCCATCCTCCAGCTGAACAGTTCAGCGCAGGTGAGCCTGAAAGGGATCAGGACTTGTTCACTGTGGAGGGTTGGGCCATGTATCTTGGCTGCTTCTTCCTTCCCTAAGGTAGGAATGACCGTGCAGGCTAATTGTTTCCCTTCGAGGTCGAAGGTTGCTGTCTTTCAGAGCTGGGAAGGAATTCCCCTATTGAAATATACTCGGAGTCGAAAGTGGATTTCATGCTCTTTATTCAGCTCATAGTGGTGAGGAGGAATGGAAGTTCCCCTAGAATGTCTGCCATATATACATTATTTACACAATGGTCCCCACATGATTGGCTAATTCCAGGATTCTCCTGTAGGCCAATCAGGCTGCAGATTCTCTTCCACCTGGAGCTGGTTTGGGTGGCTCCTGTGGACCAATCAGACCGCTGCATTCTAAACCCTTTTGTTCTAGGACCAATCAGACTGCTGCTTTATGGATCCTATTCAACTCAGTACATAACACCTGCTCTGCAGGTTTTTCCTTCCCCTTAAGAATTGTCAAAACTTTGGTGGTTTTAGGTCTTGGGCAGAATCCTTTAGTCCATCAATGGAATGGAGGGGTAGTGTGGTAACGCACCCCTCCTGCGGCAGTGTTGCAGGGCCCTCTTAGAGGGGGTTTGAGAGGGGAGTCACTGACCATAAGCACTCGTTGGAGGGTCAAACTCCCCTCAGCAACTTGAAAAGGGGAGGGCAGCTGTGTAAAGGCACGTTTTGCAGTGTCCCTCATATTCCTGACTGACCCTGCCTAGCCACAGATCCTAGCTAGGGGGCTGAGAGGGATACATGCCCAATGCCTAAGCCAAGGTTTTACTACATCTGAAATTAATAAAGTTGTAGCCAATTTAATCCCATATCTACACTGTCTTGTGTCTTTATTGATTTGGGGCCTGGCTCCTGGGGAGCTGGGTCTGCTCCTGGGCACTCAAGAAGCAGCTGAGATAAATTCCAGTTACCGTGATGTATCAGCATATACCGGTATTTAGCTGCTGCTATATTACAATGTGAATGGGATGCAGGTAGCGCTGTGGGTTAAACCACAGAGCCTAGGGCTTGCCCATCAGAAGGTTGGCGGTTCGAATCCCTGCGATGGGGTGAGCTCCCGTTGCTCTGTCCCTGCTCCTGCCAACCTAGCAGTTCGAAAGCACGTCAGAGTGCAAGTAGATAAATAGGTACTGCTCCATTGGGAAGGCGTTTCTGCGCGCTGCTCTGGTTCACTAGAAGCAGCTTAGTCATGTTGGCCACATGACCCGGAAGCTGTACACCAGTTCCCTCAGCCAGTAAAGCGAGATGAGCGCCGCAACCCCAGAGTTGTCCGCAACTGAACCTAATGGTTGGGGGTCTCTTTACTTTTACCTTTATATCACAATGTTGAAAAAGAAAGTATTGCCCAGCCCTAAATCATCAGAGCTGTTGTGCTAATCATAGTGGCAATTTGCTTAGCTATTTCCCCTGTGGGACTTCCAAGAGGAGACATGAATCCCAAACTCATAAGGCAAGATTCACTGAAAACCCTACCTAAAAGCAGTGGGAAAGTCCTCTAAACTTGATAGTTCTTGAAAGCAATTAGAAGTCATTTTCAATTTAGAAGTAGATAACAAGGGGAAGGAATCCCTTACATTTTTAAAAATGATAATAAGGATTTGAGCTGTTTGCACTCCTTCCCTCCCCTCTAATCGCAAGAGCCCATAGGAACTGTGTCAGAGGTTTGTGCCCAATCCCAGCTCACCTGCCATCCAGCAACTTTTCCACAAGTTTTTCCCCTGCCAGCAAGCAGGCATTGGTCATGAGCAGAGGCTGGGTGATCTGTGGAAGGCTTTCATTGCACAAATTAAGTGAGCCCCTGGCAGGAGATGGAGCCGCAGACTCCCGGGGTGTGTTCTGCGGACCCCCAGGGGTCCCCGGACACCTAATTGGGAGCCACTGGTGTGGACAATACTGAGCTAAATGAACCCAAATGGCCTCCTTCACTATAAGACAGCTTCCTATGTTCTGCAAATGTGTGCCTCATTTCAAACTGAATCATCTGGATGTCAGGCCCCAAAACTCATCAGCACACTTACCTGGTAACGCATTCCATTAAAAGACCGGTAAGTGTGATTTACCTCTTAAGTCAAGATGCATAGGATTGCGCTTTCATTGATGGACCCCCTTCATTGCTGTTTTTAAAAAGGGTATAGGGATGTCCCTTTCCCTTGATCAGGAAGGTGATTGGATGAGATACAGTAAGTTGCAACAGCAAAAAAGCAGGGACAATTTCTACTTGCTTCATCTCTTTCCCCACTCTTTTGCAGCGTTGCATGCATACGATTCCACCTTCAAGCAGATCACTCACTCCTCAGACGTGCAGGTGAGTTCGAGTGCCAACCGAAAGCCCCAAGTCCATTTAGACCACATTTCCACCATGCATTCAAAGCCCCCCTTATACCCCTTTTAACAGTCATGGCTTCCTCCAGCAAATCCTGGTAGCTGTGTTCAGGGTTCTGAGATAATAGATCATCCCCCATTCCTTTCCCAAAGCTATAGTTCCTTGAGAAGAGTGGTGGATGGTTCAGGCACTCTGGGAACTGCAGCTGTGTGCATAGAACAAGGGAGTTTTCTAGCAACTCTCAGCACGCTGAACAAACTGCACCAAAAACCATGGCAACAGCAGTTACAAGGGTGCTGAGAGTTGTTAGGAGACCCCTATTTTGCACAGAGAGCTACAATTCTCAGAGCAGTTTAACAATCCATCCCTCTTCCCAGGGAACTCTGGGATTTCTTGCTGGGGGTGGGGGAGATAGGGGGTCTCCTAACAACTCTCAGCACCCTTAACTAACTACAGCTCCCAGGATTCTTTACAGTAAGTCATGACTGTTTAAAGGGCCACTGTACGGTGTGTATGTGACTTTGGAAAGAACAATATGGGGAATTATTGGTTCATACTCTTTCTGCTCCCAGGTACACAATAGCCTTATTTTGAAAGGAACTGAGCTACTGGTATGACAAAATCTGGCATGTAGCTTTGCTGGATAAACTTTCCCACCAATGACAGGTGATAAGAGGACAATGGGAAAGTGACCAGTTTTCGGCCATCTGGTTTCCATTAGTTGAATATGCTAATACACTGGAAAATGACTAAGGGCCTAATGATGTACAAATAGGTGTAACTGCTCCAAACCTTCAGTGGAAAACTACCGTATTTTTTGCACCATAACACTCACTTTTTTCCTCCTAAAAAGTAAGGGGAAATGTCTGTGCGTGTTATGGAGGGAATGCCTACGGGTGGCATGCCTACGGATTTTCCTCCTCTAAAAACTACGTGCGTGTTATGGTTGGGTGTGTGTTATAGAGCGAAAAATACGGTATATCCTCTTTACATTTGACTGTAAGGAATCTCCTACTCTGAAAAATTGTAACAGAAGGGGAAGAAAGCATTTAAATAATTTAATTACTGCCTCTGACAGCTTCCTTTACATGACTTGCATTGTAATAGTCCAGTGGTTCCCAAAGTGGGCAGTGGAGCCACCTGGGGGAGTGCAAAGAGACAAGGGGGTGGCAGGGGGGCGCTGGAGGTGTAAACAGCTTCAAAGAGCTGGCACCACTGCATCAAGTCCTTCAATTTTGTTGAATTAATGAAACTAAATAGCTTTAATTGGGTTTCAAATAAATGTGCAATTAATTGTTACTGTTTTGAATTTTATTGTGCTATTATCTTCCTTAGTGGGTTCTGCAGACTGCTAATCTGAAACATGCTTTTGAGGGCATAGTGTAGGGAACACCAGGGATGAGTTTATGGAACCAAGGGGGCAGCGGCCCCCCAAAATTTGGGAACCACTGGTCTAGTCCACACTGCACCTGGAATACCACTGTGCAAAGTCTGGACCTGGACACACTGGCGGAGGAAGAGGAGTGCGCGGGGAGTGCACCACCCCCAGCAGCACGATCCTGGTGGGGTGCCATTGCGGCTGCCACCAGGCTGTGTGTCCTGCCCCTGGGATTTGTGCTAGCCCCACCCCCACCTGCTCTCCACCCCCCAACGCTAGAGCATGAAGCTTCGCCACTGTCTGGACCCTGCACTCATACATCTGAGGCCCTTCTTTGGGTGCCTCCTCCATGAGGTCTGGAGAGTGGCAACACGAGAACAGGCATTTTCTGTTGTGGCTCCGTGTTTGTGGAATGCTTCCCAAAGGGAGACGCACCTGGTGTCATCATTACCGTATTTTTTGCACCATAACACTCACTTTTTTCCTCCTAGAAAGTAAGGGGAAATGTCTGTGCGTGTTATGGAGGAAATGCCTAAGGGTGGCATGCCTACGGATTTTCCTCCTCTAAAAACTATGTGTGTGTTATGGTTGGGTGTGTGTTATAGAGCGAAAAATACAGTACATATCTTTAGGTGCTAGGCAAAAACATTTTTTTCCAAACAGGTGTACAGCTGATTAACATCCTATGGCTTTTTAAGCGTAGTGTTGTTTTTTTGAGAGGGTATTGGTTTTTCTTTTTGTGTTCTCATTTTGTATTTTTCTGTTGTGAACCGCCTTGGGATCTGTGGATGAAGTACAGTATACAAATTTTAATAGTAATAATAAGGTATGGGTCCTGTTTCTTTCCATCAGGCATGGAGGGTTGTTTTTGGTAAGGACATGTTCACTTACCTGTCTTACTATCGTTTTTTCTGTATACTTTACTTCCCTTTTGCAATATGCAAAACTTCATAAATAACTATATGAGAAGGAATGAAGTTCTCAAGCTCCAAAGGGAGAGATGTGCCTTTGTTTGTTTGATTGATTATATTTCTGGCCCATAAATATAATATGAAGAGTTGAAGAATATTTACACGTTATAGCCATTAAAACCAAATCACATTTTAAAAACTATTTCTGATTGTTAATACTCTCATTTCAAAAGCCACTGTTTGTGTGAATGTATAATGGAGTTGGAGCCAATGAAGTTGGAGCCATTACAATGGACCTCAGTTAGTCATGCCCATTGATTTCAATGGGTATACACTGAGAGCCCCTATGTTTTATTACCTGCTCCTTTGTAGTTAGCTAGCTTAACAAGCCTGCTTCATAAACTATGGTTTGAATGTGGCATATTTTGAAACTGACCATAGTTTGTAAAAAAGCCACAACTGCAAGCAGAGTTTAACAGAAACTGAAAGTAAGTTCCCAAAAATCTCCTTCTGGCTATGTGGAACTAAGTGGTGTGTAGGCACAAACCTGAGGGTAGTCATAGCTTGCACATGTCATGACAAACCATATTTCACCATGATGTGTGAACTACTATTTTTATCTAATCTTGTGCAAATTTTGGGATATTTTTCAGGTACTGGCAAGAAAACTGGGCTTTGAAAACCCAGTGGTGGTGCAAAGCATGTACATATTCAAGGTATGGTAACCTTTAACTCTGCTTATTAACTGAATGAATGAATTAAATGCATTAATAGGACAATCTTTTTGTAGTTTCCTCCTCAATAAAATGGTGTTTCCCCCCCTTGTTTTCTAGCAACCTGGCATCGGCGGTGAAGGTGAGGTTCATACTCTGCCTATTTCTACAATGAAAGTAGTTCTGAATAAAGGGCTGGGTTAAACAGGAACAGAAGAAAGTCAGACTATTGGTCCATCTAGCTCAGTATTGTCTGCACTGACTGGAGGTAGCTCTCCAAGGTTTCTGGAAGGGAACAGTACCAGCCCTACATGGAGTTTCCATCAGGGATTGAACCTGTGACCTTCTTCCCTGGCCCTTCCCTCCAAATTAAAGTCCCAGACCTCATGATTCTAAATAAAGGAAATAAGCTGTTTTATACTGAGTTAGACCATTGAGCTATCTGGCTCAGTACAGTCTACACTGGCTGGCACCACCACCACAAGGATTTCAGACTGGGGTCGTTCTCAGTCCTATGTAGAGATGCTGGGGACTGAACACTCCTTCCTGTGTTGCACCACTCTCTGGCCAAGCTGACTGCCCTTCTTGAATGCTTTTGGAGGGCACACACGGTCTTTGATCATGTATTTTACTTTTGTATGTTTATGTACAAACTAGGTTACTGTGCAAAGCTAAAATTTACTCCACCGACTTCTGCATCTGTCCCTGACCACTCCTTGCATATGGCGCCCAAAAGGTTTGTCCAGAATAGAACGTAGTGCTCTCTTCTCTTGGGAGTAGATGGACTTTTGATCTGATGTAGCAAGGCTCTTCTTATATATAGGCTTTTGGTTGTTTGGCCAAAGATTGATTCTGGTGAGGGGCACGTACACAGCTCCTGATAATCTGGTTTCAGTGTAAATCAGTGTTTCCCAAACTTGTCTCTCCAGCTGTTTTTGGACTACAACTCCCATCATCTGTAGCTAGCAAGGCCAGTGGTCAGGGATGATGGGAACTGTAGTCCAAAAACAGCTGGAGACACAAGTTTGTGAAACCCTGATCTATACTAAGAAAGAGAGCCAGTGTAGTGTAGTGGCTAGAGTGTCAGACTAGGGCCTGGGAGAGAGCAGTGTTCAATTCCCCCACTCAGCCATGTAGCTCACTGGGTGTGACCTTGGGCCAGTCACGGCCTCACAGGCAACCTACCTCGCAGGGTTGTTGGAGGGGATGAAGTGAGGAGAACTGTGTACTTCACCTTGGAGAAAAAGGTGAGTTATAAATGCAGTAAATAAATGAATAAATAAATAAATAAATAAATAAATGCAAGCACATCTCTTGTTACCTGCTGTCACTAACAAGCCAAGGATATAATAGACCAGTGGCATGGTTAATAGCGAGTGCTGAACTCTTGCACTGCTTTGAGGCTGCAATTCAAGTCAGCAGCGTCCCTCTGCAGTATTACTGTCAATGATAATGTTACAGTCAAGGGAAGGGCAAGTGCATGGAAGAGGAAGGATGGGAAGTTGTTTACTTTGCAGGAAAGCCCATTTTGCCTTTTCTACCAAGACATCTATGCAAGATGTCCATGGATTCTGAAAAGGTTTAAAGTGAACATTGCATGCAGAAGTTTCCCTGGTTCAGGCTGGGAAAAGCCCCCTGCCTGGAATCTGGAGGGCCATTGCTGCCAGTAAGTTTCAATAATACTGAGATAGATGGACCAATTATATGACTTATAGAATTACAGAATCATGGAACAGTAGGGTTGGGAGGACCCTCAGGGTCATGTAGCTCAGCTCCCTGCAATGCAGTAATCTCAACTACAGCATTCCTTACAGATGACCATACAACCACTGCTTGAAAACCTCCACTGAAGGAGAGTCTACTACCTCCCGAGGGAGTTTGTTCTATTGTCAAACATCTCTTACTACCAGAAAGTTCTTCCTGGTGTTTAGCCAGAATCTCCTTTCTTGACTAAATGAGGGTTGGAGAAAACTTTTGTTTAGTGTGACATTCGAGCCAGCTGTTTGCATCTGTGCGATCTGTTGCTTCCAGTGACGCCACATCAGGATGCCACCTTTCTACATACGGAACCTTTGGGGCGAGTGATCGGCTTCTGGATCGCCCTGGAAAACGCCACCCTAGAGAATGGCTGTTTGTGGTTCATCCCTGGCTCTCACACAAGTAAGAAAATAGTAGCATGGCATTTGATTTGATAGGAAAGCAACTGCAGACCCACAACATCTGGTTGGCGCCACATTGGCTGCCCTTGCTGCAGCTTCATTTGGCACAACAGTGGTACATTTGTCCCGTGCCCCCAGCTCTGTTACTGTCCTTCAGTGGCTCTTCTGCCTATCCTGTCCTGAGAAGCTTCCTCCTCTTGCAGGCTGGTTGCTTGGCCCCTCCCTCCTCATCAGCAAAAGAGCACTGCTAATGAGAGAGTACAAGCATGAGTGGGGCGAGTGGGATGCTTGAAAACCCACCAAAGGGGAGAGCTGGGCATTGGATGTTTCAATGCCCTGCCTTTTGATTGGCAGGCCAGCACAGGGACACAAAGTGGAAGTATGGCTTGGAGGCGGCAACCTTTTGAGGGATGTGGCAGAGCTGACCTGCCAGGTTGGAGAGAGGCTGTGATGCAGCCCAGGACCAACAGAGACAGGGTGAACAGCCAACCAGCCAGTGGGTGGGGAGGACTTAGTGGGACCTCTATCTGCAGCTCTGCGGGACAGGTTGACTGCCCCTGGACATGGAGGCTGTGCTGTTGGCTGCCCTGTTTGACAGGCAGGGCGGTGTGTAGCCATTTGCTACGGATTGCAAATTGGACTAGAATTATGATGATGATGATGATGATTCTACGTTGCTTTTTTATATTGACAGGGACTCAATCTCCCCACAATCTAACAATTCTGTATTTAATTATATATACAGTCATACCTCAGGATGAATACGCTTCAGGTTAAGCATTTTCGGGTTGCGCTCTGTGGCGACCCGGAAGTAATGGAATGCATTACTTCTGGGTTTCGCCGCTCATGCAGACGCTCAAAATGACGTCACGCGCATGTGTGGAAGCGGCAGTCGCGCGTTATGTTCACTCCGGAACGGATCCTGTTCGAATCCAGAGGTACCACTGTATATTAAATTTATTAATTGTATTAAATAATATTAACTATATTATAAACACTTTAATTTACAACATGGAAATTTAAATCAGTGTGTGGCCGGCAGGTTGTGTGTCCAACTACTATTGCAGCCCACTTGGTCTGAGAGGCTGGACCACCTTGGCCTAGAGTATTGCTTTACTTGGAGAGATCTTGCCAGGGCATCTGTGTACAAGACACAAGTCTGTCAACATGTCCTCCTTGGCACTTTCTGTGGCATCCTTCATGTTTCCAACGTGCTGTTTTATAGGTGGGATCACTCGGCGTATGGTTCGTACTCCCCCAGGCACAATCCCCTGCACAAAGTTTGTTGGCTCTGAGCAGACGTACGATGACAGGCAATTCATCCCAGTGCCTGTTGAGAAAGGTAAACCTGACAACAAGGGTAAACATTAAGAGGAATATAGATATTAACTGCTGGGCATCATGCCACGAACACAATGCAGAGACGACAGGGGGGTGTTCAGGTAAGCATCTCACTCTCCTTTCTTTGCTACACAACAAAGGTTACCTCAGGTTTTGATTCAGATCCAATAGACAATAGTAGGCTAGGGGGAATGGTAATGGGATTGGTGATTTGACTTTGCAAATTCATGCACTCGCTTGGTATGACGGTGTGTTGCTTTTAAATCACAAAATAGGTGGCCTCATTCTGATCCATGGTGAGGTTGTCCACAAAAGTGAGCCGAACCTCTCCGAAAAGTCCCGCCACGTCTACACATTCCATATCATGGAGGCCAAGGACACGGCTTGGAGCCCAGAGAACTGGTAGGAAGGAGGCTGTAGATCAGAGAACACTTTGCAATATAAAAGGGACCTTGGGGGTGATCCGTTGCTAAGCACTATGCACTTGCCCCCACCACAATAGCTTTCAAATCTTAGGAGAAGGGCTGCAGCTCAGTGGCAGAGCATCTGCTTTGCATGCAGAAGTTTCAGAGGTTCAATCCTCAGTAGCATCTCCAGGTAAGGTGGGGGGAAGACCTCCCAGCCTGAAACCTTGGAAAGGTGTTGAGAGTCAGCACAGACCATCCTGAGCCAGATGAACCAAGGGTCTGACTCAGTATAAAGCAGCTTCCTATATTCCTATGTAAGCCGGCCCTTTTCCTAGGAGGTTGCCCAGAAGGGAATGTGCTCATTGGGTTGAAAAAGGTTCCCTACCCCCACCTTCCTTTGGGAGATTTAATTTCCATGCATGTTGTGCTCTAGTTAATCTGTTAGTATTCTATGTTCCAACATACCATACCTTTTTTTGTCTTCTAGGCTTCAGCCAACCCCTGAGTTGCCTTTCCCCTCTTTGTACACACAAAACTAACAACTGGAGTGCAAGGTGGCGACTGACCAGCCCATGCCTTGGAGTTCACTGCTAGCTACTTTACCTTTTTAAAAAATCTAGCTTTGTGATTTCTTGTTTCCAGTCTCGTCTCATCTTTAACGTGGAAGATTCCTCTTCTGGGCAGGATGGGAGAATCAGAGTCAGTGCGGTCCTTAGTGCTAGACTGGGGAAGACCCAGGTTCTAATCTCCACTTGGGCCAATCACATACACTCTCAGCTTAGCCTACCTCACAGGGATGTTGTGAAGATAAAAGGATGGGTATGTGTGGCAGGGAGGAGAGAACCACATACTGTGGAGTTGTATCCAATGGTAGTCCAACTAGCCTAGATCTACTGGGTTGTATCCAATGAAGTTCTACTCAGAGTAGGCCCATGGAATTTAATCGACCTAAGCTAGTCATTTTCATTCATTTAAAAGGCCAGGACAATAGAAGGCATTGAAATGGATGAAAGTGACGAACAGAGGTATTCATTTCATTGGCTCTCCTCTGAGTAGAACTTTGTCAGAGACAACTCTCTGCCTCTTATTCCTTGGAGGAAGCCTGGGATACAAATGTAATAAATAAGTAAGATTTGTATAAATGATGGAATATAATTACACTAAATAGACTGGCAGCACCAAATAAATCTTAAATGTGTAGGAATATTCTGTGTTTTCCCTGTTTTACAGTGTTGCTAATGAGCAAGGGGGATTTCAGGAAGGCACCAGCTATGTCCTGCAAAAATAACCTATGCATATCTACTGGGAAGAAACTCTCACTGAATTGAGTGGGACATACTCCCAGGTAAAACTGCATGTGTAGAACTGCAGCCTTAACAGCACACAAAATCTACAATTCAAGATGTCCATTATGAATTGCCTTCTGACAGGGTTGCTTCTGGGCCGGACACTAACAGCCATAGAAAAGACCTTTAATCACCAGGACCATTAAGCCACGTAAAGAGTCCAATATGCTTAGACACGTTGCCTTTCCTTGATTTATCTTTACAACACTGCAATACAACAGAACTAAAGTTGCTGGACTAATTTTGAAAACACAATTAAAAATGACAAGCTGACAAAGATACTTTTGCATGTCCATTTTTAAATATTCATTTGATCCAAGAGCAATTATCTGAACACTGTTATCCCTCTTTTGGAACTTTACAGCCTGATACTGCGAATTCACTACAGTGATTCAAGCCATTGCCCTACCTATAGCCTCCATCCCCGCACCGGTCATGCCAAGATTCCCAGCCAAGGTCCCCTAAGTCATCAGTAGTATTTGGAGGTAGAGAGGCAGAAGTAAATTGTCCACTTGGGTAGTGTAGGCTTCCAAAAGGGAAACCAAGCTAATAGATGCCAGAATCCAGGAGTAGCTGGCATTTAGATCCACACCACTGTCAAAGATCAGAATGATGGCAACAGCAATGATCTGGGCAAATATGCCCATCATGGTGCCTTCAAAGGTCTTCTTGGTCCCCGGCCATTTGATCTCCCCCGCTGTGCTCCCAAAAATAGAAGCTACTGAGTCCCCAATGCCCACAGCAAGCACCCCAGAGTAAGGGGCCAAGGCCCCAGCCCCAGGCAAAGTAGCCTTTGAGGCACAAGGTCTGGGGAACAGCCAAACAGGGAGGGACATCCCCAGCAGAAGATATATGTGAGTCAAGATCAAAGGCCCACTGTCCCGTTCATCCAAAAAGAGAGAGAGTAAGTTCCTGAGGGTGTGGCCCAAGGGTTTGATGGTGAAGTATCTGATGTACTCTAGAAGAATGAAAACTGCCAAGCACACCACAGCAGCCACATAGAGGAGCTGGCGGTCGTAGATAAGTCCTGGGACGTACGTTGCCACCACAATGAAATGGAAATATTTCCTGGTTATGGTTGATGCTTGGTGTTTCTTAGAACCAGATGATCTCTTGGCGTTTTGATAGAGAACCACTGTGCATGCCAAAGCAGCCAGGAGGATCCAGTAGGCGAGGAGATAAACTCTGGTCTGTGTTTGAGAGAGGAACTGGGAGAGCCAAAAGAGGGGGTTCTGCCGGATCAAGCGGTAGAGCCACGGCATGACAACCCCCAGACCCAGCACCGCCGTCATCATATGAAAGAACATAGAGGAGATCCAGGTCCCAGAATCCATGAAGAAAAAGAGGGCGGTGAAGAATATCCCAAGGAGAACCACCCCGACCACCACCACCAGGAGGAAGAAGTCAATCGGGTCCCCTCTGCTTTCGGTTACGTTCAGAGAACGTTTGATGAGCTGATTGAGGACGAAGCTTATTCCTGTCAGGACGAGCAGAGCCTCACCAGGAGTGAAGCATCGAGGCAGCAAGTATAGCAGTATCATACTGAGGTAGACAAAGATAAGCAGGACCTCCAGGACCTCAATCACTTCAGAGACCGTCAACGAGTGCTTCATGGTGTAGATGATCAGGCTGCCAGCAATGCCAGAGAGGATGCAGGTATTTGTCGGCACAGGTTTGGTAACACCGAGTGCTATCACAGAGAGGAACAGGGCGATGATCATGCCAGTGGACGCCACGATGATGCCAAAACGCTCAAAGTACACAATACCAGCTGCTTGGCATCTCTCTTTCATCACAATGCCCAGCAATGGGACAGCCATGCAAGCTGGGAAGAGGCCACTGTTTGCTCCTGCCCGAAACTGAAAGACAGCGCTGCCCAGGCGGAGGAGGTTGTCCCATTTAAACTGGATATAGAAAGCTTGGATTGCAAGCGCAATGGCGCACCAGGAAAAGCGATCCCAGACTGTGCTGTGCACACAAAGCACGATGGTGAACATGATGAGGGATTCCACAAGGATGGGTTGCTTGCTTAGCATGGTGACAGCCAGACTGTTGCGCTCCCTGTGCTCAGAAAACCCTGGCAGCTGTTTGTTCTGGTCCAATATTTTCAAATGCGGTCTCTCTGTGTGTGTGTCTGTCTGTCTGTTTCCCTCACTGTCAAAAGCTCTCTTGTATCTTAGTGCCCTTCCTAGAAGTGAAAGCAAAAACCATCCCATTAAAAAAAAGCGTATTATATACACCATCTGCTTCTTCCCTTGTACTGAAGGAAAGCTTCTCTTGTTTAATAAAAACATTGACACGCTCTGGAACTCGATGCAAAGGGAGGATAATTTCTGCCCCTCCTTGCTAGTTTTCCATCACAGTTAAGACCTTCCTATACTGGAAGGGCTTTTGTGGCTGGAGCTCATTGCTTGCCTTGCTAGAATTGATAGGGAATCTTTTTCCTTCTGAAAGCGTAAATTCTAAATTGTTTATTCCTGTTATTATGGTAATTTTACTGTTGGTTTCATTCTATGTGATTACGTTTTTCTTAGCTGTTATGAACTATAAGAGGAAAGACACAGTGCAGATAAATAAAATATGGTTTGGGCACACTCCTTTGTTTACGTGACTTCTGGTATATTCTGTTTAAATCACTCTTGCCTCTCCCTGTTGCATGCAGATGTACAGATGCCAACATGGTGCCCTCCAGATGTTGAACACCCATCATAGAATCACTGTAGAGTTGGAAGGGACCCCAACCACAGCTAGCATGGCCAAGAGAGAGAGGTGAATGGGAGTTATAGTCCAACAACACCTGGAAGGCACCAGGTTGGCTATCCCTTTGCTATAGAATACTTGGTTGCATCTGATTATACCCCCTTCTCATCTAATGATACCCCCTGAGACCTTCGGGTATAGAAATAAAATAAAATAAATACTCAGATTTGCCTCATTGAAATTAATGGACGTAAGTTAGTCATAGAGTTGGAAGGGACTCCAAGGATCATCTAGTCCAACCCCCTGCAATGCAGGAATCATGGTGCAAGAACCCTTGACAGATAGCCATCCAATTCAATTTCTGTTTAAAAACCTCTAGTGAAGGAGAGCCCGCCACCTTCCAAGGGAGTTTGTTCCACTATTGAACAGCTCCTATCAACAGAAAGTTCTTCCTAATGTTCAGTTCTTATAATTTGTATCCAACTTGTTCAGGCCCTACCCTCTGGAACAGCAGAAAAGAAGTTTGCTCTGTCTTCCATATAACTGGATAACTGAATATGGCTACCAAATCACCTCTCAGTCTTCTCCTAAGCAACCTAAATATACCCCACTCCCTCAACTGTTTCTCTTAAAGCTTGTGTCATGAACTGGGAGGACAACAGGGAGGAGGAACAGGATCCTGGCAAGCTGTGACCGGGACCCACCAAGGCAAGCTGGGGATGGGAAAGGAGAGATTGGAGTTGTACAGGATGACGGGATGGCAAGGGGATGGGAGTCAAGGTGCAGGGACCAGAAGAGCAGGATCCCTCAACAGAATCAGAGAGGACTCTGTCTCCACGAACAAGGCAGGCTCTGAAGCGTAGTGAGCAGTGGGAGGTATGCTCTGGGAGGCTGAGGCAGGCAAGGCTCCACAGCCCAGGTGAAGCTCATTAGCCCCACAACCCGGGGGGGGGGGGAGATGTGTGATTCCTCAGCTGAAGTAGGCTCAGAACAGGTGAGGATCATATGGCTTGTCAAGCCTAGATGCCGCAATCAGGATTCAAGAAATAAAAGGGAAACAGGTGAGGGGCTACATCTGCTTAACTGCCCATGTTGCTGGACCTTGGCTTAGATGCTACAGGACTTCCAATGGACTGTTTTCCCTGACTGCTAGACTTTGGACCTGACATACTGTATAAGACAGTGGGACTTGCTGCCATGTATGCTGGGGATTCAGGACAGCTTGGTTTACAAACCCTTGATCACCTTGGTTGCCTTCCTCTGCACATGCTCCAGTTTGTCAATATCATTCTTAAACTAGGGTGCCCAGAGCTGGCCACAGAACTCCAGGTGGTGTTTGACTATGGCAGAATAGAGAGGCCCTAGGACTTCCCTTGATCTGAACACTATACAATGGGTCTAATCTGAGCTCTGAGTAGGAATACCACTGGATACAACCCACTGTGGTTTGGTTGTTTAAGATAGAGAGAATTCTGCCTCACTGTGAGGATGGAGTAAATCATTCCTTCTGTTTCTACTGAAATCCATCTCCCTGATGGGGGGGACCACTTATCTTGCTTCATTTCATTTATATGCAAGCAGCCTATATTCTGATGGTATAGCTATTTAAAGCATAAACAATAAAGTGATATACTTACATGAATCCATGGCACATCCACATCAGAAATAATATGTGTTGCATCCAATTAAGTTCTGTTTAAGAGTACACCTACTGGAATTAAGGTCAAGTCATGTCCAATCTTCTGCCCAAACTGGTTTTGCATGATTGCTCCATACTCCCTGCAGCAAATGCTATGATTGGGTTTCCCACATAACACATGCAAGGAGTGTTGGCCACACCCACACCCACAAACCATCAAACACTTAAGCTAGAGTGGTCCAACTTTTCATGCCAAGTAGGCTGCAAGAGTACTTTGACACAGAACCCGTTGCACACAGGGGCAGGAAGTGAGTGAGACAAACATCTGACAACCCTCTAGCCCTCATGTTGCCTTCCCAAAGCAGGCTAGGTGAGGCACAGGGATTGGGAAGGAGATTTAAGACTCTGGCAGGGTCCTGAAGCCCTCCCATCTCCTTCCCAATGATGGGAAAGTGCAAACTAGGCTTTGGGGAAGGAGGCAGGAGGCTTCAAGGACCCTGTCAGAGCCCCCATGCCTCCTTCCCAAAGCTGGGTAAGGAGGCACCAGGTAAGGCAGTGCAAGGGCTGTGGGGTGGGGCATCTAATAATAATAATAATAATAATAATAATAACAACAACAACAACAACAACAACAACAACAACAACAACAATAATAATAACAATAATAATTTATTTATACCCTGCCCATCTAGCTGGGCTTCCCCAGCCACTCTGGGTGGCTTCCAACAAAATATTAAAATACAGTAATGCATCAAACATTATAAGCTTCCCTAAACAAATGTTGTTGTGGGCCACCAAAAAAGGCATCACCTGTGGTCCCTGAGCCACATGTTGGACCACCCTGACTTAAGCACATGCATTTAGCAACCCTAGATCCATCAGTTGCATTTTCCAAAACTATGTTTCTTACCTATCACATTCGGTCAGTGTGATATAATGGAGAAAGCTGTTGAGCTTGGGTGTTGGAGGACCAGCCTCAAATCCCTGCTCAGTCATAAGGTCATGAAGCAGGGTACATGTACTTGGGCAGGTCAATCACAGCTTAATCTACCTCACAGGGCAATTCTAACAATAAAATGAGATAAAGTTAGAGAGTTACACATCCTGAGCACCTGAAACAGGCTTAGAGGGGAAATCTAAGCACACAACCACCCTACACTAGGCATGCAGAACTTTCTGCAAACAAGCTCTAATTTAGCCTTTAAAGCTTCCCCACCCCAAGCCATGGCCATTTGCCCCACAACAAATGTCTCACATGTAACCACAAAGGTACAATTGCACTCCTGCTCACTCCTTGGCAAGCGGAACTTGGTGCTAAAGGATCCACTGTTTAGCACAGACAATCCCCATTGGATCTTCCTTTGAAGGCCTGTCTCAAGTTCAAGCAGGACTGCAGAGTAAGAAAAGGAAGAATCAGGAGCACATGCCTAGTTCTTTCCTTTGAAGTTGTGTCACCTGATGTCACAGTGGCACCAAATGGTTGACAGGTAGGCAGTTCCACCAACCTGAAAAGTCGCCCACCCGTGGGGTGGAATGAGGATCTAGCTCACCAGTCCTCAAACCCTGCTATCTACCATAGAATTAAGTTGTGTTCGCTCCCAATAATTCCCTCAAAAACAGTCTTATGCAATCCATTTAAATCAGTCACAGACCTACCCATACCTACCCCTCCTACAACCGTAATGAAGCAGCGGCCACAGTGAGATACAAAAGGCGCCCACTATTTGCACTTTTCAGAAACAATTGCAGGCATTTTTGTTCTGGCAGGCTTTTCCAGCTGGATAAATGGGTCTTTACTGTGAGTGTCCACTTGTTAGAAATTTAGTTTTGTTCTATAAGTATTTGCTGTTTTTAGTTACCTTATTGCCTTGAGATGGTGGTTTAGAATGAGATTAAAAAATCAGTGGTAATACCTGCCTTGACCCATTTTCACATTTCTACTTTCACACCCAAATGTCACCTTTATTTTCTATGCCTCCTCAATATGCAGTAAAAAAAGAAACAGCAGCAACAATAAGAATACACCTCTCTATCCCCTCTCCCCACAAAGTTGCTTAAGAATATTATCCCATTTTAAAATTTGCATCAACATTCTGTATAGCAGCAGAGAAAACAACTGAGCCTATCTCACAAGGTTACTGTGAGGGCAGAACGACTTTTGCACACTTAAATGAGTCCATGGGAACCATTGTTAATTACTGGTGTGCTGCCAACGCTTCCCATTGCCATTTACTGAGAGGGAGGAAGGCTACTTTCTTCTACTTTTAACGATACATGAAAGGTGTTTGTATTTATGTTTCTAAAGATGCCATTAGGTGCTTGGAGACCTTTGCATAGCATGTAAGTAACACATCTGATGGATTCCGTATTTGACCTCCTTTGTAATGTTTTATTTTGAAATCTTTAAGATAATAGCTTGGTTTCCTGCTAGTTATGTCTCTTTCAATGTATACTTTATATCTGACTTCCTTCAGTAATGTTTTATTCTAGATTGCTGTCTTCATGTATTGTAAGTTACTTTGAGATTCCCCCCTTAAAAATATAAAGCGGAAATGAAATGAATAATATTAATATAGAACAGTAATAAGCAAATAGCAAATAACACAACAAACATGAACTCCAGGGTGGCGTCAGGTTGCCTCACTGCGCGATCGGTTACCTTTCTGCATTCAGCACCCTACACTGGGCTACCTTGGCTCTGGCAAACACATTTAATTTATCAAATCTAAATATATAAATAATATTAATAAGCCAAATAAAGAAATGCATTAAAAATATTTATACCCAGCTGCTCTTTCTCCCGCACCCAGCATAAATTTTAAAATATTTTTTTTTTAATGAAATCAACCTCAACAGGCCTCCACAAACCTTCCATTGCCTCACCCAGCTGATCCCTCTTCGGTAATAAACTCACCCTACTGGGCGCCGCCATCTTGTCGACGTGCTACGCACAACACGTCACGTCGCCTCCCTCACCCTGCGCCCCTCACGCTTCCTCCCCCCCACCACTGGGGCAAGAAGAGGCAAGAGAGAGAAGGGCCTTGTGTCACGTGACTCGCGGACAGCGGGAAAGAGGCGCTCTAGCCGTTCGCTCCACCTTCTTCTTTCTCCCTTTCTAGCTCATGGATTGGCTGATTTTGGGAGGGAGAATATCACGTGGGAAAGGGGGTGGGGCAGGGGAAGAGGCAAGATGGCGACTGGGGGGCTGTGCGCGAGGTAAGGGAAGGCGCGCGTTGCGAGGAGCGACTGACTGATTGGGTGAGGGCGAGGGGAGAAAAAGGTCGTGCAGTTTCAAAATGAAATGAAATGATTTTATTTTAAATTGTGGCTAAATCAGCCCGAGAAGGGGGATTGTTGGGCCAGAGCTTAGCCCTACTCCAAAGACGGCCCCTTTGAATGAATGCATGTGGTTGGTTTTAGTCGTTTTAATAGGGTCATACCCGCAATTAGAAGCTAGTTGGATTCATGCTTAGAAAGTTGAGGTAATTTTAATCTGTTTAAGTCTTCTAACTTTTGTTTGTTTCAAAGCAGGGTTGTTGATTTTTCTTGATTTTCTTATGGTTTTTTTTTGTAAACTGCTTTGAGGTTTTTTTCTTTTAAAGAACCCAGCAGTATATAAATCTTGTGAAATTAAATAAATGAATAGGAAGCTGCATTCTCATGAGTTAGCCCATTGACCCATCTAGCTTGGTGCTGCCCACACTGACTGGAAGTAGTGGCTCTTTGGGGTTCCTGTCAGGGGATGTTGAAAGCGGTACATGGAGATGCTGTTTGGGACTGAACCTGGGAAACATGCATGCCAAGCAGATGCTTCAGTCACTGGGCTATGGCCCTTCCTTGGAAGACACACCACTTCTTTTTACTGAGTTGCACCTTTGGTCCATCTAGCTCAGTGTTGCCCACACTGGCTGGCAGCAGCCACTCTCCAGGTTTTGGACAGGGTCTTTTCCCCAACCTTACCTGGAGATGCAGCTGGGGATTGGACTTGGGACCTTCTGCATGCAAATAAGATGCTCTGCCACTGAGCTATATGCATTCACCTAAATGTAAAAGAAGGTTATAGTCCTCATGGTCTTAAATAAAGTGCACAGTTAAACAGGGCAGGGGAAACTGCCGTATACCAAGTCAGACCATTGGCTCTTCTAGCTCAGTATTGCCTACACGGACTGGCAGCCACTCCAGAGTTTCAGACAGGGGACCTTCCCAGCCCTACCTGGAGAGGCTGCTGGGGATTAACCCTTTGCCTTTCTGTGCGCCAGACAGAAACTGTAAGCACTGAGCTATGTCTCAGTCTTTAAAATCTAAGTAAGGTACTGAGTTAAAGGCTGATTTAAATAGGATCTTAGGAAGCTGTTTCTTGGTCACTTTGGGCTACATTTTCTTCAGGTGCACAGGAATGGGAAGTTCATATTGGCAATGTACATAAGTGTGCTGTGTGTAGAAGTAACTGTACTTGGGGCAGTGTTAGAAACTCGGATATATAAGCTATTCGCCAAATGGCCCCTTAAGCCTAGGTTAAGAGTGTGCACGCGTGCGCGCGCGCGCACACACACACACACACACACATATACACACAGTGGTACCTCGGGTTACATACGCTTCAGGTTACATACGCTTCAGGTTACAGACTCTGTTAAACCAGAAATAGTGCTTCAGGTTAAGAACTTTGCTTCAGGATGAGAACAGAAATCGTGCTCCAGCGGCACGGCGGCAGCAAGAGGCCCCATTAGCTAAAGTGGTGCTTCAGGTTAAGAACAGTTTCAGGATAAGAACGGACCTCTGGAACGAATTAAGTACTTAACCCGAGGTACCACTGTATATGCAAGAGTATGAAGCAAAAACTGGACAGCCAGTTAGGAGATGGTCCCCCCAGAGACTGATGGAATTTGATGGATTCTTGACTGCTCTGGGGGATTTCCCAGTGGATAGAGCAGGTAATCCAGTTGGTAATTGCAGAAGAAAGTAATTGCAGAAGAAGTTGGATGTTCCCAAAGTGCTGTATCGAAGCACATTAATGGAAAGTTATGCGGAAGGGAAAAGTGTGGAAGAAAAAGGTTCATAAGCAGCAGAGATGACTGCAGCCTGGAGAGGATTGTCAGGAAAAGACCATTCAAACGTGTTGGGGACTTTCACAAGGAGTGGACTGAGGCTGGAGTTGGTGTATCAAGAGCCACCACACACAGATGGATCCTGGAGATGGGCTTCAAATGTATTCCTCTTGCCAAGCCGCTCCTGAACAAGAAACAATGTCAGAAGCGTCTTACCTGAGCTAAAGAAAAAAAGAACTAGTCTGTTGCTCAGTGGTCCCAAGTCCTCTTTTCTGATGAGAGCAACTTTTGCATCTCATTTGGAAACCAAGGACCCAGAGTCTGGAGGAAGAATGGGGAGGCACACAATGCCAGATGCTTGAAGTCCAGTGTGAAGTTTCCACAGTCTGTGTTGATTTGGGGAGCCATGTCATCAGCTGGTGTTGGTCCACTGAGCTTCATTAAGTCCAGGGTCAACGCATCCGTCTACCAGGAGATTTTTTAGCACTTCATGCTTCCTTCCACAGACAAGCTTTATGGGGATGCTGACTTCATTTTCCAGCAGGACTTGGCACCTGCCCACACTGCCAAAAGTACCAAAACCTGCAGAATGCAGAAGAGCTGAAGGCTGCTATTGAAGCATCCTGGTCTACCTTAGCAGTGCCACAGGCTGATAGCATCCATGCCACGCCGCATTGAGGCAGTAATTGATGCAAAAGGGGCTCAAACTGAGTACATATGTATGCTTCTACTTCTCAGAGGTCTAATATTGATCTATTTGCTATCCTTGTTTTGCTGATTGCATTTAATATTCTAATTTTCTGAGATTGTTAATTTGGGGTTTTCATCAGCTGTACGCCATAACCATCATAAAGGCTTGACATATCTGGCTTTGCATGTCATGAGTCTATCTCATATATTGTTGTTGTTGTTGTTTAGTCGTTTAGTCGTGTCCGACTCTTCGTGACCCCATGGACCAGAGCACGCCAGGCACTTCTGTCCTCCACTGCCTCCCGCAGTTTGGTCAAACTCATGCTAGTAGCTTCAAGAACACCATCCAACCATCTCATTCTCTGTCGTCCCCTTCGCCTTCTGCCCTCCATCTTTCCCAACATCAGGGTCTTTTCCAGGGAGTCTTCTCTTCTCATGAGGTGGCCAAAGTATTGGAGCCTCAGCTTCACAATCTGTCCTTCCAGTGAGCGCTCAGGGCTGATTTCCTTCAGAATGGAGAGGTTTGATCTTCTTACAGTCCATGGAACTCTCAAGAGTCTCCTCCAGCACCATAATTCAAAAGCATCAATTCTTCGGCGATCAGCCTTCTTTATGGTCCAGCTCTCACTTCCATACATCACTACTGGGAAAACCATGGCTTTTACTATACGGACCTTTGTTGGCAAGGTGATGTCTCTGCTTTTTAAGATGTTGTCTAGGTTTGCCATCGCCTTTCTCCCAAGGAGCAGGCGTCTTTTAATTTCGTGACTGCTGTCACCATCTGCACTGATCATGGAGCCCAAGAAGGTAAAATCTCTCACTGCCTCCACTTCTTCCCCATCTATTTGCCAGGAGGTGATGGGCCCAGTGGCCATGATCTTCGTTTTTTTGATGTTGAGCTTCAGACCATATTTTGCGCTCTCCTCTTTCACCCTCATTAAAAGGTTCTTTAATTCCTCTTCACTTTCTGCCATCAAGGTTGTGTCATCTGCATATCTGAGGTTGTTGATATTTCTTCCGGCAATCTTAATTCCGGCTTGGGATTCATCCAGCCCAGCCTTTCGCATGATGAATTCTGCATATAAGTTAAATAAGCAGGGAGACAATATACAGCCTTGCCGTACTCCTTTCCCAATTTGGAACCAATCAGTTGTTCCATATCCAGTTCTAACTGTAGCTTCTTGTCCCACATAGAGATTTCGCAGGAGACAGATGAGGTGATCAGGCACTCCCATTTCTTTAAGAACTTAGTTATTAGTTTCACATTTTAAGTTGAATTACTGAAATAAATGAACTTTTCCACGATATTCTAATTTTTCGAGTTTCACCTGTATGTGTTTTACTGAGAGTTGTGAAACTCCATTTATTTGCTGCTTGTTGTTGCATATTTGTATCATGATTTCCCTCCCTGGAGCTCCAATGCTCAATAGAAGGCCAAATTTTAAAAATAAAAACTTAAGAGTATTTTGAAAACTAAAGTATGGTACCAATATGTTTATTGTATAAACAAAATAAAACATGTATGTTCTATTTATTCATTCACCTTTTGTAACAAACTTCAGAGTTTTTCTCCTTGTCACAGTACTCATAACAAATTGGACAGTACTCTTAGCAAATTAGTGTGACACACTACTGTAGTGATAATAGTGGTTATGGATTTAGCACAAGTAATACATAGTATATTATTGTCATTTAAAGCAGTGTTGCATACAAATCTAGCACAATATTTTATGTAATACACACATATATACTGATATTTATAAATTTTAATTATTCAAATGACTTATGGTTATCCACTATTGCTGAGGCTCAGCCCCATTTATGTTTGTGGTGTCCAGTTAACAATTGCTAATGTGATATTAAAATGTGTCACTCATGTGAATTGCGTTTCTAAGAAAATGGATTCTAAGAAAAAGGATTACTGTAATTGGTAAAATGAGTGACTGAATTGTAAAATATATTACAATATACACAATTCATTTTTTGCTTCACTGTCTTTAGGGGGAAATGGTGACTAGACATGTCGTTGTTGCACTTTTAACCTAGGTTTAAGGGGCCATTTGGCGAATAGCTTGCTTATCTGAGTTTCTAACATTGATTCACAGCTGGTTTTGAAATGGAATCAGCCTTGGTTGCCCTGATGGATGACCTTTATTGTGAGAGGGACAGAGAGAGTGTGATCCTGTTGCATCTTGATCTCTCAGCAACTTTTGATACCATTGACCATGGTATCCTCCTGAACTGATTTAGTGAGATGGGCATTGTGGCGTCACTGTATTAGAGTGGTTCTGTTTCTATCTTCAAGGTGGTGACCAGAAAGTAGCACTAGGTTAGTGCTCCTTGGCCCCTGGCATTTGTGCTATGGGGTTCTACATACTGCCGTGAGGTGTCACCAGTAGGCAGGGATGACACGCAGCTCTACCTCTCCTTAACATCTGAATCAGGAAAGGCTGAAAGCTTTGAACCTGTGTCTGGATGCAGTGGTGGACTGGATGATGGCCAGTTAAACTGTGTTTGAATCCTGGGAAGACTCAGGCTCTTTGGGTGGCTGGTTCCCAAGTTTGGGAAGTTGGCAAGGTACCTGCTCTGGATGGGGTTGTACTCCCTCTGAAGGAGCAAGTGCATAGTTTGGGGGTACTCCTGGTTGCATCTTTGCCACTTGAAGCCCAAGTATCCTTTGTGGCTAGGAGTGCCTTTTATCAGCTTCATGCGGTTTGCCAACCACAACCATTCCTGGACAGGGATAGCTTGCCCACGATAGTTCATGCATTAGTAACCTCGAGGCTGAATTAATGTAGGGCAGTGGTGTCCAAACTTTTTTCAAAGAGGGCCAGATTTGATGAAGTGAAGGACCGTGAGGGCCTACCAAAGGGCTGACCAAAGTTGTTGACCATTTTTGGGGGTTGAAGTTGTCAATTTTTTTAAAATTTTTTTTTTAAAGGATTTTACCCCAGGAAATAAACTGCCACAGTGGCTGGATTAAACTGACCAGCGGGCCGGATTAGGCCCCCAAAACGGACTTTGGACATGCCTGCTGTAGGGTGTTGTATGTGGGGCTGCCCTTTGGTCTGGTTTGGAAGCTCAAGTTGCTGCAGAATGCTGCAGCCAGATTACTGATGAAAATTTCTGGCTACCGTATTTTTCGCCCTATAGGATGCACCGGCCCATAGGACGCACCTAGATTTGGGGGGGGGGTAAAGGGAAAAAAATCCCCCCCCAGGCGCGGGGCTGGGGCAGGGGAAGCCCGAGCTTCCCCCGACCCCAGCCCCCAGAACGGGAGCCTCTGGGAGCTTGCACGGCTGGGGGAGGGGGAAGCCCGAGCTTTCCCAGCCCCCAGAACGGGTCCCAAAGGGAGGGCGATCACCAGTTTTCATTGCCTCCTCGCAGCGGATCAGGTGAGGGTGACTGGGGAGCTATATTTGCAACTTTGTAGTCCTCGTGAACGCGCCCTTTCTCTCTCCCTCTCATCCTCCCCTCCCCAGATGTTGCGAAGCTTAGGCATAGTTTTTGGGAGGGTAGGGGGAGTTTGCATTCAAGACAAGGATTGGAGGATGGGTGGGGGGCTTAAACCCTCCGATATAGCGAAGAGGGCAAGGAAGCTGGCGGCCGAAGCAGCCCCTGATGGAGCCACCATCCTCACGCAAACACAAGATACACAAAAAGGCGGGCGAAAGGAAGCGGGGGTTGCTGGCTGGTTGAGTTACCCCCCTTTTCCTCGGGGCTGGACTTGGGATGTTGTTCTGCTTCTGCCTCTAAATAAAGCTGAAACTTTGTCCGAGCGAGGAAGAGGCTGGAGCTGCATTTTGTAAAGTCTCCCAGCCTTGCCCGGGCGATTTCCAGGGCTCCGTCCCCCCCCCCCCGGTGCCCATTTGCAACAGAAGAAAACACTTCAGCCTGTGTAAGGTTGGGGCGGCGGCGGGGGGGGGGAGAACTTGAGGCGCTGCATCCTTCCCGCCCCACCGCCCAAGGAGAAATTAAGGTTGCCCGTTTCGAAGGCTGGTCTTCGTGGGGAGAGATTTGGGTGGCTTCTACTCTGCGTAAAGACAATGGCTAAGGAACCGGAGTGCAAGCTCTCATCTCCCCCTCCCATTCTTTTGCAAGAACTCGCCTGTGTCTGGGGAAGCAAGTGCCCCCCCTCCCCAACCCCACACTCTTTAAAGATGTTTTCCTCCGCTAACGCGGGGGTGGGGGCATTTACGTAAGGTTTTAAAATCATAACGCAGTTTGGTTCCACCATGCTGGTGGCAGTAGTGGGGGAAATGGATCTGTCACCTGCCTCCTTTCGCCCCCATCTCCCTTACTGCCCCTGCCTCGGAAGCAGCAGCAGCTGCCGCTCTCTGCGATTTCGGGCCCCTAGACAAGTGCAAGAACCTGACCTGCAGATTTATGTAACGTGCTCTTTAAACTTTAAAAGAAAGAAGTCTGGAAAAGGGGGGGCACTTTTTATGGCACACACACCGGTGCAGTTCTGCTTCTCCCTCTCTCTCCGTCGCGGGTGTTGACTAAGGCTTGTGCGGGCAAACGCGTCTCTGGCCGTGGGCGTGTTTGTGTGTGCGCTCGTGGGGATGCCGGAGCCGCCTGCTTGTGGGTCGGGAGCTCTGTCGGAAGAGCGCACTCCTCGGTCTCTCTCTCTCTCTCTCTCTCTCTTTGCCTCCGCCCCGCGGAAAGCCTCTGCCTAATTTGGGTGTCCTCGCTGGCACTGGCCACACACACTCACTCCGAAGTAGGACACGGCGCCATTCCCCCCCCCCCCAAAGGAGATAAGAGGCTGGATTGGGAAGCGGAGCTTGCCGGGCTTGGGGGATAGCTTCCTGAAGCCTGGAGAGTAAGAGGGGTCGGTGCGCACCGACGCCTCTAGCTCTCCAGGCTTCAGCGAAAGCCTGCATTCGCCCCATAGGATGCACACACATTTTCCCTTCATTTCTGGAGGGGGAAAAGTGCGTCCTATAGGGCAAAAAATACGGTAAGTCCATGTGACACTAGTGTTCAAAAAGCTGTACTGGCTGCCCATCTGCTACTGAACCAGGTTCAAGGTTCTTGTATTGATTTACAAAACCCTGAACATCTTAGGTCTAGGATATTGTAGGAATCTCCTGAACCCTTATACTCCAGATCAGGGGTCTGCAACCCGCGGCTCCGGAGCCGCATGTGGCTCTTTTACATCTTTGCTGCGGCTCCGGGGCGGATACTAGCGAGGGGAGGAGGCGCATTGTGCGTCCCGACACTTCTCACTGTGGCAGGCGCTGTACTGGCTGTGACGTCGCATGGGGGCGGTGCGTGCGTCAGTCACGCACCGTCCCGACGTCACCTTCCCGCCCGCTGTCAGATTGTGGCTCCGGAGATATATTTGTTTTAAATGTCGCAATGGTTTTGCGGCTCCCAGTTGTTGTTTTTTCTTCGGAAACGGGTCCAAGTGGCTCTTTTTGTCTTAAAGGTTGCAGACCCCTGCTCCAGATTGATCATTTCAGCAGTGTCCTTGGTCATTTGGTGACGCTTGTTTGACAACAGTGAGAAATCAAGTCTTATTTAGTATCATCAGCCCAGTCCTGTGGAATACCCTGCCAATAGAGATTTAACAGACACCTTCTGTGCCAACTTTTAAATGGTTGCTGAAAACTTTTCTACTCCACTAAGCCTATGCAGATCCTACAATGGTCTATTGATTTTTTAAAAATTCCTTTTCGTTTAACTTGTTTTTAACTTTTTATGATGTTACTGTTGGTTTCATGCTTTAATGATGTAAACAGCTGTAATATATGTTTATGATACAGCAGTGTATAAATATTGTATATATAAGTAAATAGATACAATAAAAAAGACATAAAAGAAGCAAAACAGATACAGTTCTTTCTCTTTCAAAATACATTCTTTTTCTAGAAGCAGCAGAGAACTGTGGACCATTCTGTTGGGCAGATCAGCTCTGAGAGAACCAGTAAGTAGAGGATGGGTTTGCCACCTCTTTTTTGTTGGGGATGCTTTTGTGGGATGACTGCCATCATCATTGTGTAGCCTCTATCCCTGAAACATGTATACAGAGAGGATTTTTCCATATTGTTCACTTTCCATGTAATATTTGTTCTTCCTTATGCTGCACGCTTGTGTAGATTGGTTTCTGGTGTAGACAGGCTATCTCGCCTGGAATAATAATAATAATAATAATAATAATAATAATAATAATAATAATAATATTCCGCCCACTCTGGGTGGCTCCCAACAGAATTAAAAGCACAATAAAATATCAAACATTAAAAACTTCCCTAAACAGGGCTTCCTTCGGTTGTCTTCTAAAAGTCAGATAGTTGTTTATTTCCTTGACATATGATGAGAGGGCGTTCCACAGGGCAGGTGTCACTACTGAGAAGGCCCTCTGCCTGGTTCCCTGTAACCTCACATCTCGCGGTGAGGGAACCGCCGGAAGGCCCTCAGAGCTGGACCTCAGTGTTTGGGCCGAATGATGGGGGTGGAGATGCTCCTTCAGGTATACTGGACCGAGGCCGTTTAGTAGAGCGGCCTGCTTCCCTGCTTCCCTTATTCCCCAACCCCTAAGGAAGGAGTCCCTGATTGTGAGCTGAACATGCCCAGATTCTGTCTTCTTCCACCTCAAGGCAAAACAAAAACAAGTTTCTTTTCTTTTTATTATAATTTTATCGTTTTTTAATAGAAGAATTCAAACTGTAAATCAGTGATTCCCTGCAGAAATTCTGGACTACAACCCTATCCATTCCATTGGTATAGCCCAATGGTCAGGGATGATTCTGTTATGTATACTGTAATTTGAATGCTAGGTTGTGTGGGGGGGGTGCCACATGGTGCCCTCCAGATATTGTGGACTATAACTCCCATTAGCCCCACCCACCATGGCTGATAATCAGGAATGATTGTGTTCTGCTTATGCTGGAATCTAAACCATAGGTGATTATGATATTCCTTTTTGCTCTTGTCAGGCTTTGTACATGATAGTGGAAATGAGCATGTTCCTTTTTAAGTTTCAAGCATGGAGAATGATGTACAGTGGTGCCCCGCAAGACGAACGCCTCGCAAGACGGAAAACCCGCTAGACGAAAGGGTTTTCCGTTTTGGAGGCGCTTCGCAAAACGAATTTCCCTATGGGCTTCCTTCGCAAGACGAAAGCCCCTAGGGAAATCTCCTCCGAAGGCTGGCGGTGGGGCGGAGAGACCTTCACCCTGCGCCAGCCTTCGGATGGCTGTCCTGAAGACTTGCGGTGGGAGGAGGGTTTTCCTTCCCACCGCCAACATTCAGAATGCTGTTCTGAATGTTGGCGGTGGGGAGGAAAAACCCTCCTCCCACCGCAAGCCCCGGGAACAGAGGAGAAGCGCTGCGCCCCTTCCCCTCTGTTCCCGTACCTGTCCTGAAGGCTTGCGGTGGGGAGAAAAGCCCTTCTCCGCACCGCCAGCCTGGCAAGCAGTTTCCATAGGAACGCATTAATTGATTTTCAATGCATTCCTATGGGAAATGGTGCTTCGCAAGACGAAAAACTCGCAAGAAGAAAAAACTTGCGGAACGAATTAATTTCGTCTTGTGAGGCACCACTGTATTTGCTATTATTTTGGTCTTTTCTAGGCTCAGATTGAGGAAGAGTTGAATAAACACTGGCGGAGGCTGCTCGAAGGGCTTTCTTACTACAAGCCACCCAGGTACAGTAATTTATTAATTATTATTTATCAAGGCTTGCATCCAGCTCAGTAGACCCACTGAAAAGAAAAACTGAAATAAAAGCATATCTGAGATATTTACAAGCTATTAAAAATGAGTAAAACCTACTAATTGGCTATGTAGGTGCTATATTGTCAAAGATCTGTTATTGGAACAGATCATAGAAATGTAAAGTTGGAAGGAACCACGAGGGTCATCTAGTCCAACCCCCTGCAGTGCTGATGGCAGAACCAGACTCTTCAAAAATAAATCTTTAATTGAAATTTTTCAGCGGGAACAGAAAATAGCTAAACCAAATAGGAGTGTCAAAATGATGAAATAGAGCCGTGTTCTTTACCACATACTCTGGAGGCTTTTTGAGAATCCTTATGGCTTTTATTTCATTCAGTGTGTGGAAAGATGGGGTGCTGGAAGATAATGTGCTGATTATTTTACAAAAATACTTGTGGAGGATTGGTGATGTGATAGCTTAAATGTTACCCATGGCAGCTAAATGGAACTTCCAAGTTCAGAGGCAGTCTAGCACAGAACTTCAGTTGCAGGGGAGGCAACAGCATGGAATAGCTCAGCTGTGACCACCAAAAACCCATAGAAATTGGGGTTTCTGATTGGCTACAATTGGAATTGGCATGCTGGACTAAATGTGTGCTTGGCTAGAACTGGTAGAACTTCTCTTATGTTCTTAATTTCAAATGAGTCAGATGAAGTTTCTATACCTTGTTTCAAGCGCTTGAGCTAGTTGGGTAACATTTCCAGTGCCTTGTTGATAAAGCTTAGTCCTTGTAAGTCCTTCAGAGGGGAGGAAATAGTTTTCACAATACAGCTGTTATGTCTAAATTTCATGCTTGTTTTGCTTTATGAACAAAAAGCTTTTGTGACTTTTCATTACCACAAGTTAACTTTTTAATAATAATAATAAAATCTGCAGTGCAAATTCGGCCGAGAAAGTGAAAGCTGACAAAAATGTTGCTGCTCCGCTGAAGGAGTTGGGTCTGAGAACCAGCAAGTTCTTGGTGAGTAGGTGTAACAGGCAGCTCTGTTGCTTCCTTTGTTATTTCCTGATAAGCTTTCCTCTGGGCAGAAGTGGGAGGAATGCAAGAAAGAGAGTTATCACCATCTAATTCCCTATTTGAATGGCAGTAGTTTCTGGTGGGGTTTGAGATTTGACTCAGCATAATTTGGAAGCACGATACTTCATAGAAGCCTTGAGAGCTAATGGGGACAAATTTAATTTGCTGTACTCTCCTTAAAAAAAAATTGTCCAAAGGAGGTGTATTGAATGCGCCCACCCCTTAACGGAAGCTGGCTGAATGTGTGTGTTACTCCAGGGTTTGGATGAAGAGCAAAGCGTGCAGCTGTTACAGTGTTTTCTTCAAGAAGATTATAGGGGGACCAGAGACTCATTAAAGGTTGGTAATTTTCAGCTGTGTGGGGATCTATCTTCAGTGTTTATGTTGACATATGTTGCTACAGATGGGTCTGTGTAGCTGGGAATCTGCTAATCCCTTTCTCTGTGTGATGCTGCAAAGTTGGGTAAGGCCTAACTTCTTGGCTACATTAGCCATGCTAGCAATCTCCTTAAAGTGAATTTCATTAAGTCTTTTCCTAACTTGAGGGCCCTCCAGACATTTTGGACTACAGCTCCCATCAGGCTCTGCATCATATGGCTGTGCTGTCTGGGGCTGATGGGAGTTATAGTCCAAAACCCTTGGAGGGCCCCAGTCTGCTGTGCACACTGCCTTCAGGCAACCGTGATGGCCACCAGCTTTAGCCACCAGCTTTAAAAAAGGATTAGACATAGCAATGAAGGAGATGTGGCAAGTAGCCATTGATGGCTTTAATGACTATGCCCTTGCTTCCATGGTCAGAGGCACTAATGATTCTCAATACCAGTTGCTGAAAACTGCATGTGTGAAGAGTGCTCTTGCACTTGGGTCCTGCTTGTGGGTTTCTCATCAGGGCATCTGGTTGGCCACTGTGAGAACAGGATGCTGTTGGGCCAAAGGCCTGATCCAGCAGGGCTCTTATTATATTCTTTTGTGTTCTAAAAATAGGTCCTGTTGAATTTAACAGTAAGCTAGTTCTTGGTAACAATTTTTAGTGCACTAATAAACATTTTTAAGTGAGCTAAGTTTGAAGCTTGAAATCCGGAGGGTGGTGGGGTGGGGAATGATAACCAAATTCCCTTGCAGTGCTTCCAGTATACATGAGATTTTGTTTCATGCCACAAGCTATTTTATGATGCTGTTAATGGTTATCAGTTACTTTATGTTACTTTTATTATGGTTCTGCATAGGCTGTTCTGGAAGACGAAAGGCAGAGTCAGGCTTTGATACTGAAGGTCAGTAACTTGATGCTGCAATCTTATTTTGGATGGTCATTTCTACACACTGCTTTTCTGCAGATAGATGTGGAATCTGCTGATGGTCCTTGCAACTTGAGGAGCTGTGGTGGTGATGACTACAATGGATGTGGATTTGCTGGCACTTGTGACAGTTACAAAGCTGCCTCCCTCCCACCTCATCATCCAGATGTGTAGCATATTACAGTCATACCTCGGGTTGAAGTAGCTTCAGGACAAGTATTTTTGGATTGCGCACTGCGGCGACCAGGAAGTAACAGAGCGCGTTACTTCCGGGTTTCGCAGCTCGTGCATGCACAGATGGTAAAAATGACGTCATGCGCAGAAGCAGCGAATAGCGACCCGCGCAGACATGGGTTGCGTTTGCTTCTGGGTGTTAACGGGGCTCCGGAACAGATCCCGTTCACATCCAGAGGTACTACTGTAATTGTCCTTAGAGCAGTCATAAAGCCCTTTCGCTTCAGAACAGGTGTTAAAATAAGGGAGTCTTCTAAAAAAGTATATCTCCCCACCAGCACTAAGTAAATGTTTTAATGGATAAAGATGCTGGGTGGGTGTGTGTGTGTGTGTGTGTGCACGCGCGTGTATTTTAAAATGCCACAGTCTTAAGGGACAAGATCAGAAGAAAGACCTTAAGATTTTCAGTGGAAGGTCCCTTTAAGTAGAGTGAGTTGAAGAAATTGATGACATTCTAGGACCTTTAATAGAAAGGTTGGGGAATATTTTAGCAACAACAACTCCCATCAGATCCAAGCAGGTTGGCCATACAGTCAGGGATGATGGGAACTAGAGTCCAACAACATCTGGAAAGCCACAGGTTCCCTAGCCCTGTTTTATAACCCAAAACACTTGGGGTTAAGGGAAAGAATTGACCACAGTGGTACCTCTGGTTACGAACTTAATTCATTCCATAGGTCCGTTCTTAACCTGAAACTGTTCTTAACCTGAGGTACCACCTGAGCTAATGGGGCCTCCCGCTGCCACTGCATGATTTCTGTTCTCATCCTGAGGTAAAGTTCTTAATCCGAGGTACTACTTCCGGGTTAGTGGATTTTGTAACCTGAAGTGTCTGTAACCTGAAGTGTCTGTAACCCAAGGTACCATTGTATTTAGTAGAAAATTAATAGAAGGATGTAGGGGAGGTCATCTAAAATCAAAATGCAGCTACTAGTGTTAACGAGTGGTGACATATATTTCCACAGCTTGCTGACTACTACTATGAAGAGCGGATCTGTATCCTGCGCTGTGTCCTCCAGCTTCTCACGTATTTCCAGGATGAGAGACACCCTTACATGGTGGGTATTGGGCTTTTATTTCCTGGTTCTCCGCACAATAGAAACATTAAAATAAATCTGTCCCTGGTGGTGCTCTTAATCAAATTATTTTGCTTTATAAAAGGCCCAGTATTCTCATTGTGTGGAAAAACTGGATAAGGAGCTGGTTCCTAATTACCGGAAGCAGTTTGAGGAGCTGTACCAATCCGAAGCACCGACATGGGAGACCCACGGAAGCCTAATGGTATTTTGTTCCTTCCAGCTTTTTGTATTTCTGACTTTCGTTATTTGAATGTTTTAAAATAGTGGTTTATAACATTTTTTGCTGGTAATTTCATTATTTCATTCATTTTGTAAATCATTTTAATGGGTTGTTTCTGCTTTTAGAACCAAGCAGTATATACATTTTCAGAAATAAAGGAATAAATTAGCCCCAGCTTTTATTTTTTATTTATGTCATTTTAAATTGTTATTGATATTAATGTTGCATTATTAGTTTTAGATTTTATGATTTATGTGGAAATGTTTTCCATTTGGTTGTGTACCTTTTGATGTGTTTTATTTATTGTTTATAACTTTTGTTATGTTGGTAATTATGTAAATCTTGTCATGTTGTAAGCTGCCTTGAGCATTGTTTTAACTTTGGAAAGGCGGCATACAAATAAAATGATGATGATGATGACCAAAATCCACATGGGATTGAGTTGCTTAAAAGCTATTTTCTCTCTCTCTCCCCACCCTAACCCCCACGTCATGTTTGCATGTAATTGTAATTCGGATCCTGCTTATTCAGACCGAGCGGCAGGTGTCTCGCTGGTTCATGCAGTGCCTCCGGGAGCAGTCAATGCTGCTGGAAGTCATTTTCCTCTACTATGCCTACTTCGAGATGGCAGCAGAAGAGCTGCTGACTTTCACCAAAATGTTCAAAGATCAGGGGTTTGGCTCCCGGCAGACCAACAGGCACCTGGTGGATGAGAGCATGGATCATCTCGTCGAGCGCATCGGGTGAGTAGGGGGGGCCTCTCAAAAAGGCTGTTGCAGCCCCAAGCATGTTCCAAATTGTTGGAGCATTTAGGGTAGGCAAAAGAAAATCCTTCCTCACACAACACGTTGTTTAACTATGGAACTTGCTTTCGCAGGAGGCAGTAATGGCCACCGACCTGGCTTTAAAAAGGGAATTGGACAAATTCGTAGAGGAGGGGGATATCAATGGCTACTAGTCACGATGGCTATGCTTGCAGTTGGAGGCAGCAGTGCTTCTGAATATCAGTTGCTGGAAGCCACAGGAGGGAAGAGTGCCCTTGTGCTCAGATCCTGCTTCTGGCTTCCCTACAGGTTGGCTCCTGCGAGAACAGGATCCTGGACTAGATGGGGCTCGTGGCCTGATTCAGCATGCCCTTCTATTCTTATTTATTCATTGCATTTATATATTGCCTTTCTGCCAGGGTGCCCAAGCCGTTTACAGTTTTAAAGCACTAAGACAAATGATATAATATGTAAAGTTTTTATTGGGTGGGGGCAGTCCAACTAGAGCAGACCCTGATGTTGTCTGGGCCTGCCTCCCTCGCACTCCTCTCTCCCTTTTTCTTAATGTCTTCACAGCCTGCTTCTCCCACGACATTGTTTTATGTCCAAAGGTATATTACGGTGGTGGGGTAATACACAGATGTATGTGAAAAAATCCATGCATCTATTTTGCCACATCTGGGTAGATGTGTTGAGAACATGTAGGGAGATCCTGCAGGCAAAGCATATAATACTCTGTGGTTTTACATGTCTTTTTTAAACTATTGTGAGCAAAAGGGCCCACTTTCCTCTTGGCATTACAGTGGTGCCCTGCAAGACGAATGCCTCGCAAGACGGAAAACTCACTAGACGAAAGAGTTTTCCGTTTTGGAGGTGCTTCGCAAAACGAATCTCCTATGGGCTTGCTTCGCAAGACGAAAATGTCTTGCGAGTTCCTGCAGGTTCCCCCCCCCCTTTTCTAAGCCGCTTATCAGCTGATCCGATAAGCCGCTAATAGCGCTAATCCGCTAAGCCGTCAATGGGCTTGCTTCGCAAGATGAAAAAACCGCTAGACGAAGAGAATCACAGAACGGATTCTTTTCGTCTTGCGAGGCACCACTGTACAGTGCCACATTACAGTTTGCTTGTGAGCATTACAGAAACTGGAAGAGAGACATTCCTTCATTTTGCAGTTAATAACTTTGCTGTCTGTTTTTGCTCACCAGCCATCAAAGCTGCTCTGATTTTTTTCTTTTTTATATCACATCTCTCAAAGAAAAAATATGTTTGAAAAAATAAAGAAATAATTGCACATGATATCCTGAATATTTCTTATTCCAGTTCTAACTTCCTTGACCCACCCTGTCCCTCATCTATATCTTTTTCTTGCCACCTTACTCCCTATCTTCCAGGTACTTCAGTGCTCTGATTCTAGTGGAAGGCATGGAAATCGACTCTCTGCATGAGCGTGTGTTGGATGACAGGAAAGAGGAGCATAAATTCTCTGGCACCGGGCAGATCCGCCAAGTAAGCCCATTGCAAGTCCTGCGTGTTCAGTGGTGAAACGTAGAAAAGAATAGTCAGGAAAGCCAGTGGGGTGTAGTAGTTAGGGTATTGGACTAGGACCTGGGAGACCAGAGTCTCCACTTGGCTATGAAGGTCATCTTGGGCCAGTCACTTTCTCTCAGCCTAACCCATCTCACAGGAGGATAAAATGGGGAGAAGGATATCTATGTACACCACCTTGTGCTCCTTGAAGGAAAGATAAGATATAAATGTAATAAAAAAAATGAATGCTTCTTTGTCCAAGATTCCCTGAGTAAGAGCTTGATTCTCTTGTTCCGAGTAGGAGGTGGACTGCTTGCTGTTAACTCTTGGGGATGTCACACATCATGCCCCAGTTCTCTTGGCCTGGGCTTTGCTGCGCCACATGTTGAGCCCTGAAGAGTCTCCTAGCGCGATCAGAAGGATGGGCAGCACAGCTATTCAGCTGAATGTATTTCAGTACCTCACCAAGCTTCTCCGGTCAATAAGCAGCGAGGGAAATGTGAGTCTCATGTCTTGTGCAATCTCATGGAAGGCTCTTGAGCAGAGGTGGGTGGAACCTCCACCCTCTGCGGGCCAATCCTGGCCCACCCAAGGGTCCAGTTTGACCCCTGAGACACTTTCCGCATAACTATGCCAGCTGTCAAGCAGGTGACAAGTTGGAACTTGTGCATAGAAGGGCAACCAAGATGATTAAGGGTTGGAAATCAAGCCTTATAAGGAGCGGTGGAGGGAGCTGGTATTTTTAGCCTGGAAAAGAAGAGACTGAGAGGAGCAATGATAGCCATCTTCAAATATTTGAAGGGCTATCACATGGAGGATGGAGCAAGCTTCTTTTCTCGTGCTCTAGAGGGTAGGATTCCAACCAATGGATTCAAATTACAAGAAAGGAGATTCCACCTAATTTAAGGAAGAACTTCCTGACAATAAGAGCTGTTTGACAGTGGAACGAACTCCCTCAGGAGTGTGTGGACTCTCCCTCATTGAAGGTTTTTAAGCAGAGGTTGGATGGTTGGATGCTGTAGTTGAGATTCCTGCATTGCAGGGGGTTATACTAGATGACCTTTGTTGTGCCAGGCAACAACATTCCTTTTCAACCAGGCCTTTTGCTTTTAACTATGGCTTTTTAAAACATGGGTGTGATGTACTAATTTTGTTCTCTACACCTCCCCCCAGTTTTAATGTATGTGTTTTAATTTTTTTTAGTTGCTGTGGCAAAAAAGCAACTAATAAATTAAATAACTAAATAAATGTATTCATTTTTACATTTGCAGAGTTTGGGCTTGTTACTTTGGGTTGTGTGATCGTAATAGATGTCTCATTAAATTCTGTGCTCAACTTCTATAGTTTCTGAATGAGTCTTTGTTCACTCCATATCCTTCCCTCCCACTCTCTTTGCTCTGCAGTGCATCGCCAGCACAGCCTGCATGTGCATTTATGGCCTGCTCTCCTTTGTGCTGACCTCCTTGGAGTTGCACACATTGGGCAATCAGCAGGTAGGAGGCCAAAGGCTTAAGACGGGAGTTGGTGGTTCCAACATTGGGTGGGCACCCAAGTTTGGTGAAGTCTGGTTTAAACAATCTTGAACCTGGTTTAATTCTTGAGGTTTACGGTGGAAGAACCAGAAACAAGTGATGTGTAATGTGGTGGGTGGTTTTCTCTCTCCTTTCTAAAGGACATAATAGATACAGCGTGTGAAGTTCTGGCTTCTTCCAGCATTCCTCCACTGTTCTGGAAAACAGTAAGTTAGCTGCATTTGGCTGCATTTCCTTACATTGTATTCCTTTGACCAAAGCCTTTATGGGGAAATCATCTTTTGGGCTTTGGACCTCTGCTTGCTGTTTTGAGCAATAGACTTCTTGTGTTGCTCTTCTTTGCATTGTGGCCTTCAGAAAACTTGGTGATGGGGCACTATTATAGTTGTGATGGGCAGATTGTGTTCTTTACTTCATTCTGATTAGCAGCAGTGGATTCCAAGACTGACCGGGGAGTAGGAAAGTGGCCACTTGCAGTGCTGGCCAGCCTTGGGCTCTGCATCCATGTGGACTCTGAGGCTGGCAGACAGAGAAACCAGCAGAGCTGGGGATCTGCTGCTGCAGTCTGTTTGGTCTTTACCTCCTTTGATGGTCTGGGCTGCCCATCCACTGCCTTTTGTCACTCTGTAGTTTGCACTGTGGCCAGGGAAACTGCCACATGGCAACACACTTTCATTTTTCTTTCGTAGTATGTTACAAACTTCTATCTCAACCTTCTATTGCTCATGCACCATCTCCAAACTTGTCTGCCTCTAAACTTCCAGTGGCCAGGATGTGGAGCACGCTAGTGCTCTAAAGTTAGGAACTCCCAATGCCCAAGCTGATCTGATGTTAGCAGCTCAAGAAAATGCCTTTGATTAGCACCAGTGTGTAATGAACATTCTGTTCTTGTCTTTCTCACACCAGGAGCCAAGTGCAGGTCTGGGGATTATTTTGGACAGTGTCTGCGGGATGTTCCCCCACCTCCTCTCTCCTCTTCTGCAGTTACTCACAGCCCTTGTGTCTGATAAATCTACAGCAAAAAAGGTACATTTGGAGGCTAATAAATCCTAGAGTGCTTTTAATTACCACTCTCTGGAACCAGTGCAGTTGCTAGAATGTGGAAATTATACTGGCGAGACTGGTTTAAAAATATGTATTCAATCACAGGGTGGAGCTTGGGCTTTTAAAGTCAATCTTTCAAAAGGTAGCTGTGGTGATAAAAATAAGATGGGGCATGCACACTACCTTAGATAAAAGAGTGGGGTGGTTATGTGAAAGATATATCAGACTTCCAACTCCTTGCCACAATGAAGGAGTCTCTGCCTTTGTCCCCCCACCTCTCTGCTTAAAGGTCTATAGCTTCTTGGATAAGATGTCCTTCTACATAGAGGTCTACAAGCACAAGCCTCCCGATGTAGTTTCTCATGAAGACGGTACCCTGTGGCGAAGGCAGGCGCCGAAGCTGCTGTATCCCCTTGGTAAGAAAGAAGGCAGGGCTCTTTGCCCCAGGTCGTCCCAACTCCTTGTTTGTCCTCTCTAATTATTCTTATTCTTATTACACTCATATCCCACCTTTCTTCCAAGGAGCTCAAGGTGGTGTACGTAGTTCTCCCCACTCACTTTTATCTTCACAACAGCCCTGTGAGTTAGGTTAGGCTGAGAGGCAATGATTGGCTCAAGGTCACCCAGTGAGCTTCATGGCTCAGCAAGGGGATTTGTACTCTTGTCTCCCAGTACCTGTCAAGCAGCATGGGAAGCAGAAGTTGGGACCATTTGGGATCCTACAGTTTTATGTTCTGTTGGGGCAGCCAGCATCAAATGCCCAGGGCCACCTTCTGGGCCATAATTGCCAGCTTGGAACTGTGACACTATCTAATAGCCCAAAAGATTTCCATGATAGCCAAATGATACTGCAAAGATCCAAAACAATGGAGAGGCATATGTGTGGCCAAAAAAGTGAAAACTTTAGGAGAGTAATGGGACAATAAACAGGCAGGGCAGGAGTGGGGAATATTTTTCAGGCTGAGGACCACATTCTTTTCCAGGAACCACATGCCAGTGGTGGTGGGGCAAAGGCAGAAGTTGGCAGAGCAGCAAATGTGCATCTTACCAGTAGGCTAGTTTCTACAGAGTCATGGACACACCTCTCCATCTTCTGTCCAGACAAACCAAAGGCAGCATCAGAGTTCAGGTGCATGTTCTAGGAAGCTGAAAACCTTCAAGGCGGGTGGGAAGCAGGAACAGGAGTGGGTGGCCTGGTGAGCTTGGGGTAGAGGATGGAATGTGAATGATAGGTGTGAGAGATGATGGTATCAGTATGTCAAAACTTTGCTTCCTTAATAATAGAGCCAATAACAAGAAGCTTCTGTGACATTTTCTGATGATTGTGTTTTGATTGAGTTGGTGGTGGTGGGACATAATAAATATTATCACCATCATCATTCCCTTGGCACATAAGTTTGGCGACTGTATGGTAGTTTCTATTTTACACCTATCAAAAGAATGTGAAAGTTAAATGTTGGTTTGTTAGTTGTTCTGTATATACTACTTGCACTTAGTTTAAAGGTAAAGGGACCCCCTGACCATTAGGGTTGTGATGCTCATCTTGCTTTATTGGCTGAGGAAGCCGGCATACAGCTTCTGGCTCATTTGGCCAGCATGAGTAAGCCGCTTCTGACGAACCAGAGCAGCGCACGGAAACGCTGTTTACCTTCCTGCTGGAGCGGTACCTATTTATCTACTTGCACTTTGATGTGCTTTCGAACTGCTAGGTTGGCAGGAGCAGGGACCGAACAATGGGAGTTCACCCCATTGCAGGGATTCGAACCGCCGACCTTCTGATCGGAAAGTCCTAGGCTCTGTGGTTCAACCCACAGTGCCACCCACGTCCCGCACTTGGCTTGGGTGAAACCAAATGATCCTGTGATATTTTTCCTTGTATCTGGCTTGGTTTTGTCGTATTTTGTTCTTATGTAATGCCACAAGATAATAAAATTATTAACCAGGCAGGTGCCTTCACTTTGTTCTTTTTGGCACCTGCTAACCCCTCCCCTTTTTTGAGACAAGCCTGACCAGATATCTAGAAAGTCAATGCAAGTATTAATCTATTGTTAACCTATTGCTAGTTTAACTTTATGAAGTGAGAGAGTGGATTGGTTGTCTTATTCTGCAGCTGATTCATGCTATCCTATATACGTGCCCTGAGATTGATCCTCACAGCAGGTAAAGTTTTTAAGCAGAGTCTGGATGGCCGTCTTATCATGGATGCTTTAGTTGAGATTCCTGCGTTTCAGGCGGTTGGACTAAATGACCCTGAAGGTCCCCTCCAACTCTATCCAATTCTATGATTGTTGTTGATTCTTCTTATTGATAACTTTTTATCTTTTGCTTTTAGAGCTTTTTTATACAATCAAGCTGTGTATGAATCTTATGAAATAAATAATTCTGGAATGTTATTTGTTTTTTTCCTAAATACAAATGTCCGCAGTTTAAGAAATTTCAACTTGCACGAAGGTTTTGACTTTGTTTTCCTCCCTTTCCCCGCTTTTTAGGGCTGGGCCAGACAAACCTACGGATACCTCAGGGAACAGTGGGCCAGGTGATGCTGGATGACCAGGCCTATTTGGTACGATGGGAGTACTCCTACAGCAGCTGGACGCTGTTCACTTGCGAGATTGAGATGCTGTTGCATGTAGTGTCGACTGCAGGTGAGTCTCTCCCAGAAATTTGGAAAAGCAGGGTGGGGACTCTGTAAAATATGTTGTGAGGTGTATTGCCAACTCAGTGACAGAGCAGCAACCCTGCATTCAGAAGGTCCCAGGCTCAATCCCCAATGGCATCTCCAGGTAGGACTGGAGCAGGTAGTGCCTGGAGACACTCCCTGCCTGAAACCCTGGAACGCAGCATTGCTGCCAGTTAGTGTCTACAGTACTAAGCAAAATAGAACCCAATGGTCTGACTCAGTAGAAGGCAGCTTCCTATGCTCCTGTGTAATTCAGTCCTTTATTCAGAACTATGAGGACCAGAGCTCGGTGACATTTGCATGGAGAAGGTCCTAAGTTCAATCCCTGATGTCTCCATGTAGGCGTGCCTGAAACCACCACTGAGAGCCACTGCTGCCAGTCAGTGTAAACAATAGTAAGCTAGATGGACACTGGACTCACACAGTATAAGGCACCTTCCTGTGTGCCTATGATGAGTAAAACAAAAACCTATCAGCTCACTAGTAGCCCCTGCTTCTTAATGTTCCTTGCTTTTACCTTGCCTGGGTGTTTCACACTAAATGCATTCCTTCTTTCCCAGATGTCATTCAGCACTGCCAGAGGGTTAAGCCGATCATTGATCTGGTTCACAAAGTCATCAGCACAGATGTGTCAATTGCCGATTGTCTCCTGCCCATTACTTCACGGATCTACATGCTGTTACAAAGGTAATGGCAGCCTGTGTGGTCATTCTGCTTAAGCCTCTCCAAGAGAGATGGAGATAAAATTCCCAAGTACTTATTTTTTTAAAAAATAATTTTTATTGATTTTAACATATAAATTATAAAATGTACCACAAAACTTATCACTTATACAATCTTTTTAGTCTTCCATCAGCACCTCTGATGATCCACCGTTTTAACCACTTCTTATGCATTTCTTAACTTTATATTGCCTTTACACCTCTTAACAAATCATCCTTTCCCTTCTCCATTTTTGCAGTACTTCCAATAATACTCCTCACAAAACTTCTTGCAAACCTACGAACGTCGTCTGATCTTCAGAAATACTTTTCAAATAGTCCGTAAATTTACTCCAGTCTTCCATGAATTTCTAGTCCCGCCGGTTTCGAATCCTTCCTGTTAGTTTATCTAGTTCTGTATAGTCCATTAACTTCATCCTCCATTCTTCAATCGTTGGTAATTCTTCTTGCTTCCATTTTTGGGCCAGTAATATTCTTGCTGTTGTTATTGCATATAAAAAGAGCTTAAAATCCTTTCTATTTATATCACTCCCAACAATGCCTAGTAAAAATGCTTCTGGTTTCTTTATAAATGTATATTTCAACATTTTTTTCATCTCATTATATATCATCTCCCAGAAGAATTTCACCTTTTTACATTCCCACCACATGTGATAAAATGTTCCCTCTTTTTCTTTACATTTCCAACATTTATTACTGACTTTATACATTTTCGCTAACTTGACAGGTGTAATATATCATCTATACATCATTTTCATCACATTTTCTTTTAGGGCATTGCATGCAGTAAATTTTAAACCTTCTTTCCATAATTTTACCCAATCACTCAGCTGTATATTATACCCAAAATCTTTGGCCCAGTGAATCATAACCAACTTAACCTCCTCATCCTTCAAATGCCATTCAAGCAGCAATTTATACATTTTAGACAAAATTTTAGAATCATTACTTAATATCTCTAATTCAAACTTTGATCCACCTTCATCAAATCCTTTTTCTAAAACTCCCAAGTACTTAAGCCGGTGCCGGAACCACGAGATGGTATCATCCTTTTGAGTGTTTTGGAAAAGTTCTATGTATTTATTTTTGCCTCTCTTCCAGGCTGACTACTGTTATTTCTCCCCCGGTTGACGTTATTGCTTCTTGCGTCAACTGTTTGACCGTCCTAGCCTCTCGGATGCCTGCAAAGGTAAAGGGGCCCTCTCTGGCTTTGCTTCTATTGGAGTTGTCTCCAACAGGTGTAATGATCAGATGTAATGAACAGATAAATATACTTTTTGCTCTCCCTTTTCAGGTTTGGATGGATCTTCATCACACAGGCTTTTTACCATTCGTTGCCAATCCGGTCTCTAGTATGAGCCACATGATCAGGTAATTTGACTGACATCCATGGAACAATGAATCCACTGACTTCATTGTACAAAACCCTGGATGGCCATTGTGTTTATTGTTACTTAAACACTTACAAACCATTTATTTTTAAACGTTTTCTAAGCAAATGTACAGCATAATAAATTGTAGCATTATAACAATAAACATATAGCATTATAACAAAAACAAAACATAAATCCAGTGAAATAGTAGTAGAATCATAGAATCTTAGAAATGGAAGGGACTCAAGGGTCATGGGTCATCTAGACCAATGAAAACAGATATGGCCAAGTGGCATAATTTTATTGACTGGTTGGTAATGTGGTTTATTACCAAATATGATTTCTGGTTTGACAATGTTTGAATGTATAGTAATAAACATTTAAGTCATTGAAATATATGTTACTTTCTTTCTGCTCCCTAACTGGATCCCTGACATCGCCAGGTAAGGCTGGGGAAGAGACCCTGCCTGAAACCTCAAGAGAGCTGCTGCCAGTCAGTGTTGATAATGCTGACCTAGATGGATCAGCGGTCTGATTCTGTCGAGTGCAGTTTCCTATGTTCCTGACTGGCAGTGACCCTTCAGGGTTTTAGAAAGTTTTGCCCACTTTTACCCTTCACCATACAAAGGAAAGTGCTTTGCCACCAAGAGTATCCTCTCCATCTTGGTATAAGGCAGCTTCCTATATTGCGTGTCGTCGACAATTGCACACTCTTCCAGTTTCCTCAGTTACGGATTGGAGTGCACAGTCTCACACTTCACTCACTTTCTTTCCCTGTTGCTTGTTTGTCCTCTTCTCTCACAGTGCAGAAGGAATGAATGCTGGAGGCTATGGCAGTCTGTTGATGAGTATTGAGCAGCCGCAGGGCGAATATGGTGTGACGACCTCCTTCCTGAATTTAGTCATGACACTCATACGGGTAAGTGCTTTTGGGGAGAAGGAATACTTCCTGCATCATGCAGTGGGGAACATTTATTAGTGTTTTAGACTGGTGTTTTATTGGTTTAAGGTTGTTCTTGTTTTATTTTATTTTATATTGTATACTGTAAAAATTTGTAAAAAAAAAATTGCAAGCTGTTTCTGAATGCTTTTGAATAAATAAAAAATCAGCAAGGAATGTTCAGGCTTATCTGCTTTTTTATTTTTGGGGGATTTCCTGATTGACTTGAGATTCTTTACATTTATCCTGTTTTTCTACAAAGCATCTTATCTAAAAAGGAGAATATATATATATTGCTAAAATAAAAAACACAGTTGCACAGATTGTTGCAGTAACTTCAGAAATACAGAAACAGGGTTTGGAATAGGGTAATAACAAAGAAAGCTTGTGGTCTCTTCGTTCCTTTGATTTTGGTGTTGGGTTTCTTGACTGCTTTTCCTTAGGGGCAGCTTGGCAACACCCAAAGCCAAGGTCTTGTGCCGTGCATCGTGTTTGTCCTGAAGGAGATGCTCCCCAATTACCACAAATGGCGCTACAACTCCCATGGAGTGAGAGAGAGAATTGGTAAGCACGACTTCTGTGGGTGGATGGAGCTAAGGATTTGGGGTATTCCCCCACCCCCACCCCAAACTTATAGCATTTGTGTCCTGCTTTTCATCCAAAATGGCTCCCAGAAGTGGATTATAATTCATTGAAACAAGACAGTACCTGCCCTCAATCTTGCCATCTTAAAGCACAGCATACAAAGGATTTTCATTTTTATAAAGAGAAACAGAAAGACATAGAGCCAACAAGTATAACAGCCATTCAGAACAAGTTACCTTGGACCTTACAATAACAAAAAATGTGAAGGGTTGGCGTTGGGATACAGGTGGGGGACCATTTTAAGCACAGCCAACTGATGCACAATCTGGCATGCAGGTTGTTTTGGACGCAGAAGAGAGGTGGGGCAGAACTGGCAGTTTAAGTCCACTCCCCACCCCTGTCCTGACAATGGTTTCCCTCTCCCTCTTGGTTTTTCAGGTTGCCTTATCCTGCAGCTGATTCATGCTATCCTCAATCTATCCCCGGAGATGGAAACTCAGAGCAGGTAAATTTAAGGTTTTTAAACAGAGGTTATGTGGCCATCTGCCATGGATGCTTTAGTTGAGATGACCCTTGGGGTCCCTTCCAACTCTGCATTTTGTGTGTGTGTTTTGTTCCTATGATTTTTTTTTGTCATAGGAAGCTTCCTTTCTCTCAGGTCAGACTACTTGTTCCTTCTAGCTCAGTGCTGTCTACTCTGACTGGCAGCAACCTTCCAGCATCTCTGGTGGAGAGAGGGGTCTTTCCCATCATTTGCTAACTCCAGAGAAGCCAGCGTGGTGTTCTCCAGCTGTTCTTAGGCTCCAGCTCCCATCAGCCCCAGCCAGCATGGCCAGTGATCAGGGATGGTGGTATTTGTAGTCCAGCAACATCTGGACGCGGGTGGCGCTGTGGGTTAAACCACAGAGCCTAGGACTTGCTGATCAGAAGGTCAGTGGTTCGCATCCCCGTGACGGGGTGAGCTCCTGTTGCTCGGTCCCTGGTCCTGCCAACCTAGCAGTTCGGAAGCACGTCAAAGTGCAAGTAGATAAATAGGTACCGCTCTGGTGGGAAGGTAAACGGTGTTTCCGTGCGCTGCTCTGGTTCGCCAGAAGTGACTTAGTCATGCTGGCCACATGACCCAGAAGCTGTCTGCGGACAAACGCCGGCTCCCTCAGCCAATAAAGCGAGGTGAGCGCCGCAACCCCAGAGTCGGCCACAACTGGACCTAATGGTCAGGGGTCCCTTTACCTTTACCTTAACATCTGGAGGGCTCCATGTTGGCTGTTGGCTGGGACCTTCTGTATGTAAAGCATGTGTTTCCCCCTACAGATTTTGTTTCCCCAACCCTTCTGATAACAACAACAACAACAACAACAACAACAACAATAATAATTCACAGCCCCATGCACACTTCATTTTCAGAATGGGAGTTGTTGTTGTTGCTCCTTACATCATTTTTATAATAAATCTATCTAAACTTACGATGAAAGTGGAACAAATGAAACATAGGAAACTACCTCGTACTGAGTTGGTTCATCTAATTCAGTACTGTCTACATTGACCTGCAGTAGCTCTCCAGGCCTACCTGGAGATACCAGGGATTGAACCTGGGACCTTTTGCATGCCAAGCGGATGCTCTACCACTGAGCTACTGCCCTATCCCTCAGAATGGGACGAGTTTTTAAATTTATACCCCCACCCTTCCTCCCAAAGGAGACCAGGACAAAACAACCCTTTGTAAGAGTTGAACTGCTAGTACTCATGGCTGTGGAGACGTCAGCTCTCTGTTCACTTTTTCTTAATAGCGCTGGTTGTGTTGGGGGTTAATTGCGAGGACTTTCACATTGAGTTGAGATCCATGTTCTTGCCTTTTTCCAGCGGGGCCCCTAGCCTGCAGTCCCTCTGCATCTTCAGCCTGGCCAACACAGAAGCAGGACAGGCCGTCATAAACATCATGGGCATTGGTGTGGACACCATTGATATGGTGATGGCCACACAGTCTAGCAGGTGAGTACTTTGTCGCCTGCCCCCCTCTCAGCTCCCCAGGGGCATTCTTTTGTAAGGTATAGCAGATAAAATATTGACATGTGTAAGGAATAGTAGATAAAATATTGACATGTTGCGTTGTAGCAAATAAAACAATACGAAAAAATGCAGTGGTTCAATAATTCCAGCAGCTAGTAAGCCAACGGAAGTAAACATGGTGAAGTAGAAGTTAAAAACAGTACAGTAAATAAACTACCAAAATCCTAGGTGAATAGGTACCCTGTTGGAGGCAGGGTATACCAATTGCTGGGAATCACAAGTGGGGCGTGTGTTGCTGTTGTGCTCAGGTTCTGCTTGCAAGCTTCCGATTCAGACCTCTGGGTGGCCACTCTGAGAACAGAATGCTGCAGTAAATTGGCCACTGGCCTGATCCAGCAGGACCCCTCTTTTGTTCTCTTTCTCCCCTGTCAGAGGTTGTTTGCGTCTGAATACTGGTTGGTGGAAATCACAAGTGAAAAAAGTTGCTGTTGCCCTTGGATCCTGCTCATGATTTCCAAAGAGGCATTCTGTGTGAACAGAGTGCTGAGCTAGATAGGCCATAGCAGATGTAGATCTAGTAGATCTACATAGTAGATCTTGCAGACTCTACCACCTTAGTTAGGCACCAGGAACCCAAGGATGCATGGGGTGGTGTAGGTCTTGAACAAAGGCCCCGATGGGAACTGTGCCAGTTATGTGTGTCTGCTTGCACTGTGATCTTACAACCCTAAAAGGAGGGTGGTGGTTATGTGGCCCCAATGTAGAGGTGTGCTTGAGTTTCATACATTGATTTGAGGTTAGCCATTAGCCTCTAATGTGATCAGATTGCTCTGAAAATTGCTGTGGAAATGATGGGTTCTAATGCAATTCTCGCTGACAATGCAGTGATGAGTCTCATGGCCAGGGCCAGCTGCTCATCCAGACAGTGAAACTGGCATTCTCTGTCACCAACAACGTTATCCGGTTGAAGCCGCCGTCCAATGTGGTGTCTCCTCTGGAACATTCCCTTACACAGCATGGTAGGTAACTCCTTTTATATGTTCTATAGCCAGGAATGTGGCACACTAGTTTTATGCCTAGACAACCTGTGTGTAGTTTTCTTGTTTCCTTTTAATTACATGTTTACCAGAGAGAGAGAGGAAGGGAAAAGAAAAAGAAAACTACCTCATCAGCTCACATTAACAATTGTTATAGCCCTTGACTTTTTAACATTTAACAATTACAATTTCTAATCTACTGTATTCTTCTTCACATTTTTGTTTTAAAAACAGCACCTTTTAAGAAAAAAAAATCCAGTGACTATCAGTACATCCATCTTAATTTAAACATATTAATTGATATGTGTCATTGAAATAGGTACCTACAGCCTGTGTGTGGTTTTCAAAATTTGCATTTTGAGAAAGGGATGTGGGTTGTTGAAGGAAGCTGCTTTTTTTTTTTTACACTTCCTTTGTAAGGAAATATTTTCCTCAGAGATGCATGAATCTTTTTTGTGTTTCTTTTTTTAAAAAAACTGCTCTTGCCAGGTGCCCACAGGAACAACCTGATTGCTATCTTGGCCAAATATATCTACCACAAACACGACCCTGCCTTGCCACGCCTCGCCATCCAGCTTCTGAAGCGGCTTGCCACAGTAAGTCTTTTACTGTTTTCTGCCCATTAAAGGGCTTTTGTGGTTTTCCCATGAAGATGATTCATTATAATTGTTAGTCGCAATTCTTACAAGGTCATTTAAAGCAACTTCATTTCCCCATCCTTAAAAATAGGACCTCCTGTGTGGTTGAGGGAAATCAGTAGTCACTAACTTTTCTGTCTCCACTGTTGGAGGCAGCAATGCTTCTGAACTCTGGTTGCTGGGATCCACAGGAAAGGAGTGTGTTGCTGTTGTGATCAGGTCCTGATTGCAAGCTTCTCATTGGAGTATCTGGTTGGACTGATCTAGCAGCCAGGCTCTTCCGTTCTTATGCCCACCCCCTACAGTAAGCAGGACTTCTCAGAATTTCCGAAAAGTCCTGAAGGGGTCACCACTGCATAATACACAGAAAGAGTCCTACTGAATCAGGCCAGTAACCCCTCTTATCTATCATCCTGCTCTCACAGTGGCAAACTAGATGCCTCCATGGAAAGCCCTCAAGCAGGAACCAAGCACAAGAGCAACACTCTCCCCTCCTGTGGTTTCCAACAATGGGTATTCAGAAGCATTGCTGCCTCCGGCTGTGGTGGCCAAGCATAGCTGTTGTGCCTAGTAACATGTTATAAAGCTTCAATGGATTAGGTTTGGCAAATCTGAGACCTTCTTCCTCTCTATCCTGTTACAGCATCCAAAGTCAGTCTCTCTTGAGCAAGCTAAGGAATAGTGAATGCCTAAGCATTTTTGAAAAGCATTGCAATACTTTAAAAAAATTAGATTGGATTTTGACAACTTTGGTTATTTAGTAGAGTTTTATTTCATTTATTTTAGGTTGCTCCAATGTCTGTCTATGCCTGCCTTGGGAATGATGCTGCTGCCATCCGTGATGCCTTCCTGACACGCCTGCAGAGCAAAATCGAGGACATGCGCATCAAAGTCATGATTCTCGAGTTCCTCACCGTTGCTGTGGAAACGCAGCCTGGCCTCATTGAGCTGTTCCTCAATCTGGAAGTAAATGATGGGACTGATGGATCAAAGGTAGACTCTGTTTGTGTGCGTGTGTCTGAGAGAGAGAGCAAGAGAGAGAGAGCACACAATAATTTTTCACTTTTGTGACCTAGAATCGTCACCTTAGCCACCTCCCTTTTGCTTGAATGATTCAGCCCACATATTTTGATCTGCTTTAATATTTGCATGCTGCTTTCCCATTCACAGCATTGAGTTCAAAGAAGCTCAAGAGAATAGCAGAGCATTAAAAATTAGAACCTCCATATAGTTCAGTGTGCAAACTCACAATTGTTCAAAGAGTATTGTGATAATTCAAAGATCAGAAGTTGCAGGTCAGCATCAGCCCTGAAGCCAGCTGACATAATCTTTCTTCACTCACCGCAGCAGCCACAATCCTAGGCTTTCCACAAAGGAGATCTGGTTTCACTCAGCACTCGATAGAACACCCACACCCACAACCTTTACAAAAACATGCACAGTCGCTGGCTACTAGTTCGTGCCTAGGTTTAGGCACAAGGCGAGAAAAGTTGCAGTGTTTGGGACTTTTTAGTTTAGAGGCGACATTATGTAAGCTTATAGACATGTGACGGAGAAAGTGGATAGAGAGAGGTTTTCCTTCCTTTCTCGTAACACTAGAAGGTGTAGTCTTCCATTGAAGCTGGAGTTCTTCACGCAGCACACAGTTAACAATGGAGCTCGCTTCCGCAGAAGGCAGTGATGGTCACCAACCTAAATGGCTTTGGATTGGACAAATTCATAGAGGAGGATAGGGCCGTCAATGGCTACTAGCCATGATGGCTATGCGCTGCCTCCACATTCTGAGGCAGCTATGCTTCTTAATATCCATTGTTGGAAAGCACAGGAGGATCTTACAGGTTTCCCATAATAACCATCTGGTTGGCCACTGTGAGAAGAGGATGTTGGGCCACATTGGGGGGGGGGGGTCATAGGCCTGATCTATCAGATTCTTATAAGTTTCCTCTGCCACAGAAGGGGCAGAATTCAGCATTCTCTTTTCTCTCCCAGTGACCTGACCACATTGTATGGTTACCACACAGACCTCCACACTCCTGTCACCCTGCTGTTGTAGCTTCTGTGAACTAAAGCATGTCCTTAAAAGTTTTTTTCCTTTCCCACTGCCACTCTTTTTGCATTTTGTTTTTCTCTGGTATAGGAATTCAACTTAGGAGAGTGGAGCTGCCTTCACGTAGTTCTGGAGCTGATAGACACCAAACAGCAGGAGCGGTACTGGTGTCCCCCACTTCTCCAGCGAGCTGCCATTGCCTTCCTTCATGCCCTCTGGCAGGACCGCCGGGATAGTGCTATGTTAGTCCTCCGCACCAAGTAAGTGATAAATTTTCTTGTCTCATGTTGCAACCTGTCTGGGAGCGGGCACAAAGTAGAGCACTTTAATCACCAACACAAACACAGTTATCCTTCTATCTTTAGGAGTGTTTTGAAGTTGGCAAAAAAATGTGAACAATGCCTGATTTTGTCTTTTTCTGCAATTTTTGTAGGCCAAAGTTTTGGGAAAATTTAACTAACCCACTCTTTGGAACCCTTCCTCCGCCTTCCGAAACGTCTGAGGTGAGTTGCTTCCATAGTAAGTAGCACTAGTTTGTGGACCTGCATGTCTCCTGCTACCATATTTTGGGTGTTACAGCCTTTAATTGCTATTCCCCCTAGGTAAGATATGCAGGATAGATACATTTTAAAAGAGTAAAGTAAAATTTGATAGATTTCCAAGTTCCAACATCCCCACCCCATCAGTGTGCTTGATGGGACAGAAGGCATGAAATATTCCCAGGTACCGTATTTTGCGCCCCATAAGACGCTCCGGCCCATAAGACGCACCTAGTTTTTTGGGGGGGAAATAAAGAAAATTTTTTTTATTTCCCCCCCCCCCAAGGTGCGGGGCTGGAAGAACCAGGTCGGGGAACAGTGGGAAGGCACGCTCTGCCTCCCCGCTGTCCCCCGAGCTTGTGGGGCTGGCGATGGGGAGAAGTGCACCAGTCCCGGGAGGGCAGGCAGCTCTGTGCCGCCATCCCGAGCGGGGCGGGACTTAGCACCCCGCTCGGGATGGGGCGTAGACCTGCCTGCCGTCCCGGGACGGCAGGCAGCTCTGTGCCGCCATCCCGAGCGGGGCGGGGCTTAGCGCCCCGCTCGGGATGGCGGCGTAGACCTACCTGCAGTCCCGCGACGGCAGGCAGCTCTGTGCCGCCATCCCGAGCGGGGCGGGACTTAGCGCCCCGCTCGGGATGGCGGCGTAGACCTGCCTGCAGTCCCGCGACTGCAGGCAGCTCTGTGCCGCCATCCCGAGCGGGGCGGGGCTTAGCGCCCCGCTCGGGATGGCGGCGTAGACCTGCCTGCAGTCCCGCGACGGCAGGCAGCTCTGTGCCGCCATCCCGAGCGGGGCGGGACTTAGCGCCCCGCTCGGGATGGCGGCGTAGACCTGCCTGCAGTCCCGCGACTGCAGGCAGCTCTGTGCCGCCATCCCGAGCGGGGCGGGGCTTAGCGCCCCGCTCGGGATGGCGGCGTAGACCTGCCTGCAGTCCCGCGACGGCAGGCAGCTCTGTGCCGCCATCCCGAGCGGGGCGGGACTTAGCGCACCGCTCGGGATGGCGGCGCAGAGCTGCGCTGGTCCCAGGACCGCAGGCAGCTCTGCGCGGCCACCGGGAGCGGGGCGGAGCTTCTCCCCCGGCTCCCGGTGGCCGGGCAGAGCTGCGCTGGTCCCAGGACCGCAGGCAGCTCTGCAGGGCCACCGGGAGCGGGGCGGAGCTTCTCCCCCGGCTCCCGGTGGCCGGGCAGAGCTGCGCTGGTCCCAGGACCGCAGGCAGCTCTGCGCGGCCACCGGGAGCGGGGCGGAGCTTCTCCCCCGGCTCCCGGTGGCCGGGCAGAGCTGCGCTGGTCCCAGGACCGCAGGCAGCTCTGCAGGGCCACCGGGAGCGGGGCGGAGCTTCTCCCCCGGCTCCCGGTGGCTGGGCATAGCTGCGCTGGTCCCAGGACCGCAGGCAGCTCTGCAGGGCCACCGGGAGCGGGGCGGAGCTTCTCCCCCGGCTCCCGGTGGCCGGGCAGAGCTGCGCTGGTCCCAGGACCGCAGGCAGCTCTGCACGGCCACCGGGAGCGGGGCGGAGCTTAGCGCCCCGCTCCGGATGGCAGCGCAGAGCTGCGCTGGTCCCAGGACCGCAGGCAGCTCTGCGCGGCCACCGGGAGCGGGGCGGAGCTTCTCCCCCGGCTCCCGGTGGCCGCGCAGAGCTGCGCTGGTCCCGGGATTGCAGGCAGCTCTGCGCAACCCTCGGAGCCGGTCTCCCGAGGGTTGGGCAGAGCTTCCTGAAGCCTGGAGAGCGAGAGTGGTCGGTGCGCACCGACCCCCCTTGCTCTCCAGGCTTCAGCGAAAGCCTGCATTCGCCCCATAAGACGCAGGCACATTTCCCCTTCATTTTTGGAGGGGAAAAAGTGCGTCTTATGGAGCGAAAAATACGGTAAATTTGGTTTCTGTCCTTTTGTTTCTGTATGAGCCACCAGCCTGATAGTTCTCAAATCAAATCAAAACAAATCAAAATTGATTGGTCAACCTAATACAGAATATAGAAATGAAGAAAAGAGTACAAGCAAACAGATTTTAGCAAGCAAACAAAGTTAATAACAGCATAATAAAATGTGTAATAAAACACATAGGATACATAAAACATGCATACATACATTCCACATAACTCCTTTTCCCTCTCTGTAGCTCAGCATCTTGGACACCTGTGCCTTGATCATGAAAATCATTTGTCTGGAGATCTACTATGTAGTTAAGTAAGTATCATTCAGAGCATTTCCTAAAAGCCGGTGACCTGCCTCTGCCAGTTCAGTACAGATGTAACAGGAAATTATGGGTTGGATCCAGTGCAGCACTAAGTTGAAATCACTTAGTAGTGCATACTACTTCTACTGGTGAAAAAACGTTTTGCATCAGCAGAATGTTGTGCAAGAGAATTGTATAAGCATATGTTGCACAATAGACGGCACAATCTGTTGTAGAGCATGTTACTGCCAGCACAGTTGACTTTCCCAAGTGTTCCTAAGTGGTGTTGCCAGTCCTGTGCTGCTCCGTGTTGCTCCTTTCCACCTCCAAAATTCAAGGTTGAAAGGAGCAAGGCAGGGCAGCTTGCAAAGAAATTGAATGGAAACTGCTCCTCTCCTTGAACAAGGCTTGCTCTGACCACCCATCAGAGGATGGGCAGTTGGGAGAAATCCTTGCTCCACCAAAGGAACAGTCTGGTGAGCTCTGTTTGACCCATGGGTCATAGGTTCCCCACCACGTACTTACAGCTTCCTGTAGAATGGCACATGTTTATTTTTGTATACCTTGTTTTTCATTATCTGATACATCTGCTGTAGCTTTGGTGTGAATTCATCAAGGTGACCTATTCCAGCCTGGTGCTGTCCAATTGTTTTGGATTGCACCTCCCTTCAGCCCCATCCAGCTCGGCTCTATGATGTTGGGGCTGGTGGGAATTGTAGTCCAAAGCATTTGAGGTCAAAGCTGCTTTAGCAGGAAGAGACACACTTCTACTTTTCTGCAAAACCAAGAGTAACCAAGAGCAAGAATCACGGCTCTCAGTTTCTCATTTGCCCATAGGGGTTCTTTGGACCAGTCGCTGAAAGACACACTGAAGAAGTTTTCCACAGAGAAGCGCTTTGCTTACTGGTCAGGCTACGTGCAATCCCTCGCGTTCCACATGGCAGAGACGGAGGACAGCGGCTGCACCTCTATGTCAGAGTATCAGATGCTGATCTCCGCATGGCGGATGATGCTCATCGTTTCTTCCAGCCACGTAAGGAGGTTTTGTCTCTTTGCCTGTCCATAAAATGTTACAGTATAGATTGGGAGGTAGGATTGAATCACATTGCATCCCACATAAGTTAGTTGGGCCAGTTAACAGATTTGTCAAAAAAAACAACAACAACAAAAACACAACAGCTATTACTTGAGAGAAAGAAGGAACAGATTCTGCTCTAGTAATCTCAGATTTTATAGTTCCCTGTTACTGCAGCTGCTGATTGCTCAACAAACATGCATCTTGCATATAAAGGAACTTTTTTGATGTTGTTATTTGCAAAGAAGAAATGGGGGCAGGGAATGATTCTGTTACAAATTTTTAATGGTGGACTTCGATCCTCTCAGGCCGACATCATGCACTTGACTGACTCTGAAGTCCAGCAGCTGTTCCTGGAGGTCCTGAGTGGGACTGAGGCTTTGGTGAGTTTTGTTATCATCACTGCTTTTATCATCAATTTATTAATTGCCTTCTGAACCACTGTCTCGCGATTTATGCATAAGATAAAACAGTTAAAACCACCAAAGCAGCAAATGCATTTTAAAACAAGACTAAAGCCCTAACAAATGGGTACTTGTGGTGAAGACCCCTTTATACAGCTAGGAAAGCACATGGGAACAGAAAAATGCCTCCATTTGGTTTTGGAAAGTGGAAAAGTGTCACACTATGAGTTACTGCAGAGTGGGCTTCTCAGATCTTTAGAACTTGTAGGAGAGACTCTTGCAGACACCAGCAATCTGCTAGGTGTATAAGGGATAAAGCAAGCTGTATAGGCACTTAAATGTTAGTATTAACACCTTAAACATGACCCTTGGTAGCAGATTGGCAGGCAGCGATGGGTTCTAAAGGTACCATTGAACTAGATCTTACTTTGAGTAGGCCTATTTCAGTTAATGAACGTGATCCTTCTAATAGGTCTACTCTGAGTAATACTTAGTTGAATAGCAACCTTGGTCTTCTACAGCTTGAAGTGATAGAGTTTGTTTAACTTAAGTTAAGTGAAGTTAACTTCTTCTTAAGTGAAGAAGAATGTATAAAAACAGTATGTATCTGTAAGGGGAAAACGATAGTTCCCAGGGTTCTTTCACAGGGGGAGCCATGTGGATGAAACACATTTCAAATTTATGGTGCGCACGTAGCCTGTGTTTCTTCACTGGAGCATGATCAATGACAAAAGTTTGTCCTGGTGAGCATTGCAGGATGCACGAACAGTTGTCCTGCCAACTTAAAGGTGCTCACAAAACTTAGGACCATTTATGTAGCAGTCTGGATCTTGGATCACACTCCTTTGAGATGCCCACCTGGCTCCCCCTCTGTCCTGAAGCCACTTAAAACATTTCCCTTTCTGTTTTTGGAAATAGAATCAAGCATGCTTTTTTTCTTCCCTCCTCCCCCTGTGCTGTTGGTTTATTGGCTTGTATCACATTTTTATTTTGTGGTTTTATTTTAAGGCTTGATGGTTGTCTATTCATGTTGCTTTCTCCTTTGGAAATGTTGTTTAGGGAGGCGATGTTAAAATCTTGTTACTCAGTCCAAATAAATAAATATTTCTGCAGTTGCTGGTTCCCACTTCGGTGTGTTGTCTACAGCTGGGATCCATGCTGTGCACCCTCCTCTTAATCCTGCTGAGACAGTGGAAGAGGTAGGTCTCTTGGGGGAAAGGATGCAGTAGCTTAGTGGCAGAACACATTCTTCTCATTCAGGAGGTCCTAGGTTCAGTTCCAAGCATTTCCAGGTGGCGGGTTAAGAAGGACTCCTTGCTGGTACTCTGGAGAGTTACTGTTAAGAAATTGATCCATAATTGTAAGAATTCGATCTTGTAGTGTGGCAGTACCTACACTTTAGGGACGCAGGTGGCACTGTGGGTTAAACCACAGAGCCTAGGACTTGCCGATCAGAAGGTCGGCGGTTCGAATCCCCGCGATGGGGTGAGCTCCCGTTGCTTGGTCCCTGCTCCTGCCAACCTAGCAGTTCGAAAGCACATCAAAGTGCAAGTAGATAAATAGGTACCGCTCCGGCGGGAAGGTAAACAGCGTTTCCGTGCGTTGCTCTGGTTCGCCAGAAGCGGCTTAGTTATGCTGGCCACATGAGCCGGAAGCTGTACGCTGCCTCCCTCAGCCAATAAAGCGAGATGAGCGCCGCAACCCCAGAGTCTGCCATGACTAGACCTAATGGTCAGGGGTCCCTTTACCTTTACCTTTACCTTTACCTAAACTCTCTTCCTATTGACCCCAGGGAGGCACCTTCACTGTACTCTTTTCAGCCTCTATTTAAAACAAGCCTATCCAGATGTGCTTTAATTTCAGGTTTTTTACTGGTCTTATAAAATAATCTTATATTTTTATTTTCTTATTTGGTGTTTTTTATTGATAATTTAGTATTTCTTGTAAACTGCTTAGAGGTTTTACTGCAGTCAAGCAGTATATTTATTATTTTTATTATTACTTCAATCAATCAAATAATTCTTAATATCTCTGAAGGCAGTGGAAATGTAATATGCGATCCCAACCCTGTCTACTCAGCCCTATTTTATTCAGGGGACTTACTCTCCGTTAAGGGGCACCATAAATTTCTTTCTGTGCTTTATGGTCTCTAAAAGTCCTAATCCAGTTTTGAAGATGGCCAACACAAAAACAGGTGTGAACTATAGTGAACCACTGTTTAAGGCGGAATTGTCCGTTGATGGGGGAAACGGGAAAGGGAAGTGGTTTTACCGTGCCCTCCGTGGTCTTCTGCTGGCAGATGATCAAGAGCAGGCAGATACTAGACGCACTAAGCTGAGCATTGTTGCTCTCTTCTAAAGCAAACTCATCCAGTGAGGTTGTGAATCATGCAGAGCAGATGACATGCTGAGGTGTGTATAATTTTATGCATCTTAATATATTTCCTTCCATTTTGCTCCCCCCCCCAACCCTGTTGTCAGCGAGTTGGGCTCTGTGGATAAAATCATAAATTCCTTGACGAAGATTCTGGATGGAGTGCTGCAGGCAGACCAGCAGATGATGGAAAAGACAAAGGCCAAAGTGTTCTCTGCTCTCATCACAGTCCTGCAAATGAAGCAGATGAAAGGTGGGGAGCTTTATATGGACAACTTCCGCGGGCATCACTCTTGCTGCTTAGCGTAATGCCTTGAGCAGAGATGCTTGTGTTGTGTTATGTTGTTGTTTGTTTATATGCCGCTTCTCTCCCAAAAGAGCCCGCCTTCCCACCCCCTGGGCAAATCACACAGAACAATACACTGATGCAAAATTCACATGCAATACAACTTATTTAGGCAGCAGTTCCTCCTTCTAAGGGTCCCAAGCAGGGGTGTAGGGCAAGGCAGGTGGAAAATCTGGTGCCCTTTGAAGGTTCCAGTGTTTGCATGGGAAAGAATGTGGTTTCTGAACCCAAGCATTCCTGAAGTGGTTTGGGAACAAACCATGGGACAATAGCTTTGGACGCAGTGCTAGCCCACATTATCACAGTTGAGGGGCAGATTCCAGCTAGGCAAATGCACTTGAGGAAGGAACAGAGCAGAGCTGGTGAAGGGGGTATGGTCTAGGGAGAGTCCTGAGGGCCACATTCATCCCCTGGGAGTGATTTCCCCACCTCAAAGTAAGGCTTTTGTCCAACACTAGGCTGCTCTATATGCTTTTCCTTGTGCTCCATATCATATTGCTGTGTGCATGTGTGTTATAGTGAGTGAAGTTCCTGAGTATTCCCAGCTGGTGTTGAGCGTGTGTGAAACGCTCCAGGAGGAATTCATTGCCCTTTTTGACCAGACTCGGCATTGCCTGACTTCTGGGGACTCAACAGATGACAAAGACAGCATGGAAACAGACGATGCCTCCCGGCATAAGCAGAAAGACCAGCGAGATGGGGCAAGTGGCTTCATTAGTCTTGGGGAAAGACTGGTGGGGGGTGGCATCTCCACGTGGGGCTTAGCTGCCCCTGTGTTGCTCGAAGGCAGGAAATCCTGAAGCTTCAAAGAAACTTGTTAATCCTTTCTCCCTTGAGGCCTCAGTTCATTTCCTGCCTTCATTTGGAGTGGACCACTTGATTTAGCTGACCTGCATAGCAAGAAGACGGTGATTTAAACCAAAGTTGTTTGGAGCCAAGCTGCACTTGACAGTGAATACATAATTGCACAGCAGAGTGGCCCTACTATGATTAAAACTTGGTTGGATTCAACCTTTGGTCTCCCAGGTCTAGCCTGATGCTAACCACTGCATGCCACACTGTTGTGTAAAAGACGTAAATCCTTTTAAAAAATATTTTTTTCATGAAAGTATTTAACACTGCATTAATATGTATATGATGTGCAGTATTTATATGTGATGTGCACTGATATGTATACAATTAAAACACCATATAAAACAATCACAAACTCAAAAACAATTGTTTGCTAGTAGCAGTTATCCTAAGTGGCTTGTTTTCTGACAGTCAATATCCTTCCTTTCCCACCTGGGTGTCCATGTGCTCTTCGCTCCCTGCTCTGCCTCCTCCCAGCAGGTGTGTGTGCTGGGGCTTCACGTGGCAAAGGAGCTCTGTGAAGTGGATGAGGATGGGGATTATTGGCTGCAAGTTACCCGGAAGATCCCACTGCTCCCAACTCTCTTCACCACCCTGGAGATAAGCTTAAGAGTGAAGCAGAACCTGCACTTCACAGAAGCCTCGTTGCACCTGCTGTTGACCTTGGCCAGGACCCAGCAGGTGAGAAGAGGCAAAAGCTTTATGTTCCTTCCTTCCTGTTGGTCTGGTTTTGCCGTTCGCTCCCAGCATATATTCAGTGGCATGCTGCCTCTAAACATGGAGAGTCTGAGGATTCTCTGAGTCAGCAAACACATTGCATAGTTTAAAGTACTGGGAAGAATGACTCAAAGTGGCAAAGTCAAATGACATGTGGAGGAGAATGTGCACATAACACAATCACATGGTTAGATTTCAGGGAAGATTGGCACATTGGGGATTTGTATCAGGTGAGCTTGCCAGCATGAAAGAAATATACAGAATCATACTGTTGTAGGAATGAACTCTACAGTGCAGGAGTCACAGCTAAAGAATCCCTAACACTAGCCATTCAACCTCTGTTCAAACTTCTCCAGTGATATTTAATTTTCATTATTGGGGTTTAATACAACCCCCCAAAGCTGCGTATCAGCTCAGAGCTGAGCTCATTGTTTGATCCTCTGCTTGTCTTGTGGGTGGGCTGTTGGATCCAGATACTGGAGAGCCTGAGAGATGAGCAGGTAGAATGTTTTCCATTGTAAACATCAGAAGAAATCTGAGAGTCTTGTCAGAGAGCTCTGTGGCAGCTTCAGTTTAGCTCCACCAACTGGAGAGAGAGGCGGGTGATACCACTTCTCAAGAGCTATTGACCCCAACTCCTTATACAAATTAATGGAGAAGGAGAGGGCAATCAGTGGCTACTAGCCATGATGCCTATGCCTTCACTTCACAGCTGGAGGCAGCAGTACTTCTGATTACTAGTTGCTGGAATCTGCCAGGTTAGGTGGGAAATGCTATTGTACTTGGATCCTACTTATGGGTATGCCACTGTGAGAACAGGATGCTGGGCTAGATGGACCCCCTTTGGCCTCATCCAGCAGGGATCTTCTTATGTTCTCTTGCAGGGGGCAGCAGCTGTGGCTGGAGCTGGTGTCATGCAAAGCATTTGCTTGCCTCTTTTGAGCGTGTACCATTTGAGCAGTGATGGAGCTGGTCAGGTGAGTGACTCTTCTTCCTTCCTTTTCCAGTGTGGGTGATCCACTTTGTCAGAACTTTGCTTTGCTGCCATGGTGAAGCAAGGGGTTACTTTAAGTATATCATTATAATTATCTGCTGCTGCTGCTACTTATGTAACTCCATTGGTGTATGTGGCACTTTATAAAGGTGTTTTTAATATACATAGCACTGAAGTGAAGGACACGGGTCAGGTGTTGGTCATCAGGTGAGCTGTGCATAAGCAAGCTGCCAGCTAGCTCTGCCGAGGCTCTTTTTATTAGCACAATATGCAAAACCAGTCAGAAACATTTTGGACTGTGACCTTGACACATTTTCCAATCCCGAGATCGAGGGGTGGTACAAAGTTATTTTGGCACCTGTTCCCACCACGTCACTTTCCCCTTGCGCAGTGTTTAATCAAAAGAGACAAAGGTCACAGACAGGGCACAGCAGACTTCTAAGAGAGCAAAAGGTTAGATAGAGGGCATGATGTTCAGACGGCTGTGGCTTGTCTGCGGGTGGAAGTGTGCTCCACACCCAGCAATCATTCCTTCATACCACCAATTTACATAATATAGTGTGGTGTACAGCAGCATATTCAGTAAAATATAAAATACCATAAAGGGAGGTGCGGGTTCTCAGGGAGGTTTAGAGGGTGGTGACAAGGGAAAAGGCCTCTTCCATTGTGGCTCCTTCACTGACCCGCCTGGCTCCTTCACTGACATCTTTTTGGTGACACATAAAGACACACCCCCCCCACGTTTGATAGACTTATAAGATGTTGCTTTGTTACTAGTGTTCTGGCAAAGCTTCCTTTGGTTGTTAGGGGGTTATTTGCAGTTTTATGCAGTATAATGTTTTTATATTGTTTTTAAATGTGTTGTACGTTGCTTGGAGACATTCTGGTAACAAACAACTTGGGAAGTCTAATAAATCATATTGTCACTATTAAAATGACTGGCTGATCAGAAAATGCAAGCAGTTCTGTAGGCTTGTCTTCATAGAAAGGGCTTTCAAGAGACACCTGTAAGTCAAAAGCAAAGTGCCTGCCGAATCTTTCCTGGAAGAGCATTCTGCAGCAGGGGACTGACCACAATAAATGCCTAGTGGAGGCCAGTTAGGCCTCTGTAACATGAGAGACAACTAACAGCACTCCTCTGGATGATCTCAGTGATCAGGCTGAGATACGTGGGCTTGAGTATTTTTCAGTATAAGAGCACTGGTCTCTGACCTGGGGAGCTTTCAATCTAAATTTTACCATAAGGATAGAGGAGAGAAATTGGGAGGGGGGAGGCGGAATATCCAGCTGTAAACAGGGTCTATCCATGTTGACATCCCTAGAGAAACCCAGTTCTATCAGAAAGCAACTGGCCCCTTCTCAGAAACATCTGCATAGCAATGATTTGTGTATTTGAATGGTGTGGTCCTCGTGTGATGCAGGTGCAGGCTTCATTGCGGAAATCTCTGGATGCCCCTTCCTGGCCAGGAGTCTATCGCCTTTCCATCTCCTTGATGGAGCGCCTTCTGAAGACGTTGCGGTACAACTTCCTGACTGAAGCCTTGGACTTCGTGGGCGTCCATCAAGAGAGGATCCTTCAGGTTTGTTGGGAAAGTGTGTTTGTCATTAAATTAAACTCTTCCATATGTGTCTTAATTGTTTCCCTCACTAATGATTGGTGTGTTTTTTTCATACAGGTGTATTTCTATCAAGCTTAGAATCCAATATTTCATTAAAATCTATACCACTTCATCATAAGTACACTCATTTAGGTGTCAAAAACATTTGTAAATCATAGTGGGAGGGAATCTGAATTAGGTCCATAAACATTAACCATGGCTATTAAAGTCTCTGCTATTTTAGCACATAAAATTAAATAATGCCCGTTTACATCATCTGTTTTAAGTCATTTTTAAGCTCTGATCTTGTTGGATCAGCTTTAAGACTTGTCTCTTTCAACAAATTAGTATGAGAATCCTCCTCTGCCAATTCCCCTGGCTCAGTAGATAGTGGCGCAGTTAGAATTAAGTCCAGTGTTGATCATTTAGTCCAAGTTGTCATCGCAGCAGGTCATTAAAAGCAAAATAATATGTAATGAGAACTTTTCTGCAGCTGATAATCAAAGTCCACACAGTCCGATGATTCAGAAGTTTGAAAGCATTTTTATCAGGAAATTGCTGAGAGCCTTGCCTCACAGCATCATCCTGCACCAGAAGTCAGCATCATTTCATTTTTGAATCACTTCCCATGGGCCATCCTGAAGCTTCTTACAGTATACCGTAATAAGAACATATTTAAAACAATATATTAAAAAGATTTTTAAAGCTGCATATATAAAAATTGTGTGATTGTGTATGATACACACCGAGAGTTTTAAATCACAACAGCATGTACCAAAGATCAGTTCAGATGCAATCCACATACCAACTTCAATAAAGATCTCCATCTAGAAGTCTTGTTGAAAGATGGGCATCTTTAGCAGGTGCCAGAATGACAATAGAGAAGGTGCCTGTCTGTTTTTAGGTGCTGCCACACTGACATGCAGAACAGACGTCTTGACCAGCTTTTCCCTATTCAGAAAGAAAGTGGGGTGGGAGATGGTCAGGATGTCTTGTTAGATTGCTGAGAGACGGTAGGGATTCTCCAGTATTCCTGTAGCCGTGGCACACTGAATATCAGAGTCTGCACTGAAAGACAGAGAGAAAAAGAGAAAATTTCTGCTCTTTAATGTCTCCCCCCCCTTTTCCAGTGCCTGACTGCAGTCCGGACTGTACAGAATTTGGCCTGCCTTGAAGAAGCAGATCATACGGTTGGGTTCATTCTTCAGCTCTCTAACTTCCTGAAGGAGTGGCACTTCCACCTGCCCCAGCTTCTAAGAGACGTGCAGGTAGGGAGAACTAGTTGTCTGCATGTCCCTGTCCTATTAAATTCTGCTTGCATATTGGCTTTACTGTGTTTACACACGATTAAACACTTTTGCACAACTTTGTCCTTGTGGTTAAAGCAGCATGAGTCATCAAATGTCACCCTCACCCTTACCGCATGTCACCTTATTGTTGATCCGAGCAAAGTTCATTATCCTTAAGCCTGAAACCAAAGCCTAAAGCCAAATTGATTTCTCTAATGAGAGAGCCCTACTTGGAAATGGCTATTGGGCCCAGATTGTAAAGAGGAGGTTTCTAGAAGAAAGGCTTTAGAGGATGGGCAGAAGTCACTTTTAAGTAGTAGTAGTTGTTGTTGTTAAATTGCCGGACTCCTTCACCCTGAAGTGCATTTTATTGTTCTCTTTTGGTGATTTTTAGTAGTATTTTGCTCTATCTGCAATGCACTTTGATCACTCCTAGCGATGGAAAAGGAGGGATCTATTCTCTGCCTGTGTTTACAGTAAAGTTTGCTGCCTTTATAATAATTCTGGTGGTGAACGTTCCTGAGCAGGGGGGATATTTTTGTAGTGTACATTCTGCAACTTCCCAAGAGGTGGGCGCTCAGTGACTGCCCTCTTTCTCAGTCCTGTAATGGGGCTTGGGTCCCATGGCGCTCTTGTCATGGTGGAGTCTCCTGTCAGAGCATGGTATATTTTTGCTTCCAATAGTGGTTTGGTTGTGGATTTTGCGAGCAAAAGAGCCAGTTCTGCACATGCTCTTTTGGAAGTCCCCAGACACCATGAACAAACGATTTTGCTTTCCCCGAGTCTCATGAGTGCTGTCCTCAGCAATGCACAGTCAGTGTGCCATGGCTGTTATGGCTTTGCCTGCTGATTTAGCCACCTCTGGACAAGATGGTCGCCGAGGAGGAGTCTGGTGAAACTCCAATGGCCCCTCCTCTGATTGTGCTTAGCACTTTGAGGCAGGAGCTCCCCATTCACCCACCCATTCTGCAGGTGGGGTGAGCAATACTACTTCCTTTGTCAGATCGGGATTCTTACCCTCCCCCTCCCCATTGGTGCACTCTTGTATTTAGAAAGAGGTTAATAACTCCCTTCCTCATAGTAAACACAAAAGTGAGAGCTCCTATTCATAGGAAGCCTGCAAGGGAAAGAGTTGGCATCATCCAGGATGCATAAAAGAGGATCTCACAGAGCTCCATCAAATAGCAGTTCTGTGAGGTCTCCTTCTCTCCCTGTTTTAGGGGCTCTTCTCCAGTCATCAAGGAGCCAGCTAAGGGGGCGGATGGTCCTGCTAATGCTTTAGCCTGTGGACAGTGGTCCTCTGTAGGGAAGAGCTGTTGGGGTGGAGGGTGAACTTTCTGAGGAAGAAATGTTGGTGTTTCAGTCTTAACCAAGGTTGTTGGCTTCTGATGTTTTTCGCCTTTCCAGGCAAAAGGACCGAGGTTGTTAATAGCTTACTGAGAATGAAGTGTTGCATCACATGAGGACCACACCATTCAAGTCCTCAAATATGGTTGCCCTCTGCTTATTGTTAAAAGTAAAAAACAAATAAAAAAGCATTATACTTTTCCTACCTTGGTTCTGAATCGGTTGAGGTATCATTGGTATGGAAGGGTGTTCAATCCTGCCTTTCCTGCTATGTCAGTGTCTTTCCCTGCACAAGGGTTTCTGCTCAGATTTCTATCCTGGTTAAAGGCTGTTTACACCCAGGAGTTTAGGTGGTCTTCCCCTTTATAATTTGGTCTGCTTTGGCAAGGGAAGATATTCTACATCCAGATGAAAAATAGAGGTTAAGAGGTGACTCCTTCAAGATATCTTGGGCTCTTTGAGGTGGTTCATCCTCTATCCTCCTGATGGGACCCTGGCTTTATTTTCCATTTATCAGGAGATTTGTTATAAGAGACATTTTCTTGAACATTTCAGGTGAACCTGTGTTACCTGTGCCAGGCCTGCACTTCACTTCTGCACAGTCGGAAAATGCTGCAACACTACATACAGGTAAGGGGCTGAGGTGGCTGGTTCTCACTGAAGCTAGGCTTAGCCTGTGCCACTTCAGACTGCAAGTGGAAACTCCCAGGATTGAACAAGAGACCCATGTTCTGATCTGGACCTGGAAATAATTTGAATTACTCTTGAATGACCACATGTGGGCAACCATTGTTGTTCCATGACTTGCCTATTACTACAGTGGTACCTCTGGTTACAAACTTAATTTGTTCCGGAGGTCTGTTCTTAACCTGAAACTTTTCTTAACCTGATGTATCACTTTAGCTAATGGGGCCTCCCTCTGCCAGTGCAATTTCTGTTCTCATCCTCGGGCAAAGTACTTAACCCGAGGTACTACTTCAGGATTAGCAGAGTCTGTAACCCGAAGTGTTTGTAAGCTGAGGTGTTTGTAACCCGAGATACCGTTGTATTGTTACTGATGTGTGTGTGTTGTGGAGTGGGCAGTAATTTTACAGAAAGTGGAAGATAAGTTCCAGGAATAGGAAACCTTTGGCCCCAGGGCAAAAACTGCCCAGCAGGCTGCCTCATTTAGCCCCGAGGTCATTTCCCATAAACCATGACCACCTGCCTTGCTAGTGGATGTCATAGAATCATAGAGTTGGACCCTGTGTGAGAGGCGAAGAAGGGAAGATTTCCCAGGGTGGGAGGCGAATGAAAATCTCTCAGGTGTGAGCTGGAAGGGTCCACCACTTTTTGTGAGAGACTAGGGTTGAAAGCTGCCTTTGAAAGAGGACTCTGCATTTTCTTTTCTCTTTATTCCTTTGCTTTTATTTCAGTTTAGATTAGTTTCTTTTATCTTATTGGATTATGATAAAGCTTTAATAACCTTATTAAAAAAGAAGAAAAAATAAACCCCATAAACTCCAGCCAGCATAGTCAATAGCCAGGGATTATGGGAAGTATGGTGCAAAAAGCCTGGAGTGCACCAGATTGTGGAAGACAGCTTCAAATAATAGTTTTTCAACTTTTTTCAACTCATAGTTTCATTCTTTTTTTGTAAACTGCATTGAGGTGTGCTCCCCCCCTTATTACAATCGAGCAGTATATAAATTTTATGAAATAGAAGTAAATGAGTGAAATTTCAGTGCTTCCAGTTCTTTTTGTACTTTGTGTGAGGGGCTAGTAATTCAAAGGGGGACGGGCATACATACCAGGATTCCAACTGTCTGCCAGCTTGACCTGAATCTGAACAAAGCAAAGGTTCCTTTTGCAAAAACCTCCCCAGTACTGGTGATAGTTTGCCTGGCGTGTGTGTGTGTACGCCTGTGTATGTGTATGTAGTCGGTGCTCTTGTCTCATGTCCCTCCTTTCACTTGCCTGGACTTCTTTTCAGACCAAGAATGGAGAGCCCCTCCCATCTACCATCCTGCCTCATGTCCAGCGCCCCCCACAGACCTCTGCCAAGCCTCCCAGTCCGGAGACGGAGGCTGCTGAGCAGAAGGCTCTGCGCGCTGTGCAGTACAGCCTCCTTAAAATCCTCAGCAAGTCCCTCGCTGCCCTGCGCCACTTCACTCCAGATGTCTGCCAAATCCTTCTTGATCAGGTATAGTAAGCCAGGCTCTTAGGAGGAAGAGTCCAGAATTCTTCGGTGGTGCCCCTGGCATCGACTTCCCCTGGCACCCAGGAAGCGCGCCCATTCCCTGCCCTCTTGGTGCTGGCAATGATTACCTTTTATATCCCTTGAAAAGTGCATAAAGTTGAAGGAGGAAGTTGGAAGAGCGACACTCTATCCAATTTCCTCTTTCAAGCTCTATGGTGCCATAGTTGCAGATAAGTGCCACTTAGACCATCTTTTACCCAGATCTGTTGGGAAAGTGATCTTCCTTATTTCTCTCTGGGGTGGGGTTGCCAATAAGGGAAAGAGGAGAGGAGAAGTGATTAGGGTGTGTGTGGCACCCATGGCACTCACTTATAAATTCAAACATATGGCCATGGATGAGAACTAAGCCTCTGTCATAAGTGAGACTTCAGATGTGACCAGTGGATGTTTATCTCCAGTTTCTGCATAATGGCTTGGGACCCGAGTGGCTTAAAGAGCACCTTCATTATCAACCATTTCTTGGCCTACAATTGGGCCCCTTTTGGTGGTGTTGCCACTGGAAGTCACCTGGTTCGCTTTGAGCTGTGACAGGGCCTTCTTGAGAGTGGTTCCCTGTGTGTGGAATGCCCTCCATAGGGAGGTGTGTCTCTCTACCTCCGTATTAACTATTAGGGGGGATTTACCAGACATAAGGTGGCTGAAAGGCATGGTGTCTGGTAAATTACTATAACCTGAAATTATTAGCTGTGAGAGTAGGTGATAGTTTGTTTTTCTAAAAAAAATTAAACTGCTTTTAAAAGTTTCATTTGCATTTTTTATTATTGACATGTTTGCCAACCTGGGCTCCTTTGGGAGAAAGGTCTGGATGTAAAATGAACAATAAATAGATCAAGTGACTCCTGGTGGTATTGGTGAAATAAAGATTTAGCTGGTCTTTGTGTCTGGCCTGCAGTCCTCCGACTGTTGCTGAACTAAAACTCCCCTCAGCCTCAGCAAGCATGGCTAGGGATGGTGGGAGTTGTAGTTCAGCCACACCCGGAGGGACAGAGGTTCAATCACACCTGCTATACAGCCTCGAGAGAAGACTGATTTTGACTTACATTTGGTTTTGACCCTGTTTCTTCTGTTGTAGTCACTGGACCTTGCCGAGTACAACATCCTTTTCATGCTGAGCTTCACCACTCCGGCTTTTGATTCTGAAGTGCCCCCCTCCTTTGGGACCCTCCTGGCCACAGTCAACGTGGCCCTGAACATGCTGGGAGAAGTAAGGATCAGGGGAGCCCAAGCTGACCCTGTGGAGGAGCCCACAGCTAGTTTTTTCCCTTAAAAGGGAACTGGGACGGGATGTGCTTGATTGCAAGGAGTTTTAAAAAGTTGTGTCTGAATCATAGAATTGTAGAGTTGGAAGAGACCCCTAGCGGGTCATCTAGTCCAATCCCCTGCAGTGCAGGAATCCTGCCCACAGCTGTCCCTGGGTGGGCTCAAACCACCAACCTTCTGGTTAACAGCCAGATGCACTGACCCATTGTGCCACAGAGACCAGTAGTGAGAGGTGAGAGATTGTGGTCAAGGGATTCTCAGTGGATGTTTTGAGATGGCTGGTGGGGATTGAACCTGGGACCTTGCACAGGTCCCTTAGGCTACATCTTTTCCCAGGAGGCTATCCTGAGACACATGGCTCTGCCCAGGCAAATCAGAGCAACATTATCCCTTCCTTGGGGGATAATACAGTCCCTTGTTTTGTGGCAGCAGGGATTTTCCAGAGCTGCTCCTCCATTCACTGTTCGATCAGCAATTTTGTCTAGACATTGTGTGCTGTTCCTTCCTCAGAGTAGAAAGGAATCAAAACTACATTTCCTTTACTGGGAAGAGGCTCCCTAAAGGGTGCTCTAAAAAAATAAAAGCTGAATTCTGCATTCAGTGCTGAATTCTACATTCAGTGCTGAATTCTGTGCTTGCATGGGGTTACAGAATACACTGGGCCTGGCTGAATGTCTGGCTTTTGAATATAACACAGCTTTTCCCTTCTCCCCAAAGCTGGATAAGATGAAGGAGCCTTTCACTTTGGCTGCAGAGCTGGCCACCCAGCAGGAGGGGAACAAGACCCTCAAGTAAGTACCTATGTTCCTTTTACTGCCCTATGGAACAGGAAACAGGGTGGCTCTCCTCCCTCCCAGCAATACTGTACACTTTATGCTTGATTTGCTCTGTAGATCCTAGGTTCGTGTTTTAACTTTTTGCAATTGTCAGTTAACCGGTGGGACACGAGAGGAGATACCTACAGCTTTTGCAGCTGCTGTTGGACAGGCCCAGTCAGTGAGAATGTCCCGAGTGTAGAATCTGTGCTCATGTTTACCTAGGGTTGAAACGGCACCTCTAGCTCCCAGGCTTACCACTGAGTTTCATCTGGTCTTTTGTTTGTCAGCCGGCTTGACACTACCTCTTCCCTCCTCCTCCAGGTCACTTCTGATGTTTACAATGGAAAACTGTTTCTACCTGCTCATCTCTCAGGCTCTCCGGTACCTAAAGGATCCAGCAGTCCACCCACGAGACAAGCAGCGGATGAAGCAGGAGCTCAGCTCTGAGCTGGTAAGTAGTTTAGATGCTTGTATTATACCCCAAGAGTTAAAATTAAATAACATTGGATATATTTGAACAGAGGTTTGAATGGCCAGCTGTTGGAGATTCTTTAGCTTCTGACTCCTGCATTGCAGGGGGTTGGACTAGATGTTTCTTGTGGTCTGTTCCCTACAACTGTATGATTATGTGAAAAGCCAAAACTGTACCAATGTATCAGTGTCTACAGTTGTTAATGTCCATGCATAGAGTGAATTAATGCGCATCTTTGAAATTCCATGTGGGTTGCCTCTCATGCTAGTCCTACCTAAAGTAGATCTGCTGAAATTAATGGCTAATACATTAGTCCTGTTTACCAATTTCACTTTGCATAAAACATTAAGTTCTACAACCCTGTACACCTGTCCCAACTGATCTCCTGGTAAATGTCAGTCTTTGAAATAGTAGAAGAAAGTAGAAGGTAGGGTTGTGTCCTGGATTGAAACAAAGTCTGATGGATACCGTATGAAGGAAGGACTCTGACTCTCCCTATGTCTTATTTCCAGAGCACGCTTCTTTCCAGCCTGTCTCGTTACTTCCGCCGGGGTGGCCCAAGTTCTTCTTCCGTGAGCATTCTCTCCTCTTCACAAGGGAAATCTTCCTCAAAGCTAGGCCCCGAGGGGCAGGAGCCGCTCTTCCAGCTTGTCCAGGCCTTCGTTAGGCACATGCAGAGATAAGACCCCAGGTGCCATTTTGAAATCCCATGTGAGTTCACTTCCATCAGCTTTTGGATGTAGCCCTGCCACCTGCCTTGCCTCAGCCAGGCAAAGGAAACTGTGAGATGTCTTCACCAGAAGAGCACAATGTCAAGAGGATGTGGAGTGGTTTGCAAACAGTGCCTCGTTCATACAAAACGAGCCTTGTGTGTCAGGTAAACCTGACGTGACTTTATAAGTATTGATGAACTGATTACTTTTCATAGCTGTTCCACAACTTGAAGAAGGAAAGAGGATGGAGAGGAAAAGGTGGCTTGGAATCTCTTCCCTACTCCCACTACTACCCTGGATTGGGCATTATTTAAGTGTTGCCTCTTCTCTGGTGAAGCACAGGCCAAATGATTGATTTCAGCCTAGAGATCATCTTCCAAGTGCTGTTTTTTATATTTACTGGACCATTCAGAAAGCAAAGGCAAGACGTTTTTAAAGGTGACCACCTTCTCTTCCTGTTCCAGTATGAATTTTGAAGTTAGAACTCCATTGCTTTGTTATCTCACATTTTTGTACCACCCATTTCCTGTTTATACTGATTAAAAAGCATATTTCTAAGTGGTTGTGGAATTCTAAATTTCTCGAGTCCAGTTGGTGTCAGGCTGCCGGTTTATTATTATTATTATTAATTCAACCCTTCAGGGCAAAGTAATTCATAGTAAAAACAGAAGATTCATCAAGCAGTGTGGGGGCTAAGCCTGCTACAGAGCGCCACATACCCTGCATCTTTAAATGTCACAGCTGGCAGAGCTGATGTATTAAGTTCACATGACAAATGAGTAGAGTAGGTAGTTCTGGTTTCTGCAGGGCTTTGTAGTGGCCATATTCACACATAACACTGAGATATGCTTCCATTTTCCAGCTGACTTGCCTCGCAACCCTGGCACTTGTTGGGCATCTGGCACGGAGTGGCTGAAACTAGACTATTGGGTTTGGACGCATCACCAAACCATGGTTGAAACAATCCGTGGCTTGAGTAGTAACAACAAACCATGGTTACTTTGTGCTGGGTTTGTAGCTCAGTATTATGTGTGAAGCAAACCCATGGCTGCATGCTGTATAACACTTAAGGAACACCCCACTTGTGCACTGGGCAGATTATAGTGAAGGAGGGGGCTGTATTTCTTTTTAAATAAGGGTGATCAGGAGACATTTGTTTTCCTTCTACTAGTCCCAAGTGAAAACAGGGGCTTTATTTAGTCCAGCCTCCATCTGCTGGCGCCCTTCAGTTGTTGTGGACTTAAGACTTAAGAACATAAGAAGAGTCCTGTTGGATCAGGCCAAAAGGAGGCTCATCTAGTCCCACATCCTGTTCTCAGTGGCCAGTCAGATGCCCAACGAGAAACCCACTAGCACAGTTTGAACACAAAAGCAGTCTTCCCTCTTATGGCTCCCAGCAACTGATGTTCAGAAGCATTTACTGCCTCTAATCATGGAGGCAGAGCTCAGCGTTGTGTTTAGTAGCTTTCAATAGCCCTCACCTCAATGAATTTGTGATGGAGAAAAACCTCATGTTTTGATGATTCCATTTTCTTTTGGGCCTATGGCTAAACTGAAAAAGGGCTGCACCTACATTTTACAGTACAGAGCGAGTTGCTTTCAGGTACAGTATACAGTGGTACCTCGGGTTAAGCACTTAATTTGTTCTGGAGGTCCGTTCTTAACCTGAAACTGTTCTTAACCTGAGATACCACTTAACCTGAGCTAATGAGGCTTCCCGCTGCCGCCACGCGATTTCTGTTCTCATCCTGAAGCAAAGTTCTTAACCCAAGGTACTGTTTCTGGGTTAGTGGAGCCTGTAACCTGAAGCGTCTGTAACCCGAGGTACCACTGTATAGCGAATGTTCGTTCCAGAACACTGAAAACAAGAAACACTTAGAATCTGGTGACAGCATGAAAATCAGCCAGGTATGGCAGTTGTGCTCAATCTTGAAATGTTTTGTAGATAGATGAAAGAGGGTATCAGGAAACATTTAATGAAGAGGGAAACCAGCAAAATCTTAATAAAGAAAGACACTGAAAAATGATTATATGTTATCACATGATACAGTGAGGGCTGATCCGAGAAGCCAAATGATTTTGATTGGTTCAGGATGATGACACTAGGTTGCAACTGCAAAGAGTGTTGTGATTTTTTGGTGAATAGAAATCACTTGTGTAATCTGGAAGTGTCTATGAAACATTGCTTTGGGTGTGTTTTCTGGCAGTAGCAGCCTTATTTTTGAGGCTGTCCCTATATGCATTTGTATTTCAATAAAGGACTATTCACTTGGAGCCAGCATCCTTGTCTTTTGGGTTTCTGCGAGGGATACCTTGCAGCCTAGGAACCCCTTTTAAATTTCTCCCAACAGTTTGGTCATTGGGATAGGGATTGACTAGAACACCACAGAGTTTAGGGCAGTGTTTCCCAACCACTGTTCCGTGGCACACTAGTGTGCCGCGAGATGTTGCCTGGTGTGCCGCGAGATGTTGCCTGGAGGGAGGCGGGCGAGTCGGGCGGCGAGAGGCGGGGCGGCGGCGGCGAGGAGAGGCCGCCCAGCGCGGGGCTCTCGCCGTCTGCCTGCCTGGCTGCCTGCGAGCTTGGCGGGCAGCGCCTCCGTCCGCAGCGCCCGCCTCGCGGCTCTCATTCCCTGCCCCTGCCAAAGCTCACCCAGCCAAGCCGCGCTCTCCTTCCTGCCTCGCTTTGCTGCCTCCTCCCCCCCCCACCCCCAAAGCTTGGAGGTTCCCCGGCAAGGGGGAGGGAAAAAAATTGAAACTTACACTTTCGTGCGTCCCTCCCGGCGTGACGCTGCGCGCTGACGTCACGGGGCTGTAATGGTGGTGTGCCTCGAGATTTTTTTCATCAAACAAGTGTGCCTTTGCCCAAAAAAGGTTGGGAAACACTGGTTTAGGGAACCAGACTGAGGTGGAGAGACTGGGATGGGCGGAAGTGCCTCAGGAGATCCAACTCTTTGCCTGCCTGTCCCTCCTTTCAGCACTAACTTCTCTGAAGCTCACGTGGCAGTAAGAGTATTAATCCCTATGTTATTTGACGCAGGCTTTAAGTGAAAATCCTTATTTATTTGTAAATTACCTTTGGGGCTGATTTGCTGGTTTTGTTGTTTCTGGTTATACAGTGGTACCTCGGGTTAAGAACTTAATTCATTCTGGAGGTCCGTTCTTAACTTGAAACTGTTCTTAACCTGAAGCACCACTTTAGCTAATGGGGCCTCCCCCAGCCGCCATGTGATTTCTGTTCTCATCCTGAGGTAAAGTTCTTAACACGACGTACTACTTCCGGGTTAGCAGAGTCTGTAACCTGAAGTGTCTGTAACTTGAAGCATCTGTAACCCGAGGTACCACTGTATTGGTATTTTTTTGGATTTTTGCTGGGTGACTGCAACCAAAAATCTTGTTTAGGGGATTTTTTCTTTTATTCTATTACATTTTGTTTGTCCTATTTGTTTTGTTTGTCCTGGTTGTCTATGAACCTGCAGCGTGACTGGTAGCTTAAGTTTCTGCATGTCCCTTGAGATCAGCAGTCTCTTTCCTTTCTCCATCCCTCCCCCCCACAAATGACCCTATTGTGATTGGTAAACTTTCCTTGTGACATGGTTCCCTGATGCTGTCAGCAGAGATACCACAAAAAGGATGCCCTACACCAGTGTTTCCCAAACGTTTTTGGGCAACGGCACACCTGTGTACTAAAAAAAAATCTCGCGGCACACCACCATTAAAGCCCCGCCCCGTGACATCAGCGCGCAGCGTCACGCCGGGAGGGACGCACAAAAGTGAACGTTTTTTCCCTCGGCAGCTCCTCTCAGCTGCGCTCAATCCGCCTCCGCGCAGGCTGAGGGAGGGAGGGAGGGGCGCGTGTGACCCGTCTGCTGGGAGACCAAACCCAGCGAGACAGAGTCGCGCGGAGGCGCCCAGGCAGCGCTGCCGGCTGCGAGGAGGAGCGCCAGGCAGCAGCAGGAGGCGCGGCCTCTCCTCGCCGCCCCCGCCCCGCCTCTCGCCGCCCGACTCGCCCGCCTCCCTCCAGGCATCTCGCGGCACACCAGCCGGTGTCTCACGGCACACTCGTGTGCCGGGGAACACCGGTTGGGAAACACTGCCCTACACAAACCTTTCTTAAGTGTGCTTGGGGCCCTAGTACACCTCCCCAAGTCTAAAAAGAACCTGGCTTACAGGAGTTTAGTAAGCTCTGTCTAGTATGATGTCTAAAAAGGACTCTTCCCAGCATGGTTTTCTGAATCTGGTTTGCTCAGGGCACCCTGTACTCGGAGGCGGAGCATATGCCAGCGCTGCTCAGGGTGGGCACACTCCCGAGGGAAGCCTGGTGCGGAGGGTGCCCTCCCAGGCATGGAATAGACGCTCAAGTGCCCGGAACGGCACACGCTCCCTGCAGCCGGGGGCAGAGCGAGCTGCCCATGGTGGGCATTAGGCACACCGCCCGCCCACAACTCCCAAGCCTCCCCCAAGCTGTCAATATAAACTTCAGGGAAGTTTTTAATATTTAATGCTGTACTGCTTTTAACACTTGATTGGGAGCCGCCCAGAGTGGCTGGGGAAACTCAGCCAGGTGGGCGGGGTATAAATAATAAATTATTATTATTATTTACATGCCTTCCTTGTGTACATCATATTGGCCAACCAGTCAGGGAGAGAACGGAGCTAAGCCTTAAGCTTTAAGCTTGTGCAGAATCCAACAAAGAGTTACTGTACTTTTCCATCTATAAGATGCCCCCTATTTTGGGGGACTGAAATTTCAGGAATTGGGGGGAGATGGCAAAAAGTTGTTGAGCTATTTTTTGCAGAGGATTGCCCAGAGGAGGGGATTACCGAAGGTTGTTGAGCCTTTTTCAGGGGGGGATGCTGAAAACCACTCACCCGTATGCAAGCTGCCAATCGCCTGCCCAATTGCCACAGCACCGGCCAATCAACAACACCCATTATTGACGCAGCAACAAATAACATGCACAATAGCTGCTGACAGCCATGGCAGCAACCAATCAAATGCCCACCCGATGCACTACCCATGTATAAGACGATCCCCACTTTTTAGCATGATTTTTAAATAAAAATACCTAGTCTTCAGAAATGTTTTTCATTTGGGTTTTCCTATTAGAAGATCATGAATGAAAGCATCATTTCTGATGTATCAATATATTTTTTTAACTCTTTAGCACAACTTTTTAAACTTTGCTGTTCCTTATGCAGTGCAGGTTTATTCCACAAGAACCAGACTCAATAAACATTCTTTTAGATTTCTCTATTAGGTTTATGTACAGCCGTTCATCACAAGATCTCTGGGAGATTCACAGGATACAATACAGTTGTACCTTGGAATCCGAACGCCTTGCGAGTCAAACGTTTTGGCTCCCGAATCCCGTAAACGTTGCTTTGGAAGCTGAATGTCCGGCGGGGCTTCTGCAGCTTCCGATTGTGTGCAGGAAGCTCCTGCAGCCAATTGGAAGCCATGCCTTGGTTTTTGAACGTTTCTGGAAGTTGAACAGACTTCCAGAACGGATTCTGTTCGGCTTCCAAGGTACGACTGTACAAGGTAAAACAAGTAAATAGTTAAAACAACAAAATAATAATAATATACCTTCCTGAAGAAACCAGAGGCCTTTCTCCTGGGCATAGTCGGCCAATTGGTGCCAAAGAAGGATAGAACTTTCTTTATGTATGCCACAACAGCAGCAAGAATACTTATTGCAAAGTACTGGAAGACACAAGACCTACCCACTCTGGAAGAATGGCAGATGAAGGTGATGGACTACATGGAATTGGCGGAAATGACTGGCAGAATCCGAGATCAGGGAGAAGAGTTGGTGGAAGAAGACTGGAAAAAGTTTAAAGACTATTTACAGAAATATTGCAAAATTAATGAATGTTAGAATGATGTTGGATAGAAATTAAGTGGTTTTTAGCTGTAATATTATAAGGGAATATGAAAAATGGATTATTAACAGGTAAAAATTTAATGTCACAACATTTTAAGATTAAAGACTAGGATAAACAAAGGGGAAGGATTTGCTGAACAAACAAACTGAATTGGAATACAAAAAAGGGAGGTGCGAGGAGGTCTGGGAAATAAGCAAATGAAAGATAAGTAACGGAAAGATTGAGTTGTTTTTAACTACTTTTATTTTGTATTTTTCTTTTTTCTTTTTTCATTTTGTAATATTTTGAAAATCTTAATAAATATTGTCAGAGCTGCTTCAAGATCCTAGCTCACAGAGGATCACGCTAGCCAGCGGTCATTAAGTAAAAGTCTTTATTGAGTTACAGTTTCCATTCCCAAGCTGCTGCGTGCAACTCTACGTCTAATGGCTAGATCGGCGAAGCTCCGTCTGAGTCTCCGCCCCTTGTGCACCAACTTAATATCCTAGCCCTGCTCCACCTTTTCCGCCTGACTGCTCTCCTCTGGGTCCCTCTGCCCCCCGGGGTCTCTTCCTTCCGGGATTCTTCTGACGCCGACCCCCCGGAACTCCCTGTCTCCTTGCGCCGGGCTTTAGGACCTGGCTCCCTTTCCTGGCTGCCTACTGCGTCACTTTCCTGTGCATTTGAACTTGGCGCGCGCGCCCAACCTTCCACTTTCCGTCTGACCGTTTCTTCGCTCCCCGATGGAGGTGTGGCCACTCCTGACTCGTGCCCTCCCCCCTGTGGCGAGCTGCCAGCGCTTGATCTCTGGCGCTCTTCCTCTTCCCTGCTCTCTGGCTGTGACGCTGGTCCCGATTTCCAACTGCTCTCCTCGGAGTCCCCTCTGGCTCTATCTTCCTGGGGTGTCCCCTTAGGCTCCCCCCTTGCCCTGACCACTGGTGCTCCTTTCTGTGAATCTTCTGATTCACTGGAAAGACTCGGAGATCTCGGGTCGTCGTCATCACTCATCTTTTCTTCTGCCTCCTCCCCCTCGCTCTCTGTTTCCTCCCTTGCCCTTGCCTCTGCTCCTGAACCCCTGACATCCATCCCCCCCTCGAAGCCCCCCATTCCCCCCTCCCCTCCTTCCGGTGCGGGAACTGGGTGCTGCTGTGTCAGAGGGACGAACGTCGGATACAGTTCGCTTCCCGTGGCGGGCCTCCATCTGAAGTCTCCCGGTTCTGCCTCCCTGCTCTCGTCGACGATGGTCACCTCCGCTTCCATCTCTGTGCCGCCGTGCTCGAAACCAGGGTCGTCCCCGAAAACGTCCATGTCCGTCTCTCCCTCACTTCCTCCTGGCGGCGTTTCTCGTCCTGGACCTCCCAGCCACTTCCTGCGCCACTGCTCCTCTGGTCTATCGTCCCACCAATACGAGGGTTCTGAGGCAGATCCCGAGGGTGACCCCTCCGGGGAACGGGCGTCTCGTATCGGGTCCTCGTCCGAGTCGAACCCCCGGAACGTGCTGGCAGAAAGCGTTGGCGTGAAAAGCCAGTCGTCGAAAAAGTCTGCTGGCATTGGTTTATGTGGGAAGAGGGCATGAAACTCGTCTTTGAGCAGAGGTTCGTCCAAGGCGTAGCCTGGCACCCAGCTGTTCGCACTGGCCGGGGTGCCCTCCTTGGCGATAAGGTATTCTACCCCTTCTTCCCCCCATCTGGAGTCCAAAATCTCCGTGACTTCGTTGATGCGTTCCTTCTGTGCCACTCCCGCGTGCCCGGTTCCTTCTCTGAGCGGACTCGGTGCCGTTCCGGGTTCCTGAAACCTGTGCGGTGCCTTGTAGGGAGTGAGCACCGATCTGTGGAACACCGGATGCATTCTGGAACCCTCCGGAAGCGCCAGCCTGAAAGCCACCGGGTTGACCTGCTCTTCGACTTGGTAGGGCCCCAGTTGCTTATGCCCCAGCTTCTTCTTGGCCAACGACCTGGCCGGCACTGCGTGGGCTGCTAACCAGACCCAGTCTCCCACATGGATCTCTTCGCCAACCCTTCTGTGTTTGTCCGCTTGCACCTTGTATGCATGTTTGGCCAGCTCCAGGTGCCGCCGCAGCTGATCGTGGACCTCCTGCAACTCCGACGCGAACGCATCTGCTGTCTGCGGCTCCCCCTCCCCCATCCTTTCCAGTCCCGGGAAGGTTCTGGGGTGCCTCCCGTTGTTAGCGAAGAACGGCGTGACCCCCGTGGACACGTGCTTCGTGTTGTTGTAGGCAAACTCGGCGAGCGGCAGGTAATCCACCCACGTCGCAGGCTGTTGATTCGCATAACATCTCAGGTACTGCTGCATGATGGCATTGACCCGCTCCGCCTGCCCGTTGGTCTGCGGGTGTCTCGCCGACGCCAGGTTGATCTTGACGTTCAGGAAGCCCATCAGCTTCTGCCAGAAATTCGAGATGAACTGCCGCCCCCGGTCGGACAGAATAGACCGTGGCAGACCGTGAACCTTGAACACGTGGTCTATGAACAGTTTGGCGGTTTGCTCCGCCGTGGCCACCTTGGCACACGGAATGAAATGTGCCATCTTGGAGAACAAGTCCACCACCACCAGCACGGCCGTCTTGCCCCTCGAGCTGGGCAGATCCGTGACAAAGTCCAGGGCCACTCTCTCCCACGGTTCGACCGGAGTTTGCAGCGGTTCCAACAGACCGGCCGGCGGTCTGTGCACCGGTTTGGCCCTCTGGCAGGTGTCACACCTCGCCACGTAGTCCGCGACCTCCCCTCTCATTCCGGGCCACCAGAAGTCTCTGGCGACTAATTCCACCGTCTTCTCCTTGCCAAAGTGCCCGGCAGTGGGCGCGTCGTGCAGCTGCTGCAGTACCTTGGCGCGAAGTTCGTCTCCCGGCACGTAGATGGCCCCTTTACGGATGAGCAATCCATCTCTCAGCTGGAACCCGTCGGTCGCTGCCGTACCCCTTTGCACCTCTGCCATCTTTGCTTGCGCGAAGGAGTCATCCTGCAACGCTCGCCGCACCGCCTCCAGGTCAACTGTTGCCGCAGCGCACGCCCACACTGTTGGTGCGAAGATGTGCATGGCGGCCGCTGGCGTGGCGTCCTCCAGATATTGTGGCTTACGGGAGAGAGCGTCCGCCATGATGTTGATGTCCCCCGGGACATACTCTATTCGGAAGTCGAAGTTCGCAAAGAACTCAGCCCAACGTATCTGCCTCTGGTTCAGGAACTGTGCCGTGCGCCAGTGCTCCAGATTCTTGTGGTCCGTGCAGACCTGCACCGTGTGCTTGGCGCCGATCAGGAAGTGCCTCCACGCTTTGAATGCTGCATGAATGGCCAGCAACTCCCTGTCCCAGATGGTGTAGTTCTGTTCGGACTTGCTGAGCTTCCTGGAGTAAAATGCTCCCGGCCGCCAAACCCCCTGCGGGTCTTTCTGCAGCAGGACTGCTCCCACGGCTCTGTCTGAGGCGTCCGTCTCTACCCTCATCAGCCTGCTGGGGTCGACATGCAGCAGCTGCTCTTCCGACGCGAAGAGACGCTTGAGTGCCTGAAAGGACTGCTCCGCCTGCTCTGTCCAGATGAACTTCTTTTTCTTGGAGCTAAGCGTGTCCGTGATGGCCGCTGTCTGCATAGCGAAGCCTTTGATAAACTTGCGATAGAAGTTCGCAAAGCCGACAAACCGTTGGACCTCCTTCCGGTTGCGTGGGCTTTTCCAGTCCAACACCGCTCGAACCTTGGCGCTGTCCATGGCGAGCCCCTTGTCAGACAACTTGTAGCCCAGAAAATCCACCTCCGTCACGTCGAATTGGCACTTCTCCAACTTGGCGTAGAGCCTATGCTGCTGTAGCCTGCTTAGCACTTCCTTGACGTGTCTGTCATGCTCCTGCTGCGATTCCGAAAAGATCAGGATGTCATCTAAGAAACAGACGCACGTCTTGTAGAGGAGCCCCGCCAACACGTGATGCATGAACGCTTGAAAAACGTGGGAGCCATTTTGCAATCCAAAAGGCATAACTCTATATTCGTAGGTGCCCAGTGGCGTGAACATGGCTGTCTTCCACTCATCTCCTTCCCACATGCGAATGAGGTTGTACGCCCCGCGCAGGTCTAACTTGGTGAACACGCTGCCCTTCCGTACCTTTGCGAGGAGGTCGTCGATTCGGGGCATGGGGAAGTCCGATGGCTTGGTCACACTGTTTAAGATGCGATAGTCCACCACAAGTCTTTTTTGGGGCGTGTCCCGCTTCTTAACAAAGAATACAGGACTGCCCCCCGCTGCCTTGGACTCCCGGATGAAACCGCGCTCCAAATTATGATCTATGAACTCTTTGAGTTCCTGCAGTTCGTCCTCAGACATGGAATACAGCTTCCCTTTAGGCAGCGCCGCCCCCGGCAGCAGGTCAATTTTGCAGTCATATGGTCTGTGGGGGGGTAGCCTGTCTGCCTCCTTCTCGCAGAAAACCTCCAAAAATTCTGCGTACTTGTGGGGAATCGCTTGCAGCGTGCCTAGCAGCAGCTGTGACTCCTCTTCCTCTCCTTCCTGCCGGGGGACGATGCAGTGTTCAGCACAAAAGGAAGAGCCGAAGGTCAGCTGCCTCTGGTACCAAGCCAGCGTTGGGCTGTGCTTGTCCAGCCAACTCATGCCCAATACAATGGGCGTGTCCGATAGTTGAGTGACGTTGAAGCTGATGATTTCCTTGTGATTCCCAAGGCGCATCACCATTGGTGGCGTCTGCTTCACCACTTGCCCCCCTAGCAGCTCCCTGCCATCCACCGTGACCACCTGCAGGGGCAGCGTGGCCGGCAGCAACTGTATAGCGTGCCTGTCTACAAAGTCCTGCCCTATAAAGTCCGCATTGCTTCCCGAGTCAATGGTGAGCGGCACGTCCATGGTGATTCCATTGGGCAGCTGGAGCGATGCGGTGAGCCTCACTACTGGTTTGGGTGGGAGGGGGTCCATGGGCTGTGAAATCTCCGGGGACTTCTTCACTGACACGTCTGGCTGGGCCCCATTGCCTCTTCCTCCAGCCAGACATCGTCGTTTCCCTGCTGTGGTCCTCCTTGTTGCGTTGCTGCAGTCACCATTGCTGAGGCTGCAGTGTGCTTGTGGAGCCTCCGGGGACACTCTTTCGCCATATGCCCTGGATCCTCGCAGATGTAACACTTCCTGTTCCCTCTAGGAGGCTTCGCTTTCACTGTTGTCGGTGCTAGGGCTCTGGCTGCTGATTGAGCCCTTGCACTTCCAACCTCCATAGGTTCCACCCCTCCTCCTTGTGGAGGCGTGGATTGCGCACGCGCTGCTTCTCTGGGAAGGAAGGAGGAGCCCCTGGCTGGTTCGCGCCCTCCACGCCCTTCGTCCCTGCTCCACGGACGTTCTTCCAGCCGCACCCCCACGGCTAGCGCCCTCTGAACGATCTCCTGCGTGGTCCGGGGTCTCTCCCCCCTCGCAATTTCATCTTTAACCGAGCCGTGCAATCCTTCCCAAAACAGGTCTCTTACAGGAGCCGAATCCCTGTCCCATTCCAGAGCACTGACCAAAGCGAAAAAGCGGGCATGATACTGCCTTACGCTGGCCCTTCCTTGTTTCAGTCCATGTATCTGCTGCCGAGCAAGGTCCACGTCAATGCTTGATAAGAAACACCCATCCATCGCTTTAATAAAGGCATCCGCATTTTGGAGCGCCGGATCCTTATCCCTCCACAAATTGCGCAGCCATGCTTTAGCCTCCCCATGCAAATGGGACATGATGAACCCCACTTTCTCTTGCTCATCTCTAAAGTCTTTTTTCAGCAGTTCCAGTGCGCACATTACATCTGCTCTAAAGTTGGGGTACTGCTGCAGGTTCCCATCGAAGTGAGAGACCAGACCGCCTGTTCGTCTCGCCAACCCAATTCCCTCCTGTTTGGGTGTCAGTTGCCCGTGCTTCGTAAGCATGTCCAACCTGACCTGGAGATCCCTGCAGGCGGCAGCTGCCTCCTCCTCTCTCTTCCTGGATGCGAGAGCCTCGGCATTCAGTTGTGACACTGCTTTTCTGAGTTCCTCTATCTGCTGCTCAGCCGTCATGTTGTCTGCCGTTCGTGAGCTAGCTAGTAGGCACCTGCTTCTCTCCTCTCCTCGAGGCTGTAGATGCCCACAATTATGAGACGGAGCTTACTGTCAGAGCTGCTTCAAGATCCTAGCTCACAGAGGATCACGCTAGCCAGCGGTCATTAAGTAAAAGTCTTTATTGAGTTACAGTTTCCATTCCCAAGCTGCTGCGTGCAACTCTACGTCTAATGGCTAGATCGGCGAAGCTCCGTCTGAGTCTCCGCCCCTTGTGCACCAACTTAATATCCTAGCCCTGCTCCACCTTTTCCGCCTGACTGCTCTCCTCTGGGTCCCTCTGCCCCCCGGGGTCTCTTCCTTCCGGGATTCTTCTGACGCCGACCCCCCGGAACTCCCTGTCTCCTTGCGCCGGGCTTTAGGACCTGGCTCCCTTTCCTGGCTGCCTACTGCGTCACTTTCCTGTGCATTTGAACTTGGCGCGCGCGCCCAACCTTCCACTTTCCGTTTGACCGTTTCTTCGCTCCCCGATGGAGGTGTGGCCACTCCTGACTCGTGCCCTCCCCCCTGTGGCGAGCTGCCAGCGCTTGATCTCTGGCGCTCTTCCTCTTCCCTGCTCTCTGGCTGTGACGCTGGTCCCGATTTCCAACTGCTCTCCTCGGAGTCCCCTCTGGCTCTATCTTCCTGGGGTGTCCCCTTAGGCTCCCCCCTTGCCCTGACCACTGGTGCTCCTTTCTGTGAATCTTCTGATTCACTGGAAAGACTCAGAGATCTCGGGTCGTCGTCATCACTCATCTTTTCTTCTGCCTCCTCCCCCTCGCTCTCTGTTTCCTCCCTTGCCCTTGCCTCTGCTCCTGAACCCCTGACAAATATCTTTTTTAAAAAAAGGAAAGATCCTCCTGGTTCCATGGAGGCCACATGCCCTGGATGGCAAATCCCACCAAATAAGAGGATTTGATTGCAGAGCTGCATCAGGAGGAAACTGACCCTTTGGCCAGAAGCTGACAAAGTGGACGAAAGAACAAGGGAAACAGATCTCTTGATATTCTGAATGAAGACTTTGATGCAGGGCTCACCAGAGAAGAAAGCTTTAAGCTGATGCTGCTCGCCCAAGCAAGGGAAACGGACAAGATCCCAAGCTTCCCAGAACACGACAGTCCTGAACCCTGGTGATTGGCAACACAGGTGGCTAAATCATTTGTGAATAGCTGTTTGGCAGTGGGTACCACAGTGCAAATACTAGTAACCTCCGCACTTCTGACCTTTCGTACCCACTGACATGTCCTTATAATGTAAGGCCAAGAAAATGAAAAGCCAAGAGAACTTGATTCCTTATTTTTTATGTTCGCGAAAGACCAGAAATAGAATTGTAGAGTTGTAGACCCTCTGAGGGTCATGTAGCTCAACCCCCTGCAATGCAGGAATCTCGACAAAAGCATCCATGATGGATGGCTAGCCAACCTCTGCTTAAAAACCTCCAGTGAAGGAGAGTCCTCTGCCTTCTGAGGGTGTCCTTTCCATGGTCAAACAGCTCTCAGCACCAGATAGATATTCCTTCTCACCAATATCACTTTTGTAACAGTTGAACTGAGAACTTTGCTCTTCTGTCTTCTTCAGGAATTAGCAACAGCAAACTACAAAATTGGAAGAGGGTCAGAGGTGACCAGCCACAAAAATTTGAAGCAACATTGCCAAGGCAATGAAACTGAGAATCAGCGCTGTGTAAAACATCTATGGAGGCCCATATTGCTTTTTTATTGGGTTTGCTCTCATACCAAGCTACAGGTTTCCTCGATTTTAGGGCCAAACTAATACAGTGGTACCTCTGGTTGCAAACGGGATCCGTTCCAGAGGCCTGTTCGCAACATGAGCAGAACGCAACCCGCAGTGTCTCGTCTGCGCACACGCGGATTGCAATTTGCTGCTTCTGCGCATGCGTGTGACGTCTTTTTGCACGTCTGCGCATGCGGCGAAACCCGGAAGTAACCCTTTCTGGTACTTTTGGGTTGCCACGGGACGTATCCTGAAAGAATGTAACATGAAGCATACGTAACATAAGGTATGACTGTACCTTCAGACCCTTTCAGCAGTTACTTCAGATTTAAATAAAGGCAACTTTTGGGTTTGTGAACGGATACAGCAGAACACAATGTACTGGTTTTGCTAATTACAGTCTTGCCTTTATTAAAGTATTTAAGTTTAAAGACTTTATTAAGACTTTAATAAAATCTTAATACTTGAATAATAGACAGTGAAAGATGATTGTTATTACATGATAGTACAATGAAGACTGATCTGAAGAGCTAAATGATTTTGATTGGTTCAGGATGATGACACTGGGTGCAACTGCTAAGAGTGCTTTGCTCCTTTGGTGAGTGAAAATCACATGTGTAATCTGGAAGTGTATACGAAACATTGCTTTGGCAGCCACTATGGACATTCATATTTCAGTAAAGGCCTATCTTTTCACTTGGAGCTATCCAGGTTGGTGGCCATCACTAGGTCCTGTGGGAGTGAGTTCCACGGTCTAACTACACACTGTGTGAAGAAGTACTTAATTTATCTGTCCTGAATCTTCCAGTTAAGACACCATGTTGAAAAGCAGGGCTTTTCCACCTATCAGAATTCTGTGTTCCTCTTTGAAGAGGCGGGAGCCCAGTCTTACAAATCTGTAAGCTCTTAGCTTGATAACATTACCTTCTGTGGAATTTGGGTACTGTGGAATTGATCATGTGCACACGCATGCGGGGAACGGGGACACACACACACACAAACACACACTGCCCCAAAGAGAGCCAAGACAGAGGAGGCGTGCAGGCTAGGTGTTTTATTGGCAAAAGTCAACCATATGGAAGTGCTCTGAAATCTGTTACATCAGGATAATCCACAAAAGGCTCAAGATGAAAAAATAAAAGTTCAAAACACAAAATAAGCCAGCCAAGTTGTGTCAGCCCAGGAGCAGCAGGATGGAAGGTTTAATCTGCACTAAGACCTGTCCTACAAAAGAAAGTACCCTCCCCCCCCTCTCAGACAGGTTCTTGTCTCCAGCAAAAGATTTATGGCTTACTTGATACCTGGGCCAGGTGAGAACTGGAGGAGGCCCATAGGTAAGGATGGGCTGTTTCAGAATGCATCTTGCATTACTCCAAGAGTCTCCTGCCCTCATGGCTGGGGATATGCAAGCTGAACCAATGTGGGGCAGAATCGAAGGGCATGTCAAGAAATTGAGCAGTGAACTCTGGTTATGAGTCTTGCCAGTTTCAACAGGGAGGAGGGGAAGAGGATAAAGGTAGCTTTTTGAAAAGTGGAATGTTATTTTGGGGCAGGAAAGACAGCTGGAAATGTAAACTCAGAAATAACACACACACAAACAAACAAATCAGCCCCACATAAAATCATAGCAAGTATTTTAAGCAGCTAAACCAGGCCAAGACAACTCTAACCCATTAATTTTTCAGTGTTTTTCATCTTCCTTTCATTGCCACAGCAATTGTTGGCAGGAGTCAAGAATAATGGGAGAAAGTGAGGATTTTGCCTTCCAGGAGGTGCTACATATTCAGTTGGGTTGCTGACACTTACATCTCTTTACCCCCCACCCCCTTCATCCTCTGGTTGACTCACAGTTCATTTAAAACATTCTTCTTTGCAAGGGGACTCCAAAGGCTTGGCTTAAATCTGAAAATAAACCAGATTTTTGCGCCACAGATGCCCAGCTCTCCCTACAACTGACTCCAGCAGAATACATAGAATAGTTAAAAGCAGGACCAGGATGGGTAGGTTGTGGGTGGGTCAAAAACAATTGCGGGAACAAAAAGGACGGGGAAGACACAGCCTATTACAGGTGACTTCCATTAATTCCATTTGGATTGACCCAAATAATTGCAGCAGAAACAAGGAGGAGGAGGAAAAAAGCAAGGGGCTAGTCCTCATTTCACCTGTCAGCCATCCTCAAAAGGGCTTATTGGACCAGAGAGGGAATCCAAGTTTGGTCCCACCAACTCTAGAAGCCAGTTGTGGGAATGGTTGACAGAGTCAATCTTAAAAGCCTTGGAAAGCTCATTGGTCGCCTCTGTGCCTTAATCCAAACACAGAGTGAGGGGGGAAATCTGACCCAGAAGAGAGCAAATGGCCTTGGATGGAAATACGTAGTCAGCAGCCTCTGAAAAACGATGTCAGGTCACGGGAAGGGTGTGTGACTTGCTTGGAGGATCCTCGGCAGGTGTGCTTAACTGAGAAGTTCCAAGTAGGTAACAGGGACTTTGCCCTTTTGATTGCCCCTCTCTCCTATGAGCCAGTCTGGGTCCATCCCTGGGAGGCTGTACACAGTGATCATCTAACAGAGAGTTGTAGGCAATATGTTAGATGCAAACCATTAAAAAGGCAAAAGTCTTTTGACAAAACTTACTGCAGCATTAGTTTTTGTGGACTATAGTTCACAAAGTGTTATCTGGAGTTACAGATCTCTTTCTAAAATATATAAAATATATATGGTTGGCTGGGCAGGGGGTTATAAGAAGTGAGATCAAAGGGAAACGAAATACAGAAAACGGCTAATTACATACTTGAGAATATGAGAGCAGCTTGTTGGGTCAGGCCAATGGACCATCAGGTCTAGCATCTTGTTCTCGCAGTGGCAAACCAGTTGCCCATTGTGGGAATCCCACAAGCAGGATCCAAGCACAAGAGTACCCTCCCGTCCTGTGGTTTCCAGCAACAATGCAGTTGGTGCTGCAGAGTGTTAGCTGGCAGGAGCGAGGCCTTGTCAGGATATCACACCTGCGCTCAGAGATCTGCACTGGCTGCCCATTTGCTACAGGGTCAAGTTCAAGGTGTTACTGTTAGCATATAAAAAGCCCATAACAACTTGGGACCAGTTTACAAGATCGCCTACCCTACATGTGCCCATTTGACCACTTCAAACGGCAGTAGTGGCATTACCAAAGGTGCCACAAAATATCCACTCTGCATTTGTAAGAACTTGATCTCTTAATGTGGCAGCACATATACTTTGGAACTCCCTGCCTTTTGACACCAGCCAGGTGCCTTTGCCACACCCTTTTCGGTGCCTGCTAGAAAGGTTTTTATTTAGACATGCCCACCCAGATGCTTAGAAAGCTAATGTGAGTTTCCATCTGTTTTTACTCTATTGTTATTTTAACTTCAAAAATTAAAATTGTTAAGGGCAGTTTTATTGCTTTTATAAAAGGTAAAGGGACCCCTGACCATTAGGTCCAGTTGTGGCCGACTCTGGGGTTGCAGCACTCATCTCGCTTTATTGGCCGAGGGAGCCGGCGTACAGCTTCCAGGTCATGTGGCCAGCATGACTAAGCCACTTCTGGCAAACCAGAGCAGCGCACGGAAACGCCGTTTACCTTCCCGCTGGAGTGGTATCTATTTATCTACTTGCACTTTGACGTGCTTTCGAACTGCTAGGTTGGCAGGAGCAGGGACTGAGCAACGGGAGGTCACCCCGTCACAGGGATTTGAACCGCCGACCTTCTGATCGGCAAGCCCTAGGCTCCGTGGTTTAACCCACAGCGCCACCTGTGTGTAAAGAGAAGGGGGGGAAGAACCCCAGTTTACAAAAAATAATTGCTTTTCTAATTTTTTGTAAACTGGGGTTCTTTCCCCCCTTCTCTTTACAATCAAGTGGTGTATAATTTTTATTAAATAAATAAACAACACAACAGCTTTGCCCCTAAACCACATTTTGTCTGTAGCATCACTTGGCAGAAAAGAGAGAACCACCAACCTCATCTGAGAGCAGAGACAGCTCAGTGCTGTCTGAGGCTTCATAGTCATAGAGGACCCGGGCCTTCCTTGTCCCGCTGGCAGGAGGCTTCACATCACTGGGGTTCAGGGCTTCAACAGCAGGGGCAGAGTTGGGTGCTCCAATGACAGTGGGCACCACCGGAATGATGGGTACAGCTGGGCCTGTGGCAGCACCTGCAGCAATGGTGGTGGGTGAGGCAGTGGCTGGCGGAGGTGAGGTGGACTCTGCGTTGCCCACAAAAGTTCCAGGAAGCCTTTGCAAGGCAGAGGAAAGAAAAGGGAGAGTAAGAGACAGGGGTGATCGGGCCTGAGCCCATCACACAACAGGTACCTCTACTTCATTTATTAACAGGTTGGTCAGGTGTTTCTCCCATGCAAAGCAGGATAAAATAAAATAAAAGGCTATCAGAAAAGTGACACATCTGTCATCTTTGGCACCTTCAGAAGAGCTTCAACTTTCAACAGTCCTTTTTAAAGCTGAGGTCTATCCCAGTCTGCGTCTTTATCGGAATTGGTTTCCAATATGCTTTTTATCGCTTGTTGTTTGAGGCCCTAGACTCCTCGGGGAGAAAGGCCACGGTGGAAATGCCATTAATTAATTTATTCATTTACAAACAAAAGATTTAAAATGCACATGTTAAGAAAAAAGATGCCCACACCCATAAACTCAACAGGAAACCTTTATCCATAGTTAAGGAAAACTCTTGGAGTTGGGTGGGGGGACAGCCCAGTGTCCCCCTGAGAGGTCACTTCTGTAAAAGCAGGGATCACAGAAAAGAAGCCTTCTTCAGTGGAGCTAAGCAGTGTGCCATGAATGCAAAAGGCAACACAATGAAGACACTTTGCCAAGGGTTCTTCCCCCTTCATCTGTCCTACCCTAGCTCTCTATTACCCAGAATGTCTTTGGTCTTTTACTTACATTTCTCCTCTGGAACTGAAAGCATGGGAAGAGAAAGGGATAGAAGAAGACAGCCAATGAACAGCCCATTCCCAGCACCCTTCACAAACTACAGCTTACAGTATTCTCTTTTTCTGGGGTGGGGAATGGCATGAAAGGGCTGTAAATGTATGGTTGCAGTTGTGACCCAAGTTTCCAAATGGACGCATCTTGTTGGGACAGATTGTTACCTTCCCAGCTGCTTCTGCAGGTCCAGCATGTACTGGTAGCATTGGGCATAGTATGTGGCCTGAGCTTCAGCAAACTCATGCAGACAGCGAAGGTGATTGACCTAAAGAAAGAAGGAGAAAAATAGTGAAGTCCTGGGATCCAGGCACTGAGGAGGGGGATCTATTGGCAGGCTTCCCATCGAGGCATCTGGTTGATGCAGCTGCAAGGCTTATCTGGTTTTCTTTTTCCTTTCGTAAAATAGTTTTTATTCATTTTCATTTTTAAGCTGTTTGATATGGTTGCATTTAGATCTATCTTTGTCTGCATTAGAACATATGGCATGCAACAATTACATAAAATAAAAATAAAACCCTCAAACATTTCTGAATACATTAACAAAGTTGTGTCAAAGTATATATGCCAAAATTATTAGTTTCTACAGCTATGAAATGACATGAATTGCTTAGACTTGTAACCATTAGTAAAATGTATTCTGCATCAACAACAATTATATTTTATAGGAATTTGTAAGAGGGGAGCATTATTTTTTTTTAGGGTTTGTGCACACCAGACTTTGCTGTAAACTATGGGTACTATTCTACCATATGCCTCATTATTTGTGTAATCAATAAAAGTTACAGTAGGCTGCATAAAAAAGTTGTGTTTCTTTTGGCCTCTTGCTACTTTTAATATTTGTGTAAGTTTTCCCAATAATGTTGTTTGCCAAATTGCATTATGCCATTGCTCCATTGTTAATAATTAATCCGTGATAATGATTTCTGTGTCCTGGCAATAGTTGCTCTTGTAGTGGTTAACAGATATGTAATAATAATAATAATAATAATAATAATAATAATAATAATAATAATAATAATTTATATCCCGCCCTCCCCAGCCGAAGCCGGGCTCATTGCGGCTAACAACAATCAAATAATCAAACAATCAAATAATCAAACATTCTAAAAACATTTCATTATAAAAATTAATTAAAATCAAATTAATGGCAACCGTTAAGTAAAATTCTGTGCAGGTTGCCAGAGGAGAGAGTCAGGCTGCGCCCTGACCAAAGGCCTGGTGGAACAACTCTGTCTTGCAGGCCCTGCGGAAAGATGTCAGGTCCCGCAGGGCCCTAGTCTCTTGTGACAGAGTGTTCCACCAGATTGGAGCTGCAGCCGAGAAAGCCCTGGCTCTAGTTGAGGCCAGCCTAACCTCTCTGAGGCCTGGGATCTTCAGGTTGTTTTTATCTGCAGACCGTAGGTTCCTCTGTGGGGCATACCAGGAGAGGCGGTCCCGTAGGTACGAGGGTCCTAGGCCATATAGGGCTTTAAAGGTTAAAACCAGCACCTTAAATCTGATCCTGTACTCCACCGGGAGCCAGTGCAGCTGCTATAGTACCGGATGAATGTGATCTCACAGCGAAGACCCCATAAGGAGTCTCGCCGCGGCATTCTGCACCCGCTGGAGTTTCTGGGTCAGTCTCAAGGGCAGCCCCACGTAGAGCGAGTTACAATAGTCCAGTCTGGAGGTGACCGTCGCATGGATCACAGTGGCTAGGTCAGGGCGAGAGAGATAAGCGGCCAACTGCTTAGCTTGGCGGAGATGAAAAAATGCCGCCTTTGATATAGCTGTAATCTGTGCCTCCATAGAGAGGGAGGCATCAAAGATTACACCCAAACTCTTAACGGACGTGCTGGCACTAATTGCACCCCCGCAAGAGATGGGAGTTGCCCCCTCAATCCCATATTGTCCCGTCCCAGCCAGAGGACTTCTGTCTTCAAAGGATTTAACTTCAACTGGCTTGCACGTAACCATCCAGCCACAGCTTCCAAACATCTGGTCAGTGTGTCTGGGGCCGAGTCAGGATGGCCATCCATCAACAGATAGAGTTGGGTGTCATCGGCATACTGATGGCAACCCAGCCCAAAACTCCGGACAAGCTGGGCGAGGGGGCGCATAAAGATGTTAAAAAGCATCGGGGAGAGTATCGCAACCTGAGGCACTCCACACACCAAGGAGTGGTGCGATGACAATTCCCCCCCAAGCGCCACCCTCTGTCCCCGACCAGACAGAAACAAGCACAGCCATTGAAGGACTGTGCCCTGGATTCCCACATCGGCAAGGCGGTGGTCCAGGAGTTTGTGATCGACCATGTCAAAGGCTGCTGACAGGTCTAGAAGAATCAGCAGCCCCGACCCGCCTCGATCCAGGTGCCTGCGGAGATCATCTGTTAGGGCGACCAGAGCCGTCTCGGTCCCATGACCAGTGCGGAAGTTCTTTGTTTCTAATTTGCAACATAATGTTGCTGTACAAATTAAGTAATGCCAGTCTTGGGGCCATGGGACTGTCTGCCTTGTAATCAAAGATATTTCTGTAAGTACATTTCCCCATAACTTTTCTATTTTTTGGACACTCCCACCCCACGTGCTGATATGTCCCTATAGTGGGACATCTTCTCCAACACATGGGAGAACTGTTTGGTTTTATACAGGCTAGGCATCTAGGTATTTAGAACCTACCTACATTATAGGCTCTATATTTATTTTTGAGAACCAGGTGGAACTGTAATGCAATAATGGGGGAGAGGCCTGGGACCAAAACCTTTGCCCATTTTGTCCAGATCTTGAAAGTTGTACGTGTGAATGGATTTGTTTTAACAATGGAACAATGGAACTGTTTTAACGATGAAGTGCTGTGTGCCTCTTGGCATGAACAGCAACGCGATGTCTTTTCCAGCGAGACTCACATGTGTGCTGCTTATCCCTTCCAGGAGGAGACGGGTCACTTCTGCCTGCCGGTCAAACTCAGTCTGGGCCATCCGGAGCTCGTGTTCTGCCTACAGAGCAAGAGAGTGGGGTGTCATTGGAGAGGAGAGATGGGGAGCCACAAGCCTGGGAATCAAATGTGGATCCCTAGACCTCTCAATCTGGCCCTTGGACTCTTGCCCAATTAGACTCCCTTTCACCATCTGAACCCCCCTCACAGCCACTCCTTGAGAGCTTTTGCCTGGTTGGAACAAGTCGTTGAACTGTAGTAATGCTTCTTTTCTTGCCTGGATGGAGGGTGTGTGTATAAATCCTCTCACTTTTGATGAAATGGCTAGAAACTGGATGAGAGGAGGCGATAAATGAAAGTGAGGGCCGCCTCCTTTGCTGTGCCAGCTTTCGGCTCTGGCCCCATTGGCCACTCCCATGAAGCCCTTGGAATGTTGCCTATTTGGGAATATGGTCCTCTGGCTGAGAAGGTTTCCCATCTCCTATCACAGAGGGATCGGGGAGCAAGGGAAAGGAGTAAACAAGCTGGAAAAAGCTGAACACACAGCCTGATCTTTTTGCTGGTTCGTTTCCGGGCCCAAATGAAGGTGATCAGGCTATTGTTTGAAGCACAGAACGACTCAGGCCCCAAATATCTAAGGGACTGCCTCCTTCCTTACAGACCTATGGGACATTTAAGATCAGCAGATTTTGGTAGTTCTGCTGCCCTCAGAAATGCTGGGGAGGCAGCCCCAGGGAGTGCCTTCCCCAAGTTATGGGATTCCCTCCCCACAGAGATGCATCAGGAACTTTCCCTGTAAAGTTTTTGTTGTATGCTGAAGATGCACCTCTTTGCCCTGACCTTTAACCCTTGAGATTTTTATTTTTTATTTTTTTTAGGACCCACCTTATTCTTATGATTGTAGTTCATTTGTTTTAAAATATTGCATTTTAAATAGTTTTGACCTGCCCTGGTTGCTTAGGGTGAAGGGTGGATAATAAATAGCTTTGATCTGTGAAACTGGCGCTGCTACAGGTGCCACGTAATACCAGTTTCACTTGTGCAAGAACTTCATCTTTTAGTATGGCAGCACCTACAATTTGGGACTCCCTGCCTCTTGCCATCAGGCAGGCACCTTCACTGTACACTTTTCAGTGCCTGCTAAAAACATTTCGGGTTAGGCAAAGCCTGTCCAGATATGCAGAATGTTGGCTTGTGCCTTAATCTGGTTTTACTTTATTGCGGGTTTTATTTTTTAAAAAAACGTTTTTACCCATAATTTCCTTGTTTTATTCTTTTTGTAAATAGCTTCAAGGGTTTTCCTTACAATCAAATGGTGCATAATTTTCTTTAAATAAAATAGTTGTGAATGGGAAAATCACTGCTAGGTCATTCCCCTCCCCCCTTTCTCCACTCCAAACGTTTCATTCTGGGGAAAGTTCAGCCCTTACAAGAGTCAGAGGACATAACCCAACCATCCTAAACTGCGGGACATCCGCCCAAGAAAGAATGGCAGCAGCAGGGCTCCTTCATTAAAGAGGTTTAGACAGCATTAATATTCTATTGTTTCAGAGGGCCCTGGGGAGAATAGATCGTTAGCGATCCCTACGCTTTTGCTGCAGCTGTTTTAATTAAATTCAAGTTGTGAAAGTTTTCACATCTCGTTCTGCTGCCTTATGGAGCTTGATGGTAGGGCATAAATGGGTATATTAAAAAATGTGTGCTCACGGAAAAGGGTCTGATCTGTCGAGAAGGGTTAAAAACATTGTCAAGTTGGAGCTACCACGAGCAAGAGATATTGTCAAGCTGGAGTTACCACGAGCAGGAGATAAGGGAAATTACAGCTACAAATATGAAGAAGAGCCGCTGAAGGGCCATGGAAGTGACTTGAGGGCCTCGGACATAAGGTTACCAGGTTAATGGGCTAGCCTGATGGGAATAAAGACTGATAAAACCCGGAACCAGGAGGAAGGGACGTTGGGGGGAAAATTGGATTTGTTTGTACCTTTCTTTTTTTTCTTATTACTAGAATGTTTTATAAAGTTGATGAATGATAGAAAAATGTTGGAAGAAATTACCTGGCTTTAGCAAAGATGCTTAGAATTATGAAAGAATATTATGATTATAAGAAGCTGGTAAGGTTAAGACTTAAGTTTTAAATTTTAAGGTTTATGCTATTATAGAAAGATAAGAGCAAAATAGTCTAGGGTAATGTAATGACAGAATTTTATGAAACATGGAATGGAAAGGATTTGCTGGGATAATTAATAACTAGGATACAAAGGAGGGGAGGAAGAGGAAGTCTAAGAAAGAAGGCTATGACAGTTAAGGGTCTGAAAACAATGAATTTGTTTTTAAATGTTTTTAAAGGTTAGGGTTTTTTGTATTTTTGTTAATTTTTTGTTTTCTTATTTTGAATTTCCCCCCCTTCTTTTTTATACGGTGGGAAGGGGTTTGCTTTTTTCTTTCTCTTTTTACTTTGTTAACTATTTTTATTCTTTGTATTCCCTTCTGACTCTACTTTGTTTGTTTTTTGTTCTTTTTGTAATATTTTGAAAACTCTAATAAATATCTTATTTAAAAAAAAAAAAAGTGTGCTCAACGGTCCTGAGTAGAAATAGAATGAATGAACAGGATGCATCCAGTGCAGGCACTGAGCAGTACATTTGTTCCTGTGAGCAAAATGTTTTCTGCTTGCGGGATTTTGTTGTGAGCGAGAATACAGAAAACGAGTTCCTAGTCACTTTGCTGAGCGACTGAGAGTACAACCTGTTGTGCATTGACTTTTCCCTCTAGCGCAATTGTTGCGTTGGAGTTCTCTGTTGCGCAATGCAGAAACTCTCCCCAGCTGCCATGGGAAGAAGAGACAGCAGGAATGCTTTAAGGGCAACCAGCCTTACTGCCCAGAACTTTCACCAGCAGGAGGCATCCTCCACTGGGCCCACTTTTCTTTTAAAAGGACATTGGCCACAAGGGGGGAGCAACATGAGTTTTCCCACAGTGAGTTTCCCGAATGATGCTCTGTGGAGGGTCATTGTGGGTCCTGCAACTGCCTGGTGAGCCCATCTGGGAACTGCCAAAATAAGTGAGGGCACCCCAATCTGCAAAGCAGCTCCTAGAAGATGTGTTGTCATCAGCTATGGAGAGGAAAAACAAATACGTTTAGGAAGCCACCCTCTGTCAATAAACTTGTCCAGCCTCTCTGAATATTTTGTGGTACTAAGATTCATGAGCAGAGTCACAATTTCTTGGCCTTTTCAACCTTCATATCCAGTTGTTAGCGGGGGCAGGGGTTTCGTGGTCAAAGTGCCAGCCTAACGGAGCAAAAAACGGAGGCGGAAGCATACCCACAGCTTAGTGATAAAGCAGGCAATGTCTATGCAGAAAGTCGAAGGTTCAGTCCCCAATGACTTCTCCAGGTAGGACTGGGAAAGATTCTGTCTGCAACCCTGGAGAGAGATGTTGCCTGTTGGTGTGAGCAATACTGAGCTGTATGGACCAAAAGGTTCTCCTTCCCTGACAACTGCACACACTTTCCTTTCATCTTCTTCCTGTGATGTCACAGCAATCACCTCTAGATCCACATAAGCACTTAGGGCAGACCCCGTGCTGCCACTCCCCACCCCTTCCCAGGCACCAGTGGGAAAATCTGCTTCCACCTTCCTTCTCTGATGTCAGAACATGCACACCACTCACCTCTGAGAAGAGCTCAGCCCACTTGGAAACAAAGCACCCATCCCCTTTGACATGTTTAGGCTTCCGCACTCTGACGTCACATAACCTGAACCTTCCACACACCAGGCCTCCTCCTGTGACCTCACAGCATCTACACAGAGCCCTGACCACCCGCCTGCCAGCCATTGGAGCACCCACCCTTTCATCAATGCATGAATTGCCTTGCTCTGACAGCCTAACACCGCCCCTGACCTTGCTGGGCCTCTGCTTGTGGCTTTCCAAAAGTCAGCCTGCCTCCCTATGTCCCCGGGCCCACCTCACGTCAAAGCACATCCTCCTTTCATCCACATGCAGATTGCCCTGCTCTGACGTCACAGCACTCTTGCCTCCAACCAGTAAGATGCTGCAGTACCTGCACTCACACAGGGACCTTCTGTGATGTCAACAGCATCCCCAACCCACAGGACCCACTTTTGTGACATCACAACACCCATGCTCACACAGGGACCTTCTTCGATGGCCCAACAGCCACACTCACACAAGGTCCTTCTGTGATGTCATGGCACGCACACACACACACACACACACACACACGGGCACATGCACCTCCCTGCCCTGGTCCCTCCCTGCCAGCCTTCCCTAGAACAGGATCCCTCCACTGGGACTTCCACCATCTCTCAGCTACACTGACTGGCAGCAGTGGCTTTCCAGGGTTTCAGGCTTGTATCTCTCAGCCCTACCCACCGGAGACTGAACACGGAATCTTCTCCATGCAGAGTATGTGCTCTGCTACTGAGTTACAGCCCTTGCCCTAAAATTAAAGTAAGATTCTAGTCCTCATGGTTCTGAAGAAAAGGTGGAATTAAATAGGAAACCGCTTTCAACTGAGTCCACCAACCATTGGTCCATCTAGATCAGAACTGTTCACACTGAATGGCAGCAGCTCCCTGGGGGTTTCAAACAGGGGACTGAAGCTCGGACCTTCTGTACACAAAGCAGATGCTCCAGCAGGGAGCTACAGCTCTCCCTGCCGCCGCCAAGATTCTAGTCCTCATAATTCCGGACAAAGGGCTGGATTAAATAGCGGCACATGTGCATGTAGCTCATTATTGTCAACAATGACTGGCAGCGGTTCTATAGAGTTTCGGGCAGGGGCTCTTTCCCAGCCCCCCCCCCCACCTCCAGCGATGCTGTGGACTGAACCTGGGACCGCCTGCAAGCAAAGCACATGCTCTACCACTTGAGCTACAGCCTTTCCCCCCATGAAACTCATCCTCACCATGGACATTTCTAGCAAAGGAAAAATCGGAGAGCTGGAACATTGGCAAATACTTACTTTTTCCACCTCGTCACTCCAAAGCTGTTGGGGCCACAGAGCAAACAGGAAAAGGTCAGCGTTGGAAGACACCGAAAAGCAACATTCCACAGTGAAAACAACTGTTGGAAGAGGCAACGACAGGGCACACCAGAGGAACAAAACGACGACAACAACGGGGCCCTGCCACCAGCAATAATGAGAGCAGACAGCGATGCTTCCTCCCAGACATGAGACCTCTGCTTTAGAAAGCTGCTACCCACCCAGGCCATTTCCAGAGGGGCAACTCTTTGTATTTTGCACAAGCCAGGTTTTCAGCAGCTGTATCTGTACCCCTGACTGGTGGAGCACTGCCAAGTTAGATGTATTTAACAGTATCTGTAGTTCCAGGCTCAGGGACAGGGAGGAGTAGGAGGACATAGGAAACTGCCCAATACAGAGACAGATCATTGGTCCATCTAGTTCAGTACTGTCTACTGGAGATGCCAATGAGGATTGAACCCAGGACCTTCTGTGTGCAAAGTGGTTGCTAAAACACAGAGCTGTGGCCTTTCTCATTAAAAATAAGTAAGATTCTAGTCCTCATCGTTTTGGGCTGGATTAAACAGGAGCACAGCAGAATGCCTTATCCTGAGTCAGGCCATAGGTCCAGTTAGCTGAGTATTGTCTGCACTGACTGGCAGCAGCTCTCCCAGGTCTCAGGCAGGGGAGAGGCTAATGGGGATTGAACCCAGGACCCTCTGATGCTCTGCCACTGAGCCGATGGACTCCCCCTAAAAATAAAGGTTCTAATTCTCACCAACAACCTCCCATGGAAGGCCAGCGTTACAGGGACCAATTTTAATTACTAGATTCTAGTCTTGACTCTGGCAGATACTGTACATACATTCTGTTTTCCAGTTGCCTCATATTGGTAATCAAAATGGCGCATTATAATTTTCTGTTTTTGTTTTTAAAATCAAAAGGTGAGCATGAACCCATTACACAGATGGGAGTGCAGAGGACACGACACAGGTAGCCAGAGACTGCTCACACTTAAGTTAAGGCTTCTTACACAACCACATCATATCTCTACTCCCCCCTTTTTTTAACTAACTCAGAAGGACAGTTTGGGTCATAGCAAGACTGTCTGCTGACATCTACTGGCATTTGGGCTCAGGGTCATGGAACCAGACAACAGATGCAACATTTGGTTCACAAAATAAATATATAAAGTAAATGCACGGACAGGTTAGGGGGCAGAGGAAAAGGGAGAAAAGGGTGCTGACACCTTCCAGAGAGGAGACTTCAACATTTCTTTACCACAGCAGACCACAGCCACCCCACCCTTAGTCAACACAGGCTAGGTTCCATTAGCAGATATTGATCCTATGTGATTTAGAGGGCTGCAAGTTGGATATTCGGGGCAGGAACCAGGAATAACCAATGTAGCAATTTAAGTTTCCAAGAGGAGGGTTCCAATTCGCAAGGACGTTTCAGCAGCAGCCAGTATGGCCTAGTGGTTAGAGTGTCGGGCTAGGACCCAGGGGAGAACAGGGTTCAACATACACACACACACACACACACCCCACTCTGGCCACAAAGCTCCCCTTGTGTGACATCGGGTCACAGTCCCTGCCTCTCAGTCTCTCCTAGCTCGTGGGATTGTTGTGATGATTAAATTGAGGTGGCGGGGAATGTGTACACTACTTGGGCTCCTAAGAGAAAAAGTTGGGATGCAAACACTATTTATCATCTACATTTTGGCAAGAAAATAAAAGAGAGGTGGAGTAGAGCAGGCACTTCTAACCACCCCCTTTCCCCCCATCCCTCTCCCCCCCTTAGACTTGTGAAGAATCTGGAGGAGGGAAGGGTGTGACATTGTAAGGGTCCCTATTTCTAAGGGTTGGGAGGTCTTGGTGCCTTGCAAGGGAGTGTGTGTGCTTAACAAGAGAAAAAATACACCCACACCCCTGCAAGGACCATCAGAATGGACCGTTCTTTCAAAATGGCTTTTGGTCCAGATGACTGGTTAGTTGGAAAGAACTGATGCAATTTCCTTGGTGGTTAACACTCTTGCAGTACAGTACATCAGTACATCACCCTGTTAAGCCAGATCCATACAATTAACGGGGGGGGGGGTTGTTGGGGGGGGGGAGAATAATATATTTCCTGCCAGCCAATTCACTCAGACAACCCAACAGCAAAGCGCAGAGCAGGTAGCAAAAAGAAAAGTGGCCCGTTTGGGGGGGAGAGGAGAGGAAGATGGCGAATTGCAGCCCAGAGACAGAATCCAGCCAAGTTATCAGCATGCAAGACCCCTCCCTCTCTTCTGCTAGGCTGTAGACAAAACACCTTGAGGCAGATGCCCAACCATTGGGATGGGGCAGGGTAGCCCCGCTGTTATCTGGAGGTGGTTGTGGTCCTGATGCCACCTGAACACTGCTTACTCAGGGAAACGGGGGCTCTGAGCCTTGGTCTTGCCTTAAAACAATAAGGTGAAATTCTAGTCCTCAGGTTCCAAATAAAGGGCTGGATTTCTTAAAAAAGAAAAGAAAAAAGGAACATGTACTGAGTCAGATCACTGAGCACATCTAGCTCAGTACAGTGGTACCTCTGGATGCAAATGGGATCCATTCCAGAGCCCTGTTTGCATCCTGAGTAGAGCGTAACCCGCATCTGTGCGTGTGCGGGTCGCCATTTTGAGCGCCTGTGCATGCGCAAGCGGCAAAACCCAGAAGTAATGCGCTCCGTTACTTCTGGGTCGCCGCGGAATGCAACCCGAAAATACTTAACCTGAAGCTACTTCAACCCGAGGTATGACTGTATTGTCTACACAGACTGGCAGCGGCTCTCTGAGATTTCAGACCAGAGTCTTTCCCAGCCTTACCTGAGGACAATGTTGGGAATTTAACCTGTGACCTTCTGCATGCAGGGAGGCTCTTAACGCTGAGCTACAGCCTTTCCCCTCTTGAAGGGATGGCCACTTGCACTGTATGCTACTAGCATCCCCAGGGTGCCGCCTGCTCAAGACAGTTGTTGCAGCCCAAGGAGAAAGATCTAACCAATTTGCCTGGACCTCTCAAACTCCTGGTTTCCATATGCTTTTGTACTAATGTTTTATAGAATGCATTCTTCCGAATGCATTGTGATACAGCAAATACCGCTTCTCTATTTTTCCAAAGAAAACAAGTGGTTTATAAACACTCCTGAATTATATAAGAAAAAAATAAATATTTTTAATCTTCATGTTTGGAGGATTCCTGGCCAGAATCCAGAAGCTCCCCACCCTTTTAAAACTGAGAAAACAAGATTAATAAGAGTATGTAAATATGGATTGATAATGGTGGAAAATATATATTTATAATAGGTTAAGATGTTGAGTAAGGGCAAATGACAGAGGGTAAGAACTTGCTGAGCTAAATATCTGAACTGGAATACAAAAAGGGAGGTGTGGGGAGGTCAGGAAACTAGTAAATGAAGTATAAGGTATGAAAATATGGATTTTTTTTTCTTTTTCCTCTTGTTTTTCTTCTTTTTAACTGTTTTTTATTCTGCATTTTTCATGTGTTTCGTTTTTGTATATCTGTAGCTCTTTTTTCTTTCCTTTTTTACTATGGTAATTTTTGGTTTGTATACTTTATGTTTAAACTTTGAAACTTTTTATTGTTTGTAAAACTTTAATAAATATTACTTTTTTTAAAAAAATTGAGAAAACAACTTCTTCTCTGCCTTATCACGTCTGAAGGCTGCCGGTTTGGGCTGCAAATACCTCTCTGGAAAAAGACACATGGAATTACTGGGGGGGGGGGACACACACTAATGCTTTAGACATCTTCACCACCACCACATGCAAATACTAGCATTTGCTACCTTAGAAGGGTCCAGAGAGGATCCCCTGTAAAGCCAGCACTGATGCCGTCCCTCTTTGACTTCCAGCAGCTATTCTGTATGCTATACACAGAGAAGCTCCTTCCCAGCAAGAGAAAGGCCCATTTTAACCTAATTCATAGAAATGTAGAGTTGGAATACACCCAAAGGTCAACTAGTCCAACCCCCTGCCATGAGTCGGGGGATTAAGCCATTTAAGTCTTCCATTTTTGGCTAGTCCCAAGCCTTAGGAGGGCATCAGTGTGGTTCCACCAGCGACCCCCGAAGTGACAGTACAAGGCACACACAGAGTTTTCAACATTTTAACGAGACAGTGCAAATAGATCGTGCAATAGGGAAGGCGGAAGAACAGCTCGTGCAAATGCACTTGGTAACAAGACAATGGGATGCAGGGGAGAGAGGGTGGGCTTTTGTTTGCCTGCTCTTGTCCAGCAGAAAGCAATATTTCCGCCCGTTGAAGGGAACTTGAAGGAGGGGGTGGTGAGCAGAGAAAGGAAGATCAGAAGTTGCCTTCATCAACCTGGTGGACCTCCTGGCAGATGAACTACAGCTCCCATCAGACCCAGCTGGCATGGCCATGTGACGCTGGGGGCTGATGAGAGTTGTAGCACAGTGGGCCTGGAACGGCTGAGCCCAAGACAAGCCAGTGTTCGTTGCTGCCAGTCTTGCCTCTGCTATTCCTGGAGAAGTGTGGCGTAGTGGTTAGAGTGTCAGGCTGGGTGACCAGGATTCAAGTACCCAACTTGGCCATGAAGTTCACTGATAATGGCCTCGGAATAGTCACCTCCCCCCTTTTCTCAGCCAGGCCTATGCCATAGGGTTGTTGTGGAGATTAAATGAGGACCAGGACCTGTGGACCAGGGTTCAAATCCCCCACTTGGCAATGAAGCTGCCCAGAAAAAGCATCCCCTGCTCAGCACTGGACTGGAAGGAAAAGATACAGAGGAAGCACCCTGGCAGAGTCATGGCAATCATTCCTAAGAATGCTTCTCTATCCTGCCACCCTGGGTGTTGTTACCTGCTCTCTTCCTAGTTCTGATCTGGGGAGGGACTGCTCTTTATCTAGAATGCCAATAATATCACTATTAACTTTAAGAACTGTAACCTTATAGAGCTTGTGCTACAGTTTGCTTTTTCCTCCTCCCTCCAGTTCCTTTTTCCTTGTGTGTTGTGTCTCTTTTTTGCTTGTGAGCCTAAGAGGACAGGAACCATATTAGAACAGTGATTTTGTTTTTGTTTTTTTGCAGGCTGCACGTGGTTTATTTAGCAACTCCTGACTTTAATGGTTTATCAATTAAGGTTTCTTTTTCTTAGTAAACCGCTGGGAGATTTGTAAAAACAAAACAATCAAGCGGTGTACGAATTTTGTTAAACAGAAAATAAACAATAAAGTATAAACACTGCAAATAATAATGTAATAAAACAAGCTGCTCAGCCTATGGATGGACAGAACTCAGGTTCCTCTGCCTAAAAAGCTCTGGACACAGTCCTGGGTAGCTTCCATTACGTTAAAATGTTGAAAACCAGCAGTAAAAGGCTTGCTCCAGGATGATAAAGGGAAAGGAAAAGGGGAGGAGAGAGAGCAATAAAAAGAGGTTAAAGCACAAACTGTCTAAGAGATGAGGGAGAGAGTTGATCTTACCGCTGATGCGCTGGCGGAGAGAATGTAATTACGTGGTCTAGTCTCGTTAAAGTCAGGCACAGCCTACGGAGGGGGAATAGAATTTCACGTATAGATCATGCAGAAGGGTGAATGGAAGGCTTTCTTTTTTTCTGGGTGGGGAAGGGGGAACTAGAGGGACAGGTATTTCCTGTAAGAAGCATTAGAGGCTTCCTTGCAGTTTGTGTTGCGAGAGAGAGGGCCTCCAGGGGAACATTTGGAAGCAGAAATACTTTTGAAAAATACCAGCTGCTGGAAACTGGGTGCGGAGTGCTCTTCTGCACTCTTGTCTTGCTTGTGGCTTTCCCTTGGGGGCACCTGGGTGGCCACTGTGAGAGCAGGATGCTGGACCAGATGGGACTCCTTTGGCCTCATCCAGCTCCAGGGCTTTTCTTACATTCTAGCAAGCTCCTCTAACTATAGCTCAGGCATAGGCAAACTCGGCTCTCCAGATGTTTTTGGGACTACAACTCCCATCATCCCTAGCTAACAGGACCAGTGGTCACGGATGATGGGAATTGTAGTCTCAAAACATCTGGAAGGCCGAGTTTGCCTATGCCTGCTATCGCTGGACCAATGGGGACTCCACTCAATGAGGCCTACCTTTTGACTTGGCGCCTCCTTCCCCAAAGATTTCAACTGCTAGAGATTAATCCCACCCTCTGAAATTTGCTCAGTTCACACTTCAATGTGAATTTGCATTTTTTCCAAAATAAAATGCAGCTGTCCTTAAAATTCACACTTCTCTGCATGATGCAGTTCTCCAACCAAAGCAAGCAAACAAAAAACAAACAAAAAACCCCCCAAAATGTGCATATAAGGACAAACAGCAACATACCCCCAAAAAATATTCTTTTAGGGAAAATTCACAGAATCATACAGTTGGAAGGGAACCCCAAGGGTCATCTAGTCAAAAACCCCTCCCCCACAATGCAAGAATCTAAAGAATCCCTGGCAGGTGGTCATCCAACCTCTGTTTAAATGTCTCCAACAAAGGGGGTCCATCGCCTTCCAATGGTGCCAGTTCCACAGCTGAATGGCTCTTACTCTCAGAAAGTCACTTGATTCCGTTGGTTTGGGCCCCACCCCCCTGGAGCAGCAGAAAACAAGCTGGTAAGTGATAGCCCTTCAGATATTTGAAGATGGCTATCAAAATGATGCCTGCCAAATATTTTACATCAGGCAAAACTGCATACAAAATATGCAATTATTTTAATAATGATGATGATGATGTTATTAAGGGGGAAATGGGAAACAGTCCAATTTATCCATCTGTCAATTACAGGTAGGATCTGGCTGCTGCACCCCCAACCCGCATCCTTCCAGAAAGTTCCCAGTGATGGCCTAAGATATAAATTAAGTGTGATAATGGAGAATAGATCTGTCGGTGGATATTAGCTGAGATAGTAAATGGAGCTATCCATACACCACTGAATTCAAGTGCTAAGGGCAGACAAGTTAGACCAGTTTCCTTCATCCCTGTGCTGGGTGGGCTCCTCAAAGGATTGGGCTGCCCCCTGTTGGAAACATGATGCCAGTTCTTTGCCTGGTGCACCAGGACTCTCATGCTGCAGTGAAAGTCCTTCTGAAAGGAACAGGGGCAGAGCAAGACCAGCTGGTGGGGTATGTGTGGAACATCTGTCCCAGGCGCACCCAGGACTTCTGACATCCATCAGGGCAATCAGAGTCTGTTCTGCTCCCAAACTGCCAGAGCCAGGCAGAAATGGGGCAAAACAATCAGCTGAACCGCAAAGCGCCCAAAACAGAAAGGCGTTTTGGTGGCCAGGTGGCAGATGGCATAAATCTCTAGATAGAAATGGGGTGGTTGTGGTATTTCATTCTGGAGAGGCCTTCTCATGAGCTCCTTTAAGGCAGTAAGGGACTTTATCAGGACTGGAGGGCAAATGGGAGAGGTTTAGCCCTTTGCCAGCTAGCTGCTCCTATTTGCTATGGGCCACAGCAAAGACATCATAAGGGGTGTTTGAAGAGTAGCCTGCAACTTCAGAGTAAGGAATCCTTCTATCACAGTTCATGTGAATGAGTCTCTAGAAGCAAGGGTTGTTTTGTCCAGATCAAAAAACTCAGTGCTGGATGGAGAGTTTGTGAGAGAGCATTTGGAGTGTGGAAGGGGAGTGACAGACACACAAACACAAAGAAAATTATGTGTGCAATTGCTTTGCCCTTAAAGGTAAAGGGACCCCTGACTATTAGGTCCAGTCATGGCCGACTCTGGGGTTGCGGTGCTCATCTCACTTTATTGGCCGAGGGAGCCGGCGTACAGCTTCCGGAACATGTGGCCAGCATGACTAAGCCGCTTCTGGCCAACCAGAGCAGCGCATGGGAACGCCATTTACCTTCCCGCCGGAGCGGTACCTATTTATCTACTTGCACTTTGACGTGCTTTCAAACTGCTAGGTTGGCAGGAGCAGGGACCGAGCAACGGGAGCTCACCCTATTGTGGGGATTCGAACCGCCGACCTTCTGATCAGCAAGTCCTAGGCTCTGTGGTTTAACCCACAGTGCCACCCGCGTCCCTTACTGTGTCATTAAACCTGACAGGGTATTTTGCGGGAGCACATTTGCCACTGCAAAGGCAGCATTCTGGACAGCCCCAAGTCTTGGCTCCTCTGCTGCAGATGCTTCTTCATTTATTCGGGTGTATAGAATACAACCATGGTCAGTTTAAAAGCCAGTGCAAGCGGCTGGCAGCCCCTCACTAAGACTTCTGACCCAACTGCAGTCGTGAAGCACCCAATTACTTTTAAAACACTTAGCCAGGAAAGATGACAAAGCACAGCGTAACCCCTACCCCAACCGATTCCTCCAACCACAAAAAGGCAACATATATTTAATTAAGCAGATACAACTAACTCAACCCTGACTTAAGAGTAACTTTTAAAATCAACGAGATATGCTTAATCTGCAGAGCAGAAATGTCTAGTGAGCAGGGCTATCATTTTATAAGTTTTGCATCAATATACATAAATTTCTACAGCCAAGGGGAGTCAGTATACTGTAGCCTGCATAAAATTATAAACGCATAGGAAACCCCCGGCAATATTTATCAAATCTGCACAATATTTTTCCTGCTGAGATTGGCGGATAAGCAAAGCAGTTCTTTTCTCCCCCAAAACCCTCCTTAGTTTTCACCAAACACTCTCAAACCAGTGCCTTCAAAGCAATAGCGACGAGAAACTTGCTTCTTGGGTGCCAAACCTAGCACTCAAGTTCTGACCTTTGCCCAGAACACCCACACCCACACCAGTGAATTGTATATATACAACCCTCAGCAACAAAGCCAAAAATAAAATACCAGTTTTACAGGAAAAGGAAGGTGACCACCCTTAGGGCCCAAATTCAGGTACGGTTTAGAGGCAGCAATAAGCAACCTAGCAAGATGTTCTTGAACAGGATGTCTGGAACACCTTAACCCTCATTTCTGAGACAGGGAAGTGGCAGAAGGAGAAAGGGAGCCCATTGTCAAGAGCAGGAATCCTGAGGTCATGCCCATGCTCTCTCTTTTTTGACTGCACATGATATATATATATATATATTGATATATAGTTCTGAGAGCCTCTCCAAGTCTTGCGGCTCAAGGATGCAGTCTAGCCGAGATACCCACAATGACCATTCTGGCAAAACAAACAAAAAAAGGAAACTGCAGAAGAGGCAAGCCGCTTCATGCCAGCAAAATAGGAGCTGTGGAAGAGGCAAGCCTCTATGTGTGCCAATAGCCACCATATGCAAGCAGTGATCAAGAGGCAGTGTGGGAAGCCTGAGAATGTATCCCCCTTAATACTGTGCTGCAAGGATTAGGGCAGGTGTCTGGAACCTGGGTCCCCCCAGGTGTTGTGGAACTACAGTTCCCATTAGCCTCAGCAAGAATGGCCAGTGGCCTGGGATGATGGGAATTGTAGTTCAGTAAGATCTGGAGGGCCAAGGTTCCCCACACCTGGATTAGGGAGAAAAAGGCTGAGTTTGGTAGCTCAAAATGCAGTCAGACAGCGCAGCACTGCAGGGATTTTCCAAAAAGCTCATACCCTTTTCGAGAAAGTCTGAGCCCTGATCCTCCACTATCCAGCCCATTATTTATAGCTGGAGAACCATAATCTTGTAGTTCCCATGATAAATCATACACACAATCCACACATTATTTAACCACACCAGGGCTGTGTGTACTCTGGCTTTTTAATAAATAATAATAATAATAATAATAATAATAATAATAATAATAATACATGTATCAGAATTCTGCACTGAAGTTCTGTGATCTGCCCAGATTATGCAAACATGCATGACGCCTAATTTGTGCAAAGCGAGCAAAGTGGGAAGGTATTGAAACAGAAATCTCAACCCAGGAAAAATGCATCCCCCCCACCAAAATATCTTTGTACCCATTAAGGACTAGAAACTTGACTTTAAAATGAAAGTCAAATTTTGCAGCTTAAAAACAAAACAAAACTGTATCGCAACAGGTACACACACCACCCTGACTGCCATTCTCCTCTCCCCACCCCAAAACTCTGCCTCTTGAGCAAACACTTACAAAAAGGCTTTGGAAAACGGAAATGATTGTAGGCTCTGTGGATGAAATCAGCCAGTCAGCTGTTTCTGCCACAGGCAGGTCTCTCTCTCACACACATACACACACACTCTCTCTCACACACATTTCAGGTGCATTCTCCAGGGCGAGTCCCCGCTGGGCAAAGGGGACTCTCTTTAAAAAAAAAGATTTCTGGATGGAAGTGGGACAATAAGAAGCATTTCAGGTCAAAACGTCACAGCACCATAAACACAATATAATACTCACATCTCCCTCACACTGAGCAAAATCACAGAATAAAAAAAAAAGACAGAACAGAGAGGTTAGTGGACAAAAACATCAGCAACACAAAAGGCAAGAGATTCAGAAGTTAGAAAGGGAAAGAAACTAACAGACAGGGAAAGAGTCAACTCAGGAGAGCAGGAAAGAAATTTGCTTTGGATGGCAAAATCAGCTCTATGAGAGGATAAGGAAGTCAGAGATAGGGAGAAGGTTTGCAATTCTGCAGTGGGGAGGGATGGTGGGCTGTGGATACAGATGGAGAGAAGGGAGATTCAGTTCACAGTTTAAGGAGAATGTTACCAAATCTGCACTTTCCAAAACGGTGTGCAAACTGAAACACACCCAGCCTTCAAAAATTATCCAAATTTTGCAATTCAGTTCTCCAGCCTAGTGTACAAAAAGCCATTTACTGAGGTCAAGAGTGTATAGATAAATGCATGTATTAGTGAAATGCAGCATAAAAAGGTGGCATTATAAGAGGAGGAAATATGCAAAAGTCTCATATATATATATATATATATATATATATATATATATATATATATGAGAAATTTGCATGAAAATTTCATGCTGCTGAATTTTCATGAAGACTTTAAAATATATATATTATCATATTGATGTGGAAAAGTGGAGAACTGGATTTAAGGCTGGAAATATCAGGAATCAGAGACAAGCAGAAATTGACAGCACCCCTAGTGAAAGCTAAAATGGTCAGATCCACCCTCCCCTAGTTTTGGGCTACTGGATTTAAGAGAAGGTGGGATGGAGGTGTGTTTCTTTCAGGCTCCTCCTATTGAAGGGGACCAAGGAGGGATATAGGGGTGGGATAATGGCAGGCAAGCCCCAGAGAGAGGGTGGTGTGGGGTCGGAACACAAGAGAAGCTGGTGCTTCAAACCAAACACTTTTCAGTTCTAGCAAAAAAGGCAAGTACACACAATCACTTTCCCTGCTCAGGTGGCAGCTGCAACCACTTTATTACGCGCCGTACTCAGTACAGTTTCAGTGTAAACCTCCCAATCCCCTGCAATTATTATTTTTAAGCCCTAGAAAAAACAGGACGAGACTTTTGACAAAATGTGCTGTTATCAGAGAGGTTGGCTAGAATGTGGCCTCACCCCGTAACAGGTACTCAGTTTGCAGGGAGGGGGGAGCGGGAAACCTTGGCCCTCCAAACATTGCTGTACTACAACTCCCACTGTTCCTGAGTATTGGCCATGCTGGCTAACCTGGTGGGAGTCAGGAGTCCCAACATCTGGAGAGCCAGAGGTGTGCGTATGTGTGGTATAAATAGGAAACTGGGCAGGTTTTTTATTATTACAAAAAACGGTTCATGTTGTCATGGTTTTTAGTAAGCAGGCAACCCTAAGACCAGAAGCACTAGGGCCAACTTGTGTATTTGGCAACCTAGTATTCTAATGGTTCTTGACAACCTATGTGGAATCAGCCAGTCAGATACCTGAAGCTTTGTCGGAACAGAATGGGTAAGGTGGAATAAAGAAGCAACATCACGTTAAATGCATTATTGCATTTATAGATGTCTGGGTCGGTTTTGCTTTTTGTTAAAACACCTGTGCCCCCGCCACCTAATAGTGTTGGACTACAACTCCCATCATCCCTGACTACTGGGCTATGCTAGTTGGGTGCTGATGGTATTTGGAGTTAAGCCCACCAGGAGGGCCACAAGTCCCCACCCACATTGGTTGAAGGTTTTCCTCTGTGCAACACACAGCCCTGGTTTAAACCTCCCCTCCAGCTTCTGACTCTTACAGGAGGGAATTGGCTATTGGTACCACGGCCAACAGCTTATTTCCTACAACCAGAAGGGGCTGGAAGAACTGAGCACAGCCTCCTTGTGACACTGGATCCCAGCTCTACCCTTTCCCTCCCATCAGCTAATATGTAACATAAAACTCAAGACGCATTAAATGTGGTCAAGAGTTTAAGTCCCACGAACAACCACTGCTCAGCCCAAAACTGGGGTCAAGCCTTTCCGACAATGACAGTGATCAGTTAAGGGGCTGAGTGTGACATTCAATCTCTCCATTGCATGCCTGGCCTGTTTTATGTACCAAAAAACGGCAGACTTGCCCATTTTTAATGCAGGGTTTGGAGATGAGGTGCAAACACCTCGCCCCCCCCAACAACTTCATTCTAGCTGTCCTGCAGGAATCTGCCTCCTCCTGGAGGAAAGTAAGAGTTCAGCTACTCAAAATCACACCCCAGTCCACACTTGGTGCCGCAACCTAGATCCTATCACCTCCCACTTAGAGGACTGGGCTTTCTGAAGGACCACCTAGGCGCGTATGACTTTAGATGCAGAATCCCATAGCAAGTGCCAAATGCAGACACATTAGATGGGGCAGGGGTAATTGGTTGAGTTAAAAAGTGGCTGGCCTCTCACTAATGAGCCATGTTCAAGGTCCTTGTATTAATGTACAAAGAGCCCTGAACTACTTATGTCCAGGGTGCCTCAGGGACCACTTTAGTTGTGAGGCTCTTCTGATAACAATTAGAAACTGAGCCTTTACTATCATTGACCCAGTCCTGTGGAACTCTCTGCCACTGGAGATTCAACAGGCACCTTCTGTGTCAACCCGCTGAAAACTTTTATATTACTCACTCTGGCTTGCAGGTAGGTGGTGGTGGGGGGTCAGGGAAAGAGAGAGGAGAGTTCAGACATCCTAACCCTTCCTCCCCTCCCTAGATGATGCATTGCATGCAGTTCAGAAGAGATTCAAGCCCACCAGAGGAGGGTGGAGTAGCAGAGCACATGTTGGAATCTGTCACATGCAGGCATGAGTAAAAAGACTACGTGGGTGGGAAAGAGGGGGGATAAAACACACAAGAGGATTGTCAACAAGGAAGTAAGTGGGGAGGAGAGGAGAGGAGCATTACCGCTGCTTTGGCCTCTGCAGCCTTTGCTTTCTTCAGCCTTGCTTTGCACGCATCCAGGTCTAGACGGCGGTTCTCCAGGATCCGTCTCTCCTTCTGGGAAGGAAGAAGGGAAGGGTGGGGAGAAGAGTCAAGATTGCAAAAGGAAAAAGGCTCATTTTTCTTACTGCATAGCTACATAAGAACATTAGAAGAGCCTGGCTGCAGGATCAGGCCAAAGAGGAGCCATCTAGTCCAGCCTTCTTGTGGTTGACCAGGTGCCCCAATAGGAAGCCCTCAAGAGCCCTCTCCCCTCCTGTGGTTTCCAGAAACTGCTGTGTTAAAGTGTTACTGCCTCTGTTCTTGGAGGCAGAGCATAATAGCCTTTGTGACAAGTAGCCATTGATAGCCTTATCTGCCTGCCATTAATGCGTCCAATCCTCTTCTAAAGTGACCCAACTGCAATAGTCTCTAAGTGGTTTGCAAAGATGAAAGAAAAAAGAAAACCAATTAAAAGCTATAAAACCAAGCAGGAATTAAAACAGCTCCCCCCCAGAGAGCTACAATTTCCAGTGCTCTTAAACTACAATTCCCAGGATTCTTTTTGGGGGGCATGCATGTGCTTTGAACCGACTGAGGTGGTATTTGGCCAAGTTTTACCCAGAGTAGAGCCAATGAAATGAATGAACATGACTAAGTTAGGTCCATTGATTTCCACCGGTGGACTGACAACCACCCGTGGCACAGATGCCAGTCTAACACTACTTATTTCTTGGTCGGAAGATATCATAGCATTTATTTAATTCCTCCTAGACATTAATTAACCCCCTCTCATCTCTCTGAAAATGTCTCAGAAGTCAACTCCTCTCTCTCACTGCCACAAAACTGGCTTTCTCATAGGAAGCTGTCTTCTACTGAGTCAGGACCTAGCTTAATATTGCCTTCACTGATTCGCAGAGGCTTTCCAGGATTTAGGCAGCCCTTCCCCTAAGTCAGAAGCTACAGCCCTTTGCTTAAGCATAAAGATTCTAGCCCTCAGAGTTCTGAAGAGCGGACTGAATTAAACAGGAACACAGGAGACTGCCTTATACTGAACAAGACCATTGGTCCACCTAGCTCAGTATTGTCCACCCTGATTGGCAGTGGCTCTCCAGGGTGCCAGGCAGGGGATATTCCTCAGCCCTACCTGGAGGTGCCATTGGGGGCTGAACCTGGGACCTTCTCCATGCAAAACAGGTGCTCTGAGCCCCCGCCACTTACCGAAATAGTTCTCCAGTCACCCTCCAGGAAATTGCGCAGAGGGCTGAGGAAGTTGATGGAGGCAGAGTGGATGAAGTCCCTCTCTGCTCCACCCAAGCGCCGCTCTGTTTCACCCACTTTGATGAGGGTCTTCCCTGCGAGAGAGAAGACACAGCAAAGGGACTTCAGGCAGCTGACCTGGGCAACGTCAGGCCAGCTCCACCTCTCCGCAGGCAAGAGGTGACAATGGTGGTTCAGGGCACTTTTATTAGCTCAAGAGCAAAAGGGCAAAAAAAGGTTTGGTGTTGGGTACATGTGCAGAATTAGTAGATATTTACAGTATACCAGCTTAAACTTATATGGAAGAAAGGCCTGCAACATGCAAATAAAATATTCTAAATGGTATACGCACTGTAATAACCCAAACCATACAGGTCTGCCTGAGCTCGTGTGAGAGTATTCCATAAAAATCCTATGCGGGTGGCGCTACATATGAGCACAAATTGCCTCTATGTCACAATCTCCTCATAGCTGTTGGAGGGATTGTGGGGGAAAAGGAACCTTTCTCCATCTATGGTGAAGCTGCCCACAAGTATTCCAATTCTGGATGATGGCTTGCCAAGAAATGACCAAAATACTCAAACATCCCATTCCAACTTCACCACAGCTTTGTTAACTAAATCTATGGGTTGATAAACTGAAAGGTTTCAACTCTCAGGAATTTTTGACATGGAAACTGGCAGCTGCTGGAAGCTCAATGGTCCCCATATGGAAAAACCTTGCAGAACTTGAGACTTTCAGTTTGTAATTTAAAAAAATGCAGAGTTTAATACTTGCATAAAGGCTTGGAGAATCCTGAAAAAAATCCTATGCTGTTTGATGGGATTATATCTTATAAACAAGAAATGAGGATGCCCAGGATTCCATCTCTCCAGTACAACGTGAAAATTGGCTTTCCTGATGGTCTTAAGTACTTTACCAACTTAATGTTTTGTCGCTCCCAAATATAGTGCACTGCTTTTTTGCACTTCTGTTTGTTTTTATTGTATTGATTCATGTGATTTACATCAATAATATATTTCTTAAAAAAGAAAAGGGCAGGAATCAGGCAGGGAGTCACACCCCTGCTTTAGCCAGGGTGGGGAGAGTAACAGGAAGGCAGGAAACTAAGGCAAGGGTTAGTCAGGAGGAGACTGCATAGTTATTTCAGTTAGACTGATTTTGGCTGAGTTGCAATAATGTGAAGGGGGAGCAGTGATTACAGGCCGAAGAATGAGGTTACATCCCCAAGCAATACTGCACCACTCCCAGACTGCAGCCATTTTCATTTGGATGGGCTAAAGGGAGTTGCGTGGAGTCTCCGGTGTTTGGGTGTGGGTGTGATCACCATGCAATTACAGGAGACCGAGATCATTAACTTGAGCCTCGGGGCCGTAATGGATTTTGCAAGAACCCAACATAATCAAATTGAGGAGCACCAGAGCAGAGACTACAGGCAAATTCGTGCCTGATTGTCCGAGAGTACAAATTTCAGGAGGTTCTGGCTGCGGCAAAAGAACATTTATTGATTTTTTGTGGAAGCAAAACTCTTCAGATGAGCAAAAGGGATGTAGGGGACCCCAAACTTGCCTTCTCTGTCACAGGATGACCAGGAAAAGGCCACCCACATTTGGAGAGTCTGCCACTCCCACTGTGCCTGACTTCTGGCCATTTTGGCTGGGGCCTGCTGGAGAGTTAGAGGCTACCAACAATAGCTTTGCCTCATTTGTTTTATGGACAGGAGTAGTGGCAGTCCGAAGACTTAGTATGGCTTGTTTAGCCAGCCGTTTTTTCACAGCAACCGCCAACCTCCACACGCAAGTCCTCTGCACATCCCTGAAGATACAATGGCGGTGAGGCTTGACAAGAGACTCACCAACCCTCATCTTCTCCAAAAAGCTATGTACTACATCCACAAAACTCACCATAAGGGGAATTAGGGCCAAAGTCATTGGCTGCCTCAATCATATACTGAGCCAGGAGCTCCCCGTTGGTGACCCGAGAGGGCACCTTTCGGTCCAACTTCTCATAAAGGAACTCTTCAACTCTGGCACCTGGTGGGTGGGAAAAAAGAGATTTTGTTAGGTCCTGAAATAATTTTGGGAAAATATCTTGTATCTCTGGGGAGAAGTCAAGCCTGCAGAGCCAGTGACGCAGGCACTTCAGCAGGGATGGCCAACGTTTTTAGATTAATTCTTTAATTGTACAGTGGTAGCTCGTGTTATGAACCGGGATCTGTTCTGAAGGCCCGTCAGTAACGTGAAATGCCCGCAACACGAAGCGCTGCGTCTGCGCAGGCGTGCGGCACGATTTGGTGCTTCTGCGCATGTGTGAAGCGTGATTTAGTGCTTCTGCGAATGCGCAAGTGGCGAAACCCGGAGGTAACCCATTCCAGTATTTCCAGGTTGCTGTGGGACGTAACGCAAAAAGACACAACATAAAGCGGACGCAACATGAGGTATGACTGTACAATGAAAAGTGCCTCTATGACAGTGTCCGACTTTGGAATGCCCCCCACCCCTGAAAAGCTGGCTTGTAGACTTTACAAGCTTTTTGGAAGTGGGCTGGAGACCCACTTATTTGTTTAGCCAATTTGGATGATTTCTTGCTGCTTTTACTTTACGAAACAAAAAACAAAACCACAATACAGTATTTAAGCTTTTCATGTTTTTAAATCTTGGGCTTGTGGTCGTCCATTATGGTTCTGTGTTACTTGAAATGGCTTTTACATGCTGCACGGATTCATTTTTGTGTGTGTGCGTGCGCTTTTGCCTGCTGCCTTGCAATCTCTTTAATGAGGTGTGGTTAAGAAATGCTTTAAGCAAAACAAAACAACATTTGGGGCAAGCGGCAAATATGAAAGGAGCTCTGCACAGGGTGGTGGAGAGAGGTGGCGGATCTGCTTCCTCCTCTTCGACGACAAGGACTGCAAGGAGAGGACCTCCTCTCTTCATCCCTAGATGCCAGCCTTCCAGGCCCCACATCGTGTGCTCCTTCTTCCTCCTTACATCTGGGGCTACCAAACCATGCCAGATTCTGACAGAGCCGAGGGGGCCCCCACCCATGACACCCAATGGATCAATTTCTCCAAAATCTAAAGAGGTGCTTACTAGGGTTTGGCTGCAAGAGGACTTCAGTTTGACGTAAGATTTTCTCCGTCCAGTTCTTGGTGCAGTCTGCTCGGGCCAGGAGGTTTTCAAAGTGGGCATCCAACTCTGTCTTCTCGGCCTGGCCAAACTTCTCCTCTGTGAACTGCAGTGGGGGGGTGAGGGAGACAAAAACTGAAAGATTTTAATTTGCCCAAAATGGTTGGGGGTGGGACGGGACTAATGTATCAGAGCTAGTATGGTGTAGGGCATGGGTAGGCAAACTAAGGCCCGGGGGCCGGATCCAGCCCAATTGCCTTCTAAATCCAGCCCACGGACGGTCTGGGAAACAGCGTGTTTTTACATGAGTAGAATGTGTGCTTTTATTTAAAATGCATCTCTGGGTTATTTGTGGGGCATAGGGATTTGTTCATTCCCCTCCCCCCCCAAAAAAAATATAGTCCGGCCCCCACACAAGGTCTGAGAGACAGTGGACTGGCCCCCTGCTGGAAAAGCTTGCTGACCCCTGGTGTAGGGGTTAGCGTGCCTTTAAGAGCATTGAACATCGTGCGTCACAGAATGCTGCTTCTTTTCCTTTAAAAAAAAGCCTGGATAGCTCAGTTGGTTAGTGTGGTGCTGAAAACGCCATCCCCGTATGGGACAGCTGCATATTCCTGCATTGCAGGGGGTTGGACTAGATGACCCCCAAGGTCTGTTCCAACTCTTTGATTCTATGATTCTAAAGTCCACCCTTCTAGGAAGTGGTGCAGCCTAGAACCACAACTCAGAATTCTGCATGATGGGTGCAACAGAAATTCTAGGCTGCAACCTACGTGCCAAATATTTGCACAAGAATACAGCCTGCTAGTTGCTTTGCTGAGAGGATGGAGAGGCAAAAATATTGTAGGGCACATTGCCAGTTCTTTCTTGAGAGCTCCAGCAGAGCTCATCGCTCAGCTTCATGATGCCTCGTTAGAATGGAACTACAGAAGGCTTTTGAAAAGCCACAGATAGTAAATGGTGGGAGGTCTCAGGGTATTACTTAGACAGCAGCAACTGTTCCTACCTTGCCTTCCATATTTCAGGAACACAGGAAGCTGCCTTATATCAAACCAGACTACTGGTCCTTCTACTTCAGTATTGCCTACATTGACCAGCAGCCGTGCTTCAGGTTTTCCATTGTCAGCCCTACCTGGAGATGAACCTGGGACCTTCTGCATGCAAAACATGTGCTCTGCCACTGAGCTGTAGCCCTTAAAAAGTTAAGTAAGATTCCAGTCCTCAATGTTCTGAAGAAATGACTGGTTTTAAATAAGAGCATAAGAAGCTGCCTTATCCAGAGTCAGACCATTGGTCCATCTAGCTCAGTACTGTCTACACTGGCTGGCAGCAGCTCTCTAGGGTTTCAGGCAGGGGATCTGTCTTCCCAGTCCCACCTGGAGATGGTGCTGGGTATTGAACTTGGGACCTTCTGCATGCAAAGCAGGTGCTCTGTCACTGAACTATGGGTCTTCCCAGTTTTATTTTAAAACTCTGGCAACATACAGACTTTACCAGTATATTTTTGTGTGTGTGGCTCTTGCTGCAAAACTGGCCACTTTTCCAGCAGTTGTACAAATCCTAGCAGAAGCAGGTCTGACTCAAATTATGACTCAGCCACAGTCTTCAGGCTACATATGCTAATTGTCTGTAGCCTGATAGATTTGGGTAGCAAAGCAATATGTTCCTTTTTATAGGAATAATGGGAAATATGGTAAATGCAGACAGGGACAATGGAGGCTGCCTTCCACTGAATTGGAACACTTATCCATTTAGCTCAATATTGTCCACAGTGATTGGCAGCTGTTCTTCAGGGTTTCAGGCAATGGGTCTTTCCCTAAACCTATCATGAGATTCTAGCAACATCTGTGGGGCACCAGGTTCCCCATGCATGCTTTTCAGAATGACATATTGACGCCCAAACCGTTTTTTAAAATAGTAAATGGGTACACACTGGCTCAGCACATTCCAGGCTAGGATTTGCTTATGGAGAGAGAGTATTTTCAGCAAGTGCTACAAAGCCCTCTCAACTGCAGCAGAAACAACAACAACTGAAGCATTGCATTGTAAAGTTGATTGGGGTGGGGGAGCAAACAATGCAGGAAAAGCCTCCCAAACAAAAGTGGGTATTTTTTTCTTGGGGGGTGCTGGGGGGGGGAGAGAAAGTATGTTTCAGCACTTTCAGCTCAAAATCAGGGAAGTGTAATAAGCAAAATTGAACCAAAACACCCCAAGGCAGACCCACTGAAATTGAAGGGCATGATTCACTTGGATCCATGAATTTCAATGGGTTTTCTCTGAGTAGAACTGAGTTAGCTGCAATACACTGACTGTATAGCATCTGGGGGTGGGGGCAGCAATGGGTGGTTTACAGAAGATTTTGAACTGGAAAATTTCCCACTCCATATCATGAGTAAAGGTAAAGGAAAAGGGACCCCTGACCATTAGGTCTAGTTGTGACCGACTCTGGGGTTGTGGCGCTCATCGTACTTTATTGGCCGAGGGAGCCGGTGTACAGCTTCCAGGTCATGTGGCCAGAATGACTAAGCCGCTTCTGGCGAACCAGAGCCGTGCACGGAAACACCATTTACCTTCCCGCCGGAGCGGTACGTATTTATCTACTTGCACTTCGACGTGCTTTCAAACTGCTAGGTTGGAAGGAGCAGGGACCGAACAACGGGAGCTCACCCCATTGCGGGGATTCGAACCGCCGACCTTCTGATCGGCAAGTCCTAGGCTCTGTGGTTTAGACCACAGCACCACCCGCATCCCTATATCATGAGTAGGCAGGGGCTTCTGAATGAAAAACAGCAAAAAATGCTAATGTCATTCTCTGCATATTCAATAGATGTTTGGTGTCCAGATCAAGGGAAGCTATTATTTCCTTTTCTTCCTTGGTCAGACCATGCCTGGATAATTTTGTCCAGTTGTGGTGACCTCAGTTTGAGGATATTGACAAGCTGGAATGTGTGTAGAGGAGGGCGACCAATATGATCAAGGGTCTGGAAACCTTATGAGGAACGGTTGAAGGAGCTGGGTCTGTTTAGCCTGGAAAAGAGGAGACTTAAGAGGAGATATGATAGCCATCTTAAAATATCTCAAGGGCTGTTACATGGAAGGGGGAACAAGTTTGTTTTCTCCTGCTCTGGAGGGCAGGACTCAAAGCAAGGGATTCAAGTTACAAGAAAGGAGATTCTGACTAAAGATCAGGAAGAACTTTCTGACAGTAAGAGCTGTTCAACAGTGGAATGGTCTCCCTCGGGAGGCGGTGGACTCTCCTTCCTTGGAGGATTTTAATGGGTGGCCATTTGGGATTTTTTAGCTGTGAGTTCTACATTGCAGGAAGTTGTACCAAACGACCTTTTGGGTCCCTTCCAATCTTATGATTCTATGACCTTAATTTCCTGCCCTAAGACACACATTCCTTCTTGGGATCCAACACACAGGAGTGAGTGCAAAGTTGGCAGCAACTAAGCCTCCTTCCCCCCCCCCCCATCTTCCTCTTTCAGTCTTTGGGCCAAGAGGAGTAAAAGTAACTGGCCTTGTTTTCAGTCCCAGGAAGGCAGGGTCGCATTTATGCCGGCAATGAATAATGTAGGCTGGCGTTTTTGCAGGGAGCCTCTTGCCCACATTGGCGAGGGGAGGCAAGCTGCAGCCCAGGAAAATCAATATTTCATGTTGGAGTAGAGTTTCCTCAGCCTGGAGGTGGGGAGGAGAATCTGCCGCTCAACACGAAATGCGTGCATTGTTTCACTCCCTGGCTAACTGGCACAGAAGGGGAGCAACAATGGAGAGTGGTCCATCGCCTCTGGCACAAAGACTTACTGTTAACCTCAAAGTTAAACCCCCTTTTTTGCAGACTGCGGGTTCCCTCCAGCAACCTATTTATTCAACATGCATCCTGATTTGTCTGCAGAAAGCTTGATTGAAATTTAGATTATATGTCTGGTTTTGAATCCATTCCAGTTTGTCTCCAGGGTGGTGATATGACTATTGCTATTACATCCCACCTTTCCCTGCCGGAAAGGTACTCAAGGCAGCTTACAGATAAAATAGGAAAAGCTAAAACATAGGAAACAATCATTAAAAAGCAATTAAACACTAATTAGAATAAAATCTCTCTCTCTCTCTCTCTCTCTCTCTCTCTCTCTCTCTCTCTCTCTCTCTCTCTCAGAGCTCTCTCAGAGCTCTATTAAAGTATACAGATAATTACAATAAATACATAACAGAACTGGCCCTTTCCAAAAAGCCAGTTAATTCCCAAAAGCCTGTTGGAACAAAAAGGTCTTCACCTGCTAACAGAAGGAAGGAGCCTGTTTAGGTTCTCTAGGGAAGGAGCCTTCTCCTATGTGCCCACCATGTGTGCCTGGGAGGGTACTGGGTTCAAGAGCAGGGCCTCCCTTGAAGATCTCAGAACCCAGGCAGGTTTGTATGATGGACTACGGTCTTTCCAAATGTGGTCTAACCAAGGTGGAATAGAGCAGTACTATGACTTCCTTTGATTTGTTGATGCAGCCTAGAATGGCATTAGCTTTTTTTGCTAATACATCACACTGTTGACTCATGTGAAGTTTGTGGTCTACTAAGACCCCATGATCTCTTTCACCTGTTCTACTGGCAATCCAGGCATCCTGCATCTTATACTGGTGCAGCTGGTCCCTATTGAAATTCATTTTGTTAGACTGGATCTAGACACATCAAAGAAACATTTCAGGTTTAAGCGGTGTAAATTTTAACAGGGAAAACAGGTAGAGAAAAATGGGACTCCATGTCACCATCTGGTGGCACAATGTTATATTGCACATACAACACATATAAATCACTTTTTCTTTGCCAGCCTAGCTGAATCCTCAGTTTGGTCCCAGTTTTCCAATCTGTTAAGGTCATCTTGAATCCTGATTCTGTGTTCTGTGACACTAACTACCCCTCCCAGTGTGGTGTCATCTGCAAATTTGATGAACATCCCCTCAATTTCATCCAAGTCATTTATAAAGACGTGGAACAACAACAACTCCCATCCATCTTTGATTCCCTTCTCTTTGAATATTTCTGACCATGGGACTACACCCAGTAGTTCCTTAAGCTTCTGGAAATCAGCCCTCTTCAAGTCCAGAGTTCATGTCCGATTACACTCAGTTTTCCCTTGCCAGTGCATAATGAAAGACATGATCACTTCCTCCCAAGCTTCCTAGTACTTCCACTTTGTTGAGCAATTACTCTCTCTTGGTGAGGACCAGGTCCAATACAGATGACCCCCTTGTTGCTTCTTTGACCTTCCAGGAAATGAAAGTGTCAGCGGGGCAATGAGGAAATTAGTTGGTCCTTACATTCTTGGCAGTTTGAGTCCCAGCTGATATCAGGACAGTTGAAGTCTCCCATGACTACTACATTTCTCCTTTGTGAATGTTTGGTAATCTGCTCTAGGAAGCCATCATCTGCTGTTTCCCTCTCCTGCACCCACATTCAGTCTGCCTTCCATGCTCCAGGTCATGGATCTCTTCACAAGTGTACACATCCTTTACATAAAATGCTGCTCCTCCTCCCTTCCTGTTTGATCTATTTCTTTTGAGCAAGTTGTACCCCTCAGTTTCTACTTTCCAGTCATGAGTTTCATCCCGCCAGGTTTCAGTTATGCCCGCTGGGTCATATTTGACATCCTGTATTTGAGTTCAAGTTCTTCTTGCTTGCTTCCCATGCTCTGTGCATTTGTGTAGAGACAAATGATGCCTCTGATACCCTGATGCCTCTGTCCCCCTCCGTAGGGAGTCACTTGCCACCACCAGACATCTCTTTCTTCTCTGGGGAATCGTGTGAGGAATCATTATGCGCACTGTACCTTCCACTGCCACTTTGGTGTGGTCTGAGGTCTGCAGCCGCTGTTCTTGCTCCTCCGGCTGAGAATCTGTGTCCGAGGTGAGGGCATGGAATTGATTTTGCAGCTCCAGAGCCAAAGCATGGGTCCAGGCAGCCTTGCTTTTTTGTGTCACATTCCTCTGGGGGTTTGTCTCCTGCATTGTTTTTCCTCCTACCACTAGAAGGAGCTGCTCCTCTGTTCTCACTGTCTCTCTGTGTTTTCATTTTAAAAATTGCCTACCATTGGCAGCTCCCCCCCCTTGCCAAATTTTCCTCTAGCACCATAAATTACTTAGGATTTGCTATTCAGGATTTCAAAGTAGAGTGGATGAATTAAACTCTTTGACAAAGCAATGCCCAGGAATGGAGGACTAACTTGGCTTTTTGACCTTAGTACCTTATTGACTGCAATGTCAGAAAAACTCACTCATTCTTTACGAGTTTCCAGAGGTAAAGCCAAAGCTATAGACTATGCAGCTAAATGGTGGTAATTCATTCAAGTATGATTTTATCTGGATTCGATTCCTGCATTGCAGTGAGTTGGACGAGATGACCCTCAGGGTCCTTTCCAACTTTATTTTTCTGTAATTTTGTGTTGTCCAGGACTTATCACTGACTGCTCTGCTGTGCTTCTGTGGGATCATTATCTTATTACTCATGGCATTGTTTTTATCTCTCTGCAATAACCATTTCTCTGCATAATTTTCTTTCTTAAGTTGCAGGCCATAGGATATCAAACTGGAAAGCCATTGTTCATTTCTGTATCTCTCACTCTTTGTATCATTGTACATAACAAAATAAAATAATTCAAAATCATAGTAATAATATACAGTATTATTAAAGTAGTAATATGCAGTATTATTATTATGAAAGCAGTATCCTACCAATAGCCTTGGCTTCCCCCAAAGCACCCTGCAAACCATAGCTGAAGGGGTGTGCTAAGTGTTTTTTGCAGATCCCTATATCCCTCACAAGGGACGAGGGTGGCGCTGTGGGTTAAACCAGAGCCTAGGACTTGCTGATCAGAAGGTCAGCGGTTCAAATCCCCGCAACAGGGTGAGCTCCCATTGTTCGGTCCCAGCTCCTGCCAACCTAGCAATTCAAAAGCACTTCAAAGTGCAAGTAGATAAATAGGTACCGCTCCGGTGGGAAGGTAAACGGCGTTTCCGTATGCTGCTCTGGTTCACCAGAAGCGGCTTAGTCATGCTGGCCACATGAACCGGAAGCTGTACGCCAGCTCCCTCGGCCAATAAAGTGAGATGGACGCCGCAACCCCAGAGTCGGCCACGACTGGACCTAATGGTCAGGGGTTCCTTTACCTTTATATCCCTCACAGAGCTACAGTTCCCAGAGTTCCCCAGGGAAGAGAGGCTGATTTTTAAACCCCATCTCCAAGTAGAAGGCCCATCAGAAACCTTGGAGAGCTACTGCCGGTCAGTGAAGACAATACTGAGTTCAATGGACCTTTGGTCTGGCTCTGTATAAGGCAGCTTCTGATGTTCTACCTCCACTTTCAGAGGCATTAAGCCTCTGAATACAAGTTTGCTGGGAATCATAAGTGAGAAGAGTGCTACTGCTGCCCTTAGCTTGTAGGCTTCTCATTGGGGCATCTGGTTGGCCACTGTGAGAACAATGTGCTGGACAAGATGAGTCACTGCTCCGATTCATGTGGTCTTTTGTGGGAATATAACGTCCGTGCCCAGGGTCAGGCTACCTCTGAATACCAGAGAGTGGGAAAAACAACTGGATAGTAGTGTTAGGCTCAGGTCCTGCCCCATTTGGGCGGGCATCTGCTTGGCCACTCTGAGAACAGGATGACCTCCGAGAAGCCCAGTTGTACGCAAGCCTGTTTCAGAACTTTTTGCTGCATCACGACCAAGACATGGACTCACTCCTAGGAGCACAGCCTGACTTCTTGGCTCCCCAGACAGATGCAATACGGCCAACTTTTTTGAGCTACAGCAAAGGTCTCCCACTAGTTGATTCCATTTGGCCAATGCAATTACAGTGAGAACATTAATTTTGTTAAGATCGATCGGTGCTGGAAGAGGGATTCTCTGGTGCCACATAAAACTGGTGTTCTGGAGTGGACCATTTGATTGCAATGTAATGGGGTTGAGTAAAAGTGCACGCAAAAACCAGCTTCTAACCAGCACCCCCTTAACACAATGGGAAGCCACCTTTACGCTGCTGTTTGGGAGTGAAAACTACTTTGAGGAAAAGGAGAGGAAGTTCCCTAACAGGTGGAGGAGGGAGACTTCTCTTTCTTTTTAAAAGAAATCATAGTGAATCATAGAATCACAAGAGTTGGAAGGGACCCTAAGAACCATCTCCACTCCAATGCCCTGCAATGCAGGAAAATGCAGCTGTCCTGTGCGGGGATCAAACCTGCAACCCTGGCATTATCAGAATCACACTCTAACCAATACTGCCCTCCCCACTTTACGCGATTTCACATATACGCAGAAACATAACCCCCGACATAAGTGGTGGGATCACTGTATTGTTGCAGTGTTTGCATTTCTTTTTCCTTTTGGTAGCAGAGAGATTATACAAGTGATTCTGAAATTGCCTGGTACATTTCAAGGGGTCTTAAATCTTACTGTCAGCTGCCTCCGCTCTCACAAAAACCTTAAAGACAAGGTTCCACAATGCCCCTATGATATTTGTGATTCCCCCTTTTTTATATATATAAAAAAGCCTCCCAGTTAGCAGCGTGGAACTTTCATCTGCAAAACAATATGAAGTGGGTGCAATGATATGAATTGCTATTTATAAACACGCCTCTCTCCCTTCTGATATCTGGTGCTGACTCCAACCTACGCCTTATTTTTTAATTTTAATTTTGTTTTTAAAAGTCTTCAGAAACCCTTACAGATCCGAAACAGGGTATCCTCCCCCGCCCCCCCCCCCGCCAAGAAGACTCTTCTTTCCTTTTCTTTTCTGAAGTCATTTGTATGAGAATTGAGAAACTGATTCAGGTAGAATAAGGAGGAATACTTAGGGAGCTTTAAAGACCTCATTCTCATTTCCATTACAATAGCAAATAATCAGAGCAGCTGACCTAGGTAGCAATTGTACAGGAGTGTAGAATGCTTTCATTTAAAAAATAAAAATAAAAATCAAGTTTCTAGTCTTGATGTGGGCGGGAAATGACTGCTGGAATTTGGGAAGCCAGAAACGCGCCTTAAACATGTCTCAGCCCTCTAGTGACCCTGCCCTTCTCCCACAGCCGAGAAAACTAGAATTAGGCAAAAAACGATTGGAGGAATTATGCACATTTACTGGGAACATGTTGCTGTTCTATGTCTAATTAAATAACCATGATAATGCCAGGTATTTATATCACATCTTCAAGGTAAAACTCCTTTGGCAAAGCAGCTAACAAAACCCACCAAAAATGAACAATTGGAAGCAATTGTAAGTCAATTCAAACACGAAAACCATAGAAACACAGAAAAATGTATAAAGAACATAAAAATATGAAGCTAGTGTCAAATGCCTTCCAAGCCCATTCAAAACCAGAAGGAGAGGTAGCTGGGCCATTCTCCCGGAGGGTGTGAGTTTGACCGCCACAGGGCTCCCACTGAAAAGACTAAGTGCCATTGACAAAATGGGAATTCAGATCAGCCTGCACTTTAGCCTTCATAGGAATCTGGCCTTGTCAATATGCAGGGCCAACCAAGTTGAGTCTCACCCTGAACTTGCTTTGGAGGAGGCAGAGTGGGCAAGGGCCATGCAGCTCAGCAAAGCATCTACACATTGAAGATCCCAGGTTCAATCCCTGAGGGCAGCTCCAAATAGGGCTGGGAACACCCCCTGCCTGAAACCTTTGCCCATTGGTCTTCAACTGGTAGGTTTGGACCCACTGAGTTGTGGCCTGATCCATGTCACAACAGGAGCACCACCACCATGCAAATATATAGGAAAAGACTAACAAATGCATGTTTTGGATTAAAAGTGGGACCTGGGTCTGAGAATATAAGAACATAAGAAGAGTCCTGCTGGATCAGACCAATGGTCCACCTACTCCAGCATCCTGTTCTCGCAGTGGCCACCCAGATGCCCATGATGGGAAGCAGGACCCAAGCACAAGAGCCATCTTCCCTCCTGGGGCTTCTGGCAATTGGTATTCAGAAACATTTACTGCCTCCAACCATGGAAGCAGAGCAAGGCCGTCATGACTCGCAGCCGTTGATAGTCCTTTCCTCCATGAATTTGTCTAATCCTCTTTCAAACTTGAAGATATATGGTGCAGTCAATACTGACCTAGATGGAACATTGTTCTCTGGAGAGACACAGTCAGCCTGTGTGTCATACAGTGTATGCTAGATGGACCAATGTTCTGTCTAAACAGACTGAGAGGGTTTCAGGAGGAGGAGCCTTTGTTAAAATACTAGTCCTCATTATTCTGAATAAAGGATTAGATTAAACAGGAAGCTGCATTATTCAGAGACAGAACATCAATCCATCCAGTTCAGCACTGAACCAGGAGAAGGCAGCATCCTATGTTCTTATAAAGGTAAAGGTAAAGGGACCCCTGACCGTTAGGTCCAGTCGTGGCTGACTCTGGGGTTGCGGCGCTCATTTCGCTTTATTGGCTGAGGGAGCCGGCATACAGCTTCCGGGTCATGTGGTCAGCATGACTAAGCCGCTTCTGGTGAACCAGAGCAGCGCACAGAAACGCCATTTACCTTCCCGCCAGAGCAGTACCTATTTATCTACTTGAACTTTGACATGCTTTCGAACTGCTAGGTTGGCAGAGCAGGGACCGAGCAACGGGAGATCACCCCGTCATGGGGACTCGAACCGCTGACCTTCTGATCGGCAAGTCCTAGGCTCTGTGATTTAACCCACAGCGCTACCCGCGTCCCTCTTATACCACTGTATAAAACTGGAAACTCCGATGCTTGGTATTTGCTCAATTTTTTTGCGGGGGGGGGGGAACTTTTGTAAGACTTCTTCCATTCCCCCTTCTGTCCATGAGTCTACCTTCTCATAGCAGCAGGCAGTGATGTTGGATGGGAAATATTTCAGCACCTTCATTTTTCTGTGGAAATCCTCCAAGTTCATCAGCAACAATGAATGAATGCTGATCGCTAATGGCCACATTCAGGCAAGCTTGGCAGTGTCAAAGCCTTTCGCTTTGTTTACTAAACGCAAGTAAAACAACATAGTAAATCAAATTATTCTCGGGGGGGGGGGAGAGGCGGAGACGGGAACACACAGGGAAACATCCAATATAATCTAAAATATTCCTGATGATAATTACCTGAAATTGCCTAGGAAGATTTCCCAGTGACACATTTTTAAAGCTCCTTTGCATGCAAAGACTCCCTGCAAGGAGAAAGCTATTTCAGCCTCCTCCCTGCTGTGTTCAGGCCTCCATCACTGATATATCTGTCTCATCTTGCAAGGAGTCCCACCACCACCACCTCAATACTGGGGCATATTCAACAGTGGTGACTGGGAGTGGCCGCCGAGACCATATAACACCGGTCCTGAGAGATCTGTATTGGCTCCCAGTCCGGCTTCCGTGCTGGTCATGGGACCGAGACGGCTCTGGTCGCCCTAACAGATGATCTCCGTAGGCAGCTGGATCGAGGCGGGTCGGGGCTGCTGATTCTTCTAGACCTGTCAGCAGCCTTCGACATGGTCGATCACGAACTTCTGGACCACCGCCTTGCCGACGTGGGGATCCAGGGCACAGTCCTTCAATGGCTGCGCTCGTTTCTCTCCGGTCGGGGACAGAGGGTGGCGCTTGGGGGGGAATTGTCATCGCGCCACTCCTTGGTGTGTGGAGTGCCTCAGGGTGCGATTCTCTCCCCGATGCTTTTTAACATCTTTATGCGCCCCCTCGCCCAGCTTGTCCGGAGTTTTGGGCTGGGTTGCCATCAGTATGCCGATGACACCCAACTCTATCTGTTGATGGATGGCCATCCTGACTCGGCCCCAGATACACTGACCAGATGTTTGGAAGCTGTGGCTGGATGGTTACGTGGGAGCCGGTTGAAGTTAAATCCTTCGAAGACAGAGGTCCTCTGGCTGGGACGGAGCGATATGGGATTGAGGGGGCAACTCCCATCTCTTGAGGGGGTGCAATTAGTGCCAGCATCGTCCGTTAAGAGTTTGGGTGTAATCTTCGATACCTCCCTCTCTATGAACTATTTTGATTGTTGTTAGCCGCCCTGAGCCCAGCTGAAGGAGGGGTAGCGGTGCTGTGAGTTCATCGCTCTTTCCGCGGAAGCGAAGCCGCGCGGCTGTTACAGATGAGCGCTGATCCTTCTTCCTAAAATCAACGCTAAACTGCAAGCAACATACCCGTGAGTAAAGGGGTTTTAAATTTGGCAGAAGAAATTCGGTAAATTTGGCTGAAAGCGGGAGACGAGAAAAGGGAAGTCCGTCTTCCGACATTGCTGACAAGATCAAAGCAAAGCTTTTTAAAAACGGAAGCGTTTGAAACGGGACTGTGGGAAGCTTAAACTTTTTCGTGCTATAAGATCTGCTTATTTTACTGAGCTGAAGGTGGAAATGGACATTGACTAAAAGAAGTAGTAAATGGTGACTTTCCTCCTATCTTTTGTCTCCTTTGGGCTGTCTTTTTTAAAGAGCCAGATTGTCGGGCTGCCAGAGAGAGAGACTGTGTCAAACTGCGGAAACAGTTGCAAAACTTTGCTGAAACGTAACTGTTATATTTGAGCAGAAAAGACTGAATGGGATACTGTTACAAGCACCTTTCATGAAACTTTGTTGATCTATAAAAGGTGCTTTGGGAAACTTTGAGTTTATGAAGGGACTTTTGGACTAATGAATCTACTGTTTTGAAACAATTTGGAAATTTAATGGCGGATTACTTCCTTCTTTGTCTTTGAAACCTGGTGGTACTCCCCCTACAGGGCTTTCGGATTATAAAATCCTGGGAACTGACTTTTGTTTTGAATTCCATCTCACTGGTTGTTTACTTCTGAATTTGCCTTTCCCATGGAACAACAGACAATTTGACCTTGAACATTGACAGATGTGTAATGAGTGGTGCAGGGAGAACAAGAGCATCTAAAGCAAAGGAAACTAAAGAGGCTAAGGAAAAAGAAAAGGAAAGAAGACAATTTGTACAAACAACGTTGACCCAAGGACGCCGTTCGTCGGTTCCAGCTGTACTGGTGACCCATAGAGAACAAGGGGAAACAACTGAGAAGTCCACTGAGGAAGATATGGCAGCAGGTGGATCAGATACACTATTAAAACAAATATTGGAGCAATTATCAAGTTTAAACCAGAAGGTGGACGATCAGTCTGTGAAGATAGATAAAGCAACTTCCTCGATTCAAAAATTGACTGACCAAGTTTCCCAGCACACGCAAGCCATAGAGAAATTGCAAGGAGCAACAGCGGAAAATCGGGAATTAGCTGGAGAAGCAATCCAGAAAGTGGGAGTTCTACAAAAAGAGGTTGAAGAAATAAAAGGAGAAGTTAGGCCCCTGCACAAACAGGTGGGTGAACAACAAGTCTATCTGTCAATGGTGGAACTGAAAAACCGCGAGAGCAACATCAAATTGAGAGGCATCCCGGAACTCGAGCAAGGAGACTTGATTGGATACTTAACACAGGAATTCTCGAAGTTCTGGGGTTTAAAGGAAGATACAGATTTTAGGATAGTCTCGGCATATAGACTGGGAAGACTGGTAAGGAAAGACAGATCCAGAGACTGTTTGATAATTTTAAGAACAAAGGAAGAGAGAGACAAGATCCTAGGCCTTCATTTCAAAAAAGCAATTGAAATACAAGACAAAAGGGTGGAAATTTACAGAGATATCCCGAGGCAACTGCTGGACCTTAGAGCCACCTATACAGAATTAGCAAAATTGCTGAGACACAACGCAATTCCCTATAGGTGGGAGTTTCCACAGGGATTATCCTTCACCTACAAAGAAAGGAAGGTTAAAATAAGAACACCTGAAGATAACCAAAAGTTCCTTCACGACCACGGAGAAGATCTCCAAAAAGGAGCGGATTGGCTTCCAGGTTTACCAGCACCAATACTGCCCGGAAGTGGGCCAACGCCTACACCCTCGGGATCTGAGAAAAAGGAAGACACCCCATCTTAAGAACATTTTAAATAAAACAGGATGTCTCTGCAGCTACTTAGTTGGAACATAAATGGCGGGAATTCTCCGGAAAAAAGGAGAAGGATATTTCATATCCTAAAAAAAGAACAATTGGATGTAATATGTTTGCAAGAAACACATGTGACTAGGCTCCACAGGAAAGTATTAATCAATAAAAGACTTGGTCAAGAATTTATCTCATCAGACAAAGTTAAAAAAAGAGGTGTTGTAATTTATGCAAAGGAGAACCTGTCGCCAAAATTTCTATTCAAAGATGATCATGGAAGAATTCTCGCAATTGAAATTCAAACACAAGGAGAGAAGATTTTGATATTAGGAATTTATGCGCCAAATGATGGAAAATCAGAATTCTACAAGAAGCTGCATGAGACAATGATGGACTATTTGGACTATGCTAATATCATTGTGATGGGAGATATGAATGGGGTGGTGTCTACAAATATGGACAAATCCCAAAATCAAAACTTGACAACAGACGGCAGACTCCCTAAAACCTTTTTTGAAATGACAGACAATATGGACTTGATTGACATCTGGAGGACAAGGAACCCCTTGGGTAAAGAAGGAACCTTCTATTCTGAGGCCCACTTGTCATGGACACGAATCGACCAAATTTGGATATCTAGAGGGCTGGCTCCGAAAACGAGAAAGGTGGAAATCTGCCCAAAAACCTGCTCCGACCATAATGCCTTAAAAATGGAACTGAGACTTTTTCCAACTGGATCCTTCAGATGGAGAATGAATGACACCTTGTTAAGAGATCAAGAGATTGTGAAGAAGGCCCAAAAAACATTAAAGGACTACTTTGAAATAAATTTGAACACTACGGTGGAGAAAAGAACAATCTGGGACGCAAGTAAAGCTGTAATGAGAGGGTTTCTGATTCAACAGAATTCGATAAAAAGAAAATATTGGAATGGAAAAAAAGAAAAAATTTTAGAGATAATAAGTGAAGGAGAGAAAAAGCTGAGAATTAAACCAAAGTCAAAAGAGGTGCTAAGAGAGATCAAATTTCATCAAGCACAATATTCGAAACTGATCAATCAAGAGATTGAGTGGAAAATCAAACAAATGAAGCAGAGATCGTTTGAATCAGCAAATAAATGTGGAAAGTTGCTGGCTTGGCAATTGAAAAAAAGACAAAAGTTAAATACGGTTACAAATTTGGAGATTCAAGGAAAAATAGTTCAGAAACCAGAAGAAATAAGAAAGTGTTTTCACAGATATTTCAAAGAGCTTTACGCACAGGGGCCTCAGAAAGAATCGGAAATGGACCAATTTCTGGAAACAAATGGACTACCTAAAATAAGCCAAGATAAAAGATCAATCCTTAACAGCAAAATAACTCAACAGGAAATTGAAGGTGCCATCCAAAACATGCAGCTGGGCAAATCCCCAGGCCCGGACGGACTCACCTCCAAATATTATAAAACTTTGAAGGATTTCTTGATACAACCGTTGTTGGAGGTTTGTAACCAGATCATGGAGGGGAGAAAGGCACCGGAAACGTGGAAAGAAGCATTCATCACATTGATTCCCAAGTCAGAAAGGGAAAAGACTCAGCTTAAGAACTACCGTCCCATCTCACTCCTGAATGTGGATTACAAAATATTTGCAGACATTTTAGCAAGTAGACTTAAAAATGTATTAAATGAAGTAATTCACAAGGACCAAGCAGGCTTTCTCCCTGGTAGACACATGTCGGACAATACCAGGAACATTATTGATATATTGGAGCTGTTACGAATTAGAAACACAAGGGCTGCTTTAATCTTTATTGATGCGGAGAAAGCATTTGACAACATTTCTTGGATGTTTATGAAGAAGAACTTGAAAGGGATGGGAGTGGGACGGGGGTTTGAAAATGGATTAGAAGCAATTTATGCAGAACAAAAAGCTAAACTGATAGTGAACAATGTGGTATCGGAAGAACTTCGAATCGAAAAAGGGACACGACAGGGGTGCCCTTTATCCCCTCTGCTATTTATTTCTGTTCTGGAGGTATTGCTGAATATGATTAGGGAGGACCAGTTGGTGCAAGGTATAGTGGTCGGAGCGAAACAATACAAACTGAAAGCTTTCGCAGATGACTTAGTCTTGACATTACAGGAGCCAGAATCTAGCACAAAAAGAGTTTTGGAACTTATCCTGGAGTTTGGTCGGGTGGCGGGATTTAAGTTAAACAAACAAAAAACTAAGGTTTTGGTTAAAAATCTGACACCTACAGAGATAGAGGGGTATCAGAAAGAGACAGAGTTAAGTGTGGTTAAAAAAGTGAAATACCTGGGAGTATCCTTGTCCACTAAAAATTTAAATCTTTTCAAAGATAACTATGAAAAATGTTGGTTGGAAATCAAAAAAGACTTGGATATATGGTCAAGATTGAAACTTACCTTGTCAGGCCGAATCGCAGCTATAAAGATGTGTGTTTTGCCAAAAATGTTATTCTTATTTCAAACCCTTCAGGTCGTGGACAGAATGGAATGCTTTGGAAAATGGCAGAAGGATATCTCTAAGTTTGTCTGGCAGGGCAAAAAGCCCCGAATAAAATTTAAAATACTAACCGACTCAAAAGACAGAGGGGGATTTGCCCTGCCGGACTTAAGGTTGTACTACGAAGCTGCAGCCTTCTGCTGGTTGAAGGATTGGTTTCTGTTGGAAAACACCGATGTCCTAGATCTGGAAGGGTTTGACAATGTGTATGGTTGGCATGCATATTTGTGGTATGACAAGGCGAAGATTCACAAACTGTTTAAAAACCATATTGTCAGAAAATCAATTTTTGCCGTCTGGATGAAGTATAAGGATCTATTAGAAAGTAAGACCCCAAGGTGGTTATCACCTGTGGAAGCTAAGATTTCTAAAAAAAAGGCCCAATATGGAGGCCTATTGGCCAAAATATTGGGAATTGATTGAAAGAGTTGGAGATAATTGGAAGCTCCAAAGCCAGGACAAACTAAAAGGTAAGGTGCGAGATTGGTTACATTATGCTCAAATTCAAGAGGTATTCAGAATGGATAAAAAAGTGGGTTTCCAGTTGGAGAAATCGAAACTGGAGACGGAGTTACTAGAACCAAGGACTAAGGTACTTTCAAGGATGTATGACTTGCTGCTTAAATGGAACACACAGGATGAGACAGTTAAATCTGCTATGATTAAATGGGCACAGGATGTAGGACACAACATTATGTCTGAGGACTGGGAAAGGTTATGGAACACCGGTATGAAATTCACGGCATGTAGTGCCTTGAAAGAGAACATTATGAAAATGGTATACCGGTGGTACATGACCCCAGTCAAGTTGGCTAAAATATATCATCTTTCTGATAATAAGTGTTGGAAATGCAAGGAGGCAGAAGGGACATTCTTTCACCTCTGGTGGACCTGCCCGAAAGTAAAGGCCTTTTGGGAAATGATACATAATGAGTTGAAAAAGGTATTTAAATATACCTTTTCTAAGAAACCAGAGGCCTTTCTCCTGGGCATGGTGGACCGGAAGGTGCCAAAGAAGGACAGAACCTTGTTTATGTATGCAACCACAGCAGCTAGGATTCTCATCGCTAAGTTCTGGAAAACACCAGATTTACCCACACTGGAGGACTGGCAGACGCAGTTGATGGACTACATGGAGTTGGCAGAAATGACTGGCAGAATCCGAGATCTGAGCGAAGAAACAATGGAGGAGGACTGGAAAAAATTTAAGGACTATTTGCAAAAACATTATAAGTTGTTTGAATGTTAAGATAGCGCACGATTAAGAAACATTATGCTTCTGCATTTTATTTTAAGCAAATGATAAAGTAAGCATTGATGGAAAAAACGAGACACATTTGAAACAAAATATTATGTTTATTAAGAGTTTTAAAATTAAATTACAAATTTTTGAAATTGGTAACATAATATATTTAAAGGTATAATAAGATGGGAAACAAGATAACAAATTGCTGAACTGGCTAGAACAATGAATGCAATGCTGAGAGGATGTGAGGAGGTCCAAAAGTTGAAGGACTGTTGAAGGACGTTAAGGAAAGTTTCTTAATATTTTTTCTTTGTTTATTTTTCTTCATATACATATATATAAAAAATGTTTCTTGTATGTTGCCATGTAAACAAATTTGTTAACCTGTGAAAAGAAACGCAATAAAAAATCTATATAAAAAAAAAAAAAAAAAAAGAGTTTGGGTGTAATCTTCGATACCTCCCTCTCTATGGAGGCGCAGATTACAGCTATAACAAAGGCGGCATTTTTTCATCTCCGCCAAGCTAAGCAGTTGGCTCCTTATCTCTCTCGCCCTGACCTAGCCACTGTGATCCATGCGACGGTCACCTCCAGACTGGATTATTGTAACTCGCTCTACGTGGGGCTGCCCTTGAGACTGACCCAGAAACTCCAACGGGTGCAGAATGCCGCGGCGAGACTCCTTATGGGGTCTTCGCTGCGAGATCATATCCATCCGGTATTATACCAGCTGCACTGGCTCCCGGTGGAGTACAGGATCAGGTTTAAGGTGCTGGTTTTAACCTTTAAAGCCCTATACGGCCTAGGACCCTCGTACCTACAGGACCGCCTCTCCTGGTATGTCCCACAGAGAAATTTACGGTCTGCAAATAAAAACACCCTAAAGATCCCAGGCCACAGAGAGGTTAGGTTGGCCTCAACTAGAGCCAGGGCTTTCTCAGCCGTGGCTCCAATCTGGTGGAACGCTCTGTCACAAGAGACTAGGGCCCTGCAGGACCTGACATCCTTCCGCAGGGCCTGCAAGACAGAGCTGTTCCACCAGGCTTTCTGTCAGGGCGCAGCCTGACCCCCTCCTCTGGCAATCTGCACAAAATTTTGCTTGATGGTTGCCATTAATTTGAGTTTAATTTGGTTGCCATTAATTTGATTTTAATTTGATTTAATTAATTTTATAATGAATGTTTTAAAATGTTGAACTATTTTGATTGTTGTTAGCCGCCCTGAGCCCAGCTTCGGCTGGGGAGGGCGGGATATACCGTATTTTGCGCCCCATAAGACGCTCCGGCCCATAAGACGCACCTAGTTTTTTGGGGGGGAAATAAAGGGAAAAAATTATTTCCCCCCCAGGCGCGGGGCTGGGGCAGCCCGAGCTTCCCCCGACCCCAGCCCCCAAACAGGCAGCTCTCTGCAAGCCGTGGGAGCCCAGCGGTGGTTCCCGCTGCTTGAGGAGAGATCCGCGAAGCCTGCACGTGCTGGGATCAGCGCTTGCAGGCTTCGGGATGCCTGCAACTCTCCCCAAGCAGTGGGAACGTTCCCGCTGCTTGGGGAGAGATCCGCGAAGCCTGCGCGTGCTGGGATCAGCGCGCGCAGGCTTCGGGATGCCTGCAACTCTCCCCAAGCAGTGGGAACGTTCCCGCTGCTTGGGGAGAGATCCGCGAAGCCTGCGCGTGCTGGGATCAGCGCACGCAGGCTTCGGGATGCCTGCAACTCTCCCCAAGCAGTGGGAACGTTCCCGCTGCTTGGGGAGAGATCCGCGAAGCCTGCGCGTGCTGGGATCAGCGCGCGCAGGCTTCGGGATGCCTGCAACTCTCCCCAAGCAGTGGGAACGTTCCCGCTGCTTGGGGAGAGATCCGCGAAGCCTGCACGTGCTGGGATCAGCGCTTGCAGGCTTCGGGATGCCGGCAACTCTCCCCAAGCAGTGGGAACGTTCCCGCTGCTTGGGGAGAGATCCGCGAAGCCTGCACGTGCTGGGATCAGCGCTTGCAGGCTTCGGGATGCCGGCAACTCTCCCCAAGCAGTGGGAACGTTCCCGCTGCTTGGGGAGAGATCCGCGAAGCCTGCACGTGCTGGGATCAGCGCTTGCAGGCTTCGGGATGCCTGCAACTCTCCCCAAGCAGTGGGAACGTTCCCGCTGCTTGGGGAGAGATCCGCGAAGCCTGCACGTGCTGGGATCAGCGCTTGCAGGCTTCGGGATGCCTGCAACTCTCCCCAAGCAGTGGGAACGTTCCCGCTGCTTGGGGAGAGAACCGCGAAGCCTGCACGTGCTGGGATCAGCGCTTGCAGGCTTCGGGATGCCGGCAACTCTCCCCAAGCAGTGGGAACGTTCCCGCTGCTTGGGGAGAGATCCGCGAAGCCTGCACGTGCTGGGATCAGCGCTTGCAGGCTTCGGGATGCCGGCAACTCTCCCCAAGCAGTGGGAACGTTCCCGCTGCTTGAGGAGAGGTCCGCGAAGCCTGGAGAGCGAGAGGGGTCGGTGCGCACCTACCGCTCTCGCTCTCCAGGCTTCAGCGAAAGCCTGCATTCGCCCCATAAGACGCACCCACATTTCCCCTTCATTTTTGGAGGGGAAAAAGTGCGTCTTATAGGGCGAAAAATACGGTAAATAAAATTTATTATTATTATTATTATTATTATTATTATTATTATTATTATTATTATTACGTTTCCAAGCACAATTCAAAGTGTTAGTGCTGACCTTTAATGCCCTAAATGGCATCAGCCCAGTATATGTGAAGGAGCGTCTCCACCCCCATTGTTCAGCCCAAACACTGAGGTCCAGCACCGAGGGTCTTCTGGCGGTTCCCTCACTGCGAGAAGTGAGATTACAGAGAACCAAACCAGGCAGAGGGCCTTCTCGGTAGTGGTGCCCACCCTGTGTAATGCCCTCCCAGCAGATGTCAAGGAAATAAGCAACTATATTACTTTTAGAAGACATCTGAAGGCAGCCCTGTTTAGGGAAGTTTTTAATGTTTAATGCTGTATTGTGTTTTTAATATTTGGTTGGAAGCCGCCCAGAGTGGCTTGGGAGGCCCAGCCAGAGGGGCCGGGTATAAATAAATAAATAAATAAATAATAAATAAATAATTTCCTTCACTTGCGATCTACCACTTTAGGGCTCCACCACCTCATTCCAGTTCATAGGCAGGCCAAGCCTGAGGTTTATTGCATCAAGCAGATGCTCCACCTATGAGTGCAATGTAAATTCCAAGTACCATGACCACCATGGTCAAATCTACACCATGCCTTCAAAGTATATGGCTTTCCCCCAGAGAATCCTGGGAACTGTACTCCACAAAGCACTACAATTCCAGCACCTTTAACAAATTACAGTCTCTAGGGTTATTTGAGGTGTGCTTTAAATATATGGGTGTGGACATGGCAGATAATTCCAAGGGTTGTATCCAAGTAAGAGCAGACACACAGGAATGGAGCCAAGTTCTCCATGCCCATTATTTTAAATGAGAGAGGGTTGTAACTTAGCGGTAGAGCACCTGCTTGGCATGCAGAAGGTCCCAGGTTCAATCCCAGATGGGATCTTCAGGGAGGGGCTGGGATTGTTTCCTGCCTGAAACCCTGGAGAGCCCCTGCCTGTCAGGGTAGGGGCTCAGCTAGACTGGTAAAGAAAAAGCTATTTATGGTACAGTACACAGTATATGGGGATGCGGGTGGTGCTGTGGGTTAAACCACAGAGCCTTGGACTTGCCGATCAGAAGGTCGGCGGTTCGAATCCCCGCGACGGGGTGAGCTCCCATTGCTCGGACCCTGCTCCTGCCCACCTAGCAGTTCGAAAGCACGTCAAAGTGCAAGTAGATAAATAGGTACCACTCCTGCGGGAAGGTAAGTGGCGTTTCCGTGCACTGTTCTGGTTCGCCAGAAGCGGCTTAGTCATGCTGGCCACATGACCCGGAAGCTGTACGCCAGCTCCCTCGGCCAATAAAGCGAGATGAGCGTCGCAACCCCAGAGTCGGTCACGACTGGACCTAATGGTCAGGGGTCCCCTTTACCCTTTATATGCGTTGTACATGCAATATAACATTGTGCCACCAGGTGGCGATGTGGAGTCCCATTTTTCTCTACCTGTTTTCCCTGTTTATACTGTATTTACAACACTTTAAATTGAAACACTTCTCTGATGTGTCTAGATCCAGCCTAGATGATACTGAGCTAGATTCCTGTTTTCAATTAATTCTTTATTCAAAACTATGAGAACTAGCACCTTGCTTTTCAGGGAAATGGTTGTAGCTCAGTGACAAAGCATCTGCTTTGGATGAAGGAGGTTCCAGGTTGAAAAGCAGGGTGGAGAAGGTCTGTTGCCAGTCAGTTTAGATGAAACAGTACAGGGTGGACCCAACACACTAATGTTCCTAAAGACAAGATGTTGCTAGCCCTCCTAAATGGCACATTTTCCACCAGGTACAAAACACTGAGCTTTTTAAGTGCCCAGAAATAAAACATCACCACAAAAGTCCAGCCTCGAAGGACGGCAGAGGTTCTGTGTAGGCCAAATGAAAATGTATCAGCAGAAGAACTTTCCGCATCCCTGAGATGGAAGGTTTAAAACACAATTTCTTGCACACCAGGAGTTCCACTCTCCACCCTCCTTTTACACTGCTGGTAAGTCAGACTCCATCTGCTCCTTTTTATAACTATGAGACAAATCATCATCTGCACAGACTCTGAAGCAAGAGACGGTGCTTGTCCTTTCGATTAAAAAAACAACAGCAATAACAACTTGCTCAAAAGCTAGTCATCCCACAAACAAACAGCTCAGACAGGTGCGCTACACAACACTTGTTTATTTTAAACAGGACTAGATCACTCTCTCCTTAGTCATGCTGGCCACATGACCCGGAAGCTGTCTGCGGACAAACGCCAGCTCTCTCGGCCTATAAAGCGAGATGAGCGCGCAACCCCAGAGTCGGTCACGACTGGACCTAATGGTCAGGGGTCCCTTTACCTTTAGATCACTCTCGGAGGCCCTTCCAGCTCTACAATTCTGTGGTTCTACTATTCTATGGTCTGCATATGTCAGAGACTACTGAAGTGGGGGTGCAACCAATGTAGAAGGTTCAGACCTTTGGCCCTCCAGTTGTTGCTCACCTCCCTCATCCCCCAACTGCTGGCCATGCTATCTGGGGCTAGTGAAATAGGTTAGGTGTGAGGCAGTGACTAGCTCAGGTCCAGTCAGTGAGCTTCATGGCCGAGTGGGGGATTTGAACCTGAGTCTCCCAGGTTTTACTCTGACCCTCTAACCACTGCACCACACTGGCATGTTGGGAAGCTTGGAAGCTTCACAAAAGGAAAGTTTGGTTTTGCTGCAGCTGTCCTTTGAGGGGCAAAAATGACCAATACAGGAGACCTATGAATAGATTTGCAAAGCTGTTTTAAATTTCCTGATAACACTGCCAAGTTCAATAGGTGACATTGAAATGGTGCTGGGGTGTGCATGTGTGTGTTGAATCATATACAATTTAGATGTTTAAACTTAAAACACTTAAAATGTATTTATACTAGCCTCTTCTTCACTTTATATGAACTGCTCCAAAGGCAGACCATCAGCCATGAGACCTGTACAGAGAAACCTTAAGCGACAGGCAGCTACGTATTACCGTATTGGCCCGAATATAAGCCGCACCCAAATATAAGCCACACCTTTAAAATTGGAGGGGGGGAATAAATAAATATCCGAATATAAGCTGCTCCATTCCTTGCTGCTCCTGGCTGCATACTGGGGGTGGGGGGTGGATTGGAGCCGTACTACGTTGCCAGTGGCCTTTCCCCTTCCTCGCTCTCTCCCTTCCCGAACTTGCGAGAGAGGACAGGGGGCAGACACTGCTTTGCCTGCTCCTGGTGCTGTTTGCCCCCGTGCTCCTGGCTTCATACTGTAAGGTCGTGAATATAAGCCGCACTTTCCATGGTCGGAATTTAGGGGGGAAGTGGGGCTTATATGCAGGCCAATACAGTATGTTTTTATTCCATCCTTTCTGCAAAGAGCTCATGGTGGAGTACATAGCCCCCAACCCCCTTATCCTCATGACAATTCTGCAGGGGTAGGCTAAGCAAAGACAAAACAAGCCCTACTGCCCCCTCCTCTCCTTCCTGGGGTGAGTCAGACCATTGGTCCATCTAGCTCAACATTGTCCACACTGACCAGCAACAGCTGTCCAAGGAACATTCCCGACCCTATCTGGAGACGTCAGGGATTGAACCTGGGACCAGCTGTGTGCAAGGCAAAGGCTCTGCTGCTGAGCTACAACCTTTGCCTTAAAAATAACATAAGATTCTAGTCTTCATGGTTACAAACAGAAGGGCTGAATTGGATGCTGTCTTTTACCAAATCAGACAACTGGTCCATCCAGCTAAGTAATGCCTACATTGACTGGCAGTAGCTCTCCAGGGTTTTTTGCACAAGGGATGTTCCCAACCCTAAAGGTAAAGCTAAAGGTACCCCCCTGACCGTTAGGTCCAGTTGCGGATAACTCTGGGGTTCCGCACTCATCTCGCTCTATAGGCTGAGGAGCTGGCGTTTGTCCACAGACAGCTTCTGGGTCATGTGGTCAGCATGACTAAGCCGCTTCTGGAAAACCAGAGCAGCGCACGGAAACGCCGTCTACCTTCCTGCTGCAGCAGTACCTATTTATCTACTTGCACTTGACGTGCTTTTGAACTGCTAGGTTGGCAGGACCGAACAACAGGAGCTCACCCCGTCGTGGGGATTCAAACCACCGACCTTCCGATCAGCAAGCTCTAGGCTCTGTGGTTTAGATCACAGCGCTACCCATGTTCCCAACCCTACCTGGTGATAAAAACAGAGGTAAAACTCAGGACCTCCTGCATGCAAAGCTCCACCATTGAGCTTGACCATTTCTGTACATGGTCAAGGATCGGGAACAATGTTAGGGAGCTGGCAACATCTGGGAGGCCAGAGGTTCCCCATTCTTGCACAAGACACCTGATGCACCTACCACACCCAACCTGGACTTCATTTTTATGGGTTTGGGACAACAACTCTACCTGCCCAGACTAACAAGAGGGTTCATTTGGCATCTCCAAAACCCACAAAATATAGACAATGATTTACTGAAGAAGTGAACCAGAAAACATCCAGGTGAATAAATCCAGCTGACAAATGTGCCAAGTCTCAGAAGCTTTTTCATCTCTAGTACACAACAGAAGCAAACGTGGCAAGATTAGATTAGATCACGGTACAGCTCCAGCCTGCACTTTAAAAACAAAATGAAACGGGACATTCTTTCAACCTTGACACCACTGACTTGCCAACTCAAACAGAGCCTGTCAACCAGCTAACCTTCTAATCACATATGTGCCATTATCCAAGATGGCCCAACACCATGAACTCAGTACCTTGTCCATGAAAAGCCTCCCTCCTAAGAAGAGATTGATTTAGAAGGCAGTTGCAAGGCTTCAGAACTGGGGCTCATTGTGAGACACTGCATTTCCTCGTCATTTAAATGAGAATTGCAGGTACTGTAGATCTGTGGTGGTTCAGCAGTAGAGCATCTGCTTTGCATGCAGAATGTCCCAGGTTCAATCCCCAATGGCATGTCCAGATGGGGCTGCCTGAAACCCTGAAGAACTGCTGCCCATCAGCGTAGACCAGGGGTCAGCAAACTTTTTCAGCAGGGGGCCGGTCCACTGTCCTTAGGACCTTGTGGGGGGCCAAACTATATTTTTTTAATGGGGGGGGGAATGAATGAATTCCTATACCCCACAAATAACCCAGAGAGGCATTTTAAATAAAAGGACACATTCTACTCATGTAAAAACATGCTGGTTCCTGGACTGTCCGCAGGCCGGATTTAGAAGGCAATTGGGCTCTCGAGCCTTAGTTTGCCTACCCATGGCGTAGACAATGCAGAGCTGGATGGGATCAGTGGCTTGACTCTTTGTAAGGCAAGCTTCTTATGTGCTTTTCAACCCAGTTGGAGGTTCTTCCACTAGTTTCCATACTTCAAGGCATCAAATTTATCTGCTCACATGATTTTACGGGCCAAAGGATTCAGCAATAGGCTCTGTAGGACCCAACCCTAAATCCCTGGAAGACCATAAGGCAGGACCCAGGGTGCGGTGTTGACTAGCAGCTACTGTTCAATATCAGTATCAGTGGTATCCAACAGGATTCCATGAACATAGAAAGAGCTCAACTGCTGGGGAAAACCAGATGTCCCAATGGGAAGCCACCAAGCAGCAACCAAGTACAACAGCAACTCTCCCCTCTGCAGGGATTTCAAATAGTCCCTACAGAGAGGTCTCAGCCAAGAAAGTGAAATAAGGAGCGCAAACCCTGCAGCAATCTATTTATGGCTGCATACATACCATACATTTAAAGCACGTTTCCTCCCCCCAAGAATCCTGGGGATTGTAGTTCGCTAGGGGTGCTGGGAAGTGCAGCTCTGTGGGGGGTAAACTACAGCTCCTTGGACAACTGGGTGGGGGAGTAATCATTGTTTAAAGTGGTATGATCCTGCTGCAAATTACAAGTACAGACGAGGCCTAACGCTGCATACACCCCATACATTTAAAGCACATGGCTTTCCCATGATAGTTTGCCCCCCCCCCTGCCCACATAGAGCTACAATCTCCAGCACCTTTAGTAAACTACAACTTGCAGAAGTGTTTGGGGGAAGTCCTGCAGTTTAAACGTATGGTGTGCACATAGTCCATGTAGCTCCATGTGCATACTGAACTATAAGACCAGACCAGCAGCTGCCTTATGGAGGTTACACATCTACATTTCAGAGGCGAGGAAGAGGAGGGACCTCTCAAGAAATGGAGACGGGCAAGTAGAGTTACAACAGTTTGGTTTCATCACATTACATGTTTAGGACAGGCAAATTAAGTGCGTATCTTCAAAGGGTTCCAGCCAAAGAGGCCATGAAGTACGCATCACGCTTTTTGATAGAACAGCAGCAGACACACCTGTCATTTGCGCCCGAATAAAGCACAAATTACAGGCCTCCCTGATCCTGGGCCAGTTTATTTAGACAAAGCAAATGTCAAGTTCTATGGGGCTTACACTCAAGCAAGGCTGCAATCCCAGAAGCAAAGGCTCAGGCCCTGTCCTTAGCAGGTTTGTGCTTTACTCCTGAGTAAGAAGGCAACCCTAGATACATGCTAGAGGGCCCATGTTTACATAGGAAGCTGCCTGATACAGAGCCAGAACATTGGTCCATCCAGTTCAATGCTGTCCAGTCTCCCAACCCTAGCTAGAGATGCTGCTGAGAATTGAATCTGGGACCTTCTACACACAAAGCAGTTGCTCTGTCACTGAGTTATCGCCCTTCTTAGGAAGACAGTCAAACCCTTGGCCTACCTAGCTCAGTATCGTCTGACTTGCAGCAGCTTTCCTGGGTTTCAGACAGTGAGTTTATTTCCCAGCGCTGCCTAGAGATGCCTTTGGGGATTGAACCTGGGGCCTTCTGCATACCAAGCAGCTGCTCTACCACCGATCTATTGTAGAGTTGATTTACCCTCAAAGCTGCAATACAGTCTGCTGCATGGTAGGTTCCCTTACTGAAAAACCTTTTCACATTTATACCGCAAAGATAGTGGGTCAACTGTGGAGATGAGAAGCCCATTCAGGAGGTTTCTAGCCAGCTTTAAAATCAAGCCCTCTCCACTGCTGCATAAGTCATCGGATGGGCCAACCTCACTTCTAACCATCTGTCTCTTTGCAGGAACAGCGTACAATCCAGGCACTGTATAAAATGTCACACTTGCTATTATCAGGGGACTGCAGCTAGATAAATCAAGGTGTGGGTTGTTGTTTTTTGTGGAGGGGAGAATACTGCCAGACTCAACCCTCTACCAGGGAACTTTACACTCCCCTACCCACAAAACACGCAGCCATTAGTTAAATAAGCCCCCAGTACCAGAGATTCTAGGAGACAGAGGTAAAAAATTGTTTGCAGAGATTATGGATCAAAGCCCACCCACAAAGGCAGGGACCAGGCTGCAAAACCAATTTACTTATAGAAGAAAAACTACAAAAATTATATTAAAAGGAAGCCGATCTGATCCATCTGCAGGAAACCGTGGCTGGATATATAGCTACGATTTTTCAAATGACAGTTTTTAAGTGCCTTGGCCAATGCAGTTCTATGTAGGAGACAGGCTGGGAAAATCTGCTCATTAAAAACAGCAGCTGGGAATATCTATATCTGTATCTATATGGGGTGGTGTATTTTATATGCAAACACAGTTTTAAGCGCAAGGTCAGAAACTGAAGTAGCATCTGTTCTATTAAACCCCTTAACGCTGGAAGCGGAGTGGGGGGAGACATTAGCAAGTAAACATCTTTTCCTCAGTGCAACAGACGGAGGGAACCCCACCTCCCGCGCGCAATTAAGTTCCTGGTAACAATGCCCTGGGACTGCTTTTTATTTATCTTACCTGAACAGCCCTGGTGAAGAAAACGCCCGCGTCGGAGGCTAGCTTCTTCATGTTGAAATCCATGCCCAAGCACCCACAAAAAAATGGGACCGCGGAGAGAGGAGGCCGTGCTAGCGAGGCTGCCGGGGCATCCGTCTCAGCCGCTCCCTGCTTGGATGCTCAGCTCCTGCGCCCTCCTTTCCGCCCACCTGCCCAGCTCTAGGGAGGATGGAAATAAATAAATATCAAGCGGACGAGGCAGATCCTCGAGTGCACACAACGCCTTTTCTCCTCCTCCTCCCACCCCCCAGGAGGACCCATCAGCGCCCTCTGGCATCCTCTGGGCGGCCTCTTAAAGCGCAGGACGCACGGTGGCCCGGCCAGGAATTTCCATACGGACAGCCTGGCTACTGGATCAGGCCAAAAGGGGCCCAGCATTCTGTTCCCACGATGGCCAACCGGATTCCCCCAAGGGAAAACCCCCGAAGCAGGAAATCAGTGCAGTGGCTGCTGCTCCCCACAGAGTATGAGATAGACTTGCATTTGAGAATTTAACTCCTACTCTTATCTGCCATGGAGAAGAAGCGTGCTGTGAAGTAAGGCCAGTGGCCCAAATTGTCTGGCATCCTATTCTCACAGTGGCACAACCAGTAAGCACACAAAGGGGACCTGAGCACAAGAGCCCCTTTCCTCTCTTGTGGTTTCCAGCAAGCATTCAGAAGCATTACTGCCTCCAACCCAGTAGGCAGAGTATGGCCACTGCCAATAGCATTATTCTCCTCCATTAATTTGTCTGATCCTCTTTTGAAGTTAACCTGGAACCATTGCTGTCTTCTGCAGGAGCAAGTTCCATAGTTTAACTATGTGCTGCATGAAGGACTTTCTTCCATGAGCACTTGTCTCCTCCATAGGGGTGATTGGTTAATGCGCCCCAGGCATTGAAGAAGAGGGGCATTGGGGATCCTAAGGATGCAGCCCCCACAATCTGTTGGCTGTATGCAATGCTGGCCCTACTTAGAGTAGGACTATTGAAATTAATGGACACACAACTACCTAATCTGGGTGGCTACCATGAGAACAGGAGGCTGGGCTAGATGAGCCAATGGCCTGTTCCAGCAGACACTTTTTATGTTCATTATTTTCAATGGTTCTACTCTGAGAAGCACCAGCAGTGGAGACATCCCATAATCATAGAATTGTAGAGCTGGAAGAGACCTCAAAGGTCACCCAGTTCACCCCCTGCAATGCAGGGATCTCAAAGCATACAGGGAGGGGAGTCCACCACCTTCTGAGCAAGTCCGTTCCACTGTCAAACAGCTCTTACCATCTGAAAGTGCTTCCTAATATTTAATCAGAATCTCCTTTCTTGTAACTTGAAGCCATTGGTTCAAGTCATCTTGGTCCATCTTGGTCACCCTCCTCTGCACATTGTTTCAGCTTGTCCATATTCTTCTTAAATCGTGGCACCTAGAACTGGACACAGCATTTCCAGGTGAGGATAGACCAAGGCAGAATAGAGTGGGACTATGACTTCCCTTTATTGGGACACTAGACTTCTATTGATGCAGTGTAGAATATCATTCGCTTTTTTGCATCTACATCACACTGTTGATTCATGTTAAGCTTGTGGTCTACTAAGACCTCTACATGCTCAGTGTACACAGGGCCCTGAACCTAGGTATGCTGGGTTAGACAAAGAAGTAAACAGTTGAGTTCAACAGGGCTCTCAAGTAGAGCTGTGATCCTGGGGGTTGTATCCAATGTAGTTCTACTCACAGTAGACTGTGAGTGAACTAACATTAAAAAGAATGACCATGACTAAATTAGGTCCACTGGATCAGAATAAGAGTTGGACTAACAATAAGAGTAGGACTTAGTTACATACAGCCCTTGGGCACAATGTAGTGGCCTCAACAAAACATGTCAGTCTGCTGCTCTTGAATAAGACCCATTGAAATTAATGGAGCTTAGTTAGTCAACAGATCCACTCTGTGTATGTCTAATGATGGCTACAACCCTTCACACACACACACACACACACACACACACACACACACACACACACACACTATCCTAAACCAAGTAGGCTTCTCATTTCAGAAATACTGTTTTTAGCCATGTGCAAACTTTAATCAATAAATTAATGAGAAACTCAATTCTAGAAAGCCAGAAAAAGGCTCCCAGGCCTGTTCATTGCGGCAGCTAAAATCCAACAACAACAACAACAACAACAACAACAACAACAACAACAACAATAATAATAATAGCAGCAATAGAATATTATTGTGGATCGGGGAAAGGAGGATTCTGTTATTATAATACTAACAATAAGTAGGGTTGCCATATTTTGAAGAGCAAAAAAGAGGATGCTATGACGACTCTTTTTAAATATGCCTACTATATGTAAGCTACAGAGAAGCTGGGATATATTGCTAAGGGGGGCAGGAGAAGAGAAGAGGAAAGCAAGTCTTCAGCCACCCGTTATGTCTATGTCTCATCCAGAAAGTACGTATAGCCAGAAACATTTTGGCAAATTTAAAAAATCCGCTCAGACAGAAATGTTAGGTGTCCTGGAAAAAGGGGACACATCATAACTGTCAACGTTTATCTTTTTTTAAGGGAAATTCCCTTATTCCGAATAGGATTCCTCGCAAGAAAAGGGAAAAGTTGACAGCTATGGGACACATGGCCACCCTAATTTTCTAGTCTCGGGTTATTGATCTCAGGATTCCTTACTGTACAGGAGACATTGCCTCTTTAAGAGGAGTCCCGCCCCTTGAGCTGTACGTCAATCAGCCCTGAAGCGCACGCCCCCTTTCCCACGGGGCGGGGGCAGGGGAGGAAGAGGGAAACTCCATTGCCGCTCAACCGCACTCGATTTTGCTGCGGTAAGTTAAACCGGCGACGCGGTGGAGGGGCGAAGGGCGCCCATTGGCTCTCGCACGGGGTTGAGGGGGCCGCTTTCATTGGCCGAGAAGGCTGCCAATTGGAGGTCTCCCCACGGCGCCCTGCCCCTTGCTGACAACAGGCGTGTTAGGCTGTGAGGCTGAGTCGTAGCCGGGAAGGAGACGCTGCCCTTTTGAAGCCATGGAACGCCGATGCACGGTGAGGGCTTCTCAATCCCCCCATCAGGAAGGTGGTATTGTCCGACCCGCTTAGGGCAGGTGCGCGGTGGTGTGTTCCATTATGCGGAAAGGGGTGAGAGGGAGTGAGGGAAATCTGTTATTACCTTTCATTCCAAAGAGCCCTGCGCGAACGAAAGGAGCTCTTGGGCAAGTACTTTGCTGGAAAATGATAATGTCTCAGTTTACGTTGCTGCTGCCGTTTTCTCGTATTTGCCATCACTTCATTTGTGGTAGGGTCCTCAGCCCATTTGTGCCATGGCATCCTTTGGCCAAGCCTTTTCCTACCTTCCCAGTTTCCGTTTGTGCTTCCAACTCCGTAAAATTTGGCAACCGTTACTTAGGCTTGCTGCCTTAATGGGTCTCCCTGGTTCAGGTGCAGTTTACCTCAACAAAACGCTAGTTCGTTGCTGGGGGTGGTGGAACTTGAGACATTGCTTGGGGTTGGACGCGTCTGTGACTTAGGATGGCTTTAAAACGGGGTCGGGGAGAGTGGATGAATTGATGGAGGACTGAGCTGCTGGCAAGCTAAGGACAATCTCCATGGCCAGGGGCAGCCTGCCTCCAAAATGCCACCCCCAGAGAGTAGCAAACAGGAGTACACTACAGTACTGTAGTCTCTTTCTTTGCATGCTGTTGCTTTGGGGTTTCCCCGGCATTGACACTTGGTGAAATGCGACTCTCGGCTTTTGTTCTGATTGAGAAAGTCTTTTAAAAGCAAAAGTAAAAGTAAACTGAACATAGTACAGTGGTACCTCGGGTTACATAAGCTTCAGGTTACATACACTTCGGGTTACAGACTCCGCTAACCCAGAAATAGTACCTCAGGTTAAGAACTTTGCTTCAGGATGAGAACAGAAATCGTGCGGCGGCAGCGGGAGGCCCCATTAGCTAAATTGGTGCTTCAGGTTAAGAACGGACCTCCGGAATGAATTAAGTACGTAACCATAGGTACCACTGTATGTCGCTTTGCTAGTGATGTTTGGTGATGATTATGAAATAGGAACTTAGTGTCCAGGGGCTCTATTCATGGGGGGGGGGGCAAGGATGGGATGGCTGTTGGCTTCAAGAGGGCATTTCAAAGGGCTTATTCTGGTTGCAGGCTGCTGAAAGATGCTTTGCATGGAGAGGGTCCCAGGTTCAATCCCCAATGGCACCTCCAGGTAGGGCTGGGAATGTCCCTTCCTGAAACCCTGGAGAACCAGTCAGTGTAGACAATATTAAGCTAGATGGACCAGTGGCCTGTCTCAGAACATGGCAGCTCCCTATGCTCTACTTTGGTCCGTAACTCAGTTGCAGAGCATCTGCTTTGCATGTAGAAGGGCCCTGGTTCCATCCCTGGCATCTCCAGATGGGGATGTCCCCTGCCTGAAACCCAGGAGAGCTGCTGCCTGTCAGTGTAGACAGTACTGAGCTAGATGTGCCAGTTGTCTGACTTAACATAAGGCAGCTTCCAATGTTCCTATACAATACAGCCCACTTACATCAGAACTTGAATATTACTTTGTGTTTCAGGGAAGGGCCATAGCTCTGTGACAGAGAATCTGTTTTGTGTGCAGAAGGTCCCAGGTCCTATTGCCAACATTTCCAGGTAGGGCCTAGGAGAGACTCCCTGCTTGAAACTCTGCAATTACATTGCCTGTCTGTGTAGATTGTATTGAGCTGGATGAACCAATGGTCTGACTTGAGACTATCCCATTTTAATTTAGCCATTTCTTCACAACCATGAGGCCTGGTATCTTTCTTTATTTTTAGAGGAAGGGCCATAGTTCAGGGGCAGGGCACCTGCCTTAGACAATGAAGGACCCAGATTCAATCCCTGGCATCTCTAGGTCTGCCTCGGTATGTCCTGTTGCTGAAACCCTGGAGAGCCATTGCTGGCCGTCAGTGCAGGCAATACTAAGTTAGAGGGCCCAATAGTCTGACTTGATATAAGGCAACTTCCTATGACGGCAATGATATAGTCACTTAAAAGTTCTATGCCAAGGATTACAACAGAGACGTGATTGAAAATGAAGGAGGGATGAATACCAGGGATGAGTAGGTGTCCATCAAATTGTAACAAATGTAGCTGGTGTTCTGCACTCCTGCAGACAAGAGTGATGGGTTGGGTTGGGACAACTGATAACCTAGGTGCCTGATGGTAACTAATTTGTACCAACTCTACTGGGTGGTGTGTGTGTGCCTGCTCCACTGAGCAAAGGTTGCTGTAAAGAGGGTGTTTTTTTCTGCACATCAATTTGGAAAAGATCTGACACGGGTGTATCAAAAATAAATGCATGCATACATTTAAAGTTTTCCACCCTCTTGTTGTCGTTGCCCAGTTGGCATCACTGTTCATAAGCACTGCTTGAGAAAACCCTGTTGCTTTGCAAATAATCTGACAATTACTGTATTTTTCCATCTATAAGACTCCCCCATGTATAAGACGCCCCCTATTTTTGGGGACTTAGATTTAAGAAAATGGGGGGAGATGTATCTGTGTATAAGAAGCCCCCTAATTTTTGACATTATTTTTAAGGAAAAAAATCTAGTCTTATACATGGAAAAATACGGTACATAGAGCACCTTCTATTCATTTATTTTGAAATCATTGCATGTAGAAGAGTAGCATGTGAAAGAGAAAACCAGATTAGAGTCCTTCCCCTTACAAGCTCATTTTCTATGTGCGGGGACTTCTTTAAACAAACAAAAAACCACGGAGGAACTAATCAGTCACGTGGACAGCTTAGTGTGCCCAGAGACATGCAGCTGAGAAGCAACCCTGACTTGTTACTCTTTGTATCTCTTGGAGTTCTGATTGTCCTTGATTGTCGTCTCCTACAATTTTCAGGTCAGTCCACAAAAAGTCCAGCTGTATCGCCTTAAGAAAAAAAAAAGTCAGTATAACAAGTTATTCTTCAACTCCCACTCTAGCTCAGTGGTTCCCAGAGTGAGCGGATTACCAGGTTTGGGGGGCGGGGAAGAACAACCAAGAGGCATGGGAGGGGCGCTGGAGGTTTAAATTACAATCAGACTTTGAAAAACTGGCATCACTGTATCAAGTTCCTTAATTCCATTGAATGATTTAAACTAGTGTTAGAGTTGGATTATGAATAAAGGTACAATTAATTTTTAGTGTTTTGAATTTTATTGTGTTGTTATGTTCCTTAGTGGGTCATGCAAACTGCTATTCTGAATCATGCTTTTTATTGGGTAAGGTACGGTATGGGGCACTGGGATGAGTTGATGGAAGCATGGGGCAGTGGCCCCAAAAAGTCTGGGAGCAGGCTGTCCTGTGTTACAATTATTATAGCACAGATGTATTGTAGGAAGATGCAGCTGTTGATGATCTGGCTACAGCAAAACAATTTTGTTTGAAAAGATGTCCCGTGAACTGAAAGTATTTAAAGGGTAGAAATCGAGCGACTTTTTTTAAAAAAAATACATATTGTGATATTGAGGCACATGGTCACTCACTGCTACCAGGATATGCAAATGTCTGGCTCATTCAAGACTATATAGAACCTTTATCCTAAATAACAACGGAACTCACAAGTAGATAATGTTTTTATTTTTATAAATAGTTATTATTTGTGAAGGGAACCTTTGTATGAGTCAATACTTCATTTTCTGTTTGGAACTGCATTGTGCCCTTGTACTTTGCTTTTCCTGGCTGTGACGCTGTAAGGTTTAGGTTTTTTTTTAATTCTTTTCTTTCTTTTCGTTATGTTTGCACGTTTATTTTTGTTAACAAATAAAAATGAAAACTTTTTTTAAAAAAATCCTCATGTTTGCTTTCTTTTGTTTTTCTTTCCCTTGACTTCAGTCACATTGCATACAGTAGTTTAGTTTGGTCTGATATGCCTCGTAGAGAAAAGCCTTAGTGGAACTTCATGTTCAGGTGCAGTCTACTTGTGTATATTGTTTGTTTGTTTGTTTGTTTGTTTGCTGCTTTTTTTCTCCATGGAGCTCAAGGTGGCTTACGTGGTTCCTTCCCCTCCTTGTGTAATCCCCAGAACAGCCCTGCAAGGGTAGATTAGGTTGAGAGGCAGTGACTAGCCCAAAGCCACCCAGTTAGCTTCATGGCCAAGTGCAGGATTTGAACCCTGGCCTCTCCCAGGTCCTAGTACAACACCCTAGCCACTACACCACAACTGTCAGAAGAAAAGGGATGTCTTTTGCCTCCCTTCTCTGCTCATGAGCTGGCCCAAGATGGTCTTCACTGTTTATTACCCCATGACTGTGCCATTCTTGATGCGCTCTGTGAAAGGGCCCTTCCGTTAGTTCTGTCTGACTGTCTTCCATTTATTTTTAATTATTTAATTATTGTTTCGTATCTCTGCAACAGGGAGGCGATCTTCCAGATAAGACTGACTGTAGGAGTCTGCCAAAGGAGAGCTGAGTCTCTTGGTGAACTTCTTGGCCCAGGTTGTTCCTCACAGCGTCTTCCAGCACATACCTAGAACCTCTGTCAAAAATGGCATTTCAAAGAACTGAGGGGATGTCCATTATTCAGGCTCTGGCGATGACTGTCGCAGAGATACCGGTATTCCTTTACACAACGTTTGGTCAGGTGAATATGCACATTTAATTCATCCCTACGTTTAGAACTTTGAAGACTGGAATCTTAATTGTATTTTTAGGAGAAGGCCCTAGCTCAGTGGTTAGAGCACCTCCTCTGCATGCAGAAGGACCCAGGATCAGCCCTCAGCAGCATCTCCAGGCAGGGCTGCAGAATGCCCCCTGCCATCCCATGGAAGATGGTGCATGCTTGTTTTCTGCTGCTCCAGAGGGCAGGATTCGAACTAATGGATTCAAATGACAAGAAAGGAGATTCCAGCTAAACCATAGTAGGTGGTGGACTCTCCTTCATTGTAGATTTCTAAACAGAGGTTGGATGGCCATCTGTCAGGGATCCTTTAGCTGCAATTTCTGCACTGCAGGGGATTGAACTAGATGAGCCTTGGGGTCCCTTCCACCTTTACAATTCTGTGAAGTCCTGGGGGAGCAGCTGCCAGGCAGTGCAGGCAGTATTGAGCTAGGTGGTCTGAAATTGTGGAGAGCAGCTGCCAGACAGCACAGGCAACAATAGGTGAGATAGATCAATGGTCTGGTTCAGAACTGGACAGCTTCTAATATGAGAAAGATTTAACTGTGCTGGATAAAAGTTCCTCTGCAAAAATAAATAAATTAATTAACATAGTGCCTGCGGGATAGCTCAGTAAGTAGAGCATGAGACTCTCAATCCCAGGGTTGTGGGTTCGAGCCCCATGTTGGGCAAAAAGATTCCGGCATTGCTGGGGATTGGACTAGATGACCCTTGTGGTCCCTTCCAACTGACCCGTTTTATGCTTCTATGATCACCCACCCTGTCACCCTGTGAAGCGCCCACCTTGTGGAACGCCCTCACATCCAATGTCAAACAGACAAACAGATATATGACTTTAAGAAGACATCTGAAGGCAATCCTGTATAGGGAAGTTTTTAATGTTTGATGTTTTGTTGTGTTTTTATATTTTGCTGTTTTACTGTGTCAAATGCTTTAATTTGTTGGAAGCAACCCAGAGTGGCTGGGCAACCCAATCAGATGGGTGCCATATAAATAACAAAATTATTGTTATTGCTATTATTATTACTACCACTACTACTACTACTATTATTTCCCTTCCCCTTTTGAAGTCTGCCTTTTCTCAGCTGAGGCTCACTCCAGGCCTGCGTAAGGTTCTGTTCGCCACAGCGCTTGGGACGGTTGCCTTGGCTCTTGCAGCACACCAGCTGAAGCGTCGTCGTCGTCGTAAGAAGCAGATTGCCCCGGAGAAGGCGGGGGTGAAGCCCACAGGTGTCCCTGTTCCCATCTTGCCAACGAGGCGGGTCCCCTCCGTCAAGAAAGGTGGCTATGATATCAGAGGGAAGCCAACAGAGAAGCTGGCTACCTGATACTTAGTGAGGGCGGGGGGTAGAGAGGGAGTACCAAGGGGTACAAGATGCCACCACACTTAATTATGTGGAACTGACCTCCTGGTGGGAAGGTGCCACGTCCTGCAGGACACGGTGATAGGTTGAGGATTTAAAGGACAAGCTAGCCTGGTCCCAAGCTGCTGTAGGTGGAGAGGCGGAGATTGCAGGGCACCTGCAGGCCCCAAGTTATGTTAACGTTACTGCTTGCTTGCGCATATATATATATATATATCGCCTTTCAGCCAAAAAGGCAGCTCCCATTAATAATCATAAAAATACAATAATGTAAATGCAAACAGTATGGATACTTATTCAAAACGTTTCAACAAGACCAAATGCCAAAAACATCCTCATTTCTGCCCCAAAGGCAAATGATGTCTCCTACAAAAATATTAAGGGAAGAGAAGGATGCTTAAGCAGCACCTTCACCTTTTAAGGGTCCCAGGCAGGGCTGGGACTAGGGCAAGGCAGGGGGGAAAGTTGGTGCCCTTTGATGGTTCCAGCAGACTCTCCCTGTAGCAATGCCTAGAAGGCAGCTGGTCCTTCTTATAAGGGTCCCAAACAAACCCCCAGCAATCGGCTAGTCAGAGATTTCCAACGGCTGCCTTTGAAAACAGATGTACTGCAGCTGAGGTTGTCCCCATTTCATCGTAGCAATTAAGACCCCTCATCACAAAGCCTTTTTTTGTTGTTGTTTGAACCGCATGTTCTGTTTTGCAGGTTACTCCAATAAGCGAGTGCAGAGCCCAAGCAGCAAAAGCAACGACACGCTCAGTGGGATCTCCTCCATCGAGCCCAGCAAGCACTCCAGCTCTTCTCACAGCCTCGCTTCAGTACGAGTTTCTCTTTGCCTTTTGTCTTCTATCCATGTTTCCTAGCCAGGGTGCTGGGCACAGCCTTGTGGCCCTCTCTGTCTCGCCCTCAGGACTCTCTCCCAGGTCATACTCCCCCGCCAGCCCTGCACTGCCCTCCCCCTGCAGTGCCTGTGTTGCTGAAAGGTATCCTTGAACCAGGAGCATGCCTGTTGTTTGTCTGGAAGGAGACAGAGGGGTGCAGGTGGCAGGGTGTAGAAAGCACTGGTTTTGCATGGCCAGAATGTAGCAAAAATCACAGTTGCAGTGTTTGGGATTTTTGGAGATAATGAGTAAGAGGTTACATGAAAGAATTTTTAAAAGTGTATGCACCTTAAAAAAAAGAAAAGCACACTTAATGGGGTGGGAACACTTGAGGCTGCTAACGGTTCTTTTTCTTCCTTCTCTTCTCACCTGGTAGATAGTGGTGGCCAACTCTTCCAGCCCGACTCCAGCGTCAGCAGGACCCTGGGAGACACAACCCATAGAAGATCCAGGAGCTGCAGGAGACTGTAGTGCAGAAAACCTCTACTTCCAAGGTCAGGACCTGGCCTGTTGCTGCTATGTACTGTATGAAATGAAATGGTTGCCCCAAAGAAGCTGGAGCAATCTTGTTTTCTGTGGCTCCCATGAATTCAAATTGCAAGGAAGGAGATTCCAAGTAAACGTTAGGCAGAACTTTCTGAGAGGAAGAGCAATTGGACAGTGGAACAGACTCCCACAAGAGGTGGTGATCTATCCTTCATTGGAGGCGTTTAGGCAGAGGTTGGATGGTCATCTGTCAGGGATATTTTAGCTGTCATTTCTGCCTTACAGAAGGTAGGACTAGACAACCCTTAGAGGTCTCTTCCAACTCTACAATTTTATGATTATTTGAAAGCAATTGCTAACTTAAAAAAATGTGGCAGCGTTTCTTTTGTGTTGCCAATGGAGAGTTTTCCAATGCTGGCCAGAAAAGAGGGAGAAAAAAGATGAACCCTTTTGACTGCTATATTTCCCCCATCTATTGTAAGAAAACCAGTTGATTTTTTTAAAAATGTGATTCTTTGGCTTCTTTTCTGCCTACCTTGCCTTGACAGGGATGGAGCTGTTTGAAGAGGCCCTGCAGAAGTGGGAACAGGCTCTGACTGCCAGGCAGAGGGACCACACCAGCCCCTCTATCACCTGGGACAACCGTAAAGAACAGGAGTTACTGCCAGAGGATCTCCTGGAGGTATGGCCCTATTAGCTCAGATATGGGGAAACCTTTGAGCCTCCAGTTGATGCTGAACTACAGCTCCTGGGGCCATTGACCATGCTTCCTGGGGCTGATGGCAGCTGCAGTTCAGCAGCATTCAGCCAGGAAGGGGGGAGTAAAGGGTTCCCCACACCTGAGTTAGTTCAGTGACAGGAGTGAGGAATCCTTGGCCAGAGCACTGAGTTCTAAAGATGCAGGAGCACCGGCTGCACCCTCTGTTTTACAGCCCACACCCCTTGCTACACCTCTCCACAGAGTTCATTTATTGATTGCATCCATATCCCACCTTTTTCTCCAAGGCATTCAATATGGCACACATGGTTCTTCTCCTCATTTAATCCCCACAACTCTGTGAGCTAGGTTGTAGGCTGAGAGTCAGTGAGTGGCCCCAAGGTTACCCATAGAGCTTCATGGCTAGCTGGTGATTTGAACCCTGGTCTCCTAGGTCCTAGTCCAATGCTTACCACTACATTGCACTGGCACTCATGGTGGTTGCCATGGCAAGGCTGCCTGAATGAAGCTCATGGATCACTGATGGTCTGCAGACCTCACTTTGGGTACCTCCGGCCTCCCTTGCTGCCTGTTGGGGATTTCATTGGATGTTCTTTTTAAAAAAATCAAGCTTGCTGTAAATCATGCCTACTAGCTTCGGGGGCAGGGTGTTGATGGGTGTGAGCCCTACAAGGTTTAATAAATGCTATATATATATTTTTCTATTAAGCAGGAATCCCAGAAAATAGAGTTTGCAGAGAAGCTGGAATCCCTCTTGCACCGGGCGTATAACCTCCAGGAAGAATTTGGTTCCACCCTCCCTGCTGACAGCATGCTGCTAGACCTGGGTGAGTAGGGCTAGGATCCAGCTGTGGGCCAAGTTCTAGGTATTACTATTAGTATATACAGTCCTTAACAAACTTGGGACCAGTTTGCCTATCAGATTCCCAACTCCACTTGTGCTTACTTGACTGCTTTGATAGGCAAAACTGGCACTGCTACAGGTCCTGCATAATGCCTGTTTCACAATTGTAAGACCTCAATTTTTTAGTGTGACAGCACCTACACTTGGGAACTCTCTTCCTTTTGATACCAAGCAGCCATAGAATCATAGACCTTGATGTGGTCTGACCAAGGCTGAATAGAGTGGGACTATTACGTCCCTTAATCTGGACACAATACTTCTGCTGATGCAGCTCAGAATAGCATTAGCTTTTTCTGTTGCTCCATCACCCTGTTGACTCATGTTAAACTTTTGGTATACTAAGACCCTTAAATTCTTTTTACATGTGCTACTGGCAAGCCAGGTGTCCCCCATCTTATGCAAATGGGATGAGCATCCCCTCAATTCCTTAATCCAAGTCGTTAATTAAGATGTTGAACGACAACAGGCCCAGGCCAGGACAGAACCCTGTGGCGTCCCACTTGTTACTTTTCTCCAGGATGATGAAGAACCATAAGTGAGCACTCTTTGGGTTTGGTTAGTCAACTAGCTACAAATCCACCTAGCAGTAACCTCCTCCAGTCACCTTCAGTGTACTCTTTTTGGAATGTACTAAAAACCTTTTTGTTTAGACAAACCTACCGAGATGTTTAGAAAGTTGATGCATGATTAATCTGTTTTTAGGCTTTGGTTATTTCAACTTTTTGAAAGTCTAAAATCATGGTTATTTATTTTTCTTAGTGATCATTATATTGTTACGTGTGTGTGTGTGTGTGTGTGTGTGTGTGTGTGTGTGTGTAAAATTTGTAACCTTCTTTGAGTTCTTGGGGATTTTCTTTGAAAAATCAGGCAGTGCATAAATTGAATGAAACAGGTAAATAGACAAAAAAACAGAGGCAGGACAGACTCCCCCTTGACTTAGCAGGAATGTTCTTTGATATTATACAGGTAAAATTGGGGGTGAGGGTGGTGACCTCAGAAATGTGCGTGTTGAGCATCATACTAGTTTGCTTATTATTTTGATGTCTGAGTCTTCCCACTCCCCATCTTCCCCAGAGAGAACACTCATGTTCCCACTGACAGAGGAGTCTCTAAGACTCCGGGCTGACGATGATGATGAAAACAGCTTGACCTCTGAGGATTCCTTCTTCTCTGCTGCTGAGGTGATTTGTACTGTGTGCTGTGGTTTTCCAAACTTGCTGCCTTCATGGTGATGGGAAATCCCTTCCATGTTTGCTTGTCCATTTCAGTAAATTTGCTTTGAGCATGTTGCAGAGGATTGAGCTGTCTTCAAGGCAGTATTGCCCACAAACCATTCCTTTTTTGGGGAAAAGTCCTATAAATAACTAACCAGATTACAAAGCAAATTATTCCTATGGACCCAGAGGTGGTACAGTCATACCTTGGTTGCCAAATGCCTTGGAACTCATATGCTTTGGCTCCTGAACGATCGAAAACTGGAAGTGAGTGTTGCGGTTTTCGAACGATTTTCAGAAGCCAAATGTCCGGCATGGCTTCCACGGCTTCCGATTGGCTTCATTCTGTTCGAGAACCAAGCTATGACTGTACTATCAGTTTCCAGAATTTCAAAGCTTAATGAATAAATATTTTAATCATCTGCTAACATCTGCAAAGCTAGTAATCACTTTACACTGGAGATCTCTCAGATCTTTTTTGGAGCTTGGATCTCACAGGTCTGGGGCTTGACGGTCATGGACAAATTAACTGCCTTAAAGCCTGAACATCTTACAGGAAAGAGGAGTATCACCTTCCATTCAACATTGTTCGGTTTTATGCAGCATGCACAATCTTTTGAACATGGCTTTTGCCCACCAAGAAGAACACATGGAATACTCTGGAATGACACTTGCAATTAATTATATTACTGATGCTTGTGAAAACAGAAGCTGTGTCCTACTTAGAGACAAATCTGCACTCTGAGAGGGAGTTTTATTTGTTGATGTTACTATGCAATTCTGTTTAAGTTTGGAATCAATAAAATACTGTATGTTTTTTTCAAAAAACAAAAAAAGAAGGGCAGTCCTGGGTACAGTGTCATTGCAGTAGTCAAGTCTGGAACTCAGAGAAGCATGGATCAGCTTGGCACAATCCAACCCAACATTGCCTTAGGGCAGCTTGGTATTTAGGAATTGTGGCCTTCGGGTGACATCAGTTTTATTCTGTTACATTGCAGCTCTTTGATTCTTTTCAAATCGGGGATGCTCCTTTCCAGCTCTCCAAGCCAGTCGCGGCATATGAAGAAGCTTTGCAGTTGGTGAAGGATGGACAGGTGTCATGCAGGACTTTCCGGTGAGCAAGCGAGCTGATCTGTCCAGAAAGCTCCAAATAGTCTGTGTATTGTGTGCTACTACTCCTGGGAGGTGGTGGGATTACCTAGAGCAGGTGTTGGCAACGTGCGGCCCATGGGCTGGATGCGGCCCACGAAGACCATTTTACTGGCCCATCAGCCACCCCTGAACCGAGCCACCTGCTCACTGAGTCCTCCACGCGCTGCACTAAACTGGTGCAGCGCGGTGTGGGGACTCGCCAAGTGGCACCGGAAATCACGTCTGCACATGTCCAGATGCCAAAAATTGCTTCTGCGCAGGTGCGGTTTTTGGCGTCTGGTCGTGCACAGAAGCAATTTCCAGCGCTGCGGATATGCGCAGATGTGATTTCAGGCGTTGCGCTGCACCAGTCCAGCCCATGGACGATCTCTGTGGGAGTGATCCGCCCATGGCTGGTAAACCTTGTCGACCCCTGACCTAGAGGGATGCTAAGAAGCAAGGTGGCTTTGGCACTGGAGGAGTTAACAGGTGTAAAACATTCCTGTTTGGAGAAGCCTACCCAGATGCTTAGAAAGTTGAAGTAATTTTGATCTGTTTTAGTATTTTAATCTGTTTTTGTATTTAGTATGGTATACAATATCTTTATTGTCATTATCCCATACAGAACAATGAAATTGGAAATCTACGTAAAACATTCAAAAACCCCTAAAAACTCTGAAACCCCATTTTAAAATACAATATACTATAGAGACTCCTTATGCTGCGTTTAGAACCAGAATTGCATTTGCATAGAAACTGTTTCTCAGGCAGCTAGTCCTGGTCTTTATAACCCTATACCTTCTTCCAGAAGGCAGAAGCTGAAAGAGATCATTTCCAGGGTGCGTACTATCCTGCGCTATCTCTGCAGCTTTCTTATGGCACCTGACAGCATAGATTTGATCTAAGGTGGGAAGAGTGCACCCAGTTATTCTCTCTGCAGTCTTTACAACCCCGGACAGCATTGTTTTTGGTGTGAATGTGGCCAGCAATACATTGTCCTGTCTCACTTTTGGAGATGCCAGTCATTATGTGTCCTGCCTTGCCCCTTGCGGCAGCCATTTTGTCACTGGAACCCATAGGCACTCTCTCACTGACCCTTTCCTCAAGGGATATGTGCCTAAGGAGCGTCCTGAATGTTTACAGGTACCTCCATTTTCACCCCTCTCTTCTCTTCTAGGACAGAGCTTTTGGGCTGCTATAATAACCACGACTTCCTGGCAAAGCTCCACTGTGTCAGACAAGCCTTTCAGGTAGAGAAATGCCAAGTCTCATCCAGACCCCTATTCCACCTCTGTGCAAATGTGCTACTGTGGTTCTGTTTTGAGAGGTCAGTGGCTGGCTGGGCCCATGATTGGCATGCAAGAGGTCCCATGTTCAACTTCTGGTCTTCTCCAGTTAGACGAATAAGTTGCCAGATAAGAGGAACAGAAGAAGTTGCTTTATACTATGTGTGAGGCCATTGGTCCATCTAGTTCAGTACTGTCTAAATTGACTGGCAGAGGCTCTCCAGGGTTTCAGACAGGGTTTCTTCCCCAGCTCTACCTGGAGACGCAATTGGGGATTGAACCTGGGACCTTCTGCATGTAAAATAGATACTCTACCGCTGAGCATTTTACCTAAAAAAAAATAAGGTTCTAGTCCTCATGGTTCTAAATAATGAACTAATTTAAATAGGAAGCTGCCTTCTACTGAATCAGGCCCATTGGTTTATCTAGCCCACTTCTGCCCACACTGACTGGCAGCAGCTCTCCAGAGTTTCAAGAGGGAGACATTCCCAGCCGTACTTGGAGATGCCACTGGGAGGGTTGAACCTGGGACCTTCTCTATGCACAACAGATGTTCTAACCCATGAGCTACAGCCTCTTCTTTTCCTGAGAGCTGCTCCCAATCAGAGAGAAAATAACAGACAGATAATCATCATCTCCTGGCCAAGGGCTACTTAGAATCTTTTACATCAATCACACTGCTGTTTTCCTCCTTCTTTCCATGAAAAGAATTGTTATCTCTGAATGGGACTCTCTTTTGCAGGAACTTCTTCGGGATGACAGAAACCAGTCCTTTTTTGGGGAGGTGGGGAAGCGGATGGTGATGGGGTTGATGATCAAGGCTGAAAAGGTAAGGGGGCCAGTTGAGGGAGAGAGGTAGCTTCAGCCATCACCATGGTTGCAGGGGACAGTTCTTACTCCTCATCTATTCCAGTGTTTCCCAAAGTGGGTGGTGGTGCCCTCTGGAGGGGGATTCCCCGGGAGTCTCTAAGAGGCAAGGGACCGGCAGGGATGTCGGAGGTGTAAAGGACTATCACATTTTGAAATGCTGGCATCACTGGGTCAAGTTCTTCAGTTTTGTTGAATTAAAGTTAAATAGTATTAATGGGGTTCTGAACAACTGTGAAATTAACTGTTACTGTCATGAAATTGTTAGTTATTATCTTCTTTAGCGGGTCATTCAAACCGCCATTCTGAACAATGCTTTCTGTAGAGTAGCAGGGTGAGTCTATGGAACCCCAAGGGATCAGTGGCCCAGAAAAGTTTGGGAACCACCGATCTATTCGCTCTATAGCAAAGTCAGGGGCAACTTCTGTGGTCATCCAGATGTTGCTAGACTACAACTTTGGTAGTTTCTGCACCATCGGCTGGAGGCTGATTAGAGCTATGAGCTATGTCTGTCTACCCAGTTCTCCCACCCCACCTCTAGCAGGGTGACCCAATTTGAACAAGACTGATCTGAAACCACAACCACTTCACTCCACTTTTTCTTTATTTCTCTATGTGTATATTCCACAGCTACAATTCATAGAGTTCCCCTGTGAAGAGGGATTGATTATTAAGCCATCCTGGGAAGGGTAGCTCTGGGAGAGGAGTGGGGGCGGTTTCCAACTCTCAGCAACCTGAACAAACGGCAGCTCCCAGAATTCTTTGTAGGGGGAGGAGCCATGACTGTTTAAAGTGGCAATATATTGCTATGAATGTGTTGTGAAGGTGGGGCTTACTTTCTGTTTACAGCTGACGTGATGAAATGAACACATATAAGTTTAATCGTGCCCATTTTCAGTGGGTCTGCTCTTAGTTAGACTGATGTTGTTCAGTCTGCTGTGGTGCTGACTTGTAGCATAGATTTAGCAACTGAGCTGTCTCTCTTTTCCTCCCCACATCCCAGAACACCAAGGGCTTCCTAGAAAGCTATGACGAGATGCTTCAATATACGCTGAGGCAGGAGACATGGCCCACAACTCAGAAGGAGTTGGAAGGACGAGGGGTTTGTGTCGTTTTCTCCTTTTTGAAATAAAATAAAAAGTAGTCAGTGAAAGCTGTTGTTATTATTGATTCATACAATTTACATGCCACTTGATTGTAAAAAAGAACAAACTCTAACAACCCTCAAAGCAGTTTGTAAAGAATAAAACAATGGAATTATCAGCAAAAAAGTTTTTTAAAAGATTCAAGCATTGATTAAAATAAGTAAATGGTTCTAAATTTTTTTTAACATTGTGTTTTAATGCTGTAACCCATGCTGGGACGTTGTGGTGAAGGGCAAGCAATAAATAAACTGTTGTTGTTGAGGCCTGTCAGTTTACCTGTATTTCTCCTTCCTAGGTGGTCTGCATGAGCTTCTTTGACATTGTGTTGGATTTCATCCTTATGGATGCCTTTGAGGACCTGGAGAACCCGCCTTCCTCGGTGCTGGCTGTCCTGCGGAACCGCTGGCTCTCGGACAGCTTCAAGGAGACGGTGCGTCTGCTGGACATACCCCCCACTGGGAAGGAGAAATATTTGTTTTTATTTATTTGAACTTACACCTCTAAGGAGCTGAAGATGGCATACATGGTTCTCCTAATTCTCAGGAGGTAGGCTAGGCTGAGAGAGGCTGTGACTGGCCCAGGGTCACACCCAGTGGGCTTTATGGCCGAGGGGGGATTTGAACTAACCCCGGTCTCCCATGTCCTAGTCCAGCACTCTCACTACACCACCTCACTGGCTCTGATTTATGCCACAGTGCAAATCTTACCCTTAGGGCATCATTCAGCCAGGTTCCAGCTTGTTCTGTGATCCCTGACCCCCAGGGCCGGATTAAGACCTTTATGGGCCCCATTTGTAATTTGAAATAAAAACAGCACTAAACTGTAAATTTAAATAAACAAACACAGATTTATTGCAACCCATGACAGGATCTGATTTCCTTGCATTATTTTGAACTACACTAGTAGGATGTCCCCCTGGTTTAGGTGGGGATAAGAAAAAAATGGGGTAAGAGTTGTAAGGAGGTTAGTAAAGTTCTGATTTTTCTCATGATTGTTTTGAAATATCAAATGTCAAATTATTTATAAATAAATACATTCTATTTTCTTTTGCTTTGCCAGTGCCCAAAGCACATTTTGGTTGTCCAGAAGTTCCCAGCCCCCACTTAAAATATAGGTCCATTTTCAATCCCTGGACTTGGTCTGGAAAAGTGAATTTCCTCCAGCAAGCCATGAATTGGCCATTAATGCACAAGATGCACACAAATGGGGGGACCTGCTTGACAGGTTTAGGGTAGAGGTGGGTTCTAAGTCTGAGAAGAAGGCTGTGAATTTTAAGGGCTGTTGTTCCAGGAGGTGTCTGGATGATGATTGAGTCAGGCGGAGGGGAGACTAGCCTTGGTGCTCACTGAAGAACAGTTTTCTCCCTTCTCTTGCAAGACTAGAATTCATGAACATCCATTGAAGCTGAATGTTGGAAGATTCAGGACAGATAAAATAAGGTCCATCTTCATGGAGAGCATAGTTAAACTGTGGAATTCGCTCTCACTGGAGGCAGTGATGGCCATCAACCCTAATGGCTTTAAAAAAGGATAGGACAAATTCATGGAGGCTGGCTAGTCATTGCCTCCATAGTTTGAGGCAGCAATGCTTCTGAAAACCAGTTGCTAGAAACTGCAAGAGGAGAGAAGACTCTTGTGTTCAAATCCTGCTTGTCGGTTTCCCATTACAGTGGTGCCTCGCAAGACGAAAAGAATCCGTTCTGTGATTCTCTTCGTCTAGCGGTTTTTTCGTCTTGCGAAGCAAGCCCATTGACGGATTAGCGGATTAGCGCTATTAGCAGCTTTTAGCGGCTTATCTGCTGATCGGATCAGCTGATAAGCGGCTTAGCGGCTTAGAAAAAAGGGGGGGAGGGAAAAAAACCAGCAGGAACTCGCAAGACATTGTCGTCTTGCGAAGCAAGCCCATAGGGAAAATCGTTTTGGGAAGCACCTCCAAAACGGAAAACTCTTTCGTCTAGCGAGTGTTCCGTCTTGCGAGGCATTCGTCTTGCGGGGCACCACTGTACTAGAAGCTGGTTGGCCACTGTAAGAAGAGGCTGGACTAGATAGGGCATTGGCCTGATCCAGCAAGACTCTTTTGATGTTCTCAGAATTTTTAATTTTTTTACTGGTTTCGTTCTGAGTTTTTTGGAGTGCAACCCCCCCCCCCATAAAGTGCTTACAAATTTCTTAGACCCTAATCTTTTCAACCTGAACTTAGAAATCAGCTTCAGATAAACTGAAATAGCAACAGATTCCTTGGAGAAAGGTGCAATGGAAAAGATCTGTTGCTTCGTAAATTGTAATGTGGGGACTTCAGACTGTAGTGGTTCAACAGCTGTAGGTTGTCGGCCTTTGAAATAAAAGTTGGCAGCGTGATGACAGTCTTGCTTTTTCCTTTATGTATTTAATTTCAGGCTCTTGCCACTGCCTGCTGGTCGGTTCTGAAAGCTAAGAGGCGGCTTCTATTGGTAAGTTTAATGGTATAGTTGACTTACATACAATGGTTGGTTAGCAAGTTGATTTTTGTGGGGAGGAGGCTAATGGTCTAATTGATTCTCATTAGTAAAAATTTGCTTCCTGATGTCTAGAGGATATTTTGTTTAGTTGTTTACTATGTTCATTATGAATTTTACTTTTTGTAGCTGATATTTTATGTGTGATGTTTATCTTGATACTAAAGAGGATGCTTTTAAGTCACAATGTGGCTGTATCAGTTTGTTTTGCAGTCCTTATGAGTGGTGTAGTCATATTGCAATGTACAAAGAGTTGCTATCACATCATCATTTTTATTTCTTAAATTTATATCCCGTCCATCACAGGGCAGTTTACAGTATAAAAACACAAAATACACAATGCTAGTCCTACTAGGAGTGGACCCAATAACATTTTTTGTTTTATTATTTATTTATCGCACACACCCCCTACACCTTAAGGTCCCGGGGCAGTTTACAACATTAAAACATAGTATTAAAAACAGTTTGAAACAACTTGCAGTCATGAAAATACGGGTTAATGGCCATGACCAAGTTAGACCCATCCATTACAGTTGGTCTACTCTTGGTATGGCTACAGCAACCCAAAGTATTTTAATAAAATTGGGTTGCATCCAATGTCAGTCCTGCTCAGAATGGACCTGTTGAAACAGATGGACAACCTCAGGTACATTTATTCTAATGGGTCTGCTCTGAGTAAAAGTTAAAAATATATCCCGTTACTGTGTGTGTGTGTGTGTGTGTGTGTGTGTGTGTGTGTGTGTGTGTGAACCACTGTTCAGTTTGTTTTTCTTTCTCCCACATCAGGTCCCAGATGGCTTCATATCCCATTTCTACTCCGTATCGGAGCATGTCAGCCCTGTTCTTGCCTTTGGTTTCTTGGGGCCAAAGGAGCAGCTCTCCGAGGTTTGCTGCTTCTTCAAGGTAAATAAAGTTAAAAATCATAGAACTGGAGAGTTGGAAGGCTCCCAAAGTCCAACCTCCTGCAATACAGGAAATACAGCTAATTTTAATTAATTTTTGTTAAATCTTGGAGACTGCTTTACCTAAACTTTTCAATTCTAAAGATAAAGAAATAATACCAGTTTCACTGTAACTTGAAAAAAGAAACAAAGAAAATCCACTTCTGGTCGTACATTATTTATCTATTTCATAAAATTTATATACTTCTTGACTGTAGAAAGTGGTTAATACTTACTGATTGTTTCTTGCAACACTGCAAACCCACCCCCAAATGGTGTTATGTATTTTTTCTTTAATATCTGCGGTACCATTTGTTACCTGAACATTGAAAAGGAGTCTGAGGACTGCATGAAGTTTCGAGTTCACAAGTTTCCCACCCGCAGCCTAAGACAATGTTCAGTTTTTATTACAAACTATCTTGCTGGTTCTTTCTCATCCCTTTCCCCAGCACCAGGAGGTGTTGGGGGCCACATGAAATGAGGCCAAGGGCCACATGTGTTTCTCAAGCCACAAATTGCCCAGTCCTTCATTTTTTATTGCTAACTATGCTGCTGATAATCTTTCTCCCACTCTCTCTCCTCCCCAGCACCAGATCCTGCAATATTTGAAAGACATGTTTGACCTAGACATTGTGAGATACTCCACAGTCCCGTTGCTAGCAGAAGATATCCTCCAACTCTCTCGGCGCCGCAGTGATATCCTGCTGGGTTACTTGGGGGTTGAGACCATCCCGGAGGTGAACGGGACACTGCCCAGTGACATTGAACCCTTTGAGGAATTCAACTGAAGCTCGTCCAGGCAACAAGCATCTTCTCTTCTAACATATTCTCCTGCCCCCACCATCCAGCTGTCCATCCCAACCAAGTGGCTTAATAATTGGCAGCAAAGACACTATTCCGTCCCAACAGTGAGTCAGGGTATTAGCCACTGCCCCAGATGTTCCTTGTTGGATCCAGAGGTTTGGCAAGGGACATTCAAGGGCACTCAGTGAACCTGTTTCTGGCTCATCTGTAGTTCCTGTTTCTTAAAAATCTTTTTCAGCTCTAGCATAAAATGTGAAACACATACCAGGGCCTGAGCCACCCCCCTCCAACCCCCCCCAAACCTGCAAGGTGTGTGTGGGGGGTGTAATGCACAAGAACACTTTTCCTTCCTTTTAAAATGTGTGAATGGATTCCTAATGAAATTGGGGAAGAGAAGATAATTGATTTGTTTTGCTGTGTCTATATGTTTGTAAAGGCTTCTGACTTTGTAAAAACCTTAACAGTTCTGGTATGAATTAGAAGGACAGCAGATTGCTGTCTCTCTGTGCTGTGCTGTCATTGCAGCTGCATTTCACTACATCATGGATTTTAAAATGCCATCATAGTATTTCCTGTGTGCCCCCTTCCACTTCCTCTATCTCTCTGAGTGGGCAGTATCCTTTTGTTTGTTTATTTTTTCACTGAGCACAATGACAGTGCTGTGGGGGGGAGTTATGTGTTGTAGCTGTGGGGAGCAAGTAGCTTTGGGCATTTTAAGCTGTGGGGAGGTGGTGTATCGATTTTGTTTGTTACCATGTTTGTTACCTGTGATCCTCAGATGAAGGGTGTTACAGAAATTGGATAAATAATAATAATACGGGAAGCTGTTTGGAGCAGTAAGTTGTATAAAAGAAGATTCAGTTCAGAGAGTTTGGGTGCCTGGCAGGGAGAGGCTGATGGCAAATACTTTAATCCATTCACACCACCACGTGTGGAAAGCACCACATTTGCACTGAGGGATTATCCTTTGACTAAGGTTATGGGACAGACTATATACAATGCATTGAAAAATCAGATTTGGGGCTTTTGGGGGAGAGATGGCTTCCCCCTAGTGAAGGTTGGCAGTATTCTTTATGGAAGAATTGGTGATCGAGGGTCAATTCATTCTGTTGTTTAAAACTGAGAATTTGTCTCTTCTTCTCCACCTCCTCCCTTGAGCACACAAGGAGCACTTTAATGTTAGGAGAAACCAAAGCTGTGTGTTACTTATGGACCCAGGGAACTATGGTTTGTTCTACCCAAAAAGTTGGTTTAAAGAATAGAAGTGTGCTCTGTTATCTTGGTTTGTTAAGTATTGTGCCGCATTCATACTGTACAATTAAAGTACTGTGATGCCACCCTTCAATTCTACAATCCTATTCTGTTTCCGACCCCTTACAATGCAGGAATATGCAGCTATCATGGTGCTTTAAATATGTGCTGTGAATGTAGCATGCAGATGCCTTCCAGCTGTTCCTGGACATGGTGTCCTTGTACATAATCTCTGGCCCCCGATCACGTTAGCTGTGCCTGATGGGAGTCCTGCCAAGTCGGAATTGCATCCTGTTGGCTAAACCCCTAATTTGAGAACTTAGAATACTAGAAGGTTTGCAGATGCCTGGAAGGAAATAATGGTGCTTGAATGCCTGAAAATGACGGCTAAGAGGATGAGGGATATTGTAAGAGCTGATTAAGATATTTCTCTTGTATATTTTCACAGTTTTGTCGTCTTGTGTAGCTAACCCATCATGCAGCCACATTCTCTAGCAGTGATGAAGAGACTGAGGCACCGTCCAGAAGTTGTGGGACTCTAATTCCTCTTAGCCAGCATGGCCACGGGTGATGGGAGTTGTAGTCCAGTATCAAGTGGAGGGGGGCCCAGGTTCCCACCAGCCCTGCAGTGTAGGAGTTTCTGTGTGGGAAACGGAAGTGGGAAATGGAAGGGGAAAACACTACAGAGCAAGTGTGGGGAACCTTTGGCACTGCATTGTGTTGCTAAACTTCAACTCCCACTATCCCTGGCTATTGACCGTACATGCTGATACTAATGGGAGTAGTAGTTCAGCAAATATCTGGGGGGGGGGCAAGGGTGCCTCACACTTGATATCAATGCTGGTGGCAAGTGCATGCAGGAGGATGTATTGCTAGTTGTCAAGGATCAAGGGCCCGATCCACTGGAGATGCAGTCATGCAACAAACATATACTTGTGCTCATATTCACAGATAGTGTCAATAACCAGCAGCACTGTTGGAGTGCTTTTCACTTAGGCCTCTTAAGATGCTAAAACATGTCCACACAAAAAAATGGGTTTTGGTTCTCAGTCCAATCCTAGGAGAAAATGAATGTGACTTGGCGTATTTTTCGCAGATTTCAGAGGTCTTTTTACAACCTGTTCCATTAGGTTAAAATGTGTGGGTTGTTTTTAAGGAAAGGAGATACACACAGAGTTTTTTCTATTTGCACGTTAGAATTACTTGTGTAGGTATTTGGTTTCTTTGCTAGAACTTGACTAGAGTTGCCAACTGACCAGAGAAGGAACCTTGCCAAGACTGTTCCTTCGCCTTTTTAACAGCCGCTTGTGCAGAAATCAGCAGGTACAAAGCTTACACATGATCATTTCCTTATGGCAGAACTCATGCATCATGGCAAACCGCAGTTTGCCATCATAAGCTGATTGAGCCTGCTTCACCCCTCCCCACTAACGGGCAGAGCAGACCAGTCATGACCAGCAGCTTAGTGTTATGATCAAACCATAGATTGTAGACAAGCTTTGTTATTGGCTACAGGCTGTGGTTTGTTTCGGAGTGAAACAAACCATGATCCCCACTTCAGATGTAACACTAAGTGAGTGATTGTGGTTGTTACTCTTAAGCATGAGAGTGGAGGGGCACAGCAGCCGCTATTAGTTCATGAATTGTTTGGTTAACCATTGTTTTATAGCGTATGGTATGTGTGTGAATACAAGCGGTGAGTCTCAGATCAAGAACGGTTTCCTTTATCTCTTTTTAAAGGACATTCCTGTTAAACCTGAAGCTAATGAATGTAACATTTGTGCCTAATCTGTTTCTTTTTAAAAAAATTCATTTTCCTTAATTGTAAAATATTTGTTGGGAGTTTGTTTTGTTTTGTTGTGCTGCATATCTCACGTCTTTTGCAATTTAATTTAAATCTCTTATTTTCGTATCCCATTAAGGTTTCGGCATTCAAAGTCAAATAAATCTTTCCTTCATTATCAAACTCTTCACTGAGTCTTCTTTTGCTCATACACAAGTAGAATCTGTTCTTCAGATCATGGGTTGCAGAGGTGGGCAGTCGCTTGCTAGACCTCTAAAATCTGCCCCACAACATCATTATTCCTGAGAGCCTTCCGTTTAGAAGATAAGGTGGCAGAGGGTTTTCTTTGCGTGTGTGCTTTAAACATCAAAAACTTTGCTGCTACTGCAGTGTTATTATTTTATCCCCAAACAGCCCAATGGGTGTGATTCTACTGCATCATTTGGGGGAGGTGGGTATGGGGGAGATGGCTTCCTTGTTGGCTAACCTGTTGCTGGAAATGCCTCCATGCTTTTTTTGTGGGGAGAGAAATGGACCCCACAAAAGGAAGACGCGGGAATATTCAGTACTAGACTAATTCACACCTGGGTGAATGTGATTTAAGTTATAATAATTGTGTAGGACATTCAAAGCACGTTGAACACACATGACTCCCCCCACACACCTAAAGAATTGTGGGAAGTCTAGTCTGTTAAGGGTGCTGAGAACTGTTAACTCTGTGAACATAGTGTCCAATTGCCCTAGAAATGTTGGGGCTGTCATGAAAACCCTTAAGCCTTCATGAGTTCTTACTTTGTCATGCAGAGTCCCAAATTCCTAATGCAGCCCCCTTTTTTCCAAGGGGCCAATGGGAAGCGGTGGCAGGTTGGGTTCCTGGGGCTCTTGCCCAGCTATGAAGAAGAGGGAGCAGGGCGGTGCAGACAACAGACAACAGCTGGATGGTGAGGCAGCCAATAGGAAGCACAGAGGCCCTACCAGCATAGGAGGTGGGAGGGAAGGTAACAAATCAAACACAGGGGCAGGAGGCTGCAGCATCCTTGGCCAAGCCAGAGTAGCAGGAAAAGGGCTTTCTTAGAAGCAAGATTTTTTAACTTCTATAGGGCTTACTCCCAGATAATGGCTGGAATCACATGATGCGAGGCGTGTATCCCAAGTTGATGATGATGTGATATGCAGTCCTATGACTACTCAGAAGTAAATTGCATTGTATTAAATGGTGCTTATCTACCCCACCCCCAAAGTTAATCTGGTTTGGGATTGCAGCCTTGACTAGGAGATAAGAATGGCTTTGCTGAATCAGCTGTCCCTAGAGAATTCTGCTTGCTGCTTGTTTACAGCAAAACAAGGACAACAAAACCAAGAGAGTTAAAAAAAATGAACAAACCAACCGAGATTCTTGTGGTTCCTAAGATGATCACACACTTGTTATTTCAGCCCAAGTTGTGCTGATCTAGAGTCTTACTTTACCATATACATGGTGTGAGTGAGAGTGTGTATACACATGCATGGCAATGGAAGGGGAGTTGTGTGCAGTGGGGTCAGAGGGAAGTGAAATTCCAGAAACGCAGATAGGAACCATTCAAATTAGAATGGTAGGCAGAATAAGCACAGGGACCCTCTAGAACAGCAGTAGGCTATGACATAAACCGTATTGGTAATGGTGAGTGAATTTACATCTGCAAACCATTCAGACCCAAATCACAGAATTGTAGAGTTGGAAGGGACCCCAAGAGTCATCTTGTCCAACCCCTTGCAATGTAGGAATCTCAACTAAAGCATTCATGGCCATCCAACCTCTGCTTAAAAATGGTACGCAAGTGGCTCGCTCTATGTGTATATAAGTGACCCAAAAGAACACCATGAAATACTTAGACTAGCCTTCCCTGTGCTTGGGTCTGTGATAGGAATTTTATGGTTTTAGATATATAGTAATGTTCATAACTGCACATACATAGATCAGTACAGGAAGGCAAACCTGGAACCATTTTGATTCCTAAACTGACCAAATCCCTTCTCTGCAAGGTTAAAAATGGAAAAGCCTCCCCATTGTCTCTTCCTTTAATCTGTGTTTGAATAAGGTGTGAGCCTGTGACCTGGCCCAGGAAATAAGTATTTTAGCATTACAAAAGAATGGCCAGGCTCCCCAGAAAATCCAATCAAGGAACCTGCCAGACAGGAGATAAACAAGGAGAAGAGAAAAACAACATTTAAATTTCTGTGATGTAGGTGGGATGTATCTGAGGGGTGGTCTTAGGTCACACCCCTTCTGTGATGTATGCATAATGTTTCTGGGGGTGGTCCTGATCTAGAGAAGGGGAATTTCAAAAGTCTTTATAAGGCCTGGCAGGCCATTGTTCTGGGTCCTCTTCCTCTCCTGCGTGTGAGGGGGGTACCCTGTTGCAACAGATCAATAAAGATCAAGCTTACTAGCTGCTTTGCTTCTCAATATTCTCTGGTTGGCCTCTGTTATTTTCTCCTACCAATAGGGAACCTATGTAAGGACTCTATATGGGCTCTTGGATACCCCATAAGGGAAAAGGGCATCTTTTTATTTACAACAGATGGCGACCACGCACGAAGGGACTTTTGGTTACCCGGATTCTGGAGGCGAGGAAGGACTGGTTATCCAGCGCGCACCAGGCAGTTTGCCAGGAGGAAAAACCAGTCTTCCATCGGTCCCAGGGTCTGGCAATAACTTGGAGTTCAGCGAGGCTAACCAGGGGAAGCAAAGCTTGATCAGGCCGGCCTTAAACAACCAGTCAAGACATCGTGGGATCACCAGGAACAGCGCATGCGGAAGTGAGTATTAAGTAGGAAACACGGGTAGTGGGTTGGGGTCTCTAAACCACAGCAACCAAAATTCTTTAATTCTTCCTTTCCCCTTCAAAAAAAAAAAAAAAAAAAAATTTCTACTTTCTCTCCTCCTTTCTGTCCCCTCGATCTCAACACCAGCCCTAGCCCTTCGGAGTATGCCCAGGCAAAGGTTGTGTGTGATTTCTTCCACTTAATTCTGTATGCCAACCTATTCCTTCGGAGTTTTGCCCAGAAAGGTTGTGCAATTTCTTCTGCACTGAAAACTATAATTCCCAAAACTATAACTCCCAGGTGCAGCCGCACCTCTGCCATGGCGATCTTTGTTAGAGATGACCTGTGAGCAGAGAAAGCAAGGGCACCTGATTCCTTTCCTTCTTTGTCATTTCTGAGTCCCAATCTGGCACTGCGCCATGCAAGCGTCCAGTAGGGAACTCTCAGGTTAGATTGTAAGAGGCAGGAGGTTGCTGTGGGCTCCCTGGCTGAGTAATGACCAAAGGGGGGGGGGTTGAGATCGCTGACCGCACTGTTAGCTTAGTAGCCAGGAAAGGCCAACAGCTGTACCAGCCTAGTAAGTCAGGCCAGACGAACGGCGGTGTGTCACAGTACAAATTCTCGGAGTTGTCCAAATTGAGTGTACTGTGGGTTATTAATTGTGTTTCCTGAAAAGTGGGGATAAAACCCCGACTGCAGTATAAAAGTAAAAGCTAGCGCTATTAAAATTCTTAAAATGGGTGCACCTCAATCAAAAGAAATGAACCCACAGACTCCTGATGGGAAAGAAGCCCAGTTGGTGCTTACTTCCCGCCTGGACTCTGACAGTCCCCTTCAATTTGTGTTTAAGAACGTTTTTCCTGTGTTTAAATTGTACTTAGGTAACATCCAGCAGCTGCTTATCTTAAATGTGCCATCTAAAATAAAAATGCAAGCTTGCTTCAAAATTTTAAATCTAAGAAAGCCATGTTGGGCCTTATCAATCTTAAAAAAGACAAAAAATGAGAATGAAGTGTGCAGATGTTTGTTATTTGAGAGAGGCTCAAAAGAGTCTTCCTCAGTGTATGTATTTCATTAAGCATATGCCTATGAAAGTATGGTGTTCCTTCTAAGAAAAATATGTGAGTCCAGTTTTAACTTTGATTTGGTTGGACAGAAGAGTTATTGTAAGGCTCCTGGTATCAGTCTCTATAAGACGTCCTGGCCTCTTTTCTTAGAAAATGCCCCCCCTTGTTTCATTCTGTCTCTTTCAGGGTTTTTTCCCCTTCTCCTTCTTATTCTGTGCCAGGTAAATTTACTCCCGAGTAAGCTTCCTTTAAAGGAAACTGCAAAGGGGGGGGGGGCATAAATTAGGCTTACTATTCCTCTGCAAGTTCAGGAAAAATTGTTCACTCTTGTATTCCTTTTAAATCAAATCTATGGCTGTTTAAACTTTGCTTTATAAAAGATCCTCTCCCTATCTTAGGAAAAATGTTAACTTCAATCTTCTTTTAAAGATAATTTCTATAGGAATTTGCACTCTTTAGTCTAAGGAAGTAAACTCTCACTCAAACTAGCTTCAAGATCTGCTAAAAGGGTTGGGTACTTTTATTTTCTTTTTCCTTAGTACATGATAGGCGCATGGTTTGTGATAGGCGCATGGCTTGTGATCTCTTCCCCAGTTGTGTCTGTGTACATAAGTATGTGTGTGTCTCTCTGGTAGTACAAATCTTGCTATGAACCCTGTATTTTAGGGTTGGACTAGATGACCCCAGGTCCCTTTCAACTTTCCCAATTTGTGGCTGATGAGTTGAAATCCAGCCCAGATTGCTCTTTGTTTTTAAAGGTGAGAGGTGAATGTGTGTGTTTCTGGTAGCACAAATCTTGCTATGAACCCTGTATTTTAGGGTTGGACTAGATGACCCCAGGGTCCCTTTCAACTCTCCCAATTTGTGGCTGTGTGGAAGACCATGTGTCTGCAAGCATTGGAGGGTAATTCTTAAATTCTGGTGTGGTAATGGAGTTGAAATTCAGCCTAGCTTTGCTTTTTAGTTTTAAAAGGTGAGAGGTAAAAGCCATGATGTTTTGAAGCACAACTGGTAATATCAAGCATTTGAGTGATTACAGTATTTATCATTTTGTCTACTATTTTTTTTAATCAAACTTAAAAGTCAATTCAAAGTTTAAGCACATACAAATGAATAATCAAGTACAATTAGCCTTGGCCATTCCTGTAAATTAAGGCGCAGAAAATAATAATATTAATAATAATAATAATAATTTTTTGTCTGCAAATGGTAAGGCTGAAATGACTGAGAATGTTAAAAAATCCTATGAATTCTAACGCTCTGGCCATTTTTACTCATAAATAAGAGAGCGGTTGATTGTTCCGCGAATGGCCAGAGGGATATTAGCCCTTTCCTGTACATAAAGGAAGCTTGGGCTGAATGGTGAATACTTGAATTGCTGAGTTTCTCTTTTTTGTTTTAAAATCTAACCCTATTTTAAAAAACCACTCCTTACCTGGCCATTTTTACTCATAAATAAGAGAGCGGTTGATTGTTCCGCGAATGACCAGATAAAATGACCAATAATGATAGCCCTTTCCTGTACATAAAGGAAGCAGTCTCAGTTTGCTTGGGCTGAATTGTGAATACTTGAATTGCTGAGTTTCTCTTTTTTGTTTTAAAATCTAACCCTATTTTTAAAATCTACTCCTTACCTTTCCCTTCCTTATTCTAATTGAGCCAAAAGATGCAACATTTTCAATGGTATAAAAGGTTTGCTGAGACATGAACTCTGCACATGCACAGAGGCTAGATCAGCTGACAAAAGAGAGAGAGAGAGAGGAAGGTGGGCACTGTAAGGGGGGAGAGGAGGTTTCTTCCAAATGTAAAAGAAAACTTGGAACCACCCTTAAGGGAAATCACCCTTAAGTACTGGACATGCCAAATTCTTTTCACAGGTAAATATCAAAGCACTCCCACTGTGAGTTCCTCTCTTGAGTAGTTTCTCCCCCCCCCCCATGGGATTTAAATTTTATAACAGTTTTTTTTTGTTGTTTTTGTGTGTGTGTGTGTGTGTGTGTGTGTGTGTGTATGCCTATGCATTTTAGGAACAGCATTTCCTGACAGACCTCTCACATAAAATAATTTTCCCTTTCAACAGGTGTGTATATGCCTATGCATTTTAGGAACAGCATTTCCTGACAGACCGCTCACATGAAATAATTTTCCCTTTTAACAGAGTGTCCTTTCTTTTCTCCCACAGCACAAATGATAATGAGGGGATGCAAACAGTGATTTAAATACTCTATAAAAAGTAATTGCATTTGTTTTTCTTTTTGTTTTTCTTCCCTTAAAGGCAAACAGTCACTTTCTTTCTGTTCAGCAAAACAAGTCTGAATCCCTGCTATATTAGTTGATTTCCATCTATCTCTTTGTGGCTTTGACATTTTTTTTAGGTTATCAGTTCTTCCATTATATATATGAAATTAATCAAAGCACAATCAAACATTGTTTGTGGAATGGTATTTGTTTACCTTTTTGCCTGAGCATTTCTTATTAATTCTGTCATTTTGGCTAGTGCAAGGTACTTGCACAACTTTAAATTGCCATTCATTTTTTTCTTGGAATTACAGCTGATGTTGTCACATCAAGAAACACTTTTATTTTCATTTGGGATGTTAGAATGCCAAAACAGATTACTTCAGGTTACTTATTAATTGTGTGTCTTAGCATTTATTTATTTTTGGTTCCTCATAGCTCATTTTGTGTGTTTGTGTTTTACTTTGGGGACATGTTCATCACATGTTGAAAGTCAGTCTCATGAAGTTCTTTTATTGGATAGCACATGGTGAATTTTAAGTTTTCCCCATTGTTTTCCCATTTTTTTTTCAGTCTAGTATTAATCTGCGTGGTTTTGATAATATATTTAATAATAGGTCTTTTCTGAATCTGATGTTTTTGTGTCAAGTTTGTTTTCATCTAACTGGTAATCTAATTTTTTGCTTTCCTTTTATTTTTTAACCTTTCTTGTATTTTTACAGTTCTCTTTCTCTACATGTGGAGTAATTTCTTATTTGATAATATGAAAAGAACAACAACAACAAAAATTAAGTGAAGGAAAGCAAACAAACTTAGCAGATAATAACAGTAATTATATGGAAATGTGATAATGAATAAAATGTTTCATCCACTAAGATTGTTATTATTTGCAGCTTCCCATGGAAACTGGAGGACATCCTTTTTGCCTTTTGCCCCTTTCTTGTCTAACTGTGTTTAAGTCTCCCCAAAACCCTGCCCCCTTACAGGATATCACTTCTACAGATGTGCAATGATGAAAAGCAGCAACAACCCCTCAACTCAGTTCTTCACTATCACAAGACCAGAGTTTTCAAAGTGCCCACAGCTATCTCTTTCAAAGGCTATAGACTGACGGGGGGGGGGGGCTGACAAAGGGGGGAGGAGTTGAATTGCAAGGACATTTTCCCACTTTTGAACCTCAAGCCTCTGCTCCAGGATTCAAAAGATACATGCGTAAAAGATCACAATTGTGTCAAGATATGCAACAGATATTTAATTATTTTGTTTTGTATTATGTGTTATTATGTAAGAACGTTGAAATGTGTCTGACAGTGTGATTTCCACAAAGGGGGGCAATTTATTGTGTGTAACTGTTTTTTTATGTTTAATGGCTTATTGCTTACACACCAATGGAGAATTCTCATGCATTTTATACTTTCTAATAGCTCACACTATTGTGTAGTCCAATGTTTAGATCAATTTATAAACACATTGTTCCACCTGGCACTCTGCCAACTTTCCCTATCCATTTTAATATGTGTTAAACCTCGTTTTGCCAAGGACAAACTTCTGGATCCATAAAACACCAGGTACATGAAGGTGGATATGCTTTGGTTTAGCAGGAATGATTCCTTATAGACTTAAATTGACTTATTTGGACAACTGCCCTTGTTAAGAATGGTTTTCTTTTAACAGATTGGTTTGAAGACTTGAGAACCATGGGGCAAGATAAATTCAAATTGGACTCAGTTTGAATTGGGCAAGTGTATCCAGGCTGCAATTAGCTTTTTGGTCCTTTAAGTGCAAGTGAGCAACTTCTCATGAGCCCAAGACCACAGCCTATAATAAAATCCCATAGCTAAAAGGCCAAGGCGAAGACCTCTCCCTCACGAGATGCCCAAAACCTGTGCCAGCTATGGTGAATGCCAGGCGACATGGTTAAATGAAAGCCCTGAGGGGATTCAACAGACAGGATGTGTTGCTGTAGCACTATGTCAGTGTGAGACCACAGAAGAGCTACCTTGACACCTGAGAACACAAAAATGGCGGGGGGGAAGCAAACTCCATTTTTCAGTCATTAGTGGACCTTACCTTCCTGCTAGGTGTAAAGCATAGAACACTATTGAGTAAATGGTCTCTCCCAAAGTGTTAGAATGCCACAAGTAATTTAGTAGCAAAACGCAACATGTGTTATATATTCATACAAAGACATCCATTTACAACATACGATGTTATTATTTGTGGGGCAAAAATTTTTAAGAAAAATTCTAGCCCCAGAGGGGGGAAATTGTGATAGGAATTTTATGGTTTTAGATATATAGTAATGTTCATAACTGCACATACATAGATCAGTACAGGAAGGCAAACCTGGAACCATTTTGATTCCTAAACTGACCAAATCCCTTCTCTGCAAGGTTAAAAATGGAAAAGCCTCCCCATTGTCTCTTCCTTTAATCTGTGTTTGAATAAGGTGTGAGCCTGTGACCTGGCCCAGGAAATAAGTATTTTAGCATTACAAAAGAATGGCCAGGCTCCCCAGAAAATCCAATCAAGGAACCTGCCAGACAGGAGATAAACAAGGAGAAGAGAAAAACAACATTTAAATTTCTGTGATGTAGGTGGGATGTATCTGAGGGGTGGTCTTAGGTCACACCCCTTCTGTGATGTATGCATAATGTTTCTGGGGGTGGTCCTGATCTAGAGAAGGGGAATTTCAAAAGTCTTTATAAGGCCTGGCAGGCCATTGTTCTGGGTCCTCTTCCTCTCCTGCGTGTGAGGGGGGTACCCTGTTGCAACAGATCAATAAAGATCAAGCTTACTAGCTGCTTTGCTTCTCAATATTCTCTGGTTGGCCTCTGTTGTTTTCTCCTACCAATAGGGAACCTATGTAAGGACTCTATATGGGCTCTTGGATACCCCATAAGGGAAAAGGGCATATTTTTATTTACAACAGGTCCCCAGGTACTGCTGGACTACTTTCCCCATCACCCCTGGGGATTGGAGATTAATATATTATTAATAACAATGATAATGTCACCCCCGGGGATTGGATAGTAGTGCAATATTGATGATGAAAATGATAATAATAACTGCAGTCCAACAGCATGTCTGTCATGTTTGTTTTTTTAATATTGTGCTTCTCCCAAGTAGTTCAGGACAGTGTACATGCTTTCTTCCTCACTCCTTTTCTCCTGACAACCTCCCTGTGAAGGCAGAGACAGATCCAAGGTCAACTGGTGAGCTTCATGGCAGGGGATCTGGACCTCTTGCCACCCCAGTATGACACTCTAGCCCTGGGGTTGGGAAACTTCCTTTCCTTTTTGTAGCCCTGAGGCAACATGCCCTGGTGAGGAACCTTCCAGAAGCCATGTGCCAGTGACGGGCAGGGCCAGAGGCAGAAGCAAGAATAGCAATGGGGGTTATGTTCCACCCATACAAAACCAAGAGGATTCTACACACACACACACACACACACACACAGAGAGAGAGAGAGAGAGAGAGAGAGAGAGAGAGAGAGAGCGCGCTCAACAGCTCAGGCCGTAGTGGCCCCAGGGGCTTCAGCAACCCCCCTCAAGGCCGGCGAGCCAAGACTCACTACACATGAATTACACTGAATGTCTTCAATACATGTAATGTGCTGGGGTGAAGCCCTGGAGACAACAGCACTGAGCTGTATGGACCAGTGGTCTGACATGGTGTAAATCAGACTATGTGTCTAACTGTATAACATAATTATGAACAAGGAAGAACTGGAGCAGAATGGTACAGCATTTGCCTTGCATTCATTCAAGCTCCACAGAGAGCTGGGAACAAACGTGAGTGAGCTCTATGCACTTGGTCTGATTTAGTGTAAGGCAGCTTCCTATGTACATGAGGACATAAGAACATTACTAAATATGGCCAATGGCCCATCTAGTCCAGCCTCCTGTTTTCACAGTGGCTGACCAGATGCTCCAATGGGAAACCCGCAAGCAAGATGCAAGCACAAGAGCAGCTCTCCTCTCCTGCGGCTTCCAGCAACAGGTAATTCAGAAGCATTTCTCCCTCTGAGTGTGGAAGAAGAGCAGAGCCATTGTGGCTGGTAGTTGCTTATCTCATATCTTACAGATTACCGTAAATGCCCTCCAGTGCATCCAAATAAAATAAATAAGGCACCAGACACTTTGGGCAATTCCACTTTTCTGTCTTCTGCTTCCGAGGTTGTGAAACTAGATCTAACCACTACAACTCTTCTTTTGGATTCCTCCTCATCATCTTGTTATTGACTTTTTCTCTCCTCCTACCTGGTATCTGTTGCCTTGCCTGTAATTATAGTATGAGAGCATCCTGGGGGAATGGATCTGGTGCCTGAGGCTTTGCTGCCAGAGACCCTTGCGAGAGTCAGTCTAGAGGATAGGGGAGAGAAGGAAAATGAACTAATTCCCTCTCACTATCATACAGTATATATTAAGGCTTAAGCCCATAACAAAATCTTTGGTGGAAGATTCAGAACACATAAAGTACTTAACATAGCACATAGTTAAACTATGGAACTCATTTCCACAGGAGGTAGTGATGGCTTTAAAAGAAGATTGTGGAGGCAGTGCATAGCCATTATGGCTAGTAGCCTTCAATAGCCCTTTCTTCCATGGATTTGTCCAATCCACTTTTAAAGCCACCTTGGCTGGTGGCCACTATTGCCTCCAGTGGGAGTTCCAGGCCCATGTGTGAAAGTGTGGAATTATGCACCATGGCAATCCTGTAAATAAAACCCAGATATCTGCATCAAATTGTTACCTGTTTACTAGAAGTATGTAGGGTCTTCGTGGGATGAACAAAGCCTGCAGGGTTATTTACCCTCCGGCTGCCGAATCCTTCCCAGTTCATTTGCGTTCTGACACAGAGCCGCCCAAATTGATACAAGCCATCTTGCTAGCTGCCACTACTTCTGTATTTATAAATAGGCAGCTGGAAAGCACTCTTGTAAAAAGAGCTTTTTTAAAAAAAATACTCTGGTAGCATCAGCCAATGTTGTAGTATGAGTGGGTGAAGAGTGAATCACCTACAAGGCACAAGGTTGTAATTACAAGGTAAAGCTGAATGGAAATCAGTGTTTGCATAGCATTATAAGGGAATAAAAAGGAGGAAAACTACAAAACATTAAACCCATATATGTATGTGTATAAATAGCATGCATATACCAGGGTCTGCCATCCCTGCCTCCAACACACATCAACCTTCATTCCTCCATACCTAGGCAAGCCCTCCTCCTTGCATAACCCCTCACTCACTGATCCTTTTGCTGCTCATCCCACCCTTCCCTTCAGAGAGGGCTTTTCTGCAGCAAAGTTTAACATCACAGAGCAGTTTGACATACCGCTCTGTGAAGCACCCTCACATTAAACAGCTTGCCTGGGTCGCCCCCTGCCCCACGCTGCTTGTTTACCTCTGCCATCAAGCTGCAGTGGCCAGCTTCACGTTTGCAATAAGTCAGAAGGTTTGTGCCCCTCAGCAGCAGCAATGTATTGCATCCATGTTTTAATCAACTGCTACTAAAAGTTTATGTACATTTAAAAAACAAGAAGGGGGTTCCCAATACAAGTAACAAAATAAAGCCACAGGAATGAAATTAGTAAATATGTCTTTAAGTATAAACAGGGACACGGGTGGCACTGTGGGTTAAACCACAGAGCCCAGGGCTTGCCGATCAGGTCAGTGGTTAGAATCCCCGCGATGGGGTGAGCTCCTGTTGCTCAGCCCCTGCTCCTGCCCACCTAGCAGTTCAAAAGCACGTCAAAGTGCAAGTAGATACCATATTTTTCGCTCTATAGGACACACTTTTCCCCCTCCAAAAATGAAGGGGAAATGTGTGTACGTCCTATGGAGCGAATGCAGACTCCTTGGCTTCAGCGATAGCAACACGAAGCCTCCAAAGTGCAGAGGGAGAGCACCCCCCACGCTCCAGAGGCTTCGTGTTGCTTTCACTGAAGCCCCCGGAGCGCAGTGCGAACTCCCGCTGCGCTCTGGGGGCTTCAGGCAGCTATCCACAAGCCTTCGGAGTGCAGCAGGAGTTCCCACTGTGCTCCAAAGGCTTGAGGATAGCCGCCTGAAGCCCCCAGAGCGAGAGGGGTCGGTGCACACCGATCCCTCTTGCTCTCCAGGCTTCGCTTCGCTGGAGAGGCGCTGCACAGTTTTCCCTCTCTGCGCAGCGCACCTTCAGCGAAGCGGGAGGAGAAATGGAAGGGGCTCCGTTTCTCCTGCGGCTTCGCTGAAGGGGTGCTGAGCAGAGAGGGGGAGAATCCCCCCCCCCCGTTCTCCCGCTCCTATGGTCTGGTGCATCCTATAGAGCGAAAAATACAGTAAATAGGTACTGCTCCAGCAGGAAGGTAAACAGCGTTTCCGTGCGCTGCTCTGGTTCGCCAGAAGCGGCTTAGTCATGCTGGCCACATGACCCGGAAGCTGTACGCCGGCTCCCTCAGCCAGTAAAGCGAGATGAGCGCCGCAACCCCAGAGTCGGTCACGACTGGACCTAATGGTCAGGGGTCCCTTTACCTTTATAAGCAAACAACAAAGTCACTATTAAGTAGTGGGTTGACAAAGCAGATGACACAGAGATTTCTCCAATTGGTTCTTTATAGTAAGCTGGAATGGAACTGAACTGAACAGCTCAGCTGGCCTGCTTTTATAGGCAGCTGGCTGTCAACATTGTAACAACAACACCCCAGAGTTTCCCACCTAAATTAACTGACGTGGACCTGAGTGAAAACTATATGCACAATACCCCTGGTGGTCATGGTGAGAACTTCAATACATAACAGTCATAGTATGTAATTATATACCTGGGCGGTCCAACTTTTCACGCCAAGTGAACCGCAAAAGTACTTTGACATGGAACCTGTGGTCTGCACACTGCCTTGTTGCATGTGGGGGTGGGGAGAGGCCAAAGTTTGACAATCCCCATAGCCCTTGTGCTGCCTTCCCAAAGCTGACTAAGTGAGGCACTGGGCTTTCGGAAGGAGGTGTGAAGCTTTGACAGGATCCAAGTCCTTCCTCCTCCTTCCCAAAGCTGGGAAAGCGCTAACTAGGTTTTAGGAAGGAGACAGGAGAATTCCAGGAGCCAGTCAGAGCCCTCATGCTGTAATCACAAAGCAGTGGGAGGGCTGAGGGTGTGGTTAGTTGTCAAGGGCCACCGAAAAAGGCTTTGAGAGCTGTTGAAACACCCTGTTATATACAAATATGTAATTTACTACTGGGTGAGTGTATAAAAGAGTGCTTGCTGGTGAAAATTGACTATTATTGGACCACAGTAATTGGAAATCACAATATTGATAGCACTTTCATTATACAGCTGTCAGTAAATGCTGAATACCCACCTGTCTTTTGACACTTGAGAGGTATATTTTTTCGACACACCAGATTTTTGTAATTTTAAGTTGCTTTAAACAGTTTTTAATATTGTGTGATATCGTATTTTAATATTTATGTTGTTTTATTTGCTATAACCTGCCCTGGGACCTTAGGGTGAAGGGAAGATAATACATTGTAACAACAACAACAGGCATCAGAGCATCCAATAGAACTCAGCAGGGTTTGACATTCACATGAAAGATGGGGAAACTTCTAGAAAACTGAGGGAAAAAGGAGTCTTTAGCTGTCATTCACACACATTTTCCATTGGTTGAAAAAATATGAAGAGTTTTAATGATGGATAATTTGTCTTATCATCTGGAGAATAGTTCTGTTTACTTGCCTTGCGCTGTTTGAATCATTTCAGTTTATTGTATACAATAAACTTTTTTTATCACATGGTGACCATTTCTTTCATTCTCTCTCTCTTGCTACATTCACTGCATTATGTTTATGTATGATGTATAATGTACAGTACCCTTGGGCTTTTTCTAAGGTGGTTATATAAACACCTGGGTTGTTTGTTTGTTTGTTTGTTTGTTTGTTTATTGATTGATTGGATATCCATCATTACAGGGGAACAGTCAATTCAGGACCATCTTGAAGCTGGTGCAATGCATCTTTTGACAAGGCTTCTGACACCAATAGAACTTGCAAATCCTGGTTTATTTCTGGACAGAACTATCAGTTTTCCCACAATAAACTGACCCTATGGGGAAATCCAACTTTAAAAACTGGGGGAAATTGTATTATGGAAAAAAATATTATCCTTAGATCAATTAGTAGATGAGAATAATTTTTATTTTTACACGTTGTTGTTGTTTAGTCGTGTCCGACTCTTCGTGACCCCATGGACCAGAGCACGCCAGGCACTTCTGTCCTCCTCTGCCTCCCGCAGTTTGATCAAACTCATGCTGGTAGCTTCAAAAACACCATCCAACCATCTCATCCTCTGTCGTCCCCTTCTCCTTGTGCCCTCCATCTTTCCCAACATCAGGGTCTTTTCCAGGGAGTCTTCTCTTCTCATGAGGTAGCCAAAGTACTGGAGCCTCAGCTTCAGGATCTGTCCTTCCAGTGAGCACTCAGGGCTGATTTCCTTCAGAATGGATAGGTTTGATCTTCTTGCAGTCCATGGGACTCTCAAGAGTCTCCTCCAGCACCATAATTCAAAAGCATTAATTCTTCGGCGATCAGCCTTCTTTATGGTCCAGCTCTCACTTCCATACATCACTACTGGGAAAACCATAGCTTTTACTATACGGACCTTTGTTGGCAAGGTGATGTCTCTACTTTTTAAGATGCTGTCTAGATTTGTCATTGCTTTTCCCCCAAGAAGCAGGCGTCTTTTAATTTCGTGACTGCTATCACCATCAGCAGTGATCATGGAGCCCAAGAAAGTAAAATCTCTCACTGCCTCCATTTCTTCCCCTTCTATTTGCCAGGAGGTGATGGGACCAGTGGCCATGATCTTCGTTTTTTTGAGTCGAACTTCAGACCATATTTTGCGCTCTCCTCTTTCACCCTCAATAAAAGGTTCTTTAATTCCTCCTCACTTTCTGCCATCAAGGTTGTGTCATCTGCATATCTGAGGTTGTTGATATTTCTTCTGGCAATCTTAATTCCGGTTTGGGATTCATCCAGCCCAGCCTTTCGCATGATGAATTCTGCATATAAGTTAAATAAGCAGGGAGACAATATACAGCCTTGTCGTACTCCTTTCCCAATTTTGAACCAATCAGTTGTTCCATATCCAGTTCTGACTGTAGCTTCTTGTCCCACATAGAGATTTCTCAGGAGACAGATGAGGTGATCAGGCACTCCCATTTCTTTAAGAACTTGCCATAGTTTGCTGTGGTCGACACAGTCAAAGGCTTTTGCATAGTCAATGAAGCAGAAGTAGATGTCTTTCTGGAACTCTCTAGCTTTCTCCATAATCCAGCGCATGTTTGCAATTTGGTCTCTGGTTCCTCTGCCTCTTCTAAATCCAGCTTGCACTTCTGGGAGTTCTCGGTCCACATACTGCTTGAGCCTTCCTTGTAGAATTTTAAGCATAACCTTGCTAGCGTGTGAAATGAGGGCAGTTGTGCGGTAGTTGGAGCATTCTTTGGCACTGCCTTTCTTTGGGATTGGGATGTAGACTGATCTTCTCCAATCCTCTGGCCACTGCTGAGTTTTCCAAACTTGCTGGCATATTGAGTGTAGCACCTTAACAGCATCATCTTTTACAATTTTAAATAGTTCAGCTGGAATACCATCACTTCCACTGGCCTTGTTATTAGCAGTGCTTTCTAAGGCCCATTTGACTTCACTCTCCAGGATGTCTGGCTCAAGGTCAGCAATCACACTACCCGGGGTGTACGAGACATCCATATCTTTCTGGTATAATTCCTCTGTGTATTCTTGCCACCTCTTCTTGATGTCTTCTGCTTCTGTTAGGTCCTTACCACTTTTGTCCTTTATTATGGTAATCTTTGTATGAAATGTTACTTTCATATTTCCAATTTTCTTGAACAGATCTCTGGTTCTTCCCATTCTGTTGTTTTCCTCTATTTCTTTGCATTGCTCGTTTAAGAAGGCCTTCTTGTCTCTCCTTGCTATTCTTTGGAAATCTGCATTCAATTTCCTGTATCTTTCACTATCTCCCTTGCATTTTGCTTGCCTTCTCTCCCCTGCTATTTGTAAGGCCTCGTTGGACAGCTACTTTGCTTTCTTGCATTTCTTTTTCATTGGGATGGTTTTAGTTGCTGCCTCCTGTATAATGTTGCGAGCCTCCACTCATAGTTCTTCAGTCACTCTGTCCAGCAAATCTAAATCCTTAAACCTGTTCCTCACTTCCACTGTGTATTCATAAGGGATTTGGTTTAGATTGTATCTTACCGGCCCAGTGGTTTTTCCTACTTTCTTCAGTTTAAGCTTGAATTTTGCTATAAGAAGCTGATGATCTGAGTTACCTTAATATAAAAGTATTGCTTAACGGGAATGGCACAGTAGCAATGTTTACAATTGCAAGACATGCTAACATTTTTATTGGGACTGGCAGCTTTTATAGCATCCAAGAAGCTGGACATACTCAAACACTTGAACCTTAGAGGCTAAAAAACCAGCTATTACTTTTTATAATAATATTATAATATTAAAAATAATAATATTTTTTATTTATACCCCGCCCTCCCCAGCCAAGGCCGGGCTCAGAGCGTCTTACAAGCAATAATAAAAAGAAGTTGAATGATTACAACTTAAAAACAAAATTAAAATACATTAAAATATTGAAACATTAAAATATTAAAATGTAGCCTCATCGCAGGAGAAGGAAAGGAAAAAAGAGAGGAAGGGAATCGAATTGGCTCCAAGCCAAAGGCCAGGTGGAACAATTCTGTCTTACAGGCCCTGCGGAAAGAAATCAGATCCTGCAGGGCCCTGGTCTCATGAGAAAGAGCGTTCCACCAGGCCGGAGCCAGAGTTGAAAAGACCCTGGCTCTGGTTGAAGCCAATCATGTATTCAAGCTGTGGATAACCAAGCACCAATTTACATATTTATGTGTCTGTGTCAGTGTTCAAAACTCTAACTGTTTTAGGCACATTTTGCGAGAGGTAATTTCATTAGTGTGAGCAGTTTCTGAGCTGTGGGCGCAGTACCCAAGATTTCAGATTAAAACTGCAGTGGAAGGAAGGAGGACCTTGTTCTGCCTCCACTTCCATCTACTCTCTGAAGACTGGAGAAGAGACCCTCTTAAAAATATTAGGAGGGTGGGCAGGGGAAGGACTAGAGTAGACCATGTGAAAAATGAACATAATATTTTAGCTGTGGTTCATTCATTTTCAGCTTTGTATTCTTGCTATTATAAAGCACGCCTAGACATTCCGTTGTTGCGTCCACAACCTAGATTTAAGTGCCATTTAGCTCCTAGCTTTCATATCTCGGTTTCTATTCTAACACTGGTCTGTGTTGTGCGCGACAAATTCCAGAGAGGCCATCCTGTTAGGCTGCATTAAACTGTAATGGGTTGCTTTGAAGCCACTTCAGTGCCAGATGGAAAAAAATCGCCCCCCAACAGCCCCACCCTGTATTTTGCGAGAACAAAGGTGGCAACCCAGTTGCAGAAGACCGCTCCCCCCTTCAAACCCTGTTAGGGTGGAGAACTCTGCCTCAGCTCCATTCCTTTAGCGCCCCTTAGTTGTACAGTGGAGAAGCCCCCCCCCCTTTGAGCAACGATAATACCCACAATACACCTCACTCACTCAAGTAGCTCTCTAGCCCGCCATCCACCCTCTAAGACCTGATTGGCTCAGACGGGGGAGGAGTCGGAGAGAGGATTGGCGAGAATGACCAGCCAATCCCCGGGCGCCGCCACGCCCCCGCTTCCTCTGCCATTGGCCATCTCTTCTACCTGGGCCCCGCCGAGGATTGGACTTGTGGAAGTTCCCGCTCCCCAACTCGTTCTCGCGCTTTAGAGCGGGGTGGGCGGGGCGGCTGTACGTTGCAGTGCCCGCGGATTGGCCAGTGCCTCACCTGCGGGGCACGGCTATTGGCCGTGCGCGTCTCCCCCTCCGCCCACTCCCATTTGCCGCCCCGCCCCGTGTGTGCCGCCCGATTGGCTGTGGCGGCCCGGCCCGGTATCCGGGTAAGATGGCCGCGGTAGGAGAGTGCTCGGTCTCTGTTCCGTGGAAGTCGGTTTCCCTCACTCACGTCGAGTACCCAGAAGGTAAAGCCTCCAGCCTCCGGCGCTTCGCGGAGCCTGTTTTCTTCTCTCCGCTGTGGGTGGGCCTTTCGCCCTACGCCCAATTCATATCCGTGAAAAAAGGCGAGGTTTGGGCTTCGGGGAGTTCCTGAGGGGATCGGGTGGGAGCTGCCAAATAGTGAGCCATTGACTAGCAGCGCTGTGAAGCCGGGCGGCGGCGCATGCGCGCTTCGGCTGCCGCTCTTTGCGAGATAGTGTACTTCGGAGGCTGCAGTGCGCATGCGCGGCACCCTTTCTGCTTTGGATTTCTCGTCCCAAGTGTGCAGAGTTTTTTTGGGGGGGGGGATCACCTTTACATTTATTGTATTTATTATGGTCCCGCTTCCGATCACCTATTGGCACCTCCCTCTTCCTGGCCGCTTCCATCTAGATCTAGATCTATTCTGTTTTATTAGAGTTAAGTTTTCTTTTGACATGCCTCTTTGTCACACCAGTTACTAGATGCTACTTTTGCAGGATCACAGACCCATTCCTGGAGAGATCCTTTTCCTAACACACTTGGAACACAGAACGCTGCCTTATATTGGGCCAGACCTTTGTTCTTTCTAGGGCAGTGCTGTCCACACTGATGGGCAGCAGCTCTACAGGGTTTCAGGTGGGGAGGGGGGCAGAAATGTATTTTCCCGAACGCTACTTTGAGATGCTGTTAGGGATTGAAGCCAAGACCTTACACATGCAAAGCAGGTGCTCCTACCACTGAGCCAAATGCCCTTCCTCTGAAATAAAATAAGATTCTAGTCTTTGTGCTTTTAAATAAAGGGTGGGATTCAACACAGTGCTAAGGTGATTGTTTTCACAATGCAGGGGGAGGTGCAGAGGAGGGGGAACCTAGCTAGCAAGAGTCCTTGCACTGATTTCCACTAGTGCAGTAGTTCTTAAAGGGTGTGGTGTACCATACTGGTGTGACAGGAGAGGGTGGCAAGTGTGGCAGGAAGATTCAATGACAATCAAATAAACATTTAAACATTTCAGTGTAAAATATTTAAGTATAGTATCGTATAATATAGCATCAAAATGTTTTTTTTTTAGATATACAACCAGAGACAGTATCCATGCCTCTTTTCAAGAGCGTTGGCTATTTATCTACCATTTTCCACAACATATTGTTGTGAACGGGGATTTTCAACTGACAGATAAGAAACAGCAGAAAAGAGAAAGGTTTCTTTGTGTTGATGAGATGAGAGTTTATTTGTCTCAAATTAGACATAATATAAATGAGATTACTTGGCAAAACCAAGCTCATACCTCTCATTGAATTTGTATAAATATGTAAGGTACATATTAAAAGGCTTGTTTATAATTATATTTTGGGAATTATTTCTGTTCTTATGTAGTTGCATTTTTTAATACTTTCTGGATGTCCCACAATCAAATTATAAAGTAGTTGTGTTGTATGTTTTAATCAAGCATTGCTAGGACTCGTTTCTTTTTGTTTTCCAATGTATTTCTTATCAATAAAAATATTGGTGTAGCACAAGCAAATTTTTATTCTGAAAGTATGACCCAGAGAAAAAAGTTTGAGAACCACTGGAGGAGCAGAACAGAGTAGTTGAATCTGGTCCAAAGGGGTGATTGAAATAATAACTCAGATCATTGTCTTGTCTAGCTCAGAACTGTCTACACTGACTAGGAGAAGTTTTTGAGGGTTTCAGCCAGGGACTCTTCTCCCAGCACTAACTAAAGGTGCTGCATGTGGGAACCTGGCACCTTCTGCATGCTAGAGATGTGCTCTACTACTGAATTGTGTCCCTTCCAAATAACATGCAAAGCTATGTTATTCAGAGTCAGACCCTTGATCCATCTAGCTCTGTATATTGCTCATACTTAGTGGAGGAAGCTCTCCTGATTTTGAAAGAGGGCTCATACCTGGAATTGTCTGCAAGCTAAGCATGTGCTCTGTTATGCTTTTTTTCTAGGAAGCTTGCAGGCAGGGTGCAAAAGCACCAGTCTTTCCTGCCTCCCATCATGTGACCGTGCAGCCATTGGCATTTAGAAATAAACTATCTCTGAATAATGGGTTTCTAAATGATCAACAGGATAAACCCTAATGGTGCAAAATTGTATTAGGGTCAGTGGCTGAGGAAGGGGGTCGCAGTGGGTGCGGGCCGCCCCAGGTGTCATCACTGAGGGGGGTGACAAAAATATGAGATAAAAAAAGGAATCACAAAACTTTTTAGTTCAGTCAAGAAACTTAATGAAACATGGCTGGCACTGGGCGCCACACCACGGGGCTGGCACTAACCACGGGGCCTGCAGCATGCCCAAGCCATACGTTTCTTCTGGGAGTGACATGGTGGCTTGGGTGCCTGCAGGCTCCACGCTGCCTGAAATGGCTGCGTGGGGCTTATATCTGCCCACTGCCTCTCCCTCAGCAGCCCTACAGCTGAGGGGAAGGTGGTGGAGAGGTTCCATGCAGCTTGCCCTACTTCCATGGGCATATCACCCCGACCCTGGCTGCAGGACGCATGCACCGTACCAGGTGCCCGAGCGGCTAGCTACACTGATGATTAGGGTTTGGTGTTTTGTTTTGCTTTTTTACATTTTTTCCACAAATCTTTTTCAAGGAACTCAAGACAGCATACATGAATCTTTTCCATCCTATCAATTTTGCCCTCAGAACAACTTTGCATTGTTGTTGTTTGACTGAAAGATAATGACTGGCCCACGGTCACCCGGTGAGATCCCAACACTCTTAACCACTGCTATGAACACCTGGATGTCTCTAGAGAGCACCTTAATAGGAACATAGGGAGCTACCTTATACCGAGTCAAATCATTGGTCTAGTATTGTCTATACCACCCTTTCTCAACCATGGGTTCCCAGATGTTGTTGGACTACAACACCCATCATCCCTAACCACTAGTCCTACTAGCTAGGGAAGATGGGAATTGTAGTCCAACAACCTCTGAGGACCCAGGGTTGAGAAATGCTGGTCTATACTGACTGGAAGCTACTCTCCAGGATTTCAGGCAAGGAATCTTTCACAGCCCTACCTGGGAATACTGCTGAGGATTGAACTTGGGACCTTCTGCATGCAAAGGAGACTCCCCACTGATTTTGTAATGTATCTGTAAAGCTTCATTTGACTGTACATTTGCTTGGGATTGTCCTGCTGATTTCAGGAGACTTGTTTAAAGAATAATTTATATGGCTGTATTAGTGTGCATGTCACTTTTCAAAACAAAGCCTAAAATGTTTGTGCTTTACAAGTTCTGTGATCCATCTCTTGCCTGGCATTTAATTTTTAAACTTTAAAAGCAGCTACAGAATGTTCTGATTTTGATCAGAACTGGGATGATGAAAGGAATGTGTTAGTTAGTTTCCTTGATCTAAATCGCCTCCTCACAAAAAACTGCTATTCATCCTGATGAGCAAAATAAAAATACAGGCAACTGTATCACCACCACAATGGGGGCATGATAGCATATTTTTTTAAGTGAAGGGAAAGGGTTAAATTCAACTGCTTTAAAGTAACAAAATGACAGGATGACCAGTAACAAATCTGCATCATACACACCAAGGGGTAGGGGGAGAAATCCCTGCCCCAAGCCACTTGCAGTCTAAACTTCCACTTTACATGTACCAGCAAAATGTACCAAAGGACAGATGGGAGTGAATGGAGTTGCAATGCCAGGGGAAGCTTTGCCTCTCCAGATGTTGCCTTACTAAAGTTCCCATCAGACCAGCCGCCAATGCCAGGGATTATGAGAATTATCGTTCAGTAGCATCTGGAGGGCCACAGGTTCCCCACACCTGACTTAGACTATGTGTGTGTTGTCTCAGTTTAGGGAAAAGGTGACTTTGAGGAGGAGGAGGAGGGAGGCATTCTGGGAGTGAGTTCCAGGCATAGGGAACAGCAATGTAGGATGGGAGGGTTTTTAAGGGAGCAGGAGGAGATCATTGGGTGGCAGAGTTAGGATCAGCTTCTACGTTTGTAACTGGATCTCCCAACCTTGCTAGCCTGTGGCCTATTTATTTATTCATTTGAACTCTGAATATTTCAGTAACTCAGGGCTTTAAATTCTGACATGACTTAGTGCTGCCATTTGCTCTCTTAAGTGCCAGAGCCCAACCCTAAAATAGTGGAAAGTGCTTCTGAGAAGGTTCGGAGTGCATTTCCCCTGAGTAACCAACCGAAAGAGGTCTCTTTGTGTCCAGGCTTCCATACTAGGGTGTGGTATTTCCAGGCAGACCTGCAACTTGGTATTCTTGTTTTTTTCATTTCCAGACACTAAGCACTGTGGGAGTTAGACGCATTGTGGTAATGGGGGGGGGGAATCACATGTATTATTTATCTCTTCTTTCTGATACTTGGCTCCCTTACCTTGTGCTTCCTGCATTAAACTGGGATTTCTTTCCGCCTGGCAAGCTGACTGTAGAGGAGTATTCTAGAGTTGTGTGCGTGCTGCTGAGAAAGCCCACTCAATTCCCATGATTTTGGCACGGGGGTGGGGAGAGGCAGAGCTTCTGAGTGAGAGAATGTATGGCTTTCAGGCCAGCCCAAACTCATCCTTTGATTCCCCCACGCACCCACCCGCACACACATCCATTAACTAATGGAATTATTGGATTCAGTTTTTATAAAGATTGCATTCTGGAAGACAGGGCAGGAGATAAAAATCTCCAAAGCCGCACCTTATGTACTCTGAAAAGCATAGTTCGGCAGTAGAGCAGCTGCTTTGCATGCAGAAGGTCCCAGGTTCAATTCCACCCTGGGGATGCTGTGATGACATGCTGCCAGCTTGTGTAAGCCATAGTGAACTAGTTGGACCAATGTTAATGTCTTGGTTGAGACCACTTCCCAAAAGCAGGTGACATATCGGGCTGTTCCTTATATACAAAGAAAATGGAAGTAAATGATCATAGGCAGCATCCTCTTCATATTTCTAACCCAGGGTATATAACGCCAGTGGGAGCCAGTAAGCTGCTGAATGCTTCTTAATGGAAACTGCAAGAAGGGTGAGTTGTGGTTGTGCTTATGGGATTCCCATGGGGCATCTGTTTGGCCACTGTGAAAACAGGATGTTGGACTAGAGGGGCGCCGGCAATATTTAGCAGGGTTCTCATCAATGCCAGCCAGCATTGCCAATGGTCAGAAATGACAGTTGCTGCCAGCAACAGCCATCCCTTGATCCCATATCGCTAATGAACAGATTGATCAGCTGCAGATTTACCCCAGTCTGAGTAAAGAGATCCACATAGATAAGCAGGTTTTCATGCTGTTTGCTTCATCAAGGACTACAGAATGAATTGGATAAGCACAGCTGATCCAAACTTTTTTGTTTGCTTACATCCTTAGGATATGCTTCCCACACCACATCCAGTGCATTTTGCATGCACACCCACTTAAGAGTCATGCAGCATGTATAGATAGCATCTGTGCTCTGAAAGGCATTCTGATTTATATGAGTGGTGACCCAACAAGTGATCCAGTTAACCCCCCAAAAAATTCTTTTCCTGGATCAAAGTGAAAAATGGCTTAAGACCAGATTTGCACCAAGATCCAATTACAAGCCTTTTTGTGAGTGGAAGTAATATGGCATGTGCTTGGCCACATCTGCTTGTTTCCTACTTGAATGCTAGTGCCTGTGAGAGTAAGAGAAGCTGGTAACTGTATCTGGAGAGCTTCTGGTTTCTTCGATACTATTTCTAATTCAAGGAATAGGTCACTGAAAATAGTGAACACACAGCATGTCTGTGGTGTTTTAAAGTTCTGAGGCACCAGGCTGGCAAAGTTTGAAATGGAACCTGCCTTTTATTCAGGTAGGTCAGTGATGGTGAGTCCATGACACTCCAAATATTGTTGGATTCCCACCTTCCACCAGCCCCAGCTAACGCAACAGTCAGTCTAGGGATAATGGGGGTTAGAATTTCACATCATTTGGAGGGTCACAGGTTCCTCACTCCTGAGTTAGAAGCAGCATTCCCTACTGTGTGTAAGAGATGGAATAAGGCCTCTTATGTACAGTTCTGGTCCTGGTTGCCTTGCCTCAGAAAAGGGCTACCAGAATGATCAAGTGACTCCTCTATTAAGAAATTAAACTAAAAAGTTGAGTAAGAGGAGACATGAAAGAAGTTTATAAAATTATGCATAGCATGGAGAAAGTAGATAGAGAAACCACAGGAAGGGAGAGTGCTCAAATCTTTTTTCCAGGTGTCCCACAGACACTATGAGAACAGGTTGCTAGACTTCCTAGGCCATTGGCCTGATTGAGCCGACTCTTATGTTGTGTTAGAAGAGTCATTCCCCATAAAACAGGAAATAATGCCACTTCTTAGGCTGGGGTGAAGAACTTTGTGGCCCTCAGGTTGTTGTTGCACTCTAACTCCCATCTGCCCCCTAGTCAGCATGGTCAGTGGTCCAAGCATGATGGGAGTTGTAGTCCACTAACAGCTGGATGACCACAGGGTTTAACCACCCCTGCTTTACACCATCCAAAACTCTTTGGCTATATTAGCAATCATAAACAGCTGTCTTGTAAGGTAAATCAGCTTTAAGACACACAAGGATTAGGATTGAAGGAGAAGGGAGTGTTCATTTTAAGGCTGTCTATGGAATTTGTAGCTGAACAAATTCTTAGTTGACAGCTCCATCCCTTGGCCACTGAGCTACATGCCAGGGAAAGCCAGACCCCTTTTCAAGCACATCAGAGTTCAGATGCTGATGAACTGATAGAAGCTGAGTCAGGATGATGAAAAACTGACTTTGAACCTTCTACACCAAATTTATGCCTAATGAAGGCACCAGTCAAGCCTCCCTGGGAAGAGCATTCCACAAACTGGGAGACACTGCAGAAAAGGCCCGTTCTCATGTTTCCACCCCCACATGAAGAATTCTGCACCAGCTTAAACTTCCATACCATCTTCAGAGGCAGCCCTATGTGTAATGTGTTGCAGTAATCCAGCCTATAGGTTATTAAATATATATATTTTTTGCAACCCTCCCCCTCATTAAGATGTTACCTCAGCCAGTTCCATCAGAGCTTGTTGTGCTTTCAGTCAGTCAATTTTTTTTAAAAAAAAAAATGAATGGCTTGTAAAAGATGAAAAATCCTGACATCTGAAAAAAGAACACAAGTAAATGAGTTTAATAGCATTAATTATTATTATTTTTGAACAATCTTAAATTTAAGTAACAGAAGTGGCATTGAATTTTGTGGCTTAAGTATCTTAACTTTCACCCAAGGTTCCAGCTCTCATGCCAGTGGAGAGCCTTGAGAGTAAGTACACCTGCTGACATTTCCAAAGCCTCTCCAGAGAGGAGGGGTCTCTTGGAGGTCTCTGGGGAGCTCTGAAGGTGAGAGGTTTAGACTGCCTTCACCAACATGGTGCCATCCAGATATTTTGGACTTCCATCAGCCCTAGCCAGCAACTAAAGAATATAAGAATGTAAGAAGAACCGTGCTGGATGAGACCAAAGGCCCATCCAGTTCAAATCTTCTGGAAGTCACCAGGTTAACAAAGGCTAAGAAGTGGCTTACAGTGGATTTCTTCAGATCAAGCACCAGATCACAATCTGTGGTAAGATTCATTTAGACTGCGTACATACCATACACCATCTCCCCAACCCCCCAAAAGAGTCCTGGGAAATTTAGTTTACCCTCCCACAAAGCTACAATTTCCAGCACTCTTTACAAACTACAGTTCCCGGGATTCATTGGAGAAAAAGCAAATGTGCTTTAAATTCATGGCATGTGTTCAAACCATGATATGGCTTACATGGTTCCCCTCTCCAGCCACCTTCCCTGAGAATCCCCAGAGGCCCATCACAAACAGCAGGTTCTGAGGGTGTAACAGCATCCCAAACCACAATTCATCTTCTCAGATGTAGCACCAAGCCACAGCTTACTGTACTGTGCAAACCAGTTTCATTTGCTATATTTAGGCATAATTATTGTCCTAAGGGATAGAAGCTTGTCCCTAGGGTTAACAAAAACCTGTGTTTTTTGGATGTTGTGTTCTGCACTCAGTATGCACTTTGTAGATGGGAAGCATTGCCCCCATGTTTGTCCATATATGTGTACATAGGTTCTGCATTATGCATACACCTAAGGGCAGGAGGAGGCATCTATGGGGTCGTCCCCCAGGATGGCAATTAGCAAGCAGAGACCTTAGGAGTGTTTCTTGGGGCCAGATTCTGCCTGCAGGCCACCTGTTGTATCCTGGAGGTGCAGCGTGAATCTTCTGCTCTGGCTCGCTAAATTAATTGGTCCCTGCTGCGGAGCCATCTGCGCCAGCTTCCTTGTACGGAAATAATGGTGTGTGTCTGTGTGTTTTCACTGAGACTCATGTTCTGTTTATGCTGCTGCATGAGCAAATGAAAACCCTCTCGATCCCATGCCTGTTGTCTGGTTCTGGTGCTGAAAACATTTTTAGCTAGCTCTGTAAGACCCACGGCCTGTTGTACATTCTAGAGCCCCTAGAGTAGACAGGCATGATCCATGAAAACAAAATAAAGATCATTGGTCCATCTAGCTTTGGATCCAGCTTTGTTACCTGCACTGACTGGCAGTGGCTCCCCAGGGTTTCAAACAGTCTCTGTTGAATATTGAGATGCTGTTGAATATTGAACCGAGGACCTTCTGCATGCAAAGCATGAGTTTTAAGATGTAGATATGTCTCTCCCCTAGAAATAAAAGTATCCTGATGATTATGGATAAAAGGGATTTTTGTTTGTCAGAGGGGGGCATAGGAATATAAGCAGGGACATAGGAAGTTGCCATATACCGTGTCAGACCATTGGTCCATCTAGCTCAGTATTGTCTACACTTACTGGCAGCACCTCTCCAAATGTTTCAGGCAGGGAGTCTCTCCAGCCTTACCTGGGTGTGCTTCAGGTTGGTTCTCTACTGCTCAGCTGCAGCTCTTCGCTGTACAGCACTTTCAGAAACTTTCTTTGCTTTCCAACAAGCACATGTTGGCACGTAAACAAGCCACATGTAACAGCCACCCCCAACAGGCCACTTGTCAGCATCAAAAGGATGAACAGAGAGCACGATGTAATAGATATCCTTAAAATATCAAATTACTTTCTTTGCGTCCACAATGCATTTGATGACATGCCTGGGATTCCCTTCTAGTCTGTTTCCTGCTGATGTTCAAACTTGGACCACTCCTCACAAATTAAAAAAAAAAGCAGAGGTGAGAGGGTGGCCGTTAGAAAGTCTTGTGCAGTTGGACAGCCCCCCCCCATGCTTTGGACAACAACTCACATCAGCCCTAGGCTCCCATTAGTTGAATGGTAAGCTATCAAAACTGTAATTGTGAGTATCTTCCTGGGTCAGCCTTCACCAACCAGGTGCCCTCCATATTATAAGACTGCTGCTGGGAGAATGGCTGTGCTGGCTGGGGATGATGGGCCAATGGCTTCAAGTTACAAGAAAGGAGATTCCAACTAAACATCAGGAATAACTTTCTGACAGTTTTGCCAGATGACCCGTTGAGGTACTTTCAGTTCTACAGTTCTGTGATTCTATGAATGTACGAAAACAATACTTTTTGGGGAGAAATAAAGCACTAGGCAATTTCCCCAAAATTTTTCCATCCTTGGCCAACCTGGAACCCTTTAGATTTTTGTCTTACAACTCATAGGCTCATAGAATAGAGTTGAAAGGGACCCTGAGGGTCATCTGGTCCAACCCCATGCAATGCAGAAATCTCAACTAAAGCATCCGTGATAGATGGCCGTCCCACCTCTGGTTAAAAACTTCCAATGAAGGAGTGTTCAACACCTGTCAAACAGATCTTACCGTCAGAAAGTTCTTCTTAATGTTTAGGAATCTCCTTTCTTGTCATTTGTTCATTAGTAGCAACAAACAGATGTTGTTTGCAAATGAAACATCAGGCCAGGCTTGGCAAATTTCAAAATTTTTAGTTTTGTTTACCAAATGCTGATAAAATAAAACATCCTAAATTAGAATATTCTCTAGGAGAGGGATGGGGAACATCTGTGGCTCTCCATATGTCATTGGAGCCCAATTCCCTGACTAGGTAAAATTCACTTTCATTGCTCCACCCACTTTTGCCTCTGGCCCCGCCCAACGCTGGAATATGGCCTTCAGAAGGTTGCACAGAAGAGAATGTGTCGTTCAAACTGAAAAAAGGCCTCCCATCCCTATGGTTTAGACCAGAGCTTTCCAAACGTTTCATGTTGGTGCCACACTTTTTAGACATGCATAATCTCGCAACACAGTAATTCAGTTTTACTAGCAAATTGGAGGTTAAACTAACCCCTTTCCAGCCGCAGGGGGAGCACGGGGAGTGTTCACGTGAGATACCTACACTTCAGCCAACACACTAACATGTCACAACACACAGTTTGGAAAGCTCTGGTTAACACAGTACTGGACAAGATGGACCAATGGTCACATGCTGTACTGGACAGCTTCCTCAATTCCTTTGATGCATTTAAGAGGTGTGTTTCTACTCAAAAGTAGTTCCCATTGAGTTTAGGTGGACCTAACTTCCAGGTACTTGTGTGAGTATATCTCAGAGGTGCAGAAAATTTGGCACTCCAGATGTCATTCAACTCCCAATTCACACCAGCCCCAGCCAGCAATGGCCAACAGTTGGGGATGTTGGGAGTTGTAGTCCACCATCATCTGGAGGGTAATAGATTCCTCATTACTGGTGTATAAGAATGCAGCTACAGCAATCTTCATGTGTTGGCCAAGCTTTCGTTTCTTTACAACAGCCCTGTAAGGCAGGCCAGCTGTGCAGTTTTTATGTAGCAAGCAGGTGACAAGGTGGAGGGAGGCTGATGATGTGAAGGGGGAGAGGACGGCTTTCAGGGCCTCCCCAAAAGCCTATTGCCAGGGTGAGTTTCAAACCGGCAGCCTTGTGTTCCTCTGTGAATGGAAAGCTTTGTACTGATGACCCTGAGATCATTGCCCTTTAAAGCAACTGATATCCTGTACCAAGTTATCATGCAACCAAAGGTTTTGCCACAAGCAGACATCCAACAGGAAATGGTGGCGGCCGGGTGTCTGGGTAAGAAGGATGTGGTTTGGGTGCTGTTCATCTATAGGCTCTGTTTTTCATATTTAGACTGTGCTGCTGCGGTAAACCTCATAGTTTCCTCTGGAGTTGGAAGGAACCTGTTCATTAGTGCTCCCTCTCTTTTGTTCTCTCTCGCTCTTTTTTAATTGCCTTATTCATAAAGTACAATGTTACTAAGTTTTTAATCCTCGCAGCATCCCTGTGAGGTAGGTCAGGTGGAGGGAATAAAGTACTGGTGCAAAGTCACCTAAGAAGCTTCAAGTCTTGTGTGGGGACTTGAACTCGAGTCCCCCTTAGTTCAAGTCCAACACAGCCAGGGTCCTTGGGCCTTTCTCCCCTCAAAGCACAACTCCTATTACATAGTTGTCTAAAGACAGTTAAACTTAGTAGCCTGTAGCACACCTGCTTGCGGTTAGTTCCATAAGTTGCACACGTACTTGAAAGTAAAAAAACCCCACAACCTTTACAACCAGGCAAGATTACCTTTTGGGCAAGTTTTATCTCTTTTTGTCTACTACCCCAGGTGACTTCACCGGATTTATTCTCGCCCAAGCAAGCCTGAGCCCAATTTTCATCATATTCGGATTCATCACACTCATCGTTTTCAAGAGAGAGCTTCACACGGTGAGTCCTGCTCCTGCTTCTCTGCCCCCCTCCCCAAATCTGGGTCTAGCCTTTTGTGTTCCTGAACTCACATCTCCTGCTGGGGCCTGGTAGCATCTGCTTTCCTTTCTCTTGTTTCCCCTTTCCTGAAATTGTCCCCATCACTCCCTTCACCTTGATCATCCCATGACTTTCCTTTCTCTTACATCTGTAATTATAACTATTATTAATTCAATTTCTTACCTGACTGTCACCATGAGGTCCCAAGATATGGTTGCAGCAGTTTAACATTCGGAATGAAAAACAGTTTAAAACAAAATTACAGGCACAGAAATAGGGTGGGTCCTTAAAATATGCCTCTTGTCAAAGGCCACGTTGAAGAGGCTCACCTTCAGCATGTAACAGAAACTGTATTGTGACGGTGCCAGAAGCACCTCTGCAGGGAAGGAGTTCCACAATTTAGGGGCTGCCACAGGCAAGGCCCTCTGCTGGGCTGCCAAGAGGGTGGAGGAACTACCAAGAGGGCCTCCTCTGGCAATCTCAACACCCTAGAGGCTCTCTAGGGAAAGAGGTAGTATTGACAATACCTTGTCAGTTGTGCCCAGTAACTGAATAGAATAATAGTATTGTAGAGTTGGAAGAGACCCAGTTCCTGTCATGCTGGAATCTCAATAAAGCATCCATTACAGATGGCCACCCAACTTCTGCTTTAAAACCTCTAAGGAAGGAGAGTCCACAACCTTCCGAGGGAGTCCACAGTTGACTCTTCTTGACAGAAAATTCTTTTTGATGTTAATCGGAATGTCCTTTCTTGTAATTTGAATCCATTGGTTCAGGTCCTACCCTCCAGAGGAGAAGACAAGCATGCTCCATCTTTCATGGTACAGCCCTTTAGATATTTGAAGATAGCTATCATATCTCCTCTCAGTCTCCTCTTTCCCAGGCTAAACATACCCAGCTCCTTCAACCATTCCTCATAAGGCTTGGTTTCTAGAGCCTTGATCATCTTGGTTGCCCTCCTCTGCGCTCATTCCAGATTAACATGACCTTCTTCCTGCAACTGTTGGCTACTCCTGTATACATCAGGGATTTCCTTTGTGATTTTCTCTTTCTTCCATTTCTTATGCATGCCCTTCTTAAATATCATCTCACCTGTAAGCTTATGCACACTGGTTTCTTTAAATGTCTCCCACTTTTCTGTTTTGTTGGAGTTGTCTTCATACATGAGTTCCAGAAGGATAGATGCCTTTAGTTCTATTGCAGCAGAAAGAGGAAAGACCCTTTGACACTATGAGGCAGGGGTGGGAAAACCCCAGCTCTGGGAGCCACATCTCTCCTCAATTTTTTTTAAAGTCTGACCGGAATGTTTCCTTGAATGTAATGATGCCTCTTGCTTGCCTACACACACACACACACACACACACACACACACACAGGCTTTGGCTTTTTGCCCCTCCCACTTCTGCCTCTGGCCCCATGTTCCCCATGTGCCCTTGAAAGGGCATGTGCCCTTGAAAGGATGCTTGCGAGGCAATGTGACCCTCAGGCTGAGAAAGGTCCCCTGCTCCCGCCTTGAAGATCCTATGCTAACAGATGCTTAGAGTAGGTACCTCTTTGGGTAGGGGATTGTCAGGTCTGGAGTCAGATGCAGGTCAGCATGAAGCAGCAGAGTCAGTTGTCAGTGAACTTAGCTCTTTATTCAAGGAAACGGCATACAACTCAGCAACACTTCCCAGTCTTCCCCTATAGAGCAGTTGCCAGGGCTGAAGGTGCCTGCCTTCTACCCCTCCTAAGACGACTGCTCTCCCAGATGTTTCCCAAGAAGTATCAAACGGTGTCTGAGCAGCGCCAGTCCCTGTTCTGTCCTCCTCATTATCCTGTGCATTCCTGGAGATCATCGGGGAGAGGAGCTTCTCTGGATTCTTCAGCAGTCCCTTGACACTCCTTCCCTTCTGCCTCAGCCTCAGAGTCTGAACTTCTCCCTGTCACAGGTTCCTTCTGCTCACTGAACCCTGTTGTCCCTTCAGTATCCAGCAGGCCCTCTCAATCTTCCCCCTCTGACGTCTCCTCAGTGTCCCACCGCCAGTCCCCGGGCTCTGAGCCTTCCTTCTCTGGGATTTCCTTTGGGGCTTCCCCAACTGGTGCCTCCCACCACTCCTCTTCATCCAGCTAGTCCCTGACAGTATCTAAATTCTGAGTTACAGAGAAGAGGAGGAAGAGGAGGGAAGAAACTTCAACCTGTGTTTTTTACAGTGAGGCCAAAGGTTCAAGCAGTGCAAGAGAGAGAGCCATAAGTATGTTGCCATCCAGTGGGCAGCCATTCAACCTGGAGCACCACCCCACTCCTTTATTAGCAGCTAGTGGTGAACAGTCATAGCTATCCATAACCATCAATTGCCTAAATAGAGCCAATGAGATAGCAGTACGTATGTTGCAGCAACATGGCAAGCCAATAGATTAAGAGCAAGAACCAGCTGACATGTTTGTGCATGCGTGACCTGGTCCTGGCTGTCGGCCAGAAGTGAGGAGCAGGCATAACCAGAACAATTGCAGAAACCAGGGACAGGGAACTTTTGTCCCTCCAGATTTTGTTGTTGAGCTCCCAACTCCTGTCAGCATGGATCTCATTGTGCCTTGGCACAAGCAGGACTTGCTATCAGTGCCCATCAACCAATCAAATGCTGACAGCCAGCCCTAGTGAGATTGGGAGTCATTTATTCCAGTGGGTCTGCTTTGAATAGGACAAACATTGGATAGAGCACAAGATTTCTGAAGGGCTCCCTGTTCTATATGTGCCTGCTCACCTTTGGAGGTCATCATCTTTAGTTGCCCCTGGCTTTGAAGGTTGGGCAGGTGGTGAGAGGGTTTCTTCTCCTGTGTTGGTGCTCTGGTTGCAGAGTCCCAGGGACATTGGCCACCTTGGTGAGTCTCAGATGCAAGGTTAAAAACAATTTGATGCCTTTGGGAGTTGTTTATTGGCCAAGAGAACATGTCAAAAGAAACCTTGATGGGACTTTGGGGCATATTAAATGAAATTAATATTCACAAATCATATCATATCAATCATTCATATCATTCAATCGTATCATAGTATATCATTCTATCATATGTCATATCATTCAATCAATCAATCAATCAATCAATCATAGCATATCACATATATAACTGAATCAACCAATTGTTTAGAATTCATTGCATTTCCAATTTAACCACTTGCAATTAGAGAAATATGCAGTTCACCCTTTGAGGTCACATTAGCTGAATATTTGAGAAGGCAGAGATCACTTTGCATCAACATTCAAAATCGAGTTATGTTTGAGAATTTTGACAGAGGTTTTGGGAGGGGGGCCTCACATTTTTTTGTTTCACCTTTAGAAATCCCAAAAGCAGGAAGATATTTGCCTATCTATTTCACGGGAATTTTTTTTAACAACAACAACAAAACAGTTGCTGCTGAACTTTATATATAATGTTTTTATGTTATTTAATCAAATTATTTGGTATTGGACTCTATTATGATGCTTATAGAGCTTATTTTAAACCAGAAGTAGCCTAATGAATTTGATTTTTGGCTTTTAATGGAAAGGTGGGATGATAATGCTTTCTATATCCCTAGAAGAGTCAAGCTAAACAAATTATCCTCTGTGCAACAACCAGTTGATCTCAAAAATCACACATCCTTTTTGTCCTTTTGCAGATCTCTTTCTTGGGGGGCCTCTTGCTCAATGAAGGTGTGAATTGGCTAATAAAGAATATTATCCAGGAGCCTCGTCCTTGTGCAGGTGGAGTATTGCTGGCAGGGAAAGGGTGCAGCTGACTACAGACCTGGGCATTGTTAATGAGGGTAGCAGTTCTCATCCACTGCCTTTGCTTATGGAACGATAAAAATAACACTACATTTTGTTTTTGCTTTTTTAAAAATAGTTTATATTTTTCACATTACAATCAACAGCAAAATTCAATAATGAAAGCAGCCAGCTAACAACCAGCTGACTGGGAAACTTTGAGAAAAATCATTGGTGCGGGCTTGCAGATAGCAGCACATCAATCACCAAAGCAGACGTTATCATACAATGAAATGCTGCTGCTGCTTCTCTGCCATCGGATTGCATTGAGTGCGTCATCCATCTTCCCTGTAGTAACAGAGTATAAAAGTGGATCTATTTCCAAATATTTACATTTTTATTTATTCATTTATTTACTGTATTTAATAAGATTTATACACCACTTGTATTGTTAACAAACACACCTCAAAGTGGCCTAAAAAGAGAGAAAACAGTAGAATCATAAAAATTATAATAATTTAAGACTTTTGTAAAAAAAAAAAAATTAAAAAAATCAAAACGTGCATTGACTTTCTGAATATCTGGGTAGTCTTGTCTAAATAAAAATGGAGCTGCTGCCAAAAGCAGTACAGTGAAGGAGCCTGCCTGATATCTCCAGGCAGGGAGTTCCAAAGTGTGGGCACTGCCACGCTAAAAGATTGAATTCTTACAAATGCAGAATAGGTCTTATGCGGTGCCTGTAACTGTGGCAGTTCCGCTGATCATTTTTAACTGTTCAGGTTGCTTTAGTGCAAAACGTCTTTACCGCTTCAACTGCTTTGGGGGCAGCTGGGAGAGCACTTCCTTCAAGCGGTTGGGGCTTTCTATAGCCAGCAGCTAAGAGGTAGCATCTTCCTCCACATCCTCTGGCAACATTTAACCGAAACATATACTCTTGGGGAGTCGGGCCCTTCTTGATTGCAGGGGAGGAGAGCCAAGCAATGCTCCTACAGTCCAACTAACATTTGTGCTTCTTCTTCTTCCTCCTCCTCAGAAATCCACACATCGGTTTTTTCCAAGTACGCCATGCCTTCCAGCCATTCCCAGTTCATCTGGTTCTTCTCCATTTACTCTTTTCTCTTCCTCTATTTAAGGTGAATAATGCCTTTTCCTTTTGATGCTGGTGGATAGGGTGTTCCAGCCTTGCTTTTAAGCTTATGTAGAGCTCAGAAAAGGGGCTCCATTTACAGTGGCCTCTTCCTTTTTCCATTCAGTTAGATTAGGCTCCCTTTGTCCCTGAACACTGGCCATGCTGGCTGCAGGGGCTGATGCGAGTTGGGAGTCCCCACAATATCTGGAGAGCCGCAAGTTCCCCATCCCTGATCTAAGAAGAGGCACCCTCTTTCCTCTCATGAGGGAATGCCGCTTCTACCTAGAGGCATCCTTCCATCTCTTGCATGCGGCCAGGAATGCTGCTTCTCAGATCAAGGATATGGAACCTGCAGCCTTTCAGATGTTTGTTGGATTGTAGCTTCCATCATCCCTCACCACTGGTCTTGCTGGCTGAGGATAATGGAAGTTGGAATGGCATCGTAAAAGCAACAAAAGCTGGATTTATGGTGTGAAATCAGTATGTTTTAAATGAACAGGGGGAATCTTTGTGAAGCTTTAAGTGGATTATTTTTATTTTTGCTCTGCCTTTGATTAAAGTGTTTTAAGAAATTGATCCAGCAAGCACAGAGTCTGCTGACTTTTTTGGGGGGGGGATCCATCAAAGTCAAGTTTCTAGTCCTTAAAGAGGTGAGAGAATCTTGAAGCACATTAAGGTATATCTGTATGATGCATGCACTTGCCGCACAGGCACACATTGAGATCTTAGACATTTACCTTAAGGTACCATTTTAGGTGTAAAAATAAAAGATATTTATATGTGAACAGGTCCTGAAACTTAGGATTTTTTTTCCCCCGTGTTGCATAAAATCAAGTATCAGGCTCCTTGGGGGCTTTTTTAAATGAAGGATACAGGGCGGGGGTGTGATAAGCTTTTTCTTTTTTAAAAGAGCAAGCTCTAAAGTATCTATGTGGGCTTGAGCTTGCTGGATTGTGATTTGGATGTCTTGCTTGTTTAGTGAGAGGTCATTTCAGTTAAATATTTTTGTCTCCCAGAATGCATCAAACGAACAATGCAAGGTTCCTGGACTTATTGTGGAGACATATCCTCTCCCTCTGCCTCTTAACCGTGGCCTTTTTCGTCTCCTATAGTAGGTAGGTCAGTTCCATTTTGTTGGATGCTTTCTTGGCGCAGCTCTTGGTTTTGCTGTTGGGACTGATGCATTCATTATTAATGGTTTAAAAGCTTCAGTTGTTCCTGGAAGCAATGCAAGAACTCTTTATTCAAATAAATGTTTCAGTAAATATGCAGCAGGGTATTTTGATGGTGGGTGGCTTTTTAAAATTATATTTATTTCTAATCTCTTATCTTAGCATGAGAGGAGCCCTGCTGGATCAAGCCAATAGCACATCTCGTAGACCTTTTGCCTGACATTGCTACGCTGTGCATCTTTCTCTTGCTGTCCATCACTGGCGGATGCTAGAAGGGCAGATAAATGCTCAGCATTGCAATATCAGAACAAATTATCTTCTGTGTGGTGAAGAAGGAGAGGGGCAGGAGCTTAAGACTGGACTCCCATTTTTTGCCTCTGGTCCAAAGTGCAATTCCACTTTGAGTAAGCAGTGAAATGCCCATTTAAAAAAATATGTATTTTTTCCATTAACTATTCAACTTGGGTCCAGCCCAGACTGCACAAGTCAATCCCATAGTTTGGTCATCTGTGCTGTTCCTCAAACTCGTGTGCTGTCTTCCCCTGCTCTGCTGGTGTGCTCCCAGCTCTCTTCTCCACTTCCTGTTTAGCAGTAACCATAGTTTTGTCTACAAAGTGATTTGAACTGTGACTTTCCAGTTCCAGTTTGGAGGCAAACTGTGGTTAGTGGTAGCCACTATTGGCCTCATTCATGTACCACATCAAGCTGTATGATTAACCATGAACCAGGGTGGGAAGGTGGCCCTGATAGCCAAGCAATGAATTGGCTGTCCTTGGGGGGAAGCGGGGATAGGTGAGGGGTAAACAGGGTCTTTGTGAGCTTCCCTCTTTTGAGAAAAGGTGACGATGGTGCTGTAACTAACTCTCTAGCATGCTCTCTTCTTGATGTGCTTTCATTCTGTTTCAACACACACAGAGTCTATCTGATGTACCACTCCTGGAGCCAAGTTGTATATGGAGGGATTGTGGGGAGCATCATGGCGATAGTTTGGTTTGCATTCACACAGGAGATCTTAACACCATTGTTCCCAAGGATAGCTGCATGGTAAGTCCCCCTTATTTGTTCTGCCCCCCCCCCCACCTGAGACCAAATTGCTGCTCTGGAATCTTTCTAAATTGAAAGGCAGGTCAGAAATCCTTTGAGTTTTATTGGGCAGCGGGTGAGAGAAACTCCTTTGTGTGTTGGGCTGGGGTCCCTTCATATAGAAATCCAGTATGTCAGGGAGAATATAGTACAGAAGTAAACTCAGGTGGCTAAGTGCAGAGTTAATTGTCATGCATGATGCCTCATAGGAGAGTAAATAAAATAAGCTTATTTTTGAGCACTTGCTGTCCGGATTCTGCTTTAGCGATGAATACCTCAGTTTCAATATCACAGCAAACCATAGTTGAATATTTGTTTTGGTGTCTGCCAACCATGACTTGTCAAATTCAACCAGCCAGCAAACAAATCAGTACTGGAAACCATGGTTGGAGGTGCAGTTGCCAGCCATGATTTGTGCTGTGTTGTTTTCGATGATCTCTGAATTGACAAGCCATGGTTACCTCCATCGCCTCACCTCCAAAGGTTTCTATACTATGGGCACATGAGGAAATCTGGGGGCTGAACAAAAATGAAAGCAGGTAAGCAGCCGTAAGCCATAGTTTACCTGCAACGTAAGGAAGCTCAGGTCATGGTTTCTGTTCCAGAACCATTCTTGGCACAGAGCTTTGTTCTAATACACTCTCTGAATTTAGACCTTAAGGAAGTCACCACTGTCATTTGGCAAATCCCTGATATTTGTCAGAGTGAGGGAAAAGTACCTGGGACTGAGTGACTGTTCTTTTATTCTTAAGCAAAATGTAATTAGACCATCAACTATCCCAAGTGTATCAAATGCTTTCATTCAGAATCTGCCTTGTTTTTTGCTATGTTGATTCACTTACAAGAATTAACAGACTTTACAAAAAATAAGTTTGCTGAATTCTTGTTCTCTGTCTCCTTATTTTCTCCCCCTCTCCCATCTCCTTCTTCTGCCAAACCTTTCCACTTCTTCCAGGCCATTAGCAGAGTTTTTCTTAATCAGAGACACCAGTCTCATCCCAAATATATTATGGTTCGAGTACACAGTGACCAGAGCAGAAGCCAGGTGAGGATTTAATGCACGATTGAGGTTGGGAAGGGTGCTGCTGAGAGGAGACCATTATTCCCTTCCGAGAGATACATTTGCATGAGGAATAGGGGGTCTCCTAACAATTCTGAACACCCTGAACAAGCTATAGCTCCCAGAATTCTTTGGGGGAAGCCATGACTTATGGAGTATCATTGTCTTTTAAAAGTATGTGGGGGTGATTGTTCTATAGAAATCTCTTCCCTTCTTGAGTTACTGGATTTTATTGACTCCTAGGTTGCAGGCTTGAGTCTTTCCAGCTGGGAGGTGCTGGGGACTGAACCTATGGCCTTCTGCACACAAAGTGCACCCTCTGCCCACTGAAATCAAAAGCCTGGGCAGGGCTCAAAAAGCACCTTGATAAGATTTGAACCCACTTCCTTTTTAAATTGCAGGAACCGACAGCGTAAGCTGGGTACAAAGCTCCAGTGAATATGGAAGGGAGATGTTAGGAACTGGACTGCACGAATTCTGTAAGACAAAAAATAAAAATAAAAATAAAAAAGCAAGGGCCAGCATTAGAGAGAGAAAGAGACCTGTACAGAGCTGGAAGTGAAGGAAGGAGCCTGTTAAGAGATGGACCAAAAGGAACGGAGGCAGGGACACCACACCCTGAAGACCAGAGGCCTTTTCCAGCTAGCCGGATCCACACTCTGCTGCATGCCGAGGACCATTCAGGAACCAGCAACCCATTTATATACCGCAGCTGCACAGCATCTGACCGGGAGGGTGGGAACAACCCCTTCCCCTCACTCGGCCATTGCACGTCTCTTGCGCAGACTCCGCTGATGCAAACAGAATTGCTGGAGGGAGAGAACTCCAATGCGCCTTCTCTCCCCCCTCCCCCCCATCTGTCCCTTCATTTCAGCAGGGCCTGCACAAGACACCCTTTTGGGTTGGTTTTACCTGTGAATTTTGAAAAGTCTGAAACAGGGAAAGGGGGGGGGGATATATTTAGTGTTTTGTCGGTGGGGGAGTCAAAATATTATATGTCTGTGACTCCCCCCACAAATTGATTTCCCCTTTTGCAGCATGCAATGTACACACTATTTATTATTCCTTTTAGAATAAAAACTGGTTTGAAAAAGGGGGGGTGGGGACCCTGTGACCAAGTGTTTTGGAAGGCAGCTGATTCATCTCCCTTTGGCAGGAGTTGAGAAACGTGGATCACTGGAGCGGAAAACAGGGGGAGCCTTCTTTCTGTTAGTTTAAAACTTTATCATGACTGTTCAGGGGCATCTGGGCCAATCCCAACTGCACTTTGTATTGATTTTAAGAAAACTACACTAGTGATGTTTCTGCACTGTGTCAGCACAATACAAAAACTCAATAGTAGGGCTGGGTGATATATCCCTATGTCATCCAAAACCAGTTTGAAGTCTGTATCGTGATATTTGTTTCATAATTTTTGACGTGGCAATATATCGCGAATTATGATGTGTGTTAGGGCTAGGTGATGTCAGCCAAAACAGCTTTGAAGTCTATACAGTGGTACCTCAGGTTAAGAACTTAATTTGTTCCGGAGGTCCTTTCTTAACCTGAAACTGTTATTAACCTGAGGTACCACTTTAGCTAATGGGGCCTCCCACTGCTGCCGCGCCACCGCTGCTCAGTTTCTGTCCTCATCCTGACCAAAGTTCTTAACCGGGGTACTATTTCTGGGTTAGCCGAGTCTGTAACCTGAAGTGTCTGTAACCCGGGGTGCCACTGTATTGTGATATTGGTTTCATAATTTTTGACCTGGCAATATATTGCGAATCATGATGTGTGTTTGTTCGCTATGCAAAAATCACAATGCGGGAAAAACCGTGAAGCCAGTCAATGCCTCTACATGCATTCATCCATATTGCAGACATCGTGATGTATCAGTATATTGCGATGTTTAGCTGGTGATATATCACGATGTTTAAAACCAGGTATCACCCAGCCCTACTCAATGCTATCTTTTTATTATTATTCAGATATCTGTACAAATTGTTTTGTTTTAATTGTTTTGTTTTATTATTTTAGAGCCAACTTCACCAGTGACCCTATATTTTCCTTCCTTCCTTTATACTTTCTACCCTAATCTTTTTTTCCTTCCCCAAAATACTGCAGCAGACTTTCTTACTGGTAGTTTAAAATGCAAAAGAAGAAAGCACCATTAAGGCATCACTCATTCCCTTGGTGGTTTCAAATTTATCCCCAAGTTGCCCCCCCCCAACTTTTAAATACTCAATAAAATGTTTTTATGGTCGTTTTTGGGTTGCCAAGTGTGTTTGTTTGACAAGTGTAGCTATATGGAGAGACCTCTCCTCCACACATTGGTAGAAGCCTGAGGACATGTGCCTTGCCCACAGGTTTGCCTCAAACCCATCAAAATATGCATCCAGCTATATATACAGCCAGCCATGATCCAAACAAACATCACAATTACTTCCCCTTTGAAATCAGTGACCCTTCAGGGAGTTGAGCACACCCAATTTACATTGCTTTCAACACAACGTAGGCTGAAATGCTGTGTTTCTTACCTGGGAGTAAGGCACATGAAACTCATTGGGATTTACTGCTGTGTAGAGCCATGTAGGATATGTGCTGCTGATTGCAGGATTATGTACCCAGTATATTGCTTCCAACTGAATTAACTTTAGGTGGATTACATGCCTAGAGAAATCTACTCTGATGCACAGGAGCCTGTTCCTGGATTGGAGTGAAAATATATGGGCTAAAAGAATCCCCATGATGACTTCTCTTGGTGTCCACAAAATTTCTGCCCGCTCCCCACCCACTTTGGCCTCCTTTCAGAAGAGAGCAACCACAGCCTTAAACAAGTACATAGAGGCGAGACGGGACCATGAAAATGACACTGCTCTTTCCTCCTCTCCTGTTCAATTGTTCAACTTTTCCAGACTAAGATCAAGACCAGCGCTGCTAATCTCAGTCTTGAAAAAAATCCAGAGAAGTGAGAGAAAGGTCGTTTCTAACTTCCTGCGTCAACTTTATGGACTTTGGCACCCTGGGCTGCAAAGTAGAAAAAGCACCCTCCCTGTACACAGTGCATGTTTAAAAACACAGAAAAGGGTCAGTTTGAGGAACAGATCTGATACAGTGGGGCAGAAGGCGAGTGAAAAAACCCAATGGTGAGAGGGGAATAGAGTGGCTGATGGTTCCTGGAAAGTGCTACTTCTGTCAGCCAGCACAGAGAGGAGGAAGCTAGCTTTCTTTGTGTCTAAAAATGCACCTACAATCTAAGCATTTACAGTAATGTTTCACTTTTTTGCTAAGCACAAGGGAAGAAAATACACCATCTTCAGTACCTGTATGCAGAAACAAACGGCTTAAAATTTCAGTTTTAATTGGGTTAAGTTTACACACAATACCAGTGAGCGTTTTTAGGCCCATCCATACATATATTACAATTTACAAGCAGATCATGCAAACATTCATCAGAAGCATTATAAAATTACATGCACCAAAGATTCTGCAGTGCTTTGAGAAAGCACCTGTTCTAACATTCCAGTATGCTAGAAGCTACTGCTGAACAGCTTGGGCAATGAAGATTTTATCTTTTTAATACCATAAATGATGGGAAACCAGTATACATTAAGTAGTTTGGCAATTCAAAATGTAATTGTTTAGCTCTTGAGAGCTCAAAAGTACATCTCGACAATCCTTAGAAATGAACAACCCATCAGGTAGGCCTGTACTAAGATTGCAGGGACATTCACGGCTAAGGTAAGATTCAAACCCTAGACTTCTGTTCATACTCTCCACTTTCAATAATTTTACATAGAACACTGATGTATAAATATCAGGGTTGGTTTTTTTTTAAAATATATCATATTTAACACCTGAATCTAGGCACTGTAAGCTTCAAATAAGTGATGAGGTTAAAACCATTAAAACCACAAACATACCAAATACAGTTTAAAATGGGGAAACACATGGCAACATGTAAACAGTCCTACATTAACACAATCTCCCTTTCTCCCTAGGAGTGGGCAATATAAGGCACTTGTAAAACAGGAGGATTTTACAAAGGACCTCCATAAAAGCCAGTGGCTAGTCCTCATGACTGCCAAGATGCCTCTTGAACACATGACAGCAGAAAATGGTATTCTATAAGGGAAACAACGCAGATCTCTTCGGCACAAATCCAATACAGACTTGAGTGGGCTTAAGCCTTTAAGAGCACGACTCTGTGCTGCTGCCTCTAATGTTTCTCTTCTCATGCCCAAAGTGATAGGAATTTATTCAGAACTTGGCATATGGCCTGTGTTTGGCCTTGCTATTTTGCCTTTAAAAACAGGGATGGGCAACCTGGAAGTGCCCCCCCCCCAAGATGTTGGACTTTCAACTCTCATCACCCCTGGCCATGCTGTCCGAAAACACCCAAAGCGTGACAGGTTCCTCATGCCTGTTCTAAAAATCTTATCAAGGCAAAAAGTTTGGTGCCAATTCCACACCTGAGCCAGATTTGAGAGATCAAGGAACAACCACAAAAGTCATATCAGCAATTACAAATTTAACATGTTTATTTTGGCATAAGCTTCCTGGACCACAGTTCTATCAGATGCAGGGGAAGACTGAACTGGCAAGCAGGCGCTTACGGTTTGTGTGCAAATGGGTACATAATGCTCGCCAATTTGCATCTTCTGCAGTTGAAATGGACTACAGTCCACAAAAATCTCTTATTATAATGAAACTTTTTCGTCTCTAAGGTGCTACGAGTCATCTGGAAGGCTGCATGTTTCCCAGCCCTGAGCTATAGTATCAAGAGTTTCCAAAAAGAGAGAGGATAGAACAGGGTGGTTGGAGACACGCCCCCCCCGGCAGATTCTTACTTCTAGCCAGGCCCCATCCTTCCCCCCCGACAACTTGACTTCTCACCAGTTTCTCATAGATTTTACCAAGACCCAGAAATCCTTTAGACTGCTTGATCTTCGCATACTTCTGTGTCAGGTGGGGTGAGGTATCGGCAATCTACAGTGAAAATGGCCAGAACACCTACTTCTTCAACAATGAAGAGTGCTTTATTATCAAACAATAAAATGGGTGGATCTGCTGGGGATAGGAACCTGTTACAGCAGGGGGTGCTCCCATCCTGATGGATTCCCAAAACACACAAGGATATTAAAAAACACAAAACGGAGATCTGAGCTGTGGATGGGTGTTGAGGGTATAGAAAACAGATAAAGCTACACTGCAATGATCCCCTCTCCAAGCTAGCAGCAAAGTAGAAAGGCGACCATATTTCCTTGGTTTGAGAAGCCCACCTCCCCATCATAAAGCAAACCACCCCAAGCACACAGGATTGGCACAGAGCTGCCGGACCGAACCCAGGGGGCTGGGCTGGATGATCCTTCCAACTATAATTCTATGAAGAGGCCATGAGGAAACGCAGCTGGTGACAGATCCAGAGGCGGCCTCAAGTTAATTTCAGTTCCTTCTCAGTGTCTACAGCAGGGGTTGTCAACCTGGTCCCTGCCGCCCACTAGTGGGCGTTTCAGGATTCTAGGTGGGTGGGAGGGGGTTCTACAGTACAAGCTGAATTCTCCTTCCATAGAGCACTGGTGGGCAGTAAGGAAATTTCACCATCAAGAAAGATGCATTAGTGGGCAGTAGGTAAAAAAAGGTTGACTACCCCTGGTCTACAGGGAAGCAGGAATTCCCTGCCTGCCCTCTGGACTTGTTTGAGGTGGGAAGCAGGTTGCCATTCCTATATTCTTGTTTTCACAGCAAAAACAAAACGCAGGTATGACAAGAAGAAAAACCTATCCCCCCCCCCAATTCTGGGGAAGCAATAAGGCACTTCGTGATCACAGGATAAAGTCTGTCTGTTCCAAGCTCCTTTCAAAACAAAAACCAAACATATTTTTTATTTTAGCTTAGTTTGTTTGTTTTTTGGCCTAGCAGTCCTAGAACCACAAACAGGCCTCGCTCCATGGAGATCAGGGATGTAAGACACTCCCTGCAGCTGAAGCCTTTGTGCAACTGTCTGGATTTTAGAGCCTCCAAGGCTTTAAACCACAACTCCCCCCACCTTTAAAGTTTAGACCTGGGGTTCGATTTGAGGAGCAGCTGCATGTCCAAGAGGGCCTTCTCTAGGTAATGTGCCATCCGGGCTGCATTCGTTTCGGCGCAACTGTTGAAGGCCGAGATAGCAAAGTTGATGTGTTCGTCCATAGGGTTGTAGCAGATCCCGTAGCCGTCTGGGACCACTGGGCCGAAACACATTACACAGTCAGTCTTCGCGGGGACCTACAGAGGGGGAGGAGGAGACATATTCAATTGTATCAGTGGTTCCCAGGCTCTTTCAGGACACCACCCCACTTGGTTCCACCAGACCCCCCCCCCCAATAAAAAGCATTCAGAATAGCGGCTTGCACAACCCACGAAAGATGATAACACAGTAAAATTCAAAACAGTAACAATTAGCTGCACTTTTATTCAAAATCTAACTAAGGTTATTTAGTTTAATTCAACAAGTCCACATGTCCCCTCCTTGATTAGTCAGGTGAGCTGCTGTTTACCTGGCTGGTGGAGAGCTTGAAGTGCATGGCAACAGCGTATGCAGTATCCATAAACAGTTCGGGCATGCTGACAAGGTCCTCAATGGCCTGGAGCTTCAGCCCCAGGAGGTGGCGATCTATTGCGTCCCCTCTAATTGCCTAAAAGGTTGAAAGAAACGCATTGCAAAAATCTACACCAACAAACAATGGGCAGCAATGCTCTCTCTGCAGCCCGATACAGCTATAGCACCCAATTTTTTATTTTATTTTACTGCACTGCATTTTAATCCCATACTTTCTCCAAGGAGCTTAAGGTAGTTCTCCCCCTCCTCGTTTAATTTCCACAACAATCTTGAGAGGTCACCTGAGGATCTTCATGGCCAAGTGGGGGAATTTGAACCCTGGTAAATACTTTAAATAGATTTTTGAAAAAGGGATAGTAAAACATCAGCAGGTGGGGGCTATCTGGGCAAACAGATTTCCAGCAATTGGTGGAATTCAGGTGCCTTCCATGAGGTGGGTGCCACTGCAGAGAAGACTCTACCAGACAGATTTCTGCAGGACAGGCATGGCCACAAGGGCTTTCTCTGACAATTAAAGTGGGCTAGTTGGTCTAAATTGGGGCAGGGGAGAAGGCTCTCTCCTGGATAACTTGGTACCATGTAGGGATATGAAGGGAATCCAGTAAAAGTTCGTCCTGATCTGCACCAACCTCCTGAACAATGTGTGAATTGGTTTGGGTGTCCACTCAGCAATGGGCATACAGCTGGATCCTCACCCACCTTATGGATCACATAGGAGGTGGTCCAAGGGCTACCTCTTTTGTTGTTTTCTTGTTTTATGGACGTAATTGCAAGCTCACTAGCAAGCAAGACTCCTGCTGTGACACACTGAAAACTCTTCCTTCTAGGCACCTATTGGAGCACCAGAGAATCTGCTCTGTATCAATGAAGGGTGGCTCATTAAGGCAAATGGGGCATTATAGGAACTTACCATGTCAGTGTAGGCACGATGAGCCTGGGTGGCTTGTCTCAGTAGTTCCACCTTCTCCAGGTCCTGAGGGAGGAATGAGAAAGCACAACTGCCGAAAACTACTCCATTTCAACAGCCCACCTGCCTAACAAGAGTTCCAACTCTTTCATTTATTTTCCATTCTGCATTTGTAAGAACTCAAATCTTCTATGGTGGCAGCACCTAAACTTTGGAACTCCCTGCCTACTGACATCATGCAGGTGCCTCCACTGCACTCTTTTCGGTGCATGCTAAAAACATTTTTGTTTAGACACACCTACCAAGATATTTAGAGGGACGCAGGTGGCGCTGTGGGTTAAACCACAGAGCCTAGGAGTTGCCGATCAGAAGGTCAGCGGTTTGAATCCCCGCAACGGGGTGAACTCCCATTGCTTGGTCCCTGCTCCTGCCAACCTAGCAGTTCAAAAGTACGTCAAAGTGCAAGTAGATAAATAGGTACCGCTCCGGCGGGAAGGTAAACGGCGTTTCCGTGCGCTGCTCTGGTTTGCCAGAAGCAGCTTAGTCATGCTGGTCACATGACCCGGAAGCTGTACGCTGGCTCCCTCGGCCAATAAAGTGAGATGAACGCCGCAACCCCAGAGTCGGTCACGACTGGACCTAATGGTCAGGGGTCCCTTTACCAAGATACTTAGAAAGTCAATGCAAGTTTCAAACTGCATTTTAACTTTTTCAGGGTCTAAGATTATTGTTTATTTTTCTTACTGATAATTCTATTGTTTTATTATTTTTGGAAAACCACTTTGAAGGTTTTTATTTTTTAAACAAACAGAATGGATACCCACAGCAGAGGTGCACAAAAGGATTGAGGCTCGCAGAGTTTTCCTGTAAATTTGCTCGGGAGAACTCTGTGAGAACACTCTCCTTGTGCCCTTAGAGGAAGAGGGTGTATCTATTCATCCTTCTCCTTGCCTGGGCACACTCTCCTTTCTGCTCTTCTTCACTCTTCCACTCTTCTCCAGTAAAATGAGAACATCTGCTAGGGGAAGCTTGTTGAAAAACAAAAGTATCTTAAATGGTTCCCAGAAAGAGCAGATAGTGGGAACCGGTCATGTATTGTCAGGAATTTCATTCCACAGAACAGGGGCAACCACACTGAAGGCCCTGCTCCAAGTTACTGCACAGCAAGCTTCTGAGGTCTTTTAAAGTAGCAGGAGCAGCTTTCCTGCAGACCACAGTGACCTACTGGGTATATAAAGGGATAATCCTTTATATACCAAGTAGATTACTGTGGCCTGCAGGAGAGCTTCTCCTGCTAGTGATCTCTGAAGTACAGTAACCTGGTCCTAAGCAGTATAGTGCCTTATAGGTTAGTAGCAACACCCTGAACTTGGCCTGGTAGCCAAGGTAACTTTTCACACACCTGTGCTTACTGTTCTTCATCAAGAGTATTATTTTTCCAGTAAAAAGTGTCATCACAGGAAACCTCTCCTCAGACCCTTTAAAGCTCAAATGGTCTTTGGATAACATGGGCTGTCCCATTGCTCATTGTCTGTCATATCGCCAGTCTCAAGCTAAGATCGTTTCGGTGATTGATATGTGGTGAATAAAAGATGTTTATTGTGCGATCCTAACCATTTTTATATAGAAGTAGGACCTATTGAATTAAGTATGGATTACTCCCAGGTAAGTGGGGCTTGGATTGCAGCCTCTCTTAGTTTTAATAGCCATATCTCAATTTTCTATTAATATAATATACAAAGAAGCTTACAATGAAAACAAAGATATGGTATACTGAATATGAAACATTAACGTTTTCACATAAAAATAGCAAGGAGAACAGGTATGTTCCAGCAGAACAGTTTCTTGGCCTCTGCTGCACCCTTAGGGGTTTCACTTCCTTTGGTAACCATGAAGCAGGACTTCTCTTCTCTATGATCACATTTGGGCTGCTCTGGTTGCCAAGGACAACAGTCTCTATGGTAGTTCTAATTGCTACCTGTGTTATCACTGGCTGGCTGACAGATCTTCTTTTAACAAATGAAGCCTTTATTCATAAGAGACCATTCTGAATGGTTCGATGGTCAGCATGGTTTCTAAGTTCTGTTTGGGTTCCATCCTGTGCTGCATGAGCTGAAGGTCCCCATGCAATGGGAAACTTCCCTCTTCCTCTCCATGGGGAGGGGGGAAGCCATCTAAGGGTCAATATAGGCAGCAAAGGAATCCGCTATTCCCACCTGCTTGCCAGAATCATCCATGGCTTGCACAAACTTGAGAGAATCTACAGAGGCAGAACGGATCGTGTCTGTCCGGCCCAGGCGGAACATCCGGAGTGAGGCACTCTCATAGGTGGAACAGGTCTCCCCATACATCCTAGGAGGAGGTTGACAGAAAAGACAAGCAGAAGAAACAGCCAGCAGATCAGAAATGACTCTCTGAAGAACTTGAGAGAACGTAAATCAGGTGAGCCCTGCTAGATCAGGCCGAAGGGGACCCATCTAGTTCCAGCATCCTATTCTCACAGTAGCCAGTCAGAGAGCGTCCTTTTACAGGTATTTTTGAATACCCCACAATTACTGGGGTCCCATTCATCTCCTTTGCTGGAAGTTCTCAAGAAGGTTTCAATTTGAGGCTTTTCAAATATCATTACCGCTTATTCTTGTGCCTTTCTTTTTGCAGGGGGTGAGGAGTGTCACAAAACCTTTGGGCCTCTGCAGCTGCCTGTCACATCTCTGAATGAACCCCTGCTCCTTCCAAAGCAGTGCACCTTGCAGGGACACATGAGGCGAGTTCCTCTTAGAGAAGGGAACCCCTCATGAATCTAAAACTGAATGCCTTGGGGTGCGGGACCGAAGGATGCCTCAGAAATTGGGGAAACATTCCTCTGTGGAATTTGGAACCCGCTGGCTCTAGGCCAGGAAAGTAGCCCTCCAGTCCTCTTTCTCTGGCCCAGGCCACACCCAATGCCTTGCTTTGCACTATCCAGGAGTTTTGATGTGCCTGGAATGTGTCCTTGACATCTGATAACAGTCCTTGCTTACCTTGTTAGAGGATAATAAGTGTGTTACACTACACTACTACACTACACTACACTACACTACGCTACACTACACTATGGTAAAATTATCATTTGTTACTCTGCCACTTTCCTCTCAGCATGCGGCCTCCTGGAAGGAATTCAGCCTTTGGGCTGAAAAATTTTCCCTAACCCTGGTTTTAGTATGTTCAGACTGCATAAACTGTCAAGCAGACCCCAGAAAGTTGTTGTGAATATTCTGATTGCTACTAGAAAGTAAAGTAGAGCACCTGTCCCCTTCCCTGTCACCTACCTGTAGTAGGCCAGCTGCAAAGCAATCTGGATAAAAGCATCTGGACTGATCTTTTCCGACTTGGGGAAATTCTTCCCAAACTGATGGAAGACAATTGCACTGATATCCAAGTCTTGCACCAGGCTGCAGAAGGACAGAGGAAGACATGCTTTCTTGAGATGTTTATCAATAGGCTAGAGAGCTAGATGTTTCTGCCAATATCCCTGCTGGTATCTCCATCAGCTACTGCTCCAGCTGACACCAAGGCTTCCTGCCTGCTACACATTTAACTCGAGAGGATTAGGAGACTGACTGGTCTTTTAAGAGATTGCAGATTACTTCTTTCTCCCCCACATCTGTGCTACCGCATGCAACAGCAACAAAAAAGATAATTACTCTGAGCCCAGTGAAAAGATCTTCAAGATTCTAAACAGCCCCTCACAGGAACTAGAAACTTGATTCCCTCCTCTACATATTTGCTTTAAGAAAGTGGAAGCTGAGATAGCCAGTCTCCATCCTGTGTTGGCATAACTCTGGGGAAGTCTGACTTTTTCCTCTTGTTCATTCCTGAACCTGTCTCCTCTGGAAAACTCCTATTGTCCCCCATGGATAACTCACATGTTAAGGTTCTGTTTTGCTTTCTCGATATCATTCTTCACTTCTGGGGTGATGTTAAACCGGAGTTTCTTAGGCATCGGCAAGGGGACCATGGGAGATCTCACCAATTCTGGTTTCTTTCTACCAAAGAACAACCACCAAAGAGATGTTAAGAACAGAAGGTGGTGTTTTCAGTTATGAACATCACATCCTATACAACACAGCAAAGAACGGGATCCTGGATGCATAAGGCCCTGCTTCATGTGCCTCCTCCAAGGGAGGCGTAGAATGTGGCAAAAAGAACAAGGTCTTATCAGTGGTGGCTCCCTGGCTGAGCATTCCCTTCCCCTGTGAGGTGCACTTGGCACCATCAATATTAGGCACCAGGCAAAGATGGTCCAGTTTACCTATGCATTTAGGTTTTAATTGGGATTTTAATGGTATGACAATGGAAGGCAGGGGGAGAGAACAACATGTCTTGTTCTTAGAATATCCTGAAAATGGCATGGCTCCCTGGCACTCCATAAACAGAAGCACTGTTTTTATGCGTATGCTGCAACATTTTGCTGCAGGCCCATTTGTGGGAATAATGTTCATTCACCTTACAGGGTTGGTGTAAGGCAGGGGTAGTGAACATCAGCCCAGGGGACTGAAGTGGTCCTCTGAAAACACCCCCTCAAGATCTAACAAATATGGAGAGTAATGGCTAAAAAAAGATTTTTTTAAAAATAATAATAAACACAGTGCTGGAGAGGGTGAAAAAGTTTAAACCTTTCCACCATGTCCAGAGGCCTAGTCATCTATTGAATGTATCCCCATCTACACACATGAGGAATGGGAGGCTATGCACAGTCTTGGTGGGTGTTCATACATGTAAGTTTGTACAGCAGGTCTCTTGCAGGCTTGTGTGGCTGTGGGGTGGCCAAAGCCACTGCTGGCATGAGGCCCCCAAACAACTGGCCACAAATGAATGCAGCCCTTGGGCTATATATATATATATATATATATATATATATATATATATATATACACAACCCCTGCTATAAGAATTACTATGAGGTAATATATGTGCATTATATAAAACGGTGGATCCCAAACTCCCCCCCCCCCCCGCCCACCATGGACCACTTGAAAACTGCTAAGGGATTTTTTTTCTGCCTACATACTAGATGCTGAATGATTTTTAATTGTATATTTATTGCTTCTTTTATTTCCTACACATCACAGTTTACTGCAATTTGAATTCCATAGAATTCCAAACTGTAAAGCAATGAGATACTGGTACAGTAAAGGCAATAAAAAAAATTAAGGGGGTGGAAAGTAGGTAGGCTATAAGCGCTTTTGACTTCAGGTGAGATTCCTGGGACTGAATCTCACACATGTAAGTTAAGGGTGCAATAGCCAGAGTTAAAAATGAATATGAACACTTAATGTGATGCATGTGCCGTCTCCTGTCTTTGGCTAGAAATCCACAAGTATGCCATGGACCACCTGAATGCAGCTTGCAGACCACTGGGAACCCATGATATAAAAGGTAAGTATTATCATGAACAATCCATCATGGGCACAGCCACTTACATTCCCAGGAGGAGAAAGGATCACATTCACAGAGAAACAACAGAGACTTACGTATAGTTCACAACATGATCTAGTAGGGCGACAATAGGGGGACCCTCCGAGGGAGCATGTTCGTACACCAAACCACAGGAGCCATCCTCGGCCACGATAAACTGCAAAGCAATTTTTGAGACAGTGAGAGAAGGGCTGCATGGGTGAACAAGCCAGAGATGAGGGTCAAGGAAGCTGATAATGGGGATCTTTTCTCATATTATGTTATGCCAACCTTTATTTATGCCATGATCTACAGTAATAAACTATAGAAAAAGTTCAGCCTGACACACAGCTTTGATAGATAGATGATAGATAGATAGATAGATAGATAGATAGATAGATAGATAGATAGATGATAGATATGGAAGGGGAGTGATTTAAGGGAAGAGTTGTCTCAGTGGTGGAACTTCATTCATCCCTGCTGTCTCCCTACAGTGAAGCTAAAAGAGTTTTAAACCTTCAGTGAAGGAATGAAACTGCTATAGGAAATAATTCTATTGCACTTTAGCCACACACCCCAGCACCCACCTGAAGCGTTTTATCAAACCAGCGGTTCCCACTGTTCCAGCGACTGCCCCCACCGTGCAACATCTGGGCAGCCACACGGCTCCTGTAGATATCGTCTGAGACACGGGGCATTGGTGCATCCAGGCAGACAGTGAAGATGCTCTTTTCAATTGAACGAACAGACTCTTTGTTGGTTTTGTCTGGAGAAAAAAGTTGGGGAGGATCAGAAATGGTGCAAAACATTTTACCACACATTTCTCCACGTGCATTCAATAACCGTTTATAATTTTGTCTTAATATACACTTTGTCTTTTTGCAAGTAAATTTCCCTAATACAATGCAATTCTGCATGCTTTTTAAAAATAATTTAAAAAACCAATAGAGCTCTTATTAGTGCACATTTTAGCGTATGCATTTTACAGTCCATCTCTTGGTAGTATCAGAGCTATTTTCAACTTTTTTTATATATGGAATTGTTTTTAAATGTCTGTATCATTGGTTATATATGGAATTGTTTTTACATTTTTATGGTTGGGACTGTGTGTGTACACACGTACACACACACACACACACTTTTCAACATAAAATACAAGAAAGAACAAACTAATCTAGGTTGGAATTGTTTTTATTCTGTTAATCCACCTGGGGACCCAATGGTGGTTAAGAAATTTATTGTATTTAAACAATTTATATACCATTTGACTACAAGAATCTCTACGTGGTTTACAAAAATACAATATAAAAATATAAATCTGTTGAAATGAAAAAAACTGAGCCTCACTAAAAATGCCCATTGGAATAAAGAAAGCAGGGGTTGGAAGTTCAACAGAAGAGAGGGCCTGTCTAACCTTGACTGGAAGGGAGGTGCATAAAATTAGGTCCACAATACTAAATGCCCAGTTCGTGGTGAATATGCACCCTGCATCTGAGCCATGGAGGACCACAAAAATATTTTATTGTCCACCTTATGCAGTTGGAGAACTGCATCAACAAACTCTGAGATGGACATGTTTTCAAGGATAACTGTATTTGGGCTTGCCTACTGTTCTGGGAAGTGGGAAGGAGGCTGGGCCAAATTTCAACCTTCACCCCCACCTGCTAGGGAGGTACACTCCCCGTCCCCAGTCTGGCATCTCCTTCCACAAGGGTGAGGCAGCCAGTTCAATGGCACGGGTACCATTTCAAAAGACTGACCCTTGATGAGGTTATTGTAGGCCTTGGCCCAGCTGTTGCGATGGTTGGTGGTCAGGATCCCAATTGGCTCCTTGTTGGTTTGGAGGGATGTGTTCCAGATCTTCTCCAGCTGAATAAATATCTGGTCAGTCGTCAGGGGGCTGCCGTCGCTGCTGTAGACATCCAGCTCAAAGAACTGGGAAGAGGGGAGGAGAGGAGAGAGAGTCTGGTGCCTGGCACTCATATTTATCCATTCAAAGTAGAGCAAGTGAGGATCACACACATAAAACGCTGAACTCGGTCCATCAAATGGCTGACCCATTTCCCCCCTACACTTACACTTGAACTTGAGGACATCCAGTGAAGCTGAATATTGAAGGACAGATAAAAGGAAGTCCTTCACATAGTGCATACTCCCAAGCATCTGAAAGACCGCCTCCTTCCCTACAGACCCTCTTGGATGCTGAGATCAATAGAAGTGACCCTTTTGGTGGTTCCTCTGCACTTAAAGGCTTGGGGGTGTCAGTGCCCCAAGGAAGGGCCTTCTCTGTGGCAGCCCCTAAGCTGTGGAACTCCCTCTCATCAGAGGTGCACCTGGCACCTTCATTACACAGCTTCCGGCAAATGATGGAATAAATATGCTTTTCTTTGCCCTGGCTTTTGACACTTGAGGTGTACAGTTTTAAGACCCACCTTATTTATGTGAAGGTAAGTTATTTTAAATTGTTTTTAATATTTTGTTTTAATGCTGTAACCTGGGACCTTAGGGTGAAGCGCAGAAGTAGTAAATAAATAAAGCTGCGCTATGGAATATTCTCCCACAGGAAGGTAGAGATGGCCACCAACTTGGATGGCTTTAAAGAGTAGACAAATTTGTTGCATATATCAATGGCTCCCAGTCACAGGTGGTTATTCAATGCCTCTATGGTTGGAGACAGCAATGCTGGGAACCACAGGAAGGGAGAGTGTTCCTCTTGTGCTTGAATCCTGCTACCGAGTTTCACATAATGGGCATCATGTTGCCACTGCGAGGATGCTGGACTAGATGGGCCACTAGCCTCATTCATCAGGGCTCTTCTTGCATTCTTATTTTCATTATTGTTTTTGGAGTAGTAAAGTGCATCACAAAACTCAGACGTGTGCAGAAACTAGTAAGGGCATTCCAAGCTGCTTATTAGGCTGCTTGTGTGAACTTACTTAAAAATGTGAACTAAACAAAACCCTCCAGCAACCCTATGCCTACCCCACCTTTATATAGAGATGGCACAGGGAATGTGAAGAAAAAAGGTGGCTACCCTGCATGTGGTCTAGTCCCGAAACTTCAGCTTAACTGGGAGCTGCCTGCATACCTGGAAGTTGTGGACTACAGTGATATGCGTTGAAGGCTTCTTTCCTTTTGCGTAATTCACAACAGAGTCCCGTTTGGGGCCGGGGATACGGCAGGAAGAGAGGATTTGGTAGTATTGGTTCATGCAGAGGGGTTTCCCACCCAGGTATTCAATAGGAAGTGTCTCACTGGTCAAGGAACAATGAAGAGAAAGAAGATTCAAAATTGCTGTTGTTGTTGATGATGATACGCTGTCTGACTGGGTTGCCCCAGCCGCTCTGGTCTGCACAGCTTCCACCAAAATATCAAAACATAATTAACCTGAAACACTGAAAACCTCCTTGTACAAAGCTGCTGTTGGATGGCCTTCGTGGGAGGCTGTTTTATGGAGCCAGGCACAGTTCCACAATCAAACATTCAGTTTTGTCACAGGGATGGGGAACTTGGGTCAAGAAAAAAACATCACTATGGCTCTGTTCTTGAAATCAGGGCAACTGACTCAGGGAGGCCGTTTCAAATTTCAACAGATCAGACAAAGGTGTGTGTGTGTGTGTCTGCAGGAGTGTTCACATGTTACATTCAGCAAGTGTACAATCTGTGTCCACAAACAGTTGAGTTGTACACTACTATAGTTATTCACCTGTAACATTCATTGAGTGTACAATCTGTGTACACAAACATTTGAGCTGCACAATTCAACAAGTGTACCCTCTTTTGCACAAAAACCTGTACCTATGTGGAGACATTGTGTACCCATGTTCTGTGTAACATGTGAACAAGCCTTGGTGTGTATAAGACAGGCAGGGGGATTATTTATTGCACCCCCCCAATCTTTTTCTCTAAGGCGCTCAAGGTGAACTACATGGTTATTCCCCTCCTCATATAATTCCCACAACAACCTTGTGAGGGAGGTTAGGCTGAGAGCAGCAGGAAATTTAGGGCAGTGCAGGCAGGGTGCCAAGTCGAGGGGGCACAAAATCCGTAACTGAGAAGATCCATTTGGAGGTGCCAAATTTTGCCCTCGCAAAGGGCACCGTGTTACAAAAGATTACCAAAGTCCATCCGCTGCTGAGAGGCAGTGACTGGCCCAAGGCCACATCCAGTGAGCTTCATGGCTGAGGGAGGATTTGAATACTCCTGATACATTCAGAATTAAGTCTTGCCTGTAGTCAATTAGATTAAGACTAAAACCCTAACAGAGCTGAAATACGTACTACTGAAAATAACAGTGTATTGCTATCCTGTTTTCTTTTGTTGTTTACTCTCATGCAGGAGTTTGAATTGTGGGGCAGAGATCTGCCCTTTTGTACCTAAGCATCACGCATACAGATACTGCAATACAAACATATATTTATTTAAAACACAGTGACCCAGCGCTCTTCAGCCAAAAAACAGCTCCCAGGGTGGCTGATGGCGATTAGTTATAAGACAGCCTCTGCCCTCATACTTACAATCTAAAGGGCACAGAAGGAAAGGAAAAGGAGAGGAGGGAGGGATGGGGGGGGGAGTGAACCACTGGGAGGGTGGGTGGGAAAGAAGAGGCAACTCACTTGTCAATCATGGTTTTGAAGTCCAAAGCCCCCTCGATCAGCTTCGCAGCAAACCTGCAAAAACCAGAAAGAAGTGGGGAAATGGAGATGTAACACAGATTAAACAGCAGGAGTGCAAGAGCTCTTACCTTATGCAGATCCTCAGCCAGCGGCCTTATACTTAAAAACACCTGGGATCCCCGTCCAGTTTATACATTCCATAGAATCACACAATAAAACTGTCCCATTTTTCAGGTCCTGCTGGGTGGGTGTGCCAGCTGCATGTCTGAACGCAGCTGCATGATGGTCAGTCGGGATGGAGTGACACAACTCCCCACATGTAAGAGCTGTTTGACAATGGAGCAGGTTCCCAAGAGAGGTGGGGGAATCTTCTCCTTGGAGGATTTTAAGCAGGGATTGAATAGCTATCTGTATGTTGCAGTTGAGAGTTCTACATTGCTGGGAGTTGAACTAGATGACCCTCAGGGTCTCTTCTAACTCTACAATTCTGTGATTCTATGTAAAAACCCAGCATGGTTCAGTTTAGATTTCTTTCTGATCAAAATGCACCTCCCCCTCCCCAAATGCACACGTGTGCGTGCGCGCGCGCGCACACACACACACACACACACTGTGGTTTCCCCTCTGAACTGCTACAATGAAATAACATTTAAAGAAAAGAAAAAATCCAAGGAGCCTTATCTGAGAGGATCTACAAAAATGCAGGGCAATTATCTCAACAGATAAAACTATTACTCTTCAGCAAAAGAGACAGCTTTAAAAAGCTATCAACAGATTTACTAAGAGTTTGAATCCATTTATTTTTTATTAGAATATAAGATATAGGTACAAAAAACAGAGAACAGGAGCCATTTTCAGCCAGGGGGCCACATTCTGCCATGGGTTGGCATGGCCACATGCTGGGAGTGGGTGAAGCGAGAGAAGAAAGTGGGCAGTGCAACAGATGTGACTGTTTTCCCCCTAGGAGACTATGTTCTAGCCACAATAAAGTCAGAAGGCTATATCCAACGCCATACTTAGATTAGACCCACAAAAGTTGACAGAAATTAATTTGCATGTGCCTACCACAAATGAAATGTAGCTGAACCCAACCCAGAATGCATACACAACCCAGAATACACACACAAACACATCCCTTCACCCTCCATCCAGGAATAAGAGAGGCATTGTAACAGTTCCGCAACACATTCCAGGTAAGCAGCTGTACTCAAGGGGAGTGTGGAGGAGAGAGTAGCAGCCTGGAGGGGGAGGTGTGGCTGAGGGGGAGTCTCAAGGGCCTGACAAAGAGATTTGGAGGGCCAAATTTGGCCTCCAGCCCAGATGTTTGCCACACCTGGTTTTAGGACTATCAACTGCCTTCACTGACGCAATCAAAAGCAGCAACATCCACAGCCACCTGGGTTACCTCAATAACCTGCTGAATTGCAACACCTGTCCTGCAGGTGGAAAGAGTTCTGAACTAGCAAAAAAATCACCACTGAACTCAGCCAGGACTTACTTACAAGCAGAAAGGCCTAAGATTGAGAGGTCAAGCTCTACTTACTTTCAAATAAACACAATATGCCATTTGGGCTAAACATCCACAGATGTTTATTTTTAAGTATCACTGTTATTTTTTTAAGTATCACTGCTCCTCTCTTCATTAATTTATTTGGGATTGAGCATCAGGGTTCAGTATGTTCTGGGGCTGAACCCTGGGGGCAGATTTACCCAGGACAGGCAGCCTTAGACACTGGAGTGTCAACACAAAGAGGATCTTTTATTCCACTGGTCCTTGCTCTTTTCTCTGATTGGGCAGTATTTATAAACACAGCAGGAGAAAAGATGAAAGGTGAACAGAGGCTGATGGGGGAAGTGTGGGAAAGGTGATCCTGTACAAAGGTCAAGGCGTACTTACAGGGAAAGGACAACACAGATCCCTGGGGCAAAGGTGCAATTAAATATATATTCCATCCTGCTACACCCAGAGAAGCTGCCCTGTTGCATTTCATTCCAGTCTCACCTTTGGTTAATTGCTCCCGCACTTTCATGTACACCCTGAGACATTCCACCTCCGCAGACTGTGAGCTCAGGTTTCCCTTCCCCTTGACACTGAATCTGCAAAGTTAAGTCTGTGCACCCAGCCCCAAAAAGTGTGATAGTGTGTGCCAAAAATAAAAAAGGAAATGTGTGTGTGTGTGTGTGTGTGTGTGTGTGTGTGTGTGTGTCTGTGTGCACATGCATATGGGAACATTGATACGGGATTGCAAAGCAGCTGGACGGGGGTGTATGTGATATTTAAAGTGCATTGTGTTATACGCGGAACTGCCTTTAAAGACAGTTCAGAAACTTCAGCTGGTGCATAATTCGGTTGCCAGGTTGCTCACCAGGGCAGGATGTTTTGAGCATATAACACCAATCCTGACCTGGCTGCACTGGCTACCAGTTAGTTTTCAGGCCCAAGTGCTGGTTTTGACCTATAAAGCCTCATGTGGTTCAGGACCCCAATACCTTACAGACTATGTCTCCCCATATGAATTGACCCAGTCCCTGCAACTGTCATCTGAGACCCTTCTTTGTATGCCTCCTCCATAGGAGGCTCACCTGGCGCCATCGTTATATATCTTCAGCTGCCAGGCAGAATCACTGCTTTTTAACTAGGCCTTTTGCTGTTAACTACCTATGGCCTTTTAGAGTGTAAGGAGTGGTTTTTAATGTATTTCCCCCACTACCCACCCATCCTGGTTTTAATGTATGTATGTGGTAGATTTTTCTGGTATGTCGCTTTGAGTGGCCTGTGTTGGACGCTGGAACAGAGCAACGGGACCTCACCCCATCGCGGGGATTTGAACCGCCGACCTTCTAATTGGCAAGCCCAAGAGGCTCAGTGGTTTAGACCACAGTGCCACCCATGTCCCACCTCTGGAGTGTACCTGCTTTCCGCAGACAAGCTGATTATCCTCCATGAAGCTTCATCCTAACAACTCTCAGCATCCTGAACAAACCAGTTTCCAGGATTCCTTGGGTGAAACTACAACTGTTTAAAGTGGTAGGATACAGCTTCAAATGTATGGTGCAGAGGGTTCTTGGTTAAAGATAGGCACAGTGTTGGCTTCCAGATTTTGAGCTGAGGCCACATTAAGGAAGAGACCTGCTGAGTAAACCACAGAATCATAGAACTGTAGAGTTCGAAGGGATCCAAAGGGTCATCTAGGTGAAGCCCTTGCAATATAGGAATCCCAGCTAAAATCACAGGTATCCCAGCCCAAAATTCTGTGTTTGCCAACCAGGATCTTTCAGGAAGCCCGAAAGCAGGGCATGGAGCCTTGCTACCACCGTTACCCTTTCAGTAGCTGGTATTCTGTGATAAGAGTTCACAATGAATAATTAAACCAGCATCCTATTTTCAAACACATTTTGGAACCTGAACCTCCAATGTGGTCACAATTACCTTAGCTGCCCTTGCCGATCCAGAAAATCCTGTTTGGGCAAAACTACTCCAGGACTGGAATGTACCACCACAGGCAGCCGATACTCTAGATATGCGGTTTTCAGCCACCAGTCAGAAAGCTGGGATGAGAACAGAGAAGGTATCATTAGCCCAATGCCATTTGGGAGTCGGGTGTTTCACTCAACGTGTTGTTATCAATGCATGGGTGGGAATCGTTGCTGGCTAGCCCCACCCTGCCATAGTGTGCCCCGGATGGGCAAACCCCCAGGGGTGGGGATAGCTGGCACCGCTCCACTTCCCTTGATACCCTGTGTGAACAAGGCTTTTGGAGAGGGCAAGGATCCTTATAAGCTTGAATATTGGCTACAGGCTAATCCAGCTGCAGAATGGAAAATAGAACAGGCAGGTTTTTCCACACTAGATGGACCTTGGTCCTCAACCCAGAAGCCCAGAATGTTTTGCCTGAACTGAAAAGGATAAGAATGTCTTTTCTAAGCATAACACAGTTTTTATGTCTTTACTGAGTTTTTCTAGTATATAGATTGCTACTGGTGGGGGAGGGGTTCATTCCTTTAGAGTTCTACTTAAAATTTTTTATTAGTGTTCTAAGAGAACTTGCAATGTCTTTTTTTTTTGCCAATTCCTGACATTTTGCTTGTGTTTCACACACATGTAGACATACATAAACACACACATTATGAGAAAAAGAATATGACAGAAGGGTGGACAACTTACAGAAATTTATTAAAACAAGAGGGAGGAGAGTATAAATTAAAACAATTTAAGGAATTATCAAGGAAATTAACAGCATGGTTACAATATCATCATTTGAATGAAGTATTTAAGGAAGATAGGATACAAGGGTTTGGGGAACAAAGATCACAACTGGAGAGAGACCTATTGGAATGAAATGTAAAAGTGTTGTCTAAAATGTATACAATATTATTGGAATGGGAGACAAATGACGAGGAAGTAAAATCCTCAATGATGCACTGGGCAAAAGATATCAGTCATAATATAGACATGGAAGCGTGGGAACGATTGTGGAATATGGATATAAAATTTACAGCATGTTATAGTATGAGAGAAAATGATATGAAAATGATATATCGTTGGTATCTAACTAGTGGCAGAGGAACGGGGGTGCAGTCCGCCACAAGTGTCATCACTGAGGGGTGTGCGTGACAAAATGAGATTTTTTAATTTTTTTAAAAAAATAGGGCTCACAAAACTTTTTAGGAGTGACGTGGTGACTTAGGCACCTGCAGGTTCCATGCTGCGTGGGACTTGCGTCTGCCTACAGTGGTACCTCGGGTTAAGAACTTAATTCGTTCTGGAGGTCTGTTCTTAACCTGAAACTGTTCTTAACCTGAGGTACCACTTTAGCTAATGGGGTCTCCTGCTGCCATCCTGTTCTCATCCTGAAGCAAAGTTCTTAACCCAAGGTACTATTTCTGGGTTAGCGGAGTGTAACCTGAAGCGTATGTAACCTGAAGCGTCTGTAACCCGAGGTACCATTGTACTGCCTCTCCCTCAGCTGCCCTACAGCTGAGGGGGAAGTGTCGGAGAGGTCCCAAGCGTCGGAGAGGCTCGCCCAGCCCCATGGGCAGATTGCCCTGCCCCTGGCTTCAGGACACCGCCCCCGCACCAGACACCTGAGTGGCTAGCAATGCCGCTGTATCTAACACTGAGTAAACTGACAAAAATGTATAAATCTAAATCAAACAAGTGTTGGAAATGTAAAGAGAAAGAAGGTTCTTTTTAACATATGTGGTGGACTTGTAGTAAGGTTAAAGCTTACTGGGAAATGATATATAATGAATTGAAAATGATGTTTAAAGTAACCTTTGTATAAAAAAACCCCAGAAGCTTTTCTCTTGGGAATTATAGGGACAGAATTACCTAAACTGTATAGAAATTAATTTATGTATGCGACTACAGCAGCAAGAATGCTACTTGCCCCAAAATGGAAAGAAGCAGAAGTCCCAGCAAAGGAAGAATGGATACAAAAACTTATGGAATATGCAGAAATGGAGAAACTTAAGAAATCAAGATAACAAACATCTTATAAAAGAATGGAAATGGTTTATTGAATATTTACAGATAAATTGGCAGGATTATTGTAAACATTGGCAGGATTATTGTAAACATTGGCAGGATTATTGTAATAACCTGCAGTTTCATACGAGTATATATTTAAAGTAGATAATTAAATGAGCAAATTAAATGAATTTGGATATGCAGAAGATATTAAAAAATAAATTAAAGGAACTGCAGAAAGAGGGGGAAGTCAAACCATGAAACGTTAAAATGATTGTCAAACTAATGAAATGTATAAATTTGAAAAGTATAAATAAAAACTTTTAAAAAGAGAGAATGGGTGGAGAGGAAGAACAGGGGATGATGACATATTAGGGTATAGAAGATGAAGATGTGAAGACCTGCGGGGTGGGGGAGAGAACCCAGAAAAATTGCAGGGTGGAGAAAATACTGCCCCTTTCTGCCTATTTTGCCTCTCCCCTTGAAAAATGGTTTCTAGTTGTTTCCAAAGACCAGAGTGGGGAGGGGATCAAAAAATTTGTGCATATGGAGGGTGGAGGTGATTCCCCCACCCAATTTTCCAGTTTTTTTCTGGGCTTTCACATCTTACCAGCAGAGCCAGGGGGGTGCTCATTAGGTTCTAATGCAATTTGCACAACTTCATATCAAACTGGACAAGGGTGCTGTATACCTTAACAACTCTAGCCATGGTCGGTCCCCCACCCCCATTTCCCCCTCCTTATAAGAACATAAGATAATGGATCAGGCCAGTGGCCCATCTAGTCCAGCATCCTGTTCTCTCAGTGGTGAAAAAGACGCCCCAAAGGGAAGTCCATAAGCAGGACTTGAATACAAGAGCAACACTCTCCCCACTTGTGATTCCTAACAACTTGTACTCAGAAGCATTGCTGCCTCTTTGGAGGCAGAGCATAGTTGGCATACAAATAAAATGATTGAATGTTTGATTGATCATGGCTGGCAGTGATTGATAGCCTTATATTACATGAATCAGTCCAATTCTCTTTTAAAGCCATCCAAGTTGGTAGCTTACATTGGCTCCCAGTACATTGAAAGACCTAATTGGCTCCCAGTACTGTTTCCGAGCACAATTCAAAGTGTTGGTGCTGACCTTTAAAGCCCTAAACGGCCTCGGTCCAGTATACCTGAAGGTCTCCATCGTTCAGCCCAGACACTGAGGTCCAGCACCGAGAGCCTTCTGGTGATTCCCTCACTGTGAGAAGTGAGGTTACAAGGAACCAGCAGAGGGCCTTCTTGGTAGTGGCGCCTGCCCCGAGGAACACCCTCCCATCAGATGTCAAGGAAACAAACAACTGACTTTTAGAAGACATCTGAAGGCAGCCTTGTTTAGGGAAGTTTTTAATGTTTGATGTTTTATTGTGTTTTTAATGTACTGTTGGAAGCCACCCAGAGTGGCTGAAGAGGCCCGGCCAGATGGGCAGGGTATAAATTATTATTATTATTATTATTATTATTATTATTATTATTATTATTATTGCCATCACTGCCTCTTTTGGGAGTTCCAAAGTTTAACCTTGCACTGTGTGAATAAGAATATTCTCTTTTCTGTCCTGCATACTTCCATCATTAAACTTCACTGGATGTCACAACTTATAGTATCATGAAAACTTGTCTCTACCTACTTTCTCTGGCTAATTAAACAATCAATGGCCTTTTAAACTGTGTGTGTGTGTGTGTGTGTGTGTGTGTGTGTTTGCATATTATGTTACGCATTTTTCTGTTTTTATATTGTAAACCACCCCTTGATCCTTGGAACAAGGGCGGTCTAGAAATTTTTAGTAATTTCAATAATAAAAACAACTGCCTTTCCCAGATGAAAAAGGGACCACATGACAGCTTTAACACCTTCACACCTGCTACAACAGTCCTGACCTCCTCCAGCAGTGACCTACCCAGTTCTCATGTTTCCGGGCTCTTCTCTCCAGTCCTTTCTGTAGCCTCTCCCCAACACCGCCTTGTTTTAGAAAATCCTGCACCAGCTCCCTGGTGTGGCTGAGTTCCTCCTCACTGATGATGGGCTGGAGCGCAGACAAGTAGCGGTCCAACGTCTGCTGGAGAGGCGGGATGGGGAGGTGTGGCAAGCTCTCCTGGTGGGCGAGGTACCGGCCCGGAAGTTTCCTCAGTGCCACCGGCCTCAGCAAACCTGATGGCTTTGCCTGAAAACCCGCAGAGAAAAAAAACATATGGTCACTTACTGTATAGCAGAAGAGGAAGCACCTGCCTCCCTCTCCAAATGCACCCATTTCACAGGCCTCACTGAGGTGGTCCACCTTTGTAGTTCAAGACAGGGCTCACTAAAGAGTAGCTCACCATACTCTGTCCCTAAATAATGGGGGGTAGGAATGGTTTATTACCATCTCAGTAAATATTGCCTGACTAAACAGAGACATGATGCAACATAATCCAAAACCTTTGGCCATGAGGCATTTTCACTGGATAATTTGCCATCAGAGACCAGAGGCAGATCTTTCTGTATATGTGCAAGGAAACTGAGCAAGATCATTTCATTGAAGCCCAAGGGTGCATTCCAGTGTATGCTTATTTGGAAGCTAGTTCAACAGAATAAGTTGGGACTTGCTTCGCAGTTAAGGATCAGGGAGGTTAGTTACTGGGCAAAACAGGGTTTCAGACTCTGGGAAACACGCAGTAATGCATAGCATGTGTAAGGACACCAGAAGAGCCCCGCAGCTGAAACAGGCCTCCAAAGCCCAAATAGTCCTGCCTCCTATTCTCATAGTGCCCAACCAGTAGCAGGACCTAAAGACAACAGCAACACTCTCCCCAACTGGGATTCCCAGCAAATGCTATTCAGAGGCATATGGTCTCCCACAGTGGAGATAGGACATCTTGCCCTTAGTAATGCTAAACCTCAGTTTTCTTCACACTCCTCTCTTTTATACAGTAGTGTTTAACTCTGGGCCTGAAAGGAGGTCATGTATCACTTTTAAGAGATTAGAAGTGTAGACCATTGTGACTACTCGCATGTTTCAGTGGTGCTTTACAATTTAACCTATCTTTATTTATAAAAAATATGTATACAGCACAATTTCATTAGAACAAAAATCAAAGCAGTACACAATAGATATATGCACAAGAAATTTTTTTAAAATCATAGATCACCAGTTAACTGTAACAGACTTGTCACTTTGTCTCTCTCTCTCTCTCTCTCTCTCTCTAATTTTTATTAACTTTTCTGTTTTACAATTTAAAATACTCATTCAAACATCCTTAACTATTATGTACTAAACTTGGATCCTAGATCAATAGGCAAGTAGGATCCTAGAATGCAACAACTGATTGGCCTGCAGGAAAAGACCAATCAGGCTCCAGGAGGGAAGCAGAATCAGCCAATCAGACCGGACTCATTGTGTAAATAATGCATATAAAAGCCTGAGGTTTGGGGGGCAATTCAATCACTGTTTTACAAGCTGCAATAAAGAGCATGAAATCACTACAGGACTCTGTGTATATTTCATTAACATATCAATGACTTCCCTTCTTCTCTTTCCATGGTTCATTTTGCATATCATAAATCTCTGCATATTTTACAAAAACTAAACCATTCAGTATTCCATTACTGCATCCATCAAAACTTATTTACACTGTTGAATTTATCTTAATGCTGCCAAAGTTTTCAGGTGTATACCCCCCCATATATTCAATAAACCTTTTCCAATCTTCTCTAAATGTATGTTCTTCTTGTTCTCTTATTCTGTACGTTAAGTCTGCAAGCTGCACATATTCTATTAGCTTAAGTTGCCATTCTTTAGTTGGGACCTCACTCGTTTTCCATTTTTGGGCTAACAAAACATGGGCCACAGCAGTAGCATACACAAATAACCTTTTTTGACACCTGGGAATTTCAGTCTGAATTATCTCCAACAAAAAGTACTCTGGGGTTGTTTTTTTTTTTTTAAAGGACTTTAAAACTTTCCCCCCCAATTCATTATGGATTATTGCCCAATACTTTTTTACCCTTTTACAAGTCCACCACATATGAAGGAACGTTCCCTCAACCTCTTTGCATCTCCAGCACTTCTCTGATTCAGTCTTATACATCTTAGCAAGCCTACTTGGAGTTAAATACCATCTGTAAATCATTTTCAAGTAGTTCTCCTTCAAAGAATAACATGCTGTAAACTTCAAATAGCTTTTTCTAAGTTTTTCCCAGAGGTTAAAATCTACCGTATTTTTCGCTCTATAGGATGCACCAGACCATAGGAGGGGGAGAACAGGGAAAAAAAATATTCTCCCCCTCTCTCCTCAGCGCCCCTTCAGCGAAGCGGAAGGAGAAACGGAGCCCCTTCCATTTCTCCTCCCGCTTCACTGAAGGGGTGCTGCGCAGCTCTCCCTCTCTGCGCAGCACCCCTTCAGTGAAGTGGTAGGAGAAACGGAGCCCCTTCCATTTCTCCTCCCGCTTCGCTGAAGGGGCGCTGCGCAGAGAGGGAAAACTGTGCAGCGCCTCTCCAGTGAAGCGAAGCCTGGAGAGCAAGAGGGATCAGTGTGCACCGACCCCTCCCGCTCTCCAGGCTTCAGGCGGCTATCCTCAAGCCTTCTGAGCGCAGCGAGAACTCCTGCTGCTCTCCAAAGGCTTGCGGATAGCTGCCTGAAACCCCCGCTGCGATCCGGGGGCTTCAGGATTCTCCTTTTTAGCTGCGGGACTGGGGCTGGAGCAGGGGAAGCCCGAGCTTCCCCCGACCCCTGCCCACAGAACAGGTCAGGGAGCCGTGGTCCCTTCTCCCTCCTGGGGAAAAGCCCGCAAGAGCCACGCGAAGCTTGTGTGCGGCTCTTGGGGGCTTTTCCTGCCTGCCTCCCCCCTGCATTCGCTCCATAGGACGCACAGACTTTCCACCTTAGTTCTTAAGAGGGAAAAGGTGTGTCCTATGGAGCGAAAAATACGGTATATTCTGCCCTATATCTATTGCCCAGTGTGTCATAGAGGCTTTGACAAGCTCGTCTTTTGTTTCCCAATCTAATAACAGATTATATGTTTCAGACAAAAGTTTTTCTTTGTTTTGTAGAAGTTCTTTTTCAAATTGTGAGCTTTGGTCTGAAGAACCATTTTTCCTGTCTATTTTAAATATTTCATATAACCGATGATATTGTAACCAATCTGTAACATGGCTCCTTACATTTTCCATTGATTTCAGTTTAGCTTCCCCTCTGTAAAGTGCAGCAATTCCCTGTAAGTTTCCTACTGTCTATCCATATTTTCTCTCCTAATTTTAACAGCCTCGATAGGAGATAGCCATAAATGTGTTTTCCTTTCCTGCAGATTTTTATATTTCTCCCAAACTCTATACAGATTCCGCCTAAGAATATGAATCATAGTACTTTTATAAATTTTTGCCTTCCCATACCAAAGACATGCATGCCAGCCGAATTTTAAATCATGACCTTCCAAGTCCAGAATGTCTGTATTGTCCAATGTAATCCATTATTTTAACGAACACAAACAGGCTGACTCATAATACATTAGCAGGTCTGGCAGGGCAATGCCTCCTCTTTCACAATTTTATGTTTAAGTCTTGGATTTCCCCACTTCCAGATGAATTTAGAAATATCCTTCTTTCATGCTTTGAAGCAGCCTAAATTATTTACAATTGGAATTGATTAGAATAAAAACAGCATCCTGGGCCACAAATTCATTTTGATAGTCGAGATTCTGCCAAGCAGGGAGAGCTGCATTCTCTCTTTTCTCTACGTTACGTCTGACAATATAGAAAAGTCTTCAACAAACATTTTAAAAATTGATGCCAAAGACACCTGCTGCATTCATTTCCTTCTAGTCAACTCAGATTTTCTATGAAGCTGAAGTTATTTTGGAGAGACGTTAGCACATTTTTCTAATCAAAAAAGCAATTTTTTAAACATTTACTATTTTAAAATTATTTTAAAAGATTTTTTTTACACCTTGCCCCATCATCTGCAATTACAAGGGTGATGTTCTTGTTTAAAAACGTATTATTAAATTTGCACCCCATGTTTCCTCCAAGGAACTCAAGCTACTATATATGGTTCCCTCCTCCCCAATCTATGCTTTATATTCACAACATATCTGTGAGGTAGGCTACTCTGAGAGGGTGTCAAACCCAGTGAGCTTCATGGCCAAGTAAGATATCTAAACCCTGATCTCCTAGGTCCTAATCTGACACCCTAACCACTGCAGCAAGAAGGACGCGGGTGGCGCTGTGGGTTAAACCACAGAGCCTAGGGCTTGCTGTTCATAAGGTCGGCGGTTCGAATCCCCGCGACGGGGTGAGCTCCCGTTGCTCGGTCCCTGCTCCTGCCAACCTAGTAGTTTGAAAGCACAAAAGTGCAAGTAGATAAATAGGTACCGCTCTGGTGGGAAGGTAAACGGTGTTTCCGTGCGCTGCTCTGGTTTGCCAGAAGCGGCTTAGTCATGCTGGCCACATGACCCGGAAGCTGTACGCTGGCTCCCTTGGCCAATAAAGCGAGATAAGCGCCGCAACCCCAGAGTTGTCTGTTACTGGACCTAATGGTCAGGAGTCCCTTTACCTTTACCTAACCACTTTAGCACACTGGCTTTGCATGATAATACAGGCCTACTTTACAAGATTTATTTATTTATACTGTTTCATGAAATTTATGCACCGCATGATTGTAAGAAACCTCATAGCAGTTTACAAAAAAGATAAAACAATCACTAAGAAAAACGAACGATTCTATAATTTAAGACTTTCAAAAAGTTAACAATGGACTGAAAACAGATTAAAACACACCAACTTTCTAAACCTCTGGGTAGGTCTCGCCTAAATGTTTTTAGCAGGTGCTGAAAAGAGGACAGTGAAGGTGCCTGCCTGATATCAATTGGCAGGGAGTTCCAAAGTTCAGGCACTGCCACACTAAAAGATTGAGCTCTTACAAATGTCATGAGCATTATCACAAACATGTGTGCGACGTCCTTCAAATATTAAAAATGGGCAATATAAGCATATTATTATTAACAACAATAATATTATATATGTGTGCGTGTCGTATATGCCAGTGTGGTGTTAGAGTATCAGGACTTGGGAGACCAGGGTTCGAATCTGCACTCGACCATGAAACCCACTGGGTGACCTTGGGCCAGCCACTCACTCTCAGCCTAATCTGCCTCACAGGGTTGTAGCGGGGTTTAAATGAGGACTAGAAAACGGAGACCAGGGTTCAAATCCCCCCACTCAGAGAACTGAAAACGAGCCTCTTTCTGTTTTCTATCATTCTTTGGCTAAGAATCCTCCTGTACTTTTTAAATTAGAGAAAAAAGATTCTCCTCCTTGCATAACTTCGTCCCCCTCCTCACATGACCTGCCAAAGAAAACCACACATATCTTGGAGACGAAGGGTGCTCTGCCAAATAAACACACCCACTTGAGAGGGAGAAATCAGGAATGTTCCTTCTCCAGAAAACAAGCAGCAAGAGTTACAGGACACGAGTTAATTCTTCCTTTCCTCCTTCCAACAGCCCTGCGCCTGGATCTTCCCCGAAGTCAGACCCCCAATCCACCTACCCCTGCACACTCCCCCCCCCCCGCCAAAAACCCCTCTTCTTCCAGCCACAGAATCTGAGCCCTTTCCTCGCAGCTGTACCCCCAAAGATTCAAAGACAGCAGAGAAAGTCACTTACCATGTTCCTCGCTAGGAAGGCAAGCATTGCACTATACAAGTTTGCACCACCCCTTTTTTCAGCTTAAGAGTCGAGGCTCTGCCTCGAGGCCAAAGTCCTGAGCTATTGGCCTTGGAGAGAGCAGAGGGCAGGGAGCTGCAGAGTGCAACTTCAGTAGCCCAGCAAGAGGCACCCACCACCGCAGCTGCAACAAGAATTTGCAGCTGCTGTGGGGAGGAGCTAGCAAGCAGCCATCTTTGGAAAGGGCAGCAGCCCCCCCCTAAACAGAAAGGGGTAAGGAAGCAGGAGAGGCTCCGCCATCTTCAGGTTGGGCACACTCCCCCCGCCCCCCATATTTTGGGAAACCGCTGCGTAGTGTTACATGCAAGGGAAGTTTACTATTGGTTGCCTCATGCTTTCTTGGAAGTAAGCCCTAATGAATGCAGCTAGACTTATATCTGAGATGCACACACGTTTGGGTGTATCCAGCTGAGTTGCAGTCAGTTATTTCCATTATTTTCAGTGGGTATACACTTGAGTAGGATTTAACATCAGATGCAACACTAAATAGTGCCCCCTGTAAATTGCATAGATATTATGATGGTTTTAATTTAATCATAAATGAAAAATAATGTCTGCGGCTAAGTTCTACTCAAGATTTGACCCAATTTAAGGGGTGCATTCTACAAATATTTGATGTTATGCATGCTATATTTTTTATTATTACTACAGTATTATTATTAATATTTTCAAATAGGTTTTTATTTCAATGCCCCCTAAAGCAAACAAGCAGTACTAAACAGGAAGAACCCTACAAACGTTATAAATGTGGTGCTTCATTTATTATTATATTCCTTTGTTGCAAACCACCCTGGGGCCTTTTGAGAAATATACATTTCTAAAAAAGAGAGAAAAGAAGAAGACAAATATACATTTCTTAAATAAAAAAATAAAAAAAATCTTACAGGTATTTACCAGAAAGTGCCCCTGAACTGCCACATCATTGTCGTCATCATCATCATCATCACCATCATTTTACAAACCACTTCACGGTCTGAGGCCATCAAACCAATGTGCAACAAACTAAAAATTCTACAAACTATTAATACCATTTCAATAAACTCTAAAAACAAGGAGCTGTCCCCAGTGCTAGTCCTACTCAGATTGAAATGAATGAATGTAGCTTTCTCAGGTGCTTTAATTTCAGAGGGTTTACTCAGTGTAGAACTTAGTTGAATAAAACCTGATAGAACAGGCCTGCTGGATCTAGTCCAGCATCATGTTTTCACAGTGGCTACCACAGATGTGAATCATGAGTAACGAGCAGGTGTTTTGCATGGGTGTTTTAGCAGGCAAGGTAGATTTCCTTGGGAGGAGGGTTAGAGAGATAAGCAGCAGGGCACTGGTTTTGTGCTGCAGGAGTTGAGGATGTGAAATTATTTGAGGTGACCAATGTGGTACCCTCCAGATGTAGTTGAGTTACAATTCGCATCATCCCCTGCTGGCCATGCAAACAGAGTTTGAGGGGACTTGGGAGTTCAAACAATTTCTGGCTTTTTCCTCTTATACTGTTGTCCTTGAACCCAACAGTACCAGTTAGCTGCTGGATCAGGCCAGTTGCCCACCATAAGTTCTTAAATTTTGTTTGCTACCTTTATCATCTTTTTCCAGGAATCACAAGTGGCAAAACTTGCTATAGCACTCAAATCCAGCTCACAGCTTCCAAAGAGGCATTTGATTGGCCCCTAGGAGTACAGGATGTTGGACTAGATGGGGTCCTTTGGGTATGATGCAGCATGGCTTTTATGTGGGGTAGTGGTTAGAGGACTGAGGTGACCCAGGTTTGAAATCTCAGCTAACTGTGAAGCTCATGAGGTGATCTTGGTCCAGCCACTGGCTTTCAGTTTAGCCTACCTGACAGGGGGAGTTGTGATAATAAAATGAAAGCAGAGACAACTAAGCTGCATAGCTACAAGTTCCTCAGAGAAAAGATGGTATGAATAAATAGCTATGCCACATTTTCCCACTTGAAAATCCACTTGAGAACTCAGAAGCGGCATTCAAAGCGAACCCAGAAATTATCTCTACAGAGAATGAGCTGCTATATCTAATTTTCATAAGTCTATGCGTACCTTAACGCTCCCTCTGTAGGAGACCTCAGAGAGAGAGAGAGAATTCAGAATGACACACTATCTGAACTTCCGGCCAAAATGGAAAGCCAGTGTAGATCACGATCCTTTATGAGCTCAGTATCATCGTTCTGCATAGTATTATCTCTATGATACAAGACCTTCTATATGTTGCCTTGGAAGTTAGAGTCGGGGAGAGGGAGGAAATCTCAGCTTATTGTCAAACCAGAAGTATGTTCTATATCATTTGAATTTATCTAGATTCCAGGGGCGGGAAGAAGCTAAACTGCCCTTCCTCAAGATGGATGCACAAGGGCGCGGAAGTAGGGCAGAGAAGTGTTCGATGTAGAGATATAAATGTAGAGGGACACATGTAGAGGGACACTATGTAATGTCTGTATTTTTTAAAAAATAAAACTGTTATAAATTCTAAATGGTTACTCTTAACTTAACTGTTGTTGTTTTTACTGGAAATTTCATTATTTTATTCTTTTAATAAACCACTTTGAGGTTGCGTTCTTTTTTTAACAGTCAAACGGTATACAAATCCCCCGTCTCTCTGATGTTTGGAGAACTCGTAATCCAACCCTGTGTAGGTCGCGGTGCCCTTTATCAAGATGGCAGCGTCAGGTTCACTCCGCCCGCCCCCGCCCCTGCCCAGCCCTCCTCACAGCGACGGCCCCGGTGCCCGTATCCGAGATGGCGAAGCGGCGGTTATTTTCCAGTGTCAGGTGGTGAGAGGTGAAAGGCGGCGGCAGCGGCTCGAGGAAGATGGCAGAAAGCGAATGGCAGCCAGGTAAGGAAGAGAGCCACCCAGCCCCAGCCCCACCTTGGAGAGTGGCCTACCTTGCAGGGGTGTTGTAACTCCTTTCCGTGTCACGGGGACTTGCTCGTGAGGAGGGTTGCTGTGGGGCTACTCAGGACCGGCTCACCCATGAGGCAAGGTGAGGCGACAGGATGCACCAGAGCAGCAGATCCCCATGTCGAGCTTTCTCCCCCCGCCCCGTTTCTTCTCTTGCCCCTTCCCTGGTGCCATTTTGGGGTCTGACTCAGGTGGCAAAATATATTGGGGCTACTCAGGGTGAGCCTGAACTATTGTTGTTGTTGTTCTCAGGGTGAGCCTGAGCTGCTGCTGCTGCTAGATTCTATCCATGATAGTGGGTGTTGGCCCCCCATAACTGGAACCAAGCCATGAGCTCCCCTAACTCCACTGCTTCCAGGGTATGTCCCCAAAGCGAGAGAATGGGCATTAAAATGGCAAGTGCAGATACAGTATACGTAGTGTTGCATGGCGGGGCAAAATGCCATAAATAAACCCTAATGTCACACATGCTGCGTAATGAGGTTTGTCCAGGAAAGAGATCACAAATATGTAGCGAGGATCTCAGTGGTGATGTGGACCCAGGTGTGGGGCACCTGTGAATAGCTGGGGGGTGGGGTGGTGCGAAGGGTAAATTCCATGCTCAGGATTGTTAGAAAAGGTGCTGAAAATAAAACTGCCAAGATCATGATGCCATTATGTAAATGTAATGCATTGCCACATTTGGGATGCTATGCACAGTTCTGCTTACTTCACCTAAAGAAATGAAACTGTGGAGCTGGAAAAGATTCGGAAAAGGGCCAGTGAAATTATCCAGGGGGTGAGGAAAGGTTGCAATGTTTGGGACTTTTAGGGAAAAGGTGAGGAAGAGGCAACTTGACAGAAGTTTATAAAATGATGCACAGCATAGAGAAAGTGAAGAGAGAAAAGTTTTTTCCCCTTCTCTGAACATTAGAACTCATGGGCATACAGTGCAGCTAAATGCTGGAAGATTTAGGACAGAATTTAAAAAGTCCTTCACACAGCACATAGTTAGAAACCCTTCCTGTGGTTTCTAGCAAATAGTACTCTGAAACATTACTGTCTCCAAGCGTGTCTTGCCAAATGTGGAGGCAGAACTAGCCATTGATAGCCTTCTCCACCATGAATGTGTCCAATCTTCTTTTAAAGCCACCCAAGTTGGTTGTCATCATTGGCTCTTGTGGGAGAGAGTTCCATAGATTAACAATGTGCTGCGTTTAGAAGTGCTTCCTTTTATCTTTCCTGAATCTTCCAGTATTCAGCTTCATGGGGTGTCCATGCAGTCTAGTTCTGTAAGAGAATGAGAAAAACTTTTCTCTATCCACTTTCTTCATGCCATGTATAATTTCACTGAGTGCTTCTGCCTGGCTGGGATGGGTCCCTTGAACTCTGATAATGGCCCTTGCTTGCCCGAATGGATGGAAGAGAGAGATACATGTGCAGAAACTAATCACTTATATAACAGTAGAATTTACATTTGTTGCCCTACCCACTTTGGCCTGTGGCTCCACCCACCACTGGCAGGCAGACCCTGGGAGGTTGTCCAGATGGGAATGCAGCCCTCAAGTTGAAAAGGGTTCCCTAGTTCCCCCCCCCCCTAAACTTCAAGGTTGTTGTGAAGTTTCTTGGAAGAAAGTGGGATGTAAATATGGGCAACGATACTCCACTGGTAACCAACTGCAGATTTTCATTTAGCAATGTTGGGTTTAGAGTATCAGGGACCAGGTGCCGCCCTACAGCCATGAAGGTCATCAGGTGACCTTGGACCAGCATATCTCTCCCTCAGACCACAGAGGGCTTTCATGTGGCTAAAATGCAGAGAAGGCGAGAATGTGTCTGGTGGTATAAGATAAGATCCACGCGCCGGATGCGATTATTTTTGGCAATGAAAGATACAGACTGAATGGCTTTGATGCTTTGGCACTCTGCAACCTTATTGGGAGAAAACTTAAGACATTGGCTGCCGCCTTTGTGGTTGGGGACCGAAATCCTCTCTCTGTTCCCTGCACATCTCTCCTCCCCCCGCTGCTTTTCTGTTCCACTTCTCCTTTCCACGATTCTTGGCTCCTTTGCGGCAATGTGACTACATTCACCTTGTTTTGCTGGAACAGGAATGTAGAGCAGAGCCATTCATCCTTGAGAGCCCTCAACTTTAGAAAGGGAGCCTCCCTCTGTGCAGGAGCGGGAGGGGATCAGGGCACTTTTGACAAGGCGCTGGGTGAGGGGAGTGCTTACCTGCTTCCTGGCTAATGAGGAAAAATGAACCAAACCATCTACCTAGTCTGCTGGTGGTGGGGAGGAGGCTGAGTTCCTGCTGACTTTGCAGCTTGATAATCTGCATTCCCCCCCCTTCCTGGCACTCATCCAAAGGCCTCCAGGGACTTTAGAGTGCTTTGCAAGCTCTAAACCTCCTTTGAAAGCCATCCGTGCCAGGGGTTTCTCTCTGGGCTGCAAGTTTGCTCCACTTTTAAGGCCAAAGTGATTTGTGGAGACAGCTATCTGAAAAGCAAGGGTGTCCTGTTTGCATTTAGGCCCCTCTCCTGAGAGCGGTTGCGTTAAATTTTACTTGCATGTGCTAATTTATAGAATCATGGAACTGCAGAGTTGAAAGGGACCCCATGGGCCTCTGCGAAGCAGGAATCACAGCTAAAGAATCCCTGACAGATGGCCTTCCAACCTCCAATTAAGGAGACTCATTTATTGCAATTTGAATCCACTGGTTTGGATCCTGCTCTCTGGAGCAGCAGAAAACAAGCTTGCTCTGTCTTCCAAATGACAGCCCTTCAGATATTTGAAAATGACTATCAGGGAGCAGTGGAACAGATTTTCTTGGAAGCTGATGGACTCTCCTTTACTGGAGATTTTAAAACAGGTTGGCTCGCCACATGTCAGGGATTCTTTAGCTGTGATTCCTGAATTGCAGGGGATTGGATTAGATGACCTTTGGGGGATCCCTTCCAATTCTCTGTTTCTGTGATGCTGTAAGGTCATCGAAGTTGGTAAGGTCATCTTTGCCTCTACTGTGGGGGTGAGTTTCACAGCTGAACACTACTGAGTGAAGTACTCTCCTTTATCTGTCCTGAATATTGGATTTTAATCATGCTCCACATAGGGAGTCAATACAATAGGTAAGTGGATTTTAATAATGGCCTGAAAATATTTTCTTTAGAAAGGAACTCACAGTTGAGAACATAGCAACATCTTCACAGTCCAAATGGTTTGAATTGTTTCTCCTTCCAGAATCCCCCGAGGAGGCAGCACTGCCTCCTCCCCACCGAAGTTTCATGATCCCCAAGAAGGAAATCAACATGGTTCCCGACATGGGGAAGTGGAAACGCTCACAGGTACAGAATGTTTGGTATATTTCTGGGGAGGTACCATTGGCATGTGGGCTGAGCAGGAAATAGTTCCTGCTGAGGGGTCACTTTGGTATCTTGGCTGTACCACCTGAGACTGAAGTTGGGAGGGGTCTCCCATGTTAAATCAGGGGAGGGGAACCTCTGGTCCTCTGCATGTTGCTGAACTGCAACTCCCATTGTCCTTGGACAGTTGTCCATCCTTGCTGGGGCTGATAGGATTTGGAATCCAACAAAATTCAGAGGGCCACAGATTTACCCCCCTCCAGGTTAAATGACACTCCATGCTTTCTCTGCACATAGAAAGCTAACCTGTCTGGGAGAATGGTCCCACTTAGTCTGTGTCAGGGAGCTAAAAAAGTCAGCTTTCTACTTTCAATCCTTTGCTGCTGCAGAAGACTACTGTCTGTCAGCACAGAGTTGCTGGGAGGTTGGAGAAGAGTGGCAAAATTTCATTTTCCAACATCCTTCAGTATTGTGGCAGTGGAATACTTTTAACTGACAGCAGCCTGACCCAATCAATCTCTGTCACATTCCTATCAATTTTGTATTCCATAAGAACATAAAGAAGAGTCCTGATGGATCAAGCCAAAGACCCATTTAGTCTTGCATCCATTAAATGTTGTTATTGCTTATTAATCGCCTCCTATGTATGTCCCAAGGCGATGTACAAAATATAATAAAAATATAATTTAAAAACCACAGTTCTCACAGTGGCCAGCCAGATGCTTTTGGGAAGCCCACAAACAGGACCCAAGTGCAACAGCAACACTCTCCCTGGTATTCAGAGGCATCTTGGCAGTGAAGGAAGAACATAATGGCCATTGATAGCCTTATCCTCCAAAGATTTGTTAAAGCTCCTGTTATAAGAACTTAAGAAGAGCCTGGTTATTGGATCAGGCCAAAAGGCACCCATGACAGTGCCCATCATCCCTGACTGCTGGCTCTTCTCACTAGGGATGATGGGAATTTAGTCCAACAACACCTGGGAAAGTTGAGAAAGGCTGATTCAGGGGGACACTGCCTCTGACAATGGAGGTTTAATGTAAGAACCTAAGCAGGGCTCTTTTGGATCACGTCAGTGGCCCATCCAGTCCAGCAGCCTGTTCCCATAGTGGCTGACCAGATGCCCATTATGGGAAGTCTGAAAGCAGGACCTCAACACAATAGCAACTTTCCTCACTTGTGATTCCCAGCAACTGGCATTCACAGGCACCCTGCTTCTAACAATTAGCCATTACAGCTAATTCAATGTGATGGTTCTTAAAATTCGCAGTTGTTTCATGCCAAATGCTTGTACCTCATTTACTCAGTGCTGATTCTGCTGGCCATCTTGACTGCACTGGTGGAAAAGTGGGCAATCAGTCTTAAGAAACATGCCTTCTCCCTGGCATGCCTATTCCCCATGGATCTCTCTCTCCCCAGGGCGGGATAAGCAACATTGCTGGATTTTTCCATGGAATGTTGTCTGGCTAATGCTCCATTCTTGCTTTCCCTCTCTCTGATGATATTATTATTATTATTATTATTATTATTATTATTATTATTATTATTAAAATAGGCTTATGCAGATTACACAGGCTTCATTCTCAAGCTGAATGAAAGCATCAAGGGCAAGAAGCTGACCTGTGAATACAAAGTCTCTGAGGTAAGCCAAAGTGTGAGGGCTCCATGCTCTTCTCTTTTCCAGTCCAGGCAAGCTCTTTTCCACCAAGCTTTTGAATGGGCTAAAATTATTATTTTTTTGGCTGTAGTTGCTGAATTTGTATTTTATCCAATTCTATTTTTTAGTTCTGAGATTGATTTTGGGGTTGCTTCATTTATATATTGTTTCCCAAGGCCAAAAAGTCTCCAAGCATTTGGTGCATCTAGCTCAGAACTGTCTACACTGCCTGGAAGAGGCTCCCCCAAGATTTCAGGGAGAGGATATTCTCAGCCCTACCTGGAAATGCCAATGGGGATTGAACTGATGAACTTTTGTGTGCAAAGCAGATGTTCTGCTGCTGAGCAATGGCCCCTTCCCCTGAGAAATAAAGCAAAATTTTAGTCCTCATGGTTCTGAATAATGGCCTCAGTTAAAGCTTTCTTATACTGAGTAAGACCATTGGTTCAAATAGTTCAGTGTTATCTACGCTGACTGGCAGCAGCTTTCCAGGGGTTGCAGGCAGGGGGACATTCCCAGCCCTACCTGGAGATAACGTCAAGGATTGAACCTGCAACCTTCTGCATGCAAAAAAGAAATTGTGCTGCTTGAATCAGCCTTGTACTGAGTCAGAGCGATGGATGTCTGTATCAGTACTGTCAACACTGGCTGGCAGTGGCTCTCCAAGGTTTCAGGCAGGAGTTTCTCCTAGTCCTACCTGGAGATACCATTGAGGAATGAACCTGGGACCTTCTGCATGCAAGGCATGAGCTTTAAGACTTAGATGTGCCTCCTTCCCTAAAAATAGAGAGTCTAGTCCTCATAGTTCTGAATAAAAGGCTGGATTAAACAAACGCAGGAAGATGTTTTAACCTGAGTCGGACCACTTGTCTGTCTAGTTCAGGCAGAACAAATGATGGCTCTTGGCTTGGAGATAGCATGATGCTGTCAATTTCCCCCATTACTCTCTCCTCCTGCTGCTCCTGCAATGCTTCAAGGGCCAGAAAAGCTGCTGGACTTGGAACTTCCCCACGCCCTTCTGACACAGCAAAGGATCGAATTTAGGCTTGGGAGACTAGAGGATTTCTCACGCACAAGGCCTCCAGCAAAGTCAGAGGAGTTGCTCCTGCTGTTTTTGTCCTTTGTCTACTCTTAAAGGAGGAATTCCTTCCCGGAGTATGTGCTGCCCTTTGGAGCGGCAGCATTGCAAGCCCCTACCCCCTATCATTCAGGAACGGAAAATCCCCCACATCCCAAATGAACATGTTTAAAAAGTATATACAAGAGGATCTGCAGGGCATCTTCTCTTCCTGAAAAGAGTTGGTTCCTATTCACAGCACTAGCCAGCCCCCCCCTTTTCTTGGAACTCCATTCTGTACTCCTCTTCTGAGTTTCTTTTTTTTTTTTAAAAAAAAAGAATGCTCAGCCCTCAATGTGCTAATCTTTGTGGGGTGTATGGGGGAAAGGGTTGCCTCATTAGTTGTCTTCTTTTATTAATAAATAATAATAATGGTGTAGTTGTAGACCAGGACCTTGGAGAGACCAGGGTTCAAATACTCCCACCTGGCCTTGAAGCTCACTGGCTGTGACCTTGAGCCAGTCACTGCCTTTCTCAGCCTAATCTACCTCACGGGTGTTGTGAGGATTAATTGCGGAAGGAGGGAACCATGTATGCCACCTTGAACTTCTTGATGGAATAAAGGTGGAATATACAGTGGTACCTTGGTTTTCGAATGTGATCCGGAAGACGGTTCAAGTTCCGAAACGTTCGAAAACCGAAAACTCAATAGCTGACAGCTAGGCCTCTGCATCTTGCACTCAGCGGAAGCCACGTGGCATGTTCAACCTCCAAGATGTGTTCAAAAACTGAAGCATTTACCGTATTTTTCGCTCTATAAGATGCACCAGACCATAAGACGCACCTAGTTTTTGGAGGAGGAAAACAAGAAAAAAATATTCTGAATCCCAGAAGCCAGAAAAGCAAGAGGGATCGCTGCGCAGCGAAAGCAGTGATCCCTCTCGCTGTTCTGGCTTCTGGGATAGCTGCGCAGCCTGCATTTGCTCCATAAGACGCACACACATTTCCCCTTACTTTTTAGGAGGGAAAAAGTGAGTCTTATAGAGCAAAAAATACAGTACTTCTGGGTTTACAGCGTTCGAAATCCGAAACGTCTGACTTTTGAAACGTTTGAAAACCGGGGTACCACTGTAAATGCAATAGATGAAATAAATAAATAAGAAATAGTAAGTTCTGCCAATGATCAGCTTGGGATGTGTGCTGACGTTTTGAAACATTTGGTGTCTGGTGAGCAGGATGTGTGATGTGTTTGTGTCTGCCTTCTGCCTAAGTAGACTCCTCTCCCTTCTCTTGTCAGCCAGTTGAAAAGCTGATTGATCTCCTGAACACGCTTGACAGGTGGATTGACGAGACCCCACCAGTGGACCAGCCATCTCGCTTTGGGAACAAGGCTTTTCGGACGTGGTACACCAAACTGGATCAGGTAAAGCAGTAAGTGTGTGTCTGTTTCTGTGGTAGTGAATAGAGTTGCCCAATTCTCTTCTAGCTTCATTTTCATAGAATTATAGAATTGTAGAGTTGGATTACAGAGTGTCGTATGATTATAGAGTGTCTATGATTCAGGTATTGCCTTAAAGCCATTTGCTTTTGCTTGGTTTCCTCTGCACACGTTCCTGCTTGTCAACAATCTTTTTCAACTGTGGTGCCCAGAACTGGACACAGTATTCCAGGTGTGATCTAACCAAGGCAGAATAGAGTGGTACTATGGCTTTCCTTGATCTGGATTTTGTTCACGGCCAAAGGAAATCTTTTTATTTGGCTCTTGCATTGAAGGGGAAAGGGTTCTACCTTTGGCATAGTTTGACTTGCTTATTTTCCTGTGTATATAAAAGCACCTAGATATGCCTGTTCTCTTCACCACCACCACCTGGTAGTCTGATTTGGTACTGTCTAACAAGAGCTGTACCATGTTGGCTCTGTTTTTTAATTTTTGTGTCATATAATTTATACACCACTTAATTTTTTTAAAACCCCCAAAGCTGTTTACAACAGAAATAAAACAATAAAATTATCAGTAAAAACAACTCTTAAAACATTCAAAAAATAAAAGAAGCGATAAGCTTAAAACCAATCCAAACACACACGTGTGTTATACATGTCTAGGTTAGGCTTGTCTAAGCACAAATATTTTTTGCAGGTTCCAAAAGCATTCAGTGAAGGTGCCTACCTGGTGTCAATAGGCAGGGAGTTCCAAAATGTAGGCACTGCCACACTAAAATGTCTTGTAAATTGGCTCTGAGATGCATGGTGAATTATTATTAAGGGACAGGAGCCTCTTTTCAGCAAACACAATAAAAAATATTTTGGCACCTTTAAAAAAGGAAAAGAAAAGAGACTAGCAGATTTTTTAACTCATAAACTTCTCCCCCTTTTTGATTAACCCCTCCTAGTGGTGAAATCTCCCTAATTACATTAAAGGAGGAGCTGAAAGCTGTAAGAAAAAGGGGGTGGGGAGAGAGAAGGGCAGTGATCTGACGCTTCTCAAAGTCTGAGTGTGGGAATAGCACCTGACCAACCTAACACCCTGGCTGTTTGTTCCTTTAGGGGGCTGAGAACCTGGTGGCCACTGTGGTTCCGAGTGAGCTGTCAGACGCCATCTCCGAAGTGGCAGTGTACCTGAAGGAGTCAGTGGGCAACTCTACTCGTATTGACTATGGGACAGGTATATGTCAGGGGATGAGCAGACTGACCTGGAAGCTTTCCCCCACCCTCCCTGCTTCAGTAAAGGGGCCTGGACCATCTCAGGTGGCCTGCTGGATGTCCTGGAAGCTGCTCTGCTGATGCCTCTGGGAAACCTGCAAGGTGGACAGGCTGTTCCCTGGCAACCAGTATTTAGCAGCAAAATGCCTCTGATTATAGAGGCACCCATTTAGCCATCAGGGCTGATTGCTGTTATGGGGTGGTCAGCACCCATCTTTTATGGCATCCTGCTCCTAAAGGGATTTCCCTCTATTCCCAGCAAGACTCGGAGATTGGAGAGGGAGCAGCAGTGGGCTCTTTGTGCTCTTTCTGCTCAGACGTGGTGTTACAAAAGTTGTTTTGCTTTCAAAATAGTACCTGCTTCAACAGGAAGAGGCTTTCTAAATTTGCTTGACTGCTAATGTGTAACAAAAGCAATGAACATTAAAATGACTGCTGGTCTTCAAAATGCCCACGGGCAGGGCAAGCAGATTTGGTGTGCCAGTTAAATGTTTAAAAAACCCCACCTCCAGGCAGGTCTGTTGTCTAGTCGATTGCAAAACTGCTGTTGGTCACGAGGTGGTGCTATTGTATTGCTGTTAAAAGTGAGGATAGTTCAATGGCGGTTCTCACTTTGTATGGCAAGCCTGCTGCTTTTCCTTTTGGGGTTAATAGTTATAAAGGTTGTTGATTTCTTTCCTCCTCTTTTTTATTGAATTTTATTGAAAAATTTCAGAGGAAAAAAAAGGTGAAAGAAAGGAAACAAAAACAAAAAGGTGCTTGAAACTGTAATACAATGCGATACATAAGTATATATGTCATTATTCCGATGAGTATACAATTATTAACAAGTCTTTATAATTTTTATAAATGCATTCCAAATATCATTATATTTATCCACACACAACCTGCATCTTAAAAGCAGTCCATTCACATATTGGAAGAGTTGTCATATCTTCTGTCCATTGATCAAAGGGGCCATAGTATTAGCTTTCCAGTGAATCAATATCAGTCTTTTGGCAGAAGTAAGGGCGCAGAGAGTCCATCCACGCTGACCAGTTGTCAAACCCCATATCATTGGTATGTGGTGTAGGATAATATTATCATCTGACAATTTTAATTTCCACCCCCTCCCCCAAATAGTATTTCTACATCCTAATACTTATCTCTAAAAAATCGTAAGTGGATAAACCATGCATTCCTTTTTATAAACAATATCACTTGTTTTGCTCTAATTGCCAACTTTGTTGTTAAAATCTTTATATAAACGTTAAATTAATGAAATTGGGTGGTAATAAGTGCATTGAGTGTGGTCTTTGTCTGGTTTTGGTATAACAGCAATATTTGCTTGATTAAACATCGTTGACAGAATTCCCCTATCAAATATCTCGTCATATAATTGGCAAGGTTTTGGTGCTGAAAGATCTACATATATTTTATATTGCTCAATAGGAAATCCATCTAAGTGTTTTACCACTAGCCAACTATAAAATTGTTTTCTTGATTTCTATTTCAGATTTTGGGGTTATTAATAGTTGTTTCTGTATATCATTTAGATATGGTAATTTTTTTTAATTCACTATTTTCTTTTGATTGTTATATAATTCTGAATATATATATATAATAATTGATTATTAATAGTGATTGAATTTTTATATACTTATTGAATTGAATTTTTATATAATTTTCCTATTGACTTTTTCTATTTTTGGCTATATAATGTAGTTCCTAAAAATTCCGACAAGTTCAGAAATCCTGCAAACACTAAGCTGATCCGTTAAATTCAGTTCTGTTAGACAGAGTATGCACATAGTTCCCAGATTGGGAATAAGCCAATAAGTCAACAGAAATAATTTTTTTAAGTGCTTGCGTGAATGAAACAAAACCTTATAGATAGCATTTTATTTTTTTTAAAAAAAAGTTGCAAAAAAGAAAGTAAATAAAATGAAGAACCGCACCACAAATAGCAATGAAAAAAGAAAAGAAGAAGAAAAAACAAAACAAATATACAAGAGAAAAAGCAAAAAATTGACCTGCTTGACTCAAGTTTGTGACAGCCCTTTATTCTTAACAATGAAATTACAGGTCACTCTTGAGAAGAGAATAATATTAATAAAAAGAAAAAAGGGGGGAGCCATCTTAAAATATTTTACAGAATAGAAAGGAAAAATGCCTAAGCACTTAATTCATGACAAAATATGCTTCAGTATATGCTTTCCTGCTTCCTACATTTCTGCCCTTGGTGATTGAAAGGGCCTAGATCCACGCCTCACTTGCCCCATACCTGATATCATATGTGTGGCAGGCGGGCTGGAGAAAGCAGGACTGAGCTTTCCTGTGCATTAGCTGACATGCACAGGGTTCAGTCCTGCTTGGGGAGCTTCTCTCCACCTCTCCATCATCAAGTGCCAACTTTACCAGGTTAGGCAGGACAACCTGCCATCATTATTGCGCCAGATGATGGGTGGTGGGTGACTGGTGGGTGAGATAAAGACTTGGCCTCCCAGGACAAAAACACTCACTTCCCCATCTTAAACAGTGTTGCTTATTTGCATGCACTCACCCTGTGTTTCCCAGCTCTCCAGATTAAGATTGGAAGCTCCTTCAGGCATAGACTTGTCTCTCCCTCACCTTAATGTGTGTGAAACTTGGTGTGGCCCCACATTCATAGGTGTCTCTCTGCATAAATGGTTGTGAAATGCTGCCTCCTTCACTACAGATCCTCTCAGGTGCTGAGGTTGGCAGAGGGGGCTATCAGGGAGGGGCTTCTCTGTGGTGGTCCCTAAACTGCAGTACTCGTTCCCTACAGAGGTGTGCCTAGCATCTTCACTGCACAGCTTACAGCAAATGCTGAAGACACACCACTTTATCCTGGTCTTTTGATACTTGAGGTGTATTTTTTTAGGACCCACCTTATTTCTGTGATTGTAAATTGTTTTAAACTGTTTTTAATATTGTGTTTTAATGCTGTCATCCACCCTGGGACTTTAGGGCAAAGGGTGGGCAATAAACAAATAAAGGTAGCCATGTTAACATGTAGCCCTCCAAAGAGTCATGCAAGTGCAGAGGGTTTTCGTCCATTGTCCTGAAAATTGTTCCCCTTCCTGTCCTTTCATCTCAGGTCATGAAGCAGCGTTTGCCGCCTTCCTCTGCTGCCTTTGCAAAATTGGAGTTCTCCGGGTGGATGACCAGCTGGCCATTGTCTTCAAAGTGTTCAACAGGTAAAGCTGGTGTGTGTGTGTGTGTGTGTGTGTGTGTGTGTGTGTGTGTAAGGGCTAAAAATCGACCCTGTGGTATCTGAAAGTGGGTTTTTAATAATGGCTCAGCCCAGCAGAGGACGAAGCCTCTGCTACAATCTTGCATGAGAGGGATGGTGGGGGGGAGGGGTCCAGAGAAGAATAAGTAATCACTCTCACCACCTTGTAGTCAAGAGGACAGTGAGAGGCTCAAAGGCTTTGTAGGCAAGGCCTCATCAGAGCACCTTAGAGAGGCTTCCCTGGGGACTAGTCATTTATTTAATAGAATTTAACAATCCCCTTCTTCCTCCAGGTATTTGGAAGTCATGCGGAAGCTGCAGAAGACCTACAGAATGGAACCGGCTGGGAGCCAAGGAGTCTGGGGCTTGGATGACTTCCAGTTCCTGCCCTTCATATGGGGCAGCTCACAACTGATAGGTAACCAGGGAAAGCTTCCCCACTGCCAACTCCATCAGCCCCCCCCCCCAACCAGGGCTTATTTCATTAAAAAAGAAAAAGAAAAAAATATTTTTCAATCAGGCACCCTAAGGCAAAGTGCACCCTCCTTTTCCACATTTTCTCCATTGCCTTGCATGGGAAGTAATGGTCAGAATGATCTCTCTGTTACTTTGCATGGGGGTCCTCAAACTGTCTGGTGAGAAAAGTAGCTCCTTCCCTCGCCCTTTGCCAGGGACCCTTAGAATGCTAGCCTATTGATACATCTTCTCTTCTGTGAAATTTGTTCCATTGTTGTGAAGGGGTTGAGGGATGGGCCTAATTTCTCCCTTTCCTTTGCTATTTGTAACTCTGATCAAAGCTCACAGTACTGCTAACCTCAAATATTACCTGTGCTCCCTGTCAACGAGTGATCAGAAGTGCCCATTTTGTTGCTGGTTAAGAAAGGACCCTGCTTCTGTTGCATAAGAAGTGATGATGGGCTTGTACCTAGAACAATTCTCTAACCCCCAATTTGCCACACTAAGCTGGGAGGATGGGGTCATCCCGATAAGCCTTCAGCATCTAAATGGAAACTGCCCTGAAACATAATGCTTCCTTCTCAGATCACCCAAACCTGGAACCTCGACATTTTGTGGATGAGAAAGTGGTGAATGAAAACCATAAAGACTTCATGTTTCTTGAGTGCATCCTATTCATTACAGAGGTGAGACTGAGTCCCACCCCCCACCCCCAGTCTTTGCTACTGAATCATTTTATGAGATTTTTCAAAGATGCATACTTTTGTAGATTCCTGCATTGAAGGGGGTTGAACTCAATAACCCTTGGGGATTCCTTCCAACTGTGCAGTTTTATGATTCTATGCCAGATCATATCTGGGCTCCTCACCTCCACTTCCTAACCCTCCTATCTGCGCTTTGTGAGATCTCCTTTCCGACATTCTTATGGGCCAAGTTCCAACAGTATCAACCTCAAAGCAAATTAGCAAAAGAGAGAACCCAAAAGGCAGAGAACTCAGGAAGCTGAGAGAGAGACGAAGGTAGAAGCAAAGGATAGGAATGTATCCCTGCCAATAGCATGAGCTTCTTTGGCATCTTGGCCACTGTAAGAAAAGAATCCTGGACTAGATGGGTCTTTGGCCTGATCCCCTATGCTTCCTGGCGCCCGGTGGGTACCTAGTTCTTTAAGGCGTCTGAAAGGAATTGAAACTGCTGACATGCTAATGTTATGGTACAAATTACAGTGCAACAGCATTTGGAATAGTGTGTAGAGTTTTGGCCATCAGCCTCAAAACAGATGTTGTAGAGTTGGAAAAGATTAAGAAAACAGCAACCAGAATGATCAAGGGGTGTGTGTGGAGTGACTCACCTATGAAGAAAGATGGCAGACTTTTTAGAGCCAAATTTAAATGGGGCAAGGACCATAATTCAGTGGTAGAGTACCTGCTTTGTGAGCAAAAGGTTCCAGGCTGAATCCCCAGTGGCATCTCCAGGTAGAGCTGGGAATGTCCCCTGCCTGGAACCCTGGAGAGCTGCTGTCAGTTGGTGCAGGCAGTACTGAGCTGGATGGGCTAATGGGCTGATTCAGTGTTCTTCCTTAATTCAGTCCTTTAATCAGAACCATGAGGACTAGAATCTTACTTTATTTTTTGGGGGGTAGTGCCGTGGCTCAGTGGTAAAGCTTCTACCTGCTTTGCAGGTAGAAGGCCCCAGGTTGATTCTCCAATGACATCTCCGAGTAGGGCTGTTTCCTGCCTGAAACCCTGGAGAGCCGCTGCCAGCCAGTGTAGACAGTACTGAGCTAGGTGGACCAGTGGCCCAACTCAGTATATAGCAGATTTCTGTGTAAAGCCTTGCCCTGGCAATTTGCAGAGGGCTTCATGGTCCTCATTCCATAGCGTATTGTGTACGGATGGTGGTCGTTCCTGTTTAATTTTTTAAAACAAAGTTATTAGGGAAGGGAAGGAAAGAAAAGAAATGATGCTGCATGACTTGCCTAGGGCCACCGAGCAGCATGGCTCTTTTCCAGCTGGGCCTGAGTCCAACCTGCCCTTTTTTGTTGATCATGCTGGCTTTTCTTGAGCTTAAGACCCACCTGATATTTGCAAACCCTGCCCTTAGGGGTGGAATGGAATGTGCTCCCTCTTCCCTCTCCTCCTTGCTACTTTGGAGAGCATTCACAATGTTCTGAGCTTGGGTGCTCTCCCAAAAGAAACATCCTTTTAACAAAGGGTTATCTTTCTCCTTGGTGGGCATTTCCCTTTTGCCTTTTCCTGTGCTAGGCCACTAGATGCCGCCAGAGTACTATCTTTGGCGTCTGCCAGCATTGAGAGCCCTCTATCGGCATCTAGTGGATGAGCATAATCATTGCAACACCAACAAAATAATATGGAAGGAATTTTATTTACATGTTCTACCCATAGAGGGGAAACAACCCTCTAGTTTCTGCTTCCAAACTCCATTGCTCAATAAGCACACTTGGCTGATTGGTTGAGCCCCCTCAAGTTACAGCTGTCATACCAAAGCAATCATTTGGGGGGAAATATGACTATTGCCCCAATCTCTTGTTTCCCTAAACAGGGCACTGTTCTGATGTCAGCTACTTGCCATGAGTTTGGACCTAGACATCCTGGTGGTGCTGTCTGGGTATTGCTGGACTTGTAACTCCAATCATCCATGGCCACTGGCCATGCTGTCTGGCGGTAGGGGTGGGGGGAGCATGGGCGAGAGAAGCGCTGCCAGCCTGGGGAAGGCTGGGTTGGTTGTTGGTTTTTTATTTTTATTTTTTGAAACTTCCCCCTTGCCTCTAGGTATCTTCAAATGCTAGAACAGCACCCCTTTCAAATCACACCTCTCGTTCCCCTGGGGTTGGGGAACATAAAAAGAGCCTGCTGGATCAGGCCAGTGGCCCACCTAGTCCAGCATCCTGCTTTCACAGTGGCAAGCCAGAAGCCCACTAGTGGCAGCCCAAAAGCAGAACCCAGGGCCAAGAGCACTCTCCCCTTCCTGTGAGTCACAGCAACTGGTATTCACGAGGGCAGAGCATAGCTGTCATGGTTAATAGCCATCAAATAGCCCTCTCCTCCTCCATGAATTTGTCCAGTCATCTTTTAAAGCCATCCAAGTTGGCAACCATCATTGCCTCCTGCGGGAGCTAGTTCCGCAGTTAAACCCTGTGCTGTGTGAAGAAATCCTTTCTTTTGTCTGTCCTGAACCGTCTAGCATTCATCATCGTTGGATTCTTGCGACTTCTACTGTTACGAGGGAGGGTGAAGGCGACGGAGCAGATCCAAGAGCAGGAAAAGCAAATGTTGGATCGACTATTTGCAAGTTCTGCCCGAGTTGGCGTTCTTTTAAAAAAATCCCAGAGAAGGGCAGGGCAGCCCTTTCCCCTATTTCACTGCCTCCCAAATTTGGAGGTTTTTTTTGGGGGGGGGAGCAAGGGAGGCTGGGCTCTGGTTTCAGCTGGTAAGGAAGCAAATGACAGGAAGGTGCTGTGTTGAGCTTGCCCCCCTTTCCCTCCCTCCCCACCAATACCTCCCTCCTCATTTTTTTTTTTTAACCGACAGAGGAACCTTTTACAAAAGGCTTATTCTCTCGGGAACGGAGAGGCAGGAACGCAGCGTCTGTGAGTAATTTCCTGCTCAATATGGCTGCCCTGACTCACTCCGTTCCCCTGGGGTCACTGCGGGTCTGTGGCTCTCCCGCTCTCTCGCTCTCTCCCCCTCCCTCCCCCCCCACTCTGCTTGCCTACTTTTCTTCTCTCCCTTTGTGGCTAGAATGAGCCACAGGGTTCTCTGCGTGTGTGTTTGTGTATGTGTGTTAGTTTTTTTCCTCCTCCCTATCCCCCCCCCCTTTTCCTACTTCCAAACAATAGCAAAAGGGCTTCAGTGAGAGCAGATGTTGGTTTGGAAAAGCTGTGCCCGCCTGGGTGGGGTGTTGTTTGTGTTCTAGTTCTTTGGGGCGCACAAGAGTCTGGTCCTTGCAAGCCAACCTGTTTTTCTTCATTTTTTTCAAGAGGCAATACCCATTTTGAATGCCACCAGCAATCTGTCTGAAATTTTAAAGTCTCAAGGGCCAGGATGTTGGTGGTCAGGAGGGGACCAGCTTTCTTTGCACTACACAGACAGGATGGTGATTGTTACCAAAAAACCCCAATGTGAAGCCCACAAACAGGAGCCTAACACAAGAGGAGCTCTCCTCTCCTGCAGTTTCCAGCAGCTGGGTATTTAGAAGTACTTCGGCCACTGTGGCTAGTAGCCATTGATAGCCCTCTTCTCCTCCATGAATTTGTCCAATCCTCTTTTAAAGCCAACCAAGTTGGTGGTCATCACAGTTCAATTGCCAGCGAGAGCCAGTGTGGTGTAGTGGTTAAGAGCGATAGACTCGTAATCTGGTGAACTGGGTTCGTGTCTCCGCTGTTCCGCATGGAGCTGCTGGGTGACCTTGGGCTAGTCACACTTCTCTGAAGTCTCTCAGCCCCACTCACCTCACAGAGTGTTTGTTGTGGGGGAGGAAGGGAAAGGAGAATGTTAGCCGCTTTGAGACTCCTTCGGGTAGTGATAAAGCGGGATATCAAATCCAAAATCCAGCATTTCCAAGATGGGCTAGGCAGGTCACCTGCCTGGAGACCCAGCTTAGGCAATAATGAGCTATACAGACCAATGGTCTTGGCTTGGTATGGATAGGATAGGATAGAATAGGAGGGTCATCTATTCCAACCTCCTGCAGTGCAGGAATACGCAGCTGTCCCTTATGCAAGGCTGATAACCTTGGTGTCATCAGCACCACATTCTAACCAGCTGAGCTTCTTTTTTCCTAAGTACAAGGACTTCCTACCCCCAAAGCCCATGACCTGTGAACTGTACTGTGGAAAGTAGGAGAAACCACTGTTGCAACATCAGCATTTCCCCAAGTTCTTGAAGATTAGGAGCTTGCAACAGTAAAGGTTTGCCCCAGTGCAAAGGCATGCTCTTTTACTTTCCTTGATTTTTCCCATCCCACCTCCTCTCTCCGGAAAATGCCATGGCTGCATTAAAATGCATGATGCCCCTGAATAGCCATAGCTCAGTGATTAAAGAACCTGCAGGTAGGGCCAGGAGAGACACCTTGTCTGAAACCCTGTGCCAGCCAGTGAAAATGGTCCTGAGCTAGAAGAGCCCTAGTGGTCTTGCTTCCTGTGGACGGCGCTGCACTGTGCTGTCTCTTCAAAGAAGGAAACTTAGTACAGTCGTACCTTGGAAGTTGAACGGAATCCGTTCCGGAAGTCAGTTTGACTTCCAAAAAGTTCGGAAACCAAAGTGCGACTTCTGATTGGCTGCAGGAAGCTCCTGCAGCCAATCGGAGGCCGTGGAAGCCCTGTTGGATGTTCGGCTTCCAAAAATAGTTCACAAACTGGAACAGTCACTTTTGGGTTTGTGGCGTTTGGGAGCCAAAACGTTTGAGAACTAATCTGTTCGAAAACCAAGTGTATTTTAACCCACTGAGGGCTGAGCTCTTGACTGCTATCATGAGGAATTCCAGCCAACATTTTTGTTCTGGGAACTCAGGCGCACACAGCCCTTCCTTCTGTATGCAAGGGGGAAGTTTCCTGGGAAAAGTTTGGCCTATCTTATTTTTTCTGGCGCTCATGGACGCTGACAGGAAGTGGAACTTAACATCCATTGCAGCTGTTGGGGGAGGACAGAGGATATTCTTTTTGTGGCTTCCTTTCTTTTTCCTTTTTACCCAGAGTGCTTCAGTGCTGAGGTCACCAGATTCTAAACATATGACTGAGCTCTTTCTCTCCCTCCACTCCCAAACATCCCTGTGTGCTCACGAACACTCACCCACCCACATCTTCCTATAGACTTAAAACGGTAAGGCTATTGCCATGTAGCCCCCATTGGAAGGTTTGTAGTGCCTCATCACAATCCTGGATTTGCAGGAAGGAACAACTCAACAGGCCACAAAAGTGAGCTTGCATGGGATGAGAAAGAAAAGCTTTTCTTTAGGAATTCTTTAGCTGTGATTCCTGCATTGCAGGGGGTTGACGTAGATGCCCATTTGGGCCCTTTATTGTTCTACGATTATTTGAGGGCTTAATGTGGAGGGAATTGCCAAGGACTTGGCGAGCAGAGGAACCGCTAGTATATATCTATATGCATAGACAGATGAACACACAGACATACACTTTGGGATACTTTTTCACTTGTACAAACCTACCTGTAACAACAAACCGTCTGGGCTTCCTGCACTGGAAAAGTAAGTTCAGAAATGCAGTCTGATCCCCTCCTGCTTTTAGGGGATAGCTGTGACTGTTTTGGCAGTTTGGGATTTTGGAAGGGGGAGGGGGAGGGGGAGGAAGTGAGGTTTTCTTCTTCAAAACACCCCTGCATTGTCAAAAGTTCCTTATTTTCCCAAGTTCCTTTTTTTGGCCTTGTGGTTGATGATGTCACTGAATCTTCCCACAAGAAGTTTGCCTCCATTCCCCCTGCCTTCCCTTGAGAGTAAGTTGCATTCTCTGGGTGTGCCCAGAAGCTATTTCTCTCTTCCGCCCCCACTCCCACTCCAGTCCCAAACTGAGTTCCCCCCACCCTTGTTTTCCCCTAACCTTATCTGTGGGTTATCTTGGTCTCTAGAAACTGCTGTATTTTTTTTAAATAATACTTTATTGACTTATACCTCACTCTTCCATTAAAACAACAACCCATTAACACTCAAAGCAAAACGTCTGTCAAACCAACAATCGGTTTGTTGTTGTTGTTGCTGTTGTTGCTGCCATTGTTGCCCAGAACATTAAACGGACACACAATTTAAAAACAAAGCAAAAGCATCCTAAAGCAGATCAAAACATTGCAATCCATTTTAGAGTTAGAAACATTCCTAAAGCAATTACAATTAAAACTAAAACGTTGTTAAAAACATTAAGTTCAGCAACAATGTTTTTAAAATATATGAGTAGCAGAAAACCATCTAGGGTGGTGGTTCGATGACAAGAGAGTGAAAGGACTGCTAAAGGAGGATAAGAAGATTATGGCAGCGATGCTTTTGAATCTCAGTTGCTGGCAGGCACAGGAGGGGAGAGTGCTCGTGTGCTCAGATCCTGCTTGCAGGTTTCCCAGAATAGGCACCTGGTTGGCAACTGTGAGAACAGATGCTGGACTAGATGGCTCAGCAAAGCTCTTCTGATGTTCTTAAAACATTCTAAAAGCAATTATGAATTAAAGAAAAAATCCATCTAATGATATTGGGATTGTCAGGAGCAGTCTTTTTCAGCCATCAAATGCCTGGGTAAACAGGAATGTTTAAAAATTTCTCTTGAAAGCAGAGGGAGACAGGATGCACCTTGTTAGGGAAGGCATTTTGCAGTGGGAGAGCCAACACCAAAAAGGCCCCATCACAGGTCAGCATCAGGTTTTGCTTCCATTCTGCGTAGTAAATTTAGGTGGCGATAAATGATGGTGATAAATAAGGAGAATAGAACAATTGAATCATAGTGTAGTGTTTGGGTCCCTTCACTGCAGGGAGTAGGACTAGGGTCATGATGCCTGGGGTAAGGAGGAGGATGCCTTTGTGCCCATGTCAGGAGGAGGAACAGCAGATTCCAGTACTGGAGCCATGCTAGAGGGGAATGGTGTAAGCACCAGAGCTGCCCTGCCCTTGTATTTCTTCAGAGCAGATTTCATTGGCCTGGATGATGGCATCCAGTGGGAAATAAGGAGTGCAGATCAAGTAGCTGTGTGGTTAAGGACATTGGGGACATCCTGTCCAGTGGTGGTCTGGAACGGGGTGTGCCAGTGCCTTGTGGTGATGGCTTGTCTGTGTCTTGTCTTCCAGATGAAGACAGGCCCATTTGCTGAGCACTCCAACCAGCTGTGGAACATTAGCGCTGTCCCTTCATGGGCGAAGGTCAACCAAGGACTCATTCGCATGTACAAAGCAGAGGTAAGGTCAAAGCAGAGGGAGGTGGGCCTGGAGCAAAACCTCTCTCCAGCTCAAGTTGTGGGGTGGGTGGGTGGGTGTTGAAAGAGGCCCCAGCCAAATGTTCTCTTTGTCTTCTTCCCAGTGCCTGGAGAAGTTCCCTGTGATCCAGCACTTCAAGTTCGGCAGCCTCCTCTCCATTCAGCCTGTTGCATCTTAAGGAGGTTTTGGAGGGTATTCTTTCCCCCATTTCTGGAAAAAAGAGAGGGGGTCAGAAAACATTGGAGAGAGCAGGGTGAAGGGCCAGAGCTCTCCCCATTCAGCCCCACCCCCACCCCTCAGGCAATGCAGTCCATTCATTTCCGCGGATTATTTTTTCCCAACTTTTGGGGGTGCGGGACAAACCACCAGGAAGATTTTCTGACTCTCTTAAAGACCCCTCCCTCTGCATTTTGAAGAAGGGAAAACCCGCCTTGGAATGTGATCCCATGACTTTTAACACTGGACCACAACAGTATGTGGCCTCTCTTTTGCTCTCTCTCCCCCTGCACAGGACTATCCTTTGCACCCATTGCTTTTGTTCTATTTTATATCTATATTTTTAAAAGCCTGCTGTTTTCAGTCTGGGGAATGCAGTCTGATATCCTGAGGGGCTCCACATTTCCCATCTGAGGCCTCCCTAAATATTTTTATTCCTGGTCGCAAAAGTGTAAGAGGGCATCTGTGTTCTCCCCCCCCCCCCGTCATCTTAGTTGTGGGTCCTGCCTACATCATCAAAACCTGTCTCTAACCTACTTGAGCTGTGGCTTGGCTCCTTCGCAGAGAAACTAGGGGCTAGTAGTTTAGGGAGGAAATGGGGTGCTCTCTCTCTCTCTCTCCCCCCCCCATTTCCAGTACTGTTGCCAAACTAAATGTGCTATGCTTTTGGAGAGAGGCAGAACCATCAGTTCAGCTTCAAGCTGGTTCAGATGCATCCCATTTCATGATCCCCTTGGAGGCAACATGTTGTCAAGTGCTCCCTCCCGCAGGTTCACAGAACATTTTTGCAGGCACCAACTCAAAAAAAACTACCCTCCATCCACATACAAAGAGGGTTTATCTGTCAGGGGGGTTGCTGCAAAGCTTTTGGGTGATCTTTGCAATCAAAAATCAGAGAGGTGTTCAAGAACGTGGCTGTATGCTCCCCTTGCAAGGTCTGCTGGGCTGCTTCAGAAAGACCTGGGCTTTACTTCATTCAACCCAGGCAGCACTCAGGGCTTTTTGCTACACTTAGCAGGGCTCTTAACAATATGAGTGCTGCCTGGGTCCTGTACAGCCTTGAGTCCTACACCGTGCAAAGTTTTGTGCAGGTGATAATTAATTTTGGCTTGTATTTTTACAGAGGGTTGCTTGAGAGCTCCTTTTCCTAGGAGCTAGTAGAAGAACTGAGAGCCAAAGGTTTGCTAGGCTGAGCAAAACTGGTTTGAGCTCACTGGGAACTGTCCCAACTCTAAACTAGGCAAAAGACCTTGCCGTGCCCTGCCTTTGCTTCTTATACTTTGCTTCTTTCAACCACAGGATCACCCTTCCCCACTGCCAGTTACTAAATTCTGATGGTAGGTTATTTTTTATTTTGCTCGTTGGAGATAGCCTTTAAAAATAATTTGCAGCATTGCCAAAAATTGCCTTTATTGTCCCCTTTTCCAATGGCTGGACTTCTTTTGGCTGGCGGGTTCATGAGTGTGGACCTTTGGGTGTTCAGAGGTGGCTCCACCTTGGGTGAACACTACCTCTGCTCTAGACCTTGTTCTAATCTTGGCACTCTTGACTGGTTCCAAGGGAATGGAGCATTTTGGCATTTATTTAAGGTCTCCCTTATTTCTGTTCTTTTGGAGGCTTGTGTGCAAGTTCATGTTTAAACAGACCCCCAAAAAGGAGGGTTCAGCCACTTTGTATGGACTGCACACCCTACTCGTATCCTGCTGTGAGTTTGCAGCCTCTTTAACTCTTGGTGTGGAGCTTTGTGAGAGAGATGTGTAACCCTTCATACGTTGTTTTACTCCCAACTTCCATCAGCACCAGCTGCGAGTCCTAACAACATTGGGAGGGCTAACAACATTGGGAGGGTCCCGCCCCTGATCTAAGTGGGAGGCGTGAGAAGGAAGGTGCATAAATGCAGGGGTTGCACCCCTCCATTTGCATATCCTATATGGAAAAACCAGCACAAAGCCATTATATGTGTAATAGCTGGAGATGAGCTTTCTTTTGACCCATCCAGTTAAAAATCACACCCCTTTTCCACATTTAACCCTCCACACACTTAGTTGGAGATAGACAACTTAAAGAAGTTTGGAGTTGGCTTGAGAGAGAGTGGTTTCACATTTCAGGGACTGAAGCATTAATGTTTCGTTTTGCTCTTGCCTCTGGGTGAAACAGGCTTGGCAGGTTTTGGAACTAAAAGCTTGGCAAACCTGTTTATCTAAGATGTGTCTGCCAGGGCAGCGGGCTCCCTTGGCCAGCTTGCAAATTGGAACAGGATACCTCCCTGTTAATGTATACACACCATCCTTTGAGAAGGCCTAATTTTGGCACTCATGTATACATCAACCATTAGTGGTGTGACAGCTGCCTCCTCTTTCGTCTTCTGCAAAAACCTGGGTCCTTCATTGTAGCTCAACTCCTCCCATGGAACACCCACCCTCCTGTTCCTTGGGCATGGTTTCTGTCGCCTCTGCTGTCTGTTGCAAACACCCCCCACCCAAGAAGCGCATGTAACTCCCCTTGGCCTAGAATCACCACCTGAAAAGGCTCTCTGCGCATGGCACTCTTTCCTGACTCCTCTGGTTTCCTCTAGCATTGTGGTTTGAATTAAAAAGAAGAAAAAGTTTCATGTTTTGCATCTAATGGCTGTCGTGGTTTGTTCGGCGTAAGGGGTTGGTACAGTTGTATGGAAGTGGATGGGGCATATTTTTTTTCCTTGCAGCACTGAAAGCTCTGGGTTCAATCCCTGACATTTGGACCAGCCCAAGACATTCTGCTGCCTGAGGCAAAACAGGAAATGCTGCTCCCCTGCCACTGTTTCCTTCTCTGCCCCCATTGCTGCTACTAGTGCCTTATACTCTGCTGCCGCCTGAGGCGACTGAAGGTGGCCTCGGGAAGCCTTGGTGCATTGAAGGGGTTGGTGATGAGTGACAAGTAAAGGAGGCAGCAAGTACTGCGCTCCTTGGGAGCCCAGATCTGCCGCTCCTCCCAAATGCAATTGTCTTACTCTGGATAGAGGGTGGGTTGGCCCTGCATGACCTCTCTAGGTAGGTTTGGGTGACCCCCCTGACCCTGAAATCCTGGAGAGCTGCTGCCAGTATGTGTAGACAGTACTGAGCTAGATGGACCAATGGTCTGACTCTGTATAAGGCAGCTCCCTAATGCTCCTATTTAATCTGGCCTTTTATTCAGAACTATGAAGACTATTACTTTATTTAAAAGGAAGGGCCATAGCTCAGATGTAGGACACCTGCTTTGCTTGTAGAAAATCCCAGGTTTGATTGTGACCTGAATCTTCAACTGCCAGTCAGTGTTGACAGTACTGAGCTAGTTCTGATTCAGTATAAGGCAGGTTCCAATGTTCCCAAGAAGGGCTGTAGTTTAATGGCAGAGCATCTGCTTTGCCTGTGGAAGGTTGTGGGTTCAGTCCCAGACAGCATCTCCAGGTATGGCTGGGAATGTTCCCTCCTTGAAACCCTAGAGAGCTGCTGATGGTTTGTGTAGATAGTACTGAGCTAGATGACCAATGTTCCCATTAAATTCAGCCCTTTATTTAGAACCTTGAGGACTAGAATTTTAACTTTACGGCAGCGGTTTTCAACCAGTGTGCTCTGGCACCCTGGGGTTCCTTGAATAATGGTCAGGGCTGTTGCAGGCAACACTGGCCTCTGTCCCTCTTTCCTTCCCTCCCTCCCTTGATGCCCTCTCATCTCTGCCTTGCACAGCTGTTTGTTGCAGCAGCCCTGGCTACAAGCTCTCCAGGCGAATGGTGCCTCTGGTGCTGGCCAGGGGGTGCTAGCTGCCAGGAGCTGATGCAGCCTCGGTGTAAGCAAGCAAGTGGGTGAGGGAGCCCAGCCAGCCAGTCTGCCAGCCTTTCCTATTGGGAATGGACAGAGGGTCCCAGACCCCTGTAGGGCAGTGTGAGGTGGCACCTCTCTTTGGGGCAGGGGCGGGCACCTCAGAGACCAGCGGCTGCCCAGAGGACTCCCAAGGAGAGAGGAGAGAAGAGGAGAGGAGGCTGAAGGAACACTCTACAAGGGAGGGTGTTCATAAAAGGGTAAGAGGCTGATAGTTCTACAGGCAAGGGGTGACACAACGGGGCTCCTGAGCCCCACAGGGGTGCCACAGAAAGAGCATAGTTGGTCAAGGGAGCCATGGACTCAAAAAGGTTGAAAACCTGCTTTAGGGGATGCAAAAGGCTGCAGGTTCAATCCTCAGCATTGCCAGGTTTGCCTGGGAATAAAACCTCAAACCCAGTTTGATCTGCTCCAAAAACACATCAAAGCAGATTACCTTTAACCAATCTCAGACTTGAGGCTCCACCCATTTCCCCCTCTGCCCGTGCCCACTACTACAGTGTGGGCCCTGGGATTGAAAGAGTCCCCCAGCCTAGTTTAATGGAATGTTAAGGACCTTCGTGTACTCAGCATAGAATAGTTGCAAACAAGAACACATTCCGAGGACCAGTCCCTGCCCTGAAACGCTTACAGGCTAAAAATAAGCCCTCTCTATGCCTTAAAACAGAAGATCTGCAAACTGAGGGCATGGCAGGGAAGTGTGTGTTGTGGAAGGCTGAGCTCTGTCTGTCTTCCTATAGCTTGCCCTGTCAGGCCTTATTTTCTTGTTTGTTTGTTGCATTTATATCCCACCTTTTTATCCAAGGAGCTCAAGGTGCTATACATGCTTCTCTCCCTCCTCATTTAATTCCTAACAACATTGATAGGTAGGTTATAGGCTGAGAGGCAGTGTTTGGCCCAAGGTCACCCAGTAAGCTTCATGGCAGCGGGGTGGGGGCTGAACCCTGGTCTCCTTGGTCCTAGTCTGACACTTTTAACACAGCCTTTCTCAACCTTTGGTCCCCAGATGATGTTGTACTACAGCTCCCAACATCCCTAGCTAACAGGACCAGTGGGAAGGGATAATGAGAATTGTAGTCCAACATCACCTGGGGACCCAAGGTTGAGAAAGGCTGCTCTAACCACTGTACCAAACTGGCTCTTTTCTGCCTGCTGCTATGCTCCATTGTGGGTGGCAGCGATGCTTCTGAATACCAGCTACTGGAAACCTTAGGAGGGGAGAGTACTGTTGTGCTTGGCCACTGTGGGAACAGGATTCTGGATTAGATGTGCCACTGACCTCATTCATAGTCTGCCTCTGCTGTTGGAGGCAGTAAAGTATCAGAATACCAGTTTCTGCAAATCACAAGTGGGGAGTGTTCTCAAATCCTGTTTTTGGACCTTCCTGTTGAGGCATCTGGGTGGCCACTGAGAAGAGGATGTTGGGCTACATGGACCATTAGCCTGACCTAGCAGGGCTCTTCTTATGTTACTGTTTTGAAGCAATTAAACTACTAAATGTAACAGCTCTAGATAAAACTGTATGCAACAGTTGCATAGTCTTTTTAACATTCCTCTGGGGTTGATATACAGTGGTGCCCCGCAAGACGAATGCCTCACAAGACAAAAAACTCGCTAGACGAAAGGGTTTTTCGGTTTTGCGTTGCTTCGCTAGATGAATTTCCCTATGGGCTTGCTTTGCAAGACGAAAACGTCTTGCGCTTTTTTCTTAAAGCCGCTTGAAGAGGCGCAGTTGCGACGGACCGTGCTTCGCAAGACGAAAAACATCGCAAGACGAAAAGACTCGCGGAACGAATTATTTTCGTCTTGCGAGGCACCACTGTACCATAATTAAAACTGAAATTTCAACAGGAATTTGATCCAAAGGAGTGCGTTGCAAAACATTTAGAAGACTTTTGGAAGAATTGTTTACTTTTTCAAGCCCTTCAATCAAGAGTTCCAAGTTGGTTTCATCAGTCATCGCTATCAGGAGGCTATCAGGGAAGAAAGTCTCTGAAGGTTGCAATCTTAGGTCTGCTTACTCAGGAGTAAATCCTATTTAAATGGAGCTTTCTTCTGTGCAACCCCCCCCCCTTGACCTTTTCAGCTGCAAATGAGTCAAAGCCAAATTGCATTTTCCACTGTTTGTGGTGCTGGTCATTGCTTTGGCTTTAAGGAGCAAACTGGTTGTTGTTTTTTAATGAACTGTTCAAAACAAGAAGACCCCAAAAAGTAGGGATTTATTTTCTAGTCAAACTACAGGGAGGAACTAATGCATATGGGATTTTTAAAAACAGAAAACAGAAAGTACTATTTTCCTAGTAAAATAAAGCATGATGCCGTATTTATGAACCCACACTCTTAGATGCCACCTGGCTTCTGCCCTCCTCAAGGCTGGCTTAAGAGCATGGACAGGCAACAGAACCTCTATAATAGCTCAGTATCCAGGTTCAATCCCCAGTGGCATATCCAGGTAGGTATAGGAATGTTCCCTTCCTGAGAGCCTGGAGAGCTGCTGCGAATCAGTATAGACAGTACTGAACTAAAAGGACCAAACGTCTCTAAACCTAAGTAGGACAGCTTCCCATGTTTTTATTTAATCCAGCCCTCCTGAATAATGATGACTAGAACCTTTATTTTTTTAGGGGAAGGGCTGTAGCTCATACTTTGCCTACAGAAGGACCCTTGCTAATTTATCTGGGTGTCATGGGCTACTATATTTCTGCTTTCCGGGTTGCGTGGAAGCCATCTAAGCCACTTCTTAGTCTTCTGTTTTAAGGCAAGGGTGGAAAAAACAGTCAATTTCTTTGCAATCCTTTTAAAGCAATCAAAGTAATCGGGTGCCAAAGGTCATCTTTCTAGACCACATGGAACAGCCTTAATCATTAGATGTAGCTATCAGGAATTACTAGCTACAGTGGAATCAGCTGAGCAGCCCATCATGCAATTGGCCATGAAAACCCCATGCCTTCATCCTATGTGTATCCAGGAGGGTGAAAACACACTCTTTGCATGCTCAGAAGTCTGTTCCTACTGTTATTAATTTGCAAATCCTTGTAGCTTGGGGGGCTGAAAGCAGAGGTTGACCTTGTGCTCCCAAACAAATTACACCCCCCATTTTTTTTTTAAATTTCCAAGGATGAGTCCATTTAATCTAGCTAATTCAATCACTGTTCGTTGAGACAGAGGCCTGAGAGCAGTGTTTGGAAACCAGGAACAAAAATCAAGAAAGCGGTAAGCCAATATGAGGGGAAGATGCTGGGGAGAGGGCAAAATTTGCCTGTCACCTCCCTTGCAGCCTGAGTGTTACTGACATCATGATTAATTTATCAGGTGCTTATGAATATGCATATAAGGCTGGCTTTGGGCTTTCAGGAGAGAGAGAGAGCCTGACTGACTCTTGTCAAGAAGCAAACTCTGTTCCTGCACAGCCTGCACCACTGTGCACGTCTGTACCCATTTGCCTGTGTTATTTAAAAATAAAATAAATGGATTTCACTGCTGAACAGGATCTGTGCAAAGCGCTCTCAAGTCCATGGTTGGAGCAAGCGAGCAGAGCATATTGATGCTTTGGGAGGCACCTTTGGGATATATGTGGTGACGCATGGTGGACTCCAGTGTCTTTCATTCTGCGTCTGTTGCAGCATCCAGAAAGTAACTTTCACCCTGAGAAAAGAGGAGATGCTTGATTTCCCTGAAGGAAGGAGATGGGAAGAAGAAGAGGGGGTGCATTCTCAGCAGCTGGAGCCTATAAACACACACCCCGCTAGGCATCCAGGCCTTTGTCTGTCCCCCACATTTCCCCTTCTCTCACAAACACACACCTATACTTCTATAAATTGGATTATTCCAATTAAACATTACAATTCTTTTATTTCCCAGAATACACCTATAGGTGAGAAACAAAGGGAAATGGTCGTACCAAAACCACAGGAAAAGGGAGAAAGATGAGATGTATTTTACACAAGAAGGAACTGAACAGCTTTACCAGTTTCAAAATGCATATTTATTTCCCCTCTTCAACAGAATGCATCCAACAATATATTGGGTTTTAAGAATTAGGAATACATCATTCTATAATAGTTAACTGATTTCTGATTTTAACATTTTACATAGTTTTTAATTGTATGGTTTTATCTGGAATTCTTGTAAACCACTCTGTTTTTAACACACACACTTTCTTACCATCTCGCCCCGCCCTCCTTCTGAGAAGACCACATGCCTCCTATGCCACCTTAACAAAAACAACAACCCTGTACGGTAGGTTAGGCAAGAGAGAGTGACATGCTTGATACTGGCTCTGGGAGACTGGCTCTGGGTAAGCAGCTTTGCAGAGATGGATTCACATGGCAAAGACTGAAAAGGATACCTTGTGGGGGTCAACTGCAGCCTTCAGCTGCTGTTGGACTTCCGACTCCCACCAGCCACCATGGCGTTTGGTCAGGGATAATGGGAGATGGGGGACAACTATGTCTAGAGGCTCACAGATTCCCCCCCATCTCTGCCTTATAGACCGGAACACACATGTGTTTGGAATGGCTTTGAGTGGCCCCTGCTGGATCAGGCCAAAGGCGACCCTCTAGCTTGGCATCCTGTCCTCAGAATGACCAACCAGATGCCTATTACAGGAAGCCCCCAAGCAGGACCTGAGTGCAACAGCACTCTCCAGTTCTTGTCCCCCCCCCCAGTACTCAGAGGTAGACTGCCCCTGGATGTGGAGGTTCTGCTATCACCATAGGCTTCCCTAACAAAGGACAATAATGATAATATGTTTCTTTGGCTGTGTTTGATGGAAGAGGAAGAGCAAGCAAGAAGAGATCCCTTGCGCGGAAAAGGAGAAAATGCTATTGGGTGACAGAGAGAAGGTGGAATTGCTCAACACCTACTTGCTTCTGTCTTCACCCAAAAGGAAAGCAGTGCCCATCCTGCTGATAACAGAATAAAGGATGCCGGGGGAGGGGGGGAGCTGTAGCCCAAGATAAGAAAAGAGGTGATAAGGGAACACCTAGCTAATTTAAATGAATTCAAATCTCCAGGGCCTGATGAGCTGTACCCAAGGGAACAAAAGGAGCCTGGGGATGTCATCTCTGTCTATAATCTTTGAGAATTCTTGGAGAACAGGTGAGGTCCCTGTGGACTGGGTGCGGGCAAATGTTCCCATCTTCAAAAAGGGGGGGGGGGAGAGGACCCAAGGAACTACTGACCTATGAGCTTGACATGAATACCAGGAAATGTCCTAAAACATCATTAGTCGGTCAGTCTGTGAGCGCTTAGAAAAGGATGTTGTGGTTATTAAGACCCAGCATGGGTTTCTCAAAAACATGCCAGACAAATCTTTTTTTTTTTATAGAGCTACATGCTTGGAGGATAGGGGAATGCTGTGGATGTGGTGTATCTTGATTTCAGAAAGGCTTTTGACAAAGTCCCACATGATATTATTGCAGAAAATCTGGTAAAATGTGGGCTGAATGAGATAACTGTTAGGTGGATTTGTAGCTGATTGCCTTACTGAACCAAAAGAGTGCTCACCGAGAGTTCCTCATCATCCTGGAAAAAAGTGATATGTGGGGTGCCACAGGGTTCTGTCCTGGGCCCATTGTTGTTCAAGGTCTTTATAAATGACAGATGAAGGAATTGAGGGGATGCTCATAAAATCTGCACTTTACACCAAACTGGGAGGGATAGGCAATGCCACTGAAGACAGAATTGGGATTCAAAGATGACCTTAACAGTTTGGAGAACTGGGCCAAAACCATAGCTGTCAACTTACAGATTTGAAAATAAGGGACCAGCAGCCTCGGAAATAAGGTATCAGCAGCCAAAATAAGGGATTTTGCTTACCTGGTTCCTCACGATGCGCCCCTGAAGGGGAAAAGGGAGAGACAGAGACGTGGCAGCTCGTGCGCGCTCGCTCTCTCGCGGTGGAGGACCCTGAGCCGCTCCTTCCCCCCTGAGCCGGGCGAGTATGAAACCCGGGGAAATTAAGGGACACCATCAATAAGGGACAGCAGTGGGACATGATGCTGGGATAAGGGAGTTTCCCGCCATATAAGGGACGGTTGACAGCTATGGCCAAAACTAAAAAAAATAAATGTATTCCAATAGGACCAATTGTAAGGATCTAACCTAGCAGTTCGAAAGCACGTCAAAGTGCAAGTAGATAAATAGGTACCGCTCCTGTGGGAAGGTAAACGGCGTTTCCATGCGCTGCTCTGGTTCGACAGAAGCGGCTTAGTCATGCTGGCCACATGACCCGGAAGCTGTACGCCGGCTTCCTCGGCCAATAAAGCGAGATGAGCCCCGCAACCCCAGAGTCGGTCACGACTGGACCTAATGGTCAGGGGTCCCCTTTACCTTTACCTTACACTTAACAGGAATAACCGGCAGCACAAATATAAGATGGGGGACACCTGGCCTGCCAGTAGTACTAGTGAAAAGGATCTAGTGGTCTTGGTAGGCCACAAGCTTAACATGAGTCTACAGTGTGATGCATCAGCAAAAAATGCTAATGCTATTCTAGGCTATTTCAACAAATCTAAGGAAGTCATAGTACTGCTCTATTCTACCTTGGATAGACCACATATGGAGTCCTGTGTCCTGTTCTGGGCACCACAGTTTGGGAAGGACATTGACAGGCTGAAACGTGTGCAGAGGAGGGCAACCAAGATAATAAAGGTCTGGAAACCAAGCCTTATGAGGAACAGTTAAGAGAGTTGTGTATATTTAGCCTGGAAAAGAGGAGACTGAGAGGAGACATGATAGCCATCTTCAAATATCTCAAGGGCTGGCACGTGAAAGATGGAGCCAGCTTGTTTTCTCCTGCTCCAGAGGGTACGACCCAAACCACTGGCTTCAAGTTACAAGAAAGGAGATTCCAACTAAACATCAGGAAGAACTTTCTGACAGTAGGAGCTGTTCAACAGTGGAATGGACTCCCTTGGGAAGTGGTGGACTGTTATGTACTAAGCTTGGATCCTAGAACAATAGGCAAGTAGGATCCTAGAATGCAACATCTGATTGGCTTGCAGGAAAAGACCAATTAGGCTCCAAGAGGAAGTTAATCAGCCTACCAGGCTGGTAGAATTGTAGAATGCAACAACTGATTGGCCTGCAGGAAAAGACCAATCAGGTTCCAGGAGGGAAGCTGAATCAGCCAATCAGACGGGACTCATTGTGTAAATAATGTATATAAAAGTCTGTGGTTTGGGGGACAATTCAAACACTATTTTACAAACTACAATAAAGAGCATGAAATCACTACAGGACTCTGAGTATATTTCACTGGCGACAAAGGTGGGATCCTGCTGAGCTGTCTGCCGCGCACCGCACACAGCCGCCACAGGCAACACAGCATCGCACCGCGCATCCAGGCTACAGCTCCAGGACCCAAGGACCCAGAATGGCGACAGACAACAGCTTCATGCCGTTCAGCCCAGTCTCAGGAGACTGGGAAGAATACGCCACCCGCTTCCAGTTCCTCCTAGAGGCAAAAGACGTCACTGATGCAGCCAAGAAGAGTGCGACCTTCTTTAGCTTCTGTGGAGAAGAAACGTTCAAGATCGCCTGAGCCCTCCTCACTCTCACAAACATTGCAACTGTCCCCTACGACATGATAATGGAACGGCCACAGCCCTCAATGATGGTGTGTCGCAATGCCTTCTACACAAAGCAGCAGGCCCCGGAGAAACCATAACCGGGTATGTGACCTCCCTCTGACAGGCTGCCCGGCTCTGCAACTTCACAGAGCTGGAGAACATGCTCTGTGAGCACCTCATGATGAGATGTTGCAGCGGTGCCTCTACACCAAGAAGGACTTGACATTCCAGGTCACCCTAGAGGAGGCTCTAGCAAGTGAAGCCTCCGAGTGGTTAGAGCGAGGATTCCAGTCAAACATGTCTTCCCAACCGAGGGTCCACCATGAGGACCTCACTGACGACTCAGAATCCGACCGGGAGGATGTGCACTGAGTGCAGCAGCGCACACAAGCCGCCCGCCCACCACGACAGCCTCATCCGGAAGAGGGGAACTGCACAAGCTGCGGGGAGAGCCATGAGTGGAGGACTTGCTGTTTCCGCAACACAGAATGCCGACAATGCAGAAAAGTGGGACACATTGCCTTGGTGTGCCGTGCCTGCCCCACCTGATGCCTCGAACCAGATGACCGACCCAAGAGCCCCAGGCCCTGTGGTCCGACACACCAAGGCAACTTGATGGAGATCACAGACTGTCAGGTATACCAGTTGCCTCATTCTAATGGGGAAAAAATTTACATCAAGGTACAGATAGAGGGAGCCCCGTGCCGCATGGAGCTTGATACAGGCTCAACCCTGTCCATAATCTCGGCACAGACATTAAGGAAATTGTGTCCCAGTGGTGGCCCCAAGCTTAGGCCAGCCCCATTCTCCCTCCGGGACTTCCAAAAACGCAAGGTCCCCGTGATGGGGGTGGGAACCTTCAATGTACAATATAGAGGGTGGAAGTGGTGATTGGACTTGATCGTGGTCAAGGGGCCCTACGTTAGCTTACTGGGGTTGGCGTGGTTTGGGCCACTGGGGGTAGCCATCACCGGGGTGAACTGCACCAGCTCACACGTGGACGCCATCTGCAAAGAGTTTCCAGAGGTTTTTGATGGGGCATTGGGACGATATACAGCCCCCCCGTTGGCCTACAACTAGACCCCACTGTACAACCCATCAGGTTCAAGGCCCACTGGATCCTGTTTGCCCTTAAACCCCACATCAAGGAGGAATTAGACCGGCTCGTGGAGCAAGGATTGCTCAAGCCAGTGCCTAATGCCCCCTGGTAAACCCCAATCATCACACCCGTCAAGCCCAATGGCTCAGTCTGCATCTGTGCAGACTACAAATGTACCACAAACAAGGCCCTTATGGCTCATGCATACCTGGTGCCAGTGGTCAGCCAGGTCCTCGCCACCCTGGTGGGGTCTAAGATTTTTGGCAAGCTGGACCTATCAGCAGTTGCCAGTGGACGAGGCCACTGCCGAGGCACAGACGACTGTAACGCACAGGGGCACGTTCCGTGTCAAGCGGCTGCAATTTGGCATCAGTGTGGCGCCAGGCATATTCCAAAATCTAATGGACTCTCTCCTCAAAGGAATTCCCAGTGTCACCCCCTTCTTCGATGATGTGTTGATCGCCAGGGCCACGCTGGGGGAGTTCGGGGACTGACTCCGCACCGTCTTGCACTGTTTCCAGACAGCCGGCCTCAAGGTGAAGTGGGAAAAGTGTCTGCTAGTGCAACAGGTGGATTTTCTAGGATTTACGGTGGACGCAGACAGAGTCCACCTGACCGGCAACAAGGTGCGAGCTATTTGTGATGCCCTGGCACCTAAGGATAAGGCGGAACTCCAAGTCTTCTTGGGACTATTGAACTTTTACCATGCCTTCTTACTCCACAAGGCAGTGGTAGTGGAGCCCCTACACAGACTCCTAGACAAGCGGGCCCCTTGGATGTGGGGGCAGTGCCAGGAGGCCACGTTCCAAGCAGTCAAAGATCTGCTCATCTCAAACTCAGTCCTGGTGCAATTTGACGAGAGGTTGCTGGTGGTGCTGGCATGCTATGCCTTGCCCTATGGTGTTGGCACCGTACTAGGCCACCAAGTTCCGGATGGAAGAGAGGTGCTGGTCGGGCTTACTTTTCCCAGACCCTCTCCACAGCCAAGAGGAACTATTTGCAAACAGACAAAGAGGGCCTGGCAATCGTGAAGGGAGTAAAGAAATTTCATGATTTCTTGTAGGGTGCCCCTTTTCCATCGTGACTGACCACAAGCCACTGTTTGGCCTATTCGCCCTCAAGAAGCAGACCCCTCAAGGACTTCCGGGTTAGCGCGATCGACTAATGGCGGATTCCCTCTGAGCTCTGGAGGGAATCGGCTCCGCAGGATCGGGTCTTACCGCTGCGGCGACGCGGGGACCCTCAAAAATCACAGGCGGTGAAGCCTGTGAACCTGGTGACTCGGCAGGCACCATTTGCGCCCCCCCGACCCGTGAAGGAGCCTTTTTAAAGGCTTCGGAACGGGAGACGGGGTGAGCGGCGCGGTGCTGTGAGTTGACTGCTTCTCCTACGGAGTGAAGCCGCATGCCATGGTCGGAGAGCGCTGACTTCTTCTTGTGAACAATTGGACTTTAAAGCAGCAACCCGTGAGTAGTACGGAAATTGGATTTTCTAAAGGAATTTTTTTTTTTTGAATTAGGCACGATCGGGGAAGGCGTAAACAGGAAGTCCGTCTCCCCGTCCTATAAATAATCTAAAGCAAGGACTAACTAACTAAGGTCGAGAGGATTTTTTCCTTCTTATTGGGCAAAAGATATTAATTTCACGATTTGGCAGTTTAAGTAATTTTTACAGGAGGATAAGAGTTAATTTTTGGAGCTGAAGTGTCACCCCCCCCCCCTGGACCCGGGAGTGATCCACGAGAAAGCCTGTTGGAGAGATATTGAAGAGCTTGACAGCTGTCAAACTAGCTGTCAAGACGGAAAAAGCGAACTTTGTTTTCTGTCTCTGCTGGTTATATTTGTTACAATTTGGTTATACTTTGTTGAAAATAAGGAAGAACCGATACAAACTAACTTGATTTTTGGATTTGAACTGGAAGGAATACTAAGTAACCAAAATCCCTCTAGAGGGGTTTTTGGGACATTGCAAGAATGGCTGAAGGAGGGAAAACTCAAGCTAAATTGGACAGAATTTTCTTTCTCTTGGGAAAGTTACAAGGCCAAATTGATGTTTTGGCTACTAACGTTGCAACCCTGGACTTAACAGTAAACAAGTGCATTGAATTTGATAAGGATTTGATCCGGGAAGTTCATGCAGCTGGCCAAGAGGAGAAAGTTGAGAACTTTGAGAGTATGGAGAAAGAGACACATGTTGTTATTGAGGAAAGGGAAGGAGGAGATGTGGTGTTGCAGATGACAAAGGAGAGCCAGAGTCCGGACATGATGGCTACAAAGGAAAACAAGAATTGGATGATGAAAATCTGGTCCAAACTGGAGACTGAAGAATGGAGAAATCTCTATATGTGGAGATCTGAAGATCTAAGGATTACAAATTTGATTAAGGTGAAAGCTGGAGCTTTGGGGACATTTGGACTTGAAAGGAGCAAGAAACAAGATTTGGGCTCCACTTTTAAGTATGGTGGTCTGGCTGGAGGAAGCATTGTCCCCATCGGATTAGAGCATCTCCGAGATCTGGTGTTTAATATTAAGGACTATCAAAAAAAAAACAACGGCAGAGAGGAACTGAGAGACAATTAAGGGCCTCGGATGTGAGATCTCCAGGCTGATAGCAGATTAAGACTGATGGACATTTGTTGGGGATTGAAACCGGGAAAGGGGATGGGGTGGGGTTTGGGGATCCAAAGGGTGTATAATTATAATTTGTCTTTTTCTTTTTATTCTGTTTTGTTATCAGTATGAAAAGTGGGGAAGTCGTGGAAGGGAATTTGGGTCGACTTTAGAAAAAAGGATTTAAGAATGAGTACTGAGGTATAAATTTTGAGGTTTATAAGGTAAAATTGGTTTTTTAAAATGAATTAAGTATAAAAAGGTTAAAAACTGGGGATAAGAACTTGTTGAATTTACAATTTGAATTGGAATATAAGAAGGGGAGGTGCGGGGAAGTCAGGGAAATATGTTATAGAAAATAAGGATTGCAAACTGTATATGTTTTTTATTTTTGTTTTTGTTTTTTGTTTTTGGCTTTTTAAAATGGAAAATTCTTAATAAATATTTATTATAAAAAAAGAAGCAGACCCCTCAAGTACTGTCACCCCGCGTCCTCAGGTGGTCGATTTTCCTCACCGGCTACCAGTATACACTGGTCCACTGGCCCAGGAAGGCGATGGGCCACACGGACGCCCTCAGCAGACCGCCACTACCTGAGACTGGCCCCAACCCAGCACCTGCACATGAGGTCACGAGCTTGGAACAGCTTCCTGACCGCCCCATTCAGGCGACGGAAGTAGCACGCCAATCCATGAAGGACAGGGTCATCTCCCAGGTCCTGGACTGGGTGTGGTGGGGATGGCCCAGTAGCAACCCTGGGCTGGAATTTCGGGCTATACGACCCGTAAACATGAACTGTCAGCCCACAAGGGGTGCCTCTTATGGGGAAGCAGGGTGGTCGTTCCCCAGCCTCTGTGCCAAAAGGTCCTCATAGCCCTACACGAAACACTCCCAGGGAGGGCTGGACAAAGGAATCCCAAGGGGATAGCAGAAAGGTGAGGCTCATAGAACAGGAGGAGCAGGTAAGGGAGGCAGAACTAGGAAGTCCAGAAGTGACCCCCGAGGCTGAGCAGCCACAGAAACCAGAACCACGACCGAGTGGACCAGCAGCGCCCAACCCAATGGCCCCGTCACAGCTGGCAGCCCCGGAACAAGAGCCAGAACCAGTAACCCCTACCGAGAGAGACCAGAGACCACAACGCATATGTAGGCGACTGGCATACCTCAACGACTACGAATGCTAACCTAGGCGCAATGGGAACTTAGAGGGGAGGGGTGTTATGTACTAAGCTCGTATCCTAGAACAATTGGCAGGTAGGATCCTAGAATGCAACAACTGATTGGCTTGCAGGAAAAGACCAATCAGGCTCCAGGAGGGAAGCAGAATCAGCCAATCAGACGGGACTCATTGTGTAAATAATGCATATAAAAGCCTGAGGTTTGGGGGGCAATTCAAACTGCAATAAAGAGCATGAAATCACTATAGGACTCTGAGTATATTTCATGGACTCTCCTTTGGAGGTTTTTTAGCAGAGGTTGGATGCTTTAGTTGAGATTCCTGCATTGCAGGAGGGTGGACTAGATGACCCTCAGGGTCCCTTCCAACTCTATGATTCTGATTCTAAGTGCTTTAATTTCTCAAAATATATGACTGTGGCACTCAGCATACTTGCTTGAAATATTATTCGTGTGCTCAGAAGCACATTATTACTTTGATTCTTCAAAGGTGTTAGCACATATGGGAAAGGGATACACCTAAGGGATACACAGTACTCCAGGTGAGGTCTGACCAGAGCAGAATACAGTAATAGTGCCACTGTATTCTGCTCTGGTCAGACCTCACCTGGAGTACTGTGTCCAGTTCTGGGCACCACAATTCAAGAAGGACACTGACAAACTGGAACGTGTCCAGAAGAGGGCAACCAAAATGGTCAAAGGCCTGGAAACGATGCCTTATGAGGAACGGTTAAGGGAGCTGGGCATGTTTAGCCTGGAGAAGAGGAGGTTAAGGGGTGATATGATAGCCATGTTCAAATATATAAAAGGATGTCACATAGAGGAGGGAGAAAGGTTGTTTTCTGCTGCTCCAGAGAAGCGGACACGGAGCAATGGATCCAAACTACAAGAAAGAAGATTCCACCTAAACATTAGGAAGAACTTCCTGACAGTAAGAGCTGTTCGACAGTGGAATTTGCTGCCAAGGAGTGTGGTGGAGTCTCCTACTTTGGAGGTCTTTAAGCAGAGGCTTGACAACCATATGTCAGGAGTGCTCTGATGGTGTTTCCTGCTTGGCAGGGGGTTGGACTCGATGGCCCTTGGGGTCTCTTCCAACTCTATGATTCTATGAAATCAGTGTTCCTCAACTTGCTGCCCTCCATGGGCTTTCAGCTATCAGTCACTCTCAGCAGCCAATGGTTAGGGGTGCTGGGAGTGCTAACCAATTCCTAATTGCCGGGCTGTAGAGAAGTTTCATCCAAACTCCCGGACCACTTTCATTCATTTGATCTGGAAAGTCGTGGTTTTTTTGTTATTTAAAAAAAAAATGCAATTTATATGAGAGATTTTGTGGGTGGGTGGGGTGGGTAAACTTTTTACTTTGAACACATTCACTCCAGTCTTAACTGAAGCGAAAATCCCGTTTGCTTCCAGCTTCCCCCAACCTCACCCAAACATCCTCCTGCAAAAATGTGCTTTGGGGGTGGGAAAAGAACGCCCCGGTCCTTTCTACCTGAAAAAGCAAGTTGCAGCCATTCCCAGAGCTGGACGCTAGGAGGAGCTCTAGCAACTACCTTAGTTAAGCCAACCACCTAGAGGCGTCCAGCCCACGCCGCTGTTAAAAGATTTTAGTTGGAGAAAAACTATTATTTTAAAAAATGAATCCCGACTTTTAAAAAAGGGAAGGGAATTACAAATCTTGCTTTAAAAAACAAAAACAGGCGATTAGTTGCGATAAAAATCAACCCTATTACAATTTAGAGGTTTTATATAATAAAGTTATTTTTTGTAAAAAACGAAAACCTCAGTTTTAAGGAAGATCTTTTTTCCACCTTAAAGATTGCGTGTGTGCGCAAGGTAGGAAGATCTTCACAACAGACTTTCAAATGCAAACGCGGTTGGTGCAAAACAACGGAGAATAAAAGCGCCCCCCGCCCCGCAAAAAACCCCTACACCTAGGGTAAGGCAGCAATTTCTTACCTTTAAATTTGGAGCAACCGAAGAACAAAAATACCCCCCTCTGAATATATCCTCTGAAGCTGCTCTAGAAGCCAGAGCTTAAATAAAATTAAAATTAAAATCATTCTGAGGTCAGCCTGCAGGTGGTCAGAAAATATTTTTATTACCTTCATTCATTTGGTTGGAAGAGGGGTGTGCGCGTGTATCTGTGGAACACACTCGTATACACCACCAAGTGGCACAGAGCAGAGATTAACCAGCTATAAAAAAAGCAAAACCTCAGGATGCCTAAAACTTCAGAAGTACATCTTAAGACGCAAGGGAGCAAATGGCATTTTAAGGTTTCCCTGCAAACGCCTTGATTTAACTTTCCAAATATATTCATCTTTAAAACAAAAAAAAGCAAGCTTTGAGATTACTTGGGAGTAAGCTGCTTTGCTGGTGGCTTGCTTTTTTTTTTTTGGAGAAAACATGTTTGGGATCAGGGGAAGCAGACTGGGTTTTTCCTCCTGGTGTTGAGAAAGTTTTCTACAGTTCTCTGTCCCCTTTCCCTGCTGATGGATCCCCTACAAATAAGAGAGCCCCTGTTAAAAAGTATTGGGTGATGAATTAAACTCTCCCACCCCAAGGGAACTCTGGTTAAGCAGTTGGAGTGAGCAAATATTTTGCCTGTATCTTGTGATGCGTTCAGAGTCTTTCCACAAAAGGTGTAATGTATAAAAAAAGTTAACATCACAGATGTTTCAGGAATAAATCTTCACAAATCAGTTACTGGATTTAGAAGTCTCAAAGAATACTCTCCTAACATCCTGACCCAATGCTTACTTAACTCAGATCAAGGGAGAAGACACTCCAAAAATGTGTATACAGTGGTACCTCACGTTACATATGCTTCAGGTTACAGAACTTTGCTTCAGGATGAGAACAGAAATCGTGCTCTGGCGGTGCGGTGGCAGCAGGAGGCCCCATTAGCTAAAGTGGTGCTTCAGGCTAAGAACAGTTTCAGGTTAAGTACAGACCTCCGGAACGAATTAAGTACTTAACCTGAGGTACCACTGTAATAAGAAACTTTACTTGAGAGTAGCCACTTTTGTAATTAGTGGGTTGGATTCAGTGCTGGCTCTGCTTAGAGTAGCCCCTCTGAAATCAATGAACATGAATACCCTTGGTCCATTAATTTCAGTGGGTCTTCCCACAGTTAAAACTCTGATCTCATTGGGGTTATATCCAGCTAACTCCAAGAGGGAAGGGGAGTTTTGAATCTGACTGCGAACTCTGCTGGATACCAAGTCTTTAAAAATTGTCATCTATAGCCAGTCTTTTTCAGGGTTGAGTTGTGAAGGTACACACACTTCAACATTTTTTATAATTGGACTTTTTATTAAGATTATAAATTTAAACAAATCTGAACAGTTTTACCCGGTGATATACAATTCAGTATGCACACACACAAAAATATACAGAGATACAAAGAGGGGGAAAATAATGCTTAGGGACGCGTCCTTTAATACACACAGTGCTTTAATGTGAAAGCTGGATGGCAAAAGCAGAAAAATCCACCTTTTTACAACAAAAGGTTCTTTATTTTCTCCCTTTAATAAAAAGAACACAAAGTTTATTTGAAAGAAAAAAAGAATAGGGTTACAGAAACACAGACCTTGTTTTGCACATAGGACCAAACAATTGCTGGTTGCATCAGGAGAGTTCAAAATATTTTGAGAAGGGGGAAAAACAAACCACCCACCACATTTAAAGACATGAAAATAGTGTTAACACATTTACTTGTGGCATTCACACACACACATTTGGGGGGAAGGGAGGGAGGCAGGACCTGTGAGAGCGCTATGCATGATGGGTAAAGTAGTTGAGATCTCATCACTCCCCACCTTTCCTCCCCCAAACTTTTTTTTTTAAAAAGAGCAGTGTTGGACAGAACTATATACTTCAAGGAATGGCAAATAGTACAAAAGGGGAAAGAGACCCTCACATGAAATTAGGCTACATATACCTAATCACATCATCCAGATTTCAACTAGGAAAAGTTGTACATTCTGTTGATGTTTTCAACTATGTTTTTTATGTTAGCAAGTTTTTATTATTATTTAGGGGGGGGGATTTCATAGAACTGTAAAGTTGGGAGGGACCCCAAGGGTCATCTACTCCAACCTCCTGCAATGCAGAAATCATAGCGAAAGCATCCTTGACAGATGGTCAAGGAAGGAGAGTCCACCCCCCACCCCACCCCGTCTGTTCCACTATCCCAAAACTCCTATGAACCCCTAGCAGGAACTAGGAAGGACCACCCACCTTCCCCTTATAAGAACTCAAGTGACTACACAGGGAAACAGCCCAGCCCCATACAAATGTGTCTGTTTTGGGGGGCAGGAAGGGGAAGAAGAAAAGCTATAGAAACCCACCCCTTTTAAAATGCATTTTGGAAAGTTTAGATTGCTAAAGAAACACAGCCAGTTTTCTGGTTTAAATGTTTTTTAAATAATAATAATAGTAATAATGATAATAATATAATAATGCATAAAAGCCCCCCCATTCAGCCCATAGTTCTGCAGACTATTCTGGGCTCAACTGAAAAAGGCAACGTGTCAAGTTCTACAACACTTCTTGTGGGAGGGAGATAGGAGCTGCTTCAGGTATTTAAGTTCTCCCCTAATTTTGGAGAGTCACAATTCAATGGCCAGAACTACCTTTTCCCTAGAGCACTTTAACCTCGGGTGTAAACTCTTTTCTCTCTCACACAGCTTATTCTCCTTATCCATCTTTTCACCTCCTGCATTCCTCCCCTCCCCACCAATGTTTTTGGGGGGCAAATAAAAATGAAATACAATAAAGCCTGGAAAGAGTTAAAGAAAAAAACGAAACAACTCAACACCATCCAGGGGGTGGGGGGGGGAAGACACAAAAGAACTCTTGTTGTTGTTGTTGGGGCTTTTTGTTTAAATAGGTACTATTTCTTCATCATCTCTGGAAAAATAAAGGCGCAAGAATCTGCGAAGTAAATTCTATGGTACAATTTAGAAAAAAAACAAACATTCGCTTGGCTTGTCAAGTGCCCCAAGCCACCCCCCTCCCCACAACTTCAGTCTTTGTTTCAGGGTCTCCCCAACCTCCCCACCCCCACCAAAAGAGCCAAGCAGCAGGCTCTTTTCTTCCTTCCCGCCCCGTCGGATCTTTCCCTGTCCCGGCTAGAAGGCCACGATTGCCCGCGTCCAAGCCCCCAAGCTGGCCAGCGCCTGCTTGCTACACAGTTGCCCGTTCAAGGGCTGCTCGGGGTCCGGCTGCGGCGTTTGCTGGGGCGTCTGCTGGTGGTGGGTTTGCTGCTGCTGGTGGGCTTGGTAGGGGTGCTGTTGCTGCTGCCGGCTTACCAGCCCGGTAAAACCGGAGCCGAAGATGGAAATCAAGTTGGAGATGTTGGACGAGTCCTGGGGAGGAGACGCCGTCGGGGGCGCCGTCAGAAGCGGTGGCGGCGGCGGCGAAGGAGCCGTCGGGGGGTGCTCCGCGCTGAAATCTTCGAAGCGGGCGCGCTTGGGGCAGGGAGCGAAGGCGGGGTGAGACGGAGGAGGGGGACCGCCACCGCCCACACCACCAATGGGGGTCGCCGTCCCCACGACGGACCCCCCTCCCCCTCGTCTCCCACCGCCTCCTGCTTCTTCTCCTTCCTCCACGGCCTCGTGACCAGGGTAGTATTTGCGCTTGTAGCCCGGGCTGGGGGGGACGCCCATCACCGAGGCGCCTGGGCTGCTGCTGCCGCCGCCGCAAGGACAGGGCGAGCAACAGTCCTGGTGCAAGTAGCCGTTCTCCACCGTGGTCACCACGTGCGTGTCCAAGTCCAAAACAGTGGTGCGGCTGGAGCAGTGCGGAGAGGCGGAGGGGGACGGAGCCGGGACCAGCCCCGACGGTACAGCAGAGCCTGTGCTGGCGCTGTTGCTTCCGCTGGAGAAGTCGCAGCTCCCCGGCACTGCGTAAAGCAGCCCGGGCGCCGGCGGCGTGGCGGCGCGGTGGTAGAAAGCCAGAGGAGAGTCCCTGCAGAGCCCCGAGAGGGTTACCGGGGGTTGAGCGGGCGGCAGGAGCGAAGGCAGTCCGGCCAAAGGTTCCTCGTCCTGGGCGCACCCGGACATCTCCAGAGCCGACTCGCCGCCCCCTCTAGCCAAGGCGCAGCCCCGCAGCTGCCCGTGCTGGAGACCGTCGTCCGCCTCGTCGGCTGCCTCGACGGGCAAGTGGAGAGGGCTGAAATCCGCCGCGATCTCGCCCAGCGAAGCGGGCGTGCCTGCTCCTCCGACGGGCGACATGGCCAGCAGCCCGCCTTCCTGGGGGTGGTGGTAGTGGTGGCTCTGCTGGCGGCGGTAGAGCTCGGCGTAGCGCTCGCTCAGGTAGAGCTGCCGGGCGTTGCGGAGCACATAAGAGACCAGGAGGTTCTTGTGCAGCTTGATGCCGCCGCGCTGCGTCCGCGAGCTGTGGATCTTGCGCAGCGAGAGGCTGATCAGGCTCTGGGCGTCCAGGGCGCACTCCATTCCCGTCCCCGGGCCCACATCCACCCCGAGCCCGGCCTGGAGCGGGGCTCTCTCTCCGTCTTAGCAGCCCGGCGCACAGCTCACCATCCCCGGGCAGGCGCAGAGCCGCACCCCTCCTTGCGCGCTCTCTCTCTCGCGCTCGCTCGCTCTCCGCCCTCCACTGTCGGCCGTGCTTGGCGAATGCAGCGGGCAATAAGCCCTTGCTTAGCCGACCCCCGCTATTTATGCACACTCTTCGGCACCGCCCCCCGGCCTATGGGAGCACGGTTTTCGGCTCGAGTGGCGGCCCGCGCCCGCCCCGCCGAGGACCAGCCGGCCAATGGAGGCGCGGCGGTTCCTTTGTGCTATTCAAATACCTAGCAGGCTTTTTTGGCACGGCTGGAAGGTTCTCTGGAGAGAGAGAAAAAGAGAGAGAGAGAGACGGGAGCGAGCAGCGGGGAAGCCGGGCCAGCGGGGAAGCCTGGGTGGGATCAGAGCCCCCGTCGGGGGTGGGTTGAAAGGGCCCGATCCACGGATAGCCCTCCACCCACCTAGAATGTGCGCGCTTCCCCGGACGCCTGGCTCCTCTCCTCAGGTGAGGCCCTCGCCATGTGGACGAAGGGCGAGGGGGAGGGGCCTCGGAGGGGGAGGGGCCTCTGGAGCCAGCGATCCGCCTCCGTTTCTCTCTGCCCCTCCGCTTGGCAAGCAGGTGCAAAAGCGTTGGCACCAGAATGGCTCAAGAAATGAAAAAATTATTCAAGTGATGAGTCCAGATCCTGGAAACAAACAAACAAACACAGGTAGAACTTTAAAAAGATTTTTTTATAATAAAAATGAAAGTGATTCTCTAGGGAACATCATCATTATCATTTACTTTGTATTGCTATTTTCTGTGCAGGTACATGGCAAACAATTTGGAGTGCGCCAATACTTTATTCTAGAGTAACTTAAATTGCATTTTCCTTCAAATTCCATTGTATGTAACAAAGCTCTGGCACTGGAAACCACAGACCATACCAAGTGCAGAAAGCTGGATTCAAGACACCCTGCAAGTAGCAGTTCATGAGGCAGGAGAGCGGGGGAATTAAAGAACAAGACTTCCAAAAGATATGGAGTGACTTTCTGGAGTTCTTTGTTGAGGACTTTCCAAAAACTAGAGATATAGGAAGCTACAAGCAAAGGAACTCATGGACCCCAAAAACTTAGCTGGGCATAAAAAGAGTCTTGATGGATCCTGACAAAGTTGGCCCGCTTAGTCCAGCATCTTGTTCTCGCAGTGGCCAACCAAATGCCACAACAGGGAATCCACAAGCAGGACCTGAGTACAAGAGCCCTCTTCTCTCTTGTGGCTTCCAGCAACATTTATTGCCTCTGACTATGGAAGCAGAACATAGCCATTGTGGCTAGTAGTCCTCTCCATGAATTTGTCTAATTCTCTTTGAAAGCCATCCAAGTTGGTAAGCATCACTACTGCCTGAGGGAGTGAGTTCCATAGTTTAACTATGTGCTGCATGAAGAAGTGCTTTATTTTCTATGTCCTGAATCTTCCAATGTTTAGCTTCATTGGATGTCTGTGACTTCTAGTGTTGTGAGAGAAGGAGAAGAACTTTTCTCTATCCTCTTTCTCTGTGCCTTGCATAATTTTATAAACTTCTGTCATGTTTCTTCTTACTCGTCTTTTCTCTAAAGTCTATAAACTCCCCTCACAGGGGAAGCAGCAGGTAAGGGCTCCTCAGAGGGGACCATTGAAGCACACCTGTCTTCATCCTAACTTGAACATAACACCCTGAACAATGTGTTGTGCAATGTTTCAGATGATTGCATGGCAAACAGGAAAATACTGTAATAAAAAAACCACTATTTTACAGAGGAAGAAAACTTTTGAGGAATTAGAGGGCAGATTTTGGCACTACCTCAACATTCTTCCTGGGATGTCTTCCTCTTTAGGGTGTGCTGACATCACAAATCCAAATCAGAGTGAGGGGCTGATTTCTAACCGGACAAACATTTTCTCCACACTCAGAATGAGCAAACACTCACTCTGAATGGGAAAACTTTTTTGCCTCCCTTACCCTCTGGGAAATTGGTGAAACTGCACAGCATGTTTTCAAGGGGAATACCATTTTACAAAACTGCCTTTGTTTCCGAGCGAGACTATTCTCTCCGCTTGCACTCCTGGCTGTTGCGGCTTACACCCACACATTACGAGAGTGCAAGGCATGTACAATTTCCTACATGGAAGTGTTGGAAATGCTTCTAGTGTGTGCTGACTCTGAGGACTTTTGGCCCCCCTGGGGGTGCAACGCTCCCCATCTTTATTCATATTTAAGGAAGCTAGAGTCTTCTGTAAAGCCACCCATTGCTGGCCCGTACTGTGGCTGCACAATATATACTTCTTCCCAACCAATTGCTGTGGTGCGTAAATCCTTCTGTGCAGTTGTTACCAGCAGCTAAACATTGGGGCCTTACGAATGAGAAGCTATATTTGTGTTGTTGTTGTTTCCAGATGTCATTCTAGACGATCAAGTCATTTTGACAGTTTCCCCCGAGAGCAAAGATGTCTTAAAATCTCTCTTCCCAGGCAGAGTCTGAGGGGTGAAAGACCATGGCATTTTATTTTATTTTATTAACCACATCTGCTAGATCTGTGTTGGCAAGATCCTTCACATTTCCCAATATTTTCTTCCGGGATATATTATCCTAAGAATGCAACCCTGTCCGTACCCTGCCCCCCGCCTTAAGCTCCATTGCATTCAATGGCTATAACTCTCTAGAGCCTACAAAGTGCTTTTTAAAAATAGATTGTGGCCTAAGAACAGTAGGCTTAAGAGGAGACACCTGGTGTGATTTACATTTTGAGGGGCAACTCCCCAATTTTCACTTTCTGAATGGATCTGTGAACCAAAACACAGCTATCCTTTGAAATTCACACTTCTCCGAATTTCGCCAAACAAACATAAAAAAACAGTGTACAAAATGCATATATTAGCAAAAATAAGATATAAATTTGCACTATGCTAAGGAAAAATAAGACCCAAGCATGCCTTATGTAAGCGAAATGGTTTTGCTAATAGGTGTGCATTAGGCAAAACTGCAGACAAAATGGGTGTATATTAGGAATAAGGCAGACTAAAATGCTGATGACTTTTTTTAAAAAATGCAAACCGATGTAGTTAACGTGGCAAAGTGATCTTAAGGCAGGAAAACTGAGGGACAGAGGGAATTGAAAATGGGAAGCTTCTCCGATCTTTAAATGACTGCTCTAACAGATTAATTGGCTTCCCAGTGTACAGGTCCTACTCACAAGAAAGCTGGCTTGAGTTCTTTCTCCATTTTCTCCACACCCTGCATCATATATATATATATATATATATATATATATATATATATATATATATATATATGCTTTCGTAGATTTTCACGGGTACAGGAATGCAGGTTTTGGTGTTTTCGGGTATCTTCCCGTGTAAGAGTTGGGGTGTCTAGGCGACGTTTCGACGAGGTCTCACTCGTCATCTTCAGGCTGGTGCTTTCGGCTTCTTGTTACTAGAACAGAGCAGGATCTCAGTGTTTGAGTTCCTATAAATACTGTTGAGGGGGTGTGGTGTATAGCCTCCAACGTTCTGGGCAGAGAGGAAGTTCCCAGGTTATTGTGCCTTTTCTTCTTTTGTTCATTAATTACTTGAGGGATATCTTGAGTGATTTCTTGAGTGATATTCTGAGTACCACTTAGGAGGGTCATTAGGTGTGGATTAGTTGCTAAAGCTTTCGTGTCTTGACCTCTTGAGCTTGTGAAGAGTTTTTCTGAGTTTTTCTGAGAAGAGTTTTTCTGAGAAGATGGCTGTACTGCACTTAGTTGTGCTCTGGCTTGGCTTCGTGTATAGGGGCGAGCTGTGGTTTTGTGCCCTGTGCCAGCCAGATCTGTGTAGATCCTCTCTGCCCAGAACGTTGGAGGCTATACACCACACCCCCTCAACAGTATTTATAGGAACTCAAACACTGAGATCCTGCTCTGAGTCTCAAACACTGAGATCCTGCTCTGTTCTAGTAACAAGAAGCCGAAAGCACCAGCCTGAAGATGACGAGTGAGACCTCGTCGAAACGTCGCCTAGACACCCCAACTCTTACACGGGAAGATACCCGAAAACACCAAAACCTGCATATATATATATATATATATATATATATATATATATATATATATATGCAGGTTTTGGTGTCTTCGGGTATCTTCCCGTGTAAGAGTTGGGGTGTCTAGGCGACGTTTCGACGAGGTCTCACTCGTCATCTTCAGGCTGGTGCTTTCGGCTTCTTGTTACTAGAACAGAGCAGGATCTCAGTGTTTGAGTTCCTATAAATACTGTTGAGGGGTGTGGTGTATAGCCTCCAACGTTCTGGGCAGAGAGGAAGTTCCCAGGTTATTGTGCCTTTTCTTCTTTTGTTCATTAATTACTTGAGGGATATCTTGAGTAATTACTTGAGTGATATTCTGAGTACCACTTAGGAGGGTCATTAGGTGTGGATTAGTTGCTAAAGCTTTCGTGTCTTGACCTCTTGAGCTAGTGAAGAGTTTTTCTGAGAAGATGGCTGTACTGCACTTAGTTGTGCAGTACAGCCATCTTCTCAGAAAAACTCTTCACTAGCTCAAGAGGTCAAGACACGAAAGCTTTAGCAACTAATCCACACCTAATGACCCTCCTAAGTGGTACTCAGAATATCACTCAAGTAATTACTCAAGATATCCCTCAAGTAATTAATGAACAAAAGAAGAAAAGGCACAATAACCTGGGAACTTCCTCTCTGCCCAGAACGTTGGAGGCTATACACCACACCCCTCAACAGTATTTATAGGAACTCAAACACTGAGATCCTGCTCTGTTCTAGTAACAAGAAGCCGAAAGCACCAGCCTGAAGATGACGAGTGAGACCTCGTCGAAACGTCGCCTAGACACCCCAACTCTTACACGGGAAGATACCCGAAGACACCAAAACCTGCATTCCTGTACCCGTGAAAATCTACGAAAGCAAATATATATATATATATATATATATACACACACACACACACACACATATACATACACACACACACACACACACACACACACACATATATATATATATGGGAGGGGGGTCTTATATTTCCCCCCTAAAGTGGTAAACCCCAATTTTGCAAGCTTTCCTTGTAGTGGAGTTGCTCCAGTCCACCTGTGAGTTAAAAAACAGATTTTAAAAAATAATTCTAAATCTTCCTCTTCTTCTTCTTCTTCTTGTGCTGCATGTGGGAATTAGCTTACCAATGCCAGAATATTTTCTTGGTGAACGGTTCCCATAACATGAGTGAGTACAACCTTATCAGCCATGCTGAGTAAATTATCACTAATCTGCCAGTGTAAAGGCAGTGTATGTTAAGCACACGTTTCACCTCCATTTATCACACCGACTGTAATGTTTGGGTCTTGCTTGCCATTCAACTCGCACCTAACAACTCCTCTCTCCTGCATGCCTGCCTACTAAGATTTCACTTCACCCATCCAAAGAAGTGGGCTTGAGTCCATGAAAGCTTATGCCTGTTAGCAGGCGCATTAGCCTTTAAGGTGCCACAGGATTTTTTTGTCATGTTCCAAGTCTGGTTAGTCACACCATCACAATATTTGCATTTAGGTTTTCAGTTCCTTTGCTGATGATCCCTAACATGGAATCTGCCCATTTCACAGCTGGGTAAACTGCATTATTTATTGGGTTATCTTCTGTGACCCTAACATCTGTGTGTCTCAGACCCCCATCAACATTCATTGATATGTCTTTATGCACTCCTAATTTGTTGCCTATTCATCCATTTTATTGAGCTCTTTTGGGGGCCAATCTTTTTTTTTTTTAAACTAAAAACAAAGACACCTACTCTTCCCCTGCAGGTCCCAGGGTGGGTTACAACAGTGCTGTATTAAAAACAGTTAAAACAAATTAGAGTTGCAGGAATGGGGTTTGACCTCCTTCCATTGTGAGAACTGTCCAGTTCAGTTCTTTCTCTCTGCTTCCTGTTCTTTAACGACTTACTAATCAATAACAGGACCTTAACACTAGTACTGGTGGACATCCAATGAAACTGAATGCTGGAAGATCCAGGACTGATAAAATTAAGTTCTTTTTCATGCAGTACAGAGTTAAACTATGGAACTCCTTCCCACCGGAGGCAGTGATGGCCAGCCACCTAGCTAACCCGGAAGTAGTACCTCTGGTTAAGAACTTTACCTCATGATTAGACTCCGCTAACCCGGAAGTAGTACCTCTGGTTAAGAACTTTACCTCACGAAGAGAACAGAAATATCGTGGCAGCAGGAGGCCCCATTAGCTAAAGTGGTACCTCAGGTTAAGAACAGTTTCAGGTTAAGAACGGACCTCCAGAACGAATTAAGTTCTTAACCCAAGGTACCACTGTACCTGCTTTGCATGCAGAAGGTTTGATCCCTGGCATCTCCAGGTAGGACTTGGAAAGACCTCCCTGTCTGTAAACCCAGTGATGGTCATTGTTGACAATATAAGCCAGGTGGACTTAACATGTGACATGTACAAGGCAGCTTCCTCTGTTAGCTAACCCAGCCCATCATCCAGAACTATGAGGTCTAGCATCTCAGCAAAGGCAACTCCTGAAAGCCTGTAAATCCACTGCCAGTCAGTGTCAAGCAAGAGTGAGCCAGATGGACCTGTGGTCTTGATATACAAGGCAGCTTCTGTGTTCCTACGATGGGAGGTGTGGCAGGATCCTAGTCCTCCCGCCAGAGCTCAGCTCTGGCACAAACTTGGATCCAGGGTGCTGCAGGCTGTCAGGAAAAAAGCGTGCTCTGAGATCCTCATTTGACTGCAGCTGTTGCCTCCTCCCTCTGGGTCACCAGAGGCCCCTGCAGGAAGTCCCTCTGCAGTGTGACAGCTGCCCTGCTTCCTTCCCAAAGCTGGAGTGTCTGCTGTTAGCTGCCCTCATCCTGCACCCTCCCAGTTGAGTGGTGACTGTATCAATTTCCTGACTTTGTGTGTGGTGATAACCATCTCCTGGCTCTGTCGCTCAGGTCCCTTCTAAACTCCCCAGGTTCTCTGATCCGTTCCACCCTTCCTCATGAGCAGGACAGCACATATTTTCGCGTGTCCGTAGGGGTGGCGCCAGTACAGTGGTACCTCGGGTTACATACGCTTCAGGTTACATACGCTTCAGGTTACAGACTCCGCTAACCCAGAAATAGTACCTCGGGTTAAGAACTTTGCTTCAGGATGAGAACAGAAATTGTGCTCCGGCGGCGCAGTGGCAGCAGGAGGCCCCATTAGCTAAAGTGGTGCTTCAGGTTAAGAACAGTTTCAGGTTAAGAACAGACCTCCGGAACGAATTAAGTACTTAACCCAAGGTACCACTGTAATGCAGAAAATGCAGTTCAGGATTTAAGACTCTTAGTTCCCTCCTCCCTTGATTGCTACTTGTTCGTAGTTATTTATTTATTGATTTATTGCATATCTGCTCCACCTTTTGCTCCAAGGAGCTCAAGGTGGCCTACATGGTTCTCTCCCTCCTCATTTAAAGGTCCCGGGCCCTAAGGAAGTTAGATTGGCTTCAACCAGAGCCAGGGTCTTTTCAACTCTGGCTCCGGCCTGGTGGAACGCTCTGCCTCATGAGACCAGGGCCCTGCGGGATCTGATTTCTTTCCGCAGGGCCTGTAAGACAGAGTTGTTCCACCTGGCCTTTGGCTCGGAGCCAATTTGATTCCCTCCCCCTCTTTCTTTTTCCTTTCTCCTCCTGTGATGAGGCTGCATTTTAATATTTTAATGTTTCAATATTTTAATGTTGTATTTTAATCTTGTTTGTAAGTTGTATTCATTCAACTTATTATTGCTTGTTAGCCACCCTGAGCCCTGCCTTGGCTGGGGAGGGCGGGGTATAAATAAAAAAATATTAAATTAATATTATTATTTAATCTCCAGAACAACCCTGTGAGGTGGGTTAGGCTGACAGTGAGTGACTGGCCCGAGGTCACCCAGTGAGCTTCACGGCTAAGTGGGGATTTGAACCCTGGTCTCTCCCAGGTCTTGGTCTTTGACACTTCAGTTGCTATGCCATACTAGCTCCCTGGTTGTTTATTATTCTCCATTGAGGATAGGTTACAACATTTGGGACTTCCCCTCTTACTCTTCCCCTCTGTCGACAATACCAATGTGTAAAAAAGAAAGAAAAAGGAGTTACATCATTTGGGGGGTTTTTCATTTAGAATGTTTCATTTAGGGTTTAAATGGGACGCAGGTGGCGCTGTGGGTTAAACCACAGAGCCTAGGACTTGCCGATCAGAAGGTCAGCGGTTCAAATCCCCGCGACGGGGTGAGCTACCGTTGCTCGGTCCCTGCTCCTGCCAACCTAGCAGTTTGAAAGCACGTCAAAGTGCACGTAGATAAATAGGTACCGCTCCAGCGGGAAGGAAAACGGTGTTTCCGTGTGCTGCTCTGGTTCGCCAGAAACGGCTTAGTCATGCTGGCCACATGACCCGGAAGCTGTACACCAGCTCCCTTGGCCAATAAAGCAAGATGAGCGCCGCAACCCCAGAGTCGGTCACGACTGGACCTAATGGTCAGGAGTCCCTTTACCTTTACTTTAGGGTTTACCACAGGCACCTGGCTTGTTGACATCCATCTGTCCTAGGAGACAGTGGAAGAGTGAACCTTTGGGAATGAAGTCAAACTGTTGGAAGGTCGCAGTGCCTGTCCTGGCTATAGAGACAGATATGAGAGAGACATGCTTTGTTGTGTCCGGTTGTGCTGCTGCAGATGCACCAGGGCGTTTCTTCTTTCTGTGCTCCTCCCAGTGGTCATTCCTTGTCTCAACACTGTCTTGGATGCTTTAGTTGAGATTCTTGAATTGCCTGGGGTTGGACTAGATGACCCCCAGGGTACCTTCCATTTCCATGATTCGTGATGGGAATGTGGGCTTAGGAGAGCACAAATTTGTTTGAGGTGCTTGTCCTGCTATGGGATGCCCAAAATCTTCCCAGCACATGTGGGAGGCGTTGACGCATCACTCCTGGCCGGTGTAAGTTGCCGCCACATCTCAACACTAAGCCTAGCAGACCTTCAATAGTTGGATGTTAACATCACATCTTCTCATACCCTTTTGGAGAGGTGAGCCATTGCCATAGCTGCCTTGCCAATACAAACGTTAAATAAATTGGAGTTCTTGTTATTAAATATACCAAGAAAAAAGCACACCAAGAACTCAGGCCAATGTCAATTAGAAACTACAACTACAAACTCAACTAGAGATTAATCTCTTTGTAATCCTCTCTTTGAGTTTGTAATCCTTGTCAGAATACATACTTTTGAATGGATCAGTTTTTGTTAAAATTGGTTATTTATTTGTGAGTAGGGACTACTCCCACTATTGAAACTTACATTGGCCTGAGTTATTGGTGTGGTTTTTTCTTGGTCTTGCCAATATAGGCAACTCCTTGCTTACTCGGGGTTTACATTCCATGTCCCCCCACGCATAAGTGAAATTCCGTAAAGTGAGTACCTTCCAAACACACTTTAAATGCCCTCTCTGCCACTTTCTCTTCAATCCATACCAAAAGAAAGCTGTATCAGAAAATAGCCACAACTGGAACTGAAGCTCTGGGGCTGACACGAGGCTGGAGGATGTACAGGAAAGTGGCTGCTATGCTGTTAGGCAGGGAGACTGAGCAGCATAAACAAAGTCCTGCTGTGCCCCAGGTCTCTTCAGGGCTTCTTTCACCCTCGGTGACATCCTCTTTGAGTTCTGGGGAGGGTCTCCTCCCAAGCCACAAGGACTCTCCAGCTCTCACCATTTCTGGGTATGAATTGAATTATTTAATTATTTCCAGGTGCCACACGTATATGTAGTCGCACGCAAGTAGAATGCATGTAAATTGGTGTGTGTGTGTGTGCCTGTACACCTGTCCAGCTCAGTGTTGATGGAGAGGTTGCTGGTTATGATGGAACCCAGGTAGATGAAATTGTCTACCACAGGGGTCAGCAAACTTTTCAGCAGGGGGCTGGTCCACTGTCCCTCAGACCTTGGGGGGGGGCAGACTATATTTTGAAAAAAAATAATGAACGAATTCCTATGCCCCACAAATAACTCAGAGATGCATTTGAAATAAAAGCACACATTCTACTCATGTAAAAACATGCTGATTCCCAGACCATCCACGGGCGATTGGGCCGGATCCAGCCCTGGCCTGGGCCTTAGTTTGCCTCCCCATGGTCTACCACCTCAAGCATGTGGTCACCAGTGCTGATGCATGGAGTGCTGGAGATGTCCTGTCCCAAGATATTGGTCTTCATCACCTGTAGAGCTCCCCCAGAACACATTGTCAAGGCTGCATTGTCTGCAAACAACATCCCTTGGATGAGGACCAGCCACACTTTTGTCTTGGCATGGAGACATGCCATGTTGAACAGAAGAAGAAGAAGAAGAGTTTGGATTTGATATCCCGCCTTTCACTCCCCTTCAGGAGTCTCCAAGCGGCTAACATTCTCCTTTCCCTTCCTCCCCCACAACAAACACTCTGTGAGGTGAGTGGGGCTGAGAGACTTCACAGAAGTGTGACTAGCCCAAGGTCACCCAGTAGCTGCATGTGGAGGAGCGGAGACACGAACCTGGTTTCCCAGATTACGTGACTACCGCTCTTAACCACTACACCACACTGAACAGAACCCCATCACTCCTTGCACGGATGTCAACACCGTCTTCTGTCAAGGTGAAGGTGTATAAAAACAACAGGGAGAAGAATATGCCAAAGAGAGTTGGGGCAAAAACACAGCCCTGTTTTCCACTCCTCTTTATAGGGAATGTGCCTGAGGATGAGCCGTCATATTGGACGGTGCCAGGCTTGTCCTTGTGGACGGACACAATCATCTTGTGGAGCTAAGGTGGGCATCCTATCTTGTTGAGCAGTGTGAAGAGTCCTTCTTGACTGACGAGGTCAAGGGCCTTTGTGAGGTCTATGAAGGCGATGTACAAGGAGTATCTCTGCTCCCAGCATTTCTATTGCAGATGACACAGTGGGAAAATAATGGTGGCTGTTGACCTCTGAGCACTAAAGTCGCATTGTGACTCGGAATAGACCCTTCCCGCGAGTCGTAGTTGTTACAGTCACGGTGGTCACCTTTGTTCTTGTAGAGCAGGGTGGTCCAACTTTTCATACCAAGTGGGCTGCAAGAGTACTTGGACATGAAACCTGTGGGCTGCACAGTGCTTTGTTGCATGTGGGTTGGGGGAGTGAGCACAAAATTTGATGCCTTCTTGTTGCCTTCCCAAAGCTAGCTACGTGAGGTGCTGGGCTTTGGGAAGGCTGCATAAGTCTCTGGCAGGGTCCTAGAGCCCTTGCATCCCCTTCCCAAATCTGGGAAAGTGCTCACTAGACTTTGGGAAGGAGGAGGGAGAACCCTGTCAGAGCCCTCATACCTCCTTCCCAAAGCCCGGCACCTCTCTTACCTGGCTTTGGAAAGGCAAGCAGGAGGGCTGGGTGGGTGGGGGGTCAAATGTTGCTCAGGGTTGCCAAATGTGGCTGAGGCCTTCTGGCCATACATTGGATCACTCTGTTGTAGAGGGTCACAATGCTGGAGTTGTGCATGTTTTGTGGCATGAATCCTTGTTCCCAACACTGCAAGAAGAGGCTGTGGAGGTGTGTCATGAGGGAGGAATTGAATCTGGCTTTTGGCACTTCTGTTGGGATTCCATCCTGTCCTGGGGCTTTACCTGAGAGTTGATGGTGTTCTTTAGCTCATCAAGGGAGCCGGGGGGACTACCAGCTCTACCACCAGGGAGTGATCTGTGTAGCAATCAACATAGTGGGAGTGAATGATTGCCTAGTGACTATCAAGTCCAGCTGGTGCCAGTGGCCTTGACCTTGGACATATCCAGGACATTCAGTGTTTTGCCTTGATAGAGAAGATAGTGTTCGTGATGCAGAGGCTGTGATTCAAGCACTGCTCAAGCAGTCTTTGTCTGTTCTTGTTCATGCTGCCAATACCAAAGTGACTTACACAGTTGCCCCATTTGTGATGATCGCCCCCAACTCTGGCATTGAAACCTCCCAGCAGGAATAGGTGTTCATAGCCTGAGACCCTCCTGACAGCCTGGTCTAGTTCCTTGTAGAACTGGTCCTTGGTTTGTACGTCAGAGCACATAGTGGGAGCATAGACACTCAAGATATTAACTGGACTGGAGGTGGTTGAGAGGCAGGGGCAAAGCAAGTATTCTGAGCCCTCAGTCAGCGGTTCTATCACTGACAGAAGGGAGTTCTTCATTGTGAAGCCTACATGGTTATTCTGGATGTCCCCCTTGCCAGAAAAAGGTGTAGTTTTTCTCTTGGAGGCAGCCATTTGAAGTGAGTCTGGTCTCCTTCAAAGTGGCAACATCATTGTTGAACATTTTTAGCTTGTTGTTGATCTGCAGGAGGACAAGCCAGGACATATGGTCCTGACGTTACAGCTTGCTATGTGCAAGAGGTTTGTTTATTTTCTTTTCTGCCTGGTGCATGCACCCATTGAAGCAGGTGGACAGTGGCAGCTCAGCAATTTATTGTCCAAGGGCTGCCTGGCTTAAGACGGGTAGTAGCTGATCAGTAAGTCATGATTATCTCTCCATCGAAGGCAACCTGTAGCACTTGTACCTTACAGCAATCAGGTTGGGCTTATAACCCATAACTGCTGCGTCCAGCACTGTTTTCGCTGCACTAGGAGCACCAAAGTGATCTCTCCAGAGTGCAAGCTTGGAACATTCATATGTTGGTCCTGGGTGGCCCAGATAACACAATATCCCTCTCTGCCTTGCTGATGTGGTCCATAGGAAAGCAGAGCAGTACATTGGGCACTAGCTTGGGTGCTGGAGTTCTTACTGTTTTGCAAGGACTGCGGGGGGGGGGGGGACGGACGCTAAAAGGATAAAAGGGAAGTTTTATGGTTCAGCTTGGGAGTGGGAAGATACTTTCACTTTTGGGCTGAACTAAGAAACTGCAGGTGTGACCTTGAACAGATCAAAAGAAAAGCATTTAATTGTGGATAAACTTTCTGGCCACTGTGAGAATAGGTTGCTGGACTGAATCGGCCATTGACCAGATCCAGCAGACAGGCTCTTTTTATGTTCTTATGTCTTTGATTCAAAACCTGCAATTTTTCTTTGCTGGCAGACACCATGATCAGAGCATCTTCAGCAAGAAGGTGTGTGCGTGTGGGGGGGAGGGAGGGGGGAGGGAAGGGTGCCCTTTTAAGGTATTTCCTAATCTGTTCAAAAGGCCATCAACTGAAAACAATGACCCAATCTCCCTAACAAAAAAGGGAGGCTCTGCAACTTTGCAGAAATGGTTAAGCCAGCCTCCAGAAGTACTTTTGGATCCTTTCACACTCCCTTGCTCATCCCTCAAAAGTTCTAAACTTTTGATGTGTAAATGGACTTGGGGATGGGATAGAACTGATCCCTTCCCATGCCAAGAAAATGTAAAAAAAATGTTAAATTGAACAATAATTTGTACTGTGGCAATTCTTTGTTGCTTTATTTTTTTAAAAAAATTAGTGGACCCTGTTCTCTAAGGCTCTGAAGCAGCTAACGCAGGGTGGGGAAACTTGTTGTTGTTGCTGTTGTTGTTGTTGCATTCTCCAAGGAGATCAAGCTGGCATGCATGGTACTCCCTCTCCTCATTTAATCCCTAAAACAGCCTTGTGAGGTAGGTTAGGCTGAGAGGCAGAGACTGGCCCAAGTCTGCTTTCCCGGCTTCTTCGGCTCCTTGGTCTCTATCCTTTTCCCTTTTGCGTCATGTCTTTTCAGTTTACAACCCCACGGGCAGGTACTCTGCACTTGATTTGAATTGATCTGGTGAGCAACTTATGGTGTATGTGTGGGGGGGGTACTTTTTCAAGGAAGTGCTTTTGGTGCTAAATAGGTTTTTGGGGAAACCATCACAAAGTGATCAGCTGGAACTGTTTTAGGTGTAAATGCTAGCTCTACCATGCAACAGCTTGCTCGTTCCTAAAACACTATTTCAGAATATTAAAATGATGCACTAGCAAAAGATCAATCATGCTGGCCCTCTAGATGCCCACTCCCCTACCCCTGTTTTTAAACTGTTATTCAACAACAACAACAACAACAACAACAACAACAACAACAACAACAACAAAACGATGACAATAAGCCACAAAGATCTGAACAACCCAGTGCAGGCTGGTCCATTAGGGCAGTATGGTGTAGTGCTTAGAGTGCCAGAGTAGGACCTGGGAGTCCAGGGTTCACATCCTCACTTGGTCATGAAGCTCATTGGGTGACCTTGGGCCAGCCTCTGCCTCTCACCCTAACCAACCTTACAGGGTTGTTGTATGGATTAACTGAGGAAGGTGAGAACCATGTGTGCTACCTTGAGCTATTTGGAGAAAAATTGTGGGAAATAAATGCAGTGAAAAGGTAAAGGGAACCCTGACCATTAGGTCCAGTTGCAGATGACTCTGGGGTTGCGGCGCTCATCTCGCTTTATTGGCCAAGGGAGCCGGCATACAGCTTCCGGGTCGTGTGGCCAGCATGACTAAGCCACTTCTGGTGAACCAGAGCAGTGCACGGAAATGCCGTTTACCTTCCCGCCGGAGCGGTACCTATTTATCTACTTGCACTTTGACGTGCTTTCAAACTGCTAGGTTGGCAGGAGCCGGGACCGAGCAACGGGAGCTCACCCCATTGTGGGGATTCGAACCGCCGACCTTCTGATTGGCAAGCCCTAGGCTCTGTGGTTTAACGCACAGCGCCACCTGCGTCCCATAAATGCAGTAGTGAAGGATAAATAAATATAAATAAGATCCATTTACCCTCAGCCAGCCTCCACCTTCCTACCTCCTTATTTACAACCAATCTAGGGCATTGCAATGGGTTCGGTTTCCTACTCCTCCTCCGTCTCAGGGCTATCGCTTGCAGAAAACCTATGAGACAAAACTGGAATTAGTTAGCTCCAGTGGTGGATCTTTATGCTCCGGCACCGGTGGGGGGGGGGCAGGCAGAGACCAGGTGGGGGTGTGGCGTGGTGTGCGTCCTGGGGGTGTGGTGTGCCACCCGTAGGGGTGTGGTGCCCAGTGCTGGGGGAGGGAGCCGTGATGGTACCCCACCGGGATCGCGCTGCCGGGGGCGATGCGCTCCCCCCCCCACGCCTCTTCCTCCGCCAGTGGTTAGCTCTTCCACTCATTGGCTCCACCCACCACTGGCTCTGGCACCAGTGACTCTTGGGCTTTCTGACTCCCACCACCACCACCACCAATGGGCACCTGGCCCCACTGGAAATAACCAATAGATTTCACGGTCCTGATTTCGGAAGCAATTCATATTCCAGTGGGTGTTGCTTAAGGGAGAGACAGTGTGGCATAGGGATTAAAGTATCAGCCTAGGACCTGGGAGACCAGGGTTCAAATCCCGTTTGACACGGCATTCACTGGGTGTGACCTTGGGCAGGTTGCTGCCTTTCAGCCAAGCCTACCTTACAAGCATGTTGTGAGGAGGGGGAGAACCACCTTGGAGAAAAAGGTGGGATAAAAATGCATCAAACGAACGAAAGCAAATGAATGAACAGGAAAACAATATAAAGGGTTTTTTCTTATCACCAAATTTGATGCATAGAAATGGGTAAATGAGTGTGATCTTCACTTGGAGATGTAAAAGAAGTAAAATCCCACCAAAATGTTGCAGAATGGACCTCCACATGTTGGGCTAAAGCCCCAAACAGCATAATCAATGGGATGGGGAGATGGAATTATAGATCCAGGATCAGCTGGAAGATTGCAGATTAGCCAATTTTGCTCTGAGTTGCAAATAATGTTTCTTTGGTAGTATCAGAGTCTTGTGAAATGCTCTGCCAACAGAGGATTGAGCGGGTGCCTTCTGTTTTAATGCTTAAACACCTCTGAAAACTTTTCTATTCCTTTAGGCTTATGAAGGCAACGAAAAGAATACATATTTCCAGAATAGCTGATTTCTGATTTTAGAATGTTATATGTTTTTTATTGTATGGTTTTAGGTATGACTGTCGGGAAACTGCCAATTTTTAAATTTATGAATAGAGGTGTAGAAATATGTTTATAAATAAAAAGACATGACGACTTAAGTTTATTAATATCCTTGGGTATATTCTGAATAGGCCTTGGGTCATAGGTAAAGGTAAAGGTAAAGGTACCCCTGCCCGTTCGGGCCAGTCTTGCCAGACTCTAGGGTTGTGCGCTCATCTCACTCTAGAGGCCGGGAGCCAGCGCTGTCTGCAGACACTTCCAGGTCACGTGGCCAGCGTGACAAGCTGCATCTGGCGAGCCAGCGCAGCACATGGAACGCCGTTTACCTTCCCGCTGGTAAGCGGTCCCTATTTATCTACTTGCACCCGGAGGTGCTTTCGAACTGCTAGGTTAGCAGGAGCTGGGACCGAGGAATGGGAGCTCACCCCGTCGCGGGGATTTGAACCGCCGACCTTCTGATCAGCAAGTCCTAGGCTCTGTGGTTTAACCCACAGCGCCACCCGCGTCCCGAAGATTGGGTAGTGGTAGCTATACCCCACCGTGAACTCATCTCCTTGAACCCATCTGAGCCAAGTGTGGTCATGTTCTGTATTACAGTGGTACCTCAGGTTAAGAACTTAATTCATTCCGGAGGTCTGTTCTTAACCTGAAGCACCACTTAACTAATGGGGCCTCCTGCTGCCGCCGCGCCGCCACCACGCGATTTCTGTTCTCATCCTGAAGCAAAGTTCTTAACCCGAGGAAGTATTTCTGGGTTAGCGGAGTCTGCAACCTGAAGCGTCTGTAACCCGAAGTGTCTGTAACCCGAGGTACCACTGTATTTTATTAATACCATTGCTTCAAGTCTGTCATGGCCTTTGGTTAGAACAATAAACTTACAATAAATATATGATTAAAAGCTATTCCATATATGAAAAACAAAACCTCAAAACAATTTCAAAATCAGTACATATACAGACTGGCATAAGGATCTCGGCTTAAGTCTTGCTGAAAAGAAAGGATAATTCATTTTAAAGAACTTTTTGATACTTTGCAATATTTCCCTTGGCCATTTAATTAAACAACAATTTATTCATTCATGGAGCTGTGTGGCCATGGGCATAGCCAGGATTTTTTTTTGGGGGGGGGCAGGCTTTATGTTGGGGAGGGGCAGACCCAAGTTATCTGTGATGCAATTGGCTATTTGTATTTATTTATTTATTTGATTTGGAGAGTTGCCCCCCCAGCCTACGACAATGTGTGTGGGTTTTGTTACAACCCAACCCAAGCTATTGTCTCCTCCGAAATAAAACCCACTACATTTGGGCAGGCCCGTTCCAAAGACAGCTGTGTGGATTGGTGTAGTGACTAGAGTCTTGGGCTAGCACATCGGAGACCAGGGTTCAAATCCTCCCACTCAGCAACATGAAACTCATTGGATGTTGACCTTGAGTCACTTCCTCTCAGCCTAGCCTTCCTCAAGGGGCTGTGGCAATGATAAAATGGAGGGGAGGAGAAGAGCCACCACAGAGCTAGTTGGAGGAAAAGTGGGGTATAAACCATATACGTAGTAATGAAAATGAATGGTGGTCTGCAGTCTGGTCTGAGGCATGTTTGCCTCCAGAGTAAGCTTACTTCGGATGTTTACTCCGAAGTAAATATGAAGAAGATCGTAGGCATGCAACTCGGTGTGAAAAAAGAAAGATCCACAGATAATTAAGAGTGGCTTAAGTCTGCAAAAGGGATCACAGCCTTAACAGCGCAAATATACCTACCCAAACCAGCCCATGGGGTGTTAAAAATCGCGGGAGAAGAAGGGTTAAAAAGCCTGCCTGCCTCGCTCCTTCCCTTTTTAATGGGAAATGCAGCTGTTTCTCCTCCTCTCTCTCTCCCCCCCCCCCGTCTTCTAATTTCGATCCTGCTGGAGATAATGATGAGCCGCGGGGGTGGGGGGGGGGAGAGGAAGGGGTGCAATTAAATTGCGCGGCGTTGCAACGCATGAGCCCTCTCGGCGCCGCCTCTCCGACGCCCCCCACCCCCAAAGGAGGCGCTCCCCTCTAGGGGTGAACTTTAAAAACGCGCGCGCACGCACACACACGTGTAAATAATACTAATAATGACGGCGACCACAACTGCAAGCAAAATAATAATAATGATAAATAAGAGACTACAATTGCCATGATAATATAAATAATAATAAATGACAGACGGCAATTCTCAGCAAATTGATATTAATTAGCAATAGGCTGCAATTGCCAGCAAAATGATAATATACACTTGCCAGCAAAATAATAATAACAGACTACAATTCCCAATACTGCAATAAAAGCAGAATCATAGAATAGATTACAATTGGCAGCAAAATAATAATAAACTACAATTATTATTATTAATAATAATAACTAGACTACAATTCCCATCATAATCAACATTAATAAAAGACTACAATTCCCAGCAAAATCACCCTCATCAATAAAAAACTACAATCCCCAGCGAGGGGGGGTCTTTCTCCTCCGTGCTTGCCATAGCAAGCGAGCAGCAAGGCATGCTGGGAATTGCAGTTCCTTCGCCCCCACCGCTTTCCTCGCGACTGCCCGCGGGGAGTCTCTGCCCGTTCTCGGCGCCTCCCTTTTTACATCTGGAGCGTGGGGGGATCCGGCGGGAATGGGTAGGAGCCGCCGCGCGGGGGGGGGGGGGAGCCAGCGGGGCTGGGGTTTGCACTTTGGGCCTTAGAGAAGCCTCCGCGTCAGCCGAAGACGCTTTTCAGAGCAAGAAATGTGAGCTGTGAAAAAGAGAAAGAAAAAGAAAGAAAGAACCCAAATTAATAAATTCCCCCTTTTTTTGGTTTGGTTGGTTCTGCCCTTGGGCGATCAATGAGCCTCCGGGAGGCTGCCGTAACCGCCTGCCTGCCTGCCTTCGCCCACGGAAAAAACTGCAAGAGATCCAGCCAGGAGGAAGAAGCTTTGGGAAGAGATGCAAAGAGGGATCGGACTTTTGGATCTCTCCCCCCCCACCCCCCACAGAGCAGCTGCTTTGCATGCAGAAGATCCCCTAGTTAGTAGCGAGGATTCTGAAGTAGCTGGACCAGTGGTCTGACTTGGTAAAAAGCAGCCCCCTCTGTTCCTGGGAGGTGCTTTGGCTTAGTGGTAGAGCACCTGCTTTGCATGCAGAAGTTCCCAGGTCCAGCCCCCCTCCGGCATTCCAAGCAAGGCAGGCGAAAAACTTCCTGAAACTCTGGAGAGTTACTGCTGGTCAGTGCAACAGGACTGGGCTAAATGGAACAACAGCCTGGCTCCGTGGAAGGTAGGGTACCAGTTCTGCATGCAGAAGGTTGCCGATTCAGTCATTGGCATTGGGGCTTCTGTGTGCAAAGCAGATGCTCTACCACTGAGCTGCTGCCCATTCCCTAAAAATAAAGGAAGATTCTAGTCCTCATGGTTCCGAATGTTGAACACAGGAAGCTGCCTTCCCCTGCATCTTGCTCACTACCACATGCACTCATTGGCAATAGCTCTCTAGGGCTTGAAAGTCTTTCCCAGCTCTGCTTGGAGATGCCCTTGGAGATTGAACCTGGGAACCTCTGCATTCAAAGCCAATGGCCTGCTGCTGAGCTGCATCCTTACCCTGATCAAAGAGCAAGGCCTGCTTGTTTTATCCTCCATGCCCCTTCTTCTTTACCTGGAAGAGCCTTAGAGGTGTGCTCAGAGCACCCCCTATTATTATTCCAAAAGCAGGCCCATCCCACGCAGTGTGTGCCCCTGCTGGCATGCAGATGCCCTAGTTGGCTGCTCAGTTTCAGCTCTCTTGCACTGCAGGCTCCAGGGATGAAAACACTCCAGGAACTAAGAACGAAAGCCAATCCTACGCTGTTTTTAAGCAGATGGCCATCTGTCAGGGGTTCTTTAGCTGTGACTCCTGCTTTGTAGGGGGTTGGACTAGATGCCTCTTGGGGTCCCTTCCCGCTCTACAATTCTATGATTATATGAAATACATTTCCTCCCAGGGAAGTGCATGTATTCAATGACCTCTGTGTAGCCATGATGCTTTTAAAAGCATATTGCAAGCTGGCTCTTGCTTGGGAATAAGAGGAATCCCGGATCAAGCCAATGGCCCATCTTGTCCAGCATCCTGTTCTCACTGTGGCCAACCAGATGTCTGTTATAAGAAGCCTGCAAGCAGGAGCTGCTGGAGCGAGTTGCTTGATTGGAGCTGGCCTTGCAGTGACTTGGCCCACCCTCGTTGACATGTGGCCCTCAGAAAGCTGACAAAAGTCCCCTGTCCCTGAGTTATCAAAACTTTGAAAGATTCATTTTTGCATACCTGAAGCTGGAAGGAAATCATAGGATTGTAGAGTTCGAAGGTACCCCAAGGCCATTGAGTCCAGCCCATGCAATGCAAGATTCACAACTAAAGAATCCTGGATAGATGGCCATCCAACTTAAAACCTCCCAGAAAGGAGTCTCCACCACCTTCTAAGGGAGTCTGTTCCCCCATTAAACAGCTCTTGACGTTCAGAAAGTTCTTGCTAAAGCTTAGTTGGAATCTCCTTTCCTTGTCATTTGAATCCCTTGGTTTGGTTCCTACTCTCCAGAACAGCAGAAAATGAGCCTGCACCTTCTTACGAGGGAGTCCGTTCCATCGTCAAACAGCTTATAATTGGGGAGACAGGATGAGATTTTTATTTTGACATCCCTCTCCCAAAGGGCTGCCTGGCGGTACCCAGTCGCTGCCTTTTTCAAAGATGTGGGCTAGAACCTCTGACACAGATCACTGTGTAGAACATAACAAAATGTTGGTAGACTTTGCAAGGGCTTCTAGCAGGAGTTCATGGAGTGGACCAGGGTATGTGTCTGTGTGGGTTACCAGCTGAAAGCAACTGGAGATGTGTGCCCTGGAGGCAAGGGGTTTAGTAGTAATAAGAATAAAAATAAAGTTCCTGTACACACATATTTTTTGAATGCCCCCAAATTAGAAGAATGGCAGCTCCAATTCTCTCCCCTGTCCCCGCAAAGGATTTCAGCTCATTGCCCAAGTATAGCTGAAATGAAACAACTGATTTTGAAAGGGTGCTGGCCAATTATGTATAGTCTTAGGCACCACAAATGTAGAGTAGGTCCAGAAATCTACATTGGTTCTGTTTGCTTGTTGGGCATTAATTTCCCTTAAGTATTTAGACAAACAAAAATAGAGCTTCATTGCCAGTAGGAAGAGTTGCAGCCTTAATCATTCTAGCATTCCCTCTGCTTCACAATATTCTTTTATTAAATAAGTGACTTCACTTGCTTTATTTATTTATTCCTGATTCCTGGTTTTTCTGATTTCTGATTTTTCTGATTTTTCGATTTCAAAATTCAAAAAATCATAACATCAAAAACACACATACAAAAGCAAATGAAAAGCAAAAAGCAAACTAAACAAATAAAACAAAAAATTATTGATTGATTTTTCCTGATTCTTGATTTTTTCTGATTTTTCTGATTTTTTTATTTTTGTGATTTCTGATTTTTATGATTTCTGATTTTTGTGATTTCTGATTTTTTTATTTCAAAAATCAAACAATCAAAAAATCAGAAACACATACAAATAGCAAATAAACAAAAAGCAAACAAAAAAGCAAACTAACAAAAAAAATCAGCTGCATTTTTTAAAAGATAGGAATAAAATGTTTCTAAGTATATGTGTCATAACATGAGCTAGCCTTTTCTTTTTTATCTAGTTGTTTACAAAATTGAAAGTAGACATTTTTTTGGTCAATTTGTTCAGACGTAATTGTGTCTGAATGTCCAGTCTATGTAATAATATAAGCTGCATAAATCAGTATATTTTCTCCATCCCTTTTATTTCAAGAGTTGTCAGTCTTAAGAGATGAATGCATCATTCATTCTTTCATCTCTTAGCATTGGAAATTTTGACTTTGTACCACCCCAGTGCAACTGGGATGTTTGTGGAGGAAACTTTTGAGACTCAAAAGTTCAGATATATGTTTTTTTTAATCAACTAAATAGATTGGGTGTGTGGGGGTTAACGGGGACAAGTACCAAGGGATCTAGTGACAAATATTTTTTTAAAATAAAAATAAAGTGAAAAGCATAACATTGAATCCGGAATAGAAACATTTTTAGACCTTGTTTTTGGAGGCAGTAATGTTCGAAAGCACGCCAAAAAGTACAAGTAGATAAATAGGTACCGCTCCAGTGGGAAGGTAAACGGCGTTTCCGTGCACTGCTCTGGTTCACCAGAAGCGGCTTAGTCCTGCTGGCCACATGACCCGGAAGCTGTACGCCAGCTCCCTCAGCCAGTAAAGTGAGATGAGTGCCAGAGTCATCCACGACTGGACCTAACAGTCAGGGGTCCCTTTACCTTTACCTTTTAATGTTTGTGAATACCAGTTGCTGGCAACCAGAGGTGGGCAGAGGGCTGTTGTTCTCAGGTCCTTCTTGTGGGCTTCCCATTTGGGCACCTGGTTGGCCACTGTGAGAACAGGAGGCTGGACTAGATGGACCTCCTTTGTCCTGACCCAGCAGGGCTCTTCTTAGGTTCTTGTTTTCAAAACAGGCTCTTTCATTAACGGAAAAGCTGTGTTTTCCTTCCTGTGCCCTCAATTTTATAAGGCAGTTAGAGCAACAAAAAGTGAGAGCTGCAACAAAATATTGCAGCGTGGAGTGTTATTCAGGCGTTCAGGTCAGCCAGCCACCCTCTCCCAGGATACTCCATTGCATTGTTGTTACCCCCACCCTTTGTCAGTCAGCATTCTGTGGCCACTGAGCATGGATTATTATTGTTGTTTTTGGTCCCCTTAGTTACACACTATAAAGATAATTTGGTTTCCTCATAGTCTGCTAATAAATATCTCCATTTTATCTTTTCTTGGCTCCATTTCTCTTCCATAGCTATCGGTGCTCAACCCCTGAGTTTGGGCAATTGTGAATGAAGTCAGTTCACTTTCAGATGTGAACAGATCCGAATTCTGCACCCATTCCTATTTGATCATAGAATAAAATTTGTTGTTGCTGTTGAAATGAACCCTGTAATGTAGCTTATCATATGATTTCCGCCCCTGGTTTCCTGGATTCTGGTCTCGCGTTCTCACAAAAAACCAACAACATATATATACACCCCCCCCCCTTCTGACAGCCTTTCCTGCTGTGTAATACGGTACAGTGTGATGGTTTGCTCCAGGAGTCTCAGCTGGGTGTAGACATGGACAACACCCCAAAAGGAGCACTTCAAATATCTGATTGCTCCTGACAGGAACTCCACCCCCCCCCCAGCTCTTGCACATGCTCTGAATCCTATTAGAACCCACATCACTTCCATTTTGCTCTGGATTTTCCCAATAATGAGTTGTTGATAAAGAGCCCAGGAATAGAGAACACTAGCAGGTAAGTCAGGAGTGAACTTTTAATCTGTGAACTGCTTTGTATTGGTTATGATTGTTTTATGGGAATATGCAAGTAAACTCCCTAAACTCCTTAAATATACTAAGGGAAGCTGCCTTCCATTGTTCAAGGATGTGTGTGCACTTGTGAAGAGATCCATGACTTGGAGCACAGAAGGCAGATTGAGAGTATGTGGGAAAAAATCATAGGGGAGAAACAGCAGTGACCTGCTTTGTCTGCTAAAGACCACCAAACCAGACTGAAGACTTGGGTGATGCTTTCTGATGCTTTCCTAGAGCAGATTACTAAACACTCAAAAAAGAGAGCTACAGTAGAGATGGGCAACTTCAACTGCCGCGGTATCTGCTGGGACTGTAAGGTCCAACAAATTCCTCCAATCCCTTGCTGAAAATTTCATTTCCCAGAAGGAGATAATCGTATCTTGAACCTGGTCCTCACCAAGGGGAAAGAACTGATTGACTGAACTGGGAAACTTGGGAGGAAGTGATCATGACCTCCTGGGTTTCATGATTACAGAGGCAAGGTAAAACTGAGTAGTCAAACATGCACACTTGACTTTAAGAAGGCTGATTTCAAAAAGCTTAATGAGCTACTGGGTGAAATTCCACAGTCAGAAAAACTTTTTTTTTTTTTTTTAAAAAGGAGTTCAAGATGGTTGCTAGTTTCTTAAGGGGATGGGCTGCTCAAGACATGGGCCAAGCACTTCCACCCAATTTCCCAAATTATACCAACAACACAGAGCTACAATTTAGCATCACTTATTCTCTGTAGCATCTATTCTTGCATGTGTGGCCGTGCCTAGGAACTCCCTCCATATTGATATTATTGTACTGTTGATTTCGACGCCTTCTAAAAACACATTTGTTCAGGCAAGTCCACCCAGATGTGTAATTCTATTGTGCACATTGGTTTTTAAAAAATATATTGAATTTATCTGTATTTTCATAATTTTATTGGGTCTATTGTTTTTAAATTCTGCTTTTTGCTGTATTTAAATGAGCATTTTATACCATTTCACGTAGAGATTTCAAACAGTATATAAAGCTATACAAATAAAAAAAATAATTAAATAATTTGTGAGCAATGGAAATAATAAGAACATAAGAGCCCTGCTGGATCAGGCCTGTGGCCCAGCTAGTTCAACATCCTGTTTTCAGAGTGTCCAACAAAACTTTTCTCCCTCTCTTATAACACTAGAACTCATGGACAGTGAATGAAGCTGAGTGTTGGAAGATTCAGGAGGGGGGGGGGAGTCATTTTTCACGCAATGCAGAGTTAAACTGTGCAACCCACTCCCTCAGAGGGCAGTAATAGCCTACAACTTGGACGGTTTTAAAAGAGTATTAGAAAAAATCATGGAGAAAAAGGCTATTTATGGCTACTAGCCATGATGGCTATGCTCTTCCCACAGTGGAGAGAGGCAGTAATGCTTCTGGATAGCAGTTGCTAGAAAAAGCAGGAGTGGAGAGGGCTCTTTTGCTTGGATCCTGCTTGAGGGTAGGCCACTGTGAGAATAGGATGCTGGACTCAGTGCTGGATTTACGTATAAGCTAAACAAGCTATAGCTTAGGGCCTCGCTCTCTTGCCCCCCCCCCCAATTTACTACTTCTTAACTGTATTTCAGTTCAACAATTACTTTGATAAAATACATATTTTGTTATGCTAACTGCCTCTCATCTCAAGACGGGGCTCCACCCATTTACTGACTAGCACATTCTTTGGATGTTAATATTCTGGTTTAACATCCCAGACCATTACTAGGCTTTGTTCTCCTAAGGACCCACAAGCTATCACCAGGCTTGCCTAGCTGTATCTGGGGCTTCAGAATTTGGCACAGTTTAACTTCCCAAACCTTGATTAATTCTGTTTTTATTGAATCCAGAGATTCATGGTATATGGCACCCTACAAACACATAACAGTGGTTTTCAAAGTAACGGGAAAAAATGGAATCAATCTTTTTTTCTTTTTATGGTCCCTGGTTCATGGAACCTTCCAAGCCAGAAGTGGTTTTGTGCCATGTGAAAGATCACTTAAGATGTGAAACTCGGAAGATGTGGAAGATGGAATAAAGTGTTGTTTGAAAGCATCCTAAGAAAATGTCAAAACACATGAAGAGTGGAATGTGCATGTTTTCAATTATTTCCCCCAACAATTATGACCTTAAATCTAAAAGGACTAAAAAACCTATGTAAAATAATTAACTTGAAGATGAAATGGAAATTGTTCAGAGCTCCTCCCCAAAACAAACTTAATTCATGTCCCAGTCACTCCGCAATTATTGGAATTGGTTTCAGGTATCATTCAGAGATTTTCAAACTAATTTGGTGAACTTTGTTAAACTGATCTACAGTTCATTCCAAGCACTGCTGTGTCCTACCTTACAAGGCTGCTGTGTAAATTCCAAAGGCAATCTAGCAGAATATGATATGAACTATCTGAATAAATGGGAGGCCCGCTGCATGGGATTATGGCCGCTTCTGGAAGGGAAATAGCAAACATTTCATTTCTGAGAGCACAGACTCCTGGGCATTTGAGCATCCACAATGCTGGTCAGTATGCAGGAGACACGTCCCTGATTTCTGTGGATCCCATGGCGTGAACGAAGTCACTTCCTCTGAAACTACCTTTTTAGAGTTTCCTATAAGCCACCAGCCACTTATCCAGAAGGATAGATTTCTGAATGGGGCTTCAGTGGGGGGTTGTGAGGTGGGGAGGGGAAGAGTGTGTGGAATAAAAGGTGTTGTGATCCTTTTGAATGACACCTTACAATCGTGACCCTTGTGCCGCTGGGGACTGAGTGCTGCCTGTGTGAAATACACCTTTGCAAGACTGAAAATCGTGGTGTGTGTGTTTTAAGTATTAATATATATGGGGGGTGTTGACTGGGGAGGACATTGCGGTCATCCGTGGCACTGTCCCCCCTTAGGCTGAAAAAGTCCCCGGCAATAGCTTTTTTTTACTTGCCTGCAGCTGATGAGTGAATGTCCCAGTGACCACTGGAGGTCACTTTTTCAATAATATAGTTCAATCCAACTTTATTTGAGCGAATATCTTTTCATGCCGTAGTATCTCTCATAAGCCGCCAGGCACAGGGAGAGAAAGAGAGGGAGAGAGAGGGGGAGAGGGGGAGAGAAGCAGCAGCAGAAAGATGAACAAATAATAGCAGAGGAAAGGAGGAACGAACTCTTAGCCAAACCAGAATAAATGGCGAAATACGGTATGTTGCTTATGGGAGAGGAAAGATAAAGGTTTGGAAAAATTGTTGCATCAGACCTGACTCATGCAATGTTCTCTGCAAAAGTTCCTAAAGGATTGCATCTTATGCTAAATAGGCTATGTTGAAAGTCTCCAGGTGGACCAGGGACCCTGATTGCTGTGTTTCTTTCATTGCAGGGGTCATACAACCGGGGAGAGCTGCTCTTCCAAAACTGTGTGCCAGGCCAAGGAAGGCTAAAGTGATGTTGAAGAATGGCCAATTTTGCCACAAGAAATAAATACATGTATTAAAAATGTTAGTTTTAGATGAGCATGCCTAGTTGTGTCTCTGCATCACTAGCCTCAACCCTGCCATGTTGGAATCCCTTGCAGACGACCGCAGTGCCTGGGGAGAGGCAGTCAAGCTGTGTATCCATTAGCAGTGACCAGATGAGAAATGACTGCTGAGAGGAGTGCAGAGAGAAGAAATGCTATGGTGTATCTGCATATGCACAACCGGACAAATTCATCTGCCCCAGCTGCAACAAAACATGTCTCTCCCATATTGGCCTACAACCACAGTGGGCGCTGCAACCTTCCAACAGCTTGACCTCACCCCCAAAGGCACACTCCTCCATTGTCTCCCGAGACACATAGATGCCAACAGCCAAATTGTGTCTCTGCATGAGTAACAGCTCTGGGTTTATATTCTCCCTCTCAATCCACATCTCTACTGTTGCTGGAGTGTTCAGTTCTGAGAGCGACAGGATTGCTTATTGCCAGAGGAAGCTGCTATGCATCTCTGGATGAGGTGATGTTGCTTATGCGTTTCCCATCTTCCAGTCAGTTTCTGCTGGGGTGGGCAAGTAGTTGCATTGTGGGCCTCTGGTGCCATTGGATCACACAGGCACTCCCAGTGCAAAGATGCAGCATAAATACCCAAGGGAGGCTTCCAAGTTGTGTCTTTGCATGAGTCTCTGCTCTGGGCTTGTCCTCTTCCTAGACAGCTTCTGCCAAGGATGGACAATCTGCCATATATTAGCATCACATATCCTCAGATCTTTCAATCACTCCCAGTTATGGCTGATGGCAGATTCAGAGGAGACTGCCTGAGGCATCTCTGGTTGAGTGACTGCTTTGGGCTTGCCGCCTCCTCACCAGTTCCTATATGGACACTAAACTGGGAGGGGCAGCTAATGCTGCAGAAGACAGAATCAGGATTCAAGATGCCCTTAACAGATTGGAGAACTGGGCCCAAACTAATGGAATGAATTTCAAAAGGGAGAAATGTATAGTTCTACGCTTTGCCAGGAATAACCAGCAGCATAAATATAAGATGGGGGGCACCTGACTTGCAAGTAGTACATATGAAAAGGATCTAGTGGTCTTAGTAGACCACAAGCTTAACATGAGTCAACAGTGTGATACAGCAGTAAAAAAACAAACCAACTAATGGGATTCTAGGCTTCATCAACAGATGTATAGTGTGCATATGAAAGTTTAGTAATAGTAGTAGTGTTCTATTCTGCCTTGGTCAGGCCACACCTGTGGGCACCACACCAGTTCTGGGCACCACAATTTAAGAAACAAATTGACAAGTTGCAGCCAAGGTGATAAAGGGTGTGGAAACCAAGCCTTATGAGGAACAGTTGAGGGAGTTTGGTATATTTAGGGTGGGAAAGAGGAGATTGAGAGGAGATATGATATCTATTTTCAAATATCTAAAGGGTTGACACATGGAAGATGGAACATGCTTGTCTTCTCCTGCTCTGGAGATTGGGACCAATGCCTTCAAGTTACGAGAAAGGAGATCTTAGCTAAACATCAGGAATAACTTTGTGATGGTAAGAGCCGTTCGACAGTGGAATGGACTCCATTGTGAGGTGGATTCCTGCATTTCAGGGAATTGGACTAGATGATCCTCAGGGTCCCTTCCAACTCTGCTATTCTACTTTATGATTCTATGATATTGTGCAGAACTGACCAAGGGCTGCATCGTTATGTGTGTGTGCACATTCTGAGTTTCCCTATTCCTGGTCTCAGAGGACTACCAGGAAAGGAGCCTGCTCCTTTAAGGAGAATGAGTAGAACCCCATTCAGGGCATGTTGAACACCTTCTAACTGGGAAGGCCAACCAGCTACCAAGAGTGCCTTCACCATGTCTGGATTGACTGGTAGTTTATGGTCTACCATCCACTCCATGACCAAGCCCAGGTAGTCATAAAATACTCTCTTTCCAGTGCATCCTGGCTTTGAAAGATGGGCTTGAATTAGCTGTGCTAATAGATCAGTTTGGAACATCCATGAGACACTGTCATAAACCTTTCTACTCATCATAGCATGTCTGCTGCTGCATAATCACCCCCCAAAAAACACCTGAAACCCTCTCCCCCATATCTGCTGACACAGAGGTATGAGGAGCAGGAAGCGAGAGGAATGGCTTGGCATTTAGACTCAGAGTGGGGTGATTCATTATCCCAGTTGGGTTTAGAGCCCACTCAACACAGTAAGGAAGGGAACAGCCACACAAAAAAGCTGGACCTTATTAACGTTTCCCAAAATGCCTCCTGTGGTTTCTAGCAAATGGTATTCAGAAGCAGAGTATACACATCACCCAATGCTCTTTTAAAGCCATTGAGTTTGGGACTTCCGGGGTCAGCGCCAGCGGCTAATGGCGGAGCTCCTCTAAGCAGAGGAACTAGCTCCGTGAAAATTGGGTCGCCCGCCACAGCGAAGGCGGGGACCCACTAGAAATCTCAGGTGGAGGAAGCCTGTGAACGTGGGGGTTCGGCAGGGCACCTGGAGCACCCCCTACTCGCGGGGAATCCCTTTTAAGGGCTCCGGAGCAAAGTGGGGTGAGCGGCGCGGTGGTGCGAACTGATTGCTACTTTCACGGAGTGAAGCCACACAGCCATTGCCGGGGAGCGCTGACTTTTTTCCTGTGGACATTTGGATCTAAAGTAACTAACCGTGAGTAAAGTGAAGAAATTGGACTTTTAATAAGTTGAATTTGGCTACGAACGGGGGAGGCGTAAAACAGGAAGTCCACCTTCCTCTTTTTGTAAATAGTGGGAAGCAAGGAGGTTTAAACTAAAGCCTGAAAGACTGCTTTTGACATCTAAATCTTCAGTATAAAAATAGCGAACCCCCCCTTGGTTGCAGGGGAAAAGGGGGGGGGATTTCTGGACATTATTTGCCTGCAGAAAAAGAGGGTAAAAGCTAAATTTCCACCACTCGGAACCTGGGAACGGCAGCCATTAAAATTGCTGCATTGTGAAGCTCCGCATTGACTGGGTACAGACTATTTGACTGTCAGTGAGTGAAACATTGTTTCAATTATTTTCTCTTGGCTTAAAAGTTTCAACTACGTTTCTGAACTAAAGTTAAGGTTTGATACTAACTATACTGGCATAACTTGTTAGAGTAACTTTTAAAGAGAAAAACAAAAAGAAAAGGATACTTTGGACTAATAAAAGGTAAACAACAACTACTTCCCTCTAGAGGAGGATTTTGAAACTGTTATAAGGAGTGGAATTTTCCAGTTTTAAAGATAAAACCCTGGGACTGTACCTGACCTTGAAGGCCTTGAGTGTTATGGCAGATGGGAAGGAAAAAATAGACTCATTACAAGAAAAGACAACTAGATCTGGTAGGATCTTTCGGAGAGCTTCTACATCTGGCCCTTCTGCTCCCTCTGCAGCTGTGTCAATCTATACTAAACCAAAAGGAGGAATGCCCTCGGAAGAAGATTGGGCTCTTGTTTTAAGTAAAATTAACAACTCTTTGGAACAAATGAATAAAAAATTGGACCAAAATACACAAAGTATAAAAAGCTTGGAACAAAAGGTTAATTCTAACACAGAAGCTATAGAGACATTAGTTAAGGAATCTAATTCAACTAGACAGACTGCAGAGGAAGCCAAGGAAAAGATTGTTACTGTCGAAGCGAAGGTAGCACAATTGGAAATAGAGGTCCCAGATGTGTGGAAACAAGTACAAGACCAGAAGCAGATGCTTTCTATGTTTGAGCTCAAGGAGAAACAGACAAATTTGAGAATCCGGAGAGTACCAGAACTAGAAAAAGACTCCTTGATAGACTTTCTTACAGAGGAATTTGCAGCCTTTTGGAATCGGGACTTACAAAAAGAGGAGTTTAAAATTGTGAGGGCCTTTAGACTTGGAAGAGGAGGGAAGAAGGAGAAGAACAGAATAAGAGACTGTTTGATTGCACTCCGATCGAAGGAAGAGAGGGATAAAATCTTGAGTTGGCATTACGAGGAGGCCTTGACAATACACCAATTTAGAGTGGAGATATTTAAAGATATTCCTAAATATCTTTTAGATTTGAGATTTAATTTCAGAGATTTGGTTGAACTGCTGAGAAGGAACAGAATCAATTTTCATGGGAATTTCCTCAAGGCCTATCCTTTAGCTTTAAAGGAAGAAAAATAAAGATAAGATCAGTAGAGGATAAAATAAAGTTCCTGCACAACCACGAAGAAGACCTACAGAAGGGAATCGGAAAAGAGCCAACAACACCGGAAAGAGGGTCACCAGATAGAGGATTGGAGTACGGAAGAGAGCATCAACAAAAAAGATACTTTGGATACCTTGGACATTTCATCACTGTCTTTTGGACTGGACCCCCCTGATAAGGAGCCAACACTACTACCACCAACAGAAGAGGAGCAAGATCTGGGGGCAGTTGGGGGAGTACCAAAGTAATCTCAGGATGGCGCTGCAAGCCCTGAGCTGGAATGTGCATGGCCTTAACATTTCAGAGAAAAGGCGCCGAGTGTTTCATTTATTGAAAAAAGAGCAACTGGACTTGATTTGTTTACAAGAAACGCATGTGACAAGGTTACACAGGAAATTATTAAGCAACAAAAAATTAGGCCAAGAATTTATTTCATCGGATAAAGTTAAAAAAAGAGGAGTGGTTCTCTACGCAAAGGAGAACCTATCACCTAAATTTATCTTTAAAGATGAACAAGGAAGACTTGTAGCAATTGAAATCCAATTTCAAGGAGATAAATTTTTGGTGATAGGTATCTATGCACCAAATGAAGGGAAATCAGAATTCTTTAAAAAGCTACATGAAATCTTGATGGACTATTTGGATTACAATATGATTCTAATGGGAGACATGAATGGTGTCGTATCTACGAATATGGATAAGGCGCAAAGACAAACAATCACTAAAGATGGAAGACTACCAAAAACATTTTTTGATATGATTGAAAATTTAGACTTAATTGACATTTGGAGAATGAAGGATCCTCTGGGAAGAGAGGGAACTTTCTTCTCGGAGGCAAAAATGACATGGACAAGAATTGACCAAATCTGGGTAGCTAGAGGACTGGCTCCAAAGATCAGCAAGGTTGAAATTTGTCCAAAGACCAGCTCTGATCATAATGCTGTGAAGATGGAAATGAAATTAATGCCAACTGGTTCCTTCAGATGGAGGATGAATGACTCTTTGTTTAGGAATGATGAATTTATTAAAAAGGCCCAAAAAACTTTGAAAGATTATTTTGAGATAAATATGAATACTACAGTGGAAAAAAGAGTAATCTGGGACGCAAGTAAAGCCGTAATGAGAGGTTTTTTGATACAACAGAATGCAATTAAGAAGAGAATGCAAAATGAGAAAAAAGATAAAATTTTGGAAAAAAATAAAAGAAGGAGAGAAGAAACTGAGGGCGAAACCAAAGTCCCAGGAAATTTTAAAAGAAATAAAGCTTTACCAAGTACAATATATGAAAATGATGAATCAGGAAATAGAATGGAAGATTAAACAGATGAGACAAAAGACATTTGAATCAGCAAATAAGTGTGGGAAACTGCTGGCTTGGCAATTGAAAAAAAGACAAAAATTAAATACTATCACGAATCCAGAAGTGGAAGGAAAGAATATACAGAATCCAGCTGAAATTAGAAGGTGCTTCCAGAGGTATTTCAAACAATTATATACACAAGAAAAGCAGAATGAAATGGACATTGATAAATTCCTGGAAATAAATGGATTACAAAAAAATTCCCAAGAAAATAAATTAATGCTTGATTATAAAATAACAGATCAGGAAGTAGAAGGGGCCATCCAGAATATGCAACTAGGTAAATCTGGACTGACTTCTAGATACTACAGATCTTTGAAAGAATGGTTAATACAACCATTAAAGGAAGTCTGTAATGAAATATTGGAAGGGAAAAGGGCACCTGAGTCATGGAAAGAAGCATACATTACACTTATACCAAAATTAGAGTCTGAAAAGATGCAACTTAAAAACTACCGTCCCATATCACTGCTTAATGTGGATTATATGGCTAAAAGATTAAAAAAGGTGTTAGCAGAAGAAATTCATAAAGACCAAGCGGGCTTTCTCCCGGGCAGGCATTTGTCTGATAATACGAGGAATATAATTAATATTCTAGAAAAGTTACAAGTGAAGATTAACACTAAAGCAGTTCTGATTTTTGTGGACGCGGAGAAAGCCTATGACAATATTTCCTGGAGTATTATGAAGAAGAATTTATCGGGTATGGGGGTTGGTAAAAGCTTTGGAAATGGCATAGGTGCAATTTACTCAGAACAAAAGGCCAAATTAATTGTGAATAACGTAGTGACGGAAGAATTCAAGATTGAGAAAGGAACACGACAGGGCTGCCCAATCTCTCCATTGCTTTTTATTTCGGTCCTGGAGGTTCTGTTAAATATGATTAGAAGGGACCAATTGGTTAAAGGTATACAAGTGGGAGCTAAACAGTACAAACTGAAAGCATTTGCAGATGACCTAGTATTGACTTTACAGGAGCCAGAATCAAGTACAAAAAGAGTATTAGAATTGATTCAAGAATTTGGCCAGGTAGCAGGTTTTAAGCTGAATAAGATGAAAACTAAGGTTCTGGAGAAAAACCTGAATGTGATTGAGAGAGAGAAGTTTCAGAGGGAGACAGGTCTGACACTGGTTAAGAAAGTGAAATATTTAGGGGTTAATATGACTGCTAAGAATGTGAATCTATTTAAGGATAATTATGAAAAATGTTGGACTGAAGTGAAAAAAGATTTAGAAATATGGTCAAATTTGAAGCTATCGTTGCTAGGCTGAATTGCTGTGATAAAAATGAATGTATTGCCAAGAATGTTATTTCTGTTTCAATCACTGCAAATTTTGGACAAAATGGACTGTTTCAAGAAGTGGCAGAGAGATATTTCTAGATTTGTCTGGCAGGGCAAGAAGCCTCGTATAAAATTTAAGATTTTAACTGATGCTAAAGAAAGAGGGGGATTTGCCCTGCCAGACTTAAAACTTTATTATGAATCAGCCGCTTTTTGCTGGCTGAGAGAATGGATGCTTCTTGAAAACACAGATGTTTTGGATTTGGAAGGTTTCAATAATGTATTTGGTTGGCATGCATATTTGTGGTATGATAAGGTCAAAGCACACAAAGCGTTCAAAAACCATATTGTAAGAAAAGCACTGTTTAATGTCTGGATAAGATATAAGGATTTGTTAGAAAATAAAACCCCAAGATGGCTGTCACCTATGGAGGCAAAGGCCCAGAAAAAACTCAATATGGAGGCCAAATGGCCGAAGTATTGGGAAATTTTGGAACAAGAGGGTGACAGATTAAAATTACAGAGCTTTGAAAAATTAAAAAACAGAGTGCGAGATTGGCTCCATTATTACCAAATAATGGAGGCATATAATCAGGATAAAAAACTAGGTTTTCAGGTGGAAAAATCAAAGCTGGAAACAGAATTGTTAGACCCTAAAGTTAAGAATATGTCAAGAATGTATAACTTGCTGTTGAAATGGAATACTCAGGATGAAATGGTGAAATCTGCTATGATTAAATGGGCACAGGATGTTGGACATAATATTATGATGGCTGACTGGGAACAGTTATGGGCCACCGGTAAGAAATTTATGGCATGCAATGCCTTAAAAGAGAATTCAATGAAAATGATTTACAGGTGGTACATAACACCAGTCAAGCTTGCAAAAATTTATCATTTGCCCGATAATAAATGTTGGAAATGTAATGAAATTGAAGGTACATTCTTTCACCTTTGGTGGACATGCCCAAGGATTAAGGCTTTCTGGGAAATGATATATAATGAAATGAAAAAGGTATTTAAATATACCTTCCTGAAGAAACCAGAGGCCTTTCTCCTGGGCATTGTCGGCCAATTGGTGCCAAAGAAGGACAGAGGTTTTTTTCATGTACGCCACAACAGCAGCAAGAATACTCATCGCTAAGCATTGGAAGACACAAGACCTACCTACCAGGGAAGAATGGCAGATGAAGCTGATGGATTACATGGAATTGGCGGAAATGACTGGCAGAATCCGAGACCAGGGAGAAGAGTCGGTGGAAGAAGATTGGAAACAATTTAAAGTATATTTACAGAAATATTCTAAAATTAATGAATGTTAGAAGGATGCTGGAAAGAAGCTACATGACTTTAGTAGAAATACTATAAAGAATTAAGTATGAATAGATCGACATTGGGTAAAGGGGTAAATTTAAGGCTAAATTGTGTTAAGATAAATTATGGAACTAAATTTGAGAAAGAGGGAAAGAACTTGCTGGAATAATCAATTGAACTAGAATACAAAAAAGGAGGTGTGAGGAAGTCGAGGAAATAAGCAAATGAAAGATAAGGATATGAAAATACGGGGTTCTTTTTATTCTTGTTTGTTCTTTTTTGGGTTTTTAAAATGTTTTTTTTGTTTTTTGTTTGCCTTTTTTGTATTGTTGATTACTGTATTGACTTTTGTTTCTGAGGTTTTGTAATTGTTTATTGTTTGTATTTTTCTTTTGTTTCTCTTTTCTTTTTTCTTTGTAATGTTTAAACTTTAATAAATATCTTATATATATATATAAAAGCCATTGAGTTTGGTGGTCATTCTGTAGGAGTGAGTTCCATAGTTTAACTCTCGACTGTGTGAAGAACTTTCTTTTCTCCGACCTGCATCTCCAACATTCAGCTTCATTGGGTGTTCATGACTTCTAGTGTTAAGAGAGAAGGGGGAGGGGTTCTTTGCCCAGTCTCTCCATGCCAGGCTTCATTTTATAAACTTGTAGTGCATCACCTCTTGCACCTCTTTTCTCTAAACTACCGGTAAAAATCATGGTGGACATGGAGCTTCTGAAAATAGACACAACCCATTGTGCTTTTCACATCATGTGAATCACAATGTCCAGGCATGATGGATTAATCTAACCCCATGGCAAGAGGCAGCAAGTTAAGTAGCAGTACAGCATGGAAGAAGGTGGCACTGTACATTAAACCACTGAGCCTAGGACTTGCCGATCAGAAGGTCAGCGGTTCAAATCCCTGCGACGGGGTGAGCTCCTGTTGCTCGGTCCCTGCTCCTGCCAACCTAGCAGTTCGAAAGCACATCAAAGTTCAAGTAGATAAATAGGTACTGCTCCGGCGGGAAGGTAAACGGCGTTTCCGTGCGCTGCTCTGGTTCACCAGAAGCGGCTTAGTCATGCTGGCCACATGACCCGGAAGCTGTACGCCGACTCCCTCAGCCAATAAAGCAAGATGACCGCCGCAACCCCAGAGTCAGCCACAACTGGACCTAATGGTCAGGGGTCCCTTTACCTTTACCTTACAGCATGGAAGAATAGGCTGTTAGACCCTTTTATCTATCTTGTTTAGTTTGCTTACAGAGCTTTCCCATTTCTATCCCCCTCACAATGAATAGCCTACACTGTTAGTAAGTTTAATAAGCTTTACTTACAAAATCCACAGTTCTGACTCAAGGGTTATTCCATGCAGCAGCAAAGAGAACACAGGTGTCTTCATCATAACTTTTATGTGAAGAACATCCAGATTTCACATTACAACTGTTTACAGCTAGATTCTTCTCATGCAACAGAAAACTGCTTCCTTTATATTTATGCTCCTCTTATTTTGACTTGGTTGCTTAAATGAAGGGGATTTTGCTGGTTTGGGGGCTTCACAAAATTTATATATGTGTCTCTCTTTGTTACATATGAAACACACCTCTTTTGGATGGAGCCTTGGCTGTCCTCTGAGACTGGGACACATAGTTTGATTCAGTGAGATTTCCATTCCTGGCTGGAGAGATTTCTCTCCACACACTCCTCTCTCAAGTGCACATTCACACCAGTTAGCGTTAACCTTGGTTTGTCAACCATGAGAGTGGCCAAAAGTTTCAAATTTTCTTCCTAGTGACCCCAAGGAAATAGCAAACTTTCAGTTAATTATCCAGTTTGAAATCTGAAAGTTCTAGCTTCTCAATAATGGCTAGGAACTCTTATCACTTGATGGTACAGTCCTTCTTGGATTCAAGCTTTAATTTAAATATATATTTCCTCCATGCTCAATGAGAACATTACTTGTAAATCCAAAAGCCTTTTGTAAATTCTCAGTTATCTGAGCAGCTGTATCACATCTGTTAGTGTGAACCGTATGAGTATCTGAAATACTATCCAGAATACTAGACAGTGCTAGATCATTCTGCTGTTGCCATCTTCTCTGGGTTTTGCTTCCAAAATTCCTCTCACTCTCAGTCTGGCTTCCAAACACTTTTTCCACAGAATGAAATTGCTTTGAGTGAAACTAGGCAGTCCAGGAGTTCGTTCAGCTATGGAATTCTGGCTATTCATTTTAAAAATGAAAAAAGGGGGGGGGGAATCCCCCAAAGAACAAAAATGATGGCAGGAAAAAGTGTCAAAAATAAAACAAATAAAGCACCAAAAATCTCGACAAGAAAATAAAGCTCTTTTGCCTAGTTGCTGTCTAGTTGCATTGGAAGGGGTTGTGATGGCCTGGGATTCCGAGTCTGAGAGTGAACCGGAGGAATCCCAGCCGGCACAGGAGTCCCCGCCTCCAGGGCCGGCTGAACTGGGGCAAGGCCTAGATGCTGAGGAGCCTGCACCTGGGCCAGATCCTCAGGGGCAGGCACCAGGTGAGACCATTCTGGCCCCAGAGGTGCTGGAGGACTCAGTGGCTACAGGTGAGCCTCCCCCGGGGCCCAGTAACCCTTCGGCCTCTCCTGAACTGCAGAGGCTTAGGGCAGAGAGGCGAAGGGAACTGGTCTCTCCCAGGAGGAGTGCTCGCCTTAAGGCCAGGAGAGGCGGGGCTCCTGGGGGCCGGGACCGCCCCCAGCCTTAGAAGAAGATAAAGGTCAGGCAGCCCGGTCCCAGGTTGCGGGAGCAACGTCGTTGTGGAGTACCTGCTTTTACCCAGACCTAGATCTGCACTCCCGGTGTGCCTGTTCCTCGCCCGGCTTCCTGCTCCTGACTTTCCGGTGTTCCTGTTCCTCGCCCGGTTGCCCGCTTCTGCCTTACCAGTGTTCCGGTTCCCCGCCTGGCTTCCTGCTGCTGCCCTACCAGCGTTCCTGTTTCCCCGCCCGGCTCCCTGTTTTGGACCTCGCGTCTCGTCTAGTGATCGTCTACCCTGCTAGTGACTCTGGACTGAACCTCGGCTACGGTATTAGTACCTTTCCCCCCCGGGACCAGCACAGTTTGCTCCCGCCACACCCGCACTCCCTCTTTGTTGGGGTGCGTTCGGGAAGAGTCAGAGGCCATGGCCGACCAAGCGGCTACACTGTTGGCAATAGCCCAGGAGAACCAGGCCTTGACGCACACCGTGCAGCAGCTCAGTAACGCGGTTACGGCACTTCAGCAGCGGTTGGACGCCTTACTGGCTCCTGGGGCCGACGCCCCGGCTCCTGGCAAGTACCCAGTGGCCTTGCCTGAGAAATTTGATGGGCCCCCAGCCAGCTTTCCCATGTTCCTTGCCCAGGCCAAGCTGTATATTCAGGGGCGTGCCCGGAACTTCCCTGACGACCGTACCAAGGTGCACTTTTTGATTAGTTTGTTAAAGGACCAGGCGGCCAAGTGGGCGTTGCCGCTACTCAGGCAAGACTCCCCCTTGCTGGCGGACTATGTGGGGTTTTGCAATCTGTTGGAGGCTGCGTTCGGCAACCCCCAGAAGGGGAGTCAAGCCAACCGGGCGATTCGGCGGTTGAAACAGGGCAAGTCCACGGTGGCCGCATACACCACGGAATTCCGGCTGCTGGCACAGGACTTGACCTGGAATGACTCTGCTCTTCGGGACCAGTATCTCGAGGGGCTTTCAGACGAGATACTGGACCAGCTGGCCACAATGGAACGCCCCACCACGCTAGACACCCTCATTCAACGGAGTCTACAGATAGACGATCGGCTAGAGGACCATCGTCAGGCTCGGGGCCGCCGGCACTTCCAGTTCTCGGCACCAGTTTCTACCAGCAGCCCCACAGGCACAGCTGAGTCACTGGAGGAACCTATGCAGCTTGGGGCAGTGCGGCCACGCCTCTCCCTCGCAGAGAAGTCGCGGCGTCGGGAGGGGAATCTATGTCTCTATTGTGGCGGAAGCGGACACTATGCCCGGTCCTGTCCTGAGAAACGCCAGCCACAGGGGAAACCGCCAACCCCAGTAGCTGATGGCCCTGGCTACCTGGGGTCCCAAACAGCACAGAATGGGGCCGCACCAATTGAACTACAACACCTTATGGTTCCGGTACGTCTATACCCTCCAGGTGGACCCTGGATTCTTACCCATGCTCTAGTTGATTCGGGGGCAACCCGCTCCTTTAGGGACGCTGCTTTTGCTGCCCATCATCGGGTGCCACTTCGGAACAAGCCAGAACCGGTACAGGTGGAGGCAATCGACGGACGGCTCCTGCGTTCGGGTGCCGTTACTCAGGAGACCCAGCCCCTGGTCCTGTGCCTCCAGCAGCACCGTGAGATGCGAACTTTGGATATTGCCTCCATGCCCCGGTTCCCCCTGGTGCTTGGGATGGACTGGCTGGAGGCTCACAATGTGCAGATTGACTGGGTCAAATGGACTGTACACTTCCCAGACCCAAGTTCTTCTGCTGAGACTGAGATGCTAGCAGCTGCGCCCACTGAGGAGGCTGCTGCAACGCTCCCCGCTGAGTACCGGGACTATCACGACGTGTTCGAGGAATGGGGGGCAGACCAGCTGCCGCCGCATCGGTCCTTTGACTGCGGCATAGACCTCCAGCCCGGAGCGCCCCTACCGGTGAGTCGCTTATACTCTTTAACAGAGCCAGAGCACGAGGCTTTGCAGGACTTCTTACGCAAGAACCTGGAGCGTGGGTTCATTAGGCCTTCTACCTCGCCCACTGCTGCGCCAGTGCTCTTTGTTAAAAAGAAATGTGGGGAGCTCCGCCTTTGCCATGATTACCGGGCCCTGAACAAAATTACCATCCCAGACCGGTACCCCTTGCCCCTTATTTTGGAGTTACTGGAGCGGGTGCAAGGGGCGCAGGTGTTCACCAAGCTAGACCTCCGGGGTGCCTACAATTTGATTCGGATCCGAGCTGGGGATGAGTGGAAGACAGCATTCAGGACCCGGTATGGGAAGTTCGAATACCTGGTTATGCCCTTCGGTTTGTGCAACGCGCCTGCTGTGTTCCAACGGTACATCAACCACGTGTTCCAGGACTTGCTAGACAAGTACGTGGTGGTGTACTTGGATGACATTCTGGTTTACTCCCGTAACCCGGCGCGCCACGAGGGTCATGTCCGGACCGTGCTGCAGCGCTTGCGCGAGCACCGTCTGTATGCAAAGCTCAGCAAGTGCGAGTTCCATCAGCGGTCAGTGGACTTCCTGGGTCACCGACTCTCACCAGGTGGGGTGCAGATGGATCCTGGGAAGGTGGCAGCGGTTCGAGAATGGGCGGCACCTCGGAACCGGAAGGACCTACAGCGTTTCCTGGGGTTCGCCAACTATTACCCGACCTTCATTGCGGATTATGCTCATCGCACCACCCCGTTGACCCGGCTACTGCGCCCCAAGACGCCGTTTTCCTGGGACAAGGAGGCAGAGGAGGCATTTCAAGGGTTGAAGGCCTGTTTCCAGAGAGCGCCAATCCTGCAACATCCGGATCCTTCTCGACCCTTTGTGGTAGAGACTGACGCCTCCAGTACGGCTCTCGGTGCTGTCTTGTCTCAGCAGTGCGGACCGGCAGCGCCACTCTTACCCTGCGCCTTCTATTCCCGCCAGCTCCATCCAGTGGAGCGTAACTATACCGTGTGGGAGCGGGAACTACTGGCCATCAAGGTGGCCTTTGAGGTTTGGCGCCACCATCTTGAGGGGGCACGACACCCGGTGGAGGTGAGAACCGACCACCGGAACCTGGAGTACCTCCAGGCCACCCGCAAGCTGAACCAAAGGCAGATCTGGTGGGCGTTGTTCTTTTCCCGGTTCCAGTTCCGGATCCGCTACATCCCTAGCTCCCCAAACCAGAAGGCGGATGCCCTGTCCCGGAAACCTGAAGACAACGCAGACACGGTACAGCAAGCAGTACCCACCACGATTCTACCACCAGCTGCATTCCTGGCCACCCAGGAGGTTGAGCCACTGCAGGCTCGGGTGCGGGAACAGCAGCGGGTCGACGCTTGGGCCCAGGAACGACTCCGGGAACTGGCCGAAGGGTCATGCCCTCAGTATCCAGGGCTGGTCTTGCATCAGGGTCTTCTGCTGCATCACGGGCGCCTGTACATCCCACCAGGGCCGCTGCGGGCTGAGGTTCTCCGGATGACCCTTGATGCTCCAGCAGCGGGGCACTTTGGGCGGTATCAGACAACCCAACTGGTAAGCCGTGAGTTTTGGTGGCCCCGTCTGAAGGCTGACGTGGCTCGCTACGTCGCTGGTTGTGATGTCTGCAGGCGGGCCAAGGGGCCTACCAGGCGACCCCCCGGCCTTCTTCAGCCGTTGCCGGTTCCGCCACGTCCTTGGCACACAGTTTCTCTGGACTTTGTAGTGGAGCTACCCCCGTCTCGGGGCTGCACCTGCCTTCTAGTTTTCTCCAACCATTTCATGAAGATGGTGCACTGTGCCCCCTGCCCATCCGTACCCTCAGCTAAGGAAACCGCTCAGCTGTACCTTCAGCATGTCTTCCGCCTGCACGGCCTACCTGAGCGTGTGGTGTCCGACCGTGGCGTTCAGTTCACGTCCCAGTTTTGGCGTGCTTTGCACCAGGCCCTCGGAACGGAGGTCTGTCTCTCATCTGCTTACAACCCACAGACTGATGGCCAGACGGAACGGGCGAACGCGGTGCTGGAGCAGTACCTCCGGTGTTACTGCAGCTACCAGCAGGATGACTGGGTCGACCACCTAGCCCTGGCGGAGTTCGCTTATAACAACGCGGTGAATGCGTCCACCCAGCAGACCCCGTTCCAGGCCAGCTACGGTTTTCATCCACGGTTGTTTCCGGATGTGCTGCCGGCATCTGCGGTCCCTGCGGTGACAGAGTGGCTTCAGGAGCTCCAGTCCCAGCAACAGCTGTTGATGGAGCAGCTGCGCCAGGCCAAGGAGGCGTACAAGGTCCAGGCCGACCGCCACCGCCAGGTGGGGCCGGAACTCCACGTCGGTGACCTGGTATGGCTCTCCACTCGCCACCTCCACCCTTCTCGACCTTCGCGGAAGCTGGACGCCCATTTCACCGGCCCGTTCCCCATCGTGCACCAGGTCTCGCCGGTGGCATTCCGTCTCCGGTTGCCAGCGACCCTGAAGGTTCACCCGGTATTCCACAGGTCCCTTCTGAGTCCGGTGGCCCCACCCGACGAGTTCCACCCGAACCGTCCCCGACCGCAGCCAGTTTTGGTTCAGGGAGAGCCTGAGTACGAGGTGGAACGCATTCTGGACTCCCGATACCACAGGGGAAAGCTGCAGTATCTCATAGACTGGAAGGGGTATGGGCCGGAGGACCGTTCCTGGGAACCAGCGGCCAACGTCCACGCGCCTGCCTGCCTCCGAGAGTTTCATGCGGCGTACCCCAACAAGCCGGGTCCAGACCCTCAATTGAGGGGGGGGGCTGGGAGGGGGGATGGTGTGATGGCCTGGGATTCCGAGTCTGAGAGTGAACCGGAGGGATCCCAGCCAGCACAGGAGTCCCCGCCTCCAGGGCCGGCTGAACTGGGGCAAGGCCTAGATGCTGAGGAGCCTGCACCTGGGCCAGATCCTCAGGGGCAGGCACCAGGTGAGACCATTCTGGCCCCAGAGGTGCTGGAGGACTCAGTGGCTACAGGTGAGCCTCCCCCGGGGCCCAGCAACCCTTCGGCCTCTCCTGAACTGCAGAGGCTTAGGGCAGAGAGGCGAAGGGAACTGGTCTCTCCCAGGAGTGCTCGCCTTAAGGCCAGGAGAGGCGGGGCTCCTGGGGGCCGGGACCGCCCCCAGCCTTAGAAGAAGATAAAGGTCAGGCAGCCCGGTCCCAGGTTGCGGGAGCAACGTCGTTGTGGAGTACCTGCTTTTACCCAGACCTAGATCTGCACTCCCGGTGTGCCTGTTCCTCGCCCGGCTTCCTGCTCCTGACTTTCCGGTGTTCCTGTTCCTCGCCCGGTTGCCCGCTTCTGCCCTACCAGTGTTCCGGTTCCCCGCCTGGCTTCCTGCTGCTGCCCTACCAGCGTTCCTGTTTCCCCGCCCGGCTCCCTGTTTCGGAACTCGCGTCTCGTCTAGTGATCGTCTACCCTGCTAGTGACTCTGGACTGAACCTCGGCTACGGTATTAGTACCTTCCCCCCCGGGACCAGCACAGGGGTAGAGGAAAGAGTGGGAAGTTACGGTAATCCTCTCAAAATAGAACAAAGCAAGGCATCTTGTGGCTACCAGGAAACAAACAAACAAACAAACAAACAAACAAAACTCAGTTCAAAAATTACTTAGAAAGTAAAATAAAATTTTCTGCAAAATATTTTTACATTCTCGGATCTATTCGTTTCCTGGGCCCATAACCTTCCGGGGCGGGGGCAGGGCGGGGGGAGATCTGTATGACCCTTGTGTGTCTCCTTTGCTTGGCACTCAATCCCTGAATTCAGATGGGTCACTTTGCTTCTCAGGTCCTTCAAATCCCTGCTCAAAACAGCCACATTTGCCACATGACACCACCAAGTCAATATGGAGATTTCTGAGCTAGAAGGGCCAATGGCCTGACTTAGTATAAGGCTTCTCAGTGCTTTTTTCGGGGGGGGGAGGGGTACACAGGGGTACGCATACCCCTAAACATTTTGTGCATCTAAGTTTGGCCTCATTGTGGGGCAATATTTCAATATGAGTAGGAAAATGAGAGTACCCCTAATTTTTTTTAAAAAAGAAATAAAGCCATGAGGTGTCTTACTGTGTTACTATTTAATCCATACCTTTCTTCAGACCCAAGAGGACTAGAATCTTGCTATATTTTTAGGGGGGAAGGGCCATACTTTGAGCACACGCTCCCCAAATGCAGAAAGTCCCAGGTTCCAACCCTGGCTCTCCTGGGTAAAGCCAAGGCAAAGACTCAAACCACAGAGAGCTGCTGCCAGTCAGTGTTGGTGATATATTGGGCCAGTTGGATCAGTGGTCCAACTCCATATATGGGCAGCCTTCTCTGTTCTGCTTTGGAAGGCACAGGGTGTTGTGTAAGAATCCCGGCCGTTACCCCAGGGTAAAAAGGAAGGAGGCTTGTGGTTTTTTCCTCCAGTTTTGGGTCGCAGTTGTTTCTCGGTCTGCCACATCCATGTGGGACCCAGTTTCTGGGGTGAAGTGGAGGGAAACTTTCTCTTCTGGTGACTAGGGGGCTACTGCAGTGCAGGTAGCCTTCCTCAACCCCCCCCCCAGCAAGAAACAAGCTGCCTCAGCACAACCCTCCCCTTCCCTACAGCCACCAAGAGGAAGAGACCTTCCAGATGGTGCAGCTGCATCAAGGCTGACTACAATCAGAGCAATGACGACAGGCAACTATTACTTTGCTCCGGATAGAGAGAGACAGACAGAGATAGCACATTCAAGTCTTTGACCATTGCTGCAGAAGTTCATGGTCATGCTGCCTCAACCAGAATCCAGTATAAAGATGGGCGGTTCATTTCCGTTTCATCCAATTTCTCGCTTTTCTCCAGTCTCAAGTTTGGTCTGCCACAGTTCTGCATTGATTTGCATTTTTTACAAAATCTGCACAAAAATTCATTGGCATTGTAGGGCACCTGGACAACTGCAATGCATTCCTCATAGGGCTGCCCTTGGAGTTGACTTTGAAACTTTAATTGGTCCAAGAGGTGCTAGCTAAAAATGTTATTACCCAGCCCTGTGGATTTTACTTTTAGCAGGAGTTGGATATGTTTTTAAATATATTTGTCGTGCATTTTACACTGTTTTATTCTTGTTCTTAATATTCATTTATTGGTAAGTTGCTGTGGGTTTTGTTTTTGTTGGAAAACAGCAGCAAATAAATATAGTAAAAATAAGCTAACAATGGACATAACTGAGTTGTAGCCATTCATTTCCATGAGTTTGCTCTGAGCAGGGTTAGCATTGGAGATACTGTATTTTTCGCTCTATAAGACGCACATTTTCTCCTCCAAAAATTAAGGGGAAATGTGTGTGCATCTTATGGAGCGAATGCAGGCTCCTTGGCTTCAGCGAAAGGAACCCGAACCCTTCGGAGCACAGCGGGAACTCCCGCCGCGCTCTGGAGGTTTCGGGTTGCCTTCACTGAAGCCTGGAGAGCGAGAGGGGTCAGTGCGCACCAACCCCTCTCACTCTCCAGGCTTCAAAGATAGCGCCTGAAGCCTCTGGAGCATAGTGGGAGCTCCCTCTGTGCTCCGGATGTTTTGGGTTCCTTTCGCTGAAGGGTAGGTGCCCCTTCAGCTAAAGCGCAGTGCCCCTTCAGCTAAGCGGGAGAAGAAATGGAAGGGGCTCCGTTTCTCCTGCCGCTTCGCTGAAGGGGCACTGCGCAGAGAGGGGGATAATTTTTTTTTCTTGTTCTCCCCACTCTAAAACAAGTTGTGTTCTATGGTCGGGTGCGTCCTATAGAGCAAAAAATATGGTAACCTATAGGAAGATGCCTTGTACTGATTCAGACCACTGCCCCATCTAGCTCAGTACTGTCTACATGGACTGGCAGTGGCTGTCTAGGGCAGTGTTTCCCAACCTTTTTTGGGCAAAGGCACACTTGTTTCATGAAAAAAATCTCGAGGCACACCACCATTACAGCCCCGTGATGTCAGCGCGCAGCGTCACGCCGGGAGGGACATGAATTGCTAGCAAATTACATAATCACCTCCTTGAGGGCTGGCTCATCTTCTCCGAAGGCAGAACCCCATTAATTAACAGCACAGACTCACACCATAGCCAAGACGAGGGGGGAAAACCACAGTCATGCACATGTGGGGGCTAAATGAGGACGAAGACCGGGCAGAGAGCAGGGTTCAAATCACCCCACCTGGCCAGGACAATCCCTGGGTGCTCCCCTGGGCCACTCGCCTGACCCACCTCGCAGGGCTGTTGTTGCGAGGATAACACGGGGAGAACCACGCGCGCCCCCGGGAGCTCCTTGGAGGAGAAAGCGGGCGATGAATGCAATGCACGAAATATATGAGAGGCGACCAGGTTTTGCAGGTGAGGGGCCCCCGCCAGCCTCCGCTTCCAACACCCGGCGCAACGACGCCGAAGTTTCCCCCTGGGCTCGGCTCGGGGAGCAGCGCTGCTCCCCCCAGCTCCCCTTTGCCCTCCCGGCTCTCTCTGCCACCCACTGGGGACCCCCCTCACCTGCCAAGTCCGGAGCGCCGGTGGAAGTTGCATGCATGCATGCAGGGCGCCGCGTTGCCATTGCACTGCACTGCACTCCATGCAACGCCTGCACGCATGCATTGCCTTGCACGCCCGCCAAGGGGTCTCCCCGCGGTCCGATGCGTCCCCTCCGGCGCGGATGCAGCATTGCAAAAATAACCCCCCCCCGACGCAGCCCTACCTGGGGGGCAGCCTCCGCCGCTCCGCCTCCGCGGGGATCCCCAGGCTCCATCCTGCCGCCCGATCTCCGCGGGGGCGCAGGCAGGCTGCGCGGGGTCTGCGCAGAACAGCCCCTGCCCGCCCGGCCGCCGCCGCCGCGCTCATTCCATGGCCGGGAGAAGAGCGCTTCAAACAAAACGCCCGGCCCGCCAGGCCACGCTGGGAAACGTAGTTCGCGCACCCCGCGGGGGCGCGGAGCCCAAGGGCGAGGGGACTACGGATCCCGGCAGCCCCCGCGCCAGGGACGGAGGGGGAGAGGCCGGGTGCAGGGATGGAGGGACGGGTGGGCGAGCGAGTGAGTGAGTGGCAGCCGCCAAGCCTTGGCCGAGAGCCAGGAAGGGCCTCCCCGGAGGAGGAGGAGGAGGGAGGCGCAGAGCGGGAGGGAGGGAGGGAACCCCAGGGGTCATCTAGTGACGGCGCCCCAATCGAAAATTTGACTTTTTTTTAAAAAAAAATCTTTCGAATTTTTTAATTTTTCCCGCGGCACGCCAGGCAACATCTCGCGGCACACTAGTGTGCCGCGGAACAGTGGTTGGGAAACACTGGTCTAGGGTTTCAGGCAGAATTTTTTCTCAGCCCTATCTGGAGACGTGGTGAAAGAACCAGGGACCTTCTGTGTGCAAGGCAAATATTCTGCAAGTGAGCTGTGGCCCATAAAAACAAAGTAAGATTCTGTCCTCATTTGTTGCTGTTTAGTCGTGTCCAACTCTTTGTGACCCTAGTTCAGAATAAAAGACTGAATTAAACAGAAACACAAGGATCTACCTTGTACTGGTTCAGACCACTGATCCATCTAGCTCTCTGACATTTCAAGCAGGATTTCCCCTCACTTCTATGTGGAGCCATTATTGGGGATTGAACCTGGGACCTTCTGCATGCAAGGCAGATAGTCTACTACTGAGCTACAGCCATTTCCCTAAGATCATTCCCTGTATTTTTACATTTTAGTTTAGGTAGGAAGAAAGCAAGAGAGAGGTGTCTGCTTCCTCTGAAACTGGCCTGTATACATACCCACGTCCCACCCCAGGCCTTGCGAGCAAGCTACTAAAAAGTATTGGCAGGGGAAAAGCTTCTTGTGTGTGGTCAAGGCAGCAGCTGTGACACCCCGCCCCCCCAAGCCCTGGGGGAAGTTTGTCAGGAGGAGCAAATATTTGAAGATCTGTTTTTATCCTCCATGCAGGCTGTTTGGGACATCAGCTGCCTGCCCATGTCCTTCTGGAGCGGCAACACAGCGGCTCCTGGCTGTTTGGTAGAAAACAGCTTGGTTTGGTTGTCATCATAGCAAGGGGAGTGGTGCTGGTGTTCAGCCAAGGGAGGGTTCTGTTCGCTCCTGAATGAAGGATGAGGTTCACTCACAGGAAAGGAAGTATCTCTGGATCACTGGAAACCCATCTCAGCCTTCACCTGTTTTCTAAAGCAGGGTCAGGGATATCTACTTCTGCCTTGAAAATCTTGTTTTTAAATGTTTGTTTAAATGTTTCCATCCCACTTTTTTTATCCAAGGAGCTCAAGGTGGTATTAATGGTTCTCCCCCACAGTTAATCATCACAGCAATCGTGTGAGTTAGATTAGGCTGAGACTGGCCCAAGCTCACACTGTTAGCTTCATGGTCAAGTGGAGGATTTGAACCCTAGTCTCCCATGTCCTAGTCATGCACTCGTACCACTACACCACAAGTTGAGCTGGGTCCCCTTTGTATGCCAAGTGTTTTGGCCTGGCTTGATGTGGTGTAGTGGTGAGAGCAGCAGGGTAGGACCTGGGAGAGACCCGTTTCAAATCCCTGCTCGGCTATGAAGCTCTCCCTAGGAGGTGACCTTGGGCCAGTCACTGCCTCTCAGCCTAACCTACCTCACAGGGTTGTTCTGGGGATTAAATGAGGATGGGGCGCAAACCATGTGTATCATCTATAAATGCAATAATTAAATAAATGTGTCCTTGCACTCTGATCATGCCCCTTCCTAGTTTGGATGGAGAGGGCCACATGAGCAAGTGCAAAAAAAATTGTTTGCTGTGCAAAGGTGAAACTTATATCCATTGGTCTGCCTGCTTTTGCCTCTTGTTTCACCCACTACTATCATGTGGCCCCTGGATTGTGGTTGAGAATGGAATATGGCCCTTGGGCAGCGCTGTCTTTAGCATATGCACCGTCGGGGTGCAAAGATCCACCCAGCGCCCCCCAATTTAGTTTAGCCCCCAAATTAACTCTTATTATGCTTATGTCAGACACCACACTTACACATAATATTTTGATGTAAGAGTTAATTTTGTGTGCACGGCGCTGTTGTGAATGACAAGCACCATAGTTGAGTTTGACAAGCGCCGCCATTGTGAATGACAAGCGCCGCCGCTGGGACGGTGTGTCTTTGGTAAATGAGCACACAAAGTCGAAAGTTCTTTAGTGAAACAGTAGGTATACATTTTGGTAATACCTAGGTATATATGTATTTTGTTTTTCTAGCTTGATCAAAACTATTATTTCATAACAGGTAGATAGTTAAAAGATTAGGCGGCTTCAGCGGTGGGCACCTGGCACCCCCAGAATTCAGCGCTCGGGTGCCCTGCACCCCTTGCACCCCCGGGTAAAGACGGCCCTGCCCTTGGGGCAAGAAAGATTTAGAAAGTGAAGAATGTTAACTTATACACACTCATAATACAATTCCATTCGATCATTAAAATATATGTTTGCATAATTAAAATAGACTATGAAACAACCTCATTAAAATCCCACAGCAATTAAAGCAGGATATTTAGGTGGAGAGATCCAGGAAATACCTGTGTAAAGAGGCGCATCATCAAAAGCCCCATATTTCAGGTAACATGCTCCATAGTTGTTTAGGGCTTTGGGCTAAGGTCTTCCCAATGGGGCATCTCATTGACCACTGGGATAACAGGGTGCTGGACTTGATGGGCCTTTGGTCCAACCCAACAGGGTTCTCCATATGGAGGTCTACTGTGACAATAGAACCTCCATACCCAAGGGGAGTCTACCTCTGAATACCAGATGGTGGTAAACAGGGGTGGGAAGTCCCATTTTGACACCTGAGGCAGAACAGGAAGGTACAGCCTCTCCTCCATCAAAGCCTTGCTTATTGTGGTTGTGCAGCTGTGTTGGCTTCCAGCAAGATCAGTGGGGAGATTTAGCAGATAAAACATAACTTCCAAGAACAGTGTAAGTTAACATATGAAATTGGTTAAGACCATAGAGCTGTATTTGCTGAAAGGCAGACTCAGACCATAGAAATGTAATTGATACAGTAGGCGCTGCCCTGTGAGATTCCACTTCCTGAGGCAGCAGCCTCAGTCCGCCTCATGGGGAGGCCGACCCTGGTGGGAAACACAACTAGAGTGCTGTTGAACTCAGGTCCTGCTTGTGTGCTTACCATAAATGACATCTGGTCGACCACTGTGATAACGGGGTGCTGGACTAGATGGGGTCCGTATTGTCAAAAAACAATTAAAATAAACACCAGATTAAATATCAACATTCCATGTATCTGGATAGGGTTGCCTAAACAAAAATGCTTTTAGCATGCACCAAAGAGAGCACAATGAAGGGGCTTGCCTGGTGTCACTAGGCAGGGAGTTCCAAAGTGTGAGTGCTCTGCCACACTAAAAGATTGACTTCTTACAAATGTGGAATGAGTATTGATTTGGCACCTGTGATTGTGACAGTTCCACAGATCAGTCAAGTAGGCGTGCATAGGGGTAGGTAGTATCTCACAGTTTGGTCCCAAGATCTGAAGGGCTTTATATATTTCATAGACAGAAACATACCTTTTAGGGACCTCCCAAAATGTCACAAAGTATTGAGAAGCCTTTTGAGTTTGGCCGATCTCTTCTTCAGGTTTAATTTTAGTCAAAACACAGTAATGGGCAGTGGTTAGAGTGCTGGACTCGGACTGAGAAGAACCTGGTTCAACTCACCCCATGAACCTCATATGAACCTCACTGGGCACCTTATTCTCCTCCCCACAAATTATTTGTTGCATTTATTTCCCACATTTTTCTACAAAAAGATCCAGGCTGATATACAGTACATTACTTCTCCTGCTCTTCATGTTATCCTCACAACCACCCTGTGAGGTAGGCTAGGTTGAGAAGCAGTGCTTGGTCCAAGGACACACGAGTGAGCTTCAGGGCTGTGTGGGGATTCAAACCCTGGTCTCTTCCAGGTCCTAGTCTGGTGCTTGCTCATAAGTAGACATTTATGAACCAGGATGTAATCCTGGTTCCATTTTTCTGCTCTGTGTCCCTGGGTGGGGAGAAGAAAGTTCCTTTGTTTGTTTACCTTTACATTTTGTGTGTTTGGGGGGGGGAGGGAGCTGTTGAATGGCCAAAATAAAGAAGTCCCCCCCTTTCCTTACCTGTCTATGAGTCTGTCTTAGGTTTTTATTCGCTGCAACACCTTCTAATTTGTTTTATTTTTATTTTTTGCAAAGGAATCCCTTCGATTGGTGTCCGTTTCTATGGTTACCGGAGCTCTTTGCGCTGTGTGTGTGTGTGTGTGTGTGTGTGTGTGTGTGTGTGTGTGTGTGTGTGTAGGGAGGGGTGGCAAAGTTGAATAGTAGGAGCTGGCATCTTTGAGCAACCAGAAATTCGAGTCCCTCCGGATGGCGCAGGAACTTGACAGCGGAGGGGCCGCGGCTGGCAGGGTGGATTTGAGAGTGACAGGGCATGAGACAAAGGAGAGGGTAAGGAGAAGGGAAGGAGAGAAGGAAGACCCAGTGCGTGCATCGGGTACCAGGGTTGCCCCCAACAGGTTATCTTCTGAACAAGCTTTTAAAGGAAATCCAGATCACATATGTGTGTTTATATATATGGAGGGAGAGAGAGGGAGAGAGAGAGAGAGAGACCAGCAGATGCAGGATGGGGAGGTGGGTCGGGGCAGGGAGAGTGCTTGCTATATTGAGCACCTGGAAAGAAATATGTAATAAATCAACGGGAAGAGGATAATTAAAAATAACAATAATAATGAAAAAAATAAAAATCAGAGGGGTGTGTTAAGGATGCATGTCAAGGATAGCTGGGTATGTCAATTTTTGCTCTTTTCTACAATCTTAAATCCACCCCACATTTGCTCCTGCAAAAATGATATTCATATTTCCTTGACTGATCTCGGATTGCACCTTTTTTGATGCTCCAAAGTAATCTCTAACCAGGGATTACAGATCTGTAACTGCAAGTTACCACTTGGTTATTTGTTTAGCTGTTTGTAAAATGTTCTGACCACCCAGTGAAGTCTTTAAAACTGAAAGAAAATAAACACTGAACACATAAAACATTGCAGTTTTATGTATACTTTTATTTTTTTGCAGGAAGCATCGTATGAATTTTCATGTGCCATTCTCCTCATCCACACATTTTTCATGGAATCTTAGAATTATATAGCAGGAAGGGATCTCAAGGGTCATCTAGTCCAACCCCCTACAATGTAGGAATCTCAACTTGACGTTCCCCATCCAATTAGAAACCGTACAGACCCTGCTTTGCTTTATAAATGTGCTAGCAGTTTTACTGCTGCAGCACTAATGTATCCAGTGTTCCTGACACTCAGAGCAGAGCTGTTGAAACGAATAGGTGTGGCTAACTCAGGTCTGTTACGGTAATTTCAATGGGTCTCATCTGAGTGAAACATAGAAAAAAATTACCCTCCATGCTTTTGCATGGATACAAGGCTTTTCATTGTATTTTCCTAATATGTACATATTTATATGAAATTTTCCTAGATATATGTTGCTTTTTGCGGGGAATGACATGCATTTTTGGGTTGGTGAGCTAAATCAAAACAGGGAAAACTGAATTCTGTGGGGTGCACACATTTGTGTTTTAGTGTTGTATCTTGCTTTGGGACCTTGGAATGAAAGGCAAGTAAATTGTTGCTGTTGTTAATTATTATTATTACAGTTTGTGTATTGGTTTTGGAAGTGCAGCTGAGTTTTGCAGAACGAATTTCTCCCCTCTTCCTGTTATATGGATCTTCTTTGGGCATATGTCCAATCCCAATCCTAAATATACTCTCCTGTACTCCAAACCATTATTTATTATTGCATTTATAGCCCACCTTTTCTTCTAAGGAGCTCAAGGTGCTGTCCATGGGTTTCCCCTCTCCTCCTTTAATCCCTACAACAACTCTGTGAGGTAGGTTACAGGCTGAGAGGCAACAACTGGCACAAGTTTTCCCAGTGAGCTTTATGACTGAGTTGGGGGATTTGAACCCTGATCTCCCAGTTCCTGGTCTGACACTCTAACCACTACACCACACAGGCTCTTCATATTTGGTGTGGGTCTATGTATCACAGGGGCCAAGAGAGAAAGATCTGCTTTCCTTGCAATAGTTCTACCCATGAGAATTTTACCTTGTGGTGTAGGAATGAATGTTAGTCCTTGGGGGCAGGGGATGTTATTCCAGGATGCACCAGGGGCAGGGAGTCTTTAGAGCAGGGGTTGGCAAGGTTTAACTTGCTAGGGCCAGTTCACTCCAGCGGAGATCCCTCTGTAGGCTGGATTTTCGTGTCTGCACAGACGTGATTTCCGGCACCTGCGCCTGCGAGGATGCAATTTTCAGCATTTGCGCATGCGCAGATGCAACTTCCATGCAACAGAAGTGAGTCCCAGCGCTGCGCCGGTTTGACGCCAGTTTAGCACAGCGTGTGGGGACTCGCTGAGTGGGCGGCTTGGTTTGGGGGCAACTCCTGGGCCAGTTAAAAATGACCCCTGTGCTCCCCTTTATCACATACACAGCCCAACAAGACAATGGCAATAATCCACCAACAGCATACAAATTAATATGGCTAACCTGATCCAAAACACCCACCCACCCCACTCACACACGAAAACAAAGATCACCACAGCCAATCACAAACAAACAACCACACCCTAGGCCAACCCCAACCTCTCTCACCACCAAAGGAACACAAGTGAAGAGCACAAGCAACGCTGACACCAAACCCTACATACATTAAGCATAACAGAAACATCGCCACCCGACCCCACTCCCACCCATCTTCCCTCCCTCCACCTCTTTTTTTTCCTCCTCCTAATGTCTCAACAAATGAAATGGATTTGTAAAAATGGTGCATGGAAAAAATATGAGAGACATTACACATACTTCTGTAAAACAAGAAAATCTTTAATAATATAATAATTTTTTTAAAAAATGACCCCCGTGGGCCACATGGCCCATGGGCCTTAGGTTGCTGACCCCTGCTTTAGAGGGAAAGATAGGAGAGAGATGCAATAATGTGATTTGGAAGCAAGTCTGCCCTTACACAGCTGCTTAGCTCCCTGCTCCAGGTTTCTGCTTCTTAAGGCCAAAATTTGAGGAGAGACCAGTGTGCGACTAAGGCCAAACTAGATGAGAGAAACTGTGTGGCTGGTTTTCAGAAAGTAAACTGCAGGTGGAGAAACCACAAACACATCAAGACCCTGGGGTGCTACTCACCTGTGTGGAAAGGTTGCAGCATCTCTGAACTGAGTGAGAGGCGACAGGATAGACACTTATAAAGCTACATGCATGGCATGGAGAAAGTGGAAAAAGGAAAAAGTTTTCTTCCCAAACACTAGAGCTTGTGGCCATCCAATGAAGCTGAAGGTTGGAATGATAGAATTGTAGAGTTGGAAAGGATCCTGAGGGTCATCTAGTCCAACCCTCTGCAATGCAGGAAGATGCAGGGAAGATAAAAGAAAGGACTTCTTCACACAGTGCTAAAAGATGATGTGAGCTGTCGTCCAGCAAGATCTAGAGGACAGTAGGTTTTCAGTCCCAGCTTTACATGGAACAGAATCATCCAAAGGAGATGTAAAGGGTGACAAGGTCATGGGATGTTGATTCATTGTTGGAAAGAGGGCCCCCTGCATCTCGCCTATACAGTGGCGTAGCGTGGGTTGTCAGCAAGGCAAGTAATTTGCGCCCCCTAGCCCGTGGATTTGCGCCCCCTAACCCGTGGATTTGCGCCCCCTAACCCTAACCCCCAGATGTTGCGCCCGGTGCAGCCGGCCCCCCCTGCACCCCCCACGCTACGCCACTGCGCCTATACCAAGATGCAAGATATCTGATTATAGTTTGAGTAGCCAACCAGGTGCCTTCCAGATGTTGAACTCCCACCAGCCCCAACTAGCGTAGCCAGTACTCAGCAATTATGGGAGTTGTGGCACAGCAGTGCTGTACTGATCTACATAAAGCTCTGAGCAACTTAGGTCCAGGGTACCTCAGGGATGTAATGAACTCTTATGTCCAGCTCAATCACTGAGATCATTTGCAGGAACATCACTGGTCATTCCCCAATTGGGCAAGGTTCATTTGACAATGAGAAGCCGAGCCTTTTGTGTCATTGGCCCAGTTCTGTGGAATCCTTTGCAGATAGAGATCCAGCAAGTCCCTTCTGTGCCAACTCCCACTGAAAACTTTTATATTCCTGTGCAGGCAATTAAGAAGACATATTTCCATGGCAGCTAGCTGATTTCTGATTTTAAATTTCATGGTGAATTTTTATATATCATTGTTGCTAACTGCTTTGATTATTTTTTTTTGTAAAAATATTTTTTAGAAACAAACATCTGGAGGGCACTATGTTGGCTACCCATGGACTAGGGTGTCCAGCAACAGATATCTCTACAGGATGATGCTCAAGGTCCTATTCTGGATAGCAAATCAGAAGCTTGAACAGCTGATGCATGAGCCTTGTGCCATTCTGTGGCCCCTGGGATTTCTTACAATTATAAGAAACACTGTATATTCAGAATATTCAGAGACACACAGTTGCTTGTTCAGCAGACACCATCAGGGCTTATTGGCCTGTTTTGCTCATCAGCTAGCTTTTTCCAGCCAATGTCTGAAATAGATTTAAAACTCAAACTCAACAACAAAATGTTTTTTATGTTTGTGGGATGTAGGGTTATGGGGTGGGGTAGGGATTTACACTTTCCAAAACAATGCACAAACCCAAACCCAGCCATCCATCAAAATTCATGCTTCTCTGAATTTTGCAATGCAGTTCTCCAGCTGAGTAATGTGTACAAAAATGCATATACTGGGGTAAAGGTGTGCTTTAAAAATGAACACATTAGTGAAAATAGCATTAGAATGCATTGTGTGAGGGGAAACGGCTTTGCAAAAATGTGCACAATAGGCAAAATTGCCTACAATGATGCACATCTGAAGAAAATCACAAAAATGCTGCTGAATTTTCATAAGGATTAGTTTCCTTGTCTTTCCGGATCAGGAATGTTATAACACACACATACACACCCACCCGACTCTCAGCAGTGTGGTACAAGTACAGGTGGTACCCAGACACGTCGATCTACTAGTGCTAGGGTTTCAGTTTGTATGATAGCGCCCTCCTCCCCCCCTCCCCGCAAGCCCCCAACACACTCCTCAAATTGGCTCTGGGGGTTGGGAGATGCGAGGGGCATATGAGGGGCAGGAGGGGAAACTCTGTTGCGCAGCCCAAAGTCAATGCACCGGCAGATCTGCTGTGTCTTCATCTCTGTTTCATGACTTTCCTTCATCAGGAACCTTAGGAAAGGGATTGCAAATGAATCAGCCAATATCACAATACCTGTTCTACAAACCTATGGTGCTACTGCATTTGGAGTTCTATGTCCAGTTCTGATGATGTCACCTCCGAAAGGATATTGTAAAGGTGGAAAAGGGCAACCAAAACCATCAAGGGGATGGAATGGCTCCACTATAAGGAAAGGTTGCAGTGCTTGGGACTTCTTAGTTTAGAAAAGAGGTGAGTAAGAGGCAACATGATAGAAGTTTATAAAATGATACATGGCATGGAGAAAACGGATAGGGGAAAGTTTTTCTACTTCTCTCTGGAACTGGTGGGCATCTAATGAAGTTGAATGTTGAAAGACTCAAGACAAATAAAAGGAAGTCCTTCTTCATGCATCACTGAAGAACTTGCTCCTGCATGGATGCTGCATATTTCCAATCCCTTCTCTGTCTGGAGGTCTGGGTTCACACAGTTCATGGGAAATAACTGGCCCTAGCCTTGTTCAGTAGCAGATCATCTGCTTTGCATGCTGAAGAACCTAGGTCCCACTGAGACTTTTCACTCCTATAATAAAGATACTGCCAATCCCCCAACTTTGTAATCATGTATGCCTGTTTTAAATCTGTCTTCAAATTTTATTGGCTCTGTCATATTTTTACTGGCTTTTTTAAAAAAATGCATCGTGGAACAGTGAGACCTGGTGGTAGGTATCATTACGGCAAAGTTCATACTGTTGAGCTTTGCCAGTGTTTGGTATGGATCTGACTGCTCCTGCCCAAGGTCTTGGCCTGCAGTCTGGAGAGGAAATTGTTCCCCTGAGATGACAGACACTGGACACCCCTAGCTTAAATAAAATGGAGAGATAATGAAAACATCAGCTTGAGGGCCCAAGCAGTTAGTATTGTGTCTGAAGCACCCCAGAGGCAGCAGGGATGGGCAAATCTATCTATTTCAGGTGAATCCATCAGTTTGGGGTGAATCTGTCAATTTAGCGTAAGCAGTCCACAGGCAACAGAGATTGGTTACTCATTTCCTGAGTCTTAAATTCAGTTCCCGACACTTTCACATCGGCCTGCATTTTTTTTTAAAATAAAAAAAGTCCTCATGGAAACTCACCAGCATTTTAGTGCAAACTTCCCATAAAGTCTTCGTTGTGCAATTTTGCCTAACATGCACATTTACTTCACAAAGCCATTTCCTCTGATACAATGCATGTATAGTTGGTGTGCTATTTACACAAGGATTCAGTTTTAGGGGTTTGCACACAAAGGTAAAATCATGCAAAGTCAGGATCCCCCAGAACTGCCACCCCCCCAGTGAGGTGCAGGGAAGGTTGCAGGAGGGCCCTTGAACACTCCCAGAACCCTCTTGTGACATTGCCTTCCTTACTGGCCTCTGGGTTCTGCCTGAGCTCCTGCACCTCCTTTCCAGAGCCCAGTAATCAAGGAAAACTGAAAAGGTCTGCAGATGGGCTAAATATAAATGCAGAGTAGTACATTTTCCCCATTCCCCATTTATATGGAATCACAAAATTGTAGAGTTGGAAGGGACCTTGAGGGTCATCTAATCCAACCTCCTGCAATGCAGGAATCTCAACTAATGCATCCATCACAGATGGCCCTCCAACCTCTGCTTAGAAACATCAAACTAACCGGATGGTAGTTAGCTGGGTTTTCTCCCCCTCCCTTTTGAAGATGGGGACTACATTTGCCCACCAAAGCCTGCAGGGATCTCACCTGTTCTCCAATAATTCTCAAAAATTATAGACAGAGGCCCTGTGAGATTGCATCCTTTACTACCCTTCGATGCAGCTTATCAGGTCCTGAAGTTCTGAATTCACTTAAAGCAGTTAGGCAGGAAAAAGAAGCTTACTCCATGTGACAGCCCTTTAGGGATTTGAAGGTGCCTGTCATATCTCCTCTCAATCTTCTCTTCTCTGGGCTAAAGATACCTAACTCCCTCAACTGTTCCTCATAAGGCTTGGTTTCCACACCCTTTATCATCTTGGCTGCAGCGTATCAATATCCTTCTTAAATTGTGGTGCCCAGAACTGGACACAGGACTCTAGGTGTGGCCTGACCAAGGCAGAATAGAACACTACTATTACTGCCTTTCATCTGGACAGTATACATCTGTTGATGAAGCCTAAAAATCCCACTAGGTTCCCTCCCCCTGCTGTATCACACTACTGACTCATAATAAGCTTGTGGTCTACTAAGACCCCTGGATCCCTTTCACATGTTCCCCACTTTATATTTGTACAGCTGGTTCTTCCTGGCTAAGTGTAAAACCTTAGAAGTTCATGTTGTTAGTTTTGGCCCAGTTTTCCAATTTGTTTTCCAATTTGTTAATGACACCACCCATAAGAACCAACTCCTAGGGGCTGAGGGGGCTTTGCCCCCATAAAATATTTGAGGGGGGCAGCCCCCCCCAGTTGAGAGGTATTGCCATTCAAATGGTGTGCGTGTACCATGTCAAGTGATCAATTATGCGTGGCAGTGCTTACCTGGGCTCCCCCAATATTTTATTCAAGTTGGCACCCCGATACCACCTGTGCAGCCAGTGGTTTACTTCCAGTATTTTCCTCTCTCTTCCTGAGCCATGACCTTTAACAGGAGGGAGTGACAAAAAGACCAGCTGTGTCCCAAGACTTTTTGAGACACTTGCTACGTTGAAGGTTGTGTGTGGCAGTATTGTTTGTACCCACATGAATCAGAAGGAAGGGGCTGTGGTCAGTGGGCTTTTTAAGGCTTGGCAACTTCTCTGTCACATTGTGAATCTTTGCATACCTCCTGCGATATCCTGTTTATATAGGAAATATAGGATGTTAATCAGCCTAAGGCCTGGTTGAAGAGGAACATTTTCACCTGACACCTGAAAGCGTATAATAAAGGCTCCAGGTGAGCCTCCCTGGGAAGAGCATTCCACAAACAGGGAGCCACTGCAAAAAAGGCCCGCTCTCAAGTTGCCACCCTCTGGACCACTCATGGAGGAGGTACACGAAAAAGGACCTCAGATGATGTCCACAGGGTCCAGGTAGGTTCATATGGGGAGAGTCAGTTATTGAAGTGTTGTGTTCCTGAGCCGTCACTTACAAGGATGGAGAGAACATCTGTTTCTGCAGGTTCTCAGCCTTTGCAAGAGACATTTTTTTAGAAGCTGCCAGCAGAAATGGGTAACACAGCAGCAGACACACAGAGAGAAGAGATCCATTCTTTCCAGATGTCCTGCACTGTCTAATAACACCAGGTGTCATTGTACACCCAAATCACCGCTCCATTTCCTATCTAGCCATCAAGAGAGGAAGCAAAGAGAGCAGGCAGGAAGGGGGGGGGAGAAGAGAAATTCCCCTCCCTTCTAGGAGGAGACTCTGCATTTCCCCCCTCTCAGCAAGATCAAGAAGAAACACAGAAGGAATATTTTGCATTTATTTATTATTATTTCAAGGAAGCAGGTAGCCTGAAAGGTATCCACTGTTCACTGCCTAGGTAATCAATGCTGCGTTCACAGACTCAAGAGGAGCCCTGTCAGATCAGCCCAAAAGGTCCATCTGCGTCATCTGCAATTTGAGAAATTGAAGCATCCAAGTGGGAGGTAATGTAACTGGGAACCCACGAAAGATGCAGTGATCAGCCCCATCAGGCTGTTTGGGGCCCAAGGACACCCCATGTTGATGCCTGGCCTGCTGCCTGGCTGCTCCCACATACAAGGCAGCTTCCTAAATGCAATAGTGTTGCTGGCCATGTTGGTTTGTGAGGCCTTCTAGTCTTGTATCATCTATGCCATTGTTCTTCAACTTTGGGTCCTCATAAGATGTTGGGATACAACTCCCATCATCCACAGCCAGCTTAGCCCACGATCAAGGATGATAGGAGTTGTAGACAAACAACACATGAGGACCTAAGGTTGAAGATTACTGGTTTACAAGGATGGGAAACAGCTCTCTAGGGTCTGGGAACAGGTGGGAAACCTCAGCCTCAGGAATTGAATCCCCCCCTCCAGCTTCTCTACCTCTACATGAGGGTATCTAGCCCTCATTACTTTTTTTCAGGCCATACCCACTCATCGGTCCTGCTTCTCATCTTCCATGAGTGCTTTTGCCTGGCTGGCATGTGCACTTCAGCTCTTGCAAGTGGATGTGTAATGCCTTTCCTTGCCCAGGTGGAGGAGAGAAAGAGAGATGGGTGTGTTGGGTATGCATATAGGTAAAAGGGTAAAGGTAAAGGGACCCCTGACCATTAGGTCCAGTCGTGGCCGACTCTGGGGTTGCGGCACTCATCTTGCTTTATTGGCCGAGGGAGCCGGCGTACAGCTTCTGGGTCATGTGGCCAGCATGACTAAGCTGTTTCTGGCGAACCAGAGCAGCGCGCGGAAACACCATTTTCCTTCCCGCCAGAGTGGTACCTATTTATCTACTTGCACTTTGACGTGCTTTCGAACTGCTAGGTTGGCAGGAGCATGGACCGAGCAACGGGAGCTCACTCCGTCGCGGGGATTTGAACGGCTGACCTTCTGATCAGCAAGTCCTAGGCTCTGTGGTTTAACCCACAGCACCACCCGCATCCCTATGCATATAGGTACATCCCTCTTATTTTTACTGCACAATGTTAAAAAGTCACACCTGGATGGAGAAGGATGTGTGAATGTATGTGCAAACTAGCCCAGTGTACAAAGGTAAGATTGCATTCATTGCTTCACCCACTTTTGCCTGTGGTTCCTCCCACTATTGGCATGTGGCCCCCAGAAGGTTGTCTATGATGGAATTTGGCCCTCATACTGTAAAATGTTATTCAGCTCTGGTCTCAAGCAAAGAGAGACCTATCCCCAATCACTTCTTGTCCTATCTTTTTCACCTGAACTAGACCTTTGCTGTGCAAAATGCTGAGACTATAAAGAGAGCCTGGCTGCTGGATCAGGCCAATGGCCCATCTAGTCCAGCATCCTGTTCTCACAGTGGCCAGCCAGGTGCCCCAAACGCCCCGAAGCAAGATCTGCATGCAATGGCAACACTCTCCTCAGTTGCGATTTTCAGCAACTGGTATGATCTAGAGGCAGTTTGCCTCTGTCATATTTCTGAGCAGAATTAAAACTGCATCGCTTAGCCTAGAACAGTGGGGCAAGCACACACACACGGGGATAGGTGAACTCTTTCACCTGTTCTAAGGTGATAATTCCTCCTTCCTGCACCTGTTCTGGCTGGATAGTTTTTTGGGGGGGTGTCTCCTGGAAACCACCACTCAGGTTTCCCAGGCGCCCTCCTCCTCTTTACAAAGACCCAGAGCAATTCCATTTGGCCTGGGAAAAAAAAAACAAAAACACAGAGCAGCTGCCACAAAGCAAGCAAAGCTGATCTCTCCCCATGAGCAGCATCAGCACCGCCACCCCCCTCACCAGTCCTTGGAGCGAGCTAAATGGCTAATCCACAAGATAGACCAGGTGTCTCAGGTGCAAAAGCCTATCCAGCTTCCAGATTGTCTGCTGAGGCTTGTCTTTGATTGCCGGCTCCACCCGCCCTCTTCCTGTCTCCCATTCATCCGCCCCAAGAGGAGAAGAGGGGAGGGAGGGGAGGGAGCAAGAGGCAGCTCTGCAGAATTACAAGCCCCAGCAAAGTGAAATGCCAAGTCGGTGACTCAGAGAAATATGGGAGTTGGGAATACTGTATATATATATAAAAAGACTTCATTGGAAAAGCCAAGGAAGGTAGAGAGAAATAAGCATATCACGCAAGAGGAATCTCTTGGGGCTCAATCCTCTGACTCACACGCTCTCTACAAGCTGCTCCAGGATGACGTTGCTACCTGCCAGGGCCCCACAAGATGATGCTAGGGGTGACAACACAAAAAGAGCCCATCTAGTCCATTATCCTGTTCTCACTGTGGCAAATCACATGCCACCCACAAGCAGTACCTGAGCACAGTAGCAACTCCCCTACTCTTTACTTTCCAGAAACAGGCATTCAGAAACATTGCTGCTTCCAGCAATGGAAGGAGAACATGAGAAGAGCCCTCCTGGATCAGACCACAGGAGGTCCAGTCTAGTCCAGTATACTGTTCTCACAGTGGCCAGCCCACAAGCAGGACCTGAGCACAAGAGCAGCCCTCTCCCCTCCTGTGGTTTCCAGCAACTGGTATTCAGAAGTATTGCTGCCTCCAACTGCGGAGGCAGAGAAAAGCCATTGTGGCCAGTAACCATTGGCAAGCCTTCTCCTCTGTGAATTTGTCCGATCCTATTATAAAACCATCCAAGTTAGTGGCCACCACTGCATCCCAGGGAAGGGAGTTCCACAGTTTGAGTCTGTGCTGAATGAAGGACTTTATTTTATCTGTCCTGAATCTTCCAACATCCAGCTACATTGGATGTTCATGAGTTCTAGTGTTGTCTGGTAGGGGAGGTGGTGGTGGGGGGGTAAGGGAGATATTTTCAATGGAATCTGCCTAAGTCGCCCTATTTGCACCAATGCATGAATCAAAATGCAGCTACCCTCCACAATTCACACTTCTCTCCATATTTCCCAAAGCTGTTCTCTGGATGAGAAATGGGTTCAAAAATGCACATACTGTACTGGGGTAAATGAAAATGCATATTCTGTTGAAAGCAGGATCCAGTGGGCCCACAACTTATACAGCGAGGGAGCTGCTGCAGTAACCTGCAACACCTGTGCCATGTTTGTCTTCCTGCCTGAGAATGTGCTAAAATACACCTGCAGCAAGTGCAAGCTGGTTGCCTTACTTACTGGATGAGAAGGTACAGAAACTTGAAGCCTGCCTATCCACACTTCAAGATGCAAGGTTAGATGAGGAATTTCTCGATAGAGTGGAGTGGACAGTCCTGGAACAGCAGGTGGGGTGCCCCTAGGGAGGAGGAAGATCACCCATTGCAGGAGATGAACCCCTGGAGGAAAAGGACACAAAGAAGCAGGACTGTCAGGAGCCATGCTGTCAACGTCAGTGCAAAATAGATTCCATGCCTTCACCTTGGACACTGAGTCTGGGCCAGAGGAGAATGACAGAAGTTGCAGACCTCAGAATGCATTGAGGTTGCTGTAAAACATATGGTGAACAGAATGAGTCCTGCCACTCCCCAGAGAAGGAAGAGATGTATAGTTGGTAGTACATGACTCTCTACTGAGTGGGAGCAGTGTGTGGAGGTAACAGGATGTCACCTCCTGTCTTCCAGGTACGAAGATTCACAATGTGACAGAGAAGTTGCCACGTCTTATAAGGCCCACTAACCACAGCCCCTTCCTTCTGATTCGTGTGGGTACAAACAATACTGCCACACACAACCTTCAACATATATCAAGGGACTATGAGACTCTGGGCAGGAAACAGAAGGCCTTGGGAGACAGGTGGTCTCCAGGGAGGGCTATGGATGTATTGCCTCTCTGAAACAGTGGAGAGCTGCCAGCCAGTGTGGACAACACTGAGCTAGGTGGGCCAATGGCTTGATTCGGTACAAGGCTCCTTCCTGTGCCCCCACATTTATTTCCAACCTTGTTGGAGCATGAGGCTCACTAGGAGCTGTCCATGGTGCTGAACTGCTTTCTTTGCCCATGGGCTTTATATGGTGTCGTGACAAGATGCCAGAGAATGGAATATCCTACCAGTCTGGACCTCCACATTTGGCTGCTGGTGACTGGTTTTGCTCTATTGGAAAGTTTCTTGGGGTTGGGTAGATGGAGTGATTGGCAGTTCCTAATAGGAGCCACCATATCCCCCTCCACAAAATGCTATGTTTACATGCACTGTCCACCTACTACCAGGTGCCTGCTGAGAAATCTAGAAGGGATTATGAAGCTCTATTTGAGAATTCCCACCTCCTTAAAAAACACACAGGAAGATTCAGAATAGACTGAAGTACTTCTTCACACAGTACGTAGTTAAACTCCCACAGACGGCAGTGATGGCCACCAACTTGGATAGCTTTAAAAGGGGATTTGACATGGAGGAGGATAGGGCTATCAATGGCTACCAACCAACCACCATGGCTATGCTCTGTCTCCATGGTCAGAGGCTGTAATGCTTCTGAATCCCAGTTGCTGAAAACCTCAGGAGAGAAGAGGGCTCTTGTGCTTGGGCCTCTTGCATGTTCCCCACAAGCATCTGGTTTGTCACTGTGAGAACAGGATACTAGACTAGATGGGCCACTGGACTTTTTAGTTCAGAGAAAAGGTGAGTAAAAAGTAACCTGATAGTTCATGGCATGGAGAAGGGGGATAGAGTAAATATTTTCTCCTCTCCAAACACTAGAATTCATGGACATCCAACGAAGCTAAATGTCGGAAAATTCAGGACATATAAAACAAAATCCTTCTTCACACAGCACAAACTTAAATCGCGGAACTCGCTCCTACAGGACACAATTCTGGCCACCAACTTGGATGGTTCTAAAAGGGGATTAGACACACTCATGGAGGAGGAGAGGACTGTCAAGGGTTCCTAGCCATGAAGGCTATGCTTTGTCCCTGCAGTTGAAGACAGTAATGCTTCTGAATACCAGCTATGTGAGATCTCTGTAGTTAAGAATGTAAGAACATTAGAACAGCCTGCCAGATCAGGCCAAAGGCCCATCTAGCCCACACCCCTGTTCTCAGAGTGGCCAACCAGATGTCTGTGGGAAACCCTAAAGCAGGATTTGAGCACAATATAATATAACTCTTCCCTTCTGTGACTTGCAGCAACTGGTATTCATAAGCATGGTTATACAGTGGTACCTCTGGATGCGAACGGGATCCATTCTGGAGCCCTCTTCGCATCCTGAAGCGACTGCAACCCGCCTATGCGTGTGCACGGGTCACGATTCGCCCCGTCTGCACATGCGCGTGTTGTCAGTTTGAACGTCTGTGCATGTGTGAGCTCAACTCAAAGCTACTTTAACCCGAGGTATGACTGTACATTTTCATTAGGAGTGTGGCAGCTCAGGCTTAAGGGCTAACCTCAAGCCCACCACATCTTTCTGCCTGGCCCTCAGGACTCTCTCCATGAGAATACCCCCTCTCCTTACGGAGGACAGGACACTGGAGCACCCCTGTCCTAGGTCCTGATCACCTGTCTGGTGCTGAGGAGGATCCCCGAAATGCCCCAGTGAGGCACGTCCAGGCTGCTGCAGCTGTCCTTCTTCCTGCCTCTGCTGTCTCCCAGTGAGGCAGTGAGTAGAAGGCAAATGAAACGACCACAGAGGCAGCAGATGATGGTAATTGCTCCTGGCACCAGTTTCGCCTGCAGGTTTCTTCCCCGCCTCCCCATGCAATTCCTCAGTCTTGATTAGCTGGCCTGGGTGCACCACTCTTCCTGCAGGAGGATGACCTAGATAGCTACTTTTCTTTCCTTGGCAGTTGAACTCTATGATCCTGAGAGTTCTGGAGCAGAATTCAGGGCGAGGCAATTGGCCACAGAGTGAAGCCCTAACTCTCTGGGATACAGAGCAGGGTTGTAGCATGGATGATTTTCTTTTTGGAGTTAAAAAAAAGTAATAAAAAATTAATTAATGTAAAATCAAACACACACACACACCATAACTAAAGCTACAACACATAGGAGCAGTACAGAAGTTGCATTTTCCAAATGAACAGAGAGCAGATAATGTAGAAAAATAAAAGCAGCAAAACACATCTTGAAATCATCTTGATCGGAGGGAAGGGGAGAGAGACTTTTGTATACTTAGTTTCACACGCCAGAAATGAAATCCCACCAAATGGCATAGAAATGTTCTAGGTCCTCCTTACCTTTAGAAATGTTTAATTTGCATGTTAATTCTTCTGCAGTAGCTGTAGTTCACATAATCTCATATCACAGTGAGCTGAGCCAATGTAGTGTAATGGTTAGAGTGCTGGACTGGGATCTGGGAGACCAGGGTTCAAATCCTCCCTTGGCCAGAAGGAGAGGAAGAACCATGTACACAACCTTGGAGAAAGAAAAGGTGGGATATAAATGTCACAAATAAGCAATACAGTGGTACCTCGGGTTACATATGCTTCAGGTTACATACGCTTCAGGTTACATATGCTTTAGGTTACAGACTCTGCTAACCCAGAAATAGTGCTTCAGGTTAAGAACTTTGCTTCAGGATGAGAGAAATCGGTGGCAGCGGGAGGCCCCATTAGCTAAAGTGGTACCTCAAGTTAAGAACGGACCTCCAGAACGAATTAAGTACTTAACCCGAAGTACCACTGTACATAAAAATAATGAGAGGATTAAGTCCTGCAGCACCTTTCATTCCTGGGCAAAAGAAGTTCTCACTGTGGTCCAAGGAAGAAGTGCCTTAGACCTGAAAGTTGCTGTTTGGTCTTCCCATGAGTTTAAAAGCAAAAGCTGTGGCGAGGCTTGGATGGGGCATTTAACGGTTTTCTTATGTTTCTTCAAAGACATTGATCCAAAATTTGGATGCTGGAGGGCATTGCTGTCCCAAGTGGAAAGATGTCCCCCTGCTACTCCCTGCTACACCAATGACCCTGTAGGTGTTTAATGTCATGCACGGGAGCTGTATACTGCCACCTGCACAGAATTTCTTAGGCATATTCCTCTTACATAAGCAGAGGTTGATTTATAGGGCCACCTTGGAGATCTTCCACTTGTTCTGGTTTCACTGCTGCAGATGCTCCCCTCCTTTTTGCATCTGGAGGTGGATCCTGATGGTGCCCAAACTAGCCATCCCTGATGTTTTGATTTTGGAGTCCAGCAGTTCCCTTCTGCTAAAACTATTTCTTTTATCCCCCAGATAGCCCCCTCCCATCACTTTGGGGGATCTTTTGAGAGTATCCCTATGTTATTTACTTATTTATTTCCCACTCGTCACCTTAAGACCCCCAGGGCAGGTTACAACATTAAAACACACTATTTAACACAATTTAAGGTGGGTATTAAAAACATACACCTCAAATGTCAAAAGGCCTGGGTAAAGAGGCATACATTCAGCATTCACCACAAGCTGTAAAATGAAGGTGCTAGACACACCTCTGTTAGGAGGGAGTACCACAGCCGAGGGGCCACCACAGAAAAGGCCATCTCCTGGACCACCCTCCCAAGCCTCTGAGGGCAGTGGAACTAAAAAGAGGGCTTCCTCTGCTGATATTAGCACTTGGGAAGGTCTAGCAAGGCTCATATGTCTGTATGACTGCCAAAACCTGGATCAGAATGTGGGCTGAAAAAAACCTCTGCCTTTTTGAAGCTCCCCAGTAAGTTGGCAGTAGTATTAGCTGAGATTTCTGCATTGCAGGGGGTTGGACTAGACAATCCTTTGGGTCCCTACCAAATCTGCAATTGTATGGCTCTCTATGATGCTTTTCCTTCCTTCCTTCTTCTCCTGTCTTTTCGCCTCCGGTAGGAAAAGTGCATGCATGTGCTGTAGTTAAACAGATACCATTGGGGCCCTCCGTTTTTGCCACTCATGCTTGAAGCTGCTGCCTTACCCCACCCTCCTTCACAGGGAGAGGGAGATGCAGAGTGGGCAGTTTTCCCACCTTGGTGGTGGGGAGCCAGGAAGGACTCCCCACTATGCGGGGCCTCACTGCCTGGCTCTCCTGTGCCGAGGAACACTGCGGGGAGGAGGACAGCACAGAAAGAGGCTGTCTGTGGGGGGAAAAAGAAAACGAGAAAAATAAAATAAGAGGAGAGAGATGGAACAAACAGAATATTTTTTTTGGATCTAGAGGGGGAAGCATAGAGCTAAAAATAAAACGGGGAGATCAGTATCTGTCAGGCTGACAGCTGATTGGCTCTCTGGAAATGCATCTAATTACCGAGCTGTAGGTAGATATTTGCATGAAACGAATCACAAGGCGGGGAGACAAGGTTACGCTTTAACCTTTCTCAGTCCTGTATCGGCTGCTGCTGCTGTGGGGCGGGGAGGAGGAGGTGAAGCAGCAGCAAACCCCAAATGAAGGGGAAAAGAGCTTGCAGGAAATTAGCTGAAATTAATAGAGGAGCTGAGATTGTGTCATCCTTCGGTGGATGTCACTTATCTCTGCAACGCAGCTCATAATTTTTTGTTTGGGGGTTTTCTGCACCCGCACCGCTCTCCCTCCGCGAGAGCAGTTTTAGCCTTTCAACAAAGAGCGGCTGGGTGGATTTCTTTCCCTATTTGGGGCGTGGGTGGGTGATAGTTGGAAGGAGACAGAGAGGCATGGCTTCTAAACTTGCCCAGGTGTGGTTGTACCTGGCTAGTTTTTGTTTTTGTAGTGGTGGGGGAAGGAGGTGAAGAAGATCAGATGAGTGTTTTCAATGAATCCCAGCTCTTTCAGAATTTGGTGTTGTTATTTGTCTGTCTGTCTATCTGTCTGTTTGATTATTGCATTCATAGCCCACCTTTCCTCATCTATTGAGCTCAAGGTGGCATACATCATTCTTCTTCTCTTCTCCATTTTATCCTTACAACAACCCTGCAAGGTAGGTTAGGCTGACAGTGAGTGACTAGTCCCAAGATCACTCAGTGAGCTTCATGATTTGAACCCTGGTCTTCCAGATCCTAGTCCTCATTTAATCACAACAACCTTGGGAGGTAGGTTAGGTGAAGAGGCAGTGACTGTGACCCAAGGGCACCCAGTGAGGTTCAAGATGAGTGAGGAAATTTGAACCCTGGTCTCCCAGGTCCTATTCTGACAATTAATCATAGCACCACTCAGGCTGTCTGCAGTACCAGTCTCCCACAGAGCCAGATACCACCTGGCCCAAATCATTTGGAGTTGCAACAACAACATCCCCAAAGGAAGCTCCCATCCCCAACACCTGCAGTGTTAGTCACTCCACCATTCTTGCTAGAAGCTGCTGGATCTTGGTGGATGCTTTCACCTTCCAGTGCACCACTGAACTGCAGCCTTCTCAGTGAAGTACCTTCAGGCCTTGGAGCAACTCCATCCACCCAGGCTGGCCATTGGATCCTCCAGGACAAGAAGAAGAAGAGAAGAAGAGTTTGGATTTGATATCCCGCTTTATCACTACCCCAAGGAGTCTCAAAGCGGCTAACATTCTCCTTTCCCTTCCTCCCCCACAACAAACACTCTGAGGTGAGTGGGGCTGAGAGACTTCAGAGATGTGTGACTGGCCCAAGGTCACCCAGCAGCTGCATGTGGAGGAGCAGAGACGTGAACCTGGTTCATCAGATTACGAGTCTATCGCTCTTAACCACTACACCACGCTGGCTCTCCAGAGGGCTTCATCTTCCACTTGAGTCTGACTTTAGCAACTCACCTTCCTGGACCCTGGTGTGGTCCTGTATCATTGGTCATCATTTGGTCCTGATTTCCAGTTTGCTCCTCTACCCTGTCCCCAAGGTTGACCCTTGGCTCCCCTGAATTGTTCTTCAGTCCTAATTGGTGGCTTTGCCTGCAGCTTCTGACACTTCATGGCACTCAAAGCTGTACCAGGGCCAGCAGGTCAAAGTGAATCAGGAGCTGGGAATCAAGACTGAAGACCAACCTGCATCCAAGGTCACAGCAGGCTGCAGAATCAGGAGAACAGGCCATGTGTCAAGACCAAAGAGAAACACCAGAAACATAAGTCATGGTGGAGTTCAGGAGGACTTTTTGCTCAAAGTTTCACCAAGACAGGAAACCCTCTCACACTCCTTCCTGCCTAAGAGGAACCAATGACCAGAGTGGGTGGAATCAATCCAGAAGGCTCTTCTGGAGAGCCAGCGTGGTGCAGTGGTTAAGAATGGTGGACTCATAATCTGGTGAACTGGGTTCGCTTCTCCTTGGGCTAGTCACGCTTCCCTGAAGTCCCCCAGCTTCACTCATCTCACATAGTGTTTGTTGTGGGGGAGGAAGGGAAGGGAGAATGTTAGCCGCTTTGAGACTCCTTAAGGGGAGTGAAAGATGGGATATCAAGCCCAAACTTCTCCTCCTCCTCTTCTTTTTCTCCTCCTCCTCTTCCTCCCTCTCTGAGGAACTATAATGATACTACTTGCTACAGGGGTCAACACTCTTTATGAGTGAGAACTGGCTAGCTTCTGCATCAGGCCAAAGACCCATCTAATTCAACATCCTGCTCTCATAGTGGCCAACCAGATGACTCTTCTGGAAAGCCCATAAGCAGGATCTGAGCACAACCAGACTCTCCTCACTTGACTGCTCCAGCCTCTCAACATAAAAGTTTTATGATGTTTTGATGCCACTTGACCTGTGGCCTCGTTGAGGTGCTGTGGTGGGGTAACCTTTTGTTTCTATGGGAGATAGGTTAGAGTTGCTGAGTGTATGTATGTGGGAGAGTCTTTGGGAAATGAGGTTGCTGTGGTGGATGGAAGGGAAATGGGAGCCCCCCTCATTAAATGTCAAAAGCCTTTAATGATTCCGCTCTGAACCCCTGCCCTATGCCAACCTCCTTTTCTCCTAGGCACCCAAACACCCAGAGTGTAGAATTCTCCCCATCTTGATGGTCTCTGATGGACCAGCTGGGGTTTTGAAAGAGTTAAAATCTCACAGCTCTCTTAGCCATGGTTTGCTGGCTTTGAGGTTTGCTTGGAATGTATGCAATGCAGAGAGTGAGAGAAAGAGGGGAAAGAAAGGGGGGCAGGAAAATAGGACAGCTGGAATGCTTCTACCTGAAAGTTGGGGTTGTCTGCTGGCTCCCCACTTTGGGCAGCACCAATTGTTTCCTACAGCAGTTTTTTTTTAAAGAAATACATGCAGGCTGTGGCAGTTGGCTTATTCAGGAAAACGTGGGCTGCTGCCCCACCAATCTGCCCTCAGCCAGCTTCCACCTGCCTATATTCTTAATTACAACCAGTAAGGGTGTGACTTTACCTGACATTGGCTCTGGCTCTACCTACTTTTGATCTCCCAGCCTTCTGCCCTATCATTGGAAGCTGGTCCATTCAGGCAAATAGGGTGCCACTCCACCAACCTCAGTCTCCCCCCTCAGCCAGCCCCCACCTGCCTAACTCCTTACCTGCCAGCTTCCTCCTTCTTAGTCTCCATGTTGTTATTTTAAAACTCAGCAGAGAGAAACTAGAATGGCTCTGTCTCTCATTGGTTATGGCTCCACCTACTGGTGGCCTCCCTGGTCTCTACCCTACTGGTCCCAATGGGCACCAGCCACCAGGGCTAATTCAGGATGCAGGAAGAAGACTCTGCTGGATCAACACAAAGAGTTAGTTAGTTAAGTGGCCTGCTAGTTCAAAGGTGAGGAACCGCCTCACCTTTGAGGCAGAATGTGGCCCTCAAGTCTCTCTGTGCGGACCTTGGGTCCCTCTTCTCAAGGCCACACCCCTCCCTGACCCCCAGATATCTTAGCCTGCCTGGGATGTGTCCTTCAATTCTGATTGATCTTCTTGCTAGCCTGGATGGAGAATAGAGAGGGTGGGTGTGTATGAAGAGAAACTAGTGCAGTGTGCAAAAATGAATCGTGCCCTTCTGCTCTGCTCACTGTTGCCTCTGGCCCTGCCCACCACTTCCATGTGGCCCCTGGGAGTTTGCCCAGCAGGGAAAATAGCCCTTAGGCTGGGAAAGTTTACCCATCCCTGAGTTAGCTGGTGTGGCTATACCTGTTTATAGACCACTCATCTTTCAAGCTCTTGCCGATATTCATAAGCAACACATCACCTGCCTTCCTGAGGGGCACAGGATGAACATGGGCTGCATCTTCAGGAGCCAGACTCATCAGGGGTTGGTTCCAGGCAGTGTCAGTTTCAAGATTTTGGGCCCTGACCTTCAGACACTGCCTTCCTAAGGCTTGTTCATTGAACAGAGGTAGAAGCTGTTCTACACAGGCACAAGGCTTTGTGTGAAAGAATGTATACCTGTGGATTTGTGCAGCTCAGCTGTTGTGTCCAAAAACTTGATTAATGTATGGCCACACTCAACCATGAAGTTCACTGGGTGACCTGAAGTTGATGGACAGTGTCCTCCTTGGACGTACAGAAATATCTCCCAAAGTCATCCTCTCCACCCATCAAGCCAACAACATTTTGGACACCAGTTCTCCTTTCCTCACTGTAATCTGAGCGCAAGTGTTTGGATTATCATCTTTCTGAATGCATATCATGCTGTGCATTGGATGGTTGGCAGAACAACAATCACAACAACCTTTTGCAGCCTAACCTGCTGCAGCTGAAACAAGAAGTGGTGTGGGCTTTCCACCCAAGATGTTGAACCGGCAGGGGTAGTACACATAGTTGATGTATTCTACTATATGATGATGTATTCTACTATAAGTCTTGAGTTGCTGAGGGTTTTGCTTTTAAGATCATGGTTTGAAACCCTTATGCGACAAAGTCTGTTTGCCTTTGTTGACCACCTTGATTAGCTCACTGGACCAATTTCAAGAAGGGCCAGATCCATGGCAAGTTTTCCTGTCCTTATGGCCTGTGATCAATACCTATACACTTGATCAGTAGATAGATCCTTTATGACATTGCCACACAGTGAAGCAAGAGGTTCTCCAGTTGAGAGCTGGGTGAAAGAAGGATTCATTTCTGTAGTAGTGTCTAGCATCTTGCCAATGTTACCTATTCACTTGCTGATAGTTAAGGTCTTCCCATTGAGTGGTGTGATAAAATATCACATGTATAACTTGTTGGTGTGGAAGGCACAAACCAACCAGACCAGTTCACTACCAAGCTTGAAATCTTTGAAATTTGGGGAGGTTGCTCATATGCATGAATGACTTATGTTGTTTTCTGTTTAGGAGCAATTATAGGTGCATTGTAGAAGCATTGGTTAGGATGGTAGTAGTAGCAGCACTGATGGACAAGTAATTTTTAACATATGGATGAAGATTCTGTGTAAGAAGCAAATATAGCTACAGCACAACATTTGTGAATTATATGTGTGTGTGTGTAATTGCAATACACAATTTAATGAAAAATAGATATAATATATTAATAATAATAATAATAATAATAATAATAATAATAATAATAATAAAACAGCAAGTACTTGGCAATCATTTTAAATAATTTTTATCCAATTTTGCACACATTTCCCTCTCATTTTTTAAAAAATAAGATAAATTTGAAATTATTGGAAACTGCACCAAAATGTAAAAAGTCAATATGTTTAATGTAGATATTTACCAATCAAAACTAAATCATATTAATATAACCAAAATATCTTTTGAATTCCCAAGTCATATTAAAACTTTTTAGCTCCTCTCATTTTTGGAATCTGAAAGTTGAAAAATTCAACACGCCCTACTCCCACAGACTAATCGCCTGTAATCCCCAAGGCTCTTCACCTCCCCCTCTTCTTAAATTTTCCCCTCCTCACTTTTAACTCAACCTAATATTTAGCCTTCTTTATTGCCCAAGATGATTTCCTTTCCCACTATTAATAACCTCAAGTAACTGTCAACGGTTATTACATTCACCCACTTAGAACTTGTCTAGACGGGATGGTGGTGGTGGTAATTTGCACCGGAGTAATTTATATCCACACAATCCTGCAAAAATGGCTTGTGTCTCTTTTGCACTTTTCATATGCATGTGCTTTCCTTCCTAAAAAGTCAGAAGTGTCCAGGGGGCAAGGGCGGGGTGAAGATACTTTGGATTACAACTCCCACCAGCCCCCTCCCATCTAGGTTGGTGGCTATCACTCCCTTCTGTTGGAACAAGTTCAATAGTTTATGCCTTGCATGAAGAAATCCTTCCTTTTCTGCCCTGATTCTTCCAACATCCATTTTCATTGGATGCCCAAAAGTTATAGTGTTATGAGAGGAGGAGAGGGTTTGTGTTTTTTTTTAAAAAAACCTCTATCCACTTCCTATGTGTCATGCATTCTTTTATAAAATTGTATCAGGTCAACTTTTCTAAACCTTTTCTAAACCAGAAACTTCCAAACTCTGCAGGTACATGTGAAAAGTATCCAGGAGTCTTAGTAGACCACAAGTTTTACATGAGTCAACAGGGTGCTGACCTGTGCTCATGGTTGTTTGACATCTTTATAAATGACTTGGATAAGGCGATTGAGGAGATGCTCATCTGATTTGCAGACAGCACCAGACATGAAGGAGTACAATAGCTAACACTGCAGAACAGAATCAGGATTCAGTATGACTTCAACAAATTGGAGAACTGGACCAAAACTAACAAAATTACTTTCAATAATAAAAATGTAAGGTTTTACACTTATGCAGGAATAACTAGATGCACAAATGTGGGATGGGGGAGGCACCTGACTTGATAGCAGTCCATGAAAAAAAGGATTTAAGAGTCTTAGTAGACTACAAACTTAACATGAGTCAACAGTGTGATACAGCAACTAGCAAAGCTAATGGAATTCATTAACAGATGTCTAGCGTCCAAATGAAAGGGAGTCATAGTAGTAGTAGTAATAGTAATAGTAGTAGTAGTAGTAGTAGCAGAAGAAGAGTTTGGATAGAGTACTACTCTATTCTGCCTTGTTCAGATCCCACCTGGAGTCCTGGGTCCAATTCTGGGCACCACAGTTTAAGGGATATTGACAAGCCAGAAGCTTGTCAGAAGCCAGAAGGGTGATCAAGGTGATCAAGGGTCTGGAAGTCAAGCCTTATGAGGAACGGTTGAGGGAGCTGGATATGCTCAGCTTGGAGGGTAGGACCCAAACCAACAGATTCAAATTATAAGGAGATTCTGGCTAAATATTAGGAAGAAGTTTATGACAGAATGGTTTGACAGTGTGGACTCTCCTTGGAGGTTATTAAGCAGAAGTTGGGTGGCTATCTATCAGGACTTCTTTTGCTGTGATTCTTGTATTGCAGGTATTGTATAAAATACCCCTTGTTGTAGTTTCCAGCTAGGGCCCAGGAGATGTACAGGGAGTACATTGTAATCCTGCCTAGGATAAAAAAAAAAGGGGGGGGGTGCTTGGAAGCTCCCGGAGGGGAGCCTGAAATTTCCTGGGAAGTTAGAAAACCTTTCAGGATATTGTGTGAAGAGTAGCATTTACATTTTGTGTAAAGGTAAAAGGACCACTGACCATTAGGTCCAGTCATGACCGACTCTGGGTTGCGGCGCTCATTTCTATTTACTGGCCGAGGGAGCTGGCGTACAGCTTCCAGGTCCTGTGCCCAGCACGACTAAGCCGCTTCTGGCGAACCAGAGCTGCCCACAGAAATGCTGTTTACCTTCCCACCGGAGCGGTACCTATTTATCTACTTGCACTTTGACGTGCTTTCAAACTGCTAGGTTGGCAGGAGCTAGGACTGAGCAACGGGAGCTCACCCTGTCACGGGGATTCGAACCGCCAACCTTCTGATTGGCAAGTCCTAGGCTCTGTGGTTTAACCCACAGCACCACCCACATCCCTCGTTTTGTGTAAGCCTATATAAAACACTATGACATTTCTTCTCACACCCATGACCCTGTCTACTTCTCCCAGGCAATCCAGAGAGGCAGCACTAAAATCCCAGTGAAAGATAGTATGAGTGGGCAAGGCGAGAAGGCGGGCTTGCCTTGCCTTCCCTGCGGGAGACATGCTCCGCCTACTGAAGGGACTGCCATCTGCAGGTGGAGGGCAGCAGGGGTTTGGTCCTGACAGCAGCCTGCCTTCAAGCAGAAGAGGACAAAGCAGCTCATGGTCACTATTATCATCATGAACAGATGAAGAACTGACTACATCTGGAAAAATTATCTTTTCCAAACAACTCTCCTAAGAATCAGGAGATGGCTAATATTTGCATTGAATCAAATTATATTTGTAAAGGGATAATAAAAACAAAAACAAAAAACCCCACTCAACCAATTCCCTCTCCAACGTATTTCACAGTGCTCTACTTTATTAGTACTGTACTATGAATAGAAGACTGGATAAATCTTCATCTGTGTATTTTAATCTGGGGGTTTTCTGACAAAAGGTGTTGTTAATTTGGAATTGCAGGTTAACTTGAGAAACAGTGTTGCTCAGATATAAGGAACAAGGAATTGTAAATTCTTTTTTGCAATTGAGCACAACTCAGGTTATTTTGGCTAACTTGCAACAAGCTGCAAAGTTTGCATGGGAGCTCTTGTTGCATTGTTGTTTTGAACAAGCAAGCATTGGTAGGTGCTGCAATTTTTACTTTTATTTATAATATTGCTTAAAAATAATGCTGAAACTCTACAGAAACAAGCTTCATATTGCTTTCCAGGTCAATTGTTTTGGCACAAGACCAAAGTTTTGGCACAAGACCACAAGAGTGTTTTGGACCAGCACTTCTGTATCTAATCCTGCACTGGTATCTGCTGAAGGCTGGGATTCTAATGGGAAGTGGCGGAAACTTTCCTACAGGATCCCAAATCATAAAAATGATAATAGTCACAGAGAATGTTACCCAGCTTGTCAAGAACTAGAAAGGTGCCTGCCATCTGGGACAGGAGTTGACATCATCTTAGAAGCATCAATCAAAACTGAAGCTGTGAAATGGCACAACTTTTTAAAGTGCATCACCAATGTTGTACTCTTCTTGGGCAAATGTGGTCTAGCATTTACTGGATCATCCCACTGATTTGATGATTCAAACAATTGAAACTTTCAAGGACTCGCTGAATTGCTCTCCAGGTGGGGCCCTATCCTTCAGGAACATGTGCTAAGAGTCACAGAAAAAGAATGAATAGCATCAAGTTCATTATCTGTCCCCTGACTCACAAAATGAATTTATCGTAGAATGCTCAAATCTTGTGAAACAGCACATTTCACTTGAGAGGCAATCTGCAAAGTACTTTGCAGTAATAGTAGATTCCACACCGGATTCTTCCCATATTGAACAAACAACATTTCTTTTGAGATATGTACTTTTAAAAGAAACACAAAATGAGAGTCAAGAAAAATTTCTCAAGTTTGCAGATCGTAGCAACAAAAGCGGGAAAGAAATTGCTCAATTGATAACTGATACATTGAAAGAACATGCTATCCTGCCAGGTGATTGTAGAGCTGAAGCCTATGGTAACGGGGCAAATATGGACAGAAAAGACAATAGCACACATGCAAAAATACATGAACACTACTTAACGGCATTTTTTTCCACCTTGTGGCTGTCACACACCCAACTTATGTGGAAATGCTGCTGAATTCATACCTGAAGCAATAACCCTCTTCAGAACAATTCAAACTGCACACCACCTGTTCCGTTCCTGTCCTAAATGGTGGGAAATCCTACAAAACCATATTGGCTGTTCTCTTTAAGGTATGTCTGAAAGAAGATGGTCAGATTGTGTTGAATGTGTTGCTTTTGCAACTCACTTGCCTGGTATTAAATTAGTGCTGGAAGACCTAGAACTAAATTTGACAGCCAAAACAAGAAATGAACTCCATGGAGTTTTATTATATGAGATATCTTTTCCTGTGTGTCAATATCAGCTGTGTGATACAAAATATTAGCTGGCATAGATATTTGCAACAAGGTCATCTAAGCTAGAATTGCCACACTGGTTGTTGAAGTAGCAAACATAGAAACTCTCTTCACAGAGCTGACAAAACTTTGAAACAACTGGAAATGCATGTGGAATGAAGCCAGGTTGTGTCAAACCTAAACAAAGGGGGGGGGGAATCTACTGTAGATGTGATGGAGTTAGGCGCAAGAGAGCAAGGCCACATGATTAAAGCACACCTGATGCTAACATGGAAGAAATGTTACACAGGTTATACTCCAGAAGAGGCCTACTTCAGAAAGTGTATCTTTTATGTTTTTGGTAGACAATGTTCCAGCAGGATTAACTGTCTGTTCAACACTGTGAAACAGTGGGCAGAAAAAATTGATTTCTTGTGGAAATATCCACATGTCCAAGAGTGATGTGGAGAGAAAAGCTTTACCTTTATCAGAGCAATATCCTGCTTGACCTTAATGATGATGATTTTAGAAAACAAATGCAAAGTTTATCCTCACTATGTAAAGCAAATTTTGTAAATGCAGTTAAAGCCTTTAGATCTGTTGAACTTGTTAACAGAGTTCACTTAGTGACCTGTTTCCAAAAGTTGGTGTTAGTTAAGAATACTGTTAACAATTCTAGCAACAATTGCTTCTGAAGCGAAGTCATTTAGCAAAATAATTAAGAATTATTTAAGGTCTACAATATCTCAGGAACATCTTGTGGATTTGGCCAGGCTAAGTATTGAATCAAACATTGCCGGAACAATTAATTTTCACACTGTGATTCAAATTTTTTTCACAAAAAAGACCAGCTCTTTGAAAAAGTAAATAGTTAGGGTTTTTTTTTGTCAGCCTGCATAGCTCAGTTGGTTAGAGTGCGGTGCTGATCATGCCAAGGTTGCAGGTTCAATCCCTGTATGGGACAACTACATGTTCCTGCATTGCAGAGGGGTGGACTAGATGATCCCCAGGGTCCCCCCAACTCTATGATTCTCCACCTTTTTAAAAAATATTATTACTAATGACTTCTGATGAGCTGATCTACATTCCTTTTATTTTATTTTTTGAAATCTACTTTCCAATACAAAAGGATATTTCAAAGTGAATTCTTTCTCCTAATCTGTATTGTAGCATAAACAAAGATCAGATCAAATGTCCTTTCTTATCGCTGATCCTCTTTTCTTGTATTTATATTTATTTATATATTTCATGGGGGAAGTGCAAGAGCACAAGGTCTTAAATGCAGAAAATTAACAGAGCATTCCAATCCAGCCCTCTCTCACCTTCCATACCATTCATGGCACAAAAACTGCACTAGCAGATAAAAACAGACGTGACTAATGGAGAAGGGAAGGGGCTCCAAAGAAACTTCGTACCCCATGATAAAATTCCTCTCGGAGGCCCTGCTTCCAACTATACAGTTCTGTGATTCTACAGAGTGGGCTGTAGCTCTGTGGTAGAGCATCTGCTTTGCATGCAGAAGGTCTCAGGTCCAATTCCTAGTTAAAGCTGGGAAAGCCCCCTGCCTGAGTGAGACCCTGCAGAGCAGCTGCCAGTCAGTACAGGCAATACTGAAGCAAATGGATCAACAGCCGGACCCTTATCCTCCTCCCAGAGCTACAATTCCCAGATTAATTGTTAAATTGACTGGAAGTGATAGAAGCTGTAGTCCAAAGTTGCACCAGATTGGGCAATGATGTTTTAGAAATGTTCCTTTGAAAACAACAATAGCAACAACAACAACAACAACCAAAGATAACGAAAGCTAAGATTAGCAAGGGTTTGCACGTGTGCCCAGATGTGAATGACATCACAGAGTGCGCCATGTGAAACAGTTTGTTTCCCCCCACCCCGCCCCAAAATACCTAATGCAAAAACCTTCCTCTTCATATTCAACCTTTGGCGGGAAGTGAATGCTGGGCACGTGATTCCGGCGGCAAGGAATGGAGATGGCTTGTGGAGGTGCCATTATAGATAAATAAATAACAGGATAACTGAACACCAGCTGTCAAACCTCCTTCTCTAGAAAGGAGTGAGACAGCTCCTTTGGAAGGAGAGAGAGAGAGAGAGAGGTGGGGAGGGCAACCAATGAATAATATATGATGACCGAGATGGGAAAGGAGGCTTGAAAAGACCTTCGTGTGGGTATATGCCTGCCTGCCTGCCTGCCTATTATAATCCTTAGTTTCTCTCTCTTGTTCATATTCCTTTCTATCTATGTAGCTATGTGTGCATCATCCTCCCTATGTTCTCTCTCTCTCTCTCTCTCTCTCTCTCTCTCTCTCTCTCTCTCTCTCACACACACACACACACACACACAAACATTCATTTGTATCATCTATCTATCTATCATCTATCTATCTATCTATCTATCTATCTATCTATCATCTATCATTTGTTTCTCTCTCATATTATCCACCCATCCATCATAATAGTTTCTCATATTTATTAGTACCTACCTACCTACCTACCTACCTACCTACCTACTCCTTTATTTCTCTTTTGCTCTCTTATATTATCTATCTATCTATCTATCTATCATCTATCTATCTATCTATCATCTATCTATCTATCTATATCTATCTATCTATCTATCTATCTATCTATCTATCTATCTATCTATCATCTATCTATCTATCTATCTATCATCTATCTATCTATCTATCTATCTATCTATCTATCTATCTATCTATCTATCATCTATCTATCTATCATCTATCCATCTATCATCTTCTCCTTCCTTCCTTCCTTCCTTCCTTCCTTCCTTCCTTCCTTCCTTCCTTCCTTCCTTCCTTCCTTCCTTCCTTCCTCCCTCCCTCCCTCCCTCCCACCCCACACCACAAATCACATCCCGTATCCTTCCTCCCCCCTCCCCAAAGCCCATGCCGCCTTGGCATTTTGTTAACGATTCTGCTTATTCTCTCACTTCTTGTTCTCTCTCTCCCCTACCCTCTTTCCTCCTCCCCACTCTCTTTTCACATGATATGAGTGCACAGTGCCAACCGTTCCCAGGGAAAACACACACACGCACACACACAGGCACGCACAGAGCCTTGCCACACAGCAAGTGAAGGAGAGAGGGAGGGAAGGAGGGAGCCTTTGAAGCCTCCAAAGGGTAAAGGCCGTTGCTGTGGCAACAGCATCCTGATTGGCGCAAGCATCCTGGGCCTTTGGTCCTCCTGGCTGTGTACTGAGTGATTAATGAGCCAGCGTTGAGTTGTGTGAGAAGCAGCAAAAGCTCAGGCTGGGGAGCTGGTTCCTCCACTGCAGGGGCTGTTTCTTTACAGACCTACTTTCTCTTTTTTCCGTTCTCTCTCTCCCCCCCCTACAATTTTTGCTGTTATTTCACCCCTCCCACCACCATCATCCCTGCAGTCGAAAGTTCTCCCCCCCTCCTTCTTCACACCCTGCTGTTTTCTGTGGCTCCCAACACTATTACATTTTTCCTCCCATTCCTCTTCTCAAACTCTGTGCTCTCTCCCTCTCAGTCTCTTAAATCCCCAACTTGGATTGCTGAAATGCTTTCCCGGAGGGGGCTGCACTCTGGGGGACAGTTGCTCGGGAAAAAGAGAAAAAAGAAAAACAGAAAGATGGGGGAGAGAAAAGCCACTCAGCCAGGGATTTTTGGGTGGTGGGGGACACACACACACACACACACACACAAACACCACACACCCCCTTCCAGCATGCTTGGCTTTCACCGCAAGCTCCAAAAGAAAGGCATTTTTAAAGGGGGGGGGGAGCTGAAGTGTTGGCTCCTTCCATTGTCTGAGCTGATTTTTTGGGGTGTGTGTGTGTGTGTGTGTGTGTGTGTTTATTTATTGTATTTCCATCCCACCTTATCTTCAAAGGAGCTCAAGGTGTTCTTTGCTTTCCCGTCTTCATTTAACCCCCACAACAGCCCTGTGAGGTAGGTTAAGCTGAAAGAGGCAGCGGCAGTCTCCAGCGAGCTTCATGTGGCTGACTTGGGGCATTAGAAGCCTGGTCTTTTCCAGATCCTTAGTCCAGCACTCTTAACCACTTTGCCATCTGGAACTGTTGCAGCAGTTCCACACACAGCCAGTGTTTGAAAGAAGATAAAAGTAATGTTTTAAGTGCAATGACCATGTGCTTGCTGCCCTGAAAATGAATAACCTGGAATGCAGTAAGCATGTGTGGAGCATGTGTAGACATGGAAGCTGAAATGTGTGCAGAGGAGGGCAACCCAGGTAATCAAGGGTCCGGAAAGCCTTATGAGGAACAGTTGAAGGAGTTGGGTATGTTTAGCCTGGAAAAGAGGAGACTGAGAGGAGATATGATAGCCATCTTAAAATATCTTAAGGGCTGTCACATGGAAGGGGGAACAAGCTCTCCTGCTCTGGAGCATAGGACCCAAACCAATGGCTTCAAGTTACAAGAAAGGAGATATTGACTAAACACCAGGAAGAACTTTCTGTTGCTAAGAGCTGTTTGATGGTGGAACAGACTCCCAGGAAAGGTGGCAGACTCTCTTTCACTGGAGGTTTTTAAGCAGAGATTGGATGACAATCTGTCATGAATGTTTTAGTTGAGATTTCTGTATTTCAGGGGGTTGGACTAGATTACCCTCAGGGTCTATACATTTAAAGTATTATTATTATTATTATTATTATTATTATTATTATTATTATTATTATTATTAAAAATATTGTTATGTTTCCAAATAAGGCTGTTTACCAAACATTTAAAGCACATTAATTAATTAGTTCAAGAGAAGTCCCTCAGGATTCCTTCCAACTCTACCATTCTGCAATTCTACGATTCTGTCTTGGATAGACACTATTATCTCTGCATTGCATTGTCTTTGCACACATTCGGTATGTGTATGTTGTCATTGGTGGAGGGGGCTCTCAGCTCCTGCAATGCCTCTAACAACACTGAAGTGTTGCTCTGCCTTATTTTATGCATTTAAATTTCTTTTGGAAAAATTGTGAACTGTTTCCTCAACCCATATAAAAAAAAATTCTTCAAGTCCAACGATTGTATATGCAAAACATGAGTAGAACACGCAAGCCAATTTAAATGTAAGAACAGAAGAAGAAGAACCGGTGCTGGATCAGGCGAATGCCTCATCTAGCCCTAAAACACAAGAAGAGCTTGGCTGGATCAGGCCAAGGGCCCATCTGGTCTTACAAATGTGAAAGGAGCTCTGCTGGATCAGGTCAATGGCTCATGTAGTCAGGTCAATGGCATCCTGTTCTAAGAGCAGGAACCCAGGTGCCTCAATGGGAAGTCTTGAAGCAAGACTTGAGCACAACAGAAGCACTCTCCAGCAACTGGTTTGCAGAAACTGGTATTCAGAAACATTACTGCCTCCAGTTGTGGAGGTATAGCCATGTCATCATAAAAGGTAAAAGTAAAGGGATCCCTGACCATTAGGTCCAGTCGTGACCGACTCTGGGGTTGCGGTGCTCATCTCGCTTTATTGGCCAAGGGAGCCAGCGTACAGCTTCCGGGTCATGTGGCCAGCATGACTAAGCCGCTTCTGGCGAACCAGAGCAGTGCACGGAAACACTGTTTACCTTCCCGTCGGAGCGGTACCTACCAGTATTTATCTACTTGCACTTTAATGTGCTTTGGAACTGCTAGGTTGGCAGGAGCAGGGACCGAGCAGCGGGAGCTCACCCCGTCGCGGGGATTCGAACCGCCGACCTTCTGATTGGCAAGTCTGAGGCTCTGTGGTTTAACCCACAGCGCCATAGCCAGTGCAATTGGCAGATTTCACCCTCAGACTTTACTTCCTAGTTCTTTTCATTTGCTGCCCAGCACATTTAAGCATTGAACAACCAGATATATTTCCTTGTTTTATTTTTACAAAAAATGATCTGATTATAATTAATTACAATTATAATTTATAATTACAATTAAGATTAATTACAGCTACATTTTAGAATGCAAACTACAATGACAAACAAGATATGGGCAGATAATTAAGCAGCAGGAATACACATATATTTCCACATCACATTTATACGTAAGAGGCCCTCCAACCTTTACAACAAGGTCTGAAGAACCTGTGGCCCTCCAAATGTTGTGGAGTTTCCATCTCCCACCAACCTCAGCCTACATGGCCAGTGGTCAGGGTTGATAGGAGTTTTAGTCCAGCAATTTTAGGAGAGCTACAGGTCCCCCATTCCTGCTTTACAACAAATTGGAATTCAAGGCGGCAGTGGCAGGGAGAATTAATTATTCCAGATGACCAAGTAAATCTGTTGAAGGAAAAAATATATAATTTGGTATGTTGTCTACATGCACTGGTTTAGACATGTTATCTTTAGTGTCATGGAAGTTGACTCGAACACATATCTTTGACCTAAAGCACTGCATTTCAGAATGTCTGTCATCACCCTTACAATGGGTTGTATCCAATGCTAGTGCTACTCAGAGTAGACCCACTAAAATAATAAACTTGACTAATTTAGTACTTTAGTTGCATTCAACCCAATGTTACTTCTGTCTTCACCCCTTACAATGTTACCTTTGTCTTATTGCTAACATTCCTTCTTAGCTCACTGCTCACCTGCCCTGGGGAAAATTCACCTGCATAACTGTTACATAACAGACTGAGCTTTGTTGCCCTAAATCCTTTAACTAGCAAAGCCAATCTCAGTGTTCTGTCTTGCTTGCCAGCCCAATAAAGCAGATTAAGTCTAAGGGTTTCGGCAGATTCCAGTATGAATGGACCTGATCCAAAATCTCTGGACAAATTTGCAGACTGGAACTTAGCTATCTTCTGGATTTCCTCCCCCCTGAGTGTTCTGACATAGTTTGCGGGTCAAAAGACATACAGTGGTACCTCCGGTTACGAACGAAATTCGTTCTGGAGGTCTGTTCTTAAGCTGAAACCATTCTTAACATGAGGCAAGCTTTTGCTAATGGGGCCTCCCACTGCTGCTGCGCCACCAGCACACGACTTCCGCTCACATCCCGGGGCAAAGTTTGCAACTAGGGGCATCTACTTCCGGGTTAATGGAGCTTGTTACCCGAAGCATTTGTAAGGAGGACGGTATGTAACCCGAGTTTCCACAGTAGTGGAATACATTTTTAAAGCTGTGTATTTGAAGAGAAAATAAAGGCTCTGGTGGGTTTTTGATTCCAGATAGCTGAAAGGACTCCCCACCTACAATGCAACCTAGGCCTTTAGTTGTTACTGGTTTAGATGGGCATACCTGCCCCACTGGATCCATGCGTCTTGCTGTTGCTTATGTTTTAAAGTTTAATTTCCTCCATAGAACTTAGGCTTCATTGTGCATAATGTTTATAGCATTGTACCCTGTGCCAGGCATATTTTTCTAAACTGAACGTGTTAGAAATCATCTCAATAAACAAACAAACAAACAAAATAATTAATAAAAATGATGGGCCGCATTCAGTGTTAGCTCCACTGAGAGTTGACCTGTTGAAATGGGTGGACATGGGTAACTGGTTCATTGGGTTGCATCTAATTTACAGCATTCCAGCAGCACGAGGCTTTCTGTTTGGGCAGCTAGATGACCATTATGGGAAACCCACAAGCAGGATCTGTGCATGAGAGCCCTTTCCCCTCCTGCTGTTTCCAACAACTGATGTTCAGAAACACTGCTGCCTCCAACTGTGGATGCCAGTAGCCAGCAACCATTGATAGCCTGCCCCTACATGAATTTGCCTTCTCCTCCTTCAAAACCATCCAAATTGTTGGCCATCTCAACATACTATGCTAACATATTCCACAGTTTAACCATATGCTGCTTGTAGGAATGCTTCCTTTCATCTGTCCTGAATCCTTAAACATCCAGTTTCATTGGATTCCCATGAGTTAGGAGACAGGGAGAAAAAATTGCCTCTGTCCAGTATCTTCACAACATGTAGCATTTTATTCACTGCTTTCATGTTGTCTCTTAGTTGCCTTTTATTGGTTTGCTGATTGGTTGACATCCATCTGTCTCAGGGGACAATGGAAGAGTGAATTGGAAGACACAAGATCTACCCACCTTGGAAGAATGGCAGATGCAACTAATATATATATATTTTTAATCATATTTATTAAAATTTCCAATAATAACAGAATAGAAAGGATAGAAAAGATGAAGAAAAGAAAGAAATAAAAAGACCCACTTTAAACCCTTATTTTCATAACCTTCTTTCTGGGACTCCCTCCTCCCCCTCCCGACTGTATTCCCCTTTCCCTAAGTTAGTTCCACAAGCTCTCATTCCCAATTCAAACCTAATATGTTGTACCTATTAGCCAATTTAAATTACAATATCCTTAACAAAATAGAAAAAAGAAAAAAAAATTCCCCCCAAGATCTACCCCGTTTCCTTCCACGAATTCCCCCTTTTTCCCCCCCAAAACATGTTAAATCAAAATACCAAAGTTATATAGAAAGATAGAAGATAAAAGATAGAAGAAGATTCAAAAAGTTGGTTACATAGCCTTTGGATTCTAAAATTCCCCCTCCCTTCCCCGGTTTGGATTCCCCATGTCTATCAGTCTGTATGTTGTTGGCCTGGAGGTCTCAAGTCCACAGCCAAATTTTTCTCAGTCCATCTTGCCGGTTTTCTTTAAATTTACTTATTTTGATGATGTTTAACTTCAAAAATCCAGTCTGGTAGAGGCCTTTAATTTTCCTTGGTCCTTGTTGCTCCTCCCATTGTTCTTTCCGTGACGTAGTTGGTCCTTTGCTCTTTTATTTCTTACTTTCTCAGGTTTCTGTCTTGTTCAGCTGCAAAACCATTCTTATTCCGAAATCTAGTATCTCTACAGAGGTTTGTTATTCAGGAACAAAAACATACGTCCAATTCTTTCCTTGCTTCTATAGAAAAATTCTATTGTATTGTGAACACCTCTGTAGACAAAATAATATTTCAGTTTTGCTGCTTTCCCAGGAGATAAGACCTGTGCACATCCCGGAGTAGTTTTCCACATACACCACTTGTAATGTCCCGAAACCCCTCTAGGGGGGTTGCAGCAACTTTGTGTCCTCTAATCCAAAAGTCAAGTTGTTGTTTCTTCCCCCCCCCGACATTTTGTATCCATATTTATGTCCAATTGTAACAAAATTAACCAGCAAAATACTTGTAACAAAATCCTCTTTATGTTCTCAAGATTTGACAGCTACTTTGACAGCTGTCAAATTCTCCGTCTCTCTCCACCAGGTTCTCCGAATCGCCCCGGTTCCCAGGGGGGGGTGGGTTGCCTTTTCCCTCTCGCCCTCGACTTTTCTCCTCCAGCACAATTCTTATAATATCCCATCGTGGAATTGATCATTTTTGTCAGCAATAAACTTCTGAATCGATCTTGGTTTCCCAGTCCTTGTTTTAGCGTGTTTACAATCAGGGGGGGGGGGGACTGACTTCCTTTTTAGATCCCCCCGCTCGTGCCGAATCCGAAAAAAAATTCCTTTTTTTTCTCCTTTTATACCCGGTTACCCAATTACTCACGGGTTGTTGTTAAATGTCCGAATTTCCAATGGAAGAAGCCAGCGCTCTCCGACGAATGGCATGCGGCTGCGCTCGGCAGGGGAAGCGATAGACTCACAGCACCACGCCGCTCCCCGGCACCCGATCCGTAGCCTTTAAAAAGGCTCCTTCACGAGTCGGGAGGGCGCTAACGGTACCAGCCGAGTCCCCATGTCCACGGGCTCCGTGCCCGTGGTTTTTAAGGGTCCCTGCGTCGCCGGCGCGGTAGGACCCAGCCCCTGCCGAGCAGACTCCCTCCGGAGCTCGGAGGGAGTCCGCCATTCGGCGATGGCGCCAACCCGGAAGTCCCCGGCAGATGCAACTAATAGACTACATGGAGATGGTGGAAATGACTGGCAGAATCCGAGACCAGGGAGAAGAGTCGGTGGAAGAAGATTGGAGGAAATTTAAAACTTATTTGCAGAAACATTGTAAAATTTTTGAATGCTGATGACATTGAAATGAATTGAAGGGGCTCTAGCAACAAGGTAAAAAGTATGAGGGGATTAATAATAGATAAGCTAATAGAATATGAATTTGCTGAAAAAAATTTAAAAGGGATATAAAAATGGGAGAGTGAGGAAGTCAGGAAAATAAGTTAACTAAAGTGGAGAGATTAAGAAAGAGGGAAATTTTGTTTTTCTTTTATATGTGCTTTTTCTTTTTTTTGTTTAATGTTTGTATTTTTGTACTCTTGTATTTTGTATCTGTTTTGCCTGTGTTTCTTGTTTTTTCTAAACTTTTCTACTGATAAAACTTATTAAAATATTATATTAAAAAAAAGACAATGGAAGAGTGAAGTCAAATCGTTGGAGAGTTACAGCGCCTGCTGTGGCTGTAGAGATCGAAATAGAAGAGACATGTTTTGTTGCAGCTGGGGCAGACGAATGTGTCTGGTTGTGCTGCTGCAGATGCACCATGGCATTTCTTCTACACTCCTCCCAGTGGTCATTCCTCCTCTGGTCACTGCTACTGATGCATGACCTGGCTGTCTCCAGGCACTGTGGTTGTCTGTAAGGGACTACCACATGTCAGGCTTGATGTTGTGAGCCTTCATGTCATGTTTGCAGACATCTTTGTAACACAGAGTTGGCCTGCCAATGGGCCTGGTGCTTGAAGCCAGCTCCCCACAGAGGGTGTCCTTGGGGATCCTGCCATCTTCCATCCTGTGGACATGACCAAGCCAGCATAGATGTCGCTGAATGAATGAAAAAGCCCCTAATGCTGTAATCATTTTGTCATCACTACGCCTGTGTGGACTGGTATTGTTGAGTGCAGGGAAGGTATGGAGGAGATGTAGGGTGTAGAGAGCTGCAGCAAACTGGGCGTGCATAGCATTTTAAGGAGCCCTATCTCAGTGGTAGAGCACCTGCTTTGCATGCAAAATGCCCCAGGTTCAGTCCTTAGCATTGTCAGTTAGGACTGGGAGAGACCCCTGCCTCAAATCCTGGAGAGCCACTGCTGCCAGTCAGTGGAGATGATATCCAGCTAGATCGACTTTGTCTCCAGGTATGATTTCTCATGTACAATATTGAGAAATACAAAACAAATCAATGTGGGAGGTCCAGTTATTTGGTTCAGCTTCAGAAACAAGGGCAAGTGACTTAGGAACCCCCAAATCCAGAAGGAAATCTGAATGAGAATTTCAGAAAGGGCCCCCATTGCTCTTGACCTTGGCCTTTGTCAGTTAGGGCCTTTTGTTTTGTGGGACCCACCTCTCCTGCTGAATTTATCCTGGGTTGTCTCCAACTAAGCTTTATCCAGATTAGGCCCATTTTAATGACTCATAGAATCCTAGAACTGTAGAGCTGGAAGGTCTCCCAAGGGTCATCTAGTCCAACCCCCTGCAATGCAGGAATCAAAGCTTAAACATCCCTGATAGGTGACTATTCAACCTCTGCTTAAAAACCACCAGTGAAGGAGAGTGTGGCTTCCAGCAACTGCTATTTGGAAGCACTCGTTGTGGCTAATAACCACTGAGAATCTTATCCTCCTCCATGAATTCATTCAGTCCTCTTCCAAAGGTATCCAGGTTGCTGGCCACGACTGCCTCCTGTGTAAGTGAGTCCCACAGTTTAACAATGCACTGTGTGAATAAATATTTCTCTCTCTCTCTCTCTATTTTCCATGTCATCTTTTCTCCCAACAAATGTACTTAAAAAGAAAAATCTCATCCCCTCTGCTGATTCCCTCTCTCCCCCTTGGAACATCCAAGGTGGTGAAGGCATAGGCCTGCCCCTAAAGCAGATGTGCCGATGAGGAAAGGCAATAATTTATAATACGCGGTATTCTCTTTTAAGCCGTGGCAAATGCTGAGCTGCAGCTCTTTGGCTCCTTTAAAGTTTGGAGTTGTAATCTAGGGGAACCGTCTCGCTCTCTCCATGCCTGGCTAGAATTCCCCCTCTTGGAAAGGCTCAGATGTCACAGAGACAGAACGCCTGGTGGAGGCTTCATCTCCACATAGTGTTTCTCAAGGGATGTGGGGAGAGCAGTGAGATTCGTAGTCAGCCATGGAGACCATCCTTTGATGCTAGAACAGCCAAGGACTTGACTGGCTCTTTCAAATCATTATTGGAACTTGATGGGCCCTTTTGGGTCCCATTCAGCAGGTCTCTTCTTATGTTTACCTGTAACCCACCTTGAACTAGGTATACTCAGAGATGTAGTACTCCAGAGTTATGGAGTGTGTGTGCCCCATTATTATTTCAGCAGCAGGGCCCCTGTCTCCACTGTCAAAAGAGCCCACCCAATCAGCCTGAAAGGGGAGCTTTGTAGCCACTGAGGTCTTCTCCCCTTTGTGTTGATTGGAGCCAATAAGACTGAAAGATAGTGTCTCAGCCACTGAGGATGGTCTCCTAAGGTCCTTCTGGGGAAGGGGCACAGGAAGGCATCAAGATTTTGTTGTTCTGTCTGCTCCAAAGTTAAACCCTTAGAAACGCTGGCAGCACAATGAATAATAATAATAAATTGTATTTATACCCCGCCCTCCCTAGCCAAGACCGGGCTCAGGGCGGCTAACACCAAGTATAAAACAATTGATTAAAATACAACTTAAAAACAATATTAAAATACAACATTAAAATGCAGCCTCATTTCAGTAGAAACTCAGATAAAAAACTTTTGGGGGATGAAAACGTCAAATCTTCACCAAGGCCAACTATCCAGACTGGTCCTAGGTGGGCCAGAAAAAAAGCCAAGGAAGTCCCCAAATAGGAGTTCCATCACAGGAGGAGAAAGGAAAAAGGATAGAGAGGAAGGGGATCAAGTTGATTCCAAGCCAAAGCCCAGGCAGAACAACTCTGTCTTACAGGCCCTGCGGAAAGAAATCAGATCTTGCAGGGCTCTGGTCTCATGAGACAGAGCGTTCCACCAGGCTGGAGCCAGTGTTGAAAAGGCCCTGGCTCTGGTTGAGGCTAATCAGACTTCCTTAGGGCCCGGGACCTCTAGGGTGTTGATATTTATGGACCTTAAGATCTCCATGGGGCATACTGGGAGAGGCGGTCCCGTAGGTACGAGGGTCCTAGGGTCCAATGGGATTCAGTTTCAAGAGAATGGGGTGCAAATTCTGTTATGTCCAATGGAACATCAAAGAAAACCCAACCCAAGTCACTCAGAATGAAGATAATGGAGCACTCCAGATCATTGCACAAAAAATAATAGACCTAGCTGAAGCCTTTCAGGGAGATCTGAACTGATAATTGCAAAGCATCACTATTTATTATTGTATAATTACAGTGGTACCTCGGGTTAAGAATTTAATTCGTTCTGGAGGTCCGTTCTTAACCTGAAACTGCACTTAACCTGAGGTACCACTTTAGCTAATGGGGCCTCTTGCTGCTGCCACGCGATTTCTGTTCTCATCCTGAAGCAAAGTTCTTAACCCGAGGTACTATTTCTGGGTTAGCGGAGTCTGTAACCTGAAGTGCCTGTAACCCGAGGTACCACTGTATAAGATTATTGTATAATCTTAGAATAATGGAATCAGAATTGTAGAGCTGGAAGGGAACCAAAGAGTCATCTAGTCCATCCCCCTGCAATGCAGGAATCACAGTTAAAGAATCACTACCAGAGGGCCACCCAACCTCTGCTTAAAAACCTCCAGTGAAGGAGAGTCCACCACCTTCTGGAGTCCTTATCACTGTCAAACAGCTCTTATTGTCAGAAAGTTCTTTCTAAAGTTTGGTTGGATTCTCCTCTCTTGTCATTTGAATCTATTGGTATGTTTCCTACCCTATGGAGCAGCAGAAAACAAGCCTGCTCCCCCTTCCATCTTAGAAGGCTGCAGAATTGTGGAAGGGGGCATGGCTGTAGCTGTGAGCAGACATGGCTATGACACTCAAGGGACCCTCCACTTCAGAGTTTGCCAGTACCCTACTAAATATACTTCTGCACATCCTTCTATCTAGCTTGCCTTTCTGGATCAGGATCCACACTTTAGTGTGATTTTTTAAAGATTTTCTGTATATTATCTTTTCTTTGTTTTCAAGTTTTAATAAAAATCACTTAAATAGAAAGTTGTGGTTCAAGCCTACCCACAGACAGTTGTGGGCTGGATTCCTGCCTTGCAGGGGGTTGGATTAGATGACCCTTCAGATCCCTTCCAACTCTACAATCCTATGTTTCCATGACTTCCACTCTTTTTGTTATATTCCTAGAGTCAGTAATGGTATAGTGGTTAGAGTGTCAGACTAGGATCTGGGAGAACAGGGTTATAATCCCCACTCAGCCATGAAACTGGGTGACTTTGCGCCAGTTCCTCTCTCTTAGCCTAGCCTACCTCAAAGGGTTGTTGTGGGGATTAAATGGATGAGAACCACATAAGCCAAATGTGATCTCCATAGAAAAATAGGTGGGATAGAAATGCAGTAAATAACACACACACACACACACACACACACACACACACACACACACGTGTTTATTTATTTTACTTTGAGGATATTTATCTATCATCTATCTATATCTATCTATCTATCTATCTATCATCTATCTATCTATCTATCATCTATCTATCTATCTATCTATCTATCTATCTATCTATCTATCTATCTATCTATCATCTATCTATCTATCTATCTATACCTATCAACCAATCACTCTTCTTAAGTTTTGGCTTACTTGCATATCAATAAAAATTATTTTGTAATAAAAAACAAACAAATGCATTTTAACGCACATTTTACAATATAAGCATTTTTGTGCATGCTGCTTGCAAAATCTGGAGATCTGTGAATTGTAAAGGATCCATGTGTTGGTAGGTTCTCCTTTAAATGTGAACTGAATTGGGTTTTTCCTCCATCCCCCCCCCCCCTGCGTAAGCATGCACAGGCTTGAGCCTAAGACTCAAAGAACAAGCCAACTTCGGATTTTTTTAATCGGGTGACAGCACCTCCTCTAATCACAGTCCTTTAACAATTAGCCCTGGCATGGCCCTGGCATGTAATGGAGGTAGGGGCAAGAGGACACTGCAAAGATGGCCAGGGGGCTCATTTTCACCTGCTCCTAACAGATGGTCAGTGCTCTGACAGCCTCCTTTCCAGTCTGTAGCCTGAGGCTGTGAGATCCTGGTGCTTATGAAGGGTCAGGTGGGATCCTTGCAGAGTTATCAAAAGGGTACCTGGTTCTCTGCTATTTCAGCAGGGGTGGAAGGGGCTGCTCCCCACTGACACAGCCTGGCTCAACTGCACCATCAATCTAAGTGGTTGCTTGGGGATGTCGTATTTTGTAGGCTGGGGGGGGGGATGCGTGAAGGGGAGGTGGCCAGTAAAAAGCAGCAAACAAGATGAGAGCTGATCACCAGCATCTTCTGCAGCACGGGAAGGACAGAAAACGGTCTTCTGCTGAGTCATTTGGTCCCTCTAGCTCAGTATTGTCTACACTGATGGTCAATGGCACTCCAAAGTTTAATGCCTTTCCCCCAGCCCTATTTGGAGGTGCTAGGTATTGAGAATTAGATCTTCTGCATGAACAGCATGTTCTCAACCACTGAGGTATGCAACTTCACTCTCATAGCTCCAAATAAAGTTCCTTTGAATGAAGTCAAATTGTTGGTCCACCTAGGTCAGTACTGTCGACACTGACTGGCAGTGGTCTCTCTCAGTCCTATCTGGAGACTGAAGGAGTGACAATGAACATGCAAAGCATCTCAGCAACCCTAAGACATGGCCTTTCTTCTAAAAAGAAAATAAGGCTCTAGTCCTAATAGTTCTAATGGTTGGCATCTGTCTGTCTTGGGAGACAATGGAGGAGTGTACCTATGGAAGGTTTCAGCGCCTGATGTGGCTGTAGAGACCAGTACAGGAGAGTAATGTTTTCTTGCATCTGGGGCAGATGGAGGCGTCCTGTTGTGCTGCTGCACATGCACTATGGCGTGTCTTCTCTTTGCACTCTTCTCAGTTGTCATTCATTCTCTGATCACTGCTGTGGATGCACTGTGATCGTCTGCAAGGGATATCCACATGGCAGGGTTCATGTTGTTGACTAAATGGATCAATTAAACAGGACCACAGGAAGCTGCAATATACTAATAGTATTGGTCCATCCAGTTCAGTACTGTCTGCACTGACTGGCATTACTACTACTGCTGCTGCTGCTGCTGCTGCTGCTGCTACTACTACTACTACTACAGTAAGCAAGGGTGTATTTTTATTTTACCATCTTCTTTCAGGCTTGGGGCACATTGAACCATCTGTGACCAGATTGTGCCTCACTCATATTTTGATTTTTAGTTGTATTGTTTGGATATTTGGGTGTTTGCTGCCATCAGTTCCTTTGGAGAGAAGGCAGGGTAGAAATTTCATAAATGAATGAATGAATAAAACACCTTCTGGGTCAAACCAGGAGTCTCAACTCTTTCTGCTGCTACTACAGCAGGCACTCTGTGAACAGGAGGCACTGCTGGTCTCCTCCTACCGCTAGGGAGGAAATGGCAGAGACTGCCCTCTGGGGTTTCCTGGGCTCTGCACCTACCTGGAATGATTCAGAGCAGGCCTGTTTCCCACCCATGACAGCCTTTGATCATTGGGCAAAGTTGATTTGATTCCCTCCCCCATTTCTCATTGAGATCTTCACTCTTAGGATGCACACGGCATATTGTGGTTTGTCTCAGGTGCCAAAATGTATTGGGTATGTCCCGGTGTTAACATTAGAATCATGGAAATCCAATGAAGTTGAATTTTAGAAGGTTCAGGACAGACAACAGAACATTCTTCTTCATGCAGTGCAGTTAAGCAATGGAACTCGCTCCCTCAGGAGGCTGTGAAGGCCACAAACCTGGATGGCTTTAAAAGAGGTTTAGAGAAATTCATGGAGGAGAGGAATATCGATGGCTCTATTTGTTTGTTTATTTCATAAAATTTATATGCTCCTAGATTGTAAAAACAAAACAAAACCTCAAAACAATTAACAAAGAGAATAAAACAATAACATTCTAAACATCTGGATAGGCTTATCTAAACAAAAATATTTTTAGCAGGTGCCGAAAAGAGTACAGTGAAGGTGCTTGCTTGATGTCAATAGGTAGGGAGTTTCAGGGTGTAGGTGCTGCCACACTAAAATACACATTTCTTACAAATGTGGGTGTTATGTGGCACCTGTATAACAGGGTCAGTTCCACAGATCAGTGTGGTTTAGTTGGTGTATAAGGGGTAAGGCGGTCTTGCGAGTAAGCTGGCTGCAAGCTGTTAAGGGCTATGCTCTGCCTCTGCAGTTGGAGGCAGCAATGCTTCTGAATGCTAATTGCCGAAAACCATAAGAGGAGAGACGGCTTATGTACTTGAATCCTGCTTGCTGATTTCCGATTGGAGCATCTGTTTGGCCACAACTGGATGCTGGGCTAGATGGACCTCACCCAGCAGTCTCTGATGTTCTTATGCACAATGTTTCTCTTTCAAATGCTCAGAAAGTGAGGGCTGTGTTTATGTCGTGAGCTCTGCTCGCGAAGCCTGGGTCCGGGGGTCCTTGGAAATTGAGATTTATTTTTAGCTGTTGTCTGCACAGCCTGAGCTATAAAAAGTCAGAGTGTGACAGCTGACACCCTGGCCAACTTGCCAGGGTCAGACTGGGGCCTGTAGATGTTACTCTGGAGAGCTGGTGCCAGGCGCCAACATTAGCAGCACATTTCCGCTCTATCTCAGGACATTGTGTGTCCAAAGGAAGATTAAATCTGCCTCTCTGTTAGCAGGTGGAATCAAAGCCAGTTCCAGGTATTTTTGAGAGCTGATGGCATTGATAGTGCTACTGGACCCCCATTGGGGTGAGTGCACCCAGCTCCTCCTGAGGGGCGCAGCTCAGTGGCAGAGCCTCTGGTTTGCATGCAGAAGGTGCCAGCTTCAATCTCCAATGGTATCTCCAGGTAGGGCTGGGAATTCCCCTGCCTTAAATCCTGGAGAGTTGCTGCTGCCAGTCAGTGTAGACAGTACTGAGCCAGATGGACCAATGCAAAGAACATAAAAGAGCCCTGATGGATCAGGAGAAAGGAGGCCCATCTAGTCCAGCATTCTGTTCTCATGGTGACGAGCCAGGTGTGCATTATAGGAAACCCACAAGCAGGTACGAGTGAAAGAGCACTCTCCCCTCCTGAGGTTTCAGAAGCATGACTATCTTCAGCTCTGTACCATAAGGTCTAGAACCTTGCTTTTTTTTATTTTGGAGGACATAGCTCCATGGTAAGCATCTGTTTTGCATGCGGAAGGTCCCAGATTCAATCTCCAATGGCATCTCCAAGCAGGGCTGAGGGAACACTCCCTGCTTATAACCCTGGAGAGCGTCTGCCAATCAGTGCAGACAATACTGAGCTAGATGGACCAATGGTCTGACTTGGTATTAGGCAGCTTTCTGTATTCATCTTATTCCTAATATACTGGTTCCACTTTGGGGATAGTGATGGTGCTTGGGCTAGATGTTCCCAACAGACCTTCATTGTGGAGAGCAAATTCTCTTCTTCTTTGCCTTTGCCAGATCCCTTCCCCCCACCCCCACCCCATGGGTCAATCTTGACAGGTGGATGGGACTGCTCACTTGTCAATCACCTAACATAAGAACATAAGAAGAGTCCGGCTGCTGGATCAGGCGAATGACCATCTAGTCCAGCTCCTGTTCCTCTTACAATGGCTGACTGGATGCCTATTATGGGAAGCCCACAAACAGGACCTGAGCACAACAGCAGTGATCAGCCCTCCTGTGGTTCCCAGCAACCTGTATTCAGAAGCATTACCGCCTCTGACTATGAAGGTAGAACATAGCCATCATGGCTAGTAGCCATTGACAACCCTTATCTTCTCTATGAATATGTCCAATTCTTTTTTAAAGCCATCCAAATTGGTGACAATCACTGCCTCCTGTGGGAGTGAGTTCCATAGTTTAATTATGTACTGCGTGAAGAAGTACTTTCTATTATCTGTCCTGACTTTTCCAACATTCAGCTTCTTTGGACATCCGTGAGTTCCAGTGTTATGATAACAGAGGGATAAAACCCTTTTTCTATTCACTTTCACCATGCCCTGCATCTATCTATCTATCTATCTATCTATCTATCTATCTATCTATCTATCTATCATCTATCTATCTATCTATCTATCTATCTATCTATCTATCATCTATCTATCTATCATCTATCTATCTATCTATCTATCTATCTATCTATCTATCTATCATCTATCTATCTATCTATCTATCTATCTATCTATCTATCTATCATCTATCTATCTATCTATCTATCATCTATCTATCTATCTATCTATCTATCTATCTATCTATCATCTAGCTATCATCTATCTATCTATACATTATCATATTACTTATTTCACGCACACCATACATTTAAAGCACTACAATACACTTTAAACATTCATGGCTTTCTTGCTTGTGTGGGAGGAAGGACAGGATGAAAAATTAATAATCAGCAACACCAATAAGAAACCCTAAAATTATCACCATTTAGCCAACTAAATGGCTATACAAGTTTGGAACTGGCCAGTTGAAGACAGCCCAACCCAGTGGCAGCGTCTTCTCTCAACCCAGTCTTCCTTGCCTTCTTTCTCTTTCTTCACCCCCACCTGACTTTTCCTCCTTCTCCCCTCCCCTTCTCCCCTTCCCCCTCCTCTCTCTTCTGTGGGGCATTGATTTTTCCATCCGTCAGCGAAACACCGAAGGAAAATAAAAGAGCCTCTTTGCCATCGATCCATGGAACTCTGCAGCCTCAGGTCAGGAAGGGTTTGGATCTCACACTCCCCTGGCATATAATTACCCTCAGACTCCCATGAACAAGGCTCTTTAGGAAACCCTGCAGGGACCCGCATTTCCAGCAAGTTCCAGGGGTCCCGTGTGTGCCCCCCAGGAGGCCTAATCTACAGTGGGAGCTTATTTCTTTCAGTGTGTTGCAGAGCCTCTCATGAAAGCGTGTTGACAGGTGGGAGTGTTTCTGAATGCACACTGCAGATGCTAGTAGTGGGTGCATCATGCACAGTGTCTCTGGCTGTTCCGCTGCAAATATGTCACTGTTCTTGGTAAGGCTCTGTTAGTCCTGAGTTTCTGCTGCAGTCCGCTTGAAATCACACTGTAGCTGTAATCTTACCCACGTCTAGTCCTAAGTAAACATTAGAACATAAGAAAAGCATGGCTCTTGGATGAGGCCAAAGGGTCCATCAAGTCCAGTATCCTGTTCTCACACTGGCCAACAAGATGTTCATTATGCGAAGCCCACAAGCAGGACCTGAGTGCAACAGCAACTCTCCACTCTTGGGTTTCCCAACAACTGGTATTCAGCGGTAGACTGCTCCTGAGCATGGAGATTCTACTGTCGCCATAGACCTCCAGACAAACAGGCCTTGCTTCTGGATCAGGCCAAAGGGGGCCCATGTAGTCCAGCACTCTGGTCCCACAGGGGCCAAGCAGATCTCGGTTATAGGAAGACCTGAGTGCAGCAGCTGTGATTCCCAGCTACTGGTATTCAGAGGCATTCTGCCTCCAACAGTGGAGGGAGTCTGGCTGGCCACCATGAGAATTGGATACTGGACTAGATGGGTCCCCTTTGGCTTAATCCAGCAAGGCTCAATTTATGTTCTACCTCCTCTGTTGGAGGCAGTATCCATCTGAATACCAGTTGCTGGGAATTGCAAGTGGGGAGGGTGCACTCTGATCCTGCTTTGGGGCATCCCTTTTGGGCAACTGGTGGGACATTGTGAAGACTGGAGGCTGTATTTGGTGACCCTTTGGTGGCTTGTTCTATCAGCCAGGTTATTTTTACATTTCCTGGGCTCCTGAGTGACCAGGTAAAATGTTCTTATGTCTGCTTTCCCCGGCCCAGTCAAGGTTTTTTGCAGCCTGTGTTTGCGTGTGTGAGTCAGCCCAGAAGCATCCAACAGCCAACCCCTGCCCTGGTCACACTTTTTCATGACTCGCATAGAGAGAAAAGTTTGCAGCTGCAGCAGCCTCCATATCTCGGAAAATCTGACTCACTCTCACAACAAGGGAAGGAGGCAGCCAGAGGCGAAAGCAGGGTGTGTGGAGGGAAGCCACGAACAGATGTCCTGACATGTCAAGAAAGGGAGGATGAAATGATGGTCTGGGGCAAGGGGAGGGCTCTTTTCCAAGTCTCCTTCCTGCCCCTGAAAGCTCGTTTAGTTCAGGAAAGTTGAGGAAAAGTGGTGGAACAAAATGATGGTACAGTGGTACCTTGGATTAATAACTTAATTCGTTCTGGAGGTCTGTTCTTAACCTGAAACTGTTCTTAACCTGAAGCACCACTTTAGCTAATGGGACCTCCTCCTGCTGCTGCACGATTTCTGTTCTTATCCTGAAGCAAAGTTCTTAACCCGAGGTACTATTTCTGAAGTGTCTGTAACCTGAAGCGTCTGTAGCCTGAGGTACCACTGTATGGAGAAAAGTTTTCTCATTCTCTCCTAGCACTTGAAAACATCCAAAAAAGCAGGAGCCAGGAGAATTTCAATAGCTGTATTTGAAATGATCAGATGGGGGTGGATCAACTACCCTATGAGGAAAGACTGCAGTGTTCAGGCCCATGAGCAAGGATTGAGGTCTTTGACAGAGGAAAATGATTTCATCTCAAGGGACACTTTCCCCCATAGGGAACTTTGCAGGGACCACATGCCAGGGCTAGGCAGGGCCAGATGCAACAACAGGCAGAGTAACGGATGCTGATGTATTCCCTTTTCAGCAAGCTTCTAGGAGCCACATGCAAGTGGTGGGCGGGGGCAGAGGAAAAAGTGGGTGGGTGGGAGAATGGGTATAACTCCAGCTATGCAAAAGTCAGGTGTTTCTACACCATGGGTAGGCAAACTAAGGCCCGGGGGCTGGATCTGGCCCAATCACCTTCTCAATCCAGCCCACAGACGGTCCAGGAATCAGTGTGTTTTTACATGAGTAGAATGTGTCCTTTTATTTAAAATTCATCTCTGGGTTATTTGTGGGGCATAGGAATTCGTTCATCCCCCCCCCAATATAGTCCGGCCCCCCACATGGTCTGAGGGACGCTGGACCGGCCCACAGCTGAAAAAGGTTGCTGACTCCCCTGTTCTACACACAGGTTCATCAACTCTAGGGCTGGAGAACCTATTTCAGCCTGAGTGCTGCAATCCCATTTGCACAACCTTTGGGGGCCACACATGCCAGTGGTGGGTGGAGCCAGGGGCAAAAGTGTAAGGAGCAATTAATGTAAATTTTGCTTTTGTACTAGTTTCTATACATGCCCCTCTGTCGCCTCCATCCAGGAAAACAAGAGACATGATCAAAGCTCATGGGCATGTTCCAGCTTGGCCATAAACACTCAAGGAGGGTGTGGAGCAGAACTGGTGAGGGGTGTGGCCTGGGGACAGGGTGTGTGGCCTGGTAGAGTACCAAGGGCCACATAAGGAGGGCTGGAGGGCCACATCTGGTCCCTGGGTCTCAGATTTCTCAGTGCTGCTGTAGGGCTATTCCAATATATACTCCCCTATACTGTGGGAGTAGCAACAGACAGTTGCATTCAGCTGAGTCCTGCTCTGAGTTAATGGAGAGGTCTAAGATTGGTTCATTAATTTCAATAGGTCTGCTCTTAGTAGTATCCACTCAGAAATTCTCCTCTCGAATGCTCTTCAGTGGCTCCATTTGTCTGTACCATTACCGGGTCTGCATCACGTGGGTGCATTATTGTTATTATTTTTGCAAAGCTAGGTTGGAGGAAGAACAGCACCTCTGAGCATATGCAGAGTTTGTTTTGACCCCATCTGTGAGCAGCCAATTCCCAGGCACGAAGAGTTAGAAATTCTCAGCACTCTGCACTTTCTGGATGAAGCGTCTGGATTTGCATTTGTTTTGGTTTACCTTAATTGTACATGGAACCTTATAACGCTTCTCCCCTATAAACACACAGGCGCGCATTCTCCTGCAAATGAATCTAAAAAAGCGCTCCTTCCGAAGCTCCCCCCCCATCCAATGCTCCCTCCTCCTTGAAATTCGGCACACTAATAAAATTGTAATTCATTTGCATCCGAGATGGGGGGAAATGAGTGCCAGGGGTTGCCATGACAACCGCCTCCTGAACACGCTGCCTAGCTGCTGAGTGCCTAGCTGGAGATCAAGAGATTCAGAGAGAGTTCTTTGGGCTCAAAGCGTTCTCAGGGCCTATGCTGGCTCAGCCCTGCCTCCGTTCCTCCCAGAGCTGCCCTCTGGCATCCTTGTACGTTGTTTGTGAGGCATGCGGCCAATTCAGAAACCCCAGTTTAGGCACGAAGAGTGTGGAGGAGTCGACTCACGTATACAGAAGGAAAAAAAAAAAAGATGAGCTCATCATCCACCTCCTTAAGTCTCCACAATTCTTAATTGCCACTCTCATGCTTTGGTTTCAAGCTCCTAGTCCTCACTGCCAGCTCGCTGTGCTTCTCTCTTTTCTGAAGCTTCTGGCCCCTGGTGTTGTTTCATGCTTTCCACTTCCCCAACTGGTGAGGTTCTTTGGCTGGGTGGTGGAGGAAGGAGGAATAATAACAGGCAGAATGGGGAATCTCTGCCCATCCAAATCTATGATGCCACAGTCATGGCTTTCCCCAAAGAATTCTGGGAGATGTAGTACGCTGAGAGTTCTTAGGAGACTCCTATTCCTCTCACAGATTAACATTTCCCAGTATGGTTTAGCAATAATAGAATTGTAAAGTTGGCACAACCAAAGGTCATCTAGCCCAACCATCTTCAATGCAGGTATCACAGCTAAATAACTCCTAATGTTTAGTCAGAATCTCTTTTCTTGTAACTTGCTGCCACTGGCTTGGATCCTACCTTGCAGAGCAAGAAAAATTAAATTTGGCCCATCTTCCATGTGACAACCCTTTAGATATTTGAAGATGGCCATCATATCTCATCTCAGTCTCCTTTTTTCCAGGCTAAACAAACCCAGTTCCCTCAACCATTCCTCATGATGCTTGGTTACCAGACCCCAAGAACTGGACATAGGACTCCAGGCATGGTCTATCCAAGGCAGGATAGAGTGGTGCCAGGACATCACTTGATCTGGACACTAGACTTTAGTTGGCAGGAGTCGGGATTCCTCATATCTGTGCAGACCCCATCAAATTTACATTCATTGCTACACCCATTTCTTTCGTCTGGCCCACCCACCAGCAGCATGTGCTTTGACCAGAACAACATGGCTGGATCCAACACCTGGATGTCAAGAGACAGCTCCTTGTGGGACCCCCTTTTCATGTTACCTCAAGAGACCCCTGTCCTTTCACCCTGATTGGACACATGGTTACTGTTCTGTATTTGTAAGAAATTGGTCATTTAGTATGGCATCACCTACACTTTGGAATTCCCTGCCTCTTTACATCAGGAAGTGCCTTCACTGTACTCTTTCTGGTACCTGCTTAAAAGCAATTCTGATTAGACAATCGTGTCCAGACATGTAGAATGTTGGTGTATGTCTTAATCTGTTTTTAGTTTATTGCTGATTTTATCTTTTGCATGTTTGGTTTTTTACCAATACAGTGGTACCTCGGGTTAAGTACGGTACTTAATTCGTTCTGGAGGTCCGTTCTTAACCTGAAACTGTTCTTAACCTGAAGCACCACTTTAGCTAATGGGGCCCCCCGCTGCTGCCGTGCTGCCAGAGCACGATTTCTGTTCTCATCCTGAAGCAAAGTTCTTAACCCGAGGTACTATTTCTGGGTTAGCGGAGTCTGTAACCTGAAGCGTACGTAACCTGAAGAGTATGTAACCCGAAGTACCACTGCAATTTCATTGTTTTATTCTTTTTGTAAACCGCTTTGAGGTTCTGTTTTTTACAATCATGTATAATTTTTATAAAATAAATAATGAAGCATCCCTTCATGGTTTTTGCAAACTCCCTTCTCTCCCACCCCCATCTTCCAGGCTTTTTTTCCTTTCCTGAAACTAACCATCTGGTTTCGCTGGGAAGAGCTGGGAATCCAAAGCCATCAGTCGCTGCAGAAAACAGCCACTCTGGCCTCCTGCTTTCCACACGTCAGTATTTTTAGCTTGGCTGTTCGCTGGCGTGTGGGAGCGCATACCAGGAAGCCGGGCTGAGCGTTTACCTGTTGCGACAGTGCTTCAGGCTGGAGTCATTTCCTCTCTTGCTCTCTTGCCGCCTGCACCCCCTACTCAGTTTTTTATAACTTGCAACATGGTTCCCTCTGTATAGGGTGTACAAGACTGGTTGAGCAGAGAGGAGCTTTGATTTGGCCATACCTTTCTCACACAAGAACACAGAAAGAGCCCTGTTGGGTCAGGCGAAAGGAGGCCCATCTAGTCCAGCATCCTGTTCTCACAGTGGCCAACCAGGTGCCCCAATGGGAAACCTGCCAGCAGGACCTGAGAACAATAGTTGTTGCTTCCCAACAACTGGTATTCAGAGATAGACTGCATTTTAGCAGGGAGGCTCTATTCTTGGTTACAGTGGCTAAGAAGAGACCTGCAGAATCAGAGCAAAGGCCCATCTAGTCCAACAAGACCACTCTCCCCTCCAGTGGATTATGGCAACTGGTATTCAGAAGTATGACTGCCTCTGACCATGGAGGCAGAACATATGTAGCTATCATGGCTAGTAGTTATTGCAAGCCATGTCCTCCATGGATTTGTCCAATCCTCATTTAGAACCATCCAAGTTGGTGGCCATCACTGCCTCCTGCAGGAGCAAGTTCCGTCGTTTCTGTGCTGTGTGAAAAAGAACTTTCTATTGTCCATCTTGAATCTTCCAAACTTCATCTTTGTTGGATGTCTTCTGTTTTATGACAGAGGGAGAACTCTATCCACTTTCTTCAGACCATGCATAATTTTATAAAATTCTACCGTGTCACCTCTAAGGGCTCAACCACACTTGTCCTTTGCCTAGAAAGCATGGGGCGGAGAGGTTTTCCACTTGTCTAGTGCTTTCTAGGCATGAGTTGAAGCAGTTTTCTGTTTGCCCCACCACTCTCCCTGGGGAAAAAATCTGCTCTTTACTGCTGAATTGGAGCAAACAGCAATCCATAGAATACATAACTGATGTTTGCTGCAGTTCAGCAGTGGGTTTCCCCAGGGCAAGCAGAAGTGTGGACGAGCCCTCACTTGCCTTTTCTTTAAACTAAAAAGTCTTTAACGCTGCAAGCTTTCCTTATAGGGAAGTTGTTCCATCTCCTTGATCAATTTGCTGGCCCTTTCCAAACTTACAATATCCTCTTTGAAGTGAGGTGACCAGAACTGTACACAGTGTCCCAAATGCAGCCATGCCATAGATTTATATAATGGCATTAATTCTATTTGCAGTTTTATTTTCATTTCCTTACATTTATTTTATTTTCAAATATATTTTTATTTAAGATTTTCTTGATTTACAAAAGTACAGTACATGCCTCGTCTCTTTTTACAACTTGTACAGTCTTTCTTACAAATCAGTTATCGTACATTTGTTGTGAGACATTAGTGTTGAGTTACAGTACAGTGGTACCTCGGGTTACATACGCTTCAGGTTACAGACTCCGCTAACCCAGAAATAGTGCTTCAGGTTAAGAACTTTGCTTCAGGATGAGAACAGAAATCGTCCAGTGGTGGCACGGCAGCAGCAGGAGACCCCATTAGCTAAAGTGGTGCTTCAGGTTAAGAACAATTTCAGGTTAAGAACGGACCTCCAAAACCAATTAAGTACTTAACCCGAGGTACCACTGTATAAGGTTGGGGAAGAAGATGGGGAGAGGAGAGGAGGGGTGGGGTGGTGAGGCTTGTATTATTTTGTATAGTGTACGTGCAGGGTTTTGTGTCAGCGTCAACTGGGTAGGTTCTCTTATTACATTTCCTTGGTTGTGAGGCATTGGGGGGCAGGGTGTGGTTAGTTGTCTGTGGTTGGCTGCAATGGGGTTTGTTTGCATTGTGAGGGGGGAGGGCTTGTTGGGTCAGGTATGCCAGATTCATTTGTATGCTGTCAGTGGATTCTTGTTGTTGTCTTGTTGGGCTGTGTACAGTGGTACCTCAGGTTAAGTACTTAATTTGTTCCAGAGGTCTGTTCTTAACCTGAAACTGTTCTTAACCTGAAGCATCACTTTAGCTAATGGGGCCACCTGCTGCTGCCGCACCGCTGAAGCCCAATTTCTGTTCTTATCCCGAAGCAAAGTTCTTAACCTGAAGCACTATTTCTGGGTTAGCAGAGTGTGTAACCTGAAGCGTATGTAACCTGAAGTGTATGTAACCCGAGGTACCACTGTATGTGATAAGGGGGAGCCATACTGGGGTGAAGGAGTCTTATTTGTCCCCGTGTCAGTTTCAGTTTATTGGTTAGCTTTTCTAGTAAGGCTGTTTCCCATACAATTTGATACCATTGGTCCATGTTTCCTCCTGACAGGTCTCTCCAGTGCTTGGCTATGAGGCTTCTGGCTGCTGAGAATAGGTGGGTTATAAGCTCTGAATAATGCGAGTGGTCATTATGATCTTGGAAGGTGTTCAGTAGGGCCAATTCTGGGGTGAGTTCTAATACCTGTTTAGTTATTTTGCATATCTCTTGTAGGACTGCTATTTCCTTACCTCTCTGAGGTACTGCCAGGCATAGCCCAATACACTTCCATGCCATTAGAGCTAGAAACTGGACAAATCCCATATCCCAAATCAAAATGTCTAGGGCTGTCAAAGGGATCAAGTGGTTGAATGGGGAGGAGAGCAGGGGAGAGAAGTAGATGATGTAGGAAGAGGCTGTCAATTTGGGGTCTAGCTAGGGCCGGGTTGGGCACAAATCACTCTGGGTTGGACCTGGGCCTGATCAGGATGGCTGAATCGAGCCCTGAACCAATTCCTTGCCCAACCCTTCTAGAAACTTAATATTTAATCATTATTTTAAAAAAATGAAAGCTGAGATTGTTAAGAGGCTGAGCCTGAACATCATTTTCAGTGATTTTGTGCTTGCATAGAATCACAACATCCTTATTAGGGATGGGGGTGAAATTCCATTTGGTTTGCATTTTAAGGAAGAACTCCCTAATTTGCATGTGAGCTGAAACACACCTACCTGTGAAAATCCACACTTCTCTGAAGTTTGGTGATGCTGTTCTCTCACCAAACAATGTATACAAAAATGCAAATGGTGGTGGTGGTGGGGTTGCATTAAAGTTTATAGAATAAGAAAAAGCAACATGAAAACGTCTTGCATTAGGGGGAATGACTTGTACAAATGTGAATATTAGTCAAAATGACATGAAGAATCTGTTTCTTGGGAGAAATTTGCACCAAAATCCTAAGAAATCTTTGTGATGATTTTTTTTTTAATGCAGATATGTGGCGTGCTGAATTTAAGATCAGAAAAATGAGAAATGGGGGAGAAACTGGAAATCTGCCCATCCTGAATACATACAGACTTGATTTGCATGACCCTATATAATGGAGAACCATCTCTTTAACTATGTAACCTTTTGCTTTCCATAACTAAACACATTATTGGACAAATGCCCCACTATCAGAGTTGTATCCTCACAGTGGCTGCTGCAGTCTTTCATCTCTATGCTCTTGCCAAATCAACAGTGGGTCAGTCCCTCCTCACCACATCCTGTGTCTGCTCTGTAATGTGGCCACCCTGGGGAATACCCCAGGATTCTGCAGAGCAGCCTGCATCTTTTTAAGGATTCTTTGCTCTCACTTTGTTCTGACATCTGAAAGGCAGGAGACCATCCTGTTTCCTTTATGGGGGTCATCTGCCTTCCTTTTTTATTTTTTTTTAATCCTCTCAGTCTCTGGGACTCTTCTAGTCACTTCTGTCCTACTGTCAGACTCCTCTGCATGTCTCTTTCCCTTTTGATTGTGGGTTGAGCTCCTTGCTTCCCTCAGTTCTTTCTCAAGGGAGGTCAGGAGGAGAACACTTTGCTGCAATGCATTAAGATCAAAAAGTTCCACATTGCTCTACCTGGCAATATTGCAAACAGGGAGGAAAGAGCAGGAGAGGACCATGAGGTTTATATGGTAGCCATTGTCGGCTTGCAGTTTTCAGCTTTGGATTCAGCCCAATTTGGGAAAGGGCCATAGCTCAGTGGTTGATCATTTGTCTTGCATGTAGAAGGTCACAGGTTCAATTCCCAGCAGAGCTAGGAGAGAACACCTTCCCCAAAACATACCGACCAAAGTTATTTTAGGACTTCTGCTTGAGATCCTGGATACTGCTGAGCACATCAGTAGTAGGGCTTGCTCTCCAGGATTTGAGATGAGGAGTCTTTCCCCAGCCCTACCTGGAGATGCCACTGGGAATCGACCCAGGGACCTTCTGCTTGTAAAGCAGGGGCACTAGGGCTGAGCAATGGCCCTTCCCCAAATAATAATATGACCCTTCCTCTCCTGTAACAAGACTGACCTTTCTTGTAGGGCTGTTAGACTTTGTGCTGCACCTTGCAATAAGCTATACCCACAAGCAACCAGAAGAAGCCCTTTTGGGAGGGTGGATGCAGAAATCTCAGCAAGGAAAACCTAGAAGCTGCTTTTGTAGCACTATCTCCTGGGCCCTGGGCACCTGTTTGCCAGGTAATTAATTCTGGAGGGCAAATCTCCATTCCTTTATCACAACAACAGCATGGAGGGTACATCTCTCCCCCCCCTCACCTTTTTTCTTTCCACGTTTTAGAGCTGAAAAGGGCTCCCTCCTCCTCTAGGGAGCAATGGAAGAGGCTTGTAAAGGAACCCGGGCCCCGCAAAACAATAACAGTAAATAACGCTCACCGTCAGTGTCATAAAAAATGGGGAAACGGTTACAATGTTTTTTAATAAGTGCCTCCCATAAATCTCCGTTTGGCAGGAGGGGGAGGCAGAAGGCAGTGAGCATAGAGGCACTGCCTTGGAGGCAATTTCAGGGGTAGGGTGGGGAGCATTATTGTCAGAGGAGAGGAGCAAGAGATTTGGCAATATTTTGTCACTAGTAAAAATGAGCAGTTACAAGTTAATAGTCCTGGGCAGATGAGTCTCTGAGCAGCTCATGTCAATTTCACCTGGGTTCATTCATAAGTGTAATATGTCCCGTTTCCATGTTAATCTGTGAGGTGGTTGTTTTTGTTTTTAAAGAAAGTTCAGTGCACAATTTGTATATAAAATCCATATTCAGTGCATGGATTTCTAAACATATTTTTTCCTAAAATATACCCTTTTAGTACATTTTGGCACTTTTCCAAAGCTGATCATAGGATCACAAAATTCAGATGAGAGCCAAATTCAAAGGCGGTTGTGGTTATTATTATCATTATTTTTAAATTTTATATCCCACCTTGTCCTCCAAGAAGCTCAAGGTAGCATACCTGGTTCTCCTCCTCCATATTTGATATCCACAACAACCCTAAGAGGCAGTGATTAGCCCAAGGTCACCCAGTGACCTTCATGGCCAAGTGGGAATTCAAACCCTGGTCTCCCAGGTCTTAGTCTGATACTCTTAACAAATGCACCACACTGGCTAATGATTATGTTCCTTAACTCAACCTTAGATAGAATTATTACATAGCCTTGCTAACCTAGCTTTTGACATCTGAAATGTATATATTTTAAAGAACACACCCCACCATTCTTCTGAATGTAAATTGTTTTGACCAATTCTGATATTGTCATTTCATTGTAAACTTTTGTACAGTCTCTAGTTGTTGATGACAACAACATAAACTAGTATAACAAGGGCTACACCTGTTGGCTGATTTAATAGACTCCTTTATTTTTTAAAAAATAAAAAAAAATATTTTAATTGTTTAAAAGTGGGCCTGACTAGCTTGTCAGTAGATTTCCCTTTTTAAAAAAGTCCCAGTTGTTTTAAATACAAGCACAGAGCAAAACTAGAGATGGTGAGTGCCATCAGAGAAAAGGCATTCCCGCCTTTGTTTGAGAGGAAAGCCGCTCCCTTATGTTAAGTCAAAGCTTTGGATCCAGCACAGAGCAAGCATGTCTCCTGGTCTCCAGTCCCAACCTGTTTCCAGCTCAGCTCTCACACTACACAGGCTACTGTTCTCCTACCTAACAGTTTGGTGATGGGGTGGAGGTGGACCCTGGAGGGCATCATCACTTAGTTGTAGTTCTTGCAGCCTAGCTCATTCTTTTTTGAATGCTGATGAAGACACTTCACTTAAGTGGCCAGCTTTGTGAAGAAACTTTGTAGAAGCATAGAACTGTAGAGCTGGAAGGAACTCAAGGGTCACCTAGTCCATCCCCCCTGCAATGCAGAAATCTCCACTAAAGCATCCATGACAGATGTCCACCCAACCTCTGCTTAAAAACTTCCAAGGACAGAGTGTACACAACCTTGTGAAGGAGTCCATTCCACCGTCAAACAGGTCTTGCTGTGAAAATGTACCCCCGGAAGTTTAGTCGGAATCTCCCTTCTTGTAACTTAAAGCCACTGGTTCAAGCCCTACCTTCTAGAGCAGAAGAAAACAAGCTTGTTTCATCTTCCATGTGATAGCCCTTTAGATATTTGAAGATGGCTATCATATCACCTCTCAACCTCCTCTTTACCCAGCTAGTCCAGTTCTGCAAACTCCTCTATTAGGTTCAAATTCTCACTGGGTACAGGATCCCAAGAACCGGAAAGACTCATGGCATCATCCAGACTGAACTTGCCCCAAACTCACAACAATACATTTAAAGCACATGGCTCCCCCCTACCCAAGAATTGTGGAAACTATCCCAAACAAATTGACAGAATTCGCAGAACTTGCAAATATGACAGCCAAAAGAAGGAATCAGGATGAAAAAAAGACAAAGGGCGAATGGGATTTTTTTTGAAATAGATAGATAGATGATAGATAGATAGATAGATGATAGATAAAGATACAAAATCAATGTACAAGCAGGGGTAATCCTATGAACAACAGTTAAATACAATGAGGGATTAGAAGTGGGAAAGTAGGGTGGACTAATAAACTGATATGCAGCAATGCAAGGTTTATCAAGAGTGCCATGGAAGGTCAGGCTGAGAAGTCCACAGAAATTATGTATGATGTGTAATTATAAATATGGAAAATACATAAACAAGAACTAGTGGAAACTGTAGTTTGTGAATGGTGCTGGGACTTGAGTGGTAAACTACAGTTCACACGAGCAGATGTCATGTGCATTAAATGTGCTTTAAAAGTACAGTGCATGCACAGCTTAAGGCTGGAGACAGACAGCAGATTTTAAGAAAGCCAAAAGCATTTTTGAAGGGCTTCATAAAAAGATTTAAAAATAATAATAATTAGATTCTCAAACCTTTATTGGCTTATGTACAAGATTCCAGTAGGGTAAAATACACACCCAAGAAAACGCATTCACACAAAAAACCCCTACATCTAACACTTACGTTAGTGCTGTATAGTATTCACAAATCCTCATTGTGTGTTGCAGAAACCTGGCTACTATTTCCATCTTATCCCCATCTTGAGTAAACATAAGGAAGGCTACCACTTCCCCTCGTTTATGGAAACAATTCTGCCACCATTGCCTGAGTCAAGCAGGATTTTGCAGGGTTTTTAAAGCCACATTTGCCCCCCCCCCCAACTCCCTGATTTATAACCAGAGATGTTGGGGGTTGAGCCAGGGACCTTCTGCATGCAAAGCAGGGGTGCTACCACTGAGCTCTGACCTTTCCCCTTACGCTGGTGTAGTTTCAGTTAAGGCAAACATAATTGGCACATCTAGTTGAGAAGCGGGGACTCAGTTCAGAGTAAACACATTTCTTTTCTAAAAAGAAACGCAGAAAAAAATTGGAAAACAAGGTAGTCATTTGCTTGTTCAGGTCCTTAGTCTGAATGATGTAAAGGTTTCAGAAGTGGGATTGCTAATGGGCCAGAAAATAAACAAACAAACAAACCCTGGCCTGCCTTTGACAGCAGCTCGATTTGAAGAACTGCACAGGTGAAGCTGACCACAGCACAAAGGTGATGCCTGTAGATCGAGCTGCGCTTAAGGGCAAAGGAGGAGGAGGTGCTGAAGAAGTTGGCAACTCAGTTCAGAGTTTTATTTACTTATTCCTTATTTCTTCTTAGCAAAATAAATTATCAATAAGAAAAAATTAACAATAATAATTTTAAACTTTGAAAAAGTTAAAACAGCAATAAACTAAAAAAAACACCTCGCACCAACTTTGTAAACATTTGGGGGGACTCATCTAAACAAAAATATTTTAACAGGCGCTGAAAAGAGTACAGTGAAAACATCAGCCAGATATCAATAGACAGGGAGTACCAAAGTGTGGGTGCTGCCACAGTAAAAGATACAAGTTCTTACAAGAGTGGAACGGTATTATGTCTCACATGTAAGAGTGCCAGTTCTGTTGACTGAACTGGTCAAGGGGGTGTATATGGGGTACGGAGATCTCATAGGTAAACTTGTCCCAAGTTGTTAAGGGCTTTATTTATTAGGGTTTTGCAGTCCTAAGCATGCATTACGTGGAAGTAAATCTCATTTAAGAATGTAAGTGGATCTCTGCTGGTTCATCCAGTCCAACATCCTGTTCACAGTGGCTGACTAGATATTCCAATGGGAAACCCACAAGCAAGACCTGAAAGCCACAGCATCCCTCATCACTTTATATTTCCACCAGCTGGTGTTACATAGTAAGTGGAGATACAACTTCCAAATGTAAGAGGAGCCCTTCTAAATCAGGCCAGTGGCCCGTTATAGTCCAGCATCTTGTTCTCACAGTAGTCAACCAGATGCCTTAATGGGAAGCCCACAAACAGAACATGAACACAACAGCAACTCATGATTCCCATTAGCTGGTGCCACCAGTAATGGAGGTAGTATATCTATAGCCATTGTATCTTTTAACCAATATGGCCTTCTCCATAATTTTGTCCAATCCTAATTTAAAACCATCCAAGTTGGTGGTCATCACTGCCTCCTGTGGGAGTGAGTTCCACAGTTTAACTCTGTGTGAAGGATTTCATTTTGTCTGTCCTGAATCTTGCAACATTCGGCTTCATTGGATGTCCTCATATTCTAGTTTTATGTAAGAAGAAGATATTTTTCTCCACACAATGGAAAAACACCCAACCTCTGCTTAAAAACCTCCAAGGAGAGAGTGTACACAACCTTGTGAAGAAGTCCATTCCATGTGAAACAGGTCCTGCTGTCAAAATGCCCCCCCTGAAATTTAGTCGGAATCTCCCTTCTTGTAACTTAAAGCCACTAGTTCAAGTCCTACCTTCTGGAGCAGAAGAAAACAAGCTTGTTTCATTTCCCATGTGATAGCCCTTTAGATATTTGAAGATGGCTATCATATCGCCTCTCAATCTCCTCTTTCCTCAGCTAGTCCAGTTCCACAAACTCCTCTGTTAGGTTCAAACCCTCACTGGGTACAGGATCCCAAGAACCGGAAAGGACTCGGGGCATTATCCAGACTGAACTTGCCCCAAACTCACAACAATACATTTAAAGCACATGGCTCCCCCCTACCCAAGAATTGTGGAAACTATCCCAAACAGAGATAGAACCTCTGTCATATCCTTCCTGATTTGCCTTCTTCCCTAAGTTCAAAGGCCCCCAAATGTTGTAACTTTTCCTTATATGGGAATTGTTCTAGGCCCTTGATCATCTTGTTTAGTCTTCTCTGCAGGGGTGTTGTGGGTGTCCCAACTCCCAACAATCCCTTCCAGCATAACCAATGGTCAGGGATGATGGGACATGTGGTCTAGCAACATTTGGACAGGTCCCTCAACCTTGTTTTTCTTTAAGGGACTTACTTCTGGGTAAAAGTGGGCTCTGCGGACCAACTTATGGGTGGTGGTGGGAGTTTGATCATGGTTTTATGGGAGGAGACATTTTTGCAGGTCTACTTGATAGCCCTCATAGTTAAGTGCAGTGCTATTTTTCTAGAAAAAGAGGTGCTAGAACTCAGCATGAATGTCTCCCTTGTTCTCTTAGAATGGCAGTATCGCCTACCTGAGAGGTGCCAGAACTGAGTTCTGGTGAGTTCTAGCTGAAAAAAGCCCTAGTTAAGTGGAATGTGTAGGTTAAAAGGCAGTGTATGTTTGAGAATCAGGCTTTATCTGCATAATAAAGCTGAATCATGCCACTTTCAACAGTCATGGCTTCTCCCAAATAATATTGGAGACTGTCATTTTTTTCAGGGTGCTGAGAGTGGTTAGGATACCCACTAATTCCCCTCACAGAACTACAGCTCTCAGAGTTCCCAGGGAAAGAGGGACTGATTGTCTGGGAATTGTAGTGCTACAAGAGGAATAGGGGTCTCCTAACAACTCCTAGCACCATTGGAGAACAGTCCTCTATTGGTAGTAGTAGTAGTAATAATAATGGTGGTGGTGGGTGTCATCAGAGAATACTTCCAAAATTAGAGGCCCCCATCCAACAGAGAACTGTCCCCTGACAGTACTGATAGTTGTTATGAGACCCACCTATTCCCACTCGCAGAGCTACAGTTCCTAGTCTCCTGCGAAAGACGGATTGATTGCTTAAATCATTCTGGGAATTGTAGCTATCAGGGTGTACTAACAACTGTCAGAGACTAGTCCTCTGTTGGGACAGACCTTCAAGATCAGAGTATGCCCTCCAATAGAGGACTGTTGCCTTGAAAAGCAGGATCCATGGCCACACTAGACTATATTGGAAGTCTGGGCCTGATCCAGCACATATGTCCTTATGTCCTTTGATCAGTCAAACTGTTTTTTTAAAAGTTTTTTTTTTAAAAAAAGAACTGTACAGGCAGGATCTCAGAAGGAGAGAGAAAGAGGGAGAGGAGAGGAGAGGAAGATGAGGGATATGTGTGTGAGAGAGAGAGAGAAGCAAAGAGTGGAAAGATGGAAGAGAGAGAGAAGAGAAAGAGAGAGAGAAGCATGGTTGCTATAGCAACGGGGAACAGGAAATGGCAGAAAGGCGTTCTGCTGAGGCCTGCAAAGAGCCAGGAGCAGCGGAGGCTCTCCTCCTCTCTCTCTCTTTCTTCCTCCTCTCTGCGCCCTCCCCGCTTGCGTTCCTGCCTGCGTGCCTGCGGGACAGCGTTTCCAAAGAGACTCTGCCGATGAAAGCCAGGCTTCATGCCAGCTCCCTCCCTTCTGCTGGTTGCTCATTAAATTTCTGGGCCCTGATCCACCTTCTCTCAAGGAGCAATGCAAAAACAAAATAGAAAGAAGGTCGGGATGCAACAAACGAGAACGGCTCCTGGGCCTTGACTGGGGTTTTTATTTCTCTGCCAGCTCTATCTCTCTCCCCCCCCCCCGCCCCCTTGCTTGCTCCCACTTCTATGAGCCTTTAACAGCCTCTCTGACACGCAAAAATTAGGGATGTGCCTTGCTTTAGAACCCCACCAGGACTGGCAAATTCCCTCCCTGGTTTGCACTCACAGGCTTTTGCCAGTAGTTTTGTTAGGTAGATATCAGTTAAGGGAAGCTTCTGCCCATTGTTTGATCCCTGATGCCAAAGGACCCTGTTGTCTTTCTGCCTCTCAGAAAGGACTGTGTGTGTGTGTGTGTGTGTGTGTGTGTGTGTGTGTAGAGTTGGCATACATTGTCTCATGAAATTAGAGTTGGCAAATCAGCATTTGCTGAAAACATGGGAGGCAGGAGGAGCTGGATAGAGGGTCATATGCTGAGGCTGACAGGGTAAGGAGGATCTTCTCGGTGATCTCAGCAGCTGAAACAAATAGGACAACCAGTTCTTTAAACAAATGGTGGAAGGGATTGTGGTCATCTTATCACCTAATATCACAAGTGAGGAACCTCAGGCCTGGAGGCCAAATGTGACCCTCCAGATCTTTTTGCCTGGCTGAACTCTTTTCAGGCGACACACCCTTTCCCAATATCGCACCCTCACTGGCTCTGCTTCACACCCCAATTGTTTCTCCCCCACCCACGGCTGAAATGTATAGCCCTCTTGCATTTCTTTATGAAGGACAGAGAGGGATGTGAGTAGAAACTAGTTTACTGGACAAAAGTAAAATTTGCATCCCTTATTCCACCCCTTTTACCTCTGGCCCTGCCCACTACTGGCAATCCCCAGAAGAGACTGTGACCAGCAGCTGAAAAATGTTCCCTCATTCCTGCCTTACATGGCAGGGTTAAATGACAGGAGCAAATCCAAGTTGGGAAACAGTGTCAAATCCAATCTGAACATTAAAGTCTTCAAAGTTTAACAACTGGAGGGGGCGCCAAAGGTGGCCTTCACCTGGGGCACCATTGCTCCTTGGAAAGGAACTTCCCAACTTTCCTAGACAGTCCTTTCTCACCTAACTGGTGCTGACTTTCCCTCCAGTGCTAGTCTGATACTCCTAGGCAGCTGACCTCATTTCCTACTTCCTTCTTCATCGTCACCTTGGGAGAGGAGGCATCTTTGGTGTCTCCCCTGTTGAGATATGAGAGCAAGGATGGCTCAAGGCATCTCTACCTTAGTCAAACACAATCAGAATCTGTCCTATCAAGCATGTATTTCTTGTTTTCCTAAATTCAGAGTCTCAGTTCGATTATAGCCAGGGTAAAATATGCTCCTCCAAAATTAAGTATCTGCTGGATTGTGCTTGGCTAAATGCATTTTAGTGAACATAATTCACACAATTTGGGTGCAATTTTGCCTAATACACCCAATTTCCCTGGATATAAGGCACTTTCACATATTATTTTCACAAATATACCCTTATGCATACTTTCTCTTCTATGTACACATTTTTGGACACACTCCAAAGAAGGGTCTGGGGAAGACTTTAGTCTGAAACCATTGAGAGCTGCTGCCAGCCAGTGCCAACAATACTGGAGTAGCTGCATTGATGTTCCTATTTAATTATGCCTTTTCCTCAGAGCCATGAAGACTAGATTATTTTCAGGGAAACACCCATAGCTCAGTGGTAGAGAACCTGCTTTGCATGCAGAAGGTTCCAGTTCAATCTGTGGTGGCATCACGAGATAGGGCCGGAAAATACTCCTTGCCTGAATGAACTCTGGAGAGCCACTGCCAGTCAGTATAGTCAAGGTGTAGTGGTTCAGGGTCTCCAGGAGTGGAAGACCAATTACTATTTCTGTGCAAGGGTCCCAGTCTCCAGGGTCCTAGACTGGCCCAATCCACATGAAAGGGGAGCTTTCTAGCAACTGAGGAGGAGTCTTCTCAACCTTTGTGCTGATTGAAGCCATGCAGACAAAAGGGGGCAAGTCAACACCAAGGATGGGCTCCTAGGGTCACTCTGGAGAAGGCACTCAGGAAAAACAGAGGAATTGTTTTGTCTGCTCTGAAGGCAAGCATTTAGGAGTGCTGAAAATACAAGGGGCTTCAATTTCAAGAGTAGAACAGAACTTCAAGGAAAACACAACTTAAGTAACTCTGAAAAAGATACCGGAGCAAATCGTTGGCTCCATGTAGGTGCTATGACTGCCATGAAGGGACCTCTGCACTTCTGAACTTGCCCACGTACTCCCGTAAACAATACTGAGCTGAGTGCACCAATGATATGATTCAGTAAAAAGCCACTTCCTATGACCCTATGGTTCAAGAACAGCACTGCAAAAAATCAAGGAAGTGTTTAGTTTGAAAGGTTTGCAGTATCTAGGTTTGTTTCTTGTTTTGCGAAGGGAGGATTTGGTAGGCTTCCCACCAGATGTCAAAGAGAACAACAACTACCAGACTTTTAGAAGACATCTGAAAGCAGCCCTGTTTAGGGAAGCTTTTAATGTTTGATGCATTACTGTCTTTTAATATTTTGTTGGAAGCTCAGCCAGATGGGCAGGATATAAATAATAAATGATGATGATGACGATGATGATGACGATGATGATGATGAGAAAGACACCCAGGTTGCTGGGAATACATCTCAAGGCCCCTCACCTGCCTGTTTACAGTGCTGGGTTGTGGTGTCCAATAACTCACCCAAGTGTACGGGTACCCTGATTGCTCTGTTAATAGGCCCTTGATGCAGTAAATCCGTCTCATTTCCTCTACTTCCACTCTTCCTCACTGTGGCTCTGGCCATCATCCTTGCTATATGTACTCATCAAATTCACGGTGGAATCCTAATCATACCTGCCTGGTTGCCTTTCTCACAGGAGAGGCTTTAGAATCGCTATCCTTGGTTTCCTTTGTGGGCAGGAGAAACTGTAGACAAGGTATCTTTGTCACAGACCAACAAACCCCAAACACCCCTCTCTAAACATGAAAATATAGAAATCTGTTGATCAATTGGCTGAAAAGGAACGATAAGGATAAATGTTTATGTATTTTATTATTCCATAAATACAGCTATGCTGAATTCCAGCTCGTGAGGGCTTTCTGGCAGCTCCCTCACTGCGTGAAGTGAAATTGCAAGGAACCAGGAAGAGGCCTTCTTGGCAGTGGCACCCACTCTGTGGTTTACCCTCCCATCAGATGTCAAGGAATGTGAGTGAAGGCCGCAAAGAAGGCATACTTTCACAAGACTGTCTCTCCCCCATATGAACCAACGCTAAGCTTATCAGATGTCCCCATTTCCCGGGGACAGTCTCCAGATTTATAAATCAGTCCCCATACAAAATCCGTTGAAGTTGAAAAGTGTCCCCGGATTCATTGAAAAAAATCTGGTAACCTTAAACCAACCTGGCCCCTGCAATCATCATCTGGTGCCTTTCTTTATGTGCCTCCTCCACAAGAGGTCCAGAGAGCGGCAACACAAGTGTGGGCCTTTTCTGCAGTGGCTCCCTGTCTGTGGAAGTCTTTCCCCAGGGAGGCTCACCTAGCACCTTCCTTACAAATATTTAGGCATCAGGCAAAAACGTTAATCTACTAGGCATTTGGCTAATTAAACAATCTGTAGCCTTGTAAACTGGGGTGAAGGGTTGTTTTTATCTGTTATGGTATGCATTTTTGTATTTATATACAATATTGTAAACTGCACTATGATGCTTGGATGAAGAGTTTATAGAAATGTAATGAATAATAATAAAATACTACTATTTGCTCTTCCTGATTTTTCTCATCTTTCTCTTCTTCCTGTTTCTCTCCTCCTCCTCTTTAATTTATGTGCCACTTATTGCCATACTAGCCTTTTAAGCGGTTTAGAAATATAAAAACCAATCTATTAAAATATAAACAGCTCTAATCAAAACGGAGAACAAAGCATCCCCATTAAAATACTAATGTCTGTAATCGAAATAGAACTTTTTAAGCCAACCTTTCTGCTTAAAAGCACTCAAAATGGCTTACAAAATAAAAAATACATTTGTAATCAAAATTATAGGTATCATAAAAGCACTAATAACATCATTTTTATATATTTATAACAGTATATATTTTATATATTTATAACAGTGGGAATAACTACAATATCCTCAGCTCCCGTTCATGTCTTCACCTGATTTGAATTTTGTCTGTTCCTCAGGGGATGGCCTCCGTCACTGCCTGTCAGTCTAGCCTACCTCACAGGGCTGTTGTGGGGATTTAACAGTGGGCGGAGACCAATGTATGCTACCTCAAACTCCTTGGAGAAAATGTAGAGAACTGCCCTCTGTCAAGTATCGTTTACTCACACATGGATTACGCCACATGAATCAACTGGATGGATTTGAGGAAGATGGGAAATGAGGTCATCCAAAGTGAAGGAATGCAAATCGGGCTACTTTACAAATAGATTCCGAATAGAGGATTGGATTTCATCCGAGCGATTAGGAGATTTATTTATTTATTTTTAAAAAGAGTGGCACTGAATAGGAATGGAATAGTAAGGCAGATCCTCTGTCACTGAGCTACAGTCCTTTCCTTAAATGCCAACTAAGATTCTAGTCCTCATAATTCAGAATAAAGGAACTTCAAAAGCTGTTTATAAAGAGTCAGACCATTGGTCCACCTCGCTCAGGACTGACCACAATGGCTGGCAGCAGTGGCTCTCCAGGGTTTCAGGCAAGGACGTGTTTCCCAGCCATACCTGGGCCTCTCTAATTTACAGTGGTACCTCGGGTTAAGTACTTAATTCGTTCTGGAGGTCTGTTCTTAACCTGAAACTGTTCTTAACCTGAAGCACCACTTTAGCTAATGGGGCCTCCCGCTGCCGCCGCACAATTTCTGTTCTCATCCTGAAGCAAAGTTCTTAACCCGAGGTAATATTTCTAGGTTAGCGGAGTCTGTAACCTGAAGCGTATGTAACCTGAAGCATATGTAACCCGAGGTACCACTGTAGAGTTGGCCACACAGCATGGGTGCCAACTTAAATAAAATATGGGGAGCCCCACATAATTGATCACCATACATGGCACACATTTGAATGGCAATACCCATTAACTTTGGGGGGGGGAGGCACTGGCCCCTTCAAATATTTTATTGGGGCGCAGCTCCTCAGAATGGGCTCCTAGGCACACACAGTGACAAACAGCAGCTCTAAGTTCCAGGTAAGGACATTTTCTCTAGTCCTACCTGGAGATGCCTTTAGGGATTGATAACCTTCTGCATGCAAAGCAGCTGCTCTTACCACTAAGCTGCACAACCTCCCTGACTTCCTTCTTTTCTTCCCCCTTTCCCTTTTTAATACTTTTGTTTCCTCCACACACACACACCACCCTCTTCCTTCCTCCTCCTCTTTTCTCTAAGCCCTGCAATAATAATGGCTTTCTCTTCCATCCAACTAACTGCCTGCTCTGCAGCAGAGAGTTCCAGTGGAGTGGGAGGCAACTCTAGCCAGTGAGGAGTTAACTTTTCCCCCATGCTATTGCCTCACCCCTTGGGCCCCACCTCTCTCCCTCTCCCTCCCCCCCCCCCTTTTTAGGGGGGGAGGGTGTCTGTCCAGACTGCTGTTGAAAAACAAGGCTGTGGGTGATCTCCCCTTCCCCCAATTCAGCTGTGTGTGGCTTCCAAAGACAGCATAGGACAGCTGCATTCACCCACCCTGGCCTTGCAGATGGATGGAGAAACGTGTGTTTGTGTGTGTGTGTTAGAAATCTAATTGTCTGCTGTCTAATCCATCAGACGTTTTGCACGAGACCTTCCAGGCAATCCAGCAAATGCAGTTCTGCCAGCCCCTCTCCTGTCTTTGAACTGCAGGGTGATTTCATTGCCTTCACTGCATGTGCACGGACACACACACACACACACACACACACACACACACTGTGTATAGGATATGGGTAGCCAGCCTGGTGCCTGCCAATAAAACCTGGACAGTGATCAGGGATTGCTGGAGGTTATCCCGGCTCAGACCATCGGATCTGATGACCTCCATATTGTCTACACTGACTGGCAGTGGCTTTCAGTCTGGGAGTCTCTCCCAGCTTTACCTGGAGATGCTGCCAGGAATGGAACCTGAGACCTTCTGTATGCAAAGCAGATGCTTTATTTTGAGGCTCAGCTCTTCCCAAAACGTAAGACCCTAGTCCTCATGGTTCTGAATAAGGGGCTGATTTAAACAAAAACATAGGTAATGGTGCCTTATAAATCCCTCACATCCTCTCTGAGATTTGAGCTGAGCTTCAGCTGCATGACATACGAAGCTGCCTTAAACTGTGACTCAGTACAACTGTGAACATTTAAAACTGTGGTCTACTGGCACATCTAGTTCAGTGTTGTCCACACTGACTGGCAGTGGCTCTCCAGCGTTTCACACAGGGAATTTCTCCCAGCCTTACCCGGAGATGCCATTGGGGATTGAACCTGGGACCTTCCACTTGCAAAGCTGATGTTCTACTACTGAGCTACAGCCCTTTTCTAGCTCTACAACATCTTTTGTGAGATGGGCAGAGTGGAGGGGCACACAGTCCTGAATCTTCCAGTTTTCCAGTAGACTGGATCATTGCTTGTAGGTATAAATCAGGACCATAGGATGTCCATAAGTTATTTATACCCCACCCATCTGGCTGGGTTTCTCCAACCACTCTGGGCGGCTCCCATCATCACCATCATGTGATAAAACATCAAACATTATAAATTTCCCTAAACGGGGATTTTGTCTACAAAATCACAGTACCTACGCAAAATGGGGAGGGCTATTAGCAGTTTTAGGGGAACCCCAAAGTTTAAGTACAAAAAACTATAGGTAATAAAAATTATAGTAAGAGTGTGTAGGGGAACTTACAGAGAAAACAAGAACTCAGGGGCCATGGAATACTCACTATCTATTGAATTGGAAGTGGAAAACTGAGTTGAGAGGAATGGAGAGGAAATGAGAGCCTGAAAAAGAGCACATCTGGCTGATTGGGTTGGATCCCTGAACAAGAGCACATCATAATAACAAACAACAATTATTAGTACAGTGGTACCTCTGGATGCAAACGGGATCCGTTCCAGAGCCCCGTTCGCATCCTGAAGCGAACGCAACTCGTGTCCGTGCATCTGCACAGGTCGTGTTTTCCCGCTTCTGCGCATGACGTCATTTTGAGCATCTGCGCATGTGCGAGAGGTGGAACCTGGAAGTAACGCGCTCCGTTACTTCCGGGTCGCCACAGAGCGCAACCCGAAAATGCTTAACCTGAAGCTACTTCAACCCGAGGTATGACTGTATTATTATTTTACTTGCCCTACACCAACAGACCCCAGGGTTGGTTACAAAGATCTAAAATTAAGAAATTAAGAATGGTTAAGTGAAAATCTAGTTGCAGGACCTGCTTCTACACTCTAATAGCGATCTCCAGCACTGGGTTACAATGACAATGTAGCTAACATGGGAATCAAGAGGGAAGATTCAGCATCCCTGAGAGAACCCCATGGTTTCTTAAAGGAAGAAAAGAAAAACTTCAGAAAAGAACAGCTTGATGAGGACTGAGGACTCAGCTACGTTAGTAAAAACCCCCACAAACAAAAAACGTTTTAAATGTGTTATAACACTGTGACACCAGATGGCACTATAGAGATCTGTCTTTTGACAACGTGATTTACAGCACATTTTCCTGAAACGTTTTTTTGATGCGTCTAGATCCAGCCTGAAAATACTCAGCGGCTGGAGAATGCTGACCAACCATTTTGGGAAAGGAGCAGAAAAATAGTGGGGGAATGGCATGAAATTGAGTACAGTGGTACAGGCATACCTTGGGTTGCGAACGTGATCTGTGCGGGAGGCACGTTCGCAACCCACAGCGTTCGTAATTCGCGATTTGGCGCTTCTGTGCATGCACATGATGTCATTTTGAGCTTCTGTGCATGCATGAGTGCTGAAACCTGGAAGTATCCCATTCTGGTACTTCCGGGTTTGGCATGGTCCGCAACCCAAAAACACGCAGCCCGCAGCATTCGTAACCTAAGGTATGACTGTACCTTGGTTCTCAAACTTAATCCGTTCTGGAAGCCTGTTCCAAAACCAAAGTGCAAAATGAATTAATCCATTCCAGACTTTTCAAAACAACCCCTAAAACAGCAATTTAACATGAATTTTACTATCTAAAGAGACCATTGATCCATAAAATGAAAGCAATAAACAATGTGCTGGAGTCACACAATCAATCAATCAATCAATCAATCAATCAGTAGCTGAACTGGGTTCCACACAGTCACAAAAAGAAAACAAAAAAGCTGCAAAAACAAAAATGCAAAATAAATAGCAAAAACAGACAGACCTCAGCGTAACACTCAAAATGGAAGTATGGCACTCAAATCGGAAGCGCAACACTCAAAAGAGTTTGGCTTCTGTAAAAAGTTTGCAAACCGGAACACTTACTTCCGGGTTTGCAGTGTTTGCGTTCCAAGTTGTTTGAGTACCAAGGCTTTTGAGAACCAAGGTAGCACTGTATCTTGAAAGAGGTGTGGCTGGCAGGCTAGAACACTGAGTGGCAACACTTTGTTGCAAGTTCCTCCTGCTCAGGTGCTCTACCACTGAGCAGCAACTGGTGGGGAATCTGCCCTGTTAGACTCCTAGTGGACTTCCTCTGAGTTGGAACTCCTGTGCCTCTGAGCTCTGATTGCAGATTTCCTGCTTCTGGGAAATATGTGGAAATGTAGTGCTCCCCCATATGAAGCTAACGTGCAACTAAATGTGCAATGTGCTGTGGACTGATGAACACACTATTTGAACCGTCACCCAGGGCATGGCGCATGCAAGGACCACGTGGGTGTCACATTCTCATGATGCGAAGAAAGCCGCAGATGTTGTAAGCTTACACTTTGCTTGAGGAGTTTGGTTTTTGTGACATTCCAACAGGTGCTGGCCAGACCTGCAGCTCCCGGGCTGAAGTGTGGATCGGGACCCAGTGATTAAAGGATTGGTCTGGTGTAGTGATTAGAGTGCTGGACTAGGACCTGGGAGATGTGGACTTCAGATCCCCCACTTGGCCACAAAGCTCACCAGATGACCTTCAGGGCCAGTCACTGTCAGCCTATAACCTACCACACCATATTGTTGTAGGACTAAACCAGGAGTGGGAGAACCATGTATGTCACCTTGAGCTCCTTGGGGGAAATGTGCAGTATACAAATAATATTTATATCAGGTTGTATCTGGTGTGTTGGAGTGGTTAGAGTGTTGACCTGAGAGACCAGGCCAAATGAGGATTTGAACCCTGGTCTCACATATCCCAGTTCAACATTTTAACCCAGCGTTTCTCAACCTTGGGGCCCAGAAGTTGTTGGACTACAACTCTCATCACTCCTGACCTGGTCCTGCTAGTGACTCTGAGTATATTTCACTAAGGATTATGGGAGTTGTTGTCCAACAATATCTAGAGACCCAAGGTTGAGAAAGGCTGCCTAACCACTTCACCACACTGGTACAGCCGTCATGACTAATAGCCATTGACAGCCTCCTCCTCCTCCTTGAATTTGTCCAATCCTCTTTAAAGGCATCCATGTTGGTGGTCAACACTGCCTCATGTGGGAGCAAGTTCCACAGTTCAACTCTGCACTGCATGAAGAAGTCCCTTTTATCTCTCCTGAATCTTCCGACTTTCAGCTTCATGGGATGTCCATAAGTTATAGTATTATCTACTTTCTTCATGCCATGAATAATTTAATGCACTTAGTATCACAGAATCTTAGAATTGTAGAGCTGGAAGGGACCCCACGGGTCATCTAGTCCAACCCCATGCAGCAGGAATCTCAACTAAAGGATCCATGACAGATGGCCATCCAATCTCTGTTCAAAAACCTCCAGGCAAGGAGAGTCCACCACCTCATGAGGGAGTCTGTTCAACAAACGGCTCTTAATGCCAAAAAGTTCTTCCTGATGTTTAGTTGGAATCTCCTTTCTTGTAACTTGAATCCATTGGTTTGGGTCCTAGCCTCCAGAGCAGGAGGAAACAAGCTTGCTTCTATCACGTGGCATCTCACTTGCCTTTTCTCTGAACCCAAAAGTTCCAAACACTGCAACCTTTCCTTGTAGGGGGTCATTCCATCCCCTTGATCATTTGGGTTGTCCTTTCCTGGACCTTTCCCAGCTCTGCAATATCCTTTTTGAAGGGAGGAGACCAGTGCTGTGCATGGAATTGTTCCCTGTTCCTTAATAATACCAAACAGATCCATGCCAAAATAGTAGACTTGTCAGAATTTCCAGATAGGCAGGCAGGTATGCACCAAAATGCAGGGAACATCAAAAACTGAAAAGGTCCCTCTACTCTGCTCGGAAAGGGGTTCAGTCAAGGAGATCTCCTTGCCCTGGGGAACAAGAGCAAGTTAGATCACCCTCTCAAACCTTCTTATTAAAGTTTCTGAATCATATTTGCTGAGAGCAACTCAGGGATCTGCTGCTCCATCTTCCATTGAGCTCCTGCTGGTCTACTGCCTTACTCTCCTGTATGGAATCTCCTTCTCTTTTTTCTCCTCTTTGGCTTTTGCTATCCCTCCCACCCCCGCACAACTTTTCTTCTCTCAGTTATCTCATCCCTTGTTTTTCCCCCTCCCCTCCTGTCTGGTTGATTTACTTGCGGTCTGTGTTGAAGTGGCTCAGCTGGATGGTGGACCTCTCACTGTGAGCCGAGAAGCTAAGTCTGGCCTTTGAAGGGTGCTTCCCCTCCTCAGTGGGAAAGAGGCACCCTGCCAGAGGGAGAGACATCCACAGAAGACACCCATCCAGAGACGCAGCTGGGCAGGGGTGGGGTGGGGGGCGAGATACCAGTGGCCAAGGTGATTTCCCATACAAAGCTGATTTTGTTTGCTGCAGATACCTCTCTTTCACATTTGCTGAACTGACACTTTCTAGATTAACAACACAAGAATGTAAGAAGAGCCTGCTGAACCAAGCCATTCTAATTCAGTATCCTGTTCTCACATAGGCCAACCAGATTCCAAGGACCAGAGAGAGATGCCTCGGGGCCAGGTCCAGCCCACAGGCCAGAGGTTTGCTGCCTCTGCCCTCAGAGATAATCTTGCGCAAGTCTTGTTGATTGGTACTAGTTGCGATGAATGTTTGGTCTGAGCCAGCCATTATTCTGGATACCTGTTGCTGGAAGCCACAGGTGGGGAGAGAACTCTTGTGCTCAGGTCCTGCTTATGGGCTTCCTATAATGGGCATCTGATGCTAGACTAGATGGGCCATTGATCTGCTCCAGCAAGCTCTGCGTATGTGCTCATGGTGTAAACGCTTGTGTGGGAGAATGTCCCACTGGATCAAGTCCACCACGCCTCCAGAAGGAATTTTAGTTCTGCTTTGTTGCTTCCTAGGGTAGTGATCACTTGCTGCTTCGTTAACAACCTTGGCTTTCCCTGTAGATGTCTCTTCCTTGTTTGCAAAAAGCCTGCTCTCTCCCCACTTCCTCACTCCTTCTGAGGTTACAGAAATTATTTCTGTTAACCCCCCCTCCAAACCGGAACATCTGCAGCCCTAAGTGCTGTTGATAAACAGCACAGGAGATCCAGAGAATAATCTCTTTTGGCTTGGTGACGGCAGAGACGCATATCTGAGTTCCTGGCAGGCACTCAAAAGCACTCCCCCTGCCCCACCCCACAAATTCCCTGCCTGCTCGATAAGCTAGACAAGGGAGGGAGAAGGAGGAAGGGAAGAAACGGCCCCAGGTTCTCATCCCGGGATCTGAAATTCTAACTAGAACATCCTGTTTTGTTCCCACCTTTTCTTCCGTACTCTTTGGCTACATTTTAGGCTGCAGGGAGTAGACTAACCAGTAGGGGCTGGTCTCTTAGAGCAGATGGAGCACGACTCTACCAGCCTCAATCTGCCTGCAGCCAGTCCCCACTTGCCTGCCTTCTTAGTACAACCAATCAGGGTGTGACTTTGCCTGGCATGGACTCTGGCACCACCTACTGTTGGTCTCCCTGACTTCTGCCCTACCAGTGGAGGCTGGTCCATTCGGGCAAATGGGGCACTACCCCACCAACCTCACTCTGCCCTCAGCCAGCCCCCACCTGCCTGCCTTCCTACTTACAACCATGCCCTGCCTGTCCTTCCTCCTCCGTAAGTCTCAGTGATGCCCTTGCATAACTTAGCAAGGAGGAGGACGGGGACAAAACTAGAACTAGTTGGCTCCATCTGTGATTGGCTCTGGCTGTACCTACCTTTTGGGCTCCCTGCCTTCTGCTCCACCAGCCACAATAGGCTCCAGTCACCACTGGGGCTGAGGGATAGTCATCCTCAAGTTCTCAGCATCCTCAACTAGGGATGAACAAATTTGCCCATTTCAGTTTCCCTCAGTTTTTTGTTCTTCAAATCTTAAGTTTAGTTCTTCACATTTCCACATCAGCCTGCTTTTTTTAAAAAAATCATCAGCATTTTAGTGGGAATTTCTTCTAATATACCCCTCTGTTGTATACAATTTTGTCTAACACACACATTTTGGCAAAGCAATTGTTCCTAATATTTAAATGCCTTTCTGTTTGTCATTTTCACAAAACATGCACTATTTTATGCACACTTTACTTCAGTACATGCATTTTTGCCTGGCTGGAGAACTGCATTGCAAAGTGCAGAAATGAATGGATTCTGAAGGATGATTGTGTTTTGGTGTTACTATTGCCATGTTTCAGAAAGTTTGAATTAGATGGGTTTCCCTTTCACAGGAAATGGAACTTGACTGTCCTTCACCCAGCCACGGCCATTGTCTCGGGCCGTCGGCCATTCTGGCTGAGTTTAATGGGAGTTGTAGTTCAACATCATCTGGAGGGAGCCATCATGCCTTTCCCCATTCTAATTCTTGCCTCTCCCTTGAAGAAGCATTACAGTGGTACCTCAGGTTACAAACACTTCGGGTTACAAACACTTCAGGTTACAGACTCCGCTAACCCGGAAGTAGTACCTCAGGTTAAGAACTTTACCTCAGGATGAGAACAGAAACTGTGTGGCGGCAGCGCGGTGGCAGCAGCAGGCCCCATTAGCTAAAGTGGTGCCTCAGGTTAAGAATGGTTTCAGGTTAAAAATGGACTTTCGGAATGAATTAAGGTCGTAACCAGAGGTACCACTGTATAAGCCCCCAGAGCGCTTCTCCTGGAAGTCTAGTGATCTTTGAAGTCTACATCATTCATAGCTGAACCCCATACACACCATTCTTATTTTCTTGAAAAGTGAAAAATAGACAATACAGTGGAACCTCGGGTTGCGGACGTAATCCATGACGGCGGCACGTCTGCACCCACAGCATTCGTAACCTGCAGCACCGTGTCTGCACATGCACATGATGCGATTTGGCGCTTCTGTGCATGCGCGAAGCACGATTTAGCGCTTCTGCGCATGTGCAAGCAGCAAAACCCTTTCCGATATTTCCAGGTTTCCCGCAGTATGCAACCTGAAAATGCGTAACCCGGAGCTTCTGTAACCCGAGGTACCACTGTACATTAGTCCCAAAGTTTCTGAGCCTTTATCTCCTTCTCTCATAGAACTAGAACTAGAACTCATGGACATCCTGTGAAAATTGATGTTGGAAGATTCAGAAGAAATAAAAGACAGTACTCCTTCACACAGCACATAGTTAAATCATGGAGCTCCCTCCCACAGGAGGCAGTGATGGCCACCAACCTAGATGGCTTTAAAAGAGGATGAGACAAATCCATAAAGAAGCATGCTATCAATGGCTACTAGCCATGAGGGCTGTGCTCTGCCTCTGCAGTTGCAGGCAGTAATCCTTCTGAGTACAAGTTGCTGGAACTTGCAGGAAGGGAAAGTGTTCATGTGCTTGAATCCAGCTTGTAGGCTTTCCAGGGGGTATCTGATTGACTACTGTGGGAACAGGAAGCTAAACTAGGTGGGCCATTGGCCTGATCCAGCAGGCTCTCCTTATGTCAGTTTTCTGGAAGGCAGATGAGGTTTGATAAGCAGCCTTCAGTCTAACACAGTATCATTCTCAAGATGTAAATAATTGTTTTGATTTTCACTAGTTCCCCAAGCTTAGCTAACAGTTTAGTGTGTAGGCTGATCCCTTGGGCAGAAATGAAATGGCTGTTCTCTCAGGGCTTGCAACCACTGGGGTTCACATGTCAGGAAATCTTCCTCTGTTTTCCGGATCTGCATGCATGATCATAAGAACATAGTAAGTGCCTTGGTGCATCAGGCCAAAGGTTCACCTAGTTCAGCATCCTGTTCTCAGAGTGACTACCCAGATGCTTATGGGAAACCCACAAGTAAGAACTGTGCAAGAGCAATCTCCCCTCCTGGGGTTTCCAGCTACTATTCAGAGACATACTGCCTCCTACAATGAAGGCAGAACATCAGAACGCAAGAGCGGCCATCTATGAGATCCTATCAATGTCATGTCAGTTTCCCCTCTGAGGACTTGCTTGCTCCACCAGAGAGAAATTGACCTGGGATGTATGATCTGTAGTGACAGCTTTATCACCTAAGTGGGGCCGTTCCCCAGTCTTGGCTAGTACATAGTTGGGCTGGACCAGAAGTGAGGACAAAGTGAATATTCAACAGGAGGTGGAACACCTCATTGGAAATGACAGGATATGCTGTCAGGGACAGCTATCAGATTATAGGTGGCTTCTGTGTTGCTTGTTTATATTGCTGCCACATTACCCAGAGAAGCATAGGGGTGGGGTGAATCTGTTTGCAAAGCCATTTTGCCACAACTGACCCAAGGGGGGCCAAAGTCATGATATTCTTGCTTCTGCAAGTCTCCTACCTGTTCTGCATGGTGGTGGGGAGCGATAGGCTAAAATTTCACACATCATTTACAATGCAATTGACTAATGGTCTAACTGCACCTTTTAAGAGGGGTGGAGAACCTCCAGACTTTGCAAGGCTTGATTTCCAAAACCCTTGCATCATCTTGATCACCTTCTTCTGCACACTTTCCAGCTTGTCAGAATGCTCCTTAAACTGTGCTGCCCAGAACTGGACACAGGACCCCAGGTGTGGTCTGACCAAGGGAGAATACAGTGGTACCTCGGGTTACATACGCTTCAGGTTACAGACGCTTCAGGTTACAGACTCCGCTAACCCAAAATAGTACCTCGGGTTAAGAACTTTGCTTCAGGATGAGAACAGAAATTGCACGGCAGCAGTACGGTGGCAGTGGGAGGCCCCATTAGCTAAAGTGGTGCTTCAGGTTAAGAACATTTGGATGAATAATAAACCCCAGAATTCTAGAGTTGATGGTACCCTGATAATCTAGTCTAACCCCCCCCCCGCAATGCAGGAATCTTAACTAGATCATACAAGACAGGTGGCCATCTAACCTCGGTTTAAAAACCTCCAAGGAAGGAGAGTCCACCTCTCCTGGGTGTCAGTTCCACTGCTGAACAGCTCTTACTGCCAGCAAGTTCTCCTTGATGTTAAGCAGGAATTTCCTTTCTTGCATGCTGCACAGCCCCATTGGAATAGTAGCAGTAGTGGTGGTGGTGGTGGGAATGCTTTAAATGTATGTATGCATGCAGCCACATTTGGAATAATGTGCAGAGTTTTGGTTCAAAATTGACAGGAAAAAATACTATGGACTGTCCAAGTAAAAAGGGCCTGTTGGAGCATATGGTGGAGAAAATAAGAGGAAATGCTGTGGGCGTGTGTGTGTGTGCGCGCGCGCTTGTGCAATCAAACCCGAATTGCTGCCTTTTGAGATCCGGGCTGTGCTGAGGAATGCGCCTCGCACACAAGTTAAGCACGGAGGCTCTGCACATTCGTCCTCCCTCCCTCCCTCCGCTGCCGTCTGACGGAGAAGAGCCTTCCAGGCAACACAGCTCAGAGGCAGCCTGTCTCCAGTTTGACCGCTCCTCCCCCTCCCTGCTCCACCCTGTCTGCCCCACTTCCTCATTCCCGGCAGCCCGGTTGCACAAGAACAGGATGGGGCTCTCCACAGGATTAGGGCGAGGTCTTGAAATCTGAGTTCCTTCTTTGCTGTGCGCTGAGAGGGAACCAACAAACAAACAGACTGTGTCTTTCTCTCCGTGTGTTGGGTTCTTCTGATGAAACCCAGGCAACACCACCAGCAAGCAAGAAGGAAAAAAAAAGGTGGGGGGGGGAGCGAGCAAAAGCCTGTTTTTGGAACGCTGCTGTGCTGTTAACCAAAAGAAAAGAGGGTTTCAAATCCATGCTCCTGTACCTGTTTACTTTGCTAGGAGCAGCTTCCTCACCCTCAACTCAGGAGGAAAATCACCACTGGGCCCCCATGAAACGCTGAATGTTGTGTTGCTGCAAATAGCTTCCAAAATTGCATGAATTGCAGCTCAGTGATGAGGAACTTTGTTGCTGACCGAGACCTGTATTCCCATACGGATGACCTTTTCGGAGGCCACATGCTAGGGTGTGTGGTGGGCAGAGGTGAACATGGGCAGAGCGACAAGTGTACATTTTTGCTTTGGTACAGTACTGGGTTGATTTTTCTGTTAACTCTCATGCACTCCTCTCTTCTTTGGCAATTACAGTGGTACCTCAAGTTACATACGCTTCAGGTTACAGACTCCAATAACCCAGAAATAGTGCTTCAGGTTAAGAACTTTGCTTCAGGATGAGAACAGAAATGGGCGCGGACGTAGTGGGAGGCCCCATTAGCTAAAGTGGTGCTTCAGGTTAAGAACAGTTTTAGGTTAAGTACGGACCTCCGGAACGAATTAAGTACTTAACCCAAGGTACCACTGTACTCGTGGCCGGGTAAGATTGTCTTCCATAAACACGGTTTTAACAACGAGTCCGTAAGTGACTGTGGAGGCCAATTCTGGATCCATACGTCCTTCCGCAGTGGGGACATTGGTTTGCAGCTGGGAGTTGATCACTCCCACTCCTCCTCTATCCTCTGAGGCACATGAGAGCCATGGTAAGAGTCTGAGGGAGCATTTCCGGGCAGCCAAAAGTGCATACGGAGGGTGCGCTGTGGGGACAGCAGGTCTGGCTGAGAAGGTGTAGCCCAAGGTGAGTACCAAAGGGCCAGATTGAGAGGCCTGGAGGGCTGCATTTGGATCCCATGCCTGAGGAAGTCCCATTGTGATATAGGGATGTGGAGATTATGTGGACCTAGACTGTGATGGTGAACCAGCCCACCTAATGTTCATCTCATTGAGACAAGGAGGACCTGAGCACAAGAGCACTCTCCCTTCCAGCAACTGGGATTCAGAAGCATTGCTGCCTGTTATCTGGTGTTGCAACATAAAGAATCAGGGAGGAATCAGCAACTGCAAAGATAGGAGAGTTTGTAGGTGTGTTACTTTGGGGCAGAAGCCCACTTCATTCACTTGGCAGGAGGAGCTGGAGCATAAACAAAGATGATCAGGGTAAATCAATGGGGGCAAATCTAGTCCAGCATCCTGTTCTCGGTGGCCAACCAGGTGCCCATTTTGGGAAACCCGCAAGCAGGACATGAGCACAAGAGCCTTTTCCTCTCCTGTGATTTTCATCAACTGGGATTCAGACCATTGAGGCAGGCCATAAGCATCCTGGCTATGGCAATTGAAAGCCTTAACCTCCATGAATTTGTCTACTCCTCTTTGAAAGCCATAAAAGTTGGTGGCCATCATTTCCACCCATAGGAGCAAGTTCCATGGTTCAGTGATGTACTGAGTGAAAGAGATGGTAGGGTTAGAGCCTGACACTTTCTGCATGCAAAGTAGATGCTCTGATAACTCCCATCATCCTTGAACATTGGCCATGCTGGTAGGGACTGATGGGAGCTGGGGGCTCCATCAACAACTGGAGAGCCACACATTCCTGCTTCCCTCAGTTGTTGGAATCCAACTCCCATCATCCCTGATTGGCCACACTCGCTGGTCCAACAGCATCTAGAGGGCCATCAGTTTCCCACTCCTCTAAGGCATGTTCTGCTTTCTGTTTTCACTTGAATTCTCCCGGTCTGCTGACGTGAGCTACATATACAAAGCAGGAGTTTACATCTGAAACTCTCTGAAGAATTAAGGCATTAGAACTGATCTCTGTGTGTGAAGTGATGCTGAGTCTGCACTCTCGCTTAACAACCTGAAGGAGCACCTTGCTGGATCAAAGTGTGGCTCACTCAGGCCACATTCACACCATGTAGCGAAACCACTATGATGATGCTTTAAATCGTCAATGGCTTCCTCAAAAGAATTATAGAAACTGTATTGTGTTAAGGGTACTGAGAGTTCTTAGGATGCCCCCCACACACTCAGTTGCCATCACAGATCTACATTTCCCAGTGTGCTTTGACAATAATAGAATCATATAATTGTAGAGTTGAAAGGGACCTCAGGTGTCATTCAGTCCAGGCCAGTGCAATGCAGGAATCACAACTAAAGGGTCGCTGACGGATGGTCACTCAACCTCTGCTTAAAAACCTCCAACGAAGGAGAGCCCACCACCTTTCGAGGGAGTCTGTTCCACTGAAAAACAACTCTTACCACGGGAGATCGTGTTGGAACCTAAAAGCCGCAGCCGTACGACCCCAGCAAACAAGGCTTCAATGGGGAATGGGCAGCAACAAGTCTGGTGGTGTGGCACCTTCCCATTTTGCCTCAGGATGTAAAATGGCACAGGCCACCCCTGCCCTCTAGCAGCTTATTCTACAATATGGGTTACATGAAACTACACTCAATAAGATACAACACACCCATGCTATTTTATTTTATCAAAGTTTATTTTTATCATCTCTCTATTACTATGTTGTATATATGATAAATAAGCAAGGAAATTGAGATTCTTTAAATTTTTGTTTGATCCACATGTTCAACATATTTTCTTTTCTAAAAATGTGCAAGTTTTCTGTTAAACCTTAGCAATATTCTGCTGTACTCATGTTTTCAATGCCAGCATGGATGCTATATAATGCTGCTATATGAGTATCTCCTCCCTCTTATTTCTTTTTCATTTTTCTTCTGTAAATTTTTCCTTTTCTTATACTTTAAAAATTTCAACTAAAATTATTTGAAAAGAAGGCAACAGCCTGCCGCTCCTGTTGACGCCCAGTACTATCTTCTTCCTTTTTTAAAGCATTTTTATCCAAACCTACATAACACAAAAGGAAAAAGGAATGGGAGGGAAGAAGAAGAAGAAGAAGAAGAAGAAGAAGAAGAAGAAGAAGAAGAAGAAGAAGAAAAAACAACTCAGGAATTATTTCTTAGTTGTAGAGTTCTTGTAAAGACCATCTGGAATGGAAAAATTTCAAGCAGAGAAGGAGCCAAAAGTAGCTGGTCTTCCAGGAGAGCAGATGGAGAGGTACTATAATTCCAGCTCTCTTCCTCTCACAGAGCCAGATAGAATGGCTGCTGTGGATTATGTATTGAGTGGCCCACTTCCTCTGATCATGGAAGTGAACTTAGCCACTGATCAGCAGCTTCACAACCACCCAACTAGCAGACTTATTCTCTACTGTGTCCCTGGGGATTCCACCCCCCTAAATATCATTTTGGTAAACCAAAGAGGCTGGAAACTGAGAACTCCCAGACAACCCCCCCAAAACCCCCACCTCCCTTCTCAGTCACAGGAGCTGGATCACCCAAGTACCCCATAATGATGCCACCAGACTTGTCAGCTGGAAAAGGTTCAGAAAAGGGCAATTGAAATGGTAGAGGGGATAGAGTAAATCCCCTATGAGGAATGGTTGCATCATTTTGGGGCTTTGTTTTGTTTTGTTTTATTTAGAGAAAATGCAATAAAGAGGAGGCACGATGGAGGTAGACACAGTTATGCCTGGTGTAGAGAAAATCTCCCTCTGTCATAATGCTAGAAGTCAGGCACATCCAACGAAGCTGAATGTTGGAAGAATCGGGACACATAAAAAAGTCCTTCATGCAGTGCATAGTCAGACTGTGGAACTCCCTCCCACAGGAGGCAGTGATGGCCACCAACCTAGACAGCTTTAAAAGAGGATGAGACAAATTTGTGGAGAAGGATAAGGCTATTGATGGCTACTAGCTATGTTGTGCCTCCACTGCAGGAGACGGTGCGCTTCTGAATTCCAGTTGATGGAAACCTGTGCTGGAGATCTGTTTTCAGGTCCTGCTTGTAGGCTTCCCACTGTCGCATCTGGCTGGCCACTCTGAGAACAGGACAGAATAATAGTAGAGTTGGAAGGGACCATGAGGGTCATCTAGTCCAACCCCTTTCAATGCAGGAATATTTTGCCCAATGTGAGGCTCAAACCCACGACCTTGAGATTAAGAGCCTCATGCTCTACCGATGCTGAGCTACATAAGCCCCCTCTGGCCTGATCCAGCAGTCAGGATCTTCTGTTCTTCTACCACCACTATCTGAGACAGTATACCTCTGGATACTACTTCCTAGGAATCAGAGGTGTGGAGAATTGCTATTGCACACAAGTCCAACTTCTGGACAGCATCCCACAAACAGAAGCCCACTGGGATAGCAGCTGGAATCTTATTTCACTCCCAGCAAGAAGAGAGCATCCTCCAGCACACTTGAGGGCAGGAGCTTCATTTATGGTGGTGTTCTTCAACTTTGGGTCTCCAAGGTTGCACCACAAATCCCATCATTCCCAGCTTGGACAATGGTCAGGGGTGATAGGTATTGTAGTCTAGAAGCATTCAGAGCACTCAGGGTTGAAGAACACTGCAACGAATAATGCCTCCAAATAGAGGATTGCCCTCTATCTCAGACACGTGGTCTTAAAGCTGGTTTCCAGGCTTAATTCAAAATGATGGCCTTGACTTAAAAAGTCTGAGGTAGTCCAGGGCTGAGATATCTCAAGTCTCATATTCTCCTGTGTGAACCTTAAGTTCTCCCCAGAGTTTGAGATGAAATGTTAATGGGGTCTGGTACCTAAGATCAGCTTTGTCCAGCCTGGTGCCCTCCAGATGTTACAGGACTCCCATCACCCCCAGTCAGGATGGTGGGAGTTGTAGTCCAGCAATATTTGGAAGGCCAAAGTTTGAAGAACACTGATTTAATGCATGGAAGATGGGCTCTGCGATTCCTACATTCTAGGGGGATGGACTAGATGCCCCCTGGGTCCCTTCCAAAATATACAGTTCTGTGATGCTATGCTGTACAGTTCAAGCATGTTTAACGCAAGTAAAGGTAAAGGGACCCCTGACCATTAAGTCCAGTCGCGGACGACCCTCTTTACTGGCCGAGGGAGCTGGTGTTTGTCCGCTGACAGCTTCCGGGTCATGTGGCCAGCATGACTAAGCTGCTTCTGGCAAACCAGAGCAGCGCACGGAAACACTGTTTATGTTCCCGCCAGAGTGGTACCTATTTATCTACTTGCACTGGCGTGCTTTCGAACTGCTAGGTTGGCAGGAGCAGGGACCAAACAATGGGAGCTCACTCCGTCGTGGGGATTCGAACGGCTGAAATTCCGATCGGCAAGCCCTAGACTCAGTGGTTTAACCCACCGCACCACCCGCAAGTAGCTTCCCCCAAAGCATCCTGGGAGCTGCTGCTTTCCCCTTGCAGAACTACAGTTTCCAGCATCCTTAACAAACTACAATTTTCAGGATTCTTCCAGTAGGTGTTCAATGTGGATGTTGTGGATGTGACCACACACAGACCACCACCTATTTTCCCACTGAGCATAATAGAAGGGGCGGGCAGCACAGGATAAACAACCGGCGGGTTCCCACCTGCCCCCTCGCCTAGCTTTTACCACCAGAGGCAGCTGCCTAAGGGCCCCACAAAAAGGCAGCATCAAAAAACCGCAATCACCCGTTTAAAGAAAAATCCAGAAATGCAAGCCGATTGTGGGCGAGGGTCTCAGCGCCTTCCCCGCGCCCCCTTTCTGGAGCCTCCGCTCTGGCCTCGCTTCTCTATAGCTTATTTCTCTCCCAAGCTCGCTTTGCAAGCCTGCCTCCCTCCCTCCCTCTCTCTGGGGGGAAAAAGGTCATTGCGCAAATGATTAGTCAGAGCTCAGTTGCTACAGCAACCAGCCGCTGTATCTGGGACAGGCAATGCATTGAGGACAACAGCGAGGTCGGCCATTAGTGGAGGCTGCTGGGATAGGAAGCCTTTGTATCGACTTCCAAGGGAGGCAGCAGGCGAGGAGGCGAGGAGGCAGTGGGAGAAGGAGGCAGCTCACAGCCCCTTGCACCACCGCGCAGAAACTCAGCTGGGCAACAGAGATGGCAGACGATCTATCTCTCTCTCTCTACCTCTTTTGCATTGTGTGCAAGTCTCTGTTTTATATTTTCACTTACGTTTTTGTTTTATTTCATCATAGGCATGATAAAATAAGTTGAATGGCCATCTGTCGTGGGTGCTTTAGCCGAGAGTCCTGCATTGCAGGGGGGTTGGACTAGATGACCCTTGGGTCCCTTCCCAACTCTATGATTCTATGAGACTTTATGCAATTTTTTTTAATCTATCAGGAGCAACAACACACATAAAGAGTGCAGGGGGAAGATGATGGGAAAGGGCTTGCTGCTCCCTGCAGCAAGGTCCCGAGTTCAATCACTGGCATTTCCATATCCCCTGCCTAAAATTCTAGAAATCTGCTGCCGGTCAGCATAGAGGCACAAAGCTAGATGGGCTCCAATGGTCTGACTTGGAAAGTGTAGCTCTGTGGTAGAGCTTCAGCTTTGCATGCTGAAGGTCTCAGGTTCAATCCCTGGCAGTGGCTCCAGGAACATCCCTTGCCTAAAATTCTAGAGAGCTGCTGCCAGTCAGTGTAGACAGCACAGAGCTAGACTGACATGACCAGTCTGTCTCAGAAGACAGACTGTATTTCATCTGTTTTTCATCCATTTATTCAGAATGTTGAGGACCTCAGTCTTGTTGTATTTTTAGGAAAACAGACATAGCTCAATGGGGCAACAGTTGCTTCGCATGCAGATCCCATGATTATATCTCCAGGTAGGGCTGGGAATGCCCCTTGACTGAAACCCTGGGAGGGCTATTGCTGCCAGTCAGTGTAGACAAGACTGAGCTAGGTGGACCATGCTAAGAACTGCTTTTATGGGGTTGGGGGGGCTCTTCAGACAATAATGGAATACAGTTTACTAAATTCTTCTCAGAGTAGACCTGTTGGAATTCATGTAGCTAAGTTTACTGTGACCATGAATTTCAGTGGGTCAATTCTGAACATGCTGTAGGTCCCATCTGCACAATTTGTTCAAAGCAGTATCATATCACTTTCAGCAGTCATAGCATCCCCCAAAGATCCTGGGGTCTGTAGTTTGTTAAAGGTGCTCTTAGAGTTGTTAGGGGACCCATATTCCCCTCAAATAATTACAATTCCCAGATTACTTTTGTGGGAGGGAAAATATAAGGTCCCTGTGTGGCAAATAATAAAATAATTGGCTGGGTGCTTGGATTCAAAATATGGGGTATTACACACTCTCCAGCAGGAGACAGCCCCCAGACGCAGAATTTAAACTCAAAAAGTCAAGCAGCACAGTGAAGTGTTAGGAATGTAGGCTGTTAAACCTTTAGCATATTGCATTTAGTCTGCTTGCAAAGTTCTCCCCTCTTTCTACCCCTCTTGCAATAAACAGAGCATACGCTGTTAAGTATGTTTAAAATGCTTTACAGTGGTACCTCGCAAGACGAATGCCTCGCAAGACAAAAAACTCGCTAGACGAAAGGTTTTTTCGTCCGCGATTTGCCTCGCAAGACGAATTTCCCTATGGGTTTGCTTCGCAAGACGAAAACGTCTTGCGACTTTGTTAAGCCGTTTAAACCGTGCTTCGCAAGACAAAAAATTCGCTAGACGGCAAAACTCGCGGAACGAATTAATTTCGTCTTGCGAGGCACCACTGTACTTACAAAAGGTTCCAAAGGTCAGATGCATACATTTATCCAAGCAGCAGCTAGGAGAATATAGGCAGAAAATTCTTGGGTAGAAAATACAAAAAGGTAGCCTCAAACATGTGCTCTAAGCTTGCAGCAAAGCTTAGACACATCTTTCTTGGTCAGTTATATGGCATGGAGAGAGGTAGGGACCAGGAAGAGAAGGTTTCAGTTCCTCATCAGAGAAGAGGGGGCATGATTTAGCTTAGTCTAGGGATATAACTTTGTGGTCTTAACCCCTTAACAAGCACTCCCCTTAACAAGCACTCATGCATAGTTATGTCTGACTGCAATCTTCCACAAATTTATCTAACAATCCCTCATCCCAGGAATCATGGGAATTTTAGGTCTCTGTGGAGAATGGGGTTCTAATAACTCTAAGGATTCTTTGAGAGAAGTTAGGACTGTTCAAAGGGGTATGATACTGCTTTAGATGTATGGTGCAGATGAGGCCTAACACTGGAAGATTTCAAATTATTGTAATTTAAAAGAATTGGACAAGTTCACAGAAAATAAGGAAATCAATGGCTCCTAGTCACAGTGACTATGCTCTGCCTCGATGATCATAAGAATGGACATTGGAGGGGTGTGTGTGGCCCTCCAGTTGTTGATGGAGCCTCCAGCTCCCCTCAGTCTCTACCAGTGTGGCCAGTGTTCAAGGATGATGGGAGTTGTCAGAGCATCTGTCTGCTTTGCATGCAGAAAGTGCCAGGTTCTAACCTTGGCATCTCTTTTGGTACATAGTTGAACTATGGAACTTGCTTCCATGGGTGCCAGTGATGGCCACCAACTTGAATGGCTTTAAAAGCGGATTAGACAAATTCGTGGAAGCTAAGGCTTTCAATGGCTGCTAACCATGATGGCTGTGCTCTGTGCCCAAGGTCGGAGGCAGTAATGCTTCTAAATCCCAGTTGTAGATCAAAGGACGGGAAAGGGCTTCTTGTGCTCAGGTCCTGCTTGTGGGTATCCCAAAATGTGCACCTGGTTGGCCACTGAGAACAGGATGCTGGACTAGATTTGCCCCCATTGATCTAGCCTGATATTCTGTGTTTATGTTCTTATGGTAAAAGCCACTTCTTTGGTGTTTGGGGAGGGGGTATCCAGCTCCTCCTGCCAAGTGAATGAAGTGGGCTTCTGTCCCAAAGTAACATACCTACAAACTCTCCTATCTTTGTAGTTGCTGATTCCTCCCTGATTCTTTCTGTTGCAACACCAGATAACATTTCCCAAGGACTGCTGGCTGGCACTCTCTCTCTCTCTCTCTTTTTGCAGAATGAACATCTTTTCCAAAACGATTCCTCTTGATGCCTCTCAGTGGACTGGTGCCACAAGATCTGGCATATCTAAGGGAGAAAGGAAGTACATGGAAAGAGGAAAAGAGACAGTCAAGAGAATAGGAGGAAGTGACCTCACTGGGTTGGGAGCCGGGTGCGGAATATGAACACTCAGGTGTAAAGGGAAGCAGGACAGGATACAGACGGGGAGCAAAGGTGCTTTTCATGCCTGCGGTTTCCTTATTCATAACAAGAAAGGGGCTAGTTTTATGGATGCCCATGCATGTAAAATGTCCTTCAGTTGTTTTGCCAATGGAAATGGACTTCTCAGCCCCTTCCTTTGAGCGGGGAATGGACAGATGGGGTAACTTCCCTTTCCCCAATCTTCATCACATATTCATATTGATATTCACATTAACTTATTTTTTAATCTTTTATTTATTTAATTATTATATTCATAATCATCCTATACAGTGGTACCTCGCAAGACGAATGCCTCGCAAGACGAATGCCTCGCAAGACGAAAGAGTTTTTCGTTTTTTGAGTTGCTTCGCAAGACAAATTTCCCTATGGGCTTGCTTCGCAAGACGAAAATGTCTTGCAAGTTTGTTTCCTTTTTCTTAAAACTGTTAATATCCAGGGAAACCATGCTTCGCAAGACGAAAAATTCGCAAGACGAAAAAACTCGCAGAACGAATTAATTTCGTCTTGCGAGGCACCACTGTAATTCTAGAGTTTGAAGGGAACACCCCCTAGGTTTTGTGTGTGTGTTCAACCACCTTTAATGCAAGAATCACAGCTAATGAACCCCTGACAGATGGTCAGCCAACCTTAGAAAGTTCTTCCAAATGTGTAGTTGTAATCCCCTTTCTTGTCATTTGGATCCATTGGTTTGGGTCCTTCCCAAAAAGTTTGCTCTATCTTCCATGGGATAGCCCTGCAGTTATTGGCTATCATATCTCCTCTCACTCTCCACTTCTCTAGGCTAAACACTCCCAACTCCCTCAACTGTTCCTCTCAAGGCTTAGTTTCCAGACCCTCAATCATCTTGGTCGCCCTGCTCTGCACACGTTCCAGCTTGTCAAAATCCTTCTTAAACTGTGAGGCCCAGAACTGGAGACACTACTTTTCCAGTTCTATAATATCATTTTTTAAGTGAGGTGACTAGAACTGTATATTGTATTGTCCCCTATTTTTTTAATATTGCCAAACAGATCCATGCCCAAACACTAGACTTATTGCGATATCTGGATGGGAAGAGTAGACAGTCATGCACCAAAATCCAGGGAACTTCAGGAACTGGCATACATTGAAAAAGAGGTTGTGTTGTACAAAGGGCTAAGGAGACGCAGTTCAATTCAGGTCACCCTGAAAGACGAACTAACCTAAGTCACACTCTCCAAAACAATACCCCAGATGAAACAGAGCCATCCACTTCTCCATATTCTGCAATGCAGTTTCCCGGTAAAGTGTATGGAAATGCAGTTACTGGGGTCAGAGTGTATATAGAAATGCATAGGATAGTGGGGGGGGGGGACAGCATGTGAATATGTATTTGGAAACTCCATTGTCAAAATGTGTATGTTGGGCAAAATTGTGATTATAATGGACAGGTGAGGCCTTGTTGATGGTGCCTCCACCAGGGGCTCTTCAGTGGTGGCTCCACAGTTGCAGAATGCCTTGCCTAGTAAGGTGCACCTGTCTCCATCATTATTAACTTTCAGGAGTAACTTGAAAACAGTCCTATTTACCCCAGGAATTTGGTCACCAAAGAACACTGTTCCTGGCAACCTTAAGATCATTGGATCATGATTTTAATTAATGTAGAATATTTTTAATTGTCATTGTTTGCCATCCTTGGTGAGGAAGGGTGGGATATAATTCCATTTGATCAATCAAACATGTATACATCTGAAGAATTTTGCACTTAAAATGCTGGTGGGTTTTCATGAGGGCTTATATAGGAAGCTCTATAGTACAGGGCTAGACCATGAGTCCATATAGCTTAGTACTGTCTACACAGACTAGCAGCAGCTCTCCCAAGATTTTAGGCAGGAGTCTCTCCCAGCCCTACCTGGAGATACTGTTGGGGATTGAGCCAGGCGTTTTCTGCTTGCAAGGCAGATGCTCTGTCACTGAGCTAGGGTCGTTTCCCAAACGACCATGTTTGGTTTTAAATAAAAAAATGGCAAGCCAGTGAGGGAATGTGCATAATGAAACCAAAGACTGGAAGAGTGGCAAAACTGAAATGGACCGGTCCACTTGTTCCTCGCTGAGCACCTATTAAAGAGTTACAATTGGAATCGGCTCGCTCTCTTCCCTTCCACAAGCCTGGCAAATTCTTAGCCATCTCTCTCTCCCCCCCCCCTTTTGCTCCTTCTTCCTGGGCTTTCTGCCATGCATGTCTGGAATACATTATGTACCTCGTGCTCGCTCCCCCCACCCCAGCTTGTCAAGCTGACTTTCCTTCTATCTTCTCCTTGGAGTCTTTTCTCAAGGCTCAGAAAAGCTTTTCCTGAACCAGCAAACCAACCCCCACTTTCCCACCAGTTTTCTTCTCGGCTGCTAAGATCTGATCGCCTGTCTGAAGGTGAATGTGGTGGCAGTGGTAGAGAAATTAAGCAGGACACTGAGATACTTCCTAACTCCAGATCTGATCTGATTTTTTAAAAGAGAAAATAAATTTCCTGCAAATGCTCACTTGGATTTTTCAGCTTGAAATTATTAATCCTCCACTTTGTCTTGGGGAGGAAAACACACACACACACACACACACACACACACACACACACACACACCATGTCTGAATCAGCCCCATTCAGACGCCTCATGTCTGAATGTGGTGGCCCAAATTTTAATTGGCCAAACATCTTTGCCCTGTTTGTCCAAGTCTCCTGTTCCAAAAGTTGGTGGGTGTGCTCCTGTGGATGTCAAGTGATTGAAATGAAATTTGGTGAGCCTATTCAGGTCACAAGGGGTCTTTTGGATTGGAAGATGTGCTTCCTTGAATCAAATCCCTGCTCCCTGCCTTTGATGCAGAGAGGAGAAAAGTGAAACCAACAACAGGAACCAGGTGTGGTCCCTGCCATGGGAGTCCTGAACTTTCCAAGCACAATTAATCTTTTCAGTTTTTATATTCCTCACAACAGTTTTGCAAGGTGGATCAGTTGAACCCATTTCACAGATGAGAAAGCAAATGCCTCTTTGTGATGTTTTTAAGTGCAAGTCTTCATACGATGAATGGCTGGTTAAGATTCAGTCTGTGGGATCAGTCTGAGTACAGTAAAGGTAAAGGGACCCCTGACCATTAGGTCCGGTTGTGGCCGACTCTGGGGTTGTGGCGCTCATCTCGTTTATTGGTGTACAGCTTCTGGGTCATGTGGCCAGCATGACTAAGCCGCTTCTGGCGAACCAGAGCAGCGCATGGAAACGCGCATGGAAACACCGGAGCGGTACCTATTTATCTACTTGCACTTTGACGTGCTTTCGAACTGCTAGGTTGGCAGGAGCAGGGACCAAACAACGGGAGCTCAACCCGTTGTGGGGATTTGAACCACCGACCTTCTGATTGGCAAGTCCTAGGCTCTGTGGTTTAACCCACAGCGCCACCCACGTCCTTATTTCCTGGGTATGTGCCTCTGGGAAATTTCACAAATACTGCATAGAGCAGGAGGGGATTTCCAGACTGGAGGGCCACATTCTGTCATTGGTGACCCTCTGGGGGCCACATGCCAGTGGTGGGTGGGGCCGGAGGCAAAGTGGGCAGAATACTGGATGTGGCTTGCTGCTTTTGCACGAAAGGTTATGCGCCAGGCCTGCAAAAACCAGAGCCACTTTGAGAGAAATAGGGGGAAGGGGTGCATTCTCTCCACCTTCGTTGCTTCTCCATTATCCCATCTCTTCCAGTTCCTGCTCCCCCACTTCTAAACTTGTGCTTGGAGACTCATTATTAAACGCTGCAAAGGCTACTTTAGGAAAGCTACTTCAAGATAGGGCAATTCCTGCCTGTCCTTTCTCCATTCCCCATCTGTTCCAGTTCTTGCTCCCCCACTTCTAAAACGTGTTTATTTACACATTTGGAACCCCTGGAGAGAAAGGCACATGGAGAAAGCTGCTTGAGAGGGGGCAATTTTAAGGCAGGAGGAAGGGGTACATAACCCTTTCCCCACTTGTCGTGTCTTCATCCTCCCCCCCATATTTTCCTGGTCCTGTCCCCCATTTTCATGTATGTTTAAATACACATTTTGAACCCCTTTAGCTCAACCCACTTCCGGAAAACAGCTTTCAGGGAGGTCATCTCTTCCACTTCCTGCTCTCCCACTCCTAAACTTTGGTTTAAATACAGATTTAGAACCTCTGCAGGGGTAACAGATGCTTTGGGGAAGGGGTGATCCAGAGCGATTCCACAGCAGGGAGAGAAGCGGGTTACACACTCCCCCCTCTCCTATGTCATTTGCTGTTTAAGAGTCCTTTACCAATCCTATTTATTGGGGGGGGGGGGAGCAGCAAGGTCACTTAGGTTGCAAACCTACCCTGCACTTTCCTGCAAATAAAGCTTCATTGTTTACTTCTGAGTAGACCATGATCAAACCAGTTGGGACCTTCAGACCCAAGCAAGAATTTGAGAACCTGGAGTCTCCGATCCAATAAAATCCAACACTCTTCTTTGAGTCCCCCCCCCCCACCCTGTCTCCCTCTTTCCTCTCTCCTCTGCTCCAGAAAAAGTGGAAAGTAATTCCTCCAGAAAGTAGGAGTCTTGCATGAAACACCCCCCATAGTGGTAATGGGGAGAGGATTAGCCCGCTTTGGGGAATGAAAAGTCAACTGTTGACTCCACCCCCCCATAAAAAATAATCTGGATCTCTTTCGCAAACTTGAGTTGTGTGATAACCCCCCTTCCTTCCTGTACGGAGTTGGCGGGAGGGGTTTTTCTCTGTGTGTGTGTGGGGGGGGGTATTGGCTCAGCGCCCTTCATTGTCTTTGCAAAACAACACCCCCATTTTATTTCCTTTCTCTCCCTATTCCCAGGGCTTGCATGCACTTTCTGCATCTCCCCCTCCCTCCAACACACACCTATTTTTCTGTGCCCCCCCAACAGCGCCTTCAATAATTAATCGCCTGGATAAATAATAGATGCCGTGTTTGCTTGGGTGTTTTCTATTCCACCCCCCCCCCCGCGTTTCTCCACCCGCTATTTATTTAGGCTTGCAAGCCCTTCCAGCGGAGCCAACCCCGTTACAAAGCAACAACCCCTTTACTTCCGAGTAGACTCACTTGCACGCACACACACACACTGCATGCAGGCAGACAGACGCATATATAATATTCTCCTTTGCAGCCTCCTTCATTAAGGGTAGCAATGGTATTTTATTTTTGCAGGGGTAGGGGGAGGTTTAAGGAGGGCGGGGGGTGGAGGGAGAAGGAAAAGTGCAGCTGAAAAGCATTCCGGGGAGATAAAGGGCTGGTTTGATGTGCGTTCATGTGAAGGAGCCTTTTCTCCCCTCCCTCCCGCTTCTCTTCTTCCCCTTCCCGGAGAGAAGGTTGGCGCCAGTAGTCTGGAACTAGGCTGACAAGCTTTTGAGTTATAGAAAAAACGGAGGAGGGGGGGTGGAAGGAGACGGAGGACGAGAAGGGGGAGAGAGGCAGGCAGGCAGGCAGCTGGTGTGTGGATTACTTCAAGGGAGAGAGCAGGAATAAACACAAACACACTCGCAGAGCTGGGGACGCGAAGGGAGAGGTCAGGATTCGAACCCGCGGAGGAGGAGGATTTATGCAGGGTTTTTAAATAAAAAAAATAAACAATTAGGGCTATCAATGGCTACTAACCATGATACCTAGGCTCTGCCTCCAAGGTTAAAGGCAGCAATTTTTCCGAATAACAATTGCCGTAAGCCATAAGAGGGGAGAGGTGTCACGCTCAGGTCCTGCTTAAATTATTATTATTTATTGAATTTATATACCGCCCTATACCTAGAGGTCTCAGAGCGGTCCACAGTGCGAATGAACCTCAGGCATCAGTTTCTGCAGGCATCAGATTGGCCGCCATGATAACAGGATCCTAGACTAGATGGGCCACTGGCCTGATCCAGCGGGCTCTTCTTACGTTCTTCGGGTTTGGGGAAGGGGGCGTGGCGTAGTGGGTAGAGTATCTGCATACAGATTGTTCCAGGTTCAGCCCCCCAAGTAGGGCTGGGAGAGAGACCCGCTTTCAAAACCCTGGAGAGCTGCTGCCTCTCAGTGCAAATAATACAGTGGTACCTCGGGTTACATACGCTTCAGGTTACATACGCTTCAGGTTACAGACTCCGCTAACCCAGAAATATTACCTCAGGTTAAGAACTTTGCTTCAGGATGAGAACAGAAATCGTGCTCCGGCAGCGCAGCAGCAGCAGGAGGCCCCCATTAGCTAAAGTGGTGCTTCAGGTTATGAACAGTTTCAGGTTAAGAACGGACCTCCAGAACGAATTAAGTACTTAACCTGAGGTACCATTGTACTGCGCTAGGTGGACTGATGGATCTAACTGAGTATGAGGCAGTTTCTTACTTAAGTCACCCCTTTATTTTGTACCATGGGGTCTGGAACCTTGTATTATTTTGGAGGAAGGTCCATTCATTTCTATGGATTGCATTCAACTACATCCTCCTCACAGTGGACCCATTTAAATAAATGGGCCTAAAGTAGTCATGGCCATTAACTTCAATGGGTCACCTCCAGCATTGAATACCACCCAATGATTTTTCCAGGTTGGGGCTTATTATGGGGTCAGTGCTTCTCATGCACAGAAATTATTCACCACCCTGTATTTTGTCTACCCCGCTCCTCTCTGTTAAACCAGATTTAAACTTTCCTGATGGGGGATTCCAACAAATGAAAGAACACCAGCATGACCACCATGTTTTTCACAGAGCAGACCCTGGGAACTGCAGTTTGTTGAGGGTGCTGGAATGGTAGCTCTCTCTCTTGAGGCGCAAACTGCAGTCCCCAGGATTTTGGGGAGCAGGAATGTGCTTTAAAGGTAAGATGTCTATGCAGCTTGTATGACCCCCCAAAACTGCATCCTACAACTCGTTTGCAAGATTGTGACAACCTATTTGCTGTATTAAAAAATCGCCACAACCACCCCTAGTCTGCAAGCACCTTTGAATTGGCTCCATGGGATTTTTTTGAGGGGAGGGGGGTGAATCAAAATACTGAAAGCGAGGAGAGCAGGCTAGTTTCTCACAAAACAAATTACAGTAAGAATATGGCCTATGTATTTTGCCTCATATCTCAGCTTCTATAAATCCTGTAAACTTTCACTCTCTGTATATATGCAATATGGGGATGGGGGTTCATTGCAGGTGCAGAAAATGCTCCCTTTGCCTTACCTTGTCTGAGGCCTAACCTCTTGGTTAGACACACTTTGGTTTGAACCCTCAGCTGTGATATTTTTTTAGACCCATTTACTGGGGAGGACTCTGTGGGCTTATCTGGGTGCCCACAGGGATTTTTCCAGGGATGGGGTGGAGTGGTGAGAGTGCTGAATATCAGGATTCGAACCCCCACTAGGCCATGAAGCTCACTTGGCAAGACCTTGGGCAGAGCCATAGATGAGGTGGTTTGTGCCCCTGGCAGAACCGTCCAGATTGCGCCCCCTAGCCATGGACAAATTAGCTCTTCTTTCTGCCTCTCCTCCAATCCCCTCCCCTCCACCCATTCAATTCAGCCTCTATTTAAAACCATTTCTTATGAGGCAATAATCAATATTTATATTTATGGACATATTTTTAGCTGATTTTGTGCCCCCAATCACCTGCGCCCCTGGCTGGGGCCCACCTTACCACCCCCTATCTACGGCCCTGACCTTCAGCCTATTTTCATGCTAACCTACCACACAGGGTGATTGTGGGAATTAAATGAGGGCAATAACCACATATGCCACAATGAGCGCCTTGGGAGAAAAAGAAGGGATGTACATTCTGTAAATAAAATAAAACAACACATACATTAAATAATAAATAAATGTAAACTATGGAAAGGGCTAATTTCTCTCACAACAAATGAGATTGCTGTCTGCACATTTTGCCTCATACCTCAGCTTCTACAAATGCTAGAAACCTACCTCTTTAAAAAAGGAGAGAGGAGCTGGGGTTTATGATTTATTTGGGGCGGGGGACTGCTACCTCCTGCCCTCTCCTGGAAACTCACACATGTGGGGTGTGTGAGCCACACTGGGGTGTGTGGAAGAACATTTCCAGAAAAGTCATGAAAATTTTCGAAAGAGAAAGAAACAAAGTTGTGTGCTTTTCTGTCCTCCTTAAAACACACACAGCCTGAGGTTGCAGGCTTGGAAAAGAGCTGGCTTCACAGGGACTCTTGGCTGAGGTTCAGCCGAGCCATCCCGGGAGGACATTCCTTTCCACTGAACACGGCTGTTCCCCTCTCTCTGCCTCTTCCCTCCCTCACAGAAAACCTTCCCAAACTGAGCAGGCTTGGCTCCCTCCATCGCAGTCCAGCTGCTTGCCTCCCACACCTCCAAAAGCTTCATCTGCAGAACAGTCCACTAGATTTAAAAGCCCTGCTTGGCTTCTGGGCAAGAAGTGGTTGAGTCCCTTTGTGCTGGGGCTCTAGAAGGGACTGTACCACTTGGAGCTTGCTGGAGGAAGGTTCACCTTTATAAACACCCCCAAACAAACATTCATTTTATTTTTATTTTTATTTCACAAAATTTATATACCGCTTTATGGTAGTAAACAAACAATAATCTTTTGAAAGCTAATTTGGTGTGGTGGTTAGAGCACCAGGCTAGGACTTGGGAGTTTGAATCTCCTTACTTGGCTATGAAGGTCAGTGGGAGTCATTCGCTCACTCTCTGCCTAACCTGCTTTGCTGGGTTGTTGTGGGGATTAAATGATGAGGAGGAGAGTCTCTGGAGCTCCATAGAGGGGGATATAAATTCAATAAATAAATGTCTCAAAACAGTTTACAAAAAGAATAAAACAATAGAATTAGTTAGTAAAAACAATTAAAACCAGTCATGAACTAAATACACACCAGCATTCTAAATATCTGAGTAGGCAACAATGACTGTAAATCACACCAACTCATTGCAAATAGAAAGCTAGCAGGAAAGGGAATAAGATAGGGTCCACATCACTCTTCAACTCCTGGGCCAGGACCTCAATACAGCCTGATTGAAGTGAGTGGCAATGATTTAAAAAGTATGGAAATCTCTCACACAGGAGACAGTTATGGCCCCCAGCTTAGATGGCTTTAAAAGTGGATTGGCTGAGGGCTACTAGCCGCAATGTCAACACTCTACTTCCATGGTTGGAGACAGCAATGTTTCTGAATACTAGTTGCTGGAAACTACAAGAGGGGAGAGTACTCCTGTGCTTGGGTCCTGCTTGCAGCCCTCTTTGGCCTGATCCAGCAACCATTCTCTTCTTATGGTCTTACATTTCAATTGAATATGGGTCCTGCATTTGAAGTGATTGAAGAATGCAGGGTTGGAGAATCTTCCTGCCTTTCTGACATGTGCTAGCTTTCTACTAGCAGGGAGTTTTGTTGTTTGCTTGGGTCCAAGAGGGAACATTAAAAATTGTCGCCGTCCCCACCAGCTAGAAAGGGTATAGTCTACCTTATCACTTAGGTCTCTACCAATAACCTCATCCTACTGGATGTGTAGTGCAGGCTTAAGAAGTCTGCAGTCATAATAGCTGCGGAGGCTAATCTGTGATCCTCCAGCCCTCATCACCCCGGCTGGGGATGATGGCAGTTGGAGCCCAAAAATATCTGGAGGCCAAAGGATAGCTACCTATCACCTAGATGCTTAGTTGGGATAAACCCCATTGGGACGTGGGTGGCGCTGTGGGTTAAACCACAGAGCCTAGGACTTGTTGATCAGAAGGTCGGCGGTTTGAATCCCCGCGAAGGGGTGAGCTCCCGTTCCTCAGTCCCTCTCCTGCCAACCTAGCAGTTTGAAAGCACGTCAAAGTGCAAGTAGATAAATAGGTACCGCTATGGTGGGAAGGTAAAAGGCGTTTCCGTGTGCTGCTCTGGTTTGCCAGAAGCGGCTTAGTCATGCTGGCCACATGACCCGGAAGCTGTATGCCGGCTCCCTCGGCCAATAAAGCGAGATGAGTGCCGCAACTCCAGAGTCGGACACAACTGGACCTAATGGTAAGGGGTCCCTTTACCTTTACCTTTTACCATTGGGCTTTCTTCTAAGAAACCATGCATGGGATTGTATTGAGGTGGCAAACTGGCCAAAAGGGGGCATTATTCACCCCCTTCTTCAGCCAAAGTTTTCCAGAGCACTTACAGATCTGGGGAAAGAACAAACATGCAATCTTAAAAGACAAGGCACAAAGGGAAAAGAGATTTAGGAGGGAGGAGGAACTAAGCAAACTTGGACACGAGTTATTAGCTACAAGTTCTTCTAATGGCCAGCAGGGGTGAGGAAGTTTAAGGAGAGGAGCACCTTTCAGCTGCTCTGAAAGAGAGGGACAACAATATGAATTTTCCTCTTCTTTATTTGCTGTAGCCTCATGAAACGGCTGGCAAACATTCAGCTGAACAGATTTTGGAAGGGTGCAAGCACAGAGACAGCTTCAGCTTTACAGGAACATCATGCAACTTCCCTCTCCCAATCTTGGGTTGCCAAACTTCCTAGACCCCTGTGGGCGCATCTGGGTTTTGGACTGAGAGCCAGGGTTGCCACCCCTTGTGGTCCTGCTCTTCTGATCAGCCACAATGAGAGAAACATGATTTACCTTTGCTTGATTGTAGTAAAGCCTCTAAACACATTATGATAAATGTTAAAATTATCAAAAGTGGTTAAAAATAATTTAGACATTTAGAAATAATTAAAACCAACCGTTAAAAAGATTAAAACTTGTCAACATCTTTCAGCTTGGCAGCACCTATACTTTGGAACTCCCTGCCTATTGATATTAGGCAGGTGCCTTCACAGTACTCTTTTCAGCACCTGCTAAGAACATTTTTGTTTAGGCAAGCCTGCACAGGTGCTTAGAAAGTTGATGTGAGTTTCAATCTGCTTCTAGTCTCTTGCTACTTTAACTTTTTGAATTTAAAACATTATGACTGTTCATTTTCCTTATTCATAATTTTATTGCATAACTGTTTTTTGCAAGTCGCTTTGAGGGTTTTGATTTTTGGGTGGGTTGTGTTGTTTTTTGTTTTTTTACCATCAAGCAATGTGTTTATACATTTTATGAAATCCATAAATAAAATAAATAACATCAACAGTGAGTTCAGCTTCCTAATGTCAACAAGCACTGAGTTTCAAAGAATAGGTGCCGCCGGACCAAATTTCCCCCTCTTTCTCTCTCCAGGTTAATTTCAGCTCAGTCCACCTGGAAGAATGATCTGTGGGTGGCTGGTTCAAGACCTGTTGGTACTCAAGGCAGAAAATCCAAATGGCGGTTTCCTCCCTGCACAGAAATTAACAGGTGGTATGATCCACCAGGAAGTTATCCTGCACAGCACGTGTGATGAAGCAGAGATAGGCAGGAATGATGGGCTGCCACTAATTTTGCAATGGGTACCATGTTATCCCTGTATCCCCACTGCCGCTTTTATTTTTATCCTTACCTGAAGGTTTGTTGCCCATCAAAAGCACAGTATAAGACAGGATCGGGGCAGGTTATGGAGAGGGGGCCCAGTGGCATATGTGCGAGGACCAGTTTTGCTTCTCATTTTTCTTTTCTTAAATTCTGTTCTCCACATTTCCGTGTCAGTTTGCAATTTTTCTCTAAGCCCATGTGAAAATTTTTCAGCATTTCAGTGTGAATTTCTCCTAATATAAAGATCTTTGGATGGCGTTTTTGCCTAATAGGCACATTTCCCCCTCAATGCTGATTTTCCATAAGAAGAACGTAAGAAGAGCGTTTCTGAATCAGGCCAAAGGCCCTTCTAGCCCAGCATCCTGTTCTCACAGTGCCAGTCAGAAGCATCTTCTGGGAATTCAGGGAGTTCAAGGCTACCAATGGCTGCTCACCAGGATGGCTATGCTTTGCCTCCACAGCTGGAGGCAGCAGCACTTCTGAATACAATTTGCTGAAAACCACAGGAACGGAGAGTTGCTCTTGTGCTCAAATCCTGCTAGTGAATTTCCCTTTGGGGCATCTGGCTGGCCACTGTGAAAAGAGGATTCTGCACTGGATGGACTAGTGGTTCTTACATTATTCCAAGCAAATTTCTCCCATCTATTCCATCCCCCTATTTCCCACATGGTCCCGTCTGCTTTCTGTCTTCTTCCTTCTGGATTCCAGTTCAGCTAGGAGAATTTCTTAAAATGATTTCCAGAATTAGGGCACGGGCGTTCTGCCTCATCTTTCCGTTCCATCTGTTCATTTGCATCTTCTTCTTTTTTTAAATCCTCTGGGTTACCAAAGCATGCGTGCGCATTGATACCACACTGGAAGGGGGAAAGGAAGGCGGTCTTGATGTGATTTTATTGCACACAGGGCTGCTTTCAGACTCTTTCCTGCCTTTGTTTTTATAGGGTTTCAGCAAGGCATGCCTGGTCTCCTGCACGTTGGTAAAGAGCATGAGTAAAAGAGGCAGAAGGAAGGGACTCTAACCTGTACAGTACTCTGTACAAAATTCAGAATATTTGAAAATGAAATAACATAGGTTACCGAATGCAGGGCTGGGTAGACATCAGGTCTACTCAGGATTCCCTGTTATGATGTCCACCTCATAAAACACATATAAATCACATGGATCCACCCCCCACCAAAAAGGAATATTGGGAACTGTAGTTTACCACTCCCACAGTGCTACAATTCCCAGCACCCTTAACAGACTACAGGATTCTTTGAGGGAAAATTTATTTATTTATTTTCTTATTTATTTCATAAAATGTATACATTGTTTGGTTTTTTTTTAAAGCATCCTCAAAGCAGTTTACAAAAAATACATAGCAATAAAAGTATCAATATGAAAGAAGGTCCCATGTTTAATCCCAGATGGCATCTCCATGTAAGTCTGGGAGAAAACCCTGTCTGAATGTCCAGAGAGCTGTTGCCAGTCAGAGCAGACAATACTGAGCTAGATAGACCAATGTCTGATTCAGCAAAGGACAGCTCCTTATTTAAATCATACTTTTATTTAGAAACAATGTGGACTAGAATCTTATTTTATTTTGGAGGAGGGGCCATAGTTCTGACTCTGAAACCCTGGAGAACCACTGTCAGTCAGTGTAGACAATAGTAAGCTAAATGGACCAGTGGTCTGACTCAGGATAATGTGACTGCCTCTGTTTCTATTTAATACAGTATTTTATTTAGGAACATGAGGACTAGAATCTTACTTCAGTTTTAGAGGAAAGGGTGAATGTCAGTCGTAGAGCATCTGTCTTGCATGATGAAGGTCCAGGGTTCCATCCCCAGTGACATCTCCCAAGTAGGGCAGGTCTGAAACCCTGGAGAGCTGCTGCCAGCCAGTTTGAACAACACCAAGCTGACATCACAGTTTGAGAAGTATGTTCACAAGCTGGAATGTGTGCAGCCAAGATGACAAAGGGTCTGGAAACCAAGCCTTATGAGGAACGGTAGAAGGATTTGGGCATGTTTAGCCAAGAGAAGAGAAGAAGAAGAGTTTGGATTTGATATCCCGCTTTATCACTGCCCTAAGGAGTCTCAAAGCGGCTAACATTCTCCTTTCCCTTCCTCCCCCACAACAAACACTCTGTGAGGTGAGTGGGGCTGAGAGACTTCAGAGAAGTGTGACTGGCCCAAGGTCACCCAGCAGCTGCATGTGGAGGAGCAGGGAAGCGAACCCTGTTCACCAGATTACGAGTCTACCGCTCTTAACCACTACACCACACTGAAGGTTTAGAGGTGCCATCATAACCATCTTCAAGGAACTGAAGGGCTCCCACATGGAAGATGGAGCAAGCTTGTTTTCTGCTGCTCCAGAGGGTAGCACCAGAACCAATGGATTCAAATGACAGGAAAGGAGATTCTGACTAAGCTGTAAGTGCCTTTTGACTGTTGAACGGGCTCCCTCAGAAAGTGGCAGGCTCTGCTTCATTGGCGGGGCTATTGGCATGTTCTTTTTCTTACTTTTAAGGTATTTTGTGCTTTTTATTATCTTGTATTTTATATGTTTTGAACCATCCTGGAATCTATGGATGAAGGGCAGTATACAAATTTAATAAATAATAAAATAAAAGTAAGTTGAGGTTGGATAGCCATCTGTCATGGATTTTTTTATCTATGATTCCCGCATCACAGGAGGGTTGGACAGGATGACCATTGAGGTCCTTTCTCACTCTACAATTCTATGATTTTATGTGTCAGGGAATCAGTGCAGATAGAATAGCAGTCTGAGCCGATACACAACACCTCCCTGTTCCCCAGATACAAACTACCACAAGCAGCTCCCCCTTGAACTTCTCCCCATCACTGCACTTCTCCTGTAAGGCACGTCCCCCGGGGAACCGTAGATTGAATCCAGCGCTCTCTATTCATAGGAGCTTGGAGATTATCCACGCAGGGCCTCCGTGGAGGAGCGAGGGGTTGCTTGCCACACATATTGTTGCAATCGGATTCCCCTGGTGGTGGGTCAGTAATTTTGAAGAACTCTGCTCTGACACATCGCAGGGAAGTGGTAAGGTCTCCCAGCACAGCCTCTCCTGGCTCAAAGGCCAGCTTTCACGTAGGACTGTTCTGTTTTGTTTTAGAGGAAGGTGGCAACGATCTCTCTTCCTCGCACCAGCTCACCATTTGTCTGACTACAGACATCAAAACATTTAAACAAAAGGCTGGTCCACTCTAAGAAGAGACCAGGCAACATTCATTTCACCAAGACTTGATGTGGGATCAAATCTTCTCAAAAAAAATTGCCATGATAGGTCCTGCCATGTTTCCATTGAAAATACAATAATGCTAGAAAAATGCAACCTGTGCTGCTGTTAGAAGTAGTACGATTCATGCAACATGTTGGCAACTAATATACACACAATGATTACCAAAATAATTATGCATTCTTTATCAATCTTCTGAGAAAAATACATAAACTTATGCAAAGCTACAGAGACTTGCGAACTACCCAACCTGAGATGAACTTATAATGTCTGATTTCAATGGATTTTTCAAGTGCTTAACTCAGTCTTTTGTTTTCTTTATCTTTTTAGGTAAGGTCATGAAGATACCAACAAAAGCTAAGTTCGATGTTGTTCACAATACCGAGAGATGCTAGTGAAGTTGTAGATGGATGTTAATAAAGTTGTAGACAGGGTGCTGGCATTTTGCACCTGTTTCACCCTGGCAGTCCAAGTAATCAAGATCTTAAGCCAAGAAATATATTCTCTATGAAATTGAATATCAATATACATCTCAAGGCTTTGAGATTAGACCACTGAAGAAGCCCGGAAAACTACCTTGGGAGTGTGCTACCTGCAAGCCCCAGTAAAAGGGCCCCATTGGGGGCAAACAGCGGCTTCTTGATTACTTGTGTGTATATTAGTCACCAACGTGTTGCATGAATCGTACTACATGTTTCCATTGAAAGCATGGAAGTAGCCCTGTGGTTTTAATTTCCAGAGTGGACAACTGTGCTGGTCTGTTGCAATGCAGAGAAGCTTGAAAATTACTATGTTCATTGGGGCATAAGTCAATTTCCTCTTTCTTGGGAAAAGTTTTGGTTAGTTCAATAATAGAGTATCTACTCTGCATGTAGAAGGTCTCAGGTTCAACCTGTAGGTTCTCCTGGTAGGGCAGGGAATATCCCCTACTCAAAACCCCCTACAAATCTGCTGTTAGTCCATGTAGGACCGCTAGTCTGACTCTGCAGTATACAGTAGCTTCCCATGTTCTTGTTTAAATTGGCTTTAAATTCAGAACAAAGAGAACTGGAACCTTACTTCATTCATAGGGGAAGGGTTGTCGCTCCTTGGCAGAGTGCCACCTGCCTTGCATGTGGAATGTGAACTCTTTATTAGTTGTCTGGTCTTTATGTCCTGCACAGCCAGAAACATGCCAAAGCACAGTTTTCACATTTTGCACTTACCACTTGAGGAGAGGATACTTTAATACCCACCTTCAGTTATTGTGTGGTAGCATTTGCAGAAATGCTAGGGAGTACCTGATCTCAGACGAACCCGTGTCAGGAAAGAAGCCTCCTGGTTGCTAGGGGAAAAGGGCAAACTGCAGAGGTTCCAAAGACTACTAGAAAATAAGACAGAAGCTATACTGAAGAGGAGGAGAGAAAGAAGCACTTTAGAACTCCTGGATTCCTATTGCCTGATGTGCAAATTACTCACTTATTAATCACAGCTCATTGGCGAATAACTGTGACACATGGAAGCAGGTCGGCTCATTTCACAAAAGTCACTTAGGAGCATAGTGTTGTTTTTTTTGTTCTGTATTTGGTTTAAAAGTATAAAATAAAATAAAAGTATATAAAAAAAGAAAAAGGAGTGTTACCTGGATTCCTAGATCCAGTTTTAGGGCAAGTACTCTTTGGTGAGAGAGCCCCAGCCGAGATTTAAAATCGCAAAATATGCAGCAAAGTAAAACGTGGAAATATAGGCTGTTATACCTTTAAAATATCCATTTCTAAGTTGCTTCCAAAGTTCCCCTCTTCCCTTAGCATAGAAAGAGACCACACATTTGGTTTAAAATGGGTTACTTAAAAAAAACTTCAAAGGTCATGTGCTTTCCCATGCAGCAGCAAGAAAAGTCAAGCAGTTTACTTAGGTTATTCCAAAATGATAAAATCAGGGGCACTGACTTGCCCCCCACATTGCAGGGGTGTGTCATGTTACATGTCATGTGATTTGTCTCCTCCCCACCTAGCACATGAGCTGGGATATGTGGGTGTGCTGCTGCTGTGATGCTGGCGCTTGCATGCTGGGTGGGGAATGGAGAACATGGAGCTGGGCTCCACGTTTGGTCTCCTCCTCCCCGTGTGACATTGGGCAGGTAGGAGTAGACAAAGCAGGCCGCAGGATTTGGGGAGAGCCCAGCCCCCACCCTGAAAAATGGGAGAGGGAGGCTAAAGACCCCTCAGTCCCCACCACTTGGCACACCTGGATAAAATGTTTCTAAATTATTTGTATAGAAACACAAAGATGACTTGCTTAAGCCACACAGTGTAACCTTGGAGCATGCAGCTTAGGCCTCACATGGTAGAAGTGAGAGAAAAAGGTTTGGTAACCCTTCCTCCCAAGGTAAGAGGGAGAGACCTAGCAAATTCCGTCAGGACAGCTTACTCTATGGTCTTAACCCCTTCGTTCATTAGAGTGAAGCATATTGGTTATATGAAGCTGGATATCCTACCCATACTGGCATATTCTGAATCATCATTGAATTGTAGAATTGGAAGTGACCCCAAAGATAATCTTGTCCAACTCCCTGCAACTAAATCACAACTAAAGAATCCCTGACAGGTGGGCATCCAACCTCTGCTTAAAAACCTCCAATGAAGGAGAGCCCATCACCTTCTGAGGGAGTCCATTGTCAAACAGCTCTTACCATCAGAATCCATTGGTTCAGGTCCTGCCCTCTGGAGTAGCAGAAAACAAGCTTGCTCCCTCTTCCATGTGCCCTTCATTTATTTGAAAATGACTGCCATACCACCTCTCGGTCTTCTATTCTCCAGGCTAAAGATACCCTTCTCCTTCAACCATTCCTTACAAGGCTTGATTTCCAGTCCCCTTATCATCTTGGTTGTCCTCCTCTGCACATGTTCCAGCCTGTCAGAACTGGACACAGGACTAACTGTAGTCTGACCAAGGCAGAATAGAGCAGTACTATGACTTCCCTTGAGTTGCTTCCTAGTTTTCTTTTTTTGGGGGAGGGGGTGGGTGGGTTTAAGAGGCTTGCTTAAAAAAGAAAAAAAAACCTGCCTGGACACACAAATTGGATGCCTTAATGGGTGCAGGATTGGTGACCCCTGAATAAACCTTCTAAATAAAAAATAAATATATATAGTAAGAATCCTGGGATAAGACTCATCCATGTGTTCTTGTTGATCATCAAATTTCTTGGTAAAGCTGACATGAAAAATTAAAAGCCAGTCATAAACCCCACAAAACCTAAATCTCAAACCATATTAATCTATACAGCAAACAGAGAGAGCTGAGTCCAACTAAATTCTACACAGAGTAGATCCATTGAATTAATGACAACTCTCAGAGCGCCTTAACAATCAATCCCAGAAAACTCTGAGGGGAATGAAGTGTGGGGTGGGTGGGTGTCCCCTAACAACTTTCAGCATCCTTGACAAACCACACTTCCCAGGATTCTTTGGAGGAAGCCACAATTATTTAAAATGGTAGAAAACTGCTTTAAATGTATACTACAGAGGAGGCAGTGATGGCCACCAACTTGGATGGTTTTAAAAGAGGATTAGACAAATTTGTGGAGGAGAGGGCTATTGATGGCTACTAGCCACAAGGGCTATGCTCTGCCTCCACCATGGAAGCAATTAATAATTCTGAATACCAGTTACTGGAAACTTTGGGTTTGGGTCCTTCCCGTCGGCTTCTCATTGGGGCACCTGGTTGTCCACTATGAGAAGAGAATGTTGAACTAAATGGGCCACTGGACTGATCCAGCTGGCCTCATCTCACGTTCCTAATAAAACAGATGACTGGAGTGGTCAAAATCTTGTGTGACACCTTGTGGCCTAGCCACAACCAGTCTGTTATCCTTAGAATACCCGTAGTGCTCTTCTTTGATGAAACCAGAGACACTGGCAGCATCTTTACAGTCAAAGCAATGCTGTTGGTCCTTGCTGGGAGAGCGTTGCCTCAGTGCGAAGGCACAAACAGTCTTAGCACATGATTTGCTAATGCTCCACTCCTAGGTCCTGGAGAACAAGAGCAAGAATGGAGGGAGGGTTGGTGGGGGAACCCTCTCCACCCCACAGCCTGCCTCACCTTTTCATATTCTAATGGCCCTCCGCATGCGCCTCCCCCCCATCCTTGATTTGTGAGCTCTCTCTGAGACTCCTGCTGGGAAATCTCTCCATCAGAGGCACACGCCATCCCTCAGTAAATTACGCTGAGATATAATGAAGGAGGAGAAATCAGTGACTTGGTGACGGGGACTCCCCGGGGGACCTTAATTCAAATATTTGCAGAGCTGCTTTCATGGAGGGGGGCATAAGGGGGGAAGAGTGGCGGGGCGCCTCCTTGCAGGCCTTTTCAGGTGCTCAGCAGAGGGGAAAAACAGAAGGCATGATGAGGGGATGGAGAGACATCACAACCCCACAGCAGTGCCTGGGGTACCAACTCCCCCTTGAATCTGGCCTGACTCTCTAGCCCAGGGTGGTCCAACTTATACGAAGTGGGCCGCAAGAGTACTTTGACATGGAATCTGCGGGCTGCACATTGCCTCATGGTAGCACAGGGGAGCACAGCCAAAATTTAAAGTCTCGCCAGCCCTCACACTGCCTTCCCAAAACTCACTAAGCAAGGCACTGGGCTTTGGGGAAGGGTCCCAGAGCACTCCCACCTTCTTCCCAAAGTTGGGAAAGTGCTCACTAGGCTTTGGGAAGGAGGAAGGAAGACTCCAGGACCCTGTCTGAGCCTGTATGCTTCCTTCCCAAAGCCCAGTGCCTTGCTTATCTGGCTTGGGGAAGGCAGCATGAGGGCTGCAGGGGGGCATCAAATGTTGCCAAGTGCCACCAAGAAAGGCCTTGTTGGTCACATGTGGCCCTTGGGCTACATGTTGCAACACCCTGCTCTAGCCATTACACCACACTGTTCCTTGAGTCCCTGTCAGGGAAAATGGTGGGGTATAAATATAGTAGTAGTAGTAGCAGTAGTAGTAGTAGTAATAGATAAGCTAGCTTACTACATGAAGGGACTTTAAAAAAGAAGAATAAACTTGCAGGGAAGGTTTGAAATACACGATCCATGCATGTGTGCAGTCTGGTGGCTCAATCTGTAATAGTTCATCTGGCACCTACAAAGAAAAAAATTTAAAATGCCCCCAAAGTGTTAGGAACTTCTGTTTTCTCAAACAACAAAAGCTGAGACAATCAGGCTGCTATGTTTCAAACTAGATCTCCAATCCTGCTTGGTGCAGTGATTTTTAAAAAGATGCTAATGATGCAACAGTTCCATGCTTGCAAAGTCTTTCTCTCTCCCTCTCTCTCCTGATTTCGTGTCTGTTTTGTCTTCAGCATCCCCCTTCTTCTGAAACCACGCCAGGGATAGCATCTGAATGCAGCTTTGTGAAACTGCCGGAGCCTGGGGCTCAGGTGCCCTGTGCTTTGGGTGCAGCTGCTTGTGGTAACACTGCATTGGGCAAGACGTGCTGTTGCCATGCCGATGGGGGCACTGCCGTGCATCTGCTGCTCACCAGCGCAAGGGCCTGGGCAGGCATTGGCAGCAGGAGGTGGGATACATATATCCAGCAGGCACTTTGGGTAGGAGGTGAGGGGTTGTTAGCAGCCACAAGGGCAGACAGTGTGATTTCTTTGGGGATGGGCTTCTAAAGGGACCCTGAAAAGACAGGAAGACAAAAGTAACAAGGAGGAAGACAAATGCACATTCATACCAGATGCGGGTGGTGCTATGGGTTAAACCACAGCGCCTAGGACTTGCTGATCAGAACGTCGGCGGTTCGAATCCCCGCGACGGGGTAAGCTCTGTTGCTCGGTCCCTGCTCCTGCCAACCTAGCAGTTCAAAAGCACGTCAAAGTGCCGTTAGATAAATAGGTACCGCTCCGGCGGGAAGGAAAACGGCATTTTCGTGCGCTGCTCTGGTTCGCCAGAAGCGGCTTAGTCATGCTGGCCACATGACCCGGAAGCTGTACGCCGGCTCCCTCGGCCAGTAAAGCGAGATGAGCGCCACAACCCCAGAGTTGGTCACGACTGGACCTAAAGGTCAGGGGTCCCTTTACCTTTACCTTTTACCAAACATTTAAAGCAATATCATACCATTTTAAAAAGCACAGCTACCCACCCCAAAATCTAGAAGCTGTGATTGTTAAGAGTCCTGAGACCCCAGTTCTCCTTCCAGGGCTCCAATTCCCAGAGTGAGGGAGGATGATAGTTCAGTGGCAGGGTGCCTGCCTTGCACGAAGAAGAAGAAGAAGAAGAAGAAGAAGAAGAAGAAGAAGAAGAAGAAGAAGAAGAAGAAGAAGAAAAGTTTGGATTTGATATCCCACTTTATTACTACCTGTAGGAGTCTCAAAGCGACTAACATTCTCCTTTCCCTTCCTCCCCCACAACAAACACTCTGTGAGGTGAGTGGGGCTGAGAGACTTCAGAGAAGTGTGACTGGCCCAAGGTCACCCAGCAGCTGCATGTGGAGGAGCAGGGAAGCGAACCCAGTTCACTAGACTACGAGTCTACCACTCTTAACCACTACACCACACTGGCTCTTAGAAGGTCCGAGGCTCAATCTCTGGCATCTCCAGGTAGAGTTGGGAGAGCCTTCCTGCCTGACATCCCAGACAGTTGCTGCCAGTCAGCATAGAGAGTACTGGGCTAGATTGACCAATGGTCTTATTTGGTCTTATAAGGCAGCTACCTGCATTCCTAATCAATCCCTCTTCCCAGAGAACACTGGAAATTAGCAAAATAAGGGGCCTCCCATCAAGTCACAGCACCTTTAGCAAACTACAGCTCCTAGGATTCTTTGGAGGAAGCCATTATTGTCACAGTGCTTTAAATGGATGGTGTTAATGTGGCCTCTTTTTCATTAGGGACCGTACCAACCCCACTTTGTACTCTTATAGAGAATACAATACATTGGGGCCTGATACATCACTTGGGAGTAGCCCTGATCCAACACGTGATGATCTGGGGCTGAGCCAACCTGATATGGGTCCCAAATTGACCTGGAGGCATTGTAAAGTCAGGCAGATGGAGGGGAAAATGGCTACCTTAGGCTGCCTGCATGTCTTCTTCCCAGTCATCCTTCTCTGGCAGTTGGCCCCTTTTTGTCAGCCCTGGATTGATCCAGTTCAACCCAACCCAACTAGGGGCAATCCAGGGCTGCTTTAACACTATCCAGCAGATTATCAGCTTGGCCTGAATTGATTTAAGGTCAGGGATTCATGCACAGAACTATCAATGAGTTTCATGGTAACAGGTGCATGCAGAGCTTGCCTGAGGCCTGGTGTGGGAGTCTTGTCCATGAGATGTGCCATCATGGTGATAGCGTCTAATCTGATCTCACGCTACACCCTAGTACTGTCAGGGTCCATGGAATCCTATCCCTCCCACGGTGGCAGCCAAAAAAAGCAGATAAACACAAAGAATCCTCACCACGTAATTTATTCAGTATTCAGAGAGAGGGAGACAAAGGAATGTGGTTCTTATTTCAGTGATGGCGTTGCTCCCAACCCCCTCCATCTGTCTTATCCTACATCATCCCTGCGCTGTCTGATCTGGGCTTTCTGCCTCTGAGCTTTCTGTTCTACTACCCTTAATGCACAACTGGTCCTGGGAGTGTGGGGCTCAGGAATGCTCTCTAAAGACACCAAGTCAGTCAGCTGTCTCTCCCCCGGTTGTTTCTTCTTCCTTCTGTTCCTCTTCCAATATTTCCCAGCTTTTCCCCTCTGCAGTCTCTGAACTATGTCCTTCTGCAAACCACTGTTCTAAATCTATACTGTCCTCCTGTTCTTGGGAAGGTTCAGGAGAAGGTGGGGCAGCCTCCACCTTTCCTCCTCAGTCCAGCCCTTGACAAGTACTCAGTAATGCAGGTCCCGATTTTACTACCCAATGCATACTGACAGGAACGATGTTTTGCCCATGGCTGTTTCGCCTATTAAGTCACCTAGCGGCTAGGAGGCATGGGGGGATTTTAGAGGTCCATGGTGGGGTCCCAAACTAGGGTTGCCATATTTTGAAGAGCAAAAAAGAGGACACATTTGCTGACTTCTACTTTAAACTATGGATCACTATTATGACTTTACCCATGAAAAAGAGGGTGTGTCCTGGAAAAAGAGGACATATGGCAACCCCTTCCCCCAAACCAAGGCTGGGGGCAAGTGTACTTGGCTCCCATCCACCTCTGCACTGGTCTGCATAGCAGAGTGGAAATTAGAAGGGATGCTGGAGGATATTTTTTTGGCGGGGGGGGGGGGAAGGATGCTGCTCACTTGATCCATAGCTTCAATTATATTTTTACTAATACATGCATTTTTTATGGACATTTTACCATTTTGTACATATGCATTGGCTGGAGAAGTGTGTGGCAAAATTTGGGAATGTGGCTGTGTGGGAAGATGGCTAGGTTTTGGTTCCAGCAAACTCGATGAAACTGAATCAATGGGGATGGGGAGAGAAATTTGATTCACTTCACATTTAAATGCAAACTTTCCTGATCCTCATTTTTGAGAACAAATACATGAACTGAAACACAGCCTCCCTTAGAATATTCACACCCCTCCAAATTTTGCCACACACTTCTCCAGCTCAGTAAAGCATGCAAAAATGTATCTTGTGGGGCAAAATTTGCCGAGAAATGCATATATTTGTGAAAATAGCATACAGAAATGTGTTAAGTAATTAGAGGAAATTGCTTTGCCAAAACGTGTGCTTTAGACAATATTATATAAATCTTTGGAAGATTCAGGACAGAAAAATGGAACTCCTCCATACAGCACGTAGTTACACTATGGAACTTCCTCCCACAGGAGGCAGAGATGGCCACCAAGCTAGAAGGCTTTAAAAGAGGATTAGATAAATTCATGGATATCAATGGTTACAAAGCTGTGATGCCTTCACAGTTGGAGGGAGTGATGCATCTGAATGTCAGTTGCTGGAAACTGCAGGAGGGGAGAGAGCTCTTGTGCTCAGGTCCTGCTTGCAGGTTTCTCATAATGGGCATCTGGTTGAAGAGGAGGCTGGAGTAGATGGGCCATTGGCCTGATCCAGAAGGTTCTTCTTTAGTTATTATATAGCAAGTGTGTGAATTAGGAGAAATTTGCACTAAAACGCTGATGAATTTTCATGAGGACTTTTCTTTAAATTGCAAACTGATGTGAAAATGTTGGGAACTAAACTAAAGATTGGAAAGAATGAGAAATGGAGATAAACTGAAATGGAGATATATAGGTATAGATGATATAGATATACATATACAGGGGTGTCTTGCCCATAGAGGCAAGTGGCCTCCCATCCAAGTACTAACCAGCCCTGGTATGAAGTTTATGGCATGTAATGCCTTAAAAGAGAATTTAATGAAAATGATCTACAGGTGGTACATAACACCAGTCAAGCTTGCAAAAATCTATCATCTGCCCGATAACAAATGTTGGAAATGTAATGAAACTGAAGGTACATTCTTTCACCTTTGGTGGACATGCCCGAAGATTAAGGCATTCTGGGAGATGATCTATAATGAAATGAAAAAGGTATTTAAATATACCTTCCTGAAGAAACCAGAGGCCTTTCTCCTGGGCATGGTCGGCCAATTGGTGCCAAGGAAAGATAGGAATTTTTTTATGTACACCACAACAGAAGCAAGAATACTTATCGCAAAGTATTGGAAGACACAAGATCTACCCACCAGGGAAGAATGGCAGATGAAGCTGATGGACTACATGGAACTGGCGGAAATGACTGGCAGAATCCGAGACTAGGGAGAAGAGTCGGTGGAAGAAGATTGGAAAAAATTTAAAGTATATTTACAAAAACATTGCAAAATTAATGAATGTTAGAAGGATGCTGGAATGAAGCTATATGGTTTTAGCAGAAATGTAATAAAGAATTAAGTAAAAGCTGATTGATAATGGGCCAAAATGAAAAAATTTAAGGTTAGACCGTTAAGATAAATTATAGAACAAAAATTGAGAAAGATGGAAAGAATTTGCTGAAATAGTTAATTGAACTAGAATACAAAAAAGGGAGGTGTGAGGAGGTCAATGAAACAAGTAAATGAAAGGTAAAGATATGGAATATTGGATGTGTGTTTTAGTGTTTTTGTTTCTTTTTGCTGTATTGTTGTATTGTTTTTTATGTTTTTCTTTTTATGGATTGTAATGTATGTTCTGTTAAATTTTTTATTGTTTTCCTTTTTTCTTTTTTCTGTAATTTTTAAACTTCTAATAATTTTTTTTTTAAAAAAACAACAACATAGAGGCAAGTGGCGTGGGGTGCCAGGGCGCCAAGTTCTGGAGGGCACCAGGGAAGAGGTGGAGGCTGGTTGCGTCGCCTCCTGGCGTCAGCTCGCTGCCCTCCCCCGCCTCCGCCATGCTGTGCCGAAGCAGCGCCATGCCTGGAGCCTCTGCCTGCCGTGGCCACAGCGGCATGGGCGCCAGGGAAGAGGAGGAGGCTGGACGCAGCGCTTCCTGGCATCAGCTCACTGCTCTCACCTGCCTCGCTGAAGCAGCGCCTCACCTGGAGCCTCTACCTTTTCCCCGCTGGAGGAGCCTCCCTTCAGCCACTGCCCACCTCCTCAAACCCTGCAAAGCTGCCAGCAGCTCTGTAAAAAGGTCAGCAACTCTGGGAAACAGGGGGGGGGGCGCCGGAGGGATCTTTGCACCACAGCGCCGGATATACTTAAGACGGCCCTGTAGATATAGATATAGATCCTGAAGCTGAGGCTCCAGTACTTTGGCCACCTCATGAGAAGAGAAGACTCCCTGGAAAAGACCCTGATGCTGGGAAAGATTGAGGGCACAAGAAAGAGGACGAGATGGTTGGACAGTGAAGAAGAAGAAGAAGAGGAGGAGGAGGAGGAGGAGTTTGGATTTGATATCCCGCTTTATCAATACCTTAAGGAGTCTCAAAGTGGCTAACATTCTCCTTTCCCTTCTTCCCCCACAACAAACACTCTGTGAGGTGAGTGGGGCTGAGAGACTTCAGAGAAGTGTGACTGGCCCAAGGTCACCCAGCAGCTGCATGTGGAGGAGCGGCGACGCGAACCCAGTTCACCAGATTACGAGTCTACCGCTCTTAACCACTACACCACACTGGTTCGAAGCTACAAACATGAGTTTGACCAAATTGCGGGAGGTAGTGGAAGACAGGAGTGCGTGGCGTGCTCTGGGTCACGAAGAGTCATACACGACTAAACAACTGAACAACAACAACAACAGATATAGATATAGATATGGCCATTCCTAGTTATGGATGTGGAGAGACAATATCAGTTCCCCCTGCAGTAGAAGCTTCCAAATTCTCCCATGACTCGAATTAAAATCCGAGCTGGAGAAGATTCATTGGGCTTTTTCCTATGTTGAAGGGCTGTCATAGTCATAGGTGCCACCATGGGGCACTGCTCCTGGTTTTGCAAGGCCAGTTCTCCAACCAAGTAACGTGTACCAAAGTGCATAGATTGAGGTAAAGTGTGCATGGAAATGTATATCTTAGTGAAAAGGACATACAAAAACACATTCTGTTACAGAAACCAATGTGCAAAAATGTGAAGAACACGGGGAAACGGCATATAAAGTGCATGTATATTAAGAGAAAATTCACACTAAAATGCTAATTAATTTTCATGAGGACTTTTAAAAAAGAGTTTTTTGAACTTTTTTTAAAAAAAGAGATTGCAGACTGATGCAGAAGAGTTGAGGGCTGAATTGAGACTGGAAAAATGAGAACTATGGAACTATGTTCAGATGACGACAGCTTTGGAGGGGCCAGGGAGTGCCTAAGGTGAAGTCAGGGTGGGGGCAGGCTGCAGACTTAGTCAAGAAGTGGCTCCCAAACTCCTTTTTTAAAAAGATTAAATAGTTGTGGGGTGCTAGAGTTCAGCAACATCTGGAGTGCCAGGTTCCCCCTCCTTGATGTAAGAAGAAGCATCTTCCTTCCTCTCAGGAGAGAATGCCTCTTCCAAATGGAGAAATTCTCCCATTTCTCAGAGTGCTTCTTCTTCTTCTATATACAGTGGTACCTCTGGTTACATACTTAATTCATTCCAGAGGTCCGTTCTTAACCTGAAGCACCACTTTAGCTAATGGGGCCTCCTGCTGCCACTGCGCCGCCGCCGCCAGATTTCTATTCTCATCCTGAAGCAAAGTTCTTAACCCGAGGTACTATTTCTGGGTTAGAGGAGTTTGTAACCTGAAGTGTATGTAACCCGAGGTACCACTGTAGAGGAATTATCCTATCTCTTGCATACAGTGGAAGAATGTTGCTTCTTATATCACAAGAGTGCACACACTCATAAATGTACACACACACTGATGCACACATCCACACACACGAATGCACACATATAACCACACACTCCCGGACAGCATCACACACTCATGCACGGCATACTCACAAATGTACATAGAGACACATGCTCACACATGCACCCACACTCACACCTGCACCCACACCCATTGACAAACACAAACATGGGTACTCACACGCGTTCACACGCGGGCAAATGCACCCGCACACGTACAAACTGGTATGTACCCCCACATACCCGCTAAGTTGAGCCACTCACCCCAAATCATCTATGTAGATGCAAAAGGGCTTGCGGGGTGTGTGTGTGTATCTATATATCTCTACAGGCTCTGCAGTGGCTGTTAGGGAGGCTGAAAAACAGATTCAGCCAAGGAGGCAGGCGGTGGAGGGAAGGGGGGACATGGAAAGGGAGAGGGAGGGGGGAGAGAGCGAGAGAGCAAGAGAGAGAATGACAGACTGTAATCCCCCTTGAGTGCCTAGCCTCATGAATATTAATAAGGTGGTAATTAAAATGCAGGGACACAGCAAGACGGATGCGAGGGCTCCTTTCAGAGCGCTGGGAATGGGGCCGGCGGTGAGGGAGGGGGTGCTTGCAGAACACAACTCTTTCCAGGCAGGGTTTGTATTTATTTCTATTTTTTTTTTTATTCTCTTCTCTTGATGAGCGAAAAGAGAGAGAAGAAAACAGAGCCTTCAACTTTCATCAGTTTGGAAGGGAGGGTTCTGCTCGCTCTCCCCCCTCCCCCTTTGCACAACCTTTTTCCCCCCCTGACACGACATCTCTTTAATTGCTGATTCCCCCCTCTCTGCTCCCCCAGAACTCAGCCATAAACCAGGATATAACGAACTTAGCCCCCCTCCTTCCAGTGCGTGGCGATGGTGCAACTGTGGCTCCATGTCAGGGCTATAGTTGGGCTGTGGGAGAGTTGTGCTTTCCACCGCCAAGTGCCATCAGCTGGCTTTTGTCTTCCTGGCCTTGGGTGGGTTAAGGTGGCAAGTCAGCTCCGCTGGTTGAGTTGCAGGGGCACAACAGTTCTCTTCCCTGCTACCCCTACCCATTAAGCCACCTGCTGCTCCTAAACCAGGTAGCAAAACTCATCATTTATCCACATGGTGGTGGCAACAGAATTTTCAGCACAGTCAAATAAGTAGGTAGCGAATACTCAGCTGAATATTGCACAGAGTGGTGCCGAGCGGCACCCGGAGCGCATCAACCCCAGTCAAGCAAGACAGCCCTTCTGTATAATTTTTATCGTTTGCCATTGTGGCAGCTTTCACACATTGTGGGGCTTCAACTCCCCACAGCCCCACAGCAGACATAGCAAGATAGGGGCTCAGGGAGTTGCAATCCAGCAGCGTCGTGTGGGGCAGGCATTGACAACCTCTGCAATACAGTGGACACTCGGGTTGCGAACGTGATCCGTGCGGGATGCATATTTGCAACCTGCAGTGGCGCATCTGCACACACACAGGTTGCGATTCGGTGCTTTTGTGCATGCGCGAAGTGTGATTTAGCGCTTTTGCGCATGCACGACTGCCGAAACCCGGAAGTAACCCGTTCTGGTACTTCCGGGTTTTGGCAATCCGTGACCCAAAAAAACGCAACCTGAAGCATCTGTAACACGAGGTATGACTACTGGGTTGGATCTCTAACCTGGGAGAGAGAAGGGTTTGAATCTCTCTTCAGCCCCAAAGCTGGTTGGGCAGGGAAACTAGGGCTGGCCAGTCTTTTTCATGTCCTGGCCAGCCTTGGATGGGTGTATGGGAGGGGAGAGAGGGGAAATGGTATGTTTGTTTATTTATTTATTAAATTCCTATCCTCACCCATAGGAGCCCAGGGTTTCAAACACCAAAGTGGAATGTGTACAGCAGAGTGCAACTAAGATGATCAAGGGTCTGTAAACCAAGCCTTATGAGGAACAGTTGAAGGAGTTGGGTATGTTTAGCGTGCAAAAAAAAAAAAAAAAAGGAGACTGAGAGGAGATACAATAGCCATCTTCAACTATCTGAAGGCTGTCACAAGGGAGAGGGTGAAAGCTTGTTTTCTCATGAGTCCAGAGGGTAGAACTCAAACCAATGGATTCAAATTGCAAGAAAGGAGATTCCGACTAAACACCAGGAAGAACTTTCTGGTGGTAGGAGCTGTTTGACAGTAGAACGGACTCCTTCGGAAGGTGGTGGGCTCTCCTCCCTTGGAAGTTTATAAGCAGAGGTTGGATGGCCACCTGCCATGGGTGCTTCAGTTGAGATGTCTGCATTGCAAGGGATTGGGCTAGATGACCTCAGAGTCCCTTCCAAATTTACAAATCTATGATTCTGTGTCAAAACAATACAATGTTTTTTATTGTTATTAAAAACAATTTTTAAAACATATTGAGACAATTTAAAACGTATTATAATCATATTAAAAACACACACACCCCAGTCACAGACCCTCCTGGCTGGTTATTTCAAGATTGCCAGGGACAGTATCTTTTAGTGATCAAAATGCCAGGGTATTGAGACATTTGGAGCATGATTTGGGGTGTAATCAATGTAAGCAAGTTGGAACCGCAAGCCTCTGTTGCAGCATAGAGTGTCTCTGTTCAGTGTGGTGGAACAGAATGGGTGAATTTGATATTTTTTGTTTGGAAGTTTTGTTTGGAAGTTTTTTCTGTCTTAAGTTCAGTTCTCCACATTTCCATATCAATTTGCATTTTAAAAATAAAATAAAATAAAATCAGTGTCGCAGCCCAAATTTCTCCTAATGCACAAATTTTTGCACAGCAATTTTATTAACATAATGCATCTTAGTATGTTATTTTCACTGACATTTTATGCACATCTTAAAAGGTAAAGGTAAAGGGACCCCTGACCATTAGGTCCAGTCATGACTGATTCTGGGGTTGCGGCGCTCATCTCGCTTTATTGGCTGAGGGAGCTGGCGTTTGCCCGCAGACAGCTTCCGGGTCATGTGATCAGCATGACTAAGCCGCTTCTGGCAAACCAGAGCAGCGCACGGAAACGCCGTTTACCTTCCCACCAGAGCAGTACCTATTTATCTACTTGCACTTTGACATGCTTTCGAACTGCTAGGTTGGCAGGAGTAGGGACCGAGCAACAGGAGCTCACCCCGTCGTGGGGATTCGAACCGCCGACCTTCTGATCGGCAAGTCCTAGGCTCTGTGGTTTAACCCACAGCGCCACCCACGTCCCATGCACATCTTACTCTGGTGTAAATATGCATTTTTGCGTGTGTGCACTTCACTTGGCTGGAGAAGGGCATGGTGAAATCATGCATAGCCGTGTTTCACTTCATATTTATAAATGTGGATTACGGAAGTTCATCTTTAAATGTGTGCTGAATCCGACTTCTCCCTCATATTTTGTGGATGCCATAGCAGCCAACTCCTAGGGGCCGAGGTGTCTTCAGGCCTCCTAATAAAATATTCAAGGGGGTTGGGCATATATCAAATATATATCAAATATATCAAATAGTTGATGGGCATGGTATGCCCGTACCACATCATGTGATTGATTATGTGGGGTGGGGCCTGCCTGCCCCCCTATTTTATTAAAGTTGGCCCTCTCTTTATGAGCCCCTGATGTGGCTAGGAGACCTAGAACACACTGCTTGGATACCTAGACTGGAATAAAATAACCAGCCACACATTATAAGATGGGAGACACCTGGCTTAATAGTAGCACACGTGAAAAGGATCTGGGTGGTCTTAGCAGACTAATGCTATTCTAGGTTTCATGAACAGTCATGAGTAATTGTTTAATAGTAATAAGACATCCTCCACTTTTAAAAAAGTTTTATTCCTCTGCAATAACACCTTTCAGCTTTCTGTCTTGTTCTCAGGAGAACTTGAGAAGTCTCTAGAATTTATGTGGGTGCAGGATTTTGAGATGATTTGATGGTTGCTAGGTGACCAAGGGTGGTGTGTGACAAAATGAGGGGAACCTTGGGCCTCGGGGCTAAATGTACCCTCTCCCCCGGCCTCTCTACCTGGCCTCCCCTTCCATTTTAGGGGTTTGAAAGTCTATCTTGCACTGGAAATTGGTTGCATAACTAGTACAAGAGAGACATTACATGAGCCAGCATAGATTTTGGGCAGTGCCAGCAGTTCTGCCACACAGGGCACAAAATTGAGAAGATCAATAATTGAGAAGATCCATTTGTAGGTGCAAAATTTTGGGCTCACACAGGGTACCTGTGTATTATGAAAGATTACCAAAGTCCGCCCAGGCCTGGAGGCCATATAGTTGCAAAAATTGGGGAGTAGGGTGTGGTTCCTTTTTCACTTCTGTCAGGAGTTGCACAGAACTTCTGTCAGGCAGGCAGCAGATAAAGCAGAACCAAAAGGCGAAGGGGCTGGGGGCTGGAAGGCAATTACTGTGGATTCAGCAGGCTTACATAAAGCAAAGAGGAAGTTGACTGCAGAGCTGGTTTCATCCGTGAGTCATTGCAGCCGCTCACATCCCCACACCCGTTGCTCAAGGCTTTGCAACTCTTTCAGCTGCTTTCCTTTTTCCCCACTGGAAAGAAAGAAAGAAAGAAAGAAAGAAAGAAAGAAAGAAAGAAAGAAAGAAAGAATCCCTTAGTCATCCTAAGCCTTGATTACGAAAAAGGTAGAACTGGATGCAGATGGCCTTTGCATCAAATAAATGTGTTTTTGTGTGTGAACTAGCTTTTACGCGGAGTAGACCCATTGAAATGAATGGACCTGAATTAGTAGTTGCCATTCATTTCAGTGTAGGTTTATTCTGAGTAGGACTGACATGGGGTAATGTTGGGGAAAGGCCCTGGCTCAGTGGCAATGCATATGCTTTGCATGCAGAATGTCCCATGTTCAGTCCAGGTAGGGCTGAGAATGATTCCCTTTGTGACCCCCCCAGAGAGCCGCTGCCAGTGGGTAGAGGGAATCCTGAGCTAGACAGACAAATGGCTGGATTTGGTATAAGGCAGCTTCCTTTGTTGCCAAATAATTCAGCACTTTATTCAGAAAGATGGACTAGAAGCTTAATTCATTTTAAGGCGGTGGGCTGTAGTTCAGAGACAGAGCATCTGCTTGACATGCAGAAGGTCCGAGGTTCAATTCCCAATGAAATCTCCAGGTAGACTCCCTGTATGAAACCTTGGAGAGCGGCTGTCAGTCAGTGTAGGTAATACTGAGCTAGATAGATCAATTTCCTGACTTGACGTAAAGGCAGCTTTCTACATTCACATGTCCCTCACCAGGAACTCCAGCCCTTCACGGATGCAGCTCTGTGATGACCACTACATCACACTTCCTTCTCTGCAAGTTAAATGTTGTTGTTTGTTTTTATTTACACATACCCCCCCTTGTGACATTCTTTTAAGTGAAATTAGTTTTAACTGTTGCAGCCACCTACTAGGAATAACTCCTCATTTAGTGCTTTTGAACATAGAAACATATCATTGTAGAGTTGGAAGGTACCCCAGGGGTCATCTAGTCCAACCCCCTGCAATGCAGGAATATGTAGGTGGCCTATATGGGGATTGAACCTGTGACCTTGGTGTTATCGGCGCCAAGCACAAACCAACTGACTCACCTGTTTCTGCTTTCTAGCTTCCTTGAATTGAACTTAGGGAGGAGCGTGTGAACTCAGAAAGATTTGCATCTTGCACCATTAATTTTGGAGCAGGCCCTTGTGGTGCTCTTTGAAGTTTCCCTCTTGCTTCTTAGAGGACACTGGTGGATAATGGCACAAGGCTGCACACTCATGAAATGCAAACCAGATGCGAGTCCATCAATATCCTCCATCCTTATTTGGCACCTACACTCGCACCTGAATAATCTCCCTCCCTTTACCCCTCACACCCCCTTCAACTATCCCTCAGTTCCCTCTCCCCTCACCCTACAGCTCATCCAAGCTCCTCCTTCCTCCCCCAGCCCCTTTACAAGGAGGGGAGAGGCACTTCACAGCACACCTGCTGTTCCTCAGGCTGCAGTTGGCATGAACTGCAGAGCATGACGACACCTTACATTTTTATGTATATAGAAAGATATAAAGTCCTGATAGAAATTCATCACCCTTTTAGTGTGCATTTCCGCATTGAAATTTTTCCCTAACATGCATACTTTTGCAAACCATTTCCCCTAACACAATTCTTTCTGGAAAGTTTATTTTAATGAATATAGGCATTTTTTGTTTTAATTCTATTAGAATTTAATTACTTTTTAATGATGATCTTCTATATGTTTTTGGCTCATTATATTTATCTGTGTTGTTTTAATTTGTGTAAGCTGCCTTGAGTCCTTGCCTGGAAAAAAAGGTGGGATAGTCAGCAACAACAACAAATAAAATTAATAATAATTTCCATGCATACTTCACGCTCACGCACATTTTGGGGAGATTTGGAACCACATCATGCAAAATTCAGAGAAGTGAGGATTTTGGAAAAATCACATTTTGGGTTGTTGATTGTTTTGGAAAGCACAGGTAGGCTAAACTTAAAATGCAGACCAAAAGATAATCGTCTCCCATCCCTGGACCACATTGACAGAAGCACACCTAAAGGAAACCTCCTAGGTCTGGAGCTGATGGATGTTGTAATCCAAAGACAACAGGAGGTGTGTTGGGTTGATTAAGGCCAAGCCAAGATGAAGCCAAGCATAGAGTCAGTCCTGAAGGCTGACATGGTTGTTCTACTGAGATTAGTGGGAAGAGCATGCTCAAGGCATTTTTCATCTGGTACTCACCAGAACTCAGTTCCAGCACCTCTCAGGTGGGTGCCATTGCTATTAAAAGAGAACAAGGGAGGTCCTCATGGTGAGTTACGGCCCCTCTTTTTCTATAAAAATAGCACTGGTCATGCCTGTGTCTGTGCTTGCTGTCTGAGCACCTCTTCAGGATTTCTCAACATCGCCAAGCCCTGATGACTCGTTCTTTCCCAACATCAATGAAGCCTAAAGAGTCTCCGTTGTGTGAGTCATCCTTCATGCTGTTATCAGGACCCCTGATGATGTCATACACCTGCACAAACTCATTAATGGTGAACAGGATGGCTTTGACGTCAACGCTGCAAGTATATGTACACTGCTGGCTTAGTGGCAGTTTCGTTGTTTGATGTATTTGTTGTTCTACTTATGTATTGTTTAGTTTATAGCTGACTTTTCCCCTCCAAGCAGCTCAAGATGGCATACACTGTTTCCCCCCACCTCATTTAATCCCCTCAACAACTCTATGAGGTATAGAATCATAGAATCATAGAATCATAGAATCATAGAGTTGGAAGAGACCACAAGGGCCATCGAGTCCAACCCCCTGCCAAGCAGGAAACACCATCAGAGCACTCCTGACATATGGTTGTCAAGCCTCTGCTTAAAGACCTCCAAAGTAGGAGACTCCACCACACTCCTTGGCAGCAAATTCCACTGTCGAACAGCTCTTACTGTCAGGAAGTTCTTCCTAATGTTTAGGTGGAATCTTCTTTCTTGTAGTTTGGATCCATTGCTCCGTGTCCGCTTCTCTGGAGCAGCAGAAAACAACCTTTCTCCCTCCTCTATGTGACATCCTTTTATATATTTGAACATGGCTATCATATCACCCCTTAACCTCCTCTTCTCCAGGCTAAACATGCCCAGCTCCCTTAGCCGTTCCTCATAAGGCATCGTTTCCAGGCCTTTGACCATTTTGGTTGCCCTCCTCTGGACACGTTCCAGTTTGTCAGTGTCCTTCTTGAATTGTGGTGCCCAGAACTGGACACAGTACTCCAGGTGTGGTCTGACCAGAGCAGAATACAGTGGCACTATTACTTCCCTTGATCTAGATGCTATACTCCTATTGATGCAGCCCAGGATTGCATTGGCTTTTTTAGCTGCCGCGTCACACTGTTGGCTCATGTCAAGTTTGTGGTCAACCAAGACTCCTAGATCCTTTTCACATGTACTGCTCTCAAGCCAGGTGTCACCCATCTTGTATTTGTGCCTCTCATTTTTTTTGCCCAAGTGCAATACTTTACATTTCTCCCTGTTAAAATTCATTTTGTTTGTTTTTGCCCAGTTCTCTAATCTGTCAAGGTCGTTTTGAAGTGTGATCCTGTCCTCTGGGGTGTTAGCCACCCCTCCCAGTTTGGTGTCATCTGCAAATTTGATCAGGATGCCCTTGAGTCCATCATCCAAGTCGTTGATAAAGATGTTGAATAAGACCGGGCCCAAGACAGAACCCTGTGGCACCCCACTAGTCACTCTTCTCCAGGATGAAGAGGAACCATTGATGAGCACCCTTTGGGTTCGGTCAGTCAGCCAGTTACAAATCCACTGAGTGGTAGCAGAGTCAAGACCGCATTTTACCAGCTTCTTTACAAGAATATCATGGGGCACCTTGTCAAATGCCTTGCTGAAATCAAGATAGGCTATATCCACTGAGTTCCCTTCATCTACCAGGCTTGTAATTCTGTCAAAAAATGAGATCAGGTTAGTCTGACATGACTTATTTTTCAGAAATCCATGCTGACTATTGGTGATCACAGCATTCCTTTCTAGGTGCTCACAGACTGTTTGCTTAATGATCTGCTCCAGAATCTTCCCTGCTATTGATGTCAGACTGACTGGGCGGTAATTATTTGGGTCCTCTCTTTTCCCCTTTTTGAAAATAGGGACAACATTTGCCCTCCTCCAGTCTGCCGGGACTTCGCCTGTTCTCCAGGATTTCTCGAAGATGACTGCCAGTGGTTCTGAGATCACATCTGCCAGTTCTTTTAATACTCTTGGATGCAGTTCATCTGGCCCTGGAGACTTGAATACATCTAAACTAGCCAAATATTCTTGTACTGTCTCCTTAGTTATTCTGGGCTGTGTTTCCTTTGCTGAATCATTTGCTCCAAATTCTTCAGGTCGGGCATTGTTTTCTTTATCGGAGAAGACTGAGGCAAAGAAGGCATTGAGGAGTTCAGCCCTTTCTGTGTCCCCTGTTTGCATTTCACCATCTTCTCCTCTGAGTGACCCCACTGTTTCTTTGTTCTTCCTTTTGCTACGAACATACCCATAAAAGCCTTTTTTGTTGCTTTTAACCTCTCTAGCAAGCCTGAGTTCATTCTGTGCTTTAGCTTTTCTGACTTTGTGTCTACACGTTCTGGCTATTTGTTTGAATTCCTCTTTGGTGGTTTCCCCCCTTTTCCATTTTTTGTACACATCCTTTTTAAATCTTAATTCAGTTAAAAGTTCTTTAGATAGCCACCCTGGCTTCTTTAGGCACCTTCCATGTTTCCGTCTCATTGGTATTGCCTGACGTTGTGCTTTTACTATCTCCCTCTTAACAAACTCCCAGCCATCATGAACTCCCTTTCCTTTTAGTATTGCTGTCCATGGGATCTCACCCAGCACTTCCCTAAGTTTTATGAAGTCGGCTTTCTTAAAGTCAAGAAATTGAGTCCTAGTATGCTTGGCTGCTCCTTTCCGCTGTATAGTAAACTTCAGAAGAGCATGATCACTCGCGCCTAATGATCCTTCCACTTCTACCCCACTAACCAGGTCATCAACATTGGTTAGGACCAGATCTAAAATGGCTGTTCCTCTTGTTGCTTCTCCCACTTTCTGGACAATGAAGTTGTCTGCAAGGCCAGTGAGGAATCTGTTTGACCTTATGCTCTTGGCTGAGTTTGACGTCCAACAAATATCCGGGTAATTGAAGTCCCCCATTACTACTATCTCCCTTCCTTTTGCATGCTTGGCCATCTGTTCCAGGAAGGCATCATCTATGTCCTCCGTTTGGCTTGGGGATCTATAGTAAACTCCCACAATGAGGTCTCTGTTATTCTTCTCTCCCTTAATTTTGACCCAAATGCTCTCACATTGGCTTTGAGGTTCTAAATCTTGGATCTCTTCACAGGTATACACATCCCTGACATATAACGCCACTCCTCCTCCTTTCTTGTCTGGTCTGTTTCTCTGAAATAGATTGTATCCCCCCATTATTACATTCCAGTCGTGGGACTTATCCCACCAGGTTTCAGTGATGCCTATTATGTCATATTTAGTTTGCTGTACTCCCCCAGGTAGGTTAGGCTGACAGTAAGTACAGTGGTGCCTTGATTCTCAAAGGCCTTGGGACTCAAACTCTTTGGTTCTCAAACATCTTAAAACCCGGAAGTAAGTTTTCAAACATTTTTCAGAAGCCGAACATCCAATGCGGCTGTTAGTTATTGTTTCCCGGGCACCTACACCAATCAGAAGCTTTGCCTTGGTTTTCAAACATTTCAAAAGTCAAACGGACTTCCAGAACAGATTAAGTTTGGCGCTTTTGTTTTTGCTATTTATTTTGCGTTTTTGTTTTTGAGGCTTTTTCGGTTAATTTGTTTTTGTGACTGTGTGGAACCCAGTTCAGCTACTGATTGATTGATTGCGTGACTGTGGAGATGGATAAAAGCCCCCCATCCAAACAATGACTATCATCAGTGCAGGTAAGATTTTAAATTCCCCCCCCTCATCTACAATACTGTCTTATTTATTTTATAGTGCAGTACATTGATTATTGCTTTCATTTTATGGATCAATGATCTCGTTAGATAGTAAAATTGATGTTAAATTGCTGTTTTAGGGGTTGTTTTTAAAAGCCTGGAACGGATTAATCCATTTTGCATTACTTTATATAGGAAAACGTGCCTTGGTTTTGGAACGCTTTGGTTTTGGAACAGACTTCTGGAGCGTATTAAGTTTGAGAACCAAGGTACTACTGTAACTGGCTCATGGTCATGCCCAGTGAGCTTCATGGCTAAGTGTGGGGCAGGTATTTGAAAGCTGTTCTCTCCCAGGTCCTGGTCTGGCACTCTAACCCCTATACTACACTGCATAAAACCTTATATAAATATTATTTGTATATCTCGCCCTTCCTCCAAGGAGTGTACACGGATCTCTCCCTCTCACAACAACCCTGTGAGGTAGGTTAGGCTGAGAGAAGAACAAGGTCACCCACCGAGCTTCCTGGCTGAGTGGGGGATAAATGCTTAACTAACTGACCAATTGCATCACAGAAAACTTGGTCCGCCCCCCCATAAAGTCTGCTGCCCTAAAATAAATCCTGGCTACGCCCATACCCTGGGTGTTCTGCAGTAGTTTGACAAGAGCTTCTGACTCCCAGCTGTTTAAGGCGGGGGCAGGGGGGAGGCAGATAAATGTTTTCAGCAGGAGGGTCACACTCCAACATAGGCAACCTTATGGGGGTCAGTTTCCTGTGTTGGGTGGGGCAATATAGACGGGCCTCTTACTTCTGTACCACATCCTATGCTCCAGGCACACAAATGTCCAGTAGTTTACACACACACACACACACACACACACACACACACACACACTCCATCCAAGGAAGCAAGATAAATTTTTACATCCTAGCCAGGCAAAAGCATTTGAGGGGGACATAGATTATGGGTGGTGGGAGGCATGACCTGAGGAAAGTAGGAAAATTAAGGACATGAGAGGAGCCGCGCCGGGATCAGGCCAATGTATAATTGTTTTAAAATGTTTTCCACATGTTCGTTTTATTTTTAAGAGCACGTTTTACCACTTTGATGCTAGTCTCCCAGGGCTCCTTGGGGGAGGAAGAATGGGGAAGGAATTTATATCATCACCATCATCATCATCATCATCATCATCATCAATTATCTAGTCCAGCATCTTCTTTCCCTCCAGTGGCAATGCAGATACCCCACAAAGAGGACCTGAACACAACAGCACTCTCCCACTATTTTTTAAAAATGTACAGTATATTTATACAGTGGTACCTCGGGTTACATACGCTACAGGTTACAGACTCCGCTAACCCAGAAATAGTGCTTCAGGTTAAGAACTTAGGTTCAGGATGAGGACAGAAATCGGGCTCTGGTGGTGCGGCAGCAGCAGGAGGCCCCATTAGCTAGAGTGGTGCTTCAGGTTAAGAACAGTTTCAGGTTAAGTACGGACCTCCGGAACTAATTGAGTACTTAACACGAGGTACCACTATATTTATATTTACATCTATATTCCACCTTTTCCTCTAGGGGGTGCAAGCTGGATCTCCCCCATTTAATCCCCATAACAACCCTGCGAGGTAAGTTAGGCTAAGCAGCAGTGACAAGCTCATCCTCCTTAGCCATTGGCCATGCTGGTTGGGGCTGATAGGTGCTGTAATTCAGCAACATCCCCTTCTTAACCTGAAACTATTCTTAACCTGAGGTACCACTTTAGCTAATGGGGCCTCCCGCTGCCACCACCGTGCGATTTCTGTTCTAATCCTGAAGCAAAGTTCTTAACCTGAGGTACTATTTCTGGGTTAGCCGAGTCTGTAACCTGAAGCATCTGTAACCTGAAGCGTCTGTAACCCGAGGTACCACTGTACTACTAGGGCATAGGCACGGGATCCTGGTTCAAGCCACACTCAGTCATGAAGCTCCATGGGTGGTCAGTATCTGTCTCTCAGCCTACCTCTCAGGGTCATTGTATGTATAAAACGAGGGGGGCAGAGGAAGGTGGTGTTGGGGATAGAAATGCAACCATCAATCAAGCAGATAAATGTACTAAGCAGATGCATAGGAAGTACTACACCACCATCACCCATAAAGAAAAATCTGGGACAAGCCCCGTTAAGGAGAGCCAGGGCTCCCTGTCCTTCTTGGTGCTGAAGTGGTTAAATCCCCTTCCAGTCGAACTGGCAAGCCAAAACCGAGGCACATTCGCTAGATCGCAGTAGGAGGAGAGGAGGGGTGTCAATGGAAGTTGGGAGGGACAGAAGGAGAGAAAGAGAGAGAGGAGGAGGAGGAGGAGGAGGAGGAGTTGTTGGGTTTGAAAGCTGCAGAGATCTATTCTCAGGGGCTCTGGGGAAGGGGAGGGGGAAGAACCGGCTTCCCAGAAACTTGAGTTTATTTTTAACCCAGGGAAGCGGTTGCAGAGCGCGAGAGAGAAAAGGCTGGAAGGAAAAAAGTTGCTGGCACAGGAGAAGCTTTGCAGGGAGGAAAGAGAACTGCTGACCGGGCGCTGGGCTTTTGCTTTGGACCTTCAGCCTTTGGGACGTTGCCTGACATCAGTGAAGCATTTTGAGAAACAGCCGTCCTCTCCCGCTCTCATGGCCAGGGGGTTTGAGCACAGGATTGAAAAGATGCTGTGTGAATGTAGGCTTTTGGTGCTTTCCATCTCCCCTCCCGAAACGCTGGTCCTTGAACTGGATTTCACTAAGGATGTGCAGAGGGTTCCCCCCCCCTCTCCAAAAGGAAGTGAAGTTTGTTTGTTTTATCAAAAAAAGATCCTGAGGTCACAAGCACACCACACGTTTAAAGTACATATATTCTTCCAAAGAATCCTGGGAACTGTGGTTCCCACAGAGCCACAGTTCCCAACATGCAGAATTAGGAACATAAGAAGAACATGATGGATCAGGCCAATGACCCATTTGGTCCCTCATCCTGTTCTCACAGTGACCAACCCTCAAGCACAAGCAGCTCTCCGCTTCTGTGGTTTCCAGCAGCTGGCATTCAGAAGCACTGCTGCCCCTCAACTGTGCAGGCAGAGCATAGCCATTATGGCTGGTAGTCATCAATTGCCCTCTCCTCCATAAATTAGTCCAAGTAGCTTTTTTTTAAAAAAAACCACACACATGCTTTTAAAAAGTCATCACCGCCTCCTGTGGAAGTGAGTCCCAAAGTCCTTGACTTTTCCAAGGATTCATTGGTGAGGGAAGCAGGGTGCTTTAAAAGAGCTTTGAATATGCTTTAAAGGTACGGCCTGGATGCGACCCAAGGCAAACGTAGCCCAGATGAAAGGTGAAAGGGATGTGTCCCTTGCCTGCCTGGAGATTCATTGGACATCCGAGGGAGTGGCTTTGTAATCAGAATGAGTGGCTGGAAGGGCAAACTCTACCATTTTGGAATTGTGGGCGAAGGTGTTGTCATTCTGCCCCTGCTTGCAAAAACCCTTACAAGTTAAGAAGAAATGGGGGCATGTCAAGAAGAGACATTCTAGGTCAGGATAGGTGGCACCAAGTGGGTTTCAAGAGTACTGACTGCGGGCTGCACACTGCCTTGTTGTTTGCTGCAGGGGCGGAGGAGCGAGGCCAACATTTGACATCCCCCAGCCCTTGCGCTGCCAGGCACCAGGCTTTGGGAAGGAAGCATGAGGCTTTGGCCGGGTCCTAGAGCCCTTCTACCTCCTTCCCAAAGCTGTGGAAGTGCTGGCTAGGCTTTGGAAAGGAGGTGGGAGGACTTTAGGATCCTGTCAGAACCCTGAACCTTTGCCCCCTCATCTCACTATTGTTTGGGCTTCCCATTGGGCATGTAGTTGGCCATGGTGAGAACAGGATGCTGGTCTTAATTGGTCCATTTGGCCTGACCCAGCAGGGCTCTTTAGGTCTTCTGTGTTCTACTTTCATTGCTGGGTGTTTGATACCAGCTTCTGGGAGTCACAAGTGGGGAGAGTGCTGCAGTTGAACTCACATCCTGCTTGCAGGCTTCTCACTGGGGCATCTGGATGGCTGTAGTGAGAACAGGATGCTGCTGGACTAGATGGTCTGATGCAGCAGGGCTCTTCTAATATTCTTATTTATCGTCTATCTCTCTCCACCCCCACACTGGTTCATGGATTGCTTTAAAAACATATAATTGTAGAGTTGGAAGGGATCCCAAGGGTCATCCAGTCCAATCCCCTGTAATGTAGGAATCTCAGCTAAAGCACCCATGATAGATAGCTATCCAGTCTCTGCTTAAAAACATTGAAGGAAGGAGATTCCAACACTATTACACTGTCAAACAGCTCTTACCCTCAGAAAGTTCTTCCTGGTGTTGTCAGAATCTCCTTTCTCGTAACTTGAAGCCATTGGTTTGGAACCAACCCTCTGGAGCGGGAGAAAACAAGCTTGCTCCATCTTCCATGTGACAGATCTTTATAGATATTTGAAGATGGCTATCATATTTCCTCTCAGTATTTTCTTTTTGAGGCTAAATGCACCCAGCTCCCTCAGCCATTCCTCATAAGGCTTGATTTCCAGACCACTGATAATCTTGGTTGCCATCCTCTGTGCACCTTTCATCTTGTCTATATCCGTCTTAAACTGTGGCACCCAGAACTGGACACAGCACCCCAGGTTTGGTCTGAGCAAGGCAGAATAGTATGGTACTACTCCTTGATCTGGACATGATACTTCTGCTGCTGCAGTCTAGAATTGCATTTGCTTTTTTTGCTGCTGCATCACACAGTTGACTCATGTTCAGCTTATTTATTTATTTATTTATTGAATTTATATACTTCCCTATACCCACAGGTCTCAGGGCAGATCACAAAATAAAATCAGAATATAAAACCACATAAATCCATAATCAAAATAAAATAACAACAAGCCAATAATGCCCCCCCTCCTGGATCTAGGGATCTTGTGGTCTACTAAGATCCCGAGACCCTTTTCAAATGTACTCCTGGCAAGCCAGGTGTCCCGCACCTTTTATTTGTGCAACTGGTTCTTGTTACCTAAGTGCACAACCTTGCTGAAATCAGATACACTATGTCCACAGCATTCCCCTGATCTACCAAGCTTCTAACTCTTATAAAAAAAAGAAATGACATTTGTATGGCATGACTTGTTTTTGGAAAACCCATGCTTGGTCTTAGTAATCACAAAATCCTTTTCTAAGCGCTCACAGACCAACTGTTTAATCTGTTCTAGGCTTTTCCTGGTGTCAACATCAAGCTGACTGGTCAGTAGTTACAGGGGACAAACTATCAGTGGCTACTAGTCATGTGGGTTATGTTCTCCCTCCACTGCCAGAGGCAATAAGTACCCAGAGTACCTTGGGAAGAGGGATTGATTGCACAACCGATCTGAGAATTGTAATTCTGTGAAAGGAATTGCTATCTCTTAACAACTCTCAAAGCACAGCTCCCACAATTCTTTGGGGTAAGTCATGTGTGTTTGCAGTGGTGTCACTGTGGTTTAAATGTATGGTGTGAACACAGCAAGCTTCATTAGGTACTATACTTGTTGTAGTTGTCGTTGTTGTTTTCTTAATTCCCAGCCCTTTACCCTAAGATTCCAGGACAGGTGACAGCACTAAAACACAATATTAGTAACAGTATTAAAACAACTTGCAATCACAAAAATATGGTTGGTCCTAAAAAAACAAAGTGATGTGTGCTTGAGCGTGAACAAATTATGTGAATCAATCATTCAAAATGAAAAATCAAAACTTTATTATCAAGAGAAAATAGTGATTTTACTTTCACATATCAATTCAAAATTTTCATTCAGTTAAGACGATGAAAGTTTTCAATCTGGATATATTCCAGTCAAGCTTTGTGGACAGATTTCTTTCTTCACCCCCCCCCTCCGCTCCCACCCCACTCTGTGCGATAGAGAAGTTCAACTCCTGACTTTTTGAAGCGAATTTGGAGACGTGTAAGTTTCCTGTGGGTGGACATTCTCAGCTCCAACATTCCTTCCCCCCCATCATTAGTTCATTGCTGAAAGTGCTTCCTGGATGTTCCCCTTTCTTGCCCTCTAACATTTGACCTCACGGGGGGGGGGGGGCTTTTCTACACTGGCTGAGCAAAAGCCTTGGAATCAGCAGGGGTCCCAGGAATGGGATTCCACTAGGGTGATATCATAATCCTTGCTGGCAGTTCTGTTTCCTTGCTAGGAAGCCTCCTAGCTTCTTCTGGTGGGAATCTACTCTTTGCACTTTCCATGGGACCAGATCCACCACTTGGATTCACGGCATTAAAGTCCTAGTCTGGAAAGCTCCCACTCCCAATGTTTATTGTCACACCCAAAGCCCAATATTTTCTCGTCTGCTGGTGATGATTGGGACCTCTCACTGGGAGAGGCTCCCCTATGAGGAAAGGTAACAAAATTTGGGACTTTTCAGTTTAGAGAAAGAGTAAAGAAGATTTGACAAAGCAGGCTATCAATATAAAAAAAATCCTTCCAGTAGCACCTTAAAGACCAACTAAGTTAGTTCTTGGTATGAGCTTTCATGCGCATGCACACTTCTTCAGATACACTTCTTCAGATGTGTATCTGAAGAAGTGTGCATGTGCACGAAAGCTCATACCAAGAACTAACTTAGTTGGTCTTTAAGGTGCTACTGGAAGGAATTTTTTTATTTTGACTATGGCAGACCAACACGGCTACCTATCTGTAACCAGGCTATCAATGGCCATAATGGCTATGCAATGTGGCTCCACAGTAAGATGCAGCAATGTTCTTGCATGCCAGTTGCTGGAAAACACATGAGGACAGAAGCCTTTTGTACTCAGGTCCTGCTTACAAGGTTCCCATAATGGGCCTGATTGGCCACAGTGAAAAGAGTATACTGGACTAGAAGGACCACTGGCCTGATCCAGCAGACTTTTCTAATGTTCTTACGTTCTTACTGCAGGTTCCCCATCCCTGATCTCAGCCTTAAAGAAAAAATAAACCCACAGGAAGGTAATTTTCACTGAAAGTCAAGGTTCTGAATTCGTCTGAACTCCCCGCTCTTCAACTGCAAGGGAAATATTATTCTTGTTCCTGTTTAATTCAAAAACTCAAAGAGGTGAATAGAATATTTGACACATTTGGTTGTTTTTCCCCAAAATGTCCCAAGCATTTTGAACATGTGATTAGTCTTTGCCAGGGACTGCAGTTTAGAAGACAGTATGACTGCAGACCCCAAGTTTTCTTAAGTTCACTCCAGAGTTTACGTGGTATGGTTCGCACTACCTGGCCTTCACATTTGACAGCAAACATCTGATGGGTTTAGCGTTTGATATGTTTTGTTGGAGCTTGACAGCATTTGATAGCCAACAACTTATGGGTCTTGAAGATAGCTAAAATGTTACCAACTCCATGCTATTTGAGAGGCCGTCAGGAAATCAACTGCACTCAAATATTCATGCATATTTTATTTGTATACCACCTTTCCATAGTTAAAACCATGTTCAAGGTGGCTTACAATAGGAAAAGTACATAATTGCAATTTAACAAAAATAGTCATAAAGTACATTAAAAAGTACACAACCAAACCGAACAAATTCCACATAAATCATAGTAAGATCAAAAAAATAAAAGCAAGAACAGCCACAAAAGCCCCCAGTTACCACCCCCCCAACAATACTCCAACCAAAGAGTCTGTTTAGCAGCCTCAGCTTTTGTTGTTGTTTAGTCGTTTAGTCGTGTCTGACTCTTCGTGACCCCCTGGACCAGAGCACGCCAGGCACTCCTGTCTTCCACTGCCTCCCGCAGTTTAGTCAAACTCATGCTGGTAGCTTCAAGAACACTGTCCAACCATCTCGTCCTCTGTTGTCACCTTCTCCTTGTGCCCTCCATCTTTCCCAACATCAGGGTCTTTTCCAGGGAGTCTTCTCTTCTCATGAGGTGGCCAAAGTATTGGAGCCTCAGCTTCAGGATCTGCCCTTCCAATGAGCACTCAGGGCTGATTTCCTTAAGAATGGAAAGGTTTGATCTTCTTGCAGTCCATGGGACTCTCAAGAGTCTCCTCCAGCACCATCTCCTTCAGCTTTTGTAGCTGGGGTTAATCAGGGCCTGACCCTCCTAGGCCAGGTGGGGAAGAGCCTGCAAAGCAGGAAGCAGGTCTTCCAGGTGTCTCAGGACTCGCAGCCAAATGTCGGGTTTGAAATTCAAAAATTTGAAAGACCTTGCCTTGGTTCTCACTCATGGGACACCCAAATCTGACTGTCAGAGTGAAGAGTACTCAAGGCCCACACCCTAGATCAGGTCCCAAGGTGTGCACTGTTGAAGGCAGGATGATGTCTCTCAAATGCACATTGGTGGGAGGAGTCACAACTGCAGAGTGTGTTGCTGTTGCACTCAGGTCCTGCTTGCAGTCTTGCCACTGGGTCATCTGGTGAGAACAGGATGCTGGGCTAGATGGATTCTATCGGCCTGATCCAGCAGGGTTCCTCTTAGGTTTTCTCTCCCTTGTAGGAGGCAGAATGCTTCTCAATATCAGTTGCAGGAAGCCACAGGAAGAGAGTGCTGCTCACATGCTCGAATTCTGCTTGCGGTTTCCCATTAAGCATCTGGTTGACCACTGTGGAACAGGATCTTGGGCCGGAGGGGCCGTTGGTGGCCTGATTCAGAAGAGGTTTTCTTACATTCTATGGTACTGTACAAATAAATACACAGAAATTCTTTTCCCAGTATCTCGATCAGATTTGGGTTTGTTTATAGGTATAGTTATAAATATAAATATATGCACATGTATGTTTAATCCTTTTTTTGATTGACGCTTTTACCATTCAATTACTTCAGTGCGTTTCACATGAGGAGAAATAACCATCAGCAATAACACTCACCTATTAATGATGGCAATATAATCCATTTTTTATATTTTTAAATGTGATTATATTCCTATTTAGTCCATGGCAGGGGAACCCTTTTTCCTTCCTTCCTTCCTTCCTTCCTTCCTTCCTTCCTTCCTTCCTTCCTGCCTGCCTGCCTGCCTGCCTGCCTGCCTTCCTTTTTGTACAGCTTCCAGAAACTGTACTCTATGACACGCTACCCTGACTAGATTTCTCACCCACCACCCACCCCTCCTGCCCCAGAGAGGGTTGGTTTACTCCATTCTTCACCTAAGGGAGCTTGTGGATGAGGAAGCCAAGAAGAGTGGGATCTCTTGCCTGCAGGGAGACTTTTCTCCCTCTCCCTCTCTTGGTAGGTCTCTTCCCTCCTTCCCTTCTTTCTTTCTCACCCCCACAAAAAACCCCTCTTTGTTGAGCTCTTTCTCAGCTGAAATGGCAGTGCCTGGGTGTTCAGAGCTGACAATAATTGCAGAGTCTAGACAGTGTCTGGTATGAGGCACACACAGAAATCAAAGAGGCCTCTCTCTCTCTCTCTGACTGCCACAGATGCTCTTGTGGACGGGGGGACATACCCCTCCTTGAGCACCCATGCACTTCTCTGTGGCCCTTTCACCCCTCACAGTTTCTCACATCCCTCTTTCCTTGGTGTCCCCACAAGGGACACCCCTCTTTCTTTTGTGAAGATATCGTACCCTTCCCCAGTCCCGAAAAAGGCTAGAGGGCCACAAATCTTCAATGAGGTTCTTTGATCCTCTGGAATGCACAGAAAACAGGACATGTTTGCTGCACATCCAGCAATTTTCCTATTATTATTATTATTATTATTATTATTATTATTATTATTATGCTTCTAATTTCAAATTCAACACACGCCTGCTGCATATCCGGCAGATTACATATCGTTGTTGGTATCCGTATGCCTTGAGAGACAATGGAGTGTGCTTCTGGGGTGAAGTCAAGCTGATGGAGAATCACAGCGCCTGCTGTGGCTGCAGAGACTGGTAGCTTTAAACTGCTGCCTCTGGTGTTGTTTTTGCCACATTAGCAGTACTGAAGCGACTCTCTGGGGTGCAAGCCTGGGCAGTGTGTATGGAGGTCCTGGGCTGCCCAGAGAACAAGACCCCCCTCTCGGCCTCACTGATTTGGTCCAAAGGAAAGGAAAGCAATACATCTGGCATCATTGCCAGAAGGAGGCATATAGGACACCATCCAACCACTTTAGGGAATCCACTCTGGATTTGTGCAAGGTTTCCTCCTTAGCCTTTTCTTCTCCTAAAGATAGCCTGCAAGGCAGTGGAAGTTTAGGATCAGAGTTTACCTTCTCCGAGATGAGCTTGCTTCCCAGGTTGGTAAGCCCCATCTGCCCCTCACCAGGACATGCAGAAACCATCTTCTTGACTGTTAGACCCACTGCTGGTTTCGTCAGCTTAATCTGCTGGAGGTCCCTAACACATCAAGGGTTTAAGACCCATTGGCTACCCTTGTTTAGCTGGCCAGACAAAGTGGTTTCCCGGGGTGTGGCCACTGTCACACATTGATAGCTTCTACGAGCCACAACTGAGAGCTGAGTGGAAGGTGGAGACCAAACGTCGATAAACTACCCCAGAGGGAGCATGAGGTATCTCTCAGCAGAGATACTATCCCTCCCCTAAGACCCCCTGCACCCCAGATTACAAATTATGATTGCGATGATAATTTTAATTTTTGTACTATTTCCCATTTCAAATCCTTCCCAGTGGAGGATGATGGACTTCATACAAGCCACATTTTAAGCACATGGATTTCCCCTCAACCCCCCAAAAAAATAATCTGTGGGAGCATCATTGATCATTTTGAGCTAAACCTAGGCCTTGGGTTATGCTTGAACCCACCTACACTTCACCCTGGGCCACCGAGGCTCATTTGGTAACAAGAAGAAACCGGACCTTTAGCATCATTGGCACAGTCCTGTGGAACTCTCTGCCAATAGAGAGCCAGCAGGCACCTCCTGTGCCAACTTTCAAACACATGCTGAAACCTTTTCTATTCTGACAGGCCTAAGAAGACATCCTTCCCCAATGGTTTATCAAGGTCTGTTAAAAACCTTTTAAATATGTTTTTTGCTGTATGGTTTTATGCACAATTGTTGAGCATTGGCAGATAAGCAAGTAGGTAGACAGACAGACAGGCACACAGATAGATGATAGATAGATAGATAGATGATAGATAGATAGATAGATAGATAGAATGGTAAGTTACCCCTCCTAGAGCTATAATGGTGAGAGCCAGTGTGGTGTAGTGGTTAAGAGCGGTAGATTTGTAATCTGGTGAACTGGGTTTGCGTCTCCGCTCCTCCACATGCAGCTGCTGGGTGACCTTGGGCCAGTCACACTTCTCTGAAGTCTCTCAGCCCCACTCACCTCACAGAGTGTTTGTTGTGGGGGAGGAAGGGAAAGGAGAATGTCAGCTGCTTTGAGACTCCTTAGGATAGTGATAAAGCGGGATATCAAATCCAAACTCTTCTTCTTCTATAATTTAGAGCACTTTCAACAAGCTACAGTTTCCAGGATTCTCAGTACATGACACCCAGTGGAGGCCAAGCTTTGGCAAGAATTGATTTAGAAAATGAAAAAATCAACCAACTAACAAACCAACATTGATTTGGTCTCCTGGTTTTGTTTTGTTTGTTTTTGGGCAGGTGGAGAATCCTTCAATGGAGACCCTCTCCTCCACCCCCCCCAACCCACCCTAAATTGACAGCCTGTCACTTGATGCAGATGGCACTTATGTGTAAAAGCTTGGCCATTTGGATGGAAGTCATTTGCCAAGGCTTATATGGGGGTGGGGGTCCACAGAGGAGGCTTCCTGTCACACCATCTGTTCCCACCTGCAGAGCTTCCTTGAAGTGGAAGGCCGGCTCTGGGTCCCGGGGTCCTTGTGATTCTGCTTGGGGGCTTCCAGACTGGGACTGGGTGGTGGTGGGATTTATTTATTTGAAAGCATTTATATACTGCTTCATTATTTTTTAAAAATTAATAATAATAAATCTCTACGTGGAATACAGTTTTTAAAAATACCAAACATCATATCATTATTATTATTTTTAAAAAACCAAAAACCATGCACACCCCAAAGCCAGTAAAATGACAAAAAACAAAAACATTGCCTGAAAGACAGCATGGTGTAGTGGTTAGAGTTTTCAATGGAGACCTGGGAGACTGGGGTTCTAGTCCCCCCCTGCTCAGATACAAATGGAGCTCACCAGGAGATACAAATGGAGCTCATCTGGGCCTCATCAATAGGAGTATAGCATCTAGATCAAGGGAAGTAATAGTGCCACTGTATTCTGCTCTGGTCAGACCTCACCTGGAGTACTGTGTCCAGTTCTGGGCACCACAATTCAAGAAGGACACTGACAAACTGGAACGTGTCCAGAGGAGGGCAACCAAAATGGTCAAAGGCCTGGAAACGATGCCTTATGAGGAACGGCTAAGGGAGCTGGGCATGTTTAGCCTGGAGAAGAGGAGGTTAAGGGGTGATATGATAGCCATGTTCAAATATATAAAAGGATGTCACATAGAGGAGGGAGAAAGGTTGTTTTCTGCTGCTCCAGAGAAGCGGACACGGAGCAATGGAGCCAAACTACAAGAAAGAAGATTCCACCTAAACATTAGGAAGAACTTCCTGACAGTAAGAGCTGTTCGACAGTGGAATTTGCTGCCAAGGAGTGTGGTGGAGTCTCCTACTTTGGAGGTCTTTAAGCAGAGGCTTGACAACCATATGTCAGGAGTGCTCTGATGGTGTTTCCTGCTTGGCAGGGGGTTGGACTCGATGGCCCTTGTGGTCTCTTCCAATTCTATGATTCTATGCTTCTATGCTTCTAGGAGACCTCGGGGGGCCAGTCACCATCTCTCAGCCTAATTTACTTTGCAGGGTTGTTAAGAGGATCAAAGGGAGAATGAGCTGAAGACTTGGTGTGATGTGGTGGTTAGATTAGAACATGGGTAGGCAAACCAAGGCCCGGGGGCCGGATGCAGCCCGACGGCCTTCTAAATCCGGCCCACAGACGGTCCGGGAATCAGCATGTTTTTACATGAGTAGAATGTGTCCTTTTATTTAAAAGGCATCTCTGGGTTATTTGTGGGGTATAGGAATTCATTTTTATTTTTATTTCCCAAATATGGTCTGGCCCCCCACAAGGTCTGAGGGACAGTGGACCTGCCCCCTGCTGAAAAAGTTTGCTGACCCCTGGATTAGAATGTGGGACCAGAAACTGCAAGGCCAAAGTTTTAAATCCCTCACTCAGCCACATATAGAGCTCACTGGGTCACCTTGAGCCACTCACAGTCTCTCAACCTAACCTACCTCACAGGGTTGTTGTGACACTAAAATAGAGAGAAGCCATTGGTATTTGAGGTATTCCTATTGCTCCTGATAGTGAAGGTAGAACAGAAGAAGTGCCCTGAAGCCAAAGGACACCCAGCTTCCTGTCATCCCTGCGCCCAATCAGATGCCCCAGTGGGAAACTAAAAAGCAGGACCTGAGAGTAAGATCCCTTTTCCCTTTTGTGGTTTCCAGCACTTGGTATTCAGAAGCACTGCTGCCTCCAACTATGGAGACAGAGCATAGCCATCATATCTAGCAGCCAACGATAGCCTCCTCCTCGTCGTCCATAAATTTGTCCAATCCTCTTTTAAAGCTATCTATGATGGTGGCCACCACTACCTCCTATGGGAGGGAGTTGCATAGTTGAACTAGGCACTGCATGAAGGACTTTCTTTTTGGGTTGCCATATAGGACACGTTTGACGACTTCTACTTTTAATTATGGGTCGTTGTGACAACTCTACCCATGGAAAAGAGGACTTGACCTGGAAAAAGAGGACATATGGCAACCCTACTTTATTTTGTCTATCTATCCACCTATGGAATGGGGCACCTGGGGTGCTAGGAGAAGCTTTTGGACCACAGCTCCCCAGAAAACCCAGCAGCCAGCATGCCTAGCATTGAGGGATTACAGAAGTTTTAATGGAGGAAAAGGCTACTACCCTCCAAAATTCACCAGGAGAAAATAGGGACATTTCTCACTCTCAAACTGACCCTCCTCAAACACCCATTTTTGCCCCCGCCCCACCCCCTCACAGAGCATTTCCCACCAGAGGAAGGTCAAGTGCCAGCAGGACACAGCACACACGCCCTCCACCGCCCTGAGGAAATCCCTTAATCCCAGTTTTATTTTATTCTATTCTTTGGTAGATTTACAAAAAGAAAACCACACACCGATAAATAAATTCTAGAAAGGGGCAAGATTAGATGTGGACACGCAAAGCATTTTGAAAAAATAAATAAATCCAGGATTTCTTTAGACTCCGCTCCTGCTTTCTTTCTACCCGGGGCAGCCCCGCTCTCTGCCTGCACCTCAGAGCAGGTCATCGTCTGTAAAATTTTATTTTCAGTTTATGGAGCAATTCTATACCCTCCCACCACGCTGACGAAGAATTCTACAAAACAGTAGTCAATATCCGGAATCACTGTTCAGTGTTGGACATCGTATTTGCTGAATACACAAAGCTTTACAGCTTGACTTTCATCGTACAAAGTCTGGTACCTCGCTTCATTTAAAGATTTTCAGAAACTTTGAGACTAAATATTGCATTTTGTACTTGTTATGGTTTGAAGGAATACTATAAAGATTGTCTATTTCGTATGTACATGGTCATCGTGTTGCCTAGACATTGCTGACTGCACCTCAGAGCCGGCATGTCACATATGGCTGAGCCTTTGTGGCAGCAGCCTCTCCACCTTCTCACCCACTCTCCAGCAGCTGCTATGAGCTGTCCAAGGGAGGAGGCTGGCAGCAGCAGCCATGGAGAGGCAACAGGATGTTCCCTCGCGGCAGCTGCTGCCGCCACTTGGGACAAGTGCTGGCCCATCCTCCTCCCTGAGCTCAGCAGCAGTGGCACTGCCAGGGAAAATAGGGACATTTCAGGATCAAATTAGAAGCCAGGACGGAGCCAGTGTGGTGTAGTGGTTAACAGAGGTGGACTCCTAATCTGGTGAACTGGGTTCGCTTCCCTGCTCCTCCACATGCAGCTGCTGGGTGACCTTGGACCAGTCACACTTCTCTGAAGTCTCTCAGCCTCACTCACCTCACAGAGTGTTTGTTGTGGGGGAGGAAGGGAAAGGAGAATGTTAGCTGCTTTGAGACTCCTTCGGGTAGTGATAAAGCGGGATATCAAATTCAAACTCCTCCTCTCCTTCTTCTTCTTCGTAATTCTGGGACTGTCCCTGGAAAATCAGGACACTTGGAGGGTATGCTAGAATCAGTGGTTACTATCCATGATGGCTGTGTTCAACTTCTGCTATCAGAGGCAGGGTGCCTCTGAATGTCAGTTGCTGGCAGGGACGCGGACTTAGAAAAAATATTGGGGGGGCCCGGGAAAGCTCATGAATAATAAATAAGCTCATGAATATGCAAATAAAGTGGCTCCGGCCCTAAATAGGGCAAGCCACGCCCCCCCAGCCAGCCGATTGGCTGGCTGGGAGGTGTGGCCAGTCGGGATTCCCCTGTTCTCGCGGGATTTCCGGCCGGGGCTCTCCGATTAGGGCGCGCGGCTGGCTGGCTGGCGAAGGAGCAGGTGGGGGGGAGGCGGGGGACGGCGGCGGCGCTCTGCTGGAAGGGCGCCCGCCCGAGATTATTGGGGGGGCTGAGCCCCCCCAAAAATTTTTTTGAGGGGGCTCGAGCCCCCTCAAGCCCCATGGAGTCGGCGCCTATGGTTGCTGGGATTCACAAGTGGGGAGAGTGTTGATGTTGAGCTGAGGTCCTGCTTGTGGGCTTCCCATTGGGGAATCTGACTGGCCAATGTGAGAACAGGATGCTGGTGCCCTTCCAGAGTCCATTGAAGGCATTTTCTTATTTATTTCTGTGCTGTTCCTGATTGCTGCCTACTCTGCCTTACTGGTTTGTCGTTCGTATTGATGGAGTGCACCTTGTGAGCTCCTTGCAAGAAGAGAGGGATTGGAAAGAATGCAATCCAATTACAAATAAATAAACTTGGAGGGTCTTCCTCAGCTGAAACTTCTGAGACAATTCAAGGGAAGTTCCCCTCCTTCTTCACTAAGGCTAGTGAAATTTCTGAAGGCAGTGGTGTGTTTACGCAACTCTGCCTCCTTCTGCTTCTCAAAAGCCTTTGGAAGGATTATTGCACCTACTAACCCCTTGTCTGATTGCAAGGAAGATCTAAAGACAATAGGCATGATTTGAGGGTCTGTTTGTCAGTCTCTTGTTTAAGGAACATGGGTCAGCTTTGTGGCAGGGTCCTTGAGTAAGTGGAATACACACTTGGCTGAATAATTGTGTTGAGAAAGATAGGTTGGGAAATGGTGGCAGGTTGGTGGAGAGTAAGAATTTATAAGGGGGTGGTTGCTTCATGGGCAGACTGAATGCAATGGTAGCTAAGAACATAAGAAGAGACTGCTGGATCCACTCCAGCATCCAGATTTCACAGTGTCCACCCAGATGCCCCAGTGGGAAACTTGCAAGGAGGATCCGAGCAGAAGAGGAACTCATCATAATGGCGAGAAACTCACTTGATTTTTAATTCAGAAATGAGTTTCTCAAGAAGCAGAATTCTGCGCCGTGTACACTGGTACCTTGGGTTAAGAACTTAATTCGTTTTGGAGGTCCGTTCTTAACCTGAAACTGTTCTTAACATGAAGCACCACTTTAGCTAATGGGGCCTCCCACTGCTGCTGCGCCGCCGCTGCACGATTTCTGTTCTCATCCTGAAGCAAAGTTCTTAACCCGAGGTATATTTCTGTGTTAGCGGAGTCTGTAACCTGAAGTGCATGTAACCTGAAGCATATGTAACCTGAGGTACCACTGTACTGTGCTGAAACTTCTTTTTTACACATTTGCAGAATTGTAGCAGCTTGTATAACCACTTAAGAGATTTTTAAAACATTAAGGAGTTTATAAATGCTTTAACATAAAAATAAATAAAATTAAGTCTCTCAGTCGTCAACCGTATGCCTGTTGAAAACCTGTAAGCAGGACCTGAGCACAAGAGCCCTCTACCCTCCTGCAGTTTCCTGTAATTGGCATTCAGATGCATTCCTGGCTCCCACTGTGGTTTATCAGGGTTTGAAGAAGGCATCACTTTCTGTTGTACCCTATATTCGTCACACGCTGTGATGGAGGCTATGCTCTGCCTTCAAGGTCAAAGGCAGTAATGCTTTTGAATACCAGTTGTGGGAAACTGCAGGAGGGGACAGTTGCCGTTGTGCTTGGGTCTTGTTTGCAAGGTTCCCTTTGGAGCACCTGGTTGGCCACTGTGAGAACACGATGCTGGTCTAGGTGGGCCTCCTTTTGCTTAATGCAGCTTCAGGGCTCGTCTTTTGTTCTATCTCCACTGTCAGAAGCAGTATGAACACCTCTGAATGCCAGTGTCTGGGAAGCACAAGTGAGGAAGAGTGCTGCTGCACCCAGGTCCTAATTGTGCGACATTTATGCAGCCACTGTGAGGGCACGATGCTGGATTTCATGGGCCCCACTTTGGCCTGATGCAGCAGCCAGGCTCATATTATGTTCAGCTTCAAGAGCAGAGAAACCAAAGGGTGGGAATAGCGGGCAGAGAACCCATGTAACCCTTTCCTTATTTGCTCATTCTCTCCCTCCAGTTGATAACTCGGAGCTATTTCCCCACCAGACTGCACTGATGGATTGAAGCAGAGTCGCTGCAGAAAAGGAAGTAGCTACATAAAACCTCCCTACATCTTTGCTCCAAATGCCCCTCTTCTTGGACTGAAGCTACTTTTAAAATGGCAGTGTGCGGCTTTAATGTGCACATCTGTCCTTACCTAGTTTTTTTTAAAAAAAATATTTGGCATGATGTCATCATGTGTCTCTCCCCACCCCGCACCCACCTCAGTTTTCCAGATCTGCTGTGGAAACAGCAGAGGCTGCTTACCATGGAGAGCAATCACATTAGGAAAGTATGCGTTGTATTTTTAAAACAGGCAGTGGAGTGAGCTAAGCTGCATGTGACTGACTGCCTGGTCTTGACCACAAGCAGACATTCCATGGGCATTTGGATTGTACCAATATTTGTGGTCCACAGGAGACGTAGGAAGAGAGTGTGGGAAGATCTTGGGTGCGGGGGTGGGGGGGAGACAGCCAGCTTGCACCTTATACCTACCTCTCGAAACAAAGGGTCACACAGCCAGATGTGTACAGACACTGTACATTTAAAGCACATCCTGACCTCACCCCCCTGAAAAAAAAGAATCCAAGGACCCTTCACAGAGTTACAATTTCCAGCACCCTTAACAAACTACAGTAGTACCTCGGGTTAAGAACTTAATTCGTTCCGGAAGTCCATTCTTAACCTGAAACTGTTCTTAACCTGAAGCACCACTTTAGCTAATGGGGCCTCCTGCTGTCGTTGCACCGCCGGAGCACGATTTCTGTTCTCATCCTGAAGCAAAGTTCTTAACCCCAGGTACTGTTTCTGGGTTAGCGGAGTCTGTAACCTGAAGCGTCTGTAACCCGAGGTACTACTGTTCAGTTCCTATGGTTCTTTAGGGGTGGTGAGTAAAGTCCTCTAAATGAACAGTTATCTATGCAGCTTGTGAACCAGGCAGCCCATTGCTGGATATCATGGTTATAAATATAATTGGATAGCGAAAGGATCCAGGGCACAGGCCTGTCGAAACCAATTTGTATATGCTAATTTATATTTATTTCATGTTTGTTTATTTATTGCATTTCAATACCAGCGTTTTCTCCAAGGAACTCAAGGCGGCATACATGGTTCTCTCCCTCTGCATTTAATCCCCCCACCACAACAACCCTGTGAGGTAGGTTAGGCTGAGAGTAACTGGCCCAAGGTCACACCCACTGACAGCCCTTGTTGATTGCCCCAAATCATTTCCTCTTCAATACATTAAGCCATCAATTAATTTTCTGAGAGATCCTGCTCCAGGCCAGTTCAATTCTCCTTCACTTCCTGCCATTCATTTCCCCACCCAAATAATCTCTAGCTAAAGTAATCTGAAATAAATTTATTCACCCCCAAATTAGTAACCTACCCATTAAATTCTTGTAATTCAATTTCCCCCTAATTCATTACTCACAGAGAAAGCACTTGGAAAAACATTTGGGGCCTGGGACCACTACTGGCAACCCCCTTTAGCATATTTTGACATTTCTACATGATGTCCCCCCATTATAATGTTAAGAAAAAATGGGGGGGGGGAATGATCAAAAGAGAGCAGGAGGGAAAATTTATAAAATCCAGTTAACAGGAGTCCTTTTTCACAATCCAATACAATATTGGGAAAGGGGAAATGTGTCATAAAGAGACCCTCCAGATTATTATTACAGTGGTACCTTGGGTTAAGTACTTTATTCGTTCCGGAGGTCTGTACTTAACCTGAAACTGTTCTTAATCTGAAGCACCACTTTAGCTAATGGGGCCTCCCGCTGCTGCCGCACCACGGGAGCACGATTTCTGTTCTCGTCCTGAAACAAAGTTCTTAACCTGAAGCACTATTTCTGGGTTAGCAGCGTCTGTAACCTGAAGCGTATGTAACCTGAAGCGTATGTAACCTGAAGCGTATGTAACCCGAGGTACCACTGTACTTTCTTTTATCTGTCCTGAATTTTCCAGCAAGCGACTAAGAAGTCTAAATAATAGTACAGTGGTACCTCAGGTTACATACGCTTCAGGTTACAGACTCCGCTATCCCAGAAACAGTACCTCGGGTTAAGAACTTTGCTTCAGGATGAGAACAGAAATCGTGCAGCAGCGGCGTGGCAGCAGCAGGAGGCCCCATTAGCTAAAGTGGTGCTTCAGGTTAAGAACATTTTCAGGTTAAGAACGGACCTCCGGAATGAATTAAGTACTTAACCCGAGGTACCACTGTACTTATTCACACAGCACATACCGTAGTTAAACTTTGGAACTCCCTCCCACAGGAGGTAGTGATGGCCATCAACTCAGATGGCCTGTAAAGAGGATTAGACAAACTCATGGAGGAACAAGGCTATTCCTTGCAAGAAAAATCATGGGTAACATAGGGATGGACAAATATGCCTTTTTTATTTCCCCAGTCTTAAGCTCAGCTGCCCATGTTTTCCACATCAGTTCCACACACCCCCTTTGTGGTATCTTGGAAATTAGTGCTCCTTTCTCCTAATATACTAAAAAAACCAATTTTACCTAAGATATATACACTTTGCAAAGTGGTTTCCCAAGCATTTCAGCATTTCAGTATGCCTGACTTTGCTAGAGAATTCAATTGCAAAATTTGGAGAGGTGTGAATTCAGAAGGATGGCTGTATTTCAGTTAGCTTACTGTTTCAGAAAGTGCAAACTATATACAAATTTGTCCCCCACAGATGCAACACATTAGCAGACCCACATACACACAGGTTGCCCTTTCTGAGATGCCTGAATGGCCCCTCTGGCTGCCTTTTCAAATAGAAACATCTGTAAACATTTTTTAGTCTTGAGGCAAGCAGCTTCTAAGGCAGGAGGCAACTTTGCAATTATCAAGGGGTAGAACCACAGGTCGTGGCTGGACCCGAGTGGGCAACCAGTCCTCAAACCCCTCATCCTATGTATGTTTACTCAGAGGTAAGTCTCAGTGACTGAAGCCCATGTGATTTACTATCTTAGAGGTATTACATGCCACCCCAGTCTCCGAGCAGTGAGAGACCCCAGGGGTTCCAGGCATTTGCTCAGATATGGCTTTCTTGGAATGAAAGCTGAGATTGTGGGTGCCCATAGGATATATGGTTTCATTTACACATGTATACAACCTGAGCATAGGATGGAGGGGCTCACAGCATTGACATCCCAAAAGATCTTGTTTCTCCAAGCTTTGGATCCAGCACAGAGCAAGCAGGTCTCTGTGTATCCAGCCTCCAGCCTGCTATCAGCTCAGCTCTCACAGCCCACTCTGGCTCTTCTTCACTTACCTAACAACAAGGAGTGGATGGTGAAGGAAAGACCCACACCTTAGCCAGAGGGGCACCATCACTTAGTTGGGGCTTTTGCAACCAACAAGCTCCTCCTTTGGGGTGCTGATGAGGACCCTTAAGTAGCCAGCTAAGGTCATTGTCTTACAAAGAAACTTCTCTCACTAGTTTGGCAAACTCTCTACTGGATTCTAATCCTCACTGGGTACAGGAATTGGAAGGGACTCAGGGCATCATCCAACTGATCCCTTAAACCTACAACATCTGTTTGCAAAAAACTGTAGAAAAGTAGCCATGTGCCCTAAATTACAGAGGACAGTTTGATGGAGCCATCTATTTGAAAGACTCTCTGGTTTAAAGGTAAGAAGGAGAGCATCCTTAAGTTAGGTAAGATGAGCCCTGGAACTGGTTCAGGCTAAAGAAGGCCCATCTAATCCCGCATCCTGTCCCTTACCTGCCCCAATATGATGCCTGCAAGCAGGACCTGAGCACAACAGCAAGTCTCCCTACATGTGATTTCTAGTATCTGGTATTCAGAAGCCTTACTGCCTTCAACAGGGAGGTAGAACATCAGACAAGCCCTGCTGCTGGATCAGGCCAATGGAGTCCCATCTAGTCCACCATCCTGTTTGTTGTCTCAGTGGCCAGTCAGATGCCCAGCAGGAAGCCTACAAGCAGGACCAGAGCACAAGAGTACTGTCTCCTCCCGTGGTTTCCAGAAACTGGTATTCAGAAGTATTTATTGCCTCCAACAGTGGAGATAGGCTGCAGCCACTGATAACCTTATCCTCCACGCAGCCTTGAAGTCAACAATCAAAACTTAGCTCCTGGAAGACCAGCAGGCTGAGCAGACAGGCAGGTCACCTAGTCACCAGTTTCCCCACTTTGGTGAGAGGTACAAATCTTTTCACCCTTTTTGCTTTGTGATCCATAAGGGATCCTTGACTGAACCTGAGGCACTTTGACTTCTGTTCCATTTTTTGTCTCTGGCCCCACGCACTCCTGGCAGGTTGACTACCCCTTGCTCGGAAGGTTCCCCATAAGACAGGCATGTCCGAAGTCCATTTTGGGGACCAATCTGGCCCGCCGGTCGGTGTAATCCAGACCCAGTGGCAGTTTATTTCCTGAGGTAAAAAACAAACAAAAAAAAACCCCTCAACAACTTCAATCCTATAAAAAGCTCAACCACTTCAATCCTTAAAAAAGGTCCACTATGGTTGGCCCTTTGGTCAACCCTCACGGCCCTTCACTTCATCAAATCTGGCCCTCTTTGAAAAAAGTTTGGACACCACTGCCATAAGGGAATGAAACCTTTGGTCTGGAAAAGCTTTATCATTCCTGCGTGACTTGTTCTTTTCAATCCTGCTGAGGATTGAACCAGGGACCTTCTATATGCCAAGCAGAAGCTATGCCACTGAGATATGGGCCTTCGCTATACTGAGCCAGACCACTGGTCCATCCACCACAATACTGTGAACACTGTCTGGCCACAGCTCTCCAGGGTTTCAGCCCTACCTGAAGATGCTGCCGGGGATTAAACTTGGTGCATGGAACCTTCTGCATGCCGAGCAGGTGCTCTGCCACTGAGCCAAGGCCCTTTCCTTAAAAACCAAGTAAGGTTCTAATCCTCATAGTTTGGAAGGAAGGGTTCCCTCTCTGGGTTGGGTTGGAGTAGGGTGGGAAGAAGAGGACTCAGTCTAGCCAACTAATCTAGAATGAGGGAGAGCTTTTGGGTGGGAAGAAATTTCATCTCGCTTGGCTCCCCCCTCCCCGCCCCAAGTTTTCTGCATTGCAAAAAGAAGCTCCATCTGCTTCTTCCTCTGCTTCTCTAGCAGGCAGCTCTCACTTACTCAATTCCAACCCCCCCGCCCCCCCCCCGCTCCATCCAGGCTCTGCCTTTCCAGAGGCACATTGTGCAAATGTAACCTTTCTGCAAGTCTTGCCTGCATCAGAAAACTGGGAAAGCGGGGAGGGGGGAGGCAGTAGAGAGAGATGCCTTTTTCTCCTCCTCCTCCTCCTCCTCCTCTGTATCCCCCCCCCAACTCTCTCTCCTCCTCCTCCCCCTTTCCCCCTTTCTTCTTTCCTTCCCGCTTTGGAGCTGGAAGGCAGCTTGTTAATCAGAACTGGCTGACAGCAAAAAAAAGGAAAAGAAAAGAAAAAGCTGACGTCATGCGGCTGCAGTGGTGGGGGGTGGAGGAGAGAAAGAGAGAGAGGTTGCTCGATGACTTAGCCTGGTTCTTCTTTCTGCTTTGCTCCAGAAAGCAGAGGTGGGCGGCGGGGTGGACAGCCTGTGCCCCTCAGCCTCACTTCACGCAGTCCTTGGCCTGACTTCGGGCTGGCGGGCTGGGAACTGGAAGGGAAAGCAAGTAGTTGGAAGAGAGGGAGAAGCGGGGGTAGTAGGGAGGGGTGGCAAAAAGAGAAGTAGAGAAAGGGGGAGAAGGGTCACAGAAAGAGAAAGAAAAAGGGAGAAGAGAGAAGGGGTGGCACAGAGAGAGGCAGAAGGGGTGGCAGAAAGAGGGAGGGGGAGAAGGGGTGCACGATGGACCAATGGTCTGACTCAGTATAAGGTAACTCCCTCCCTCCCTGTTCAACTGTGCCCTTTGGTTAGCCCTATGAGGACTAGGATTTTACTCTCTTTTTTACTGCACTACTCAGATGTAGTACACTTTAAAGGTAAAGGGACCCCTGACCATTAGGTCCAGTCGTGACCGACTCTGGGGTTGTGGCGCTCATCTCGCTTTATTGGCTGAGGGAGCCGGCGTACAGCTTCCGGGTCATGTGGCCAGCATGACTAAGCCACTTCTGGCAAACCAGAGCAGCGCACGGAAACACCGTTTACCTTCCTGTCGGAGCAGTACCTATTTATCTACTTGCACTTTGACGTGCTTTCGAACTGCTAGGTTGGTAGGAGCAGGGACCGAGCAACGGGAGCTCACCCTATTGTGGGGATTTGAACCGCCGACCTTCTGATCAGCAAGTCCTAGGCTCTGTGGTTTAACCCACAGCACCACCCACTTATTTGCCTGCAAAAGATCTAAGGTTCAGCCTCTGGCATCTCCAGGTAGGGCTCCTAGCCTGAAATGCTGCAAAGTTGTGTGGGCAAAGTCAGTGTGGGCAATACTGAGTGAGACAGAGGGATGATCTTGACTCTGTATAGGCATCTTCCCGTGTTCCTAAAACATGCACGAAACTAAATTTGTCTCCCATCTTCTTCCAAGCAGAAGAAAGCTTTCAGATGGAGTTTCTTTAAGTCACTACGATAATTAAGCACCTGAACAAGAGGTGCATAGGCTGTGGGCTTTCTACCGGCACAAAGACAAGGGTCCCTGGAATGAAGCCTTCAGTCTTGGCAATGGATTTGAAAGGAGGGACCCTCCTATCCATTAGTGTAATGAAAACTGCTCACTGAGGCATGCCCTTCCAAGAAAAAAACATTTTGCTTATCAACTGAAGACCAGACTGAAGACTGGTGTCAAATTGCCAGGTGTCTGGACAAGAGACCTTCCTTCGATATTGCAAAGTATACTTAGCTGTAGAACATCTTATTCCCATAGGACTTTGGTCTACAGGCAGATACCCCACCTCTCTGTTTCCTGGTTCTCAAAATCTCAGTTTCCATGGGAAGTGAAGGGTAGGGTTCCAGATCCTATGTATTGCCTGGACCTAAATATACATTAATGGAAAGCTATGCCCAGCATGGAGAAAGTGGTTAGAGAAAAGTTTTTCCTCCCTCATGACACTAGAACTAGTGGACATTCAATGAAGCTGAATACTGGAAGATTTGGGGCATAGGCATAGCCAGGATTTATGTTGGGGGAAGGGGCAGAACTGAGGTATCTGTGACACGATTGATCAGTTAGTTAAATTTTTATTTATCTACCTGATTTGGGGGGCAGCTGCCCTCCCCCGGCTATGCCCATGACTCAGAGCATGGAACTGGCTACCACAGGAGGCAGAGGTGGCCATCAACTTGGATGGCTTTAAAATAATATTGGACAAATTCATGGAAGAGAAGAGGGCTATTGAAGGCTACTAGCCATGCTGGTTGTGCTCTGCCTCCACAAATGGAGGCAGCAATGTTTCCGAATACCAGTTGCTGGAAGCCACAGGAGGGGAGAGGTTTCTTTTACTGAGGTGCTGCTTGCAGGTTTCTCAAATTGGCACCTGTGTGTCCACTGTTAGAACAGGATGCTGGGCAAAATGGGCCACTGGCCACACCCAGAAGACTTCCCCTATGTTTTTTCTACATAATACACAGGAGTTTATTTAGGTTTTTAGGGAATGTTTTGTCACAGTTCCTTATACAGTGGTACTCGGGTTACAGATGCTTCAGGTTACAGACGCTTCAGGTTACAGACTCCGCTAACCCAGAAATAGTACCTCGGGTTAAGAACTTTGCTTCAGGATGAGAACAGAAATTGCGCGGTGGAGGTGCATTTGCAGCAGGGGCCCCCATTAGCTAAAGTGGTACCTCAGGTTAAGAACAGTTTCAGGTTAAGAATGGACCTCCAGAACGAATTAAGTTCTTAACCCGAGGTACCACTGTATGTTGAATCCATTGGTTCTGTTCCAGAGCAGGAGAAAACAAGCTTGCTCCATCTTCCATGTGACACCCTTCAGATATTTGGCTATCAGATCATCCCACAGGCAGGAATAACCATCTGGAACACCTAGCTTGCCAATAGTACATATGAAAATGATCTAGGGGTCTTAGTGGACCACAAGCTTAACACGAATCAACAGTGTGATGCAGCATACAAAAAAGTGAATGCTATTCTAGGCTGTGTTAACAGAAGGGCGGTCCCACTCTATTCTGCCTTGTTCAGACCACACCTGGATTCCTGTGTCCAGTTCTGGGCTTCACAATTTAAGAAGGATATTGACAATCTGGAATGTGTGCAGAGGAGGGTGACCAAGATGGCCAGGGGTCTGGAAACCAAGCCTTATAAGGAACAGTTGAGGAAGTTGGGTTATGTTCAGCCTGGAAAAGAGAAGACCAAGATGTGATATGACAGCCCTCTTCAAATAAATGAAGGGCACATGGAAGAGGAAGTGAGCTTGTTTTATCTTGCTCCAGAGGGCAGGACCTGAATCCTGAGCATACCTTGTGAGAAATGGTTGAGGGAGTTGGGTATGTTTAGCCTGGAAAACAGGAGAATGGGAGTAGATATAATAGCCACCATCAAATAGCTAAAGGGCTATCACATGGAAGAAGGAGCGAGCTTGTTTTCTCTTGCTCTAGAAGGTAGGACACAATCAAATAGTTTCCAGTTACTAGAAAGGAGATTCCAGCTAAATAGCAGTAAGAACTTAACTGATGGAAAGAGCTGTTTAGCAGTGGAATGGATTTCCTTGGAAGGTGATGGACTCTTCTTCATGGGAGGTTTTTAAGCAGAAGTTGGCTGGCCACCATATATGATCTAGTTGAGATTCCTGCATTATACATGGTTGGACTAGATGACAGTCGGGGTCCCTTCCAACTCTACAATTCTATGATTCTTTGATTCTCTGCTTAGGAGAAGGGGAGAAAAAAAGTCTCCCTATCTGCTTTATTCTATGCCATGCATAATTTTATAAACTTCTACCAAGTTCCCTGTTAAGTCTCAGATACTGAAACCTTTCTTCATAGGGGTACACGTATATTTGGCAAAACTGCATAAAATCTTGTGTGTCTTGGGAGGAATTTACACTAAAAAGTGGGTGAAATTTCATGAGGACTTTATTTGAATAAATGAATGATTGAATCACACGCTGATGTGGAGAGCCCGGAAACAGTGAAACTGACAGATTTGCCCCACACTCTTTTTGGGGGGTGGGGTGGGGTGGGGTGAGGCTTTAAAGCAAGTCTCCCATCTACACAACTCTGCAGTGAAAAATATGGAGGTGCAGTTGGAGCCATGTCAAATCGCCTTGGGAAAAAACGGTGCGTATATGTGTGAATGTAACACGAGCTCCATTTTTCGGATTCCATTCTGGGCGGGGACCCCCCACGCAAGACTGGCCTGTGTTTGTGAAATGCCTGTGTGGGGTGGAGAAGGAGGTTAACAAAGGGTGAAAAGCTTTTGAAATTCAGCTTCCTCCCCCCCCCAACCCTCCCCCCCTGGGCTAAAGCAAATACCCTCTCCCCCAACCTCCTCTAGGTTTCTTCCCCCTACAGCTGCCTCCCCTCCTGGTAATCTATTCTTCCAAAAAAGAAAAAGGGGGGAAAAGAGAGCCTTTTGTTGGCAATCTGAGAGAAAGGCAGGCAGTTGTGTGAGTGAAACGAGGCTTCTTGTGGTCAGCTGGGGGACCTTCCAGGCCTGCCCATCAGATGGTGCTGATTGCAACCCCCAACTGACTGCTGGTGCTTGAAAAAAACATGAAAAAGCCTGGTGGATCAGGCCAATGGCGTATCTAGTCTAGCATCCTGCCCTCATGGTGCTGCCCCAACCAGCTGCTCCAAAGGGAAGAAGCCCAAAAGCAGGACCAGAGCACAAGAGCCTTCTCCCCCTTCTGTGGTTTCCAGCAGCTGGTATTCAGAAGCACTGTGGAGGCAGAGCACAGCCATTGTGCCTAGTGGCCAGCGATAGCCCTCCATGAAATTGTCTAATCCTCTCTTAAAGCCATCCAAGCTGGTAGACATTACTGCCTTCTGGGGGAGTGTGTTCCATAGTTTATGCACTGTGTAAAGAAATACTTTCATCCATCCTGAATCTTCCAACATTCAACTTCATTGGACATCTACCAGTGCTGGCATTAGGAAACAGCACTCTCCCCATATCATGCATCATTTTAAAACTTTATGAACTTAACGGTAATATAATGTTGCCTCTTACCTGCCTTTTTTCTAACTAACCCCCCCCCCCGCCGCCCCATGGTTTCATCTTATTGATATTTTTTGTTGCCCTTTTCTGAACGTTTTCCAGCTCTAAAATATCCTTTTGGAGGTGAGAGGTGGCCAAGCAAGAGGGTGATTGGAAGGGGAGAGGGCTGAGCCTCAGTGCCCAGATTTAGTCCTAAAGTCCCTTCTTGAGATCGCCCCTCTGAAAAATGGTATAGCTCCCCTCTGCTCCTTTCTCTCTCTCTCTAACCCCCTTTCTCTGGTAGGGGTAGGACAAGAATGACTCCCTCAATATTCACCCCTCCAAACCTCATTACAGTCTCAGAATCATCATCTGTTTTTAAGCCCCACTCTTGCCACATATCATGTAAACCTATATTGTGACTGTGGTGCGTGTGTGTGTGCACGCGCAGGCACAAACTTCAGCTGTCTGTATTCTGCTATGAAGAATCTCATTTTTTTACCTAGAAGTCATTCCTGAGCAATCACAAATCTTCTGTTGTGCCTTTTGGGAGAGATTTTAGGGATGGCTTCTTAAAAGCCCCTTCCCTTTAATTTTATTTGGAAGTTGAAAAATACAGGTAACAAAAAATGATAACATAAGAACAGAACATTGTCACTAATTAAGAAAAAAAGGGATTCTGATGATGGCAGATTGCAGCCCTTTGCAAACTATAGGCGGACTTTTGAGATGCCTCCAGTATAACATCATAAGGATGGTTGTTGTTGTTGTTGTTGTTGTTGTTGTTTTCTGCTTTTTGCCCAAGTAGTACTCGGGGTGGCTTACACAAATTAGATCAAGGCAAATAAAATATAGAATGCTAAAAACATATAACAGACGGTTGTTAAAAAGTAATTACACTCTAACAGAATTAAAACAAAATAAAAAGCATGTATAAAAATAGGGATAATAAAAGCGACACAACATCCTTAAAAGCTATTTCCTTAAATAAATAAAAAAGTCATTTCCCTATTGACAGAGTCTGGATGTGTGAAATTATGTTAGGTTTAGATGGATAAAGTTATTTAGAAAGTCACCTGACAAAGTGTATTGTGTTTAATTATGGGGTATCAGAGTTTTTAGGGGGCTAACCAGGCTGGGTTAGCTGGGATAGCAGGCTTGTTGGTTTTTAAATGTCTGATGTAGATTTTTTCAATTTCGTTGTTCTGTATGAGACAATAAAGATTACCGTATCATAAAAAGGAACTTAAACAGAGCAAAACACACAAGATGATATAGTGTAATGGTTAGAGCAGGGGTAGGGACTTCCAGGCCCTGGTGCTAAATCCGGCTCTCTACTCCTTTCTGTCTGGTGCTGGGAACTCTCTCCAGGGCATCCTCTCAATGCCATGCCTCCTCCCACTGGCCACACCCTCCTTGAGCACCTTTGCCTGGCTGGAAGGTAACCTGTGCTACTAAGTTAAGAATCATATCTCTTGCGCTGTCCCCCTTGCCCCACTTTTTTGCCATTGGCTCCATTTGCTACTTTCAGGATTGCCAGTTCAGGAGCGGCCCTTACCCTGATATTTCAGGGTCCAAACCTGAGACCTAGGGGCACCCTGCAGTGATGTCACAGTGGGTGGTGATGTCACAGGAGGCATGCCCTGGAGAGCTTATGCAATAATTTGCAGGGATGGGGGTTAATTAGCAGAGGGGAAGAGGAAGGGGAGGAGGGCATACCCCACCAGCGGGGTCTCAGATTTTGGCGCTGCTCTGTGCAATGCCAAAATTCGACGTGCCCCCGCCCCACCTCTCACCGTTCATCCTACATCACAGTTGCAGCGCCCCCAAGGCTCCATAGCCAGTGTGACTGAATCAGTTGTGCTCCCCTAAATCCACCTCTGACTCCCAGTCTATACAATAATTTGCAGTCAGCTTCTGTTGTGCTGAAGCTTGCAAGCTGCACACTGTTTTCTTATTATGTATGCATTTTTTTTAAAGGCACTCTTGCCCACCTGGAGATTCAAGCCCACCACCTGGAAGGGGCCAGGAAAACCTTGAGACCTAACTTCAGCTTTGGTGGGGGGCAGGCAACCTTAGCTACTGGCAGGAGGCCTCCCCCAGAAGGTTGGGGGAGGGAGAGATTTGGCATTTCCAGCCCTTTCTCCCTTTCCAGATCTTTAAAAGGGAAACAGGTGAGGGATAAAGGGTTGAGAGGCAGGCGGCAGGGGAGCGAGGCTGTCAGGGCTCAGAGGGGAAGGATCCCAAAGCATAATCTGTGCAGCTAGCACCAAGTGGAGCTGTCCACAGTCCTTTTGTTTGGAGGGAAAGGGCTCTTTTGTAGCTGGCAGGGGTTGGTGGGGAAGTGGATTCTCTGGGAAGCCCCTTCCTTTCATTCGGCCCTGAAATGCAAACAACCCCCCAAAGTCCCCACAGGCAGGCTGGGTGGGAGGCGGGTCTGTGCCTGTGATCACAGCTGCTCCTCAGCTTCTGGGAAGGAGGTAGGCATTCAAAACCTCGAGTTTATAGCCCCGAGCCACACTGAGCAAATATAACAGGATGAGAAGATGTTGGCTCTGAGGCTTCTGTTGACTGAGCACAGGAAGCTTCCATTTGCTATAAGGAACTGTGGTTCACTTAGCTGAGAATTGGCTGCGCTGGCTGGCAAAGTCTCTCCAGGGTTTCAGCCAGCAAACCTATCTGTGTGAGGGCCCAAGGCCTGATGGGAGTTGTAGTCCACATCTGGAGGGTAATGGGTTGGAGAAGGCTGGTTTGCAGGAAAGCCACCCAGGCAACCATCAGGCTGGCCTTTTCTTCCTCCTGCACTCTGGGCTGCTGGGAGGTCCTCTGAGCCCCCCTCCAAAAGTGAACAGAAGGAGGAAGTGGAGGGGAAACAAGAGGTGGGGAAAGAGAAAAAGAGAAAAAAATAGTTTTCCTCGCTGCCCCAGCGGTGGCGGGGATTGATCGGGCGCAGGTTAGCGGCGAGCGACAGCGAGAGCTTCATTCCCAACTTGCCAGCTTACAATTATCGGGAAAAAACCTGCTTGGCTGCTGCAGTGAAATTAGTTATTGATCCTTTGTCTGGGTGACGAGGCTGAGTTCCCTCCTCTCGCCCACAGCTGCAGAGTCCCTGAGTTGCTCACTCCATCTCCCAAGAACCCCTCACCCCAGATCCCACCTGCCTCCCCAGCTCGCTGCTGATGGAGCATGGAGGGAGGGGAGGGGAGAAGGAACGGTTGAGGGAGCTGGGTATGTTTAGCCTGGAAAAGAGGAGACTGAGAGGAGATATGAAAGGCACCTTCAAATATCTCAAGGGCTGTCACATGGAAAATGGAGCAAGCTTGTTTTCTCCTGCTTCGGAGGGTAGGACCAGAACCATGTTGGGCAAAAGATTCCTGCATTGCAGGGGTTTGGACTAGATGGCCCTTGAGGTCCCTTCCAACTCTACAATTCTTTGACTCCATGATTCTATGAATCTTGTCCTCCAAGCCCCAGATGCACAACTGAGAACCATGCAGACAGCAACATCAGGTTGGACAAAAGGAAAGTCCTTCTGCATCCTTCCAGACATCATTCCACACCACAGTCCTATGAGTATATAGAGCCCTTAATGATCTGGGACCAGTCTACCCACAAGATTGCCTAATCCCAAATACACCCACTTGGCTGCTTTGATTGGCAGAACTGGCACCACTAGAGATGCCACATTACACCCATTCTGCATTTGTGAGAAACTGATTTTTTTTTTTAGCAGGGCAGCACCCAAACTTTGGAACTCCCTGCCTCTTGACATCACTGTACTCTTTCCAGTGACTGCTAAAAACATTTTTGTTGAGACAAGCCTACTATATTTAGAAATATATTTTCTAAATATTTTATATTTTACCTTTTTTATATTTAGAAAGTTGATGCAAGTTTTTGGTTTATTGGTATTTTCACTTTTTGTTACATTATTGTTGCTAATTCTTTCTTGGATAATTTCCTTGTTTCATCTTTTTTGTAAGCCGCCTTGAGGTTTTGTGTTTTTGTTTTTTAAAAAACCCCAATCAAATGGTGTATAAATTTTATGAAATGAAATGAAATAAAATAAAAAGCCAATTTCGACTGGACATCAGGAAGAGCTTTCTGGCAGAAAGAGCTGTTCAGCAGTTGAACAGACTCCCTCAGGAGGTGATGGACTCTCCTTCCTTGAAGGTTTTTAAACAGATGTTAGGTGGCCATCTACCTTGGATGCTATAGTTGAGATTCTTGCATTGCAGGGGGTTGGACTAGATGACCCTTGGGAGTACATTCTAACTATGATTCTATGAAAATTCATTGCTGGGGGATGTAGAATTTTGCATGCAGTCCCCCCACTGAAGTCACGTGTACAAAAACCACATACATTAAGAGTAAAGTGTGCATAAAAATGCACACATTAATGAAAATTAACAGAAATTGTGTTAGGTTTGGGAAAACTGCTTTGCAAAAATTAGTTCAATAGGCAAACTCTACTATATATTTTGGGAAGTGGTTTGTTTGTCTGTCTGTCTATCTTTTCTCCTTTCTAGATATATCATTGCCAAACTTGGCATGAGGGTTCCTTAACCGGGGGCTACAGTTGCCGAGAAGGACTAGATTCCAGTCACCATGTTGAATGAAAGTGGAAAACCAAAATATCATTTTGGCATGAGTTTGAACACTTTGTGGCATAGTTTTGGCTGCCACTCATGATAGCATTAACAAACTGCACCAGGGTTCCTGAGGTGGGGGTTGCGGATGTAGTTGCCATTGTGCTGAGCACCATTTTGAATCCAGATGGCAAGCCAAAATATGACTTTGGAGTGGCTTTGCCTCTATTTAGGCATCAGTTTGGCAGCCTCTCAGGATATTGTTGTGAAACTTTGCATGAGGCTTGTTGTATGGCAACCCTGGACTGAGGTGGGAGTGACTTTGGTGTGCACCCATTTTTTTGGTGTGATGGTTCCAACCTCATAAACTGCACTATCCATTTAAAAACACAATATGTTTTGGTTTCTACCAGTCACTCCCTGCTAGTTGCAAAAATAAAATAAAATAAATGTGCATAGCAGGAGAAATTAACACGTTACGTGATGTTATGTGATGACCTTTTTAAAAACAAACAAACATGCAGATGCAGAAATGGAGAGAAGTGGACCTAAGCATGGAGAAAATGAGAGAAACTGAAATTGACAGCTCTGTTCATTCCTGGTGGGTGTTCTATGATTCTGCTATTTTATATTGTTTCAATTTATTTTTATTATAATACGCTGCTCATTGCTCTCAGCCCCAAAGTGGTATATAAATAAACCACAACATTACATTACACAACATAATAGTGAGGCTCAAACATTCAGATGACAGACATCAGAGTCACTAGGGATGAGGGAGAAATTCCATTATGTCTGCATTTTGAAGAGAAACTACCTGCTTTGCACTTCTCGAACTGAAATCTTTTGGGATTTGCACGTCTCTGAATTTTGCAATGCAATTTCCCCAACCCAGCAATGTGTACAAAGGTGTATATATTAGGGGGAGTAACAAACCGAAAAAAGCATCACATTAGGGGAAATTGCAAACAATATGTGCATTGGTCAAAACTGCTTTCAAAAATGTGTGTGCTTGTGGAAAATCCGCATCAAGATCTTGATGAAAAATCTTGCTGAATTTTCACAATGATTTTTTAAAAAAATATTTAGCGAATTACTACATAGGGGCTCATCAACCTGGGAAGGTAGCACATCTAGGAGAAGGAAAACTCTGATCCTAAACCTCAGCTGCTTTGTAGGATATCTTCAGAACAAGAAAAAGCTACACAAATCTGGAGTGGAATCCCTAAGGCTGTTGGATGGTGCCTTGTATGCCTCCTTTGGGCAACTCTTACAGCCAAGTTGGGTCCAAATATATTGCTCTGCTTTCCTCTGGACCACATCAGCACAGCCAAGAGGGTCTTGTCACCTGGGCAGCCCAGGACATCTATACACACTGCCTAGGCTTGTGCTTGTGCCCCGGGGAGGTCACAGGTGCTGCTAACACAGTGGTTTGACTTCACCCCAGGGGGTGCACTCCATTGTCTCTTGAGACAGATGGATGCCAACAAAAACAACTTCAGAAATAAGGGGAACTGAACAGAACAGTGGAAAAATGAGAAACTGACCAGGCTGAAATTGACCGATCCACCTTACATGTGTCTCGGGGTAAATAATAGCCTCTGGGGAGCAGCTTGAAGACTGAAATGAGTGGATAATCAATATAATCCCTGGCAACTAATGCTTGGAGCTCAGATCAAACCATCACTCTTCCTGGCTGGCATCATCTTGAACCTCTCCCCTGTTGGGCTGAAATGATGGGTGCTCTGTGCTTGCCCCCAAAGTGCCTCTTCAGACATATAATCCTTTTCCAAAAATGGGAGGTAATGAGCAATAGAGCAATAAAGCTCTGCCTGTTTGTGCTTGGAGGATGGGCGGGCATTGACTCCAGTGGCTCCTTTAAGAAACCCACAACCTTCTCCAGAAGGAAACAGCTGAAGGTCACAGCAGGAAACATGCCAGGCTGGTAGAGGGAGAGAAGGGAGAGCAAGGAAGGGGGGAGATTGCCTGGGGATTTTAGAGGGAATTGAAAACAAGGGAGAGGAAGGAGATGGAAGATGGGGAGCAGGTGGAGCAGGGAGAAAGCAAGTCTGAAACCAGGCCTCAGAACTAAGCAGTTTCAAATATAGGGAAAGTGATTTAATGACTTGGGGAATGCTGACTGTTTCTGTAGCACCAATCAATAATGTGGATTAGAATCTCCATATTATCCATGACTACACAAGAAAGGAAGGGGGTGGCAATTCTTGCTTTCTGGGGTCAGTCCCTGGAAAACTGATCTCTTGCCTTTTGGACAAGGGTGGGGAAATGAATGCAACCCTTTGGTCCTTTTTATCTGGCCCTTCACAGTCCTACTCTGTGGGAAGGGCCATAGCTCAGTGGTTAAGAGCATCCTTTTTGCATATGCAGAAGATTCTAGGTTCAATCTCTGGGAGCATCTCCAGGTATGACTGGGAAAAGAAATCCAGCTTGAAACCCTGGAGAGCTGTTGCCAATCAGTATAGATTATGGGTAGGCAAACTAAGGCCGGGGAGCCAGAGCCGGCCCAATCACCTTCTAAATCCGTCCCGCGAACAGTCCAGGAATCAGCGTGTTTTTACATGAGTAGAATGTGCCCTTTTATTTAAAATGCATCTCTGGGTTATTTGTGGGGCATAGGAATTTTTTCATCCCCCCCAAAAATAGTCTGGCCCCCCCACAAGGTTTGAGGGACAATGGACCACCCTCCTGCTGATAAAGTTTGCTGACCCCTAATATAGATTATGCTGAGCAAGATGGACTCATGGTTTGAACGGTGTAAGACAGCTTCTTGTGTCCCTATTTAAATCAGCCCTTTATTTAGAACCATGAGGGTTAAACATAGAAGTACAGAATTGTAGAGTGGGAAGGGACCCTGAGGATAATCTAGTCCAACCGCTGCAATGCAGGAATACGCAGCTGTCCCATATGGGGATCTAACCTGCAACCCTGGTGTTATCAGCACCATGCTTTAACCAACTAAGCTATCTAGAATCTACTTCTAGGGGAAGAGTCCCAGCTCAGTGCTAGAGCCCGGGTTCAGTTTCAGGTAGGGCTGGGAATGGGCGCTGGTGCCAGTCACTGTAGACAATGTGGAACCAGACAGACTAATCTAACTCTGTATCTGAGGCAGCTTCTTATCTCCTGCCCTAAAATGGGTTAGTGATCCATTAGTGGACAATGAACTTTCCCCCAGCTCTAATGCATTGTCACTCCTTTAAACACAGGGCTATGTTATGGTTTGTGACCAAGGGAGCAGGTTTTTGTCGCTCTTTGGATACAACTGGACACCATTCTGAATCAAGATGGCAGACTGAACCTTTCAAAGCTGCCCTCATTTTAACCGAATCCTGCAGGATAGTTTGTGTGATGAAGGGAGCAAGTTTTCATCTATGTTCCAGTATAATTGGATGTCATTTTGATGCAAGACGGTGGACAGAACCTTTCAAAACTGAACTGATTTTAACCACTGATTTCTTGGGTTTCTTAGAATTCCCAAGCAGGGCTTGTCTTATGTTCTTAAGTCATCAGGGGCGCTGCAGAGGCAATGAGGAACGTTTTTTTGTGTGTGTGTGTGCTTTAATGTGAAGTTCAACTCCAGGTTGTCCTTGACAGGCAGGGATGCTTGAGTGCCACTCTTGTATATTCATGTTCTTTGGGCAGATATTTCTCATGCGTTTCGCCCAAGAAACTCAGCTCTGGTGAGGGGAACTGAGTCCCCCACCCACCCCCTGTATAGCGATAAATCTCTCTGTTCCTCCTGCTTGTTTCCCACCTCTGTCAACCTGCTGTATATCTCACTGTTGGCTCCATCCTGGTACAATGCACTACCTGCTACCTCCCCAGCACCACTACAACCCTTGCTGGCTCCCTTTCTGTCTTTGGCAATACAAAAAACAAAACCTGGTGCTTGAATCCCTGGTTCAATAGAACAGGGTAACAGCAAGCTGTCGAGATTATGGATAGCCAGGAGGGAAGGAGCCAGGCAGCGGCGAAGGGTGGGAAGGTTGAGAGAGCAAAAACAGCCGCCACTACTTTCTCTTTCTCTCCCCCCCCACCCCACCCAACCATAAGCAGGAGAAGTTGTCAGCAAAGGCTCACGGAGGCTGCCGCATCAGCACAATTTTTATCGAGTCCTCTGCAGAGAGCCAAGGAGTTTGCTTCCTTTCAGAAATGAGATTCCAGCACAGGGAACGTGGTGGGTGGGGGGGTGGGGGGATGAAATTTTTGGGGGGGGGGTGGATTCAGGAGCTCCTGCAACAAGACAGGTGGATAGGGGATAGGGGTAATATTTTGCACACCCCTCCCAGCCGCACCAAACAATTCCAAACATATGGACACATCAGTGAAGTGGGTGTGCTTTCCAGGGGGCAAAACCCCTTTTGGGGGCCTATAGGAAGACCACGCAGGGGCTGGGAATGTTTTACAGCTTGAGGGTCACATTCTGTTCAGGCAAGCTTGGGGGAGCATGTGCTGGTGGTGGGCGGGAACAGAAGGGAAAGTGGGTGGAGCAACATATGCAAATTTTACTTGCAAATGGTAAGCTAGTTTTGACACATACCCTCTCTGAATGGGAGTTTTCCAAACTTAAGTTCAGTTCTCTGCATTTTTCACATCATTTTGCCATATTTGTGTGTGATAAAAAAAACCTCATCATGAAAGTTCATCTAAATTTTCGTATGAATTTCTCCAAATAGACACAACTTTGTGTAACATTTTGCCCAACACCTACATTCTTGCAACACAGTTCCTCCTACTATAATGCATTGCTGCATGAGATTTCCTCCAATATATGTGAATCTATGCATATTTTACCCCGGTGTGATATGCTTTCTTACACATTACCTGGCTGGAGAATGGCATTGCAAAATTTGGAGGAATGTGAGGGCCATCTTTTGGTTCTTGTATCATTTCAGAAAGCATATTTTAGGTAAATTCACCTTTAAATGTGGCCTGAATCAAATTTCTACTCTGTCCTCACTCAGAGTCAAATTTAGCAGGTCTCGGTTGGTTATGTTCATGAATATCAATAGGTCTGCTCTGAATAAGACTAACATTAGATACAGCCCATGCCCTTTTGCAGTTAGGAAAGTGATGTGGAAACACATTGGAAACTGTGGAATGAACAAATGATTAACAGGAAGATATACAGACACCCCAAAGGCAAATTAAAGTGAACACTTATTATCATATTTGGAGTATTTGTTTTTCCAGCAGCCCTGGAAAAATTATTGTGCATGCCCACAATAGCTTGAGAACTAAAAATAGAGTGGTACCTCAGGTTAAGAACTTAATTCGTTCTGGAGGTCCCTTCTTAACCTGAAACTGTTCTTAACCTGAGGTACCATTTTAGCTAATGGGGCCTCCTGCCGCCACCGTGCCCCCACCGCACGATTTCTGTTCTCATCCCAAAGCAAAGTTCTTAACCTGAGGTAATATTTCTGGGCTAGCGGAGTCTGTAACCTGAAGCGTCTGTAACTCGAGGTACCACTGTATATATTTAGAGTTGACCTGTTGAAACAGGCAGGACTCTGTTAAGGCATGCCAGTCAGTATCTGTGTGTCTATTCTGAGCATGACCAACCTGCGGGTTTCTGCTGGATCAGGTCTTTGAAACATTCTCCGTGCATGATGCTCTGCAAGAATCCCTCACAAAGCTTTTACTGCAGAGGCACAGGATGTTGGAACCAGCCCAGAGAAAGGGGGGGGGGAGGAGGAGAGAGAGAGAGAGGAGGGAGAGGGACTTAATCCTCGCAGTACTAGGCTTTTAGGGCAAATGGAGCCTTCAGAATTAATTGCTAGCCTGGAGGCCTCATCAGCCGTTGCTTCTTCTCCTCCTCCTGCCTCCAATGCTTTCTGCTGCGCCGCTCTCCTCTCCCCACCTCCTTTCCCCGTCACCCATCATGCATAAAACTGACAGCCTCCATCTAGGCGAGGACCGCCACAACGAGGAGGCGCAGCGCTGGACGCGAGCCGTTCAATTTGTCTCTGCGCCGGGTGCTGGAGAGTTCAGGGGGGATTATGTCGGGGGCTCAGCTGGGATCCGATGCCGGGAAACGGGGGGGTGGGGGTGGGGAGAAGAGAAAAGAAAAGAAAGAGGCTTAGATATTTATAGGAGGACTGGATTGCATGCGGAGAGCAGACCAGCTGTCACATGACAGGGGCAGAGCTGTAAACAAGCAACCCAGAGACAGACGGACGGGGTTAACCCTTTCTGGGCACTGCCTTCCTGAGTGGCCTCCTCCTCCCTTCCACCAGCCTCTGGCCGTGTTGTGAAAAGAAAGTCTAGGCAAAGCATTTGAGACGTTGCGTGTGCCCTTCTGACCATAGGCGGTTTTGGAGTTTGTTGTCGTCAGTGGTGTTTTTAAGGCTGGGTGTGTGGCTGGGACCAGTTATCTATAATCCATCACCTGCCTGTCTTTCTTTGGATTATAGAAGAGCCTGTGTTGTGTAGCGGTTAGAGTGGCAGACTAACACCTGGGAGACCAGGGTTCACATTCCCACCTGGCCTTGAAGGCCACTGGCTTGGGCCAGTCACTGCCTCTCAGCCTAACCAACCTCACAGGGTTGTTGTGGGGATCGGAGGAGGAGGAGGAGAAGAACCACATGTGCCACCTCAAGCTCCCCGGAGAAAAAAGTGGGATACAAAAACAATAAAATAAATAAATATTTATATTCAATCTCTTTCTCTCTTCCCCCCACCCTCAATCTAGTTAGCTAGATATCATCTATCTAATCTCCCAAGGTTTAAATCTCACTGCAGATTCTCCTATCCAACACAATTTCTTAAGCTTCAGCAGGAAGGAAAACCCACGAAAAGGCAACTTGGGGCTGTAATCCAACAGGAAATAACTTTCTGATGAACCTCCAGAGAATTTTCCTTTCTCAGGAACGCTCTCCCCTTCCAACCCCGTGAAGCTTTGGAGAAATTCAGGAGCCCATTTTCCTGGGAAATATTTGGTGACTTGAGAACATTGTAGCTCAGATAGGGCCACCAAGGAACAGGAGTGGGGGGTGGCCATCAGCATGCCTGATGGAACTCTGAGGTTTGCAAAAGTACAAAAAACGACTTCAGGGAAATATCCTCAGTGCCCCAGCCCCACACCCCTGGCAACCCAAACCAAATTAATAATGCAGAACATCTGTTGCAGGGCAGAATGGAGTATACTGGAAGAGGGCATAGCTGGTTGGCTGGCTGGAACCCTGAACAGGGACACTCTGCTCTGAAACACCAACCCCATGCAGAAATTAGATAGCCTAGGTGTGAGATTTTATTTTTATGGGTGTTAAACCCACCCCCCATGCAGAGGACGCACTGTTTATAGAACATTTGCTGGCTGAGCTTTACTCATTGACTGGGGAGGCAGGAACAGCCTCCTGCCCTGATATTTTGGAAGGAGTGGAGGAAGCAGGGAGGCTTTGCAAGGCCACAGCCAATAGCCGGAGGCAGCCAGCACAGCAGAGAGTAGGCTGGGGAGATGGGGGAGGGAAACAACAGCCAGCAGCACCAGATTTAGGGCAGGGTAAGCAGTTTCCTCACACTGGCCACAGAGCTGAGGGGGTGCAAAATAATTATAACACCACCACCACCACCACCACCTATATTTATACAGGCATATATAGGTGTAAATTGTACAAATGGAATTACTGTGAAAATCCGAAATATTTTTTGGAGGGACGCCATATTACCAAAGCCTATCCTTGCAGGCAACATTAGTATAGAGCAGTTTATCTGGGTTGCAATACAGTTTCATAAGCCTGTGGCCTGCCATAAAATCTGGACAGCCTTGTACTGAATATCTGGACTTGGAAGGGACAAGCTGCTGTTTCTCTCCTTGCAGCCAGCCAGAGAGTTGTTTCCCCCTCGTCTCTGTCATTCCCCCAAGCTGCACAGAGGAAAGGAATGGCTGGTCCAACTGCAAGGGCTCTCCAGTTTTAGGTCTCCTGTCCCCCTGCCCAACTACCATTACTAAGAAGCAAGAATCCAGCCAAATCCGTAATGGAGTCTGTGTTTCCCCAGTTTCCTCTCCTCTGGAAACACAACAGTCCTGAAGGAGTCTGGCTACCTGTGTTACATACCAGTGCACTGTGGTTTCCCTCACTCAAGCCCTGTTCACCTGAGGCAGCGGCAGAGAAATCCCAGGCTGGATTGCGGCCCTGAACTGGAATGGATTGTGAGCCTGCTGCTGTGTGTTTTTGGCTGGGAAGTGAAGAAAGTGCACAGCTAATACTACAGCCTTTGTCTATACCTTATTTTTCGCTCTATAAGATGCACCTAGTTTTTGGAGGAGGAAAACAAGAACAAAAATATTCTGAATCTCAGAAGCCAGAACAGCAAGAGGGATTGCTGCACAGCGAAAGCAGCGATCCCTCTTGCTGTTCTGGCTTCTGGGATAGCTGTGCAGCCTGCATTCGCTCCATAAGACGCACACACATTTCCCCTTACTTTTTAGGAGGGAAAAAGTGAGTCTTATAGAGCAAAAAATACGGTATTTATGGTGTGTGTGTGTGTGTGTGTGTGTGTGTGTGTGTAAGAGAGAGAGAGAGAGAGAGAGAGAGAGAGAGAGAGAGAGAGAAGAAAATCACTTCTACTAGATAGGGTTCTGTGTTTGAACATTTGTATGTTGTGGATCCTCTGTGAAAAATCAGGAAGGTTCTTCTTCTTCTTCTTCTTCTTCTTCTTCTTCTTCTTCTTCTTCTTCTTCTTCTTCTTCTTCTTCTTCACATTTGTATCTCACCTTCCCTTCAAAAGAGCTCAGGGTAGTTTACATAGTTATCTTCCTCCCTATTTTATCTCCACAACCACCCTGTGAGGTAGGCCAAAGATCAGTGGAGCTTACAACTTTACAGCCAAGTGAGGATTTTAATAAGGAAACAGGTGTGTGTGTGTGTGTGTGTGTGTGTGTGTGTTTAGGAAATTCCTTCCTTCTTTCCTTCCTTTTCTGTAGGAAATCCCTCTTCTTCTGGCACCACCCAGGTGTGCTATGATTTCAGCATCCAGAGAGGGGTGGACTTGGCGGGAGTTGCAGAGCTCTGTGAGGAGGAGGGGGTTTGCAGCAGCCTTGGAGTCTGGCCGGCAGAGCAGCTCCTCCATCGTAGTCCTCTCCACCCTTCGCTTCTCAACCCTCCAGGAGAAAACAAGTCGAGCAGGCCCAACCACAAGAGCCCATTGGGGTGTGTGTCCCTTTTGTGCAAGGAAAAGCAGCTGCTGGGAATCCTCATTCAGAGGGAGGCTGGATCCTAGCTAGGCGAGGCCAGGTAGTTAATCAGTGACTTAGAACCAGGGAGGGGAAAGAATTTAGACTCAGTTGGTGTTTAAAGGTGGAATTACCTAATCTGCACTTTCTGAAAAAATATGCAGATTGAATCGCAGCCCTCCTTTGAAATACGCACTTCTCCAAATTTTGCCATGTGATTCTCCAGCCAACTAAAGCATACAGAAATTGCACACACCTAGGTAGCAGAGTCTAAGGGATGTGGGTGGCGCTGTGGGTTAAACCACAGAGCCTAGGACTTGCTTATCAGTAAGTCGGCAGCTCGAATCCCTGCGACAGGGTGAGCTCCTGTTGCTCGGTCCCTGTTCCTGCCAACCTAGCAGTTCAAAAGCACATCAAAGTGCAAGTAGATAAATAGGTACCGCTCCAGCGGGAAGGGAAAGGGTGTTTCTGTGTGCTGCTCTGGTTCGCCAGAAGTGGCTTAGTCATGCTGGCCACATGACCCGGAAGCTGTACTCCAGCTCCCTCGGCCAGTAAAGCGAGATGAACGCCGCAACCCCAGAGTCGGTCACGACTGGACCTAATGGTCAGGGTCCCTTTACCTTTAGGTACAGTGGTACCTCGGGTTAAGAACTTAATTCGTTCTGGAGGTTGTTCAGGTTCTTAACCTGAAACTGTTCTTAACCTGAGGTACCACTTTAGGTAATGGGGCCTCCCGCTGCCGCCGCCGCGTGATTTCTGTTCTCATCCTGAAGCAAAGTTCTTAACCTGAGGTACTATTTCTGGGTTAGCAGAGTCTGTAACCTGAAGCATCTGTAACCTGAAGCGTCTGTAACCCGAGGTACCACTGTACAGTGGGCACAGATATGCGTGTACCAGGGAAAATAGTGTACCTGTGATCTTGGGATGGAGGGTGGCATACAACTTTAATTAATAAAATAAATATAACATAAAATTTTACTGGGGGGAAATAGCTTTGCAAAAAGAATTGTTTTAATTATTACATTTCTATTCCACCTTTCCTCCAAGCAGCTCAAGGTGGAGTGCATGGCTCTACCATCCCCTCCTAATCATAGAATCATAGAATCATAGAGTTGGAAGAGACCACAAGGGCCATCGAGTCCAACCCCCTGCCAAGCAGGAAACACCATCAGAGCACTCCTGACATATGGTTGTCAAGCCTCTGCTTAAAGACCTCCAAAGAAGGAGACTCCACCACACTCCTTGGCAGCAAATTTCACATGTACTGCTCTCAAGCCAGGTGTCACCCATCTTGTATTTGTGCCTCTCATTTTTTTTTGCCTAAGTGCAATACTTTACATTTCTCCCTGTTAAAATTCATCTTGTTTGTTTTTGTCCTGTCCTCTGGGGTGTTAGCCACCCCTCCCAGTTTGGTGTCATCTGCAAATTTGATCAGGATGCCCTTGAGTCCATCATCCAAGTCGTTGATAAAGATGTTGAATAAGACCGGGCCCAAGACAGAACCCTGTGGCACCCCACTAGTCACTCTTCTCCAGGATGAAGAGGAACCATTGATGAGCACCCTTTGGGTTCGGTCAGTCAGCCAGTTACAAATCCACTGAGTGGTAGCATAGTCAAGACCACATTTTACCAGCTTCTTTACAAGAATATCATGGGGCACCTTGTCAAATGCCTTGCTGAAATCAAGGTATGCTACATCCACTGCGTTACCTTCATCTACCAGGCTTGTAATTCTGTCAAAAAACGAGATCAGGTTAGTCTGACATGACTTATTTTTCAGAAATCCATGCTGACTATTGGTGATCACAGCATTCCTTTCTAGGTGCTCACAGACTGTTTAATTTAATCCCCACAACTACCTTGTGACGTGGGTTAGGCTGAGAGAGGCAGCAACTCTGATGGTTGTGACTAGGCCGCCATCCCCACCCCTAAGCAACTGTTCTCTCCAAGTATGTATGTTGCTTTTCACATATGTATGTTATTTGAATTGAAACAATCATTTGCAGGTCACTTTCTGTGCACAGCCCAGAACTACAAGGCTCAGAAAAGGGCAACCAAAATATCCAAGGGTGGTGGTGGTGGTGGTGTAACGGAACATCTCCTGCACAAGGAAAGGTTGCAATGCTTCAGACTCCTGAATTTAGCAAAAAGGCTAGTAAGAGGGGACATAATATATGTTTATAATACAATGCAAGATGTGAAGAAGTTTTCCTCTCTCTCTCCTATAACACTAGAATTTGAGAACATTCGATGAAGCTGAATGTTGGAATATTCAGGAAAGATTAAAGAAATGACTTTTTTTCATGCATCGTATAGTTAAACTGTGGAACTCACTCCTGCAGGAGACGGTGATGGGCCACCTGCTTGGGTGATGTGAAAGAGGATTGGGCAAATTCATGGAGGAGAAGGTGCCCAAGGGTTATTAGCTGTGCTCTGTCTCCACAGTCAGAAGCAGTACAGAAGTGTAGAGTTAGAAGGGGTCCCGGGGGTCATCCAGTCTGACCCCCTGCAATGCATTAATCTCAGCTAGATCATACAGGACAGATGGCCATCCAACCTCTGCTTGGAAAAACTCAAATGAAGGAGAGTCCACCACCTTCTGAGGGAGTCCATTGCACAGCCAGACAGCTATTACTGTCAGAAAGTTCTTCCTGATGTTGGAATCTCCTTTCTTGTAACTTGAATCCATTGGTTCATGCCCTAGCCCAGTGTTTCCCAACCTTTTTTGGGCAAAGGCACACTTGTTTGATGAAAAAAATCTTGAGGCACACCACCATTACAGCCCCGTGACATCAGCGCGCAGCGTCACGCCGGGAGGGACGCACGAAAGTGAAAGTTTCAATTTTTCCCCCTCCCCCTTGCCGGGGAACCTCCAAGCTTTGGGGGTGGGGGGGGGGAGGAGGCAGCAAAGCGAGGGACTGAGGGACTCCTCCAACGACAAGGGTTGGGGAAGAAGAGAAAGGGCTATTCCGCTCCAGTCACGGGAGGGGAATATGTACTGGCCCAACTGGTGTGCGGTCTTCGGAAAGCGGGGTGCGGGAAGGAAGCCTAGGCTCGGGGTCCACCGACCTCGGCGGAGAAAGGCAACAACCGAAGCCTCCCGACGGTTTCGGGGGAGACGTTCAGAGCTTCCCTGGGAGTTTCTCAGCCTGCCTTTCGGAGGAAGAGGCGGAGGGGGCCTGGGGATGGCGGTGGCCTCGGCCTCGCCCTCCCTCCGTCCCTCTACCTTTGTAGTGGACGCGCAGGTTGTTTGCGAGAGGCCGATGTAGCTGAATTTGTCCTTCGGGCTCCAGGAGCGCGGCAGCGGCGTCTCCTGCTCGTCCACAGCCGGGTAGAGCCACTTGAGGCGCCGCTTGAGCTCCTTCTCCTGCTCGTTCAGGGCCGGGTCGCCGCCGTGAGGGAAGGGCGCCGGGGCGCTGCTGCTGCTGCTGCCGCCGCCGCTCCCGGCAGGCATGGGCCCAGCTGAGGCGGCGGCGGCTGTTGTGGTGGTGGCGGCGATAGCGGGCGGAGGAGGGGGCGGCGGCGGGGCCGAGGTGGCCAGCGGCGGCGGGGGAGGCGGCGGCGGGTGGAGCAGGAGGGCGGCCGAGGCCGGTGAGGGAGTAGGGTTGTCCGGGGCTTGAGAAGCCGTCGCCGGGAGTTGCTGCTGCTGTTGTTGCTGCTGCTGCCCGGACATGCCGGCCTCCTCCTCGTCCGCTGTCTCGCGCTCCTCCCTTTTGCGCGCGCTGCCCCGCCGCCGCCCCATTGGCCGGGTCCTGTCAGCTGATCCTGTGTTATTTCCTGTGTGTGTGTGTGAGGGGAGAATGGAGAGAGAAACCTCGGCACCACCACCGCGGAGCCGCCCCCGGCTCAACACGGATCTTCGCCGCCGCCGCCCCGCCTCTCGCCGCCCGACTCGCCCGCCTCCCTCCCACGGCACACCAGCCAACGTCTCGCGGCACACTAGTGTGCCGCGGAACACCGGTTGGGAAACACTGCCCTAGCCTCTGTAGGAAACAATATTGCTCACATCTTCCATGTGACAGCCCTTTAGATATTTGAAGATGATGATGATGAAGAAAAAGAGTTTGGATTTGATATCCCACTTTATCACTACCCGAAGGAGTCTCAAAGTGGCTAACATTCTCCTTTCCCTTCCTCCCCCACAACAAACACTCTGTGAGGTGAGTGGGGCTGAGAGACTTCAAAGAAGTGTGACTGGCCCAAGGTCACCCAGCAGATGCATGTGGAGGAGCGGAGACGCGAACCCGGTTCCCCAGATTACGAGTCTATCGCTCTTAACCACTACACCACACTGGCTCTCTGCCCTGCCTCCTCTGCCTCCTCTTTTCTAGGCTAAACATGCCCAGCTTGGTTTCCAGGCCCTCGGTCATCTTGGTTGCCCTCTTCTGCATGCATGCCAGCTTGTCGATATCCTTCTTAAATTGTGCTGTCCAGAACTGGACTCAATTGCTGGAAACCACAGGAGAGCACACTTGTGCTAGGGTCCTGATTGAGCGCTTACTATAATGGGCATCTGCTTGGCCACTGTGAGGGCAGGACCCTGGACTAGATGAGTCACTGGCCTGATCCAACAGGGTTTCCCCTTATGTTCTTAGAGTCCTACAGAGGCATGGTACTAGCTCTCGTCCCCCATTATAGAAGGTAAATAGGGCCTGGACTAAAAGTCTTGGCACTGCCCAGACTATATGTTTGCTGTCGTCAGAAGAGCCCACCCACCACAGCCAATCACAAACAAGCAACCACACCCTAGGCCAACCCCAACCTCTCTCACCACCAAAGGAACACAAGCGAATAGTAAAGAGAACCCACGCAAGTGACGCTAACACAAAACCCCACACAAACATTAAGTAAAATCAAAACATTGCCACCCAACCCCAACCCCCATGACCCCTCCCCTCCCCTCCTTTTCTTCCTAATGCAACTCGAATGTCTCAACAAATGAAACTGACCTATAGAAAATGTAACTTGAAGAAAGAAACATTGCACATACTTTTGTAAACCAAGAAATCTTTAATAAAATCAAAAATCAGAAGAGCCCACCATGACCCATCAACTGGATTTGGGATCTTCAAACCTGATATGTACCTGAGTTCATTTTATAGAAAGTCCCCGCTCTAGCAACATCCTGGAAGGTCTAAAAGTCCAGCAATATAAAGACGGCTTAATTATAATGTTGATTTCCATATGGAGGGAGGGGGGAATGCCCTTTTATACAGTAATTACCAGTGTATTAATTAATATAGAAGAATAAAAGAGAATGAAATAAACTCACAGTGCAAATCCATAAATGTTTACCCTGAATTAATGCCCACTGTGCTCAGCAATGCTCATTTTCCAGAAAGAGTGCTGATTGCTGCCTCAGTTAAATAAATTGATTGAATAAATAAAGTCTCTGGCAAGCCTGCAAGTGAGCATCCGCAGAGGAGGCAGCCTGTTGTGTCTCTGCATGATCGATCCCTCTGACCTTGCCTCCTCCTGAGGCTGCCTCCTCCTGTGTTTTTGCATCCAAGGGGTGTTTGGATCACTCAGTTGCTTCAGGTGAAGAGATGCATTAAAAAACCACCTTTCCAGAGAGGAGGATGCCAGGTTATGTCCTTCCACGAGTCACAGCTCTGGGCTTGTCTCTGTTCAGTCACTCTCCGCTTTGGGTGGGATATTTTGCACACTGCTCTGTCCTTGGTGTGATGGGAACATTCCTTCCCTGCTGAAGCAGAGGCGTGACATAGTGATTTACCCAGCCTCAGGGCAAAGGTGCTCATTGTGTCTCTGCATGAGTCTTTTTTCAATGTTCCTTTCCTTTCTGTCCTGCACAGATCTGTGGCTGATGCAGAAGCTTAGCAGACAGGCACCTCTGAGGGCGAATGTAAGAATGAACTGCTTCTTGCTCAGCCAAACCATTGAACCATCTAGATCTGTGTTGACTGGCTGCAAGTCTCTAGGATTGCAGACAGGGTCTTGCCCAGCCCTCCCTGGAAAAACAAGGGACCTTCTTCAGTGGAGGATAGGACCATCAATGGCCAGTCATGGTGGCTATAGAGTATTCCACCTCCACTGTTGCAGTACAGTATTGCCTCTGAACCCCAGTTGCCAGGAATCACCAGCAGAGAGAATTGCTGTTGCACCCAGGTCCTGCTTGGTGGCTTCCCCTAATGGGCACCTGGCTGACCACTGTGAGAACAGAATGCTGGACTAGACTCTTTGACCTGATCCTGCAGCCAGGCTCTTCTAATGTTCTCTGATGCAAAAGTGGGGAGGGGGGCAGCAATTTGCTGGGGTCAGAAAGCAGGGGTTCTCCCCGGCAGACCAGAGCGGTCGCAGCATATGGTCTGCTCTGAAGCAGATGGAGGAAAGAGGGAGGATCTATTCAACGCCCTGAAAGAATGAGCCTCAACAAACTTTGAGCTATAAAGGGGAAATGGGTTGGGGAGTTGATTGCAGGACCCACTTCGGTCTGTTGTCTCCTGGCTACGGAAGGGCTGAGCTCTGGTGCGGAGGAGACCCGCCTGCCCAGCTGCCTCCGAGCTCATCCTTCGCCTGCCTCTGCTCAGATCTGCCTCCGAGCCAGTCAGCGCCTGCCTTTTCCCAGGGAAGCATCTCAGAAAAGTGGTTTGGCTCCCGTCCAGCCATTAGCAATGGAAATGTACCGTCTCCCGGAAAGCAGCAACGAGGCTTGCCTTGTTTTCTAGCGTCCTCTCTCTCTCTCGCCTCCCTCACCTTGCACCCTTGGGCTACAGACATCACAGCTTCTGGAGCTGACATCCAACCCTAGTTCGATAGCCTCCCGTCCACACAGCCAGTTCACAAAGATCTGCTGGTTCAGACCATAAAGCCTTTCTGGTCCGTCTCCCAGCCATAGATCATCTCAGCAGTGGAGAATCTATGCTGGGTGGGGTCACGTGATCAAGCACCCCATCACAAAAACCTGGAGGAGGGCCACATCCCAGTGGTTAACGCCACCTGCATTACATGCATAATGTCCTTCTTTCAGTCCCAAATGGCATCTCTAGGTAGGGCTGGGGAAGAGCCTCCATGCCTGAAACCCTGGAGAGCAGCTGCCAGTCCGTGCAGACTATGCTGAGATAAATGGATCAATGCTCTGACTCAGTATGAGATGGCTTTCTTATTTATTTCTTGCATCAGTACCCCACCTTTTCCTCCAAGGTGCTCAAGGTGGTCACATGGTTCTCCTATCTCTGTTGTTATCCTCACAACAACCCTGTGAGGTAGGTTTGGCTGAGAGGTGGCAACTAGCCCCAAGGTCACGCAATGAACTTCTTGGCCGAGTTGGGAGGTGGGGATTCAAACCTTCGTCTTCAAGGTCCTAGCCCAACATGCTAACCACTACACTGCACTGCTTCTTGCCCCCTTGATGACAGCCCCCAAACTCTTGAATGGTCCCCCCAGGAAGGCTTGCCTGACCCCAACTCTGAATTTTCACTTTGGTTCCAAGACCTCTTAATTTGGCCCACTTTTTCACATCCAGGGGCTTCAGCCACTTGGAGGCTCTGTTTTTATCCATTCCACTGAATTGGGTGGTTTAGCACTGGACTGAAAAATTAACATCCATGTCCTCCTCCCTTCTGTTGCCCTAACCACCCTTCATCAGAGTTTGCATGCAAAAGCGATCAAAGGGGGAAACAGGTTTTGTTGAAATTTTAGGATTGGGGGGGGGGGTTTACTGTGGCGCTTGCCTTACTTTTGAGCAAGTGGCGAGGCTGCCCGTTTTCCTTCTTTCTTGTAAAATTACCCTTTGTCTTGAAAAGGTAAAAGGCTTCTCTTAAAAACAGAAGAGTCCTCTTGCAATGATATTCCTTGCTTCCCCAGTGCATTCCCCACCTCCGTGGTTGGTCATCGCCCCTTCCCTCCTCTAAGGATTCTCTCTAATGCTTATGCAGATGAGCACGCTTTGCATAAGCCATCTAGCTGATGAGATTGTTTCTGTTTTGCAGAACTTGGGATCTGTCAGCATGGACCAATCTGCAGGCAGGAAAAGATGCATGGGTTGTAATACTAATAATAATAATAATAATAATAATAATAATAATAATAATAATAATTGTTTGCTGTTTTATGTTACTTGTGAGGGGTTTGGCTGCTCTAGAAGGTTTAATGCTTTTTTTTAGATGTGCTTAATTGTTTTCTTAAATGTTTTAAATGCATTTTATTTTATTATTAATAAATATTGTTTTTACTACTTCATTGCTTGATGACCTGCACTCATTTGGGTGAAAGGATGAGAAAATCATTAGGACACCAGAGGTTGTTGCCAAACGTTAATTTTACTCAGAGTACACCCATTGAAAACAATGAGCATGGTTAGCATAGATTCATTGATGAGCTGGAAACAACCCCAAGGATGTAAAAGCTCCTCGTTGGTTCACAATGCTTACGGTCATATCTTCTTGCCTATTCCACCACCCGAAAGTTTTGGGTGTAGATTCATGAGGACCAGAAACTTTAAAGCTGAAAAAAAAGGGTTCTGGCCAGAAACCCAATTTCTGTACTTTCACATAGAGCTGAGGTGAGATTTCTCATAAGAGATGTTGCAGTCACACTTCTCTGAAGTCTCTCAGCCCCACTCACCTCACAGAGTGTTTGTTGTGGGGGAGGAAGGGAAAGGAGAATGTTAGCCGCTTTGAGACTCCTTAAAGGGAGTGAAAGGCGGGATATCAAATCCAAAATCTTCTTCTTCTTCTGCATGCAGAAAGTCCCAAGTTTAATCCCCAGTGACATCTCCTGGCATTGCTGGGAGAGACCCCTACCTGGAAACCTGGAAAGTGACAGCCAGTCAGTGCGGACAAGCCTGAGCTCGATAAACCAAAAGTCTGACTTGGTATAAATCACCTTCCTATATCCCTTGGCATTTACTGTCAGATCCCAAAATGGGTTGATGCAACATACCTGCTTGCCCAGGACTTAAACGCCCCTACAGAGGCTGTGTTCTTACAACCCACTTTAGGAAAAGCGTGCTAGGCATCCAGAATTGGGAGCTTTTCAGGAATTTGGATACTCTCTCTAAGGAGGCCTTCTTGGCCCAGATGTTGCAAAGATTTTGGCAACCGGTGAAGACTTTCCTCTTAGCCAAGGTGCTTTCTTGTTTCTTGGCCATTTTTGCTCACCTCAATCTGCTCTTTGTAGCTTTTGAAAGTTATTTGTTTTTGTTTTGCTATATTGATTTCGTTAGGGTGGTGTGTTTTTTTAAAAAAATCACATTGATCCTCTGATTGCAAATTACTGTTTATTTATTTAAGTCAGGATAGCTCAGTTAGTTAGGGCATGGTGCTGACCACGCCAAGGCTGCAGGTTCGCTCCCCATATGGGACAGTTCCTGCATTGCAGGGGATTGGACTAGAATTATCCTCACAGTCCTTTCCTACTCTACAGTTCACCAAATGATCTGACAAAGAGTCCGAAAAGAGATTGCAAAAGATCCTAATAAGGTGCGATGTACACTGAAATCCTGCCCATTTTAGATGGGATGGTTTTCATAGAAGCAAATTGGATGATTTTCCAATTGTAATACTACTACTGCTACTAGTTAGTTAGTTAGTTAGTTAGTGAGTTACCGTATTTTTCGCTCTATAACACGCACCCGACCATAACACGGACATAGTTTTTAGAGGAGGAAAACAAGAAAAAAATATTCTAAACGAAACAGTGGGTGTATGATTTTTGTGGTTCATGCTGTGGCCACAGACATGTGATCTGACGGTGAGTTTGGAGTAGCCCAGTGCAAAAATCCTGAGGATCCATGTGGATCCATGCTTTGTAACCACGTTTTAAGTGGGGAGGGAAGGAAAAGCACTCAAGTGACAAGGAACACGCGTGGGTTGGGTGGAGAAGGATGCTATTCATAATGCAGAAGAGGGGTACAAGAGGAGAAGGCTCCTCTCCTCTCCCGCTTTGCTGTCTCAAAGCGAGCCACGGAGGAGGGAAGGAAGGGGAACAATGGATCCTCTGCTCATGACTGCAGCAGATCCCCCACCATCCGTAGGCATTCCCTCCATAACACGCACAGACATTTCCCCTTACTTTCTAGGAGGAAAAAAGTGAGTGTTGTGGTGCAAAAAATACGGTAGTTAGTTATACCCTGTTCATCTGACTGGGTTGCCCCAACCACTCTGGGCAGCTTCCAGCATATTTAAAAACATAATAAAACATTAAACCTTAAAAGATTTCCCAATACAGGGCTGCCTTCAGATCTCTTCTAAGGGTCATCTCCTTGACATCTGATGAGAGGATGTTCCACAAGGAACGGAATTGTAGAGTTGGAAGAGACCTTGAGAGTTATCTAGTCCATGACAGATGGCCATCCAGCCTCTGCTTAAAAACCTCCAATGAAGGAGAGCCCTGGACTCATTTGACAAGGGTACTTCAAAACTATTTTCAACCAACCCACTTCTTGTGTATGGTCAGGATTAATGGTGGAGGTCAGTGCACATTACCCTTGTCTATGAACCACTTGGGGACACGGGTGGTGCTGTGGTCTAAACCACTGAGCCTCTTGGGCTTGCTGATCAGAAGGTCAGCGGTTCAAATCCCCGTGACGGGGTGAACTCCCGTTGTTCGGTCCCTGCTCCTGCCAACCTATCAGTTCGAAAGCACGCCAGTGCAAGTAGATAAATAGGTACCGCTCCGGCGGGAAGGGAAATGGTGTTTCTGTGTGCTGCTCTGGTTTCACCAGAAGTGGCATGGCCATGCTGGCCACATGACCTGGAAAAACTGTCTCCAGACAAATGTCAGCTGCCTTGGCCAGTAAAGCGAGATGAGCGCCGCAACCCCGGAATTGTTCTGGACTTAACTGACTTAACTGTCAGGGGTTCTTTACCTTTTTATGAACCACTTAGAGACTAAGCGGTATATAAATTATTTAAATAAACAATTTAGGGCTCAACCAACTTTAATATTGATTACTTCCAACTCAGCTGCCTCAAGTGCAGCGTTTCCCTGATTATTTGTTGCTGACTACTTAAACTGCATATCCACCATACATGCAAAGCAGACACACACGCACACTCCAGAAAAGTTCTGGGAACTGTAGTTTAATGGTACTGTGGGAATTGTAGCTTTGTTAGGGGTAATCTACTGTTCCCAAGATTCTTTGGAAGAATCCATGTGCTTTAAATGTGTTTGGTGTGGACACAGCCTTAGGCCCCATCTGCACTAATTGTTTAAAGCGGTATCATACCGCTCTCCCCCCGCCACCTTCCCAAAAAGAATCCTATGGACTGTATTTTGTTAAAGGTGCTGGAAGTTGCTAAGAGACCTCTGACCCCTTCACAAAGTTCCCAGGCTGGTTTAACAACCAATCCCTCTTTTCAGGGAACACTGAGAGCTGTGGCTCTGTGAGGGGGAACACAGCTGTCTCCTACAAACTCTTTGCACCTCTGAAGAACTACAGTTCCCAAGATTCCCTAGGGGAAGCTGTGACTGCTTAAAGCGGTAGGATATCCACTGAATGTAATGTGTAGTGCAGCGAAGATCTTCACCTCTGTTTTGCCTGGAGGGAACTCAGCAGGGAAGAGGATGGGTGTGGTGTAGTGGTTAGAGTTTTGGAATAAGACCCTGGGAGACCAGGGTTCAAATCCCCACTCAGCCATGAAACACACTAGGTGAGCTTGGACCAATCACTGCCTCTCTTCCTAACCTACCTCACAGGGTTGTTGTAGGGCTTAGATGAGGTGGGAGAGAACCATGTATGCCACATTGAGTTCCTTGGTGGAAGCCTTGGGGTAGAAGTGCAATAAAATAAAATTTAAAAATGCAACTAGAATGAGTTGGCTCCACCTCTCAGGGACTCCTTTCATTGGCTCTGCCCCTGCCTCTTGCTGGCTCTGGCACCACCTGCTGCTGGCCTTCTGCCCTACCAGTCTCAATAATTGACAGAAGTCACCACTGGTTATGAAAGGGGTAACTGATGGTTTGGGAGGTGGGGTTCCAACCTGGATTCAAAGGAGCTTTCTGCCTGCATTGCATCACTCTGGCTGACGTTGATCATAGTGGACGCTAGCCATGCCTGGAAGTGATGATGATGATGACAACCTCTGCCATTGAGGCCCTTCTGCAGTTCTTGAGAGGCTCAGCTCCTGACTCCTGGGCATGATCCAAGAGGCACAAGAGTGTGGTATAGTGGTTAGAGTGCCAGACTAGGACCCAGGAATAAAAGGTAAAGGGACCCCTGACCATTAGGTCCAGTTGTGGCTGACTCTGGGTTTGCGGCGCTCATCTCTCTTTATTGACTGAGGGAGCCGGCGTACAGCTTCCAGGTCATGTGGCCAGCATGACGAAGCCGGTTCTGGCAAACCAGAGCAGCGCACAGAAACGCTGTTTACCTTCCTGCCGGAGCGATACCTATTTATCTACTTGCACTTTGATGTGCTTTCAAACTACTAGGTTGGCAGGAGCAGGGACCGAACAACGGGAGCTCACTCCATTGTGGGGATTCGAACTGCCGACCTTCTGATTGGCAAGTCCTAGGCTCTGTGGTTTAACCAACAGTGCCACCTGTGTCCCAGGACCAAGGAGAACAGGGGTCAAATCCCCATTCACCCATGAAGCGCACTGGGCAACCTTGGGTAAGTCACTTGCTCTTAGCGTAACCTACTTCACAGGATAAATAGGGAGGAGGAGAACTATGGAGGACTCGTTGGAGGAAATGTGGGGTATAAATGTAATAAAGAAGCACATAAACAAAGTGAGTGGCTGAGAAAGAACTTGACCAAAACCTTATTAGGGTGGAAGGGGATCCATCCACCACAACACAGTTTGCAAGCAGAAAACCAGGTTCAGGCCTCTGTTTTCAAGGGATCTCAGTCCCCAAAGCCTGGATCAATCCCTCTCTAAGACCTTGCAGAGCTGGTGCCGGTTGGATTGGCCTGCTCTGCATTGCAGAAGACCCTTATCCCCTTCAGTCCACAGCGTCTCCAGCTAAATGGATCTAGAATTGGGGATAGCCAAAGGTTATCCATCCCACCCCACCGGCCAACGTGAAAGACACTTATCTGCCCACAAGACCCAAAGGAAGGCATTACCAAGCAAATTTGCTCAAGAGGTTTCTCTTGCAATCCTGGATAAATGGGGGGGGGGAGTCTCAATTTCTGACAGTGGGCTCCTTAGTGGTGTCCCCCCATTATATCTAAAAGGGGGGGAGATTAAAATGCAATGGGGGTGTCTGAAAAGCAGGTGAGGAATGAATTGGGCAAGGCTGAGGCTGGGAACTGCGTTTAAACCTTTCTGCTTCTTCATCCTCCCCCATCTGTTTGAAATTCGTTTCTGACTCAGTTTCCAAGGCTCGGAGAGCTGGCAAATGGGGCTGCTGTGTGAAAGAGTCTGCGTGGCAGAATTTCTCCTTGCCTCTCTGCCCTTTGTTCTCTCTCTCTCTCTCTCTCTCTCTCTCTCTCTCTCTCTCTCTCTCTCTCTCTCTCTCTCTCTCTCACACACACACACACACACACACACACAAAAACACAGAGGGGGGGGGTAGCCAAGTTTACCTGGCATAGGGAGGACCTCTGCACAACAAAAAGAAAGAAAAGGGAGAGACAGAGAGGCTAGGAAGGAGCGGTGGGGGGGGGGGGAGAGAAAAAGTTTCCAATCCATTAACAAAGAAAGGAAGAAAGTTGTGCAGAGCATAGTTGGCTGGCTTAAAAGTGGAAGGCAAACCCGAGTGTACCGAGCGGAGGCAAAGAAAATGCAACACTCCCTCCATGTGTTTGAGAGTGGGTACTGCAGGACATTTCAGAAGAACACGCTTCTACACACGGGGCCCTATAGTTAAATTACGGAACCCGCTCCCACAAGAGGCAGTGGTGCCCAGCAACGTAGAAGGCTTTAGAAGAGGACTGGAACAGATTCATGGTGGAGAGGGTTATTAATGGCTACTATGCTCTGCCTGATTCTGACTTTCTTCTTCTTTGGCGATCACTCGAAGCACCCTCTAAAATATATACATTTACGCCTCAACCTAAAGGGTCAGAAGAAAGACCCCTTAGAGATTCTTATGAAGACTCTCAGGACTTGATGAACCAACCGTCTAACTCTGTAGAATGCAGCTTCACGTGCCCCTGTTCTGAAAAAGGGTTGTGGCTCAGCGGTGGAGCACCTGCTTTCCATGCAGAAGGTCCCAGGTTCAGTCCCTGACAATCTTGAGGTAGGACTGAAACCCTGGAGAGCTGCCGGTAGGCCTGAGGAAAGACTCCTTTACTGAAACCCTGGAGAACCATTGTCATGGTTTGATTTGGCATGGGCCAGTTTTCTACCTCCCTCTTTTAATTGAGCCCTTTACTCAATGAAAACTAAAATCCTACTAAACAATGAGAACTAGAATCCTGCTCTCTCTCTCTCTCTCTAGCGCAGCAGTTCTCAACCTGTGGGTCTTCAGATGTTGTTGGACTACAACTCCCATCATCCCTGAGCTCTGGCCTTGCTAGCTAGGGGTGATGGGAGTTGTAGTTCAACAACATCTGGGGACCCACATGTTGAGAAAGGCTGCTCTAGTGGAAGGGATTGTAGCTCCATGGTAGAGCACACATTTTGCAAGCAAAAGTTCCCAGGTTCAATCCCACTGGCATTTCCAGGTAGGGTTGGGAAAAACGTGCCTGACACCCTGAAGAGCTGCTGCCAATCAGTGTAGACACTACTGAGCGAGATGGATCAATTGTCCAAATCTTTGCTTGTATTATTTTATTCATAAAAAATTATGTACCCTTGATTGTGGAAAACTCAAAACAGTTTACAAAAAGAGACCATTTTGGTTGTGCCCTTGGAAAACCCGATCCCTGCCTTGCTGGCCTTTTCCCACTTGGCAAATGCGGGGCTCAGACTGACTCCAGCTACAAAAGCTGAGGTTGCTGAACAGACCCTTGTGCTGGGGAATTGTTTGGTGTGTGTACAGTGGTACCTCGGGTTACATACGCTTCAGGTTACAGACTCCGCTAACCCAGAAATAGTAACCCGGGTTAAGAAATTTGCTTCAGGATGAGAACAGAAATCGCACAGCAGCAGCGCAGCAGCAGCAGGAGGCCCCATTAGCTAAAGTGGTGCTTCAGGTTAAGAACAGTTTCAGGTTAAGAACGGACCTCCAGAACAAATTAAGTTCTTAATCCGGGGTACCACTGTATTGCTGTTATTGATATTAATTTTTCCTATCTTTACTTTTATATGTTATTATGATTTATGAGGCAATTACAGTATTTGATTTGGTTGTGTACTTTTTGATGTGTTTTATTTAGCGTTTAGCGCTACTTTTGTCATATCCGTAGTTGTGCAACTTTTAAATGTTGTAAGCTGCCTTGCAACTTTTTAATGTTGTATGGAAAGGTGGCATACAAACAAAATGAGGTATGCATGTAAAAAGACAAAAAAAAATAAATTAGGAAAAACAATCAAATGTTCAAAAAGATTTTTAAAAAACAGCAATAAACTAAAAACACACCAGTTTTCTAGATATCTGGGCAGGCTTGTCTCAGGAACAATGTTTTTGCAGGTGCTGAAAACAGTACAGTGGTACCTCAGGTTACACACGCTTCAGGTTACACACTCCGTTAACCCAGAAATAGTGCTTCAGGTGAAGAACTTTGCTTCAGGATGAGAACAGAAATCTGGCTCCGGCGGCGTGGCAGCAGCAGGAGGCCCCATTAGTTAAAGTGGTGCTTCAGGTTAAGAACAGTTTCAGGTTAAGAACGGACCTCCGGAACGAATTAAGTACTTAACCTGAGGTACCACTGTACAACGAAGGCCATGGGTGTAGCCAAGCTTTATGCTGGAAGGGGGGGGGCAGAACCGAGTTATCTGCGACACAATTGAGAAGAAGAGGTTAAGGGGTGATATGATAGCCATGTTCAAATATATAAAAGGATGTCACATAGAGGGAGAAAGGTTGTTTTCTGCTGCTCTTGAGAAGCGGACACGCAGCAATGGATCCGAAATACAAGAAAGAAGATTCCACCTAAACATTAGGAAGAACTTCCTGACAGTAAGAGCTGTTTGACAGTGGAATTTGCTGCCAAGGAGTGTGGTGGAGTCTCCTGCTTTGGAGGTCTTTAAGCAGAGGCTTGACAACCATATGTCAGGAGTGCTCTGATGGTGTTTCCTGCTTGGCAGGGGGTTGGACTCGATGGCCCTTGTGGTCTCTTCCAACTCTATGATTCTATGATTCTTTGAATTGGTCAGTTAGTTAAGTATTTTTATTTATGCACTTGATATTTTTGCTGGGAGGGGAGCTGCCCCTCTGCTTATGCCCATGGTACCTGCCTGATATCAATAGGCAGGGAGTTCCAAAGTAGAAGTCCTGAAGCAGGATACACAGGAGGGCAAGTGCAATAATTAAAACTTAATAAACTTAGTACGTAAAAAGCAAATGTTCCAGAAGTCTAACCGCCATTGATGCTAATCTCTTTCCTATTGGTCAGTGTCCTCATTGGTCAGTGGGAAAAGCTGGCACTGTCAACAGAATCCTGTTTCCACAGTAATCTATCAGCTGGACTCTAATTTCACACAGCAAGGTGACCCCTTTTGCTTTCTCCACCCATCCATACCTTCATCTGACGAGAACTGTTCAGCCAAGAGGTGGTGCTGTGCCCATGTAAGAGTTTGTATTCATGTGCCGACAGCGGGTATGATTGTGTACACTGCCATATGGGTATAAAAGGTAAAAGGTAAAGGGACCCCTGACCATTAGGTCCAGTTGCGGATGACTCTGGGGTTGCGCGCTCATCTCACTTTATTGGCCGAGGGAGCCAGCATACAGGTCATGTGGCCAGCATGACTAAGCTGCTTCTGACAAACCAGAGCAGTGCATGGAAACGCCGTTTACCTTCCCGTCGGAGCGGTATCTATTTATCTACTTGCACTTTGACATGCTTTTGAACTGCTAGGTTGGCAGGAGCAGGGATCGAGCAACGGGAGCTCACTCTGTCGTGGGGATTCGAACCACCGACCTTCTGATTGGCAAGTCCTAGGCTCTGTGGTTTAACCCACAGCGCCACCTGCGTCTCTCCATATAGGTATACAAAAGGGTATACTGCCATGTGGGTATGGTTGTGTATGCCAGCTCTTTTATGACTGATGGAGGTGTGAGCCTTGAGAATATATGGTGACTACCAAAGGCCTACCTAGCCCAGCATCCTGTTCTCACAGGGGCCTAGTCCTCATTTAATTCCCACAACACCCTTGTGAGGTAGGCTAGGCTGAGAGATGGGGACTGGCCCCCAAGGCCACCTAATGAACTTCATGGCCGAGGGGAGCGGTGGAAGGATTTGAATCCTGGTCTCTCCTAGGTTATACTCCCAACAACCATTTACACCACACTGGCTCTCATTTTAAAGTCTGTGAGTTCTTCCCCAAAAAATCATGGGTGGGAACTGTAGTTTCCCCAGCACACACTTACAATTCCCAGCACCTTTAGCAAACTGCAGTTCCCAGAATTCTTTGGGGGAACTTGTGGCCTTGAAATATACAGCATGGATCTGTGTAATACGTGTAATATGGGAGATCTTGCACAGCTGAATTCTCAACCAATTGAAGCTTCTGGGTTGCCTTCAAAGGGAAGTCTCCTTCCCTCTTGAGTCTTGGGTGTTTGGCAGGGATGAGATACTTCCTCTCCCCCGCACTCATATTTTATATTGTGATTATTATTTAGTGATTCCAAAAATGGCAGTTAAGAAACTCAATGTTCTAGAACAACAACGGTCATATTTGTTCAAAAATTGAAGATGCAGGGTGGGGAAATCATGGAGACTATTATTTTTATTTTTAAATAGTCAGGAATTTGGCAGTTCTAATTACAAGATAAAATGTTTTTATGATTTAAAGGAAAAATAGGAGCAATGGAAGAAGGGTTAGATGAACAAAGCCAAATGAAATGCAGATCTAATCAGTAGAGTTCTTTTTTTTTTATAATATATAGAAAACAACAAATACTGTAAAAGGGGGTGGAGAGTAACATGATATAGTAGATTAGATCAAAGATGATGCTAAATAGAAGATTCTTAATCCTACCTGTCGGATATGTTGTGTTTTAAAGAAACGTAATCTAAATCCTAAAATACTGTTCATGTCAGGTTTGTAATTTAGGGTTGTATTGATACTCTCATCAATATTACTTTAAAAAACCCAGAATTGTATTTTATATTTAAAATTCTGATTTTAATATATGTATGTGTACCACAGATGAGTGAGGATTTGAACTTGGGTTTCCCAGGTGCTAAGCCGCTAACCATTCCATAACACTGTCTATTTGTGTGTGTGCATGAGAGGTCTGGAAAGTGGCAACAGCAGAACGAGGCGTTTTGTGCAGTGGCTCTCCATTTGTGGTGTGTTCTCCCCAGGAAGGCTCACCTGGCACCTTCACAACATATCCTTAGGTGCCAGGTGAAAACTTTTCTCCCAGGTACACGCACAAATGATTTCTTACCCACCCTTCACCCTAAGGTCTCAAATTGGGTTGCAATTTTATTTATCTCATAAAATGTATATATCTCTCAGTTTTCAGAAGAAACCATCAAAGTGGTTTGCTAAAAATTCAATACAGTATTAAAAATGATTGAAATTAAAAAATTAAAAGTTGGAATAAATTGGTTCTGAAATATTATTATTATTATTATTAGTAGTAGTAATACTAGTATGCTGCTCCGTATCAAATTTGAAGATTTTTTTTTAAAAAAACCTTTATTCAAAAGTTACAATACAGGTACGTCTATTGCCACATCACAAAATGATCACTCCAATCCTCAATCCCTCATCACTGTCATGTTGGCATGACAATCCCTCATCACTGTCATGTAGGAACCCAAATATACATACTTTTTTTTTTAACACTGTTTTAATTCCTTTATAATTTAATGACGTTTTAGCTGCCATTCTTTTCTACGTTTTTAGTTTTCTGTGTTTTAGCCGTCCTTGCTTTGATGTTTGCCAGCCGCCTTGAGTCCCGGTCTGGAAAGAAGGAGGGATATAAAAATAAAGGCAGTAGCAATAGCAAAAACTGTCATAACAATTTTTTTTTTAAAAAAAATTGCTTGTGTATTTCTTCAGCGTGTGGGTATACACAGCGTAACGGAGCGCGTGCAGCCAGGCGGGGGATCCTAAGTCGCGCGCCCTCCCGCGCGCGCGCAGCTGTGGTGCAGCCCTTTGTGAAGGGAGGGCGGGGCCTCACTGCCGCGCCCCCCCCCCCCCAGCGATGCCTGTGTCCGGCCGAGGGAATATAAGCGGACCCCGCCCCCGCCTCCGCCCCCAGCATCCCGCCCGCCCACCCTTCTGGTCGGCTTCTTCCTCCTCCCGCCTCCTCGGGAGTACCTCCATGCGCTCTATGTAAGGAAATTGCGTGCCGAAGAGGGAGGAGATTGTGGGGCCCAATGCCCAGCGACGGGGAGGCGAGACCTGTAGCTGCCTGAATAGCAGAGAGAGAGCGCGAGAGAGGCTTCCCAGCCTGGAGGAGAAGGAAGCTTCGCAGAAGAGGCCTGTCTGGACACCTCCCCTCCCAGTGCCCTCCCACTATTAGGTTCCCCTTTCTCTTCTTCCTCCTCCTCCTTGCACGTTGCCGCAGCGCCCGCGCGCAAGGGAAGCCGGCGCTCGGTGGGGTAAGTTTACACAGAGAGCCGAAGTGACTGCTTCGGAGGCGGGGGAAAAAGAGAATTGCAGTCCACGTGGCTCACGGGCTGCCGGGGGAGGGAGGTGGGGGGGGGAACTTTCCTAGTAAGGGTTTGTTCTGGAGGGAGCTACGGCTGGTGCAGGAAGGGAACCCACAAAAGCCCGTTGGATAACCCTTCTTTAGTCTCCACCGCCTTTGTGCTAGGGTTCAAAAGTTAAGGTGAATGCCCTCCCCCGCTCCATGCACCAATATAGACATAGTTTATAAAGTTCATATAGTTTATAGAGCACCAGGAAATGGGTAGTGATTTATTTATTAATTACGTTAATTACATTTATATCCCACCCTTTTCTTCAAGCAGCTGAGGGTGGTTTTTAAATGTTCACGTGGGTTTTTTGTTTTGCTTAAAAGGGTCGCTTTGTGTTGTTGTGGCACAAAAGTAACCAATTCATTATTACTATTAATACGAATAGTAATTCATCTAATAATTATAAGTAATGCCATTAATATTTATATAATTATTATATTTGTCAAATAAAAGCAAGATTAACTGTTTTCTGTATGCAAGGCAGTGTGTGAAGAGGGCCAAAAATGCTAGTGTGTTGTTTGCAATTGTAAACTCTCTTTTGGGAAGTTGGTGCTAAACTGGCAAACAAGTGCTTTCAAATTCATGTGTTCTAAGGAACTATACTTAACATGAATTGTGGTTAATGTTAGTACATGTGCAACCACTTTGTTCTGTGGAACTGGCACCGTTACACGTGCCACATAACGCATGTTCCACATTTGTAACGCACACTTTGGAACTCCCTGCCTCTTGACATAACAGCAGGTGCCTTCATTGTACTCTTTCATTTTTTTTTTGCACCTACTAAAACATTTCTGCTAAGTATGTAGAATGAAAGTGTGCATTTAACTTACATTTTTCCCGCAGAAAAGCTTCCATTTTCAGAAGTTCATGAGTAGCAACAAATGGATGCAGAGTTCAAGTACTAGATGAGGCAGGCCCTCCCCCTCAGATTTTACTGGCTTCAATCCTGATGGATTTTGGTGTGCCAGCTGAAAATACATTTATTCAGCAAGGCCTTTAGCTCACACCCATAACAGCGAAAGGATTTGCAAAAAGATGTCAATTGCAAATGCAACATCAGGCAAGATTAGCAGTTTCAAAGTTGACTACTGTTGTTGCTGCGCTGTTGACTAAATAAGAGCAAGATAGTTATGGTAAATTAGGTGATTGTCGAAGGTGCTGCAAAGTTTTCTGGGTGTCAGCTGGACATTTTCTGATGTGAATTACCCTATCCAAATTATTCCAGTTTGCATCAAAAATTGCCTGATTCAATCTTTTTTACAAAACCCACATAGCTGAAGTTCATGTGTAAAATAGAACTTTGGTGTTAGAACTTAAGTAGATTAAGAACGTAAGTATATTTAGCACAAACCCGTTTCTTTGGCTTGCAGACCATAAACATCAAATATGCTGTATAGGGCTAGGTATGTGTACAGAAGCGCTCCCTAGGCACCTCTTCCCCACGAGGTTCCTTGGCACACACCTCACGCATGCCAGGCGTTAACCAGAATCGACTCTTCATTGTCCATCACGGAATGGATGGGCTGAAGAGTCCTCTTGCCCTGCTAGCATGTACAAATAATTTTACATACAATAATTTTACGAATAATTTTATTTGTATGCCTCCTTTCCATTAATTGAGGCATGTTCAAGGCAGCTTACAACATGAAAAAAACCTCATAATGACAACAAAAGTTGTCGTAAATAAAACATGCAAAAAATACACAACCAAATCAAATGATTTCCACATAAATCATAATAAGATCTAAAATAAAGGTACAAATAATTAATAGCAATAATAGCAACAACCTTCCCAACCAAAGCCCCTTACCCCACCCCAAAAGTCTGTTCAGCAGCCTCAGCTTTTGTAGCTGGAGTCATTCAGGGCCCCACCCTGCCAGGCCAGGTGGGAAAAGCTCTGCAAGGCAGGCAGCTGGTCTTCCAGGCCTCGCAGCCAAGATGGTCTTTGTCTAGCACAGAATTAACATCCAGGGTTTGGTTTAAAAAACCGAGATTTTGGGAGGGTGAGGAACAATTGGATAGCTCTTGAGTGGACCTAAGGGCTCTAGTAAATGAACATGCCACAAACCTACCTGCCAGACTAGTTGAATTTTGGGTTCTCTACAGTTCTGTGATTCTGATTACAGGTACTACAGCTGGGGTGTGTGTGTGTGTTGTCCATCTCACAACCTGGTGAGTGCCTCAACTTGTGCTAAGCTAAGAACACTTCTGGCAACCGATCGTCCTGATTCCATGTTTGGGTTGGTGTAGGGCACGCCCTACGGAGCCATGTATATATTTAGCTCGAGATCTCATCCTTCAGGGTTGTACATATCTAACGGGCGGGTTGAACATCACCTGCTCTCTTGGAATCTCTTTAAATGCCCTTTTGCATTCTGGGCCTGTTGGTTGGGGGGTGGGGTCACTATGCTAGCACCTTATTATTTTTCTTTTGTAAAGATTATTTAATTTTACATGCAACGCAGAGAACAGTTATAGCCACAGGTCAAAAATATAAAACTATGAGATGGGCACGTGGAATCTGAGTACAGTTGCACATGGGTCAAAATAATAAACTTCAGGTAACGACTTTCAGCGTTACCAGATTTATCAAGTATAGTTCCAGATTTGCCATGCTTGTGATGAGGGTCATCCTGAAAATGGTGGTTCCACTCTATTGTGTTTAGAGTGACAAATCATATGAGAAGTATCTGGAGGTTCTAGTTCTTGTCAAAATCTACAATAACACGTGATTTTCTCTATTATAGCTACCGTATTTTTCGCTCTATAGGAAGCACTTTTCCCCCTCCAAAAATGAAGGGGGAAAGTGTGTGCGTCCTATGGAGCAAATGCAGGCTTTCGCTGAAGCCTGGAGAGCGAGAGGGTTCGGTGCGCACCAACCCCTCTCGCTCTCCAGGCTTCAGGAACTATCCGCAAGCCTGCGGAGCCCAGCGGAGTTGCCGCCAGGCTCCGCAGGCTTGTGGACAGCTGCCTGCAGCCCAAAGTCTGGGGAGCGCGGCGCTGGCACCCCGGGCTTCGGGCAGCTCTCCCCAAGCCTGCGGAGCCCGGCGGGAACTCCTGCCATGCTCAGAAGGCTTGTGGATAGCTGCCTGTTCTCTGCAAGCCTTCTGAGCGTGGTGGCGAGGTTGCTCGAGCATCCCCCGTCCCAGCCCCGCAAGCCCCAGGAGCGGCGGCGAGGTTGTGCGCAATCTTGCTACCGCTCCTGGACCTGTTTTGGGGGCTGGGGTTGGGGGAAGCTCGGGCTTCCCCCATCCCAGCCCCGCGGCTAAAAACAAAGCCGCACGCAGCTTCTCCCGGCTGGAGAGGTTGCGTGTGGCTAACGAGGAAACCAAGACAGCTGTCTTGGCTTCTTTGCTCTTTGGGACTGCGGGGTGTGTGTGTGTGTGTGTGTAAAATTTTCCCCCTTTATTCCCCCCCCTAAAATCTAGGTGCACCCTATGGAGCGAAAAATACGGTATATTCCTGAGAGAGTGACTCCAAGCAGCCAGTGTAAGATTTGTGACTGTTGCAATTACTATTCGAGCTTCCTAGATAATATATAAGACCAATTCTTTTGACGATACATCTACACTGGTATTGTCAAAAAATATTCAGTAGGACAACGATCAATAGTTTCTTCAGTATTATGTGTCATTTCTGCCAAAATTAAATCCCAAAGACCAGTTGACGTTCCCACAATAAATGATAATATGTACTAAGTTTATCACAACCCTTCCAACATTTAGGTGACATAGAAGACAACATTTTTTTGACATTTACAAAGCATCGCGATGCCATCTGTGAAGTAATTTCCCTAAGAAAACTGGAAACGAATTTTAAGGGTCTCTGTTCCCCAATCCATTTCACACCTTTCTTCCTCTTCTCTGTCAAAGGGAACACCTTTTGGCCTGCTTTGGTTTCTCCTTGAGAAGAAAGGTGCCGATGGCGAGCGACGTTGTGGAGAACGAGAAGGAGTTCTACTCCAAGGCCAAGAAATACTGGAAAGACATCCCTGCAACAGTGGATGGGATGCTGGGGGGCTATGGGCACATCTCCAGCATCGACATCGACAGCTCCAAAAAGTTCCTGCTCCGTTTTTTGCTGGTAAGCAAGGTGTTCTCTCTTCCAAGCTGAGCAGGAAGAGCCTGGGGTTACCTGCTTTCCTCCAGATATTTTGGACTAGCATCTCCCAGCAGCCTGAACCAGCCCTGCCAAATAATGCAGGGGCTGATGGGAAATGTAGTCAAAAACATTGGAGGTTGGCCAAGGCTGGTTTAGGGGGAGTGTGGGAAATACACTTATTTTTCCCCCTTTAAAGCAGTGAATCATTGAATAGTAGAGTTGGGAGGGTCATCTAGTCCAACCCCCTGCAATGCAGGGATCACAGCAGAAGAGTCATTGACAGATGGCCATCCAAGCTCTGCTTGAAAACTTCCAAGGAAGCCGAGTTGACTGCAGAATCTCTGGCAGGGATGGCTGACCTGTAGCCCTCCAGATATTGTTAGATTCAAACTCCCATCATTGTAGGGCAGGGCCTTTTTGGTGGTGGCTCCCTATCTGCAGAATGCACTTTCTAGTGAGGTGCACCTGTCCCTGTTGTATTAGGCTAAGAGTCCTTTGCCAAAATGCATATTGGGCAAAATTGTGATTACGATAAGCTGATGAGGCCTTGGTGATGGTGCCACCACTGGGAGTTACCCAGTGCTTTTTTACTACTAGAATACCTGCTGTTCATGAGGAACTTCGCAGGTTTAATCCCCAGGGCTGGTCATTGTTCCCTGCCTGAAACCTGGGGAAATGGAGGCTGTATCTGCAAACATGGATGCCATCTTGCTAGATGCAGTATAACAGAGAAGGGTGTGTGTGGGGGGGGGAACAATGAAAGACCCTGTTTCTGAAAGCGTTGAGAGGCATTCAAGGTTCTAGCCCTCATTAACTTAATTTCTGTCTAGGATGAGCCTAACAGGACAGGGACCTCCCGTGCCTTGGACTGTGGGGCTGGCATTGGCCGGATTACCAAGCGGCTCCTGCTGCCACTTTTCGGAACGGTGGACATGGTGGATGTCACAGCGGACTTCCTTAACCAGGCCCGGACCTACCTAGGTGAGGAGGGTCGGCGTGTCAGGAACTACTATTGCTGTGGCCTGCAGGACTTCAGCCCCGAGCCCAGTGCCTACGATGTCATCTGGATCCAGTGGGTGATAGGTAAGAGTCTCCCTCCGCTACCTGTAAAAGAAGGGTTGTGTATCCAGCTTACTTTCTCCGTCTCAGAGTAGACCTTAATGAAATCCGTGAACCTCAGTTAATCTTAGTCATTGACTTCAACGAGTCTACTCCAAATGGGATTGCCATTGGGTACAACTGGCAAAAGGTCTCATCTGCACTGCACATTTAAAATGCTACAGTACCTCTTTAAAAGGCATTCTGCCCCCCCCAAGAATCCTGGGAACTGTAGTTCAAGGTGCTGAGAGTTTCTAAAACTTTATTGCCCCCCTCACAGAGCTACAATTCCCAGGGTTCCCTGAGGAAGGAGGATGGGTTGTTAAATCACTCTGGAAGCTGTAGCTCTGTGAGGGTTTTTTCCTGGCCTCCTAGCAACTCTCAGCACTCTGAACAAACTACAGTTCCCAAGATTAATTGTCAGGGAACCATGACTGCTCTAAGTGGCAGTCCTTTAAATGCATAATGTGATTGGAGCCTAGGATAGAGACAGGAAAGGTATCTCATTTCATCAGTTAACTCTCTCTGAAGAATTTAAAGGGCAGTGTAAATGTCCCTCCTTCAACGTCCTTTCTGTTTTCCTCACAACAGGCTTGTGAGGTAGGCTTGTCAGAGAGGGCAAACAGCCTAAGGTTGAGAGCTGAGCAGAGAGGTTTGAACCCACGCTGCCTCAATCTGTCCCCTTTGTACTGTTCAGACGCTTAATTATCACAGCATTGGATTCCAGCCACTGCCTTTTAGGTTAAGGTTGTTGTCCAATGAAACTGAATGTTGGAAGATTCAGGACAGAGAAAAGAAAGGACTTCTTCACACAGAGCATAGTTTGAACTATGGAACTCCCTCCCACAGTTATATTCACCAACTTAGATGGTCTTATAAGATGATTAGACAGATTAATAGAGCATAAGGCTATCGATGGCTACCAACCAATGATACCTCTGTTGTACCCCCACAGTCAAAAGCAGCCTCTAAATACCAGTTGCTGGAACCCCAGGAGGACAGAGTGCACTTGTGCATGGGCCCTGCTTGCAGGCTTTCCATTGAGGTATCTGGTGGGCCACTGTGAGTGCAGGATAAAATGGGCCCTTTCTAGCCTGGCCCAGCAGGGCTCTTCATATAGAGAGGTCTTTTGTGAGAGCAGAACCCCCATGCACAAGAACAGTCTACCTTTGAATACCAAATAATGGGGAACTGCAACTGGACAATACAGTTGTGCTCAGGTCCTGCTTGGGGTTTTCATTTTGGGGGACATCAAACAGGTTGACCACTGTGAGAACAGGATGCTGGAGTAGAGGCGGGCCACTGGCCTGATCCAGTAGCCAGAGTCTTTCTCTTCTTCCATAAACCATTTATTGATGTTCCAATGCATATACATAATATTTACATAGAATTTCATATTTCTTATAATTTATACATTCACATTTTCTATTATAGTACATTGTAAATCCACATTTAGTTTTTACTTAATTATCTCATACTTTCCCCCCTCGTGTCTCGAAGACTTCCCTCCACCCGTGTGTGACTTCCTAATTTTGTTTTAAAATTTGTTACTATGTTTGTACTTTTGATAATTAATTTATTAAATATTTATTCTTGTGTTCTATATTAACTTTGTGAGATCAATAGGTTTTTGTTGGAGTACCTATTAGCTATGTATTCCTCTACACACTTGCATTCTTGTTTCAGATTCTGATTTGATTGCATTATAATTGTTACCATCATTTTCGCTAATTTAATAAATTCAAAAATTATTTGAATTTATTAATAAATTTAATAAATTCAAATAATTTACATTGCCAATCTATCACTAATGGTGCTTCTTCACATTTCCAATTTTTGGCAATCAATAGTCTAGCGGCAGCTGTAGCGTATAAGAAGATTCTTTTATTGTCTTTTATTGTCTTTGGCCCACCGATATACCTTTTATTTAAGAATTTCTAGTAGCCAGAGTCTTAATGCTCTTATGCTCTTAAAAACAGGGCACCTGACAGACGACCACCTCTCCAGTTTCTTGAAGCGCTGCCGCCTGGGCCTGCAGCCCAATGGCATCATAGTCATCAAGGACAATATGGCCCAGGAAGGGGTCATCATGGACGACGTGGACAGCAGTGTCTGCCGGGACCTGAATGTTGTCTGCAAGATCATCCGCTGTGCTGGCCTCAACCTGCTGGCCCAGGAGAAGCAGGAGAATTTTCCTGACGAAATCTACCACGTTTACACACTAGCAATGAGATGAACCCCTCCATCACTGAGCCCCATAGAGAGGGAGGTTGCCTTCCTGCGGGGGCCTTGAGACACCCTTCCCAAGCAAGGCTGGCTGCCTCCCTGGTGACAGAGGCCCCCAACTGAACATCCTAAAAGAGATAGTCCAGAAATTGGGGTCTGGCCGAGACTCTCGTCGTCAAGACTGGCTTAGGAATGCTGGGGGGAAGTAAATGTTCTTTTTTTTGAAGCTGCTGCTGCTAATGTTGTTGGTTCTTTATTGTTTGATGGGTGGAGAGGAAAAAACACTTGTCAAAATATACTTTGTATGGTTGTAACAGCAACTTGTTTTGAACTGTTTTATATACTCAGTGGGAGGGGCAGAAATGGGAGTGTGGAATTCCCTCCCCCAGGAGGTGGCGATCCCCACCAACCTGAATGGCTTCCAACCAGGGTTTCCCAAACTCCAGTTGTTTTTGGACTACAACTCCCATTATCCCTAGCTAGCTAGAACAGTGAATTGTAGTCTAAAACCCCAAAGTTTGGGAAATGCTGCTTTAAATGAAGATTGGAGAAATTCATAGATTGTTATTAATGGGTCCTGCTTTCAGGTTTCCCATAATGGGCTTCTGGTTGGCTACTGTGAGAACAGGATGCTGGAGTAGATGGGCCATTGGCCTGATCCAGCAAGCTCTTTTGTTCTTACGTTTAGTGCTCTCTTTGCGAGAGTGCGAGACTCTTAATCTCAGCGTCATTGATTCAAGCCCCATGTTGGGCAAAAGATTCCTGCATTGCAGGGGGCTGGACTAATGACACCTTGGGACATCTTCCAACTTACGATTCTGGTTGTTATTATTATTATTGGGTGCTGCTAGGCACTTTTAAATAAATAAACACATATTTGCATAAATGCATATATGCTACTGTATGGAAATTAAGGTGAACACAACAGCTCAAAAGGGGAGTGCAGAGGAGTTTGGACCCAGGTCACCCTTCCCTAACAATAACACCATTTGTGGGTCCACTTTTCACCTAAATGCTAAATTACTCTTCACAACCATAGAGAAACATTGAGGCTCCTGCTTTTTGTTGTGAAGAGTTTTTATTTACCCCTCTGCTTCATCAGAAAAGGCGCCCAGAGCACGTAGTGCCAGGTCAGCAGCACACAAATTCCTTCCTATACAAGATTTGCAGGTGCGACCTACAAAGAGGAAAAGGAAGGGGGTGGGGATGAAGGCAAGCAAAACTCAGGCACTGTTGAAGTGTAAGTGTTCTTATAAGAACCAGAAAGGAAGGGAAAAATCAAAGCCCAGAGGAGTTGCCAAAGCAGTTGGAATGACTGCTCACGGGTGCAAAATGAAGCTGGTCCCTCAATACAGCCAACGGAGTGGGGCCCTTCTGTCCTTTTTGCCAAAAGATGAAATGACTGTTGATAAGACCCCAGTTGAGGGGTCTCTGGAGAGTGCCAGTGGAGCAGCCCAGAGTGGTTTAACAATCCCTCCTACTTAGGGAACTTTGGGAATTGTAGCGCCTTGAGGGGAACAGCAGTCTCCTATACAGTTCCCAGGATTCTTTGGGGCAAGCTGTGATGGTTTAAAGTGTCACTGGGTTTTTAAAAAATGTATGGTGTGAATGTAGCCTGTGCGTTTGGTTAAATGCTTTCCGGGAGGTGGGAAAATACAGCTGAACCAAGGGGCCACCCTGAAATGATGTCTATCTTGTACTTATAAACAATGGATATTTTTCCCCAATTGGTGGTGAGCACATGGTCATCACCCTTTCTGAGGAACAAGGCTGTTTTTTTCCAAATCAGGGGTGGGTGCTGCGTTGCTAGTTTGTTCCCCTCTGGAAACACTAGTAAAGTGAACCCCTCCCCTATCAGTCTTGCTTCATTTGTGCTCTGTCAGATGAATGACAGGTGTGTGGCCTTCCCACTTATCAAGGATCTGGCCCAGCGGGTCAAAAAAGTTCTTCACACTTAACCTTGCTGTGTATCAGCTTACAACAACCATCACCATACTGCCTTTGAAAACACACAAAAATGGTTGAGTCACTGTGTGGACTAGATAAGGCTGCCCTTGGCTCATGGCCTAGCACAAGAAAGCCTCATGAGGAATGGTACCTTCTGTTCTGAAGGGCAGAAACAGAATCTGCAATATGTTGTGAACCTCCCCGAGACCTATGGGTGAAGGGCAGTATACATATCAATAAGGCAACAAGTATGAAAACATCTACTTCCCATTTGCAAAAGCAGCACCCAGCGTAGCATAGGATGTCGTGAAGATGTTATTGCCACCCCTTTTTCCTGCTACTTGGCCTATTGTTGCTTTTATTTTATTTAAATTAAATTTGTCAAGTCACTGTTACCCCAGGACAACCCAAAGCAACTTGAAAACAACCAAGCAAGACACTAGAGGCACAACATTTTGCTGGTGCAGAACACATGTTTAATGACCCAGAGGAATGGACGCTTCGCTCCCTGTTAGAAGCCAGGTTGCTCAGAACAGCTGTTTATAAAAGTCACGAGGTAATATTGTTCAGATAAATGAAGGCCTCCAACCTTCTGCAGACACTGAGCAGAATTCAGTTTAGTCATGACTCAGGTCCAGAAAATGGACTTGTCCCTCCTTCAGAACAATCAGCAGTTGAGCTGCAGATTTGGAAACATCCAAGTGTTATGCATTCGTCCATTGCGGAGCAAAAGACCAGACCACGTGTGTGAATGAGTTTGGTGCAGTAACACCCTGTGCGGCAATCCCGCAAATGTCATCCTGTGCGTGACCAACACCCATGTCCACAATTGACTGGTGTGTGTGGCTTGAAGGCCTCAGGCTGGAAACACCCGCTTGGCAGATCAGTCTTCTTGGTCCACCCTTGAAGTCAGACGGCCGCCTCCGCAGAGCTGCTCGGGTCTATAAGGAGATATTTTTTCAACAAGTTGGGAAGCGGGAGGGCCTTGACTTTTTCATCGATGGGCCAGGGTCTGAGATGCTGCCGCAGGGAAACCCGGCACATCTGCTTCAAGGTGGGAGGGGAGTGTTCCAGCTGCTTCAGGCTGGTGAAGAGGTCTGAGATCCTCTTCCTATGGAACCCACTGAGGTGGCTGAGGTTGATCTCAAAGTTGATGGGCAGCTTGATGGTCTGGGAGCTTGAGGCCATGAGCTCCAGCACCGTCTCGGCCTTCTGAAAGAGGTCGGCGGAGAAGGCGTCGTCCTCTGACCCGCTCAAGTGGGAGCAAAGCTGCTCGAAGATAATACTGAAGCCCGACCAACAGGCGGGCCCATGGAGGGTGCAGTTGTATGACGCCCCAAACTCCAGGAGGAAGCGCAGGAGGGGAAAGTGGAGCCGGAAGTTCTTCAGGCACAGGTGGGTGAGGGATTCATAGGTTGGGCACGCACTAGGGTTGGCCCCATGGGTCATCAGCAGCTGAGTGACCTGGAAACAGAAGCTCTTGATGGTCCGGACCTCCTCTTCGTCACCTCCCACTGTCTCTCCAAGGAGGAAGATGATGTAGGAGAAGACGCTGTCACCATCTTTTGTTGTGGCCTTCACATTGGCTCCTGATGGGCGGGAACAATACAGAAACAGACAGTTTAATTTTTTTTTCCAGTGACCCTTGGCATCACCACCACCATTTTCCTATTTTCCCCAATCAATTTTTACTAAAAGTATTCAACAAAATACAATAAAAGCCAAACTAAGGAAGAGAAAGAAAAAATAATATATAAGGCCCTCTATCACAAATATATCTTAACCCTTATTTAAAGTAATACCAAAGACATTTAATAACATGTTTAGAATAGTGCTGGAAGTACAGTGGTACCTCTGGTTATGAACTTAATTCGTTCTGGAGGTCGGTTCTTAACCTGAAACTGTTCTTAACCTGAAGCACCACTTTAGCTAATGGGGCCTCCTGCTGCCGCTGTGCCGCCGGAGCACGATTTCTGTTCTCATCCTGAAGCAAAGTTCTTAACCCAAGGTACTATTTCTGGGTTAGCAGAGTCTGTAACCTGAAGCATCTGTAACCTGGGGTACCACTGTATTTGAAGTTGAGAATATATTGCGGCAATGCATGATTATTTGTATTTCTTTCAAAAAACCTAAAATAAAGAATAATGTTCTTCAATGCATATACCGGTATATCTTGTTTGCCTAAGTAATCCATTATCTATATAGATCATGTATCTTGTAACAATAAATTTGGATTAATCAGTGCTTGCACTTTTATCATTCCAGCCCACCCAGGCAGGTCGTTTTAGGGAGAATTCCGTGGGCTGGCAAGAGGGTGCCAGCCTTGATCCCTGGTTCACATTCCTGCTCTGAAACCACTGATAGTGTTGCACTGGATCTGGACCCCTGGAGAAGGAAGCAGCAGGGCCTGGTGGGGCGGGCGGGTGGAGGAAGCTCACCTCCTTCCAACAAAAGGCGAATGTTTTCCGTATTGTGGATCTGAACCCCATCACTGCTGGCTAGAGCATGCAGCAGAGCGGTCTTTCCTGGGAAAGGAGGGGAAAAGAGCATAAGAATGTGAGAGGAGTCAGTATCAGGCCTATCAAGCCCAGCCTCCTGTTCTTGACTGACCAACCAAATGCCCACAAGCAGGAGCCAAGGAGGGAAAGGGGGAAAGGCCAAGCCCAGGAGGATAGAGGCAACTGACCACGTTTATCAACTGCATTGACATCGGCTCCAAGTTCCAAAAGTCGCTTTAGGCAAGGGAGGCGTTCTGGCTCTTCGCTAGCCAGATCTAGGGGGCTGCTTTCATGAACCTAAGGAGGAATGGGATAGAGGAAACATAACTGGCTGCTTTTATTGATGCCTTTACTGCAGCAGTGATGAATTTTTCCTAGTTTGAGGGCTGCTTTCCCTCTTCTGCAGAAAACAGCGGGCACAGTGAATATGAATTTCCCCTCCATGTATATGGTCAGCTGGTTTCTACATGCGCTCGGACACCTGTGTCCTTCAACCGGGCAAGCAAGTGACGTGAGCAGAGTTGAAGGATTTGTTTCCATCCAGGCAACACTCAAGGACGAAATCTGGGACCCTGGACCCTGCCTTGACCCCTGCTTTCTTGACCAACTATGTCTTATCTTATCCTATTTTTCATACAAGTTCTTTTCTCTAGAAAGGGGAGCGGAAGAAAGTCAACTCACAGCCTTGTGGCAACTTTTGAGAGCTAACTTTTTAAAAGAGCATAAGGTTTTAAACCCTACATGCACATTGCATCCTATGAACAGAGAAGCAAAATTTGGGATGGGGATTTTGGATCAGGATCTCAATGGTTCCATATTATTTCTCTATTCCTCCCCACCCCCAGCCTGCAATGTTGTTATCAATCTCCCTCTCCCTTTGTTAGTACACCTACTCCTTTCACTACACAGGTGGTGGCCATTTTGGGTGGGGGGTTGTGTTTCTGACCCCTGTATGCGTTGGCAGAGCCCCAGCCCTGTTTTCGGGCCTCTTCTGGGTCGGCAGTGATGAGCGTGATCATGTGCCAATCAGACATGCGTAAAATGGTTGCTGCCTGTATGGTTCCTGCCATACTCCAAATATGCGCCTCTTTACTCTGCCCAGACACTCAAGATGCAAGAATAAAGTGGGTCCTAAACAGATGCAATCGTAATTGATCTCAAACCAATTTTTTTAATGCTTGCGTTTTAAATAGCTTGCGATCAGGCCACTGAGAAGCCAAATCCATGATAAGAATAAGTGCCAGCATGGTGTACTGGTCAGCATGCTGCACTAGGAGCTGGGAGTGACCAGGGGGTCATGAAGCTAACTGGGTGTAACCTTCGGCCAGTCACTGTGTCTCTTAGTTTGATCTACCTCATAGAGTTAAGAGAACCATCTGCACCACTCTAAGTTCCGTGTGTGTGTGTGTGTGTGTGTGTGTGTGTGTGTGTGTGTGTGTAAGGTTTGACATCAATGTTAATAATGGAAATAAAAATGGCAGCAGCTTACCCTGTCTCTCCGGTTGATGTCTGCACCTTCCTGCACCAACAGCTCTACCATGTCCGGCTTGTTCCGTATCACGGCGATGTGCAAAGATGTATAATAAGTGATTGGATCTTTTGGAAACACAGAAACACACATTTATTTATTTATTCACCAATTTGGCACAATTTGTTAATTTGTCACACTGAAACATCCTTACCTTTCTTCCAAGGACCTCAAGGTGACCCGGTTCCCATGCCCTCGCAACAATCCTACGAGGTAGGCTAGGCTGCAGGTGAGATAGCGACCGGCCCAACTGTCGCTCAAGGGACCTCCACGTGGTTGCATGGCAAATTGGAACTCTGGTTTTCTAGTTCCACAGCTCTTATCCACTGTGCCTGACTGCCTCTCCTAGCAGGGTAACTGGCTGTTGGTTTTTAGGAAACACTGAGCCCTTGCATGTTCAGGGATGTTGTTCTGATTTTCAAGGAGCTTAAGGTGGGGTTCTCTCCCTTCCCTGTTCCATCTTCACAACCACCCTGCGAGGTAGGCTTAGGCTAAGAAACAATGACACTGGCCCCAAGGGTTGCATCCAGAGAGCTTCATGTGGCTGTGTACATGATTTGAACCCTGGTCTCCCAGGTCTTGTAATCTGACATCCTAACCCTTGCATCACCCTGCTGCATCGCCTAATAAAGACTCCTGATCATTGGTCCTTTGGATATGGGGACTGTCTGCCCACACAACAAGGCTGTTGTCAGCACTGGGGGAAGAGAAAGATGCTTACCGGTGTTCACGTCAGGCTCGTAATACGGGAGCCAGCAGGCCAGGAAACATCCCCCTACCCATTTCCTCCTCATGGCTCCCAGCAGTCAAAGGCCCTCCTTCCGGGCCCAACTGTCAAACCGGCCTTGCTGGGAGGCGGTCATGTTGTTAGAGAGACAGCCTATGAAGGAACCTCTGTGTGACATCACACACCCATGGGCACCTTTAGAACACTGAAGCTCATGGGGAGGAGCTTAGGAGACAAGGGGTGGAGCTTGGGGAAAAGGAAGGCGGAACCTGATGGCAGAGAGGTGAACCTAGCAGTACCTGACAGTAGAAAAGAGCGACTTAGGGAGGTGGAGCCTAATGGACATCAGGGGTGCAACTACTACTGAATTGAAAAATTATACCCCACTTTTCGCTTCCTCATCTGGGTCTCAAAATGGATTATCAGGCCAGGTGAAGAAGAAGAGTTTGGATTTGATATCCCTGAAGGAGTCTCAAAGCGGCTAACAATCTCCTTTCCCTTCGTCCCCCACAACAAACACTCTGAGGTGAATGCGGCTGAGAGACTTCAAAGAAATTTGACTAGCCCAAGGTAACCCAGCAGCTGCATGTGGAGGAGTGGAGACGTGAACCCGGTTCACCAGATTACGAGTCTACCACTCTTAACCACTACACCACACTGGTGGAATAGCCTTTTTTGCCTTTAATACAGGCAATGTCCTATTTGCGTGCGGGTTGCATTCTGGATCATCACTCGCATAAGCCCCTCAGCACCACCCTGCCTTCCCCCCCACTCTGCCCTGTTCCGGTTCTGAAAACGTCCCACACACGTGCATGGCCACACGTTCTTGGAACGCATGCAAAAACGGGGGTCGCCTGTACTGAATTAAAATGGTGTCACATAAAACGGGGCGTTGCAATTCCCAGCAGAAACAAAGAACCAAAACAGGTCGCTCCTAACCAGAAAGGAAACATTGGGGGGGGGGAGGGAGGGGAGGAATCATGAAAAATTATATATAAAAATACAGCCTCCATAAATAGCTATCCCAATGATTTATGTAATTTTAAAATATATGCAAGACTGGAAGCATGAACCAGGTCCCCCTCCAACCTTCAAAGGTGATGTCCGCCCCACCACGCAGGAGGGCCTCTGCGGCTTGGACTACCCCATACTCCGCCATCTTCAGCAATGAATAGCTCACACCCTCTTGGTAGTAAACGGAGTTGGCGTTCCTCTCCAGCAGATTGTTAAGGGCCGCAATCCGCCTGTCGTCTTCTACCACAGCGCTGGGGCTTCACAAGAAAACAAGGCAAATAAAACACCACAATGACCAGAGGAGGAGGGCAAAGTTCCGCGGTGGTGGTTTGGTAACGATTAAGAGCCAATCAGTAGTCAGCTCAGAGGGAAGAGCTGTGTGCCAATGAGAAGACATGTCCTTCTGGGCCACATTCTGGGGGCCACATGCCAGCGGTGGGTAGGGCCAGAGTGGGTAGGAGAAACTAATGTGATTTCCCCGCCCCCCTTTACATTAGACCACCAGGTCCATCTAGCTCAGTACTGTGTGCACTGACTGACAGCAGCAACAGCTCTGCAGGGTTTCAGGCAGGGGATATTATAAGTGTCAACATGGAGATGCCATTTGATTGTATAAAACCCTCAAAGATCCTAGTCCTCATAATTCTGAAGAATGGGCTGAATTGAATGAGACCCCAGCTCAGTATTGTCTACACGGACGGGGAAGCAGCTTCCCAGTTACCTGACCATCATGTCCTGCACCAGAGGATCCATACATTCCAAGATCTCGTCAACTAATGGCTGGTACTCAAAGATGATCCGTCGGAAGCCATGGAGGAAAGGCATTCTGCTCGACTCCCTTCTGTGATTCATTTAGGAAATGGTCTGAGAGCCAATCTAAAGCTGCTTCCTCGGCCTACCAAAAAATAAATTCTTCATAATCATCGCTGTCATTCACAACCATATGTATCCTACAGGGCTTGTTAGCACATCCTTCCCAAAACCCACAATACAGGTTAACCATTTAAGTAGGATAGCAATGTTTCAACCCTTCTCTTGCTTCTGCTGCTGCTGCTATTAAGTAATAAATAATAATAATAATAATATTAATTATAATAATAATGTCCAGCCTTTCCCCCAAATTGTGACTAAAGGTGACCGATACAAATTAAAACACAGAACAAATACAGAAAGCTAAAACTTATTTAAAAATAGTAGCTTAATTAATACTATAATAGAACTTAAACAATATGAGAATGAATCTATTGAAATACAGAAATTGATATAGTAAAAACAGCACAGCACTATTTAAAAGGCCTTTTCCCCTGGAGTTCCCCCAGGCGCGCAAGGCTTGCGGGCGGCAGCCTGCAGCCCGGAGCGCCCTCCGGAGGACGCCCCGTGCTTTGCGCAGGTGTCCGCGAGCCTTGCGTGCCCGGCGGGAGTTCCCGCGGGCTCGCAAGGCTTTCGGGCGGCAGCCTGTTCTGGGGGCTGGGGGAAGCTCGGGCTTCCCCCGCCCCAGCCCCGCGGCTGGGGGGGAATAATTTTTTTTATTCATTCCCCCCCCCCAAATGAGGTGCGTCCTATGGGCCAGTGCGCCCTATAGGGCGAAAAATACGGTAATTACCAGCTCTGACTACTCACCTAAGGTAAGGACTGGACGACACCCTTGCCAGGTAGCAAACGAGCCGCCAATGACTTGTGGTAAACATGGCCCCCTGGGCCAGCTGTAAGCCTTTCAGGGCTAGTCATTAGAGGGAACTTTTTGCAAGGCTGTCAGAGATTAAGGAGACAGCCTTTGCCAGGGTCCATCCTTAAGATGCCATAGCAACAAAACAACTTGATGTCTTGCAGGGCTCCTGCTCTCAGCTTGCTAGGACCAGTAGCTACAGGATGGAACTGGGGCCACTCCACCCAGGAGACTAGTAGCTCAAGACATGACGTTCCTGCCTTGGGAAGGAGTGATACAGTGGCAAGTGGAAGGTTACCCCCATCCTTTAAATGCATGTCTTTATGTGGAGTAGCACAGTCATTAAGCTCTACAGGTCTAGAGTTTCCTTGCCCCTCCCATCCTAGATAAGAACTCTCCATTGCAACTGCCATTGCCCTGTTGATATAGAATCAGAGCTGTAGGGCCATTCATAACATAAGAATATTCTTCACAACTATGAGCAGAGAAAGCTGCAACAGTTAACTGCGCCTATGATTCTATGAAATTAATCCACAGCAAGAGGTATGATCTCACAGCATTCAAAAAGTTAAAGAGACCCTATCCTTATCAAGAAGGCCACCTGTGACTTTTCTTTCCAGGGGCAGGGTGGGTCTGCATTTCAGATCCACACACCCAAGGAAACTTTTTTTTAATCTACCACATTTTTTAAAATCTACCATGAGGCAAGTTGCAAGGGCTCCATGCCACTCGATGATCCTACACAGTGCCCAGAGAAACTACACCTAGCTCAGTATGGCCAAAACCAGGCATAGGCAACCTTTGGCCCTCCAGATGTTTTGGACTACAATTCCCATCATCCCTGACCACTGGTCCTGTTAGCTAGGGATCATGGGAGTTGTAAGACAAAACATGTGGAGGGCCAAAGGTTGCCTATGCCTGGCCAAAACTGACTGGCAGCAGGTCCACTGTAGGATAGAAAAGCTACATGGCTCCTGGAACCTGGGTTACAGGCGCAAAAACAGAATGGCTATTCCCCACCCCGAATGAAGCAGCACTTTCTATTATTTTTTTGTAGAGAATTTATTTGGGTCTTTTTGCAGTCTGTGGCATTTGGAAGGTTGTAACCAGCCACAGCAAAACAGGCTGTACAGAGAGCACAGTGGGACTTACGTTTAGGCATGTATAGGACAGTAACACCCAGTGAACATCATGGCTAAGTGGGGATTTGAACCTGGGTCTCCCCAGTCCTAGTCCTACAGACTCTAACCACTACACCACACTGCTCACACTGGGGTTCAACCTTTTTCTTCCACTTTGCAAAATCACAGCTTCTGTGATAGGTGCTGCTGCTAGTGAAAGGGCACTGACTCACTCTAGTCTAGTCCATGTCCACATAACACAATTGTTTTCAAAGTTCTGATGTTTTCATTTTTGTCAAGGAAATCACTTCCCTGTAAATGGTACAGGAGCACTCATGGAAATCTTTTTTTAAAAGTAGGGAATGCTGCACCATTTCAAGAGTCTTTCTTTCTTTGAATGTTTGGCTCTGCCAAACTACCACTGTCCCCAAATTACCACTGCAGCTGTACTGTAGCTTGTTAACTTAACTCCACGAATCTGACTAAAAGGAAGTCCGTGGGAAAGGTTTAAAGGGAAAGGCTACCCTTCTGACAAAAAAAGGGGGGGGGGAGTTTCCTCAAGGAAAGGCATTTTACTTCGTTTTTCACTTCCAGTAAAAAAAACAACGACAATTGCAATGAATGCTAACCACCTGGGGTAAAATTTTGAATGGGGCAAACATTCTAATGACCAAGAGCAGGTGTGGGGAACGCTGTGCCCCCTACTCCTGAATGTTGCTGAACTACAATACAACTCCAACCATTCCTAGCCATTGCCACGACTGCGAGGGCTGACGAACTATTCCCCATCCCGGGACTAATGAGCTATCCAATTTAGCCTGCTTGTTTTTCTTGCACTTAGTAAACAAAGCTAAAAAGTTTGAACCTGCCAAGCTAATATTTATTTTCAAGTGCTTTGTCATCGTCACTACATGAATTTATGACATTTCTCTTTTCCCCATAGAAATACGTGAATCCCCTGTCCCCCTCCCCCCAAGTAAGGGCAAGAAAATCAACGCAGACAAAGTAAGGTTTATACGCAGCAAAATACAAATGATCAAACAAAAGTCAGCATCTCGGTAAATTGCCACCTGATTCCAAAACCAGTCGCTACAAACATGGGAACGAGCCCACCTCACAAGGCTGTTAGGAACGATTTCACGGGCAGGGGACCTTTCTCGAACCAAGCGTCTGAACTAGCTTGAAGTGCTCTGTAAAATGGAACCAAATTATTACTACGTTCAGCATGGATAACCAGAGCAGCCTTCTCTCCCCGTCACACACCGTGCCGGAAGAATCCCTTTGCGCGTCCGAAACCCCCAGTCTGCAATTCCGACAACCCTAGTTTGCAATTTAATTTTTTTAAGAGCCCTACAGTTAACGATTAGCAAGATTTTTAAATTCTGTATTTTCAAGTAACTTAATAAATAAAGCCTTTTTGCTAAAACCAGTAAAAACAAAACCCCTGTATCAAGGTAGCCCATTAAAACGTTTATTTCAACCACCTTCCTCTCCGCAAATTCCCAACTCCCATCCCGTCCTATTGGTCCCACGTCTCCTACCTGCACGGCGTGCCTCCGGGTTAGCAGGAAGCGGAAGGATGCCGAGCTCTTGAGTTGCACTTTTATACAGTTTGCAGCCAACAGCTGCAGCACTCTCTCTCTCTCTCTCTCTTTTGGTTGCTCGCTCGCTCGCTCTCGCTCTCCCCACAGTTTCATGTATCTTTTTATCTAAGTGCCCTCTGCAGGCTGGAGGTTTTGGTTTAAACCGCTGCCGGATCAAGCGGCCAGCAGGGGGCAGACTTCCCCAGCGGAAAAGAAGATACTGTACAGTACAGTGGTACATCGGGTTACAGATGCTTCAGGATACAGACTCCGGTAACCCAGAAGTAGTACCTCGGGTTAAGAACTTTGCTTCAGGATGAGAACAGAAAATCGTGCTCCGGCGGCCTGGCAGCAGCAGGAGGCCCCATTAGCTAAAGTGGTGCTTCAGGTTAAGAACAGTTTCAGGTTAAGAACAGACCTCCAGTACAAATTAAGTACTTAACCTGAGGTACCACTGTACATCTATAGGCTCAGTTGACCTGGAATAATTATTTTTAATCCACTCTTTACAAACATTAAATGCATGCAGGCTTCAGCTCCATGGCTGGAATTGCAGCTGCTTAAGTTTTGCTTGATAGGGTTATATCAGAGCTCCCACCATAAGTTATTTCAGTCCCAGCCTTGCAAATGTGTACCCCACCTTAAGCTCCTTGAAAATCAGAACAACGTCCCTGAACATGCAAGGGTTCAGTGTTTCCTAAAAACCAACAGCCAGTTACCCTGCTAGGAGAGGCAGTCAGGCACAGTGGATAAGAGCTGTGGAACTAGAAAACCAGAGTTCCAATTTGCCATGCAACCACGTGGAGGTCCCTTGAGCGACAGTTGGGCCGGTCGCTATCTCACCTGCAGCCTAGCCTACCTTGTAAGACTGTTGCGAGGGCATGGGAACCGGGTCACCTTGAGGTCCTTGGAAGAAAGGTAAGGATGTTTCAGTGTGACAAATTAACAAACTGTGCCAAATTGGTGAATAAATAAATAAATAAATGTGTGTTTCTGTGTTTCCAAAAGATCCAATCACTTATTATACATCTTTGCACATCGCCGTGATGCGGAACAAGCCGGACATGGTAGAGCTGTTGGTGCAGGAAGGTGCAGACATCAACCGGAGAGACAGGGTAAGCTGCTGCCATTTTTATTTCCATTATTAACATTGATGTCAAACCTTACACACACAAACACACACACACACACACACACGGAACTTAGAGTGGTGCAGATGGTTCTCTTAACTCTATGAGGTAGATCAGACTAAGAGACACAGTGACTGGCCGAAGGTTACACCCAGTTAGCTTCATGGCCCCCTGGTCACTCCCAGCTCCTAGTGCAGCATGCTGACCAGTACACCATGCTGGCACTTATTCTTATCATGGATTTGGCTTCTCAGTGGCCTGATCGCAAGCTATTTAAAACGCAAGCATTAAAAAAATTGGTTTGAGATCAATTACGATTGCATCTGTTTAGGACCCACTTTATTCTTGCATCTTGAGTGTCTGGGCAGAGTAAAGAGGCGCATATTTGGAGTATGGCAGGAACCATACAGGCAGCGACCATTTTACGCATGTCTGATTGGCACATGATCACGCTCGTCACTGCCGACCCAGAAGAGGCCCGAAAACAGGGCTGGGACTCTGCCAACACATAGAGGGGTCAGAAACACAACCCCCCCACCCCAAATGGCCACCACCTGTGTAGTGAAAGGAGTAGGTGTACTAACAAAGGGAGAGGGAGATTGATAACAACATTGCAGGCTGGGGATGGAGTGGGATCCTGATCCAAAATCCCCATCCCAAATTTTGCTTCTCTGTTCATAGGATGCAATGTGCATGTAGGGTTTAAAACCTTATGCTCTTTTAAAAAGTTAGCTTTCAAAAGTTGCCACAAGGCTGTGAGTTGACTTTCTTCCGCTCCCCTTTCCAAGGAAAAGAACTTGTATGAAAAATAGGATAAGATAAGACATAGTTGGTCAAGAAAGCAGGGGTCAAGGCAGGGTCCAGGGTCCCAGATTTCGTCCTTGAGTGTTGCCTGGATGGAAACAAATCCTTCAACTCTGCTCACGTCACTTGCTTGCCCGGTTGAAGGACACAGGTGTCCGAGCGCATGTAGAAACCAGCTGACCATATACATGGAGGGGAAATTCATATTCACTGTGCCCGCTGTTTTCTGCAGAAGAGGGAAAGCAGCCCTCAAACTAGGAGAAATTCATCACTGCTGCAGTAAAGGCATCAATAAAAGCAGCCAGTTATGTTTCCTCTATCCCATTCCTCCTTAGGTTCATGAAAGCAGCCCCCTAGATCTGGCTAGCGAAGAGCCAGAACGCCTCCCTTGCCTAAAGCGACTTTTGGAACTTGGAGCCGATGTCAATGCAGTTGATAAACGTGGTCAGTTGCCTCTATCCTCCTGGGCTTGGCCTTTCCCCCTTTCCCTCCTTGGCTCCTGCTTGTGGGCATTTGGTTGGTCAGTCAAGAACAGGAGGCTGGGCTTGATAGGCCTGATACTGACTCCTCTCACATTCTTATGCTCTTTGTCCCTCCTTCCCCAGGAAAGACCGCTCTGCTGCATGCTCTAGCCAGCAGTGATGGGGTTCAGATCCACAATACGGAAAACATTCGCCTTTTGTTGGAAGGAGGTGAGCTTCCTCCACCCGCCCGCCCCACCAAGCCCTGCTGCTTCCTTCTCCAGGGGTCCAGATCCAGTGCAAAACTATCAGTGGTTTCAGAGCAGGAATGTGAACCGGGGATCAAGGCTGGCACCCTCTTGCCAGCCCACGGCATTCTCCCTAAAACGACCTGCCTGGGTGGGCTGGAATGATAAAAGTGCAAGCACTGATTAATCCAAATTTATTGTTACAAGATACATGATCTATATAGATAATGGATTACTTAGGCAAACAAGATACAGTGGTACCTCTGGTTATGTACTTAATTTGTTCCGGAGGTCCGTTCATAACCTGAAACTGTTCTTAACTTGAAGCAACCCTATAGCTAATGGGGCCTCCCGCTGCTGCCGCGCTGCCGGAGCACGATTTCTGTTCTCATCCTGAAGCAAAGTTGTTAACCCAAGGTATTATTTCTGGGTTAGCGGAATCTGTAACCTGAAGCATATGTAACCTGAAGTGTATGTAACCCGAGGTACCACTGTATTTGTATTTAAGAACACTATTCTTTATTTTAGGTTAATTGAAAGAAATATGAATAATCATGCATTGCCGCAATATATTCTCAACTTCAAATACAGTGGTACCTCAGGTTACAGATGTTTCAGGTTACAGACTCCTCTAACCCAGAAATAGTACCTCGGGTGAAGAACTTTGCTTCAGGATGAGAACAGAAATCGTGCTCCGGCGGCGCAGCGGCAGCAGGAGGCCCCATTAGCTAAAGTGGTGCTTCAGGTTAAGAGCAGTTTCAGGTTAAGAACGGACCTCCGGAACGAATTAAGTTCTTAGCTCGAGGTACTACTGTACATGTATAGACTCAGTTGAACTGGAATAATTATTTTTAATCCGCTCTTTACAAACTTTAGATGCATGCAGGCTTTAGCTCCATGGCTGGAGTTGCCGCTGCTTAAGTCTTGCTTGATAGGGTTTTATCAGAGCTCCCGCCGCAAGTTATTTCAGTGCCAGCCTTGGAAATCTGTAACACTAAAGTTGAATGGTCTCTTGGGGCACCTGCAGAGTGCTTTTTGTGGTCTGGGAAAGGGTTATGCCTCAGCTGCATGGACATGGCTCAGGAGTCTCCGTGTAGGGCTGGGAAGGATTCCCTGTCTGAAACCCTGGGAAGCTGCTGCCTGTCAGTGTCAACAATGCTGAGCTTAGATAGAGTGATTTAATTCAATCCTTAGTGGAAACTAGACATTTGCTTTATTTATTGGCGGGATGTAGCTTAGTGGGTAGAGCATCTACTTTGCTAGCAGAAGGTTCCAGTTTCAATTTCCAACCTTAAAGGCTGAGACAGACCCCTTGTCTGCAACTCTGGAGAACAGCTGTCAGTCTGTGTAGGCCATGGGTAGGCAAACTAAGGCCTGGGGGCTGGATCTGGCCCAATCGCCTTCTAAATTCAGCCTGCAGACGGTCCGGGAATCAGCATGAGTAGAATGTGTCCTTTTATTTAAAATGCATCTCTGGGTTATTTGTGGGGCATAGGAATTCGTTCTCTTTTTTTCTTTTCCAAAATATAGTCCGGCCCCCCACAAGGTCTGAGGGAGAGTGGACCGGCCCCCTGCTGAAGAAGTTTGCTGACCCCTGTAGGCAGTATTGAGCTAGATGGGCCAGCAGACTGCCTTGGTGCAAGACAGTTTCTTTGGTTCTCATTTATTCAAAACCATGAGAACTAGAATCGTGTGTGTGTTATTGGCAGCCAGGGTATCTCCAGGGTAGGTCTAAGAGTACCCTCTGGGAGGTTGTCTAAAAATCTCTAAGGAAGGAGAGTCTGCTGGCTTCCAGGGAGTGTGTCCTAAATCTTTCCCTCTCTGCCTGGAAGTGAACCTGTTGGTTTAGATCTGACCCTCTGGAAAAGCAGAAATCAAATCTGCTTCATCATCGATGTGACAGACTTTATAATACTTGTAAATAATAATAATAATAATAATAATAATAATAATAATAATAATAATAATAATAATAATTTATTTATACCTCGCCCATCTGGCTGGATTTCCCCAGCCACTCTGGGCGGCTTCCAACAGAACACTAAAATACAATAACCTATTAAGCATTAAAAGCTTCCCTAAACAGGGCTGCCTTCAGATGTCTTCTAAAAGTTTGGTACAGTCATACTTCGGGTTGAAGACGCTTCGAGTTGAGCGCGTTCTAGTTGCGCTCCTCGGCAACCCGGAAGTAACAGCGCTCAAAATTACGTCATGCGCATGCGCAGAAGCGGCGAAAAGCGGCGCGTGTGTGCAGACACACCGTCGCTAGTTATGTTTACTTCTAGATACGAACGGGGCTCCGAAACAGATCCCGTTCGTATCTAGAGGTACCACTGTAGTTGTTTTTCTCTTTGACATGTGGTGGGAGGGCTACCTGATTGCCTTGGGTTGCTCTACTTTGAGCAGGGCCAGGATTGGTGTTATATGCTCAAAGCGTCTTGTCCTGGTGAGCAACTCAGCCACTGAGTTCTGTACCAGTGGAAGTTTCCAAACCATCTTCAAAGTTGCAGTAATCTAACCTAGAGGTTACCAGAGCATAGGCAGCAGATGTTAGGCTATCCCTGTCCAGTTAGAGGCACAGGTGAGTCACCAGTCAAAACTGATGGAAGGCACTCCCGTCTAGGGAACTGCCCACTAAGAGTGCTTCCGTCTTATCGGGATTGAGTTTGTTGGCTCTCATTCAGTCCATTATCGAGGCAAGATAACTATGTATACGTTTAGTATTGCAGTTCTGTTTTTCAGTTGCATTATTGTGTATTTTTTATTTATGTTATTAATTGCCAACAGTTATAAAATTCTTATCAAATATTAGAAGGGTCTGTTGTCTGCAATAAAGCCATGATAATACATCCACATTGCTGCTGCCTTCTGCCTTGGGGTTAGTTTTCTGGGGCCGGAGGAAATAGGTCGAGGGGCTTCTGAGTAATTTGAACCCATACCCCTAAGGCTGCTCAGAGAGGCAAACAGAACTTCAGGAAGGCATCAATCACACCCCAACTGCATTTCCCAGCCTCCCCCACAGCCCCATATTTATCTTTCTACTACATTCCTGACAACCGGATAGCTTTTCAGAGAAGTTTACTTAAGGCCTGGTCAGAAAAGTGCTGAGGGCACCATGGCAGGGCCTTTGCGCTCTCTCTCTCTCTCTCTCTCTCTCTCTGCTGAATGCAAAGAAAGTGAACTGTGAGGGAGCCACATTTAGAGAATGGCCACAGCTCAGTGGCAGAGCATCTGCTTTGTGTGCAGAAGGTCGTAGGTTTAGTCCCTAGTGGCATCTCCAGGTAGGGTTAGGAATATCCCCTGCCTGAAACCCTGGAGAGCTGCTGCCAGTCGGTGTGGACAATGCTGAACTAGATGGACCAATAGTCTGGCTCATTATATGGGACTTTCCAGTGTTCCTGTTTAATTCAGCCCTTTATTCAGAATGATGAATAATCTTGCTTTCTGTTTAGCGGAAGGGTCTTGGCTCTGTGGCCAAGCATCTATTTTGTGGTCAGAAGGTTCCAGGCTCAACCACCAATGGCATCTCCAGGTAGGGCTAGGAAAGACTTCTGTATGAAACAGTGGAAAGCCACTGCCAGTCGGTGTAGACAGTACTGAACAAGATGGAAGAATGTTGCCTCAGGAGAGGGAGGAAAATTCTCAGGGATGATTCACACCCTGGCTGGCACTTTCTTGATCTCCTGCCCTCAGACAGAAGATATAGACTCATGATTAGTCGCACCAACAGGGTAAAGAACAGCTTCTATCCGTGGGCTGTTAGGCTGCTGAATGAAAAGATAACAACAGGGCAACTGACTTTTGAGTTTGGTGTGTGCGCCTCAGTAAACGAGGGGAAATAAGACTAAGAGAGCAGAATGGGAGGTGCTCATGTAATCTAACTGTATACAAGTTGTACAAGTGACAATAAAGTATTTCAATTTCAATTATTTAATTCAGTCTCTTCTTCAGAACTATGAGGGCTAGTATCTTACTTTTTAGGAGAAGAGTAATCTCAACGGCAGTACACATGTTTTGCATGCAGAAGGTCTTAGGTCCAGGCGGGGTTTAAGAGCCTGTTGGATCAGGCCAATGGCTGATCTAGTCCATCATCCTGTTCTCACATTGGCCAACCAGATGCCCCAAAGGGAAGCCCACGAGCAGGACCTGAGCACAAGGCCCCTCTTCCCTCCTGTAGGTTCCAGCAACTGGTATCCAGAAACATTACTGCCACTGACCATGGTGGCAGAATGTTAAGTTGTCGGTGAACGTATCAGATGACACAGCGATTCTTCAAACAGCTCTTGTTTATTCACAGGCCAGAACAGAACTGAACTGAAGGATTCAGTCAGCCTGCTTATATAGAGCTCCAGTACAGCGTAACTGTAACAACTTTCTAAAACTATCCAATCACTGAACATCACTTTCGATCCCTTATTTGCATAACTATCTACAGTATCCCCCTGCTGGCCCAGGGTGAGAACTTCAGTACATAACACAGAACATGACCACTGTGCCTAGTAGCCTCCTCTATGAATTTCTTCAATCCTCTTCTAAAGCTGCTCAAGCTGATGCCCATCACTGCATCCCAACATCCCTTGCCTGAAACCCCAGAGAGCTTCTGCAGGCAGCACTGAGCTAGATAGACCTAATGCTCTATGTTCTCCCTAGCTTCTTCCCCTTGATGCGTGGACAGATTTAGGATCCCAGAAGAGGTGGGCTTGATCCTCCACAGCCTGGCCACTTAAGCTGATTCACCAACAGTGGGGTAGTTGAAGTTGGGGGTGGAGTGGGAAAGAAAAACAACACCAACAACAGTGGGGCTAGTTGCTGGGGGGGGCAGGGGCTGCATTTGGCCCTCAGACCAGAGGTTCCCTCCTGGTAAAGGGCCGATAATTTAGGTGCTCCTCTGTGGCATCAAATGGGGATTCAGACACTGCATTTAACTGCAGGGTGAGCGAAACAGCCAGAAAATAAATGGGGCCATGTAGAAGAATTTGAGCCTATTTCATTCACAGGTATATTTTTGAAAAGCCATTTCTGCACAGCTGTTAGAAAGATACAAGAGGCCTGTCATCCCTCTGGCTTTTCCACAGGCCCATTCAGGGGGGAAATTTGTTGGACCTATTCTCTACTGCTCAGACTTAGGCTGTTAAGAGCACAGGAGCCCTGCCAGGAAGAGAGCTGGCAGCAACACTGACTAATAGAGTAGGAGTCTCACTGGCTTCGCCTTTTTCTTTCCATCACAGACTTGGAATTTCCAGGCACTCCTATGTTTTGGACAGTGAAGCCAAGGGAGGGAACTTGATTGCCTCTTATTTCGTTTGCTCCCTTTCTGCAATCAAACGGGTTGGTTTTATTCTTTAGACTCAGGCAAATTCCCAGTGGGCAAGAGGGCAGAAATGGAAGAGTTCTGAGTGATTCAGCATTATTCTGAAAATGCTGTTGTGAAATCTTTCTTTCCGTGTCCAAGGCAAGAGGAAAAGAGAAGGACCAATCGTTCAGTGGTTAGAGCATTTGCTGCCTTCCTTTGGGTTTAATCCCCAATGGCATCCCCAGGTAGCAGAGCTGTTCTTAGGAGTTGGTGAAACCGGACCCTGCAGGGGGCACAGGGCCGCCACCACCACAACCCGCAAAAATCACCTGTCCTATCAGACTATATGAGTGGCAATGTGCCACTGCTGTTGCAGCTTCTCAATATTCCAGCACACATCAGCACATAGGTGTGCATTTTTTTTGGTCTTTCCTCCTTGCCTTGCCCTCACACTGGATGCTTTAAGTACATAATAATAATAATAATAATAATAATAATAATAATAATAATAATAATTTCTTTATATCCCCAGCCAAAGCCAGGCTCAGAGCGGCTAACAACAGTAAAATAATACCCTTAAAGGTAAAGGGACCCCTGACCATTAAGTCCAGTTGCGGACGACTCTGGGGTTGTGGCGCTCATCTTGTTTTACTGGCTGAGGGAGCTGGTGTTTGTCCGCAGACAGCTTCCGGGTCGTGTGGCCAGCATGACTAAGCCACTTCTGGTGAACCAGAGCAGCACACGGAAATGCCATTTACCTTTCTGCTGGAGTGGTACCTATTTATCTACTTACACTTTGATGTGCTTTTGAACTGCTAGGTTGGCAGGAGCAGGGACAGAGCAATGGGTGCTCACCCCGTCGCGGGGATTTGAACTACTGACCTTCTGATCGGCAAGCCTTAGGCTCAGTGGTTTAGACCACAGCGCCACCCGTGTCCCACCTTCAAGTACTTAAGTCATGTAAAATGTAGTAATGCCGCTATTGTAGTAAATCAGTTTTTTTTGGGGGGGGGGGGGCGAGACAGTTCCTTGCCAAGGGTGAAAGGAAGCCAGGATACACCTGTGCCAGGTAGAGCCAAGAAAGATTCCTTATTTGAAATCCTGAAGAGCAGTTGCCAGTCAGTGTTGATAACATTGAACTAGAGGGACCAAATGATCTTGCTCAGTATAAGACAGCTTCTTGTTTAGGCCATCGCTTTATTTAGAGACATGAGGACTGGAACCTTAATTTATTTGGGAGAAAGGGTCATAGCCAGTTGCTGGGATTCACAAATGGGGAGAGTATTGCTGTAGCATTTGGGTTGTGCTTGGGGGCTTCCCATAGGGCATTGTGAGAAAGTTCCATTGACATAGATTGACACACGAGTAAGCATGCTCCAATTCTTGCACTGCATTATTCTGCGCTTGATTTCACACTGCATGCCTTCTTTTCTATCAGGGATGAGAATTGGGAGTTATACCAAAGAAGTGATGTGTAGGGATTCTTGTATGTTTTTAAGGGAGAGGGATTCAGCTAGATAGGGTTGGCTCGATATAGATGTTCCAGAATGGACAGGAAAGGTATACAGCTTTATTCCAGTATAACATTCTCACAAACAAGTAGTGCAGGAGAGGATCAGAATTTTCCTCTTCTTCCCTTTTTTCCACAACGAACAGGATGACCTCACAAACTGAAGTAACAGCAATGGAATGAAATTCAACAGTCCAATGTGAAAGGTCAGGCGTTTAAGGGCCAGCAATGAAAGCATTTTTATTAACGGCTGGGGACTCAGTGTATGGGAAACGGGGGAGGGGGGGCCGATCATCAGGAAGATTGCAGCTGATCCCAGGAAGACATGTGAACTTCCTGCCAAGAAGGCAAATGCAATTGTTGGATGCAGTCAGTGGTGGGGGCACTCAGAGAGACAGGGAGGTGTTGAGAGAATCAGAACATGCCATAGTGGCCTAATCTCCATCCCAGAGAGTGTTCTAGTATGAATTTGTGTAAGCCAGCTCATACTCTCCAACATTTCTCCAATGAAAATAGGGACGTTCTATTCCAGGCACATCCAACTCCCAAGAGACTGTGATGTACTCCCATTATAAAAATACTGGCTGTGATCTACCCATTGTTATTGACAGGCAAAATTGTTGAGCTCTTTTGGGGGGGAGCCAAAGCTTTTTCTGGGGGCGGGGGAGAGAGATCTATCGTGATCTACCACAGATGTTCAGTGATCTACCGGTAGTTCATGATCTACCTGTTGGACATGCCCGTATTCAATAGTAGTAGTAGTAGTAGTAGTATTAGTATTAGTAGTAGTAGTAGTAGTAGTAGTAGTAGTAGTAGTAGTAGTTTTATTTATACGCTGTCCATTTGACTTGGTTGCCTCAGCCACTCTGGGCAGCTTCCTGCATACATAAAAGCATAATACAGTGGACGCTCGGGTTGCGAACGTGATCCATGCGGGATGCATGTTCGCAACCTGCAGCGGCACGTCTGCGCATGCGCGGGTTGCGATTTGGTGCTTCTGCAGATGCACAAAGCACAATTTAGCGCTTAACCCATTCTGGTACTTCTGGGTTTCGGCGAGTCTGTATCCCGAAAAAACGCAACCTGAATCGTCTGTAACCCGAGGTATGACTGTAAAACATTAAACATTAAACAACTTCCCTATACAGGGCTGTCCTCAGATGTCTTCTAAAGGTTGTATAGTTACTTATCTCCTTGGCTCGGGGGGTTACATAACTCCATACCCTCCAGCATTTCTCAGATGAAAATAGAGACGTCCTAAGGAAAAGCAGGACATTTCCAGATCATAGCAGAAACTGTATAGTTTCTGTAAATCCACAACTGTCCCTGGAAAATTGGGACAATTGGCAGCTGTGGGGCCTCCCCTGTCTCTGGTGTCATGGTGGAGCCATTTGGGTGCTAAGATGCAGGATGAGAGCTAAGCTGAAAGAAAATTAGGGGAAGCAATGGCTAGATGGGCTTTCTTCATGATAATACCTAGGGTGGTCGCTGGGGTACAACTGCCCTGTGTTAGTATTAATAATGAAATGAGTCTTGGTGGACTTGGTAGGGTGAAAGCAAGCCCAACAGTTGGTGGTGCAGACCCTCCAAGTGCCCCTATTTTCCAGGGATGTCCCTGATTTAGAGAAGCCTTCCCGGTTTCTGATTTGATCCCAAAATGTCCCAGTTTTCCTTAGGATGTCCCTATTTTCAGGAGAAATGTTGGAGGGTATGGAGTTATCCAACCTCTGAGCCGTCTGAAGGCAATCCTGCATAGGGGAGTCTCCCACCCCCCAATGTTTAATGTTTTGTTATGTTTTTATATATGTTGGAAGCTGCCCAGAGTGGCTGGCGCAACCCAGTAAGATGTGTGGGGTATAAATAGTAGAATCATTCTGGAATGGGACATCCCTATTTTCATCGGAGAAATGTTGGAGGGTGTGGTGACGCAAGAGCCAATGACAGGGAGAGCTGACTCATTCTAGCTTTGTCATTGTTGACATCCCTGAAGGAATAAATTAATGTTGGAAACATGCTCATTTGTCACCTTGATTGTGATTACAGTGAGGTGTCTGATCAAGGCCTGTATTTTAATAATAATAATAATAATAATAATAATAATAATAATAATAATAATTTATTATTTGTACCCCGCCCATCTGGCTGGGTTTCCCCAGCCACTCTGGGCGGCTTCCATAGAAACAAAAAATACAGTAAAATATCACAGATTAAAAACTTCCCTGAACAGGGCTGCCTTAAGATGTCTTCTAAATGTCAGGTAGTTATTTATCGCTTTGACATCTGATGGGAGGGCATTCCACAGGGCGGGCACCACTACCGAGAAGGCCCCCTGCCTGGTTCCCTGTAGCTTTGCTTCTCGCAATGAGGGAACCGCCAGAAGGCCCTCGGCGCTGGACCTTAGCGTCCGGGCAGAACGATGGGGGTGGAGACGCTCCTTCAGGTATACTGGGCCGAGGCCGTTTAGGGCTTTAAAGGTCAACACCAGCACTTTGAATTGTGCTCGGAAACGTGCTGGGAGCCAATGTAGGTCTTTCAAGACCGGTGTTATGTGGTCTCGGCGGCCGCCCCCAGTCACCAGTCTAGCTGCCGCATTCTGGATTAGTTGTAGTTTCCGAGTCACCTTCAAAGGTAGCCTCATGTAGAGCGCATTGCAGTAGTCCAAGCGGGAGATAACCAGAGCATGCACCACTCTGGCGAGACAGTCCGCGGGCAGGTAGGGTCTCAGCCTGCGTACCAGGTGGAGTTGGTAGACAGCTGCCCTGGATACAGAATTGACCTGCGCCTCCATGGACAGCTGTGAGTCCAAAATGACTCCCAGGCTGGACTTCCGGAGGCGGCGCCATCGGCAATGGCGGAATCCCTCTGAGTCGGAGGGAGAAGCTCCGCAGAAATCGGGTCTTCCTGCTACAGGAAAGCGGGGGACCCTACCGAAAACCGCAGGCGAGTGAAGCCTGCGACCATGGGACTCGGCGGGCACCTTTTGCGCCCCCCCGTTTGGTAAAGGGACTTGGTAAAGAGTTCTGGAGCGAGACGGGGTGTGTGGCGCGGTGCTGAGAGTTGATCGCTACTTCTGCGGAGTGAAGCTGCACAGCTGATGCCGGAGAGCACTGACCTTTTTCCTTTGAAATTTTGGCTTTCAAACTACAACCCGTGAGTAAGACCTTTGAAAAATCGGGAGATCAAAGGATTGGCTTCCTTTTGATCGACGCAACGAACTTGAATTTGGCACTGAAGCGGGAAGGCGTAAAAAGGAAGTCCGTCTTCCGGTTTTGTAAACAGGACTAAAGCAAAGACTTTTGAAGCTAGAGCTGGAGAAGCAGAACTAAGAGGAGCTAAATTTTAATGCCAGACACAAGAACTCCCTCTTAGAGTGAGGGGGGGAGAAGGAAATTCTGAACTTGAGGGGGGGGGGGAAGTGAGGAAAAAGACCACTGCTTAATCCCTGATATTGGTCTGCCAGAGACAGTAAGAAAGTGTTGCACCGTTTATAAACATTTGTAACTGTATGTGAATACTCTGCACTTGAATTGGAAAGGACTCTCTGTAACTGTTGCCTTTTATTGGAAAAAGAAATTACAGGCTGGGAGCAAATGTTACACTGACCCTACATATTACAGAATACAATCAAGCTGCAAAAACACTAATTAAGAGTTGGTAAATAGTAAGATTTATTGTTTAACAGAAAATAATACCATGTGCCTCCCATCAGACTCCAGCCATATTTTCCTAAGGTTTAAGGTATACTGAGAGAGTTAAAGGGCAATAAATTTTGGGAAGAGTTAATAGGAAAAGCAGCTGGCTGGGAAAGGAGGGTGTAAACTGAAGAGGCTTCTTTTGAAGCTGTTTTTACTGAGTTCCTTTTTTACTTTGCAAAGGCCTTTTCTTCTAATAAGCTATCTATGTTATGTATGAGATTTGTTGGCTTAACCCAAGATCTCTGTTTAGATAGAATTTAATATCATGATCCATTTGTTTTAGCCATTTGTTTTGGAATGCAGAGGCAACAGGGGCAAAAGGTGATCTGGTAATTAAGGTGCCTTGTCGAGGCAAATGTAAGATATACGGCTACTTGTCTGCCATTTATGGATAGAAGGAAATATAGCTCTTTGTCTCCCATAAAAGGTAATAGGAAATGGGTGTATCTTTTATGATTGGTTCTAGCAAACAGCCAATAGGAATTTCAACCAGGCTGATTGGACAGAGGCAGCCAAAGGAGGAGCAAGGGGGCTAGGCTGAGGAAATATAAGTGCTGGCCATCAGGGCTGGAGGGGGCAGAGCTTTGGTAACCATATACCACTGTGCCTATCATTTATTTGTCTGACAAATAAATTATTATTTTAATTTCTGTATTGCTGCGTTGAGTATTTCATTCCAGCTAAACGTTAACCACAAGCAGGGTGCTACAACAGGACCATAGCATAAGAAATGGGGTTTGGGGAGGGCAGGGTGTCAGGTTGGCATCTGTTGTTATAGAAAGTATTGGTTTAAACTGTAGAGATCTTTTCTATTCTATGATTTCAAGAAGGTTCTGGAAGCTTCTCTGTGTGAAAAAAGCTGGTGCAAGCTGGAAGTTTCAAGCTAACCAGCAAGCTTCAAAGAAGCTGAACAGCTGGTTCAAACTGGTTCTGTTATCTTTTTCTGTCTGGGTCATGCTGACTATAATAATAGGCCAGAAGGAGCCTGAGTTTCACTTTCTGTCTCTCTTCTGGTGTGGTGTTTTGTACATAATATGCTTAAGTGTTAAGGTTTTAGTCTTAGTGTTAAGTTTAAGTATGCTGCAACTGGATTTCTTATGGACTGTGCCAATCCTGAAGAATATGGGTTTGTGACCATTATGCTTATTTGCCTACTGGATGAGGCTGATTGCCTCCCAAGTTATTTTTCGGGAACCCTGCATTGTGGTTAAGTTTTTACTCTGCTAACTATACTTTGCGGTCTGTTCTGGATCAATATGGGTTAACCCTTTCCTCCCAGGCTGGGAAGTGCTCCCTTCCAAAGCCGTTATTAACTTTCTAGGAGGGAAATCTTCCATCGGTCATCAGTGCAAATGTCAATTTAGGTTTCTCTCCATTTTTCAGTTTTCCAGTCTTAAATTCAGCTCTCCACGTTCCCACAGTGCTTGCCCTTTTTGTTGTTGCCAGCATTTCAGCACAAATTTCTCCTCACATGCACATACTTGCATCTATTTTTTTGCCTGATACTGTAGACAGTATTTTTGCAAATAATTTCCCCCCTAATGTAATGGATTTTTGGTGTGTTGTTTTCTCATATATATATATATATATATATATATATATATATATATATGCATGTTTAGACATACCTTTCTCCTAACATATACATTTTTATACACTTGGCTGGTGAACTGCCTTGAAAAATTTGGGCATTCAAAGGAGGTAGCTACAGGAAGCTCAAATGTGAGCAGAATTGAACTTCTCTCTCCCCCCCACATCCCTAAAGGTAAAGGTACCTCTGACCGTTAGGTCCAGTCGTGGCTGACTCTGGGGTTACGGCGCTCATCTGACTTTATTGGCCGAGGGAGCCGGCGTACAGCTTCCGGGTCATGTGGCCAGCATGACTAAGCTGCTTCTGGTGAACCAGAGCAGTGCACGGAAACACCCTTTACCTTCCCGCCGGAGCGGTACCTATTTATCTACTTGCACTTTGAGGTGCTTTCGAACTGCTAGGTTGGCAGGAGCAGGGTCCGAGCAACGGGAACTCACCCCGTCACAGGGATTCAAACCGCCAACCTTCTGATCAGCAAGCCCTAGGCACCACCCGTGTCCCTTCCCCCATCCCTAGTCATCAGATATATCATTTGATTATAGGGGAGAGGTGACAACACCTCCCCCACCCTCTACATGGAGCAGTTGATGAGCAAAGGATTTGTGCACCTGTGTGCTTCTGTGTGGAAATAGGCCTGAGTGAAGTGTAGGCCAAAACTGCTTCTGTGAACGCCAGTGTTGAGAACCACAGAAGGGGAGAGGGCTTATGAGCTCAATTCCTGCTTGCAGGTTTCCCAAAATGCACATCTTTTTGGCCACCGAGAGAGCAGGATGCTGCACTTATATGGGCACCTGTTGCCCTGATTCTGCAGGGTCTCCTGATGTTCTTTTCTGTGTGATATGTATGTGCACTGTATTTCAGAAACAAGCATCATTTTCATGGAATGCCCTTTTTTAAAAAAAGGAAATGAAATGATGGATGTCTGTCTTTAGGGACCCATGTATTTCCATGCCATGCCCCCCACCCCAGGAAATGTACTCTGAATTCCAGAGTGAAACAAGAAGGGCATTATCATGCAAAATAACCCAGCTTACCTTACAAATGCAGAAAGGGGGGGGGGCAGAAAGGGCTGGGCAGGTTACTATCCTGATCCTATCAGCTTTCTCTGGCCCCAGGCAGGAATTGCAGACTTGAAGAGTGTTTGGGCCTGAGTAAAATGCATTTTGGCGATCCATCAGGGAGGCAGAGAGAGAGAGAGAATGAAAAGAGAGGGCATTTTAGGAAGAGAGCCAGGGAAATTTGATCATTAAGAAACCCCTCCTGGCTGTCTGGGGAAATTTAATTAAATCACTGGAAGGCTCGCACACAAGAGCACACATCTGGATCCAATATGTCCCGCTTTGATACACACACTCTCTCTCTCCCCACACCCCATATCGTTGTTGAAGGGGGAATCGAGGAGGGACAGAGGACGTGGTGGGGCGAGGAAAACAGCAGAACCACAGAACCATGGCAAAGAAAGAGAAAAAAAAGAATTGCGGGTGGGCTGGGGAGGGTACAAGGAATGTGTGTGCAGAGAAGACAGTGGAACCATTTTATTTATTTATTTATTTTTGCAAAGGACACATAGTTTGGCTAACGGAGAGACGAGGAGCTCAACCAAGGTAGAAACCATAGGAATCTGCCCTGCACTCAGTCCAACTATTGAGCCATCTAGCTCAGTATTGTCTACACTGACTGGCAGGAATGGCTCGCCAGGGTTTCAGGCAGGGGCTATTCCCAGCTTTACCTGGAATGGAACCTTTACCTGGAATGGGTCCTTCTGTGCTCTATCTCTGAGCTATGACTCTCCCCCTTTCAGTAAAGCAAGATTCTAGTCCTAATGGTCCTTAATAATAAAATAAAAGTAATTTATTTAATTTATAAACTTTATCAAAAGTTCCCAGGGCATGTGTTAGAAACACATTACGAAACATCAATGATAAAAACGTACGAAAAACATAGTAAGACGTGTACTGGCATGCAGCCTGATAGTAAAATAATCATAATAAAAGTCCTCTCCTCCACACTTTCACAGGCCATAGATTATTTAACAGCCATAGACCTGGGTAAGGAGGAATGTTTTTGCCTGGCATCTAAAGACATGTAATGATGGAGCCAGGTGAGCCTTGCTGGGAAGAGCATTCCACAGTCAGGAAGCCACCACAGAAAAGCTTTGTTCTCTGATTGCCACTCTCCGAACCTCTTGGGGAGGTGGGACACAGGGAAGGGCCTCAGGTGACATCATCAGGCTCATCCCCAGGGTCTCAGGTTACTTCTTACCTGGCAACCTGAAATCCTGGCCCTGAAATCTCCGGGTCTGGGGTGCTTCTGGCCTGGCAACCTTAGCCTGGATATATAAATATTGTGATGCAAAAGCAAGCCCCAAATACTGTGATGCAAAAATATTATAGTCTGTGTCCACTGCTTCCTCCTGCCTTCTTTTGGACAGAAATGCCATTCGTCTGACATTCAGAATCACAAGTGAGCCTTCCTTCCAAATATAGGATTCCGTGACCAGATTTTTCCTTTCATCATTGGCTCCACGGCACTCCACCCATCAGGAAGCCCTCCTCTCATTCCCTGGAAGAAAACATCCTGAGATGGGCGAGGCTAGCCTAAGCCTCTCTTGCAGCAACACACGCACCCCCCCTCCAAAAGAGAACTGTCTTAGAACACCTTGAAAGGCAATCAGATTGAGATCCTGCCACATGAAGTCTGATGTATGTCACATGGAGACTTGCTCTTATTTTCAGAAGAAAACAGCATTCTTCTGTCCTCTGCCTTCCCATCAATCTTGCGGCTTCCACATATCCTGCAAATATCTGTGTTTTCTCACTTAAGTTGCCCCATTTCCAAAAACAACCACAATTCTAACCCTCCCTGGCAGATATAGTGCTGGGGAATGATAAGGCATGAGCAAATGTGTCCATTTTCGTTCCAAAGAAGGTGTCAGATAGGAATGGGCAATTCTGACAATTTCAGCTTCACTTGGCTTCTCATTTTCTCCATCTTAAGACCAGGTCTCCACCTGAACTCCAAATGAATTAGCGCATTATCTTCATGGAAATTGATCAGCATTTTAATGCTAATGTTTCTCACTATTCACATTTTTGCAAGTGGTTCTCTCTAATATAATGTACTTTTGTATGTTATTCTACCCTAATCACATGCATTTTATGTGCACTTTGCCTAGAGCTGATTGCAGTTCAGCAGCATATGAATTGTTTCTTTTAAAAAAAATACTTTTTGAGGGGGATAAATATTACATGGTTGCAGAACTGCATTGCAAAATTCAGAAAAACACAAATTCTGAAGGATCATCCGTGTTTTGGTTTGCAGAGGGTCCAATGAAACCCTACTTGCAGTAGACCCTTTGAAATTATGGGCCTAAATGAGCCATGCCCATTGATTTCAATGGGTCTGACCAGAGTAGCATTGGCTACAATCCATGTTTTCTTAGGAAGCACATATCAGGTTGGTTTTGCCTTTAAATAAAACCCCCAAAAGGTGCAATTAAAAACAGCCCCAATCAGACAAGGTGATGGGGGGACTTCTAGGGGTTTTTTAAAAGTGGGGGACTGGAAAAGAAGGAAGGAAGGAAGGAAGGAAGGAAGGAAGGAAGGAAGGAAGGAAGGAGTGTCTGGTGCCTTCAGAATGCCACATTTTGCAAGCAGGATTCAAGAGCATGCTAGGGACTTAGTGTGCTTTGGAAATCTACTGCAACAGATCCACTTGGAAAAGCAGAGCTAAGGAAGGTGATGAGCAGAAAAGTTAACAGGAAGATATACTGTATATACAATGCGTAAGCAAATCAAGATGTATGATACTTTTCATATAACCTCCGGACAAACAAATAAGGATGCTCCACAGGCACATATCTCCACATGTGGTGGGAATGTCCCAAAATCCAACTCTTCTGGACATCAGTCATACAAGAAATATGCAAAATAACTGAGCAAGTACTGTATTAGAAGTCAACGGCAGAACTGGCCCTACTGAACATCTTCCAAGATAATAATGCTCACTCACATCATAAAGAGCTCATAACCCACCTACTCTCAGCAGCCAAAGGCATCATAGCCAGACACTGGAGAGACCTGTCAGGAGTAAGCATGGACCAATGGTATCAAATAGTATGGGAAACAGCCTTATTAGAAAAACTAACCAATAAACTGAAACAGAAGGAGATGCCTTCACCCTGATGTGGTTCCCCTTTATCACATACACAGCCAAACAAGAAAACAACAAGAATCCGCTGACAGCATACGAATCAATCTGGCTAACCTGATTCAAACACACACACACACCACTCACACACAAAAACAAATTTCACTACAGCCAACCAAAGACAACCAACTTCTCCCTCCCCCCCACATCCCTAAAGGTAAAGGTAAAGGTACCTCTGACCGTTAGGTCCAGTCGTGGCCGACTCTGGGGTTGCGGGACTCATCTGACTTTATTGGCCAAGGGAGCTGGCGTAAAGCTTCCGGGTCATGTGGCCAGCATGACTAAGCTGCTTCTGGCGAACCAGAGCAGTGCACGGAAACGCCATTTACCTTCCCGCCGGTTCGAAAGCACTTTGATGTGCTTTCGAACTGCTAAGTTGGCAGGAGCAGGGACCGAGCAACGGGAGCTCACCCCGTCGTGGGGATTGGAACCGCCAACCTTCTGATCGGCAAGTCCTAGGCTCTGTGGTTTAACCCAGAGCGCCACCCACGTCCCAACCACCACTTATCAATGGCTAATAGCCATGATAGCTATGTCCTGCCTCCATGGTCAAAGGCAGTAAATGTTTCTGAATACCAGTTGCTGGAAACCACTGGAGGGGAGAGGGATGTTGTGCTCAAATCCTGTTTGTGGGATTCGCACAACAGGCATCTGGTTGGCCACTGTGAGGATAGGAGGCTGGGCTAGATGGGCCTGCTTTGGCTGATCCAGCAGCCAGGCTCTTCTGCTGTTTTTAATGACTAAATGGATATCTTGGTTTGGTCCAGCAGAAGAATAAGAGCCTTGGGCTAGACCAATGCCCTCCATATAACCAGTGTGTTCCTCGGGATTTAAGATGTGAATCCCTGTTTGAAAGGGCTGCCCCACCTCGTCTGGTTCCAGTGCTCCAAAGCAACAGGAGAAAGTAATTCAGCCAGAGCAGGAGATCAAAATGAGGCATGAGTCAAAAACTATGCCCTGCTGAGAAAATGTAACATTTCCTTTTTTGATGTTTGGGCTACTGTAGCGCTGTGGGGTGCCCTGTGAGCCGAAATGGGGTTCAAGGAGGTTTGCTGCTTTTGCTTTCTTTGAAAGTGGAAGGAAGGAACAATTATCTACTTCTGCTTGGAAAAAGAGAGAGAGAGAGCGAAAGATGTTAATAAATCAAAACAAAGCCTCTGTCAACTAGTGATAGATTAATGCTAGCAGAATATTATGGGTCTTTGACCTGTTGGGTTGTACTCAACTAAATTGCACTCAGGGCAGACCCAATTCAATTAACACACCTAAATGAGTCATGCCCATGAATTTCACTGGATCTGTTCTGGGGAGGACTAACATTGGAGGCAGCCCATTGAAAGCAATGGAGATAACTCACTCTCAGTAGAACTAACTTTCAATGCATCTTGTTGTTGTTGCTGCTGTTGTTTCATTTCCTTTTCTCTCCATTTAAACCCTCAAGGATTTAGTAAAATCCATGCAAGGTCACAATGTGACCCCTGGATTTCAAAGAAGTCAGCCCAGGACAGGAACAAAATCTATTTTTGTTTTATTTTTTCCTCTCCAGAAGTGTATGATATTATGGTTTCACACGAGGGCAGTGATCTCCAGTCTTCATTGATCTCCACATCCTCATTGCTCTCAAAACAGTTGGAAAAGGAAAAGGAGTCACCCGTCTTATAAATGGCTTTGTTTTACTCCTAGTGTAAATAAAGCAAATTTATTGGTTTGACCTCCTGGATCATTGCCCGAAAAGGGAGAACCTCCAGAAAATGAAACAGAAAAAGTCAAAAGTTCAACTGGCTCAAGACTGATGGAGTAGTGGGGGGAGACGGGACGGACACCAAGTGGGAGAGGCAAAGTCAAAGAAAGGAAACCAAGGTTACACTTCTTCAGAGAAGAAAAAGACAGTCGCTCCACCAGGAAACCAGAACTGAAGTGTTCATGAAAATGCCGAGAAGATAATAAAATAATAAAGGTAAAGGGACCCCTGACCATTAGGTCCAGTCGTGACCGACTCTGGGGTTGCGGCGCTCATCTTGCTTTATTGGCCGAGGGAGTCGGTGTACAGCTTCCGGGTCGTGGCCAGCATGACTAAGCCGCTTCTGGCGAAACCAGAGCAGTGCACAGTAACGCCGTTTACCTTCCCGCTGGAGTGGTACCTATTTATCTACTTGCACTTTGACGTGCTTTCAAACTGCTAGGTTGGCAGGAGCGGGGACCGAGCAATGGGAGCTCACCCCGTAGCGGGAAATCGAACTGCTGGCCTTCTGATCGACAAGTCCTAGGCTCTGTGGTTTAACCCATAGCGCCCCCCGCGCCCCCAATAAAATAATAGAATCATGGAATTGTAGAGTTGGAAGGGACACCAAGAATCATCCACCCCAACTGCAGGACTCTCAACTGGACCATCTGTGACAGATATCTATCCAACCTCTGCTTAAAAACCTCCCAAGGAAGGAGAGTCCATCACCTCCTGTGGGAGCCTGTTCCACTGTTGAACGGCTCTTACTCTCAGAAGGTTCTTAATGCTGAAGAAGACAGAATTGGGATTCAATATGACATTTGTGGATTGGAGAACTGGGCCCAAACTAACAAAATGAATAACCAACAGGGATAAATGTACGGTTCTGCACTTAGGCAGGAAGAACAAGATAAACAAATATGAGATGGGGGATACGTGGCTTGCCAGTAATATATGTGAAAAGGATCAAGGGGTCTTGGTAGACCAAAAGCTTAACAAGAGTTAATAGTGTGATGCAGCAGCAAAAAAGCTCATCTGTACTATACATTTAAAGCAGTATCATGCCACTTTAAATAGTCATGGCTTCCCCCAAAGAATTATGGGAATTGTAGTTTGTTTGAAGTGTTGAGAGATGTTAGGAGACCCCCTTTTCCTACTCTCAGAACTATGATTCCCAGAGTTCCCTGGGAAGAGGGATTGATTGTTGAACCACTCTGGGTATTGTAGCTCTGAGAGGGGAAAGGGGGTGTCTTCTGGGTTAGAGTCTTGGGCCAGGACTATGGTGACCTAGTGCAGATCCTTGGGCTCCATTGGAAGGAAGGACAGGATATTATTTTAATAAATAAAATGTAATAAATAAACTCCTCCCTCTGCCAGGAACCTTACCGGGTGACCTCGGGCCAGTTACTCTCTCAGCCTACCCAACCTTTCGGGATCATTTTGTGAGAATATAATGGCAGGGAATTGCATGTGCAACCTTGAGGAAAGGTGGAATATGATCCAAGAAAAATTAAGAAATATCACATTTAGGCTTGTCGTTAACCCCACATTCATTCTCTTTCTCTCTGTGTTATAATCTGTACATTCTACTTTTAATCAATTAATCATCCTGATGATCAAATAAATCTAAGCATTCTAGTTTAAAAAAGGAGTATATCACTTTCCATAATTGAAAACAAACAGCTGCTAAAATCAACAGGCCTGGCAACTGGGATCTCTTAAAATGGCATTATATGTCTCCTTTAAAATAAATGTATTTAATCCTATATAAATTGTGTAATCCTCTAGGTCTCTCTTAAGTACTAGAATGAATATATATATGAGAGAGAGAGAAAGCAACATGGGACATTATTGAAAAGCCAGTTAATTTCTCAGTGACTTACTGTTCTGATTCCCTTTTCTGAAATGTGCAAAGAGTTGCAGGGTAATTTGAAGGACCCCTGCTGAACGCACTATAAATCTTGGCGTGTCTAAAGAAACTTTATCAGACCGCTAGGACTGGGGAGAAAGAAAACTGCCCCCCTCCACAACCTTCATTCTCTCACTCCCCTTTTCCTCCACATCCTTTGGAACGCCGATCCTCTTTGATCATAAAAGGTCATATTTCACCTTAGAAATACCAGCAATCACCAGAGTGGAGGAGATCCTGAGGGGATCCTGAAGGGGTTAGGGGGTTTCACCACTGATTATTCTCTCTGTATAATAATTTCACACCCTGAGAGGCAAGCCCCACACTCCCTCCCCAACATTCCTGGAAGAGAAACAGATTTCAGTGGGTTCAAGAATGGGTTATAATAAAGGATAACTGTAGGGTCGTCCCAACCCCAGTTAAATGAGCAGGAAGACAGCCTTGAATCATTAAAGGCACCCCCCCCCAGATCCCTTCTCCACCCCTCTAACCCTGTCTGATGCAGCTTGACGATGCCCCCAGGCACTCAAAAGCAGTAATCACAGCAAGATGTTACCCCAGTTAAGAGGCGGCCTCTAGGGCTAGACTGAGCCAATTAAAAAGACGGGGAGGAGGTAAAAGGTCAGCCCTGGAGTCTTTGGTACCCCTGTCCTGTGGCCATAAGTCTTTACCCCACCAGTTGGGATGGGATGAGGGAGGAATTTGGGACTGTCACCTACCTTGTTTACAACTCCCAAGCATGGATCAAAACTCAGCCAGCCTTCAAAAATTCACACTTTTCCGAAATTTGCAACACTCTTCTCTAGTTGAGTAAAGGGGTGTGTGTGTGTGTGTGTGAGAGAGAGAGAGAGATGCATATACTCAGGTAAAGTGTGTATAAAAATGCACGTTTTCATTTAAATAACATGCAAAGATGCATGCAAAATTGTGCATATTAGAATAAATGTACATGAAAATGAAGGTGGATTTTCATGAGGGTTTTTCTTTAAAATCAATCACAAACTAACACGGAGATTGTGGAGACCCAAATTTAAGATTGAAAACCCTCCGCAAAAATCCAAAATGGGAAGATTCACTCATCTCTTACCCTCCAGGCATGCTTTTGCTGCTGTAGATGTTCAGAATCCACACACTTTCAGAACTGTTTAGTACGGGGATAGAGGAATCTCAGGCCTGGGATACATATGCGGCCCTCAGGTCCTCTCTCTATGGCCCTCAGATTCTCCCGAGGGTCTTCTACCTCCCCAAGCCCCATCCCTCAGTGGTTCCCTTCAGGATGAAGACGGGTATATAGAGAAATTCTGGGTTTTGCATAGCTGGAATGAACCCTACTGTTGCTCCATTCACCCCATCCACCACAGTCGTGGGTTCCTCCCCCAGAAGGGAATGTGGCTATCAGGCTGAAAAATGTTCCTTCTCCAGCTTTTAATTATAGGAGTCAACAATCAGGACAGAGCTCTACATTATTATTATTATTATTATTATTATTATTATTATTATTATTATTATTACTATTGCTATTATTAATTACTTACTCTTTGGCATCAGTGTTGGCCCTTGCAGAAAGATAACTGCCTAGGTAGGAGAAGTGATCGACATTTTCCAACGTTACACCATTGAGTTGGATTTGTGGCACTGCAGAGGGGTTATTTTGTACTGCCAATATTGCTTGTGAAACATGGACCACTTACAAACGCCATCTCCAACTCCTCGAAAGATTCCATCAATGTTGTCTCTGAAAATTTTCACACATCATTTGGGAAGACAGGTGAACAAATATCAGTGTACTGGAAGAAGCAAAGTTCACCAGTGTTGAAGCAATGATTCTTCAACATTAACTTTGTTGGACTGGTCATGTTGTGCGGATGTCTGATGATCGTCTTCCAAAGTAACTACTCTATTCTGAACGTAAAAATGGAAAGCATAATGCTGGTGGTCAACAAAAGAGGTTTAAAGACTGTCTCAAGGCAAATCTAAAAAAAATGTAATATAAATACTGACAACTGGGAAACACTGGCCTGAGAGCACTCCAGTTGGAGAACAGCCTTTACCAAAGGTTTCATGTGCTTTGAAGACACTCGAACTCAGGACGCAAAGAAGAAACGTGCTAAGAGGAAGGCACACTTGGCAAATCCACACTGTGATCAACTCCTGTCTGAAAACCAATCTCCCCACTGTGGAAGGACGTGTGGATCCAGAATTGGCCGCCACAGTCACTTATGGACTCGTTGTTAAAGCCATATTTATGGAAGACAATCTTATTCGGCTACGAGTGATTGCCAAAGAGGAAGAGAGAGAGAGACTTACTCTTCATCAGCAGTTCCCAGAGCAGGTTACAACGATTTCAACTTCAGAATTAAAAACAGTTAAAGCAGATTACAGTCACAGGAATATTATTTATTACCGTAATTATCTACTGCATTTAAATCCCGCCTTTTTCTCCTAGGAGCTCAAGGTGGCGTCCATAGTTCTCCCCCCTCATTTAATTCCCACAAAACCCCTGTAAGTTAGATCAGGCTGAGAGGCAGTGACTGGGCCCCAAGGTCATCCAGTGAGCTTCTTGGCCATGTGTGTGTGTGTGTGGGGGGGGAGGGACTTGAACACTCTGTGGGCCCTAAACACATACGCCACCATTTTCAAAAGTTGGAATAAAGAGCATTCACTGGAAGTTGTGTAATGAAGGTGCCAGTTCTGGAAGGGAGTTCTGTAGTTCAGGGGCCACCACAGAGAAGACCCTCTCCTGGACCACCCCACCCCACCCCACAAGCTTCTGAGAGTGGGGGAACTACCAGAGTACTGAGTACAGTTAAACAGTACAGTCGCAAGAATATTTATTATTATTTATTTCTTTAAAACAAATATTTAAAATAAATAAAATAAGTAAGTAAACAAGTGTATGACTAGAGAGAAGACTTCTACCTTGCCTCAGCCTACTTCTTTGAAAATAATGCTCAGCATGGCAAAATTTCATGCTGTTATCCTTAAGCTGTTTTATTTATTATCCCACCTTTCCGCTCCGGGAAGCTAATGGTGACAGGCATGGTTCTCCCTCTCCTCATTTAATCCCCACCACAACAACAACCCTCTGAGGTAGGTTAGGCTGGGAGTGAGTAACTAGCCTCAGAACAGCTAGTGAGGTTCATGGCTGAGTGAAGAGTTGAACCCTGGACTCCCAGGTCCTGGTCCAATGCTCTAACTACCATGTCATGCTGACTCTCAAATAGTTGGTTAATCTGGTTAATCCATGGTTATTCAGGAAAGAGATTATCACTTCTTTGACTGAACATCACAGACATAGGACTCAGCTATACAGCTGCAAATATAACGTTTTAAGTGCTTTCTAAGTCCATTATACAAAGGTGACAACTAGATGGTGATGGTGAGCTTATGGCAAATTCAATATTTTTTCAAAATGCTTTTTAAAAAAGCATTTTTAAAAAAGCACTTTCATAGTGTTTTTTATATTCCACCATAAACAGTAGGGAGTTGGGCTAAGTCCATGCACTGAAAATGCAACAGTTGCCATGAATATCCAGAGCTTTGATGCAGAGCAAACCTTTTGGTTTCAGCCCTTCCAAATCCACACATGGTAGCCAGATAAGAGGAGTGTTTCACCCAGGAAGCAAATTGGGAGCCAGGCCAGCCATCACTAACTGATCAACTTCCCCTACAGTTTCTGATGTCGGCTGGTTCCATAGATTCCTGTCAAAACAGAATATTTGCGAAGCCTGTCACTGAAATAAGCGAACATGATCAAAGCAGATCTTTGTTTTTTTAATAGTTCTGGGTTCTTCAAGTTCTTTCAAAGGGTAACCAAGGAGAAAGGAGAAGAGGGTGCAACTCCAATATTTTTTAAAAATATAGCATTGTAGGAAAATTGACATCACGTGGCAAATCCGTTGTCATTTTTGTTATGGACAGGAGCCTTTCATTTAACATTTTGGATCCAATTCATGTGTTCCAGAAACTGCCAATGAAAATATAATATGTTGGTTCTGTAGTTGGAAAGAATCCCAGCCAGTAAGTCTGGAAGTCAGAGGCTGAACAAATCCCTCTCGTCACTGCAATCCTGTGCTGTGGGTTTGGTTACTTGCTTCCTTAAAAAACCCCACTGGGTTTAAAAAACAGCAACAAAGTCATGGGACAAAGTGAAATCCAAGGCTTGGACCAGCCAATCAAGCCCTGATGGAAAACACTTCTTCTTAGAGGAGCTTCCAAGGATCCACTATAATGTTTATGTTTGTGACTTAACCGCTTCTTTCCTTTCATCTGTTCTGCAGATCTGTTACATGGAACTCTTGGTAGCAAGCAAGAGAAGTTCTGACCAGGAATGGGCAACCTCACTTCTGTTCAGAAGAACAGAAGAAGAGCCTGCTGGATCAGGCCAATGGCCCATCTTGCCCAGCCTCCTGTTCTCTAAGGGGAAGCTTCCTAGCAGGATAAGAGGGGATGCGAACCTACAGAAGCAGGGAGAATACAGTGGGTTTCTTTGTTCAGCAGAAAAACATGCTTCGGACAGAAAACCCTGCCATGATCCCTGAAAGTGATAAGCCAGGCTGCCCAGCACCTGGATGGAAGACCTTCTCCACAAAAGCACCAATTAATTTCTCTCCATAGGGGTGAATGGTGACAGTTTAGATGGGAGGGGCAATAAATAAATAAAGCTCCCCCCCCCATGTCACTGATAACTGAACCTAGTCATAGGAACCCAAGAAGCTGCTTTCTGCTGACACAGACCATTGGTCCACCATGCTCAGTATTGTCTTCAGCGACTGGCAAGAGTTCTCCAGGGTTTCAGGTATGGAATGTATCCCAGTCCTACCTGACGTTGCCATTGAGGATTGAACACAGAAACTTCTGCAATCAAATCAGGTGCTCTACCATTGACCCAAGAGACATGGGTGGTGCTGTGGGTTAAACCACTGAGCCTAGGACTTGCCGATCAGAAGGTCGGCGGTTTGAATCCCTGTGACGGGGTGAGCTCCCGTCACTTGGTCCCTGCTCCTGCCAACCTAGCAGTTTGGAAGCATGTCAAAGTGCAAGTAGATAAATAGGTACCGCTCTGGCAGGAAGGTAAATGGCGTTTCCGTGCGCTGCTCTGGTTCGCCAGAAGCGGCTTCGTCATGCTGACCACATGAGCCGGAAGCCGTACGCCGACTCCCTCGGCCAGTAAAGCGAGATGAGTGGGCAAACCCCAGAGTCGTCCACAACTGGACCTAATGGTCAGGGGTCCCTTTACCTTTACCATTGACCCACCACTCTCCCCTCAATTAGGAGTTAAGAATCTAGCAGCCTGGATAGCTTGGTTGGTTAGAACATGGTGTTGAAAATGCCAGTCCCTATAAGGGACAGCTGCCTATTCCTGCACTGCAGGGCATTGGATTACATGATCCTCAGGGTTCCTTCCAACTTTATGATTCTATTTGGGGTGGAGGTGGGGACTTCAGGTAGGCAAATTATTTTCCCCTTTAAAGCTGTCCTTTTTCCAAACACGCTCCCCCCGCAAACGAACTTGTAGAAAAAAAGGCAGGGGTGACGACTAACCGAAAAACAGAAAAATAAGGAGCAGGAGGGGGTGTGTGTGGTTGTCTGTCTGTCCGTCTGTTAAAAAGCAAACTTTTTGTCGATTTCAGAAGAGGGAGGGGGCAGCTCCTCTTGAGTCGGTTTCAGGAGAAGGGAGGGGAGGAAGGCTTCGTCAGTTTCAGCAAAGGAGGGCCAACCTCTTGTCAATTTCAGAGCCAGGGGAGTCGTGCGAAAGAAAGAAAGAAAAAGAAACCAACAACTTTGGTCTCTGAGCGGCTCGAGAAGAAGCCAGAGAGAGTTTCGTGGGCTAGGCTGAGCAAGGGGAAATTGGGGGCGCGCTCCCTAGCCCTGTTTCCCCTCTCTTAGACGTCGACACGAGGCAGACCGAGATCTTCCCATCTCTTTTCCCTGGGAAACCACAGCCAGGAAGAGCAAATCGGGGGTGTAGCGGTGGTCATCAGAACTTTTTTTGGGGGAGGGGGGTAAGGGAAGGAAAGGCAAGAGAGAGCCGGATCGCTTTTGGGTTTGTGGGTGCTGGTGAGCCAGGGTGGGTGGGGGGTCAGCAGGCGCCCTGGAGCCCCCCACCTCCGCGATGGACGCTGTGGCAGCCTTCGGCATGGATAAGCAATTTGCCCCGAACCCGGTGCGGATTTTGGACCCTCCGGACAACCCCCAGGCTCGGAAAAACTTCAGCGTCAGCCACCTCCTGGATTTGGAGGAAGTTGCCGCCGGCATGAATGGGGCAGCCAAGGAATCCGGCGCAGAGGCGAGGGAGAGCGGCAAGGGCGGGCCGGACCCCTCTGGGGGCAGCAGCGGGAGCGAAGGAGGAGGCGCCCTTCGGGAAGGTGAGCGCTTTTTAGATGAAGGGGGGAAGAGGAAAGAAGAGGAGATGTCCTCAGACTTTCTTTTTGAGGGGGGTGTCCTAAAGAATCTGTGACGATAGGCTGTCCGGACTCATCCAACATCTGTGAAATGGGTATAGGAAATGCAGTGCCAGCCAGGCCTGGGGGAATCCACAAGCTTTCACACCCTGGCAGCCTTGCTCTCAGCTCCTCATAAAGTCCACCTACCTGGGAGTCAGCCCCACTGAATTCAAGAGGACTTGTCTTATGAGTAGACATGGTCCAAATGGTGCTGTTTATGGCAGATTTGGGGCCTGATCATGCCCATTGTAAAGCATTTCACAGTGATCACACGAAGTCATCCTCAACAAAATACCATCCTTTATATTTCCCCCCACTTTCTTATTTCATCTAAATTTCCCATAGTTTTATTGTTTATAATTTGTTGTGTTTTCCACAAAAACGGCAAATCCAGATTAAATGGTGAAATGATAACAGGTGGTGTTTTGATAAGAACAGCATTGTGTGGATGCTGTGTTGAACTTGTATGTAACAGCCATCCCAAATCCACTATAGTAAGGTGTGCAAAGGTTCCTTCCACATCTTCCTTATTGGAAGCAAAAGCGCTATTGAAATTGGTATCCAATTGGGCCCTGTTCCTTCCATTGGGCCTTGCACTTTGTAATTTTTTCTGCAGGATTGTGCTCCCCTCTCTCTCTCTCTCTCTCTCTCTCTCTCTCTGTCTTTCTTGTATCTTTTCATAATCACACACTCTGAGTCTGGGTTTATAGGACCAGCATCCTTTCCTGTACAGTGCCTAGCATGTAGTCCCTTTGCATTAATCTGGTTGGGAACTGTGAGAACAGGATGCTGGACTAGATGGCCCCTTTTGGGGGTCTCTTTTTAGGTGCTTAGGTTCTCTATGTTAGCTCCAGGGTCAGAGGCAGCAATGCTTCTGAATACCAGTTGCAGGAAACTGCAGAAGGGGAGAGTTGATGTTTCCAAGGGCATCTGGTTGGCCACTGTGAGAACATGATGCTGGACTAGATGGGACATTGGCCTGATCTTACATCCCTGCTATTTCAATGACCAGCAGTTCCAGTGGTTAGCAATAGATTCCCCTCCTCCCCCCGGACCTTGGAAACTGGGGAAAGAGGTGGGGGTTTTGTCTGGCAAACAGACATCTTAAAGCCATGGAAAGGAGTTTTTGCAGTTCATCTATGCTCTGAAATATGTTTGTGCATGAGCAAACACCATGGAGACTATTATAAGCATTGTGAAATGTGACATCATGACAACAGCCACACACCCAAGAAGATTCCTTCTTCTTTCTACTTCTCCTTCTCCTTCTCCTTCTCCCTTCTTTCAGGATACATTTTCTTCAAACGGAGGCTTACAAGAAACATAAAATTTATATGCTGCTTTTCAGCCAAAAAGAATCCCAAGGCAAGAATAAACAGATGTACACAAATACAACACAGAGCAAATACAACACAATGCAGAAACAAATGATGTAAATTCAACACATTTCAACAGTATTAGAAACCAAATGCATCTCTGCTCCTGCCAAAAAAAGGCAGATGACATTCCCTTCAAAAATGTTAAGGGTGAGAATACTTAAGCATATATAAAATGTCATCAGAAAGCTTCCCACAAGGCAGATGGGATAGATTAGTACAGGAGTGGTGGTGGTAAAAAGACTGCTTTGTTTTGCCATGAATACCAATGGGAAGTTGAGTTGCCTGGACCATAATTTATTGATGAGTTCTCAAGGGCCTTGGGGCTGAAATCATCACCAACTACATAGGCACAACTTTGCTCCTGAACGCAACACTGTGCCGCTAATGGTTCACGGGTGAGGGTCCAAGTCCCGACAGCTTGAGTCCTAAAGGACTTTGTTCTAATGCTGGTGGTTCCCAAGGCCTCCCAGAAAGTGAAGCTTCCTCCTGGAGAACATGCTCACCTTTGCAAGTATACCCAGGCATAGGAAGGTTGAGTCTGAACTGTCCTTAATTTTAGCTGCCTAAAATATTATTGTTGCCATTTGTAATAAAGTTAAGAATTTTAGGGGCCTTAGTTGGAAGAGCTAGATGTGGTTTATGACTAGTAATAAGATATTATCATCATTATTGTGAGCCTGCTGGATCAGGCCAAAGGAGGCCTAGCTGATCCAGCATCCTGTTCTCACAGATGCCAGTAATGGGAAACCCACAAGCAGGATTCTACAACAAGAGCAACTCTCCCCTCCTGCGGTTCCCAGCGACTGGAATTCAGAAGCATCACTGCCTCCGACCATGGAGACAGAGCATAGCCATCCATTGATTGCCCTCTACAGCCTGTAAAACGTAAGCATGCAAGCAGAGTCCTGTTGGATCAGGCTAAAGTGGGCCCATCCAGTGTAACATCTTGTTCTCACAGTGGCCAACCAGATGCTTCCATTGTTGTTGTTGTTGTTACTATTACTAATTGAATTTATATACTGCGCTATACCCAGGGGTCTTAGGGTGGTTCACAGAATAAGAAATTTGCAAGCAGGACATGAGCACAAAGCATTTGTCTGCTACCAGGGTAATTTCAGGGACACCTTAGCATGCTTGCACGCACTTGTGTGCTCCCCCACTACACCATAAACTGCATATGTTGCAAGGACGCACTGGTTAGACTGGCCATTTTTACGGCAATCTGGTTCTGCTTCTTCCTGCATTGGTCTTAGCGATACTCATGCATGTGCAACACCCAGGAGGCTAAAAGTTCTCTCTTTGTTTTCCATTTTCAATGTCATATATGGGGGAAAACGCAACAGGCGTCCCTTGGAATCAATCTGCACAGCCCAAAAAAATTTCTGTGGAAAGCCCCAGGCCCAGACAGAGGGAGGGTGGCACCATATGGGCCACTTGACCCGGGCCTCTGATTCCAAAGGGGGCCTCGGTCAGCATATTCACAATTGCAGGGGATGCACTGGAGCGAGCGCGGAGGCGCAAAGGTGGCGGCGGTAGTGGGCGGATTCCCTGGGGCCATGGCTGGCAGCGCAAGAGAAAAGCTTCCCCAGCGTCAGTCACCAAAAGAAATTGCTGATCAAATACTAAACTTGAATTTGGAAAATGTTTTTCCAAATCTTCTAATTGCATTACGCATTTTCTTATCATTACTAGCTACAGTGAGAGAAGTTTCAATATATTAAAACGAATTAAGTCTTTCTTTCAATCAACAATGGCTCAAGAACGCCTAAATGGTTTAGCAATGATAAACATAAACCACGATCAGGCAAGTTGCTTGATTTTTCCTGTGTAATTCACGAATTCGCAGAAAAGAAATTTATAAGACTTCAGTTATCCCCAGGGTAAAAAAAAAAGGGGGGGGCACATTATCTACCTGGCCTGGGCCTCTGCCTGGCTCTGCAAGGCCCTGGAGAGCCCCATAAAAATGAAAAGACCATGGAACAACCCCCTTTCATTTCAATGGGGTTTGAACAGGAGAACATCCCATTAGATTTGGGATACATAAGACTTAAGCACCCAGCCATGTGCTTCAGATCTCAAGAGGTTTTCCCTGGGATTCATTGTGCTCTCAAGGACCCCCTGAAAGCTCTGACAGAAGTATAAATTTGTTGTGCATAATCTAGCTTAAGTATACCTATTTGAATGAATAGGAACTGTCACAACTGCTATTATGGGGTCAAAATGACTCTTGTGGGTGTCCCCATCCATTTAAATGACCACCCTGTGAAGTAATGAGAAGGCTGCAGCTTTGTGTTAGTGAATGTGCTTTGCATGCAGAAGGTCCCAAGCTCAATTCTCAATGGCATCTCCTGGTGGGGCTGTGAAAGACCCCTTGGTTAAAAATTTTGAGAGCTGCTGCCGGCCAATGTTGACAGTTCTGAGCTGCATGGACTCTTGGTCTAACTTGGTATAATTTCTTGTGTTCTCATTAAACCAGCCTTTAATTCAGAACTGTGAGGACTGGAATCTTTATTTTTAAGGAACGGGTCAGAACGCAGAAGTAGAGCATCTGTTTAGCATACAAGAGGTTTGAGATTCAATTCCCAGCATCTCCAGATTCGGCTGGGAAAGACTCTCTGGCCGAAGCCCTGGAGAGCTGCTGCCAGTCAGTGTTGACAGTTCTGAGCTAGATGGAATGAAGGCTCCACCCAGAATAAGGCAGCTTCCTATGTTGGTCACTCTTCTAACCATTTCACAAAGGAGACACCTGAGACTGAGCTAGTGGCCCCCATTGGCAGAGGTGTGATCCGCATGTCCAACTATCACTGCAAGGATCACCTTCCTATTACTCATTTATTATAATTTATTATGGTTACACACAGCCCTAAAATCCTAAAATAGGTTGAAGGGTGTTGCATAGATGCTTTGATTGATTGTATTTATTTTTGGTGGGTTTTATAGTCTGTCCTTCAGTCAAATGCCCATCTCTGTTGCTCCTGTGCAACAGAGATTGACTTGCAAATGACAGCAGGTCTCCCAGTTGTGAACAACAGATGCTCTCTTGATGGGAACTCCTTTTCCATAGGCAAAGAAGGAAGCCAACTTGACCTCCCTCCATCTCATCTTTTGGAAATTTTTAATTTCTAACCTAGCTTCAGTTCAAATAGCATTGGGATGAAAGCAGAAACAACCTTCCAAGCATGGCAACTCATAATGATCATGAGAGCATGGCGCATTTTCCCTTGATGACACATTTAGTGATCTAGACCCAAATCCCAGCTTTTCCTACACAAGGTGGGCACCCTATTGCAACTCAGTTTGGTTTCCCTCTTCCCAGTCTGTGAAACCAGAATAATAATGTTGATCTGCTAAATGGTGTCATTGGTGAGGATTGGTGAAATTGTAGCGTATAGACTTAAATATAAAGGAAAAGAACAAATGCTAAGTGAAATTTGCAGTGCCTGGGGGACCTCAGAATTAGGAACAGAAATCCAGAAAGACTGCTTCAAATATTTATTTCATATTTATTTATCATAATACAGTAAATAAATGGGCACTAATTGGTTGGGCCACCCCTTGAGCCGTTAGGCATCAATAACTCCTTTTACCAGGCTCCCCCTTTTTTTTGCAATGGATGCTCTGCATGAGAATAATTCCATTTCATTTCACAAAATGTATATACTGCTTGATTGTAAGCAAGCAAGCATTCAAGCCAACCAACCAACCAACCAACCAACCAGCCCTCAAGCAATATTTTTTTTTAAACCCACACAAATTATCGGTAAGAACTGTTAAAAACAACTATTTAAAACATTTGCAAATAATTAAAATAAAAACCTGATGAACATAATTGCCAACAATCTGCTTAGGTGGGTAGGCTTTGCCCAAAACAAAAATGTTTTTTTAGTAGGCACCAAGAACAGAACAGTGAAGGCACCTTCTTGATGTCAACAGGCAGGGAGTTCCAAAGTGTGTGTGCTGCCACACCAAAATATCAATTTCATTCATATGCGGAATTGGTATTGTGTGGCACCTGTAACAGTGCCAGTTCCACTGACTGAAGCAGTTGAGTGGGCACTTGTCAGGTAAACTGGTCCCATGTTGCTGAGGGCTTTATAGGGACACCTTGAACTTGCTAGCAAATTGAGAAGACCTGAGCAAAGTGTTACACTAGGGCCTCTCCATCAGCTGATGGTAACATCAAGTGACTGTTTCCATACAGGGAACAGGCAGACAGAGATAACGACAACATTATATCCAAACATATAGGCTATTCTCCCCATTAACCTCCAATTGCAAACCATTTTCTGGGGTGGGGGGCAGTTTTGATGTTCAGATGTACATTAAAGCATTGTGTGAGAAGGCGTTTAGCCAGGCCATTGTCTTAATGGCAGGCACATGCAACCGTGAGCTGGATCAGGGATATGGTTAGAGAAATCATATATTGTTGGTGCGGGGTCGTGGTGGCCACCATTGTTCTTTCCTGCATGCATGGGAGCTTATCCCTTATGTGCCCACTTAACTGCTTTGATCAGTGGAACTGGCCTTGTAAGAACTTCATATTTTAGTGTAGCAGCACCTTTACTTTGGAACTCCCTGCCTCTTGATACTTGGCAGGTGGCTTCAGCATAGTCCTTTTGGTGCCTGCTAAAAACATTTTTTGTTTAGACAAGCCTACCTAGATGTTTAGAAAGCTGATGTATTAATTCGCTTTCAGTCTATAGTTAACATTAACAACTTAAGACTTTCAAAAAAGTTATAATCTTTTTCGAAAGTCTTAAATGATTAACGTTAATTTTCCTTATTGATAATTTCATTGTTTAATTGCTTCATATTATTTTTAGTGAAATAAATAAATAAATAAATAAATAAATTATTTTACTCTAGAGCCAGAGCAGAGTTCATGTAGTATTATATACTTGCACTGTGTCCTGTTTTGCTTCAGGGGAGAAAAGACTAGCTCAACACTCCTCTCCCTTCTGTTAGTAATGGGAGAAAAACACATATGGATTCCTTTCTCATACAGAAGAAAAGGCACTGTTCTTTTAATGATGGCACAGTTCTGTGTCAATTACGTGGGAGTACGTTAGCACTGAATTTAGGAAGCTGTACTTCCCAGCAGAAATAAGCCTTTCACATTTCGAAGAATGCAGCAAAATAATGATAAGGGCTCTGGCAAAGGTGGACTAGCAAAAAAGGCCAGGACAGCATTTGATATATGGGAACTTATCTTCCATTACTAAGTAGAATTGTCTTACTGTTGATTATACAAGCATTCTTGCTTGGTTTGGTCAGGGGTTTTTTTTCAACCAGCTAATAGGAAGAATTCCTGTGTTGGATAATAATTGGGTTGTGGGTTTTGTTTTTTTTTAAAATAAAAATAAGTTTGTTGCAAAATCCAAACTAAAATAACCAAAGTGGGTGAATTAGTGTCTTCCTTAATTTCTTACCTCTACTGTGCCCTGAATCAGCTCCCCACCTTCCCGACCGCCCCACCCAAGGTAATTTGTGAAAAGTGTGTCAGTTAACTCAGAACTGGTTTCTAAGAAAGGTGTTAGCCTGGGGAGCTTAACAGATGCAGATCTGAGTTCTGATCAGAAGAAGTTAGTTGTGTCTTTGGAAATTTAACGCAGCCAGTGCCTCCTGTTGCCCATTGCATTTTAAAACTGTGTGGTTGAGGACCATTGTTTTTTCTGTCCTAATGGAACGGTTCAGAGGCTTCCTCCCTTCTATGATGACTTCCAAGGCCAGCAACTGTCTTTTCATTTGGGAACGAGGGTCCTGGGATTCCTATAATGCAAGAGGACATTCAGGAGCACCAAAATACATTGATTGCATATGTCCCATAAATTGCATGCCTACCTACTGCCATGAGCACCAGCTGACGTACATTATAAGGTTGTCTTTTTTTCATCTTCGCTTTTAAAATCACTTGTCCTGAATCTACGACAGTAATGCGTATCTGCAATCAGTTTGCCAGAACCTACCGCAGCACCGGTCTAAGTTTCAAAGTGAAGTAGAATGAAAATTGGTGGCTTGGAGCACCTTTTGTTTTGGGAGAAATTTACAATTGCGTTTATTCTCAGAAGGATCTGTATTCTTCTAACAAATGCAGCATTGGTTGGAAAATAATATTTGATTAATTTATTTTTTTTAAATAAATGAAACACATGAATACAGCTCACCCGGCGTAAAGCACTATTATCAAGTTCTGTTGCTTTCAGTTAAGCATTTTGCCTCCATCAAAGTCCTTGGCTCCGGTTCAGAAGCGTCCCCAGATTTATTTGTGATGATTAAGAGCAAGTGCATCAGAAGTCTGGAAAGAGGTCCTAATGGAACCTGCGGAGTGAGAGAGTCAATTTTGGTATAATAAAATGTATGATGTGACCGAGGAGAAATTTCTGGACTGTTTTCATGGTAATTAGATTGTGGGGTAATTAGGCAATGTCTTCTTCTTATTAAAGCCCCTTTTTCTTTTTTTTTGTAAGAGTGCTTTAAAGAGTGGCACACGTTGTGGGTCTACCACAATTGACTCTGAATCCTCTTGAGTCTAATGAAATTCAGCTTTTGTCCTTCTGTTGTTAGACTGAAGGATGGAGGAGAAAGGGAAAGTCGTTGATTCTAGGAATCAGTCGCTGAAAGACTAAAAATGCATTCTGTAGAAAACCTTTTAATGTGTGTATGTCTCTCTGTGTGTTATAGATGTAGCATTATATATATATTAAAATAAAATAATTAATCTCCACTCAAAGCAATTGTCGGATCAGTGTTCTAATTTTAAGGACATTTATTCAGAAGGGAAGTTCCACTAATGGCAACAACATGGTTCTGGAACACTAATCAAGAGAGGGTCACTGTATTAAGGACATTAGTGGCAGAGTACAAATTTGGATAGGACTTTTAACGTAAACCTACCAATTAACCCTTTCTGAAATGGTACGCCAGAAAGCTACCTTGCAAAATCCACACTTCTCCAAATTTCCAACCAAATAAGGTGTACCCCCCACAAATTGTAAAGTGTGTGTAAAAATGCATATACAGTATTAGTTTTTTAAAAATGCAAGATGCATTTTGTGGTGGGAAATTAGTTTGCAAAATTGTGAACATTGGGCAAAAGTGCATACAAAATTGTGGGCATCAGGAGAAAGCCAAGCAAAAATGTTGACGAATTCTCATGAGGATTTTTTTTTAATCATAAACTGATGTGGGCAATGTGAAAAACTGAACTGAAGGCTGAGGAAAATGAAAAATGGGAATAAACCAACACTCTCAGATTTCCCATAAGCTTCCAATTCATTTCATTAGATGGCAACACAATGAGGGTGAATATCTGGAATATATTGGTCATAATCCTACACATTTGTCACAATGAACCCCGGGGTTGCATTAGTCATATTCAGGGTAAACCTGTTGAAGCAAGTACGCATGAGACTAACTATGGCTTCAGTAGGTCTCCTCTAAGTAGGACATGGTTGGAGGCAGCTGACAGAAATCAATAGGATAATGCTTCCTATGGCAAAACTCTATTCTGTTGCTTGAAGAAGGATTTGCGATGCAATTCCATGCATGGTTACTCAGAAGGTAGACCCACGGTATAAACTGGGATCTACAATCTGATACATGTATTGAATGTTTAAATGTTTTATTATGTTTCTGTATATGCTGGAAGCCGCCCAGAGTGGCTGGGGCAAATCCTGTCAGATGGGTTAAAATTTAATTAAAATTAATGCAGTGTTACAAACTAATCCTCATACAGCGGTACCCCGGGTTACATATGCTTCAGGCTACATACACTTCAGGTTACAGACTCCGCTAACCCAGAAATAGTACCTTGGGTTAAGAACTTTGCTTCAGGATGAAAACAGAAAACGTGCTCCAGTGGCAGCAGGAGGCCCCATTAGCTAAAGTGGTGCTTCAGGTTAAGAACAGTTTCAGGTTAAGTACAGACCTCCGGAACGAATTAAGTACTGTATTTTTTGCTCTATAAGACTCACTTTTTCCCTCCTAAAAAGTAAGGGGAAATGTGTGTGCGTCTTATGGAGCGAATGCAGGCTGCACAGCTATCCCAGAAGCCAGAACAGCAAGAGGGATTGCTGTTTTCACTGCGCAGAGATCCTTCTTGCTGTTCTGGCTTCTGAGATTCAGAATATTTTTTTTCTTCTTTTCCTCCTCCAAAAACTAGGTGCGTCTTGTGGTCTGGTGCATCTTATAGAGCGAAAAATACGGTACTTAACCCGAGGTACCACTGTATATATCCACTGAGAAACAGGCCCCATTAAATTCGATGGGACATGCTCCCAGATAAGTGCATATATAGGATTACTGCCTGTATTATGACTAACTTTAGCTAGATTGTCCTCTTATTTTTGTGTGGGGTATGTGCAAATGAATTTCAGGGGACAGCAAGTTATCTACAATGTCCTCACTGTAGCCTAGGGAGCTGAATGTCTAGTCCAGTGGTTCCCAAACCTTTCCAGGCCACTGCTCCCTTGGTTCCATACACCCCTCCCTGAGCTCCGTGCCCTTTAAAGATCATTATTCAGAATAGCAGTTTGCACAAGCCAATAAGGAAGACAAACACACAAGAAAATGCAAAACAGGAACAATCACCCCCCCCCAAAATCCGGTTGAAACTATTAGTTTAATTAATTCAACAAAATCGATGAACTTGATTCAGTGATACCAGATGTTGCATGCAAAAATATTTTTGCACATTCTTACTAATGAAAACTTAAGGGGGAAGGAAAATATATATCATAAAATATTTATATATAACTCCTTACCAAACATGCACAAACCTTCACCTATCACAGATGTTCTGCAATCAATAGGAAAATCAATATCTGTTACCAATAGTCAGCTATCTTGTGGCAACTCAGTATCACAAATACACACATGACCAAAGGAAATCACTTTGAAAGCGGTTAAGAGCAGTAAAGCTTTAAACATGAAGTGAAGAAAGTGCTTTGCTCAAGGCTCCAGCCTGGTTAATCATAAACACAGTACATATTCAATACTTGGAGGGACCCACCCCCAATTCCCCCTGTCACCCTCTTGCCTCCTAGTGGCCCCAGGTAATCCCCACAGGGGGGCAGCACCACACACTTTGAAAACCACTGGTCTAGATTTTGCATCCATGTTTACTCGCCAAGATTGCAGTGCAGTCAAGAACCTCTGTGTGTGTGTGTGTGGGTGGGTGGGTGTGGGTGTGTGTGGGTGTGGAGACAAGACCTCAGCAAACAGCTGATGAATCATTTCACTTCATTGATGTTTCTGTTAATTGATGAGAAAAAGTCCTCTGGATGAATCAGTACAAAATTAATATGCTTACTTTGTTGGTTTTTGAATCATTTTTAATGTAAATACTTTTTTTTTTTTTTTTGCAACAGCTCATAGATGGGAAATGGCAGCTCAAAAGAGTGTATGGAATGTGCATTGTGGGGGATGGTTGGAAAAAAAGTTTGGGAACCACTGATTTAATTGAACGGCAATCTGATAATCATTTTTGTGTTTCTGTATGCATAAACAGGAGGTGTCTGTGTCAATTTGCTCTGAATTACTGCATCTTTCCATTTGTCAAACCTGCTTTCCTCTGCACCATCACACTGGACATCCCCCCCCCCACAAAGCAGAGGGGACCCCCCCAGCATTTTTGCAGAACCACGTACGCCGTCTGCCTCAATTTAAATCTAAGCGGATTTCAGACAGTTGGGTTTCAGACACGGCTCCATTAGAAATCAGAAGGTGGAGACTCCCCCTCCCCACAATCTTTTAATAGATCTTGCAATTTCAGTGAAAAATGGCCCAGGAAAATAAAACCCCGGTGCTTAATTCTTATAGGAAGAACGCTTTGGATTTGTAATCCCAGAATGAGTTGTTGAAGTTTTTTTTTTTAAAAAAACAAACAAACCAAAAGCAAACAAAACATTATTATTTATAAAATGCTATTTTCCATTGTCACTTTGCTGGAAAAACCACAATAACATTCCAGACCAGGAGTAGCCAACTTCAAAGGATGTGGTATGGAGGCACAGAAGTGGTTTCAATACCATAACACACAGCTTGGATTTTTGTGTGTGCGTGTGTGGTGAGAGAGAGAGAGGAGGAGGAGGGAATGTCTGTATGTAATTATGAATTGTGCTTTTTCAAGCCATCCTTATACTTGCATTAAGAGATGCCCACTGGATCAGTTGCAGAAATGCTTCTCTCGCCAGAAGATAAAGGACAGAGCTGATGCTCATTCCTGGAGTTTGCTTATGGTGGCGATAGTGGTGGTGAGGGAAGGGAGCACTCATTCAACTTGTGGGTTTTTTGCTCATGAAATCAATGACCACTTTTCATCTCTGTTGGGAGTGAAGGAAGCTGGAACTCGTAAAGAAATTGAAAAGGAGCCCTTCTGGAAAAGAGAGGGAACAGAGACCTTGTAAACACCCAGAAAAGTGGACTTTTACAGGGTCTTTATGTTCGCGGAGCAGGGAATGGAAAGGTTCTTTCCACTTCCCTCCCAGTTTGATCAAGGCACCTTGGAAGATGTCTCTAGAGGAGGATATCCAAGTCTCCTGCAATAGGATCTTCTTCTATGCTCCGTTCTTTCCACGAGGCAGGCCTCAGCAGGAAATTAAAGTCTCAACTCTGTCTTCAGAAGAGGGGGGCGGGTGGAGAATCGCATTTGCAAATCGACACAAGCGTCTCTCTGCTCCTTCTTGGTTTGTTTGGCTGGAGTTTCCCCTTGAGATGTTTAAATTACTGATGATTATTCCTGATTCATTTCCCTACTGAGTTCTAGGAAGGGTCTTCAAAGAAGATCCAAAGGATCTGGAATGCTACTGAAGTAGGTTTGCAAGGAGGTTGGAATGGGGGAGAAACTGGATTCAGTTTGTGTTTAATGGCAAATCTACTTGTAACCCACACATATGCAAACCAAAACACCACCATCTTTTGAAATTTGTACTTCTCCCAATTTTGCAGTGCAGTTCCTCAGCCAAGCAATGTGCCAAAAAATGCATCCACTGGTGTCTACATTGGCATGTATTCATTTGAATCCCCTCTTGGCCGTGAGCTCCCTGGGTGACCTTAATTAATCACAGCCTAACCTACCTCACAGGGTTGTTGTGGTGATTACATGTGCACTTGGATCTGAGAGACCAGGCTTAAGATCTCTCCACTCAGCCATGATGCTTACTGGATCGTGTTGGGCCAGTCACTGACCTAAGAATGATGGACGTTAGAGTAATTTTAGGTGTTGAATCGCTTTGATTAGTTAAGTCATTTATTTATCTCTTTAAGACTTTTATATACCACTAAATTAGGCTCTGTCATTGTGTTTGGGATGGGAGCATCAAAATACTGGTGCTGAAAAGTGAAGGGGTTAGGTTTAGGATTAGGATTAGGGTTGCTTGGGGATTTCCTATTAATGCATCTGATTGGCTGCTGTGAGAATAGGATGCTGGACTTAGCTCACTTGACAGAGCATAATACTGTTAGTCTCAGGGTTGTGGGTTCAAGCCTCCCATTGGGCAAAAGATTCCTGCATGGCAGAGGGTTGGACTAGATGACACTTGGTGTCCCCTCCAACTCTACAATTATGTGATTCTGTGACTAGATGGACCATTGACTAGATGGACCCAGCAGGGCTCTTTTGATGTTCTAAGAGGTAGCAACTTTACCAACAGGTTATTTGTATGTGGGTGGGGGTTAAATGTGGGGTTTCCTTCATATTTCTGGAGCTGGTTTTTATGTGTACTATTTTTATTCCCGAGAGAATGCTCTGTTTAGCCATTAATTGTGTTTTCTAGATTGTGAAAATTTCCATGTTGTTTTTTTTTACTTATCTTTTATTTAAGGTGTTTTGATCTGTGTTGCAAACAAGAAGCGGTCCAAACAAAATTCTGGTGCTTGGCTAACAAGGAGGTCAAAGGGAGGCACATCCAGTGCCAGATTTACATAAAAGCTAAACATGCTGTAGCTTAGCGCCCCACTCTCTTGGGGCCCCCCAAAAAAATTAAAGGAAAAAAACCTGGATGTACATTTCCAAAATATAAGATAACTGCAACAATTACTTTGACAAAATACATATTTTGTTATGTGCAAATGGCTTTAGATACCTATTAGGTTCCTAAATTACCACATAGCATATATTCAGCACAAAAAACAGCTGGACATATAAAGGGCCCCATTACCTTTAGTAGCTTAGAGTCTCATCAAACCTAAATCCGGCTCTGGGCACATCCTTTGGTTTCATCCTTTGACTTCCTCCTTGGCTCTGGGCAGGGGGACATGATTTGACTAAAACTGAAGGGGCTCCCATTGACTGGGGCTTGTGGGTTGCATTAAACCTCCATATTGTTTTACCTCAACACTTGAGACCTGGTAAATGATAATCCCTGCTTTCAGTTGCAAAATGTTAGAGTATCCAGGTGTGATATTTCAGGCTCTGGTGGGGATGGTGGACAGGGCCATGAGGTCCTCAGGCCATTATGTAACACATGGTGGGTGTTTATCCTTCCACTCTCGAAATGTAAGTCTCCAGAGCTCACAAAGACCATATTGGCTGTCTCTCAGTGCACACCCAGGTCATTGAGCCTGAGCTTCTACAGCCACTGCCTGCCATGAACCACCAGCTGGAGGAGGAGGTAAGGACAGAGGATGAAGAAAGAACTGTGAGTAGAGGGAGGGGCCCTTCCCCAATCCCCTGGACCCCCTGGAAAACTCAGCAAACCTGCTGTACCTGGAATTGGCTGTGGAGAATGCAGCTGAATGGGACACAGCTGTGGGCAGCCTGAGGAAGCACCGTCTACCCAGGGCTGCCCCCAAAAGCAAATCTAGAGTGAGAGCCTAGGGCAGGCATACCCAAACTTGGCCCACCAGATGTTTTGGGATTACAACTCCTATCATCCCTAGCTAACAGGACCAGTGGTCAGGGGTGATGGGAATTGTAGTCCGAAAATATCTGGAGGGCTGAGTTTGGGGGTGCCTGGTCTAGGGTGATGTCCGCTGTTTCCAGGAACTCTTCTCATTGTGAGATGTTTGTAGGTGATCTGAGAGTTTGTTTGGACTCTGGGTGAGAACCTGGAGCCTGAGAGGGAAGGTGTATCAGAAGAAAAATGAATTGATATTGATTTATATATACAGTGGTACCTCTGGTTACAGATGCTTCAGGTTACAGACTCCGCTAACCCAGAAATATTACCTCGGGTTAAGAACTTTGCTTCAGTATGAGAACAGAAATCGTGTAGTGGTGGCGCAGCGGCAGCAGGAGGCCCCATTAGCTAAAGTGGTGCTTCAGGTTAAGAACAGTTTCAGGTTAAGAACAGATCTCCAGAACGAATTAAGTTCTTAACCTGAGATACCACTGTATTAGTAACTTTTTTTTGTTTTTTTTAAATGATATTTATTAAAAGTTTGACAATTACAAAAAAGAGAAAAGAGACAATAAAAAGTTACAATACATCAAAAAAATAAAAAGCAGAATAAAAAAACAATACAGCACAACAATAAAAAACATTTAAAAACAAAAACATTTAAAAACACATCCAGTATTTCCATATCTTTGTCTTTCATTTACTTGTTTCATCGACCTCCTCACACCTCCCTTATTGTATTCTAATTCAATTTAGCTATTTCAGCAAATCCTTTCCATCTTTCTCGATTTTTGTTCTATAATTTACCTTAACCCAATCTGACCTTAAATTTTACACTTTGCCCATTAACAATCCATTTTTACTTAATTCTTTATAGCATTTCTGCTAAAACCATGTAACTTCATTCCACCATCCTTCTAACATTCATTAATTTTGCTATATTTTTATAAACATACTTTAATTTTTTTCCAATCTTCTTCCAATCTTCTTCCACCGACTCTTCTCCCTGGTCTCGGATTCTGCCAGTCATTTCCACCAGTTCCATGTAGTCCATCAGCTTCATCTGCCATTCTTCCCTGGTGGGTAGATCTTGTGTCTTCCAGTGCTTTGCGATAAGTATTCTTGCTGCTGTTGTAGCATACATGAAATGCCTTTGTTGTAGCATACATGAAATCCCAGAATGCCTTAATCTTTGGGCATGTCCACCAAAGGTGAAAGAATGTACCTTCAGTTTCATTACATTTCCAACATTTATTATCGGGCAAATGGTAGATTTTTGCAAGCTTGACTGGTGTTATGTACCACCTGTAAATCATTTTCATTAAATTCTCGTTTAAGGCATTACATGCCGTAAACCTCATACCAGTGGTCCATAACTGTTCCCAGTCAGCCATCATAATATTATGTCCAACATCTTGTGCCTATTTAATCATAGCGGATTTCACCGTTTCATCTTGAGTATTCCATTTCAACAGCAAGTTATACATTCTTGACAGATTCTTAACTTTAGAATCTAACAATTCTGTTTCCAATTTTGATTTTTCCACCTGAAAGCCTAATTTTTTGTCCAAGTTATATGCCTCCATTATTTGATAATAATGGAGCCAATCTCACACTCTATTTTTTAATTTTTCAAAACTCTGCAGTTTTAGTCTATCTCCCTCTTGCTCCAGAATTTCCCAATACTTCGGCCATTTGGCCTCCATATTGAGTTTGTTCTGAGCCTTTGCTTCCATTGGTGACAGCCATCTTCCATTGGTAACTTTGTATTAATGTAACATTTTCATATGTTAGTGTGTAATTTTGTAATACTTTGTTTAAATTGTTTGTTGTTGCTTCAGTTTTCTGCGCACTCCTTAGATATAGATTTAATATATTAAGCTGTATAGAAATTAAATAATCAATCAATCCTGTTATCTTGCCATTGATCTCCATACTACAGGGATGTAGTTTAAAAGTACATGAACACCTGCCAAAATTAAGGATTTCACCAATACAATGAAAGAGGTACTGCTCTAACATTTGTTTTCCTCTTTCCTCCCTGTTTGTATTTCCTTTTGTGTTGTGCCTGTTAGAATTTTAGCCTGAAGGCAGGAACGGTTTCATCTTTCAACATACAGGACAGTATTTAGAAAATGCTAGAGCTTTACAAAGTGTTGAATGATGCTAATGACCTCCTTTGCTCCTCAGTTTGCATTGCAACCAGCTTGGGCTTTATCCATTTATTATTTCCCCCTTAGTATCTAAACACAACATGCCAGCACAGCACATCCCTTTTGCTCCGCCCTGAGCCACCTTCTCCAGATTGCATATGCTGCTAAAAACACAATTTCAGTTGCAGCTATTCTGCAATAATTGCAACCAGATCCGTTGTGAGATGAAAACATCCTATTAAACATTAGAACACCTAACCGAAGGCTTAATTTCCCAGTGGGCCTGGTTGTAATTATTAGAGAATAGCTACAACTTGCACACATTTCGAAAAAAAGAAAAGGAAACACCACCAAGCAGCTTCTTCTTCTTCTTCTTCCTCCTCCTCCTCCTCCTTCCTCCTCTTCCTCTCCTCCTCCTCCTCCAAACAGTAATTGAGTAAATTAATTCATTGCCCACTAGGCACAGAGTACCCTCTGAGAAGGTGTGACTCTAAAATAATTCAGATATGCTTACAGCACCCCTGTTTTTAGAAGCAAGCTGTTTCCAGGGCTTTTCCAGGAAACAAACTACAGTGGTACCTCGGGTTACATATGCTTCAGGTTTCAGACTCCGCTAACCCAGAAATAGTGCTTCAGGTTAAGAACTTTGCTTCAGGATGAGAACAGAAATTGTGCTCTGGCGGCGCAGCAGCAGCGGGAGGCTCCATTAGCTAAAGTGGTGCTTCAGGTTAAGAACAGTTTCAGGTTAAGTACAGACCTCTGGGACGAATTAAGTACTTAACCTGAGGTACCACTGTACTAGTCACAATTGCCATGCTCTGCCTCCACGGTTGGAGGCTGTAATCAGGGGCAGCCCACCACTAGGCAGAGTGTCGTGGAAGATGAGGCTGTTCACAGTGGATAAGCAATAATGCTTCTGAATCCTACTTGATGGAAACCGCAGGAGTGGAGAGGGTACTGCTTGGGGGCTTCTGCTTGTGGCATCTGGGTGGCCACTGTGAGAACAGGATGCTGGACTAGATAGCCCCCTCTGGCCTGATCCAGCAGCCAGGCTTTTCTTATGTCCTTAACCTGTGTCTTCAGCTTTCATCCTGGGTTTGCTTAGACAGAAGTTAGACTATGTCCAGTCTTTCTTGAGCATCTGCTCGATGATTTATCCAGTTTGGTATAAGGCAACTTACTATGTTCCTCTTTGGAACTGTGGGGCCTAAAATCTTACTTTATTTTTAGAGGAATGGTCATAGCAGAGTGGCAGAGCACATGTCTGAACACAGAAGGCTCCAGACTTATTCTCTGGTGTCTCCTGATAGGGCTGGGAAAGATTCTCTATCTGTAATCCAAGTGAGCCAGTCAGTGCAGACTATACTGGGCTAGACGGACCAATGGTCTATATAGTCAGAAGGCAGCTTCCTATGATCTGGTAAACCAGGTCACTAAATGCCACTAGGTGGAAACTGGAAGGAATTAAAGGTAAAGGTAAAGGGACCCCTGACCATTAGGTCCTGTCGTGGCCGACTCTGCGGTTGCGGCGCTCATCTCGCTTTATTGGCCGAGGGAGCCGGCGTACAGCTTCCGGGTCATGTGGCCAGCATGACTAAGCCGCTTCTGGTGAACCGGAGCAGCACATGGAAACGCCATTTACCTTCCCGCCAGAGCGGTACCTATTTATCTACTTGCACTTTTACGTGCTTTCAAACTGCTAGGTGGGCAGGAGCAGGGACCGAACAACAGGAGCTCACCCCATTGCGGGGATTCAAACCGCCGACCTTCTGATCGGCAAGTCCTAGGCTCTGTGGTTTAACCCACAGCGCCACCCGCATCCTCTAAAACCTGTTTTTAGCTGAAATCACCATTGCACAGTTATGATGTCTGATGGTGTTTCCCTACTCCTCCCAGTAAGTTTCCGAGCACACTTCGAAGTGTTGGTGCTGACCTTTAAAGCCAAACAGCCTCGGCCCAGTATACCTGAAGGAGCGTCTTCACCCCCATCGTTCTGCCCGGATACTGAGGTCCAGCTCCAAGGGCCTTCTGGCGGTTCCCTCTCTGCAAGAAGTGAGGTTACAGGGAACCAGGCAGAGGGCCTTCTCGGTAGTGGCGCCTGCCCTGTGGACATAGCTGTCAACTTTTCCCTTTTCTTGCGAGGAATCCTATTTGGAATAAGGGAATTTCCCTTAAAAAAAGGAAAAAGTTGACAGCTGTGCCTGTGGAATGCCCTCCCATCAGATCTCAAGGAGATGAGTAATTATATAACATTTAGGAAACATCTGAAGGCAGCCCTGTGTAGGGAAGCTTTTTAAGTTTTAAGGTTTTACTTTGTTTTTATATATGCTGAAAACCACCCAGAGTGTCTGGGGCAACCCAGTCAGATCGGCAGGGTACAAATAATAAATGCTGCTGCCGATGCTGCTGAATACTCCCAGAAAAAAGCAAGTGGTAGTTGTGCCATTAACAATGCCTAGGGCTGTGTATGGTTTTCGCTCAGTGGCAGAATACCAGTTCCGCATGCAGAAGGTCCCAGGTTCAGTCCCCATTATGTTCAGGTGGGGCAGGGAGAGACCCCCTACTGAAATCTGGAGAGCCACTGCCAGCCAGTGTAGACAATACTGAGCTAGATGCACCAATTGTCTGACTGCCTGTGTTCCTAAGGTTATGCTTGAGGACTGGCTGTAGCTCAGTGGCAGAGCATTTATACCCCGCTCCTCTGCGTGGCTTACAGTGCGTATAAAAACATAGTAAAACGTCAAACACTAAAAAAGTTCCTGCCTTCAGCTGTCTTCTAAAAGTTGTGTAGTTCTTTATTTCCTTGACCTCTGATGTAACATTGGCAGTGGGGGGAGTAACTGGGCAGGCAAGAGAATAAGAAATGGGTCCCCTCCTGCCAAGTCACAACATATTCCATCCATCATTTTCCCTTTTCCTTTACGGTGTTTGCTATTTGAGGAGTGAAAAAGACTGACTTCCAGGCCTTTTACCCCTCCCAAGTTTCCATCTCTTAACGAGTGAAGGGGGCTGTTAAAATAAGATATTTATTTGAGGTAAAAACAGGAAATAATTTTTCTCCCTGATGTTAAAACATGTAATTCTTCTTTGAGATGATTAAAAGTAAAAGTAAAGGAGGGATTGATTTCAGCAGCTAGAAATCAGTCTCTGCTTTTGTGGGGATTGAATGCCCAGCTGAAGGGTTGATCTGGGCTGCTGTTAGAAGCCAGTGATTAGTGGCCCTCAGTTCCCCTGCTCCCCCCAAATGCCTGTCCTGAAAAAGGATGGTACAGGTGTGTGTGGGCGGGGGAGAGCCAGTGTAGTTGCGTAGCTCGGGTGGGGGTGGGGAAGACAGGGTGCACTGGGCGGCACTTACCTTGGGGGCGGCACACCAGTGCCCAAGGTAACGCCCAAGTCCAGGCACCCCAGAGCATGGTGCGCCACTCCCCAAAGCAGTGCAGCCCCAGGGCTGTTCGTGCAGGGCGGTGAGCTGATGCAACCCTACCCCCTGCCACCAGAGGGCAGCTGAGAAGGATGCAACAGGCATGTGCTGGCCCTGTGAGCCTGCAGTGTGCCTGAGCCACAGTGTCTCTCCTGGGCATGACGTGGTGGCTCGGGCTCCTGCCGCACAGCCCAAAAAGCAGGGTGGGGGTCTCCAGCTGGGGGGGGGCAGTAGGCGGACTCCCTGCAGGCTACAGCTGCTCGAAAAAGCAACATGGGCCTGCAGAGCATGTGAGCGGAACACGGTGGCTTGGGTGGTAGGATTCCGGCAGTGTGCCTTGCCCCCATGTGTGGTATGTGCATAGTGTGCCTGTGCCACCCTGAGCGCCCAAGCAGCTAGCTGAGAGAGAGGCAGAGAGAGACTGATCACAAAAATGTGGAAATAAATCAGGGTGGATTGGAGGGAGGATGGAAAGAGACTGATCAGCAGTGATAAAGGAGCAGAAAGAACATTATTTCTTTCCAAGGCAAAGCATGGATATCTGTGCGTATATATAAATCCACCACACCAGTATCCGAGGGGCATCTGTGACCAATTAGAGCTGGGGGGGGGGGAGCAGGGCTTCATTTACCTCCCCAGATTTAATTTAGCCTTAACTTGGAAATGTTGTTAGAGCAGCCGTATAATGTTACATTGATTCTGCACTCAGATCTGACAGCAAATTAAACGTTATCTTGAATTTCTTAAACATGAAATCAAGGAGGCTTGTTGCTTAAGCTGGGGGGTGGGGGTGGTGCTTCACTGCTTGATTGGGATGCCCTGCTGGATTAGGCCAATGCCCCCCAGGGGTGCCAAATCCTAGTGGCTGAGCCCTTTTGCCCCCCTTCAAATATTTTTGGGGAGGGAACTAGCTGCCTGCAATGTCTAAAAAGATCGGGCCGTGGGGCGGTGGAGGAAGCATGGTGTGGCTTCTCCTCCTCCTGCCACAGAGGGGAAGGAGGTGGGAAGCAGCCCCCAGTCAAGTGTGGAGCCAAGCATGCCACAGCACCCTCGGCTGGTGGTGGCAGCACTGGCAGGAAGAGGAGGAACCAGTGGCTATTGAAGCCATGCTGCCGCCACATTTGGCTCCACCCCCTGGCTCCTCCCAATATCCTGACGTTGCATGCACAACACTGCAACATCACATGTGACATTGGCTGCCCCCCAAACTCCCTTGCAAGTTGACGCCTCTGCTCCGCCATCTAGCATCCTGTTCTCACCATGGCCAACCAGATGCCCAGTTATGGGAAACCTTCAAGAGCCCTCTCCCCTCCTGTGGCTTCCAGCAATCGATATTCAAAAGTCTCTGATTGTGGAGGCACAGCTTGGCCAATTGTGGGTAGTAACCGTCAATTGCCCTGTCCTCCATGAATTTGTCTTTTATTTTATTTTTTTCAAGTAAATTTTTATTATTTTCTTTAAATATTCTTTCCCCAACAATCCTTATTATCTACTATTTTACATTGAAGGTATTATTCCAGTCATGCTAGTGTCTTTTAAGTTTTTACAGTTCTCCTTTAGATATTCAATGAATTTACTCCAATTGTTCTTGTATCTCTGGTCCTCTTGGTCCCGGATCCTCCCTGTCAATTTGGCAAGTTCCGCGAAATCTGTCATCTTCACCTGCCACTCCTGGATGGTTGGTAAATCTTGTGTTTTCCATTTTTCAGCCAATAGGGTTCTTGCGGCAGCTGTGGCATACATAAACAAATTCTGATCTTTTATTTTAATCATAGAATCATAGAATCATAGAATCATAGAATCATAGAGTTGGAAGAGACCACAAGGGCCATCGAGTCCAACCCCCTGCCAAGCAGGAAACACCATCAGAGCACTCCTGACATATGGTTGTCAAGCCTCTGCTTAAAGACCTCCAAAGAAGGAGACTCCACCACACTCCTTGGCAGCAAATTCCACTGTCGAACAGCTCTTACTGTCAGGAAGTTCTTCCTAATGTTTAGGTGGAATCTTCTTTCTTGTAGTTTGGCTCTATTGCTCCGTGTCCGCTTCTCTGGAGCAGCAGAAAACAACCTTTCTCCCTCCTCAATGTGACATCCTTTTATATATTTGAACATGGCTATCATATCACCCCTTAACCTCCTCTTCTCCAGGCTAAACATGCCCAGCTCCCTTAGCCGTTCCTCATAAGGCATCGTTTCCAGGCCTTTGACCATTTTGGTTGCCCTCCTCTGGACACGTTCCAGTTTGTCAGTGTCCTTCTTGAATTGTGGTGCCCAGAACTGGACACAGTACTCCAGGTGAGGTCTGACCAGAGCAGAATACAGTGGCACTATTACTTCCCTTGATCTAGATGCTATACTCCTATTGATGAGGCCCAGAATTGCATTGGCTTTTTTAGCTGCCGCGTCACACTGTTGGCTCATGTCAAGTTTGTGGTCAACCAAGACTCCTAGATCCTTTTCACATGTACTGCTCTCAAGCTAGGTGTCACCCATCTTGTATTTGTGCCTCTCATTTTTTTTTTGCCCAAGTGCAATACTTTACATTTCTCCCTGTTAAAATTCATCTTGTTTGTTTTGGCCCAGTTTTCTAATCTGTCAAGGTCGTTTTGAAGTGTGATCCTGTCCTCTGGGGTGTTAGCCACCCCTCCCAGTTTGGTGTCATCTGCAAATTTGATCAGGATGCCCTTGAGTCCATCATCCAAGTCGTTGATAAAGATGTTGAATAAGACCGGGCCCAAGACAGAACCCTGTGGCACCCCACTAGTCACTCTTCTCCAGGATGAAGAGGAACCATTGATGAGCACCCTTTGGGTTCGGTCAGTCAGCCAGTTACAAATCCAGAGTGGTAGCATAGTCAAGACCACATTTTACCAGCTTCTTTACAAGAATATCATGGGGCACCTTGTCAAATGCCTTACTGAAATCAAGGTAGGCTATATCCACTGAGTTCCCTTCATCTACCAGGCTTGTAATTCTGTCAAAAAACGAGATCAGGTTAGTCTGACATGACTTATTTTTCAGAAATCCATGCTGACTATTGGTGATCACAGCATTCCTTTCTAGGTGCTCACAGACTGTTTTCTTAATTATCTGCTCCAGAATCTTCCCTGGTATTGATGTCAGACTGACTGGGCGGTAATTATTTGGGTCCTCTCTTTCCCCCCTTTTGAAAATAGGGACAACATTTGCCCTCCTCCAGTCTGCCGGGACTTCGCCTGTTCTCCAGGAATTCTCAAAGATGACTGCCAGTGGTTCTGAGATCACATCTGCCAGTTCTTTTAATACTCTTGGATGCAGTTCATCTGGCCCTGGAGACTTGAATACATCTAAACTAGCCAAGTATTCTTGTACTATCTCCTTAGTTATTCTGGGCTGTGTTTCCTTTGCTGAATCATTTGCTCCAAATTCTTCAGGTCGGGCATTGTTTTCTTTATCGGAGAAGACTGAGGCAAAGAAGGCATTGAGGAGTTCAGCCCTTTCTGTGTCCCCTGTTTGCATTTCACCATCTTCTCCTCTGAGTGACCCCACTGTTTCTTTGTTCTTCCTTTTGCTACGAACATACCCGTAAAAGCCTTTTTTGTTGCTTTTAACCTCTCTAGCAAGCCTGAGTTCATTCTGTGCTTTAGCTTTTCTGACTTTGTGTCTACACATGCTGGCTATTTGTTTGAATTCCTCTTTGGTGGTTTCCCCCCTTTTCCATTTTTTGTACACATCCTTTTTTAATCTTAACTCAGTTAAAAGTTCTTTAGATAGCCACCCTGGCTTCTTTAGGCACCTTCCATGTTTCCGTCTCATTGGTATTGCCTGACGTTGTGCTTTTACTATCTCCCTCTTAACAAACTCCCAGCCATCATGAACTCCCTTTCCTTTTAGTATTACTGTCCATGGGATCTCACCCAGCACTTCCCTAAGTTTTATGAAGTCGGCTTTCTTAAAGTCAAGAAATTGAGTCCTAGTATGCTTGGCTGCTCCTTTCCGCTGTATAGTAAACTTCAGAAGAGCATGATCACTCGCGCCTAATGATCCTTCCACTTCTACCCCACTAACCAGCTCATCAACATTGGTTAGGACCAGATCTAAAATGGCTGTTCCTCTTGTTGCTTCTCCCACTTTCTGGACAATGAAGTTGTCTGCAAGGCCAGTGAGGAATCTGTTTGACCTTATGCTCTTGGCTGAGTTTGACATCCAACAAATATCCGGGTAATTGAAGTCCCCCATTACTACTATCTCCCTTCCTTTTGCATGCTTGGCCATCTGTTCCAGGAAGGCATCATCTATGTCCTCCGTTTGGCTTGGGGATCTATAGTAAACTCCCACAATGAGGTCTCTGTTATTCTTCTCTCCCTTAATTTTGACCCAAATGCTCTCACATTGGCTTTGAGGTTCTAAATCTTGGATCTCTTCACAGGTATACACATCCCTGACATATAACGCCACTCCTCCTCCTTTCTTGTCTGGTCTGTTTCTCTGAAATAGATTGTATCCCCCCATTATTACATTCCAATCGTGGGACTTATCCCACCAGGTTTCAGTGATGCCTATTATGTCATATTTAGTTTGCTGTACCAAGAGCTCAAGCTCATCTTGTTTATTTCCCATGCTTTGCGCATTAGTGTACAGACATTGAAGTCCATTAATCATTCCCCCATGTCTCTTATTTAAGGATTTTTTCCTCCCACCACTAGGTCTGCGTGCTGTTTGCTCCATTTGGTCTATGACATTTGGATGATCATCTTCATCAATTGATAGACTCCTACCTTCAGGAGCACTGTCTCCCTCCCCCACATTAGTCAGTTTAAAGCCCTCCTGATGAGGTTTCTGAGATTTTTGGCAAAAACATTTCTCCCAACCGTTGTGAGGTGCAGCCCATCGCTTGCCAGAAGTCCATCTTCAAGAAACTGCAGTCCGTGATCTAAGAATCCAAACCGTTCCTGTTTACACCATTTGCGAAGCCAGCTGTTCACTTCCACTATTTTTCCCTCTCTCCCTGGGCCACGTCGTTCAACTGGGAGGACAGATGAGATGACAATTTGTGCATTTAATTGCTTCAATTTCCTGCCCAGAGCCTCGTAGTCTCTTTTGATCTTCTGGAGGCTATTGCTTGCAGTGTCATTGGTTCCCACATGAACCAAGAGGAAGGGGTATTTGTCAGTGGGTTTTATGATTCCTTGCAGTCGTTCAGTTACATCTTGGATCTTAGCCCCGGGGAGACAGCACACTTCCCGAGACATCTTGTCAGGCCCACAGATCACTGCTTCTGTTCCCCTCAGTAGGGAATCCCCTATCACCACTACACGCCTCCTCTTAGGTTTGGTCGGGGTTCTTCCATGAGCTGTCCGTTCCAAGGTCGCCTGCACATTCCCTGAGGACTGACTTTGCTGCTCGTCTTCATATACCTGATCGACTGAAATGAGGGAGAGATCCTCAAATGGAGTCTGCTCTTCGTCTTCCATGCTAGGGGAGAGGACCTCAAAGCGATTGTGTATTTCTAAACAATCAGAACGAACCCTGAGCCTCCTACTTCTTTGAGTCACGTTTCTCCATATATCTGGCTCCTGTGTTGATGAACTAGCCTCCTTCTCAGGGGAGTCCCCTGTCTCCTCCTTGGTGGAGACGGTGTGCTCTGTTGCTTCCAAGAAGAGCTCCAGATCTCTAATTCTTTGGAGCGTAGCTACACGTTCCTCCAGTTGCTGGACTTAATCTCCCTTCCCATTAGACCTAGCAAAAAAGCTTCTGGTCATTTGGGTAAGGTGTACTTAAATATCTTTTAAAGTTCATTATAGGTTGATTCCCAGAATTTTTTAACCTTGTCACAGGTCCACCACATATGAAAATAATCACCACCTGCTTCTTTACATTTCAAACACCTTCTATCTCTCTTTCTATACATTTTGGCCAATTTTGTTGGCGTTAAATGCCATCTATACATCATTTTTAATACATTCTTCTTCAAAGCCATACATCCAGTAAATCTCAAACCCTCATTCCATAATTTTATCCACGCTTCCAACTCAATATGAATTTGTCTTTTAAAACCATCTAGGCTGGTGGCTATCACTCCTATGAAGAAGTCCTGTAGGGCTTTATAGGTCATAACCAGGACTTTGATGATAAGTTGGCTATAGATTATAAGCTGCGCTTTAGCACATTTAAAGCAATTCACACTTGATATTCCGCAGCAGCCCACAAGCAGCCTTGTTAGGCCCACCTGCATAGTGTGGCATAGAGACTAGAGAGTTGGACTAGAACCTGGGATGCCCAGGTGCAGATCCCCGCCCCCTTGGCTATGAAGCTGACAGGGTGACCTGGGTGCTGGGCATCACCTTGTCACATAAACCTACCTTGCAGGGTTGTTGTGACAATAAAAAATTGTTGTGAATTTTTAGTCAGTTTAGTAGTCACCAGACACGCCAGGAGCTTCAAAGCTGCAAAGAATAAAGGGGGGAGGGCAGAAAGTCGGGGGGGGGGGGAGATTCATAGCTTGATAATCCATAGGAAAGCAGATGGCAGAATAAAAATGAGGAGGGAGAGAATCACTGCCTTGAGCTTGTTGGAAGAAAGATGGGAGATAAGTGTGATAACAGATCAATATAAAGCTAAACTAAGCAGACTCAGGGAAGCTGCAGCCCTCCAGATGCCGTTAGAAAAGTCCAGCTTTGGCAGCCCCAGTAGCTGGGGATGATGGGAGTTATGGCCTGCACAGGTTTTCTCACCCCTGCTGTGGAGGGAGGGAATGAGGTGAACTTACCTAAGTCACGCTTTCTGGAACATTCCTTGAACCGAAAGGCAGGCATCTTCCAAAATTCATGTTTCTACAAATTTTAGAATGTGGCACATCACCCAAGTTGTGTATGGAAACTCATTTGCTATACCAAAATGTCCACACAAATGCACGTATCGGGGGGCGGGCGAAATAACACAATAAATGCATTATATCGGGCAAAATTGCTTTGCAAAAGATGCGTTTTATCTGTATAATTCTGTATGTGTGTCTATGAGAGCAGCGAAAGGAAAGATCATAATAAAAGAGAAATCTCTTCTTCCCCACTTCTCCCTTGCAAAGCATGGCATCAGTCTTCTAAAATGAGGGTTCTTATGAGTCACCAAAAACACAAACATTCTCTCTCTTTCTCTTTGCATCACAGTGTGATTGTGATTGAAGTCAACTAACAAAACCCCCAATAATTGTTAAGGGAGAGGATCGTCACTCAGTGGTAGGGCACTACGTGCAGAAGGTCCCAATACCCAACATCTCCAAGTAGGTCTTGGAAAAGACCTGCACACCTGAATCCCTGCAGAGCTGCTGCCAGTCAGTGTAGATAATACTGAGCTTGATGGTTCAATGTTCTGAAATGGTATGGGACAGATTCCTGTGTTCCTGTTTGGGGAAGGGTCATAACTCAGCGGTAGAGCACCTGCTTTGCATATAGAAGGTCCCAAGTTCAATCCCAAATAGCATCTTTAGGTACAGCTGAAGCACTGGGGAGCTGCTGTCAGTGTGGACAATATTGAACTAGGTGGGCTAATAGTTTGACTCTGTATAAGGCAGCTTCCTGTGCTCATGTTTAATTCATCCTTTTCCCAGAATCTTGAGGACTAATATCTTACTGTGTTTTAAGGAGAAGGGATATAGTTTAGTGGTAGGGTGCCTGCTTTACATGCAGAGGGGCTCTGGTTCAATCTCCAGTGGCCTCTTCATTAGTCTGACTTTCTACAGGGAAAATTCCCGTGTCCTTAAAATGCATAAAATGAATTGACTTCGGTTTCTTTAATTGGAGTCCATCCTAGGGAGAAATGCCATTTAAACTTACTGCTTCCAATACTCCATTCCCAACCACCAAATCCCATCTCCTGCCTGGCCAGCCCTTAACGTCCACCTCACCCCTCACCCCCGGCTTCCCACATCTGGAAAGCTTCCTATTTCCAGGAGACAGCGTGATGATAGGCAAGGGGAGTCCAAAAGGAACTTTTTACTAGGAAAGTTATCTTTTTATGGTGATCCTAAAACAAAACAGGCATGGACATCCCAGTTTCATTTCATTTTATGGCCTTCCTTTGCTTCCTGCAGATGCAATTCTGCTGGAGACAAGAAGCAAATGGTGTGATGATTGATCAACTTGGGAAGATGAGGAAGTATTAAGGGTTTGGATATATATATATATATATATATATATGTAGGTTTTGGTGTCTTCGGGTGTCTTCCCGTGTAAGAGTTGGGGTGTCTAGGCGACGTTTCGACGAGGTCTCACTCGTCATCTTCAGGCTGGTGCTTTCGGCTTCTTGTTACTGGAACAGAGCAGGATCTCAGTGTTTGAGTTCCTATAAATACTGTTGAGGGGGTGTGGTGCAGAGAAGAAGTTCCCAGGTTATTGTGCCTTTTCTTCTTTTGTTCCTTAATTACTTGGGGGATATCTTGAGTGATATCTTGAGTGATATTCTGAGTACCACTTAGGTGGGTCATTAAGTGTGGATTAGTTGCTATAGCTTTCACACTTAATGACCCACCTAAGTGGTACTCAGAATATCACTCAAGATATCACTCAAGATATCCCCCAAGTAATTAAGGAACAAAAGAAGAAAAGGCACAATAACCTGGGAACTTCTTCTCTGCACCACACCCCCTCAACAGTATTTATAGGAACTCAAACACTGAGATCCTGCTCTGTTCCAGTAACAAGAAGCCGAAAGCACCAGCCTGAAGATGACGAGTGAGACCTCGTCGAAACGTCGCCTAGACACCCCAACTCTTACACGGGAAGACACCCGAAGACACCAAAACCTACATTCCTGTACCCGTGAAAATCTACGAAAGCAAATATATATATATATATATATATATATATATATATATTGCCTTATAGTCGTACCTTGGAAGTAAAATGGAATCCATTCTGGAAGTCTGTTTGACTTCCAAAACGTTTGAAAACCAAATCACAGCTTCTGATTGGCTGCAGGAAACTCCTGCAGCCAACCAGAAACCGCGGAAGCCCCATTGGACTTTTGAGTTCCAAAAGAACGTTTGCAAACCAGAACAATCACTTCTGGGTTTGTAGTGTACGGGAGACAAAACACCCAAGTTCCAAAGCGTTTGGGATCCAAGGTATAACTATATTTGGAAGATACTTTTATTCAGTGCTTTTTTTCCCTCTAAAAAAAATGTTTAGGGGCACTCTCATTTTGACTCAAGAAAATCACCATTTTATAGTTCAAATCGGGAAAAATAAATACAGTAAATGGACAAAAGTACAAAAATTCACAAAATGTTTAGGCGTATGTGTACCCCCAGGAAAAAAAAGCTTGGCCTTTATTATTGTCACATGGAAAATGGAGCAAGCTTGTTTTCTCCTGCTCCAGAGGCTATGACCCGAACCAATGGATCAAAGTAAAAGGAAGGAGATTCCAACTAAACACTAGGAAGAACTTTCTGAGTGGAAGAGCTGTTGAATAGTGGAACAGACCCCTTGGGAAGATGTGGCCTCTCCTTCCTTGGAGGTTTTTAAGCAGAGGTTGGATGGTCATCTGAGATTCCTGCCTTGCAGGGGGGTGGACTAGATGATGCCTAGGGTCCTGTCCAATGTGACAATTCTAAGATTCTATTGCTCCTTCACCCACCTCAGGCCCCCACCCAGTGAGCCACCAGCTTGAATTGCAGGGACTAGATGACCCTTGGGTTCCCTACTAACCCTATGATCCTATAAATCCAGGGCCCAAGCCCGTGTTGACATTATTTGATACTTGCCAACACTGTGGTTGTGTCTACCATATTTTTCGCCCTATAGGACGCACCGTCCCATAAGGCGCACCTAGTTTTTTTTGGGGGGGGAAATAAAGGGGGGGAATTATTTCCCCCCCCAAGCGCGGGGCTGGGGCGGGGGAAGCCCGAGCTTCCCCCGACCCCTGCCCCCAAACAGGCAGCTCTCTGCAAGCCGTGGGAGCCCAGCGCCGGCTCCCGCTGCTTGCGGAGAGGTGCGCGAAGCCTGGACGCTCTGAGCTGAGCGCGCGCAGGCTTCAGCATGCAGGCAACTCTCCGCAAGCAGTGGGAGCTCAGCGCCAGGCTCCCGCCACTTGTGGAGAGGTCCGCGAAGCCTGGAGAGCGCATAGGACGCACACACATTTCCCCTTCATTTTTGGAAGGGGAAAAGTGCGTCCTATAGGGCGAAAAATATGGTACATGTTGGCAGAAGCCACTGACACAAGCTCAGGCTCATTAGGGAGCAGCATGAAGGACAGCTGGCTTGTCTGTGGCAAAGAGATGCTCTCCAAGGCGCCACCTACACTATGTATTTGAAGCAATATTACAGTGGTAAAGGTAAAGATAAAGGGACCCCTGTCCATTAGGTCCGGTCGTGACCAACTCTGGGGTTGCGGCGCTCATCTCACTTTATTGGCCAAGGGAGCCAGCGTACAGCTTCTGGGTCATATGGCCAGCAGGACTAAGCCACTTCTGGCGAACCAGAGCAGCACATGGAAACGCCGTTTACCTTCCCGCCGCAGCGGTACCTATTTATCTACTTGCACTTTGATGTGCTTTTGAACTGCTAGGTGGGCAGGAGCAGGGACCGAGCGACGGGAGCTCACTCCGTCGCGGGGATTCGAACCGCCGACCTTCTGATCGGCAAGTCCTAGGCTCTGTGGTTTAACCCACAGGGCCACCCTATATTACAGTGGTACCTTGGGTTAAGTACTTAATTCGTTCCGGATGTCCGTTCTTAACCTGAAACTGTTCTTAACCTGAAGCAGCACTTTAGCTAATGGGGCCTCCCGCTGCTGCCACGCCTCTGCCACACATTTTCTGTTCTTATCCTGAAGCAAAGTTCTTAACCTGAGGTAATATTTCTGGGTTAGCGGAGTCTGTAACCTGAAGCGTATGTAACCTGAAGCATATGTAACCCGAGGTACCACTGTATGTCACTTCAAGGGGTCATGACTTCCCCCAAAGAATCCTAGAAACTGGTTTTCAGAGTACTGAAAACTGAGCTGAGAGACCCTCTATTTCACCCTCCCTGAGCTACAATTCCCAGAGCTCCCTGCAAAGAGGGATTGATTGTTAAACCACTCTGGGAATTATAGCGCTTTGAGGGGAATGCAGGGATCTCCCAAAAGCTCTCAGCACTATGAACAAACTACAGCTGTACATAACCCCTCAGATACAGAATATTTGTGTTTACAAAAAGAAGAAAATCAAGTAGACTTCACACAGTAGTCTGAGCAGATCGAAGTTTATTTGCAAAATGCAGCCTCCCAAGAACTTAAAGGAAAACTGTTCAGGTACAGAAATGTCTGGAGAAGGACTTCCGGGGAGGTGCCTCCGGTAATGGCGGAATTCCTCTGATCGGGAGGAATTTGCTCTGTGGGAATCTGGGTCTGGCCACCACGGCGAAGGCAGAGACCCGTTAAAATCACAGGCGGGAGAAGCATGTGAGCGTGGGATTCGGCGGGCACCTTTTCGCCTCCCCTACTCGTGGGGAAACCTGGTTTCGGGGGTCCGGAGTGATGTGGGGTGAGCGGCGCGGTGCTTCGAATCGTCTGCTTCTTCCACGGAGCGAAGCCGCATAGCTGTTGCTGGAGAGCACTGACCTTTTCCTAAGGACAATTTGACTTTAAAGTAATTACCCGTGAGTAGAGGTGAAGCGGAAGAATTGGATTTCTAAATGTTTAATTTGGTATCGTAACGGGGAGGTTCAATACAGGAAGTTCGCCTTCCCCTTTTGTAAATAGACTGAGGCAATGAAGTTGCAAGCTGGAGTCCTGGAAAGCCTTTTGTAAAAGACTAAATTTCCATCGGCAAAGAACATTAAACCCCCCCTTGGAGGCAGGAGAAGAGGGGGGGAAGTTGCGGACTGAGTATGCCTGTGGGAGAGAGCGAAGAGAGCTAAAATACCGCCGCTTTGACCCTGGAAACGGGCTGCTAGCAGGACTGACGTCTTTTGGAATGTTCATTGACAGCGTTTAGAACGTTCATTGACAGCTAGTTAAATAAGAGAAATACATTGTTTCTACTGTCTCCGGCTGCTTTAAAAAGGAGTAAAAATAACTGAAAATTGAAACTAACTTTGGATTGTTTGAATTATGTTTAAAAGAGGATACTATTGACTATTACAAATAGAAACTGTTTTCCCCTAGTGGAAGCCTTTGAAACTGGTTGCTTTACAAGAGCTGGGCTAGGGGAATTTCCAGCTGCAAGATAAAAAACCGTGAGACTCTGGGACTGACCTTGAATCTTTTAAGTGCTATAGCAAACGGAAGGGGAAAAACAGACTAGTCAACTGCTGACAAAACATTAAGGTCTGGGAGGACTTCGCAACAACCCAGGAGAGGTTCATCATCAGGCCCCCCTGCTTCTTCTGTTGCTGCCTTTGTACCAGCACACTCAAAACCAAGAGGAATGTCGACAGAAGAGGCCTTAGTAGCTGCATTATATAAGATAAATGATTCACTGGAACAGCTTAACAAGAAAATGGACGCGATAAATGCGAAAGTGGATGTTTCAACTACTAAAATCAACTTAAATACAGAAAGTATAAATAATACCAATACAGAAACCACCCAGAAATTGATACAGGAATCTACTTTGATACAGCAAACTGTGGAGGAAGCCAGGGAAAAAGCTGTTGCTGCTGAATGTAAAGTAACACAACTGGAGAGAAAGAGAGTCCCAGCCCTACAGAGGCAATTTCATGAACATAAGTTGACGCTTGCTATGATTGAACTTAAAGAAAAACAGACGAATCTGAGGATTAGAGTTCACCTTTGATGGACATGCCCAAGGATTAAGACACTCAGGGAGATGATTTATAATGAAATGAAAAAGGTATTTAAATATACCCTTTTGAAGAAACCAGAGGCCTTTCTCCTGGGCATGGTCGGCCAATTGGTGTTAAAGAAGGATAGAACTTTTTTTACGTATGCAACAATAGCAGCAAGAATACTCATCGTGAAGTACTGGAAGACACAAGATTTACCCACCCGGGAAGAATGGCAGATGAAGTTGATGGACTATATGGAATTGACAGAAATGACTGGCAGAAATCCGAGACCAGGGAGAAGAGTCGGTGGAAGAAGACTGGAAAAAGTTTAAAGACTATTTATAGAAATACTGTAAAATTAATGAATGCTAGAAGAATGTTGGAATGAAGTTATATGGCTTTAGTAGAAATGTTATAAGGAATTAAGTATAAATAGATTAATAGAATATTAAAGGAAAAAATATGGTTAGAATGTGTTAAGATAATTATAGGATAGAAAACAGAGGAAGATGGAAAGGAATTGCTGAAACAATTAATAGAAGTGGAATACAAAAAGGGAGGTGTGAGGAGGTCGTTGAAATAAGTGAATGAAAGATAAGGTATTGAAATTGTTTGACGTGTTTTAAAATTATTTTTGTTTTGTTTTGTCAGTTTAATGTGTGAGTGTTGTGTAGTGTTTGTGTATTGTATTGTTCTTTTTGTATTGTTCTTTTCTTATTGTGTAGTGTTTAAATTGTTGAAAAAGTAATAAATATTATTTTAAAAAACAAAACAGAAATGTCTGGAGAAAGTGACAATGAAGTGACAGGACCTACAGTCAAAGAACTAACACAAGACGCTGAAGGAATATGCCATGAGATAGTTGCACCCCTAAAAAAGCAGTTCAAGTTCATTATTGTCTTAAAGAACGGGAAAACAAAGAAAATGATCACAGACACAAAATTACCAACTGTTCATGCTACTAGTGATTTCAGAGACAATAATGACAGATGTTTATGGACCATAATGAATAACAAGGAAATATCATTCTGGATTGAGAAAGGTCCATTGGAATGTCAGGATTTGTATGGATGGATCTTTTACCACTTCAAAGCGAATACAGTGGTACCTTGGGTTAAGAACTTAATTCGTTCTGGAGGTCTGTTCTTAACCTGAAACTGTTCTTAACCTGAGACACCACTTTAGCTAATGGGGTCTCCTGTTGCTGCCGCTGTGCCACCACTGCACGATTTCTGTTCTCATCCTGAAGCAAAGTTCTTAACCCGAGGTAATATTTCTGCGTTAGCAGAGTCTGTAACCTGAATTGTATGTAACCTGAATCATATGTAACCCGAGGTACCACTGTATACAAAAACCAAGCCTGATTCTGCTCTATTCCACCAAAATAAATGGAGAAACTAAGTTTGAGAATGGCTAGTGTATTCTCCCTCAAAAGGAAAAGTCTACTGTTTTGTGTGCAAACTTTTCTCTAACCAAACTACCTCAACCACATCTTTAGCTTCTACTGGATTCAGTGATTGGCATTATTCTTGTCTTGTTCAGACCCATGGAAACTCTAAAAATCATATGAATTCTATGCTAACATACTTAACCAAAAATTGTGGTCAAACACTCACATCAAAACTTGAAGAGCAAATCAAAGCGGAGCAGGGTTACTGGAGGCATGTACTTCAGTGAGTTGTTGCAATGATTTCCCTTTTGGCAGAATGCAGTTTGACATTTTGGGGAGATGATGAAACATTTGGTTCCCCAAACAATGGTAATTTTCTTGGATTGCTTGAGCTAACTGGCAAATTCTATCCCTTCCTGTGTGCTCACATAAATCAGTATGGAGGTAAAGGCTCTGCTCAGACATTGTACTTATCCAAAGCTGGACTAGATGGGCCATTGACCTGATCCAGCATGTATGATGATTGTCCTGTTTCATTTGCTTGAACTCAAGTCTCTCCCCCTTTACCTCTGTCTCCAATGATGTGCAGCACATTAAACAGAGGTTCACTTGCTGCTGCAATTCACTTGATTGAAAAATTATAGTGCAGGGATTGCTGGGTGGAGGGGAGGAAATCAAAAGCAGAAACGCCATTCATTGTTGGCCAGGATCTTGTTCAGTCCCAGAACAATGCAATAACCCTCATGTATATATAAAAAAACCTTATAGGCGGGTGGGAGGGGGAGAAAGGTTGAGGTCTTGAAAGCTTATTCACCTCCTTTCATTAGACTAACAAATAACACTTAACACAAACCATCTGTTAGCAACAGACCTTACTGCTTGAGAAGATAAAACAGAAAGGTAATTTTAGCCACTGGAGGGGGGACTCTCAGCTTTTCATGAGAGCCCTTTTTCAACCAGTGCTGTTACTCAAGCGTCTCTGGGGAGGTGGGATGCAGGTGGGGGGGGGGACCAGGAGGGAGGGAGGTCAGAACTCTGGCCTGGTTTTAAGGGGGCATCTTGACAGCATTATGGGCATCTGGTGGCTTCGTGCTTTGTCAAATTTGGGGATCATCCACACTTTCACTTTACTTGTATTTTGTTTGTATTGTCTCCCAATTAATTCTCATTGTTCTGTGGCTGTGCCTTGAAAGAATCTGATCTTACCAACTGAATTGAAGCTTGGTTAAGCAAAATCTCCTTGGATTTTAAATGCATCTGATAAGGTCCAATTCAGTGGGTAAGATTGGATTTCCACAAAGCACACAGCCATGGAATAATGAAAAAAGCTCTTGGACACAGAGGAATTAATTGGGACACAATACAATTAAAATAGAAGTGAAAGTGTTGACCAGCCCTTACTTGCAAGTGTGTGTGAAGAGACTAGTCTACTAGCCTAGTTCTAAATAGTTCCTTTGCATTGAATTGGACTGGACCCAGTTTATTAGAAGGAAAAGTCATTATAATAGGGATGCAATGAATGTCAGGGGCTGGTTGTTGTTGTTGTTGTTGTTGTTGTTGTTATCATTATTATTAAAAGTTGTACCCAGGCCTAGAGTGGTGTGCTCCACCCTAGATGCTGGGGATCAGGGGGAGAACTAAAGGCTACATTATATTCTGTGCAACTTTCCAAGGACCATATGGAAACGAAAATCAAGATAATTTATCTACTGTAACAGGTGTATCAGATTGGAGAGTCCCAGTGGATCTACTGGGAAAAAGATTCACATTGGATACAGCTCCATCATGTGGCGCAACAAGAGGATGATTGCCATTCAGTTCCTAATGCCCACTTCTTCTTGTTTCATTTGGGCAGATATTGAGAAATTTCTTCTCATATGCACTTTCCTCGATATGCACTTTTTTGGGGGGGTGTCTTACCTCAGATATGCCCTCTTGCCCACTTTGATTGGCAGAACTGGCACTACTGCAGGTGGCATACGGTGCCCATTCTGCATTAGCAAGAACTCAGTCCAGCACCTACACTTGGGAACTCCCTGCCACCTGACAGCAGGCAAGTGCCTTCACTCTATTCTTCTCAGCACCTGCTAAAAACGTTTTTTCAAAGCAAAGCTTATCCAGGTACAGTATTTAGAAAGCTGATGTGAGTTTTAACGTGGTCTTAGTTTATTGTTATTCTAACTTTCCATAAGACTTAAATTGTTATTATTAATTGTTTATTAATAATTTGTATTGTTTTACCATACATTTTAAATTATTGTTGTTATTTTTTTCTTATTGGTAATTTATTTAATTTCATTTTTTGGTAAACAACTTTGAGGTTTGGTTGTTTTCAAAGCAAAGAAACAAATAATTCCCCAGAATGCAATGCATTTTTATATGCTTTTCCCCATCCATATATGCATTTTTTTAAAAAGCATATTACTTAGCCGGAGAACTGCACAGCAAAATTTAGAGGATTGCAAATTTTCAGTTTGTGTAAACTGGGTACCTTCTTTTAAAGCAAACAGGATCCAATTTCTCCACAGAAACTAGTACTGTGTCAAGAAGTTCTTCCTTAATCTTCCAATGCTCAACCACATTAGAGCACCTCTCGTTCTGGAGAGACGCAAGAGAGAGCAAGAGATTTCTGACTTGTCTATCTTTTATTTGAAACCTTCCTATCTACCAGCCTAGAAAAATAGCACATACCTCAACTATGCGTGCCTTCCAAGGGATAGGGGGAACCCCCCAATGCTTTAATGGGCAGAAAATTAGATCTTTGTGTTTATTTTAAACCACTATGGAAATAGATTCTTGAGAAATCAGCTTAGCAAAACAAGCTGAAAATGCTTTCTTCTGAGCACATGAGTTCTGGAGGGTTAGCTGTCAACCACAACCACCCCAAATTTATTTGTACAAGTTAGAGGCATGGTCTTCCTAACATGAAAGGTGGCGCAAGGCTGACACACACTTAACCAACAGACTCCAAGAATAAACGTACAAGATCTCCCGTAAAGGCAAGAAGAGCCTTCCCTAACAGAAACCTGAATTTTCCTCCTTGGGTGATGTCAACAACTTCATTCCCCAAATTGAAAAATTGGAGATTTCCTCCAGGTAAACTTTGGGATATCTGGTTTGTGTCCAGAGCAGCTGGAGCAGGCCAGGGGCTCATCAAGTTTAGTGTCCTGCTCTCTTTTTTATATATATCTTTATTTGTTTTACATAAAATTATAGACAGTAACTGTAACCATTCCAAAACATAAAAATAAAAGAGGTTCTTTTGAACCTTCAGACCTCCTTCCCTCCCTCCATGGGTTCCAATTCTAAAGATCTTATCTTTTTCTTTCCCTGCCTGCATCTTTTACCGTTATCCATCTATTATATAATTATATTAATCAAAGTTTATTTCACTTTACAAGTGTCATTTGTATCCCTGCCAATGATTTTAACTGTCTCAAGTGGTCTTTTAAGTATATTATAAAGTTATTCCAGTCTTTTAAAAATACTGGTTTCTGATTTTTCCCGCCAGTCTTGCCATTTCTGTGTATTCCATCAGCTTGGTCCGCCACTCTTCTCTGGACGGTAGTTCTCCTTCTTTCCATCTCTGGGCTAGAAGCATTCTCGCTGCCATCATTGCATACATAAAGAGTCTTTTGTTTCCTTTTGGTAGTTCCCCTCCTATTATACCTAACAGAAAAGCCTCTGTTTTTTTTAACAAAAGTTTTCTTAAACATTTTCTTTAACTCATTATATATCATTTCCCAGAAAGCTTTTACCACTCCACAGGACCACCACATAAGATAAAAAGTACCCTTTTTTATTTTATATTTCCAGCACTAATTGATCTGGTGCTATACATTTTCACAATCTTAAAGGTAAAGGGACCCCTGACCGTTAAGTCCAGTCGCAGACGACTCTGGGGTTGCGGCGCTCATCTCGCTTTACTGGCCGAGGAAGCTGGCGTACAGCTTCCAAGTCATGTGGCCAGCGTGACTAAGCCACTTCTGGCGAATCAGAGCAGCGCATGGAAACGCCGTTTACCTTCCTACCAGAGCGGTACCTATTTATCTACTTGCACTTGACGTGCTTTCGAACTGCTAGGTTGGCAGGAGCAGGGACTGAGCAACGGGAGCTCACCCTGTTGCGGGGATTCGAACCGCCGACCTTCTGTTCGGCAAGTCCTAGGCTCTATGGTTTAACCCACAGTACCACCTGCTCACAATCGCAATCATACTCAGTCTTAAATACCAACGGTACATCATTGTCATTTTCTTTCAATGAACAGCAAGCCGTAAACTTAAAATCCTCTTTCCATAACGTTTCCCATGATGAAAGTTGTATATTATAACCAAAATCTCTTGCCCAGTGTATCATCACTGATTTAACTTCTTCGTCTTTAGTGAACCATTAGCGTTCTGTTTTCATGGTGGCTGTCTAGATGCCCTCAGTGGAAAGCCCCCAAGCAGGAGCTGAACGCAACAGCAACTCTCCCTACTTGTGGTTCCAAGCAACTGGTATTCAGAGGCTTTCTGTCTCCAACAGTAAAGGTAGAACATAAGAAGTATCTAGCTGCTAGATCAGACCAATATGGCCCATCTTGTCCAGCATCCTAGTTCTCCCTATGGCCAACCAGATGCCCCAATGGAAAACCCACAAGCAGGACCTGAGCGCAACTGCAACTCACTCCTCACTTGCAGTTCCCAGCATTTGGCATTCAGGAGCATTTATTGCCCCCAGCAGTGGAGGGAGAACATAGCTCTTGGGGTTGATAGCCATTGATAACCTTGCCCTCCATTAATTTGCCTCAGCTTATAGGGCAATAAAAGGTGGTGGCCATCATTGCGTCTTGTGGTTCCCAATGATATTGTTAAAGATATGTTTGCAGCTCTGGGCATCCTTTGGGATGACATAAAATAAAATAAAATAATAATACCAGAACTTTCCACTTGGGCGGCACCATTGCAAAAGCAACAAGGGACATTGCGGGAAATTAAAATGGCAGAGCCCCCCCCCCCCAGCCACAGGGGTCTCCTGGTGAGCTAAGCCAGTATTCAGAAAAGCCGTTGCCTTCTGAGGCTGAAGAGAGATGTGATCCCTGTTCACCTGTCAACCCACTCGTACCAAGACAGCCGATAAAGACCTGCTCTTGGCCCTGAGCCCCACAGCCCTCAAACACAGAGGACCTCCCTACCCTCCACATTTGACATCTGCCTCAACTTATTATTCCCCAGAGATATTTAAATTAGCATCAGATGTCAGGATCAACCTTTCCCTGACCCGCTCTTAGCATTTGTTATGGGCTGTTCCCTTTCATAGTCAGGATGAGGGAAAGGTAAACAACCAGCCAAAAACCGGCCTTTGACATGGAGGCATTGGAAGGGAATCCTCCTCCTCCTCCTTCTCCTCCATCCACTGGAGAAAACACAGTTCCATTGTTTTATCGGCTGGGTTTCCTCCAATCCTTGTAAAGTTGCTTTGGTGGCTATGACACTCATTGTTAAGGCTCCATGGGGGCTTCTTGTCATCCTTTAATGGGAATGGAAAGATGCTTGAGGAAGCCAAGGACCCACAGGCCAAATGGACTTTTTATCATAAGCATTGAAAATGTTGGCAGAGCATTGGGAAATGGGGACAAAAATAAGTGGTGGGTGAAATCAATGGATACGCTTATAAAAGCAGGTCCATTGATAAACTTAGGTCCGTTCATTTCAATAGGTCTACTCTGAGCAGGAATTAGTTGAATGCAACCCAAAGAGATGAATGCACCAAAGTTAGTCAAGTTCCTTAATTTTGACGGGCCTACTCTGAGTAGGACTAGTATTGGATGCGCAACCCACAGGAAGTTGCCTTCTACTGAGTCAGACCACTGGGGTCCATCTTTCTGAGTCCTGTGTACACTGGTTGGCAGCAGTGGCGTAGCGTGGGGGGTGCAGGGGGGCCCGGCTGCACCGGGCGCAACATCTGGGGGTTAGGGTTAGGGGGCGCAAATCCACGGGTTAGGAGGCGCAAATTATTTGCCTTGCCCCGGGTGCTGACAACCCACGCTACGCCACTGGTTGGCAGTTGTGACTCTCCAGGGTTCTAGACAGGGAGGTCTCTCTCTCAGCCCTATCTGGAGATGTTGCTGGGGCCTGGAGCTTGGACCATCTTCTCTGCCACTGAGCTAAGATTCCAGTCCTCATGGTTCTGAATAAAGGCCGAATTAAATAGGAAGCTGCCTTAGACCAAGTCTGACCACTGGCCCAATTAGCTCAGCATTGGCTTCTCTGACTGCTAGTGGACTCTGACATTCCACAGTTTCTGGCAGGTGACTTCCTTGGCCCTACCTGGGGGATTGGGGATTGAACACAGGTCCTTTTGTATGCAAAGCAAGTGCTTTCCAACTTAGCCACGGCCCTAAATCCTTCTCAAGGGTTTAATTCAGCTTGCATGTTTAAGCAAAGGGACCTGATTTGGTCCCCAACCCCAGACTGGGACGTGGATTAGAGCATGATCCCCCCACAACCACATTCAACTTCTCCTTTTATCCACCAGTGCACAAGGAGACCCCTACATGCTTCTCAAGGATAACACGGCACAGTATGATGCCTCATCCCCAACCAGACCTTTTGAGTGTCCTCAAAGTCACCATCCTCATCAAACACATTTGCAGAAGGTTGTCTTTGGATTGGGCCTGTGACTCCTGTAAACTGTCTGAGTGAAAGCCAAGCATTTGACAAAGGAATGAAAATACTATGTGATTTTTCATACAAGTCGTGTGTGTTTGTGTGTGTGTGTGTGTGTGTGTGTTGGGAAAATGTTTGGAAAGCAGCAACCAAAATGATCAAAGGGGGTGGACTAGCCTATGAGGAAAGTTTGTAGTGTTTGAGGCTTTTTAGCTTAAGAGCAAAGGCAAATAATAGGTGACATGGTGTAAGTTTATAAAATGAAGCATGGCATGGGGAAAGTGGATAGAGAAATGTTTCCTCCTCTCTCTCATTAACTCTAGAATGTGTGGACGTCCAATGGGGTTGCATGTTGGAAGATTCAGGACAGAAAAGAGAAAGGCGCTTTTTCATACAGCACATCATTAAACTATGGAACTCACTGCTACAGAAGGGCGCCAATGGCCACCAACATGCATGGCTTTAAAAAAAGGATTATACCAATTCATGGAGGAGAGGGCTGTCCATGGCCACTAGCCACAATGGCTATGTTCTGCCTCCAAAGTTGGGAGGCAGTAATGCTTCTAAACACCAGCTGCTGCTGGGGCCTGGGTCCGGAAAGCAAGACCTGTGCCTGAAAAACACAGCACAAAAGGATGTCTGGATGAGCCCTTTCTCTCACACAAATGGGCTATAGTTAGCATTTTATGCAAACACGCCAACTTTTTTAAAAATGGGTAGGAGAAGAGTGGAGACTTTGATGGTTACAAATAAACATACCCTGAAACTTTCTACTTTTAGCATTTATTTATTTTAACCATCAAAGGTTTGCATTTGTGGGTCTGTTTTCCCAGCACAAAATAAAACCTTCCCATTATGAGTGTATATAGATAGGATAAGGAGATGGAGAGATGGGGCTCTGCAGATGAAGGGGAAGGACCATAACTCAGTGACTCAGAGCATCTGCTTTGCATGCTTTCTCATAACACTGAAACTAGCAGCCACCCAAGGAAGCTGAATGTTGGAGGATTTCAGGAAGAAAGTCCCTTCTTCATGAAGCGCATCATTAAGCTATGGAACTCTCTTCCCCAGGAGGCAGTGATGGCCACCAGCTTGGATGGCAATAACAGTGAATCAGACAGATTCATGGAAGATAAGGCTATCAATGGCTGCTAGCCACAATGTCTAGGCTCCACCTCTATGGTTAGAGGCAGCAATGCTTCTGAATACCAGTTACTGGAAACTACAGGAGAAGACAGGGTTGCCACCTGCCATCTGAAATGTACCCAGATACCACACCCTAGCATCACTCTGGGGCACTCTGGGAAATTTAAAGGGGCAGCCCTCTGGACCTTGAGTGCTCCTGTTCTTATGGAAGATTAAAAATGGTGGACAGGGGTCCACCGATGTATGAGGGGTCTATTTTGCTGCTGGACATATTTTTGAACCAGTGGAGAGGCTGGTCTTCTGACTGGCGATTGGTTCAGGACAGGTAAACAGGAACAGTGGAGACTGGTCTATTAGAGGAAAAGGAGCATTGCCCCATTACCCTCAGCCAGCCCTCACCTGCCTGTTTTCTTACATACAACCAATCACGTTTAGGCTCTGCTTGTCACTTGTTCTGGTGCTAATTGTTAATCTGCTCTACCAGTGGAAGCTGGTCCATTAAGAAAAGTGGGACAGTGCCTCACCAACCCCGGTCTGCCCTCATCCAGCCCACACCAGCCTTCCTCCTTACGGACAACCAGTCCAGGAGGTGGCCCTTCCTCTTGGGCTTCCTCTTCCTTAAGTCTCAGTCCTGCTCAACAGGACTTCCTTTCGGTTTGGAACATATTTTATTTTATTGAAAAGCATGTGCATACACACAAGGGATTGAAGAGATTTTGATATCTGCTTTTAATTATATATAAATATATATATATTTAAGGAGCTAATGAAACCAGGAACCACTAAAAATATAGCCTGCTGGGGTTTGCCTCATTGCCTAACGGTTATGAAAAGAAAAAATTCCAGAAGGAAAATCTGGAGCATGTAAGAAAGAGAGAGTCTTGTTAGACATCACACTTGCCTTCGCCACCCCCTCAACACAAATCCTTTATTAGATTATTTTACAGCTCCTGTTATACAGTGATGGTTAAGCAATGTGTTCTCCTGACCACTTACCACCACCCAATACACTTATCCCATTATGCTTTGCCTAACTGGGACCACAGCAATGCCCCACGAGCCACAGACAAACTTTCTATGTCTTCAAACAGGGGCAAAGAAGCTTGGCTAGCTTGAGGGCCACATTTCTTTTTGGAATAACCTTCCAGGGGCCTCAGGCCAATAGTGTGTGGGGCTGGCCAGCTGAGTAAGTGGCCAGCTGAGTAAAATTTACCCTTGTATTATGGCCTAGTTTCTACACATGCTCTCTCTCATAACGTTAGAGCTCATGGACATTCAGTGAAGCTGAACGTTGGAAGATTCAAAACAGAGAAAAGAAGGGATTTCTTCTTGAGGTGTAGTTAAAGTGTGGAACTCACTCCCACAGGAGGAAGTGATGGTCACCAACCTAGATGGCTTTAAAAGAGGGTTAGACAAATGTATGGAGGAGGAGAGGGCTAATGAGGGCTACTGGCCATAATGGCTGTGCTCTGTTGGAAGAAGCCAGTGCTTCCGAATACCAGTTCCTGGAAACCACAGGAGGGGAGAGCATTCCTGTGCTCAAATCCTGCTTGCAGGTTTCCCATAATAGGCACCTGGCTGGTCACTGTGAGGATAGGATGCCATTGGCCTGTTCCAGCAGGCTCTTATCCAGCAGGGTGGAATTTGGTAAGAACAGGTGGAGAATCTGTCTGTAGTCCATTCTACTTTCACATCTCTTCACTGTAATCTTTGCAGAAACATAGCAAAGGGAGGAACTGAAATTGACTGGTTTGTCCTTCCCCAACAGAGGAAAACAAACTGCTTTTGGGCTCAGCAGGTGGTTGAGCTGGGCAGAGATGCCCTTCCAGAGGTTTGCCTGCACAGTGAGTCCAGTGGTGCTCCACTGGCATGGAACTCTCCTTTTAACCTGCCAAATGAACTCACTGGTGGCATCCAGCTGAAAACCCTGAAATGGGCAGGCAGGGGCCAGTCCATTGGACCCGGCGCTGGTCCTAACATCATAGCAGGAAGGCCTGGGGCCTGATCCAGACCCAACAGCTGCACCTGCTCCAGGCTAGTGCAGGGATCCCCTCACCTCCATTTGCCCCCTGCATGTATGCTCAACTGGAGTGTAGTGCAGGTGCCAGAGCCCTCAGGGAGAACAGCAAAGCAGGTCATGGGTCACAGGACCACGGATAGCTCCAAGTGAGGTGCTTGCTCTAGCAGAGATGAGCACAAGAGCCTGTTGGATCAAGCCGAAGGGGACCCATCTAGGCCAGCATCCTATTCTCACAGTGGCCATCCAAATGCCCCAACTGGAAACTAGCAAGCAGTGGTTTCCAGCAACTGGCATTCAGAGACATTACTGACTCCAACCATGGAGGCAGAGCATAGCCTCCATCATGGCTACTAGCTATCAATAGCCTCTTTCTCCATGACTTTCTCCAATCCTCTTTTAAAGCCATCCAGCTTGGTGGCCATTGAGGCTTCCTGTGGGAGTGAGCTTGAATCCAGGATCTGAACCCATCACCCGCCATACATGAGCAGAGGAAACTGGACGCAGTGAAGCCATTGCATTATATTGGGGGAGAAGGGAGGGAAGGTCTGAGCCCCTGGCGGCCTCCGGCACACAGGAGGTAGAGACCCAATCTGTTTCCGATTCCTAAAGAACAAGAAAGACTCCAGCAGATAAGGAGAGCTGTAAACATTAATTCAATATTAACATGGCTTTTTACACATCATCTACTCTCTTTAACCTTGCATTAGGGCCTGACTATATCTGGCTTTCTCTCAGGTTAGCATCTGGCCAATAAAATTGGGGAGGGTTTTTTATGGCTTTAATAAGGTATTAAGAAGGATAAACATTGAGCACTTGATTAAATTGCAGATTGACCCGTAACTCCTGGAAAGCTTTCGATGGCTCAGCCTTCCAGCTGAAGATGTCAGCAAGGAGACATAAATATATTGAAAAGCAATGTGGTCTGGGGCACCCAAAAGGCAAAGTGGGCAGTTCTCCTACAGGTCTTTAGGCAGACAATAGGTAGACAGGAGGGATGCGGGTGGTGCTGTGGGTTAAACCACAGCGCCTAGGACTTGCTGATCAGAAGGTTGGTGGTTCGAATCCCCACAATGGGGTGAGCTCCCGTTGCTCGGTCCCTGCTCCTGCCCACCTAGCAGTTCGAAAGCACATCAAAGTGCAAGTAGATAAATAGGTACTGCTCTGGCGGAAAGGTAAACAGTGTTTCCGTGCGCTGCTCTGGTTCACCAGAAGCGGCTTAGTCATGCTGGCCACATGACCCGGAAGCTGTACGCCGGCTCCCTCGGTCAATAAAGCGAGATGAGCACCACAACCCCAGAGTCGGCCACTTTACCTTTACCTTTAGATAGACAGGAGTTGGGTTGGGGAAACTTTACCATGCAAACAAGGCTTTTGTACTTTGTAATGGTTTGGGGGAAAACAAGCATTGATTGTCTTTTTTTTTTTTATAAACTTTATTACAATCACATATACTTGCACATACAAAGAAAAGTTGTGCCATAAAGAAACACAATACAGACAGGAAATTAAAGCACATACACCTAAAGGTAAGAAAAAAAGACACAACAAAGAAGAAAATTCCAATCATACCCTTACACTCATTTGACTTCCATTAGCCTCAGCTTTGGGTTAAGTATTCTACATTAATCTTCTGCAGTTATTTTCGTTTATCTTTACATGTCGTAGGAGTTAAACATCGTCTACTGTTAAATTATTAATTCTCAAATTAGTCTCAAGGTAGCTTATGAATTTGGACCAGTCTTCTATCTTTTTAATGGGGTTATCCCGCCTAATATATTGTGTAAGCCTCGCCAATTCCAAATATTGGTACACTTTCACCTGCCACTCTCTCATTGTTGGTATTTCTGGGGATTTCCATTTCTTTGCTATTAGAATCCTCGCGGCAGTGGCGGCATACTGGAAGAAAGTCTGATCTGTCTTTTTTATTTCCTCCCCAATCATCCCTAAGAGGAACGCTTCGGGATTCTTGGGAAAATTGTACTTCAAAATTTTCTTTAACTCCTCATAAATTTGTCCCCAGAAACCCTTCACTTCCTCACAGGTCCACCAAACATGAAGAAAAGTCCCCACCTTATCTTTACACCTCCAGCAAGTGTTATCTGCTGTTCTATACATTCTCCCTAGTCTTGCCGGGGTCAGGTACCAACGGTACATCATCTTATACAGATTCTCACGTAAATCAGCACATACGGTAAATCTCATACCTTTCTTCCATAAAGTTTGCCATTTGTCGTAACCTATCTCATATCCTAGATCTTTATTCCATTTAATCATTACCTCTTTGATCAACACTTCCTTGTTTTCACTTTCCAACAGTTGCCTATACATTTTAGACAGTAGTTTGCTATTACTCTCCATAATCTCCACTTGAAATCTAGATTTATTTTCTCCCATACCTATTCTCTTATGTTCCCTCCATATTGCACTAACTTGGTGTAGGTGAAACCAATCCTTAATTTTCTCTTTCAGTTCATCCTGTGATCTTAATTTCCACCCATCTTCTGATTTAATTAATAGATCCTCATACGTCCACCTTTTACCTATCATATTCAGTTTCTTTATTTTGATGATATCCACGGGTGAAAGCCACCAAGGGGTACTTTGTTCGATCACATTTTTCTTCCTGTTCCAAACTTCTATGAGTGGTCCTCTAACTATATGATTATGAAAGCCTCTATGGACTTTGTCTTTTCCCTGCCAGAGGTAGGCATGCCACCCAAATCTTAGATCAAATCCTTCCAGATCTAATAAGTCAGTATCTTTCAGGGTGGCCCACTCTTTTATCCAAAGTAGGCATGCCGCCTCATAGTAGAGCCTTAAGTTTGGTACACCGAAGCCCCCTCTTTCCCTGGAGTCCGTCAAATATTTGAGTTTCACCCTAGGTTTCTTCTCCTGCCAAATATATTTGGTCAAGGTCCTTTGCCAATTTTTAAAGCAGGTGGTACCTTTTATGACTGGTAGGTTCTGGAACAGGAATAGCAGTCTCGGGAGGATACACATCTTAATCGATGCCATCCTCCCGGTCCAAGATAAATTCAGTCTATGCCAGGTGTTCATATCTTTCTTAATTTCCTTCCACAATTTATTATAATTATCCTCTACCAAGTTAATATTCTTTGGAGACAACCAAATTCCCAAATATTTCACCTTATTTACTACTTTAATATCTACCTGTTGTTCCAGCTGTAATCTTTCTTGTGCTGTCAAGTTCTTTATTAATATTTTAGTTTTTCCCCTATTTAGCTTGAATCCGGATAATTTACCGAACTCTTCCAAGAGTTCTATCGCTCTGCTAGTGGTTTCAGATGGGTTCTCAAAAAAAAAGACCAGATCGTCTGCATAGGCTTTTAATTTGTATTCTTTCTCTCCAATTCTTACTCCCCTAATATTCGGGGTCGCTCTTATTTTATTTGCGGCTGTTTCTAGCACCAAAATAAACAATAAAGGTGACAGAGGACAACCTTGCCTTGTACCTTTCCTAATCGGAAAGTACTTAGTCAAGTTGTTATTAATAATCAACCTAGCCTGCTGTTCTGTATAGATCGCCCTGATGCCCTTCAGGTAAGGACCCCTTATGCCCACCTTGTCAAGTTTTTGTAGCAGAAATTCCCAGGATACGCGATCGAAAGCTTTTTCCGCATCGACAAAAATAAGGGCCGCTGGCACATCTGGTCTTGTCTCCAAATACTCCATAATGTCTAATACGTGCCGGACGTTATCCCTCAATTGTCTACCCGGAAGGAATCCCACTTGATCCCTATGTATATATCTATTTAATAATTTTTTGAGTCTGCTTGCCATGATGTCTGCAAAAATCTTGTAGTCACAATTTAAGAGTGAAATTGGCCTATAGTTTTTTATATCTGTCTTTTCTTTTTCAGTCTTGGGGACTAACGTAATATATGCCTCCTTCCAGGAGCTAGGTATCCTCCCTTCTTGAAGAGTTTTATTTATTACCTCCGTTAAAGCCGGCGCTAACGAATCTACCAATTTTTTATAATATTTTGCAGGCAGACCGTCCGGACCAGGGGACTTCCCGTTCTTCATCTTATTAATAGCGTCCCGGACCTCTTTTACAGACACCACATTGTTTAATTGTGTACAATCCTCTTCTGTAAAAAATTTCCTTTCTTCTTGGTCTAAATAATTCTCTATTTCTGCACTGCTCTCTTCTCCTTTTTCATACAGCTTTTCAAAAAAAGTAACAAACCTGTTTTCAATTTCCTCTGGGTCTTCTATCACCCTTTCATCTATAATAAGTTTGTTAATCACATTTTGTTTCTTTCTTTTCCTAAGCTGCCATGCAAGTAACTTCCCCATTTTATTGGCCGACTCAAAATATTTCTGTCTCGTAAATTTAATTTTCTGTTCTACCTCTTGATTCAAAATAGCTGAGTATTGGGACTGCAACACCCTCACCGCTTGATTAGTCATTTCATCTGTCGGATCTAAAGCGAGTTTCCTCTCATAGTCCCTCAATTGGGCCAAAATGCCTTCCTTCTTTTTCTCCCTTAACTTCTTTCTATAGCTATTTTGCTGTATTAGAAAGCCCCTTAGGACAGCCTTACCGGCGTCCCATACCAACTCTATTGGGGTGTCTCTATTCAGGTTCGTCTCCAAATACTCTCTCAAAGTTTTTTTGGCCATATCCAATACTTCCTCATTCTCAAATAAATATTCATTCATCCTCCACCTGAGCTGCCCTTTCAATTCGTTTTTAATTTCCAAGGTCAGGGGGCAGTGATCTGACAGGGTCCTAGGTAATATCTCACATCTCTTAACTCTCCATACCATGGCCCTAGTCACCCATATCTGGTCGATCCTACCCCAGCTCTGGTGGGGCTCTGAGTAATGAGTGAACTGTTTAGTGGTGGGATTTCGGTGCCTCCAGATGTCAATCAGGTCTAGATTTCCCACTAACTCATTAAATGAGTTAGGCAGCTTCCCCCTATTTGCGTTCCTCTGATTCTCACTTCTGTCTAGACTCGGTGTTGGAACCCCATTCCAGTCTCCCAATAAAATTAACTTATAAGGTTCCAATTCCAACAGCATGCTTTCAAGTTTTTCAAAGAACTCAGTTCTTTTTGTATTTGGTGCATATACCGACACTACATTAATTCTTTCCCCTCGAAAATTTAATTGAATACCTAGTATTCTACCTTCCTCGTCTTTACAAATTTGTCTTGGTTCCCACCTTTCTTTGGCGTATATTACCACTCCTTTTTTTTTGTTTACGTCCGAATTTACAAATTCTACTCCCAATTTTTTATTCACCAAAATGTGTCTATGTCTTTTTGCGATATGGGTTTCCTGAAAACAGATTACATCGCATTTCTTATTTCTCAGAGCTTTTTGAATTTTATTCCTTTTAACTTTCTCATTCAACCCATTCACGTTCCATGATAAAAATTTTAAGGTGTCCAGTGTTGTCTTAGTTCTCCAACTACTTTACCTCAGGTCAGAACTCGAGTTAAAAACCAACGCCTTTGTTTCCTAGGAGCCCCTCCTCTTCAACCGCCCCTTCTCCCACTGCGGCTTCTTCATCTTCGTCTCCTGAGTTCAACCCCCTCTCTCCTTGGTCTTTCGCGCTCCCCTCCCTCACTTCTTCCTTTTCTCGCCCATTCCCTTTCACCTCTTCCTTGCTTCGTACTCTATATTCTGTCCTTCCTAACTCTTTTTCATATCTTCTCAGAAATTTCTCTGTTTCTTGTATGTCCGTTAATTTAAATTTCTTATCTTTATAGAAGAAAGTAATCCCCTCGGGAAACTCCCATCTAAATTGTATTCCGTTTCTCTTTAAGGCAGCAACCACTTGTCTGTAACCCTCTCTTTTTCTTAATAATCTGATTGGAATCTCTTTGTAGATAATAATGGGCCTGCCTTCGATTCTAAGTTTGTTACGATAACTCGTCCTTAGAATTAGATTTCTCATTTCTAAGGAGTTGAATATCACCAGACAGTCTCCCCAAAATTTGTTGGTTTTTAGATGCTGTGGTCTAGACATTCTAAATGCATTATCTATCGTTAAAGCTATCTCTTCCTCTTCCAAACCCAGCCATTTAGAGAGCTCCTTTATCATTTTCTTTCTAACATCCTCATTTCTTTCTTCTGCCACACCTCTAAATTTCAGGTGGAGCTGCTTTTGTCACATATAAGCCATGGCAAGGTTGTCCCAGATCTTATCCTGTGCTTTATTTAATTCACCCAGCTCTTCCCTCATCCTCCCTGTTTCCCTTTTCTGTTCTCTCAATTCTTTCTGTAGTTTCTTATTGGACTCCTCAATCATCTTAGATTTTACTGACAAGTCTTGAATTTTGGATGAGAGCTCTCCTACTGCTTCCTCTATTTTTTTGTCAATCAGGTCTTGCATATCCCCTAGCTTATTTTCCATATATGTTTCGTTTTGTTTAAATTCTTCCTTTATTTTAATCCATAAGCTGTCTAAATCTTTAATCTCCTCCTGACGCGATGCCTTTCTTTCCCCTGGAGTCCCGCCCGCTTTCTTTAAGTCCTTCCCCTCCTTCCCCATCATTATTTGTAACACTCCCCCTTTCTTCACCGTTAATTATAGTCCTTTTTTGTTCTATAGTCCTAACCTTTCCTCCTTTCCTCCCAAAGAGCGCCCACCGGGGATAATATATATTATATCTGGTCTATCTATACCGTATACCCCTGCATATAAACACATAAACACATATACACTTATAAACGCATATAGACCCCGGGGGGGGGGGCGGCAGTTCCCCAGTATGCTCTCTTAGAAAGAGAAAAAAGAAAAAGGAAAAAAAGGACCGTGGGGAAGGTATCAGTCCAAAAGCATCAATTAGTCCACTCTTGGCCTTGACCTTCTCTTTGCTTCTCTCAGTCCTCTCCAAGTCCTTTACCTACCCTCACCTGCCTCACACCCAGCACCCAGTAAGAGGGTGGAGGGGAAAAAGGGTAAAGGGCAGAGGGAGGGGTGGGGTGACTCTTAAGCACGTAGTTGTCCTGCACCGCTTCTTATCCAATATACTCAAATTTAGTTCTAATTAGTTTTCACCCGGCACTTCAGGAACTTCAGGCACATTAAGCACTTTACGCTCTATAAACTCTTCTCGCCATGTAGTTGCAGTCTCTGTGGTAGTCACCGTTGCAGTCCCGGTTGCAGTTTATCCTCCCACTCGGGGTTACATCCCCCCTCCTCGCCCCCTCACGGCTCGGACCCAGTCGTAAAAAAGGACTCTGTACAGTTGGTTAAACTCCGTACCCAGTTTCCTCCGCTAGGGGCCAGCTGTTTAAATAGCTTAAAATGGCACCCTGGCCAGCTGTTAGCGTCACTGCGTGGGACGTCTTTAATATACCTCGGGTCGTTAATCGAATATCAGACCCTTGCCGCACCTCCCTTGCCGTGTTCTTGTCAGCTTATCTGAATAAATATCCTCAAGGGGGTGGGTAGCGTTGAGAAATCAAGGAGGTTTAGCGACGTAACCAAGATGGGACCTCTCCAGAGGGCTTGAAGAGGCGTTAGTCACAATCTATGTCCCAGAATTGGCGTTATACTTGTTTAATAAAGTCAATAAAAATCATTATAGTCCGTTTTTATTGTCAGTTCGGCTCTAACTCACTCAGTCAGACCGTTTACTAACCTCCTCATTCCTGCGACTCTCTTTCTGCGCCATCTTGCCTCCGCTGCCGAGGAAAATCCCGAAAAGGCAAACAAAAAGTAAAAAAATACCTAGGCGTCTCCTAGCTTCACACCAGCTGCGCGCTTAACTAGTAAGCACTTCAGACAGAAAAAAAAACCTTTTCATACGCCGGAGACCCCGTTCTTATCTCCAAGGGGTACCGACGCTTTCCGCAGTTGAAGCTCCGGGCGTTTCGCTGTGGAATCGGCACTTCCCAATTTGCGCTGGCGGTCGCCGTTCTCTCGTGCTCTCTCTGTCCTTCCCAGAGGAGGTAGGACGACCGCGTCCGCGCTGCAGGTGGCCTCTCCCCCAAGGGTTCCCCCCCTGAGGTTTCGGGGTACGCTGCGCCCTTACGTCTCCCCCACGCTTCCACAGCGCCCAGAAAGCCGAGAGCTAGCTTTCTGCGCTTCCTCACTGCTCGCGTCCGGAACCGGAAGTCTCAACAAGCATTGATTGTCAAGAGCTGGCAACAGCTGATCCGCAATCAATGCACAATCACCCAAAGGCAATATTTTTTAAAAGGGCCATAGCAGCTGCCTTGCATGCAGAGACCTGTTTCTAGTCATCACAGACAACACTAAGCTAGGTAGATTCAATGGTCTGTTCATGCTCCTGTTTACATCAGCCCTTTATTCTGAACCATGAGGACTGGAGTATTGCTTTGTTTTTATGGGAGAAGGTGCTCAGAAGTAGCATTCCTGCTTTGCATGTAGAAGCCCCAGATTCCGCCCCCCCAAGCAGGACTAGGAATGTTCCCTGCATTCAGAGAGCCACTACCAGTCAGTGCAGACAGTTCCAACCTATATGGACCAATGTTTCGACTCAGTAGACGTCAGCTTACTGTGCTCCTATGTCTCCTGGCATTGTCTTTAAAATTCTGCAGTAGTAGCCAATTCATGACTCTTGAATGAGATGTAACCACCCCACTTGAATTTTGAAGTCAAAGTGTGCTTAGTTCATTTCCTGCGGTTAAGATGCTAGACTGGTTGACATAAACAACTTTCGGATTTCCAAGGGGGCTTGCAAATCTTCACACCACCCCCTTGCCCCACCACCACCCATTTCCTCCCCCCCCACCCTGAGCCCCTCCGATCCCCACAGTGGAATTTAAGAGCCCTGCAGCAGCAGCTGCAAAGCCCCACAGATGGATCTAGTTAATTACAAAGGAGAAAAAGGAGAAGGTCCATGAGCCTGCCTTAGAGAGAGAAAGAGAGAGAGAGAGAGAGAGAGAGAGAGAGAGAGGTTAATAGTGAGACCCTTGCGTTCAAAGGAGAGTCAAACCAAACCAAACAAGGTCTTTTGCAAGGAAGAGAGAGGAAGCAGAAATCAAGTGTTGCATGCCTAGGATGGGCAAGAATCAATAGGCTGTGCAAGAGATGAAAGTAATGTTTGTGTGATTGTGTGCATGTGCAATTGTGAGCAGTGGCGGGGGGGGGGAGAGAAATCCCACAAAGGTCTAAAAAAGCAAAACCCTGCCCCACATTTATTTTGAATCTGCTTTCAGCAAGTTGGACCATTTCAGTTACTCTTGGTTTCTCTCTCCCCCCCCCCCCCCGTTCTATGTTAAGTTATTCACATTCACACATCAGTTTGTGAGTAGTTGTTATCGTTATTAAGAACATAAGAAGGGCCCTGCTGGATCAGGCTAATGTCCCATCTAGTCTTGCATCCTGTTCTCAAAGCAGAACTTGAGCACAAGAGCAACACCCGACCTCTTGCGGCATCCAGCAACAAGTATTCAGCAGCATTCACTGCCTCTGACCATGAAGGCTAGCAGCCATTGATGGCCTTATCTCCTCTATGCATTTCTCCATTCCTCTTTTAAAGCCATCCAAGTTGGTGACCGTCATTGCCTCCTTCGGGAGCAAGTTCCAAATTCACACTAAAACGCTGAGGAATCGTTCTTTAACTATGTTCAGCATTTTAGTGTGAATTGCTCCTACTGTACACATTTTGCCTATGAAAATTTGTCTGATAGATGCATCTCTGCAATCAATTTCCCTCACATAGTGTATGTTTTGATGTTAACTTCACTAATATGTGCATTTTAACAAACACTTTCCCCTGACTGACATAAACCGTTTTTCTACATATTATTTGGGTGAGGAGCTGCGTTGCAGAATTTGGAGTGTGACTTTCAAAATATGGTTGTGTTTCAGTTCACATACTGTTTTCGTGAAGTGGGGATTATGAAGGTTTACATTAGAATGTGGACCAAACCACATTTCTTCTTGCCCTTGCCACTGCCCAGGAGCAGGCAGCATTGAGTCGGCAATTTCAAAACACAATATTAACATATATATCTTGATGATCATCTGGAACACCAAGAGCCTAAAACTCATATAGGTTATTTGCCCAGGATAAATGAAATGAAAAGTTCTTCACCATGCACTGAAACTGTAGTAGTCTTGGTACATGTCTTGTTTATGGAATGTACACCTTTCATGCAGTCATGTTTAGGTGAATGTCAGCGTTCATGTATGTATCTCTGACTTTTTGGATGTTCACAGAATTTGTCTAGAACTGCCATTTAGTTGTAGTCATAGAGTCAGAAATGCTGACATTGGCTGTTTTTTTAAATAATAATATATTGTAATAGGACCAGTGAAAAAGGTCAAAAATGGGTGTACCACAAAGCTTATTTTGGACATTTATGTCCTTGGCATAGAAGGGATCCAAATGAAGCTGTTTTGACCTTCATTGAAGTCCTGATTTCTTTTTCTGGATCCCTCAACATCTCAGAAATAAACCAGTAAATGTCAACATTCACCACATGCTTAGTGTAATCATACTCATATGGAAGGTCCAGTGTGGAACATAGGACATTTACTTGTGCTAGATCAGACTATTTGTTCATTGAACCAGTGCTGCCTACTTTGACTGGTAGTAGCTCTACTGGGTATCAATCAGAGAGAGGTCTTCCTCTCTATTTCCCTGGTGATTATAAGATTTTAGACAGTATTTTATACTAACAGCGTCACACCTAACATCGCCCAGGAATTATAAGAAACCCAAAAGGTCTGTGCTGTTTCAAAATCAGTAGTCAAAATCAATGCAGTTTGATAGGACCAATCAACATGTACCTAAACACAGGCAGAAACCAGTTCATTGACCTAAGGAACTATCATGCCATATTTGGTTATGATAAGAGGCATCCAAATGCATAGCCATGTCCCCTCTTCTCAGACCACACCACTCACTGGCCCTGCTTTGAGTGGTTTCTTTCCTGGCTGGAATGCGTCCTTGAAACCAGTCACCACTGGCATGTAGAGCATGAGGCTCTTAATCTCAGGGTTGTGGGTTCGAGCCCCATGTTGGGCAAAAGATTCCTGTATTTTAGGGGCTTGGACTAGATGACCCTCATGGTCCCTTCCAGCTCAATGATTCCATGATTCTATGAGGTCCCTGGAAGGTTGTTTGGAAAAGAATGTGGTCCTTGGGGCTGAGAAAGGCTCTCCACCCTTGGTTCAAATAGAAAGGGAGGGTGGGAACGACGAGTTGTCTTTTTGCACGATGAGAACCTGGAGATGGTTGGATGAAGACAGAATCACTAATTGTTAGCTATGAACTGTAGCCATAATAAACTTATTTGAAAGAAAAGGGGCTTCTGAAAAAAACAAAATATGGACAAAGGGAACAATTCACCTGACCCTACAATGAAGAAAAAATATTAAAAAGGGGCAAATCAAAGGAGGCAGGAAGATTAGGTTGTTTCTGGAGGAAACGTCCAAGTTGAGTTCCAACAGAGTGGGACTCTTTTGTTTGAACATCTGTTCATTTGGGCGGGACAATTTATTGCCATGATATTATTGGCAGGAGAAAGGAAGGAGTGTGAAGTTAAAAATACAGAAACCCAGATTATTCGAAGATTCCAGACAGCTTCATTGACGAACCTCGTATTTGGAAAAATAAAGATGAGGGTCTAAAACCATGTGGAAAAAGTTCCCTCAAAAAAACCCATTGTCCCAGTCCAAAATGGGAGTTGGGAAGTTAGTTGGTGAAAGGAAAGCTTGCAGGCCTGAGAACAGGGAATAATAAAATCCTGCCATTGTTTTCCTGGAAGCTCCCATGTATACTTTTTAACCCTCTCAGCACCCCTAGGCTGGTACACAGACTGGCCCAGGGTGGTCACATGGTAAGGGAGCCTAGGCCTTTGAGGTTGAAGCCCAACTATCGTTGCATCACACGGAGGTTAGTGCTGCCCCAAAATCTCAAACTAGATTAACTGTAGCTCCCCAAGGAACCAGGGGAGTTGTAGTTTTTGTGAGGGAGTAAACTTAGGCATCCTTAGCAGCAGATTTTCATCTCAGTTTAATTATTTATTAAATTTTACATGTGGCTTGGCTGTTTAAAAAGCAAACAAAGGACAACATGGTTCGCAAAAAGAATAACACAAGGAGAATTTGAACACAAGAGCAACCTCTCCCTTCTTGTGGTTTCCAGCAACTGGTATTCAGAAGCATTTATTGCCTCTTGACTGTGAAGGAAGAGTATGGCTATCTTATACAGTGGTACCTCGGGTTAAGAACTTAATTCGTTCTGGAGGTCCGTTCTTGACCTGAAACTGTTCTTAACCTGAAGCACCACTTTAGCTAATGGGGCCTCCTGCTGCTGCTGCTGCGCCGCCACCGCGTGATTTCTGTTCTCATCCTGAAGCAAAGTTCTTAACCCGAGGTACTATTTCTGGGTTAGCGGAGTCTGTAACCCGAAGCATCTGTAACCACCGACGTACCACTGTGTGGTTGCCAAACCTCCAGGCCTCACCTGAAGTCTCCATGTTTGCCTGCCCCCCCCCCCCAGATGGGCAAGAGTGTTTTTAGTAATAGTAATAGTAATAGTAATAGTAATAGTAATAATTAATAAATTATTAAGGCTGTGCATGCAGCTTGCAAGCTTCATCCCAGCAGGAGTGAGCTTCAAATTATAGCATAGATGTTTGGGGGGTGGGGTTGCGTTCCTCTGCTCCCCCCCATTAACCACCGTCTCCAAGGTCCACCTCCATGCCATCACGTAGGATATCGCTAGGTCTCAGGTTTGGACCCTGAAATTTCAGGGCCTAGGATGCTCCTGGCCTGGCAACCCTGCCAAAATGGCTTGGAATCACTGATGCCTCTGAGGATGCACAGAATCTGTTTCCTGCTCCCTTCTCCACTTCCTAGGAACAGCCAGAACACTGCTGTGTCTATTCAAGCGGACTGAAGCCTTCTTTGATGTCTCTGTTCATAGGGAAACAATATTCAGCACTCCATGTATAAAAGGCAGTGTGGCATAGTGGTTAGAATAGTGGCATAGTGGCACAAAGGTTAGACCAGGACCAGGGAGGCCGGGGTTCCAATTCTCGCTTGGCCATGAAGCTCACACTGGGTGATCTTGGAAGCCAGTCACTGCCTCTCAGCCTCGCCTACTTCACAGGGTTGTTGTGGGGATTAAGTGAGGAAGGGGAAAACTCCACTCTGAGCTTCGTGGAAGAGAAAGGTGGGGGTATAAAAGCAATAAATAAATAAATTCCTCCTACGGATTGTCCAGATATCAGTGTGGGCACAGTGGATGAAGCAAACCCTATTTTTGCGAGTTGGTATCTTTAAAGCAGCCTTTGGCTCCTGGCAGGGTATGGGTTTCAAGGAATCTTCTCCGTCTGCAGAATATTCAGAGACTTTTGTGTCTGTCCACCCCCCTCTACAAATCTCCCATCTCCTTAGAGACAGCTAAGATGATAATGCTTGTTGCCCCTTTCAAACCATGAACTTGTATCCATCCTGAAGAAATGCCATCACAGTTTCCCTCCCTCCAACCCCTCTTGAATATATATATATATATATATATATATATATATATATATATATATACACACACACACACACATACATACACATATATATACACGGAGGGGAGTGTGTGTGTGTGTGTGTGTGTGTGTGTGTGTGTGTAGAATTGAAATATAACAAAGCAGCTTTTCAGTCACAGCGATAGCTGAGGAAGCGAATTGTACGAGCCTATTAAAGTCTGTGTCTCTCTCCCCAACTGAAGTCTGTGGCTACGGTCGGCGCCAGCCTCTCGCGCTGAACCAGATGTGGAGAGGCGCCGTCCTTCCCGGCCACTGAATCTGAATTGCTCCAGGCCTCACACGAGGGAAACTGGAACGCACATGGGAAGCCACGGGGTTGTGGAGGGCGGGCTGCAGGCAGGCTGGGGGGGGGGGAGGAAGCTTCCTCCAACGAAGCACAGAGCAGCAAAGTCAGGGGGAAGCTGGAAGTGTGGACAGAGGAAAGCCAGGGGTCTCTTGGTTGGCAGAATGGGCACAAGATTAAGGCAGAAATGCAAGGATATAGGAAGAGCCTGGCTGTTTGATCAGGCCAAGGTGTGGCCCATATAATCTTACTCTAACCATGGCCAACCAGATGTCATAACAGACGTGGGAAGCTCCTAAGCAAGACCCAAGTGCAGCAGAAAATATCCGGTTGTTCTTCCCCATCGTCTGGTATACAGAGGTAGACTACCTCCAGGCATGGAGGTTCTGCTGTCACAATGGGAAGAGCCTAGCTGCTGAATGAGGGTGAATGGGGCCCAATCTAGCCCAGCAGCCTGTTCTGACAGTGCCCAACCAGATGCTCCAATTGGGAAGCCTGCAAATAAGATTTCAGTACAACAGCAACACCTGTGAATTCCAGCAACTGGCATTTGGGGGTAGATTGCTTCTGGGCATGGAGGTTCTGCTATCATAATAGACATCAAGAGGAAGAGGGTTCAGGCCAAAAGGAGCTCGCCTAGGCCAGCACTTCAGTCTCACAGGGGCCAACCAGACACTTCTTCAGAGAAGTCCTCAAGCAGGACATTAGGGTAAAGTCAGTCTTCTTAGTGGTGATTCCCAGTAATGGTCTGTTAAGAGACCTACTGCCTTCAATGGTAGAGGCAGAGCATAAGAAGAGCTCTGTTGGAGACCTGCTCATCATCCTACATCCTGTTCTTACAGTGGTCAACCAGATGCCTAATAATAATAATATAATTTATTATTTGTACCCCGCCCATCTGGCTGGGTTTCCCCAGCCACTCTGGGCGGCTTCCAACAAAGACAAAAAATACACTAAAATGTCACACATTAAAAACTTCCCTGAACAGGGCTGCCTTCAGATGTCTTCTGAATGTCAGGTAGTTGTTTATTTCCTTGACATCTGATGGGAGGGCGTTCCACAGGGCAGTGCCATTACCGAGAAGGCCCTCTGCCTGGTTCCCTGTAGCTTTGCTTCTCGCAGTGAGGGAACTGCCAGAAGGCCCTTAGCAGTGGACCTCAGTGTCCGGGCAGAACGATGGGGGTGGAGACGCTCCTACAGGTATACTGGGCTGAGGCCGTTTCTGTTTTCTATTAAGGGAAGCCCAAAAGCAGGACCTGAGCATAACAGCAACTCTCCACACTCACAATCCCAGTGACTTGCATATTGCCTCTGACAGTGGAGGGAGAATATAGCCATTATGACTAGTAGCCATTTAGGGTCTTCCCCCCCCCCCCCACATAAAGGAGACCAGCAGAAGTTACAAAAACTTCTCTCTTCCTTGACTCAAGGAAATCTCCACTTTTTAGGCTGCAGAGTTGCCTCTGCTGCACTAGTGGGTTTAGCAGGTTTTCAACACAGTAGCATGAACTTGCTGGACTATTTAGCAGGAGACAGGTCATTATAATTATCCCTTTCATGAAAGCATTTAGAGAAACTGCTTTGATTCTGGGGATGGGTAGAAACATGGAATCACAGAATTGTAGAGTTGGAAGGGACAACGGGGGCCATCTAGTCTAACCTTGCAATGCAGGAATAATTGCATTGGGGGTGAAGCATAAAAAAAACCCCAACAGCAGTCCAAAGTCAACAAGCAGCAAATAAAATGTGAAAGGCCAAAAGTTGGAGACGATCAGCTAAAATCAAATTGAAAAGTTTTTTGTTTTGATTGGGCTTCTAAATCAGCATTGAGGAATTGTTTAATTCAGACTGGGGGCCATGTTCCCTTGTGGGAAACGTTCTGGGGGCTGCATGACAGTAGTGGGTGGAGTCATCCAGAAGCAAAAAAAAGAAGTAGGTAGAGCAACAAACATTACTTTTACCTTTGTGAAATAGGCTACTGTTCAAGTCATGGAGAATTCAGACATTACTATGAACACACCTCCCCATCCTGACAAGCAAGAGGCATAATCCCATTGAGGGATGCCTTCCAGCTAGCCAAAGCACTCAAGGAGGTTTGTGGAGCAAGGCCATCAAAGGGGAGAGGGGGCTGGACTGGGAAAGGGATAGAGCGAGTCCTGAGGACCATATAGACAGGAGTTGGAGGGCCACATCTGGCCTCCAGGCCTGAGGTTCCACTAGGGCCCTGCGGGACCTGACATCTTTCCGCAGGGCCTGCAAGACAGAGTTGTTCCACCAGGCTTTTGGTCAGGGCGCAGCCTGACTCCCTCCTCTGGCAACCTGCTCAGAATTTTGCTTAATTGGTTGCCATCAATTTGATTTAATTAATTTTTATAATGAAATATTTTTAGATTGTGTGATTATTTGACTGATTATTTGATTGTTGTTAGCCGCCCTGAGCCCGGCTTCGGCTGGGGAGGGCGGGATATAAATAAAATTTATTATTATTATTATTATATTACCAGCCTCAGTGACAGCAGCACTCTTAAACTCATTTGCCTAGGAGTAGGCCCTGTTGAATTCAGAAGGACTTAACTTTTGAGGACACATGGGACTAATCTACACTGGTCAGTTAAAACGTTAAAACGTGTTATAAAAATGTGACACCAGAGGGGGCTGTAGAGCAGTGATCTGTCGTCAATGGGAAATTAAATTGAGAGCTATATTACTGGGGGGTTTTAAACACGCTTTTATTTTTCCCAGATCAGTGTAGATCCAGCCATGGAGAGAGAAGATTCATTTCCATGTAGGAAGATTGTCTACACCAGAATCAGTTAGGGATGGACTGAGCAGTTAATTCCATCCTGTTTAGGTCTCAGTGGCACACAGTCATAGGTCTGTTGCATTTTGTAGTAGGACAGTATGTCCTGACCCATTCTGTTTTCTTGCTGTCCCGTTCTATTTTGTTGCATCTCATTCCGTCCTGTTCTGTCCTGTTTCTTTGCATGCCATTCTGTCATGTGCACTTTGTGTAGCTTTTATATGTAAAACATACTTTCCAATGCTTTCTGGTGCACTCGCAAGTAAAACAAAAAAACACACCGTGCACTTCCTGTGATTCTTTTATGCAATAATACATATTTTCATGCAGCCTTTTTTGCATGCTCGAAGTACACTACAAAATCAGGAGCGAAGTGTCATCTGACTAGGAGGCATGTTCAGATCCACAAACAAGTGCGGGAATGTTGGGTGAAGTCAGTCCGCCATGAAAAACAGACCAAGTGAATCCCACCCCTACATGCAGCTATTCTTTAGAACTATAAAGTGAAGAAAAAGAAAACCTGAGAGTCTGTCTCTGCTCCAGCCTGAATGTGTGGTTTCAGGCAAAACAACGTTGCCTTGCCAGATATCTGACCTAGAAAGAATGAGAATTAATTTGCTCCCCCCCCCATGTCCAGAAGTAGTACTGTGATTTCACTTGGAATATAATACTATACCCCAGGACCACCCTGAGTTAGATTGAACATTTTCATACAAAGCTCAAAATAGTTTGTGCCTAAATACTGGGTCACCTCCAGCACTTGTAGCATCTTTCCATCTGGCAGAGCACTCACCTTGCTTGGAGTCATGTTTTCCTCTCCACAGAGGCTTCTCTGCCACTTTGCCGGCTGCTGCTCTATTTTATAAAACTGCTGGTTTTCTTGCTGCATCTGTTGCTGGACCTGCTGCTGGAGCACCAACATGACCTGCTGTAGGAATGCTGCTGTTTCTCCCTCCATTTCGGCTCAGGAACATCTAGCCCTCAGCCCTTTTCCTCTAGAAAACACAGATCCCACTTCTTACACCAGTGTGACACACCACCGCAACCTCTGAGCAGTATGAGATTCCGGGGTACCACGAGCACTTGTCAGGATCTGGGTTACTTTTTGGAACAAAGAGGCAAAGCAGAGACTGCAGTGTCTTTATGATATATGGATTACTTACACAAATATACAGCACATCCTGTAGAGGGAATTGAGAGGCAGATGGGGCTTGTCTACCTGGGAAGGGAGCCCCTCTAGGAGAAGGAAAACTGATCCTAAACCTCTGCTGCCTTGTGGAACATCTATGGGAGAAAGGGCTAAGGAGGAAACCCTACTCAAATCCAGAGTGGAATCCCTAAGGTTGTTGGATGGCGCCTTGTACACCTCCTTTGGAAACTCCTGTAGCCAAGTTGGTGCCAAATGTATTGCTCTGCTTCCCTTTGGACCACATCAGTGTGGCTGAGAGTGGGGTCTTGTTGTCTGGTCAGCCTAGGACCTCTGTATACACTGTCCATGCATGCACTGCAGAGAGGTAATTTCAGTGCTGCTAATGCAGCAGTTTGACTTCACACACCCCAGGCCCACTCCATTGTCTCTCAAGACAGATGGATGCCAACAACATACAATCTGCATCTAGATGGAGAGAGTTCAGAGCATTCAAATCCCCAGAGGATTGTGCTCCTCCTCTCATTGCTGCAGCCTCAGACTCCAAGAGACCCCAAACATCATATCTGATCCTTTCTACAGCATAAAACAGACCTTTCCCCTCCTGCTCTGGTCCCCCCCCCACAGCTTGCAAAGATGACACTTCTTCCTGTTCACTTATGTCAGTACCCACTGCAATTCCCCCCCCCTCCTGAAAAGCTGGCCTTTTGTCTCTGCTAACTAAGGACACCTCAATTCACAGAGGGGCTCTCACCATTTACACCAATCTCTGTTAATGGCCTTCTTAATCGGTTAACAGTTCAGCCATTATCAGCATTTGTTCTTCCAAGGCCCTCATCCAGCTATCTCTGCCAAACTAGCCCGGCTTAATAGCATAAATTGAGTTGGGCACAATTTAGCCAAACCTCATTAAATTCTAACTTTTACTGAACCCAAGGATTGTGTGTGACTTACACCCACAAACTCTGGCATCCAGAACCTGTAGTAACATATTTCCCATTCTAAATTCACCAGTTAAAAGAATAAAATGAAATAAAAACACTCCATGAACATCAGGGTCAGGATTTAGGTGGTAGAGAGGAAGATGAAAGACCTATGACGTTTCCTACAGATGTTTCGTTAGAGACTTAGTGTGCTCATTAAGGGCCAAGCTAGATAAGAGGAGTCAGGCCAGAGATTAGATCCCATAACACTGGGAGGGAAGTTGGATTAGGGCCCTGGCACCAGAGAAGAGGATTTAACCTATCCTGAGTGTGAGAGAGAAGGGGGAGGCAGAAAGGGAGTGTGAGAAAAAAGGAGGCGTGAAGAAAGTGAGCAAGATAGATGGGAGGTGGCAGCAAGGATGTGTGAGAGAGAAAAGGAGTGGCAGAAACAGAAAAAGAGGGAGAAGGGAAGTGGCAGAAAAATAGAGGAAAGGGGCGTGTCTCCATCCCCTTCCAGCTGTGGTCTTGCCTACCATTGGGTATGGAGCTAGGTGGGGAAAAGACTGCCCACCTTTGCCCTACAGGAAAGTAGCCATATGGTTCAAAACTTTTGTTGCAGATCTGGGGTAACAAGAGTTTTGGGGTGAAACTGCTAGTTAGGGAATGTTAGAAACTGCTAGTTAGGGAATGTTAGAAACCAAGAAATGGTAACATTTAGATAATACTTAGAGCATTGAAGAGAAGATGCCAGACACTAGATTTAAAATGCAGGCTAAACCAGGAAATCTCCTGGGGAGAAGGACTATCAAGGGCTGGATCTAGGCACATCAAAGAAGTGTTTCAGTTAAAAGCCACAGTTGTAAGCTTTGCATGAGAAATTGGGTTGGCAAAAACAGAACTCCACAGCACCATTTGGTGTCACAGTGTTATCATGCCTGAACAACGCATATAAAGCGCTTTTTCTTTGCCAATGCAGATGAGTCCAAGGTGTAATTACCTGACAGTGGCCAGTCATTGACCCTCTTTTACCTGAACTTTGAGTAAATAGTAGAGATGAGAGGGAGAAGTTATAGGAAAAATGTGTCCTTTTGAAATTTAGCGGTTGGGGAAGAACGGGGTGAACTCGGTGAGTTGCTGTGAAGGGCAGAACCATCTTGGCCGCCTGGGATAGAGGCACAGAGATGGTTTGCAGGATGCCTTGGACTCCAGCGCTGCACTGCTGTGGGGAACAAGCCCCTCTTGATACGTAATACTCTGAACTCTCTCCCAAAGTAGACCCAGGTGTAAATATGTGTACAACAAACCATATTTCTTAAAGACACTAGTCTCCACCGTGCCTTGATTTCCCAATAGAAACACAACCCTGGAACCCCCTGAAATCTTTCTGCTACTCAGCAGAGATTGGGAATGATGCACAACCATGTAACACTTTGAAGAAGACCAGGATTTGTGAGTTTATTTTCTTTCTACTGAGCAAAGATATCTGATTTCTGTCCAAGTTGTTATGCACTTCCAATTTCTTTCCCCCAAAAGCCGGCTTTAGCACTGAGAGCCGCTTGAGGTTAGCTATGGCACATCACACGTATTTTCCCCTTTCCACAAGCGTAAGCAGAAAAAAAGCCATATACCGTGAGACAGTCCTGGCACCTTTTCCATGGGAAATTGCTGGAGCAGGCGTGTAGAATCTCAGGCCTGGAGGGGCCTCCAGCTACCTCTGTTTGGGCCTTGGGATGCCTCTTCAGCTCACACCCTTCACTAGCCTGGCTTCATTTGTGAAAATGGCTTGCAAAAATGCATTCTATCAGGGAAACCCACTTTGCGAAGAAGTGCCCATTAGGCAAAATCTCTCTCTCTCTCTCTCTCTCTCTCTCTCTCTCTCTCTCACACACACACACACACACACACACACAAACACACACACAAACACACACACACACACACACACACACACACACACACACACACACACAAACACAAACACAAAATGCATATTAGGGTAAGTTCACACTCCCATCAGATGTCATGGAAATAAACAACTATTAGGCTTTTAGAAGACACCTGAAGGCAGCCTATCTGGGGAAGTTAATAATAATAATAATAATAATAATAATAATAATAATAATAATAATAATAATAAGAAGAATAAGAATAATAATAATTTATTTGTACCCTACCCATCTGGCTGGGTTTCCCCAGCCACTCTGGCCGGCTTCCAACAAAGATTATAAATACATTAAAATGTCACACATTAAAAACTTCCCTGAACAGGGCTGCCTTCAGATGTCTTCTAAATGTAGTTGTTTACCTCTTTGACATCTGCAGGGAGGGCGTTCCACAGGGCGGGCGCCACTACCGAGAAGGCCCTCTGTCTGGTTCCCTGTAACCTCACTTCTCACAATGAGGGAACTGCCAGAAGACCCTCGGCGCTGGACCTCAGCGACCTGGCAGAACAATGGGGGTGGAGATGCTCCTTCAGGTATACTAGGCTGAGGCTGTTTAATGAGTGACTGTGTTCAATATTTTAAATTTGTTGGAAGCTGCTCAGGGTAGCTGGGGCAACCCAGTCAGATGGACACCATAGAAATAAATAAATAAATAAATAATATTTTTATTATTATTACTAAGATGCTGGTGAATAAGGAATTTTTGAAAAAATTGCATGAAGTGGAAATGTGGAGAACTTGAACTTTAGAATGGAGAGAGAGAGAAAAATGAAATCGAAAGGTTCACCTAGATACATATCCCACTATCCTTGTCCCTGCTGTCTGGGGCTGATGGGAATTAAGAGTTGAGCAATGTCTCAAGAGCCACAGGTTTCTCATCTCAGCTGTGAAGGAGAGCACTTCGTTTCCAAAAACTGACCTGGGAGAAGGGGTGGGTGATGGGTCCTGCCTTTCCAAACAATTTCTGGGCAAAGGACATCCCTCCTAATCTGGCCGAGTCAGTGTGAATTTGTTAAATCCACGTTAAGCACCTTGTTTGCTTTTGCTAATTCAGACCACCTGAGATTGAACCGGTCCGTTTGCTAAGAACTCGTGTTAATTAATAAAGCCTATTTATTTGCTTAGAGATGTCTGCAGCCTCTGGGTCAGGTTTTACCATAATTGTTATTTCGAGGGGGTGGGGAAGGGATTCTCGGGGAGAGAGAGGTTAGAGCTAACTAGAAAGGAGCTGCATTTATTTTTCTTTGGCGGTATGTACAGCTAATGCACTCCAGGCTATTTCCACCCCTTCAGCTAAGCCGAATAAGAGGAGAAGGAAGGGTTAAAGCAGAGGTGCCAGAGGAATAATAGAACTGTAGAGTTGGAAAGTCTCCCCCCCAGGAAGGCAGGCGGGCAAGCTTAGAACTGGCTATTCGCTTTGGAAGGGAGGGGAATTATCAACAAGTTATTTTAGAGAAGGAGTGGGAAATCCTTTTCAGTCCAAAGGCCACATTTTTCTTCCAGGGTGGGGGGTGGGGGTAGGGGGTGCACATGCCAGTGGTGGGAGGAGCCAGAGGCAAAAGCAGACAGAGCAACCAATACAAATTTCCCACTTTGCACAGTGGATTAGTTTTTGCACGCATCCCCCTTTCTTTATCCCATACTCTCCAAGTGTCCTGATTGCCCAGGGACAGCCCCGGAATTACAAAAGCTTCTGATTTGATATAATAACAATAACAATAACAATAACAACAACAACAACAACAACAACAACAACAACAACAACAATAATAATAATAATAATAATAATAATAATTTATTTATACCCCATCCATCTGGCTGGGCTTCCCCAGCCACTCTGGGCAGCTTCCAACAAAATATTAAAATACCGTAATATATCAAACATTAAAAGGTTCCCTAAACAGGGCTGCCTTCAGATGTCTTCTAAAAGTCTGGTAGTTGTTCTTTGACATCTGGTGGGTGGGCATTCCACAGGGCGGGCGCCACTACCAAGAAGGCCCTCTGCCTGGTTCCCTGTAACTTGGCTTCTCACAGTGAGGGAACCGCCAGAAGGCCCTTGGAGCTGGACCTCAGTGTCCGGGCAGAATAATGGAAGTGGAGACGCTCCATCAGGTATACTGGGCTGAGGCCGTTTAGGGCTTTAAAGGTCAGCACCAACACCTTGAATTGTGCTCGGAAACGTACTGGGAGCCAATGCAGATCTCTCAGGACTGGTGTTATGTGGTCTTGGCGGCCACTCCCAGTCACCAGTCTAGCTGCCGCATTCTGGATCAGTTGTAGTTTCTGGATCACCTTCAAAAGTAGCCCCATGTAGAGCGCGTTGCAGTAATCCAAGCGGGAGATAACCAGAGCATGCACCACTCTGGCGAGGCAGTCCATGGGCAGATAAGGTCTCAGAATGTCCCTATTTCCCATCAGTGCCACTGCCGCCGAGCTTGGGGGTGAGCATGAGCCAGTGCTTGCCCTGGGCGACAGCTGCAGCTGCAAGGGAGCGCCCAACTGCCTCTCCATGGCCACCTTAAATGCCAGCCTCCTCTCTTGGGCAGCTCATAGCGGCTGCTGGAGAGTGGGTGAGGAAGAAGAGATCTGCCACCATGGCCGACGCATGGCTCCCTGAGGTACAGGCAGGGAACATGGTGGTGGAAATGCTCTGCTGGCAGAGTGTTGAGTAGGTTCAGTTGGGGAGGGGGAAGAGTGAGAAACATCCCTGTTTTCATCTGAGGAATGTCTGAGGGTATGCTATCCTCCATCCAGGCAGACAAGAAGCATGACCAGCTCAAAGACACATCCCTGCAGGACAAAATCACTAAGAGAGGGTGCCAAGCAGTGAAAGGTGTGGCCTAGGAAGGGTTCTGAGGGCCAGGTGGAGAGGTCTGAGGGGCTGCATGCATCCCCAAGGGCTGAGCCCCCCACCCCCTGTTTTAGAATGAGTCTCTTGTGCCCTTAATCCCAACCTATCTCTTAGAGAGCAACCCAGGCAAGCAAAACGCTTTGCCACATCACAGCCACTTAGATTTGACACACAGCAGAAGAATCTGGGGCAACCCTGCTGAAAATCAAAGGGGATGTCATAAAATTATTCCATTTTTTTAAAATAAAAAAGTGAATTCCAAAATAACTTTCTTTCCCGCCATTAGGGAACAAATGGAAGCCAGATGTTTGCATAACGGAGCGGGAGGCAAAATTGCTGTATAGGATTTCAGGACAGAATTTAAACTGAAACACACGCCCAGGGACCATTCTCTGGCGGACTGCACCTTCCTAGGCTGCATTTTATAGAATCATGTGATAGTAGAGTTGGAAGGGAACCAAAGACTCATCTAGTCCACCCCCCTCTGCAATGTGCAGGAATCTCTACTAAAGCACCCATGACAGATGGCCATCCAATCTCTGCTTAGAAACCTCCAAGGAAGGAGAGTCTACCACCTTCCGATGGAGTCCATTCCGCTGTCAAACAGCTCCTACCACCAGAAAGTTCTTCCTAATGTTTAGTCAGACTCTCATTTCTTGTAATTTGAATCCATTGGTTCAGGTCCTTGGGTGGGTGGGGGAATAGATAGATACAAATCACCCATGTGGGGTAATTAATAAACAAATGCTACATCCAGAAATGCAGGGCAAGCAAACTCTGGTAATAGAGAAAGCCCCCAATAACAGAGTTTTAAAGTCACAAAAGCAAGCAGCAAAATATTGTGGGGATTTAGGTTGTTAAACCTTTTAAATATCCTAACCTGAGTCACTACCAGATCTTACCCATTTCTACCCCTCTTAGCAGTGAGCACACTTTAGCAAGTTTAAACATGCTTTACTTACAAAGTTCCAAACATAGCTGTCAACCTTTCCTCTTTTTGTGGGAAATTCCCTTATTCCAGCGCCGTTTCCCGCTGCTTCCCACTGCTATCCCGGATTGTTAGATATCCTGTAGACTGTCCCCGGGATAGGTGAGGTTGCTGATCCCTTATTTTAGAGGCTGCTGAGCCCTTATTTTCAAATCTGAAAGTTGGCAGCTATGGTTCCAAAGGTCAGGTTCATTCATTTTTTTCCATGAAGCAACAATTAAACACAGGCAGAAATCTTGGGATACAAAGTATAGTGAAATAGTGCTAAAGAGTATATATTGAATTAAAGAAGGTGTTAAAGTATACATTTGTAAAAAACCCCGAAATCTTCCTGTTAGGGATGCTAGGGAATGAAATAAAAAAGAAAGACCATAAATTTGTATATTACGCAGTTACAGCAGCAAGGATAGTTCTTGCCCAGAAGTGGAAAAAACAGGAAATGCCAACAATAGAGGAGATTAAAGCTACTAGACTACGGGGATTTGGACAGATTAACGGGGAGGATTAGACACCTAAGAGACCAAAAGTTTATCAAGGATTGGGGAAAATATGTAGAATACCTGGAACATATTAGTAAAGGACAAATAACGTTAAGGGGATTCAGAGAAGCACTGTGAAAGACTAAGAGTTATTGTTAAAGGAAAATGGAGGAAGAGAAATGTATAATGACAATACAAACTAGGTAATGTGTATTTTTGATTTTTATTACGGAAGATTTACGGATGAGCTGAAGGAAGTCCAGAAAGAGACGACAATGTAAATTTGATAGGTGAAAACTTTTTATTGTGTATATTGTTCATTTGTTTTGTGTTTTGTTGTTGTTTTTCTTTATTCTTTCCTTTTCTTTCTATTGGAAAATCAATAAACATTTATCTGCAAAAAGAAAAAAGAAAAAAAATTAGCATTTCTCTAAAATGTGCAATGCAGTTGTCCAACCAAAAATAAATACAAAAATGAAAGGAAAAAAAGAAATAGTGCTAAGCACGTGGTCTGAGCTTGTATAGAGCAAGCTCAGGCACTTCCTATCTCAGTGAGTTCATATGGTGAAAAAGGCGAATGAATAAAGGAGTTAATTTCCTTCCAGGTGAGAGGCATGACTGCAATTTCCCACAGTCCTTCTCTCTGGAGCAGGAGGAAACAAGTCTATTCTTTCTTTCATGTGATAGCCCTCCAATTGGCTATCATATCATCTCTCAGCTTTTTCTTCTCCAGGTACATTAAGGGCATAGTTCCTGCCCACCCAAGTGTGATGTGTATGGATAGCTATGCTCCGCCTCCACATTCAGAGGCAGCAATGCTTCTGAATACCAGTGCCAGAAACCATAGGAGGGGAGAGGGCTCTTGAGCTCAGATCCTGCTTGCTGGTTTTCCATAGGAAACTGTTCAGCCACAGTGAGAAAAGGATGCTGGACAAAATGGGCTGTTGGCCTGATCCACCAGGCTCTTCTTATGTTCCTGTGGCTTCATCGTGGCATCATCATTGCCTCTCTTTTGTCCCCCAACAGGTGAGAGCTTGAGTGCATCCCGCAGCTCTGCCAAGCGGAAGAAGAAGCAGAGGAGAAACCGCACCACATTCAACAGCAGCCAGCTCCAGGCTCTGGAGAGGGTCTTTGAGAGGACGCACTACCCCGATGCGTTTGTCCGGGAGGAGTTGGCACGGAGGGTCAGCCTTAGCGAGGCCAGAGTGCAGGTGAGAGTGTTATGTACTGAAGTTCTCACCCTGGGCCAGCAGGGGGATACTGTAGATAGTTTTCACTCAGGTCCACATATGCAAATAAGGGATCGAAAGTGACATTCAGTGATTGGATAGTTACAGAAAATGGTTACTGTTGTGTTCTAGTGGAGCTCTATATAAGCAGGCTGGCTGAACCCTTCAGTTCATTCTGTTCTGGCCAGTGAATAAACAAGAGCTGTTTGAAGAATCGCTGTGTTGTCTGATATGTTCACCCACAACAGAGAGGGAGAAGGGAATAGCTGAAGGCAACCATCTCTCCAGAGATGTACACCTGCAGGGACTGGAATGAAGTTGTGGGTGTTCAAGCTCCCTGTAGTTCCCTGGTAGAGCATCTCTTGTACATGCAGAAGGTCCCAGGTTCTATTCCTGATAGCATCTCTAGGTAGGGCTGAGAAAATACTATGCCTGAAGCCCAAGAGAGCAACTGCCAGCATACTGAGCTAGACAGTCCAAGGGTCTGACTCAGTTTAAGGCAGTTTTCCATGTTTAATTCTGCCCATGCATATTTATTCAGAACCGTGAGGACTGGAATCTTTCGTCTTCTTTTAGAGGAAAGGCTGCAGCTCAGTGTTGGAGCATCTGCTTTCGATGCAGGAGGTCCTGGCTTCAGCCCCTAGTGGCATCTCCAGGTAGGGCTGGGAATGTCACCTGCCTGAAACCCCGGAGAGCTGCTGCTGCCAGTCAGTGTGGACAATATTGAGCTGAATGGGCTTGTGTTCTTACTCAGTATTATCTTCCTTAAATTGCAGATTAAAATAACATCCTAGCACTCTTCCTCTCTGCCAGGTATGGTTTCAGAACCGGAGGGCCAAATTTCGCCGAAATGAGAGGGCCATGCTTGCCAACAGATCGGCATCACTCCTCAAATCCTACAGCCAAGATGCAGCCATCGAACAACCCATGGCCCCCCGTCCAACCAACCTGAGCCCAGACTATCTCTCCTGGTCAACAACATCCCAATACAGGTAAGTCCAGAGCAGTCTTCAGTTTTCCTTTCTGTGCAGAAAAGAACCCAGACCCTTTTCCTACACAGACCTATGAAGCAGATTAGCAATAATAATTATATCCATTTTCAAACAAAAGTGCTAACAAGACCAGGGACAAGAAAAGAAGGGAAATTGAAGTTGCTTCAGTTGCCTAGAGAATGCTTATTTTGCAAGGGAGCAGGAGGAGAGAGATGGTCTAAAATCAGACCATGCTACTCCACTTCAAAGGGAAACAGAATTTGTAAAGAAATTCAGTTCAGAGAGCAGCATAACTTTGTCAGTTACTGAAATTGCAAATGAAGGCATGCATGCAATCAGAGTCATGCAAGATGGATTGAGATGAAAGTGTGTGAGATGATACACATAGGCTCCCACAACATATTCAGAAAAAGAATCTGATCTCAAGAAGCAAGTTTGGGGTTTATCTTTTTACTGGTACTGCTAAAAATACAGTCACACACCTCTCTCTGTCCTCCCCCTAGATAACGAATAGCCATGACCAGAGCTCCAGGACATATTACAGCCCAGCAAAAACATTCAAGAAAGTGTGAACCTGTAGTGTAGGGAGAAATTCAGAAGTGTGAGAAAGTCACAGTCACACCCCTTCTCAATACTGTTATAATTGTACAATAATGATAATTAGGGGAGCATTTCAATTATCACTGCAGATCTCCATGTGGTCTGCTAGGTCAGCTAGGTCTGCGATTTTCTGTGCGCACACGTGCTCAAATGGTTTGGAGTGCTCCAATATCTTCTTAAGTGGAGTTTTCCATGATATTCCATAAAACGTAACAGAACTTCCACACCTTCGTCTTGAAACTGAAGCCTGTTGTGTTGTCGATGTTACTAAATGCTTAGCTTTGGAGCAGACAGAATGACTCCTTGGTGAGCTTCCCACATCCCTTCTCCAGAGTAACCCTAGAGCCCATCTTCAGGGGCTAACTTGCCTCCTTTCAGCATTTTTGGTTCCAAACAGCACAAAGGGTGAGAAGAATCAGTGGCTACAAAGCTCCCATTTTTCCCACCTGCCCCAACCCTGGAACACCACACATCTGATGTGAAGTAGGGCTGGTGAGAGATGCGACGTGGGCAGAGGGTGGGTGGCCTTGAGCAAGCAGCAGTTGTTGTTAAGACTTATAACTCTTTTTGTTTCCCTCTCTCCCCACCTCGCATGGCTCAGCAACACAGTGCCTTCGTACACTTCTAGCAGCCCCACCACGCCCACCCAAGGGGTCAACATGGCCAACAGCATTGCCAGCTTACGCCTCAAAGCCAAAGAGTTCAGCCTTCATCAGAACCAGGTGCCCACTGTGAACTGACCACAGGGTCGTGCCGAAGAGGCAAGCCTGCCTCATCCCCTGCAGCCAGGATCTCCACCCCCGCCTGCTTCAAAGTCCAGCCCCGCTGGGCAGCCGAGACCTTGATGATTCTTGCTCCAGCAACACCAACACCTTCATACGTTGTCCGTCTCTCTTACTCTGCCCTTTGTCTCTTTCACGTCCTCTCTGGAAGACAGATGTTCACAATGTCTTTCTTTCCCCCCAAATTAAATTCATTGGCTTTGAGGAACGAAGGAATGGGACACTCTGGCAGGGTTTGATTTTAGAAGATGGGGTGGACAAGAGAAACTATCAAACCCTCCATAGGCGATGTAAGAAGTGTAAAGCCAAATCGCCCTACAGTTACTTCACCCTTTCTTTTCTCAGCAGATCAAAAGTTCAGAGCTGTTCACCTGAAGTTTTGAAAGAGAAGAACTTTACCTCCTGAGAACTTGATGAAAGTTTCTGAACCTGCTGTACCTGTATTCACTCATCCAGCCCCACATGGTACAAGTGTGCATTTTGGGGGTATACAACAACTCAACATTGCTATAACAGAGAGGCTGCATTTTTCCTTTTTGCTCAAATGCACACACCCCATTCCTTTAAAAACACCCTCTGGGAGATAAGAGGGGAACTCACAATAACTGAGAGTGGTCCTGTAAGGGATTGTCAGATACCCTGCTTACTCTGCTGGTTTCCACAGAGGTTGTGCGCCATTTGAGGGTCATGCCCTTTGGCTTTCAAAAACTGGTGTGTGTGTGTGTCTTTAGGATGAGCAGGGTATTGGTTGATGGGATGTTGAGTCCCAGAGAGGGACAGGACTCAGAGGCAGGGAGTGCTGAATGGATCGGATGCCCCAAGACACAAGACTGTCATCTATTCACGTTCAACCCCTGGAGGCATAAGCATCCCCAAAACTCTCATCACAAAAAATGAAGCCCCTGGAGCCCTCTGTCAGCAGCCTACAGCCATTCTGCCCCAATCCAGGAAGGCTGACATGGTATGTATGCCGTGTGGTTGTAAGAATGGCTACAGGATGTGCAAAAAAAAGGGGGAGTTGGTGAGAGGTGATAGGCACCCCTGAAATGCGGAAGGGTCCTAGCAGTGCACTGCCAGTGACCTGCATTATAAACTATTCCAGGGTGAACATAGCTCCACCTCTCTCTCACTTAGCTTATTTTCCCAATCTACCTTCTCCCAGAGGCCTCTGGCACATCTTTCGCAGCCAGGGACCCTCACCTCATTCCTGCCAATCACAGATGGAGTCCCACTTGTACATGTCACGCTGCCTTCCAATCAGCCTCTGCCCTTGTCGCCTCACAGCCAATCACCTCTGGCTCGGGTGGTGAGTGAGAAACAGTGTGACCCTCAACAGGAGATACAGAAAAGACGACGAGGGATGGATCAAACCAACTCTCTTTGTACCATTTCGTACCCCGTCCATGTGCCCATTTGCTGGTGGGGGAATTCGGGACTCTGCGTGTCAGAGAGAAGCTGTGATGGCTTGAGGGTTTTTGTGAAGATCCCAGCTTTTTCATAGCAATTGGAGACTATGGAATTGTGTATAAGGAGGAAATGCAGGTTGTTCCTCCAAAGAATTTGAACAGAATCTCCTGCCAGTGAAGGGAGAGGGGGAATCGCACTGCCTACAGGAGCCTAAGTAAAGGGCAAGAGGTATTGAGGAGTTTGAGCTTTGCAAATTCCGGTTGGTAATGAGCTGATTTTTTGTTTCCAGGATGAGCTTCTAGACTCAAGAAAATGTTCACAAAAGAAATAATAAAAAGTCAAATTTTCATTTGGATTTCTTTAAAAAAACCAGATGGGGGGGGGGAAAGGGGGATGGAAGAGATTTGCAAAGCAGCACAGACCAGGAAGAGCTAGAGGAAAGAAACCCAGTTCTGCAATTTCTCCCCAACTCAAAATGTTGGTGGTTATGATTCCAAATTATTTCAAACTCTACGAGTTTCAAGGAACTCTCTTTGTTTCAAAATGGCTGCCAGAGATGGCATGAACATAATAGTGGCTGGTGAAATCTGACTGTTTTTTGTTTTTGGTTGGTTTTTTTTAATTCAATGCTTATAAAATAAATATCAGATGGTTTCTACATGCTGCATTCAAACCACCTCTGTGATTTGGTATTCGTACTGTGTTGTGTCTCATATCGCTAACTTGGAGGAGAGCATTTATATGGAGAAGGGCAGAGCCAATATCCCATGCCACATTTAGCCTGGACAGGGGAGTCAAGCTGAGCAAAATATTTTTAAAAAATCAAATGGAAATTATAACTGGTAGGCCCGCAAAGAAAGTCTGAAAGGGGCCTGTCTGCGGTATTATTAATTTTATTTATTCGTTGCATCTATACTCCACATTTTCCTCAAAGTAAGCTCAAGGAGGTGTACATGGTTCTCCACCCCTCCTTGTTTAATCCCCACAACCCTGAGAGGTAGGCTGGACTGAGAGGCAGTGACTAGCCCAAGGTCCCCCAGTGAGCATCATGACCAAGAGGGGACTTGAACTCTGGCTTCCCACGGCCTAGTCCAACTCTCTACACCATCACTGCACCATACTACCTCTCTATTACTACTGCTGCTACTACTGTGCTTGCCCTTCACCAGCAGGTCCCAGGTCAGGTTGGAACAACAACAACAATAAAAACACCAGTTAATAGTTCCTTGGAAAGATGAGCTCCAGGACAGGTATTTTAAAAGATGAGGAGGCACTGAGACCCATCAATCCCATGAGTCTCAAACCCTCAGTGTCTTAGGGTCTTCTCCTGCATGCAAAGACAGGCTCCAGCATATTTAGTGCACCAGACCAACTGTGCGTCCCGTGGTCAAGAAGGCAGTTTCTGCATGTGCTGTAGAGGCAGGTGAGGGGCAGATGGGGCTTGCCATTAACCTGGGAAAGGAGCCCATCATGGAGAAGGAAAATGCTGATCCTAAACCTCCGCTAACTTGCGGGATATCTTTGGGAAAAGAAAAGGCTAAGGATTAAACCCTACACAAATCTGGAGTGGAGTCCCTATTGAATGGCACCTTGTACGCCTCCTTCAGGCAACTCCTGGTGCCCAACATTTTGCTCTGCTTTCCTTTGGACCACACTGCCCAGGCTTTGAACCCCAGGGGAGTCACTTCTGTGCTGCTAAAGCAGTGGTTTGTTTCACCCCGGAAGCGTAGTCCATTGATTTCTAATACAGATGAATGCCAACAGCAAAAATGAGGAGGCATTTGCCTGACATAACCACAAAGTATCACTAGAGGGCAGCCTCTGACAACTTGCTGCCTTCCAACTTTTTTTGACTACTGCTTCCACCAGTGCCTAGTTTGCACAGCTGTGCATGCATCTGCCCCAGCATCACATGGCTGTGCTGACTGAGACTGATGGGAGTTGTAGCCCAAAACATTTGAAGAGCACCAGACCCTGGCTGAAAGGTTGATTCACTGAGGGCAATATGCCTCTGAATGCCAGTTACTCCAAATCACAAGTATTGAGAGTTCCTATTGCGCTCCGGTCCTGTTTGCAGGATTCCCATTCCTTTCACCTGAACCAGCAGAGCTCTTTTCAAGACCTTGCAATGAGGCTTAAGAACTGATTGGTCAAATCTACCCATATAGCGTTACTCTTGCTGCAGGTCCCCACTCTGAAGGTTGGTTTTTCTGTTTGCAGAGGGCATTTGGGACAGAGAAAAGGAAAGACTTCACACTGTTCACTTTCTAAAAAATGTACTGGTTTGTGCTTAGTGCAATCACTTTTTGCATTATTATTATTATTATTATTATTATTATTATTATTATTATTATTATTACTAATACTGTTAGGCTGTGTGTGCCAGATCCTCATCTACACCCCCAGCTGAATCTGAAAGCATTTAGTTCACATTGCATTCCATCTGCTCAGTCTTGCAGTATCTCCTTGGTGGGGCTGTTTCCTTATCCTTTAATCTCCCCTTCAACACAGAACAACTTCCTTACCAGCAAGCTTCTGCTGTGTCTAATTCCCCAAAACAATGTGCCAAGAATGAACTAGAGACACAGCCCGAGATGCAAACCAGGGCAGGGTTCTCCCTCCTTCCCACAGTACTCCACACAATCTGGAGGGCCAGATAAAGAGCTCTGGAGGGCCACCTCTCACCTCTGGAAGTCATGTCCACCAAGTTCTGTTCTAAGTGAAATCCCCCAGAGTTGAAATAGACAGCTTGGGACTAGCGAGATATTCTTTACTGCAATAAGTGTTTATTTATTTATCATTTTGTGGACCTGAACCTCTGCACCACATGCCCATCAGCAACAGAAAGGTGCCTCCCCTCCCAGGAGAGATCGCCAAGCAAAGTGTCCAGTCTGAAGATGACATGACTGAGAGTCCATCCAGGCAAAGAGATGCAGTGGTTTAGGTTGAAATGCACATCACCAGACCACAGCAAGGAAAAGGAAGAGCTTTATCCACCTCTTACAAACAAAGCCACTTGTCCATCTCGTTTCCCACCCCTTTCAAGTCTCAGATCAAAGCAATCACCAGGACTTGATGGCTGCAAAGAGTATCTGTAGGGCCATAGAGATGCAGGGAAGTTGGGCCACGCTGTAGGCCACTGAGCGCGTGGGAGCCCTGAGTTTCAGCAGGTAGGCCAAGGTGTGGACAATCCGGCCAACGAAGAAGATCAAGAAGTGGATCCGGGCTACAGTCAGGTTGGGGTCCAGAAGGGAGTAGATCGCACCGAGGAAGAGAAAGGGGTAAATGTTCTCCATATCGTTGAGATGAGCCCTGCGGAGAAAAAAAGGGGGGTAGAACCCAGATAATCATTTATCTATTTTAGATTAGGAAAGGTTCAGAAAATGGCAACCAAAATTATCCAGGGTGGAGGATAGAGATATTCCCCTATGTGGGAAGATCACAGCATTTGGGGGCTTTTTAGTTTGGAGAAAAGGTGCATAAGAGGAGAAATAAGTTTATATAATGGGACACGGGTGGCACTGTGGGTTAAACCACAGAGCCTAGGACTTGCCGATCAGAAGGTTGGCGGTTCGAATCCCCACGATGGGATGAGCTCCCGTTGCTCGGTCCCTGCTCCTGCCAACCTAGCAGTTCGAAAGCATGTCAAAAGTGCAAGTAGATAAATAGGTACCGCTCCGGTGGGAAGGGAAACGGCGTTTCCGTGCGCTGCTCTGGTTTGCCAGAAGCGGCTTAGTCATGCAGACCACATGACCCGGAAGCTGTACACTGGCTCCCTCAGCCAGTAAAGTGAGATGAGTGCGCAACCCCAGAGTCGGTCACAACTGGACCTAATGGTCAGGGGTCCCTTTACCTTTACCTTAAGTTTATATAATTAGGCATGGCATGGAGAAAGTTCTTGTAACACCAGAACTTGTGGAGATCCCATGAAGCTGAATGTTGTAAGATCCAGGACAGATAAAAGAAGGGACTTATTCATGCAGTGGATAGTTGAACTATGGAACTTGTTTCTGCAGGAGGCTATGATAGTCACCAACTTGAATGACTTTAAAAGAGGATATGGGACAAATTCATGAAGGCTGTCACTGGCTCCTAGCCACAGTTACTATACTCTGCCTCCATAGTCGGAGGAAGTCATGTTTCTGAATTCCAGTTGCTGGAAGCCATAGGAGAGCAGAGTGGTTCTCGTGCTTGAATCCTGCTTGTGGGCTGCCCACTGGGGCACCTGGCTGGCCAATGTGGGAACAAGAGGCTGGTTTAGGTGGTGGTCTATTGGCCTGATTCAGCAGGATTTATCACTCCCCTTCAGGAGTCTCAAAGCGGCTAACATTCTCCTTCCCTTCCTCCCCCACAACAAACACTCTATGAGGTGAGTGGGGCTGAGAGACTTCAAAGAAGTGTGACTGGCCCAAGGTCACCCAGCAGCTGCATGTGAAGGAGCAGGGAAGCAAACCCGGTTCACCAGATTACGAGTCTGCCGCTCTTAACCACTACACCACACTGCCTCTCTTTTCAAAGCAAACAGACCTGTTTGATGGATTTCATTGAAGTCTAGAATGCAGATATCAGTTGGATTACATGTCTATTTGTACAAACATGGGCACAATTTGGGGGAGAGACATTGAAAATTGTACAGAATCCTTATTTTAGTGGAAGTAGGTATACAATGTGTACAAATGAATTGCAAAGTTATCAAGCATTTTAAAAAGGTTGCACTCGCTTTTTAAAAAGTGTAGGGGGTGGGGAAGGAAACATCTCATTGTGTCAACATAGGGGGCTGCCTTAAATTAAATCAGACCATTGGTACATCTAGCTCAGTATTAGGTACATTGACTGGCAGTAGCTCTCAAGGGTTCCAGGTAAGGAGTCTTTCCCAGCCCTACCTGGAGATGCTGGGGACTGAACACAGGACCTCTTGGGTACAATGAAGTTATTCTGTCACTGAGCTATGGCCACATAAGAAGCCAGAGAACTTCTTTTTAAAATGTTTGGAAAATTCCCAAGCCTTGGTCAGGAAAGGGGAATAGTGGTTATTAACATCACTATTCCCAGCCAATTGGTGCTGTGCACCACCAGTTTTTGCTGGAGACTAAACTGGCCCTGGGATGCAGGTGGCGCTGTGGATTAAATCACAGAGCCTAGGGCTTGCGATCAGAAGGTCGGCGGTTCGAATCCCCGTGACGGGGTGAGCTCCCGTTGCTCGGTCCCTGCTCCTGCCAACCTAGCAGTTCGAAAGCACGTCAAAGGGCAAGTAGGTAAATAGGTACTGCTCTGGCGGGAAGGTAAACGGCATTTCTGTGCGCTGCTCTGGTTCGCCAGAAGCGGCTTAGTCATGCTGACCACATGACCTGGAAGCTCTACGCCAGCTCCCTCGGCCAATAAAGCGAGATGAGCGCCGCAACCCCAGAGTCGCCCGTGACTAGACCTAATGGTCAGGGGTCCCTTTACCTTTTTAAACTGGCCCCTCTCCTTTCCCACCTAGATCTTGAAGAGATGTTTGCCCATCTAGGCTTCATAACAATTGTGTTTTCAACAGCAGACACAAAACTCAGCACACATTTTACAAAACATGCAGATGTTGGGGGGGGGGAGATTTGACACCTACCTAGATGGGCCTAGGCAGATTCCATTTCTCCCCTGACACAACCCAGAGATGTCTGCCTACTTGGTGGGTACAGGCTAAACAAGCTCTATGAACAAGGGGGAAATTCCAGCACAATCTACCTTAGGTAGGTACAGTTGAACAACATGAGGCTGGTTTTAATAGGGTTATATAACAATAAGAAAGACGCACCCAAGTGACTGTTTGGGAATAAAGCCTCTACTGGCACCACTCCCAAACCGCAACTTTCAGACATGAATGGCTTTCCTTTTCACCCCAGAGGAAGGTCACCAGCTCAGACCTTGCCTCAACTGAATCAGCTTTCAAATCTCCTTCAATCACTCATTTTCAGATTCCAAAAGCTTTGTAGACTATCTTACAACTTGTAAGGTAGTCCACAAAGCTTTTGGAATCTGATAATAAATGCTCTGGGGCTTGGCATGATCTTCAATCGCCTAGAACAGGCACCCTCAACCTTTGCCCCTCCAGATGTTTTGGACTACAATTCCCATCATCCCTGACCACTGTTCCTGTTAGCTAGGGATCATGGGAGTTGTAGGCCAAAACATCTGGAGGGCCGCAGGTTGGGGGTGCCTGGCCCAGAAGGCAGAAGTGGGGGAGCATGGCCAGAAGAAGCAATGTATCTGAATTCCAGTTGCTGGAAATTGCAAGTGGGGAGAGTGATGCTATTGCACTTGGGTCCTGTTTGTGGGCTTTACTTTGGCACACCTGGCTGGCTTTTCTTGTTTTCCTATGCTCATACTAAGTCCCAACAATGAAAACATGAAATCACAGAAGACAAGACTTTGAGGACTATTAGCTGCAACGGCTACGTCCTCCCAGTTAGCCAGGAATCACAAGTAGGAAGAGTTTCTGATGCACTCAGGTTCTGCTTGTGGGCTTCTCATAATGTGCATCTGGTTGGCCACTGTGGGAAAAGGATGCTGGGCTGGATGGACCAATGGCCTGATCCAGCAGGGCTCACCTTATGATGTTACATGTGATGTCTTCTGATTGGCAGATGGACATGGATTGAGGCAAATGGCCTTGTAGGACACTACTAGCCCATGGGCAGGAGGTTTGCATTGAGGGAAATACATTCAGAAACGCACCCAGCAGGGTTCAGTTTATGTCTTTACGTTCTCCCTCCACTGTTGGAGGAAATATGCCTCTGAATGCCAGTTCCTGGGAATCACAAGTGGGGAGAGTTGCTGTCTCACTTAGGTCCTGCTTATGAGCTCTGTCCAGAAGCAAGTGCAGATTTAAAAAGAAATAAATTGATTCAGTGCTGCAAACAGACGAGAGTCAATTTCCCCAGACTTTTTTTTTTTTTTTTTTTGGTGTTGGTGGTGAGAATAGCAAAATCTGTCGCACGAATAATTATGCTTCATCCTATTTCAGCACTGCCTCAGCAGCTGTTTCCCCTCAAACCTACCCACCCAAACCTCCTGCCTCCATTGAGACCATGGAGTGGGGTTTAAGAACAGAAAGGACGTGGCTGCTGGATCAGACCAATAGCCCATCTAGGTCCAGCACCCTGTTCTCACAGTGGCTGACCAGAGGCTCCAGTGGGAAACCAGGAAGAAGAACCTGAGCACAACCACACTCTCCCCTCCTGTGGCTTCCAGCTACTGGAATTCAGATGCATTGCTTTCAGTTCCATTCCACAGGAGCCATTTGACAGCCAGCAACGTGGATGACTTTAAAACAGTTTACTATGAGGGACTTTCTTTTATCTGCCCTGAATCTCCCAACATTCAGTTTCCTTGGATGTCTATGAGTTCTCGTGTGATGAGAGAAGGAGAATTTTTCCTCTCTCTGCCCACTTCCTCCATGCCAGCCATTATTTCATAAACTTATATCGTGTCACCTCTTACTCGCATTTTATGTCAGCTGAAAATCCCTGAATGCTGCAAGCTTTCCTCACAGACGAGTTGCTCAACCCCTTGATCATTCTGGTGGCCCCTTTCTGAACCTTCTCCAACCCTGCAATATCCTTGTTGGGGGTGAGGGTGAACAGAACTGCACACAGCACACAGCTTGTGGTCATTTGCAGCGGCAAAAAATCTCAGGGAAAGCAGGCAACGGAACCCAAGCCTTCGCAGCTGGCTCCAATCACCGTGTCCTCATTAAGGCAAGATGTACGCACATGGATGGGATCGTTGCCATGGCAATGGCGTGGTTGCACCATTTCCTGGCTCCTTGGCCCCCCCTTTCTCTCCCTCCCCTTTCTGCATTTATGTATGCGCACACCTTGGCCACAACCCAGGGCTGCTAATGGGATTATGCATAAACAAGTCGTGCCACAAGCCATAACACCTCAATGGAACCATTTCCTGCCTTCAAGGGTCGGTGCAGATTAAGGGCCAAGTCTGGGGCTGTAGTGGGGGCGGAAGATGGTGGGGTCTAGAACGTTTATTTTAAAAGTCAACAACAGCAAAATAACTTTTGATGTCTTTGCTTGGCTTGTAGGGTGCAAGTTTCAGGAAGCACACAGCCCCCTGGGGACAAAATCTATAATGAAATGGACCAACGGAATTAAAGGAAAACAGTCGCTAAAAACTCTCCCTGGGTCACCAAGGAGGTCGTTTCCCTCTTGGCTGACAAGGAAGGAATGCAAGACACATTATGAATGTCCAGGAACCATAAGAAACTGCCTTATATGGACTTTGGCCCATCAAGCTCAGTACTGTCTACACTGGCTGGCAGGGGCTCTCCGGGGTTTCGGCAGGGAGTCTTTCCCCCCCAGCCCTTCCTGAAGATGCTACTGGGGTTTGAACCTGGGAGTTCCTGTGTGCAAAGCAAGTGCTCCATCACAGAGTCCTTTAAAAATGAAGTAAGAATGAGCCCAGTTTTCATGGTTCTGAAAAGGGAGCTAGATTAAACAAGAACATATGACACTGCCTTCTACAGAGTCAGACCATTGGTCCCTCTAGTTCAGTACAGTCTACCCAGACAAGCAGTGGCTCTCCAAAAGCCGCTCTGCCCCCCCCCCCCGCTTCAAGGAAGGAGAACTCAGTCAATTCCACCTTCTCTCTGTTTCTCTTTTTCCCAGTTCTAAGTGCTGCCCTCCACATTCCCACCTCATTTTGTACATTCTTTTCCTTCTTTTTAAGTCCTCAGCAATGGAGTGTGAATTTCTCCTAATAATAATATTATTACATGCAATTTTTGGGCAATACGTGCTGTCTATAAACCATACCTCTGCCATATTTATAGTTTCCCTTGATTCAACTCATTTTAGAACAATTTACCTTTGTATGTGCATTGTTTAAATTCACACTATTTGGCTGGAGAATTTGCATTGCAAAAACTTGAGAAGTGTACATTTAAAGGACAGACAATCCTGCAATTGTATAGTGGTACATTGGGTTAAGAACTTAATTCGTTCTGGAGGTCCTTTCTTAACCTGAAACTGTTCTTAACCTGAAGCACCACTTGAGCTAATGGGGCCTCCCGCTGCTGCCGCACCACCGGAGCACGATTTCTGTTCTCATCCTGAAGCAAAGTTCTTAACCCGAGGTACTATTTCTGGGTTAGCGGAGTCTGTAACCTGAAGCCTCTGTAAGCTGAAGTGTCTGTAACCTGAAGCGTATGTAACCCGAGGTACCACTGTAATAGGTTTTAAATGGTCTTAATTCTGAATCTTAATGTGTTGTAACCTTCACTGGAACCTGCTGGTGAATGGCAGGTAACAAATTAATATCACTGAAGAGTCTTAGAGGTTAGATGGGCAATGTCAGGGATTCTTTAGCTGTGATTACTGCATCGCAAGCGGTTAGACTAGATGGCCCTCCGGGTCCCTTCCAGCTCTTCAGTTCTATGATTCTATAGTGTTTAAGAAGACTGACAAGCTAGAAGGTGTGCAGAGGAGGGCAGCCAAGATGCTCAAGGGTCTGGAAGCCTCACATGGAGCACTTGTTCAGCCATGGAACAGATTCCCTGAAGGTAGTGGGCTCTCCTTCATTGGAGGTTTTGAAGCAGAGTTTGAATGGCTATCTGTCAGGGGTTATTTAGGCATGGTTTCTGCATTGCAGGGGGTTGGATTAGATGATCCTTGGGGTCCTTTCCAATTCTACAATTCTTTAATTCTGTAGTGTTTCAGAGGGTGAAAATTTGGTAGAGCTGCCGCTTCATGCAAACTGAATCTAATTTCTTTCCCCATCCCTAAAGAGGGTGAAGGGTCTTTTTTTGGGGGGGTAGGGAGTTATTTGCAATTACATGCTACCCTCCTGAAAGGATGAACCCCTGCCCACTCCTTAGAAGTCTGATTGCCTAGAGCATGTCGTATCCTGCCAATTATGGAAGTGAAAGGCCCCATCAAATCCTTTGCTTACATTCCAAACCCAGCTCTCATTCTCAAAGCAAACAGTGAGAGTTGTAAATCTCACCAGACCCGAAACACTTTTCCTGCGCTTCCTATGCCACAAAACACCCTCTCCTCTTCATGACCATAGGTTCAATAGCTCTGGGGAGGAACTTTTACCAGCTTTTAAAAATAAATAAATCAGCCACTCCTCACTTGGTCAGAGCTTTTCCTTCCCCTCTCCATGACAGATGAGGCTCACCCCACAATGAAAGGGAAAGCCATCACTCCATAGCAGAAAGATCTCCATTGATGTCAGCCAGCTGACACAACTCTTGACAGCCTGTTCCTGGCAGTAGGGAGTATTTAAGGTGCACTTAATCCTCCCCAACACAGAGAGAAATCAATTAACAGTGCTAGGCAGCTGCTACAGTTGTCAAAAGTGCCCACAGGTGATATACCTAGGTGACTCAAAGCTGCTGCTTATTTTTGGTGCCTGGATTGACAGCTGCCTAGGCTGGCCAAAAAAATTTCAGTGTGGCTAGGAGCGCATTGGAACACTGGGTGAAGAGACCCAGTGCTTCCCAGCTCCACGATCCAGTGACTCGCCTAGTTCCAGCACCCTGTTCTCCTGGTGGCCAATCAGATGCCCCAATGGAAAGCCCACAAGCAAGTCCTCCCCAGTTTTGTTCCCCAGCAACCTGACATTCAGAGGCAGGTAGCATATGGCCATCACAGCTAGTAGCCACCAATAGCTGTGTCCTCCATGAGTGGGTCCATTACCCTTAAAAAAAAATGTGTTGATGGGCATCACCACTGTCTTGTGGCTGCAAATGTCATAGTTTAATTAAGGGGGCAGAATTTATATGGAGCCATCAAGGCTTCTTGTTCTCTGTTGGGCTTCTTAAGGTGGGGAGTTTGCAAGCGTATAAGGCTGTAGGATTGGAAACCCACAACTCTATTAGCCTTTGCATCTATGACCAGCTGCTCCTCCCTCCCCCAAATCTGCTTTTGCACCATTTCCCTCTCTTAGCTATGCCCTCCCTACCCAGTCAACTCTGCTTCACCTCTTATCCTTTACAAAAGAAACAAAACAAAACAGGACTTCACGCTTTTCTTTGGAAGGAACGCAGGTGTTTGAAGCAAGCCAGTCACATGTTCTCAAGGGGATTTCAGGGCCAGCTGAACACCAGCGGCACTTAAGATTCCTGTTCAGACTAGTCCTGCAGCAGTGCATTTAGATTCAGAGGTCTGGATACTGAACCATCACACTACGAGGGCTGCAAGTGTCAAGCGCTTTGAGTCTGTTGTGTGGGGTGGGGTGGGCAAAGAGGGTCCTTCAGGCCACTTTCATCTGTGTGTCAAAAACATAAGAAGAGTCTTCTGCATCAGGCCATTGGCCCATCTAGTCCAGCATCCTGTTCTCACAGTGGCCAACTGGAAAGCAGCAAGCAGGATCCGAGCAGAAGAGCCCTCTCCCCTTCCCCTGTGGTTTCCAGCAACTGGTATTCAGAAGCATTAGAGCATAGCCCTCTTGGTTAGTAGCCCTCCATAGCCCTTTCCTCCATGCATTTGTCCAATCCTCTTTTAAAAACATCCAAGTTGATGGTCATCACTGCCTCCTGCAGAAGGGAGTTTCATAATTTACCTCTGTGCTGTAATTTTCAACTGTCCTGGGTCTTCCAACATTCAGCTTCACTGTACGCCCACAGAGTGGTGGTGTTACGAGAGAGGGGAGGGGGGATTTTCTCTCTCCACTTTCTCCAGGCTGTACATAATTCCGTAAACTTCTATCATGTTGCCTCTTACTTGCCTTTTCGCAAAACTTAAGTCCCAGACGCTGTCTATGGATTAAGACACTTGAGACCCACCTCACAGCAGTACCTCGGGTTACATATGCTTCAGGTTACATACGCTTCAGGTTACAGACTCCACTAACCCAGAAACAGTACCTTGGGTTAAGAACTTTGCTTCAGGATGAGAACAGAAATTGTGCTCCGGCGGCACGGCAGCAGCAGGAGGCCCCATTAGCTAAAGTGGTACCTCAGGTTAAGAACAGTTTCAGCTTAAGAACGGACCTCCAGAACAAATTAAGTTCTTAACCCGAGGTACCACTGTATTTATATCTGTGATTTTATATTGTTTTACACTCCTTTTTAATATTGTGTTTAAATTATTATAGCCTGCTGTGGGACCACCTTAGGGTGATGGGCGAGATAAAAGTAAAATAATTCACTGTTTAAGTTTGAGAGGTCAAGCCCAAACAGAATGTCTGTTTACTACCTGCTGTTATTGTATTATAACCTATAAAACCAATCTGGAGACAGGAGTCAAAGGGCAAAACAGTAGAAACCAAAGCCACCGTGGTGCAGTGGTTACAGTGTCAGACTAAGACCTGGGAGACCAGGGTTCGAATCCCCACTTGACCTGGAAGCTCACTGGGTGTTATCTTGGACAGTGCACTGCCTCTCTTAACCTAACCTACCTTACAGGGTTGTTGTGGGGATTAAATGAGGAGGGAGAGAACCACGTATGCCACTTTGAGATCCTCGGAGAAAAAAGGTAGGATATAAATGGCAATAAATAAAATAAAATAAATAAATCGGGCCAAAAACGGTTTGAAAAATAGTCCAAAATATTATCTCAGTTTGCATCTTTCTTTCTTTCTTTCTCTTTCTTTCTCTTTCTTTGGCTCCAAAAGCGCCAGATAACCTCTGTCTAAATATAGGTAGTTGTATCCAATGCCTGTCTTACTCAGAGTAAACCCACTTAAGTTAATGGGCACAACTAACTTAAGTCCACAAATTTCAGCAGGTAATACTCTGAGCAGAACCAACTCACAAGTTCTGTATGTTGAAACAATGCATAGTTTTAGCCTTACCATTATATGTTTTATCCTCCCTTCACCCTAAGACTGTGTCACTGGTGCTGGTACAGTTGTGTTTTTCATGGTAATTAGTTGTTGTTGTTTTTTAAAAGAACAAGAATGTTTTGTTTTTCTTTTGTTTTTTTAAAAAACTGCTACCAAACTGGATGGGAACCCTGCTGATCAATCTCAAGTAGATTAGTAGAGGAATTAACCATACCCTCCTTGAGGCAACAACTAATGAAGCCTTTCTGGGAGGAATGAGAGATGCAATTTCTGAGAAGTGCAAGCGTTTTTTAATTGGGCATTACGTACTAAAGATTTGCTCCTGCCTTCGGCCAATTTAATTTGCTGGTTTCCGCGCTGAAAAAGAACACTAGTTCTGTTCCACTTGCGTCTTTCCCTGGTCAAGCCAAGCAGCAAATTGTTTCTTTGGCATTCTTTGTATGTTTGTAAATAGATAGATTCTGTAGATATAGATACAGATACTGTATATAAAATTTCTGTGCTTAAGGGAAATTGAGATGTGATCTGTTGCATCTAGGGAAGAATTCTAAACTTTAAATGTCACTAGATGTGACTAAATCTTTTGCTGGAACTTCCTGCATTGCTGGAGGTTGGGACCAGAGACCCTTTGGGCCCCTTCCAATGCTAGAATTCTACAATTTTATTATACTATGATTCTATGACTTTCACCTCCATCCTCACTCAGGATGCACGAATCTGTCCATTTTGCCCCCCCTCCCCATTTCCCCAAACTTCTCCACAACTCTGGAGTGGCCTGTGGAGTTACCAATAATATGTCCTCAGTGATGCTAGGGGCTGCCAATCACATGGGAAGAGGGAAGGAACAACGCAAAGCAGCTTCAAAATCTACATCACTGGTTAGCCGTGGAAAGCAGAGCCAGCAATTGATTGGCTGAAGTGCAAGGGAAAGATGGCCTCCTAATGGTGCAAAGAGGAGTTTTGTTTTTATTTTTAAGACTCACCTGCGGCATCGCTCCACATCAGGGTCTTCCCTGTGGTACTGCAACCCTCCGTGCCTCAGAGCATCCTCCGGATTGGCAAATGCCTGGAGGAAAACAAGGATCAATTAGTAGATAGGTAGCCGTGTTGGTCTGCCATAGTCAAAATAAAAAAATTCCTTCCAGTAGCACCTTAAAGACCAACTAAGTTAGTTCTTGGTATGAGCTTTCGTGTGCATGCACACTTCTTCAGATACACAATTAGGATCAATTAGTTCACGGCAGGTTCATAATAAGAACTTTCTCCCTGCATCTCCCCACATTGTAAGCAGTTTTGCTAAAAGCACAATTGCTGACAGAAGTGAGGCACTTTTCGCATATCACACTTGTGCCAAGGTCAAGGTGTTACTATCAGTATATAAAGCCCTTAACAACTTGGGGCCAGTTCACCTGCAAGATTACCTTACCCCAAATCCGTCCGCTCAGCCGCTTTGATCTAAGGAACTAGCCCTGTTACAGGTACCATGTCATACCTGTCTTTAAACTTTGGAACTCCCTGCCTATTGATGTCAGGCCTCCACCTTTTCTGTACTTGTTTTGGTTTCTGTACTTAGAGTTGGTCTCTAAGGTGCTACTGGACAATTTTTTAATTAATTTAATTATTTTTATTTATTTTGACTGCATCAGACCAACACCTACCTACTTGTTTTGTTTAGACAAACCACCGAAAGCTGATGCAAATTTCAACCTGCTTTTGGTTTATTGTTATTTTAATTTTCCAAAAGGCTTAAATTAATTTTTCTTATTCCTTTGTCTATTTTGCAAATAGCTTTAAGGTTACTGTGTTTTGTTTTACAACCAAGCAGGGTATACATTTTAGGAAATAAATAAATACATTTTCCGATGGAGGAGCCATCAAGAGTGAAGCCTACCTGTTAGAATAATCTCTGGCTACACTGAGCCTTTCCTCAAGGCGAGCAAAGTTCTGTTTTACTTTGTTATTTCCTCCATGCACACTGGCCACAGACCACATACTTCCTGGAACAACAAAAACCCTTTGGGCAGATCCTGTCTTTGGTCAGGAGTTGGGGTAGCCTGGGTAGCCATTGGCACAAAGGAGGGCTGCTGGATCTGCAAAAACTCTCAAGGTTCACACAGGAGAAAAGGGTCCCTGAACAAGCCATCCAGGAACTCATGTCACAAATTGTGGGGAGGGGCCACAGCTCAGTGACAGAGCATCTGCACTGCATGCAGAAGGTCCTAGGTTCAATCCCAAGTGGCATCTCCAGGTAGGGCTGGGAGAGACACCTGATACCCCAGACAGTTGCTGCCAGCCAGTGTAGACAATACTGAGCTAGATGGAACATGTTTGACTTGGCATAAGGCATCTCCCTAGGCTCCTGTTTAATCTAGCCCTTTATTCACAGCCACATGAACTAGAATCTTGCTTCATTGCCTAAGGAATCCTGGGAACTGTTAAGGGTGTTGAGAGGAAATATGATAGCCATCTTCAAGTGTCTGAATGGCTGTCCCACGAAAGATGGAGCAAGCTTGTTTTCTCCCATTCTGGCGGGTAGGATCCAAATCAATGGCTTCAAATTGCAAAAAAGGAGATTCCGACTAAACATCAAGAAGAACTTTCTGGCAGTAAGAGCTGCTTGAAAGACTCTCATGAGAGGTGGGGACTCTCCTTCCTTGGAGGTTTTTAAGCAGAGGTTGGGTGGCCACCTGTCATGGATGCTCTAGCTGAGTTTTCTGCACTGCAGGGGCTTCGATTAGATGACCTTTGGTGTCTCTTCTGACACCACAATTCCATGAGTTGTCAGGACACCCCTATTCCCCCACAGAGCTACAACTATCAAAGTTCCCTGGGAAGAGAGATTGATGCAGAAATCCTGGGAGGGGAAATAGAGGTCTCCTAACAACTGGGTTAAACCACAGAGCCAAGGAATTGCCGATCAGAAGGTCGGCAGTTCGAATCCCCGCGACGGGGTGAGCTCCCGTTGCTTGGTCCCTAATCCTGCCAACCTAGCAGTTCAAAAGCACATCAAAGTGCAAGTGGATAAATAGGTACCGCTCCGGCAGGAAGGGAAATGGCGTTTCCGTGCGCTGCTCTGGTTCGCCAGAAGCGGCTTACTCATGCTGGTCACATGACCCGGAAGCTGTACGCTGGCTCCCTTGGCCAGTAAAGCGAGATGAGCGCTGCAACCCCAGAGTCGGCCATGACTGGACCTAATGGTCAGGGGTCCCTTTATCTTTAACAACTTTTAAGACCCTTAAAAAACTGCAGTTCCCAGGTTTTTTGGGGGGGAACACCATGGCTGTTTAACATAATATGATACTGCTTTAAATGAATTGTGTAGACAAGGCTCCGACAAACCCATACATTTGAAGCTCCCAAAGAATCCCCGAAGCTGCTGTTTGTTCAGGGTGCCAATACATAGTCTTTACCTAGCATTTGGTAGCTTCCTGTGTTTATTAAGGAAGACCTACAAGGCTATGAGGACTAGTTTCTTGCGTGCCAAACCACAATTTGGCAATCTGCCTTGTAACCTATTCGCAGGATTTTATGCGAATGAACTCAGCTCCAGAACATCTGACAGAGATGCCTGCAACTTCACACTTCAGGCATGAAAGTGCCAAGGTCTGGCCACTCCCAGGAGCAGCCTCGGGTCATAAGTGTCCTCTCAGCTCTAAAACATTCAAATTAATTACCAGCTTCCTTGAGGAAGTGGTGGAGACTGTGGAATGCTTACACTTGAAGCAAACTAGTCCCAGCAGAACCCCTTCAGGGAGTGCAGAAGCACTGATTGGCATTGCCCTCTGCAGATCGCACAACTTCTGATTGCAGGGATGGGGGAGAGAAGAGAAGGCAGGCTGGTGCATGAATGCTCCCCGCATGGAAAGGCAGTCTCCATGCAACAGGGAGAGGCTGGGGCAGAACCTTCCCCCCCCCCATATCCCAGTTTGCCAAGTGTGCAGAATTTTTTTTATATGGGAAGTATTGATTCATTCTTTTAATTTATGCTAGATTGAATGTATAAACGTGTTTCTTGCTTCAGATATTGTAAGATACTTTGAGTCGCCATGGCAAAAAAGTGACCAATAAATTTAATTAATAATTATAATTGGAACAACAAGGGATGGGTGAATATGCCATAGTTGGTTTCTCCAGTTTTCTCCTTTTCCCTGTCTTAAATTCACTTCTCCACTTTTCCACAGCAGCTTGCAATTTATTTATTTACTTTTAAAAGCCCTCATTTTAATAACCCAGCATCTTAATATGAATTCCTCCAACACACACACACACACACACACACACACACACACACACACACACATTTCTTCATGAAACTTTGTCAAACTCATTATTCTTTTCTGCAAAGAATATTTCCCCATATATTTATATCCCCCCCAATATGATACATTTCCGCACATTATTTTTGTGAACATATGCATTTTTTTGCACGTTTCCCCCAGATGTGGGAATTTTCAGGCAGATTACCTGGCTGGGAAACTGCAAAAATGCAGAGATGTGCAGTTTTGGTTCCCTTACTGTTTGTAAAGCACACATTAGGTAGATTTGCCTTTTAAATGCAAACAGAATTGAAATTATACCCCCCCATCCCTACTCTGAACCTGCTACCGCCCCTTGCATGTTGAAGTAACATATTTCCGAAAAACACCGCCAGCTGGTTTTACAAACTGGCCAAATACAGTTTATGTATTCAGTGCAGCAAGAGATGGTGCCTCTGAGTTATTTTCTAGCATTCTACATGTGGGGAAAGGCTGGGTTGGCTTGCAAGCTTTCTACAAGTGTGGGGCTGGTGGGGGGGGGGGGAGCAACTAAATATGCAATCCCAGCCAGCTCAAAGCTTTAGCCCTCAATTCTGTTCATTTTGTAACTCAGCCTCAGAGACAGAAGATGTGAGATGTCTTCAGACTGTGCTCAAAGACGGATGTTTTAAAGTATTTTCCCCACTCCAGGAGATTATGAGCTTTACAGAGAGTGTATAATAAAAAGTGAAGATTGCTTCTTCCCATTCCAACAGGCTTTTATCAGCATTTTGGGAGATTTAGTAGAACATTCCACCCAACATCACTGGCTGCATGGCTGTGTCTGTGCCTGATGATTTCCCACAACTGTCTCAGGTTTGTTGCACCACCTAATGCAAGGTGGCAGTCTCTTATGAATAAACCCCAGGTTGTGAAAGGAGTTCCATAAGCCATGCTCTTTAAAACATTCCAAAAGAATATTAAAACAACTACCACCTCCAATAAGTCCACAGCTTAAACTGCAGTAAAATCCTGTTTTGGTATTCCAGTTACAGTCACCATTTTGGGTTTCTTAATTTGAAACAGTCAGGATTAGATTATTTCTGGTTGCCTTTTCATTAAAAGTTCCAGGCATTGCTTGCATCACAACTGCAGAGGTTTTGGCATTGGATCACTTCCAGTTTCTTAAAAGATCCAGCACCTAATCCTGGATGTTGCAACAATCTGTTTTGAAAACGGAGAATGTACAGACCCTGTTTGGAAGCTAGCAAGTGTCCATTGGAAGCCAGCTCACTATTTTGAATACAAGCATCTCAATTCCTTTCCAAGACAAAGTTCTTTTAAAAGAATGATGACAAGGATGATTTTGAAAGCCTGGAGCTATCCAAGGCCATTGGCTAACCCTGGTTGACAATTGTCCAGATTCCCCTTCAAATCCCTGAAGGAGTTGTTTTGCAACTATTTGGGATTTTTCTAAAAATGAATTATAATGTGAATTATTGATGGATAATTTGCATCACTTTTAACATTTCAGGAAAGCACTGAAACCTGGAGGGAGTGGTCAGATATCAAACAAAGAGTCTACTGAGAATGGACCCACTGAAATTAAGAGACCTGAGTTATTAGTCATGGCCATTATCTTCAATGGGTCTACTCTAAGTAGGACTAGCATTGACCACAATCCCTGAAGTTTAAACTTCCTTTTCTCTCTGATGGGTGATGTTTTGCAGCCTGAAGGTCACATTCCCTCCAGAGCAGTCTTCAGTGGGCTGCATACCTTTGGTGGGCCTGGACAGAGGGAAAAGTGGGTGCAGAGACTGACTTTCTACTGTAGCCTAGGTTCAACTCACACAACTTTCAGAGACTTGTATATGCAAACACACACCACTCTCTTCAGCACCCACCCAAAAGCAATACAGATTTATGGTTCCCCCACAATGAATACTGTATTGTTTTGGAGCGGGTGCAATAGGAATAATAGGATAAGGAAAAGATTGTCAGGAAAGACTGGGGAATGTCACCTGCTCCTCAGATATGTCCCCGTTACCCCAAAGACTGTTGGTATGGTGGGCTTCTGCCCACTCTCCACAGTGGAATTTTTGTGGGAACTCTGCCTCCTCTCCCTGGAAAACAGATCTCTCCATTTACTTGCGTAGGGAAAGGGGTGTTGGGGTGAACCTTGCGCCCCCCAGCATAATCCACATGGGGGAGGGAATAGTTTTTAATCCCTCCACCGAATCATTAGGTGGAAAATAGTTCATTATGATTAAAATCTAGAGCTGTTCATCAAACAGTTTTCTGCTCCGCTACTCCTATTTTGGTTGAGCTCAGTTAGCTTTCCCTAGTTAGCTTGGTTTTGTTATACTGAAAACTAAAAACGAAAATTCAGACATCGCATAAAAATGGAACATTTGCTTTATCCCCCAGCTCTACAAAACAACTTGGGACCTTGGGGAGGCACCATGCCTGGTTAATGGCTTGATCCAACTTTGACACACAGAAACCTCCACAAAATCCCCCTATTTGCTTTGTAATTTGGGAAGTGGGCAGTTGGCCATGAACCCTCTCCCCCAACACACAGTGCAGATTTGGGCACCATCTGAAGTGGGTCCAAAAAGAGATCAACTGTGTTCTGGTTTGTTTTATTGCATCCTAGACAACCACCTATAACTGCAGAACATAGCAGTTCCAAATAACAAGAAGTGAAAGCTAGATTTCCAAGAAGTACTTGAGAAGGCATTCCTTCCCTTTAGGGAACAGGAAAGAAACTACAGCTTTTTTAAAAAAAGAGAAAACAAACTCATTATTTTTAACATCACTCAAACTTCCGCTAAGCAGAAGTCCCGCTAAGAACATCAGAAGTATGGACAGAAGTCAGGCTAGTAGCCCGTCTAGCCAGCCACCTGCTCTCTCAGTGGCCAAAAAGATGTGCATTATGGGAAACCTACAAGCAGGACCAGAGCACAAGGGCGCTCTCCCCTTCTGTGGTTTCCAGCAACTGAGATAGAGAGAGACATACTGCAGCGCAAGGCAGCAGCAACAATTCTAGGCTGAATCAAGTCTAGTATAGTGGTACCTCTGGTTGCGAACGGGATCCATTCCGGAGGCCCATTCGCAATATGAAAAAGAACGCAAACCGCAGCGGCACTTCTGCGCACGTGTGGGTTGCGACTTGCCACTTCTGTGCATGCGCGTGGCATCCTTTTGCGCTTCTGCGCATGCGCGAGCGGCGAAACCAGGAAGTAACCCTTTCCAGTACTTCCAGGTCGCTGCGGGACATAACTTGAAAGAACGTAACATGAAGCAAACGTAACATGAGGTATGACTGTATCCAGATCAAGGAAAGTAATAGTACTGCTCTATTCTGCCTTGATCAGCTCCCCTGCTCCCACTGGAATCTTGCGCCCAGTTCTGGGCAACACAATTTCAGAATGATATTGACAAGCTGGGAGATGAGGCAGAGGAGGGCGACCAAGATGATAAAATGTCTGGAAACTAAGCCTTACAAGGAACATTGAGGAAGTTGGGTATGTTTAACTTGGAGAAGAGAAGACTGAGAGGTGACCCAATAACTATCTTCAAATACAGTGGTACCTCGTGTTACGTACTTAATCCATTCTGGAGGTCCGTTTGTAACAGGAAACTGCTTGTAACATGAGGCGCGCTTTCGCTAATGCCGCCTCCCACTGCTGCCGCACCACCGGAGTGTGACTTCCGCTCACATCCCGGGGGAAAAGGTCACAAGGGGCACCTACTTCCGGGTTAGAGGAATGCGTAACCCGCAGCATTCGTAAGGGGGACGGTACATAACACGAGGTACCACTGTATCTGAAAGGCTGCCACATGGAAAATGGTTGAAGCTTGTTTTCTGATGCTGCAGAGGGCAGGACCTCAACCAATGGATCCAAATGATGAGAAAGATGATTCCAACTAAACATTAGGTAGAATTTTCTGATAGCAAGAGCCATTTGAGGGTGGAACAGACTCCCTGGGAAGGCGGTGAACAATCCTCCATTGGATGTTTTTAAACAGAGATTGGATAGCTGTCTGTCAAGGGTTTCTTTGGCTACGAGTCCTGCATTGCTGGGTGTTGGACTAGATGACCCATGGAGAGTCCCCACGGTTCTATGATCCTATGATCTGTGCACAGGATAGTATATAAGTGGTTATTCACAATCCTGCTTTCAACATTGCAAAAGTTTCAGGGTGGCCAGACTGCTTCATCCCCAGTCAATGCTATATAACTCAAGAGTGCACCTCCAAATGTCAATAAAACTGCTGGGCAAGCATAGCAAAATAACTAATAAGGTGGAATGATGTGTAGACAGTCATTTCCCCCCTGCAAATTTCCTTTGTTGGTGTTATCATTACTACAACTGTAAAGGCAATTGAAATCCTCCTTCTTGGGGTGGGGTGGGGAAGAATGCACACCATAGATGCTGTCTACCGAACTGGCTGAAGGAGTTAACTTTGCACAGCAATCAGAAGAATGATCACCCATTTAAGATTTGGAAGAGCTTTCAGCAATGTTTTTCTTCAGGCTGCTCACCACTACTCTGCCTTGGTCATCATTCTAAGGGGGCTGATTTAGCTCTGTGTAAAGTTGTCATGTGAACACAAAAACACATTCGGATTGTGTGGCTTCTACACTATTGGCAATCCTGCTCCAATGGAACAAAAATCAGATTAAAAACAAGAGACCTGGTTCTAAATTAGTTACAGGAGTGTCAACTTCACCATATATTGGCAAATTAGTCACTTAAAATGCCTGCTACTAGATCCTTGACTAATTTTGAATCTACTGAACTGAATCAAGGACACGGAAGCAAAACACGGGTCTCTATTATTTATGAAGAGCTCCAGGTGCTCACCATTGGTCCCTTGGTGGGACTTAAAAGTTACTGGAACAAGGATTTAAATATTCAAATAGAAGAATCTGAAAGATGGGTTATCTGTTTTTTTTATTTTAACACCTCAAAACCCCCCATCAAATTCTGATTGGGAAGTCTCTCATAAAAATTCCACAACCTGTTTAACATTTCTGGTTTCCCTTTTTCTTTTTTGCAAAGTGTGTTCAAAGCCCAGTTTGGGGGGAAATGTAAACAGATGCAAGACAGAGAAAGCTAAACAGTGGCATCTAGTAAATGCATGAAATGAGATCACAACTTGCTGCAAAATACCAAAAAGTTAAAGAGAACCATTTTCAAAAGCCACATAGAGGGTACAAACTCCTTCTACAATCACACAAGTGCCATTATTTTTTTTAAAAAAAGAATGACTTGCCTACCTTTTTGCGAAGTCTCACTTGCCCTGTTATGACGGCTACAGCATACATCTTTATGACCAAAAGGGTGCCAAAGAATATGAAAGACACGAAGGCTTCATTCTCCATCATTTTCTGCATGGGAAGCGAAGAATCGATGCTGTTTCCTGAGAGAGTGGGGTGGGGTGGAGAGAGAAACAGACAGAGAGACAGAGATCTGGAGCTCGTTTTTCCTTCTGAGGTCTGAAAACTAGTGCCAGATTATATCATGTAAGAAAGGGGTTGGATCAACATTAATCACCAGATCTACTCTTCGGATGGAGCCTCTACCAGTCAGCATTGCAACATGCAACCCTTTGGATTTATATTCAGAAGTTCCATTATTTGTTTATTTGTTGTTGCTGCTGCTGTTGCTCCCCACCCTTCACCATCAGGTGAATTTAAAATTCAGTATTACAAACCGTTTAAAACAAGTTACAATCACAGGAAGGGGGTGGGTCCTGAAAACCTATATTCCAGATGCAATGGCTATAAGCCAGGATAACTATGCTCTGCTTCCACAATCAGAGGCAGGAATGCTTATGAATAGCAGTTGCTATTCATAACACAGGAGCCGAGTTAGGGCTATTGTGCTCTGATCCTGCCTGCAGGTTTCCCATTGGGGGATCTCACTGGCTGCTGTGAGAACTGGATGCTGGACTAGATGGGCCATTGGCCTGAGCTTGTAAAGCTGCTCATATGGAAGACTATTGTGATAGCAGAACCTCCATGCTCAAAGACAGTCTACCTTTGTATGCCAGATAATGGGGAACAACAGTTGCACTCAGGTCTTGCTTGGGGACATCCCATAATGGGCATTTGGTTGGTCACTATGAGGACAGGATGCTGGATTCGATGGGCCATGGGCTTGATCCAGCAGGGCTCTTCTCATGTTCTTAGGTGTCCAAGGTTAGGGTAAAGAGGGGTGTCTTTGACATATGATGGACACTGTCCAATGAAGATGTCAGATGCACCTCTGTGGGGATGAAGTTCCACAACTTAGGTGCTGCCACAAATAAGTTCCTCTCTGGGGCTGCCAGCATCCTGAATGCCTCAGGACAGTAGACCCCCTCTGCTGATCTTAACACCCAAGAGGGTGGTGGTGGTGGAGAACTCTCAGATCTTTGCTGCCCAAGTTGTTGAGGGCTTTAAACACAAATGTGAACACCTTGAATCGGGCCCAGAAATAGACTGGCAATCAGGAAAAGAGAGCAGAGAATCACTGCTTAAGGCAGGCACCCCCAAACTCAGCCCTCCAGATGTTTTGGGACTACAATTCCAGTCATCCCTGACCACTGGTCCTGTTAGCCAGGGATGATGGGAGTTGTAGTCCCAAAACATCTGGAGGGCTGAGTTTGGAGATGCCAGGCTTAAGGCAAACAAACCACACAGGTTTAAGATTAACCACCACCTCCTTTAAGTGTCAGGGGTTGGGCAAGATTTAGAGGCATGGCAGTTCTATAGCATGCAGACCTTCCAAGTGTCCCTTTTCCAGGGTAATCCCAGATTTACAGAAGCCATCCCGGTTTCTGATTTGATCCCAGAATGCCCCACTTTTCATTAGGATGTCCCTATTTTCATTGGAGAAATGTTGGAGGGTATGGAGTTATCTGACCCTCCCAGCTATCCCTGTATAGGGAAGGTTTTTATTTTTAAAAATGTTCAATGTTTTATTATGTTTTTATATATGTTGAAAGCCTCCCCGAGTGGCAACCCAGTCAGATGCGTGGAATATAAATAGTAATTCCCCCCCCCCATTTTTATGGAATAGGACTTTCCTATTTTCATCAGAGAAATGTTGGAGGGGAGGAACATGTTGCTTGCAAACAGCGATTCTCTTAAGAACATTGTGGTTTTTTGAGAAACTCAAGGTTAATCACCGAGACTCGTGAAATTCTGGCTAGACCATGGTTGCAGACATGCCAGTCACCTTTCTCTGAAATCTGTAACTGCAATGGCAATGGAGGGCATTGCGCAATAACATCATGCCCACAGAGAGAGCAACATCAGGTTAGCATTCCCAAGATGCGCCTTCAAACAGAGCTAAGGAACATTTAGACCTCAAGAAGTGGGTGGTACTCCATGCTCCCCGTCCCTTTTCTAAGGGGCACCCCCTCCCCTTCATGCAAGAGATGCTCCTGATTTAAAAAAGGCATTGCCTCATGGGGGGTGGGTGGGGGCGGGGAACGCCTCTCCTAAGGTGGCCCACCACATATTCATTGGAACCCAATTCCCATCAGCCCCAGCCACCATGGCAAACAGTCCAGGAATGATGGGAGTTTGAGTCCAAAGACACCTGGAGAGTCACAGCTTATCCTGTCCTGCCTGAAAATCCTCTGGAATGCATTGGGGTTTCGTGGCTGCAGTTAGGGGGCTCTTTAACAAGACAGGGCTTGTCATGGAACAACTTGCAAAGGATTCCCAGAAAATCAGCCAACACAGAAGTTCCTTAAATAAATCTGCATATAAGGTGTGGAGAGCCTCCGGCCCAAAATACGTTTCTGGACTGCAACTCCCATCAGCCCCAGCAGGCATGGGTCCCCACACCAGTGGCAGACCTTGGGGTCTCAAATTTCAGTGCCCAGTACAGCTGACACCTGGCCTACAGGGACAGCCAGAAGCTCACCAGGATGTCAGGCAATAGTACTGTATCTCCTAAGCCTGGCTTCTTCTGCATGTAAAACACATTATCTGCCACTGAGCTATGACCCTTCCCATGAAAATAAGATTCTAGTCCTCATAACAGTGGCACCCCCAGAGTCTCTCACCACTCAGAGATCTGGAGCAGGCTACAATGTGATTTTATGGGAAAGGACCATAGCTCTGTGGTAGAGTATCTGCCTCGCATGCAGAAAGTCCATGATTCAGTCCCCGGCCTTGCCAGGTAGTTCCAGGAATGTTCCCTGCCTGAAATCCCAGACAGCTGCTGCCAGTCAGTGTAGACAGTACTGAGCTAGATGAACCCAGCCATCTGTCTCTGCTTCCTGTGCTGATTCAGCTTTTTATTCAGAACAACAGGGACTAGAATTTTACTTTATTTTTTTAAGGGGAAGTGCACAGCTCTGCGTTAGAGCACCTGCCTTGCTTGCAGAATGCCCCTGCTTCAGTCCCCTGTGGCATCTCCAGGTAGGGCTGGGAAACATTTTGCCCCATCAACTTCTGTCAGCCAGCACCAGACAGCCTCCTTGATTACAACCAATCAGGGAGCCACTCTATTAAGTAGTGGGTGGACATAGCAGATGACACAGAGCTTTCTCCAAGTAGTTCTTTATAAGTACAGTGGTACCTCGGGTTACATACGCTTCAGGTTACATACGCTTCAGGTTACAGACTCCGCTAACCCAGAAATAGTGCTTCAGGTTAAGAACTTTGCTTCAGGATGAGAACAGAAATCGCATGGCAGCAGCAGCAGGAGGCCCCATTAGCTAAAGTGGTGCTTCAGGTTAAGAACAGTTTCAGGTTAAGTACGGACCTCCAGAAGGCATTAAGTACTTAACCCGAGGTACCACTGTAAGCTGGAACTGAACTGAACAGCAAACAGCTCAGTTGGCCTGCTTTTATAGGCAACCCCCCTGTCAACATTGTAACATCAAAAGCCCAGGGTTTCCTGCCTAAATTAATTTACGTGGACCTGAGTTAAAACTATATACAGTGGGACCTCTGGATGCGAACGGGATCCATTCTGGAGCTCTGTTTGCATCCTGAGCAGAACGCACGCCGCGTCTGCATGTGCGTTGGTCACGATTTGCCGCTTCTGCGCATGCACGTGATGTCATTTAGAGCATCTGCACATGCGTCAGCAGTGAAACCCGGAAGTAACTCGTTCCGTTACATCCGGGTCGCCGCAGAACACAACTTGAAAATGCTCAACCTGAAGCGTATTTAACCCGAGGTATGACTGTACACAATACCCCTGGTGGCTAGGGTGAGAACTTCAATACATAACACACTCTCCCTGTCATTGTCTCTGACTCTTCTTACTAGCCTGCTTTCCAGTCTACTGGTCCTGATGGGCACCAAGAGAGCCTCAGAGCCCACCCATAGGGCCCAAGTACCACAAACCTCACTTGGTGCAAGAACCCAACAGGCAATACAATCCTGACATGTTCTGCCATATAGTCAGCCAATCCCAAAAGGAAATGACCCATAAGGAAAGGGGGGATATGGATGGCGGGAAAGAAATAGACAAGCTTAGATGTTGGTGGAAGGGTGGCAGCCAACAGCTGAGAGCGCTCCTGCCCCTTTAACAGATATGCAAAGGAAAACCTTACAGCAAGTGTGGCTTTCCACCTACTGAAAAAAAAGTCCTCTTCTGCCCAGGTGTTAAAGGGGCAGGAGTGCTCTCTGCTTTTCACACCTGGCCAGTTTCCTTGATTGCATGCATGGACACCCCACTTGTTCCTCCAAGGAGCTCAAGGTGGCATCCATGTTCCTCCTCATTTAATGCCCACACCAACCCTGCCAGGTATTGTAAAAAGTCATTGGAAGGGCAAGGTCCAAGTTTGGGGTGTGTGCTCTTTGGTGAGAGAACCCTGGCAGAGGTTTAACATGGCCAAGCATGCAGCAAAGAAAAGTGTGGAAATATAAGCTGTAAAACCTTTAACACATGCCTTTAACGTATCCCACTTGCCGAGCACAGATAGACCACATGTTTAGTCCTTTCCCTTCACTCAGACAAAGAGATGGAAGAGGCAAGCAACAGCAGCAGGTGGTTCCAGAGGGAAACAGAGCAACATTTAACTAGCCCAGGGAACTTGGCAGTTGCTCAACAATGGAAAGCTCCACTGCCAGCCCCAGACTGAACTTCCAGAGGCCCCAAGGTATAAACTAAAACGCTGAAGCTTTACAATTCACACACCCATAAAGAACAATTTCTCTCTCTAAAAGAGAGAGGAGTAAGAAAATAGGGGGTGGCCCCTGGTCAACAAAAGGCAGTTATAAAACAGGGGGTGGGGGTGTTTGCAAGATTGCAGCATTTTGGAAAACACTGCCTTGCTTCCCTTGCTAATTTGTTTTGCAAATGAATTCCTGATGTGACATTCTGGAGCAGAGAAAGCATCCCTCATGCTTGGCTCCCAGACAAAAGTTGCATTCCAAGACTGAGGGGTGGGGGGTGGGGGAGCAAGTGGATCCCAGCCAATAACACACTTACCACTAGAATGGATTGAGAGTAGGAGCGACAGCAACTTTCCTATAAGAAGAACCACATCCCTGATTACTTCAGGATAAACACAGCTCAGCCATTCAGCAAAGGACTCCTCCAGCTGCTCTGATAGCAGGCTCTGATATAGGGGTGGGAAGCTGTCACGTGTACCTCTTCTCCAGCCAAACAGAAGAAGAGGGAGGGGAACCACTGAGATACTTGTCATGCAAAGTTTCCATTTACCTCTTCACAGGGGTGCCCCCACAAACCATAGTTAGTTTGGGGTATCGCCCATTTGCATAGCTCACACAGAAGCCCAAGGCTCAGCACCCAAAGCATTTCCAGGTGGGGCAGGGAATGAACCCTCTATGAAACCCTGGAGAGCTGCTGCCAGTCAGTGTAGGTAATATAAAGCTAGATGGGGAAATTGTCCAACTTTGTGTAAGGCAGCTTCCTGTGCTCCTGTTTAAAGCAGCCTTTAAATCTGAACCATAAGGTACACCTGCTTGGTGTACATAAAGTCTCAGGTTCAATCCCTAACAACATCTCCAGATAGGACTGGGAATGACCCCTGCCTGAAACCACAGAGAGTCACTGCCAGTCAGTGTCGACAGTGCGGATCTAGATGTCATAACAACAGCAAGTGGACATTTTCACCTCTGCTCTTTAAAAGCAGGAAGAACATTGAACCTGGTACCTTCTGCATCCAGTCCAGATGCTCTATCACTGAACAGATCGAGCAAATTAGGTAGATTTCCACTCGTAGCTGTCAACTTTTCCTTTTTCTTGCAAGGAATCCTATTCGGAATAAGAGAATTTACCTTAAAAAAGGGAAACTTTGACAGCTAAGTTTCCACTAAATTAACCCCCCCACACACACACACTTAATACATTTAAGTGAAGATTGAACCTGGAACCTTTTGTATGCAAAGGCTATGCTGCACCACTGAGCTACAGTACTTAGAAAATTAAATAAGATTTTAGTCCTCATGTTTCTGAACCAAAGGCTGAATTGAATAGGAACATAGGAAGCCACCTGATACCGATTCAGAATATTGGTCCATCTGACTCAGTATTGTCTGCACTGAATGGCAATGGCTTTTTGGGGGAGGGAGGGGTGTTAAAGCAGGGAGGGTTCTTCCAGACCTACCTGGGAGAGGTTCTAAGAGCTGAACCTGGGGCTTCTGCATGCGCAGGCCAACAGCTGAACAGACTGGGGGTTTGACTCAGTACAAAGTGGCTTCCTTATCTGCTCATCTCTCAGTAGATCACAATCTAACTTCTGCCCCTCCCCTTCTGGATGGTGTTTGCCGCTTCACACACAGCAGCTGCTGGTGACTGTTTTGAATCCTGGCTAAACCTGTCCTGGGACCATGTTTTTCCAGCTTATCTTTAACAAAATGAACAATCACCCTCTTGGTGTTTATATCAAGGGAAGATAGGCTATTGGAGGGTGAATGAACAGAGGGGTCGTTAATTTGCTTTCAGCAAAAAGCCTTACTATTCTGTATATATACACACCAACCCCTCTCTTGAATGCCTTGTTATTACTGCATTATGATGGATATCGATTTCAACGCTGCAAAAAAAGAATTGCCGTATTTTTCGCACCATAGGGCGCACCTGACCATAGGGCGCACCTAGTTTTTAGAGGAGGAAAACACACAAAAAATATTCTGAATCAAATGTTGCACTAAACTATTTAAAGCAGCAAAGCAGGTGGCTCCTGTCCGCTTTGCTGCTTTAAACTGAGCCTCAGAGGAGGGTAGGAAGGGGAACCATGGCTTATCTAAGTCCAGTTAATAATGCTGAGCCTGACCTATGGCCATTGAGATTAGCCTGGCCGTCTCAGTGGAAATCTGGGGAGGCTGGGGTGGACTTTCAGTGGTCAAAGTGTGGTTGTGTCTTCCTGCCCGGCATCTATTTCCTGCCCTCTTTCCCCCCTGCACCCCTGCACCCTGCTTTGAGGGAAGGAAGCGGAGCCATGGATCCTCTGCTCGCAACTGCAGTGGATTCCCTCCACTTTGAAGCAGGAAAGTGGGAGAGGAGCTGCTTACATGAGTGTAAGCTGCTCCCCTCCCACTTTGCTGCTTCAAAGGGAGCCGGGGAGGAGGGAATCCGCTGCAGCTTCCCCCACCTCCTGGAGAGCCCACAGAAGCCGTGAGCTCTTTAAAGGGGCTGCACGGCTTCTCCTGGCTTTTCTACGAGGTGGGAGAAGGGACTGGTGCAGCCAGTCAGTCCCTTCTCCCTCCTGGGGAAAAGCCCACAAGAGCGCACAAAGCTTGTGTGCAGCTCTTGGGGGCTTTTCACGCCTGCCTCCCCCCCCCTGCATTCGCTCCCTAGGACGCACACGCATTTTCCCTTGCTTTTTAGGAGGCAAAAAGTGCATCCTATAGAGCAAAAAATACAGTAAGCTACAGGAGGGACCGTTCCTAAAACTGCATTCCTTAATGCTGCCACCTGCTGGAGAAAGCCCTCCTTTTTAAAATTGCATCCACTTCGGCTCCTACCTGTTAGGAAAAGGAAAGAGTAGGTAATAAGAACCTCAGGGTTCAGGAGAGCCTTGCCTGGGTTTATCCCCTCACCACAGCTCCATGAGGATGGGGGAGCAGGGCCCAAAATCATCCAGCCGAGTTGATATAGCTTTGCAGCTAATAGAGCGAGTTCCGCATCAATAAGTCCCTGCTTGAATCTTGCTGCTTCTGTTCGCCTTGTCTTTGAAAGGATATTGCAGAGCTGGAAAATGTTCAGAAAAGGGCAAACAAAGTGATTAAGGGGGTGGAGAGACTTCCTTATGAGGAAAGGAAGCAGAATGTGGGACTTTTTAGTTTAGAGCAAAGGCGAGTAAAAGGCAACATGACAGAAGTGTATAAAATTATGCATGACGTGGGAAAAGTGAATAGAGAAATTGTTTCCCCCGTTCTCTGATAACACTAGAATAGGTGGAGATCCAATACAGAGGAATGCTGGAAGATTCAGGACAGGTTTTTTAAAAGCCCTCCACACAGGGTAGAGGCACTCACTCCCCAAGGAGGCAGTAATGGCCACCAACCTGGATGGCCACCAAGCTAGATGCCTATTGCTGGCTACTTTGCCAGGGGCAGCAATGCTTCTGAATACCACCTGCTGGAAACTGCAGGAGGCGTGGGGGCTCTTGTGCCCTGCTTGTGGGCTTCCCGTTGGGGCATCTGGTTGGTAACTGTGAGAAGAGGATGCTGGATGAGATCAAAGGTGCCCTTTTGATTCAGTCAAGCTGCAGGGCTCTTTGTTACTCCCTTGCGTCCTAGGCTGTCATGTTGATCTTCGCCACTGTTGTAGTGGATGCAGAATCCAGAGGAGATGCAGTCACAGTTGGGACCTCTTCTTCTTCTTTGCAGCCATCTGAGAATGAAGAAATGGGCAACCCCTCAGAGGTGGGGTGGTGACTGCGAGGTTGGGCCTTGGAGAAACTGGAGAGTTCCAAGGAATCAGAGGCCTCCGTCACCTTGCTGGTCACATCCCAGACTTCTACCAAGGGGGAGCAGATGGCACTGCCCATCACGAGGTCCTAGGGGGCTATAAAGTGAGTGAGCAACTTCCCCAGGGGGGTGACTCTAGTTGGGACCAAGTCCCCAGTGCTCCCTTTGCAGTTATGTGGGTCCAGGCAAGAGAAGCTCGTGCAATTTTATGCCGCGTCAACAGAAGTATAGAGTCCTAAGCAAGGGAAGTGATAGCACCACCTTATTCTGCCTTGGTCAGACTTCGCTTGGAGTCCTGTGTCCAGTTCTGGGCACCTCAGTTTATGAAGGAGATTGACAAACTGGAATGAGTTGCAAAGGAGAGTGACCAAGATGTGAAAAGGTCTGGAAACCAAGCCTTATGAGGAACAGTTGATGGCGTTTGGGATGTTTATCCTGGGAAAAAGGAGACAGAGAGGAGATAGGATAGCCACCTTCAAATATATAAAGGGCTGTTGCATGGAAGATGGAGCAAGCTTGTTTTCTCATCCTCTGGAGGGTGGGATCTGAACCAATAGCTTCAAGTTAGAAAAAAGTAGATTCCGACCAAACATCAGGAAGAACTTTCTGGTAGTAAGAGCCATTTGATGATGGAACAGTCTCCCTCAGGAGATGGTGGGCTCTCCTTCACTGGAGGTTTTGAAACAGAGATTGGGTGGCCATCTGTCAGGGATTCTTTAGTTGTGATTCTTGCCTTGCACAAAGTTGGACTAGAGGACCTTTGGGGGTCTCTTCAGACTCTACAATTCTATGATTCTATGACTCCAAGGTCTCCTTCCAGGCCCGGAAAGGTCGTGCGAATGCACACCAACCTACATGACTGTGTGGAGATGATTCCAGACCAGGCATGTGGCATCAAAGGCATGGGGGCACTTCTTCAAAGCCCTCCCCCGTGTCATTATTGATGTCCTCCTCTTCCTTCTCACCTGCCTCTTTTGCTCAAGACCCTCAGGTCACCTTGCAGCACAAATCTGCATTGACACCACAGCCTGGATGCTGTCCTGAGGGGAAGCAGGCACACAGAGCAAGGTAGCAATTTGGAGCTGGGGTGCACAGTTCAGAAACTGGTTACTTTCTCCTGGTGTGTTGCTGTCCCTTTTCCTGAAACCCAAGTAGGCAGGCTGATTAAACCCACAAGACAGAATTCCTCGCTCTGCTGAGGAGGAGGTTAGCTGCGATGCTGGCAGAAAAGGGCTGTCCTGTCAAGCTGGGGCCACAGTGGTGAGAAGCCTCCACTCACTGCCTCCACTCACTTTGGATACCTGCAGAAGCAGAGAGAGAGAGAGAGAGAGAGAGAGAGAGAGAGAGAGAGAGAGAGAGAGAGGTGTTTGTGAGAAAAGAGGAAGTAAGAAGCTGCCTTATACAGTTATAACTCGGGTTACAGATGCTTCAGGTTGCGTGTGTTTTTTTGGGTTACAGACCTGCTGAAACTTGGAAGTACCGGAACAAGTTACTTCTGGGTTTCAGGGTCGTGCATGCACAGAAGTGAAAATCGTGCTTTGTGCATGCGCAGAAGCACTGAATCACAACCCGTGTGTGCGCAGATGCACCACTGCAGGTTGCATCGCTGTAGGTTGTGAACTTGCATCCCGCACAGATCACGTTCGCAACCCGAGCGTCCACTGTATCAAGTTGGACTGCTGGTCCACCTAGCTCAGTGTTGTCTACTCTGACTGGCAGAAGAAGCTTTCCAGGGTTTCAGGCAGGGGACATTCCCAGCCTTGCCTGGAGATGCTGGGGACTGAAGCTAAGATCTTCTGCATCCAAAGCTGATGCTCCAATACCGAGCTGCAGCCTTTCCTCTAAAAGAAGAAGAAAGATCCCAGTTGCCATGGTTCTTAATAAATGTGCATGGGCAGAATTAAACAGGGACATGGAAAGCTGCTGTATGCTGAGCCAGACCCTTGGTCTGCCTAGCTCAGTATGCTCTACACCAACTGGCAGTGGCTCTCTGGGGTTTCAGGCATTGTGGGGCTTGGCTTTGAGATTATTCCACCCTCCACCAAGAAGTCTTAAGCATTTAAGGTGCCCCTTCCACAGGTTGCTTCTGCAGCATCTTCTCCCTCCCCCTTACCTGGCTCTTTAGCACAGCATCCATTCAACACACAGAAAAATAGGCGGTGGCAGCTGCTTCGTATACCTGCATCCCAGTTTGCATGGCCCAGAGGTAAGCTGATCGCTGATTTGCATCCCTGGCCTGGGTGATGCTATCTGATTTCCAAGCTATCAGCTTTCTTTGCAACATGAAATGCAGAGCCTACTCAAATTAGTTTCCCAGAACCAAGGAAACCCAAAAAAGTGTGCTGAGGACTGAAGAAACAGTGGTAAAGTTAGGTACAGTGGTACCTCGGGTTACATACGCTTCAGGTTACAGATGCTTCAGGTTACAGACTCTGCTAACCCAGAAATAGTACCTCGGGTTAAGAACTTTGCTTCAGGATGAGAACAGAAATCGTGTGGCGGCAGCGGGAAGCCCCATTAGCTAAAGCGGTGCTTCAGGTTAAGAACAGTTTCAGGTTAAGAACGGACCTCCAGAACGAATTAAGTTCTTAACCCGAGGTACCACTGTAATTTTACCTGACTGGAGTTCATCGTCAATACAATAATAATAATTATTACTCACTTGTTACTCAAAGACCCTAAGCGAATTACTAAACATAAAACCATTGATAAAAATGCATTGATACAATACTGTGCATGGTTCAGGTTGCCTTATCTCAAAAAGGCTATTGCAAAGTTGAAAAGAGTTCAGAAATGGGCAACTGAAATGATCAAGGAGATGGAATGATTCCCCTGTGAGGAAAGGTTGTAGGATTTGGGACTGTAAAGAAAAGACGGGTAAGAGGTGATATGATAGAAGTTTATTAAATTAGGCATGTAATGGAGAAAGTGGGGGGGGGGAGAAGTTTGTCTCCGTCTCTCGTAGAACTTGTGGATATCTAATGAAGCAGAATGTTGGGAGATTCAGGACGGATAACAGAAAGCACTTCTTTACACAGTGCAGAGTCCAACTATGGAACTTGCTTCCACAGGAGGCAGTGATGGCCACCAACTTGATTAACGGTTGTGAAATAGGACTGGACATATCCATGTAGAAGGAGAAGGCTATCAACAGCTAGTAGCCATGGTGGGGACTGAACCCGGGACCTTCTGAATGCAACACAATATTTCTCCACCGAGCTATGACCATTCCCCAGCAGTTTTACAGCCCCCCCCCCTAGATTATAATGCATGCTTCAGATTGTAGTATGTTGGCCCTTGTTGCCTTTGGGCCCATCCCCACCCTTCCTGTTTATTCTGTTGGGTGCCCTCCGCCCAAGTCCAGTCCTGATGGCATCAAAGCAGCTTTTCCGCAGTACTGACCCAGGACATGCACTAAAGATTGTGACAGATGGGGAGCTGTCCAGAGTGCTGGAAGACAGCACAGCCCCCCTCCCCAATCCATCCCTATCCACCCCAGACCCTTCACGGCACTGAGGGCATTGCTCTTTGCTCAAAGGCATTTGGGTCAGGATCAGAAGATAATAATTTTTTTTGGGGGGGGAGGAGACGATGTGGGGCAGAATGGACTTTCGCCTTTGTGCTCTTCTTGCACAAGACCTGGCCTGGTGGCAAATGTCAGGATATTCCTAACCTTGTTTAGCTGAGGGCCAAATGAGTGGAGAAAGTGAAGTCCTTTTTCATGTGGTGCTGTCAGGTGGCAGTAAGCAACTCCCACGGCCAGTTGCCAGGAACGTATGAGACAAGGAAAAGTTATTACCACCTGCTTTTTATTCAACGTTTACAGAGAGAGGCTTGGAACATAGCCTCTTGGGATAATGGCATTGTCCCGAATGACTCTCCACTCCCCCTTTCTCCCACTTCCTTATTCGTCATTATCATCATCTCCCCTACAGGTGGCTCTGAAGGCCTTCTGCTTCTGAGCTCTTTGCTCTCCTACTTTCAAGGCTTGCCAGGTTCTAGGAGGGAGGTGGGTCTGGAATGCTTTCTAAAGACACTGTGCCCATCAGCTGTTGTCCTCCTGGTGCTTCCTCTTCCTCCTCCTCTCTCATTATTTCCCAGCTTTCCCCCTCTTCTGCCTCTGAGCTAAAACCCCTGTTGTAATTCTGAACTATCTTCTTCTCCTCTAGAAGGCTCAGGCTGGGGAGGCGGTCTCCACCATTCCTCCTCTGCCCAGTCCCTGACGGATGTGGGGTTAAAACTATGGAACTCCCATCCTCAGGAGGTAGTGTTTGTTATGTACTGAAGTTCTCACCCTGGGCCAGCAGGGGGATACTGTAGATAGTTATGCAAATAAGGGATCGAAAGTGACGTTCAGTGATTGATTGGATAGTTTTAGAAAACTGTTACAGTTACATTGTACTGGAGCTCTATATAAGCAGGCTGACTGAACCCTTCAGTTCAGTTCTGTCCTGGCCTGTGAATAAACAAGAGCTGTTTGAAGAATCGCTGTGTCGTCTGATATGTTCACCCACAACTTAACAGTGATGGCCACCAATCAGATGGCTTTGAAAGAGGATTGGACAAATCCATGGAGGAGGAGAGGGCTATCAATGGATATTCATGGGAACGAGTTTCCATAGTTTGTGCAACATGAAGACGTCTTTCCTTTTATCTGACCTGGATCCTCCAACATTCAACTTTATTGGATGTCCATGACTTCTGGTAATGATGAGAGTGGGAAAAGAACCTGATAACAGTTGATAACTCTTTCCTTCATGTGAGATTGATGGTGGGAATGTTAGCCATGGTGGCTGAAAGCTCAAAATGTTGATGGAGCCAGAGCCTGTCCAAGGCAATTAATTCTTGCTTTGCCCCCATCTTCCTCCTCCCTGCTGAGTGAAGAAAGGTGGTTTTATTTCAGGTTAGGTTTTATGTTCTGCGTGTAGTATTTCTTTGGAAGGTTGTCAAATGCCCCTGCTGTTTTGGAGAGCTTCCTCAGTAGAGTTTACTTAGGGCTTTCTCAATATTTGCTTTTGGATGACAGAATTTGCACACTGCTTAAGGGTGAAACGTGCTTGGGGGGGAGAACAGGACCTTTTATCCAGCTGGTTTGGTAGCAGGCCCAGTGAGATGAAAGAAGAAACACTAAAAACATGATAATCAATAATATTACATTAATATTTTCATTAATTTCAGTGGGGCTGCTTTGGGGAGAGCTTGGATACAATCCTGTTTATACTGTATATGGTCTGCATGCTAATAACGTTTAAATTAGCAAATTATATATATGTTTAATATACAAACACACAAATACTACATATAATATACACAGGCATATATATTCAAATAGAATACATTAGATTTCTCTCTCTCTCTCTCTCTCTCTCTCTCTCTCTCTCTCCCCCCCCTTCCCTCTCTCTGTTTCACCAGTGCTTTTCATCTAGGAAAAAGGCACCACTGCTGTGTACCCTTGAGTACCCCCAGAAAAAGCATTATTTCTCATGTGTTTCATTTACTTATTGATTGATTTTATATCCCTTCCTCTCCCATGAGCCCAACAATGGCGAACAGATAGGAAATTTAAACCCAAAGCAAAAACCTTCTAAAACTATTACAATTAAAAGCATTTGAAAGCAATTACACTCTTGTCTGTCTCTCACTCACACACAGAGTATGCAGAGATGCACACACATGTGCATGTTAATAATGCCTTAACCATCACACATACCGGTATTTACTTAAAATGTCTCTGTGTGTTTATCAACACATTGTTTATTTATTCCTTTGTTACATTTACACCCCATTCCCCCCCCCCCCAGAGAGCTCATGGTGCCGAATGTGGACCTCCTCCTCTTCATTGCACACCCCAGGACCACCCTGTGAAGTAGGTCAGGCTGAGAGGCAGCTACTGCACCCCAAGGCCACCTGATGAGTTTCATGGGCCAAATGTGTGTGGGACGTTGTAACACTTCTAGGCAATTGAAACCAGAATAGATAAATTTTATGATATGGTTACCAGATTTTTTTCAATGAATCCGGGGACATTTTTTTTTTTTTTTTTTGAAGGTGAGTAGCAACAGGGAGTCAGTACTGGGGATGGTGAGGCAAAAGACGCTGGGCCCAAGCACACATGCATATTGTATAAAGTTGCAAAGCCCTTCTTTCGCACCCTGTGAAACATAAATGCCCGTAGTTTTTTTAAAACAGGGCAACGACTCCCAAGCCTCCACCGTTCAGTCAAAACAAAGGGGAAAGGGGGCAGGAGATCTGTACCGCCAGATGTCCCCAGTTCCCCCTCGGCAGTGGCGGTGGCAGAGGCAGTCAGCAGCCCGGAGCCAGACTGGTAGCGCAGTTGTCTCTGGCTGGCTTCAAGAGCTGCTTGCTACCATGGCGCCTGCCATTTTTCCTCACCGGAAGCCCTCCTATGATGTGTTGCGATGAGGAAATATGGCGGGCGCCACGGCAGCGGGCAGCTCCTGAAGCCAGTCAGAGCCAACTGCGCTACCAGGCTGGCTCCGGGCTGCTGAGGCTGAGGCTGCCGCTGCCACGTTTCCCGGGGACAGATTTGCAAATCTGGGGACATTCCGGGGACGGAATATATCCGGGGACAGATTTGCAAATCTGGGGACTGTCCCCAGGAACCAGGGATGTCTGGTAATCCTATTTTATGAACCTCCTTCCATTGTCTGCCCAGCAGGACGGCGCTCAAGCCACCCTGCAAATAAAATAATTGTATTTCATTTGAGCATGCATTTAATAGTTGAGAGTCTTGGGGTTTGGGGGGTTAGGTCGTGATTGTGCGTAGGGTCAGGGTCATCGTCCTGACTCTAGGTCGAGGCTGTGCTGGGGACTTTGGCACTACTTCCGGGGTGTCACACCCCCCGCCCCGACTTTAACAGCTCTAACCACTGTACTACACTGCTTATATCTTTCAACCTTACACGTGCGCGCGCTTGCGCGCTTTATTAAATTATATATTGTATATAACGCACACGAAAGCAATCCATGTGCTTGTTCAGTAACTCCCTTAGCAACAGCCAATGAAACTGGTTTAGCGGTTGCTAGGATGGAAACTCCGCCCCAAACAAAGATGGCGCCGGGGCTTACGGGAAAGGGAAGGGGTCCTTGCGGGGGCTGCTGGGAGTTGTAGTCCCCGCGTCGTGCTTGCGAAGGTGGGCGGTCGGACTTGCAAAAGTAGCCGCCAGCGCGGGGCATTGCCGGCCCTTTTGCCGGCGCGGCGTCCACCACCATGCAGCGGCTCCGACTCCGCCTGCTTTTGCCGCCGCCGGTGCTGCTCCTGCTGCTGGTGGCCGCCTTGGGGCCGCCTGGATCGGCGGGGCTGGAGCCCATCAGCACCGGCATCGCCATCGGGGCGGCCTCGGCTCTGACCGGTTACCTCTCCTCGCCCCGCTTCTACTGCGCCTTCGTGGAGTGCTGCCCCGGCGAGGAGGAGCGGCCCAACAGCACCGGTACCCGCAGGCAGGGAGGGTGGCTGGCTGGCCCCATAGAGGGGCAAAAAGCGGGATGTAGCAGCCCTAGCCCCACCATAGAGAGGCAAGGAAAGAGGACGAAAAATAAGGCAGGGATGCCCCCCTAGAGGGGACCCCCCCTCTTATAGGGAAGTTGGAGTTTTTTGTTGGGGGAGGGGAGAGAGAGAGTGAAGTAGTTTTGGCCCCATAGAGTTCAATTTGGTTGTGCTGTGTGTTTAAGGAAAGAAGTTGCCTTAGAGTCCATCTAGCACAGTATTATCTACACTGCACTCCTGGATTTCTGAAGGATATTCCCAACTGTAGCTGGATAATGCCTAAGGTTTATTTATTTATTGCATTTATATCCCACCCTTTTCTCCAAGGAGCTCAAGGTGGCATACACAGTTCTCCCTTCCTAATTCAATCCTCACAACAACCCTGGGAGGTAGGTAACACTGAGAAGCTGTGGCTGGCCCAAGGTCCCCCGGTGAGCTTCAAAGGCCAAGTGGGAATTTGAATCCTGGTTTCCCAGGTCCCAAGCCCAGCACTCTAATCCCTGGACCCACACTGAGGGTTGCAGGAGTGCCTCTCTGAAATCAACACTCTCCACCTTTGCCTCTTTGCAGCGCTCCGGCAGAATCTGGACAATAAGCTTTTCGGACAGCACCTGGCGAAGGACGTGATCCTGAAGGCGGTGACTGGCTTCGTCAACAACCCAAACCCTAAGAAGCCCCTGGCACTCTCCCTGCATGGTTGGGCAGGGACGGGCAAAAATTTTGTCAGCCAGATTGTTGCCGAAAACATCCACAAGGCCGGGCTGAAGAGCAAATACGTCCACCTTTTCCTTTCTACACTGCATTTCCCCCACGACCACCAGATTGCAATGTATAAGGTGAGGGTGTAATTGGTTGAGTGTTTTTGCAAGGCTTTATGTTGCTGATTCTAGGATTATTTTGTTTCCATTTTACAGAGTGGGCAAAGTGAGGCAGCTCTCAATCTCAGCTGGAGCTGATGGGAGCTGTAGTTGAAAGCATTTGGCTATCATTGGGTTAGTGAAGGCTGTAGTACAGTATAGCCAAGAGTACTGAGATATCTGAATAGTAAAACTCAGTGGTGAAGCACATGCTGCCTCCACTCCAAATACCACCTGCTTGGAATTTCAAGGAGCTGCTGTTGTGGTTAGACCTTGCTGGTGCACCTCCAATAGGCAGCTGGTGGGAACAGGAGGCTGGACTAGGTGGGCCACTGGCTTCATGCTGCAGACTCCACTTATATTCTTAAGTTTTTTGCATGCAGAACCCCCAGTATCTCCCTTGCCCGACAGCCTAGATAACCACTACCAGTTAGTGTTGACAATACTGGGCAATATTGACAATATTGAATTCAGCTCTTTAATTAACTGTAAGGACTAGAATTTTACTTTATGTTAAGTGGGAGGGCTGTGGCTCGCTGGGACAACACCTGCTTTGCATGCAGAAGGTCCTGGGTTCAATCCCCAATGGCATCTCCAGGTCTAGGAATGTCATTGCCTGAAACCCTGGAAAGCCACTGCAAGTCAGTGTTAATAATATAATAAAATAAATAAATAAATAAATAATAACCCTATATTGTCACTATACCACCTGTGTGCAGTGAAATTAAACGAGCCCCCCCCCAATACACTCAGTCTTGTTCTCACTCTGTGTGCTTGTCAGAAGTCAATTGCACCACTATTTTTTTCCATTCAGCAGCCCAACAGCCCACGGATAAAAACTGTTCTTTAACCTGTTGGTGCGGCTGCCTATACCTGTTGACAATACTGAGCTAAATGGACCAAGGGTCTGCTACCTGTCTTCCTTTTCCAGGGTCCCTATTCCCCTGAATAATTGAAAGCTTTTTTCCTGACTTTTTCCTGATCATTCTTTAAAGCTTCTTTTTGCATCCATGAGCGCTAGAAACTTAAAAGTTACTCTAAATGAAGCAGAGGTTCTCAGGAACACTGGGTTGTACACGGCTTGCTAAACAGTAAGCTTGTGGGGAATCCTAGCTTGCAGAGGGAAACTGAGGTCTCTGGGACTTGCGCCAGGTAGAGACTTTGTTCTTCATTTGGAAAGGCTTTCAATATTCTAGAAGGGCAGGAGAAGGGGCACCCAGAAAAAAACAACTTTGGATTTTTTGGATCCTATTGCTATGGCCTTTTGATCACTCTCGAAAACCAGTAGTGGTCATTTGCCTTCCAGTAAAAGGAGTTAATACAGGAGGATAATGGAAAGTGAAAGCTGAGAGTTTGTGGAGCTGCTTCCTTTTTTAGGAATGGAAGGAGCTGCCTTATACGACTGTGGTTAAGAAGCCCCCATGTCTGAGAAATTGGTTAGTTGCCTACCCTGGATGGGGTTGCTTCCCCCCCCCCCCCAAAGGAGAAAGTTTTCAGTTTGGGGGTGCTTCTGCATCCGGTTCTGTCACTGGAGGCTCAGCAAACTTCAGTGGACAGTTCAACAGCTACAGCCATCCCTGGACCAGGAAAGCCTTGCTACAGTAGTTCATGGGTTGGTTGCTTCAAGTCCGAATTACATCTATTTGCCCTGTGTGGAACTTCCCTCACACATGACCCAGAAGCTTCAGTTAGTGCAGGATGCTGCAGCGCAATTGCTGACAGGAGTGAGGCCTCGTCAGCATTATAACACATGTGCTCAGAGATCTGCACTGGTCGCTCATTTGCTACCGGGCCATGTTCAAAGTGTTACAGTTTGGGAACACTTTATCTACATCATCACCTTACCCCACATGTGACTGCTTTGATCAGCCAGATTGGCACTACTACAGGTACCATGTAATACCCATTCCACATTTTAAAGAACTTGATCATTTAGTGGGGCAGCACCTGCACTTTGGAAATCCCTGCCTCTTGATATCAGGCAGGCACCTTCACTATACTCTTTTCAGTGCCTCCTAAAAACATTCCTGTTCAGCCAAACCTGCTCACATGCTTAGAAAGTTGATGTGGATTTTAATTTTAGTTAACTTATTGTGTATCATAATGTATTGCATTTCCCCATGTTTTTATGGTTTTATACATTTTGCAAACCACTTTAAAGTTGTTACTCTACAGTTCTGTGATCCTGTGAAAAAAATGTGTTGCAAGTCAAGCTCTGTTCTAAAGGGTGCTTTTACCCTCTGCCAGGTTCAGGCCAGCAGTAGCCCTCCTCCTGAATGCAGTCTGGAATTTCCACCAGTTTACATTAAGCTGGCATAAATTCCACCACTCTCTTAGATTTAAATATCACTCTGTCTGACTGTTGCTTTGTTTTATTGGTCAATTACTCAAGTAGGGTGTCAGGGTTTTTTAATGTTAAAATCAGATCATCCTCCATAATTGGGTTAATGCTGAAGAACTGTAAGATCAACCTTTTATCTTCCTTACTGCTTTGGTCCAGGAGCAATTGCAGAAGTGGATTCGGGGTAATGTCAGTGCTTGCGCCAAGTCGGTATTCATATTTGATGAGATGGACAAGCTTCACCCAGGACTGATAGATGCCATCAAGCCTTTCCTTGACTACTACGAGCAGATTGACGGTGTCTCCTACAGGAGGGCAATCTTCATTTTTCTCAGGTTGGGAATCTCTTTGCCTGCAACCACAAGCCCTTCATTTGATGGTTTCCATTTGAAATTAGAAAAGTCCCACTGGATCAGGTCATCAGAGGCCCATCTAGTCTTTTAAACTGGAAGCTCAGAAGCAACTGAGTACAACAGCAACTCTCCCCTCCTGTGGTTTCCAGCAGCTGGCATTCAGAGGCACTCTGCCTCTGACAGTGGAGGCAGAGCATAGCCAGCAATAGCATTAGGTAAAGGTAAAAGGACCCCTGACCCATTAAGTCCAGTTGTGACCGACTCTGGGGTTGCGGCGCTCATCTTGCTTTACTGGCCGAGGGAGCCGGCGTACAGCTTCCGGGTCATGTGGCCAGCTGGACTAAGCCGCTTCTGGTGAACCAAAGCAGCGCACGGAAACGCTGTTTAGCTTCCCGCTGGAGTGGTACCTATTTATCTACTTGCACTTTGGCGTGCTTTTGAACTGCTAGTTTGGCAGGAGCAGGGACCGAGCAATGGGAGCTCACCCCGTCGCGGGGATTTGAACCTCGGGGATTAACCCACAGTGCCACCCGCGTCCCTCCATCAATAGCATTACCTTCTCCTTATCCTGTTTCAAAGCTGTCCAAGTTGGTGGCCATCACTACCCCCTGTGGGAGTGAGTTCCCTGGGTTTAATTATGCATGAAGAAGGACTTTTTTTTTTATCTGTCCTGAATCTCCTGACATTCAGCTTCATGGGATGTCCACAAGATTGAATGTCAGGAGAAAGGGAGAAAAGCTGTTTTATATCCTCTTTCTCTGTGCCATGCACAATTTTATAAACCTCGGTCACGTTACCTCTTACTGACTTTTTCTCTTAAACTAAAGGTAAAGGTAAAGGTACCCCTGCCCGTTACGGGCCAGTCTTGACAGACTCTGGGGTTTGTGCGCCCATCTCACTCTATAGGCCATGGGCCAGCGCTGTCCGGAGACACTTCCGGGTCACGTGGCCAGCGTGACAAAGCTGCATCTGGCGAGCCAGCGCAGCACACGGAACGCCGTTTACCTTCCCGCTGGTAAGCGGTACCTATTTATCTACTTGCACCCAGGGGTGCTTTCGAACTGCTAGGTTGGCAGGCGCTGGGACCGAGCAGCGGGAGCGCACCCCGCCGCGGGGATTCGAACCGCCGACCTTTCGATCGGCAAGCCCTAGGCGCTGAGGCTTTTACCCACAGCGCCACCCGCGTCCTCTCTTAAACTAGAACGTCCCAAATGCATCCATTATATAGGAGAATCGCTCCATCCGCTTTTGGCTGCCCTTTTCTGAAGCTTTTCCAGTATCGTTTTTGAAGCGAGGCAACCAGAACTGTTCGCGCTACTCCGTGTAGGGTCGCACCACCAATTAATTTAGTGGCTTTACGATACTGGTGGTTTTATTTTCAAACCCTTTCCTAATGATTTCTAGCATTTTCCCTCTTCTCCACTTTTTAATACATTCCTCAAGTGGGGGTAGGGGTAGAATACTATGTGTACCAGCATTCTACATTGCCCAATTTTTTAAAAAAATGTTTTTAGCATGCACCAAAAGCATCTGACTGATGTCAATAGGCAGGGAGTTCCAAAGTTTAAGTAAGATAGGTTTCTTACAAAATCAGGATGTGTATTGCTTGCTCTGTTATGAAGCATATGGATTCCTAACATGTCTCCCACCCACCCCTTTGGCTTTTCCGACAGTAACGCTGGGGGAGACCTCATCACCAGAGTGACCTTAGATTTCTGGCACAATGGGCGGGACAGGGAGGAGATCCAGCTGAAGGACCTGGAGCCTGTGTTATCCGTGGGCGTCTTCAACAACAAGAACAGTGAGTTCCGTTGGCTATTCTTTGCCCTCCCCCTTCCTGGTCAAGCAAGAGATTTTTAAATTCTTCCTAACTCAAAGTTCTGTCTCCCATCTTTGGCCCTTTAGTCTGTTGTCGGACTCCAACTCCCATCAGCCCCTGCAACCTACATGGGAAGTGGTCAGGCACGATTAGAGTTGAAGTCCAACAACATATGGAGGGCACCGCAGTGGCTGCCCCTGCCTAGAGAGCCACTGCCGGTCATTGTAGGCAATCCTGAGCTAGATGTATTCTTTAGAATTTATATACTTCTCAGTTTAAAAAACAAATAAATAGTCAACCATTAGCCAACAAGAGTATATTGAGAAGCAAAGCGGATAGTAAGCCTCATCTTTATTAAACTGTTGCAATAGGGTCCCCACTCACCACACGCAGGAGGGAGGAGAGAACCCTGAACAATGGTATGCAAGCCCTTATATAGATTTTTGAAATTGCCCACCCTGTAGCTCAAGACCACCGCCCCCAACATGCATACATTACAAAAGGAGGCAGTCTATAGCAGTAATCCTGTGTGCCAGTATACCTGCTAATGGTCACTGATTGCATTACCTGGGCAATCTGGCCATTCTTTTGTTATGGTTAATAGTTTAGTTCCTGAGTCCCATGTCACAGGCACACCCTGTTCATACACAAATAGGTCCTTAAGACAGGATTTGCAAGCAAAAGACAATGGGAAAGCTTTCCCATTTCCTTCCTCCTTGCAGAGAAATATTTGAGGTCAATTTGGGAGAGTAAAAATGGCTTCAGGATTGCTCTTCTGTACTATTTCAGACACATGGTTTATATACTTACGGTATGTATGTGTTTGCCTTGTACATTTATGAACATTTAATTTATATTTGAGACCTTAGAATTCTTATAACAATATATAGAGTTGGAAGGGACTCAGAGGGTCCTCTAGTGCAGGGGTCAGCAACCTTTTTCAGCCGTGGGCCGGTCTACCGTCCCTCAGACCATGTGGTGGGCCAGAATATATTTTGGGGGAAAAAATATGAACGAATTCCTATGCCCCACAAGTAATCCAGAGATGCATTTTAAATAAAAGGACACATTCTACTCATGTAAAAACACGCTGATTCCTGGATTATCCACGGGCCGGATTGAGAAGGCGATTGGGCCGCATCCAGCCCCTGGGCCTTAGGTTGCCTACCCCTGCTCTAGTGCAGCCCCCCTGCAAGGCAGGACTCACAGCTCAGTTATCACAATATGCAGAGGCAACGATATCTCCCAGTTCCCAAATCCACTCACCTTCTCAATTTTGCCCTTCCCCAGGCGGCCTCTGGCACAGCAGTCTTATCGACCGGAATCTCATTGATTACTTCGTGCCATTCCTTCCCCTGGAGTACAAGCATGTGAAAATGTGTATCCGGGCAGAGATAGTCTCCCGCGGCAACCCTGTCGACGAGTCAGTGGTACAGAAGGTGGCCGATGAGATGACTTTCTTCCCAAAGGACGAACGGATCTACTCCACCAAGGGGTGCAAGACTGTACAGACCAAGTTGGACTTGGTGGATATTTGATTTTTTTAAAAAATGCCATTAAACCAGAAAGAGGAGGATGGTGAAGGGTTTCTTAAATCTGTTATCCTCTTTCTCCGAAGCACTTTTAAAACTTTTTTTTTTTTAATGAAAGAAAAACTCTGGGTGTGCACTTTTAAAAATATTGTGTGGGGCTCTTAGGAGCTGTTGGCTTTTTATGGTCACACCTTAGACATTTCCTCTCGCAATGTGCCATCAAGGAAACAGGTACCACTCTTGGGTTTAGGTAGAAATCACAAGTGTAAGACCAGAATGGCAAACTTTTGGACCAGCAGATATTGATGGAGTACATCAGGTGTAGGGAACCTTTGGCCCTCCAGATGTTGCTGAACTACAACTCCCATCATCCCTGGCTACTGGCCCTGCTTGTTGGGCACCGATGGGAGTTGTAGTTCAGCAACAACTGGAGGGCTGAAAGTTCTTCACACCTGGTTTGTAGCTCCCTGACTGTTCACCATGGTGGCTGCTTCAAGCCTCAGTAACAACTGGAGATCCACAGGTTGCCCACCCATGATGTAAGACAAGCCCACAACTATGGACCATAAAGGATTAGCGTTCAACAGCTGGGATTTGCTAAGAGTGACTTTGCCTCTCCTCTCCGCATTCCTCTAGACCAGTGTTTCTCAAACTTAGGTCCCCAGATGTTGTTGGACTACAACTCCCATAATCCCCAGCTGGCGGAACCAGTGGACGGGGATGATGGATGTTGTAGTCCAACATCAGCCGGGGACACAGATTTGAGAAACACTGCTCTAGACTATGACACTCAGTATGAAATGAAGGATGGCTAATGCTGTTGTGGCATCCGTACCTGCTCCCGGGTGTCTTTTTGGGAATTTCAGCTCATGGGGTCATTGGGAAGCAGACTGCTTTTCTCCATCTGTTGGCTAAAGCATTGCAAATTGTGCAAGGGTATCTTCCTAGGGAAGCTTGAAGTTATTCAGTGTGCAGGTAACCAGTGGCATGACCAGCTCTCCCTATGGATGGAAGAAAAGGTGGGGTCCTCTCTGTATATAGGACTCTAAAGCTGATCCACCTTCGACTGTAACAATGCAGTTAGGTGTCAGATTGAGCTTAGGGAAACTGGCTATAATAGGCCATGAATTTGTATGTCTTTGCCCCTTAAATATTGACAGTCATCCTTCCAGGAACAAAAACACTGTCCCTAAAGGAGTGGGGAGTGTTGTGTGTGTGTGTATAATTTGCCTGTTGATGGGCTGGAACATTACCCTAGAGTTTTTGACGAGGTTTGCAGCTTTGGTATAAGTCTGAAAGGGGATTTAACTTTGGGTTCACTGATTGGGTCTTTCCCAAACTGGCATGCCTTTCTGCCCGATGATGTTGGATTCCCAGTTCCAGTCAGCACAGCCCAGCAAGTGTGGCCAGCAGTCATGGATGATGGGAGTTGTAGTCCCCAGCTGTAACTTCTGGAGCACACTAGGGTCAGGCAGCCTGGTTTAAATCAAGGAGGACTAGAACCCTTTCTCTCCAAATAATGCCTCTCAGTCATCCTACCTCTATATATTTTTAATGGAAATTAAGGAACATATTTTTTAAAGTATCTTTTATCCCTCTATCCTTCAAAATGGTGATAAAAAAATTATTAAAGCTACAGAGGTTTGGGGATGGTGGGGAGAACTTGGTCAATTAACTACCCCCCCCCACTGCAGCAATAAATATGTTTAGCACATATTTGCCAACCTGGGGCCCTCTAGATGCTTGACTACGGGTGATGGAAGTTGTGGTCCGAAACATTTGGAGGGCTGCAGGATGGTGAAGGCTATTGTAAGGCTTAATTAAGCAGCATTTATTTAAAGTAATGAGAACATGAATGTGTGAAATGCAGTTGGGATGTGTATGTGCACCACAGCAAACAAGTAACTCCAGATGCATCTGAACAGACAGAATAGGCTACTCTGCAACTTCCTGTTTGATGGAGTTTTAGGAAAAGTAGACCCATTGAAATTAACTAGGATTCAAGTTGGTCCTTTTCATTTCAGTGGGTCTGTCATTGAGTGTGACCGATATCAGCTATAAGCCTGTGTGTGGCTGTAGAGAGAATCCTGTTTAAGCAGGAGCTGCCAACTGAGCTCTGTCTGGGTGTAGCGGTACAATAAAAGGCCACTGAGCATTAGGGCAAATCGCTTAGGCTCCTGCTGCGGTAAAAAGTCGCTGCAAGGGACTAGGCATGAAAGAGGTTGGTTGCATAGTCCCTATTCTCCTGTAGCCTGGACACCATCTCATCAGACATTTTGCCAAGAGACAGAAGTGTGCTGGTTGAGTGTGTACTCACTTTATCTCACCATGAGGTTATGATGTTCCTTCTCATTCTTCACGGGGTTGCCCCACAGCCCTGTGGTGAAATACAGTGACTTCTTCGCCACGTGGGAATGCAGCAGCCAGAAAAATCACCAAAGGATAAATTGGCAGTGTAACAACACAAGTTCAGAGTGTGAGGTTTGATTCTGTGTTTCCCCTTTTAAGAATCCAGAGGAACAGCTCATATGTGGCTGAAGAAAGGAGATCAGAATCAGTAGTTATGAAAAAATTGAAACTTTTAATTCATTTTAAAAATGGCCAGTGTGGGCTAAGTTTTGTAACTTCTATGGAGTGATTGTAGGTCAGTTGCTGCTATCTGTATTAAATCTTGGACAAAAGTACCATAAAACAGGTCTCTTGCCTTTCCTTATTTGCTCAGGTGTTCAAAAGTGCAGCAGTTCTGATACTCTGGATACAAGAGTAAGCTTCAACTGCCACAAGCTGCTGTAGTAAAAGGTTTTTGTGCTCTCCTATTGTCTTTCTGCCTTCTTAATCCTCCCTGTGGTTTTGTTCATTGTCCAGGGAGCCTGATTTGTCAAAAAAGCCAGTTTCTAGGTGATGAGCAACTTCATTGAAAGACCAGGATCCTGTGACCAATCAATGACCCCAACAGCAGCCCCCCCCCCCATCTGTAATACCCAGCAACTGGCATTCAGAGGCAAAATTTGCCTCCAACAATGAGGAGAGAATGCAGCCATATCTGGTCAAATTATGCTGGCAATGCCTTTCACTTATTTGCATGGCAGGGAAGGGGGTGTTGACTGTAAAAGTATCCTACTGTACAATTAGTGTCATTTACATTAACTTGCTCACCCACCAGCAGCAGTTTACAACACCCCTCCCTCCAGGGAAAGTGGTCCATGGTTTGTGAAAAAGTTTACTTGCCCCTGTTTTAACTCAATAGATGCAGGACAAAGAGACATTTGACCAATTATTTTACAATTTTATTTAAAAAATCAGTTGCAGGAGGGCATAATCGGGTAGTTCTAAATCAAAAAATCACAAAGCTGCAATCTTCTCCCAACAGCACCTAGTTCAATTTGCTCCATGTCTTTTGGCTGGTTCTGGGTTTGAGGCAGACCAATAAGAGCACAAACCTCTGTGTGCACTTAGAAGCAAGTCCCCCTGAGTTCAACAGGGCCTCCTCCCACCACAGAATATGCCTGCCTGATGCCTAAGTGATGTGTTGCACTTAAAATCAGTGTGAAGAAGTTGGTTGTGACAAACTCTTTCATATGTTGTTCACAGCAAGGAAGTTTCACCATCTCCCCACCCTGCAAACACACTTTGTTTAGTTCTTCACTCCTACAGAGGCTTTTGAAAAAATGGGAGTGGATTTGGGTGGAAGGAAGGGACAGGGGACTTTCTTAACTAATCGAAGCTTGATTTCAAGAGGACCAAAGTGCAACTGACTTTATGTAGGCTTAATCCAATGCCTCAGTTGACACATCAAAATGTGTGTGGGTTTTTTGTACTTATGGTTGCTTAAAACAATAATTTGAACTTCTCGGCTGGCAAAGTATGTTACAGTGATACTGCCCTGCTACTCAATCTTGTTTCTACATTGTAGCAGTTGCTGTGCAGCCATCACTGTTGACAGCTGTTACCCCTGGGTTTGTCCTGCCAAGCCATGGTGAAAACTGTCCCTGTCCATGGTTTGGTGAGTTACGTGCGAAAGTGAGCCATGAAGAAGCATTTCTTCACAAATGCCCAGACTTGACACAAAAATGCCCAGTTAAGGGCAGCTGTTAACTCTGCTGTATCAAACAGATTCCTCCTCTTGGGATGTGTGCCAACAGCGAAACTCAAAAGTGTGTGTGGCAACCTCTATATTTCTCTCTCTTCCACACTCCTTCCTGCCACCAATGTGAAATTAGGCCACAGGCTGACTGCGTGTGAGCTAGATGCTGCCAAGTGTTGAAATGAGGACCTCTTGACACAAAACTGCATAATCCAACAGCAGCACTTGTGCTCTTCGTAAGATTCACTCTCACCCTTTGACAAGTGCCTTTTTAACATTAGATTCACTGGCTTTTCTCGAAGCTAAGCTGGAAAAGTAAGAAGATACACCGAGAGAGCTTTCAGAGGATAGTGCTGAGAACTTGGAAGTTGTGTTCAGGAAGATCGAGAAAAGCTGTTTTCCTTCTGCCCTACGTGAGCTCTGATTTATCAACTGCTCTTCTCCAGCACAAGATGGCTTTATTGGGATGAAAATCCAACATGGTTTCCCCACCACTTGAAATCAGCCCCTGGAAAGCTGTCACAACCCACAAAACAGCAGGAGTGGAAGTTGTCCCACCTGTACTTTAAACCATCCTGGAAACCCCTGCCTGTTTTTGTCTCAGTGGTGCCAAGAGAAGTGGGAATTAAGGCAGGTAAAAAAACTCTCCTTGTTAGTGCCACCAGTGACTATTACATACTCCTTTTGATGGAGAGTGCTGTTTTCAAAAAGCCTTTCTGAATTTGTTTTATTTGTTTACACATAAATTAGTCTGAATATAAAAATCTCTCACAACCCCCTGCATTCTGAGATTTAAGGCAGTGGTTTTTAAGGTTTTGAGGGTCAGGGAATCTTCTGTGTCACACCTTGCACATTGCAAAGGATTATGGGAGTGGCCTAGAGGGCCACATCTGCTGACAGGGCAGTGGGTAAGTTTGTTACACTCCTCACATGTATAAGGGCGCAAATACTCTGCTGCTGAATGGAGATGGGGGCCAAGATGGAAGCCAGTCTGACCCCCACAAGTATTCCCTCATTGAGGTTTTTCCACCCATACTGGCCAATTTGTTGATGAACTGCCCCACCCCCCAAACACTTTCAAAGAACAGAAAGCCACCCCTGCAAACAGTTTGAAAATACCATGTTACATAGCTCTCTCTGCTGCTACTACTGAAACCATTTAAGAAAGAGTTGGCGCTCATGGAAAACTACACGTCTTTTCCTAAGCTGCCTCAAGAACATTCCTTCATTCCTTGGGAGAAGTCATAATTTTTAAGAAGATTGGGAGGTGGTTCCAACATCAGAGATCTCATTAGAACTCAGTCACAGACATAGTCACTCTCTAGAATACTGGTCCATAAAGCAGATGTGGAAAAATTCAGGTGGTTTTCACAGGACAGGCATCAGTAAAAGATGCTCTGGAGTGGACCAAACCACAACACAAGGCCACAGGACTAAGTAATTTGTAGGATCAGGTTCGTCATTCCTTCCACTCTGAGAAACTATTGAGTTGTCTCCTCTCTTTACATAATTTAAAAACTTTTTTAAAAAAGAGAAAAGATTCAGTTTCTCAAGGTTCTGTGATTGGGTTCATTTTCTTCGAAAATCAGGTAATTATAAATATATGCATTACAGGTAGAAATCCAGCTTTGTACAAACAGTCTTGCATCCCTTATCAGAGTAGATCCGCTCTTCTTTTGGGAAGTAAGTCATCTCGTCAGCAACCTGGGTCACAATGTCCTCATCCACCTCGTAGCCGCGGGATTCAAGCTCGACCCGAATGCACATTTTCACATGCTTGTACTCCAGAGGCAGGAAGGGTACAAAATAGTCGATGAGGTGTTTGTCGATTAGGCTGCTGTGCCAAAAGCCACCTGCAAAGGAAGGTAGCGATCTTGTTTGGTATGGGGTGGGGAAATATTTTTCTTTCTTTCTTTCATATATTAATTTTCTTTTTGATTTTATCATTTTGTCCAGAATTGCTTAAGGTATAAATACAATAAAATAAAGCCGAATACAGTACACTCCATGCCCCAAATACAATAATTTAAGCTTGGTGAGGGACTAAACACATAGTATAGGAAATTATGGCCAAAATCATAACATAATCATAATCAGGCCCATGGGCCACTTAGTCCAGCATCCTGTTCTCAAAGTGGCCAACCAGATGCCCCAACATAAAACCCTCAAGCAGTACCCAAGCACAGGAGGAGCCCTCTCCCCTCCTGTGGTTTCCAGGAAGTGCTATTCAGAGGCATTTTCTGCCTTCAGTCGTGGAGGCAGAACATATGTAGCAAGTAGGCTAGCCCTCTTCTCTGTGAATTTGTTTAATCCCATCTTAAAGCCATCTATGTTGGTGGCCATCACTGCTTTCTGCAAGTTCCATAGTTTTAACTATGTGCTGGACCACAAACGGTTTGGTAAAAAGCCAAACAATAACGATTTTGTGTCACTAGAGGTTTCATTTGCACTACTTGCTGAGCTGGGATGTTCTTCATGTGCTCCATGGAGACTTTTTTAGTTGGGGGGGCACATTCCCACTTGGGCAACCTTCCAGGGGCCACATGCCAGTGGAGGGTAAGACCAGAGGTAAAAGTAGGCAGAGCCAGTGGAGGGACAATGGATGGGACTCTTAACTTTCGTACATGCTAGTTTCACCAAACAAAAGCCAGGTTCGCACACCCCAATGTGCTGGTACTGCATACTCTTGAGTACCCCCAGAAAAAAGCACTGCACCCCCCGTCTTTCATCAAGGTAAGTAAGAGTCACTTTTCAAGGAAAGATTCCAGGCAGCCAAAAGTAGCTCAAGCTGGCCACAGGGTTAAGCTGGGTGGGGGGAAGTGAGCTTGGGAAGACTTCTGAGGGCCAGAGAGACGGGGCCTGAGAGCCTCATTTGGTCCCCAGGCCTACAGATTCCCACCCCTGTGTTAGGCAGCATTGATTTATCTTATTTGTATGCTGCTAATTCACACAAGGTAACATGAAAGCGTACAGCAGCATATATACAGCACCACCTTATTTTTCACAAAAGTATGGTTTACAAGTATTTCAATCAATAAAAAAGGACTGGAGGTTTAATATCCCTGATTACTCACTGTTTTTGTTATTGAAAACAGACAAGGTCAGGTCCAGGTCCCGTAAGCTCAGGTCTTCCCTCCTCTTTCCCCTCCTCCAGAAGTCCAGCGCCACCTCGGTGATCTTTTCAGCCCCTGCATTACTGAAGTGAGAAAGGAAGGCATTTTTCAACAAGTGCCAGCTTTTAAAACCTTGCAAAATTTGTACCAGTTGCCAGTTTGCTATGACCCCACGTTCAAGATACTAGTACAGTGGTACCTCTGGTTGCGAATGGGATCCATTCCGGAGTCCCATTCGCAACATGAGCAGAACGCAACCCATGTCTGCGCATGACGTCATTTTGCACGTCTGCGCATGTGCGAGTGGCGAAACCCGAAAGTAACCCTTTTCGGTACTTCTGTGTCACCACGGGACGCAACCTGAAAAAACGTATCATGAAGCAAACGCAACACAAGTTATGACTGTACTGATATGTAAATTCCTATACAGTTTAGGACCATGTTAACTAACAGCAGCCTGCTGGATCAGGACAATGGTCATCTATAAAGCTGTCTAATTCTCTTTTAAAGCTATATAGATTGGTGGCCACCACTCAAGGTTACTTGAGAGAACACTTTATCCCTTACATGCCCTGTAGATCCCTGTGATGAAGTGTCTCCTGCAAGTTCCAGAGATCCCAGAAACCCATTCTGTAATAACTTGGAGCAGGGCCTTCTGTGTGGCTGCCCCAGTTTTGCAGATATGGCAGGTGCCTACCATCTGCACTTTCTGAAAACAATTGAAGACATATTTGTTCTGACAAACTTTCCCAGCTGGATAAATGGATCGTTACTATGAGTGCCCAGTGCTTAAAGTTTTTTTATTTGTTTTAAATGTATTAGGTGCTTTTCTGTTTTTTAACTCTTTTTGATTACCTACTGTGTAAATTGTCTTGAAATGGCCATTTAGAAAACAATTAGTAAATTAATGATAGTAGAGCAAGAAGCTAAGCTGGAAGAATAAAATTCCCTGCCGCCAGATGATCAATAATTTAAAGCTTTAGGCTATGGTAATGAAATATTTCTTCAGGACATATTCCAAAGATGGAGACGAGAGCTTTTAGTGCCAGCTCCTAAATTTAGAAGTACTTTTGCAGCTTCACATCTAGGCTTGTTCCTAACCTGAGGAAGATGAAGATAGCTTTCCGGTAAGACACACCGTCCAGCTCCTCGTAGTAGTCCAGGAAAGGCTTGATGGAGTCGATGAGCCCAGCGTGCATCTTGTCCATCTCGTCAAATATGAAGACAGATCTTGGGCAGCTGCTCACATTGCCCCGGATCCACATCTGCAACTGGTCCTTGTTATTTCAAAAGAACATGTTCTATTTATTGACAGTATTGCTAAACCTGCCTTCTCAGCTTGTGGGAAGGGCTCTAAAGATAGCAGGGGGTTGCTTCAGGGGGTGTAGGCTTGGAGCGGGGCAATGGTGGTTCTGGCGAAGTCCCCACCCACCTTCCCTCCCTTCTGTCACTCAAAAGTAGGAACACTTCAGCTCAGTGGGAAACTTTTTTCAGACAAAGAGACACATACCCTTCCAGACAACCTCCTGAGGGCCTCATGCTAGTGATAGGCAAGGGCCAGAAGCAAGAGCGAGCAATTAATGTACATTGTACTTTTGTAGGGTAGGCTAGTTCCTAATTCCTGCTCCCCTCTCTGTTCTCCATCTAGGCCAGCAGGAGTCACTTTCAGGGTTTAAGGGCATGTTGCAGCCCTTCCCCAGAACCACAGCTGTAAGGAAATACAGTGGTACCCCGCAAGACGAACGCCTCGCAAGACGGAAAACCCGCTAGACGAAAGGGTTTTCCGTTTTGGAGGCGCTTCGCAAAACGAATTTCCCTATGGGCTTGCTTCGCAAGACGACAGCCCATAGGGAAATCTCCTCGGACCTCCTCCCCCACCCCCCGCCCGGCATCAGAACGAAGCTCCGATGCCGGGAGGGGGGGGGAACAGCCTCCTTCCCCCGCCCGGCATCAGAACGAAGCTCCGATGCCGGGAGGTGGGGGGGGAAAGCCTCCTTCCCCCGCCCGGCATCAGAACGAAGCTCCGATGCCGGGAGGTGGGGGGGGGAAAGCCTCCTTCCCCCGCCCGGCATCAGAACGAAGCTCCGATGCCGGGAGGTGGGGGGGGGGAACAGCCTCCTTCCCCCGCCCGGCATCAGAACGAAGCTCCGATGCCGGGAGGGGGGGGGGGAAAGCCTCCTTCCCCCGCCCGGCATCAGAACGAAGCTCCGATGCCGGGAGGTGGGGGGGGGGGAAGCCTCCTTCCCCCGCCCGGCATCAGAACGAAGCTCCGATGCCGGGAGGTGGGGGGGGGGGAAGCCTCCTTCCCCCGCCCGGCATCAGAACGAAGCTCCGATGCCGGGAGGTGGGGGGGGGGAAGCCTCCTTCCCCCGCCCGGCATCAGAACGAAGCTCCGATGCCGGGAGGTGGGGGGGGAACAGCCTCCTTCCCCCGCCCGGCATCGGATGGCTTTCCTGAAGACTTGCGGTGGGAGGAGGGTTTTCCTTCCCACTGCCAACATTCAGAATGCTGTTCTGAATGTTGGCGGTGGGGAGGAAAAACCCTCCTCCCACGCAAGCCCCGGGAACAGAGGAGAAGCGCTGCGCGCCTTCCCCTCTGTTCCCGTACCTGTCCTGAAGGCTTGCGGTGTGGAGAAAAGCCCTTTTCCGCACCGCCAGCCTGGCAAGCGGTTTCCCTAGGAACGCATTAATTGATTTTCAATGCATTCCTATGGGAAACCGTGCTTCGCAAGACGAAAAACTCGCAAGAAGAAAAAACTTGCGGAACCAATTAATTTCGTCTTGCGAGGCACCACTGTAGTTAGATCTAGTCTTAAGATGCAATCGGTCTTTTTACCTTGTACTGGGAAATGTTCTGCTGATGAGGAAAATGCAGAGTGGATACAAACTGATGTACAAATTTGCTGTTGAGGCCTCCTTCAAAAAGGCTCTCCACGATTATCCTACTAGCAAAGTTTTTGCCAGTCCCAGTCCAGCCATGTAAGGAGAGTGCCAGAGGCTTCTTCGGGTTTGGATTATTCAAAAATCCAGTAAGCGATTTCACAATCACCTTCTTCGCCAGATGCTGCCCAAAGAGTCGGTCATCCAAACCCTCTTGAAGCACTGGGGGGAATAAAAGGAGTAACTGATTAAAAGAGCATTTTGGAAATCTGAAGTCCTTCTGTGCAAGCATATAATTTTTTGCCTGGCAAAGACTAGTGTGGGGAACCCAACCTGTATGAAAAAGCACTACTCCAGTGAGCCACAAAGTAAGAAGAATAATAGAATTTTAGTGCTGGAAGTGACCCTAAGGGTTATCTAGCCCAAACCCCTTAAAATTCCCCGAGAAAGGCTCAGTTTCTTGATTTATGAGCAGAGTCACAATTTCTCCCCCCCCAAAAGATATTTATTAAAGTTTTTTTAAAAATATAACAATGAAAAAATAAAAAAATAAAAAGAAACAAAATACATTTTGTTGGCTCTTTCAACCTTCATATCCAGTCATTAGTGGGGGCAGGGGTTCCGTGGTCAAAGTGCCTAACAAAGAGCAAATAAAAAAGGAGGGAAAAGGATACCCACAGCTTAGTAATAAAGCAGGCAATGCTTATGCAGAAGGTCCAAGGTTCAATCCTCAATGGCATCTCCAGGTAGGCTGGGAAAGATCCCTGTCCAAAATCCTGGAGAGAGATGCTGCCTGTTGGTGTGAGCAATACCGAGCTGTATGGACCAAAGGTTCTCCTTCCCTGACAACTGCACACCCTTTCCTTTCATCTTCTTCCTGTGATATCACAGCAGTCACCTCTAGATCCACAGAAACACTTAGGCGGACCCTGCACTGCCACTCCCCACCCCTTCCCTGACACCAGTGGGAGCGTCTGGTTTCCACCTTCCTACTCTGATGTCAGAGCATGCACACCACTCACCTCTGAGCAGAGCTCACCCCACCTGGGCTGCCGCACTCTGACGTCACAGAACCCGAACGCGAAATGCTCCCCCCGCCCCTCCCACTAGCTCACCTGTCCCGCTGCGGGCGCCAGGCTTGTGGAGGCAGCAGTGGGCGAAGTAGCAGTAGAGCTTCGGGTAGGAGATGATTCCTGTGAGGGCGGAGGCGGCGGCGCCGGCTATGGCTAAGCCCAGGCTGATGGGCTCCACCGCCTGGGCGGTCGCGCTCAGCTGCCACAGCAGCACGGTGGCGCCCAGCACGAAACGCCTCCCCGCCCGGCGCGGGGGAAGGAGCTTCATCGCCGCCGCCGGAGGACGAGGAACGGGGCCCGGGAGGAGCAGGACCCCGCTGCTTCCCCGCTGCCCAGTTTGCCTCAGAGCTGGCACTTCCGGTTCCTGGAAAAGCAGGGAAGTTAAATTTCCGGCTCCGCGGGCGCCATCGTGGTGCCGGGCAGGAGCAAGGGCAAGGGCAAATGATTGGCGGAGCGCAGAGCCAGTGGGAAGCGGCGGAGAGAGTATCACGTGGGTTCGACTTTCTCCCTCCGCCTCCTTCTTCCTCTTCGTTGTTATTGTCGAGTGTTAATTCGCCACGTGGGTTACTCGGAAGCAAGCCTCATGCTCTTTGCATTATTTTATTTTATTTTTTTATTTTTGCTACTTTGCATGGGAGGCTGCTGAGAGAGGTAACTGAAGGGTGAAAAACTAGTTTAAATATATATTCCATTTCATTATGTATCATTTCCCAAAAGCCTTTAGCTTTTTCATATTTTTTATATGTATTTTTTCGTATGTCCACATCATATGAAAAAACGTCCCTTCATTATGTTTACACTTCCAGCATTTATTTGACACAGGATTGCACATATTTGCCAATTTATTTGGCGTTAATATCATTTTCCTAACATTTTCCTTTAAAATAAAACAGGCTGTAAATTTCATATCCACTTGCCACAGTTTTTCCCATGAGACCATGTCAATAAAAGGTAAAGGGACCCCTGACCGTTAGGTTGTGGTTGTGGCGCTCATCTCGCTTTACTGGTTGAGGGAGCCGGCATACAGCTTCCGGGTCATGTGGCCAGCGTGACTAGGCCGCTTCTGGCGAACCAGAGCAGTGCACGGAAACGCCGTTTGCCTTCCCACTGGAGTGGTACCTATTTATCTATTTGCACTTTGACATGCTTTCAAACTGCTAGGTTGGCAGGAGCAGGGACCGAGCAACGGGAGCTCACCCCATAGTGGGCATTTGAACCGCCAACCTTCTGATTGGCAAGCCCTAGGCTCTGTGGTTTAGGCTACAGCGCCACCCGTGTCGCCTAAATCTGCTTTTTAACATTTTCATTGGTTTTCTATTATCATACTATGTTATGGAAAACTTTAATTAAAAAAGAGTTCTGCAAAAAAAGGAAACAAATCCCTCTCTGTCCCCGACCCATAGGCACTGTCAGAGTTCAAAGACACATTTCAGCCATGCAGGGCTTTTAAGTGCTGAGTAGAAACCCCCACCCCCAAATAACAACAGATCCCACAGAGGCAAAATAAATATGATCTGGCAATTCTAATGTTTGTCCAGCAGAGGGCAATAGATGCATTCACAGCATTTCATCCTGGTTCATAAAAAACCCAAAACTTTTTTCCTGTACAGCAGACTTGAGTGATTAGATTGCAAAACTTGATTCCTATTTAGAATCATCCAGGCTGCTCTGCTATGTAGGAAATCCCCACACACCCTTTCAATAATGCTAGAACTTGGGTCACCCAATGACTGTCAGGAGGTTCCGGGCAGAAAAAAGGAAGGCTTGTCTTTACACAACCTATAATTAGAAACCAAGGAAGGTGTGTTATTTATTTATGCCACTGAGCTATAGTCCTAATAAATATGCTGCCATATATTGAGTCAGATTCTTGGCCCATTCAGCTCAGTACTGTCTACACTGACTGGCAGAGGTTCTTCAGGGTTTTGGGAAGGGGACATTATCAGCTCTGTCAATACTAAGATGGGCCAAGGGTCTAACTCAGAATAAAACAGCTTGTTGTGTTTTTGTTTCTGAACTGGGATAGCTCAGTTGGTAGAGCATAAGCCTCTCAGGGTTGTGAGTTCGTGCCCCACATTGCATAAAAGATTCCTGTACTGCAGGGGGTTTGACTACATGATCCCCAAGATCCCTTCAAACTCTGCAATTCTATGATTCTAAGATTAATACCACTTGCTTTCCATTAGCAAAAAAGGGAGAGCTCACTACTGATCCCCTAGAGGATGGTATGATAATTTAAAACACATATTCAAGGCTACTAACAAATCAGAAACTTCAGGCAATATTTAAAAACATGTCACATTCCCCATTCTGAATGGCAATCGCAAAATCAAAATGTTAACAAAGGCTGAATGCAGTAATAATGTCTAAAAGCAGTCATTGAAACTCAAAACACTGTCAGAAATGGACCAGAAGCCTTTGAAAACAGCTACTTCTTCAAACACACCTCACTAAAAACAACAGAGCGACCTCAACTGGGGTCAAGGGACCCACAGTAGGGCCTCGTCTGAAAACCGGAGCATGCCAGAACTACTACTTAACAATTGGTGCCTGGGGTTGCTTCCGTCTCTCCCTTTTTCCTTGTGTGTGATGTCTTTCTGATTGTAATCCTGTGGGTGTAGGCTGTCTCCTTGTAATTTCAATGTGTGCCTCCAGGTGCCTTTTCGGCTGGAGAGCAGGGTGCAAATGCTCTAAAGATTTTTTTTTTTTTAAATCAATATCAGGTATGAAATTTCAGAAAGAGGTGCTCTCCTTTAAAATGCACAGGTCCAGCTAACATACCTGGGTGCCACCTGCCAGCAATGTGTGGAGCCAGAGGTGAAACTGGGCAGATAAATATATGTAAATATTGTTGTTGTCCAGTTGGTTGGTTTCTGCACATGCACACAAACACCCCCTCTCTATTCTTCATCCAGGTGAGCGAGAGGCATTGTCAGAGTTCAAGGAGACATCAAGGAGGAGTGGCCTGGCTCAAGAGGGTATGTGACGTTGGGGAAAGTCCTAAGGGCTACATGAAGAGGGCTGCCGGGAGCACATTCTTCCACAGGACCTTAAAAGTTTACCATCCCTGGTACTTGGCAACACCATATTTTGCCCTGAACTGCCCTGATCTTACCAAATCCTTTCTGATTGTACAATGTAACTTTAAAAGGTTCCCCTATATTTGTTGTATCTCTTCATTTTGTGTCTGAAGTGGAACTGATTGATCTCTATTCAGCCTTGTTCAGACCCCACCAGAAGTCCTGTGTGTCTAGTTCTGAACACCACCATTTAAGAAGGATATAAACAAGCTGGAATGTGTGCAGAGGAATGCAACAGAGATGATCAAAGGTCTGGAAACCAAGCCTTATGAGGAACGGTTGAAGGAGTTGGGTATGTTTAGCCTTGAAAAGAGGAGACAGAGGAGATATGATAACCATCTTCAAATATCTGAAGGGCTGTGATCTGGAAAATGGAGCAAGCTTGTTTTCTGCTGCTCTGGAGCATAGAACACGAACCAGTGGATTTAAATGACAAGAAAGGAGGTTCTGACTAAACATTAGGAAGAACTTTTTGATTGTGGGAGCTGTTCAACAGCGGAACGGACTCCATCGGAAGGTGGTAGACTCTCCTTCCTTGGAGGTTTTTCAAGAGAGGTTGGGCAGCTACCTGTCAGGAATTCTTCAGCTGTGATTCCTGTAAGGGGTGGACTAAATGATCCTTGGGGTCTCTCCGAAATCCATAATACAGTGGTACCTCGGGTTACGTACTTAATTTGTTCCGGAGGTCCGTTCTTAACCTGAAACTGTTCTTAACCTGAAGCCCCATTTTATCTAATGGGGCCTCCTGCTGTCGCCACGCCGCCGGCGCACGATTTCTGTTCTCATCCTGAAGCAAAGTTCTTAACCCGAGGTAATATTTCTGGTTAGCGGAGCCTGTAACCTGAAGCGTATGTAACCTGAAGCGTATGTAACCCAAGGGAACCACTGTACTGTGATGTTCCTGACCAATGAAGGAGCCTGGAGCAGAAGAGGTGAAAAATGCAGAAAATATTCTTTGGGGGGGGCAGGGGCGGGAGGAAGGGGCATTTAAGCCAGTGGTGTTGGCCTGTCCTACAAAAGAGGGGACAACGCTACCACTGGCAGAACAAGTAAGCAAAGATATAGCATAAACCTCCCAGACTAAGAAATCTTTGTCCAGGTCCTTACAGAAGTTGGAAATGAGTGGCAATGAATGATGAGGTGTCCCAAAGCTCAGGTAGGGAGGCTTAATGGACTATGAAAACGGTAGAGCGGTCTCGTTTCGGGTTTCTAATAAAAAAAGTATAAGCCTAAGCAAAATTTATACCTGCTTGTGAAAGTTGTGCTGGAAACAAAAGAGGAGCAGATCACCCCCCCCAACCAACCACAGAAGATTCCCTTCACGCCGTATTTGCCCAGAAAGTACTGAAATACTTGGCTTTAATAGGGCTCTTTCCTGCCCATGACCTGCAGTTTCCTGAGATGCAGAGTCAACTCTGTTGGGAAATGCCAGCTGCTACTGGTATTATGCAACATTTTAGCAGGATAGAATATCACGGTGCATACAGGTACAGTGGGAAATTTTAGGGGCTAAATGCACCACCAGGTTTGTTCTGTCTGAATCAACATGGTCTGGGTCATAAGATGTCTTTGTTCAGATTGTGTTCAAAGGTGGACTTGCCTAGCAGTTTCCCAAACAAAGTCCTTTGTGTAGTGTGCATTGTTAAACTGTGGAACTCACTTCTGCAGGAGGCAATGACTGACCACCACCAACCTAGCTGGCCTTAAAAGATGACCAGACAAATCCATAGGGGATAAGGCTACTAGCCATGGTGACCATGCTCTGCCTCAAGGATCAGAGGCAGGAATGTTAATAATAATAATAATAATAATAATAATAATAATAATAATAATAATAATAATTTATTTATACCCCGCCCATCTGGCTGGGTTTCCCCAGCGACTCTGGGTGGCTCCCAACACAATTCAAAGTACAATAAAACATCAAACATTAAAAACTTGTTTATTTCCTTGACAACAAATAGTTGTTTATTTCCTTGACATCTGATGGGAGGGCGTTCCACAGGGTGGGTGCCACTACCAAGAAGGCCTCTGCCTGGTTCCCTGTAACTTGGCTTCTCACGGCGAGAGAACCGCCAGAAGGCCCTCGGTGCTGGACCTCAGTGTCCGGGCAGAACGATGGGGGTGGAGATGCTCCTTCAGGTATACTGGGCTGAGGCCGTTTCTGAATACTGGTTGCTGGAAACTGCAGGAGGAGAGAGGGCTCTTGCACTCAGGTCCTGCTTGTGGTCTTCCCCTATTCAGGGCATCTGGATGGTACACTTTGAGAACAGGATGCTGGCTAGTGGCCTGATCGAACAGGCTCTTCCTCTTTTTTTAAAGACAGACTGGAGAGAGTTGCAGAAGTTGGGAGATGCTGTGGCCAAGTCTGGGAAGCCTTCCAGGGCCCTTTCAGGCCACGGAACAAGTCGAGAAGCCACCCGTCCCCCCCATCCTCCCCCCTTGCCTGTTGTTTATTACAGCCCAGGTCCTCTAAGAGCCTTGCCTCTTGCCAGACCTTTGCCGAGGAATGTTAACACTTTTCTGCCTTCCTGTGGCTTATTCCTCAAGGCCTTTCAGCAAGTTGGCTCCTTCGCTCTGCCTGTTTCTGCTCTTAATTCCACCAGCCCTGATTGTGTTTTATGTTCCCTTTCATCGGCGGGTCAGATTAAAAGTTAAGATGTGTCAGGGCGAATAATAATAATAAAAAACCCCACTCCTTTCCAGGGTCCCTAAGGTCAGCTTCCTAGGCATACTCTTGCCTTCGTCACCACTCCATGGGGTGTCTTGGAGATACAGAGCGGCTCTCTGGCCTGACCTTTAAGCCCGCCTGGGATGGAGAGGCGGCTGCCAAGTTTTTCACCACTGGCTCTCTCCTCTGCCTTTAATTGCAGCCCAGCAGCGTAACCAGCATTGCCAACATTTTGTTTCAAGATGATGGGCCCTCTGGCTGGGGCTCATGCTTGGAGCCAGCATCAAAAATAGCAATTATGGGGGAAGACCCATAACAGAATTTGTCAGGATCCATCCTGGTGCCTTCTCAGTGGAGCTTGATAGATCCTGGGAGCTTGATAGATCCTGGGATTTATTTCTTGGGCTTTTGGACCTGGGGTTATATCTGACATTAGTGCTGTTTGAAGACTATCCCTACCTGACTGGAAGGATACTGGAATCAGCAAGGGAAACCCACATGACCTGAAGGTGCTGCTGTGCAATGCCAGGTCAATGATTCACAAGACCACTGCCATCCACAACTTGATCGTGGATGGAGGACTTGACCTGGCATGTGTAATAGAGACTTGGTTGGATGAAGCAGATGGGCCTGTCCTTGCCGCTGCTTGTCCGCCAGGTTTCTCTTACACACAGCAACCCAGGTCATGTGGGCGGGGAGGGGGGTTGCAGTGATTTTTATGAAGTCATTAACCTGCACCAGGCGTCCTATTGGGATGACCCAGTTTTCTGAGTGCATGTTCTGGAAGCTGGGCAATAGGGGCAGTACAGGATTCCTATTGGTGTACCGACGTTCCATTGCACCAAGAATTCCATGCCTGAGCTGCTTCAGGTTGTGCCGGATGTTTTCCTGGAGACACCTACCGGTAGTTTGGTTGTCCTAGGGGATTTTAACATCCATGCCAACATGACCTTACAAGGGGCCGCTTGGGACTTCATGGAAAGCATGGCCTCCATGGGGCTGTCCCTGAATAAGATTGGCCCAACTCATAGTCGCAGACATATCTTAGACCTGGTGTTCACCTCTATGGATGTTGGTGATTTGATGCTAAATAAAACTGAAACAAAAGAAGTCCCATGGTCAGATCACTTCCTGGTGCAACTAGACTTCTCCGCGACCCTTCCCCGCTGCAGGGAGGTGGGACAGTTTTGGATGGTCCGCCCCCTCCATTTAATGGATCCAAATGGTTTCCGGAGGGTAGTAGAGGATGTTTTATCCCATGTTGATGGCCTTTCAGCTGATTCCCTGGTGGCTCACTGGAATGCAGAGTTAACCAGGGCTCTTTACTGTCTGGCTCCGAAGCGCCCTCTCCAATTGCATGGAGCCTGGACGGCCCTGTGGTTTCCCCTGGAGCTGAGGGCGATGAAACAACCTCCCTCCAGGCGTCAAAGAAATAAACAACTATCTGACTTTTAGAAGACATCTGAAGGCAGCCCTGTTTAGGGAAGTTTTTAATGTCTGATGTTTTAGTATGTTTTGATATATGCTATGAGCCACCCAGTGTGACTGGGGAAACCCAGCTAGATGGGTGGGGTATAAATAATAAAATGATGATGATGATGATGTCCTATCACTTACCGTATTTTTTTGCACCATAACACTCACTTTTTTCCTCCTAGAAAGTAAGGGGAAATGTCTGTGCGAGTTATGGAGGAAATGCCTACGGGTGGCATGCCTACGGATTTTCCTCCTCTAAAAACTACGTGCGTGTTATGGTCGGGTGCGTGTTATAGAGCGAAAAATACGGTAACTATGACTCTTCTCCTAAAAATAAAGTAAGGTTCTACTCCTCATTGTTTTGAATAAAGAACTGAATTAAATAAAAACATTCTGAATTAATCAATTGGTTAGAGTGCCAGACTAAGACATGGGAGACCGGAGTTCCAATTTCCCACTCAGCCATAAAGTTATTTGGGTTTGACCTTAGGCCAGTTACCCAACCTCTTTCTCAGCCTAGCCTATCCCACAGGGTTGTTGTGAGGATAAAACTCTCTCTCTCTCTCTCTCTGTGTGTGTGTGTGTGTGTGTGTGTGTGTGTATCTGAAGAAGTGTGCATGCACACGAAAGCTCATACCAAGAACTAACTTAGTTGGTCTTTAAGGTGCTACTGGAAGGAATTTTTTTATTGTGTGTGTGTGTGTGTGTGTGTGTGTGTGTGTGTGTAGAGCCACATAATCTCCTTGAGCTCCTTGCAGGAAAGGTAGGGATGTAAATGTAATAAATAAATCAATGAAAATCTATAGCACACACTGTAGATCAAAATAGCTCAAAAAACCTTGCCTCTATGTATGTAAGTAGAGAGGTTGTTCTTTTCTAGCTAGAAGTCTGCATTGGATTTTATTATTTCTGGGGCAGCTTGACATTTGCTTCCTGATGTTGCAAGCTATTCTCAACCATGACTTTTCTCCCTCTGTTGGCTACCCTTATTCATATACAGTATGCATTGCAAGGGGTGATAATGCTCAGACTTTTTCAGACCTATCATAAATACAGACAGCCCAAGCCCAATGCAATGGCCTACAGGGGAAAGTGTGGGGGGGGGGGAGAATTCAGTCCCAGCTGAAATTTGAGAGTCAGACAGCAGTTTGTTTAACATTCCCCCTTGTTGTTCTTGGAAGGAGCAGGCCATCTTGACAGGTTACCAACGCCAAGAGCAATCGGCGGCGGCGGCAGCAGCAACAGCAGCAGCAGGGTGGGGGGTTGACATCTTGTTTTGTGATGAGCTGCAAGGATGTCAGAATCTGGACAATGTGGGGTGGGAGTCTCTTCCCACAAAGGCTGGAGGGGTGGGACAGAGCTTTGGGGGTTCCCCTGATGTTTTCGTTTTGGTCACTTGCAGGATACAGGGCAGACTGCTTTCCCACTCAGACAAGAAAAGATGTTTCCCTTTCTACCCACCCCAAGCACTACAAAATGGCTCAAGGGCCCAGCTACGTGTTTTGAAAGGGCTGCAGAAGGTTTCTGGCTGGCTTTGACCTGCAGGCCGAGCTGGGAGTGATCCACCTGCTGGGAGGCCCCAGCTCAACTCTCCAACTGGGGAAAGGTCATAGCTCAGTGGTGGAGCATCTGCTTTGCACATCCTTTTATTTAGCATCATGAGGACTAGAACCTTAACTTTATTTTTTTGACTGGAAATGCCCTAGCTCAATGGTAAAGCACATGCTTTGCACCCAGAAGGTCCCAACTCCAATCTCTGGCATCTCCAGGGAGGGCTGGTAAAGACTTGCTGCCTGAAATCCTGGTGAGCTGCTGCCAGTCCGTGTAGACAAATCCAATGGTTTGACCTGGAGTACTGTGTCCAGTTCTGGGCACCACAGTTCAAGAAGGACACTGACAAACTGGAACGTGTCCAGAGAAGGGCAACCAAAATGGTCAAAGGCCTGGAAACAATGCCTTATGAGGAACGGCTAAGGGAGCTGGGCATGTTTAGCCTGGAGAAGAGGAGGTTAAGGGGTGATATGATAGCCATGTTCAAATATATAAAAGGATGTCACATAGAGGAGGGAGAAAGGTTGTTTTCTGCTGCTCCAGAGAAGCGGACACGGAGCAATGGATCCAAACTACAAGAAAGAAGATTCCACCTAAACATGAGGAAGAACTTCCTGACAGTAAGAGCTGTTCGACAGTGGAATTTGTTGCCAAGGAGTGTGGTGGAGTCTCCTGCTTTGGAGGTCTTTAAGCAGAGGCTTGACAACCATATGTCAGGAGTGCTCTGATGGTGTTTCCTGCTTGGCAGGGGGTTGGACTCGATGGCCCTTGTGGTCTATTCCAACTCTATGATTCTATGATTCTATGACTCAGAATAAGGCTGTTTCCTATCTCACTATGCTTCCTGTCTTCCAGCTCTTTATTCAGAACCATGAGGACTGGAATCTTACTGGGGTTTTAAGGGCCACACTCCAGTCGCAGAGCACCTGCTTTGCATGCAAAATAGGGGTGATGGGGCGGGAGAGACAGCTCTGTCTGAAATCCTTGAGAACTGCCACTAGTTAGGGTAGACAACAGTAGTGGCTGGTGTGTCTTGGGACTGCTTGGGCAGAAGGCATGGAAGCTGACAGTAGGTGGTGCTAATGAGCAGAACCAACTCATTCTAGTTTTGATCCCATCCTCCTCCCTGTTGAGTTCTTCAAGGGTAATGCTGAAGCTGAGGAGGAGGAGGAGAAGGAGGAGGAGAAGGGAGCTTACTGCCCATGACCCAAGCAAGTGGGAGCTGGTTTAGCAGACCACCTGCTACAGATGTCAGACTTGTGATCTGCAGTGCCTCTCCCTTGCCTGTGCTACTACATTCTCAACCTCCATTCTGCAACAAGGGTCCTGTTCTTTACTTATTTCAGGGACTCTTTGAAAACCCTGAAAAACCAGATTGAAGCTTTACAGGCCAGTGTCATGCCCTGTGGTAGACCACCTCTTCCTTAAACACATTCCAAGCTCATGGAGCAGCTACCCCAAAAGCTAATGCTGTTCTAGGCTGCATCAACAGCAGTTGGGTTTTCAAATCAAGGGAAGTTATTGTAACTCTCTATTCTGCCTTGGTGAGATCCCCGCTGGAGTCCAGTGTCCAGTTCTGGGCAGCTCAGTTTAAGACGGAGATTGAAAAGCTGGAATGTGTGCAGAGGAGGGTGACTGATATGGTTCAGGAAGCCAAGCCTTATATATGAGGAACCATTGAGGGAGTTGGGGATGCTTAGCATGGAGAAGGGAAGGCTGAAAGGTGATAAAGATATCTTAAAAGCTGTCACATGGAAGATGGAGCAAGCTTGTTTTCCATTGCTCTGGGAGGGAAGGACCTGAGTCAATGGGTTCAAACAACGAGAAAGGAGTTTCGGACTAAACACTAGGAACAACGCTCTTTGACAGTAAGAGCCACTCAACAGTGGAATGGACTCTCTCGGAACTCTGTGGTGTACTCAACTTCATTGGAGGTTTTGAAACAGAATTGTGATGGCCATCTGTCAGGGAGTCTTTAGCTTGATTCCTGGCTTTCAGGGGGTGGGACAAATGACCTTTGCAGATCCCTTCCAACTCTACAATTCTATTATTCTATGACTCTGGCACACACACAACCACCAGGATTTCTGATCAGAAGGGGAATTTCAGGCAGCCCTGGAGTTCTGCTTGGTTTCAACTTGGCCTTGCCAGCTTGCTTCCAACACATGGAAAACAGCTCAGAAATTAGCAAGGATTTAAGCTTCTGTTTCTACAAGGCTGAACAGCTGTGGCCAGATCAGAAGATTCAGGGGCTGGGATGTTTAAGGATTGGGCTCAGAGTAGCAGAGTTGTCAGATCAAGAGCATTCCAGACCCTGAGATTTCAGGGCCCGAACTTGACTCTTAGGGGTGGCCCTGGTGATGAGATAGGGGTGGACCCTGCAGAAGGAGGTGAATTGGGAGAGGGGAAGGGAGGAGTGCTGACTGGTGGATGGACATGCACATCCCTGGGAGGGGGGCGCCTTCTGCGGACTCCCAGGGGAATCAACTTTCAGTTTCATTTTGGCAGGATTTCATTTGGGTTCTGGGATGCTGCTTATCAAGTGATTTGGATTTCTGTTCAAGGAGGGCAGGAAGAAGAAGCAAACACAGAATATACTTTGGGCTTATTTTTGCATCGTAACACTTAGGGCTAATTTTTACATCACAATAGTTAGCACTTATTTATGTACCGAGGCTACGTAGGATTTCCAGGTCAGGAGCATCCCAGACCCTGAGATATTAGGGCCCGAACCTGAGATCGAGGGGCTGTCTCTCTGGTGATGTCACAGGAGGGAACCCCCTGGTGATGTCACAGAGGTGGGCCCTAGAGACGAAGGTTAATTGGGAGAAGGTAGTGTAGGAGGGCAGACCTCCTCAGAGTGTCTATGCTATAATTTGCAGCCAGTTCCTGTTAAGCTGAAGTTTGAAAGTTGCAAGCACAAATATTAATGTGTGTGTGTGTGTGTGTGTGTGTGTGTGTGTGTGTGTAATGATTGAAGGTACTCTTGCCCACATGGAAATTCAAGCCTTCCACCTGCCATCTGGAGAATTCAGATAAGACCTTGAGGTCTGGCAACCCGACATGACAGCAGTGAGGAGGAGATTCCTTTGAGGACCATTTCTCAATTGCTTATCCTTCTCCCACTTGGCTTGCATCTGGTGCTTTTTTGGTTCGTTAAGAAAAATCCAAAGCAAAGCTCACGTCATTGCAATGAGGGTTGGGGAAAGGTTGTTGTAACAGCAGCCCAGCAGGGTGACATCACTGGGCCGCAGGGTCAGGGCTGAGTCGGCTCCAAACGTTTGACTTAACCTGGTCTGACTCCTCCAGACGAGCCGATGATTCATTGCTCTGGTTAATTCCTTCATTTTGGCTGACCTGCTTCATTAGACTACGTTTTGCCTGCCAGATAATTGGTTTGGTGCTTTGACCTCATGTCCATGGATATACAGGCATGCAACTTTTTAAAAAAGCACACCATAGAAGCCAGTCATTCATTTTTTTAAGTGGAGACTTAGACGGAGGGAGGTTGGACTGCTCCAGTTTGGTGGAAAGGTCCTGGCCTTGTTAAGAACATTTGGATAGTCCTTCTGGACCAGGCCTGTGGCCCATCCGTTAACCTCTGTATGACCATCCACGTTGAAAAGCACTCTGTAAATATTGGAAGGAATCCCCACAGAAGTACAGAATGGGTACTGCACCACAACAGGCAACGGATTTGATTTAACCTATGTGTAATTCCAATAACGGGGACGCGGGTGGCGCTGTGGGTAAAACCTCAGCGCCTAGGGCTTGCCGATCGCATGGTCGGCGGTTCGAATCCCCGCGGCGGGGTGAGCTCCCATCGTTTGGTCCCAGCTCCTGCCCACCTAGCAGTTCGAAAGCATGTCAAAGTGCAAGTAGATAAACAGGGACCGCTTTCTAGCGGGAAGGTAAACGGCGTTTTCGTGTGCTGTGCTGGTGCCGGCTCGCCAGAGCAGCTTTGTCACGCTGGCCACATGACCCAGAAGTGTCTCCGGACAGTGCTGGCCCCCGAAAGTGAGATGAGCGCACAACCCTAGAGTCAGACACGACTGGCCCGTACGGGCAGGGGTACCTTTACTTTTACCTAATTCCAATAACCAAGATCATCTCAAAACAGTTCATGAAAACAACAAAAAAATCAAGAAACATGCTACACATCCTATTGCAAAACATATATAAAATAAATAAATGAATCAAAGTGATATAAAGTACAACCCCTCCCCCCACAAAACCCTTCCAAAATGCCCATCAGTTGTGCCAGGTAAATGTTAAGAACACTAATAACCCCTGACAGATGGTAGGGCTGTAAAGCTGGAACTTGTGGACGTCCAGCGAAGTTGATGTTCGGGACAGATAGAACATTAGATGTTCAGGACAGATAGAAGAGTCAGTCATGTGTTGCAGAGTCAATCATGTGATGCAGCAGCGAAAAAGGTGAATGCTATTCTAGTGTCCTGATCAAGGGAAGTAACAGTACTGCTCTATTCTGCTTTGGTCAGACCACAACTGGAGTCCCATTCCCAGTTCTGGGCACCACAATTTAATAAGGATATTGCCAAGCTGGAACATGTGCAAAGGAGGGTGACCAAGATGATCAAGGGTCTGGAAACTCAGCCTTATGAGGAACGCTTGAAGGAGCTGGGTATGTTTAGCCTGGAAAAGAGAAGACTGAGAGGAGATATCTCTAAATATCTTAAGGGCTGTCACATGGAGCATTCTTGTTTTCTGCTCTGGAGAGTAGGACTCAAATCAATGGCTTCAAGTTACAAGAAAGGAGATTCTGACTAAACATCAGGAAGAACTTTCTGATAGTAAGACCTGACCAACGGTGGAATGGACTCCCTCAGAAGGTGGTGAACTCAACTTTGTTAAAGGTTTTGAAACAGAGGTTGGTTGGCCATGTCAGGGGCTCTTTAGCTGTGATTCAGGGGGTTGGACTAGATGACCCTCCATGGTTTTAGAAAAGGTTGGGGAATGGTTTTCTGAGATGGTGCACATTCATGCATATAGGCTTGAGAGTACCCAAATAGGAAAAATCCCAATGAGGAAAATTCTGCAAATGCAGCCAGAGGCAAGGCAATTTCCTATTTAATGTGGTGTTTTGCATTTATAATGGAAATTAAGAACCAACCACAAGAAGGGATTCTTTAGCTGTGATTCCTGAGGGGGTTTGACTACATGACCCTTAGGGGTCCTTTCCGACTGTATTGTCCTATGATTCCATGAGGTCTGTACCACCCGTGGGTTTTATAGCTGCCTAGGTGTGGCCTATGCATGCACGGAGCATCGAGACGCAGCTCATCTTTCCTCAGATGTCCGCCATGTGTTTGGAAGTAGGACAGTGATTACAAGACGCAAGAAGCAGCTGGATCCCTCTTGAATATTTTCTGTACTTAATCTCTGAGGAATGCAGAAATGTCTGTCTGTGCATCGCAGCCAAGATCAACTCAGTGGAACCTGGAGTTGGGGGGGGGGGGAGAGAGAGAGCCAATATAAACCTTCATGTTCTGCGTCGCCGCGGTTTCCTTTGATGCTCTATCCCCGCCCCATGTAATTGCATAAGGAGAAATACTGTAGTGAAAATGTCAAAGATGGATTGCCATAGGTTCCTTTTCTTAAGTCTGCCCCAAACTTGGGGCAGCTGCTGGTGCTTCCCTTCAACAGATCAGTGTTTGTTAGTTTATGAGCATAGGAAGAGCCCTACCGGATTAGGGCAAGGGTCCATCTGGTTCAGTACCCTCTTCCCACTGTGGCAGCCAGATGCTTCTGAGTGTTAAAGTGGTGCAGATGTAGTCTGAGATGAAACAGTCATCTTCCTTGCTGAACTTTAGGCAGACAAGAAATACTTCCTTATTTCAGAAGGACATTTTAAGGTTGCATTGGGTTTTATGATAATTTTTAAAATTATTCTTCTTTGTATGATGGTTTGTTTGTTTTTAAAAATAATGTACACTGCTTAGAATATTGTTAATGGTTTATTTGCAGGCAGCGACCATTTTAGGCATGCGTGCGTGCACAACCACGCATGTGCGCATTATGCCAAACCCAGAAGTGACCCCAAAACATCACAAAAGGGGCTAAACATGGAGGCTTTTTCAATGGTGTTTCAAATATACACGATTTCACTTAAACATGTCATGTGTTGGAATGTGTAATCCCACGTAAATTGGAAGTTGCCTGTAATAGAAATAAATAAAAATATAAATAAATCTGGTCCTAAGAACATAAGGGGAGCCTACTGGATCAGGCCAAAGGGGCTCCATCTTGTCCAGATATTAAAAGGGTCTAACTGTGTTTTTCAGACTTTGGTCTCTAACAGTTGTTGAACTACAGCTCCCATAATCCCTAACTTGCAGGACCAGTGGTCAGGGATGATGGGAGTTGTAGTCCAACAGCAACTGGAGAGTGTGTTTTTAGTCCCACACTTTGAATCTAGGGATCCAATCAATTATTTTATTAATTAGCCACATATGGGTGATGTCCACTATTTTCATTCCAACAGGGTCACCTAAAAACTCTCAGCACCCTCCATGAACAGCTCCCAGGATTTGGGGTGGGGGATCTGTTCCTCTTTGAAGTAGTGCTACGGTGCTTTGAAAGTATGGTGCAGATGTGTAGAGTAGACAAAGAATCCTGAAGCTGTTTGGGCTCCAAGGTTAAGAGTTATGATGGTGTGGGGACAAGGGATACCAGCCTTCTGCTGGCACCAATCTCAGGAGGCCCCAGGTCCCCAGGCACCCACAACATTTTTGCTGTGGGTACCCATGGGTGCCTGGCCTCTGCCCTGCCCGCCGACCCTGCCTGTTGGGGTGCAGGGAGCGCCCAGTGTTGGGCATCCACAGTGCGTTGCCGAGTCGTCACCCCGCTGTCTTCTGAAATTTTGCAAGTTACTTTCTTAGGGGAGCAGCTAGGATGTATGCCATTTTTCAGAATACAATTGCTGCCCAATTCCTAAAGCCACCTTAATGAAATGGTAGCTATGCCTGGCTGCAAGGATTTTTAAAACTTCAGTTCCATTGGGCCACAATCAGGAGAGGAGCTCCCTTTGGACTCTATCTCTGCACATTGGTTTTATTTCAATTTGGTGTCAAGCCTTAAAAGTCCAGTCCCCTTCCTCTTCACTATCTCTGCAGCAGAGGTCCCTTGCTAGAGGACCAGTGTGGCTTTTTCAACAGCCTTTCTCAGCCACTCTGTTCTAGCAGATTCTTATTGATTTGCAAAATAATTTTCTGGTTATCAGATTATGTTTTTCAAAAAAAATATATCAAAAAAATCTGTATAACAAAACTCCTGTCTGTAATAGTCTGGGTAAACCTGCCCCCAAATCCCTTCCAGATGTGAGGCTGCAATGTGATACCATCTGTAGCCCATAAAAGGGTAGATCTCCCCCCTCCCAAATACACACACATTTTCATACACATAGTCAGAAAGGTGGAAGGTAGATTCCTCATTCGCCATCCCTTTTCGCTCATGTCTCTCTGAACATTTCTTATAGCTCAAGGCATCCATCCCTAATGTCCGAATTAAATTTAGATACCTAGTTAATATTTCTGAATTACTGGAGGTCTAATGTAGGTAGCTGGTTTAGCTAAGGCAAGGAGGAAGCAGGGAAATGGACTTGTGGGTTTGGTTCTGGATCTCCTACCTCCCCCCACCCCCAATAATTGCAAGTGATGCTCTTACATCTAAAAAGGTGGACTTAGTGTGTGGGGATAAGAATGGACCACTTCTTGTGTCTCTGTATGAGTCATTCCTGACTGGAAGGATGCAAATCCTCATTCAGAGATCTGGTAGGCAGCGTCTTCTGAGGTTAGGAAATTCCACTTCTTCCCTGAATCAGGAGTATTTGACTGCTCCAATCACACCTCGATGCAACAGAATTACTCTCTGTCCCTACTGAGCCTGCCTGGAAAGAAGGTATGCCAGATCTGTGCTTCTTAGAATGGCAATGGTGCCCACCTGAGAGGTGCCGAAACCCACCTGAAAGGTGCAGGAACTGAGTTCCTGGGAGTTCCCCATGAAAAAGCCCTGATTATTATTATTATTGCATTTATATCCCACCTTTCCCTCCAAGGAGCTCAATAGTTCCTCCCCTCCCCATTTTATCATCATAACAACCCTGCGAGGTCAGTTAGGCTGAGAGGCAGTGACTGTCCCCACGTCACACCCAGTGAGCTACATGGACAAGTGGAGATTTGAACCCTGGTCTCTCCCAGTCCAGGGCAGGCACTCTAGCCCCCATTCTTGCTCTGCGTAGATCCAAACGCCTCCCTTCTGCAGACCCAGATTCCCTGCAGCGACCCCCACACCACTTAATCTTTCTCAAGTCTTCAAGCTCCCTCCTATTCTCTTCTCTTCCCTTCCCCTCTCTTTCCTTTTGGACTCTGCCGAGATCTGCAATGCATTTTGCAGCCCCGAAATTCTGGTCCTCCTAAGTGATATCCCAGCCCTGGAGAACAACGCAGTATATGGAGTAGTCTGGGAACTATAAAGGCACTTTAAAAGGGGCAATAAACGTTTTGGGTTTCATATCACCTTACTGAAGAGGAGAATAACAGAGAGGCAGGAAATTTCAGTAGCAGACCCAGAGAAGGTCACCCGTCTCAGACACTACCTTAGACAAAAACAGCTCCTTTTATGAAGGCAGCTGGGGCTGCTGGCAGAGGCCCAAAACCTCCTTACAGGCTCAACTCCTGGCAGCGCTGAAAGGTGAGAAGAGGCTGTTTTGTCTGCATTCCCCGTAGATGTTTGAGAATTATTCCTTGGCGTTCGCTGTCCAGGAAGGCTTGGCAAGCATCGGTGCCCAACTGCACCACACTGATGCTGCTCAGGCTTATGGGGGCTGTGCCTGGCGAGGTGGTGCATGGCGGCCACTGATTTCCTCACGCGCCTGCATTCCTGGATCAGCACCAAGAACTTTATTTCATTAAACTAATAGACCGCTTCATTGTAGGAAACCTCAAAGCGGTTTACAAAAGAATAAAACGGCAAGGTTATTAGTATAAACAATTTAAAAGTTCAAAACAGTAAATCTAGCAGTAAACTAAAAACACATCCGCGTTCTGGACAGACTTGCCTAAGCAAAAAATGTTTTTAACAGGTTCTATTGGCATAGCTGGCTGGGCTGATGGTTTCTGTAGTCCAACAACATTTAAGGACCCCAAACTGAAGAGCACTGGGGCAGGCAGTACTGAACCACTTGGACCAATGTAAGCAAGCTTCCTATGCTCCTATTTAATTCATTGTGTTAGTCAAAATGATGAGGACTAGAACCTTACTTTTAGCAGAAGGGCTCTAGCTCAGTAGCAGAACATAGACATTACATGCAGAAGGACCCACACTCAATCCCCAATGGTTTTTCCACGTAGGGTTGGGGATGTCCTGAAGCCTCAGAGGGCTGCTGCCTGTCAGGGTACTGAGCTTGCTTAGCAATATGGACCAATGGGTCTGAGTTGGTATAAGGCTGCTTTTTATGTTCCTATTTAATTCAGACCTTTATTCGAAACTGTGTGGTTGTAGAGGAGCCCTGGGTGACAGGGTGGAGTTGCTGTCAAGACAGCCAACCTGCCTGCCATCCCTCCCGGAGGTGAGAGTGAAAGCAAGTCTCATTCTTGAGGAGGCTTCAGAGAGTCTGTCAATTTCAGTTTGTCTCACTTTCACATTTTTCCTCTTTTAAGTTCCACTCTCCACATTCCCACACCTGCTTGCTGCTTTTGATTTCTAAAAAAGTACTCATGAAAATTTGCATTACCTGCTAATTTCTCCTAATACAGTGGTACCTCGGGTTAAGTACTTAATTCGTTCCAGAGGTCTGTACTTAACCTGAAACTGTTCTTAACTTGAAGCACCACTTTAGCTAAAGGGGCCTCCCGCTGCCGCTGCGCCGCTGCTGCGAGATTTCTGTTCTCATCCTGAAGCAAAGTTCTTAACCTGAGGCACTATTTCTGGGTTAGTGGAGTCTGTAACCTGAAGTGTATGTAACCTGAAGCGTATGTAACCCGAGGTACCACTGTACACACATTTTGGTGTGCAGTTTCCCCTAATGCACACATTTCTGCAAAGCGATTTCCCCTTAATGTAATGCATTTTTGCATGCAGCTTTCACCAATAAATTCCAATTTTTTTGAAAAAAAAACAAAACAAAAAAACCCACACTCAGCTGAAGAGCTGTATTGCAAAATCTGCAGAAGCACAGTTTTTGAAGGGTGGCTACAGCCATTTCAGTCCACATATTATTTCACAAAGGTATGCCTTTTCTTTCTTTACATCGTTATTGTACCCCACTTTTTCCTCCAAGGAGCTCAAGGGAGTCTATGTAGTTCTTCACCCCCCCCTTAATCTCCACAACAACCCTGTGAGGTAGGTTAGGCTGAGAGGTAGTGATTGGCCCAAGGTCACCCAGTGAGCTTCATGACCAAGTGGGGGATTTGAACCCTGGTCTCCCAGGTCCTAGTCAGGGCACTCTAACCACTACATCACGCTGGCTTTCTCTTTATATGCAAACTAAATCGAATTTCTGTATCCCATCCATAGTCCTGAGTCTATGGCTTTATTGCTGTATATTACACCCCTGTTTTTTGCTATGCAAGAACTGCATTGCTGTTTTGTAGCCTAATTCTGTTTGCTCAGCTGTAAGTTCGCTGAGTAACCACCCCCCACCCTTGATTACAGTTGACTGGACTTTCCAAATAAACAAGGAAACAGGGAGGTTGCAGCTGAAATGAAATTTGCTCTGGTTTCTTCTGCTGTTGGTAGCGAGCGAGCTTTAAGTCAGCACCAGTGGGCAAGCTTAGGACAGTCATTGATAATAGCTGGATTCCAGCCAGATTCTAGTGCACTGTTGAATGTAAAGCAAGCGAGAGAAACATCTGCAAATCTTGGTTCATGTCACAGTCTGTTGCTGTATGGCGTCACTGGAAATATAGCCAACTAAAGAGTGTCCATGTCAAAACAGAATCGCCCACACCCCAGACAAGTAGTTTGGGAAATTATTTGCAGCCTGAGGGCCACATTTCCTTCTGCACAACTTTATGGAGGCCACATGACACAACTATGAGGACTAGAACCATACTTTGGGGGGAGGCTGCAGCTCAGTGTCAGAGCACATGACATACACGTCTAAGATCCCAGGTCCAATCCCCATCAGGAAGGGCTGGGAAGAGACCCCCTGCCTGAAACCCCGGAGAAGCTGCTGCCAGTCAGTGTAGACAATGCTGAGCTAGATGGACCAGTGGTCTGATTGGTTTAAGGCAGCTTCCTACTTAGCACTGATGGGTCATCCAGTGTGTAGAAAATGCATGCCCCTGTTTGTTGTTCAAGGTGATGTTCTTACTTTGTGTGTGTGTGTGTGGTTTGTTTTGTTTTGTTTTCTGCGCTTAGCCAGGAGTGTGTCAAGATAGACGGCAGTGGTGCAAATGCATTGCAGATACTGAGCAAAGATTAATGTTGGCCTTCGGCGAATGTTGGTGGACATCCATCCTCCTCTAATTGTCCGTGACAGAGAGCCCCTGGCTTCCTTCCCAGACAGGATAAATAAATCATCCGCTCGGCAACACTAAACAGTCTGTTTAAGTTGGGATGGCGGTGCAGACGTTTTGAGCCGCGCCCCGTGTTCGGGAGCTGGGTCCTTCACCTCTAAATTTCCCATGAATGTGGCAGGCGCTAATGAGGGCCTGGCTGAGCACACCTGCTGGATGTTTTCGGGTGGTGGAGAGTTGAGCAGGTGGACATCACAAAGCAGGCACTGTTAGGGCCAGTCCTGCAAGGCACGGAGCACACCTGAGGAAGGCTTGGGAGCAGAAGGCATGAATGGAGCAAGCGGCTCTTTAATTTCAGTTGCCTGCTGACCTAGCATTTAATTTCTAAAAGGAGGAGTGATGGGGCTTCCCTCCACTTTATCAGTCATTCCTTTTTTACCTGCAAGTTCAGAAGCTGCCCTGTGCTGAGAAGTCAGATCATCATTTAATGGACCTCAGTATTGCCAGCAGCGCTCCAGGGTTTCAGGCAAATAGTCTTCTCTTAGCCCCAACTGGAGATGTCAGGCATTGAACCTGGGATCTATCTGAAATCCTGGAGATCTGCTGCCAGTCTGTGTTGACAGCTCTGAGAAAGGCGGGTCGATGAAGACAGTTCCTTTTTCCTAACAATTCTTTTTAAATCCTCCCCCCCCCCCATAATTATCCCCCTGGTTACTCCTTGCTTCATTCTGAAATCCACCCTCTCCTCCACTACTCTCTTATCTTGGCTTTGCCTTATTTAGTCAGCAGAACTCTTTCTGCTCCCCTTTGCTGAATAAACATCTGGATTGTGACATCACGGATGACTACAGGATTGTGGGATCTGCAGGCCGGTTTAAAACCATGCCACGTCCAGAAACATGTATTGCAAAAGCTGTAGGTTAAATAAAGATGTTTATTTGGGTGAGGAAGCATAAATAGAAGAGGAAGTAAAGAAAAACACAAACTCTCCCTCCGCCTGCTCCTACTGTACAGACAGAAAGACAACGGCTGCCCCTTTGGATTAGTAGTGAGTGGGGGAAATACTTCAATTTTTAGTTTCATGGAATCATAGTAAGGACTCTGGTCTCTCAATTTGCTCCCCCCACCATAAAAATGTCCTCATGAAAGCTCATCAGCATTCTGATCTGAATTTTAACGGACCTACAACATATTTTCATGCAGTTTTACTTAATGTGCACCTTTTTGCAAAATGATTTCACTAAAATAATGCATTTTTGCATGCCATCTTCACAAACACATGTGTTTTTATAGACACTTTGCCCCCTACGATATTCCTCTTTGAACCCATTACTCGACTGGAGAGTTGCAGTGCAAGATTTAGAGCAGTGAAGATTCTGGAGGATGGCTGTGTTTCAGTTGGCAACTGGATTCATCTCTTCAAAGCAAACTGACTCTTAATTTCTCCCCTATTCCTGTTAAGGATCGCCAGACCTGGCTGGTAGGGCTAGAAAACACATTCAGCTTGGCTGGCCACAAGTTGCACATGGGATGCATCGGACCTGCCCTGCGGCTAGGGGGGTAGGGTGCACAGGTGCAGGTGCTCTATCCGTTCCAGCAGCAGCAGCAGCCACACACAAACACACACACACACATGCCACATTCTCAGACACAGCAGCAGAGGGTTGAACAGTCCAGTTTGGCCGGAGCGCCTCCGTTGCCGGCCTTCTTGTTCACTTTGGGGAGCAGGAGGACAAAGGACATGGCCAAGGCACAGTGGTAGAAGCTGTGGACGTACGTGTAATCCCACTCCTGGAACAAGAAAAAGCAAATGAGATTCTTCAAGTGTGTGTGTAATGGTTTTTAGTTATTCAGTGGTGTAGTGGTTGGGAGTGTTGGATTAGGACCTGAGGAACCAGGGTTTGAATCCCCGCTCAGCCATGAAACTCACTGGGTGACCTTGGGTCAGTCATTCCCTCTCAGCCTCCCCTACCTCACAAGGTTGTTGTGGAGATTAAATGAGAAGCAGGGGGAGAACAATGTGTGGTACCTTGAGCTCCTTGGAGGGGGAAAAAGTGGAATATAAATGAAGTAAAATAAATAATAATACCGTAATAATAATTAAATGAACTGTCCTCTCTTGCTCATTAGGAAAACTGTGACAAACCCAACAGGATGGCATGAGCGATATTCCGTTTTTGTTTCTCATTATAATCTGAATATTGATCTAATGTGAGATCATAATGGATATGGATGGAAGAATTTAGTATTATGGAGTAATGGTGGTCGGAATTAATAAAGGGAGCTTATCTTGGACTTTTTGTAGGGGGAAAAGGAAATGAATTGATTACAGGACACCCTGATTTAAAAGAAATATTGGTTAACAGAAAGTGGAGAAGATAGATATTTGTATGGACTGAAGGTTTTAAATGATTTTATATATGCATTGCAGGCACTAGATGACCCTTTGGATCCATTCCAGCTCTACAACTAAGATTCAGTGATTCAGGGGCTTTGGTCATGCAGAGACTGAGGTCTATGCCTTTTGGTAAAATGTTCATGTTTGTGTGTGTGTGGGTGTGGGTGTGTGTGTGTGTGTGTGGAGAGAGAGAGAGAGAGAGGCCAAATGTCGACACACTGAGGGAAGTGACAAAGACAATAAAAACTGGGTGGGTGTTGCTCCCACAGCTGTGGGCTGAAGACCATTCCTGCAAGCCCACGTTCCGAGAGATAAGCCAACTCTCCCTTGGACATCTCATGAGTCAGATGCCAAGAACTTTGGAAGCTGGCTTTTCCACACGGAGAATCTCAGGACCTCTTACCTAAAATGGTATCGTTGCTTCAGGCCTGTCGGAGTGTGATGGAGGGTTCATCCAGGAATTTTAGGATTTCAGCCCTCCCCTTTTGCTGGGATGTGGAGTATGTTTGGGCTTTGACTAATCTCCTGCCAGTGACATGCTTTCTACACAGGGTGATTTGCGGGGGGCGGGGGCAGGGGGGGCCATATAACCAGCTTACTCATGAAGCTGGCTCTGATTAGCCTCATAATTCTATCCCCCCTGTCCCCCCCCCCAACACATGTGCTGGAAATGTTGGTTTATTTGCCACACACTCATTGGACTGAAATTGTTTTCAGACGAGGCTTGTTGCCATCTTTTCATCCATGGAACACTTCTTGCTACTGAGTTCCTTTTCCCTCGTGTCAGAAAGAGGTTTTCTAAACAAGCAGGACCTCAGCACAAGGGCTGGGTGATATCTGGTTTTCAACATCACAATATAGCACCAGCTAAACACCGCGATATACCAATACAGTATATCACGATGTCTGGAATAAGGATGGATCTACGTAGAGATGAACAGTAGGGTTGGGCAACATCTTGTTTTCAACACTGAAATATATAACCCGCAAACATCGCAATATACTGATATATCACAATGCCTGAAATAAGGATGGAGCTATGTAGAGGCATTGGCTGGCTTCATGGTTTTCCCTGCATTGTGATTTTGTTGGCGCCTGCTCTTGTGATTTGCTGCCCCTGCATCAGGCAGGGGAGAGCTGAGCTGGTGAAGTCAACAGGGGTTGCAGGAATCAAGAAAAGCATTGGCTGGCTTCACAGTTTCTCCACCTTGTGTTTTTTTTGCATCACACACACACACACACACACACACACACACACACACACACACTGAGTCATGATATATTGCCAAGTCAAAAATTATGAAATAAATATCATGATATGGACTTCAAAGCGGTTTTGTACAATATATTGATATATCACACAGCCCTACTGAGCACAAGAGTATTCTCCCTATCTGCAGTTCTCAACAACTGGCATTCAGAAGCATACTGCCTCCGAGGGAACAGGTCAAAGGGGTCCCATCTAGTACAGCATCCTGTTCTCACAGTGGCCAGCTACATACCCCATTGAGAAACCCACAAGAAGAACCCACATGTAGCAGCAACTCTCTCCACTTGCGCTTCCCAGAAACCTGCCTTTGACAGTGGAGGGAGGACATAGTGATTATGGCTAGTAGCTATGGATATCCTTATCCTCCACAAATTTGTCTAACACCCTCCTTTTAAAGCTTTTCAAGGTCGTGACCATCACTACCTGTTCAGGTGGCAAATTTCAGAGTTGTGCATGGCTATCTAAAAGAGCAAGAGGGCATAAGACCATTAAGTATGCAGTTACCTGAATTCACCATTGCAGAAGGGGGAAGGAAGGTCTATCCATTGCTATGAAGCAGAAGAATGCCCTCACTGTTGCCTTTTGCACATTTCCCGGAGGCTTCTCAGAGGGCATTTAACTGGCCATTTGCCAGGATGCTGGACCCAGGTGGGCATCTGCTCAGATTCACCAGGGCAGATCTTAAGTTTTATGTTTTGCAAGGGGCAGTCTTACCTCAAAGAAGAACCTCAGCATCAAAGCAAGGGCCCCGAAACAGAAGCCAGGACCAATCTGCTGGGTATAGACACTTTTGTCTGGATAGAGACCCTTCTTCTCCTTCATCTTTTGTAGCTGGGAGGAAAGAAGGCAACAGATGATAGATTTCGTTTGCCATGGCCTTTTGCAAAAAGAAAAGCTGGCTTGCAAGGAGGTATGGAGTCTCCCACTGCCCCGCATGATGCTTCAAAGCTCTTCCCTTCCTTCAAAATTCCTTTGATATATATTTCTCAAATGAAGGAATCAAAAACCAAGGTGTGAGCCCAAGGTTCTCTGTTGGGGGTGGGGATGGGGACAGAGGTGTGTTTTCTTAATAACTATCATTTCCCTCCAGGATGACACTTGTGAACTGGGTAGCATCTTTCCATAGGAGCTTACTAAGGTGGTGGACTGTCCTTCATTTAAACAGAGGTTGAATTACTGCCTGTCATGTATGTATTCTTTAATTGTGATTCCTGCATTTAAGGGGTTGGAGTAGGTGACCCTTGGTGTCCCTAACTCTAAATTCTATTATTCTGTTATCTTGTTTGCTTTAGCTTGCAAAATGTCTTGGGCTGGATCTGTGGGAAACCAATTTCCCCCTTTCCCATAATCAGGTGGTGGAATGGGGGAGGAGGGCATCTCTCTCTCTCTCTCTCTCTCTCTCTCTCTCTCACACACACACACACACACACACAAACTTTGACTTGTTATGGCTGGCAATACTTGCTTAATGCAACCAAGAAGGGGAATCTTACCCATTTTACAGTGATCATGAGAACTGCTGTCCCAATCGGTCCTGAGTAGACGCCGTAGCCCCACCGATCATGGTAGATTCTGACTGCGATGGTGAGCACTCCAAACATCACAAACGTTGACCGTTTAGGCTCATCAAACTCTGCCAGGGCTGAGCAACAGGTGACATACAGTGTGATTTGAAATGCTGTGTTGTTAGGGCAGCTTTAAATCTCCCTTGAAATGGATGTCTTTGTCCATTTCCACTCATTTTTCCAATCTTGGATGCAGTTCTTCCACATTTCTCCAGCATTTTGTCCTCATGGAAATTCATTAGTATATTGATGTTCATTTTCTCTCATACATTTTTGTGTGCAGTTTGGGCAAATAGATACTCCCACCCCCCAAAAAAATCCCCAATATAATGCATATTTGTACACAAGGGTTGGTTGAAGAACCACAGTCCTTCAAAATCCAGACTTTCATTTGATCTGAACATTCCAGTGTTTGGCTTCTGTAGTTCTAGTGTTAAGAGAAAGAAGGGAAACTTCTTTCTGCTCAACTTCCTCCACAACATACATTGGTTTAAATATCTCTATCATATCTCCACTTACTTGAATTTTCTCTGAAAAGCCCCAGATGTAACCTTTCCTGATAGGGGGAGTCACTCCACTCCCTTGATAATTTGGGTCGACCTTTTCTGAACCTTCCCCATCTCTGCACAATATCATCTTTGAAGCAACACAAGCAGAACTCTACCCAGCACACTAACGAAAACTCAACGTGGTGACGGCCACATTCACACCATATGTTGAAAGAGTTACAATACCAATACAATGATGGTTTCCTCCAGAGAATCCTGGGACCTGTAGTTTGTCCAGGATGTCAAGTTCCCGAGTTCCCAGGATGATTTAACAATCCCTCTTCCCCAGGGAACTCTGGGAGCTGAAGCTAAGTGAGGGGGAATGGGAAAAGAGTTCTTTATAGCTATCAGCATCCTAAACAAACCACAGCTCCCAGAATTCTTTGGAGGAAGCCATCATGGTTTAAAGTAGTTCAGAGTGTTTAGAGTGGTATGTTTCAAATGCACAGTGCAGATGGGGCCTTGGACTATACAGTGGTGCCTCGCAAGACGAAATTAATTGGTTCCGCAAGTTTTTTCTTCTTGCGAGTTTTTCGTCTTGCGAAGCACGGTTTCCCATAGGAATGCATTGAAAATCAATTAATGCGTTCCTAGGGAAACCGCTTGCCAGGCTGGCGGTGCGGAGAAGGGCTTTTCTCCGCACCGCAAGCCTTCAGGACAGGTACGGGAACAGAGGGGAAGGCACGCAGCGCTTTCCCTCTGTTCCCGGGGCTTGCGTGGGAGGAGGGTTTTTCCTCCCCGCCGCCAACATTCAGAACAGCATTCTGAATGTTGGCGGTGGGAAGGAAAACCCTCCTCCCACCCCAAGTCTTCAGGAAAGCCATCCGATGCCGCGCGGCGGGAGGAGGCGTTCCCCCCCGGCATCGGAGCTTCGTTCCGATGCCGCGTGGCGGGAGGAGGCGTTCCCCCCCGCCGCCCGGCATCGGAGCTTCGTTCCGATGCCGCGCGGCGGGAGGAGGCGTTCCCCCCCGCCCGGCATCGGAGCTTCGTTCCGATGCCGCGCGGCGGGAGGAGGCGTTCCCCCCCCGCCCGGCATCGGAGCTTCGTTCCGATGCCGCGCGGCGGGAGGAGGCGTTCCCCCCCCGCCCGGCATCGGAGCTTCGTTCCGATGCCGCGTAGCGGGAGGAGGTCTGAGGACAGTGGGGAAGACGCGCTGCGCTTCCCCGCTGTCCCGGAGATTTCCCTATGGGCTGTCGTCTTGCGAGGCAAGCCCATAGGGAAATTCGTTTTGCGAAGCGCCTCCAAAACGGAAAACCCTTTCGTCTAGCGGGTTTTCCGTCTTGCGAGGCGTTCGTCTTGCGGGGTACCACTGTATCTGTTTGCTGCTGACAATCTGCTCTGATGGGTGTGGGTTAATGAACTACCTTGAATAAACTACAGTTCCCAGGATTGTTGGGTGTGTGTGTGTGTGTTGTTGGTATCCTAGTGCTTTAAATGTACAGTGTGAATGTGGCTGGTACCTGGGGACCTTGAGTTGCAAAGGGAAATACTAATGAAAAAGCTGAGTCAAATATGTTTTGGGGAGAACATCACCCCTTGTTCCCTCTATCTGCAGTTCTCTGAGTCGTCCCAGGATGTTTTCAGACTGGGCTGAGGTTCCTCTCTAGTGTCATGCACCTGCCTGCAGCCCGCTAACTCACACTTCATCAATGAGGCTATGAATTATCAGAGACTGTCATTGCACGGGGAATGCGGTAATCACTCGTAAAAATTATGGCTCCCGGCGGGCTCCATGAGTTCTCCAGATTACACAGCTGTAGCGTAGCTGTTTCAGATTTGCAGTCCCAGGAAATGTCCCTGCAAGGAGCGGAGCATGTTCAGCTCTTTGCAAAGCAAGATGGAGGAGAGGTTTTCTTCACGTCCCAGACACTACATGTCCATGTGTCCTTGGATTACATTTTTATTATTATTATTCAATGGAGGTTTGTTTGTTTTTTTGGCTAGGGAATAACATCCAGTTTTTAATCTGTTCTGCTTGTCTGCTGACTTGACATCCCCTCCCCCATCAGATAGATCCAGTCCTGTGAAATTATGGGGATTTCCCATGGAAGTATGGGGATTAAAAATGGCAGCTGGCACCACAGAAAGGTGTGCCAGCAAGTTTTCTTCACCCTTACCCTGAGAATTCTAGCAGCGAGGCCACCCTAAATTACAAAGCTTTTTTCATATTCAAAAGCTCACTCTAGGCCCTGGTAATTTATTTACATAGCATTATCAAGGTATATGGTGCTTTGTGGAGTAGTTAGTAGGAGAGAAATTTGGCTTTGGTTGGCATTTTAATGTGGACCTACTTTTTAATGCCCACAGTTTAAGAATGATGTTGACAAGAAAGGAGATCCTAACTAAACATCAGGAAGAGCTTTCTGATGGTAAGAGCAGTGGAACGGACTCTCTTGGAAGGTGGTGGACTCTCCTTCTTTGGAAGTTTATAAGCAGAGGTTGGATGGCCACCTGCCATGGATAGTTTAGATGGTATTCCTGCATTGCAGGGGGTTGGACTAGATGACCCTTGGGTGTACCAACTCTACAATTCTATGATTCTATGAATTCACACATCCCAAAACAAGCTTTGCACCGAAACACAGCCATCCCTCAAAAAGCTGCACTTCTCCAAATTTTGTCATGCTTTTTCCAGCCAAGTCTCATGGCCCCCTATAATGCACATATCAAAATCCATGTCTTAGCAAAAATAACACACAAATGCATTATACTGTATTAAGAGAAATAGTTTGCCGTAATTGTATATTAGGAGGTATGTGTAATTAATAAGCTGCTGGGTTTTGTGAAGACTTTAAAAAGAAATGCAAACTGTTTGGAAATGTGCAAACTGTCTAGAAAAATCATGAATGGAAAGAAACTGAAGTTGATAGGGATGCTCATCTCTGTTACAGAATAGCATAAGTATAGAAGACTTCTCCCTCGTCAGAGGAATTTCTAAATATTATTCTATTTCTGAAACTTCTACTTTTTTGTTGTTGTTAAAAAACAATCTGTGACTAGGCATTGCTTGTTTTCCTCTACGTCAAATATTTGCCTTAACTCCCTCAAAGTATCTTAGCCTGAGAAACCGTCCCAAAGAATGACTTGCTCTTACCCATCAGGGACACCCACATTGATAAAGCTGTCCCAAATATACTGAAATATTCCAAGATGTCATACTGCATGAAGCACAGGATGGATAAACCGGGGCCGTCACATGCGTGGTAAATCTGTTGGGGAAACATAAGAACGTATGAACGTAAGGAGGGCCTGCAGGATCACACCAGTGGGCTCCCTATTCCAGCATCCTATTTTCCCAATGACCAACCAGATGTCTGTAAGAAACCTGGAAGCAGGACCTGAGCCCAAGAGCCCTTTCCCCTCCTGCAGTTTCCAGCAGCTGGTATTTAGAGGCATTGCTGGCTCTGACTGTGGAGGCAGAGCACAGCCATTGAGGCTGGCAGCCATTGAAAGCCTTCTCCATGAAATTGTCTAATCCCCTTTTAAAGCCATCCAAGTTGGTGGCCATCACCACTTCTTCCTGCAGGAGCAAGTTCCATGGTTTATACACTGCATGAAGAAGAACTTTCTTTTTGTCTGTCTTTTGGACACCCACGAGTTCTAGTGTTGAGAGAGGGGGAGAAAAACTTTTCATTTCCTCCCTGCTATGCATCATTTTATAAAATTCTATCGTGTTGCCTCTTACTTGCCTTTTCTTTAAAGTGAAAGTCAGAAACACTGCAGTCTTTCCACACAGGGGGGTAGCTCAAACCCTCAATCATTTTGGGTGCCATTTTCCAACTCTACAACAACTTTTCCTGAGGATAGGCAACCAGAACTGTACATGGCATCCCAAATGTGGCCGTGCCATAGACCTGTAGTACAGCAGACACTAGCTGTTTATCGCCAGCAAATCTTTGTCCAATGTTAATTTGTTTACTTATTTTGTAAGATTTGCACAATGCATGATTGTTTAAAAGTCCTTTAAAAGGTTTACCAAGAAGGTAGAATCGTTGGTAAGGAAAATTAAAGGCATTTGAAAAGTTAAAATAACAAAAACGGATTAAAACTTGCATCAACTTTCTTTATGCTCTTTATTTTTGTTTATCCACAGAATTAAAGAAAAATCAAAAGATAATGTTTTTAGCAGGTGCCGAAAAGAGTACAGTGAAGGGCGCCTTCCTGGTATCAATAGGCAGGGAGTTTAAAGTGTAGCTCCAAAGGCTGTAGCTGTCAAGTCCCAAATACCTTTTTATGGCTATGACATCCCTCAAAAGGATTTCCATTTCTAGCACCACCACCCTGTATCACGAACATTTGTCCCATTCCATCGCATTTGACCCATCTTTGAGTTGCCACGAGCAGGTTATTTGTGAAGGCAAAGGAGAGAGATGGAGTTCATGCAGATGTTTTCGGCTGTTGCAAGAACCCTTGTCTGGGTGGGAAGGTAAACGGCATTTCCATGCACTCTGGCACTTGTCACGGTGTCCCGTCATGTCAGAAGCAGTTTAGTCATGCTGGCCACATAACCCGGAAAGCTGTCTGCGGACAAACACCGGCTCCTTTGGCCTGAAGTGAGATGAACACCACACCCCATAGCTGCCTTTGACTGGATTTAACTGTCCAGGGGTCCTTTACCTTTCTTTTTTTTTAAGCCTTTGTTAGGGGGTGCAGATGTGTTTCTGGTCTGAATAATTTCCTGTTGGGGAGATGGAGAAGGAGGGCCTTCGAAGGCTAAGACAGCGATGGCTGCATTTCTTCTGAGAAGCTGCAGAAGGTCTTGGCTGGAGGATGTGGAGCAGCTGCAAGTCTGTCTCGTTTTTCCTCCCCAGCCTTCGGTTCTATTTTTAAGTACATTCAAGGCCCCCACTAAAAACTCACGAGCACGTTTCCTAACTGGCCCACATCATGTGCAATTTTTTCATTAAATTTTATTACTGCATTTATACCCCAACCACATAATACCTGTTCTGCATTCGGTCTTTAAGTGTGGAGGCACATACACTTTGGAACTCCCTGCCTATTGACACCAGGCAGGTACCTTCACTGCACTCTGTTTGGCACCTGCTGAAAGCATCTACCCAGATATTTAGAAAGCTGGTGTGAGTTTTCACCTGTTTTTAGTTTGTTATTTTAACTTTTGGAAAGCTTTACATTATTATTTTTTCTTTTTATCATTTTGTATTGTTTTATCTTTTCTGTAAACTGGCTGTGAGGTCATCTCCCCTTTTCTTTTTTACAGTCAAGAAACATGGCTAAATAAAGGTGTCTGCTCTACCACCTATGTTCAATAGGAACATAGAAAGCTGCCTTTCCCCTCACCCCCTTTCACTTAAACAAGTGGACAGACACCTTTGGAGAACAGAGAAGGAGGAAGGGGAGGGGAAAGTTTCTTACCGACACAAAGAACATGGTGAAGAAGTACACCATAGCCTCCATGTGGAACTGTCTCTTGGCAGCGATGCTGATGGTCGGGAGGAAAGCCAGGCTACTTAGAGTTGGCAGAAGGAGCTTGGCGACCAGAGAGCCCATCGAAAGGGAAGAGAGATTGCCAGAGCGTGGAAAGGCAGGATGGCTGGGAGATCCTTCCAGATCGCAGAGCTGGTTGGCGAATTCTGAGCTCCAAGGCTACTGTCCTGATCTGGGCCTTGGGAGAGGCAGCTGAGCCAAATGGACTTTCAAGTTCAGATGGCCCAGCCTTGGCTTAGCCACTGTGTGCGTGAGATGTCAGCTGATGACAGGTGCTGGGGGGGGGGCTTGGGTTTATGACGGTGCACAGCTGACAGCTGGCATACAACACAGGCCACACTTGTGAGGCTTGGAGACCTCTTGAAGACCAACAGATGGTCCATTGCAAAAGCCAGCAAGCCTTTGGGATGTTTGCAAATAGATAAGCACAGGTGGGGCCACATTTGCTCTTGGCTGCTAGGAAAAGCAATTTCTTCCTCCTTACCCATTATTGTAATCATTTAGCAAAATGCACAGCATTATGGCAGGTAAGATATGTGCACAATGAGTGCTTGTATCCAGAGTCTTTAACTGATTCAGACTACCGTATATGTCCACCTAGCTTAGCATTGTCAGCACTGACTGGCATGGTTCAGTCTTCAGAGTTTTAAACAGGAGAGATAGTGAGCCCTACCTGCAGATGCCATTGGGGACTGAACCTGAGACCTTCTGGATGAAATGAGGTGCTCTACCAGTGAGATACAGCCCTACTCCTAAAAATTATACCCGCCCCCATCATTCTGGATAAAGGGCTTAATTAAATGGGATCATAACATATGCAGAGCTTGCTGGGTTGAGGCACCAAAGGCACATCTATTCCGGCACCCTATCCTCATAACGACTAACCAGATGCCCATTATGGGAAACCCTGAGGCAGGATCCAAAAGCCCTCTCCCCTCCTGTTGTTCCCAGCAATTGGTATTCAGAAGCATTGCTTCCCCTGTCCAAGGGAGGTACAACTCGGTCATCGTGGCTAGCAGCCATGAATTTATCCAATCCTCTTTTAAAAGCCACCCAGGTTGGTGGCCACCGCTGCCTCCTGCGGGAATGTTCAACTATGTGCTTCATGAAGAAGTGTTTATCTGTCCTGAATCTTCCACCATTGAGCTTCATTGGTTCTAGTGTTATGAGAGAGTTTTCTCTCCACTGCCTTCGTGCCCTGCATGATTTTATAAACTTCAATCATGCTGCCTCTTGCTCGCTTTTTCTCCAAACTAAAAAGTCCCAAACAATATCCCTTTGAGGTGGGGCGGCCAGAACTCTACACTGTATTCCAGCTGTGGCCACACCATTGATTTGTAGAATCGGCATTATGATATTGGCAGTTTTGTTTTCAATACAGCAACAACAGTCTGTGGGAGGCGGTGAGAGGCACAGCTAAGCGTGTGCGGACGTCAAGTCAATTGGCCAACTTTATTTTATTATGATATCTTCCCCCTCCCCCTCCCCCCACCGGCCAATGACTTTATTACAAGCCTCCTGCTTTTCTCCTTCCTGGTATTAATATCTTTTCCTTGGAACCTTCTGCAGATTCTTTGTGTCGTTTTTAAGACAGCTGTTCAGATGAACCAGGGAGGAGGAATGCAAGACAACTGGCTCTGTGGTTTAGAGCTCTGTAGCCAGGTCACCAAGATATGAGCTACTGTCTGTGTCTGCCTGGATTCCAATAAGGAAGAAAAGTGGGAGGCATCTAAAGAGACTGGTGTGGCTGCATATGGAGCTTCCAGAGGAACTGAGATTTAAGAAGGGCATGTGCAAGAAATGGAAGAATGGGGAATTCATGGAGGAGGAGTTTATAGGAGTAGCCAATAGTAGTTTCAGGGAGAAGGTGAGGTGAGAATGAGCTCAGGCATGCAAGAGAGGCTATAATTAATAACAAGGGTTACATCAGCTATGTTTGAAGCAGGAGGAAGAACAAGCAAGTGGTGGGTCCTCTGCATGGAGAAGACAGAGAAATGCTATTGGGTGACATAGATAATATGGAACTACACAACACCTACTTTTTCTCTGTCTTCACCCAAAAGGAAAGCGGTGCCCAACCTGGTGATAACAGAACAAACAAGGTGGTCAGGGAACACCTGACTACTTTGAATGAATTCAAATCTCCAGGTCCTGATGAGCTGCACCCAAGGGAACAAAAGGAGCTTGTGGATGGAATCTCATACCTGTCAACTGCCCCAGAAAAACAGAGAAACCCCATTTCCCCCCATCAGAGTACGGTGACCATTTTGGGCACCTTGTTCTCATGCAGTTTGGGGCTGAGATCTTGCTCCAAAAAAGGTGCCTTTTCATGTCTGCAATATTGCACAGTTTTCCAAAACATGTTTTTTGGGTGCTGTGACTCCCAAAATGCTTTTTTTGGGTCCACAATCTCGCACAGGTCACCTGGAAGATGGTGTCCCAAATTTGGGCCACGTTGTGTTGGATGGTTTGTAATCTTATAGCCACTGTCTATAATCTTTGATAATTCTAGGAGATTAGGTGAGGACTGGAGGAGTGCAAATGTTTCCATCTGCAAAAAGGGAGGAAAGAAGACCCAGTTAATTACTGACCGGTGAGCTTGACATCAATACCAAGAAAGGTCCTACAACAGATAATTAAACAGCCAGTCTGTGAGCAGTGTAAGAGCTGTTTGACAGTAGAACAGACTCTCATGGGATGTTGTGGACTCTCCTTTCTTGGAGGGTTTTAAGCAGAGGTTGGATGGTCATCTGTCATGGATGTTTTAGTTCCTGCATTGCAGGGGGTTGGACTGGATGACTCTTGGGGTCTCTCCCAACTCCACAATTCTATGGTTCTGTGATTTCTCAATATATTTTTAAGATACCGAGGAGGAAGACAGAGACATAGGAAGCTGCCTTATACTGAGCCAGACCATTGGTCTGTCCAGCTCTGTATTGTCTACACCAGGGGTCTGCAACCCGCAGCTCCGTAGCCGCATGTGGCTCTTTTACACCTTTGCCGCGGCAGATACTAGCGAGGGGAGGAGGCGCATTGTGCGCCCCGACACTCCCCACTGTGGCGGGCGCTGTTCTGGCTGTGATGTCACATGGGGGCAGTGCATGCGTTAGTCACGCACCGTCCCGACGTCACCTTCCCGCCCGCCCGCTACATTGTAAGGGGCATGTACGCTGGTCACTGCATTGAAAGGGGGCAGGTATACTGGTCACTGTTTTGAAGGGGAGTGAAGAACACACAGACACAAAAAGGTAACTTGTTAATTTAACGTTTATTTCTATGAGGAGGAGTAATTCTGAGGGGTCAAACAAAGAAATAATAAGAAAGTGGCAAAAAAGTTGTTTTTGTGATGACGAGTTTTGCGGCTCCCAGTTTTTTTTCTTCAGAAACGGGTCCAAGTGGCTCTTTTTGTCTTAAAGGTTGCAGACCCCTGGTCTACACTCACTGGCAGCAGCTCTCCACAATTTCAGATAGGGTGTCTCTCCCAGCCCTGCTTGGAGATGCCATGGAGGATTGAACCTGGCACCTTCTGCATGCAAAGCAGGTGCTCTTCCACTGAGCCATAGCCCTTCCACAAGACAGCACTTTGTTATAAAGTGGCAGGATTTTATTGCCTGTAAAAATGTGGTTTTATCACCAAATACAAGTTACGAGCTTGCAATGCCTTAATGATTAATTAGGTAACATAAGCATTTCAAGACAGATATATACATATTTTCATTCTGGGACAGTTTTCTTGGAAAGTGTGCTATTTATATTGTGATTATTATGGAAAGGACTGATTTAAGTATTTACTTCCTAATGTTAATTCTTTATTTTCTCAGGGCCAAGTGCTTTATGACTTCATTGCTTTCTTCTGTTATAAACAGTGCTGTTCTCTTCTTCTGCTATGGAATTATGCATGTTCTAGCAATACATAATAAATTTAAAAACAAACTAGCCAACAGCACAAACTCCTTTTCTCTCACACACAAATACGGAGTGGGGATGTGGGGGAGAAAATTGATTTCTCTGTCATGGCGTCTGCACAGAGCCAATTCAGAGTGGCAGCAGGAATCATTGCCCTCTCTCTGAGTGGGCACATGGAAACATGGGTGCTTCCAGATTAGGGATAGGGGAGAAATTCAACTCAGTTTGTATTTAAATACAATCCTACCAAATATGCACTTTTTGAAACAATTCACAAACTGAAACACAGCCATCCTTTGAAATTTAACAGTGCAGTTCTCCAACTAAGTAATATATATGAAACTGGATATACTGCATAAGAATGAACTCAATTTAAGGTGCTCACTCTGGTGTTTAAAGCCAGAAATGACTCAGGTCACAAATACCTGAAAGACAGTCTCCTTCTCTCCAGACCCTCTGATGTGCTGAGATTCAGAGGGGACCCCCTTGGTAGCTCCTTCAAGGCTTGGGGGGAGTGGTGGTCAGGGAGATGGCCTTCTCTGAGTTGGCCCCTAAGCCATACAACTCCCTTCCCAAAGATGTGTGTCTGGCACCTTCATTGTATACCCTCCCACGTTTCTCTGATAAAAAAGGAACGTCCCATTCCATAATGATACCCCACACATCTTGCTGGGTTGTCTCAGCCACTCTGGGCAACTTCCAACACATATAAAAACTCAAGAAAACATTAAATATTAAAAAAACCTTCCCTATACAGGATTGCCTTCAGACAGCTCAGGGGTTGGATAACTCCATACCTTCCAACATTTCTCCAATGAAAATAGGGACATCCTCAGGAAAAGTGGGACATTCTGGGATCAAATCATAAACTGGGACGGCTTCTCTAAATCAGGGGCATCCCTGGAAAATAGGGGCACTTGGCGAGTCTGTTATTGTACAGTTTCCAGTGAATGCTGAATGCATATCACTTTGACCTGGGCCTTTGACGCTTGAGGTGCATATTTTTAGAACCCACCTTATTTTTATGATGGCAAGTTGCTTTGAATTATTTTTAATAATTGTGTTTTAATTGTTCTTGTGCAAAGTTCTTGAACAGGTGGTCACAGGGCGTATCCAGATGTCCTAGGAGGAAACTGATTTTCTAGATCCATTTCAATCAGGGTTTAGGCCCAGTTTTGGTACAGAAACTTCTTTGGTCACCCTGTAGGATGACCTGTAGGCACCTGCAATGCATTTTATGTAGGGCTGCCTCTGAAGACAGTTTGGGTATGGTCTGTTCACAAAAGGTGTTTAGGCATTACCCAACCCTGGGAGCTGATGCAAGGTGTGTGTGTTTGAAAACAAGTCCTCCTCTCACAGAGAGGGTTGCTGGCTCAACCAGGCTTAGTCATCTGTGGGTCTTGGGGTATGAAACAGTGCCAAGGGTTGGAGAGACAGCTCACATTGAACACTCTCCCTCACGGCCGAAAAAGGAAAATAAAAAAATTACTGCCATGGAATTGTTGTGTTTGTATTGTGTCTTTTTAAATAACACTGGAAGAGCCTGACTGCTGGATCAGGTCAAAGGGGTCCCATCTGTATGATGATGATGATGATGATGATGATTTATTACTTATTATTTATTGCCTGCCCACCCTAAGGTCCCAGGGTGGGTTGCAACAATTTAAAGACAACATTAAAAGTATTTTTTTAAAACTTACAATCACCAAAAATACAAAAAATAAGTAATAACAATAACATCTAATAAGAAGTAACGAAATTTAATACAATTGCTTATATTTAGATTTCCAACCTTTCTGCACTTGAAATGTTAAAAGCATGGGAAATTGCATACAAAATAATAATATTATATTAGGAGTATATCGGGAGAAAACCACGCATGGAAAATACGTATGATCATTCATTCAGGGCTTTAAAAAAGAAATGAGTTGAACAAAATTGCAAGGATGGGCAGTTGGGGGAGGGGGAATAAAATGGACAGACGTGTCTACCTGTACCTCCAATTGGCAAGGAACCCTTATTGGTTGATGACTCTTGTGAAGAGCCAGTTCCATCTGCAAGCCTCTCCCCACCCCTCCATCTCTCCTCCAGAGCAATAAAAAATGCTATAGTTCTCAGAAGCTAGGAAACATTCCACTGGGCTTTAAAAAATAATAATAAAAATAAAAATTCACAGCTGCAGACCTGGACACAGTGCTGGGATGTTGCCAGTGGTGATGCATGAAGTTAAGGGGGTGAAGAGAAGACGGCGGGGTGGGGTGGGGGGGGGGAGAGGGGAAGCCTAGCAGGTTTGTGCACATGTTCTAGCAATTACTGAAAATGGGTCACTTAAAAAAAAGAGTTGCTATCCCTGGGGAAGACAGGTGGCTGGCTAGGAGAACTGGGGTCACAAAGCCTTTGTACTGGATGCAGCTCTGAGAGAGGGAGGGAGTGACCACAGGAGGTGGCCTGTGGTGCAGACGCTGACCCCACAAATCCCAGCATCTTGTCACCCTGCACTTCCAGGGCTTCAGAGGTCACACCATACACCTGCAGCCCGCTAAAAATACTGGGCTTCTCTCAGAGGGTCCCGGGAATGGCAGTCCCCCCCCCACTGCCCCCAGTGAACTTACTATTCCCAGCACATACTCAAACAAACTACAGCTCACAGGTTTCTTTGGGAGCAAGCCAAGTCCTTTAGATGGGTGGATGTGAACAGAGGATTAGACACACTCATTGAAAACAGGCCATATAACAGGGCAGAGCATCTTCTTTGCATGCGGAAGGTTCCTGGTAGCCAGCATCTCCAGGTAGGGATGGGTATGTCCCTTGCCGGAAAGAGAGCCTCTGCCAGTCCTTGTATACAATATGGAGCTAGGTGGACCAATGGGCCCCCCATGCACAAGTTCCCCATACCATATTTTTGATATGTGTGTATATGGGTATCTCTCTCTCTCTCTGAACACACACATACATGGTAACTACAGTTTCATGGCTAGGTTTTAGCTTCTCCCATTGCTAGTCGCTCCTTGTATCAAGCCGCACCTGCATCCTCATTGCTGTTTTATTAGCCACATAAATAGTCGCCTTCCAACATGTGGCCACCCTGAGTGGCGCATTAGCGGAACACCTGTCCCTCCTCCCCACCTCGTCTGAAATAAGCCTCTTAAAAATGTTCCTTCCTTATTGCTGTTTCCTCCTCCTTTCCTCCAGGCTTTCCATCGTTCCAGCCTTCCGCTCTTTCTTCCCATTTGTTTTAGCTTCTGTTGTTGTCAAAAACACTTATAGATTCTATTTAATGTTAATACCCCTACAAGCCTTCTGCGCGGTTGTATTTTTATGTATATAGGAAGATAAAGCCAGGACTTGTAGCAGAGCAAGGTGGTAGAATTTTAAGGGGGAAGAGTGGGCTGCTTTGGGCTGAAAGTGGATTGCTTGCTCCATGTAAAATCTCTCTGTGGTTACAAAACCTAAACTCAGCTAGTTGGCTACATTTGGGCCAGACTAGGGAAGTGTGGAACTTCAGACCTGGTTGCTGAGTACAGTCCTTTAGACTTGGGTCATAAACATAAGTGCTCTGCTGGATAAGGCCAAAGGCCCATCTAGTTCAAGATCCTATTCCCACAGTGGGAAAGCCCATAAGCAGGACCTGAGCACAAGAGCCCTTTCCCCTTCTGTGGTCTCTAGCAATTGGTATTCAGGAGCATTGTTGCCTCCCATTGGTGGAGGCAGAACAGAGCCATTGCAGCCCATAGCCATTGATAACCTCTTCCTCCTCCCCTTCCTCCAATCCTTTTTTAAAGCTGTCCAAGGTGGGGGGCTGTCACTGCCTCCTAGGAGAGTGAGTTCTGCAGTTAAACTCTACACTGCATGAAGGACTTTCTTTTATCTTTCCTAAACCTTCTAACATTCATCTTCATTGGATGTCAATGAGTTCTCGTGTGATGAGAGAGGGAGAAAAACTATTCTTTATCCACTAGTCTCTCCTCATCCCTTGAGACTCTCTCCAACTCAGAGTAGACCTGTTGAAATCAATGGACCTGAGCAACTCATGCCCATTAATTTCAATGGATCTACTGAAATTCCAGCAGAAAAGCATTGGATATAGGCAACCCAGTCCCTGAGAATCCTGGGAAATGCAGTTAAGAGTGTGGAGAATTGTCACCATGAGAGGGGCAAGCAACAATTTCAAGGGTCTTTGGGAGCCATTTGATTTCAATGTGCTTTAAATGTATGGTGTGTTATGCAGCCATGATTTACAACAGCGGACCCAGCTGGGGTGCCATGGATCTTGTTATATGGCTAACTTTGCTTGGCACTTCCTCCTACATTCGGAGTTGGTGAGAAGGGATATTCAGAGATAAACATAACCCCCAGGGATACAATTTCCTGTCCAGTTCCTTTTTAGCTTTTTTGAGTTAATTTCAAGGCTGTAATTACAATCTTGGTCTCTCGCTGGTGCTGAACTTACAGATGATGTTTGCTGGTCAGTGTGAGGCTGATCCCGCCTTTGCATGGGCTATCTGAGGATAATCTTCTCTTCACAGCATCTCTGTTGTTTATTTGTTCCTGGAGGCCATGTGCCTCCTGTATGCTCTCGAATCCAGTAAAGTATTGTTCTGAAAACTGCAAGGGGGAGAAAAGTGAAAAGGAAAGATCTCCCTCTTCAGCATTCTGCTTCTTGGTTACTTGATTAGTCAGATCTGTCAAATATCAGGTATTTTACCTGCTCATTCTGTAGTTTTGTCTTGAGCTTTATTGAATGAGACCGTAATCCAGTTGTAACTAACACCACTCACTAGAAACTGCAGAAGGGGAGAGGTGCTATTGTGCTTGGATCCTGCTTTCTGGTTTCCCTTTGGGGAATCTGCTTGGCCATTGTGAGAACAGGATGCTGGACTAGATGAGCCATTGGCCTGATCCAGTAGGGCTCATTTTATCTTCTTATATTCAAAGTGATCTGGCCCATCAGATTCACCCAACAAAGCACCAGCTTCTGGCAAACAAACATTTATAAATAAACAGTGAGCACCCAAAGGTCAGGTTTTCCATGTCCCACACAGGTGTACCTTATATGTGTGGGAGGAAAATATGAATCCCTGTGACCCACATGTGTGAGTTAAATAACAAAATAATTGGCTGGGTGCCTGGATTCAACACAGGGGGGCTTTGCACAGTCTCCAGCAGGAGAGAGTCCCAATAGCAGAGTTTGAACACACAAAATTCAAGCAGCAGTATAATGTGGGAATTTGGGCTGTTGAACTATTTTCATATCTTGTTCAGTTGCATACAGAATCCCCCTCTATGTACCTCTCTTGGCATGAACAGACCATACACTGTTAAGTAAGTTTAAAACGATATACTTACAAAATGTTCCAAATGGCAGATTCAGGCATTTATCCAAGCAGTAGCAAGGAGAACACAGGCAGAATACTCTTGGATATAAAAGACAGAAATATAGCTTCAGACATGTGCTCTAAGCTAAACACTTGCTTAAGCACACCTTCCTTGATAAGTTACATGGCATAGAGAGAGCATGAAAGAGAGAGAGCAGAAAGAGAAGGCTTCACTTCCTCTCTCATCCGAGAAAAGGGGCATGGCTAGCTGAGTCTAGGAATATAACTCTGTAGTCTTAACCCCTTCATGCACTAACTAGCACTCACACATAGTTATGTTTGACTGCAATTTCCCACAATCTGTCTTTGTTTCACCTTCCTTTCTCTCAGTGTTACAAGCACCCGGGTAGTAAATAACATCTGCTTGCAATTTCTTGCTCCTTTGCAAGAAGGGAGAGGGAGATGCATAGAACCATCATGCTCTGATTGTCTGCCTGTGATTAATGACACACCTGTTCAACAGCCCAGCCAGCCCAGAGCATCCATCCAGGGCAGGTAGGTCATTAATCACATCGTGCGGAGGGAGCTGCATTGATTTACTGGAAGCAGAGAAGCTGGCAGCACCTTCATGTTCTTTTGCCTTGGCTCACAGAGTCTGCCTCTGTAACATTTTGGAATCTGGAACTGGTTACTTTAGGGACGCTCTGAATAACAGCCACAGATTTCTGCTCCTTACATCAAAACCACCTCTTTACTCTGTTGCTGAGGAGTGTCTCAAACAGGCTGTGAGTTTGAGAATGTTACTGCTTTGTATCATCATCAACAACAACAACATGATGCAACTAAGTGGGCAAATGTTGGCCCTGGCAGCTTATTGCAATAACATTGTGACATTCAGAACTGGGTACCCTGAGTTCAAGGGTGTATATAGGGGTTGGCAATGTTGGCCCCTGCCAAGAATGCAGGTCCAAGCCCAGTGGGGATGCAAAAATCACATCTCTCCACTCTTGCAAGGAGTGGCTAGGGGCCTGCCCACGCATACATGCACTCTCCTGACCACTTATCCACTGCTCTGCAGGGGATGGAGGGAGTACCAATACAACTCCTTGCCAAGGATGCAAGGAAGCCTAGCTTTCCTTTTCCCTCCTCCTCCCTGTTTCCTTTTGTGCTGTACTTTTTAGATTGTAATTCCAAGGTCTGTGGAGCGAGAGGGGGGGCTCTGGGAGTCTTTTTAGCTGAAAAGTGAGGTGAAGAAATGCTTTAAATAAACCAAGCAACCTGCAATTGCCCATGGAAAGTAAGCCTCACCCCTAAGGTTTTTCTGTTAAGCCAGAGACTCGTTTACATGTTACCCTGAGCACAGGGACAGGCTGTCTCTCCACATGTACAAGCATCTACGTGAAAAGTGTGTACACTTGCTGATGTGTACAACTGTTTGTTCCCAGAGGCAGCACTTGTTACACATTTTAACCATATGTGTGCACACACAGATTTCACACTTGCTGAACATCATGTGTGAACACATCTCCTGAAATTCAGAAGCCAAGATCAAGGTGTTACTATTAGTACATGAAGCCCTGAACAACTTCAGGCCAGTTTACCTATTCAGTTGCCTTAACCCATATACACCCATTCGACTGCTTCAATCTGCAGAACTAGGTATTACAGGTGCCATATACAGTGGTACTTCGGTTTACGAACTTAATCCGTTCTGGAAGTCCATTCTTAAACTGAAACCATTCTTAAACAGAGGCGCGCTTTCCCCAATGAAGCCTCCTGCCGCTAATGCCCTTCCACCGGTCAGATTCCGTTGTTAGACCAAGGTAAAGTTCTCAAACTAGGACACTATTTCCGGTTTTGCAGAGTTCGTAAACCAAATCATTCTTAAACCGGACTGTTCTTAAACCAAGGTACCACTGTATACCCATTCTTCATTTGAAGGAAAACAATCTTTCAGTGCGGCACACTTTGGAACTCCCTGGCTATTGACATCAAGCAGGTGGCTTTGCTGTATTCTTCTGGTACATGCTTATACATGTGCAGAGACACCTTATCCCTGCTGAGAGGCAGTGACTGGCTGTACTCTTTCTGGTTCCTGCTAAAAACATTCCTGCTTAGACAATCCTACCCAGATCTTTAGAAAGTTGGTGTGAGTTTTGATCTGTTTTTAGTCTATTGCTATTTTAACTTTTTGAATGTCTTGCAGGCACTGTAACCACTACACCAAACTGATCATTATATTTCATAAACTGGCATTGATGATTTTAGTTGTACTATGTTTCGGGGTTCTAATTATTCATTTGGTTTATTCAGTGTTATTTTTCTAGAAAATGATGTGCCGGAACTCAATGGTGCCCATCCGCGTGGTGCCAGAAAGGAGTTCTGGCGAGTTCTGGCTGGAAAAAAGCCCAGGTTTTATTGTTTACTGCTGGTTTTATTCCTCATTGCCTCTGTCCAACACACACTTTGCACAGGAGTAAGTCCCACTGAGCTCAGTGGGGCTTACTTCTGAGTAGACACATTCAGGATTGCACCCTCTGCTTTGTTGAATATTATTTTACCCTGCAATCTGCTTTGAGTGGGCTATGGCTCTTAAAGGTGGCCTGGAAATATTATAGTAAGAAGTTTCACAGCTTCCCCATGGGCTTGATGTTATATGAAATTATTTCTGACCGGTGTTTGCTCAGCAGATCAATGTGCAAAAGGCTGCATTTAGGTTCCAGAACATGGTTTTGCATCATAAGAACACAAGAACAGCCTGCTAGATGAGACCAGTGATTTCAGAGTTGGTTGCATTATCGACAATTACATGAAACATATAAAGAAGACTGTAAGAAAGGATTTAGTTATACTAGATCTAGGTTTCAAACGGAAGTGATTGAAGGGAAAGTGAAATTACTGAAGGCCGCATATAGCATACTATTAGAATGGGAGGCGAAAGATGAAGAGGTAAAATCAGTTATGATTAAATGGGCACAAGATGTAGGTCACAATATTATGATGGAGGATTGGGTTAAATTATGGAAAACTGACTTAAAATTTACAGATTGTTCACTGTTGAAGGAGAACTACATGAACATGATGTACAGATGGTATACAACACCAGTGCAGCTAGGGAAAATGTACAAAACTAGCTCAAACATATATTGGAAGTGTAAGGAAAAGGAGGGAACATTTTATCATATGTGGTGGGATTGTAAAGTAATTAAAAAAATTTGGGAAATGATATACAATGAACTCAAGAAAATGTTCCATTTAACATTTGTTTAAAAAACCGAGGCATTTTTGTTGGGGATTGTAGGGAAAGACCTGCCAAAAAAGTTGAAAAACATCTTCATGTACGCGACAACGGCCGCGAGAGTTCTGGTAGCACAAGGATGGAAGACTGAAGAAATCCCAACTAAAGAATCATGGCAAGAAAAATTGATGGATTATGCAGAACTGGCAAAATTGACACATAAGCTACGGGACAAGGATAACTGTGACTTTAAGGATGAATGGGAACCTTTCACAAAGTATTTGAAGACGCAACAAAGTGAACTGGACTCCTTGGCAGGTTTTGAATAAACATCCACAATTTTTTAATGATAATAATTAGCTAAACAGTTGGAGGATCTATACAACTCTGTAACATGCAGAAAATAGCATTATTGGAGAAACCAAAGACTGGAACTGAGGGAAGTCGGGGGGTGGGTTTTGTGGGGGTGGGGGTAGGGAAAATGGGAGGGGGGAATAAGGATATGTTTTTGGAAAATATGTTTTGTTATAACTTTGAACATTTTTTTTTTAAGAAAAAGATGAGATCGAGTCCAGCATGCTGTTCTTACAGTGGCCAACCATATACACCAGTGTGGCTCCCCCCCAATCTCTCCCCAAATTCCACTGCAACAGGCCTCCCCCCTGCCCAATGATCAATTTACTGAGTCAACAGAGACAAAACTGGCAGCCTTTCTGGTTTCACTTGCCTGGAAACCTGATTGATTCCTGCCCGTGGTACGGAGGTGATATCGATTTGGCTGGACTCTGATGGCAGGATTAGCTTTTGCCTCGTAGACACATCTTCAGGCACAAACATTCTCTAATCCTTTAAAAACACACACACACACACACACACACACACACACACACACACACCCTCATCCAGCAAGCCCGACTGCAGGAAACTGGCTAGCTGTGGTTGGCGGAACAATTGTGGGTTTGTGGGGGGGGGGGACCGGGAGGGAAAGCACCATGACTGTAATGCACAGTGGTGGTGCTGGAGGAGTGCTGAGCCGCTGAAGAGAGGCATCTCAGGGAGACTGCAGAGCTCCTAGCCCATCTGCCTGACAGCTATAAAACTGACTCAAGTTGACTTGGGATAACCGCTAAGCAGCCTCCTCCTTGCTGGAAGCTGAAGGCTCTTGGCTGCCCTTTTGAAGTCTGAGGAGAGGGGTGGGGGAGAAGACGGGAGGAGAGAGAAAGTGTGTGTCTGCAATTTCTGCACCTCCTCCTGCTCTGCTCCCTCTCAGTTTCACCCCAGTCCTCCACCGACCAGAGCCTGTTGCACCTGGACCCTTGCAGCATCTTTTCCCCCCCCCTGCACTTGAAAAAGCAAGCATCTGGCTGTCTGGCTGGCTCTCACATTCTCCAAGGTAGGTTTTTTCTTTTTTCTTTTAAAAAGAAACTCAAATTTCCTTTTTCTTTTGCTTGTTGGTGTGTGTGTGTGTTTCATGTTTAATTGCACCCACTTCACAGATTCCAAACACACAAACACTTTCCTGCTAAATGGCTTTCAGGGGAAAACATCTTTGCATTTTTGGTTGAGACAGAGCTTTTCTCTAGGTGCTGTGTGAGGCAGGAGGCTGTTATATAATACGAGTGTAGTGATCCCAGAATGGGCAGCCACCTTGACTTTTTCCCTTCTGTGTCCTGCTAAGTGCATTTCCTTGGAAAGTCCTCCCTGCCCCCAAATAACCAAAGCCAGAGAGGCATTTTGGAATCAATGTTCTGCTGATGGGGTTTTTCTTATTTAATATATAGAAGTAGGAACAATGGGCTTTTTTTTTTCTCTTCCCCTCCTTCTCCAGTCTTTTGGACTGAATGAAGAATAATTATTTGGCTGGCTTTGGACCAGAGGTGGCTTGAAGCTCTAATGAAAACCAAGTGCTCTGGGTAGGTTTCAGCCACCTGTCCCAAGGATGTGCAGTCAATAATTTTGGGGATTTAAATTTAATTGGTATGGATTCTGAGCTTTGGGAAACCAAGTGCAGTGAAGCCCACAAACTCTCCTTTCTTGGACATTTTGAAGCAGAGGTTGGGTGGCCACCTGCCAGGCAATATTTGGTTGTGATTCCTGCTTTGCAAGGGGGTTGACTAGATGGCCCTTGGGGGTCATAATAGAGAGTTAGCTCTATTATTCTATGAAAATTGACACCATGAAGGGGTGGGTGAAAATATGATACTCTGTTGGGACTCCACTGGACAAAAACCTTGGCTGTCTCCATGGCCAAAAGCAAGGCTGGCCTGTGGGTCTAATTAATTAATTTATAATCTGCTTACCACATTTATATCCTACCTTCCCTTCAAAGAGTTCAAGGGGGCATGCTTAGTTCTTTCCCCCATTTTATCTTCACAACAATCTTGTGAGGTAGTTTATTGGCTGAGAGAGATGTAGAGTGGCCTCCAAGGTCACTCAGTCAGTTTCATGGCCGAGCTAGTCCAACACTCTAGCCACTGCACCACCTATGTAGATGTCTGGCCTGGGTTTTTGTAGGGTTCTGAGCATTGCCAGTTTTTTCTTCTGTGAAATGGGCATTTTGTGAGGCACATGACAGCTTCTTAGGTTTCCTGATGTATCCCCCCCCCCCCGAGGCCCAAAAGGGTTAGAGACCCCTGCTGATGTGAAAGGAACGGGAGTGTGGTTTTTATGAAGGATAGAAAAAGGGGGATAAAATAGATGCTTAGAAAATTGGACGTTAAAATAACTAAGACACAGGGACCAGCACCAGGGTTGCGTCAAAGTAAGTTCTGCCCAGAGTAGAGGCATTGAAATGAATGAAACGAATTCCTGCAGGAGGATGGATCAGTTGACCCACTGGGCTCCCTTCCAAATCTACCATTGTACAATTCTAATATTCTACAACTCTCAGACAGCCATGTTCATTCATTTCATTTCATTGCATCTGCCCTGTAAATGACTAATCCATGGCAGCTTCCCTGGGAGGGCATGACATGGGCAGTCAATGGGCCCTGCTCAGAGGAGCTCTGTGCTTTGGGTGTAATAAGTGCCTGCTGGATCAGGCCAATGACCCACCTAGTCCAGCATCCTGCTTGCATAATAGCCCACAATATGCCCCAAATGGGAAGCCTGCAAGCAAGACTTATGTGCAACAGTTGTGTTTCCCACTGTCTGGTATTCAGGGATAGACTGCCCCAAGGCATGGAGGTTTTGCCATTACAGTACACCTCCAAATGGAGAGCCTGCTGGATTGGATCAATGGCCCATCTAGTCCATCATCTTTTTCTTACAGTGAATAACGGGGTACCCATTATGGGAAACCCACAAGCAGGACCTGAGTGCAAAAGTCCTCTCCCCTCCTGTGGTTTCCAGAACTGGTGTTCCTGCTTCTGACAGTGGAAGTAGAACATAGCCATTGTGGTTAGCGGCCACTAATATCCTTATCCAATCATAGAATCATAGAATTGTCAGTTGGAAGGGATCCTGAAAGTCATCTAGTCCAGCCCCCTGCAGTGCAGGAATCCTGGGTGGGCTTGAACCACCTGCCTCCAACAAAGTTCTTTTAAAGCCACCCAGGTTGGTGTCCATTACTGTCTCTTGTGGCAGCGAATTTCATCATTTAACTAAGTGTTGTGTGAAGAAGTATCTTCTCTTGTCTGCAATGAATCTTCCAAAATTCATCTTCATTGGGTGGCCCCACAGGATTCTAAATGTTATGAGAGAGGGAGGCCAAATGTCTCTCTGTCCATTTTTTTTGCCTACTCTTGTACATTTCTAGCAGATCCCCATACAAAGTCATACATTCACACCATACTTTTAAAGCAGTGTGATATTGCTTTAAGCAGTCATGGATTCCTCCAAAGGATCTGGGAACTGAAGTCTGTTCAGGGTGCTGAAAGTTGTTAGGAGACCCTTCTGTTTCCCTCTGAGAGAGAGAGCTACAGTTCCCTCAGTGGTTTGCTCAACCATTCCATCTTCCCAGGGATCTCTGGGAATTATAGCTTGGGGGCCATGTGGGAATAGGGGTATACTAACAACCCTCAGCAAACAACCCCCTTAACAAACCAAGATTCTTTCAGGGAAGCCATGGCTGTTTAAAGCAGAATGCTACTGCTTCAAATGTAGGGTGAGGATTTGGATGTTGGAAGATTCAGGGCAGATGAAATAAAGTCTGTCTTCACACAGCACATATTTAAACTGTGGAACTCCCTCCTACAGGAGGCAGTGATGGCCACCAATGTACAGTCATACCTCGAGTTACGAACACTGCAGGTTGCGCGTTTTTGGGTTGCGGACTGTGCCGAACCCAGAAGTACCAGAATGGGTTACTTCCAGGTTTTGGCACTCGTGCATGCACAGAAGCGCAAAATGACATCACGCACATGTGCAGAAGCGCCAAATCGCATCACGCACGTGCGCAGACACAGCACTTCAGGCTGCGAATGCTGCGGGTTGCAAACGTGCCTCCTGCACGGATCATGTTCGCAACCGGAGGTATGACTAGATGGCTTTAAAAGAGGATTAGACAAATTCATAGAGGAGGAGGAGGCTACAGCTGGAGCCATTAATGCTTTCGAATACCAGTTGCTGGAAACCACAGGATGGGAGAGTGTGATGCTTACCTTCAAGGTCGGGCACCTTTATGGGGCATCACCTTCTGTTCACCCCATGATCCGGTGAGGGACATGGAGTTGTGGGGTTTCCCCAGGCCAGCACAAACCCCAAAATCGGTTTCGCACCAGCCCAGGAAATGGATTACAACCTGCCTGCCAATTGGCCAATGGCAGGCAGGCTGACCAAAGGCTCTACCCCTGGAGCAGATTAGACTGGAGCCAGCAGGCTTCACTCTGGTCCACAGTTTGGGAATTTAAACCCATCCAGCCTCCACCTCCTTGTCCAGTTCCTAGTTGGATCTCCCACCGCCTCTCCTTTTTCCTTGGCTCTTGGGCTCTGCATGACCTTGCTATGGACTATTGTTGGTCACCATATTCGGGGCCAGGCAGGAATTTGTCAGACTGATTCAGGGCCAGGCAGACTAACTGGATCTGTCCTTTGGTTTTGCCTGCCTCATAGCAGTTGTCACAACTTTGGGGGTTAAGGCATTGAGTAAACCTGAGTCTTCATTGGAGGGGAGGTTGTAGCCTCTGCCTGCCTCTCCAATTTTCAGGGGTATCTTGTTAAATGAATCTGAGAGGAGTTGTTTTTGTCCTGAAGCCCAGGCAGGAGCTAGGGCCATAGCACTCCTCAAGGTGACCACCCTTGTGTCATAGGGGTTGACCTCTTCAACTAGGAGTGACCCCTGCAGGTATACCCCAAGAGGCAGGTGGGCAGGCTGACAATTCAAATAGTTATACCCAATGCCTTGGCAAAGGTTGTAGCCTGATTTGACCCAAATTAATGTGTGCTTTCTTGGGAGGCGGATATGGGTGCCAGGGGCGCCTGGTTCATACAATGTTCGAATCCTGTTTCTCACTGGGGCATCCGTTTGACCACTGTGACAACAGAATGGTGGACTAAATGGGTCATTGACCTGATCCACCAGTCTCTTCTTATGTTCTTTTAAAAAATATATATCTTGGAGTCAAGGAGTTTGCCCATTTGCTACAGACAAGCTGGCTGTCCTCCCTTCTGCTCCCCAATGGGTGTAGGATGGTGGCAGCAGCCTCTGGCTGCCAAAATGGTATCATGGCCTTTCTTGCTTTGGGGGCTCTGAAGCTGCCTTCTTTGAGAGCTTCCAGAAGAGTTTGAACACCTATGGACAATCATCTCCCCATTGCTGAGCCTCACGGATGCCTCTTCTGAGCTAGTTCTTCCCCACAGTCTCTTGTTCCAGTCCTCCAAAATCTCCTTGCCTGGCTGGAACAGGACACCAAGCGACTCAGACACAGTCTGAACATCCGTGCAGCTTTAATATAATCATCCAGCTTGGGAAAATCCAGCACCTCCACTCCTGGCAGGCGGAGAGGCGGGGATGAGTAGGAAATTCGCGCTATCCAGGCAGCCAAAGAAAGTGGGGAGTTGGGGGAAGAAGCCAGCACTGCTCTGAAAGGCTGAGTTTTCTTAGAAAGGGGAATCCTCAGTGTCTCTTCTGTAAGGCGGAGGAGGAAGAGCCCAAAGAGGGAAGGGGAAGTGGTGGGCAAATCTCAATTTCACTTTATTTAATACCCTGCATTTCTTCCAAGGTGCTCATGGAGGTGGTACATAGTCCTCCCTCTCCCCATTTTATCCTCACAACCACCCTGTGAAGTAAGTTAGGCTGAAAGGGAGTCACTGACCCCGCCAGGTCACACCCAGTGAGCTTCATGGCCCAGTGGGGGCATTTGAATTCTGGTCTCCCAGGTTCTAGTCCGACACTCTGACCACTACAATCCACCGCACTGGCTCTTCCTCTCAGTTTATCACTTTTCCAATCTTAAGTTCAGTCAATCTCCAGATTCGTTTGCTTTTTTAAAAAAAAGTTCTCATGAAAAGTTATCAGCACCTTAGTACATATTTTCCCTAATAGGCACATGTTTGTATATAGTTTTCCCTCATCTACACATTTACACAATGCAGTTTCTCCCAATATTTTCACTTATACATGCATTTTAATGCACACTTTTGCTTTAATATATGTATTTTGGGACATATTATTTGGCTGGAGAACCACACTGCAAGACAATTTTGAAGGATGGCTGCATGTTTTGGAAAGCACTTATTTGGTAGGGTTGTTTTTAAATGCAAATTGAGTTGAATTTTTCCTCCATCCCTGGTCTGGAAGCACCCATTTTTCCACATTTCCATCCAATGAGAGGGCAGTGATTCCTGACCTCATTTCGAATTGGCTCTGTGATGACACCCTGTCAGAGGAGTCAGATTTTCCCCCCACACCCCTCAGCAGAACTACACTTTTTAATGAGGGGGTCCTTGGGTTTCCTATTCAAAGCTTTTCTCAGAGCAAGGGGAGAAATTCATTGCAAATTTCACACCACTGAAACTCCATGCTTGGATGAAGCGGAGGTGTCTTAATAGAATGCCCCCCTCACCTGGAATACAAGCAGGATGGCAGTTCCAAGAGGGCAGCTTGTGTAGGGGTCCCCCACACCACATTGTGATGGGGCAATTATTTATTTGACAACATTTATACGCCACTTGATTGTAAACCTCTATGCAGTTTACAAAAATATATATTAAAATTATCAGTAAAAACGGGTAAAAACCTTTTTAGATAATACAAATCAACCGGGGGTGGGGGGAGAGAGAGAGAATAAAACATGTCAATATCTATGTGCCTAAACAAAAATGTTTAAAGCAGGCAAGGAAAAGAATACAGTGAAGGTGCCTGCCTGGCGTCAATAGGCAAGGAGTTCTGAAGTGCATGTGCCACACTGAAAGATCAATTTCTCACAATTGTGGGAATGAGTATCATGTGGCACCTCTAACAGTGTCAGTTCTGCAGATCAATGAGCACATATGGAGCAAGATGGTCCTGCAGTGATGACCAAATTCCTCAGCACTTGTTTCCTGCCAGATTTTTCATTCCTTCATTTAATAAAATTTATATACTGCTTTTTTATTATTTTTAAAAAATACACATGAAAGCTGTTTAAACCTGCAGGGTTTAATACAGCCATTCATAGAAGCATAGAATTATAGAGTTAGAAGGGGACCCAAAAGGCCATCTAATCCAATTCTGAAAAAGATCAACCTTTGCTTCTTGCTTTCTTAGGATGAAGAGAATCAAGGGGACCTGGGAGTGCAGCTTTCTTGGCGATTGCACTCACCTGAAAGGGGCTCTTGCATTCGCACTCTTCATAGGGAACGTTGCCCTGGTGATATCACAAGTGAGAATTTTCTTCATTCACAAATGTATTAAAAATATCCATATACCACCAGGTATGCAAGCACCTCCAGTTGCTGCCCAGTGACAATGTGTAAAATGCAATACAAGCAGTGGTCTAGTGGTTTGGGGGTCACCAGAGGGTGTGTGTGTCAAAGACCTGTTACTATTTCTGCAGCAGCATCCCAGAAGGCTCCCTGTCTCCGGGATCCTTGAGCTGACCAATCATCATGAAAGGGGAGGTTTGTTTAGCCACTGGGAAGAAGCCTTCTTGCCCTTTGCACTAATTGGATCCAGTCAGAGTGAAAGGAGTTGAGTCAGCCCTGATAATGGACTCCTGGTGCCCCTCTGGATAAGGTACATGTGAGGAACACCAAAGAGTTTGCTCTGTAAGCTGAAAAGCTAAGCATTCAGGAACGTTGAAAAGACAACAGAAGGAACGCTTCTGTTTCAAGAGAATAGGGTACAAGTTCTGTTACATACAATGGCACTTCAATGAAAACACAGCTTAAGTCACTCTGAAAGAAGATTTTGGAGCACTCCAAATGATTTGTCCACATACATGCACAGAAAATAGCAGATTTAGCTGAAAGGAAACACATGGAGATCTGCACTGATCATTGTAATGCATCCCTAATTATTACTGTTGTATAATTATAAAGTTGTTGTATAATCTTAGAAGGGGGCCTGGCTATGACTCTCATGAAGGAACCCCGCACTTCTGAATTTGCCACTACACTACTGAATGCAAGTACAGAATATGCAATACAATTTAAAATCAGACACAAATGAAGCAATGAAGATGTACTGAAAAATGACAGTGGCAGGCATGAAGAATCAGTGTTCTGTCAAAAGGGCAATAGCTCAGTGGCAGAGTCCCTGCTTTGCATGCAGGAGGCCCCAGCTTCAGCCTCCAGTGGCATCTCCTGGTAGGATGAATGTCTCCTATCTGAAATCCTAGAGAACCTCTGCCAGTCCATGTCAAAGATACTGAGCAGGATGTGCCAGTGGTCTGACATGGCTGCTCTGCACAAGTATGTGCTAAATATGAGCAACCCATAAACTGGGGCCCCTGTCTTCAGTGGGGGAAGGAAATGGAGATGCAGCTGGCAGACGGGCATGAAACCTCAAATGAACTGAAGTAGGACAGAAATGGGGAAAGAATTGGTTTCAGCAGCTGAACCGTGTTTGTTGAAGTATCCCTTTAACCAATCAACCCATCTCGCCTCTAATTTATCTTCTTTGCCCCTAAATGGCAAACAGGAGAATCTTCAGGCGTCCAACAGCCTTGAGGAAGGCAGCGACGTCACTGCCCACTGGTGGGGCGAGTGGACCAAGTGGACGGCTTGCACCCGGACGTGTGGGGGAGGAGTCAAATCCCAAGAGAGGCACTGCCTGCGGCAGAGGTAAACCCCTCGCTCCATTGAACTCATCTCACCCCCCCATCCTCTGAACAATAAAACTTTCCCATTGGTTCCGAAGGGACCGTCTCAGGCAGCCTCCCTCGAATCAGGTGCCCTCAAGGTTGAACAGGGGCTGATGGGAGCTGTAATCCATAGCCATCTGGATAGGGCTTCCTGGTGATTTGTTGCAGGAAGGCTAACATTTTCAGCCAAAGGATCACTGTCCCCTTGAAGGGAACCTTCAGAAAGGTGGGCGTGGCCAAGACAAAAGCAGGCAGGTTAGTGGCTGTGATTCTTACCATTGTGTAGCCAGATAAATTCCAGCTGCACACAGCACAGAGGTTCCTTTTATATGCAGATGTATCTTTCCATCCTCCATCCAGGTAAGAAAGAGGCATTATCTCAGTTCAAAAACGCTATTCCAACCAGGCAAACACACTGAAGGAGGCAGCGAAGGAGGGGTATCAGGAGAGGTTGTGTGTGTAGCCTTGGGAGAATTTTAAGGGCCACATAAGAGGTGACATGGGACACGGGTTGTGCTATGGGTTAAACTACAGAGCCTAGGACTTGCCGATCAGAAGGTCAGCGGTTCGAATCCCCACAATGGGGTGAGCTCCTGTTTCTCGGTCCCTGCTCCTGCCCACCTAGCAGTTCGAAAGCACATCAGAGTGCAAGTAGATAAATAGGTACCGCTCTGGTGGGAAGGTAAACGGTGTTTTTGTGTGCCGCTCTGGTTTGCCAGAAGCGGCTTAGTCATGCTGGCCACATGACTTGGAAGCTCCCTCAGCCAATAAAGCGAGATGAGCGCCACAACCCGAGTCGGTCACGACTGGACCTAATGGTCAGGGGTCTCTTTACCTTTATTCTTGCTGATATTTGTAAGCCATTCTGGGGCCCTTTCTTTTGGATGATAATGATGCGTTTCATTTTTCACTTGACTTGATCCTGTTTCCTTTTCTTTCTGTGTTTAGAAAGAAGTCCATGACGGGGCTCGCTAATAAAACATGCACTGGGACATCAAAAAGATACCAGCTATGCAAAGTGCAAGTAAGAGGAGCATTTTCATGTTTTTTAAAAATTATTATTGAGATGCAACTTTCAGTCTTAACTAGCAAGGTACAGATTCCATGTAGCTGTAGAAAATATGAACCAGCTACCACCACTATTTCAAACTCAGGCCACCTTCACACCATACATTTAAAGTGCTATGATGCCACTTTAAACAGCCATGGCTTTGCCCAAATAATCCTAGGAAGTGGAGTTTTTTAAGCGTGTTGAGAGTTGCTTGCAATCCCCCATTCCTCTCCCAGAGCTACAGTTTCCAGAGTTCCAGAGAGTGAAGAAGAACTGGTTGTTAAACCACTCTGGAAATCGTAGCTCTGTTCTCAGGATTCTTCAAAGCCTTAATAGTATGGTGTGGGTATCATCATCCTCATCCTCAATTAGTAGAAATAGGAACCTTCCTAATGCCAGTTGTTGGAAACCACAGGAGGGGAGAGGGCTCTTGTGCTCGGATCCTGCTTGCTGGTTTCCCACAGGCATCTAGTTGGCTTCTGTGAAAAGAGGTTGCTCTGGACTAGAGGAGCCCTGGCCCGATCCAGCAGGCTGTTCTGGTGTTCTTTTATTAGCCTGTAACAGTCCCAGGATCTTCCTGATTCCCTTGCACATTTGGGTTTTGACAGCCCACCATCAGTTCACCCACAAGGGCAGGAAAAGCCTCTGAAATGAAGAAGCAGATTCTCCTTCTCCTCCTCCTCTTCCTCATCTGGACTCGTCTCTTCCTTTTCCAGCAATGTCCCCCGAATGGCAGGAGCTTCCGGGAGCAGCAGTGCACATCCTTCAACTCCCACATGTACAACGGGCGGACGTATCAATGGAAGCCATTGTATCCTGGTAAACAAGGAGGCCTTTTGTCCAGGCGCTTTTGATAAGGCAAAGCTTACTCTCACCCCACCTCATCCAAAAAAGACAGAAAGACAGGCACACACACACAGAGGGGGGTGGGGATTTGAAATGAATGGAGTTCTCTTCTGTTCTAGGAAGGAGGCTCCAACCAGATTTTATCAGAGGAGCAAAACTCCCCACCCCCTTCTTTCCCTGGGCTCAAAGGCCTCTGCAGTTGCAACAGCTGCTTTGAAAAAGACAAGAAGGGAGTAGGGGAGTGGAAGCATTGTGATGAACTAGGACTGGGTCAAATATCCACTAGTTTGTAATGCATATGCAGAAATGACCCTGACAGCCAATCTTGAACTTGCTTGTAGGTTGCTGCTGTTATTATTTAAATCGATTAGTTGCTTTCTCTCTTTTAGTGACTTACAACAAACAAACAAACCTGGTAGATACATTAAAGCATCCCACCCACTCTAAAAGGCCCTAGATAGTTAAGAGCTAAAGGCTTGGTTAAAAAGGAATGTTTTTGTCTGAAGATATATACATTCATACCTCATGTTACGTTTGCTTCATGTTACATTCTTTCAGGTTACATCCCGCGGCGACCCGGAAGTACTGGAAATAGTTACTTCCGGGTTTCGCCACTTGCGCATGCACAGACATGCAAAATGACGTCACGTGCATGTGCAGAAGTGGCGAGTCACAACCCGCGCATGCACAGATGCGCCGCTGCGGGTTGCGCTCTTTTCATGTTGCGAATGGGCCTCCGGAAAGGATCCCATTTGCAACCAAAAGTACCACTGTATAATGATGGCATTAGGCAAGCCTCCTGGAGAGATAATTGCACAAGCAGGGAGCCACCACTGAAAAGGCCTAGTTCACGTGTTGCTACTGTCTGGGCCTCCCATGGAGGCAGACACATGACGAAGGGCCTCAGATTATGATCAGAGGTTAGAACACAACTTCAAGGTAGATCAAATACTTATCCATATTTTGAGACACCACTTCAGTGTGTGAAAAGTGCACTCAAAAATTTGTGTTATTTACAGTTGTGATGCATCCATAATATGTACTTTATGGGGAAGCACACTGGAAAATACCTATTTGGAGGAAATTTGTTCCATAATGCGTATAATAATGTGCATAACAAGCGCATTTAAATTTTAAAAGCAGACATTTCATGGGTTCCCTCCCCCGCAAACAAATCTACACAGAACAGGGCAGGGCAGGCTTTCAATTGAGTAACAGTGAAAATGAAATGGGAAGTCCTAGCCACCATGGAGGCTATGCTTTTCCTTCACAGTCAGAGGCAGTAATGTTTCTGAATGCCAGTTGCTGGAAACCGAAAGAGGGGAGAGTGTTCTTCTGCTCAGATCCTACTTTTTGGTTTCCCATTGAGGTATCTGGTCTGCCACTGTGAGAACAGGATGCTGGACTAGATGAGCCCCCTTTGGTGTGATCCAGCTGCAGAGCTCTTCCTATGTCCTGATGTTATGCTATACTTTCTACCCCACAATGGTGGATATTTTGCTGGTGACATTTAATAAGCAACTGTGTGCATTTGTGTGTGTGCGTGTGTGTGTGTTTGGTCAGTGTGTGCAATATAATTTGTCCTCCTATCTCCAGATGACTATGTCCACATCTCCAGCAAGCCCTGTGATCTCCACTGCACAACCATCGATGGTCAAAGGCAGCTCATGGTCCTGGCTCGGGACGGGACGTCCTGTAAATACTCCGATTTCCGTGGGGTTTGCGTTTCTGGAAAATGTGAGGTTGTTAAACATTATAGCAACCATATTGTCAGCCCAGGGGGTGGGGGAGATGGGACAAGAAGAGGGGGACATACAAATGACCCTGTTGTGGGGAGCCCAGAATCTGGGTGCTGACCAGTGGGGAGCTGCATGGCCATTGTGGGGTGAAGTTGCATTAGAGGCTGCTGGGATTTGTAGTTCTGCAGAATATTCCCTCGCGTCAACTTCCACTCTCAGCATCTGTAAAGATCCCAGGGGAGAAAACTTCCAGGCTAGGCTTCTTCCAGCAACATCAGCGAGGATGTGATGGGTGGGCAAGATTTCTATTGTACCACATGTCCAAGAAGTGAAATAGCAGCCAGCAACCCCTCCTTCTTACCTGTTGGCCAAGGTGACATTGAATATCATTTGATGTGGGGTTTGGGGCATAGGAGGGTGTCTTGGATGAGGAGCAGAGAGAGGGGATCCGAGCCAGGAGGACTGGAAGCACAGCCAGCAGCTGTATTGCCATCCAGCTAGTGAGGATTTCTTTGGTCCATGCGTGTGGCAATGATGGCCCCCAACTTGGATGGCTTTGAAAGAGGGTTGGGGAAATTCATGGAGGAGGAGAATGCTACCAGTGACTACTAGCCATGATGGCCATGCTCTGGTCAGAGACAGTATTTTGAATTCCAGTTGGGCTTCTTAATTCTACATTGGATCACTTTGGCCTGATCCAACAGGCTTTCTTATGTCATGGTGGAGAAGGCTACCCATGGCTACTACCTCCTGTGCTTCAAGGCAACAAAGGTTCTGAATACCACTTGTTGGAAACTGCAATGGGGAGAGGGCTCTTGTGCTTACGTCCTGCTTGCAGGCATCCCATTGGGGCACTGGTTGGCCACTGTGAGAAGAGGATGCTGGACTAGATGGGCCACTGGCCTGATCCAGCAGGGATCTTCTTGTGTTCTTAAGTTCTTATGCATGGAAAAAGTGTTTGTGTGTGTGGATGTGTGTGGGTGTGTGCATTGAATGTGGGTGAGACTGTGCGGGGTGGTGGTGGTGAGCATATGTGTATGTGAATGAGTGTGAATAGGGAAGTGGGATGTTTTAAAAATCCAACCAGATTTTTTGGGGGGTGGGGTGGGGAGGAGAAGCATTAAATAAAAATATTTTGCTCCCTGCCAGGGATGGGGCTGGTCTCACCTTTGGGAGTCAACTCTGGAACGGTGGGCAGGGTTTGGGGGGATGTCACAGTTAAGGCCCCGTCTCGCATTCCCACCAGCCAGAGTACTTTTCATGGTGGGAGATGCGGTGGGGCTTCTGAAGACAATTTCAGCCTGCAGGCTGCTTCATACAGGAGGAGGCTGATCTTTCAGATATCCTGGCCCTGAGCCATTTAGGGCTTTGTAGGTAAGCATCAGCACTCTGAACTGGACCCAGAAGCCAGAGCAGTTTGCTTGTGATTTATTTAACAATCTTCCATTCCTCCTTTTTAAAGAGAAGCTGAGAAGGCCCTAGCTCAGTGGTAGAGCACCTGTTTGCATGCAGAAGGTCCCAGGTTCAATCCCCAGTGGCATCTCTAGGATAGAACCCCTACATGAAACCCCAGAAAGCTGCTGCTGGTCAATGTAGACAATGCTGAGCTAGATGGATCAATGCTCTAACTCAGTAGGAAGCAGCTTCCTTTGTTCCCAGGAAGGGCTGTAACTCAGGCAAATAGCCCTCCCCCCGGTCACCACCAATTGTACTCAGGTCAGCATAATGTTGTGCAATAGGTTGCAGGGAATGCCATCAGCAACTGGTTGGCCAGTGTGAGAAGAGGATGTGGACCAGATAGGCCTTTGGTCTGATCCAGCAGGGCTCTTCTTAACTGATAGCTGAGAATGGAACCTCCAGGCCCAGAGGCAGCTGATTGGATTCACAGGTGGGGAGAGCTGCTGTTGTTCTCAGGTCCTGTTTACAAGATTCCCATTAGTTTGGCCATTCTGAGAACTGGATGTTGGACTAGATGGGCCTCCTCTGGCCTGATCCAGCAGCCAGACTTTTCTTGACTTAGTGTTACCTTGGCTGTTTGCATCCCACCACAGCCTTCTTCCACAGGTCTGTTTAGAAGGCTCTAACACTCCAACATTTTTAGTTTGTTCAGCCTGATTCTGATGCGGATCTATGACTATGTGATATTTACAGGGGCTTCATAACATGAAGGGGTAGAACAGAGGGCTCTCCATCACACACAATGTCGCTGGCCCTGAGATTACTGCTGCCAAACACACAGAGACACAGCCCAAAGTGTCAGCATGATACTTGAATTGCAGTGACTGTGCCCCTCTACCTGACCCTTGACACTCTATTTTACACTGTTTCCAGCCCATTGGATGTGACGGGATCCTGTTCTCAACTCACACGTTGGACAAATGTGGTGTTTGTCAAGGAAATGGGAGCAGCTGCACTCACGTCTCTGGGAGTTACAGAAAGGGAAATTCACATCTTGGTAAGGCTGGAGGGGTATTTTGTTCTTATGGGGTAAGGCTTGCCAATCCTTGAGCAAGATGTAATCGTGGGCAGGTGAACTTGTGCATGATCAGGAATGTGGGGAGTCTGGGCTTCCTTGCATCTGGACTGCGGCAAATTTGCCGCTGCCTCCCTCCACAACTCCCCCGCCCCTTTTCAAAGGACCAACATTGAATCAATTAAAAAAAAGGATCCTTCAGTCATTTGTGAATTTGCTCCTGTATGTGAAGAGTTATTCCCAGCCTAGGACTGTTAATTCTTGCAAAGTTTGCTTTTCATACATGGATGCAGTTTTCCACAGGCTATTCTCTGGTCACACACATCCCCGCCGGAGCAAGAGACATCCAGATCGTTGAACGGAAGAAATCTGCTGATGTTCTGGGTGTGTATGGTGCCAGGGGCAGGAACGAAGCTGAATGTTTATAATTTTATATTTCTGCGAAAACGAAACTGTTTGACAAGTAGCTTATTAGCCAAATCGGTATGTGAAATTCAGTCTCTTCCTGGCCTCTTTGGGTTCAGCCTTCCTTCTCCCTCTTGATTGCCTGTCTGTCTGTCCCCCTAGCTTCCAAAACATATTTGCCTGTGTGGTCTTTATCTGCCAACAGTTAAAAGCCCTTCTGATTCTGAGACCCCACGTTACATTTTGCTTTGCCAACCCAACTTTCCCCTTCCCTCACAGAACTGGCACTGCATGTCAGCCCTTTGCCAACTACATTGAGAAGTTGGGATGTTTATAAAGACCCCGGGTTCAGCAAAAAAAAATAAAAAAAAATCCACCAGAGGCTTGCAAATGTTAATGATAAGAAAGTTACTTCTTCAAGCTGACAATCTGAAACACACAAAAGAAAAAGGCGTTGGGAGGGAGGAGGGTGTAAAGTCATACTTGCTTAGCATGTAGCAGAGATTGAGGTGTCTTTAAGATGACTTGTTCTAAGGCGTGGGTGGGAATTCTTTGCCTCTGCTGACTTCTGCAGCTGTTGCGGATGAAGCTGGCTACTACTTCTTCAATGGGAACTACAGAGTGGACAGCCCCAAAAACTTCAACATCGCAGGGACTGTTTTCAAGTACAGGAGGCCAATGGACATTTATGAAACTGGCATTGAATACATTGTGGCCCAAGGGCCAACCAATCAAGATTTGAACATCATGGTAAGTGTGGGGGCTTTTTCTTTGTACCTAGAGATAGGTGGTCAATTTAGGAATAAGCAAAAACAAGTTCGTTTGCAAGTAGGGCTGGAAGAATCTAGGGGTTAGAATCTGGGGAAGTGCCACAGCTCAGTGATAGAACACCTGCTTGGCATGCAGAAGGTCCCAAGTTCATTCCCCACGAGTATCTCCAGTTAGGGTTGGGAGTCAAGACACCACTTGACAATACCTAGCTATCTGGACCCAATGGTCCAACTCAGTATAAGTCAGAGAACATACCCACTGAAATTAGTAGAGATGACTAACTTAGGTCCATTAATTTCAAAGGGTCTAGCCTGAGATTGAGTGAGAACCTGAGTGTGATAGCCTGAGAACTTAGATGGATACAGGTATCAGTTTCTCATTTTTCCAGTCATGCATTTAGATCATCCCATTTCTATATCAGTTTGCATTTTCCCCAGTCGGTTCAAAAATCCCTATGCATTTTCATGGATGTTTCTCCTAAGCTTATTTTTAATGTAATTTTGCTTGATATTGTTTCAAGCTATTTCCTCTAATATAATGCATGTTCTTATGTTTGCTATTCCTCCCCACTTCCAGGTCTGGAACCAAAATGGTAAAAACCCATCTATAACCTATGAATATACCCTTCTGAGGAAGCCACATTCAAAAAACGTCCAGCCCATTTATTACACCTTCTCCGAGTCGGACAGTGGAGAAAGCAGAGAGATTGATGCAGAAGAGCCTCTGGGTTTTGTTCAGCACAATGCAAGTTTCTTTGGAGCCCTCTCCAAAGAGAAGATCCATCTGGAGAATCAGGTGTTTGGAAGAAAGGACACCATTGAAGACCTAGACTTGAGCAAAATCCAAGAGACGAATGAAGTCTATGAAAGAACAGAGAGCAATGACTGCGACCCAACTCTAAAGGGCAAACAGGCCAAAGGTGAGGTGAACCCCAGGTCTTCACACCAGCTGTAGTTCATTCATCGCTAGGGCAGTGACTGTTCATGATGCAAACTCTTGGCCTACAGATTAATATGCTTCTTTCACTATTTTAGCTAGAGTTCTAAAACAACAACATACATCTCAAAAATTTGTACAAGCTGGATGGAATTGACTTCAGAAATTCTCCAGTAATGCTGAACATTCGCCACCTGGTAGACACTGAATATTTCAATATTCATTCGCTGTTCATGAAGCACTTAATATAGCTATATTTTGACATAAAAAGATGCTCAACTTCAATATTTGACTTCATCACTGACATGCAATAGTATCTGGGGTCTGACAGGAAGGGCTTATAAGATTTCAAATTTGATATCTGGCAAAAGCAAGGACACAGTCAAATGAGAGCCATTGTGGAGTAGTGGTTAGAGGCCTGGAAGATTAGGGTTCAAATCCCTACTCAGCCATGAAGCTCACTGGGTGACTTGGACCAGTCACTCAATCTCAGACTATCCTATCTCATGGGGTTTTTGTGCAAATTTGAAAAACAAATCTATAATTTTACAAATCTCTTGATTTCATTTTCCTTCTCTCCCCCAGATTCAAATGCAACCCAAACCAATTACATGGTGGACGGAATTGGGAGAGATTTTGACTCCAGACTTGCATCCAAAGAATTCCTTTCTGAAAATGCTATCACCCATAAACTTTTGGAAAAGACATCAGACTCAAAAGAATCAGTCCAGAACAAGACGGCAAACAGCATCTTTTCCCCAAGGGACCCTGTTAACTCTGTTGGTTCTCACATGGACAGCCTTTATGTTGATTATGATGACGGTGATGATATGATCGCTTATGCCGTTAACAGCAGCTTCCTGGAGCTGAGCAGTGACAAAACCATCAACACATCTTCAGAGACTCAGTTTCCAAATGCCACCATCTTGGTCACTAGTCCTCAAGGGAACAGAACCCACAAAACAAGGTAAGAGGCCTTGAGGTGTTCCTTTGCAACTGAGATTTGATCTACTATATGTCAACCACTGGAGACATTGGGTTGTATCCAATGTTAATCCTACTCAGAGTAGAACCCATTGGAAATCGCTGCATGTGACCAACTCAGGCACATTAATGCCAATAGGTCTACTCTGAGTACAACTTTGCTGGATCAAAACACATTGCCCTTCCTTTAAACAGGTGTGTTGGTTCTGATTGTGGCTACTTGGTGTCAAAGGAAGATCCTCTACACATGCTGAGGGGCACACTGCACTGATAGTTGCATCAGGACCGACCAAAATGGCTTTATTGTTAAGTTTAGACTTAAGCAAGGAGAAACAGTCTAGACTAGGTTTACATGGGCATGTTTTTCTGTGTTATTTTTGACATCCTCCCGGTTCTTACGTCAGTGGGGAGAGGAGAAATTCGCATTTTGATGGGACTGCCCCAAATCCATAGTTTCCAAAACAATCCACCAGCTGAACCTCAGCTCCCCTTCAAAATTCTCCCATCTCCAAACTTTGCCACACAGTTTTTCAACCAACCAACCAACCAACCAACCAACCACCAACACAAACTTTAAAATGCTACATTGAGGGAGGGAGTTTGCTTAAAAAATGTGTATAGTCATGAAAATAGCATTTAATATGTGAGGGGAAATTCCGTACAAAGCAATAAAAGCACAAATTGATGGAGAAATTTGGCAAGCTAAACTTACAGTTGGAAAAACAGGAATCCAAACTGATGGACTCTGCTCATCCCCACTGATACGGTTAACTAGCCAAACCATTTTTAAATATCTCCCTCCCCCACACCCAGCTCCTAGGAATGTCATTGCAATATCTGTTTGGTTGGTGCTTAAAAAAAATAAAAACTTTAATAACAACAAAATATGCTCTTGGTTTAACTTTGGTCAGGTGCCTTGATTTCCACCCCGTGCCTAATAATTACCATACCACAATTCCCAGTCTGGTGAGTTAGCTAGGATAAAGGCTGTTTTAGTGAATGCAGCTCAGATTACTAGGAACTTTCGCTTGGTGTATGCGACGAGGACCACAGGACGGGCTGAGTTGCTTGCTTTGCTCACTTCTCTTCCTTCTGTCGGTGTCGGCTAAGCTTCTCCCACATGGTACCCTCCAGATGGTTTAGACTGCAACTCCTATCTGTTCCCAGGGCTATTTCAAGACATATGGAGGGCACCAGGTGGGCAAAGGCTGGCATTCTGTCGGCACAGACAGCCCAAGAAATGACAGTGAACTCAATTATAGAGCTGCAGGCATTTAAGTGTTAGATTAATCAGCTCACAGCAGTCAACTAATCAACCAACACAGCACAAACCTATACAAATACCTACTTAGACACTTCAGTTGATTGCTTAGAAGAGAGGTGTTTCATTCCCACGATTAAGAAGTAAGAGTACTAGCTTTTTCTCCTTTTTTTGGTGGAAATATTTGAGATCTGCTGGTAGTACTAGGGAATGAGAAAAGGAGGTCTCCTTCGGTTATTTCTTCTTCTAAAAACGAAGGGTCATTTTTTGCTTATTAAAGACAAATACTCTGCCTCATTTCCTTTAGTGTCTCAGAGAGTCGCCCCCATGCAGGGTTTGAAGACTGTCCAACTGTGTTGCTACTCTTCAATTGTTAAATAGGTTAATCACAAACCTTTTAACAGATTGACTTTAAAAAAACAACTGTAATGGTTTAAGTAGCAAAATACAGTAGTACCTCGGGTTACATACACTTCAGGTTGCAGACTCCGCTAACCCAGAAATAGTACCTCGGGTTAAGAAATTTGCTTCAGGATGAGAACAGAAATCATGCTCCGGCGGCGTGACGGCAGTGGGAGGCCCCATTAGCTAAAGTGGTGCTTCAGGTTAAGAACAGTTTCAGGTTAAGAACGGACCTCCATAATGAATTAAGTACGTAACCATAGGCACCACTGTATATGTAGATTTACTTGGAAATAAGCCCCACAGAGTTAAGTGTGGCTTAGCCCCAACTCAGTGCACCTCCAAAAGATTTTTTGTTGATGTCTAGAAACATAACAACCCATAATACCCCTTGGGAAACAACACCTATGTCCTTTTCTCTTTATCATTTGTACATTCATAAAATAGTCCAAAACGGGCCAGGTCAGAGCTTCTTCTATCCAGAAATGATGACAGGCAACATGATTTGGCAATTCAGAGACAGCTGAGTTTTCTCCATACTCTATTCTCAGTCCATTTTGCAAAAAGACAGCAATTCTGTTTGGTTTTTTTAAAAAATGAATTACAAATGTAGTTTTCAATGCATACTTACTGTACACAGGGACATAGGAAGCTGCCTTATACAGAATCAGATTGTGGGCTCATCTGTCACTATGGGAGGGAGGGATATAAATCAAATTATTACCATTCTATTATTCTTCTTCCTTCTACTGGATATTGTCCCCTTCAGTTTCAGTAGCATAGTATTATTAATAATAGTAATAATTAATTAGCATAATAATAATAATAATAATAATAATAATAATAATAATTATTATTATTATTATTATTATTATTATTATTATTAATTTATACCCCGCTCTCCCCTGCCAAAACCGGGCTCAGAGTGGCTAACATCAAATATATGACACATTACCATAAAATTAAACAATCAATTAAAATACATCTTAAAATCAAGTCAGAATCAAAGTGAAATCCAATCACATGGCAACCCGCAAAGTAGGAATAAGGACCTTAAATGCTCACCAGGCCTAACTGTTTATATTGATCTTAAATGAGCCTGTGAGAAAGGTTGGGGGGCACTTTCATGCAAATTCTTATAAGGAGAGAGGGGAAATCAGACTGGACCCTGACCAAAGGCCTGGTGGAACAGCTCTGTCTTGCAGGCCCTTTGTAAAGTTGTCAAATCCCACAGGGCCCTGGTCTCTTGTGACAGAGCATTCCAAAAGGCATTGGCCCTGGTCAAGGCCAGTCTAATTTCCTGATAAGAAATACATTGGAAAACAAAAAGAAACAACTCCTAGCAGGGGTTGATCTATTACCTAGAATACAACTCCTTTATGATTGTGGGGCATCCAGAAAGTAGAAAACAATGCAGCAACATAAGAACATGAATCATTCCCAAAATGTAATAATAGACAAGCCTCTTCCATATGTAGGTTAAGCATGTATACATGTATGTACCGTATATTGGAATTGGAAAGCTTTTCCACACAGATCAAACATGTACGCTGAGGGACATTTTCATCTCTAGTCTGTGAAACCGAGATGCAGATAGCTAGCCACATATTGTCAACAAACTCCCCCCCCTTTCCCCCCCTTTTTTCTTTTTCTTTTTCTTTTTTTTTTTTTTTTTTTTTTTGAGGTTTGCTTGGGCCTGCTACTGGTGTGGAATTAAATGAGTCTTCTGCAGCACCGTCTATCCACATTCTGCAATATATCTATATATCTAGTCTGAAATGTCTAAATGTTTCTTTGTCCTTGAATCATCCCGCCACACTTGCCATCCTCTTCTGACACCTCAGTGCGGTGTACCACTGCTCTAACCATTACACCACACTGACTCTGAACACTGGCTCATTCTAGCAATCATTCATTACACAAGCAGCAAGGTAAACAAAAAGAAAGGGTTGCATTCTGCTTATAATTCTAGAACTTTTCTAACTTTTCTATTCCATTTTCTAACATTCCTTTCATGCCACACTACCTGTGACTTTATGGAGCTGTGCCTTTTTGACTGACATCTTGGCACTGTAGGGTTGGCAGGAATCTCAGGGTTCATCTAGTCCAGCCCCGTGCAATGCATGTCACGCTGGATTTCATTCTCACCAATGGGTGTGGTGTGATGTAACAACAAACTTTTATCGGAAAACAGTGGCACTCCCCTGCCCTTCCTGCACATACATGCCTTTGTCCCCCCACGAATCTCCTATGAAAACAACAGGAAATCACTCTAATCTGGTATAACTACCCAAATTCCTTCACTTTACTCCTGCAATTTTCCGGGCTAAGGGTACTTACTTAAAACTGATTCTTTTTATTCCTTTTTTTAAACCTAGAATAAAATCATTCAGAAACAAGTGCTAAACATGAGTGCTAGATTTCCAGAAGTGGCTTTTATGTCATATGAAAGTAACCGGAATGGGTTACTTCCAGGTTTCGGCAGTCGCGAATGCGCAGAAGCACTAAATTGCGCTTTGCGCATGTGCAGAAGCGCCAAATCGCAACTGCGCATGTGCAGACGCGGGTTGCGAAAGCTGCAGGTTGCGAACGTGCATCCTGCACGGATCACATTCGCAACCTGAGCGTCCACTGTAATGCGGAAATTAACAGGGAAATGGAATAACCTGCCATGCGGAGGCAACCATAGTTTAGAAACTTATTATGATATCACTGTTTTTCCTTGAAGATTCAGGACAGATAAAAGAAAGTAATTATTCATATAGTGCAGAGTTTAACTAAGGAACTCCCTCCCACAGGATGCAGTGATTGCAGCCAGAGAGAGAAAAATGTTTTTGAGGCATAGCCATGCATGGTCTCACCCAAAGAGGAGGGGAAGATGGATGTTACCTCCTGGGCCTTTCTGAAAGGTTTGACACTGGTGCCAAGACTTCCTGGCCACTTTATAGTACAGCATACCTGGTTCTGTTCCATGCCAAGGACTCAAACCGCACCTTTTTGGACCCTCTGTGTCTAGTGATCAGGGGTATTGGATTGAGTGCAAACTATCTGATATATTTATATACATATATTTGTCATTGAAAACTTGAACTGTTTCTCTTTGTGGGTGTTTTTATCCCATTCTCTCTATTTCTAGACAGTTGAAGCTCTGCCTCTAACCAGGCTGGGGAGTCTGCTTGGGGAATCAGGACAGGTATGTTGGATTATAGCCAAATGATCCCAAATCTTAAAATCTAAAATTTTTTGCACCCCTCACAAAAATTATTATTCCCCCCCCTCTTATTTTGATACAGCACAACAAGCAGCCTAAAGCACCCTCCCCAATCCCAATTAGATGAAAACTATTAATTATTATTATTTTTCCTCCCCATCAATATTTTTAATGTGAGGAAGTATTGGGGGGTGGAAAATCAACCCGTCATTTGATTTGTCCTCTCTCATTGTGTAGAAACCGGTTGAAGCTGTTCCGAAAGGGCCAGAATATGAGCCCAGCTGATATGTACAGGTGGAAACTCTCCTCCCATGAACCCTGCAGTTCTACCTGCACCACAGGTAAGCCTGAGGGGATGAGCTTGGCAAGGGGCCCCCTCACCCCAAGAATGGGAAGAGAGGAAGCAAATTGCTAAATCCCATAGGCACAAACTGAAGCACCTGTTCCCTATGAAATCTGCGCTGCTCCAAATTTTGCAATGCAGTTCTCTGATCAAAAAATCAATATATAAATATGTATGTTAGGTTTTTTATCACTTAAAATGCACCATCAGCAACATTCTTGTCCATATTAATTAATATATTAATAATATTATCAGTGGCGCTCATAATGAGCCTGGGATATTTTTCATGCAAAAAGCAGATGCTCTAAACACTGAGCATTCTGTGATTCTTGCATTGCAGGGGATTGGACTAGATTACACTTGGGGGTATCTTTCAACTCTACCATTCTGATTCTGATGGTTTATTTATTTATTTCATTTATATCCCCTCTTTTCTTCCAAGATGGTTCTCCCCCTCCTCATTCAATCCCCACAACAACCCTGGAAAGAAGACTAGGCTGAAAGGCAGTAACTGGCCCAATGAGCTTTGTGGCCAAGTCAGGATTTGAACCCTGGACTCCTAGGTCCTAGTCTGACAATCTAACAACTATACCACACCTACTATTATCACTATAAGGTCACTGGGCAGGCACATCCATTAGCACAAGGACTGGATTCCCTCCTGGGGCTACATGCCAGTGTTAAGGGAGGAACATAAACCAAAGTGGATTGAGCAACAGATGCAACCCTTGCCATTGTACAGAAGGCAGCATCCCAACCCGTGCAGAATTCAGTTTCCCAACTCGCATCTCCCAATCCAAGCAAACCATTTGCATTTCTGTTAGGTCCATGGAAGGCACCTCTGGTGCAGTTTGGGCCACGATCTGGCAAACTTGACAGGGCTCTTCTGGACTGAAATGGGGGAAGGCTTGCACCCACCTAATGTTTAATTGACCCTTTTCAACCTGAATTAAACATGGTCAACGGTAAGGCGAGAATGATATATGCAGACTACTTAGTCTCCTTTTGCCCCCTCTCTTTGCCGCCTGCCCATAAGCACCCCCTTTTCCAGCCCTGGGTCACTCCAGGTAGGTCCACCCAGGACAATCCAGGGCTGTCAAGACCCAGTCCAGACACATTCCAGAATGGCCAAAAACTGACTGATTTGGTTTGGGATCTGAGATTTGTCCAAGACAGATAGATGGCCTTAATGTCACAGTTCGAGACTCCCTTCTGGACAGGGAGAAACACTCAGAGGGAGGGTACAGCGCAGGTCTGGCAAAGGGTGTGGCCTGGAGAGAAGTGGGTATGGCTATGGGAACATTCTGAGGGCCTCATAGATAGCCCTGGAGGGCCACATTCCAGCAGAATGTTCAAGATGCAGGAGAACAAAAGGTACACAACGCGTAGTTAAACTGCGGAACTCCCTCCCTCAGGAGGAAATGATAGCCAATAACTTGGATGACTTTAAAAGACGATTAGACAAATTAATAGAGGAGGAGAGAGTTATCAATGGATACTAGCATGGGGGCTATGCTCTGTCTCTGCAGTTAGAGACAGCAATGCGTCTGAATGCCAGTTGCTGGAAACTGCAGGAGGGGAGAAGACTCTTGTGGTCAGGTCCATAGCTGTCAACTTTTCCCTTTTCTTGCCAGGAATCCTATCCAGAATAAGAGAATTTCCCTTAAAAAAAGGGAAACATTGACAGCTATGGTCAGGTCCTGTTTGCAGGTTCTCTGCTGGCATCTGGCTTTCCACCGTAAGAACAGTTATGGGTCATTGGCTTGATCCAGCAGAGCTCTTCTTATAAAGGTTTATTGTGATAGCAGAACCTCTGTGTCTAGGGAGAGTATACGTCTGAATACAAGGTAATTGGAGAATGCTCTTGCACTCTGATCCTACTTCCATTTGGAGCATCTGGTTGGCAACTGTGAGAACAGGGTGCTGGAGTGGATGGGCTCACTTTGGCCTGATCCTGCAGGGCCCTTCTTATGTTCTTATCCCTGAGGCTTCCTATGCCTGAGGCAGGGCATAGGAACCAAGAGTGTTCTGGGAAAGTCTTCCTGTGAAAAGTGGTGCAGAGTAAGATAGAAGGTAGGGCAGATACTCTTGATGGGGCAGAAGACCTTAAGGTGGTAGTGCTGGAGGAGCAAATGTCACAGATTCCGTATTGGGCAGTTTCCAATGTTCTCATGATGCAGATCACTGGCCCTTATAGCTCCATATTGCCAACACTGATTCCAGTGGCTGAAGCTAGAATCCAGTGACATCTGGAGGGCTGCAGGTATGTCCCCCCTCCCTGATCCACACTGACCTGTCTAAATACAGGTGTGATGTCCACCTATGCCATGTGCATCCGCTATGATGGAATTGAAGTGGACGACATGTACTGTGATGCAATGACTCGTCCTGAGCCAGTCCATGAATTCTGTGCAGGAAGGGAATGCCAACCAAGGTAAGATTATGATGTCAGGTGATTGACAGGTTGGTGGCCTCTCACCTTGTTGTTAAAGGCACCTAACTCCCTTGCTGCCTTGATGCTTTGTCTGCTGGGTCTATCCGCCTAGAGTTGTGAGTTCAGTGTTATGGGTCTTATTGTGTGGAACCCCCTTCCTAGTTTCTCCTAGCTTCTGTTCAGTCTATTAGATCAGGAGAGCCTTATTTTTTTATTTTTAAAAAATGCAATGGGTTTTGGTTCATTTACTTGACTGTAACAAATTCCAGAAAGCAGAAATTTAAAAAGCGGAATGAGGTCAGATGATGATGATGATGATGATGATTGATTACACTGCCTTTACCCTAAAGTAAAGGGTATTCGTACCCTATCCTTTAGCCAAAAGGGCTCCCTGGAACAGCTTACCTATGGTCAATTAAGACAAGACATTCCCTACCTGCAGGCTTACAATCACAACAACAACAACAACAACAACAACAACAACAACAACAACAACACACACACACACACACAGAGGAAAAGAGACAAGGAGGGAAAAGGAAAACCAAAACCAATTTCTCAGGCACCAATTTCTAAACCAATTTCTGTGGGCAAGGAGTTCCACAGCTTGGAACTGCCACAGAGAATGCATTCTCCATGGCTGCCAACCCCCAAAAGATTCTGAGGGCAGAGGGACTACCAAGGGGGCCCCATCTACCGATCTTGGCTCCTGAGGAGTCTGTAGGGACATTTAGACAGCAGGCAGCTGTGAGCACATTTCCTTTCTTGAGGTTTGCCCCCATCACCTCCTTCTATCCTGAAATGCCCATTCCCTCCAACACAGGTGGGAGACAAGTAGCTGGAGTGAGTGCTCCAGGACCTGCGGAGAAGGCTACCAGTTCCGCATTGTCCGATGCTGGAAGATGATCTCGCCTGGGTTCGACAGTTCTGTCTATAGCGACCTGTGTGAATCTGCTGACATCACCCGTCCAGAAGAGAGGAAGATCTGCAAAAACCCAGCCTGCGGGCCGCAGTGGGAGATGTCTGAGTGGTCAGAGGTAAATCTGCAGAAGGGATATGTTTTTGACAGGGAAGGATTTAGGCTTGGAGTTAGCTGACCTTAGGAATGGCCGAATCTGTCCATTATCTTTCCAATCCTAATTTCATTTTGTCCTATTTCCACGCATCTTTTCAAGAGTATTTTATTTTTTTAAAATAAAAGTCCTCTTGAAAATTCGTAAGCATTTTAGGGCCCGCTTCTCCTTATAGTAATTTTTGGAAGCATTTTTGTATGTTTGTTTCATTGATATATGCTTTTGGGGAACACACTTTACCCTGATATATATGCATCTTGTACACATTTTGGGATTTGTTTGCTTTGAGGAATTGTGCAGCAAAATTCAGAGAAGTCTGAACTCCAGAGGATAACTTTGTAGCCTGTGCTCTGTGGCCCTTTTGGCAGGCACAAAAGGGGCATCTATGGAAGCAGAGCCCCTCCTGCTGGTGGAGAACCACCAACTGCCCAGCACCCTAAATCTTCCCAGCACCAGAAATCGGATGTCAGGATTGCTCTGCAAAACAAACAAGTGGAGTAGAAAGGCCATTGGCCTGATTCAGAAAGTTCTCCTTACCTCTGCCTGAACACCACAGAATTATTGTGCCACCTGTGCAGTGGGGTGGGTGCAACAACCCCCCCCCCCCACCCAGGCGAGACTTGTATTGCCTTTTCTCCTGCATGCACACTCCTGAAGGCTGAATAAGAGCATCTTGGGGCAACCGGTCTGCTGGATAGAGAACACTTGGCATGCCAAGATCGCCCTCCTTCGTCCCCGAGAGAGAGCTTGGATATGGTTCTGGTTCATACTTGAAATTCCCCTTCCATACTGAGTGCCAGCGGTAAATGCTTGGCTGCCAGCCCTTCCCACTGAAATCCTGCTGTGTTCTTTGCTTTTATAGGATGTTTTTTATTCCCCCCCCTCCCACCACCACCCCACAAAAGAAACACACATCCACCCACACTCTGGTATAAAAAAAATATGGATTGCTTCTCCCCATGCTGAACTGAGCGATTTAAAAAGAGAGAGTCTTGATTGTGTTAAGCTACCTATTTTATGCATTTTGGTAGGTGTCAAGCCGAGATCATTGGAGCTCAGGGGTCCTTCCTCCAGCCAAAAAAGCAACACTAATTTAATTTTGATCCAGCAGGCGAAGTTCAAGCCAAGCCAGCTTCAGACCTTGGCTTCCTTTTTCCCCGTCCAAAAATAATAATGAGCAGCATCCCTTACCACCCCGTCCCCACCCCCAAGTCCCAAGTCCCAAAGAGATAAGTGGATTACTGTATCAGGAGTGCTGGGTGATGATTGCCACGCTCTGCTGTTGTCATCACTTCTGAAACAGTAGAAATATGCACCAAACAGACTTGCATAATGCAACACCTGTGTGATTGCAACCCCACTCTGCATAATACTGGTGGGTTTGGCTCACCTGTGTCATTTGAGACAGGACTTGGGGCTCAGCGGCTGCGTTCATGTGCTGGATGGAGATGTTACATTGAAGATCAAACTCGGAATGCGGGGGCACTTAGGTCCAAATTCCAAATGTGTCCCCAGGCCTCTCTGTCTAGCCCTTGTGACACTCATAGGCCACAGCGCCTCTTCTCAGGCCACACCTTCACAAACCCTTTGCTTTACATACCCTGCTTTTTGCCTGGCTGGAATGTGTAATTGAACTCTGATAATTCCTCTTGCTTCTTTGGATGTGGGGTAGAGAGGTTTGTTTGTGAAGGCTAATTTACTGTACAGGTAAAACTGCACCCTCTCTAGCCCCCATCCAGGGAAGCAAGAGGTAATAACAGAGTTAATACCTGCCCTGTTGGAGGCAGAATACTCGGTGCTTTTTTCTGGAGGTATGCAGGGGTACACATACCCCTAAACACTGTGTGAATCTTTGTACTTTTGCCCATTTACTGTATTTATTTCCCCCGATTTGAACTATAAAATGGTGATTTTATTGAGTCAAAATGAGAGTACCCATAAACATATTTTTAAAGAAAAAAAGCACTGAGTAGACCTATGAGTGCCAGTTTCTGGGAATCACGGGGGGAAAGTTGTGCTGTTGTGCTCAGGTGCTACTTTGGGGCTTTCCATTGCAGTATGTAGTTGGTCACCATGGGAACAGGGTGCTGGAGTAAGATGGGCCTCCTTTGACCTGTTCCAGCAGGCTCCAGCAGGCATACCCTGTAAACGTCCCGGAAAAACAGGGACATCCCATGTTTTTTTTCTTATGAGAGAATGGCAGCCATTTTGGGCACAGTGATCTCACGTGATTTCATGCCACAATTCTCCCCCTCTCAAAAGTGCTTTCACGCAGCACACATTTTGGTGTGCCATGGCTGGAAAAAGTGCTTTTTGGGTGGGAAATTGTGGTGCAAAATCACACGAGATCATGGCTCCCAAAATGGCCACTATGCTCTCACAAGAAAAAAGCAGGAAGATGTTGCCCAGGAATTTGCTGTTGTGGCATTGGAGAATATGACATGTTTAGTTCAAGGGTATATTCCAGATAGGTAGAAAGGAGAGCTAGTCAAGAGTGTGGCCTGAAAAGAGAGGGTGTGACTTGGGGAGAGTTCTGAGGGCCACCCCAGAACCTGAGCTTCCCCACTTCTTCCTTATGGAAATCTTCGTGTCAGTTCTTGGTCAGGCCTGACTCCTGGGGTGCTCCCTGTCTCTGTCAGAAACACAAGCTCTTCGGTCAGATTCTTGCCATCTCAATCACTTCCTGTTCCCTTTCTCCCTTCCCCCAGTGTACAGCCAAGTGCGGTGAGAGGAGTATCGTCAGCAGAGACATCCGGTGTTCAGAAGAAGAGAGGCTGTGTGATGCTAGCACCAGGCCCCTGGCGGAGAAGAATTGCAGTGGTGCCCCCTGTGACAGACAATGGACCGTCTCTGACTGGGGACCGGTGAGTCCACAAGGGTATGTGGGGAGGGAACCATCTGCAAATGGAGGCAGGGGAGTTGGGGGAGAGCCGGCTGTAAATGAAAAACAAAGTAGGGCGTGTTGTGTGTGTTTACAGCTGGCTAGTCTATCTGGCTGAGGATTTTGCTCATGAAACTCATAAGCAAGGCAGGGAGGCAGCTGCACTCCCTGACTGATTGAACCCAATGTCTGTTATCTACAGATATACTGCATTTGTAGATGGTGGTTCCACTCATTTAGCTTTTTTTAATAGTCACTACAATCTTTGAGAATTCTTGGATAACAGATGAGGTCCCTGCAGACTGGAGGCAGGCAAATGTTGCCTCCATCTTCAAAAAGAGGAAAAAGAAGACCCAACCAATGAGCTTGACATCAATACCAGGAAAGGTCCTTGAGCAGATAATTAAACAGTTGGTCTGTGAGCACCTAGAAAAGGTTGCTGTGATTACAAAGGCCCAGCATGTGTTTCTGAAAAACAAGTCATGCCAGGTCAATCTCATTTCTTTTTTCAATAGAGTTAAAAGCCTGGTGAAGGCTGTGGACAGAAGATGAAGAGGTAACAGGATTTAGTGAGCAGGGAGAGTCCCTGGCACAGAGTAGTCCAGAATCAGAATCAAAGGCAGAAGCAGGAGAGGAGGGAGGCCAGGAGGCAGAGATGAGTCAGGCTGGTGAAGATGCGAGGGTGTTTCCCCTTCTTGCTGCGACAAGCTCCCTTCCCCCTGGTCTCCCAGGACAAAACGAGGTATGAAGAGGGAGGAACAGAGACAGGCATGTCAGTGTAGTCTCAGGTTGCTTGGGAAGTACCCAGGGGAGGAGGAGACCTATTGAGAAGAGTTGCTGTGCTCATTAGGCCTGGCGCTCTTGAGCAGACCTTATTTCTTCTAATAAAGAGTTAACATCACTTGCTCTGTGTGATTTATTCCCTCCAATTCCTGACACCTTTCCAACTCTACAGTTCTATGATTCTATGATTCTATAGGTTGGTGGCCATCACTGCCTCCTGTGGGAGCAAGTTCCATAGTTTAACTCTGCTCTGGGTGAAGAGGGACTTACTTTTATCTGTCCTGAATATTCCAACATTGGAAATCCACGAGTCCTAGTGTTATGAGAGAGGGAGAAAAACGTCTTTTGTTCCAATTATTTGCCTGGAGTCAGGTGGCTGTTTAAAGCCCCATGCAAAATCCTCACAGCTCTGGGTGGCTGCTCTGTGCAATTACGAGAGAAGTCCGGCGTGAGCCAGAGGACCCTCAAGGCTCCTTTTTTGGGTTAGCGTCTGAATTACCCATGTCTGTGGTGTCTGTTTTTGCCATCTGAAAGCTATCGGTTAAGCCAAGCTGGCACAGTTTCCCACAGTATGGGGATTAAATTGCATTTGTTAGCTGTATGCTTGGCAGACACTCCTTGGCTTCCAGTAAAAAAGCATGTCTCCAGCTGTAAGCACAAGTCCAGCTGCAGACAACTCCTCACCCCTGTCTCCTATAAGGCAGCCATCAGTCCCTGCCAGTTCGGCTGGTATGATGCTGAGGCTAATGAGAGAATGTCTGTGCTGCCCTGGGACTGATGGGAGTTGTAGTCCGAAACATCTAGAGGGCACTGAATGGAGAAGGCTGCTTCAATGCAGGTTGAAGAACATGAAACCTCTAATTTTCTCTGCTCCTGGACTCAGTTCAGGTGGCAGAGAGAAATCATAGATTCCATGCTCCTAAGCAATGCTGTGTGATGCTGGGGCTGATAGGAGTTGTAGTTTTAAACATCTGGAAGGCATGATGTTGGGAAAGGTTGTCCTACTTCCTTGAGGGGACAGAAGAACAGGTGGCTGTTCCTCCCCTGCTCTGGAAGCCTCTGAAGCAGAGATGGAAACAATTTCATAATTGTTTTTATGACACTGTGAGTGTGTGAGTGTATGTGTGCTGCAGTTTTTTAAGATGAGGCTGGCGGGTGGGTGCAGGAAACATTTTGTAAAAGTTTTGGCTAATGTACGCCTTTTTTTTTTTTTTTTGCTCAGAATTTCTCCTGATAGGATGCATTGCCAAATCCTGTTTTCAGTATTATGCAATTTATGTACACTTTACCCTGATTTTTGCAAGTGATTTCCCTTCTTATAATACATTTTTTTGTGGTGATACTTTCACAAATAGATGCATTTTTACACACACTTTCCCTGATGCACTTTTTTCTTCTTCCAAGGAGTATCCCCTATCATATTTTGGCTGTGATGTTTTCACAAGTAGATCCATATTTATGGACACTCTCACCTTATGCACACATTTTTGTACAATGTCTAGCTTAGAGAGCTGCACTGCAAAATTCAGAGAATTGAAAATTTCAGAGGGTAGCTATGTTTGTGGTTTATGCTTTATTTTAGGAAGCTGTTAATGAGTTAGGCTTACATTATAATGAAAAAGGGACTGGATTGCTTCCCTATCCATTGTCCAAAGTAATTCACAGGGTTGCATCCAGAGTAATGCTGAGCAACAGATCACATTGCTGTGAGGGTTTCTGCTTGTGCAATGGGACTTACCCCTTCTCTTCCTGCTCACATACCCCCTTAATGGTTTGGGTGCATGCAAGCAGGGAGAAGAGAGGCAGATGTCCTGAGGTGCAAGCTGAAGGGGCATAGCTCAGTGGTGGAGCATTTGCCTTGCATACAGAAGGTCCCAGGTTCATCTCCAAGTGGTATCTGCAGGTAGGGCTGGGAATGTCTGCCGTTTGCTGCAGAGCTGCTGCCAATCAGTGTGGACAATACTGGACTAGATGCATTTAGTGTAAGGCAGATTTCTGTGTTCCAGTAGTGCTCGTGCTGACTAGATGTGTTTGTTGGAGACTACCCTGAACCTCCATTCCTGCTTAGGAACATCAGAGGTGGCTTTGCTGGGTCAGTTCACCAAGTGTTACATGCACATGCAGTCAAGCAGGCCCCAAGTGGTCTTCCAGAAACAGGTCTGGGGTCTACTAGTAGAATAATCTACCTTCTCGAATCAAAGCTTGCAATGAACTGAATTCACAGCCCAAAACATCCTGTCCTATCATTCCACCCACATTTGGAAATGGGGCAGGATTATGACCTTGAGGAAGCATCCAAAGTTTGTCTCAAAGATGACATGCATTTTATAAAAGCTGGTCTAGAACACAATTGTCTTAGGCTTTGTTTGTCTTTTAAGTGAAATAATCTATGTCACGTGGAATGCCTTCTTGGCTTCTTCCCCACCCCGCCATTTTCAATTCAGTGGCAGTGCCTAAAAATAAGCCGTTTCCATGGTGATGGCTGGCAACTGTGAGGAGCTTGTCTCCCAAAAGGAGACCCACAAAGGAACTCTGGGGTTTGTAACTATCAGCCAAGGCAATGGCCCCTCTATGCCTCCCTCTTTTTTTTTTTTTTTTTTTGTAAGCAAAGGGAACATATTTGCAGACATTTGCATTTTAAATGGGGGCTGGGGAGATCTTTCTGTCGGAGGCCCTGAACTGGTTTGAATTAACAGGCTGGCTTGATGGTTGGGGAAAAGGTCAGGACCTACTGGGATTGTTCTCCTCTGTGATTGCTCCCTGAAAATGAGAATATGCTTAGGGAATGGCTGTAGCTCAGTGCTAGAGCACCCGTTTAGCATGCAGAAGGTCCTAGGTTCAATCCAGGTAGGGCTGGGAATGTGGAGCTTGATGGCCTGACTCAGCAGAGGGACGAGTCTTGCATTCCTATTTAATTCAGCCCTTCCTTCATAATGACGAGGACTAGAATCTTGCTTTAGGTTAAATGGCACAGCTCAGTGACATAGCGTCTGCTTTGCATACAAGCAGCTTACAAGAAAGAAACGGGGGTGCATTTCAAACAAACACCACAAAAACTATTTCATAATAACACAGCAACATAATAGCATAGTAACAATTTCATAATAACATAGCAAAGCAAAATTATAATAACATACAAAAACATGTTTCAATACTATAAATATAACAAGATTGCTCAAACAGAATGCAGCATCCAGTGGCCAAAATAACAAAGGAGCTTTACAGTTTCACCTCAGTCCTAGAAACAACCATCCCATGACCCTTTTAATGTGGAAGGAGAGATTGGTACATTATTTGGGGTGGGTGGGTGTTATCTGAGGTTAGTAGTCAATTCAGCCAAAGGGGCTGAAGTGCCATTGAGTGGATGTTATGCAGTTGCACATTTGTGTTTATTACCTTCTTGTCTGTTTATCTTCCAGTGCAGTGGAGGCTGTGGACAGGGGCGGATGATCCGGCACGTCTACTGCAAAACCAGTGATGGCCGTGTGGTGCCAGAATCGCAGTGCAACTTGGAAACCAAGCCACTGGCAATCCATCCCTGTGGGGACAAGAACTGCCCCGCTCACTGGCTCACCCAGGACTGGGAGAGGGTAAGGGAGCCTTTGAGTTTGCTCAAAGAGCAGCATGGTCCACTCTCTAAGCCTAGGGGGCAGGGGGAACCTTTTTTTTCCCTGCCCGAGGGCTGCATTCCTTTCTGGTCAACCTTCTGGTGTGGGTGGGGTGGGTGGTTACCTGCCAATAATGGGAGGAATCAAGAGTCAAAAAGCAGGTGGAGCACTGAATGCAATTTTTTTTCTTTGTATACTTGACTATAGAGTTGACTACAGGTCAGGAGCAACACAGACCCTGAGAATTCAGGGCCCCAACCAGAGACCTAGGGATGGGCCCTAGAGATGGGAGTTAATTGGGAGAGAGAAGCGGGGAAGGGCAGACCTCTCCAGAATGTCTATGCTATAATTTGCAGCCGCTCCTGCCAGGCTGAAGCTTGCAAGCTGCGCACACAGTTTTCATCATCATCATCATCATCATCATCATCATCACCATCACCATCATTATTAAAGGCCCTCTTACCCACCTGTAGATTCAAGCCCTCCACCTGTCTCCTGGAGGGGCAGACCAACCTGTCAGACCTAAGAGTCTGACAACCCTACTAGGCTAGTTTCTAGACACATTCTTCTCTGTCCTCTGTCAATGCAAGCAAGAGGCACTGTCAGGATTCAACAACACTTCTCAGCCTGGCATAAGCACTCAATAACAGTGTGAAGCAAGAGTGTGTGGCCTAGAGTGGAGCCAGAGGGCCAGAGGGAGGGGGCAGGAGGATTGGATTTGGCTCCCATGCCTGGATTTGGCTCCCCACCCCTCCTCTTACAGTTTCACTTTGGCTCTCACTCTTACCTTGACAGTGCAATACCACATGCGGCCGGGGGGTCAAGAAGCGAATCGTCCTTTGCCTGGAGATTGTCAATGGGAAGCTCAAAACCCGCAACCCAACTGAATGTGACATCACCAAGAAGCCAGCTGAGGACACAACCTGCTTTGAACGGCCTTGTTTCAAGTGGTACACGACCCCTTGGTCAGAGGTGAGAAACGGGTGGGTGGGTGGGGAGGCAGACAGCGGGTGAACCATGCTGGGAAGACGAAATGGTCCTGTAGAGGACTGTGGTGAGCACCCTACGAATCAGAGCTCTGGACAGCTTCCATTCTACCTCTGTTAAAATGAGAATTGGACCACACTACTTCAAGGGGTTGTTGCGCCTGCAAAATTAAAAACATTTTCCCCTTTTGGGAAATCGCAGGATGAACAAAGGTCTGTAGTACAGTGGTACCTCGGGTTACATACGCTTCAGGTTACATACGCTTCAGGTTACAGACTCCGCTAACCCAGAAATAGTGCTTCAGGTTAAGAACTTTGCTTCAGGATGAGAACAGAAATTGTGTGGTAGAGGCACAGCGGCAGTGGGAGGCCCCATTAGCTAAAGTGGTACCTCAGGTTAAGAACAGTTTCAGGTTAAGAACAGACCTCCAGAACGAATTAAGTTCTTAACCCGAGGTACCACTGTATTAGGAACACAATGTAACCAACAGGGAATCGTAGCATGTAGATTTCATGTTGGCTGAGTGGCCCGACAGTCATTCGATTCTAGGACTGTCCACAAACATAACCGAACGTTAGGTTGTTTATCACTAATGGGTAAACTGCTTTCACACTAGCAGGCCTAATTAATTGCTTCTCTGGCCTTCTGACGTCCAGACACCATGCACTCCATCACTGCCCTCCCCCTTCCTTGGCTCAGCGGTGAAAAGGAAAGTCTCCCTGTGCTCCACTTTCCTCCCTCCTTCTCCTCCAAAAAAAGCACAGCCAGTTCCGATTACATCTTGGCAGGCCGTGTCCTGCCCGGAGCCACTACAACGGCGGACGGCAGTTCGCCTTGGCTGCGGCAACGACAGCAACTGGGCTCTAATCAGTCCCTGGCAACCGCCTGTGCTGAAGTCTCCACTGGCTGAGCGGCTGCAGGCCTCTGCCTGGTGAGAGCCAGGGGGAAAGAGTTCATGCTGCACTCTGCTCCTCTAAAGGGAATTTGTGCTTCTGCGATGGCTGCCGGGCGTTCTCGGATAACATCGGGGATCGGCCCAATAGCCGCTGGAATGCTGCAGAGCTTTTGGATTCCTGGAGGTGGAGTAAATTAGGCTCCCCAAACATTCTCTCCCCCCCAAAAAAACCCTCTTCTGCAGTCCCCCCCCAAATATGGGTTGCATCCAACTCAGTTTTAGGCCACAATCACACCACAGATTTTAAAGCAATATCACCTCACTGCTACCAACCCATGCCCATCAGGGAGCCAGGTTGTCTGTAGCATTGCAGGGGGCTGGACTAGATTGATCCCCAGGGTTCCTTCAAATGACACAATTCTGTGAAGCAGGTATACTCCAAGGCACTATGTATTTAAAGCACTGTGATACCACTTTAAACATCTCTGAGTCTCCCACAAAGAATCCTCAGAGATTTAGTTTAAGTGCTATGATACTGCTTTAAATGGATGGTACGGATGCAGCCTTAGGTAGAGCTGACGACTTGCAATCAACATCCGTACGTCAATCATGTCCATTAATTTCAGTGGGCCTACTCTGAGCAGATGCTTCTCAAAAGGTTGAATCTTAGTCCTGAAACTGCTTGTTGTAACAAACGAACCTCCCCTCTTTTCCTTGCCCACAGTGTACAAAAACTTGTGGCATTGGCGTGAGGATGCGAGATGTCAAGTGCTACCAGGGGAAGGATCTCGTCCGGGGCTGTGACCCTCTCGTGAAGCCAGTTGGGAAACAGACGTGCGATCTTCAGCCTTGTCCAACTGAACCGCCAGGTCAGGGGGAGATGGGTGTAGGGCTGCCGGACTTCCAGGTCTGACCTCCAAGCTTGCCTGGCCCCCTCCAGGTGGCAGGGGGCGGGGCTTGAATCTCTAGGTGGGCAAGAGTGCCTTTTGAATGGCAGTGAATTGCTAGGGTTTCTGTCAGGAGTCTTTTCCCAGCTTTAGCTGGAGATGCCAAGGTTCAAACCTAGGACCTTCTGCAAGTAAAGCATTTACCCTACCCAGGGAGCTACACCCTGTTCCTCTTTGAAATTCCTCAGAGAATTCCTTGGAGCACCTCCAAAAATTAATATCTGTGGCTGCCCTGGGAAAACTGGCTCACCGTATTGAAAGTGAAGTTGTTTGGAGTTCTCTGCACAGGTGATGATTCCCACTTGTTTTCCTCCATGCCACACCTGACTCCACTCACCTGTCTCTTGCAGATGACAGCTGCCAGGACCAAGCGGGGACCAACTGTGCTCTGGCCATCAAGGTGAACCTCTGCAGCCACTGGTATTACAGCAAAGCTTGTTGCAGGTCCTGCCGAGCTCCCCATTCCTAAGACAGGACCAAAGGGAACCAGTGGTTCTCCAGAGCATCCAGCGGGACACAGGAGCAGCCAGGTGCGAACTGGGACAGTTCCTGCCTGTCTGCCTACCCATTATGCCACAACATGGAGAGTAACAGATGGAGGTCCTGTAATCCAAGACACCTCCTTCACCTCCCTCCTGGGTTCCGGAAATGGAGGGACACATTGTTACATTTGCTACTACTGTAGATCAGAACCCCCCCACTCTATGAGGAAAGTCGCGTTTTGTTTTGTTTTTAAAAAAGACGTCATGAATATTTCCCCCCCCCCCTTTTAGTTCTTGTTTTCCAATGTTGTCTTTGAACTTTTGTGCCTCCCCTTCATCTCCTCTGCAATTTGAACAGAATTAGAATAGCCCTTTCATCCCTGGCCCTCAGGAGCACTCTTTCCACTTTCTAATTTTACACACAGGTTTGCATCGCGGGGCGCCCTGACCTGCTTAGCATCAGGTTAGGCACTCCATCTGGATCTGCTGAGAAAGAGATTCTGACACACTGCTGTAATGACTGAAACACCGTGGTTTGTTCTCCAGCTTACTGTTTTGCAGGGCGGACATACGTTCCATCCAGTTAAAATGCAGGGATCAGCCATCCATCCATCTTGGCCCTCCCCTTAGGTAAAGGAACTGCCTTCCAGAAATGCATTGTTGCCAAGCACCACATGCCTTTTTTATCCCTGAGATAGAAATCCTTTCTCCTACCATCTCCTGCTAGGTGATGTCAGTGGCCCATCTAGTCTAGCATCCTGTTCTCACAGTGGCCAACCAGATGCCTGCAGGTGCAACAGCAACTCCCCCCACTTACCATTTCCAGAAGCTAGTATTCAGAGGCATACCACCTCAGACAGTGGAGGTAGAGCTAAGAAGAGCTTTGCTGGGTAAGGCCACCTAATCCATTCTAACAGTGACTGCCCAGGTGCCTCAATGGGAAGCCCACAAGCAGGAGCCAGGTGAATCAGCACTCTCCCTATCTGCAACTCGCAGCAATTGGTATCCACAGTGGAGGGAGAGCATAGCCATCAGGGTTAGTGGCCACTGATCCTCTTCTCCACCATAAATTAATCTTCTTTTAAAGCCATCCCAGTTGCTGACCCTCACTGATGCCAATAGGTTACATTCTAGACTTGGAAAAGGCAAAGTTTTCTAAACACACAGCACCACCAGGACTGACCCCATTGTAATTAAAACACAATCTCTCTCTCTCTCTCTCTCTCTCTCTCTCTCTCTCTCTCTCTGCCTCTTCCTCTTCCTCTCTCTTTGACTTCATCCTCTTGTAAGCTTCTCTTTCCCTTCTATTTTCAATACCATTCCCCAGCAGCTCAGCACTTAAGGAGCAGAACTTAACGCTCCCCAGGCGACTCTAAGCCAAAAAGCCCATTAGATATAATATGTAGGTGTCTACGTTTTCAGAGATTTTTTTATTTTATTTTATTGTGTAATCAAATCCCAGACCGTGTAGTCCTTTAATTAAATGAAAAGACATAAAGCCAACAATAGTTGTAGAGTAACGAAAACATAACAGCAGCACTTTATATCACGAAGAGAGTCACGCTCTCTCTCTTTTTAAAAGATAAATAAAGAAATAAGTATATTTGTTTACAAACAGTGAACTTTATCCCTGTAACCACAGAAACTGTACCCATTAAGTATATTTTAAAATAAAAGTTGTCATATTTATAGTGCCAGCTTGATGTCTTCATGGTGTTTGGCCCTTTTGCTTTGGACATTGTGGTTTAAAAGAATGACAAGGAGAATGAATGTGCCACCCTACACCCACCCCCCCAACAAATACTAGAATCTAGGATCTCTGGATTCTAGGCACATTAAGGTGGCATCATATTATGTGTCCGTTCAGCTGCAGTTCATCTTCTGCCAAAAATGACATCATTCATCTCACTGTCTGTTGTGGCAAAATCACGCAACTTCCATAATTTATGTAACTGATCACATGAATAGCACCTGAACATCAGGTGCTGATCCACAGTAGAATGACACTGACCTCTTCCTCCACCTAGCTTATGAATCATAATGGGAGAACCCTCACTGATTTTAGACCGCATATGCACATGCCTTGTACCAAGTACACCCTGACTGGAAGCAGGTCTCCAGGGTCTTGGGTAGAAGGACATCTTCCCCATTGCCTGATCATTGTCTGAACCTGGGGCCTGAACCCGGGGCCATCCACATTCCGGTTGGAATGACTGACTCAGTCACTTCCAATATAGAGCAATAGCAATTGTGCCCTCTGATAAGATGATCCTTTGCATCTATGTGCATGTCCTGCTTATAGTGCTTCGTGGAGAAAGTGAGCTCTGTTGAAATAGAGTGATGTTTCTTCTTGCACTAAAAGGGTGTATTCCATGAGCCTTAGCTAGCAGACATTTTGCAGACGGTGGTCCAGAAAACTTCCTTCTCGGAAGGAAGGAAGGAAGGAAGGAAGGAAGGAAGGAAGGAAGGTGAAATTTTCAGGTTGCCATATTCTGCACCACATAGAATACCATTGAATACCTGTATTCAATGATAATCCTACTCAAGGAGACCCACTGAAAATAATTTACATGACTAAGTTAGCAGGCTAACTTAAATTGGGAAGGGCCATCGTTCAGTGGTAAAGCATCAGCTCTGCATGTTAAAGGACCCTGATTCAGTCCCTGGCAGCATCTGCAGAGAGGGCTGAGAATGTCCCCTGCCTGAAACCCTGGAGAGCCGCTGCCAATCTGTGTAAACAATACTGAACTACATGGACCAATAGTCTGATTCATTACTTTCAATGGACCCGCTCTTAAATAAAAACAGGTGTCATGAAAAAGAGCACACTTCTCCCTCGAGAACAAAGTCAAAGATAGGTTTATTTTTTTAAAAGTTTTTGTTCTTAAGAGTCCAGAAGGCCTGTACAAGATAACCACAAGGCAAAATGAATGAAAATCCATGAAATATTTCAATTAATTTCAAAGATATACAATGAAGGGCCATGGGGTTGGGAAGATGAGCACGGAATAAATAATAGGAAGATAATAAACACAACCACAATTTTAATGCAACAAATGGCTTTTTTTCTTTTTGAAAATAAAAATGCCATCGAAAAAAGTGCAAGTTTTAAGAAGAGTTGTACAAAATTTACCCAGAGTTCTGTAGAAGTAGCTGCAATTACATCAGATCACTTCAAAGACTGAGCACAGCAAAATGGAAACTTGTCATACAGGACATGGCCTAGGATAGTGAGAGTCAGGCCCGTGCAGGGGGTGGGGTGGAGTGGGGTGGGTAGCCGGGTACACTTGTCCTGAGTCTCAGAGGGCTAAGCTGGCTGGGGGCGCCACCAGGGAACAGCTGCTTTTTTGTCTGAGTTTATAACTTTATCCTAACTAGACTCTTAGCCCCCGGGCCTCAGACAAGCTCTACACCGGTCTGTTGAATGTTGTCACAAACTGGATGGCTGTGGGGGGCAGGCAATGGGTGTGGGAGGAAGACACCAAGCAGTAACAGAATTGGCATGTCCATTGTTATAATAATACCCATTGACATAAAATACCAATGTTTCTAGTCAATGTTGCAGAAATATACTTTGCACTTTGGACAACCATCCACCCCCGCCCCTTCAGGTTGCGTACATCCATCTCTAAGTTATTCCTGGGTGGAGTTTTACAAGTCCAGGAAATGGATGACATTGCTAACGGACTCCATCTTTGTGCTTTCAAACCGGAAGTGCTTGTGAAGCTCATTTGGAAGGATTGAGGTGACCTGCTTTAATTTTGACTGAAAGGCCACAAGTTGGTCCCAGTGTTCTAGGGCACACCCACACCATACAATTAAAGCACTCTCAAGCCAATTTAACAGTCCGGGGGGGGGGAGTGATGTTTGTTCAGGATGCTGAGAGTTGCTAGGAGGCCCCTCACAGAGATACAAGGACTGCAGATCAGTGGCAGAGCATCCGCTTTGCATGCAGAAGGTCCCAGGTTCAATCCCCAGGTAGATCTGGGAGGGACTCATGCCTGAAATCCTGGAGCACCGCAGCCAGACAATACTGAGTTAGGTGAACCAAGGGTCTGACTGGGTAGAAGGCAGCCTCCTATGTTCCAACAATTCCCAGCACCCTTTAACAAGCTACCCTACAAGGATTCTTTGTGGGGGAACCATAGCTGTTAAAAGAGCTATAGAAGTGCTTTAAGTATATGGTGTGGTTGTGATCTTAGGCTATGATGAGAGCGTTCAAATGAGAGCAAAGTTTTTTTTATGAGAGTTTTCGGATGAGAGCAACTACAAAGAACCATAGGAATTAAGACTCTTCAGGCTCACAGCATGAAATTTTGCCAAGCTGGGCATTATTTTCAAGGAAGCAGGCCGAGGCAAGATGGATGTCTTTTCACTTAATTATTTTAAATCTCATTATTTATTTTAAATAAATATTTTAAAAATTTATTTGTTTTAAATCTCTTGGTACAATCCCGAACCATTGGCAGGGTCTCTCTATAATATTTAATATAATATTGATAGCAGCTGTTTCAAGGGTGCACTTTTAGCTATAATGCAGTCCAAATGTTTGTTTGAATGAAACAGTTCTTTGACATCTTCCACAAATTGCTGAGTGTCCAGAACGCAAGGCCCAATTCACTAGCTACTTCTTTTGCCTGTGCTCCTCGTGAAATGAATGTTTCTTGAACTCATGTATGAGCAATGTGCTTTAATTCAAGATGCCCCACCCCATGGAATTAGAAAAGAAATCCAGATGGAGCTCATTATGTGAATGGCTGTTGACTGAACCTGGTTTCCTTGCCTTTTGCTGAACTTATCTCCAGTCTTGCTATTCTCCCCTTACAGATTCAATCTAACAAGGGGCTCCCTGCATTGAAGGCTGCATCTGTGGGAGGGTTCCTGAAATTTTGGATAGGGGCAAGTCGATGTAATATCCTGCAGAGCAAGAACGTAGTCATATAATGGCAGATCTTCCCTAAAATAGTTTTGCTTTTATTAGAAACATGAACTTGACCCCATATAAGGTTGTCTGTCCAAACAATATTGCATGATCAGCTACTCCTCTGTCAATTCCTTGCAGAGGGGTGCTAGCATCAGGTGTTTAGTACATTTTAAATCTGATCACATTTCCCATCCATGAGTGTTGAAACACGGTACTGAGTTGACAAGGGAAGTGCGTGGGAAGAACCTATCTGGGCGTAAGGAGTAGCCATGGTACTGGAGTAATGCCACCACATTTTTCTCTATGGCTTGCACAACAGAGAGCCTGGCTTCAGCAATCCATGCTCTGATAAACCTCTGGGTTAGATTGCTGCAATGTGAAATATGTGGGCCTCACCTTGAAGACTGTTTGGGAATTGCAGCTAATGCAGAATAATGGGGGCAAATAGAAAACCTTAATAAACCTATTCTGGCTGGCTGTGCAGACCTGTCAATCTTCATTTCCCATCATTTTCTCATTTTTCCACTCTTAAATTCAGTTCTCCACATTTCCACGTCATCAGCACTCCAGTGCAAAATTCTTATACCATATACATATGTGTATGCGGTTTTTCCTAACATATACATTGTTGCAAAGGAATTTCTCCCAATATAATGCATTTTCACAGATACATTTTTATATGCACATTTTACCCTAGTATATGCATTTTTGGACATTGGCTGGAGAACTGCATTGGACTTGGCTGGAGAACTGGATTGCAAAATTCAGAGAAGTGCAAATTTCAAAGGATAGCTGTGTTTGGGGCCATGCATCGTATTGGAAATTGCAGACTGGGTAGGTTTGCCTTAAAATGCAAAGCGAGTGCAACAGCTGCACACTCCTAGACTGAGGTGGATGGGGCAGTGCCCCATTGGTGCAAACAGGCCAGCCTCCACTACCTACAGGATTACATCTGACCCTCCCGCCCCACCTCTGCTGTAGAACAATGGTGCTAAGCAAGACAATAATAATAGATCTCCCTGTTTTCTTTAAAGATGGGAGCACACCAAAGTCAAAAGTGCTAAAATGGTGTGGTTGAATCAGATGTGGAGAGCCTTTGGCCCTCCAAAGGTTGCTGAACCACAACTCCCATCAGCCCCAGCAAGCATGCCCAGAGATCCCAAGGGATGATGGGAGTTGTAGTTCAGAAAATTCTGGAGGGCCAAAGACTCCCCTCACCAGGACTGGAAAGCTCAATCCATTAACTCTGACAATATACTGTTTCTTCTTCTTTTAATTCATGGCAATATCCAGAGGTCATTTCTTTAGAAGTCCCTGCTTGCTCCCTGGGAGGTGGTGGGTCCTAATGAGGTGAGATTATGTGCCAGGTGGTTGGGTGGCATTTGTGGCTTGTTATTTAGTAAAAAATAAAATAAAGGCAAGATTGAATTTTTCTCCAGCCAAGGTCCTAGAAGACATCTGAAAAGTTGTCACAGGATGGCAGGCAACAACCGCACATCACCCAGTCAGAAAATAAAGGAGGGCACAGCAGCAATTCAGCATGAAGCATGGGGTTGCCATAGAGCTGCCCCCCTCCACCATAGCCTTATACTTGCAGACTTTCATGACAGCAAATGAAAAGGGGGGAAATCTAACGCTTACAAAAGGATGCCCTGTATCAAAATCTTCTCATATACAGTGGTACCTCAGGTTACATACGCTTCAGGTTACAGACGCTGCTAACCCAGAAATAGTGCTTCAGGTTAAGAACTTTGCTGAGTGGGATGAGAACAGAAATCGTGCTCCGGCGGCGCAGCAGCAGCAGGAGGCCCCTTTGGCTAAAATGGTGCTTCAGGTTAAGAACAGTTTCAGGTTAAGTACGGACCTCCGGAACGAATTAAGTACTTAACCCGAAGTACCACTGTATCTATATATATCTATATATATCTATATCTATATCTATCGATCGATCGATCGATCGATAGATAGATAGATAGATAGATATAGATATATAGATATATATACAGTGGCACCTTGTGTTATGTACCATCCCCCTTATGAATGCTGCAGGTTACGCACTCTGCTAACCCGGAAGTAGATGCCCCTTGTTGCGACCTTTGCCCCGGGAGGCACCATTAGAGAAAGTGCGCCTCATGTTACGAGCGGTTTCCTGTTACAAACGGACCTCCGGAACAGATGTATGTAACACGAGGTACCACTGTATGTATCTATCTATATCTATCTATAGCTATATATAGATATAAAAGAAACTATTGTCAACACTAAACTTTAGAAAACCTATATGCACCCATCAAGTCTATTAATTCTCCCTCCTCCCCTTTGTACAGTGCATTATTTAATAGGTATATAGATAATTATCCATCATTAACATATAAATACATTCATCATTTTTAAAAGACTCTCTGTGGGTATTTTTTTTGTCCTGTAAAAGAGTGACGCCATGTTACTATTTTTAAGCCACAAGGGTATTTAGGGAAGGGGGAGGGGAAACACCCTTTCACAGAACCAAAGAATTAGAGAGCTGGAAGAGACTCAAAGGATCATCTAGTCCAACCCCTTACAATGCAGGAATCAGCAGGATATGCATGCCACCAATGTTACCCACCACCGAGCTGCGGGTCACAGCTGCTGGCACTCATTAGACGTCCGTGCTGATGCTGCGGCTGCGGGAGAAAGCCTCCCGCATGGCTGAGAGGCGGTTGGGGTTGAGGGCCTGGAGGCCACTCATGTTGACGGGCAGCTCCAGGTCTTCCTGGCTGATGGCCTTGTAGTTGATGAGGTCGCCCCCATTCTGGACCTCCTCCTCCTCTTCCTCCTCCTCCTCCTCTGGCTCCTGGAGGAAGAAGGTGGGCGGCTCATAGTGTGAGCAGTTGGGGCATACTGTCCGGCACTGGGAGTGCTTCTTGTAGGGGGAGGAGGAAGATCGGTACAAGGATGGGCCGTTCGTCAGAGCCACGTTGCGGTTGCAGTGGAGAGGCGGGATGTGGGAATCCATGCCAAAGTCTGGTTCATCACCGTCCTCTTCGGACTCCTCCTTCTTGCAGCAGTAATACTGGGGGAGGCAAAGAGGGGAAGAGGCAGGGATTTGATGAGAAGGTGGCTGTACGTCTCACCATGTCTCCCTTTCAGGTTGACATTGATGTTTTCCCACGAGATCCACAAAAACGCCAAGCAAGCACATCGCTCCTGCTGCCCATGCTCAAAGAATTCTGGGAACTGTAGTTTGTTAACGGTTGGTAGGAATTGTAACTACAGGTCCTAGAATTATTTGAAGGAAAGGATGCACTTTGAATGTGCTTTAAATGTACATTGCGTACACAGCAATAATAATAATAATAATAATAATAATAATAATAATAATAATAATAATAATAATAATTTTTATCCCACTTTCCCCCCACACTGGGGCTCAATGTGGCTTACACAAATTAAAACAACAGAGATAAAATGCAAAAAGTTAAAAACATATAGAAGAAAATAATTTAAAAGTAATTAAATTCTAATAGAATCTAAACAATATAAAAACAACTCTATCAAAATACAGATTGCAAAAATAGCACAGCACTATTATTAGCCCTTAAAAAAACAGTCAGTTCTTAAAGGCCTGTTGGAATAAAACAATCTTCACCTGCCAGTGGAAGGAGAGCAAAGAGGGAGCTTGTCTGGCTTCTCAAGGGAAGGAATTCCAAGAAGGCCCTTTCCTGCATGGGCCTGTGTGGGTGTGGTGGGTCTGAACAAAGGGCTACTCAGAGCCCAGGCGGGTATGTATGGGAGAATACATTCCTGCAGAGAGCCTGGGCCCAAGCCTTAAAGCACTATTATACCACTTTAAACAGCCATGCCCCCCCCCCACTCCAAGAATCCTAAGAAATGTAGTTTGATAAGGTTACTGAGAGTTGTTAGGAGATCCCCTCTTCCCCTCCCAGCTACAGTTCCCTGGAAAGACTGATTGATCATTACACCATTCCGGAATTCATAGCTCTGTGGTCACTTGTTGCTTCACCCACCTTTGCCTCTTCTCCTTTAAAACCCCTTCTCCCCGCACACTTTTATAATTGAAATACCTGAAGCCTACAATAGCAGAGAACTGCTATGATACACAGTAATATGACAGTCGCTAATATTCCGCCTGTGATGACCACAGTCCCGGCTGTCATTCGACCTCTTCTCCATTAACACCCTGGAAGACACAAGAGGTGTAAAGAGTTAGGAGCCAGACCTTCAGGCAACAGAGTAGTTACTGCAGCTTGGGGCCAGAGCAGTGGCCTCAGTGATTGGGGTAGAAGTGAGATTTTCCGATGGCATGTGCCTGGATCTCTGCACAGGGTACACTCTCAGGCCATGTGCCCTCCACCCGTCATATCCTCTGTGTTACGTTTTCCTCCCTCTGTCCTAGCACTAGAACTCCTGGACTTCCAATGAAGCTGAATGCAGATAAAAGAAATGACTCTCCTTCACTGAAAGTTTTGAAGCAGAGGTTGGATGGCCATCTGTCACGGGTGCTTTAGTTGAGTTTCCTGCATTGCATGGGGTTGCGCTAGATGACCCTTGGGGTCCTTTCCAACTCTACAGTTCTATGATTCTACGACTTCTTCATGCAGCACACAGTTAAACTGTGGAACTCCCTCCCACAGTAGGCAGTGATGGCCACCAACTTAGATGGCTTCCAAAGAGGGCAATGGCTGCTCTCTGCCTCCACGGTTGCTGGAAACTACAGGAGGGGACAGTGCTTTTGTGCTCAGGTCTTGCTTGGGGGCTTCCCATAATGAGTATCAGGTTGACTCCTGTGAAACCAGGATACTGGACTAGATGGGCCATTGGTCTGACCTAGCAGGGCTCTTCTCATGTCCTTATGACCAAAAAAACCTCATGGAGCAGGGAGTACAAGGGTGAGGGAGCTCTGGGTGCAGTGAGGTTTTTACATGTAAGTCTTCTCCAGCCTGCCATGGTACAGTCCAAGCCAGGCCGTGCTATATGATAACAATTGTGCCCACGTTCCAGTGGTTGAAAGCTGGGCAGCCCCACCTATCTGTCAGAATTGGCCTGCCAACCAGATATTGTTCCCCATCAATAAAAAAATAAAAATCACAGCTAGTACAGTATAGTGGCTAAAGTGACCTGGGAGAGACGAGGGTTCAAATCCCTTCTTGGCCACTGGGTGCCCTTGGTCACAGCTATTGCCTCTCATCCTAACCTACCTGGCGGGGGGTTTGTGGGGATTAAATGAGGAGGAGAACCATGTTTGCCCGCTTGAGCTCCTTGGAGGAAAAAGTGGGCTATAAATGCAACCAACTGACCAACCAACTGACCAATCAATCAATCAATCAATCACTCAAATCACTGACAGAGTAGAGGAAGCTTCTGTTGTTGCTTGGTGGCAGAGCCTCAGAATAAGAAGGGGTCTCTTTCATCCTTTTAATTTTCAAGCAGAGGATGCCAAGCTCTTTCCCCACAGACACAACCTTTCTAAATCTGTGCAGACGGTGGCGAAGCTCTGCAGAAACACCCGCCGGTGCCTCCAGCCCACCTTGCAGTGCCAGCTGGCTGGAATCTGCGACAGCTAACGAACCCGTTAGACAGGCACTCTGGAACTTGGAGGCCTCTGTAAGAGGCCGCCTTGCAAGCAGGTGTACGGGAAAGGAGGTGGCCCCATGGGGAGTGAGGGAGCCAGGCCCATGCTCTTCTCGGCTTTATTTTGGATTTTATTCAGGGCTCTGCACCTCCTCTCAGACTTGAATGCCACACCAGGCAGATGCTACATGCAGGAGAAAAGATGCCTCCCCTTTATCCAAGAACAATATCCGGCACTCTCAGACACAGATATACATTGCAAGCTGCCTATTCTCGAATCAGATCATTGGCCCATCTAGCTCAGTATTGTCAACACTGACCGGCAGCAACTCTTCCGGGCTTCAGGTAGGGGGCCTTGCCCAGTCCTTCCTGAAGATTAAACCCGGGAGTTCCTGTGTGAAGAGCAAACATTCCATCGCTTGAGCATTCATAGTAAAGGTATCTTAAGGCTTCTCCTCTGTTCAGCAGTTGGCACCTGCTTAATCTCTTCCCAGGTGGAGTTGTGCAGATCTTGCAATGTAGGACAGTCATGGAGCTGGGATACTTTTGCTGGGTCTCGATGAGTGTCTGCAGCCACCTCAGCATCCTCATCGCCCTCCAGTGCAGGCACCGGTATCCTCCCCTGTGGTATTGCTGCTACTTGGAATCTGCTCCTCTGCTTCTTTTTCCTGTTCATAATCTGTGCTAGCTGGTGTGACAGTAGAAGGCAGACCTGGCCTATTGTATATCAATTCAGAAAAGTACTTGAGGTCTTGTGTCTCTTCCTCTCGCTGCCCAGAAAAAGCATTTTACTGTTCACTGTGCTCATCAAAATGAACCACTTTTCTTGCACTGACCTTTTCTGTTTCTAAGTCCATAACTCTGTAACCTTTGCCTCCAGAAGTATATCTTACCATAGTTTCTCGTTCTACCCTAGGAGTTCAGCTTGCCTATTCTCTTTGGGTATATAGGCAATGCTGCCAAATGTGTGATAGGTTAAGTACACTTCCATGTCAAAGCTCAAAAGGTGTGCATGCTGCCCCCACAGTCTGTTCTGGAGATACCCTGCAGTGGCTACTGCAGCTCCCCCCATGCATTTGAGGAGGCCAGCATCACTCAGCATGCATCAGGTCATCTCCATAAACTCTGTATCAGCTACTGAGTTCTGTTGTGGGGTGTGACTAACACTCCTCCCATGTGTAATGGCTTCCTCTTCCAGGAGGGATCTCATGTGGTTTGAAGTAAACTCACCACTGTTGTCGTTCATGAGAGTTGTAGTTTCCCTCTGCAACTTGTTGCGCACCATGGCGAGGTACTTTCTGAACATATCCACTGTCTCACTTTTCTCCCTGAGGAGGTACAGAACACAGTATCCTGAAAAGTCATCTAGAAAAAATAAAACGTACTCATTTTTCCCTAGCAAGGAAACACTCAGTGGACCACATACATCACTATAGACTACATCAAGCACTCTGGTGCTTCTTTGTTGAGTATATGGGGGGGACGGGACGGTTTAACACTTTTCTCAGTTAGGCAACTTACGCACTTCATTGCGGTTGATGCACTCTGGAGTACCTTCTCGCCTCTTGCAAACTCCTTGCATTTCAGTTCCCTAATGGCTTTGATGCTTCTGTGGCCAAGCCTTCTGTGCCAGAGCTCTGGGTCTGCTTCAGCCTTCTGAGGTTCTGTGATATTAGTCTCAACATATAATTCACCATCTCCAGTCACCTGGCATCTTCAGTCTTCAAACTGCACACAGAAACCATTTTTTCTGTCCAAGGTGGATACATTGAACATGCTGCAATACAGCTGTAGGACAAACAGGAACTGTTCCACAGGATTCTCTCTCATTAGACTGCTTAGCTTGCAATTTAAGGTTCCTGCACCTGCACCACATATTGTTATGGTTTTGCCATCTGCAGCTTGGATATTGCCATCCACTGATGGGTCAATATTGTTAATGCCTCCAAAGATTTATATATATATATAAACTCATATGAGTCCAGTAATATATGGCTTGCTTGCTTAAATGCAGGGGATCTTCCTGAATTTGGGCATCACACACACACAAAAATCTGGAAATGTAACCTTCTTTGCTGTATTTGAAGCAAACAATTTTTCTGAGGATAGCCTTGGCTCTCCTTTGGGACTGAGATGCAAAGTTTGTCTTGTATCCCTGGCTGGGAAGCTTGCTCTTCTCTCCACACTTTCCTCTCTCAGGTGCTCGATCACATCTGCTAGCCTTAGGTTTGGTTTGTCATCCATGAGAGTATTGAAATTTAGGTCCTAGTGACCTCAAGAAATAGCAAACTTTCTGTTCCCCATCCATTTTGCATTGTTTAGATTCCAGGTTTTCTATAATGGTTAGGAACTCTGTCATGTGACTGTCACAGTCCTTCTTGGCTTCAAGTTTTAATTTAAATAGATTTCTCACCCAGGCGTGGTGGGAACCCCTTGCTTGTGAATTCAAGTGCTTTTTGCAACTTTTCAAGCACCTAAGCAGCTGTATCATCTCTTTTTGTGTGAACCATTTGGGTCTCTAAAATACTATCCAGAATGATAGGCACCGTCAATTTATTTTCTTGTTCCCACTCCTTTGAGGCTTTGTCCTCACTAGGTTTCGCTTTCTCAATACATTATAAAATAGCTTTCATATCATGTTTGGCTTCTAATTGTCTTTTCCATTGGATGAAATTGCTTCGTGTAAGCTTAGGTAATTTGAGACTTTCCTCAACAATGGAATTCCTGCTATCCAGTTTAGAAAAATCAAAAATGGAAAAATTCCCAAAAGGGGGGGGGGAGAGAAAGGAAAAATATTCCAAAATAAAAATAGGGAAAATCACAAAAAAAACATTCTCAAAATCTCCAAAAGTAAAATAAAATTATTTAATCCTCTTTGCTAAAACTCCAAAGCAAAAAGCACCGAGCAGAATAAGAATCCTTTAGTATAACTGCTTTGCATTACAGGAGTAGATAGACAAATGAGGGGTGAGTTTATCCACTCACAATAGAAACAAAGCAAACAAAAGATTGCCTGGGAAAGCCTCTCCTTCACCTTGAGGCTAAGAAATACAATCTCTCTGAGTGCACTTTAAAATCAAGCCTAAAAAATCACCCGAAAAGGTCAAAAGTCTCTGCAAAATGCTTTCACAACTCTGGGATTTATTCTCACTCTGGGCCACCATAACCTTACGCTGGGAAATAACTGGGGAAGACCAGGTTAACTCTGAAGTCCCACATGTGTAAAGGTAAAGGGACCCCTGACCATTAGGTCCAGTCGTGACCGACTCTGGGGTTGCGACGCTCATCTCGCTTTAGTGGCTGAGGGAGCCGGCGTACAGCTTCCGGGTCATGTGGCCAGCATGACTAAGCTGCTTCTGGCAAATAAAAGCAGCGTACGGAAACGCCGTTTACCTTCCCGCCGGAGTGGTACCTATTTATCTACTTGCACTTTGACGTGCTTTCGAACTGCTAGGTTGGCAGGAGCAGGGACCGAACAACAGGAGCTCACCCCGTCGCGGGGATTCAAACCGCCAACCTTCTGATCGGCAAGTCCTAGGCTCTGTGGTTTAACTCACAGCACCACCCGCGTTCCCTTCCCACATGTGTAGGAAACTGCAAAAGAAAAAAATGGCTGACTCCCTTTATTCAAAAAAGTGCAGGGCTTGACTCACCCTTTAACCAGCAGCTGCTGCCCCCGGCCACAAAGTTTAAAACAGAAGTAGGTGCAGCATTTGCAAAGTGCAGGAAATATAGGTTTTTAGATCTTTAAATATCCCAGTACAGAGCACTGACAAAGTGCTCTCCCACCTCTACCCCTCTCAGAATGAATAGACAACAACCTTAAGTAAGTTGAAATGCTTTACTTACAGTAATCAGAGGTCTCACTTATGCATTGTTCAATGTTACAGCAGAAACAACAGAGGCAAAGTATTCTTGGTTACAAAATATAGAAGTTGGTCTCAAGCACGCAATGTGAGTCTGAAGCCCCAACCTCAGACATCTGCTCAGTTACATGGTTAAAGAGAGAGAGAAAGAGACAGATAGTGAGAGAAAGGAACAGGAAACAACCTTTACTTCTGAAGGTGAGGAGACATAACCTAACCAAGCATTTTCTAGCAAATTACAGCACTGTGGTCCTTAATCTCTTCATTTACTAACTAGCAGAGATATTCATTGTTAGGTTTGACTTCAAAATCTACCACAATCTTAAATCCTGATTCTTTTTTCTGCAACATAAATTACTCCTCCCAGTTTGGTGTCATCTGCAAATTTGATGAGCATCCCCTCAATATCTTCAGCCAATATGTTTGTAAAGACATTGAACAACAGGCCCAGGACAGAAACCTGCGGCACCCCACTTGTCAGTTTTCTCCTGGATGATGAAGAACCATTAGTGAGCACTCTTTGGGTTCGGCAAGCCAACCAGGTACAAATCCACCTAACAGTTACCATGTCCAGACCACATTCTACCAGCGTCTCTGCAAGAATAGTGCCTACTTCCCAAAGCCCAGTAAGCTTCTGCCCAGCTTAGGATGCTCACATGTGCAACATCATTTCCTCCCCCCATCGCTCTGAGAAGCTGACACCTCTGGCTCCAACTGTTTCCCTATGAAAAAACTCACTGCACACTACTGCAAGATACACTACGTCCACAGCATTTCCCCAAGCTTGTAATTCTATAAAAAAAAGAAAGAAACGAGATTAATCAGCAGTGACCTGCTTTTGAAAAACCCATTTATATCTTAGTAATCACAACATTCTTTTCTAAGTGCTCACAGAACAACTGTTTAATTATTTGTTATGGGACCTTACCTGATAATGACATCAAGCTGACATCAAGTCAGAAGTTACCCGAGTCTTCTCCCCCCGCCCCTTTTTAGAAGATGGGGACATTTGCCTGCCTCCAGTATGCAGGGACCTCACCTGTTCTCCAAGAATTCTCAAAGATTACAGATTGAGGCTCTGAAAATACACCGGAATGCTCCTTTAGAACCCTTGGGTGCTTCTCATCAGGCCCTACTTCATTTAAAGTAGCTAGGTGTCTCCTCTTGGGCTGCAGCTCCCTCCTAGCATCTTTTATTCTGCTATCAGCAGGTTGAGCACTGCTTTTATTTTGGATGAAGACAGAAGCAAGGTAAGTGTTGAGCAGCTCCGTCTTTTCTGTCATCCAATAGCATTTCTCCATCTTCTCCATGCAGAGAACCTACCACTTGCTTGTTCTTCCCCTTGCTGCAAACATAGCCTAAGAAATCTTTTAAATACCGGTATTTTCTTTCCTTACCTCTCTTGCAAGACTGAGCAAATTCTGAGCTATGGCCTGCCCAACAGTCACCCTGCAACTCTTGGCTACTCATGTTATACACCTGCTTCTTGATTTCCCCTGTCTTCCATTTCATATATATGCCCTTAAATATCAGTTCATCTGTAAGCTCCTTATGCAGTCACACCAATTTCTTTAGATACCTCTCACTTTCCTTTGTATCATGAAACCCAGGAGGACATGATTGCTTAATCCCAACTTTCCCTGTACTTTGTCGGTCAATTCCTCCTTGCTGGTGAAGACCAGGTCCAAGATAGATGATCCCCCTTGTTGCTTTTTCCACCTTCTGGGAAATGGATTTGTCAGCAAGGCAATGGAGGAATGGGTTGGACTTTACAGTCTTGGCAGAGTTTGAGTCCCAGCAGATATCCAGGTCGTTCGATTCTCCCTTGACTATTATACTCTCAATTTGCCTTTCATGTTCCAGGTCATGGAGTATGTACAACTTCCTTTACATAGAATGCTGCTACTCTTCCCTTCCTGTTTGGTCTATTCCTTTTCTTTCAGGACAGTCCACTCTGCTCTATCTAGACATTCCTCGTCTTGCCTTGTAGCTCGAAGTATAGATAGGACTCATTATTTTTTTTGGTGAAGTTGTTGAACTTTCAGCTGATGTCTCTCCATTTGCCAGTCCCACCCAAAAGGCAAACTCTTCATCAAGTCAATCCTTTGGGACAGAGGCGGCGAGCGAAGAAAAAGTGGCTCCTACTGGCACCGCCACGGTTGCAGAGGCAGCGATGCAAATAAATTGGGGGGGCATCAAACCACCCCCTTTCCCTGGTGAATCTGGCAGAGCGGTGCACAGAAGCAAGACTCCACAAGGGCACATGAGCAGAAGAGCTGCCTCGCATTGGTGCTACCGCCATGGTTGGCCATGAGGAGCTCTGAGGCGCCAGACAGAAGCCTCTCATCTCCTCAGGTCAGAGGGCAAAAACACAGAGAGGTAACCCGAGTGTGTGTGTGACTGTCAAGGCCTCCTCCTCCTCCTCAGCTCAAGGAGACGGCCTCATTCTTTCCCTCCAATCACAGGTATAATGGCTGCAGTGGAGCAAGGAGGAGGGAAAGAAAGGGAAGTGGGAGGCAGGCTCATTTCAGATGGGAGAGGGTGGCAGCCTGGCGTTGTGCGGACCCAATGCACCGAGTGAGGGGTGGTGATAGAAGGAGCCTCCAGCTTCACTTTGCCTCAGAGGCAAGAAGCCACCTCGCCCTCCTGAGCGGAGAGGGAAGGAGAGGAGAGGCAATAGCCGTCGCCACAAGCCATGTGTCAGCGCTCCTCGCTAACCACTGCTCTGCTCCTCTTCACTCCCTCTCTTGCAAGCACTCCCCCTTGTTGAGCTTTTTCTGGAAACATCCCCCCCCCCAAATTAAGCCTTTGCGGATTTCAAAAGCATTTTTAAAAATTGCCCTACTTGCTATACGTCCAGGTTTTCTGGACATTTTGTCAATTTTGCAAAAATCAGCCCGGATGCCATTTTTCAGCCCGATTCCTGGATGTGTCTGGGAAAACCAGGATGTATGGCAACCCTAAGATCAACAGGCCTCAAATTTCTGTACTTTCTCTTCCAGTAAGTAAGGCAACCAGCTTGCACTTGCTGCAGGTGTATTTTAGCACATTCTCAGGCAGGAAGACAAACATGGCACAGGTGTTGCAGGTTACTGCAGCAGCTCCCTCGCTGTCCTGTCTTGGTCCTACAAACACAATGAGACAGCACTCTGGACCTCCCCCTCAAATCCCCCTCTGTTTCTGGTCATGAGCTCCCAGAGGCTGCTGTCAGCTAAACGGATGGGGCCCCCAGCAGATTGCCGAAGCTGAATGTGGCCTTCAGGCTGAAAAAAATCTTTGTTGGCTCTGAAATATACTCCATCCATCCTCTGTAAGAGGCCTATCCTCCGTGAGGGGAGCAGAATGCATGGCTCCCTTTGATGCAAGGTGAACGGGGCAAGTATTTTTCAGCCACTAGGCCACATTCCCTCCCAGACAACCTTTCGAAGGTCACACACCAGTCGGGGGGGGGGGCAGGGGTAAAAGTGGGCAGAGATTCAAATGTTCATTGATTGACTCACACTCACGTCTCCCCCTCTGCACACCATCCCTGGAAGCAAGAGGCACTATGAGATATTAAGGACACTCAAAAACACTCAAGGGTCATCCAAAGCAAGACTGTGAGTGGTGTGGCCACACAGTACCAGGGACCACACAGAGAGGCCCCAAGGGCCACCACATTCAGCCTCCGGGCCTGGTGTCTCACATCTCTGATACAGAGTACATGGGCACACCCCATTTCCCATGTTGCATTGATTTTGAAGATGAGAATTACCTGGGGCAAGGACAAGGTACACAGAGAAAGGCCTGTACTATCTAAGCTGTCTATTTTTGTGAGGATTTTTATTATTATTATTATTATTTAAAAAAGCCTGGCCTGCTGTACTTCGGATCCTGCCGAAGCAAAATAAAAAGCAGAAAGCTGAGCCTGAAGTGAGTTTAACTGCAGCGCTGGGCAGAGAAGGAGCCCCTATTTGTCAAGACGTCTTCCAAAGAAAATAAATCTCTATTGTACATTGAGCTTCTGAATCTCAGAAATGGAGAAAGCAGATCTCCTTTTGTTTCTTTTTATGTCTGTCTCTTTGGAGAGGCAGTCATGGGGTGGGGGGTGGGGATCACGATTGATTGGTATCTCTGAGCACCTATTTGTTGGGGTTGTTGGGGGTTCATTGAACCCAAACATTTCAAAAATCTCTCGCACCCAAGGGATTTAGTCTTCTTTCTGTCCTTTGAGGAGGTTCTCATCTGCTCCAAACAGGAGCCGGCCCTACTGTTAAACAGAGTGAGGGGGTTGCTTCAGGTGGTGGATGATGTAGGGCGGAGACTGGGAGCGAGGTTTTGGAGGGTAGGGAATTGGGCAAGCCTCAGAGCCTGTCCCGCACACTTACTAAGCTGTACCGTATTTTTCGCTCTATAACACGCAGATTTTTGCTCCTAAAAAGGAAGGGGAAATGTCTGTGCGTGTTATGGAGCGAATGTGTGTCCCTGGAGCCGAAAAATGAGGCAAAAATCAAACCGCGCTTCAGGGAGAAGGGAGCTCCGTGAGACAGGAAGCTGCTTTCCTTCATTCTGCCTCAGGGTCTTACTGCCCACCCTGCTCTGTTTCGTTGCTGTGTTTGCTCAAACGGAACAAAGAGCAGGGAAAGCCCCTCCCCTCCAGGCAAGTAGAGAGGAGAGCAGAGCGTCCAAACAAAGAGCAGGGAAAGCCCCTCCCCTCCAGGCAAGTAGAGAGGAGAGCAGAGCGTCGCTCTATCCTCTCCCTGCTCCGGAGGGAACAATGTTTGTGAAGGGAAGAGAGATTACAGGTTCGGCTTAAAATTCTGATTTGACTTCCTGCTTTTTGTTTTTGGAGACACACAGCATTCAAATATGCTTTCTTCCATTTAAAAGGATGAAATCCTTAAACAGTGTTTTGCCTGTAAATTCATGCGATCTGGAAGACTACAGTGTCTGTACCTCTTAAGGGATGGCAAAGCTTAGGTTTCGCTGCTAAATAGTTCTTAATGCAGTTAAAATGCTTTCTTCTGTCATGCTGGTGGGAGGGAGAGAGAGAGAGAGAGAGCGCACGCTGGCTGGCTTGGGTGGGTGGATGGGGGGAAACTTTTGCCTTCCTTTCCTCACGTTATAGCCCTCTCCTGCATTCTTAGCCTTCTGTGTTTTTCCTTCCCTCCCCACTTAAAATGTGGTTACAAAGCATGGATCCTCAGGATCTTTGCATTGGGTCACCCCAAATTCACCATCAGAGCACACAGCATGTCCATGGCTACAGCCTGCCCCCCCAAAATCACACACCCATTGTTGCCTGGGGCTGCAATGGTGCAAAAACGTGGTTACAAAGCATGGATCCACATGGATCCTCAGGATCTTTGCATTGGGTCAGCCAAAATTCACCATCAGAGCACATAGCATGTCCATGGCTACAGCCTGTCCCCCCCCCAAAAAAAAAAATCACGCACCCACTGTTGCCTGGGGCTGCAATGGTGCAAAAACGTGGTTACAAAGCATGGATCCACAGGGATTCTCAGGATTTTTGCATTGGGTCACCCCAAATTCACCATCAGATCACATGTCTGTGGCCACAGCATGAAGCACAAAAATGATACGTCCACTGTTTCATTCAGAATATTTTTTCCCTTGTTTTCCTCCTCTAAAAACGATGTGCGTGTTATGGTCAGGTGCGTGTTATAGAGCGAAAAATACGGTATTTTGATGGGACCCAAGTACTTGAAGGAGAGACTCCCAAAACATTTGCCACCTGGAGCCGTGCATTCAGCAGGAGATGACCTGTTGGTGGTGCCATCACTGGCTGCTGCTTGGTCAGTGTGGACCCATAACAGGGCCTTCTCAAAGAAGGTCCTCCATTTTGGAATACCTTCCCCACCGCAGTGAATCTGTCTTCTCATTATTGACATTCATAAGAAAATTTAAAACATTCCCACCAGAGGCATACTTATGGTCCCTTGGGAAGAGCTGTATTGATGGTCCCCCCCAAAGGGGGGGAAATCACTTCTTTGCACTTGGGCATTGCAGGTGGCCCAACACCAGCCCCAGATGTGTGTTTAGCAGGGCGATGAGTGACTGGGACTGGCAGCTGGAAGCCCATGTCATGCTTCCCTTCCTCAATGCAGCTGTGCTCAAGGCCTGTGCAGCTTGGAGGTGCAACTGCTGGGGGCAAGGAAGTGGCAGCTCTGGGGTTCACACCTAGGCATGACTTTCTTTGGCCAGCTGCCTCCTGCCAGCCCTCATATAGCCATGTGCTTTGCCCCATGGAGCACATGGGTCTGGCCTGGCCCCTCTGACAGACACTGCAGTGCACCTTTGCACTTTGACAGCTCCCGTTACCATGCCCTGAGGGCCCTCTTGGCCAGGGGGAATAAGGAAAGGCTTCCCCCTTCAGTTGGGAGAGAAGGGAGCGGACACTCTGTTGTCCATGGAGGCAGCACCTTTCTCTCTTTACTCCCTCAGTAAACTCTTGAGGAGGACTTGGACGAAGTAATGAAATTAGTAACTACGAGGGTATGTGATTACCTTTAAATGCTTGTAGATGTTCTAAATGGTTTTCAAATATTTTCAGCGTGTCCCCCTCCCCCCTTTAGAATTGTATTGTTGCAACTTTTTAATGTTTGCTGTCCTGGACTCCTTTAGAAGGAAGAGAAGGATATGCATGAAGCCATAGCAGGGGAGTGGAACAAAAGAAGTGGCAGGTATAAAACAGGCAATTTTAATCAAGAGCAGGGGTTTAAATAAAGCAGGGATGAAGGCACACTGAGGAATTTTGAGAGGATGGGGGTTTGGGTGAGGTGCAAAGGGAGGGGTGGGGCTTGGCAAGAGGTGAGCAATGTGATCAGGTGTGGCAGCCCCTAATTCATTCTTTCTTTCTTTCTTTCTTTCTTTCTTTCTTTCTTTCTTTCTTTCTGAGATTCAACCATCAGTCCTGTGGGCTTCTGTACAGGGGGTGTGGGAGCGGAGAAGAGGCATCACCGTCCCATTTGCCCCAGGCAGCAAAGTGTATTGGGTTAGGGAGGGGGAAAGCCACGTTTTTAGGGGTGCAGGGCAAAAACGATGAGCTTTTTTAAGGGGAGCCAAACTTGTTGAGCTTCTTTGGGGGGAACCAGTGATCTACCACAGACATCCAGTGATCTACCCGGTAGATAACGATCTACCTGTTGGACATGCCTGTTGTAGGGAACTGGATGCCAGCAGCCAGACTAGATGGGACTTGATCCAGCAAGGAAGTTCTTCTCTACAAGCTTCTGCATCACACAGATCTCTGTGTTAATGCAGGTTTGAGCTGGGGAGGAGGGGAAGTGTCTTCACAGCCCGAATGACAGAAAATATAATCAACTCCTTTTCTGATTAACCTCCCTCTCAAGATAAGGGAATAAAACAGTTAAGCATGTCTCAGGACTCTTGCAGAGTTTTATGTGTGGGGATTGAGAGAAAGAAAGGTGTGTGGAGGGAAGGATTTTAGCAACATATTTATTGCACATGCATATATATATATATATATATATATATATATATATATATATATATAATGTATATGCCTAGTTTGAAACTCTCCAGGGCATGAGAGAGAGAAAAAAATTAAGAACACAAACCATTCAGCACATGGAAGCCCAAAAGCAGAACAGTTCCTGTCTAGACTTTTCCTTTTTCCTCCCCCCACCCCTCCTCCCACATTTGCTCCTAATTCCATGCTCTGCAGGCTTTGGGAATCACCATCTATTTAGTAATAAATATACCTGGTCAGACTGCCAGGTCTCAGGGCGAGAGCCAATAAAGCAACTCCTCAGAGTAGACCTGTTGAAACTGACAGGCTCCAGTTACTTAAGTGTATCTCTTGCATTAAGAGTTTCTTCAATGCTATTCTAACAGTCTCCCTTATATTTTAACGGTCAGCATTTTAATGTGGTTGCTTTTCTACCTGTTTAATTGCAGATAGATGCATTTTCATTATTTGTTTTGTTCCTGTGATTTTGCTTTTGTTTAGGAGGTGTCAAAAGTGGTATATTATTATTATTATTATTAATATTATTATTATTTTATTATTATTATTATTATTATTATTAATAATAGCAATTTGAATGGGTCCATTCAGAGCATGACTACCCATAGAGTTCAATCCTGAAAAGTTCAGGAAACAGACTAAGGTCACATTTTTATTTATAAAAACCTAACACCTCGGAATAAAATCATTAAAGTGTTGAAAACATCCACACCACACATTTAAAGAATCCTGGGAACTGTATTATTATTATTATTATTATTATTATTATTATTATTATTATTATTATTATTATTATTATTATTATTGGAACCACAGCCTGTTAAGTATAAACTACAGCTCCAAGTATTTCTTTTTGGGAGAAGGGGGGGGGGAGAAAGAGCCATGTGCTTTTAATGTACAGTGTAAATAGGTAAAGGTAAAGGGACCCCTGACCGTTAAGTACAGTCGCGGACGACTCTGGGGTTGCGGTGCTCATCTTGCTTTATTGGCCGAGGGAGCCGGCGTACAGCTTCCGGGTCATGTGGCCAGCATGACTAAGCCGCGGTACCTGTTTATCTACTTTCACTTTGACGTGCATTCAAACTGCTAGGTTGGCAGGAACAGTGTACAGTGGTGCCCCACAAGACGAATGCCTCGCAAGACGGAAAACTCGCTAGACGAAAGAGTTTTCCGTTTTGGAGGTGCTTCGCAAAACGAATCTCCTATGGGCTTGCTTCGCAAGACGAAAATGTCTTGCGAGTTCCTGCGGTTTTTTTCCTCCCCCCCTTTTTCTAAGCCGCTAAGCCGCTTATCAGCTGATCCAATAAGCCGATAAGCCGCTAAAAGCCGCTAATAGCGCTAATCCGCTAATCCGTCAATGGGCTTGCTTCGCAAGACAAAAAAAACGCTAGACGAAGAGAATCACAGAACGGATTCTTTTCGTCTTGTGAGGCACCACTGTAAATAGAAGCCCCTAAATTTTCTGGGTGGGGTCAGAAGGGTGTTTTCTGATTGGCTTGATAAAATTGTTAGTTATTCCCCAAAGGTTCCTGGAGGGCATTCCTGAGAGTGGGATGGCTCCTCCCATCCTCCCATCCCATCCAATGGAACAGGCAGGGTTCTTGAAGATCCTCCTTGTGGGGCCACCCCACTCTCCCAGGACAGGCCCTGGGTGTACTCTATGAGCTACACAGAGCTTAGCTTTAGATCCTTTTTCACTTTACCTTCATTTTGCTTTTATACTTCTCCAACTCAACTTCAACTGCTTCCCTCTTTTCTTCCCACCCTCAGCCTTCCTTAACCGGGAATGGGGGAATTAGCACTGGCCACAGCAGGGGAGGGATTAGTAGGCACACAGAGGCAGCAATGGGCCTTTTCATGCTCTACAGGTGAGGAGAAAAACAAAAGCATGGCAGGAGAGCAAAGCTGATCATGCCTACCTGTGATCAGTGTGCTTTCTTGCCAAAACAAGCAGACCAGCAGCACCCCCATCCTTCTCCAGGTGTGGAGGGGACTGCAGCAGCGCCCTTTTTGCCACAGAAGGACCATGAAGCCTCAAGAAAACAGGTGGGGCGAGCCTGGAGTGCACCCACCTGTCAAGAGACCGGTGTGCCCTCCAAGCCCTATGGAAAGGAAACACCCAGGCAAGCATTTTCCACACCCACCTCTGCCACAGCTGCAGCTTTGCACTATGCCCACAAACAGGGCATCGTCACTTCCCAGAGGGGTGTTCTCAGAAAAGACAGAGACCCCCAGCACGAGGGACACAGCAGTGCAAGGGACAACCATAGAAGGGTAAGTGCTACTCACCCAAACCCTCTGTTTCTGGCTGCATAGCTGGGATGTTGATATCACCCCACAGGGCCACTTAGCTAACTCCCCCTTTGGAGGATGGAAGCTGTTTGAAGAACCCCTGGCAATGATCTTAATCAAGACCAGAGATAAACAGAAAACTCTTCCTAACAAGCTGGAATAGGTGAAGAGCAGGCATCAAGTGCCTTTTTGTTCATTTCACTCATACAATAGGCACTGAATCACATGGGATGCAAGCCCTGATGGGACAGGACAGACAAGGCATCTGGATATAGCCGGAAGTAATCATCTGGGGGAATTCAACTCCAACCCCAAATTCCAGAAGGCCTCTAAGAAGGATGGTCTTGCAGCATGACACAATTCCACAGGGACCAATAGAGGGCAGATGTCTCCACCTTCCTCAAGAATGGCACAAAACATCATTGACCATGTGGGTGATCAGCACAGTTTCCTCTGGGTATTGCTTGGAGTTTCCAAGCAACCAAGAGCAAAATTTATTGCTACCACACCCACGTTCCTGGAAACAGGAGAAACACCAAGTGGACTGTGCAGCCTTGACCAACTTCTAGCAATTTGAGCTATAGAGCCAGTATCAAAATGGGAGGGTGGGGGAGCACAGAGTGTATTCAATAGTCTTCTTGGTCACGAAGAAGACTGATGACACACGGGTGATGCTAGACTTGAAGTGGCTGAATCAGAGACTATTTTACAAGCAATTCAAACTGAGAACCCTGAGGTCAACAGCAGAAGTGGTGGAGAAGAACGATTGGCTAGCCTCCATATGTCTGTCAGAGGCATATCTCCACATACCAATCAACAAGTGTCACAGATGGTACCTTCAGTTCTGCTATAGTCAACAAAACACTGCTTTTGGCTTCTCAGTGGCCCCATTAATTTTTATCAAGGTCTTGGTGACTCTGATAGTATATTTGCAAACCGTGGAAATCCACCTGCACTCTTACTTGGACAGTATCCTGATCTGAGCACCATCAAGGAACCAGTGCAAGAAGGACATCTGGACAAATCTCAATTATTTCCAATGGCACAGATTTGTTATGAATTGGCGTAAAAGCTCTCTGATCCCATAACAAACAATAACTCACCTAAGATTACAGGTAGACTCTCAGAACTTCAAGATGAGGCTTAAAGGGGAGTGCATAGTCAAAATTCGCTCACTGACTCAAAAGATACACAGTGCCAAAGACAGAGACGTCATGAAATTGGTGAGGCTACGAGGGCTCATAGTATCATGCATTGACTAGTGAACCGGTCCAAGTTTCACAAGTGCCCATTACTTCAGGTACTGCTCCCCTTCCAGGACCTGATCATGGCCTCAGGACACCAGATAATCCTTATACCAGGGAACCTCCAGACCGAGTTGAAATGGTGGCTGCACCTGGACCAACTCTCCACTGGTGTGAGCCTAGAGGTGCAAAGCACATGGGGATCACAACGCATGCAAGCCTACTGTGGTGAAGAGCACACCTGGACTTCCATATAGCGAGTATGGTCTCCCACCAAGGCCAGATTAGCATAAACTGGTTAGAACTACAGGCAGTCAGACTCGCCCTGATGGATTGTGCTCCAAGTATCCGAAGAGCACATTCCTGATCTGAATCAACTTTTCTGCCAAAGCCTATTTGAACCACCAGGGCTATTTATTCCAAAAGCCTCATGAGAGAGGCAAAAGCCCTTTTGATTTGGTCAGGATTCAATCTCTTCTCCCTGAGAACAGAACATGTAGCTGGGTTGCAGAATGCGGCAGCAGATTGGCTCGGCCGAACCACAGTCATAGAATCGTAGAACTGTAGAGTTGGAAGGGACCCCGAGAGTCATCTAGTCCAACCCCCTGCAATGCAGGAATCTTAACTAAAGCATCCATGGCAGATGTCCATCTTACCTTTTTTTAAAAACCTGCAGTCATGTTGGACCCTGAATGGAAACTCCACCCAGAAGTCTTTCAACAAATCACCCACCACATCAGAAACCCTGTCATGGACCTCAAGCATCAACATACAAGTGGAACGTTTCATGTTTCATGTCTCAGATGCCCTGATGATGGCATGGCCACCAAGCCTCCTCTACACCTCTCTGCCCCCCATTCAACCTCCGAATGCAAGTAGTGCACTGAGTGCAACACTTGCAAGAAGAGGTGATCCTAGTGGCACCATACTGGCTAAAACGACCATGGTGCCTATAACGTCTCCACCTATCAAGGGACGAACAATGGCAGCTCCCGATGTGGGAGGACCTGCTGAGCCAGAGGCTTCTTTTACACCTGCATACACAGGTAATCTGCTTAACAGCATGGAGACTGAGCATGCCAATTTGGAAAACCCTAATTCCGTTCCTTCTCCCCGACCACCACCACCACTTTTTGGCAAATCTGTGAACTGTGATCATTTGTCTATTTACAAGGCAGAGAGGAAGCATGAACAAACAGCTGGTCTATTCCTAACAAATCATAGAGGGTTGGCCATCAAAGTTTGCAAATGCTGAGGATGGGCTCAGTTGGGTCTGGGCATCAAATGAGTAGCAAGAGGGTCTAGAGAGAGCTCCTAGTAGTGTAGAAGGCGTTTTGGATCTCCTGTCCAAAAAGAAAAAGAAAAAACCTCTTGGGGCAGCTATCCAATAAGTAACAGAAAACAGATTTGGGGGATTCTGTGGGTCCCCTCCTCCCTTTCTTCACAATTGGAAAAGTTAGGAAGAATTGTTGATTTAAACCCACAGCAACCCAAATAAACTACAATAGGTCCATCAACAAAATTTCCAAAAGGCTTCCTGCCATGGTCTGGGTTTCCTGGAAAAGTCTCCTTAGAGATTAAGAAGTAGACAGAATTTAAGAACTGTCTTGCATTTGGGTCAGACTGAAGCTGAAGTCTGTCTGCTTTCCCCAAATGGGCAAGGTAGATGCCCCTGGGAAGCAGAGCGTGGAGGCAAAGTCTGCCCCCTGTTGTCCATCCTCTGTCAATGCAAGATATACTGGCACTGCACAGGTGTTCATTCTGAGCACACAGCCACACAGAAGTAGTGGAAATCCTCCTTGACCCTATGTGCACGTGTGTGTAAAAATTATTTTATTTATTTATACACCCCACTTTTCCTCCATTTAGCGCAAGAGGGCATACATGAACATAAGAAGAACCCTGCTGGATCAGACCAATGGCTCAGGCCAGCATCCTGTTCTCACAGTGGCTACCCAGATACCCCCAAGGGAAACCTGCAAGCAGGATCCAAGCTCAAGAGCAGCACTCTGCCCTTTCCAGCAAGCATTACTGCCTCCAGCCATGGAAGCAAAGCATAGCTACGTGGTTCTTCTTCTACCCATTTTATCCTCACAAAGGCCCTGTGAGGTAGGTTAGGCTGAGAGACCACAGCAGGCCCAAGGTCACCCTGTGAGCTTTCACAAATGAGTTCAGCTTTGAAACCTGGTCCAAATGAACCCGCTCCAAATGACCATGCAAATTAGGCACTTTGTCACAGTGCAAAGAAGCATGACCAGTAACTGCTTTGCCACACCACATAGAGGAGCTTGGAAAGCAACCACTTTGCCACTCAGTGCAAGTCTGATAGCAATTGCCAGTCAACCCTGACACTGTCAGCAACCAGCCATCCACCCAGATCATAACAGCCCAGTGCTTTGTGGCTTCCAAGTGGCATGCTCTTTGAGCAGTGGGGCTGCCAAGCGAACCTGCTTATGAATGTTTTATAAGTGCATTCAATGATTTTTCTGTCTCAGCCAACTTACGTTCTTTCGTGCCTTTGCATGTGGGTGAACGTTGACCCCTCTCCCCACCTAGATGCTGTGATAAGTAAACACGGCAGCTCATCAGTTCTAGAGTCCTCCCCTTAATCGGTCCCGCTTAACTGACCTGCCAATTAAATCCAAACACCACTTGTGTGGGATCCAATAAAAACTGCATTTCTTATTTGCTGCAACATGAGAAGCTGCCTTATATTGAGTAGGACCGTTGGCCCATCTTGCGTGGTATTGTCATCAGGTCTCCAGGGTTTCCGGCAGGGGACATTCCCAGTCCTGCCAGGAGATGCCACTAGGGGCTAAAGCCAGGACCTCCTGCATCCAAAGCAGATGCTCCAACACTGAGCTGCAGCCTTGCCTCTAAAAGAAGACACAAGATTCCAGTCCTCATGGTTCTGAATAAATGGGCATGGGCAGAATTAAATAGGAACATGGAAAGCTGCCTTATACTGAGTCAGACCCTTGGTCTGTCTAGCTCAGTATGCGCTAAACTGACTGGCAGTGGCTCTCCAAAGTTTCAGGTGGGAATCTCTCCCAGCCCTGCCTGGAGATGACACTGAGGACTGAAGCTAGGACCTCCTGCATGCACAGAAGATGCTCTGCCACTGAGCTATGGCCTTTCTCCATTGCACAACAGTACAATGATGGCCACATTCACAACCAAGGCTGTTCTTTACCTGCTATATGATGCCCGATACCCAATTTGCATTCTCTGGAGCAGCACTCATTTTCTTTGGAAGGCAAAATGCTCAGCTGCACCAGAGAGCATCCTGAAGGCTTCAGCAGAAGGCTCATGAAGCTTGGAAAGGGCACCCCCTGGAGGAGGCAGGGAGAAATGCAACCCACAGCCCTGACCTTTTCCCACATTAAATCGCAGAAGAAAAAACTCTTTTTTGCACTGAATTTGCAGCCACTCCTGTGGAGTACATATGTGAGGTGGTGAGGAATTTGATTCAGTTCACATTTAAAGGTGAATCTACCTTATTTGCACTTTCCGAAGCCATCCGAGAACTGAAACATGGCCATCCTTCAAAACCTGTGCTTCTCCGAATTTTGCAATGGTGTTCTTTAGCCAAGAAATGTGTAACAAAAAAAATGTGTATACTGGGGCAAAGTGTGTGTTAGTTGGAACCTTGTGGGCATATATTATTTGGCTCAATTTTGGTATGGAAATTTGTTCCTATGTATTTGTTCCTATTTATTTTGTATCTGTTATTATACTTTGTAATGTTTTATTATAAATAAGTATATACAAATAAACACAAAAGAAATTCAAAGGAGCATTCAATGGAGAGAAAAATCATACAAAAATGCATTACAGTGGTACCTCGGGTTACATACGCTTCAGGTTACAGACACTTCAGGTTACAGACTCCGCTAACCCAGAAATAGTACCTCGGGGGTTAAGAACTTTGCTTCAGGATGAGAACAGAAATCATTCTCCAGCGGCACGGCAGCAGGAGGAGGCCCCATTAGCTAAAGTGGTGCTTCAGGTTAAGAACAGTTTCAGGTTAAGAATGGACCTCCAGAATGAATTAAGTACGTAACCAGAGGTACCACTGTACATTAGTGAAAACTGCATTGCCAAATGTCTATATTAGGCAAAATTGCACACAGCTAGGCATGCATGGGGTGGGGGAGGATGCCCTAAATTAAATTTCATCAAGGAGAGTTTTTTATAATAAAAATATAATAGCAAACTTGATGTGAAAATTCAGAGTGCAAAATTTAGTATTAGAAAAATGAAGAACTGAAAGAAACTGAAATTGATTTGTTCACCTCTAATCACAGTCTGAACTTGAAATCAATCTCATCTTTATTTCTTTTTAATTACAAAAATAAGCTAAAGAGAAAACACACATGTTTTCCACCACTCCAAGGTCTATGCCCCACAGCTAAGGAGACACAGAAATAATCCTATCATTGCTTTCTGTGCCAAATATCAAGAAAGCAGCAAATCAGCCAAAATAACCCAGGAAAATAATTTGGAGCCAAAAAGGTTTGTCTCTTTCCACCCAGTTCCTTGTAATCCTACCCAGTCAATGGAGAAAGAAGCAAGGCTGCTTAGATCAATGCAGTAAGTCTTCTGGCTGGGGATCTTGCAATAAGGGAGCCAGCAGATGGGGCTGCTGCCAGATCCCAAAGCACTGAGCCCAGTTCTTCACAAGGATAAAGTGCTTTATGTACAGCTCTGATGCCCATCAACAAATCCTGCCCGCTGGGCAGAAAAGCACCACTGAGCTGCCAGCTCATGCAATCAGGATTTGGACAAAAGGTTCCACTTGTCCAGCAGCAGCAACTAACAGATGCTCCTGGAAGATGGCGAGCAAGAGATATCTGAGATGGCCACCTCTTAACATGTGCCCTTAGCATAATAGACTTAGAGGTAGACTGCTCCTGTACATGGGAGCTTCACTGAACAATCGGAACTGAAAGTCCTCTTCGCCCATTTGGATTAAACAAAAAGAAGAAGGTAGTGATGCTCTTGTGTTAAAATGCTCAGCAGCAGTACAAATAACTTTGGAGTGTATCTAGCTAAGCACTACTTAAGAGTACACGCATTGATAGTAACACACCTAAATATTGTCCTGCCCATTACTTTCAAAGGGTCTACTCTGACTAACCTTGGATACAACCCTTGCTGCACCTTTCAAAGACTCACCCAAAACAAGGCAGCTAAGTGTTTGTCCATGGAGAGTGAGGGCGGCACTGAACGAGCTGAGCACTGCCCTTGCTCTGAATTGGCTGTAGGATTCCTATACACTGCCAAAATCCAGTTGGCAGTGTAGAATTGTGACACCACCTGTAATCCATTGTGGTAGGCTTGAAAATCCAATAGGAAAATAGAGACCCTCATCCCAGAAGACATTGAAGCAGCAGAAGAAGAACAAGGCTACAAATGATATAGGATCCAGTGGCCACCACCAGAAGTAGCCACAGTTGGTGGCCAGTTATGCAGTCAGCAGCTCTGTCAGGAACAGATGGGTGAACACAGTCTGCTGCCTGGGCCACATGGCTCAATATGGCTCCTGATATTGCTAGTCTCTCCACCAGACCCACTGTGTTGTGCGTGGCCCCCTTGTCCAGTGATTGGGCTCAACCCAAAATGACCTCGCCTGCAATTACCAGAGCGCAACCCCAGGAACAATGGAGACCAGCATAAATTCACTTCTCCAGAAAGGTTGAAATAGAATGTGGACTTTAGCATATTGTGCAGCTCCCAAGAGCACCCCTGCTGGATCAGGATAGCGCCCTATCTACTCCAGCATCCTCTCTTCACAGTGGTCCACCAGATGGTCACGGGAAACTCACAAGCAGGATCTGAGTGCAACAGACTGCCATTACAAGAGAACAAGGTGAATTCATGGTGAGCTCCGGCGCCTCTTTTTCTAGAAAAATAATTTCCAGCCGGTAAGAGTTGTTTGACAGAGGAAAAAGTACCTCAGAAGGTGGTGGACTCTCCTTCACTGGAGGTTTCTAAGCAGAGGTTGGATGGCCATCTGTCATGGATTCTTTTGCTGTGATTCCTGCATTGCAGGGGGGGTAGACTACATGACCCTTGCAGCCCCCCTTCCAACTCTACAATACTCCAGCCACCCACACAATTTATAACCTATCGGTTGAGCTCAGAGCCACACAGCCAAGCACTGTGGCTTACCTGGAACCTAATCATCATCATCATCATCATCAAACACCCTTTTGGGTGGTTATTGAACCCACAGATGGCCTTCTCTTTAGAGCTGGTGGTGTCAGAAATTAGCAAGCTTGGCTTAAGAGCAGGAGCTGAGGCTTGCAAATACAAACTTTCCCTCAAAGTCACACAGAGAGAAAGAGAGAGAGAGAGAGAGAGTGCAGCAGAGGACCCCAGTAAGCTCACTTTTGATTTCCAAAGAATGGCACCTGGACAGGACTGGCAAATTGGTGCAGAGCTAAGACAGATCCTGGCATTATGGGAGGAGCCTGGGATATCCGCTGGACTCTTGAATTCACCAGCCTCCTTTTGGGAACTCACAGGTTCCAAACTGGCATCATCAAGCTTCTGCCCATACTGCTGCAATATAAACGCTGAATTTTTTAGCACCGAGGTGGGGTATTAAAACTCTGAGGAATTTAATTCCTTTCTCTCCTCCCCCACCCCTGGCAATCCAAACAATCATCCATTGCATAAGTATCAGGGAATTATTTCCATATTTCAGGCGTTAATCCACACCGCATGCATAATCTGCCTACGCTCTTTAAAATAAAGATAGGCCTGGTTGTATTTGGATGGTGGAGAGGGGGTGGAATATATTCTCCCCCCCCCCGCAAAAAAAATAAATAAAACAGAGGGGGGAAAGAAAGCACTGTTTAATCACTCCTGGAATTAACATTAAAATCGCTATAGACATTAGCATCCAAAGATGCTGCATTTCCAGCAACAGATAAGCTACAGCGACTGTAGCTAAAAATGTGAAAGAAAATATGGAGGTGAAAAGGATTCACATTCCTCAGATTAATCCTATTCGGCCCTGCTAATATACCTGGTCCTGCTAGCCCTGCAGAATATCACAAAAGAAATGTATGGAACACCCAAAGCCCCGCCCCCTCCAAGGAGGCAGAAAATGCAGAACTAATGAGATTTAATGGCAACTTGCATTATTTTTTATTTTGCAATTCTCCATTTTCGCATCTAGGCAACATGGGGAGAGAGCAATTCAGCTGTCTGCTGGGGCTCCCTCACAATGTAATCTGCAGGAGAGCAGGCAGGGAGCGCATAAAACCTTAATTATTCAAAGTACACTGGGAGAGAGGAACAAAGGGGAGAGGGAGAGGGGAGGGGGTGGAACGGCATGAAGAGTCAAGCAGGAACGGGGGGGGGGGGAGAGACACCTACGTTTTGAGAGTCTGCAGGAAAAATATAACGTGGGTGCAGTACACTCGTTTATGTCCTTAAAATACGTATATGCCGTCCAACAAGAAAAGCTTAAAGTTAAGAATAGTGTCCAGTGCTATGGAGAGCAAGACCTGTTGAAAATTATGGGCATGGCTCTAAGACTGCAACATTCCTCAGATGAAAACAGGGACATTTCTTACTCCCCACCCTCAATTCACTCTCCTGGACACCCAGTTTTTGCACACCCATGCACACAACCCTACCCCCTACAGAGCGCCACCAACACAACAGCAACACAGCACACATGCCCTCCACAGTCCTGCGAAAACCCCTTAATCCTGATTTTATTTTATTCTTTGGAAAACACACCAATACAGTAAATAGATTTTAGAAAGGGGAAAAATTAGACATGGACACACAAATGTCTGTCTGTCTGTCTGTCTGTCTGTCTGTCTGTCTATCTATCTATCTATCTATCTATCTATCTATCTATCATCTCTTCCTTGTCCTCCGCTCCACATCCTGCTTCCTCCCACCCAGAGGGGCTCTGCCCTTTCCCTGCACCCTAGAGCTGGTGTGTCACTCAGGGCTGGGTCTTGGTGGCAGCAGCCTCTCCTTCGCCTTGCCCGCAGTGGCAGCCATGGAGAGGCCATGGAGTGGCAACAAGATGCTCCCTTGCAGCTGCTACCGCTGCTGCCACCACCATTGCTTGGGACAAGTGCAAGCTCATCCTCCCTGAGCTCAGTGGCAGTGGCAGGGGAAATAGGGACAGAAGTCTGGATGGCTTTTGTAATTCTGGGCTGTCCCTGGAAAATCGGAATACTTGGGGGTATGCTTTTCTATGGGTATACTTGGAGTAGAACATAGTTGGATACAGTCCTAAAGGCATAACATGGTCAGGTGATGTTTTCACCCTAAGGGCTGCATTCTCTTCCAGACAAGCTTCCATAGGCCAGTGAGTGAGGCCAAAGGGGAAAGTGGGTTGGAGCAAGAACCTAGCAGTACAAAAGCATACCAACACAAGTAGATAAATAAGTACCACTGCGGCAGGAAGGTAACTGATATTTCCGTGCACTCTGGCTTCCTTTATGGTGTCCCGTTGTACCAAAAGCGGTTTAGTCATGCCAGCCACATGACCTGGAAAGCTGTCTGTGGACAAACGCCAGCTCCCTCAGCCTGAAAGCGAGATGAGCGCCACAACCCCATAGTCGCCTTTGTCTGGATTTAACTGAGTGTGTGTGTGTGTGTGTGTGTGTGTGTGTATATCCAGAAACAGCATTCATGCCTCTTTTCAAGAGCATTGTGGACTTTGAACTCTGACAAATATGAAAGATCAGTAAAGAGAAAAAGCTTATTTGTGTTGATGAGGAAATGAGAGTTTGTTTGTTTCAAATTAGACCCAATATAAATGAGATTACCCGGCAAAAGCAAGCTCACACCTCTCACTGAATTTGTATACATACTTAAGGGTTGTTTATAATTGTATTTTAGGAATGATTCATGTTCTTAAGTAGCTGCATTGTTTTATATTTTCTCTATTCCCATGATCATACTACAAAGTACTTGTGTTCTATGTTATAAATCAAGCACTGCTAGGAGATGTTTCTTTTTGTTTTCCAGTGTATGTCTTATCAGTGTGGCACGAGCAAGTTTTTATTCTGGAAACGTGCCCCAGAGGAAAAAAGCTTGAGAACCACTGGCCCAGTGTAGGTTTATTCATTTTTCTCTCGACACCTCCTGCCACTCCACAAATAATAGTTGCTCCTTCTGTTGTTTTAAAGTTTTGAGGGAAGACTTAAAGCTTTTAAGAACATCAATTTATTCCCCTGCTAAGGTTTTGCTCCTGACTTTTTTTTTTTTGTGTGTGTGTGTGTGTGTGTCCCAAAAAAGAATACAAAAGAGGGAGCCTGGTTGCTGGATCAGGCCAAAGGCGCCCATCTATGATTTCGCAGAATTGTAGAGTTGGAAGAGACCCTGAGGATCATCTAGTCCAACCCCCTGTTATGCAGGAATATGCAGCTGTCCCTTAGGAGGATCGAACTTGCAACCTTGGTGTTAGCAGCACCCTGCTCTAACCAACTGAGCTATCTAGTCCAGCATCCTGTCCTCACAGTGGCCAAGCAGAGGGAAGCACACAAGCAGGACCTGAGTGCAATAATACTCTCAGTTGTTGTTCCTCATTATCTGAGATTCAGAGGTAGACTGTTCCTGGCCATGGAGCTTCTGATATCGAAATAGACTGCATAAGAAGATCTCTGCTGGATCAGATGCCTGTGAAAGGCCCGCAAGCACAACCTGAGCAAAAGAGACTCTCCCTTCCTGTGATTCCCAGGAACTGGTATTTAGAGGCATATCGCCTCTGGCAGCGGAGGTAGAACATGAGAAGAACCTTGTTGGATCAGGCAAAATGGGGTCCATCTAGTCCAGCCTCCTGTCCTCATAATGGCCAGCCAGATGCCCTGACAGGAGGTCTGCAAGCAGGACCCAAGTGCAACAGCAACTCCCCCCCCCCCGCTTTTTCTAGTGCAGTTATTTCGTGAGAAGCGATTCCCACACCCAAAAAACTGCAGGTGGTTTCCATAGATACAGCTTGAAGCTGTTTTGAGAGAGAGAGAGGTCCCTACTCAACCTGTGTAATGGCAAGTGAGATGGGTTTTCGGGAGGATGATAACAGTAATGATTCCCTCTTCCCCAACTGAGCTAATTTGACTGAAGTATTCTGAACAAAACAGAAGGGAGGCAGGGAGACGTTTGTTTGGAAACCTGCAGGCATATCCAGAAGCTCTCACAATTATCCCACTTCTCTCTCTCTCTCTCTCTCCACCCCACAAGGTGAGAAGAGAAAGAAGAGGCAAGACTTTGGCAAGAGATCTTTGGTTTAATTGGCCGTTGCTGCCTCTTTGCTGTGGGTTAAACCACTGAGCCTAGGACTTGCCGATCAGAAGGTCAGCGGTTCGAATCCCCACGACGGGGTGAGCTCCCGTTGCTCGGTCCCTGCTCCTACCAACCTAGCAGTTCGAAAGCACGTCAAAGTGCAAGTAGATAAATAGGTACTGCTCTGGCGGGAAGGGAAACGGCGTTTCCGTGCGCTGCTCTGGTTTGCCAGAAGCGGCTTAGTCATGCTGGCCACATGACGCGGAAGCTGTACACCGGCTCCCTCGGCCAATAAAGCGAGATGAGTGCTGCAACCCCAGAGTCGGTCACGACTGGACCTAATGGTCAGGAGTCCCTTTACCTTTACCTTCACTAGCTCCCTTGAACCACAGGCAATGGAACGAAATGTAGCAGATAGATTCAGAACCCTATTTTACATTTCAGGTTCAAATCCTGGCTCAGCTGCTCCACTATCATTCAAAGGAAAGGTCTCATGGGAGGAAGCGCAAAGGAGTGCTGTGTCGCAACATCAAGCATAGTTAAGTATTGGGGTAAGAGCTGGCGCATCTTTTCCAGGACCATATTCTGCATTTCAAGTTCAAAGCTCCATCTTGTGTCACCCCCCCCCCCACAGCCATTTCTGGGTGACGGGAGGGTTAGAGAAGTATGGTGCAACGTTATATATCATATACCTCGTTTCAAAAAAAAAAAAAAAAAAAAAAAAGCTGCGCTGGTTGCCAGTTCATATCTGGGCCTGATTCAAGGTGCTCATGTATTTAAAGCCCTAACTGACTCAGGCTCAAATATCTGAGAGACTGCCTCCTTCCCTACAGACGACTCTCTTGGGTGTTGGCAGAAAAGACTCCATCCCATGGAGGAAGCCCATGTGCTGCGTTCTGTAGCATGGAATTTTCCTTTTTCACAGCTGTTGCTCACAACTGGAAATAGCTAAAGCCAACAGAAGCTCTGCGTAGCAAACAATGCATGGCACACGATTTGACTTCATTGTTACGCAGAGCATTCAGACCTGGCATCGGCCTGGTTGTATCATGGACAAGCTGTGGGGAGCAGATGGAGATGACTCAGGAGTAGGAAACCTGAAACAGGCTAGTTGCCAGGGCTGATCAGAAAGGCAGGGCCAGAGGTCAGGCTAGGTCACCACATGAACAAGCACCTCAAGAGCTAGAACTGTGGCACAGGGATCAGTAAAGGTAAAGGGACTCCTGACCATTAGGTCCAGTCGTGGCGGACTCTGGGGTTGCGGCGTTCATCTCACTTTATTGGCCGAGGGAGCCGGCGTACAGCTTCCGGGTCATGTGTCCAGCATGACTAAGCCGCTTCTGGTGAACCAGAGCAGCGCACGGAAACGCCGTTTACCTTCCCGCTGGAGCGGTACCTATTTATCTACTTGCACTTTGATGTGCTTCCGAACTGCTAGGTTGGCAGGAGCAGGGACCGAGCAACAGGAGCTCACCCCGTCACGGGGATTTGAACCGCCGACCTTCTGATTGGCAAGCCCTAGGCTCAGTGGTTTAACCCACAGCGCCACCCGTGTCCCGTGGCACAGGGATGGAGAATCTCTAATGTGTAACATTTGTTGCATCTATAGTCCACCCTTTCCTCCAAAGAGCTCAATGTAACATGCATAGATCTCCTCCCCATCATCTTCCCATTAACTTCACAACAAATTTGGGTGGTAGATTAGGCTGAGATGCAGTGACCAGCCCAGTCACCTTGTGAGCTTCATGGCTGAGTTGGGGGGATTTGAACCCCAGTCTCTCAGCTCCTAGTCTAAACCACACCAGCTCTCAAATCTTGAGGGAGAACCTGGATGTGAACCAGAGATCTCTGCCTGGCCCTCAGAACTCTCCTTAAGCCACACCCAACACAGGCTCCATTTCACACCCTCAGAGGTGCCAACTTGAATAAAATATTGGAGTGGGGGAGTAAGATCAGCCACGCAAAATTGATCAAATAACATGGTGCACGGATACCATTTGAATGGCAATGCCTATCAACTGAGGGGACTAGCCCCCTCAAATATTTTATTGTGAAAGGGGGGAGGAAGGGACCTTGGCCCCTAGAAGTTGGCTTCTATGCACACCCTCCTTCAGTGTTTTTGCTAGGCCCAAATGTGTCATTGAACTCTCATCATGCCATTCTTCAACCTGGAATGGCTGAATCTGCCACTTTCAGCTTTCCATTTTCCCAATCTCTGCATCAGTTTGTGAAGGAGTTTTTTGTGTGTTTTTTAAGTCCACATGAAAACTCTGAGATATTTCAATGCATATTATTATTATTATTATTACCTTCCTTTCACTTACTACAATTTTAAAATTCAGTATTCAGTTGAAATGAATTTACAGTCATAGCAATATGCATTACCATACCCAATTTTGCCTAACAACACAGCTCTGAAAGCAGTTTTCTCCAACAAAATGCATTTCCATATGTTATTTCTCCACAATAAACACATGGGCTGCATACTCACAACATTATCTTTAAATAACATTTAATGCACACTGAACTCAGGGCTTTTCCCACTTAGTCCACACACAATCTGGACCTGTTGCAGATTTTATGCCACTGAAAAACATCTTTTCATCAACTACTTTCATTCCCAAAATATAAAAAGGTCAGTGCAGATTGATTCAGCACTACTTTACAGTGTGTTCATTTGAAAATGGGTGGAGGTGGTCCCAGCAGTAGGGGGGGGGGGCATGTCCAAACCTGCCCCATGACATTGTGGGTGGGTGTTCCCCCAGAGTGGCAATCAACACTTCCTACTGCATTCACCTGGAACATATATGCAGGGTGTGAAAGACACGGCTAACCTAATAAAGGGGAGGGTTTTCAAATGTATACAAAGGAACCACACCAACCCTTGTGGATGGCACGATCTAGACTCTATCTAGACTGAAAGCAGCATGCTAAGGATGAGCATGAATGATTCTGGATTGAGAAAAATTACTTCTTCACACTACGAACGGGTACCTTTGTACACAGCCACCTTTGTCTGCATTTTCTGGCTGGTAACCTGCATCACGAGTGAGAGAAGTGAAGATTTTGAAGGACAGCTTGCATGTTAGGTTTGCATGCTGGTTTGAGAAGTGCAGATGTGATGGGTTGGCATTGAAATAGATGCAGAAACATTGGATGGGGGACCCTAGCAGTGGCGGACTTTGGGCTCTCAAATTTCCGTGGTGCCCTGTGCAGTGCTAAAATTTGGTGCTCTCCACCTCTCGTGCTCCATTCTACAGCATTGTTTTGGCTCTCCCTGCAGTGCAGCACCCAGTGCAACCGCACTAGCCATGCCACTAGAATGACCTCTGCCCCAAGAAGAAGCAGGAAGAAGAAGAAGAAGAAGAAGAAGAAGAAGAAGAAGAAGAAGAAGAAGAAGAAGAAGAAGAAGAAGAAGCAGCAGCAGCAGCAGCAGCAGCAGCTAATGCATTTCTAGGCTGCACCAGCAGAAGTGTAGTGTTCGCATCAACAGAAAAAAATATTGTCAACCTATTCTACCTTGGTCAGGCTCTACCTGGAGTTCTGTGTTCCATTCTGGGCACTGGAATTTAAGAAGGATATCAATAAGCTGGATGGTGTGCAGAGGAGGGTGACAAAGTTGATTAAGGGACTGCAAACCAAGCCTTATGAGGAACAACTGAAGGAGTTGGGCAGTGCTATTTTTCTAGAAAAAGAGGTGCTGAAAGTCACCACGAACACCTCCCATGTTCTCTTATAATGGCAATGGCGCCCACCTGAATTTTGATGAGTTGCAGCAGAAAAAAAAAGCCCTGGAGTTCGGTATGTTTAGCCTGGACAAGAGAAGACTGAGATGTGATATGATAGCCATCTTCATTTATCTAAAGGACTGTCACATGGGAGATGCAGCAAGCTTGTGTCCTGCTGTTCCAGAGGGTAGGAACCCAACTAATGGATCGGAATTGCAAGAAAAGAAATTCAAATTAAACATTAGGAAAAAAACTTTCTAACTGTAAGAGCTGTTTGACAGTGCAATGGACTCCCTCGCAAGGTTGTGGACTCTCCTTCATTGGAGGTTTTGAAACAGAGTTTGGTTGGTCACCTGTGAGAGATTCTTTATCTGTGATTCCTGAAGTGTGTGTGTGTGTGTGTGTGTGTGTGTGTGTGTGTGACCCTTGATGTCCCTTCCAACTCTATGATTCTATGATGATGTGAACCAAATTTATTCCCCACCCCTGTTCTTTGCTTAATGCAAAAGACAAACAAATGGTCACTGATTTTGAAGAAATATACCCTTCATGTACTTGTTAAAAGAAAAGAAGATCATGTGCTTAAAAAACCAAAACACCTCACACCTTTTGGGAATCAGAACTTGAGAGAACCTTGAAATCAAAACACCTAAATTTAACAACTGTTCAAAGAAAAACAAGGACTCCCAGCAAGCAAGAGGTTTTGATTCCATCTGGAGAGAGAAAGAGAAAGAGAGAGATTGTTGCCAGCTTGGATTCAAGTAGCCAAAAATAGATCACAGCAGCCCCAGAATTAAAAGAAGCAGGTGGTAGAATGGGGGGAAAATTAACACATTTGAGGAAATTGCCAGCATTTTTTTGGGGGGGGGGAGAAATTCTAAACACAACCAACTCCCAGCAGCTTATGAAATGTGATCAGAACATTGCTGTCTATCCCAATTTAATCTGAATGTGAAAGACCCCCACCCCATAGCTGAAAAATGTCCCATGGCCATGTATCATACAACTCGCACCTGGAGTTACACCTGGAACTAGTAACCAATGATATTGACAGCAAAGGTGCTTCCACAGGTGAGATTCCAAGGGGGTTCGAGAATATTTGCAAACTTCCCATGGGTGGAAAAAGAAGTGGAGTTGCCAGACTGAAAAATTGGATGATGCCTTTCTACAGCAGATTGCCAAACTTTCTAGAAGGAGAGATATAGCAGTCATGGGAGATTTCAACTACTCTGATATTACTCCATTGCCACAATTTCATTGAATTCAATGAATTCAAATCTCCAGGGCTTGATCAGCTGCAAGGTTACCAAAGGAAACTGTGGATGTAATCTCAGAGCCTTTGTCTATAATCTTTGATAATTCTTGAAGAACAGGTGAGGTCCCTACAAACTGGAGGCAGGCAAATGTTGTCCTCATCCTCAAAAATGGGGGGGGGGGAGAAGACTCAGGTAACTACCAACCTGTGAGCTTGACATCGATACCAGGGGAGATTCTGGTATCATAATTAAACAGTCAATCTGTGAGCACTTAGAAAAGGATGCTGTGATTACAAGGACCCAGCATGGCTTTCTCAAAAACAAATTCTGCCATCTCATTTCTTTCTTTCTTTCTTTCTTTCTTTCTTTCTTTCTTTCTTTCTTTCTTTCTTTCTTTCTTTCTTTCATTTTTGATAGTTACACGTTTGGTGGATCAGGGGAATACTGTGGACGTAGTGTATCTTGATTTCAATAAGGCTTTTGACAAAGTATTCTATGATATACAGTGGTACCTCGGGTTAAGAACTTAATTCGTTCTGGAGGTCTGTTCTTAACCTGAAACTGTTCTTAACTTGAGGTACGACTTTAGCTAATGGGACCGCTCGCTGCTGCAGCGCCGCTGCCGCTCGATTTCTGTTCTCATCCTGAAGCAAATAGTACCTGAGGTACTATTTCTGGGTTAGCGGAGTCTGTAACCTGAAGCATATGTAACCCGAGGTACCACTGTACTTGTGGAGAAATGGTAAAATGTGGGCTGGACAAGGTAAGAGCTGTTTGACAAAGGCAGGCTCTCCTTCACTGGAGGTTTCTAAGCAGAAGTTGAATGGCCGTCATGGATACTTTAGTTAAGATTATTTATTGCAGGGGCTTGAACTAAATGGCCCTCTGCGTCCCTTCCAACAGCTCTATGATTCTATGCTCTCACTATTTGATCATTCTTTTCTGGGGCTACAGAGGAGGAAGTCATTCCAAGGACTTACAGTAATATGAAAATAAGACAAAAACTTCCCACATGCTCACACATAGCCCTTCTGAGCATGGCTTTTAATTTATTCACAAAATAACCCTGTGAGGTAATTTAGTCTGAGAGGCAGTGACTGCCCCAAGGTCACCCAGTGAGCCTTGTGACTGAATGGGGAGTTGAACCCTGATCTCCTGGTTCCTAATCCAACACTTTAAACTACTACAGCACACTGGTTCTAGATTTTCTCACTTTTGGAAAAGGCTGCTCTTAGGTTCAGTTTTCCAGTTGCCTTAGAATCAAATAGTCAAGGAGTAGTCCAAGGAATACATCCCTAGAAATAAATGGAGGCATGCTAGTCCAAACAACCATCATATGGAGATTCTCTATTTTGTATCTATTTGCAGTTACCGTATGCCATGTTTTCTCATGCATGCTTTGTGTATTTTTATATAACTTTGATAAAATTCATACAACATAAAGTTATGACCAGCAATAAAACAATGGCAATCAATATAAAAACAACATGAAGAGACAAGATAGCCACTCCAATCTATGAGCAGTGGGACTCCAGGAGTTCCAGGTACTCAGGGTTTGATTCCCTTGGAATGAAGGTCAAAAGAGGCTGTGGGGCCATTAGGATATATGGTTTTATTTACACATATATACAACCTGGGCATACAATGGAAGGGCTCGCAGCATTAACACTCTGACAGATCTTGCTTCTCCATTAGTCGCAGCTTTGGATCCAGCACAGATCCAGCACAGGTCTCTGTGTCTCCAGCTTCCAACCTGCTTCCAGCTCAGCTCTCACACATCATTTTTGCTATTGTTCTCCTGGAGGGCATAAATCACCTAGTTGCAACCTAACTCATTCTTTTGGGATGCTGATGAGAACTCTTGAGGCCAGGTAAAGTCACTGTCTTGCAAAGAAACCTTTCTGACCAGTTCAGTAATCGGCTCTCTTTAATTCTAACCCTCACTTGGTACAGGACCTAAGGAATTGGAAGGAATTCAGAACATCATCTAGACTGACTGCCCTAACCACAACAAACTGAAACAGCCTCTGAGACTTCACCATGTGCCAGTAGCTCATTAGCACTGTAACCATCGGTACTACCATTTCTCTGTCCTGTTCCAGCCTTGCATTTTCCTAATCAGTCTCCCTATCATGACGGTGTAACTTACCAGCTCCTGATTTGGAAGAAGGAGTTGCCCACTGTATCTCTGCCTGAGTAACTGCCCCAGTTGTCAACCCATCCAACCAGGCTCTACTTGGGACAGGTTAATAATTGTGCTCAGTCTCTGCATTAGGTATGCTGGATCCTTCGGTTACTCCCAGCACAGAGACTTAGGAGTGCAATCTGCCTGCAAAGGAGACTTCCTGCATCCCTAATGAGCCCCTGGCCTGACTCACCTCTGTCCAGTCAAGAAGCAGACTTATGCAAAAATACCCAAAGGGTATTCCTCTGTCTCTGAAGGTAGACAAAGCTCACCCTTCTACATTATAAATGTGCTTAAAACGGGGGCTGCCCTCTCTAACACAGTGGAGTAAACTATTCACACGCTTCAGTTCAGGAGCAGAAGACATCCAAATCAAGCCCTGTTTAACAAGTTGCAAGAATTTCGAAATCTATTTCATCCTAGCATTTATTCAAACAAACCAATTGCATAAACAGTATTTACCGCAATATGTACTGAGCCATGATAAACTAAGGTTAGTGTGCTGGAAACACAGACAAATGCAGTATTGCTCTTTCACCTCTTTGCTTCTGCATCAAATTAATTATATTTCTGGAGTCTGAAACAACCAGCCATGAAATAATGAATCAGTGTCAGAAATCCCGTAATTGCTCCCCTCACTTAAAGGATCACACCGACCTGTTTCCAGTTCCTCACTCCCATTAACGAATCTACTTCAGAGGCCCAGCATGTGGGAATGCTAAAGCTTTAATTACAGCTGCATGGCCTTAATTTATTTCAGCAATTAACATCCCGGGTCAAACTCACTCTCAGCTCGGTTCGAGAGAGATAACTAAAAACACCAAAGTGGTTCCTTTTTGAGTGATTGTGGTTAACTCTGGAGCCACTTTAGCACCATCAGAAAGCACCTGTCTTTACAAAGCGTATGCAGTCACCCCATTGCTAGAGACCGAGGGGGAATGCAATTATCTACTGGACCACTCCAGCAAGCATAAGGGCGTGTCATGCATTCATGCTAATCCCACACACTACGAGGACTCTGAATTGTTGCAAAATATCATTTCCACCCAACCAACAGGTGTAATTCATAGCACCTCCAGGGACAGGGTGGGTTGGAGGGAGAAAATTGCATTCAGTTTGCATTTTGAAGGCAAACATTCTTGATTTGTACTTTCCAAAACAACATGCAAATTGAAACGCAGCCCTCCTTAAAAATCCACTCTCCTCCCCATCTTGCAGTGGTATTTTTCTACAAAAGAAGAGGTGGTGGAACTCACCATGAACACTTCCCTTGTTCTCTTAGAATGGCAATGGTGCCCAACTGAAAGGTTCCAGAACTGAGTTCCTGTGAGTTCTGGCTGCAGAAAAGCCCTGAGCCAAGTAATGTGTCCCAAAATGCATATGCTAAAGCAAACTGTGTGTATAAGTGCATATTTTTGATTTGTTAATTTATTGCATTTATATCCCACCTTATTCTCCAAGAAGCTCAATGTAGCATACACAGTTCTCCCCCCTCTCAAGAATTAATCCCCAGAACTCTATGAGGTAGTTAGTATTTGACTGACCCACGGTCACCCAGCAAGCTTCATAGCTGAGCAGAGAATTTGAACCTGGGGGACAATCACCTTCAGCACCTTGGAGAAAAATACAGAAATAGAATAAATAAAAATGATAACAATAAATTGCAGCCAAGCCACTAGTTGCTGTCTATCCATGGGTTGGCAACATGGTGCCCACAATTGCCAGGGCCAGGCCATGACATTTTGCCAGCTGAGGCAAAGAATGGGTCAGTGGCCTCCTCTCTCATTCTGTACAAAGAACACAGCTAGACCAACAACTAAATCATACTTCAGTGCTTACAATGGGGCCACTTTGAGGGGAGCGGAGGGGCAGCAGGCTGGCTTAGAGGTCTCTGGAGAATAGCGTGGGGGGGGGGGTAGGTTGCCAACATCTCTCACTTGAGGCAGCTGACTTGCTTTGCCCTAACAGAGGAGTCATCCACTCTTGCTCCTCCCCTTAACAGCTATAGGCCAGAGCAGGTCATGCATTCTTGACTGACACTTGTAAAAGCTCTCAGGTCGAGTCATGTCTACCAAAGAGACTCAATAGAGACCATGTTGGAGACACTTTCCCCAATACCCTCTGTTTGAAATACCATTCTGCCTTCCTCCTGTTCTCAGAAGCATCGCAAGGACTGTGCTTATTCTACAGTCCCATTGATCAAAGATCAGAACAGGAGTTGTGCAAATTAGTCAGTAACTCAAAACCTCCACTCAGTGCTATTTTTCTAGAAAAAGTGGTGCTGGAACTCATTGTGAACACCTGCCTGGTTCTCTTCGAATGGTAATGGCACGCTCCTGAGAGGTGCCGGAATTGAGTTCTGGTGAGTTTCAGCTGGGGAAAAATGCATTTCCTCCAGTATTCCCCTCCACAAAAGTGTGAACTCTCAGAAGACAAGAAGAAGACCTGTGTGTGTTACTCTATAACCAGGTTGGGGGGGGGGAGAGGCTTTTAATACCTTCCCCCATGACGCAAAACAATACATATGAGTATGGAAACTTGACATAATATGCTTAAGTGATGAGAACCATTTAATTTGGTTTGGGACAGGACTGTGATAGTTTGATTTCTCAGTCATTGTTTTAAAATGTATATACCACTTAATGCCAAAACAGACTTCTACACAGTTTGCAAAGTATATATACCAGTTTTGCAAGCAATGAAATATAAATTTCTCTAATTAAATTGTACACAATAAAAAAATCCTATTAAAATGACACAGCAATTAACAAAATGGGAGTCAGGTCAAGAGATCAAAGGAATGTCTGCGTAAACAGGTGAATCTTCAAAAGCTGGTGGCATGCCAATAAAGAATTATGATTTGGGCACCACACAGAGCATAAAGACCTGCAACTAGCTTCTGTGTGTGTCTACAAATCTTTATCAGCTTTATGTACCTTTAACCCTTGAGGCTGCCCACCCCAAAGAATCCTGGGAATTGTAGTTTGTGTGTGCTAAGAATTCTCTGCTTCAGATCCCTAGTTTCAACCTCTACCCCCACAAGAACTACATTTCCCCCTAAAAAGAAACCACAGATAAAAACCAATTTAAGGCTACAGAGCAGTTTCCCATCTGTCACCACCATTTGCAATCAGGCACCTCCCAACAAACTTTCTGGACCTCTTGATGGCTCGCTCCCAGTTTTGAGAGCTCTGTCCCAAACTTGGAAGCCTGTGTGTGTGGCATAGGTTAAACTATACACACAAGTGCCAAGCAAGTTGGTTGTATATTTTCTAGAAAATTCTCATTCTGAAATCATCACCCAAGTATGAAAAATGAATAACCCAATGGAGACTCTATCACAGTTCCCAGAATCCCGTCCCTACCAATATACCAGGGGCCCTTCTGTACTTTATCAGTCAGGATGTGCTCTTCAACTGACTAATCAGGGTTACCTCACGAACTGCTGGGCAGTCAGGGATGGTACTGGCCAAGTTGATTTCCATCAGGTTACCAGGATCAAAAGTATTGGCTCCAAATTCTTCTGGGCTCCACCCATCACTCTCCACAGGAATGGCCAAACCCCAGCTCAGGGACTGGATCAGGTAAATCAAGTAATTTTAATTTTTTTATGGCCCCAATGATTTTGTTAGCATCAAAAACAACAATTAAAGTAGACAGCAGGCTGGATCTCCACCCAGCTCAACACTCTAATGGTGTTGTGAAAATTCCCCTCCTTTACCAGTTGTCAGATAGGTCATCTGATGTGTAGGGAGGGATTGATATCCTGCTTTTCAGCTGATCTGCACAATGTCCCATGTGTTTGGATGCATCATCTGAATGTGTGTGCGCATGTGTATGATTGCGGAGTGTCCATACCCACCCCTGGTATGCAGTTCTGGGTGTGGGCCAAGGGTGTATGTAGACCTCAGACCAAATGAAGGTTAGCCCCCACGCCCAAAGCTGCAAGGTACCATCTTGACCGCACCTCCCAAGACCGCACCTCTCCAAGCAGGAGAGCAGCATTTTTTATGTCAGAGTTTGGTGGCTACGGGTGCCCATCGGGATTTTTTTTTTTAAATAAACTTCTATACTGCCCTTCATCCAAAGATCACAAGGCAGTTTACAATATCAAAATGCAAAAAATACATAACATAGTCACAAACTAAAACATTACCCACCCACCCACCCCGTACTCTTTTAAGATGCCATAGAGGAGAGGAAAGTTTTGGTCAGGCACCTAAAGATATATAGCGAAAGCACCAAATGAGCCTTCCTGCACAAATGGGGAGCCACAACAGAAAAGGCCTGTTTCCATGTTGGGGCACGCCAAAAGGGCCTCAGGTGATGATTGCAGGGCCTGGGATGATTCATATGGGGAGAGGCAGTCCTTGAGATACTGTGGTCTTGAGCCATTAAGGCTTTATAGGTCAAAACCAGCACTTTGGATTAAGCCCTTTGACTGGCCACCAGTCCAGTTGAGCTAAGATTGGTGTTATGTTCTTAAACCAACTCACTCCAGGGAGCGACCTGGCTGCTGAATTCTGCACCATCTGAGGTTTCCAAACTGTTTTCAGAGGCATCCCCATGCACAGCTCCTTACATTAATCTAACCTAGGGATCCTGGACTTCATGCTCCAAAGAGGCATCACTGCCAGATTGGGGATAAAAGAGGCAACTATAGGACAGCCAGCCAGATAAGGACGAATGTTTCTTCACAACAGCAGAAGAGCCCAAACACTCAGAGATGTACACTGGTTGCTGATCTGCCAGGTCAAGTGCAAGGTGTTACCACAGGTATATAAAGCCCATAGCAACTTGGGACCAGTTTACCTTACCCCACATGCTCCAACTTGACCACTTCGATCTGTGGAACTGGCAGTGTTACAGGTGTCACATAATACTTATTCCACACTTGTAAGAAATTCTTCTTTTAGTTTGGTGGCACTGACTACTGATGTCTGCCAGGCATGTTTGCTGTATTATTTTTGATGTCCGCTTAAAACATTTTTGTTTACACATGCCTATCCAGAAACATTTCTGCTGACATGTTTTAATCTGTTTTTAGTTTACTGTTGTTTTTATTTTTTTTAAAAAATGTTTACATGTTTTAAAATATTTGTTTTAACTTTTTATAGATAATTCTAATATTTCTTGTAAACTACTTGGGTGTTTTGTTACAATCAAGGAGTAATTAAACAGTCTAGAAGAAGTCTCATAGCATCGCCCAACCCCTGCAAAAGCTTCCACTAGAAGACTCACTCAATGATTAGCCTGACTCTCAATGGAGAGACTCTCAACAAGAACAATGCAAACTGAATTTGACAGTTCTGTAACAATGGTACAGGTAGAAAAGTTCAGCCTGGTGATCTCCTCTGAAAGTATTCACTATAAGCTTGCTTTACTGCAACTTACCTTTTAAGAAATATCTATGTGTATCAGAAGCTAATGTACCTGAAGCCCTGCTGGATCAGACCATGGTTTGCAGGCGTGGTTGGCTCAATGCCTCTGGAAAGCTCACAAGCACCACACAGTGGCAAGATTCCAGCCCCTACTCCCCAAACACTTCCTTGTAACATGGCAATTCCATGGAGTTCCTGTAGCTAGCAGCTATCAAGAGAGTTCACCCTTGATGGATTTGTCAAATCCGCTTTTAAAACAATCAAGCCAGCAGTCTAGTGGCAGTAAGTTCCAGAAGCTAGTTGTGCATTGTGGGAGAAGGTAAGGCTTCCTTTTCGTCTTTACCGCTGATACATTTCACTGGACAAAAATGTAGGATGTTGCCTTATGCCCAATTGAATGACTGGTGCATGCAACTCAAGATTGTTTGTCTATGCGCTGACTGGCAGTGCTTCCTCAGGGTTTCAGACAGGGAGTCTTTCCCAGCCCTATGCAAAGATCCCTGGGGTTGAAACTGGGGCCTTCTGCCTGCGAGGCATGTGCTCTGCCACTGAGCTATGAGCCTTCTGCTAGAAATCAAGTAATATTCCAGTCCTCGTGGATCTTATGAACTGGTATAATTAAACAGAAACAGAGGTTCAGCTACTCCAGTATTGCTGACACTGACTGGCAGCAGCTCTCCAAGGTTTCAGTCCAGAGTCTTTCTCAGCCCTACTTGGAGATGCCATTAGGGACTGAACCTGCATGCTGAGCAGATGCTGCTCTACCCACTGGGATACACAGCTCCTCCCCAAGAATTCTGGAGACAGTCTCTCCACCTGCTTTATTTGCTGTCTTAGTCATAATGTTACCAAAAACATTTCACTTCCTTTCCTGTAAAGATCTAGCATTTGAAACATGCAATGACCCTCTTGCTATATGGAACCGCGCAGGTAGGATGGGATGCAAATCACCACACAGGGGAAGTTATCCTAGACAGCAGCAGAGTTTGTTGCTACAAGGTTCAAGATCACCTTTTGGAGGGCATGTGGGCCTCACATTTCTTTTTAAAAAAATGTTGGGGAGGGTCTTTAGTGGGTGCTGCACATCTCTCCTGTTGCTGTGGGAAGAGGGGGAGGTTCTGCACTCTACAAGATTGTGTGGAGCTACTGGAAGTTCTAGCAGACATCCTCAATATGATCCTAGGTGACCATTTTATGTTTTTGATGGGATAGCTCAGCTAGTTACAGTATGGTGCTGATAACACCAAGGCTGCAGGTTCAATCCCTGTATGGGACAGCTGTTTATTCCTGCATTGCAGGGGGGTGGACCAGATGATCCTCAGGGTCCCTTCCAACTCTATGATTCTAAGCTCTAAATTAGGGCTAGGGAAACCTTTACCTCTCTAAGTGTCACTGGACTCCCAGCTCCCTTCAGTCCCAGTCAGCCTGACCAATGGCCAGGGATGATAAGGGCTGGGATGTTGGTAACACCTGAAGAGCCAAAGATGCTCCCCCCCCAACACACACACTCCAAATAAAGAGAAGGCACACTAGAGAGAAACACGGCTTTGTGTCATGGCCACAACAGCCAAAAGGACCTCCAAAATCAGGGATGGTGTACCTTGCAGTACTGGGTGCTGGGAACAAACTCTAAAAGGCTGTCACTTTCATGCCTTGCTTGTGAGCTTCCTCCTAGTCCTTTGCTGAATCTTGGTCAGATCCGTGAATTTTCCCTAGGCTGGTTTTCAAATAAATAAATAAAATGAACACAAGATTCCTTTCCAATGATAACAGGCAGCATTTCGCCAACTGTTAGGGTCAAAACTAGCTCTCCAACTTCTCAAACCGCCGCCACCCATCCAATACCTTTCCCTTTTTAAACGGTGTGGGTTTGGGTATATATTGGGCATGTATTGTGGCAACAACACCTGAGCAAAGACCACCCCCACTTCTAGAGAGCATCCATTTTCTCACTCATCTTTCAGTCCCTTCAAAAGCAAGACCAGAATAAGCAAGGGGGGGGAGTCCCCTCCTCCAGATCCCCAAAATTACATTCAGCAGAAATGGGAAGGGGCAAAAGAGGGGAACCTTAAACAGAGAAATGACCATAGGAAATTTAAAAAATGAAAACCGTTTTCCCAGCCACCTCCTGCAAATAAATAAACAAATCTTACCTTTAAACACTGGAATTGTATTTAGAGCCCCTTATATACATATATCTCTTCCCCCCACTTTTCGTTCCTTCAGGTGAGCACCATCTCTTCCAAAGCCTTCTACCTGCCGGGCATCAGCGCTAAGATAACTGGGGTGGGGGGGGGGTGGGGAGAGAATGTAGAGATATACGATCCTTCCAAGACAAGGCGGTTGCGAGCTTCTTTTTTAAAATAATAGTATTAAGTCTGCTTCGGACGCAGCTGAGCTCGGTTGCCCAGCCAGGAGCTCCACTAGTCCATCACACCTGAGCCATGATGGATGACGGGCCCCTCTCTCTTACCCTCTGCAGCGGGCTTTCCAAAGTTCAGGGCGGCGGGAGGGAAAGGCACAGTTCCGAGGCGCCCGGGCTCCGCTGGGGCGCCTGGGCTCCGCAGGGGCGTACAGGAGGAGGAGGAGGAGGAGGAGGAGGAGACGGCGAGAAGGCAGCAGCAGCAGCCGGCTGCGCGCTTGCCCGACACGGCTGGTGCAGGGACGCGCTGCAGCGGCTGGGCAGGCGCTGGCAGGCGAGCGAGAGCGCGCGCGCTGGTCCCGAAGAGTGAGCGAGCCCCCGCGCGCCACTCAGCTGAGAGCAGCAGCTATAGGACACGCGCTGAGAATAGCTCTGGAAATGCTCTGCTGCTGAAGAGGGGACAGTACCCGCGCACCAACAGGAGGGCGCCTTTCTAGGGTTGTGTTAGGCTGTCCTAAAAGCAGCTGGCGCAGCTGCTGCTGCTGCTGCTGTTGTTGTTGTTATTCCTGCCTTTCCCCCAAACTGAGATTCAAGGAAGCTTACACAAATTAAAACAACGCAAATATAATAAAAAAGCTAAAAACAAAGAAAATAGAACTGTTAAAAAACAACTGAACTATGATTTTTTTAAGTTTGAAAAACAAGCCCAAAACAATTAGATGCCCTTTCTTTTAAAAGCATTCAATTCCCAAAGGCATGTCCAAATAAAAAGGTCTCCACCTGCTTGCAGAATTCCAGCCACCAAAAGGAGAAAGGGGACAAATTCTTTCTCTTCTCCCCCACCCCACCATAATTCCCAGTTCTTCCTACATAACAACATAAGGAGAGCCTGATGGATCAGGCCCATGGCCTATCAAGCCACCATTCTGTGGCCAGCCAGAGGCCCACAAGCAGATTCAGGCACAAGAGCAGCCCTCTCCCCTCCTGTGGCTTCCAGCAACTGGTATTCAGAAGTATTGCTCTTTCCAACAATGGAGGCAGAGCGCAGCCATCATGGCTAGTATTCATTGATAACCTTCTCCTCCTCCATGAATTCATCCAATCCTCTTTTAAAGCCACCTGAGTTGGGGGTCACCACTGCCTCCTGTGGGAGTGAATGCCATAAGTTAGCTATGCATTGCACAAAGAAGTCATTTCTTTTGTCTGTCCTGAATCATCCAACATTCAGCTTCACTGAATGGCCACGAGTTTTACTTTTAGGAGAGAGGGAGAACAAAAAAAACTACCCACTCTCTCCATGCTATGCATGATATTCTGAACTTGTGGGGAAGAGACCAGTGGGCATTCCTGCTTCCTGAGAACCTCAGCTTTCATTTAAGAATGAACCCCCCCCTAAGTTTCTGGTCTTTATGGGGTAAAGCTCTGCTTGAAAGGGAGTAGACAGTGTCTGAGAGAATGAGGTGTCCTCTTGCATCACTCCCCCTCCTGTATGAACAGCTTATGTGTATATGAGTGTGTGCAGGGGTGGCCCTATGATGAGGTAGAGTAAGGCAGCTGCCTCAGGGCGTAGAGGTGGGGGCAGGGAGTGAACAGAGCTGTGAGTACCATGTGCCCTGCCCTGTACACCTTATGCTGGCTTGCTGCCCTTCAGTACAGTGGAAGACACAGTTATTTCATCAGTATCAGAGTAAGATTCAGCTACGAGTCCTGTATGGGCTTTGGGGGAGAGTGCCATATTGTCCTTCGCCTCAGGCAGCAAAATGTAGTGTGTCTGTGTGTGTGTCTGTGTGTGTGTGTGTGTGTGTGTGAGAGAGAGAGAGAGAGAGAGAGAGAGAGAGAGAGAATCAGCATTGATCCCCATTTCAGTGTTTGCAAAAAACAAAAGCGTCTCTTTTCTCAGGGCTTTGCCAGTAACACCAGTTGGTTTTATTTATTGATATAATAAAAGTCATAGGCTGTTGGCTGTGGTTAACAATGGCGGATTGGCCTTGTATCCTGAAGGTCCCTTGCCTGAAACCCTGAAGTGTCATTGCCAGTCAGTGCAGACAATACAGTGCTCATGGTCTGGTTCAATATGAGGCAGCTTGCCATGTTATAACCCTCCAACCAACTAATAAGTCTTAAGGACTCCTTGGTTTCATATGCTCCACCTTGATTGCTGAGATCCTCTGAGTGTGGGATATTTATTTGGGTGTGTCAAACCAACAATTCATGATTTGCTAGATAGGCACACGATAGGAGCTCAAGCACACAGAGTTTTCCTGTAAACTTGCTAGAGAGAACTCTGTGAGAGATTATCCCACTGTATCCTGACAGTGGGGAGGGCATAGCTATATATTCTCCTGCCTGTCTGGGTATGTTCTCTCTCTCTCTTCATCTTCCTCTCTCCACCATGTAAGCAATATGAGAACATCTGCAGTCTGAGCTCCAAGCTCAGACTCCATTTTTAAGCTAGACTTAAGTATATCTTTGTAACAATGATCATTTTAAGCCTGCCGGAATAAAGCTGCTATAGATCTGTTACTCTTCAACAAGTATTCTAAGTGAGTAAATGTTATTTTTATCTTTTACAAAGCTGTTTGTGTGATTGTTATTTTAAGTGGGAGAAAGAAGGAAATACTAGTCTAGTCTGCCTTAAAGCATCCTGGATTACTTAAAGGGCTAAAACTAGCCTATCTAAGCTTCCCTTTAAACTGCAAAGGGATGGCACTCTGTTAAGCTCACAAATGTGAGGAAGGAAGGGTAATATCTAATAAATATATCCTCTCCTAGCATCTATTCACATTCTCACAATGACAAGGCAATTCTGGTGGTTCTCTGCACCTCTAAGGCTCAGTCTGCTTCTGTTGGGTAGCAAACCTTCAGTACAGCAGGCCCTGTCCTGCGGAACTCTCTGCCAGTTCAGCAGGATTCCTTCCAGCCTTCTTTGAGATTCCTAAAAAAACAGGCCTTTGCCATGTGGATTTCTTTATCCCAACCAGTTTTTATTAATGTTTTTATTTATCTTATTGTAACTTTATATGCTCTATACCATCTTGCAGTATTTTATTTTTTAAAAAATGAATTTGCAGCCAACCTCTGAAGACTCTGGATGAATTACTTTTACCAGTTCCAGATTCTCTCTTTCCCATTTTTCCAATCTTACATAAGGACTTAAGAAGAGCCTTGCAGACTTGTGGAAAACCCACAAGCAGGACCTGAGCACAACAGCACTTTCTAGTTGTTGTTCCCCATCAACTGGTATTGAGAGGTACCCTTAGAAAGTACCCCCTAAGCCCCTGGGCTTAGAGATTCTGCTATCACAACAGATGTCTATAAGAAAAGCCTTGGAGCTGGATCAGGCCAGTAGCCCATCTTCTCCAGCATCCTGTTCTCACTGTGGCCAACCAGATGCCCAGAAGCACCAGTTTGCAATTAATTACAAACATTCACATGAAAATGCATCTGCATTCCCCCCCCCCCGTGCAATTCTGCCCAATATACATTTTGGTATGCAGAATTTCCCTAATACCATTTATTCCATACTGCTTAATCAAAACTATCATCACCGTTATCTCAAAGCAGTTTGCAGAAAACGGGGTAAAATATTCATCAAAAACAGACTTAAAAAAATAGTAGGCACCACAAGTTACCAAAATATAGCTAAAATAACAAATATGTTGGATTGGATTGAATGTGAGTCCTACTCAGAGTAGACCCTTTGAAAATCATGGACGTGACTAACTTCCATGCAGTACATAAGAGTTGCTACCTCCAACCATGGTAGTCCAGCATAACTGTCATGGCTAGTAGCTATCAATACCCTCCATGGATTTGTCCAATCATCTTTTAAAGCTATCCAAGTCTTCTGTGAGAATGAGTTCCACAGTATAACTCTGCACTGCATAGAAAAATGTGTGGGCATCCAGCATTCAGCTTCACTGGATGCCCACACATTAAATACATTCATTTGATTGGGTCTACTCAGATTAAACTCACCTGGACACAACCCACAGATAATATAGTGCATGTTTGCTATTTTCACCAATACATGCATTTTGTGTGCAGTTTCTCCTAATACATGCTGTTTCTTTCTTTAGCGCAAAATTCAGAGAAGTGGGTGCGTAATTTTTTAGATACATACTTTTTCATATACAGTGGTACCTCAGGTTATATACGCTTCAGGTTACAGACACTTCAGGTTACAGACTCCACTAACCCAGAAATAGTGCTTCAGGTTAAGAATTTTGCTTCAGGATGAGAACATAAATTGTGCTCTGGCGGCACAGCAGCAGCAGGAGGCCCCATTGGCTAAAGTGGTGCTTCAGGTTAAGAACAGTTTCAGGTTAAGTACGGACCTCCAGAAGGAATTAACCTGAGGTACCACTGTATTTTTTTATTAAAGAGTTTTCTTGGGTAACAGTAGAACATATAGAGCAGGGGTGTCAAACTCAAATTCATCGGGGGCCACATCAGCAGTTTGGTCACCCTCAAAGGGCCGGTTGTATCTGTAGGACTTTATCAAAGTTATTTTTCCTTAGGCACTGGTGTGTGTTGTCTTGAACCTATACACTATTTAATATACCTATTCCAGTATGATTTAAAATAAGAATAGAAGAAGAAATAATAATGGTTTTTTAAAAAGATGACGAGATGGGCTTCCAGGCAGACTGGAGCTCCAACGGGGAGGAGACAGGAGCCTGTCCCAACAGAGCAGAGCAGAAGCAAATGTTGCCTCCCCCCGCCCTGCCGCCGCACTCAGGAGTCGGAGGATACGGAGCTGCAGTTTGGGCAGCAGCAGTTTCTTCCTTGCAAGGGAGCCCCAGCGGCACTGCGAGCGCGGGTGGCCAGGATGTCCTGCTGGGGCCCCGAGCTGCTGCAGTTGCTCCCAGGGAGGGGGCTATCTGCCAAGTCCTCCGGCCCGGAGAAAGCCGATGTGTTGGCGTGGGGAGGGGGGCGGTGTTTCGTAGCCAGGCTCCCGCAGCCAAGTTGCTGGCAGGCTCCCACTTTGCTCCAGCCGCCCAGATGCTGGCGCGGTCCTCTTCGGGGTGGGAGGCGCCCCTGCTTTGCGGTGTGGCACACCGCCCACCCGCCCGGCTCCCTCCACCCCACTCTGCGCAGCTGAACCAGCAGCAGCTTCGCCTCTCCCAGCCCAGGCGCGCCGCCTGCGGCAAGACCTGTGCCGGGTCCCCGCTCTCCACTCGCCTCCTCCGTTCCCTTCCCTGCCTGCCGGCCCCGCTACTTACCCACCAGGGCAACCCCCAGCCAGCCCCTGGCCCCGCCACCCGCGCCCCCGGCCATCTCCTCGCCAGCTGCAGCGCCGCAGTGGCCTCTTCTTGCGGCCCGAGCAAGCGGCGTCCCAAGCGTGGCTCTCACTCCCTGCCCTCGCTGCCAGCCTCCACGGCTCCCTTGCACTCCAAAAGTTGCCGCACGCGCGACCTGCCCCCTCGAGCAGCCGTGCCTGGGAGGCTCCGAGGGGCGGAGGCAGCCGGCTCCGAGCTCGGCTTCGCGGGACCGCCTCCTCCGCAGCGAGCCCCGGACTGGACCGAGCGAGCAGAAAGCCTCTTTGCTCGGCCCGCAAGGCAGGCGAAAGTTGTGGGACCGGCCGGTAGGCAGCGCCGACGGGGCGCATCGGTTGGAGCCCTGTCTGCAAGCAGGCAGGGAAGGCTGTTCGCATGGGTCACTTTTTAGAAAGGCAGAGAGCCTCCGCCGGAGTGCGGACCCTAAATTCTTAGTCGGTACCAGTAAAAAGGATGAGAAGCTCGCTTCCTCGCCCTTGATGCCACGGGCCACATGACGAGGTCTGGCGGGCCGGATTCGGCCCGCGGGCCTTGTGTTTGACACCTGTGATATAGAGTCTCTGTTTTCAAGTCATAGAATCGTTCAAACAAATCAGTCATATTTAGAGTGAGATATTACTGTTATAGGCAATATAGGGTTGAGGGAAAACAGGAGAACAGAGAGGGGAGGGAAAGGGAAGATAGTAAAGTTTCATTCTTTCAGATAGTATATAAGCAAAAGTTTTGTGTCAGCATCCTGTAAACAGATACTTTCTTTTTGCTGGTGGATTGAGAGTCCAGGGGGCCCAGGGTGTGGTTGGTTGCAGTGGGGTTTTGTGTTTGTGTGTGTGCGCGCGCACTGTTGGGTCAAGTTAACCATGCTGATTTCTATGCTGTTGTGGGGGATTGGTTATTGTCTTGTTGGCTTGCATACGTAATTTAGGGGAGCCATACTGGGGTGAAGGTGCCCTCCTGTGTTTGTCCCCATGCTAACTTCAATTTGTTAGTTAGCTTTTCTAGTAGGGCAGTTTCCCATAAGAGTTTGGTACCAGTGATCCGTATTCACTACCGAGAGATCCCTCCAGTGTCTAGTTATGGCACTTCTAGCAGTTGAAAGTAAGTGGTTTGTGGTATGGCTTGGCTATCATTAATCACACAAAACTATCTCTGTCGAACAGGTGCCAAGTCCACCATGTTTCCTCCCCATGGTTATCCCGTTATCTCTGTGGCAAAAGAGATAACAGGGTTTAACTTCCAGTGCTCCGAAAAGGCTGCTTTCCACACTGAGAGAGTGAGACATTTTTGAAGGATTCATATGAGGGTTAGTAACCAAGAGCGGAACAACTGCAATCTTGCCCAAATACCACATAATAATCCTAGGGGTCAGTCCTTAGGACAAAGGCCAGCTAAACCACCACCCCCTTTCTTCAATTATTTGTGAGACTGTTATAAATTATGACTGAGGCTATCTGTCTGCCAGTTGAAACATACATCTGGAACACGACCCAATTGCTGGCTTAAGAAGAGATGGCAATTCAAAAGCTTAAGCGAAATGAAAAGGATGCTTTAATCGTTTGTACCTGAGAACGATTCTAAACAGCCAAGAGGTGTTCCAACTGTATTTTGTTTTATTTTTAATCCTCCATCTCGCCGATGAAAGTGCTGGTTGTAAGGTGAAATTACATAATTACACCACTGTGAGAAAGGAATGCAAGATGAAAAAACCATCTCATTTGATGGCAACCCAGTTGTTTAATCCCCCTCCATATTTATTTAGGACTACAGCTCCCATCCGCGGGTGGTGCTGTGGGTTAAACCACAGAGCCTAGGACTTGCTGATCAGAAGGTCTGCAGTTCGAATCCCCACGACGGGGGGAGCTCCTGTTGCTCGGTCCCTGCTTCTGCCAACCTAGCAGTTCGAAAGCACGTCAAAGTGCAAGTAGATAAATAGGTACCACTCTGGCGGGAAGGTAAACGGCATTTCCGTGTGCTGCTCTGGTTCGCCAGAAGCGGCTTAGTCATGCTGGCCACATGACCTGTGAGCTGTACCGGCTCCCTCGGCCAGTAAAGCGAGATGAACACTGCAACCCCAGAGTCGGTCCTGACTGGACCTAATGGTCAGGGGTCCCTTTACCTTTACCTTTACAGCTCCCATCAGTCTTAACTGTTGGCTGTGCTGGCCTCCTCTTGTATTATGCCATGAGGCAGGCATGGGCCACTGCAGGCCGGGGGGGCCTCTAGCTGACCGCTATAATCTGTGTTGGGAGTGAAACGACAACACATGCAACAGGCTACCTGAACCAGCAGGGAGCAATAGAGAGCAAAGCAACCTTTTCCAGACTTACAAGAGAAGAAAAAAACACCCCTTACTATTTCAGTTCTCTTCACCAAACACCATTTTATAAACCTTTATGATATATCCCCTGCCTCTTCCACCCCACAAGAAAACCCTCAAATACTTCCACCTATTTTACACCCTGATCCTTTAAATTGCCCTTTCCTCTGTTTGTTCTTCCTCCATGATATATTTATTGCATTTTTAGCCCACATTTTCCTCCAAGAGGCTCACAACCATGTGAGGTAGGCTAGTTTGAGAGGCAGTGACTGGTCCAAGGTCACATGCAGTAAGCTTCATGACTGAGTGGGGATTTGAACCCTGATCTCTCATTCCAACAATCTAATTACTATGCCACACTGCCCCCTCTCTTTGAGATAACCAGAGACAACGAGGCTGTGCCGTAAATGGGTATACTACAGAAAAGCACCAAAGTTTCCTAAGTGCTCAGCCCGTGCTCCTTCACATGGCAGACAGGAAGTTTGATGACAGAGGCCTAATTTATGCAAAAAAAGTATTTATTTTATTTATTTCACAAGATTTGTGTGCCTCTTGGCTGCAATAAAACCTCAAAATGGCTTACAAAAAAAATTGCAAGGAGAGGCATCCTGCAAGCTCCTCACCAAATGGAAGGTATGATATAGCCCAGAATGAAGTGGTATAGTCCAAACCAGGGTCAGGCTACCTCAGCCGCTGTCTGTGAGCAGTAAAGAGGCTTCCGTTTACTCGTTATCTGCTTTCACAAGGGAGGGCTTGGACATATTTGGAAGGGATGATTATCATTATTTTGTCAAGGTCTGTGATGCCAAGGAATCTGGAGTGAAATCTGGATAATGGAAAGGCATTTGAGATCAAGGCCCTCTGAGAGATGCGGATTTGTGGTGTATTAAAGGATTATTCAAATTTTCTTTATGCAAATGTGACTTTGCAAAAATTTGACAGCTGATGATAAAAAGCCCTGTTTAAGGAGGCTCCACTTGAGAGCTTTAGCACTCCATTATATGGTTTGATTGGCATGTCTGCCCAAATCCAGTCTGATGGGGCAGAAAAGGAGGAAGAGGGAGGAAAGCCCACCCTGTTCTGCACACTAGCCAAGTTTTTCAGATTTGGCAGCGACACCCTCATAACAGTGTCCTTAGAGCGGTGGCCATAGCTCAGTGGTTGGAGCATCTGTCTTGCATGCAGTATATCTCAGGTGCATTCTCTGACATCTCCAGGTAAGACTGGAAGAGACTCCTGCCTGAAACTCTGGAGAGCTTCTACCAGTCAGAGTATACAATACTGAGCTGGCTGGACCAAGGTTCTGACCAAGGCAGCTTCCTTTGTTTCCGGGAAGGGCTGTAGCTCAGTGGCAAAGCATCTGCCTTGCACGCAGAAGGTCCTAGGTTTAATCTCCAGTGGCGTCTCTGGGTATAGACTCACAGAATCATAGAATTGTGGAGTTGGAAAGGACCCTGAGGGTCATCTAGTCCAACCCTCGCCAATGCAGGGATCTCAACTAAAGCATTCATGACAGGTGTTCATCCAACCTCTGCTTAAAAACCTCCAATGAAGGAGAGTCCACCACTTTCCAAGGGAGTCTGTTCCACTGTGAAACAACTCTTACCATCAGAAAGTTCTTCCTGATGTTTAGTTGGAATCTGTAGCTTGAATCCATTGGTTGGGTCCTACTCTCTGGAGTAGGAGAAAACAAGTTTGCTCCATCTTCCACATGACAGCCCTTTAGATATTTGAAGGTAGGACTGGTGAAGACTCCTGCTGAAACCCTGGAGAGCCACCGCTGGTCAGTGTAGACAATACTGAGATAGTGGAGAGAATGGTATTACTCCAGGAAAACTGGTGGGAAATATTGTTAAAGATAAAATAACCAAGCATGTGGAAGAACAAGCCTTGCTGAAGCAGAGCCAGCATGGCTTCTGCAGGGGGTGAGTTCGGTCTCGACAACCTATCAGAGTTGTTTGAGAGTGTCAAGAAGTATATAGCTAAAAATGTTTCAGTTGACATTGTGTACTTGTCAGCAAAGATTCTCAAGTAAGCTTAGCAGTCATGAAATAAGAAGAGAGATCCTGTCATTTGTTTTGTGACTAATGCCTTTTCCAAACTTTTATTTTCTGGAGTACTGTTGTTATTTAGTCGTTTAGTCGTGTCCGACTCTTCGTGACCCCATGGACCAGAGCACGCCAGGCACTCCTGTCTTCCACTGCCTTCCGCAGTTTGGTCAAACTCATGCTGGTAGCTTCGAGAACACTGTTCAACCATCTCGTCCTCTGCCGTCCTCTTCTCCTTGTGCCTTCAATCTTTCCCAACATCTCGGTCTTTTCCAGGGAGTCTTCTCTGGAGCACTACCCTGCCTGTTTTTTGCCTGATTAAAAATAAATGCACTACTGTGCTTTGCCCTTACACTGAACCACAACGCTGGGAGCAGCAATCTCCAACCCATGCCAATGTGCAGCCATCTTCCTTGCCTCTGGTCCGTGGCCAGCGACTCATCCTCTTTCTCTCCCAACTCTTAAGAGTGTGGTCTCCCTTCCCTGACAATGTATGGTGTGACTCAGGCTCTCCCTAACTTCATCAGGATCCCCAGTAAATCGGATTAGGAGCATTCAGGTGCAGGACACAGATATCTGGTGGTGAATGTCAGAGGCCCTGGGGCATTGAATGTCCCAAGAGCTGCACACGGTCCATCTTTAGAAGAGCAGATGGAAGCCTGTCTCCTTCTCCTGCTCGCTTTGTCTGCTCCACCAATTTAATTTAAAACTGCAATGCCATACATCTATTTGATTGTAGCTCCGAGGGATGTTGCCTGCTCTAATCCCTAATTTAATGCATCAACAACGGGTTTTTAAAAACAACTTGTAAGTCACATTCCCTCCCCCTTTTTGCTGATTTTTAGTTTCCCAAAGGGTGTTTTCATTTCTTACTGGTGCAACACACTGAAAGATTCGGCTTTCTCAAGGTTTCTGGAATGAACATCTTGGATAATTTATCACAAGCCATTACTAGATCAGTCTTCACTATGTCTAGGGGGGTGCAGGGCAAAACACACTTACACCTCAGCACACACTAGGAAATGTCTCAAGGTGGATATTGAACTAGAAGAGCATGGGAGGGTAAATATCCATATCCATTGAACTGATCTTTCCTGCTGGATTGGAGTTGACCATACAGCCAAAGCAGGGTTGCAATTCTGGGAGTTTAAGCTTAATTACATAGGCATAGATTGGATTGCCCTGTTTGAGTCATGCATGTCAAGAGTCAGGGGCAGGGGAGGGTCCTGAAAGCAAACAAGCCCATTGCTCTATTCTGCCTCAGTCAGATCACACCTGGAGTACTGTGCCCAGTTCTAGGCACCACAATTAATGAAGGATATTGACAAGCTGGAATATGTACAGAAGAGGGTAACCAAGATGATAAAGGGTCTGGAAACTAATCCTTATGAGGAATGATTGAGGGAATTAGATATGTTTAACCTGGAAAAGAGAGGAGATATTATAGCCATCTTCAAAAATCTAAAAGGCTGTCACAAGCTTGTTTTATCCTGCTCTGGAGGGAAGGACCCTGGACCACTGCCCAACCAAAAATTAATTTTGCCTCGACCCTTCAAGTAGGAAATGTTATTACTAAGAGAGAGAGGCCGTGCTGGTTACATTTAAACAGGGCAGAGAAAGGAAGAAAGAATATCCAGCTGCCTATCCCAGAATTACCTCCAAGATTAAACAGTTGCTCCCGATGCCTTTAACCAGTTGGTTAAAGGTATACAAGTCGGAGCTAAACAGTACAAATTGAGAGCATTGCGGATGACTTAGTATTGACATTACAGGAGCCAGAATCTAGTACTAAAAGGGTTTTAGAACTGATTCAAGAATTTGGTCAGGTCGCAGGATTTAAACTGAATAAGTTAAAAACCAAGGTTTTAGAGAAAAATTTAACACCGATCGAGAGAGAGAGGTTTCAGAATGAGGTAGGTTTGACAGTGGTTAAGAAAGTGAAATACCTGGGGATTAATATGACAGCAAAAAATGGGAATTTATTTAAAGACAACTATGAAACATGCTGGGCCAAAGTGAAAAAAGATTTAGAAACTTGGTCAAACTTGAAGCTTTCACTGCTGGGTCATATTGCTGCGATAAAAATGAATGTATTGCCTAGAATGTTGTTTTTGTTTCAAACATTGCAAATTGTGGACAAAATGGATTGCTTCAAGAAGTGGCAGAGAGATATTTCTAGATTTGTCTGGCAGGGCAAGAAGCCCAGAATAAAATTTAAGATATTAACTGATGCAAAGGAAAGGGGTGGATTTGCCCTGCCAGACTTTAAACTTTATTATGAATCAGCAACCTTTTGCTGGTTGAAAGAATGGCTGCTTCTTGAAAATACAGACATTTTGGATTTAGAAGGTTTTAAGAACGTATTTGGATGGCATGCATATCTGTGGTATGATAAGGTCAAAGCACATAAAGCATTCAAGAATCATATTGTCAGGAAAGCATTGTTTAATGTCTGGATAAGATATAAGGATTTATTGGAAAACAAAACCCCAAGGTGGCTGTCACCGATGGAAGCAAAAGCACAGAAAAAGCTCAATATGGAGGCCCAGTGGCTGAAATATTGGGAAATTCTGGAACAAGAGAGAGATAGACTGAAATTGCAGAGTTTTGAGAAACTAAAAAACAAAGTGCAAGATTGGCTTCATTATTATCAGATAATGGAGGCATATAATTCAGACAAGAAAGTTGATTTCCAGGTGGAAAAATCAAAATTAGAAACAGAACTGTTAGAACCCAAAACTAAGATTTTGTCAAAGATGTATAACTTGCTGTTGAAATGGAATACTCAGGACGAAACGGTGAAATCTGCTATGATTAAATGGGCACAAGATGTTGGACATAACATAATGATGGCTGACTGGGAACAGTTATGGACCACAGGTATGAAGTTTACGGCATGTAATGCCTTAAGAGAGAATATTATGAAAATGGTATACATGACACCAGTCAAGCTTGCAAAAATCTATCATCTGCCCGATAATAAATGTTGGAAATGTAAAGAAACTGAAGGTACATTCTTTCACCTTTGGTGGACATGCCCAAGGATTAAGGCTTTCTGGGAGACGATATATAATGAATTGAAAAAGGTATTTAAATATACCTTCTTGAAGAAACCAGAGGCCTTTCTCCTAGGCATAGTCGGCCAATTGGTGCCAAAGAAGGACAGAACTTTTTTTATGTATGCTACAACAGCAGCAAGAATACTCATTGCAAAGTATTGGAAGACACAAGATCTATCCACCCTGGAAGAATGGCAAATGAAGGTGATGGACTACATGGAACTGGCGGAAATGACTGGCAGAATCCGAGACCAGGGAGAAGAGTCGGTGAAAGAAGATTGGAAGAAATTTAAAGACTATCTACAGAAATATTGTAAAATTAATGAATGTTAGAATGATGTTGGATAGAAATTAAGTGGTTTTCAGCTGTAATACTATAAGGGAATATGAAAAATGGATTATTAATAGGTAAAAATTTAACGTTACAATAGCTTAAGATTAAAGACTAGGATAAACAAAGAGGGTAAGGATTTGCTGAACCAACAAACTGAACTGGAATACAAAAAAGGGAGGCGTGAGGAGGTCCGGGAAATAAGCTAATGAAAAATAAGTAATGGAAAGAATGAGTTGTTTTTAACCATTTTTATTTTGTATTTTCTTACTTTTTTATTTTTATTTTGTAATACTTGGAAAATCTTAATAAATATCTTATAAGAAAAAGAGAGAAAGGAAGAAAGAATATCCAGCTGCCTATCCCAGAACTACCTCCAAGATTAAACAGTTGCTCCCGATGCTTTTAAAGTATTGAATGACACAAAGAGACCTTGTGGGAGTCACTGACATGAGGCCGAGGGTCATTAAGAGAAACCTTAATATGGAAAGACAGCCTGTTCCATGCAGCCTCTTACCACAAAAGCCAGTTCGAGGGGCAGAGAGCCCCTATAGTTCTTGCTCCATTGGCAACCTCTTGTGTGCACACTTGGAACCCTGTTGAGAGACCCTTCATTGTGCTTACCTCTTCTCTGGGGCTAGCAATTAACACTCACAGAACCACTGACATGAAAAGCCCTGCATGGCTGTAAGTAACGCTCCTGCTTTGATCCTAATCGTTCCTCTGGTTCCTTTGAATGCCATTCTGTTGCAAAAGAGACTTTGTTTTTCTGTTTTGTTTTCTTTGAATTGTAACAGGTGTCGCCCACAGCACCAGGCGCTTTGGGACATCTTGTGATGCCAGGCTTGCTTTGGAGACAAAAGGGGGAGTAATCATGGGGACTGGGAGAAGGATCAGAGGAAAACAGACCCCCAGAAGTCAGGCCCACTCTTTCCCCATGTTTCCAGGATCACCATATCAAAAGAGTTTAGACGGGGATGATGTCTGTATAAAAAAAAAATATGAGCCAAACTCTAGAGCAGGGCTGGGCAAGGGACTGTTTGCTCAGCCTGGGGGTCCAATTCCCTTCTGGGTGATATTCCAGGAGCTATCTGCAAGTGAGGGGCGGGGCCAGAAGCAAAAGTGGGTGGAGCAAGAGAGGTTTAATCCTTGTACAGTAGGCTGATTTGTAACACTCTCACACCCAACCCTGGGCCTGAGGTTCCCTGCTCCTGATCTAGAGAAATAATCAGGGGGTCTCCAGAAAAGGCCAAACCCATCAGAAGAATCCCTTAATGCATCTTGAAAGAAGCCCCATTGAACACAATAGGACATGTCCACTAGGCATGCTGTGCTTCCACTGATGGATGTAGAAATGCTTCTGAAAACCAAATGCTGGAGACCACAAGAGGAGAGAGAGCTCTTGGGCTTGGTCCTGCTTGTAAGCTTCTCATGGAGTCATCTGGGTAGCCACTGTGAGAAGAGGATGCTGGACTAGATGGGCTATTGGCCTGATCTAGTAGGACTCATAGTATGGTCTCCCTCTACTGCTGAAGGCAGCAATGCTTCTGAATTCCAGTTGCTGGGGATTGCAGGGGAAGATGATGCTCTTGTGTTAAGGTCTTCCGTGCAGGATTCCCTCAGACATCTGAACAGTCACTGAGAGAACAGGATGCTGGACCAGATGGGCCAATGGTCTGATTCAGCAGGCTCTTCTTAGGTGACATCCTTCTGATTAAATCTGCATTGTCTTGCTTTGTACAACCATCTCCCCCTGGCTCAAGCAAGCAATATTTGTGGGGAATGTCTGCCTTTCAAGTACATGTCAGAAGCAGCTATGGAAAACAGCCTGCAAAAATTTGTCTATTAGGAGGAAAGCACACTAAAATGCAGAGAAATCTCCATAAGGATTTCTTTTGTTTGTTTGTTTTTAAATCAAACTGATATGGACTTAAGACTGGGGGCAGGGTGAGAAACAGAGGAAAACTGAACAGACAGATTTATCCAACCTTCCTCTCAGGGAAGTGTGTGGAAGACAGCAAACTTTAGGGAATGCCAGGTGCAGGCAGCCAGGGGGATCGTGGCCTGATTAGAACACTTCTTATTTAGGACAGAACTGTGACAACATGGAGCAATGGGGAGCAGGAGAACAGGAACGGAAATGGCATCACCCACCTAAGCTGCATCATAAACGTCCATCCAAGCCGAAAGGCCAGTTTCCCCATTCCGTGACCTCTTCTCAGATGCTAAGGTCACTGCTGGCTTCTGGGAAAATCCAATTGCTCACTTGTCACACACAGATGGGAAGCAGCAGCTCCTGCAAAGGAGAGAATGTTTTCTTGAAATGCAACTGGGAGGAAGAGGAAGTTAGAAAGGAAGCTTTCGATATTGTCATTTAATGCAGCTCTTTATCCAGAATGATGAAAACTGAGTGGCATCTCCAGATCAGGCTGGGAGAGACACCCTGTCTATGAAACCAAGGAGAGATGCTGCCAGTCAGTGTACTGAGCTAGATAGACTTCAGTGGACTGGCTCCATATGAGGCAGCTTGCCATGTTCTTTTTTAAATTCAGTTCTTTATTCAGAACCATGAGGACTAGAATCTTACTTTATTTTGAGGGGAAAGGATACAGTTCATTGGTGGAGCATACGTTTTGCATTCAGAAGGTCTCAGGTTCGGTCCTTGGCAGCATTTCCAGCATAGGACTGAAGAAGCATAGGTCCTTGGCAGCATTTCCAGCATAGGACTGAAGAAAAACTCTCCATCTGAAATCCTGAGAGCTATTGTCAGGGAGGACAATAGGCAGCTTCCTATGTGAAGAAATGAAGAGTGCTGTCCTTTGCATTTTAAGCCTAGGCTAAATCTTGGAGCTCAAAGTGAATTTGCCACACACACACAAACACTGAGATGCTTTTCACTGATTTTCCTAGACAACAACCTCTAATGTTTGTTGGTGGAGGGGAGGAGAGAAAGAGATCAGATCCATGAGCCTCATGCCTCATTGTTTCTCATACTTCCAGCAACTCTGTATTGCCCTACACACACACACACACACACACACACACACACACACACGCCATAGACCAGACCAGACCACAAAGAATGCACTTGTCTTTGGGTATCGGATCTCCAGGAGTTGACGGAAGGGCTTCCTTTTGCTGCCATTGCATTTCTGATGCATCTGGCTGAATGAGCCTGTAAGGGAATCTGGCACAGAGAATCAAGTAAGAGCCAAAGTCAGCATCAGGTCAGAAAAGGAAAGAAATCCTATTCACACTTAAAAGGGGGGCATACCAAAATTCACTTTTCAAAACAATGGGTTGTGTGCATTAGTGCTACTCAGAGTAGACCCACTGAAAAGAATGGACAGAGCTAACTTGGGTCTATACATTTCATTGGGGCTACTCTCCATGGAACTTCACTGGATACATCCCAGTTTGGAAAATGAAACACAGCCATCCTTTGAAATGTGCACTTTTCTGAATTTTGCAATGCAATCCCTTGGCCCCAAATGTATATACTAGAGTAAAGTTTGCATAAAAATGCAGACATTAGTGAAAAGAGCATTCAAGGATCAATGCTGGTCTTTGATTGTAACAGTAAAGAGTTGATTTGAGCATACAAAAATGCATCATTATAGGAAATGGCCTTGCAAAAATGTGTTTCTTAGGCAACATTGCCTACATAACATTTATATCAGGAGAAATTCACACCCGAATGCTAATGATTATTTAAAAAAATGAAAATTGCAAACTGACATGGAAATGTGAAGATATGAATGTAAGATTGGAAAAATCAGAAATGGGGAGAAAGCCCCAAACTGACAGATTCACCCACCTCAAGTACTGGAAATCATGGATTACATCTGCCCAGTGGCAGAGAGAAGGAGATTTTGACAGGTATGCTTTTTGTAACTGCTATGAGGTGACAAGATACTGTAATCCTCTCTTTTCTGAAACCCCAAGTCACCTTGAGAATATTTTTAGACCTGTAACAAATGAAACAACAACCCTGGTATGTCATCTTTTGGGGAACGAGGGCTGCTTTGGAGGAACACTTGCTCCAGTTTGGAAGGAGAAAAAGTGAAGCTTAGACCATGGATGCAGAGTTTGCCGGTTAAGCTTCTCTTTAGGGCAGCGTTAGCAGGGCTTTTTTTTTTCCTAAAAGAAAAAAAAAAGAGATAAAATCCATCCAGTCTACTTCAATTGCCTCTGATAATGTCCATGGAGAATTAAAGCCAATTAAGGCAAGGGGGAAATGGAGAGCGACAAAGCCTTTGGCCCAGGAAAGGAGGAGGGGTGGTGGACACAAGGAGGGGGTCAATGCCACAATCCAATTTCCCAACCACTAAATGCAATTAAGTGGGAATTACTTACCCTATTTGCCTAGGAGGGCCAGCCTATAAATCGAAATGACCCAATCACTTCTTTTCTATTTGAGGATGCAAACCGCAAGGATGAAGCAGAAGCCGAGACCCTCCTGCCTGACTCTCAAGCTCCGGGAAGTGGCCTCCATGTATTTCACAGGGGTGGCCATCTTCCTAGTCATCTTGGTGGTTGCTCTGCAAGGCACAGATCCGAGGGAGAGTGGCTTCCTCTACAGGGTGTCGCTGGACCCTCAAGGCCTCCTGGAGCTCTCATGGAACATCAGCTACCCCCTGCAGGAGGTGTATTTCCAGATCCTGGTCAAGGAGCTCAAATATGGGATCCTTTTCGGCATGTCCGACCGAGGAGGCTTTCAGAACGCTGATCTGGCTGTCCTCTGGAGTGATGGACGCCAGTCCTATTTCGCAGTAAGTCTGTTGCTAGGCTTCGTCCTGCATTTGGGCTTGGGACCATGAAGACTTTTGCCTTCTGCTTTGGAAATGAGGTTTAACATGAGTCTGGGTTAGGGGACCGAGGGAAGCACTTTCTCTGCATGCAAAAGGTTCAGTCCCAAAAATACCCCTGCTGAAAACCCTGGAGAGACACTGCCAATCAAGTGTAGACAATACTGAGTTAGATGGACCAGTGGTTTGACTTGGTATAATACGTCTTCCCATGTTCTCATTTAACTCAACCTATACAGATACATGAGGTCTCAGATCTTACTTTCATTTTTAGATGAAATAGCTCAGTGGTCAGCTCTGCATGCAGAATGTCCCCGGTTCAATCCCTAATGGCATCTCCAGGTACGGCTAGGAGAGAAAGACCCCAGAGCCTGAAACCTCGGAGAGCTGCTGCTGGTCCGTCTGAGCAATATTGAGCTAGATGGACCAGCAGTCTGACTTGATAAAAGATGTTTTCTCATGTTCATATTTCTTTGAGCATAGTATCTTGTGTTCATTGACCTTTCCCCACTATCAGTTAATGAGAAGATCATTTGTATTCAAAAAATTGCACTGTGGGAGAGAAAATTTCAGTGAAATCTGCAAGGTGGGGAGTTCTGGGTTTTTACCATGCTTACTTTATTCCAGCTGAATCCCCAAGGAAGATGTTTCAGAAAAGAGCATTCATTGCTTGGTTTTCCATGCCTGCTAAGCACTTTTTGTTTAAGCAATCCTCCTCAAACATGCACATCTGTTTTGAAAATCTGTTTTCACTATAGGTTGGGAATTTTGTTACTCCTCCTTGCTTTAAAAACCTGTCCTAATGGCTACTGGAAGGTGATGGACTCCCTTCATTGGAGGATTTTAAGCAGAGGTCAGATGGCCATCCATCAGGAATTCTTTAGCCATGATTCCTGCATTACAGCATGACTCTTGAGGTGCCTTCCTGCTGTACAATTCCATGATTCCATTGTTCTTTTTTCAGTGAATTGGTTGTAAGTCAGACAACAGGCATGTGGGAGCTAGGTGAGGGCAGGTTGCTGGGGCAGGTTGCAGCACCCTACCAGCCCCAGAGTATGTCACAGAGCAAGCCTGTCAGTAAATCACACAGTTCAAAGTTGGCATTGATGCTTTACTAGCAAAAACATGTTCTTTATGGACTTGGCTGTCAGGTCTAATGAGCACAGCAGCTCATTCCCTGTATGTCTTATTCCAGGTCCCTGCCTCCATGCAGCCGTCTATGGCTCCTCTTCTCCAGAGCTTATTTCAAGCAATCAGAGACTGTGCCTATGTGCAGCTTGTCTTTGCTCTGCCCATTTTATGTCTCTTCTGGTTCTGGGAGAGGTGGGGTAGCTTGTTGCAGCAGCAGGAGGACAAACCCATGACTTTTCACCAGCCTGACTCCTCTCTGCCTCTTGGCTTCCCTACTTCCACTCACCTGCTTCAGCTTCTGCCTCTGATTCTGGACTTCTCTCTGCTACAGACTCCACCAGCTCACTACGTCCTGTTGCCTCTTCAGCTTCTGACACCTCTTCTTCTCTATCTTTTCCCTCTTCTCCCTCTGGCCACTCATCATTTTCCAACACCACTCCCAGGGCTCTGAGCCTTCTTTCCTTGGTGGCTTCCTAGCTGTTCCTCCCTCCATTCCTCTGCGTCCAGTCAGTCCACAACAGGGTACCAGCCTCCACTAGAGCACACCCCTGTTCTAAAGAAATCTTAAGAATGACTGGAGGACAAGGGGGGAAAACTGAAACCTCTTTCAAAGCAGGAGAAAACTCTTAAGAATGTGGAGGACAGATTTTGGCACAACTGTCTGTCATATATGATCTGTTGTGGGATGTCCCCCCCCTTACCTGCAGGATGCCTGGAGCGATCAGGACGAGCGACTCCACATGGATCCTCAGCAGAACTACAGGCTTATCAGTGCTCATCAAACGGCTGAGGGCCTCTCCCTGCTCTTTAAAAGGGCTTTCAGCACATGTGACCCCAAGGACTATCTCATCGAGGTAAAAAAAACTCTTCGCCTCCTGCAGTGGGCTTAAGATTTATTGAGCACCATTAGAATAGTTGCTGAGTACTGTTGAGAAGAAAACAGTCCTCCCACAATATTAAGCACCAAGGGAAAGCTGCACATCAGTTCGAAAAGTTGTAATTTTTCCCAATTGCATGTCATTTTTTCAATCTAGGCTGATGCCAAACATACAAATATACCACTTGAGGCAGCTATAATCTGCTCTGTAAGCATCTTCTGAAAATTTATTTATTCTTCATTTATTTTCTAAAAAGTTATATATATATCTGTGTCATAAAAATATGTCAAAGAAGTTGCAGCAGCAGAACCATAAAACCCTACAAAAGCAACAACAAAAAAGTTAAAACGGGCATCAATGAACTATTGTGGAAGGATGTGTTCTTAACTGCATGGATAGGTCTTGCGGAACAGAAATGTTTTCAGCAACCGTTTAAAAGTTTAGCACAGAAGATGCCTACTGAATTGTTATTAGTAGAGACTGGGCTGATGACACCAAATGCTCAGTTTCTCATTGTTGTCAGATGCGTCATGCCAATCTAGGGAATAACCAACAATGTTCCTGCAGATGGATGATCTCAGAGATTAAAGTGTTCAGGACAGGGTGCCAACTTGAATAGAATATTGTGGGGGCCCAGATAAGCCCCACCCCACATAACTGATCATATGATGCAGTGCACACACATCATTTCAATGGGAATGCCCATCAATTTTGTGGGGTCTGCCCCCCTCAAATATTTTATAGCAGAGGCAGAAGCCCCCATGGCCCCTAGGAGTTAGCTCCTTGTTCAGGAGGTCCCTGAGGTACCCCAGATCTAAGCTGCTCAGGGCTTTATAAATTCATACAAGAATCTTGAACCTGGCTCTGTGGTAGATGGGCAGCCAGCGCTGCTGTTTTAACAATGGTGTCTCATGTTGTTGACCAAATGCCTCCATCAGCAGTCTAGCTGCAGCATTCTGCACCAGCTGGAGCTTCTGACCCAGTTCCCAAGGGCAGTTGCTCTGCTGCTCAGCTCTGGTCCTTCCTGATGGATGTGCCTTCTGTCTTCCCTTCCAGGATGGCACTGTACATCTTATCTATGGGATCCTGGAAAAACCGGTCCCCTCCCTCCAAGCCATCAATGTCTCTGCCCTCCTCTGGAAAGGCCTGCAACGTGTCCAGCTACTGAAACCCATCATCAGGATCCCACCCCTGCCTGGTGACCTGAAGACCATGGAAATAAGAGCTGTTGACGTGGAGATCCCCAGCCAGGAGACAACTTACTGGTGCTTCATCCAGGAGCTCCCAAAGGATTTCCCAAAGCATCACATCATCATGGTGGGTGGAAGAAAGTACAGCATCTTTCTCCCAACTTCATAGACTTTGAGTCCTTTTCTTTCTTTTCTCTCCAATCCTTTTACCTTTTTAATATCTATAACAGGGGTCATGAAAGAGGGATGTCATTTTTTCTCAGTGGCAACCTTTCAGGAGCCAGTGGTAGGTGGAGTCACAGGTTAATAGAGGTGTAAGAGGCCAGGGTGCGCTGTGTGTGTGTGTGTGTGTGTGTGTGTGTGTGTGTGTGTGTGTGAAAGACCCATTACTATTTCTGCAGCAGGGTCCCTGTCTCCAGGATCATAGCACCACCCAAAGGGGAGCCTTTTAGCCATTGAGAAGGAATTTTTCTCACCCTTTGCATCAATTGGAAACCATCAGAATGAAGGAAGGTTGAGTCAGCCACAAACTATGGTCTCCTAGGCGCCCTCTGAAGAAAGTGCATGGGAAGAACTTTGAGGAGTTGTTCTGTACACTCCAAAGCTAAACACTTAGGAGTACTTGAAAGATGATTTGAGGAGTTCTGTTACATGTCATGGAACTTTAAAGAAAACCCCACTTAAGAATGCTGTACAGTACAGTGATACCTTGGGTTACAGACACTTCAGGTTACAGACGCTTCAGGTTACAGACTCCGCTAACCCAGAAATAGTACCTTGGGTTAAGAACTTTGCTTCAGGATGAGAACAGAAATCACACGGCGGCAGTGGGAGGCCCCATTAGCTAAAGTGGTGCTTCAGGTTAAGAACAGTTTCAGGTTACGAACGGACCTCCGGAATGAATTACCGTAAGTTCTTAACCCGAGGTACCACTGTATATTGGAGTACTCCAAATTATTTGCCTGTGTTGTACCTGTACAGAAAATAGTAGATCCAGTCAAAAGGCAACACACACAGATCTGCATTGATTGTTGGAATGCATTTCTAATTATTATTAGTGTATGGATTATTCTGAAATCTTAGAAGGTTGCATAATCTTAGAAGGGGGCATGGTTGTGATGGGTGGTGGTGCCTGTGACTATCTTGAATGAATTTGTCACTATGCTGCTGAAGGCAATGGGGGGGGGCAATGGTTGGGGCTCATTTCATTGTAGAGGCAAGCTCTCAGTAATTCCATCTGTGCAAGCCAGAGGTTTCTGCATATGCCTCCATACCTTTCTCCATGCAGAAAAGCAAGAGACATCTTCACAGCTCAATTGCATATTCTAGCCTGACAAAAGCACTTGTGGAAGAGACCAGAGAGGGCTGGTAAGAGTATGCCCTGGGTAGCAGCTCTGAGGGTCAGATCCAGGGCTGACAGTGTAAGCTCAGATCCCCAGCTCAGTCCAGATCTCCACCCCAAAGTGGCCCGGCTTTGTCCGAATCCAGTGCACAGCTCTAATTAAGAGGAGGGTAGGCCCAAAGAAAAGGTACGCGGGTGGCGCTGTGGGTTAAACCACAGAGCCTAGGACTTGCCGATCAGAAGGTCAGCGGTTCGAATCTCCGCAACGGGGTGAGCTCCCATTGCTTGGTCCCTGCTCCTGCCAACCTAGCAGTTCGAAAGCACCTCAAAGTGCAAGTAGATAAATAGGTATTGCTCCGGTGGGAAGGTAAATGGCATTTCCGTGCACTGCTCTGGTTTGCCAGAAGCGGCTTAGTCATGCTGGCCACATGACCCGGAAGCTGGCTCCCTCGGCCAATAAAGCTAGATGAGTGCCGCAACCCCAGAGTCGGCCACGACTGGACCTAATGGTCAGGGGTCCCTTTACTTTTACCTTTAGGCCCAAAGAATTCCCTCTCCACCTTTTTTATATTTCAAGTCTCTCCTTCATTTCAGCACTGTTACACTTTCTGCTATGGGAGGGTTTGTAGGAGCTGCAGAACTGTCCCCCACCCCCCACCCTCCCAACAGGATGAGAGCGAAATCTGAGAATCCAGCTAATGAGGGGGAAAGTCAATCAGCCTAGAGGGCAATTCCTGCAGAATTCCTTAGTCATCAGCTATGGAGAGCTGTTAGTCAGACCCTGTCACCTTGCAGGTTACAAGAGAGGTAGGAGGGGGAGGGGGGAAGGAAAGCCATGACTCAGCAGATCTCAAAGTCACAGCTGTCCATATAGCAACCCACACCCCCACAAGGTGGTTAGGGAAAGAAGAGGAAAAAGGGAAGTGTGAGTTTTAAACAGCAATCCCTCTTCACAGGGAGCTCTTGAAATTGTAGCTCTGAGAGGGACATAGGGGGTCTCTTAATAACTCTCAGCCCCTTAACAAGCTACATCTCCCAGAATCCTTTGTGGTAAGCCATGGCTGTTTATCATAGCACTTTAAATGTATGGTGTACATGTGGCCTTTGACTGTTTTGTTGCATTTTGTTCTTTTCAAATACTACATCCATTGTCTCCCGAAGCCTAGATCTAAAGACAGCGCTGAGGATGATCAGTGGCAGACATGGCTTTCTCTCCCTCCTCATTTAATCCCCACAACTCTGTGAGGCAGGATAGGCTGAAAGGCAGAGACTGGCTTCCAAGGTCACCAAGTGAACTTTATGTCCAATGGAGGGATTTGAACCCTGGTCTCTCCCAAATCCTAGACCACTCTAACCACCACACCACACTGATTCTCTTTGCAGTATGAACCGGTCATCACAGAGGGGAATGAAGCTATTGTCCACCACATGGAGGTCTTCCAGTGTGCTGCCAATTTCAACACCTTCCCACACTACAATGGGCCCTGCGACTCCAAGATGAAGCCAGAACGCCTGAACTACTGCCGGCACGTGCTTGCCGCCTGGGCGATGGGTGCACAGGTGTGTCAGATCGAGATAGCTGCCCAATACAGGGCTGGGGCAAAAGTTTCTTTCCATTCCATTCTCTTTGAACTGTTTCCCATCAGTTAATGGAAATGAATTCGTGCAACTTTCCAGTGACCCCCACAAAACGTGCATATTCCACTATTGCCCACATATTGTGAGATGACCTTTCACTCTGCCTGATAGGCAGCAGCAACAGACACCTTCAGACATCCTGGAAAGAGATCACTGGGGGCTACTAGGGCAGAGCTTTCCAAAATGTGTGTCGGAACACATTAGTGTGTCGGCTGCAATGTGTAGGTATGCCACGTGAATGCTCCCTGTGCTCCTCCTGGGGCTGGAAAGTTCAACCTCCTGTTTGCTAGGAAAACTGAATTACTGTGTCGCAAAATGATGCATATCTAAAAACAGTGTCACCAGCTTGAAACGTTTGGAAAGCTCTGGGCTAGGGCTTTCCCTTTCTGCATTGCAGGTTTCCAAAAGTCGTGAGCTCTGCCTGATACTCTCTCCATGGGGGGGGGGGGTCAGCATAAGAACTGCAATATTGGGGTGGGGGGCATGATGACGATGACCATGCATCTGGTTAACTCTCCCTCCCCTGTCCTTCTTATAGGCTTTTTACTACCCAGAGGATGCAGGGCTTGCATTTGGGGGCCCTGGTTCTTCCAAGTTTATGCGGCTGGAAATCCATTACCACAATCCCCTGGAACTCAAAGGTAAACAAAACTTGGGTGGTGGTGGTGTTAAGACTTATTAGTCACTTGTTATCTAAAAGGTCTACATATGACTTACATTTGAAACATGAACACCACCCTGTGATTGTCCGATGAAGCGTTGTATTATTTATTTATTTTATTTATTAAATACCGTAATTTTCGCTCTATAACACGCACATGACCATAACACGCACATAGTTTTTAGAGGAGGAAAGTCCGTAGGCATGCAACCCATAGGCATTCCCTCCATAACAGGCACAGACATTTCCCCTTACTTTTTAGGAGGAAAAAAGTGAGTATTATGGTGCAAAAAATACGGTAAATAATAAGCAATATTATCAAGGGTCTAGAATGAGGATAGGGGACCCCTGGCATCACATGTGAAAAGCATCTAGTTGTCTCAATAGACCACAAGCTTCACTTGAGTCAGCAGCATGATGCAGCAGCAAAAAAGTGAATGCTATCCTAGGTTGCATCAACAGTTGTTGTTGTTGTTGTTGTTGTTGTTGTTGTTGTTGTTGTTGTTGTTGTTGTTGTTGTTGTTGTTGTTGTTGTTGTTGTTGTTAATACCCTGCCCTCCCCAGCCAAGGCCGGGCTCAGGGCTGCTAACAAGCAATAATAAAAACAAGTGGAATGAATACAACTTAAAAACAAGATTAAAATACAACATTAAAATATTGAAACATTAAAATATTAAAATGCAGCCTCATCACAGGAGGAGAAAGGAAAAAGACAAAAGAAAGGGGGAGGGAATCAAATTGGCTCCAAGCCAAAGGCCAGGTGGAACAACTCTCTCTTACAGGCCCTGCGGAAAGAAATCAGATCCCGCAGGGCCCTGGTCTCATGAGACAGAGCGTTCCACCAGGCCGGAGCCAGTGTTGAAAAGGCCCTGGCTCTGGTTGAAGCTAATCTAACTTCCTTAGAGCCCAGGACCACTAGGGTGTTGCTATTTATGGACCTTGAGGCTCTCTGTGGGGCATACTGGGAGAGGCGGTCCCATAGGTATGAGGGTCCTAGGCCGTGATCCAGTAGTGTCTGGATCAAGTGAAGTAATGGTGCCACTCTATTCTGCCTTGGTCAGACCCCACTTGGAGTACTATGTCCAGTTCTAGGTGCCACAATTTAAGAAAGATGCTGGAACACTTGCAGAGGAGGGCGATCAGAATGATAAAGGGTCTGGAAACCAAGCCTTATGGGGAACAGTTGAGGGAGTTGGGCATGTTTAGCCTGGAAAAGAGGAGACTGAGAGGAGATATGATAGCCATCTTCAAATATCTAAAGGATTGTCACATGGAAGGTGGAGCAAGTTTGTTTTTTCCTCCTCTGGAGACTTCAACCTGAAACAATGAATTCAAATGACAGGAACTTTCTGATGGTAATATCTGTTCAACAGTGGGATGGACTCCCTCAGAGGGTGGTGGACTCTCCTTCCTTGGATGTTCTTAAACAGAGCTTGGATTGCCATCTGTTAGGTGTTATTTCACTGTGATTCTTGCATTGCAGGGAGTTGGATTAGATCATTCCTTGACTGGGGGGCGGGATGGGGCAGGCTGCTTATGCATCCCTCAAACCTGAGAGAAGAGACTTTGTGGCTGCTGTTTCCTCCCCACCCTCCCTCAAATGCCACTTAGCTGCTTGACTGAGCTTACAATGCTGAGAATGAAAAGGTGCCTCTCAAAATAATGAGCGAAGGGGCAGCCTCTCCTGCTTCTACCACATTTTGTGACAGCAAGCTGGCTTCAGGGAGGTGTGGGGATAGGGATAAGAAAATGCAAAGTGGCTGCATTTCCATAAACACAAAGTTGCCTGCTCCTTGACTTCCTCTGAGTATTTTTAGAAAGCCCCAGCATCTGTGCTGCTCAACAGTCGCAGGGTGTTGGGAAGCAACTCATCTATAAATAATGGGGTTTGGTTCTTTCTGTTGAACCAACACCTCCTTCATTTATTCTTAACCATCTGTTGTGCCCAGTTTGGAGACAGGGACATAAAAGGAGATGGATGTCCTGGCCAAAATCAGATTATCTTCCTTTATGGCTTTAACATGGGGATTGGGAAACTGGCCAGTTTGGGTCTGATCTCGAGAGTCAGAAACCTCTGAAAATGAGTTACTGAGAATTGCAAGTGGTGAGAGTGTTGCTCTTGCACTCAGGTCCTGCTTGGGGTACCATTGGAGCATCTTGTTGGCTGACTACTGCTAGATAGCCCAGTTGGTTGGAGTGTGGTTCTGATAACACCAAGGTCACAGGTTCAATACCCATAAGGGACAGCTGCCTATTCCTGCATTGCCAGGGTTTAGATTAGATGATCCTCAGGGTCCCTTCCAACTTGATGCTTCTGTGAGAACAGGATGCTAAACTAGATGCTTCCCCCTTTGACCTGGTGAGGCAGCCAGGCTCTTCTCATTTTCTTATTCAACTGTGGGGGAGGTAAACGTCTTTTTGGAGTGCTCTTCACATCTGGCTTAGCAGTGAGGATGGCAGAGATGATGTTGGCGAGTATGAAGTGGGCTCATTTTGATGGGGGCACCTACTGGGCATGAGAACAGCCCAGCCCCAAGATTGGCCAGCAACATGTTCTTCTGATGCTTCTTCCATCATCAGTCCTGCTATGAGAAAAGAATAAGCTGCAGTTATGGATTTCCTGCTGGTTCAGAAGGAGCACACACACAATGAGCAGAACATCTGGAGTCAAGATGAGGTCAGAGGGGGCTGATGAGGGGGCATGTATCACAGGACTGCAAGTTCTGAAAGCCTTTCCCCCACCATCCTTCTCCATCTAGTATACAGTTTGCAGGATGTCAGGTGCCCAGAGGGGCCATTAAACAGCAGTGACATTTCAAGCAAACTCAGAGGGGGCCAAGACAGCAGATTCTACTTGGATCGGCTGCTAATTACGGCCCCAGGCAGAGAAAGATCTTACATCACCCACTATGGTGCGTGTACAGCTCATAATCCCTGAGTTATGAAAGAAGCAGGTTTGTTTATAAGGTGTTCTTAAAGTTAGTAGGTATGGAGTTTGGATTAGTAGTAGTAGTAGTAGTAGTAGTAGTAGTAGTAGTAGTAGTAGTATTTTACAACATATTAGTGACTTTTTTTTTTACAAAACAATAAAAAATACCTGCAATAAATAGATAACCCATAACATTAAAAATAAAGGAGAGAAAAATCTAAAACTCATCTATATTTTTGAAAGCCAGGACTGCAACATCCCACTCACTGAAAGAAGCCACAGATTATTAAATAATGACATTTTTAAAAACCACAACCAAAACATTCAGGGTATTCCCACACACACATCAAACCTAATCGCAGATCCATATATATTTTAAAATATATCCATAAGAACAAAACATAAGAGCATGAGAATAGTTCTGCTGGATCAGGCCAAAGGGGCTGCATCTAAGCCCTGTTAGCTCAGAGGCCTCACAAAAAAACCCCAATGGGAAGCCTATAAGCAAGAGCTGAGCTCAACATTACCCTCCCTTCCTGCAGTTTCTTGCAACTGGTATCCAGCAGTGCTCTGCCTTCAGCGGTAGAGGCAGAGCACAGCCTTTGTGGCTAGCAAGCATTGGTAGTCTTCCATGCATTTGTCAATTCCTCTTTTAAAGCCATCCAAGCTTATGGCCCTCACTGCCTCTTGTGGGAGTGAGTTCCACAGTTTAACAATGTGATGTGTAAGCTCCATAGCAAGGGTAGAATCATCAGACCATGCCCTGTAAAGCTTAATTCATTTCCAAGATCTGCTGCCTGTACCTATGAAGATGATCATGGAGACAGCCTAGTTCTACACCCAACACTGAAGGCTGTTCTGCAACTCTCGTTAAGATGAGCTTCTTCTTTTCAAACTTTGACAGGTCGCCGTGATTCGTCAGGGATCCGCTTGTATTACACAGCCTCTCTCCGGCCTTACAATGCAGGGATCATGGAGCTGGGCTTGGTCTACACACCGGTGATGGCCATTCCACCAGGCGAAACACACTTCCATCTGACTGGCTACTGCACTGATAAATGCACTCAGCTGGTGAGCAGGGGCATAGCGATGTGTGTGTGTGAGCTGTCACCCGGGCACAGTTTTTTTGCAGGATGTATCAAGGCGCCCTGCTCCGCCATGAGCTGTTGGCTCCTTCTCAGCACCCTCCAACTGGAGGGTGATTGAGAAGGACGCAACAGGCGTGCACCTTGATCCTTGCAAGCCCAGTGCTGCTTTTGTTACGGCGCTGCTCACAGGGGCTAGGGCGCATGCCTGTTGCATCCTTCTCAGCCACCATCCCATCCCAAAAGCTGGAGGGCGTTGGGAGAAAGACGCAACCAATTATGGGCACTCTCCCTGTAAGCAGCTCTCAAAAGCAGCACTAGGCTTGCAGGGGCCAGGGGAGCAGGCCTGCTCGCTGCACCCCATGAGCCCAGTGTCATTTTTTTGAGAGTCTTGCAAAGTGACATTGGACTTGTGGGTCACTGGGAGTGTGCCCCACTTTGAAGCAGTGGGTCGGGGTCGCTCTGGTGGCTGGCCTCGCCCACAGCCTTGCCCCCATGGTGCAGGCAGGGAACACTCCGCCTCTGCTGGTGAGTATGTTTACCTTTAGGCAAGCATAGCCAACGAGGCACACAGGGAGCTAGCTGCCTTCTACTGAGTAAGACCAATGGTCTGCTGAGCTCAGTAGTGTCTAAGCACACTGGCAGCAGCTCTGTGGGGTTTCAGGCAGGGGGCAGTCCCAGACCTGGGGTATTCTTCTTGCAAAGCACCTGCTCTAGGACTGAGCTGTGGCCCTGCACCAACAAATAAAGTATGATTCTAGTCCTCATGGTTCTGAATAAAGGGCTGAATTAAATAGGAACAAAGGAAGTTGATCTTGTATAAAGTCAGAGCAACAGTCCTTCTACACTCAGTAATACCTACACTGGCCAACAGCAGCTCTCCAGGGTTTCTGGAAGAGGCCTCACTTGGCCCTACTTGGCAATGCCGTTAGGGGTTGAACTTGGGACCTTCTGCATGCAAAGGAGATGCTCCACCCCTGAGCTATTTCCCTTCCCCAGAATTGTGACCTGTGTCCAAACCAGGGGAAAAACCATGCCAGTTCTAGATATTGTGTAGCGAAACCACTACATGAGACAACTTGCAGTTAGCCCTTTTTTGGTGTCCCACATTGATTTCTGATAACTGAGTAGCCACCTTCCCTTCCACTTGAAAGCATTTGCCACTTGCGATTCAATCCTCTGGGCCACATATATTTGTGTGACATGTCTTGCCAGGCACTGCCACCTTCTGGGATCCACATCTTTGCTTCCCAACTTCATACCCACCTAACAGGGAGGAGCGTGGAGACGGTTTTGTCAAGAGAAGGGAGAGAAGAGGAAATTGTCAACATCGACAAGCACTACAGCCCTCACTTCCAGGTACAGCTTTGATAGTCATTATATACAGACTGTGTACCTCTCTCGCCCTGACCTAGCCACTGTGATCCACGCGACGGTCACCTCCAGACTTGATTATTGTAATTCACTCTATGTGGGGCTGGCCTTGAGACTGACCCAGAAACTCCAGCAGGTGCAGAATGCCGCGGTGAGACTCCTTATGGGGTCCTCGCTGCGGGATCACATTCACCTGGTTCTATACCAGCTGCACTGGCTCCTGGTGGAGTACAGGATCAGTTTTAAGGTGCTGGTTTTAAGCTTTAAAGCCCTATATGGCCTAGAACCCTCATACCTACGGGGCCGCCTCTCCTGGTATGTCCCACGGAGGACCTTACAGTCTTCAAACAAAAGCATCTTGGATGTCCCGGGCCATAGGGAGGTTAGGCTGGCCTCAACCAGAGCCAGGGCTTTTTCGGCTGTGGCCCCGATCTGGTGGAACACTCTGTCACAAGAGACTAGGGCCCTGCGGGACTTGACATCTTTCCGCAGGGCCTGCAAAACAAAGCTGTTCCACCAGGCCCAGTCAGACCCCCTCCTTTGGTAATCCTCATAGAACTCTAGCCCAATGGTTGCCATTAATTTGATTCTGAATTGACTTTAGAATGAATTGACATTAGAATGTATTTCAATTAATTGATTGTGATTTTATGTAAACTGCATTACTTTTACTGTTGTTAGCCGCTCTGAGCCCGGCTTTGGCTGGGGAGGGAGGATATAAATAAATTATTATTATTATTATTATTATTATTATTATTATTATTATTATTATTATTTAATATTCAGCTGTGATTCGTTGGACTAGATGGTGCATTGGGTCCCCTCCCAACTCTACAATTCCATGGTTCCAATGCATTTTAAAATAAGCCTAGAGTGCCCTGCAGTTAAGGGACAGAGGTTCTCTACCCTGCGAAGCAATATCTCTCACCCTCAAAGCCTTCCATCACATTTCCCTTCCACCTCAGTTACCCTCTGCTTACCTGTACATCTCTCTACTCCTGTCTCCCGCTTTATTTTAGGAGATCCGTATGTTAAAGAAAATTGTGACTGTTTTCCCGGTAAGCACATGTCTAAATGATGTTTTGTTTAATCCTTCGTAGGAGTTTTTTTTTTTGGGGGGGGGACACTCTGCCACCTTATAATTCATTAATAATACCCATCAGTCCTAGGGATATGGATGAGGATAACCCTCTGAGTGATGGGGTAAACTCCAAAGGGCATACACACACCAAAAGAGTTTCTCTTTGGGTCAGTCCTTTGGGATGTGACAACAGCTGCTCTGACTGAGTGCTTGGTTGTAGATGGGCTTGCCTCTAGGCAAGGGATTTGAGCAGGTGGGGGGGGGGAGAGAGAGAGAGAGAGAGAGAGAGAGAGAGATTTAACCAGGCTTCCAAGCCAGAGATGGAATGCTAGGAACCTCTGTTGTTGCAAGAGCATGAGTTGTTGCTGGCATCAGTCTGTCTCAGGAGACAATGGAGTGTGCCTGCAGGGATTGAGTTAAATCACTGTGTTAGCAGCACAGAAGTTACTCCCCTGGGGTTCAAAGCCTGGGCAGTGTGAATGGAGGTCCTGGGCTGCCCACACCACAAGACCACCCTCTCAGCCTGGCTGATGTGGTCCAGAGGAAAGCAGAGCAATATGTTTGGCACCAGCTTGGCTACAGGAGCTGCCAGAAGGAGACGTACAAGGCACCATCCAACCACCTTCAAGACTCCACTCTGTATTTGTATAGAGTTTACTCCTTGGCCTTTTCTTCTGAAGATATCCCACAAGACAGTGGAGGTTTAGGATCAGGGTTTTCCTTCTCTCCTACCTGGGCTCCCTTCCCAGGTTGGGAAGCCCCACCTGCCCATCACTTCCTTCTACAATGCATTCAGAAACTGCCTTCTTGACCACTGGGCCTACTATTGGTCTCATCTGCTTAATCTGCTGGAGCCTGTCTTCACAGGCAGGGAAAGTCCCTAACACACCAGAAGTTTGTGACCTGTTGGCTCCCCTCACCTCGTTTAGCAGGCCAGTTGAAGCTGTTCCTGGGGTGTGGCCGCTGTCATATGCTGACAGCTTCTAGGAGCCGCAGGTGAGAGCTAAGTGCAGGGTGGGGACCAAAGGTGGACAAATTACCCCTGAAAGATCATGACATGTCTCCTAATCAGAGAAACTGCCCTTCCCCTAACACTCCATGTGTTGCTCATAAATACGTACCCAGTGTGGTGGTGAGTTTGCTGCAATTTTGCTATTTTATATTCCTTGCTGCTTTTCTTGTATTTAAATACTTTTACTGAGTCTCTTTCATATTGATTGGCCCATCTATCTCAGTGTCCTCTGCACTGACTGGCAGCAGCTCTCCAGGGTTTCAGGCAGGGATTCTTGAACGTTACATGAGTGGAGGCACCAGATGGCATGGCGTGGATCCCTGCCACTTTTTCTCTTGCTGCAGAGCCCTGGTGTCACAGATGCACAGGCCCAGCTGGTCATTCTCCCCAGAAGGAACGCTGTTGAAAAGCATTAGCGTCCCAAGAGGAAGTGAGGGCAGGTGATGCAGACACCAGCTCTCTGGCGCTTTTCTGTTTATTTCCAGGGTTTTCTCTCGACACAGACTGCCTTTTTGGCTGGGGCTCTCAGCTATCCAAAGATGACAAATTGAACAGATATAAGACAAAAAGGAATGGAGAGGAAAATATGCACAGAAACCCTGTATGGGTGAGAATAGGAGACAGGGAAGTGTGATTTAGCTGGAAGAGATAAGGACATAAGAGGAACCCAGCTGGATCAGGCAAAAAGGCCCTTTCAGCCCAGCATCCTGCTCTCACTTATGTCCATTTACTATAGGACTGCAGAACCCCAAGCCTGGGGCCCAAATGCAGCTCTTCAGTCCTTTCTGTCTGACCCTTGCAACTCTCACCAGCCACACCCCTCAACAGCTTGGCTTCACACCCTCCCTGAGTGTTTTTGCATGACTGTAAATATGTCCTTGAACTCTGATAATGCCACTTGCTTGCCTGGAAGGAGGATTGAGAAAGGAATGTTTGTGTGTGTGTGTGTGTGTGTGTGTGTGTGTGTGTGTGTGTGTGTGTAGAAACTAACCTACTGCACATGGGTAAAATTCAAATCCATTGCCCACTTTCACCTTTGTCCCCACTCACCACAGCCATATGACCTCCAAAAAGTTGCCCATTAGAGAATGCAGCCCTCAGGCTGAAAAGCTCCCTGCTCCCGCCCCAGTTTCAAATATGTGTTTTTCTACCAACAGGGTGATGTTCTAAGAACCACCTGCATGTACAACACTGAAGACAGGACTAAGGCAACTGTGGTGAGCATCTCTGGATAGGTTCTGGGGTACAGTATGGATTTGTGCCACTTGTGAAGATATGCAAAAACCCAAAAGCCAAAGGGGTGCTTCCTTCGTTTTCTGTCTAACACTGCATATGACATGCAAAACCAGAACGAAGTACTCGAAATAAACAGTAGTACAAATTCCCATTCTTAATCTGCATAGTTTATAGACACCCTTTTGCAGAATGTGGATTGCTTGATCGTGTAACTTTTTAATATTGCATTTTGTAACATGGAACACTATGATTTTTGGCCTCCTTCTGAAACTGGGTGAGGGTGTAATCCAAGTGAGACCATGTCTACTTAGAAAGAAGTCCTGTTGGATTGAATGGGGTTTACTCCCAAATGAAGGAAAGACTATGGAATGTGGGAGTTTGGGTTTGGTGTGCAATGGGAAAGGCCTCCTTCATGGGAGGAGTCAACAGAACTGGGTCCCTCCATTCACATCTTCTTCTCAATTTCTGCAACCTACAGGGCGGTTTTGGCATTATGGAAGAGATGTGTGTGAACTACATCCACTACTACCCCCAGACGGAGTTGGAGCTTTGTAAGAGCGCCATAGATTTGGGCTACCTCCATCGCTATTTTAATCTAGTAAACAGGTAATGCATTGTAATTGCCCTAATGTGAGATCATTAACTGAGGGACAAACTGGCTTGCTGGAGGATCCACCAAAATGGTCTCTGGTAGGGCTACCTTGACCCAAACTGAGCTGACGCAGAGAAAACCCAACCCAGCTTGAATCCAGACCCAGAATCAATTTGTGGGACAGGGCTAAAGTTTAATTAGGGTTATTTAAAGCCTAATTTAACATACGATCAACAGGGACACTCACAGTCCTACCTGTAGATACCATTGGGGATGGAACCTCTTGTATGCAAAGCAGCTGCTTTGCTCTACTGAACTATCACTCTGCCCCTTAAAATAAAGCAAGATTCTGGTCCCCAGAATTCTGAAGGAAGGACTGAGTTTAACAGGAACATAGAAAGCTGCCTTATACTGAATCAGATCCTTGGTCCATCTAGCTCAGTTTTGTCCACTCTGACTGGCAGTGGCTTTTGGGGATTTCAGGCAGGGAGTCTTTTCCCAGCTCCACCTGCAGATTCTATGTATTGAACCTGGAACCTTCTGCAGGTGCTGTACTACTAAGCTGTTTTTGATGTTATGAGGCTTTGCCTTTTTCTCTTCTTCCCTTCCTGAGACAAGAGTTTTCTCCTTCTGGCAGGTTTAACAATGAGGATGTCTGCACATGCCCAGAGACCTCTGTCACAGAGCAATTTGCTTCTGTCCCTTGGAATTCTTTCAACAGAGATGTCCTGAAGTCCCTGTATGACTTTGCCCCAATTTCTATGCATTGTAATAAATCCTCAGCAGTGCTTTTTCCGGTATGTATAGCAATGAGGAACTTTGGGGGAAGCTGGGGGAAGTGGACAGAGAAATCAAAGGTGTTTTACCAATTCCTTGGTCTGTGCTGGGTTTCTTTGTCAATGAACACAAGGGCTAATATCTAAGTGAACTATTGGAATTAATGGGTCTACTCCACAGGTTTATTCAGATCCTGGGCACATTACATCGGTTTTCCCGATTGTAAAACCAGCATTTCTGTCCTGTTCTAATGTTCCTTTCATGTGGCAGTACTTGTGGCATTATGGAGCTGTGGCTTTTTTTACCACAGTGGCTTTTTTGATCTAGCCCAAACCCCTGCAATGCATGTCATGCTGAATGTCATTCACACCACTGGGTGTGGCATGACATAAAGATGAACATCACTGGACAACGCCAATACTCCCCACCTCTTCTGCACATGCGAGCTTCTGTTCTCCCACATCTCCCCTTAAAACAGCAGGATGGAATTGTAATATGGTATAACTGCTTAAAATTTCATCACTTTACTCCCACAATTTTCTGGGTTAAGGGGGTTGCAAATGGATTTTTTTTCCTGGAATCAAATAACATGGAAATGAGTGCTAATCTTCTGCTATATTCTGCCAGATTTCAGGAAGTGGTTTTTACTTTATTTGAAAGCGCAAATATAATGTGCAAATTAATAGTTTGGGCAACATAAGGGAAATAGAATAAAGTGTTGTTTGAATGTAGCCCACAACTAATGTTGGACAAGTTGGTCTTGGCCATTAATTTCAATAGGTCTACTCTGAGTAGGGCTAGCATTGGATACAACCCATTGCATTCTTTTTTCATGATGAAGACAAGTGGAACAAGTTCCCCTCCTCCCTTCCAAGTATTATTTTGCCCTGTTTTGCATTGCATGCATATTATTATTCACAACTGTCTAATTTTCTCCCCATTGCATTGCCCATCCAAAGGCACAGGCACATGTTTCTAAGTAGTAATGCAGACCTGAATGGCCACAGTGTGTTGCCTATGCATGAAGGTCTACAGCTAGCACAAGTGGAGACTCCTCTGGAGCAACAGATTTATGCTTTTCATATCAGAAGTGCAAAATTCCATAGGTATTTCTCAGTGACATTGAATATAAAGCACCAAACACACATACATACACGCACCCCAGCTCTCAGGGCATCCCAGGAGAAAAAAATGTGCCTTTTTGACTGTCTATTTTAGACTCTTTCAGCCCAAAGATAGGTCTCATAGAAAGTGACAATGAATAATCTTGGCCAGGAGGGACATGTGATGAGCAGCCTTCATCACTGAAGACCTTTGCTTCTGTAGTTGGACTTTAAAAGTAATCACCCAAACTGTTTTAAATCATAAATAGAAGGATTGAATCCACTTTATGAAGGGGAAGTTCTTGGATTTGGAGGACAATGCAAGGCTAGGGAAACTTTTGTATGATCCACCAAGGCAAGGCCTACTAGGGATGACTCAGAGCTCCACATCTGCTGATGCCTGGAATCCATGTGGTCTCTAGGGGCAAGAGGGGGCCTCCACCCAATTCCACATGTAGAACCCTGTTGAATCTTAACTTCAGTGCTGGTGACTCCATTGCATCTGAGGACAGCAAGCTAGTTTAGAGGGTGTAGGTCAAACCATCAGCTTGCCACTGCTTCCTGCACATTCCTCCTGAGGCTACTGCCTCACTCTGCTGAATGATAAGACCAGATTTGCATTCTGGAATGGAATCAGGAATCTGTCACACTGTGAGAAGACCATACCTAAAGAAAATTGGGCTGTTCTAAGCCTCTTTCCCTGAGTTTGGCATTGGATGGTTGAACTCACTCCAGAGTTTTGGAGCTGTTCTGCTATTCACCCCTTGTTTTTTTGGCATCTAGTTCCCAAAGAAGTGGGATGATGAACAAAAGGCTTAGAGTTGAGAGGTCAAGCACATGGCCCCAATTGTGCAGAAAGTTCAGTGCTCACCATCAAACACTTAAAGGACTGGAAGTTAAGAAATGCCTTTGAAAGCAGCTATCTTATCTGGACAGAGGTGGGGGAATAACTTATTCACACAGTGCATAGTTAAACTATGGAACTCACTCCCACAGGGAGGCAGTGATGGCCACCAACCTAGATGGCTTTTATAAGAAGTTTAGACAAATTAATAGTGAAGGCTATTGATGGCTACAAGCCACGATGACTAAGCTCTGCCTCCTGAGGCAGCAATGGAAGCAGCAATGCTTCTGAGTACCAGTTGCAGGAAACACAGGAGGGGAGAGGGCTCTTGTGCTCGCAGCCTGTTTCCCACAGGCATCTGGTTGGCCGCTGTAAGAACAGGATGCTAGCTTGAGGCAGCAGGGCTTGCCATATGGAGGTCTACTGTGATATCAGAACTTCCATGACCAGGGATAGTCTACTTCTGAATGCCAGTTTTAGGGAACCATAAAAAGGAAGGGTTGCTGTTGTGCTCAGGTCCGGCTTGTGGGCTTCCCATAATGGGCATCTGTAGTTGGCCACTGTAAGAACAGGATGCTGGACTAGATGAGCCATTGGCCGGATCCAGGAAGCACTTCTTATGTTCTGAACTGTATTGGGGAGGCAACATTGGCTGTAATTAGAGTTGACACTAAACAGCAGCTAAAGGCAACTGACATGGCTAAATCCTTGGAGGATGGATGGCAGCTAACAGATTGAGGTTGAATCCTGACAAGACAGAAGTGCTGTTTCTGAGGGAAGGAGGCAAGCGGGTGTGGAGGACTCCCTGGTCCTGAATGGGGTAACTGTGCCCCATTCAGGACCAGGTGCGCAGCCTGGGAGTCATTCTGGACTCACAGCTGTCCATGGAGGTGCAGGTCAATTCTGTGTCCAGGGCAGCTGCTTATCAGCTCCACCTGGTACGCAGGCTGAGACCCTACCTGCCCGCAGACTGTCTCGCCAGAGTGGTGCATGCTCTAGTTATCTCTTGCTTGGACTACTGCAATGCGCTCTATGTGGGGCTACCTTTGAAGGTTACCCGGAAACTACAACTAGCCAGAATGTGGCAGCTAGATTGGTGACTGGGAGCGGCCACTGAGACCACATAACACCGGTTTTGAAAGACCTACACTGGCTCCTAGTATGTTTCCAAGCACAATTCAAAGTGTTGGTGCTGACCTTTAAAGCCCTAAACGGCCTCGGTCCAGTATACCTGAAGGAGCATCTCCACCCCCATCATTCCATCCGGACACTGAGGTCCAGCACTGAGGGCCTTCTGGCGGTTCCCTCGCTGCGAGAAGCCAAGTTACAGGGAACCAGGCAGAGGGCCTTCTTGGTAGTGGCACCCACCCTGTGGAACGCCCTCCCACCAGATGTCAAAGAGAAAAATAACTACCAAACTTTTAGAAGACATCTGAAGGCAGCCCTGTTTAGGGAAGCTTTTAATGTTTATTTTTATTTTTTTTTAAATCATTTTTATTAACCGACCAATCAAATAAAATCACATCACATCACATAAATTCTGAATTACAAAGACGAATTTTAAATTTTTGTTGGGGGTACCCATATTTCAAGTTCCGAAGGGGATTCCAATCATCTTCTTGCTGCTGCGTTAATGTCCACAAATCTGTCCAAATAATGTTCACAATTCTGTCCAGTCCTATCTTGCTGTTTCCACATCTCATCTTATTATTTTCATATATTTTTCTTTTTTCTTTGTGATCTCTTCTGATAATCTCCTTAAGCAGGTAAACACAAATTGTAATCCTGTGTGAATTTTTCCGTTCGTCCAATAACCATATCGAGATGGTTGGTTTTTTTTTAAAGATATTTATTAAAGGTTTAATAGTTACAGAAAAAAGAAGAAAAAAACAGTAAAAAGTTCACAATACATCAAAAACAAAACAAAAAACAAAAAAGAACAATACAATACAAGAAAAACAAAAACATTCAAATAACACATCCAATATTTCTATATCTCTACCTTTCATTTACTTGTATCATCGACCTCCTCACACCTCCCTTTTTTGTATTCTTGTTCAATTAGCTATTTCAGCAAATCCTTTCCATCTTTCTCAATTTTTGTTCTATAATTTATCTTAACACAACCTGACCTTAAATTTTACACTTTGGCCCATTAACAATCTATTTTTACTTAGTTCTTTATAACATTTCTGCTAAAACCATGTAACTTCATTCCAGCATCCTTCTAACATTCATTAATTTTACAATATTTCTGTAAATATACTTTGAATTTTTTCCAATCTTCTTCCACCAACTCTTCTCCCTGGTCTCGGATTCTGCCAGTCATTTCCGCCAATTCCATGTAGTCCATCAGATTCATCTGCCATTCTTCCCGGGTGGGTAAATCTTGTGTCTTCCAGTGCTTTGCGATGAGTATTCTTGCTGCTGTTGTAGCATACATAAAAAAGGTTCTATCCTTCTTTGGCACCAATTGGCCGACCATGCTCAGGAGAAAGGCCTCTGGTTTCTTCAGGAAGGTATATTTAAATACCTTTTTCATTTCATTATAAATCATCTCCCAGAAGTTCTTAATCCTTGGGCATGTCCACCAAAGGTGAAAGAATGTACCTTCAGTCTCCTTACATTTCCAACATTTGTTATCAGGCAAATGGTAGATTTTTGCAAGCTTGACTGGTATTATGTACCACCTATAGATCATTTTCATTAGATTCTCTCTTAAGGCATTACATGCCGTAAACCTCATACCTGTGGTCCATAACTGTTCCCAGTCAGCCATCATAATATTATGTCCTACATCTTGTGCCCATTTGATCATAGCAGATTTCACCGTTTCATCCTGAGTATTCCATTTCAACAGCAAGTTATACATTCTTGACAAATTCTTAACTTTGGGGTCTAACAATTCTGTTTCCAATTTTGATTTTTCCACCTGGAAGCCTAATTTTTTGTCCAAATTATATGCCTCCATTATTTGATAATAATGGAGCCAGTCTCACACTCTGTTTTTTAATTTTTCAAAGCTCTGCAGTTTTATTCTATCTCCCTCTTGCTCCAGAATTTCCCAATACTTCGGCCATTTGGCCTCCATATTGAGTTTTTTCTGAGCCTTTGCTTCCATTGATGACAGCCATCTCGGGGTTTTATTTTCTAACAGGTCTTTATATCTTATCCAGACATTAAACAGTGCTTTCCTGACAATATGGTTTCCATGTATCATCACTTCCACAAATAAAAGCACTCTTTCCATCATTAATCTTCATAAATCTGTCGCCTTCTTTATCCTCCTCCCAAACATAAGTCTTTCGACAGAACTTGCCAAAATGGCGACACTGTTTTTTACTGCGTCATCCCAAAGCTCTTGTACTTTCCACGATCTCCTTAAAACATGCTTTTGGTTAGAAATTATCTCCACACAGTCTTAAATCTCCAGCTTAGGTCATTTAAGCGGCATTTCTGACTTGTGGGTGGGATTATTGGTTAATCACATAGAAGGAAGAAAGGAAAGTCCCCCCCCCCATCCAGTCCCGTTGCCGACATACTGAGCCTTGATGTGTCTTCTCATGATATATTCCTGTTTATCCGACCTGTCTTCTTTCTCAGAGATCCCTTCAATTAGCAGTCTTTACTCCCCATTCTTCCTTGAAATATGTGCATTTGCTTCTTTCTAACTGTTTCTTTTGAAGTTGCTGCAGCTAGTGGCGCAAATCAGAGACAGCGTCCAGGAGAGCCGAAGTCCACACAAGGGCTTTCTGCCTAGTGCCCCCACCCCCTCTAGTTCGGGGGTGGTATATGGGCACAGCGGGCAAGGGCAGTCCCCCCATTTCCTTGGGGGGGCAGGGAGGCTGCATACTCCCATCACAGCCTCTTAATTACCTCGTGTGGGTCGGAGAGATGTTATTGTTGGCCATCTTCCAATGTGCCCCTAGTGGCCCCCCAAGCTTTTAATGTTTAATAGGTTATTGTATTTTAGTGTTTTGTTGGAAGCTGCCCAGAGTGGCTGGGGAAACCCAGCCAGATGGGCGGGGTATAAATAACAAATTATTATTATATTATTATTATAAATATACACTTTTAGATACCCAGGAAGGTCACTTATTTCCCCAGTTGAGTTTCTCCTCAAAGTTCCTAAAATATCAGAACTACAGCTTTTTAACAACTCGGGGCAGGTCTTTCAGTATGGCTGCTCCTGTTCTGTAGAACAGCATGAATCTTGTGATGCCACAGGTACATCCTGTTGGAACTTTCCAGAAACGAATGAAGATGTTTCTGTCTGGACAAGCTTGTCCAGCAGGATGAAGTCTCTATCTTAGGCATTCACAGAATCAGAATCATAGAATCATAGAGTTGGATGGGATCCCAAGAGTCATCTAGTCCAACCCCCTGCGATGCAGAAATCTCAACTAAAGCACTCATCCAACCTCTGCTTAAAACCATCCAATGTGGTCAGAAAGTTCTTCCCAATGTTTAGTCCAAATCCCTTTTGTTGTAACTTGAAGCCATTGGTTTGGATCCTACCCTCCAGAGCAGGAGAAAACAAGCTTGGTCCATCCTCCATGTGATACCCTTCAAATATTTGAAGATGGCTATTGTATCTCCTTTCAGTTTCCTCTTTTTCAGGCTAAACATTCAGTCTGTTATCATTTATAAACCTCTTGTTCATTGTTGCTGATTTGCACTGTTATTCAAAATATTTCTTAGCAGTTTTTACAGTGTATTTGTAAGTTACTGTGACTTACCATGGGATGTATGTAAAATGATGATGATAATGATGATGATGAATAATTAATGAACTGCTTCTCTCTCCAGGGTGAATGGGAGAGGCAACCTGTACCGAAGATCACAGAGATACTACAGGAACCAGAGTCAAGCTGCGAGCCCAACCTAGTCCATCCCCCAGTGTCTCCCACTCTTGTTAAACTCAACAAGGTGCCTTTAAAGTGAGAGCTGGACCTAACTTAGGCCCCATCCACACCTTACATTTAAAGCACTATGATACCACTTTAAACTTCCCCCAAATATTATTTCCCTCCAATAATTCATTAAGGGTACAGAGAACTGTTAGAAGAATGGAGATGGGGTGTGTGTCTCCTAACAGGGCTACAATTCTCAGAGTGGTTTAACAATCAATCCCTCTTCACAGCGAACTCTGGGAACTGTAACTCTAACAGCTTTCAACACCCTGAACAAGCTACAGTTCCCATGATTTTTTTTTGGGGGGGGGCAGAAATGTTAAGCTGTGATAATACTGCTTGGAATGTATAGTACAGGTTGGGCTTTTAAGCAGACAGCTGCAATCCTCATAAAAGGATAATGGGCAAAGGAGAATTTCTTTACCACCCCAGGAGGCAGACCTAGAGCCAGGGTGTTTTGAGGTGTGTGGGGGTGTTGAGTGAAGCTCTGTTCAGAAGTTAGAACAAGCCTACAGAGAGCAGTATGCTTGGATTTCAATCATAGCAGGTCTGCGGGTGAGCGACGGGACTTATTCTCAAACAAAAATGAGCCTCACAGATGTATCTTCATAGATGGCCCCATTCTGAGGCACATAACAAGGCCTGACTCCCCTTTGGCTCTGCCTACAAACCAGATCCCACCAGGTGTTCCTCTGACCCACCCCAAGTTCTGCTCCAAAACTCAAAAGAGGAAGTCTTTTAAAATAATAATCAAATTGAGTGGGAGTGTCAAAACACAGAAAATGAGCCTAATGCCCTCTGTGTTGAGGACTGATTGGTCTGTGGACCTGAGCTGATGTGATGGAGGAACATGGACCATCTGTGTGTGTTTTTCACCCACAAACCCGTTAATAGTTACAACTCAACCCGCAACACTTATAAATAAACGTAATTGCAAAGATCACACCAAGCCTGTTGCAATGTGTATGTGCACTCTTTTCTCCTTGATGGACAAACCCCACAGTCTATGGAAGGAACACAAAGATATTAATCATCATTGTTTATTTGTGTATTTGAAGACCAGGAGACTAGTCCCCAGAAACTGCATCTGCAAAAATGGCGTTACAATTGGCTTGTCACTTCTAGCTCTATGGTTTGTTTGAGAGCCCTGCTTGCCTTATTCCTTCTGAATATCGGTTGCTGGAAACCAGAAGAGAGAATGTTCTTGTGCTCATTCCCACTGGGGCATCTGGTTGGACACTGCAAGAACAAGATGCTGGACTAGATGGGCCTTTGGCCTGATCCTGCAGGGTTCTTCTTCTTTTTGCCAATTTTTTAATTGATTTTCCATTAATTTCAATGAATTGTCACCAAATTAATAGAAATTTAAAAGCTGACTTCCCCCATGTTCCTTCTTTTTCCCTCCCTCCATTGCTGCTCCAAATACATTAGCTTTCCCAACTTTCATTTCAATATTCAATAAAATTAAACATAATTATATACAGGGTTTCTTCTTCTCCTCCTCTCCATTTTGTCACCATAATTACCCTGTGAGTTGGATTTGCCAAGAGAGAGCACTTGACCCAAGCTCCCCCACCAGCTGTCACCCTTAAGCAGGGATTTGAGCCCTGGCCTCCTGGGTCCTAGTCCAAGGCTCTATAAACACTTCGCCACACTGGCTCCTAAAGCGTATTTATCTCTAGCTTCTAGACAGGGCATTCCACCTGCCTCTTCTAAAATGCCACCTAACAGTGACAAGCCCTCAGATCATTAAGAAAGTCTGCTACTTTCATCCCAAGAACTGCTTTTATTTGTAAGCAAAGTTAATCAATTTGGCTGCATCCCCAAGCTGCCGCTGAAGTCAGCAGGCCTTCTGAGCAGGCAAGGTTAGGATCACACTGTTAAAAGCCATATAGTGACCCAACTCTGATTTCTTGGATAGGACAGGGGCTGGATGGTTGTGTTGAAATCAAGACAGTAGGGCACCGATTTGTGTCCAGTTGTCAATAGAAATAACAATATGTCCCAGAAGGCATTAAGCATCTCAGCAGAAAAGGAAGTTCATGGTAAGATTGACAGGAGTAGTGGATGCTGAAGAGAAATCACAGGGGCTGATCCTCATTGAAACTGGTACTGGGGAACGCAGGGCGCCCAAGCTATAGGCAGAGCTGGAGCCAGAGCCAGTGCCAGGCAGGGCCAACTAATTCCAGTGTTATCCCCATCTTCCTACGAGCTGACTTCTACAAAGGGCAACACTGAGACTAAGGAGGAGGAGGTGGAAGCTGACAGGCAATGCCATTCCCTAGGCTTCTCGTAAGTAGGAAAGAAGGCATATAAGAGCTAGCTGAAGGCAGAGTGGGGTTGGTGGGGCAGAACCCCATTTGCCCTAATGGACCAGCTTCCACTGCATGGGGTAGAGTGGGGTGGGGGGAAGGAACATGATTGTCATGATCTGCTACAGAGCTTCTTCTTGAGGCATTTCACTGGCCACTACCAATTAATTGGTGGAGGTCACTTCCACATTGATCTGGTCCAGCAGGGCTCTTCAAGTTTTCCTTGGGTCCTAAGCTCTGTGGAATTTTGCTGAGTCATCATTTGTCCCCTGCCCCAGCCAGCTTATAGTCTAGTCATAGTCCAGTCCTTTGTCCATCCATCTCAGTAGATCCCTTTCACTCTCTTGTTCTCTGGATCAAAGGGTGTTCTAGTGTGTGCTTTGGCTGCGTAAGGGACCCCCATCCTTTCCAAGGTGTATTCACCACTTTTCACAAAGTCCAGGGAGACCTGAAGATGAGACAAAGCCATGTTGTAGATATAAGTATTAGATATGTTCCCACCAAAAGGGTTTCGTTTAATTTTCCCCCTTGTTCTTCTTACGGCTGCTATTAACATGCAAATGAGACTGGGATTATCATGCCAGGTGGGAAAGAGCAACCCCACATGTCAAACATCTGCTTAATGAGCAATGCATTCTGCAGGGCACATTTGGTGATCAGTCCACTCAGCAGAACATCACCTGTCTGCCACAACAGCAGCAGCAGCACTGTTTCCCAGCATGGGGGCCCCTTCCACTCCTTTAATTGGGGGTTCACAGTGCCTGAACTAAAGGTTTTTTGGAGGTGAGGTACCCTTCTGAACACATCAATTCAAGGATACTGTTATGTGGGTAGCAAGCAATGTGAAAAAACACTGGAGGTGCTTGAAAGGAAAGTTCAGTAAACAAACAGCAAAACACTGCATCAAAATTGCTGTTCTGGAATATAGAAAGCTGCCTTCTATAGTCAGTCCATCTCACTTAGTACTGCCTGCACTGACTGGCAATGGCTCTCCAGGGGTTTCAGATGGGAGTTGCTGGAGATTGAACCTGCACTCTGCTGCTGCAATTCATTTTTCTTTAAAAAAGCAAAATTCCAGTCCCATGGTTCTGAAACCAGAGGCTGAATTAAACAGATACATTGAAAGCTGCCTTTCACTGAGTCAGATATCTGGTCCATCTAGCTCAGTTCTGTCTACACTGACTGGCAGCGACTCTCTAGGGTTTCGGAAAGGGAGTCTTTTCCAGCCCTACCTGGAGATGCTGGGGACTAAATCTTTTGCATTCAAAGCAGATGTTCTCCCAGTGGGATACAGCCCCTGTTCTAAGGCACACAGGCCGACACAGCTTCATCAATAAAAAGTCAACGTATCAAGTAAAAACTCCATAATTGGTCAATGACCCTAAATCCACAGCAGGGAACAGCTGAATGTCACAGTGCACCCAAGGAAACCTTATCATCATCTCATTTCGTGACAGCACAGTGTTCCCATCTCAACCTCTTGCACGTGCACACAAAAGCCCTCATCCCTTGTGACTTGTCCATCTGGTCTAAAACAAACTGTCAAGAGATTTCAGCTTCACCAACAATTCCTCCCCTCCCCAACACACACACACACACACACACACACACCACCCCTCCCTCCCTCCCTTTGATGTCAAGCTCCCCCCCCCCCCCACTTTTTGCTTAAGGCTCCTCTGTTGCATTACTAGATGCCAGCAAAAGGGAGAAGGGAATAGGCTAAAGGCATAGGGAAGGCAAAGTCATTAAATTGCTGGAAATCATGTCCACAGTGACAGGTGTATCTCCTTCTTGGATTGGGGAAAAGGTGGGCAGGCAGGCAGGGGCTGCTAAAGAACTTTGGGGCTGTGGACTACTGCCCCTCCATAATTATTCATTTTAAAAGTATTTCAACTAGTTACCCTACAGCTCTCTCAACAGCTCAGGTCAGCTCATGATGAGATTTAAAATAGGAAAGAAACAAGATATGAATAAAACACAAAAACAGCCACAAACCAATTCATCAGAGAGGGCTGGACACCACCCGGTTCTCACCCTGACTTGACCCATGGTCCCAATCTGGGGTTTCATTATTGTGTCAACGCAGGTAATAATTCTAATTAATTAACCAATTAATCAAACAACTACCCCCCCAAAAGAAACCTGATGCAGTTTCATTGTCACTAACTCATGGAACCTCCCTGTAATGTTTTGTGTAGGTTTTTTAAAGGCAGGAACAGAAAGCCTGCATTTTCAAGTATCATTGGCACTCCTAGCACCAAATAGAGAATTGCCCATTCATCTCAATGCAACTTGGAGATGTGTTGCTTCCAAGACTCACCGGTCCACCATCAGGATCCCGGATGTAGCCATAAGCTATTGTCTTGTTGATAGCATGCCCAAAGTCCGCCCTACGGATGTGCCCAACAGCTTTGCCATTCCTGAAGATGGCCTCCAAACCAAACATTGGCACTTTTCTGGAGAGAGGCAGAGAAAGCCATTAGGTAGAAAGGCATCAGATATGATGCAAGCTTATGGCAGAGGGCAAATCATGTCAGAAACTTGCCTTGCTGCAAATTCAGGAGCTGAGGAGAGAGACTAGAGCATCAAATAAACAAACATTTGCAAGTATCCAACACAAGATCCTCTCCCAGCTTTATCATTTCCCAATTTCACAAAGTAATGTGTCAAAAGGTTGAATGCAATTCAGGGGCACATTTCGAAATCTTTGCTTCGGTATTTCAAGTGCTGCTGGCATCTCCTGTTCCTTTTAGAAGGCTTCGGATATGAGATCTGTCAGCTGTCAGAAACAGTCAGTGCTAAAAAGTGCTGCACACTAGCCATCAAACTTGTTCAGAAATTAAAATACCCATGATGCACCCAATTCTAAATGAAGGTAATTGCTAAACTACATGAAACATGAACCATCAAAAACGTCCAGTCCTTCAACACTAGCAGTGTCACACCCAGTATATTGCCCAGGAATTCTAAGAAATGCAAAAGTCAGTGCATTTTTTAAATCAGTGATTAAAATTAGAGCAGTTTTGAAAGGTTTGGTCTGCCATCTTGATTCAAAATGGCATCCAATTGGATCCAAATATAGATAAAAACTGGTTCAGGAACCATTGTGCAAAATTTGGTTAAAATCAGGGTAGTTTTGAAAGGTTCCGTCCATCATCTTGATTCAAAATAATGTCCAATTGTACCCAATCACAGATGAAAACCTGGTTATCAATATTATGAACTATCAAGCAAAACTTGGGGGGGGGTGTTCTGTGAATAGTAGATCCATTACAAATCAGTGGAGCTAAGTTAAAAATGTGCATCAGCTTCAATGGGTTTACTCTGAGTAGGACTAACATGGACTAGCCTGTTGCAGATTTGATTCCAATTATAGGATACCTAATAGAAGTAGCAGTTCTAGATTCAGGTAGGTAGCCATGTTGGTCTGACACAACGAAATAAATAAATAAAAATTTAAAAAATTCTCCAGTAGCACCTGAGAGACCAACTAAGTTTTTTTCTGGGTATAAGCTTTCATGTGCATGCACGCTTCTTCAAGATAGGAAGTAGCAGTTGTTTTGTAAAGATCTGGAGAACTTTTGACATTGACATCTGCAGAGGGCAATGGAGGAGGCTGACTTAGATTGATCCATTTCAGTACTGTCAACACTGACTTCAAGGTTGCAGGAATGGACATTCTCAGCCCTGCCTGGAGATGGTGTGGAGTCCACACTTCTGCCTGGAGAGCCATGTGCTCTACTAGCTGAGTGACAGTCCTTGTCCTTTTGCAAATTAGAGAGGCCTGAAGGCCAACTTGAGAGTCTGATCAGAAATGTTGAGCTAGATGCCATCAGATACATGCAACTGCCTACCAGTGGCTACTCACTCATCAGTGGTGAAGCAGACAAGGCGGCGGAATATTCCAGCTGCTTTCTGAGCCTCAATGGCTTCCCTCCCGAGGAAAGGGGTGTCAGTTTTGAGCTTGCATGTGAAAGCCAGGCCAGCTTCTAGGGGAGTATCATCAGGACGGAGGTCTGCATGCCAGTGCCTATAGCCTGAGAAGAAACACAACAGCCACAGACAGACCACATAGAGATGACTCCCTGGCAATGGAAGGTAAACTCCCTCCACCCAGATCAACTCAGAAAGTGCCCAGTTTTTTGACATGCTCCCTCAGATCATCCTTATAGGACAATCAGGTTTCATCCAAATCCATTTTAAGAGACATTGGGCTTCATCCAAGCCTATTCTGGGAGAGACAACTTCCTACCAGCCCACCAAATCCATGTTTCCAGCACCTAACCTACTCAGAGCAAATGCATGTTACATAACAATTACAACTACTACAACTACTAATATTAAATAGCAACAATAATAAAATATGGGGGGGGCAGGTAATCGATCATATGATTTGGTGCATGTACATCATTTGAATGGCAATGCCCATCAACTCTGAGGGACCCCAGCCCCCTCAAATATTTTACTGGGGAAGCTGAAGACCCCTCAGCTGCTAGGAGTTGGCTCCTATGATAATAATAGTATTCCCAAGATAGGAAATACAATTTCAGTGATCTAGAACCACCAGAAGCTGCTATTTATCAAGTCAGACATCTAGCTAGTCTATCTAGCTCAGGAAGGAGCTTTTCCCAGGCAAATGGGGATTGAACTTGGGACATTCTGCATGCACAGCATATGCTCTACCACTGAGCTATGACCCTTCCCCTAAGAGCTATGGCATCTCTGTGATCATAAGTAGCCTGAGAAATGGGGAAATAATCAATCAAGTCTGGGAAACAGGAATGGAATGAGTGCAAAGAAGTCTGTAGCCTCCATTATGACTGTGGGCTTTTGGCATACACACAGAGAGAGATTCAGACACAGCTGCCAGTAGAGTTTGAATCAAAGTGGCTGTTGAGAAGGCTTAGCCTGATCCAAAATGGCAACACTCAAATAATGTTCAGAGGGGAAATCTGATTATCCATTTATTATACAGGTCTGGGTTTCAGTGGCATCTTCAATCCATGACCACAACCAGTCAGGAATTCCAGCAGGATTTCAAGACAAAACTGAAAACATGAAAGCAGAGGTGGAGAAACCTGTGGCCCTTCAGATATTTGAGGACTCCAACCCTACTCAGATCCACCATGGCCAACTGTCAGAGATGGTGATGGGAGCTGAAGTCCAACAATGTCTAGAGGGCATCATGTTGTCTACCCTTGCTTCAGAGGGAACCTCTGCACCTTCAGATGCAGATGGACTGAGTATGGCCAATGGTCATGGATTATAAGGGCTGCCTAAAATCTAGAGGGTCATAGGTTCCCCCTCCATGGGACCAAGAAGTCCCAGGTTCATCAATCCTTGGGATCTCCTGGAAGGGCTAGGAAAGCATGGGTAGTCAGTATTAGCTGGCCTTTCACATTCTACTGCCATTTAGATGTTAATGATTTTCCAAATCCCATCAGTCCCAACCAGCAAAGCTAATAGGCAGGGATGATAAGAGGGCATTGAGAGGGCAATGCAGGATCCCCAATATCTGAGCTAGATAGAAGTCTGTCTCCAGGCCATCACTGCAGATAGAAGCAAGGACTGTCCAAACACCTTTTTCAATGCTGAGAGAGTCGATGGCCCTGTAGCCAGCATTGATGATGCCATGCTTGGCGCCAGCCTTCATAACTGACTGGTAGACCCTCACGCAGTGCTCCTTAGGGACATGAAGCTCCCAGCCCATCTCTCCCACAAACGACAGCCTCATGGCACGGACCTGAGAAGGAAGAACATAGAAACTTAAAGAGGAACTTGGATGCTGGATAAGGTCAGTGGCCCATCTAGCTCAGTACCCTGTTCTCACAATGATATTGTTGTTTTCCCATCCTTGCCTTAGTTTTGAAGTGGCCAGGGACACTTGGGAATGGCTTTTCATTTATTCCAAATATCACCTCACCAGTAGCCTGACCTCTCTGCAGCCTCACTGGGTGCCAGCACATCATTTAAAGCCTGGGGAAGATGTCAGGAAGTTAATTCATCCCACAAGGCAGCCAGGGAGGCTGTGGAGTGCTGGAGATATGGAAGGAAGGAGGGAGGGAGGGAGGGAGGGAGGGAGGGAGGGAGGAAGGAAGGAAAGACATAAAGACATGCCACCCTTGGCCAGCACCCCATGCCTAATGGGAGAATCTGTCCTGTGTCTCAACTTGGTGTTTTTTTTCAGTGTGTCATGCTCTTCACCTCTTTCGCCCATCTACAGTCATATATATTTTTTTGTTCTAACTTTGCGACAGTTGGCCTATTGGTGCTAGAGACAGGAGATGGTGTGTCACCAGAGCAACTGAGTTAATACAACGGGACACCTCGCAGTTGTTTTTCTCCTTCGCTCCTTGCTCTTCTGGTCCTCTGAATTTCCCCACGGGATGTATTTTAAAATAGCAGATTTATTTCCTATCCTTGAGTCCCATCAAACCCCTGGAAGGGAATGAGGCACTGACAATTACACCAGCACAATGGGGGCCTGTCAGCAGCATGACGAGCCCCCCACTCCCCGACCACCCAGAGGAATGGAGCCGTCAGCCCTGCTGATTTCCAAGCCTTCCTCCGGAGATGATCATTTAACACGGCACGTTGCATTAATCTAGATTAGCCAGATGAAATATTCATGGGCTCCTAAGCGGAGGATAGCTGTTCAAATCCGTTTATTAAGGACAGGGAACAAAGTGAGACATGGAAGGAAGTGTCAAGTTATCAGCTTTGATTGGCCATGTGGAGAGTCCCTTGGCTGTCAAAGAATATAAGAAAGGCCTGGCTGCTGGATCAGGCCAATGGCCCATTTCGTCCAGAATCCAGTTCTTACAGTGGCCAACCAGATGCCTCTTCTGAAAAGCCCTCAACCAGGACCCCACCATCTGGCATCCAAAGGTAGACTTTCTCTGGGCATAGAGGTCCTACTATCACAATAGATCAATCAGGACAGAGGGTCAGCTGTTCTGCTACAGTGGACAACCAGATACCCCAGTTGGGAACCTGCAACCAGAGCACAAAAGCAACTCTCCCACGTATGTTTCCCAGCAACTGGTATTCAGAGGCAAACAGGTAGAAACATTTATGAGGGACCATGCTCAGTTATCACCAGCTTCAGCCAAAAGGATCTTGGGTCATAAGGGTCTCTAGGAGAGCTCCTGCCAGTCAGATCCAGCAACACTAGTCTATGCAACCTCAAGAACCTGGTGGCAGCTTTCTGCATCTATCCTGACAGCAGCCCCCCAAAGCAACATGCTTTCCAATCACTCTTCAGCTCTGTGACATGTGGCAAAATAACTGCAGTTTCTCCTCTCCCAGCCCTGCTTTCTGAGCTTAACCTCTGAAAATTTAAAGAAAGGGTTAATTCTTTTCCAGCCTCCCACCCACCTACAAAAAGCTCTGAACATTCACACCCCTCCTGATTAGATTGTCAACCTTCAGAAATGCTTTGCTGCGCCACTGAGAGTGTGACAGCTCCCAGCCAAGGCTCTATTGTCAGGGGAGCTCAAAATAAACCCACAATCCGCTTTCAGTTTCCCACCCCATGGCTGCTGAGGGAGTTGCTCTTTTGAGCAGAGAATTCTACTCTAGTAGCTTTTCATTTTAGACATGTCTTTTGAGAATTAACCCCCACTCCTCGTTTGTCTTTTTAAAGCCCACCAACTTCAGCATCTCTCTTTGCTAGGCTTTAGCCTGTTCCCCGTCCAATTCCTGGCCATGTTTTAACAACTACAAGGTAGGAAGAAATTCAACAGGGGTAGCTCTGCTTACAGCTCTATTTCCAACCTGATAAAAGAGCAAACAAACAAATCACACCACTTAATTCCTCTGCCAGAGGAAAATTATTTTGCCAGCTATAAGGCAATGGAACAGAGAGATGTGCCTTATACGAAGTTAGATCTGTGGTCCAGCCAGCTCTATATTGTCTGCACTAATTAGCAGTGGCTCTCCAGGGTTTCAGGCAAGAGTCCCCCCCAGTCCCAACTGGAGATGCTGGGGTTTGAACCTGCGGTCTTCTACATGCAAGGCAGATCATCTACCAATGAGCTATGATCCTTCCCACTGTATACAGAGGATGAGGATAAGGAAAAGGGAGTCTCTCTCTATTGCATTTTTAAATGACTGCAATCCACACGCTAGGACCTTATGGTGCAGGTCGGGTTATGAAATCATAATAATAATAACAACAGGAATACAAGAATGGGGACTTTTCAGTGGTGGCTCCCTACTTATGGAATGCTTGGGGAGGTTCATCTGCCATCCAAATATATGCAATGATTGTGCCAAGTAAAAACATTCCAATTTCATCAGACCTTTGCCTTTTTGCACAGGTGGGATGTTTTAATGTAGTTTTTTAAAAAAAGAATTATCTTTTAATTTATTTGTTTTTCATGTAAACGTATGCATGTTTTTTATTTTTGTTTTTGCATAAAATATCGTAAGTTGCTTTGAGCTGCCGTGGCAAAAAAGCAAATCCACAGTGAGATCCCTACCGTGCAGCCTGCAGCTTTCACCAGTTTGTGAGTGGAGAAAGGGAAGGCTTCATTGCTGAGGTCCGTCTCCAGGACTTCCTGCAAGACAGCGCGGCTGTGAGGAAGGAGAGGAATCCTGGTGAGGAGAAGATCGGGACCAACTGCCAGGAATAAAACACACACCCCCTTCCAACATTCCCCACAATCCCTACCATGAGGGCCAGCCCATGACATGTTGCTGCCTGAGGCAAATGACAAGCTGACACCTCCCCACATTCCACACCCCAAATGCAAAGCAGCTACCAAGGGCCTTCAAATTTCTTCCACTTTGGCCAATGATCCATCTCACTGTCTGCTGGGAAGGTGCCTTCCAAGTACTCTTTTCAGTGCCTGCTGAAAACATTCTTGCTTAGACAAGCCTACCTAGATGTTTAGAATGTGGATGTGTGTTTTAATATATTTTTTAGTTTGTCGCTGATATTCATTTTTTAATGTTGTTTTAAATGGTTTTACTAATAATTTTATTGTTTCATTCTCTTTTTAAACTTTGGGGGGGCATCTCTTTTACAGTCGTGTGGTGTGTAAATGTCATTAAATAAAATGAGTAAGCAAATGTTAAAATGACATGGGCCAACTCCAGCAAAATCCATAGAATGTTACATACATACATCAGTCACGTATAAGAAGGAAAACTGAGTGGGGGCAATGTCAAATAACTGGATCATTGAATGCCTTGCCAAGGCTTCAATTCTATATGACATAGCCTATCCATAAGTAAGCATGAGAAGCTGGAGGTCTGACACTGACATCACTTCTATTTGCATAGCTGATACAGGGGGCCATCCCTTGACAGTATGATTATGTTTAGTTTGGCCTCTGACACTTTTGCTTTATGTTAGATGTTAGGAAACAGCCAGATCCCATAAGAGCCCACTGGATCAAGCTGATGTCCCATCTAGTCTGTTCCCACACTGACCAAAGAGATGCCCCAATGAGAAACTAGCAAGCAAGACCTGAACACAACAACTTCCCCTCCTGCAGTTTCCAGTAACTGGTAGGCAGAAGAATCACTGCTCTGACCATCAAGGTAGAACATAGCCATTGTGGCTAGTAGCCATTGATAGCCCTATAGCCCTCTCCTCTTCCATGAACTTGTCCAATCCTCTTTTTAAAGTCATCTAGGTTGGTGGCCATCTCTTCCTCCTGTGGAAGTGAGCTCCATAGTTCAACAACATGCTGTGTGAAGAAGGACTTTCTTTCTCCCAAACTTCCCCTTGCCATCCCATCAGACATTAGGCTTTAAGGTCTTCCCAGTAGAGGGCAATCTCCAAGCTGGCAGCAGTAAAGAGCATAGCTAACTAGCCCCAACTCATTCCTGTTTTAAATGGAATTCTCCAACACCACTTCTCGGAATGTGGCTTTGGAGCATGGGAAGGGATTCTTAGAATCATAGAATTGTAGAGTTGGAAGGGACCCCGAGGTAGGAATCTACAAGGCAGGAATCTCAACTAAAGCATCCATGACAGATGGCCATCCAACCTCTGCTTGAAACCTCCAGGATAGAGTCCACCACTTTCCACTGTTGAACAGCAATTACCGTCAGAACTTTCTTCCTGATGTTTAGCTGATGTTTCTTGTAACTTGAAGCCATTGTTTCAGGTCCTCCCCTCCAGAGCAGGAGAAAACAAGCTTGCTCCATCTTCCATGTGACAGCCCTTGAAATATTTGAAGGTGGCTATCATAACTCCTCTCAGTTTCCTCTTTTCCAGGCTAAACATACCCAGCTCCCTCAACTGTTCCTCATAAGGCATGGTTTCCAGACTTTCCTGCTAACGTTGAAAATCTCAGTTCCTCCAGAATATGTGGTAATGAGTGCTCACTTTCTTTAAACATGCCAGGGAAGCTTTTGAGGATCTTCCTGTCCCACCCTGAATAAGCTGACACAGAAAAGTGACAGGAGCCAGAGATTATCTTTAGTGGACCAGGATATTTTGGGGCCCACTGAGCATAGGGTCCCTTGGCACATCACAGACGCCAGCGCACCAAGGCTGACAAGCAATTGCTGTCCCCTGAGGATCTGCTCTGGGCTGAGGAAACAGGATGCCATTAACACAGCCATGGGCAGCATTACGAAAATGAAGGGCGTGAATGCAAGGATAATGAGTGGAAATCCTCTTAGACTCCAGTTGCAAAGCTTTGCCTGCCCTCAGAAATGTGCCATCAAAGAGACAGCTGGCAAGAAAGGGCCCTTAGAAAGCTAATCAGGAGGAAAAGGAAAGCTCCAGAGAGACATGATACATGCTCCACAGGGAATCTCTTGGCTGATTTTGGGGGAGTGTCAGCCTTGCATGGAGAAGGTCCCAAGGTTCGATCCCCAGTGGAATCTCCAGGTGGGGCTGTGACAGGCCTATGTCTGGAATCCTGGAGGGCTGCTGCCAGTCAGCATAGATAATACTGAGCTGGATAGATGATTGGTCTGACTTGAGATAAGGCAGCTTCCAAGAGTTCTCTTGAAAGAGGGATCAGCTGTTAAACCACACTGGGAACAGTAGCTCTCTGAGAGGAACAGAGGTCTCCTTGCAACTCTCGGCACCCTAAAAAAACACACAGTTCCCAAATGGTGGGAGAGCCAGTGTGGTGTAGTGGTTAAGAGCAATAGACTCGTAATCTGGGGGACCGGGTTCACTTCCCTGCTCCTCCACATACAGCTGCTGGGTGACCTTGGGCCAGTCACACTTCTCTGAAGTCTCTCAGCCCCACTCACCTCACAGAGTGTTTGTTGTGGGGGAGGAAGGGAAGGAGAATGTTAGCCGCTTTGAGACTCCTTCGGGTAGTGATAAAGCGGGATATCAAAGCCAAACTACTATTCTTCTTCTTCTTCTTCTTCTTCTTCTTCTTCTTCTTCTTCTTCTTCTTCTTCAGTCATGCTTGCTTAAAGTAGTACGATACTGCTTTGAACATATAGTGCAGACAGGATCTCAGGATGTAAAATTAAGCAGCTGACAAGATAATCAATATGCTCCTGAGGAATACTGAGGACCAAAGGAAGGCTTGTGTGTGTGTGTGTGTGTGTGTGAGTGGGTGCGGGTGTAAATGCATGTGCAAGAGAAGGGAGCAAAGGAAAGGGAGGAGGCCACCACCCCACTTTTCCCAAATAGCATTTGTGAAGCCACCACAATTCTGTAGTTTTAAGAGCATAAAATATGCCCTGCTGGATCAGACCAAAAGCCCATCTATTTTAGCATCCTGTTTTCTCAACATCTAACCAGATGTCCATTATGGGAAACTCTTGCAAGCAGGATTTGAGCACAACAGAAACTCTCCCCACTTGAAAATCCCAGTGGAAGAAGAACATAAGAAGAGCCTGGGTGCTGGATCCAGCCAAAGGATGCCCATCTCATCCCATCTTCTCAATAGGAAGTCCACAAGCAGGAGCTGATATGGGTACTTTCCGTCTAAGACCATCCCCAAACTGCAAAGCCCTCTTGATCAATTTCTCAAACTCATTGAAATCCATTTAACTGCTGCCAAAAAAATTAAATCAGTGGGTATTTCACCTGGGTAGGTACATTAAAATTGAGGATGAGGGGGTGTTGGCTCTTGAGATTTTTTTTAGAGCCTCCAAATCCAGAGCCCCATGGAACAGAGGAAACAGTCTTATACCTAATTTACAGGTAGGTGTTGGTCTGCTGTAATTGAAACAAAATTAAAAAATTCCTTCCAGTAGCACCTTAGAGTCCAACTAAGATATTTATTGATATGAGCTTTCGTGCACATGCATACTTCTTCAGATACCAATTTATAACATTAAAAATGCATTATAAAAATGTGACACCAGATGGTGCTGTAGAGCAGAATCCAAAGTCAATGGCAGATTGCCTTGGGAGCGTTTTCTCCCCTATAGCATTTCCCCCCCATAGTGTTTTTTTATATCTGTATAGATCCAGCCCTAGTCAGGCTACTGAGTTACATCTAGCTCAATATCATCTACTCAATATTGACTGACGGCAGCTCTCCAGGAATTCAGAGAGAAGTCTCTCCCAGACCCACCTGGAGATGCCACTGGGGAATGAACCACCTAGTCTATACAATAAATATCCTAATTTATTCAGTCATGGGTTAAAAAGAACAACCAGACTACCCTGGTTCCATTTCCCACCTGTGACTCTCACCTGTATGGTCCCTGGATGCTGATCATTCCAAGCTGTTCTGACTGGTCAATCAACTGGCACTGGAACTTCTTGTCCTGCAGGACTGTCATGATATGGGACCAGTTGTGCTGTGCTACTGCTCCCCCAATTGCAAGGTAGTAGCCATCCCCTAGGAAGAAGGACAGGTAATATTAAATAGGCATCTTGCTGCTTATCTACTACAGAGTCTGGTTAAAGGTCCTTGTATTAATTAACAAAGCCCTGAACAGCTTAGGTCCAAGGAACCTCAGGGATCCCCTGAGTCCTTCTATTCCAGCTCCATCACTGAAATCATCTGCAAGAGTGCCATTTGTCATACCCCTGAGTTGGTGAAGCTTGTTTGACAAGAACAAGAAACTGAACCTTGATTGTCATTCCTGTGAAATGCTCTGCCAATGAAGATTGAGCAGGTGCCTTCTGTGCCAACGTTTAAATGCCTGTTGAAAACCTTCCTATTCCACCAGACCCATGCAAGCAATTAAGAGTGCATCCTTCCACAATAGCCAACTGATGCTTGCTTTTAACTGTTTATGGTTTTATTTTATGGTTTTATTGCTGTTAACAACTTTAATATTTTTTAAAATGATATAGCAATATAATATACAAATTTATAAATAATGCGTTCAGCAGCATCTGGATTCCGATTTGTGGAACAAGGTCTCCATCTGTCAGAAAGAGAATATGGACTTACCTGAATCCAGAGAGGGGTTTCCATCTTGGATGTGAGTCCTGGAAGACCTGCTCCCTGCCTTGCAGGCTTTTCCCCACCTAGCCTGGGAAGGTGGGTCTCCAAATAACTCCAGCTACAAAAGCTGAGGCTGCTGAATAGATCTTTTGGGTTGGAGCAGTGTTTAGGTTTGGGGGGCAGGGAGCTGTTCTTATTTATATTATTTTTTTAGTATCTTTATATTTAGATCTCACTATGATTTAGGTGGAAATTGTTCAACCTGGTGTACTTTTAGATGTGTTTTATTGCTTATTTTGTGTCACATTCATTGCTCTACCCACTCTTGCCTCTCATCCCACCCACCACAGGTATGTGGCCCCAGAAGCATGGAGGGTGAGCATGTTGTCATCTTGGATGCTTTCTCAGTGGGCTTCCTGAAAGCAGCCATCTCTCTGGCACTGGGACCAGGATGCTGAATTTGCCATGCCTCAAGAGCAGGCAGCTGGTGCCCAGTGGAGCTGGTGGGGTGGAATGCAGGGAGCCCAGCAGGGAGCCTTAACCAATGGCAAGGAAAGCCAGCTTAATTCTAGAAGACACTGATGAATCTAGTCCAGCATCCTATTGTCTCCATGGCCAACCAGGTGGCCTTAAAGTAGGACCCAAGCACAAGAGCACTCTCCCCTACCCACTGGTATTCAGAAGGATTGCTGCCTCCAACAATGGAAGCAGAACCTAAGAGCCAAAGGTCAACCAAAAGCCTATCTTGCCCAGCATCCTGTTTTTACAGTGGCCAACCAGATGTGTCATTGCAAAGCCCATAAGCAGGATTCCCAGCATTTCAGAGGCATACTGCCTCAGACAGCATAGGTAGGACATAGACATAGTGGCTAGTGTCCATCAATAGCCCTCCATGTAAGTTGGTGGCCATCATTGTCTCCTGCAGGAGGGAGTTCCACCGTTTAACTATGCACTACATAACAAAGTCATTTTTTATTTGTCCTGAACCTTCCAACATTCAGCTTCATTGGATGTCCACAATTTCTGGTGTTCCGAAAGAGAGAGAAACATTTATCTACCTGCTTTCTCAATGACATGTATTATTTTATTTCCACCAGGTAGCATTTTCTTTCTTTTGTCCCTATCCTTCTCCCAGGGCAGCACAGGAGGATGTGCACACACCAGACAGGTAAAGCACATTTCCCCCAAAAGAATAGTGAGAACTGTAGTTTAAGTGTGCTGTGAGTTATAGCTCTGTTGGGTAAACTACTGTTGCCATGTGGGGAGGACTGGGGCTTTGAATGTTCTGTAAATGTATGATGTGTGTGCAGTCTGAGACTAAGAGGGAGAAAGAAGATGAACACCAGGTCCACCTTCAAGACGGAGGCCAGAGTGGCTGAGAGCAGGCTGAGCCCTGTTAGCCCCAGTGAGTCAGCCTCCACCAGGCTTCATCTAGCTGAGCTCCTTTTTACATCTGGACTCTCCTTCCTTGAACGTTTTGCAGCAGCAATTGGATGGCCATCTGTCAGGGATTCTTTAGCTGTGATTCCTGCATTGCAGCAGGGGGTTGGTCTAGATGACTCTTCGAGCCCCTTCCAACTCTCCAATTCTGTAATGTAAGGTCAAGTAACGCACGCTCCCTCCAGCTACCCATTTTAGCTTGCCAGTAATTGTGCAAATCCACTCACCGGCTGATTTATTTTTAATTTGTCCTTAATTATTCCAAATAAGGGCTGTAGGAGCGGTCACGGGTGCACCTACCCGCCAGCCCAGAGACAGTAGATGCAGCAAGGGTTGACAGAAACTCAATAAGCACCTTTCAGTTTGCAAAAAGGCCTCAAAGAAGGAGTGTTTAATTAGGTTATGCTGGCTGCTGGATGGAGACTGGGGTGGGGTGGGGGGAGACATGGCCAGCCTGGTGTCTAGTCATAGGTAATTAAATCACCATTCACACCAGCCACCTGCCATCCAAAAAAATTAAGGAGGCTGTCATGTCAAGGTCCAGGACAGAAAAAGACGTGACTGGCATTCTCATTCCTGCTGTGCTGAGAATGACTTCCTTTGGGTCTGGTGTGAGGGAGAGCAGTCCTGCAAGGTAGGTGAGGAGGAAAGAAGTAAGGGAGGAGGGTGACTCCATCAAGCCCCCTCCTGTGAGGATTTCCAAGTGTCATCAAGACTCAGACTGTGGCGCTGGAGCTGCCCATTCCCTCCTGGCCTGGCTGTTGGCACCAGTTCTATGCTCCTGGATCTGATCTGGTGGAGGGGGGGGGAGGATAGTGTTGTGTATTGAGTCAAAGGATTTTATATCTGTATTATTATTGTCTGTATTTGCATTAGGGTAAAGTAACTGCCTTTTGGTTCCAGAGGGTACAGCTACTATTGGTTCATTTAAGCTGCTGTATTTGGATCCTCTGTCTTATTGGTTCCCTCCAAAAGGCAGGACTGTGATTGCCTGATATTGTTCCCTCCAAAATGTATCCTTTCTTGCTAGTTCCCTGTCCCTATAAATGTAGCTTTCCTCTCCCCAGACCTTAGTCTTGTTGCTTTAATAAAGAAGTGTTACTAGAGAACTGTCTCCAGCATGTTATATCAAGAGAGCTGAAATCACAAACCCCACGTCACAACAATCAAGACTCAGACTGTGGGGCTGGAGCTGCCCATTCCCTCCTGGCCTGGCTGTTGGCACCAGTTCTATGCTCCTGGATCTGATCTGGTGGAGGGGGGGGGGAGGATAGTGTGCTTCAGTGGGTGGAAGACTGCTCTTTATCAATGGCAAGACAGCCAGAACCACCACTGACATCAGCTGCAGCTTTTAAGAATGGTAACCTTAAAAACTTGGCTGGGTGCTTGCTTTCCCCTCTTTCCTCCTGCTCCTTTTTCCTCATGTGCCATGTCTCTTTATAGCTTGTGAGCCCAAGAGGTCAGGGAACAATCTTAAAACTGATTTCTGCAAGTCCTCCTGAAAACCCATTTTTGGCTAGACGGCTCTTGCACTAAGCACTAGAATTCTTACCCACAAGAAGTAGTGATGGCAATCAACTTGGATGGCTTTGGAAAAAAGAGGACTAGATTAATTCATAAAGGAAAGGGCTTTCAATGGCTACTAGCCATGAAGACTGTGTTTCCCCTCAGCTGTCAGAAGAGAGATTCAACAGACAGGCTCTTATGTCCCCTGGATTGCTGGGACCTGCCCACCTCCAGACCCTACCAAATGTTTCAAGAGTTGCCCACCCAGCTCCTGTCCACACCAAGACTTCTGAAATATACTGAAAGAGTCATGCTCTTTATTAAGCTCATAGTAGCAATAAATGAAACTTTCCCCAAAATGTCTGGCTATATATACATTATTTACACAATGGGCCCCACGTGATTGGCTAATTCCAGGCTGCTCCTGTAGGCCAATCAGGTTGTGGATTCACTTCCTCCAGAAGCCTGATTGGCTGCTCCTGCAGGCCAATCAGGTCGCTGATTCACTTCCACCTGGAGCTGGATTGGGTGGCTCCTGCGGACCAAACAGACTGCTGCATTCTGGATCCTATTGTTCTAGGATTCAGCTCTGTACATAACAACTTCCAATCTAACTGCAGCTCTACTCAAACAGAGAGCTAAGAAAAACCAACATCTAATCGGTTTAAAATGATCAAGGATCAGTGTTGTTGCCATTGCCGTTTTACCTTCAAAGGCAGGTGCCAGCGCAGAGTCCTGTGTGCCGGGATCTATTGCACTAACGGTCAGATCGCTTTCGACTCCCCCACGCATATTCAGCATGCAGGTATAAACTGTTGCTCCTGAAACAGAAGCCCCAGATCTTTTTTCATCCCAGGATCATTCCATAAAAGCAGCATTTGGAAGCAGGAATGTATGCATATGCAAAGTCATTTAAAACACAGAAGGAATCCAAAGAGAGAAGCCCTGATAACACTTTACTGGGAAAAGCAAATGAAAACAGGGTATTAATGTGAAAAGAAAGGAATGGAGAGGTTGGCCTTGTACACAGCATATATTTAGACATTCAATCAAATACACAGAGGGGGAAAAACTCCCTCAGAGCATGTGCTAACTCAGTAATGGTCATGCCACCCTTCCTGGTTGCTAAGCAACACTTCCACTTGTACCCCTCTTGGCTAGCTAACTAACAAAATTAACCCTTAGGCTACAAAGTGAAAGATCCTTGCCTTTGCTCTTCCATTAGGGGAGAGGAGGTGTAGGGGAAACAATTCCATTAGGATTTATCTGAATAGTTCAATAACTAAACAGTCTCCTTTTAGCTGAGGTAACAATTAGCTGAAACAAGACAGAAATGGATTTGAATGATGAGAAAGGAAATTCCAATCAACATTAGGAAATGCTTTGTGACAGTAACAGCTGTTCAATAATAGAACAAACTCCCTTGGAAGGTGGTGGACTCACCTTCATTGGAGGTGTTTAAAGAGATGCTGTTGGGCATTCTTTAACTGTGATTTATGTAATGCAGGGAGTTGGGCTAGATGCCCAACTTTACAATTCTATCATTCTGGGACTTTAAAAATGAAAGGCAGATGTAATATGAGGGAAAAATGAGGAAAAGTTTGTATGCATCTCCCTTAAACACACACACACACACACACACACACACACACACACACACACACACCACACACACACATTTCTTTCCTGGTGGAGTTGATTTCCAATAGGACTGTGCGCCGAATTCAGTCAAAGCCTGAATCCCGAACTGAATAGATTGTGATCTCCTGTAGTTAGTTGCTAAGAGGCATGCTTCCTCTGAGAGAGGAAGCCATCCCAGCCACTGCAATTGCCACTGGTAGGCTTGTGCTCCCATGAATCCGTATAATCCCCTCTTAAAGCCATCACAAGCAGAGCCAAATCAACACAGGCTGCAGCTCTCAAAGAGATGCCTGCATCCTTTGGGGTATTCAAACCTCCTCCCGGGCACAGAGCCCTTTGTTTGAAAGCAACCTCCCCAGCTTGATTGGCAGAAGCCTTGGCTGAACGTTATCATTAACTGGGAGGGGATTATGTGCCTGATGCAAGAGAAGGCATTGATGACATTGGCAGCGCCAGCAGAACACCGCTGGAAATAAGTGGGTGGGATGGTGGGGAGGGGGGTGGGTACCTGGAGGCTTGGAAACGTCAGCCGTAAACAGCCAGTCAGCTGCCCTCTTGGCCTCTGGGCCGACGAGGTAGAATTTCCCAAAGTAAGACATGTCGAACAGCGCCAGGGCATTTCGGCATGTTAAGCATTCGTTCCTGATCTAAAACCGGGGAGGGAAAGAAAACAGAGCCAGGGTGTGATGGGGGCACATGGCAGGCAGGCTTGGTCACGTTGAAGGGGAGAATCAAGGGGCATGTAAGAAGTCGCTCAAGGTGACAAGAGAGCACGGAAGAAAAGAAAAGGGACCTGTGAGTCATGCTTTTTATACCTTAAAAAGAAAAACAACAGATATTTCTTGGATTTTTTTCTTCTTCAAAAGTCACACCCACCACGACAATGGCTCTTTTCCAGTGCTTGGCATCCCGTAACTCATGTCTGCGTGCAGTGACATCTCATCAGACTACCTATTAGGCATCTTTCTTCCCAAAGAACTCAGACCTGAATCACTTTTGATTTTATGTTTCAACAGCTAAAGGTTCCCTTCCACCCCCACCCCCCAAGATGCTGTGCTGGGTGTATAGAACACAGGAAGCTGTTATACAAAGAGCCAGCTGTGAAACCCCCTCCCATAAAGGATGCTGCTGTAGCAACGGAGTTTTTAAAAGCCTCAATTGGCACCAATGGAGGATTTTAAAAAGCTCCAGTTGGCTCCAGCGGAAGCTTTTTAAAAGCCTGATTGTGGTGCAGCCCTGAAGGATGCCAGCAAGCCTGAGTTCCTCTGCCAGAATATCCCAGGTTCAGATCACTGCATCTCCAGGTGGAGATGGGAATGCCCATTACCTGAAGACTCCCCCCTCCCATGAGAAGCCCCTCTTGGCAACAGGACCACTGCATCCTCCTCCAAGGGCATTCTACTCACAACATGGTGGTGAGGTGGGAAATCAAATGTGTATTCATCCGACAGCAAGCGGTTGTATTCATAGTCTTCATGTGGGGTTTGGTCATAAGCGCCATAATAATCATATTCCAAAACCTGCAATAATCATAATAATTTATTTGTACCCCGCCCAGCTGGCTGGGTTTCCCCAGCCACTCTGGGCAGCTTCCAACAGAAATTAAAAATACCGTATTTTTTGCTCTATAAGACTCACTTTTTCTCTCCTAAAAAGTAAGGGGAAATGTGTGTGCATCTTATGGGGCGAATGCAGGCTTCACAGCTATCCCAGAAGCCAGAACAGCAAGAGGGATTGCTGCTTTCACGGCATAGCGATCCCTCTTGCTGTTCTGGCTTCTAAGATTCAGAATATTTTTTTTCTTGTTTTCCTCCTCCAAAAACTAGGTGCGTCTTGTGGTCTGGTGCGTCTTATGGAGCGAAAAATACGGTACATTTTAACATCAGTCATTAAAAACTTCCCTAAACAGGGCTGCCTTCAGAAGCCAAAATTAGCCAAACCCATCCCTCTCGGAATTCTGCCCCTGGTGGGTTGGATGCCAAGGATAGGGGTTTTCCAATCCCTCTTGGGGGGGGGGGATTGGGGGGAAACACACACCCATACATTTAAAGTCAGAGGGAGGTCTAGGACAAGACTGGGGTGAGGAGGACATTATGCAGATCATCCTTCTCACATGAATGGGGAGACAGGCTGGTGCAAATCTGCAAGCTCCTGGGGCAAAGAGCAGCACAGGAAAACAGGCAAAAGAGACTTTAGGGTACCTCATAATGGTAGTGCTAGAGGAACAAAGGTCACATGTGGGGACATGATGTTCCACAATGCTCCTCCTTGGTATTACCGTACATCCCTAAATTTTGTACTTACTGGTGCCTCACTCTTTGGATGGAACCAGCCTGGCCTCTCCCAACCATGTCTCTCTTGAAATACACAACCTTGTTGGAGAAGTTCCTGCAAGGGTCACAAAAATTTGAGTGCGGAGGGAGGAGATGGAGGGAAGAAGAGTGTTAAAAAAAACCTGAACCCCAACATTCCATTGAACTAGGAACCATGAAATTAGCCTGTGATCACTCTCATGCTATTGCCTCCTCTTTGCTGTTCCTGGAGCTAATGTTGTTCTAGGCTCCACGCCCCCATAGTGTTAGGGTCTACCTGGGCCCCTCACCACAAATATTTTCCCCATACAAAGCCTGCTTGGGGTTTTAATCTCTGCCAAACTGACAACACCTGCTTCCCTCACAGTTGTTGGATGGCTTTTATCCCCCCCGAACACAACGCAAGCTTAGCTAAGTTGTATCCAGCAGCTTCACTGCAACCACACCTGCAATGCAACATAGAGGATTCTTCTCTAAAAACAACTTGTGCCACATCCCTTCTGGCTGTGAGGGTACACAATGGTGGGTGGCTTGCTCAAAAAGTATCAGCTTTGGACCATCCATGAGGTTTCTAGATCAAACCCTAGAGTCGTGCAAACACAATCCATTTCAGGACATGCCTGTTTCAGAAGTCTTCCAGCAAAAGCTACCCACATCCCTAGATGCCTCTCTGCCTGACGCCCCCATGTCCACCCAGAATTTCTTCCATGAGCTTTGGGTCTGACCTCATAGAGGGGGTCCTTCCTCATATTGCGCCCAGCCAGAGGTTCATCATGTGGGAATACGACAGAGTAGTTTTTTGCATATGATTCATGGCTCCTTTCCCGGATCCAGCGGTTGTTGTTCGTAAGGGAGTGGTGAAACCTCCTAAAGAGAGGCGAACATTTCAGAGACAGACAGAGACAGACCCAAGTGTTATCTTCAGATGAGGACCAAATGGTGAAATAAAGAGATGAGTGTGCTGTCACCACCTTCATTTCCCTCCAATACCAATTATATTCGGTGGATTGGTCCAATCTGGACATGGGATAAATAAGCAAACATCAGCGATTTCTGCTCCCAGAAACCCTAGTGTGAATGCTCCCAGAACATTTTTAAATGCTGAATTTTGGGGGTTTCAAACTGCGGGGTTTTCATGGAAAATGGGGACAGAGGGGGCAAATATAGAACACCCATCTCGTCTCTGTCTAACCTGTTTACTTCTCCATTTGGCTAATACCTGAAGAAGTTTATTAGTGGTGTGTACATTCAAAATGCAGGAATTTATTATTTTTTATTGTTGCTTTTATGGCTCACCTTCTTTGCTCCAAGGAGCTCAATGTAGCATGCATAGTTCTCTCTCTCCCCCCCCCCCCATGTTATCCTCACAACAACCCTGTGAAGTAGGTTAGGCTGACAGTGAGTGACTGGCCCATGGTCATGCCCAATGATCTTCATGGCTGAGTGGGGATTTGAATCTTGGTCTTTCCCAAATCCTAGTCTGGCACTCTGAACGCTACAGCATGTTGCAGCATCCATGGCAAATTAGAGGCATGAGTTGGCAGTCTTCCTGATTTCTTTCAGAACCCAGAAAGATCTCCATCCACAATGGTGTTGGACTTCCAGGAAGGCAGATGGAGGTGGTGGTGGTGTGGAGGGGATTGGTTTCAGTGTTCTGGTTGAAAGGTTCCAAGCATAAGGGGCAGCACAGAAGAGGGAGCAAATCTAGCAGCAAACCATTAGTTGTACAATCAGGGCCATCCCTATCATTAAGCAGGGTGAGGGAAAGTGCCTCTGGTAGCCAATGGAGGCAGCCAATATAATTAAGCTAGTAATAAGAGCATAGGAAGCTGCCTTACATGGAGTCAGACCACTGGGTGCATCTAGTTCAATACTGTCTAGGCTGACTTACAGTGACTCTCCAGACTTCCAGGCATTGAGTTTTCCCCCAGACCAACTCAGAGAAGCCATTGGTTAGGGATTGAAGCTGGGGCCTTCTGCATGCAGAGCAGGCTCACTAATCACTGAGCTACGGCCCTTCCCCAGCCTTGCCTTGCATCTGGGTCCCCAAGGAGTGCTATCCAGTCTTTTGCCTCAGGCACCAATACATACTTTTAATTTATAACCTCTGCAGAATTTGCAGGGTTCCGCAATTAACAAGGCCATAAGTTCAGGAACAGGATTCTGAGCTCCCCTTGAGGAGGCTAATGATGACAGGCATGCTTATCCTCACACCACATTTGGTGCTAAGATGCTCTTCCATTGCAGAATCCAAGAGCAGACTGCAACAAAGGAGGCTGCTGGCAGGTTTTGACACAGAGGTGCTTCTGTGTCTGCTGTTTGAGAACATGCCATTTCCTCTGCTTCGGAACAGCACACCATTAAAATAAATTATGTTTTGAGTTACGCTGACACCATTCTCTTCCTCTGGAGATAGGAGGGTACGAGGCACTTGCTTGCTTGAAGGCAGAGACAGACATTACAGGCTGCAGCATCATGGTAGAGTCAGGTCTTCCAGTTTCCAGCTCTTGAACTCAATGCCTGCCTAGCTACCAGCTTCACATATACATTGTTCCAATGCTGCCCTCCACACCACTTAGTCATAGTTCAGTGGAAGAGCAGCTGCTTTGCATGCAGAAGGTCCCAGGTTCAATCCTTGATAGCATCTCCAGGTAGGGCTAAGAAAGACTTCTTGTCCAGGGGCTTCCGGTCTGATCGCAAAGTGGAAGCAAGTGGGCTTTCCCTCGGGAGAGGGAGGCCAGCTCCTAGAAGATAAAAGGGGGTGCTAAAAGGGCGCCTTAGCCCCCCCCCAACCCCACTGAAAGGATATTCAGGGGGTAAGGATCCCAGCGCTGCGGAGTAGCGATTCCCCTGGCCGCCAGGTATCTTTTTTAAAGAGGAGATGAGAGTGGCGGGGTAGAAGGGCTTGCAGCAGGATGCCATTGCCAGCCTCTAGGAGCACAGCCCCGAGCCTGCCCACTGGAGCGATTGGCTTTCCAAATTAAAAGAAATCGTTTGGGAAGTTTTGAAAGGATTAAAATTTGCTGATTTGGACCCAATTCGGTGCAGACAAAGGGTAAAAAGGAGGTCAACTTTGTCTGAATTCCGAAGCGCACACAAGGACTATTATCAGTGTGGAGTATAAACTTGAGTAAAAAACAAGCGGAGACTGCTTGGCAATCGGAACTACCTTGCTGTTTTATTTTATTTTTTTTGGCTTTTGATATTTTTTAAGGGACTTACATAAGGAACTGGTGGGGTGAAGAAGATCAAGGGGGTAGAGGGAATAATCCCTTTCTTTTTAGTTTGGAGAGTGGCCAAGATGGCGAGGAAGGATTTTGAGAACGGATTACTTTACTTTCGATTTTAAGTGAACTGCGCAATGAACTGGAAAGTTCATATTTTTTGTTATTTTTACACCCTCACCTTGGCAGCATTGCTTATTAACAAGGGAAGAAGTATTATTTGCCTTTTGTGTCTGTTTGGAGAGTGGACTGGGATACATTTGGACTTAGTATTAACTTTGGAAGATCCCATGAACACGGTAACAGAAGTGTTGAAAGAAATGGACCAGTTTGGTCAGTTGGCAGGATTCATTCTGAATAAGAAAAAAACTAAAAGATCTAAATCGGGGGTTTTGCTGACAAAGAATCAAAATTTCAGACAGAAATATTGAATAATGATTATAAGAATTTAGCAAAAATGTATAAGACATTACTGGAATGGTGTACGAAGGATGAGGAGGTAAAATGAGTTATGATCGACTGGGCCAAAGATATAGGGCATAATATTCAAATGGAGGATTGGGAAAGACTTTGGAAAGATGGTTTAAGATTCACTGCAAGCACAGTTATAAAAGAAAATGTTATGAAAATGATGTACCGATGGTATGCAACACCTGTGAAGTTAGCAAAAATGTATAAGATAAATAACAAATGTTGGAAATGTAAAGAAAAAGAAGGTACCTTTTTCCATATGTGGTGGGAATGTAAGAAGGTAAAATGCTTTTGGGAAATGATTTATAATGAATTGAAGAAAATGTTGAAATATACATTTGTTAAGAAACCAGAAGCATTTTTACTAGGCATTACAGGTAATGAGATAAATAAGAAAGAAAAGAAGTTATTTTTATATGCAGTGACAGCAGCAAGAATATTGATGGCCCAGAAATGGAAACAGGAGGAATTACCTACGATAGAAGAATGGAGAACTAAAATGATGGATTATGCAGAACTGGACAGAATGACAGGAAGGATCCGGAATCGATGAGATCAAAGATTTACAGAAGATTGGGAAAAGTTTATCCAATATATGCAAAAACTGAGTGATAATAAAATTACGTTTGTAAGCTTTAAGGAAGCTCTGTGAGGGGAAAGGGTTAAAAGGGCAGAAATGTGTAAAAAGTAACAATAGGAAGGAATGGCAGACAAATTGAGGAAAGTCAAAAAAGAGAAGTAAGATGTAATTAAGATGTATGGAATGTATAAATTTGTTTTTGTATTTGAAAACTAATAAAAATATAATATATAAAAAAAGAAAGACTTCTTGTCCAGAACCCTGAAGTGTGTCTTCAAGTCAGTGCAGACAACAATGAAATGGAGGGACAATAAGAACCTAAGAAGACCCTGTTGGATGGGGCCAGTGATTCATCTAACTCAGCCTCTTGTTCTCACAGTGGTCAACCAGATGCCCATTATGGGAAACCTGCAAGCAGGACTCAAACCCAAGAGCCCTCTCCCCTCCTGTGGTTTCCAGCAACTGGGATTCAGAAGCAGTGTGAGGCAAAACATAGCCATCATGGCTAGTAGCCATCATTAGTACTCCCCTCCAACTGTCTGACTCAGTATAAAGCAGCTTTCTTTAAGACCACAAGCTTAGCATGAGTCAACAGTGTGGTGCATCAGCAAAAGAAGCTAATGTAATTCTAGGCTGCATCAGCAGAAGTATAGTGTCCAGGTCAACTTGGTTTCATTCTATTCTAATAGTTCCACTCTATTCTGCCTTGGTCAGACCACACCTGGAGTCCTGTGTCCAGTTCTGGGCACCACAATTTAAGAAGGATGTTGACAAGCTGGAACCAAGATGATAAAGGGTGTGGAAACCAAGCCTTATGAGGAACAGTTGAGGGAGTTGGCTATGTTTAGCATGGAGAAGAGAGTGAGTAGAGATATAGATTCAGGTAGGTACATGTTGGTATGACGTAGTCGAAATAAATTAAAAAATTCTCCAGTAGCACCTTAGAGACCAACTAAGTTTGTTCTGCGTATAAGCTTTTGTATGCAAAAGTATCTGAAGAAGTGTGCATGGGGTCACGAAGAGTCTGACACGACTAAACAACTAAACAACAACAAGGTGCTACTGGACAATTATTTAATTTATTTTGAATAGAAATATGATAGCCATCTTCAAATATCTGAAGGACTGTCCCATAGAAGATGGAGCAAGCTTGTTTTCTGCTGCTCTAGAGAGCAGAATCAAAACCAATGGATTCAAATGGTACGAAAAGAGATTCCAACAAAACCTCAGGAAGAACTTCCAGGTGGTAAGAGCTGTTTGGCCGTGGAACCATTCAGAACCCTGAAAACTAGGCTGTTTGGGGTGTGTTTTTTTAAAGGGTAAGAGCATGCAGAAAGTCAGATGTTCAATCCTGGAATCCCCCAGGTTATACCCCTGACTGAAATTTTATTTTAGATCTATTTTACCATGGATTTATTAATGGCCTCCTAAGCAAACATAAGATAATTAGAAATTGTTAAAAACACCAAGAATCAGAAAATACATTGGAAAAAGGACTAAAATCCTAACAAGTGGCCACTCAAAGTAAAGACCCATCTACCCAGCTGGTAAAGCCTGTTGGAACAAAAATATCTTCAGTTGTTTCCAGAAAGTGTGGTTGCCCCTGGTTCCATAGGGGCATCCACACTAAAAGCCCAAATTACTGGAGAGCTGCTGCCAGTCAGTGCCGACAATACCAAGCTAGATTTGATGCGGGTGGGTGAGAAGAGAACTATGTATTCCACTCTGGGCTCTGTAGAGCTAGCTTCTCCAACCTGATGCGCTCCAGAACTACAGTTCCCTGAGATCTTTTGGTGAAGGGTGATATATAAATCTAATAAATAATAATAATAATGATAAGGATCAACCAGCTGTAGTCCAAAACCTCTGGAGGGCAACGGGGTATGGAAGGCTGCCTGAACAGATATAATTACAGATATAATTTCAACTTGCATCCGACTCCCGGTGACCACACAGAAGCAGAATAGAGGCAATGAGATCAAACTGACAAAGAAATTAATGACGACTATTAAGAGCCATCAATTCCCAGCCATTTGAAAGACAGAAACATCTGTGGAGCAGGCCTGCGTTTGTGACGGAACCCACCGGCTGCTGGCAAGCCACACTACTTTGCAATGCAGGGTGAGAAAATCCTATACAGCAACCCCGCTTTCAGGTTCCTACAATGTGGTGTAAAGGTTAGAGCCTGGGAGACCAGCGTTTGAATCCCTACTCAGCCATGAAGCCATGACCTTGGACCAGTCACTGTCTCTTAGCCTAACCTACCTCACAGGGTTGTTGTGAGGATTAAACGTGAAGGAGGAGAACCATGCACATCACATTAAGCTCCTTGGAAGAAAAAGGTGGTATATAAGTGTAACAAGTAAAAATAAATAAAATATTGCCCTAAAATGTGTAACTCTTGGTAAAACCTAACAGTGAGTAAAGTACAAAAATAATAAATAAAAGTGAAAGACAAATGTAAAGCATTGTATTCAACCAAGTTCTGCCCACAGGAGACTCCATCAGAGCTACTTTGGTCATGTCCACCCACTTCAGTGGGTCTACTCGAACAAGCATTAAGTTACCTAAATGCAACACAACAGACCTCAACACACACCCCAGCATTAAAGATAGATTTTTACAAAACAGAGGCCAAGGTTTTATAAAACATCTGTCGCTCCAGATATTGCTGAACCACAACTCTCACCAGCCCCCAGCAAGCATGGCCAATAGACAATGGGAGTTGTAGTTCAGCAGCAGCAGGAGGGCCGAAGTTTCCCCCCTGCTGGCCTACATGAACATAAAAGGTTCCACATTGCACTGGAAATACTACAAAGCTGGCAGCAAAAGAGTCTCATTGGAACAACTGTGTCATAACCTAGGAAAAAACCACTGGAGCATCTAGCTCAGGGCCGTCTTAAGCACATCTGGCTCCTTGGCACAAAGATCCCTCCGGCACCTCCTCCTTTTCCCAGAATTTAGAACTCGGGGCCCAACTTGCAGACCACCTCATAGCCCCAGGAGCCACTACCCACAGAAGACGCAGTCAATGTGGTGGCCGCTGCCCGTGCCGCCGCCGCCGAGCGCTTGAGGGAGCAGCACAAGCAGCAGCAGCACCAATGCACCCGCCCGCAGAGGGGGGCGGGCCGAGGAGGGTAGGAAGGAAAGATGGTTGGCAGGGCGCAGCTGGGGAGGCCACCAGCAAAGCCGTGCAGCTCCCCCACTCGCTGGGGCGCCCCTGAGAGGCCGGCGCCCTGGCGCAACAAGCCACTAAGCCCTATGGGAAAGACGCCTCTGATCTAACTCAGTTTTGTCCACACTGACTGGCAGTGTAGAGTTGTAGAGTTGGAATGGACCCCGAGGGTCATCTAGTCTCGTGCAACCCCCCTGCAATGCAGACAGAGAATATTCCCATCCCTACCAGGGCGGAAACCAGAACTTTGTATATGCAGATAGGACACTCTATGCCTGGATGCTGGCCTATCTTCATACATTAGTCTATGAAAACTGCCTTATTCTGAGAAAGACCATTAGTCTACCTAGTTCAGTATTGCCTGCACTGACTTGAAGTGGCTCTCTGGCATTTCAAGACAGGAGCTGTTCCTGGAGACTGAACCTTTGCATGCAAAGCAGATACTCTACCACTGAGCTATAGTCCTTAGTCCTTACCCTAGAAAGAAAGATTCCAGTCTTCACAGTCCTGGGTAAAGGGCTCAGAAGAACAAGGATGCAAGAAGCTTCCTTATCCTGAATCATACCATTGCTCCCGCTAGCTCAGGACTCTATATGCTGGCTGGGGGTTTCTCTGCCATTTGCTGCCTCCTCACGGGAACCCCCCTGCCAGGACACAGGCAGCATTTATCATCAACTCCATCCAGCACTTTTTGCTCCCTTCACACTGAAGATGGCAGCCTAAGCAACCTTTTTAAACAGGGTTTCAGACAAGGATACACCCTCAGCCTCACTGGGGAATTGAACCTGGAACCTTCTGTATTCAAGGCAGATTCTCTACGGGGCCAGAGCAGGAAGGTGCTCACCTAATGTCATAACCGTACATGTCCTTTTCAGGATACCCATGGATGATCCAGTGGGCCAGCTCCTTCCCACAGCCACCTCCGAGCATCATTCCTGGAGGGAGCAAAGAGCAAAATTGTGGAAAGACTACGAGCTCAGATCTGGTACAGAAAACAAATTCCTGAGCTGAGATGTGACTCAGGAGGGCAGGATCTGATGGCTTTACTCTCCTCAAATTACTCCTGGATTCCTGAGGGCAACAAAAGGCGTCAAATATTATGGGTTGTATCCAAAGCAAGCTCTATATTCAGAGGGAACCCCCTGCAGTTAATAGTCATGAATCATTTAGGTTCATTCATTTCAAAAGGTGTGCTCTAAGTAGAACTAAGTTGGGCAAGCCAGGCCACACCAGCCTACCAATTATAGGTAGACAGCTCTGTGCTTATGTGTTGGAGGCCCAAGCTGTGATGACTCTGGGGTCAGAGTCCTCAAGAGATGCAGCCAAGGATTCAGAACTGAAGAGGGAACTGCCCTCAGTGCCTACCAGAGAAGTACATAGCGAATCAGTGCAAGATGAGCACACAGTGCTTGTGCCTCTCCAGATGGAGCAGAACGTCTGGGGATGACTGCTGCTGAAACACCATTGGCGGTTTGATGGCCTCTCCAGCCTAAGCTCTGCAAGCAGCTGTCCAGAGTGCTGCTGAAGAAGCACTGCAGCTCCTATTGAAGGCTCAGTCTGAAGATGACGGCTGCTGAAGCAACATCCTGTAGAACTCTCCAGCCTAAGCCATGCCTGGAACTGTCCAGGGGCCTAGCCTCTGCACTGCTCAGGCTCTGGGAAGGGTCGCCTTGTGAGCCACAGACTTTCCAGCTCTCTCCTGCCACTTCCAGGTTCCCAGCACTGTGTGTGCGCATAGTGGTGCGCAAGTAGATCAGGTGCAAGTGAGGAGATGCTTGTATATAAATTTAATAAATAGTGGTAGTAGTAATAATTGTAGATCATACTTATGTAGAAGAGAAAGTTTGTCTCTTACCAGCGCTGTTGAAGCCACAGCCCAGAAAGAAGCCTCGGACCTCTGGCGCTTCCCCCATGAGAGGCTTGTGGTCAGCAGTGAATGACTCTAAATCACAGGGGGAAATAATGAAACACAGACAGCTGAACTACCAGTTTCTGGGAACCACAGGAGCAACAAGAGCTGTTGTGCTTAACAAAATAATTGCAATACCCACAGAAGACAGGTTAAAAATATTAAAGCATAGACAAAAAGGGGGTGCAGATACATCAATAACACATTCAAAGTTCTTGGTGTAACCAAAATTTTAACACGCCTGCTATACCAAAAGCAGGCTACTATGAAACTGCTTGATGTTTCTGAAGCAAGATGTGCTGTTCCCTCCCATCAGCTGGTAGACAGGGCAGCGCACTTCAGTGAAGGAACTTCAGGAGCTCACTTGACATCTGGTATGGAGCAACTGGGTGTGACTTAGGAGAAACGGCCTGTCAGGCCAAATGGGGAAACATTAGAAAGAACATCCTGATAGTAACAGTGGAATGGACTCCTTTGAAAGGTGCTTGACTATCTCCTTCATTGGAGGCTTGTAAGCAAAGGGTGAGATGTGGGTGGCACTGTGGGTTAAACCACAGAGCCTAGGACTTGCCGATCAGAAGGTTGGCGGTTTGAATCCCTGTGACGGGGTGAGCTCCTGTTGCTCGATCCCTGCTCCTGTCAACCTAGCAGTTCGAAAGCAGTCAAAGTGCAAGTAGATATATAGGTACCGCTCCGGCGGGAAGGTTAACGGCGTTTCCATGCGCTGCTCTGGTTCGCCAGAAGCGGCTTAGTCATGCTGGCCACATGACCCGGAAGCTGTACGCCGGCTCCCTTGGCCAATAAAGTGAGATGAGCGCCGCAACCCCAGAGTTGGCCACGACTGGACCTAATGGTCAGGAGTCCCTTTACCTTTAAGCAAAGGGTGGGTGGCCACCTGTCAGCGATTCTTGAGCTGTGGTTCTTGTGGTGCAGGGAGCTGGACGGCATGATCCTTGGGGTCCCTCTCAACCCTACAATTCCAAGATTCTATGAAAGGCTTTGGGGCCAAATATTCCCACTGACCTGAGGTTCACCAGTGTCCTAGGTTGGCCCTGAAATAATATGATTGGCAACTGGGTCAGCACTCATTTCAACAAGGTTTAAGAAGAACCCAGGGAAGAGAAGTCATTGGCTTTTTGCCCTCTGCCAGTAAAATTGCCATTGGCCTTTCCTGTTCTTAGTCATCCTTTCATGCACTCCAATTATTTCCAAAATTGTGGAAGGTGAATCAGAGCACTGAAGAAGCAGCATCCTCCTTAAGAACAGTTCTCTCAAAACTACCCTAATTGAGCTGAAAATACTTAAGGGGCTATTCCTGGCTTCAAAATGATTACTTTATATATATATAACAGTCATCTTTCTCTCACTTCCAGCCCACGCATTCCAATAAATTACCATCGTGTATTCTCCCTGTAGCTGATATTTATTTTTTTATTATTATCATCAGGGGAAAGAGAGGTATTTTATATATTAGTAAAAAGCTGAACCGATTTCTGCTGTCAAAGTTTCATAAATGTCAACAAGGTATGGGGTGGTAGGTGGAGAGAGAGACAGAAAGGGATAAATATTTCAAATTAATTAAAGGGCCCTGATGTGTCGTTCGCCTGTTTTGGTGCTCAGTTTGTGGGGGTGGGGGTAGAAGAGTCAGTCAAGGGGGAATTTCTACACATTCTTTTGCACATGTTTCTTTTTTGGGGGGAGAGTGTTATGTGAAAGCAACCACACCATGGAACTCCCTGCTTGTTGACCTTCAATATACTCTTTTCAGCACCTGCTAAAAACATATTTTGCTTAGGCAAGCCTACTCAGATATGTAAAATGTTGGCATGTGGTTTAATCTGTTTTTAGCTCACTGCTGATTTTAAATTTTTTTAAACGTTTGATAGGGATGTTTTTAACTGCTTTCACCAATTTACTCCTTGTGTAAACTGCTTTGATGTTTGATTTTTAACAAACAAGTCATACATAATTTTTATGAAATTAAATATGTATCATAACAGTGCCCTGAAACACTGCAGTTCAGTCCCCGAAGAGTTCAGCCAAGCTCCCTTTCTCTTCCCACAATCTGTTTAATGTACCTAATTATAATCATCATCATTGTCATCATCAATCATAATTATATACCACCCTTCATCAAAAGAGTCAGTGTGGCACAGTAGTTAGAGTGTTGGACTAGGATCAGTCAGAGACCACAGGTTCAAATCCCCCACTCCATGAGGCTCACTGGCTATGACCTTGGGAGCCAGTTGCTGCCTCTCAGCCTGACCTACCTCACAGGGTCATTGTGGGGATTAAATGAGGACGAGAAACATGTGCACCTCTTTGAGCTCCTTGGGGAGCAAATGGTGGGTAATAATAATAATAATAATAATAATAATAATAATAATAATAATAAATTTATTATTTATACCCAGCCCATTTGGCTGGGTTTCCCCAGCCACTCTGGGCAGCTTCCAATATTAAAATACAATAGTTTATTAAACATTAAAAGCTTCCCTAAACAGGGCTGCCTTCAGATGTCTTCTAAAAGTCTGGTAGTTGTTTTTCTCTTTGACATCTGGTGGGAGGGCCTTCCACAGGGCGGGTGCCACTACCGAGAAGGCCTTCTGCCTGGTTCCCTGTAACTTGGCTTCTCGCAGTGAGGGAACTGCCAGAAGGCCCTCGGCGCTGGATCTCAGTGTCCGGGTAGAACGATGGAGGTGGAGACGCTCCTTCAGGTATACTGGACCGAGGCCATTTAGGGCTTTAAAGGTCAGCACCAACACTTTGAATTGTGCTTGGAAACGTACGGGGAGCGTACTAGGTCTTTCAAAACCAGTGTTATGTGGTCTCGGTGGCCGCTCCCTGTCACCAGTCTAGCTGCCACATTCTGGATTAGTTGTAGTTTCCGGGTCACCTTCAAAGGTAGCCCCACACAGAGTGCATTGCAGTAGTCCAAGCGAGAGATAACTAGAGCATGCACCACTCTGTGGGCAGGTAGGGTCTCAGCCTGTGTACCAGATGGAGCTGATAAACAGCTGCCCTGGACACAGAATTGACCTGCACCGCCATGGACAGCTGTGAGTCCAAAATGGCTCCCAGGCTGCGCACCTGGTCCTGAATGGGGCACAGTTACCCCATATAGGACCAGGGAGTCCCCCACACCTGCCTGCCTCCTGTCCCCCAAAAACAGTACTTCTGTCTTGTCAGGATTCAACCTCAATCTGTTAGCTGCCATCCATCCTCCAACCGCCTACAGGCACTCACACTGGACCTTCACCGCCTTCACTGGTTCTGATTTGAAAGAGAGGTAGAGCTGGGTATCATCCACATACTGATGAACACCCAGCCCAAACCCCCTGATGATCTCTCCCAGCGGCTGCTTGTAGATGTTGAAAAGCATGGGGGAGAGGACAGAACCCTGAGACACCCCACAAGTGAGAGCCGAGGTATTAAGTAGTGGGTTGACATAGCAGCCGGCACAGCGATTTCTTCAAGTAGCTCTTTATTAAGATAAGCTGGAATAGAACTGACTGCGAACAGCTCAGCCGGCCTGTATTTATAGGCAACCGGCTGTCAACATTGTAACCACAACAGCTCAGAGTTCCCGCCTAAACTAACTGCCGCGGACCTGAGTGAAAACTACCTACAGACCTGAGTGAAAACTATATACAGTATCCCCCTGTTGGCCCAGGGTGAAACTACACTACATAACACCCCTCCCCACCGAGATAAGGCGTTAGTTACAATCGTAATGGTTTCCTTATATACAGCACTACGCGTAATGGTTCAATTAGGCACAAAAGCATATCGGTTACATTTCCCATACTTAGACCAACAGTGATACCTGTCCAACAACGTAGTCCTTTAAATGAGTTGGGCGCTTGGAAACTCTGCCAGACCGCCGGGGACTGGTAGCCAAGTCCGGAGGGCCACACAGTTCTCGCTGAGGCTGTGGTGCGACCCTAGGTGGCGTTGGAACCAACTCCCCTGGATCCGCTGCTGTGGGTGGAGCCTCCGCAAGTGGAGTGGTCTGAGTCTGTTCTGAGACGGCTTGGTTCGGCTCCACGCTGGCAGTTTGCGAGGGAGGTGTAGGTGGGGCCTCGCCATCTGTACGTGTCTCTTCTGGAGCCGCAAGCGCAGTTTGGGGCACCTCGGTAGTGTCTAAGTCGCCAACCCTGCGCCTAAGCTGGTCTATGTGCCGTCGCCACAAACGTCCGTCTTCGAGTGCCACCTGGTACGAGCGAGGTCCAGTGACTCCCACTACTGTGGCTGGCACCCAAGGAATGTCCCCCACATAGTTCCGGGCAAAGACCTGGTTTCCTGGGACAAATGACCGTGGTGCGTTGGCACAGCCTGGGGGTTCAGCCATGGCAAAGTCTGGGTGTAGCCGGTCGAGCGGTGACCTGAGGCGGCGGCCCATAAGCAGTTCAGCAGGACTCCTCCCTGTGGCCGCATGAGGAGTGATGTGCTGCACGAACAAGTATTCGGCGACCCGCTCATGCCAGTCTCCCCGGTCCAGGCGCGCCAGTGCCTCTTTTGTCGAGCGCACTATTCTTTCCGCTTGCCCGTTGCTGGATGGATGAAAAGGTGCTGTTAGGGCATGGCGGATGCCCAGTCCCAAAAGATACCGCTCAAACGTGCCTGACGTGAACTGCGGTCCGTTGTCAGAGACAAGGACATCAGGACACCCATGCGTTGCAAACAGGCCTCGCAGCACCCGGATGACAGCTTCGGTAGTGGTGGAGGGCATCAGGGCGACCTCCAGCCATTTGGAATAGGCGTCCACCACTACCATAAAGGTCCGGCCGTGAAAGGGGCCAGCCAGATCGATGTGCACCCTCGACCAGGGTGTCTTTGGCGTCTCCCAGGCGTGTCCCTTAGCTGCCGGTGGTGCAGGCCTCGACTCTTGGCACGCTTGACAGGCGGATACCCAGGCAGTGATGGCATCGTCCATATTAGGCCACCAGACGTAACACCGAGCCAACGCCTTCATTTTGACAATTCCCGGGTGGCCAACGTGCAGAGCCTCCAGGACGCGCTGACGGAGTCCCTGGGGAATCACGACGCGGTCTCCCCACAGCAGACAGCCGCGATGAGCTGAGAGTTCATGTTGTCTGGTTGTGAAGGGCTGGAACTCCGATGCAAAAGGCCCTTGTGGCCACCCCCTCCACACCCAGTTGAGCACCCGGCTGATGGTGCGATCCTGGGCAGACGCGGAGGCCACAGTGGCAGCCGATACAGGCGCTGCCGGAAGATCCTCAATCAGAAGGAGCGATGAAGCTGGAGCCGGGTCTTCCACAAATGCTGGAAGAGGGCAACGGCTGAGGGCGTCGGCATGGCCCATCGATTTCCCCGGGCGATGGATGAGCCGATAGTGGTAGGCAGCCAGGAAAACAGTCCATCGCAGCATGCGTGGTGAGAGGACCGGTGGAGTTGGACGATCACCGGCGAGGAGGCCCAGGAGTGGCTTGTGGTCAGTGATGAGGTCAAAAGTCCTGCCATAGAGGTATTCATGGAACCTCTTCACTCCAGCCACAAGTGCCAATGCCTCCTTGTCGAGCTGGCTGTAATTCTGTTCCGTCGGAGATAGTGTCCTGGAAAAGTAGGCAAGCGGTGCTTCTCTTCCATCTGGGAAACGGTGACTAAGGACAGCACCGATGCCAAAAGGTGAGGCGTCGCAGGCAAGGACCAGCGGCCTGGATTCACTGTACTGTACCAGCACACTGTCTGAAGAAAGGAGAGCCTTGACCGCGTTGAAGGCCGCCGTCTCTCGATGACCCCAGGCCCAAGGCGTCTTAGTGCTAAGGAGTCGGTGAAGAGGCTCAGCCACAGTGGCTTTGTGGGGCAGGAACATGTTATAAAAGTTCAGCAGCCCCAGGAATGCCTGCAACTCCGTTTTGTCCTTTGGGGTGGGGGCCTGCTGGATAGCGCGGATCTTGGATGTGGTTGGATGAAGGCCGGAGGCATCGATAAGATAGCCCAGGAACTCTACCTGTGGAACGGCAATCAGGCACTTCTCCCTCTTTACCTTGAGCCCGGCCTCCTGGAACCTGGTCAGCACGGCACGGAGGCGCTCGAACAGCTGCTGGTGTGATTCTGCAGACACCAAGACGTCATCAAAATATGGTACCACGCCCGGAAGCACTTGCAGGAGACGCTCCATAAGGCTTTGGAAGATGCCAGGAGCCACACTCACCCCGAACTGCAACCGGCGGCAACGGAATGCCCCCCGGTGGGTGACGATCGTCTGGGCTTCAGCAGTGGCATCATCGACTGGCAGTTGTTGATAGGCTTGGGCAAGGTCCAGCTTAGCGAAGACCTTACCCTCACCCAGGGAATGCAGCAGGTGTTGGACAACAGGAACCGGATAAGCGTGCTGCTGAAGTGCCTTGTTGATTGTGCACTTGTAGTCAGCGCAGATTCTCACCGACCCATCTGGCTTGACAGGCGTGACGATGGGGGTTTCCCACTTTGCGTGGTCAACGGGCTCCAAAACTCCTTGGGCGATCAGTTTGTCCAGTTGTTCGTCCACCTTAGCCTTGAGAGCAAAGGGAACCCGGCGTGGCTTAAGCTTGATGGGGGCGACTTGTGGATCAAGGCTAAAGGAGATGGGCGTACCAGTATATTGTCCCAAGGTGCCGTCAAAAACCTCGGCAAAGTCTTTGACCAGACCCTCAGTCTCTGCGTTAGAGATGCAGTTGATGCCGGTGACTTCCAGGCCGAGGGCATCAAACCAGTCTAGCCCTAGGAGGCTTGGCCGCTGACCTTCAACCACCACCAACCGGAGCAGGCCCGAAAAATCCTTGAAGGCGATCCGGAACCGGCCAACGCCTACCACGGGAATGTCGTTTCCCTGGTAGTCTCTCAGGTGTACGCGGTGAGAGTCGAGTTGCCTTTTGGATACTCTGGGTACCAGTCTTTTGATGGTGCTCCATGACACGACGGACAGGGCAGACCCGGTGTCGATCTCCATGTCACATGGAGCTCCTTCAATGAGCACCGTGACGTTCAGCTTGCGTCGCGTAGACGAGTCGGTTTGGCCAATCGTGGTTCCAGACGGGCAGCGGCAGTTGGTGAGAGCGAAACAACTTTCCTTGGCAGACTAGAGTGAAGACTTGAACTTGCGAGTCGATGAAGGGGGGGTGTCAGACGGAGCCGATCGGCAGACCTTAGCGATGTGGCCCCTTCTGGAACACCTCCTACAGATGGCGTCTCTGAATCGACACTTGGCACGGGAATGGTCGCCTCCGCAGCCAGCACATTCCGGTTGGCCCTTGGACTTCTGTTGGAGCTTCCTGCGCTCCCGCTTTGTCTGGTGCACGTCATCATCTTCACTGGAGGATGCCTCATCACTGCTGGCCTCTTCATGATGCACCGGAACTGGCCCCCTAGCAAGACGCGGGCTGCTGGACTTGCGGATCTCCTGGGCGGAGCGTTCAGCAGCTTCTGAGGCCACAGCCTCCTCAATGGCTTTCTGTAGCGTGAGGTCTGGCTTGGCTAGGAGACGCCGTTGCAAATGGATGTCCCGGACCCCGCAGACGATTCGATCCATCAGGGCATCGTCTAAGTCTCGGAACTCACAGTGCATTGCAGCCTGTCGCAGGGCGGTGGCGTAGTTGTTGATTGACTCCCCCTCTGCCTGGTTCCGGTGGTAGAACGCATGGCGGGCAGCAATCTTGGACGGCTTTGGTGCGTAGTGGTTGCGGAGCTTCTCTTGGATCGTGTCCCATGGTGTTGCCTGGACTGCTTCAGGCGCAACCAATGCTCGGGCCGTCTCAAACACCTCAGGCCCACAGAGGCTGAGGAATAGGCCCCGCTTCCGATCCACTGATACTGCTGTCAGCTCGTTGGCTTGGAGGTAGCAGTCGAACCGAGCGAGGTAGGAGTCCCATGACTCAGAGGCTGGCGCAAACGGCGGTAGAGGCACAAATGAAGCCATGATTCCGATGCCGGCGTGAAGGGCGATGGATGGAACACAGTGCTCTAGCCAGAACAGTCAGCTCTGAATTGGTTCTGCCCAGTGATTTCGCTCAGTGATTTCGCTCAGTGATTTCGCTCTGTGATTTAGCTCAGTTCAGAGGCTGGCCGCATCTGGCTGTGCTCTGATGTCCATCCAATCCCATCCTCGTCGCCAGTATTAAGTAGTGGGTTGACATAGCAGCCGGCACAGCGATTTCTTCAAGTAGCTCTTTATTAAGATAAGCTGGAATAGAACTGACTGCGAACAGCTCAGCCGGCCTGTATTTATAGGCAACCGGCTGTCAACATTGTAACCACAACAGCTCAGAGTTCCCGCCTAAACTAACTGCCGCGGACCTGAGTGAAAACTACCTACAGACCTGAGTGAAAACTATATACAGTATCCCCCTGTTGGCCCAGGGTGAAACTACACTACATAACACGAGGGGTCTGAATACTCATCCCGCACCACCACTTTCTGAACACGGCCCAGGAGGAAGGAGCGGAACCACCGTACAACAGTGCCCCCAGCTCCCAGTCCCTCTAGACAGTCCAGAAGGATGTTATGGTCAATGGTGTCAAAAGCCGCTGAGAGATCCAGCAGAACTAGGAAATAGCTCTCACCTTTGTCCCTAGCCCACCGGAGATCATCGACCAGTGCGACCAAGGCAGTTTCAGTCCAATGATGAGGCCTGAATCCCGACTGGAAGGGATCCAAATGGTCCGCTTCTTCCAGGCATGATTGGAGTTGTTCTGCAACCACTCGCTCAGTCACCTTGCCCAAGAATGGAAGATTTGAGACTGGGCGATAGTTGGCCATATTGGCAGCATCTAAAGATGTTTTTTTTAAGAAGCAGTTTGATAACTGCCTCTTTCAGTGGGTCTGGGGAGGCTCCCTCACAGAGAGAAGCATTCACCACCCCGCAAAGCCCATCGCCCAGCCCTTCCCGGCTAGCTTTTGTAAGCCAGGATAGGCAAGGATCAAGGAGACAGGTGGTTGGTTTCACTCGTCCAAGCAGCCTGTCCACATCCTCAGATGTAACAGTTTGGAATTGATCCCACGCAACTTGACTAGACAGGACTCTAGCACCCTCCCGCCCCAGCCCTGCTCCCATGGTGGAGTCTACCTCTTCCCGAATCTGAGCAACTTTATCTGCAAAAAAACTTTGCAAAATCATTGCAGGAGATCATGTGGCCCGTACTGGGCCCCAATGTAGCAGGTGGTTCTGCTAAATTGCGAACCACCTGAAGGCACCTCCTGCTGCTGTTTTCTGAAGATGCAATAGAGGCAGTGAAGAAAGTCTTCTTCGCCGTCACTACCGCCACTTGGTAGGTTCGACATTGAGCTCTAACCCGTGTCCGGTCAGCTTCAGAATGAGTTATCTGCCACCGGCGCTCTAGCCATATCAGCGATTGTTTCATTGCCCTCAGATCAATGGAAAACCACAGGGCTGTCCGGGCTCCATGCAATCGGAGAGGGCACTTTGGAACCAAACAGTCAATAGCCCTGGTTAACTCCACATTCCAGTGGGCCACCAAGGAATCATCTGAAAGGCCATCAACATGGGATAAAGCATCCCCTACCACTCTCTGGAAACCATTTGTATCCATTAAGTGGCAGGGGTGGACCATCCTCCCTGCAGTGGAGTAGGGTCACAGAGAAGTCCAGTTGCACCAGGAAGTGATCTGACCACGGCACTTCTTTAGTTTTGCTTTTACTTAGTGTCAGATCACCCACATCCATAGAGGTGAACACCAGGTCCAAGGCATGTCCATGGTTATGAGTTGGGCCAGACTTATTCAGGGACAGCCCCATGGAGGCCATGCTTTCCACGAAGCATGGAATTTCCATGAATAAAGAAGGTCCCATGGTGGTTTAAAAAGCAGAACATATAATATCTGTCCAATACAAAAATCAAAACCATTGTATACATACAATTATTATAATAAGCAATACATAACAGAAGACATTTTCCAGTAAAATGCAGGTTATCATTATAGCAGCAACATTGAAAATAGGGAAGAAAATCAGCAGTAGGGTATCTAAAATGCAAGAATGGGGCACAGTGCATAGCAAATGCAGCATCCTCTAGACATTGCGGGGCTATAACCCTCATGACCCCTTACCATTGATCATGCTGACTGCTGGAAGTTGGGAGTCCAACAACATCTGAAGAGCACAATACTGGCTACCACCAACACAAGCGTATCAGGGTTATGTCTCCATATTGCTATCCAGGTCAACAATCTATCACTCTCTCTGGCATGTGGCATGTTTTTTGAGAGAGATCATGGGTATGGTTAATACCCAGCTGGTTATATGCTTTGCAATTGTTTCTTCTCCCCAGGGCACCCCTGCTATGGATGTTACGAAGGTAGCGATTGCTGTTCTGATCAGTTACCTGTCACAATCAGCACTGTTTCCATTCCCCTGCAGCTCAGTAACTGCCAAATGCTCCATTATCTGTCCCTCTGTCTGCAATTTAACGAGTGTTACACAGCTTACATAGGTATTTACATACCCTACACAACCATTTATGTAAATTTCAGTGGAAATCAAATGGCAAAACATTTTTTTTTTAAATTGAAATTTATACATTGTTTGCAGACTAGAGAAAGAAAGAGCAGCAGCAACAACAACAACAACATTTTTCATGCACCACATAGTTAAACTATGGAACTCAGTCCCACCAGAGCAATGATGGCAACCAGCTTTGATGGTTGTAAGATCCAAGAGCAGGCTTTTGAAATTTGCTAGGAATCTTACACCCTACCACTACTGAACAATTATGGCCATATTCACAGCATACATGTAAAGCACTACAGTACTACTTTAAATGGCCGTGGCTTCCCCAGAAGAATTCTGGGAACTGCCATTCATTAAGGGTGCTTGGGCAGCCCCAACTCCCCTCACAGAGCTATAGTTCCCAGAGTTTCCTGTGAAGAGGGGTTGTTAAGTCATTCTGAGAATTTTAGCTCTCTGAAGATAATAGGAGTCTCCTAGCAACTCTAAGAACAATTCAAAGTTTTGGTGCTGACCTTTAAAGCCCTAAATGGCCTCGGTCCAGTATACCTGAAGGAGCGTCTCCACCCCCATTGTTCTGCCCGGACACTAAGATCCAGTGCTGAGGGCCTTCTGGCGGTTCCCTCCCTGCGAGAAGCAAAGCTACAGGGAACCAGGCACAGGTCCTTCTCAGTAGTGGCACATGCCCTGAGGAACACCCTCCCATCAGATGTCAAAGAGATAAACAACTACCTGACATTTAGAAGACATCTGAAGGCAGCCCTGTTCAGGGAAGTTTTTAATGTGTGACATTTGATGTATTTTCAATCCTTGTTGGAAGCCGCCCAGAGTGGCTGGGGAAACCCAGCGAGATAGGCGGGGTACAAATAATAAACTATTATTATTATTAACAAAGTACAGAACTCTTGATTGCTTAATGCCATATCACAGTGCATTAGATGGATAGTGTTGGTGTGATAGAAGTCTTCCTTCTCCCCATTAGACTGTAAACTCTTTGGTTCAAGATCCTGTTTGGTTTGGTTTATGAAAATGGATAGCAAACTGTATATAAATAAGAGTTCCAGGCAAATGCCGCCTGACTAATGTAGCCTGGCAACTATCTCCTCTTTCTCTAGCTAATTTGGCTGTCAAGAAAACAGAACTCTGGTGCCACCTTTAGGACTAGCAATCATGACATTCTTCTGCTCTGAGAACCTCTCTCCCCTTTTGTCACCACCCTCTGAGTTTAAAAATCAGCTTTTTCTTTTACCTAACTCCTAAACCAGGACAACAGTCATTCAAACCCTTCCAGTCCTATTCCCTAGTAGGAAGCTTTAACTTCTTTTCTCACTCCCTGGGCCAGCCTCTCCATGAGACTGAGGGAGGAAGATGCCCCATGTGGAAAGGTGGAAGGGAGGGATGTCATAAAATTCCAACACAAATAGAAACTGGAGCATAAATTGCTTATTCATCCCATATCTGGAACTGAAATCATTCCAGCAAATGGGGTTGGTATTAACTGATGCTGCTGCTGCTTTCAGCCAGCCAACAGTATGGTGCAATGGTTAGAGTGTTGGATTATAACTTGGGAGACCTAGGTTTGAATCCCCACTTAGTCATGAAGCTCACTCTCTCAACCTAACCTACCCTCACAGGATTGTTGTGAGGATAAAATGGGGGGGGGGGTCATGTAAACTACCCTGAGCTCCTTGAAGGAAAAGGAGGCATATACCGTATTTTTCGCTCTATAGGACGCACCAGACCATAGGAGCGGGAGAACGGGGGGGGGATTCTCCCCCTCTCTGCGCAGCACCCCTTCAGCGAAGTGGCAGGAGAAACGGAGCCCCTTCCATTTCTCCTCCCGCTTCCCTGAAGGGGCGCTGCGCAGAGAGGGAAAACTGTGCAGCGCCTCTCCAGCGAAGCGAAGCCTGGAGAGCAAGAGGGATCAGTGTGCACCGACCCCTCCCACTCTCCAGGCTTCAGGCGGCTATCCTCAAGCCTTCGGAGCACAGTGGGAACTCTAGCTGTGCTCCGAAGGCTTGTGGATAGCTGCCTGAAGCCTCCGGAGTGCAGCGGGAGTTCCCGCTGCGCTCCGGAGGCTTCAGGCGGCTTCAGCGAAAGCAATGCGAAGCCTCCGGAGTGGGGGGGGGAGCTCTCCCTCTGCACTTTGGAGGCTTCAAGTTACTATCGCTGAAGCCAAGGAGCCTGCATTCACTCCATAAGACGCACACACATTTCCCCTTAATTTTTGAAGGGGGAAAAGTGTGTCTTATAGAGTGAAAAATACGGTAAATGTAATAAATAAAACTTATTTATTTATTTCCCCCTTCCCCTCATTTGTATAGTGTTTCCTTTTCGCTGAAATGGAGGGGTTGGAATAAAATAATGACACCAGAGTAGACATAAGTTACAGTGGTGCCCCGCAAGACGAATGCCTCGCAAGACGGAAAACTCGCTAGACGAAAGAGTTTTCCGTTTTGGAGGTGCTTCGCAAAACGAATCTCCTATGGGATTGCTTCGCAAGATGACAATGTCTTGCGAGTTCCTGCGGGGTTTTTTCCCTCCCCCCCTTTTCTAAGCCGCTAAGCCGCTTATCAGCTGATCCGATAAGCCGCTAAAAGCCGCTAATAGCGCTAATCCGCTAATCCGTCAATGGGCTTGCTTCGCAAGACGAAAAAACCGCTAGACGAAGAGAATCACAGAACGGATTCTTTTTGTCTTGCGAGGCACCACTGTATTATGAAAGTTACATCATTTTGCCCGCAGTAGACAGCAGCATAAATAATGCTGGTTTTGGTGGAAGGTAAAACTGCAGTGAAGTGGAAATGGGTCTGCAGGCAATGAATACCATGCAGAACGGAATGAAGTGTCTCATCTTAAGTCCCTGTTGGCGAGATGGCAGAGCTGGGCATATGTGCTTCATGCAGCCTGTCCTGTACCTCCTAAATTAGTCTCAGCTGCAGCAGAGGATGCTAAGATAAGATTCAACTGCCAGTGTTTGCAGCTTTTGTATATGGGATTTCAATGAATGTCAGCTTGCCTTTTGCCTCTGAAAGGTCGTGGCTCACTGGTAGAGCATCTGCTTTGCATGTAGAAGGTCCTAGGTTCAAACCTCTGCAGTATTTCCCGGTGGGGCTGGGATAGCCTGGGCAGGTACCACAGAGAGACCAGCTGCCAGTCAGTGTTGACAACACTGAGCAAGGCAGACTAATGGTTTGACTCAATACAAGGCACCTCTCTGCACTCCTATTTAATCCAGCCCTTTATTCAGAAACCACAAGGACTAGAATCCTGCTTGCAAGAAGGCCCCAGGTTCAATCCCTGCCATCTCCTAGTAGGGCTGGGAGAAATTCCCTTCCTGAAACCCTGGAAAGACACTGCCAGTCAGTGTCAACAATATTGAGCTAGGTGGACCAATGGCTCTGACCTGGATATACCATTGATTAAAATGAGATGAGGTTTGGGCAATGAAGGTCTTTTGCTTCTATCCAAAACTAGCTGTCAACTCCTGGCTACAACTAATGAGAATAAAGTGCTGTTAGATTCAAGGGTCTTTTTCTCAGGTAAATGGTGTTAGGGTTGCAGACTGTCTCTAAATCCTGTGCCATGCTTTTATGGGCCTGGAATATCCTTACCTGGGCCACAGACTGTGGATTTGATTCCGGTTTTCTCCAGCACTGGAACTCGGTTGATGGCACCTTCAATGTGCTGTGTAAACACATCCCAATCCAGATCAAAGAGGCCAAAAGCAAACTTGTCCAGCACCTGAAAGAGCCAGCATGCTCATTTCCAAATGTTCTGCCCCCTCAAGAAGTTTTCAAAGATGGGGATTCAGTTTTGGACAGCTGTGATTGCCAGTCCAATGCTGTCCTGCTATGGTCAAGACAGAAGCCCATGTCCTTCATTTCAGGAAGGAGAGAGCTATTGAGGGCTACTAGCCATGATTGCTACACTCTGCCTCCATGAACAGAGGCAAAAACACTTCTGAATACCTGTTGCTGGAAACCACTGGAGGGGAAGAGGGCTCTTGTGCTCAGAACCTGCTTGTGGGTTTCCCACTTGGTCATTCGAACAGGATGCTGGACTAGGTGGGCCACTGGCCTGATACAGAAGGCTCTTCTTATGTCCATACCAAGCCTGACCTGTCCACACTGCCTGCCCATCACAGGTGACAGTGCTGCAATCCCTTTCTCCACCTCAAGGAGGGGCTCCAATATCTGTGCAAGAGTTCACACACAGCTTTCTTAAGCGGGGACTGGTTCACACGCCAGCAGGTTCTTTGTGCAAGCCCTGGAATTTTAACGGCACCTCTTCAAGGTAGACCAAGGTGGTGCCTTCAAAATCCTCCAGAAACATCTCTGATTTCAAAGTCGTCTGGGCTTGTAAAATGTAGTGTTTTAAGCACCTTGTTCAACACACACACACACACCTCTCTCTTCCCAGCCTCATGCAGTGCTGTGCTTTTTAAAATTCCTTATGAACACCACTCACCTCCTCCCAGAAGATGGGATTTGACTCATATCCACCCACAGAAAGGGCATCGCCTTGGAGACGCAGATACACGGAGGTGTCATGATCTCGAACATTTGGCATGTTCTAAAAATACCCAAAGAGGAAAAACTAACAAATCTGGGGGAAGACACAGCATGTTCACACACACACACACACACAGTGTTTGCTTGTTTGTTTGTTTTTAACTGTGTCACCTGGTGCCCAACCTTTTTTATTTTTATTTTCCTGGGTGCTTTACAATCATTTTAAGGCCTACTGTGATTTTAAGAGCTCTGATAGCAGAATGTATGTTTTTTTTCTGCTCCTGGATTTATTTATTTATAGATTGTTTATAAATGACGATATACATTATGGTGATATACAGCAAAATCGCAACTTTGTAAAATTATAAAGTCATAAAATGCAGACCAAACGGCCATCAATGAATCAAATTAATTTCCTAAAATCACTTGGGGGGGATGCTTTCAAAAGGTGATGAAATATCAGAATCACCTTCTGATTTCAACAGAAGCACTGTATGTATATTGTTAGTTTTGCAGTGATGATGCTTGGCTATGGCAAGAAGAGGATGCTAGACTCAGTGGGCTTGCATTGTCATCCTGCCAGGCTTTCCATGTGCTCTGTCCCCTGACCGATTTCTTCCCTTTGACACCCCAGAGTCTCACTCCAGAAGCTCTTGATTCATGGGGATGTTTTAGGGTAGATGTAGACCCTATGGTAAAGCTGGAGCAAAGCCACTTCTGCCCTGCAAAAGGAGGTGGTGTTGCGGGCTTCGTGCCCCCACCACACGCGTGGCGGCTGGCGCTCAGCCTCCGCACTATAGAGGGAATCACCGGCCGCATCACCCCCCGGACAGCCAATTGGCTGGCTCGGGGGGCGTGGCTGCCCTATTTAACGCAGGCATGACCTGGGATCTCCCTCTTTTGCTGCCTCCAACTAGGACCAATGCCTAAGCCAATACCGCTCATCACCTGTAACCAATAAAGTTGTGGCCTTAATTAGCCCATTAACCTTAATAATTGTGTCATGTGTCTTTATTTCCACTGGGGGGGCAGGAACTCGCCACACAACTGAGCAGCCTTGCCTGGTGCTCTGGTGACCTCCCATCCATACTACCAGAGTGCATTGTATGTGGGGCTGCCCTTGAAGGCAATCTGGAGTGTACAGCTAATGCAGAACGAGGCTGCCAGGCAGATATGTGGGGCGGCCTGATGAAACCATGCGCCCCCTGCAAATGCTGAAATTACTAGTTCAGTTAGTGTTATTGCTTTGAACTGTTTTTGCAAAAGCATTTTTAATGATATAGTTACTGATGCGTTTGCTGCCCTGGACTCCTTTGGGAGGAAAGGCAAGATACAAAATTAGTGGTCATGATAGTGGTAGCAACCAAAGTAATAGCCATCCGATTAAGCTCACCAAGTGGCCCCTGGAGGGGCTAGAGTAAAGTGAGGAGCATAGGATCCTACATCGGCTACACTGTAAAGTGATTTGGTGAAGAAGAAAAGGACACACACACCCCAATCCGCCACTAAGGGATGTGAGACGTCTTCCACAGCAATCACTGATGCAAAGCACTAGCCTCTCCTGGGCTGCATTAGAGGGTCTTAGAAGGACATCTAGTGGCAATTTGAGGAATAAACCTTCTTGAGACTGCCTAAAAATTACAGGCAGGCACACATCACAAAATTCAGTGCGGACCCTGATTTGGGGCTTTGTAAAATAGCCCAACTTCAGAGAAGGTGCTACATTGGCTGCTCAGTTCAGCTTGGGGTCTGTCTGAGCCTGTTTCATTTCCCCACTATTCATTATTGGAGGGAGGTGGATTGTGGGGGGGTGGAAACTGCAGCTATTCTCCTTATCACAGGACAAAATTTGCAAGCTTGGTGTAGCCCCATCAAATTGCAGATTATGCACACACACCACCACACCCACAACCATAAAAAAAATTCAGCAGAATTGGATGAAATTTGCAGGCAAGATTGTCCCTTCCAGAGGCACAGTTCTCACCAAATTTCAGAAAAATAGATGCAGTGGTTTTCTTGCAGGGATAGCCGTTACAGTTTTAGGTTGGGTTAAAACAAAAATCACCTAATCTCCCCTAGCATTTCACTAGTCAGTAATCCACAATAATGTCTAATAATTTCAGTGGTTCTACTCTGCATATGACTGGTTGGATAAAACCCAATATTTATATCACACTCTTCAATCAGTAAAAACCATGAGCAATCTTCAACAAAGGGTAATGCTGTGGTACACACAAGAGAGAAAAACTAAGAAAGTTAGAAAGCACTGGATTAAAAACTAGTATCTGCAATCCACTAACCTGGATCCCTTCTATCCTCTCTGTGACGACATATGCATGGTGCATTGCAACAAGCGGCACATTAACACCGGCCATCTTCCCCAAGGATTGGGCCCACACACCTGTTGGGAGAAGGAAGATCTACCATTGGATGACCACAGCAATCAGGGATGCCTTCTGGGTGGGAAAGACTCGTTGATGCACTGAGCTCACATCAGCTTCTGGTTTGCTTGACAAAGGCCATAGCTCTTTGCATGAAGAAGACTCAGTTAGTACTGGGAAAGTCTCCATCTGAAACCCTGGAGAGCAGCTACCAGGCAGTGTAGAGCTAGAAGGACTAATGGCCTGACTCAGGATAAGGCAGCACACTGGCAAAGCATCTGCTTTGCATGCAGAAGGTCTCAGATTCAATCCCTAGTGGCATCTCCAGGTAGGGTGGGAGAGATCCGCTGTATGAAACCCTGGAAAGCTTCTGCTAGTCAATGTAGACAATGCTAATTGAAATGGACCAAGATAGAAGGAACCCCAATGGATCGTGGTCCTAGAATCTGGAAGGAGGAGACATTTTTCTTACCCATGCAGTTCACCACACAGGGAGTCTGGATGGTTCCATGGTCTGTCACTACAGCTGCTACCCGTCGGGCTCCCATATCATCCTCCCTTAATTCAATGCCTATCACAGGGCAATTCTCAATCACCTAGACAAAGCAAAGTGGCAAAGAAGCTGCATGTTTTTCATTCCTGCACTTAAACCCCACCCTTCTTCAAGGAGGCATACACAGTTCTCCCCCTCTCCATTTTATCCTCACAACAACCCTGTGAGGTAGGTTAGGATAAGAGACAATTACTGGCCCAAGGTCACCCAGTGAGCTTTATGGCCCTCGTGACTCACCAGAGCTCCTCGGGCAGTGGCTGCCCGGGCAAGGGTCGTACAGGTCCCAGCAGGATCCATTGTGCCATCCTTGGGGACGTAGAGTGTGCCATAGAGGTCATCCACATTCATCAAAGGATACAGGTCTTTTGTTTCCCCAGGCGATAGGACATACGATTCAATACCATAAACTTTACCTAGCTAGAAAGCATATCAAGAGGACAAGTGTCTCACAAAACAACATCCAAGAGACTGACTAGTGGATCAGGCAGAGTTCTGTCCTCACAGCAGCCAGCTAAATGCCCCAGTGGGAAACCTGCAAGCAGGATCTGAAATGGGACAGAATTAGCTCCTCAGGCCCTCCCTCCTCAACAGAGGAGAGGAACCAGCTAGGACATTTTCTACTTACAGACATGAGCCTTTTGTATTCGTCCAATCTTTGCTTGTTAGAGGCAATGAAGAGGCCACCATTTTGAATCCATCCTGTGTGGAGGCCTGTCTCCTGCTCTAGGTCCTGGCTAACGACAGTACGAGTATGAGCCAATAGTTCAACCTCCACATCACTGGGGCGCAATTGCCACAGCAGGCCTAAGCGAGACAGGAAGGGTAGGAGGTAAACTATTATTCAATATGGATGCAAGAAGGTGTCAGTTTCCATTGTGGCCCAGGTTCAGAACACAAAGCACTGTTTCCATTCCACAATGGTTCAGTTTGCAAACCGAAGACGACAATAGCAAATACCGATTTATATTTGCTAGATCTGTTTCTGTTCCAGACGTGGGGAAAGTAAGGCAACACTGACCATTTTCCCATTCCTGTTTCCATCAGAATTTTCTGGTATCCCTGTTCTTCAATGAGCAGGGGAAATTGGACACTGTGCCACATTTAAGGCATGCATAAACTATCAGTGATCAGGATCTCTTGTCTCTGCCAGGAGAAGGGAGCATCCTCTATGAGCACAGGGATGAAATTCGTCAGAAAAGAACAACTGCCGCTGCCATCCCTCCTGCAGGAGGCAGAAATGGCCATCAACTTGGATGGCTTGAAAACAGGATTCGACTAGCCATGACGTCTATGTTCTGCCTCCACTGACAGAGGTGGTACGCCTCCAAATACCAGTTGCTAAGAACTGCAGGTGGGCAGAGCGCTATTGCTTCCAGGACCTGCACAAGCATCTGGTTGGCAACTGTGAAAACAGGATGCTGGACTACTTGGGCCATTGGCCTGATCCAGCAAAGTTCTACTTATGCTCTTAAATTCAGGCATTCTCTGCAGCAGACCCTAAGCTGCAGCGCTGCCTCCCCCACAGAGATGCACCTTGCATCAGAGTCGCTGTGAGTGGTGCAGAGACGTGTGAACACCAACCTAAGCTCTTTGGAGAAAAAGCGGGGCTGAAATTTGGTAAAACAAATAAATAAATATTGGAAGCTTTCATTTTTTTGCATTGTAGTTTTTGCCTTCTTACTTTATGGCTGAATCATTGAGTTTTGTTGGATTTTTTTTACATTGTAGTTTTGTTTTGTTTGTTTTTACTTTACTTCATTAAGTTGTTTATTGGACCCGTGGGGGCTTTTTTTTTGATAATTTTTGAATATTGTTGTTTTTCTGTTAATTTTTATTACTTCATTCCCCTCTCTAAGATTGAAGAGCAGGCTACAAATACTGTAAGTAAATGAATGAATGAATGAATGAATGAATGTACACCACCCATCTGACTGGGTTGCCCCAGCCACTGTGAGCAGCTTCCAGTGGATATGAAAACATAATAAAACATGGGTAGGCAAACTGGCTAGATCCAGCCCTATCACCTTCTAAATCTGGCCCATGAACAATCCGGGAATCAGCGTGCTTTTACATGAGTAGAATGTGTGCTTTTATTTAAAATGCATCTCTGGGTTATTTGTGGGGCATAGGAAATCATTCATTATTTTTTTCCAAAACATAGTCCGGGCCCTGATATAGTCTGAGGGACAGTGGACCAGCCCCCTGCTGAAAAAGTTTGCTCACCCCTGTAATAAAACACCAAACATTAAAAACTTCCCTTTCCAGGGAGGTTTTTGCCTTCAGGTGTCTTCTAAAAGTCAGACAGTTGTTTACTTCCTTGACATCTGATGAGAAGTCGTTCCACAAGGTGGGCACCATTACTGAGAAGGCCCTCTACCTGGTTTCCTGTAACCTCACTTCTCACAGTGAGGGAACTGCCAGAAGGCCCTCAGTGCTGGACTTCAATGTCCAGGCTGAATGACAGAGATGGAGACTCTACTTCAGGTCATATCAGAAATATAACAAATCATCATCATACTCTCTGGCACAGCCAGCAGACAGAGCCTCCACAGGCCTCTCCAGAAATCTAATTACATTTCTTTCCCCTTTCCCTTTACCTGCTGTGTGCCAGGTGGTCCCTGAGGTCAAGCGGTCCCTTTCTAGTAAGACAACGTTAGTCACCCCCATCTTAGCAAGATGATAGGTGGTCTGGCACCCTAAGCTGCCTCCGCCCACCACCACCACGTCAGCAGATGCTGGGACTGGCTTGGTGGGCCCTTGGCCCTGAGGGGCCTCTTCCTTCAAGGTCTTCTGGTAAGGGACACTCTTTTCAGACTGCTGGCCTGTCGTCCTGCTGCTAAAGAGTCGTATGTGTCGCCAGGGACATGGCGGTTGGAAGGAAGAGGCAATTCGAAATGCCTGCTTCAAGGTGGCCATAGCGATCTGGAGAAGAAAGAAAAGGCGTTGATGCAACTCGCCAGTCTATGGAGTCGAAATCCTTCTCTTTAACAAATGGGTGCTTATCATTCCCAAGTCAATGTGTTTAGCCTGAGGGTAGCAGAAGCGAACACTGCTTTCTTCCTGTAGTGATGAGGGTGTTAGAAGCAGTTGTAAAGGAAAGGTGATGGAGAGGAGGAAGAAGAGAAACTTCAACTTGGGTGCTTTTCCACTTACATCATTCTCATGGTCATTTAAAGGGTTGGGGTGCTGTAAAATCATACATTCAGGTGCCTAAAATTACCCAGCTGCACCTCTGTTTCTCTCTGAGGAACCCCAACAAGCTTAAGAAAAAAACCGAATCCCTCAGAACACATTCTCAAAAACACTGCTCCATATTAAATGAACTCTAAATGAGGCAACAAAACTCATATTCAGGTTTTAACTTGTATTGTACTAGACACCTCTTAATTGTGTGTCTTCATTTGGCCAAGCCCTGGGGCAATTCAATTTTGGATAGCAGAGTTGCGGGGAGGGGTGTGTGGAAGGGTGGTTCTAGTTGCTGGAGGGTCAGGACTTTGGGTGTGTCTTTCCTTCATCTGAACTTCAAGCCAGAGAGTCTGCAGGGAGCAGAGGAGGTTGTCTCTGCACAGGGAGAGGGAAGAGATGCCTAGACTGCTCGACATGCAGAAGCAGAATTCAAAGTCTCCCTGCTTGAAACCCTGGAGAACTGCTGCCAGACATTGCTGACAATACAGTGGTACCTCAGGTTACAGACGCTTCCGGTTACAAACGCTTCAGGTTACAGATTCTGCTAACCCAGGAATAGTACCTCGGGTTAAGAACTTTGCTTCAGGATGAGAACAGGAATCGTGCAGTGGTGGCGCAGTGGCAGCAGGAAGCCCCATTAGCTAAAGTGGTGCTTCAAGTTAAGAACAGTTTCAGGTTAAGAACGGACCTCCAGAACGAATTAAGTTCTTAACCCAAGGTACCAGTGTACTGAGCAATGTGAACCCCAATGGTTTGGACTCTGCAAAAAGCAGCTTCCAGTGTTTTGATAAGAGTTCTGCTATGCTTTTCATTAATCATCCATTTGCTTTTATCCTGCCTCTCATTTAGAAAATCTATTATTATTACTGGGTTATATCCAATGTTTGTACTACCTTTAATTGAAATTAATGGCATGACTCACTTAGGCCCATGAATTTTAATGGGTCTGCTTCAAGCGAGACAATCTATTATTATTTCATTTATATCCCACCTTTGTTGCCAAGAGCCAGCGGTTAGGAGCTTTGGACTTGCATATGAGAGCTGGCCTGGTTTTATTTCACTGCTCCTAATTCCAAGCTCCAGTGTGCACATCCCCACCCCCTCCAGGCTCCTCCACTATTCCATCAGAGTGAGTTTCTTGGAATCCTGCACAGTCAACGAATTCCTCTGTCAAGCAGGCTTGAATCTCTGCTTTTGCAGTAGGGACCTGAGACTCTCATTTGCAACACACACAAACCCTTTCCAATAGATGAAACCTTGCTTGAAAAATAGTAATTTTCCAACACAGCTCTCTGGTATGAATATAAACACCACAGCTTGAAAGAGACAGGATAGAACAGGGCAAATGCTTAAAATACACATCCCCATGCAATGCAGGAATTTTAGCTATAATATCCATAACAAAAGGCCACCCAACCTCTAAAAACCTCCAAGGAAGGAGATTCCACCACCTCCTGAGGGAGTTCATTCCACTGCCTAACAGCTCTTACTGTCAGAAAGTTCTTTCTGAAATTGTTGGTACAGGTTCTACCATCCAGAGCAGTAGAAAACAAACTTGTTCCATCTTCCATATAGCAGCCCATTGGATATTGGAAGATGGCTATCATATCTCCTCCTCTATTCCAGGCTAAACATCCCCAACTCCCTCAACCATTCTTCATAAGGCTTGGTTGCCAGACCCTCAATCATCTTGGTCGCCCTCCTCTGCACACCTTCCAGCTACTCAATATCCTTCTTAAATTGTGATGCCTAAAAGTGGACACAGTACTCCATGTGTGGTCTGACCAAGGCAGAATAGAGCAGTACTACGACTTCCCTGTTGATGCAGCCTAGAATGTATTAGCTTTCCTTGCTGCTGCATCTTACTGTTGACTCATGTTCAGTTTGTGGTCTACTAAGATTCCAAGATCTTTTTCATATGTACTACTCACAAGCCAGTGTGCCCCGTCTTATATTGGTGCATTATATATGCTTGCTTACTGAGACATATATAAAAAGCTGACTTAGGTAAAGGTAAAGGGACCCAGGACCATTAGGTCCAGTCGTGACCGACTCTGGGGTTGCGGGGCTCATCTCGCTTTATTGGCCGAGGGAGCCGGCGTACAGCTTCCGGGTCATGTGGCCAGCATGACTAAGCCGCTTCTGGCGAACCAGAGCAGCGCACGGAAACGCCGTTTACCTTCCTGCTGGAGCGGTACCTATTTATCTACTTGCACCTTGATGTGCTTTCGAACTGCTAGGTGGGCAGGAGCAGGGACCGAGCAATGGGAGCTCACCCCATCACGGGGTTTCAAACCGCCGACCTTCCGATCGGCAAGTCCTAGGCTCTGTCTAAACCACAAAGCCACTCGCGTCCCTTCATAAAAAAGAAAAGCTGACTTACAACAGGTCAAAAATAATAGACTTCTTCATGCAACAAAGAGTTATGGAACTTGCCTGCAGGAGGCAGTGATGGCCACCAACTTGGACAGCTTTAAAAGAGGATTAGCCCCATTCATGAAGAATAAGGCTATCATGCTTTACACAGTTGATGCATGGAACACAAAACATCCACTTCATGCACAGCTCATATACATGCCAAACACCACCCTCAAATGCAACATAAAGGAAAGTCAGCTCCATCCTGTTTACCTCTGAAGTCAGGTTGCTGCCGGACTCTTCTCTCTGGCTGCTAGGAATGCCGGGCTGGGCTGTCAACCACGCTGCTATTACACACAAAAATTAAGCAAGAGTTGAAAGAGGACACCAGATCAGAAGTGAAGGCAGCAGCTGCTGCTGCTATTGGCCAGGGGCTGCTAGTCCCAGAGTCCAGTCAGTGCATTTCTGGGAATGTGGAGTGACGTGTACACAGCTCATGTGCATGGGCATAGCCAAGGGGGAGCAGGCAGGGGCAGCTGCCCACCCCAACCAATAAAAATCTATAAAAATGCATAGCTAACTGAGGTTCTCCCCTGCCAAAAAAAGGCCTGCCCCCCTAACAAAAATCCTGGCTATGCCCATGCTCAGGTGGATATATCCTGCCTCAGAAGAAGAAGCTCCATCTGTGCATCTGTGCTCATTTGGGCAGCAAGCTTTGGCAGAGTCTGGCTTGAAATAGAATCACATAATTCTATGCTCCAATGGGCAAGCACAGATGTTTTTGGCACAATTAACAAAACGAGGGCATGCCTTGCATTGAACTTTGCACAGTACTAACTTGTGGGATTTGTTGATAGAAAATCTGTTGTCAGTGGCAGCACCGGGGGGCGGGGTAGAATTCATGTGGGCACAGCAGGGCAAAGTATATTTGTAAACTAACAGCATGTGTTAATAACCAGCAATGTAAGTAGCAATTGTGGGGGGAAGCGAATTCCTTGTTTAGGGGGGTATTGGCCCCCCCAATGCCACACATGTTTGTTTTATGTTTGCCATACATCTGAGATTTCCTGGACGTATACAGAATACTGCAGTCAGCAGTAGCGTCTGGACTGAAAAAATAAATAAAATAAAATAAAAAATAAATTAATTAATAACTAATGTCCAGGAAAATCTGGACATATGGCAAAAAAAGCTCAACATTTTTTTTGTTTGATGGTTGTTTAAAGAAACATCAGACAATATAATGCTGGAGGAGAGGGGGCAACTGAATGGATCTCCCCCCCTCAAAAAAAAGAAAATACATTGGGGAGATATTTGGGGCAGAAGTAGATTTCACAGGAACAGAGACTCATAAATGGCAGTTAATCCAAGTCTGCAAAGTGAATATTTATGCGTTCCCAAAGCTTTATACATAGCACTGGTCAGGTTTTCTAGATATTCTTTTTTTATATTACACCTTTTCATGGTTCTCCCCCTCTCCATGCTACCTTCACAACAACCCTGCGATGAAGGGCTAGGCTGAGACAGCGACTGGCCCAATGCCACCCAGTGAGAGTCACACTGCTGAGTTCGGGATTTGACCCCCTGGTCTCTCCCAACGGTCTACTTTAACCACAGCTACATCAGCCTTCCAATGTACATAGCCACTTTTACAGAGCTCTCTGCCCCACCGAGCTTACAATCAATTTGTTTCAGAACTGGAAGGAGACAACCGAAGGAGAAGAAGAAGAAGGAAAGGCAACCAGCAGCAGAAGAAAGAGAAAGAGAAAGAGAGAAAGAGAAAGAAAGAAAGAGAGAGAGAGCGCGCGAGAGAGAAAGAGAGAAAGAGAGAGAGAGAATGCAAGTGGCAGTGCACGCGTAAGTGTTCGTGTGTGAGAGAGAGGATTATACCTTTGCTTCTTTCTGAGCTCTTTCAACACCACCACACTTCTCTCCCGCGCCAGGAAACGAGGCAACTTTACAGCCAGAACCATTCCTTGTAAGAACAATCAAATGTGGGCAGTGTCGGCTAGCTGGGCTCTTATTGGACAAGAGACTGGAGAGGGAGGGTTTTGCCACAGTGCAGCTGAGGAAGGAGGGGCTGACTGTGTTGAAACTGGGTTAAAGAGCCAGACCTACCATAGGGGAAAGAGGGGCGGCTCAGGGATCACCTTCCGAGCTCTACTTTTGTACATTGCCATATTCTGTCGGTTGTAGGCTGTGCATTTTCTGAGCTCTGCAAAAAAATCCTGTGCACCAATTAAGGAGGAGACTTTTCCTTTCAATAACGTTTCCTTTATTGTATTTGTAAAAAGTATTTCTATTCCAGCCCCTTACAAAATATTAGGGAGCTGTCCAGCAAGGTAAAAAATCTTTAAAAGCAGTGTGAAGCAAGTCTTGAAAACGGCTGGCTAGACGAAAAATCGTTTTAAACAACTGCCTATGTCTGTCAATGTAAGCGAAAGGGAAAAGTTAGAGGCTGCTAGCCGCGTCTCTGCAGGAAGAGTGTTCCATGCAGCATGGGAACAACAACACCAAACACAGGGCTCCCACGGAAGGTGGGATTGGGCCCTCTTAACAGGGCGGATGACTAACTTGTAAACCGCTTAGAGGGTTTACTACAATCATAGAATCATAGAATCATAGAGTTGGAAGAGACCACAAGAGCCATCGAGTCCAACCCCCTGCCAAGCAGGAAACACCATCAGAGTGATAAACGTTCTTGAATAAACACATAAATGAAATAATTACCTCCAAGCAGAGCTTTGTGGCACAATAAAGGGCTATCAGTCTTGCAAGCAAAGGGAAAGTTCAAAGTTTCAGAATTTATTTATTTATAAGAATAATTATATTCTGCCATTCATAAAAGAAATCAAAGCTGTTTAAAATAGCAGCACCATCCCCGATACAATAAAAATGAATGTAAAATATATCCTCTCAGTTGTGTGCATTAGCTTTCTGGAATAGAAAGGGTTTCAGCAGAAGGCGCCTGCTGGATTGGGCATGTGAGCCTGCCAATGTTTTCCAAAAGGAGCTGAATTCAGGGCCTTCTCACTGCTTGCCCCCAGACTTTGGAACTCCCTCTCGAAGCCAGACCGGCCTTTTCCTTGTTGTCCTTTGACTGGCAGGTGAGGATTTTCTTGTTCCAGCAAGAGCAATAATTGACTACTATAATGAAAGAGCTGTGCTGTGCTGTTTTTATTGTAATTTTCTATATGTTTATAATAGTCTGTGTAAAAATTAGTGTGCACATGTGGGGCAGTGGAGAGGAAAAAACAAAATTAAGAACAGAAGCAGAAATATTGTGTTATTGGGGTACAGGAAAGCAAGAAACTCACAGCACAGGACATACATACAGACGTGGTCCTTTCCTGCAACCTTCTTCCTGCCCCCATAAAGCTAGGTGACTCTTAAGGAAGAAGGGGGTTGCCTGGGGGGGGGGAGAGGTAAAAAACAAGAGGGAGGAGGGATGTTGGAGTGTAAGGAGAGAGAAACACAGATGACACTCCCCATTTTCAGGGTTATTTTTACATCTTTCCATATAGGACTGGGGGGACTCTAAAAATGGAGGAAGGTGCTGGTGGGATTTTTTTGGGTGAGAGGGGGGCATTACAAAAAGGCAGAAAAAAGTTACAGGAGGGGACACACATGCACTTCCAAGCGTGCACATCATCCAGCTGTTTTGCTGTTTTCTTGCATTTCTCAATCCCTCTGTGTAAAACCACGGAGATGTTTGTTTGTTTGTTTGGTTGGTTGGTTGGTTGGTTGGTTGGTTGGTTGGTTGGTTTGGTTGTGTGGGGGAGAGGTGTTATTAAGATAAACAGTAGCAGCTAGCAGGCACCATTCAAAATCCTCAGATGCTGCTCGGAAGAGGACCCGGGAGATGCGAGAAATAGAGAGGAAAGCAGCTGCTTCTGCATATATGTTTTCATTTTATCTTTAAAGCAGGGCAGCGGGTTTTTTGTTTTTGTTTTTAAGAGGGAGAGAGAAATGCAGGAAGACACGGACTGCAAGTAAATTAAGGGAAGGGAAGAAAGGAGGGAAGGAAAGCTGCAGGTCCCCTAAACATTCCTCAAGTTTCCCCAAGGAGCTGCAGCTCACTGGTTGAAAACCGATGGTTTATTATGCTATGGTCTTAAAGCCTTCAGGCATTAACTAGAGCTAAGTGTCCTGGACTGACTGGATGAAGAGGAGTGGTGGGAGGCACCAGTTGGGGAAGCCCCAAAGGAAATCCCAGAGAAGGAAAGCTCAGAGCCCGGGGACTGGCGGTGGGACACTGAGGAGACGTCAGAGGGGGAAGATTGAGAGGGCCTGCTGGATACTGAAGGGACAACAGGGTTCATTGAGCAGAAGGAACCTGTGACAGGGAGAAGTTCGGACTCTGAGGCTGAGGCAGAAGGGAAGGAGTGTCAAGGGACTGCTGAAGAATCCAGAGAAGCTCCCTCTCCTGCTGCGACAAGCTCCTCTCCCCGATGATCTCCAGGAATGCACAGGATAATGAGGAGGGCAGAACAGGGACCGGAGGTGCTCAGACACCGTTTGAGACTTCTTGGGAAACATCTGGGAGAGCAGTCGTCTTAGGAGGGGTAGAAGGCAGGCACCTTCAGCCCTGGCAATTGCTCTATAGTGGCAAGACCGACTGGGAAGTGTTGCTGAGTTACATGTTTGTTCTTTGCATAAAGAGTTAACTTCTCATTGTGTGAGATTGTATGGGAAAAATATGGAATAACAGATACAATCTTGCTTAAAATGCATATAGGAAGTGCAGTGTAAGCGCTGGAAGTCAATCAATGAAATTTTATTATTATTTTCATATTGAGATATTTGTAGAATAAATTTGGAAGAAACTCTTCCAACTTTTCTTCTTCTTTTCTCTTTATTTTTTCTTCTTTTTTCTCTTTTGTTCCTTTTTCATGTATATGTGCCTATTTGAAGTGTATATGTGTGTATGTATTTGCAGTGTTTTGCTTATATTTTTGTAACAATAATGTTAAATAAAATTTAAATTAAAAAAAAACTTCACTGACAATGGATATCTGTTTCCTTTATTGCTGACCTGCATCTGACTCTAGCCCTGATACGAAGCATGCTGGTTATATGAGGCTGATATTTATACCACAAATTTTAAGAGGGGGAGGTTAGGTTGGTAACACAGCCCCTGTGTTGCATGCAGAAGGACCCATGTTTAGTCCTGGGCAATTCCAGGGGGGGGGGGGAGAGACCTCTGCCTGAAAGTCTGTAGAGCTGCTGCCAGTCAGTGCAGATAACATTGAGCTAGATGTACCTGACTCTGTAGAAGGCAGCTTCTTAGGTGGCTGCTTCCCTGGCAGCAAGACCTCTTGAACTCTATGATCAAGTGAGCAACCTAAGAAGTACCTGGCAGGGGTAGCCTCCACACTGTTGCCTGTTCTCTCCAGTCTTTCACAAGGAGCCTGGCCTGAAAGGGAGAATCTCTCTCTCTCTCTCTCTCTCTCTCTCTCTCTCTCTCTCTCTCTCTCACACACACACACACACACACACACCTCCGTTTCAGTGTGTACTCAGAAGTGACATATCTAGATAAGGATATGGCTATTTCTTGCGTGTTTCATAACTCTGTGGCTGCTATATGATCTGCCCAATCACCAGCATGAGCAAGCAGTTACCAAGGGGTGATTGGTTGAAGGGTGATTGGATAGCAGAGCAGGTAGAAGAGATACCCACCTTCCCTGCTTTAACTCATGCAGGATTCTTGGCAGTAGCTGACAAAGAGAGAGAGAGAGAGAGAGAGAGAGAGAGAGAGAGAGAGAGAGAGAGAGAGAGTTCTGAGAACCAGATGGAGATATCTGGAGGACCACTTTTGCCCCTGAACCTGAGATTTAGTTTGGGGTGCTTTTCATTAGGGAAAAACACCAAAAGGGGCAGGCATTGTGGTGAAAACCAGCATTCATATCAGAAGAGAAATTGTTTCATAGATTACATATCTGTTTTGAGTGTCAGACTGGGGAAATCAATAGTTCAGACACCTGACACACGAGTTGGTTGAGGGTCTCTCTTTGCTGAAGTTGCAGCACTGAAGTGACCCTTCCAGGACACAAGCCTGGGCAGTGTGTGTGGAGCTCATGGGCTGCCCAGATGACCAGATCCCCCTCTTCGGCTCGCTGTTGGGGTCCAAAGGAAAGCAGGGCAATATGTTTGGCCCCAACTTGGCTACAGGAGTTGCTCAAAGGAGGCATACAAGGTGCCAGCCAACCGCTTTAGGGACTCCACTCCAGATTTGTGGCGGAAATGTGGGATACAAATGTAAAATAAAATAAGTGAGGAGCATATGATGTTTTTACTCAGGTGCTACTGGGGAGTTTTGTCTGATGCAAATCAACAGTTCAGCATTTCTTCAGGAGAACATGGAAGTTTATTTATATAGCTACCTCCATTGGAAATTTGATTTTAAGTGTTTGCCATTAAACTTCAGTGTGGAGGTGGCAAAAATATCTCTCTTTGGCCTTACTAAAAATGCATTTCTCTCTCTCAAATCTTTTGCAAAGGGTCTGAGAGGGAGAGAATTTGGCACATAACCCTGTCTTCTGTATCCAAACCCTGCCAGCTGTGGGAAGACAGGGACCTTCAGTGTCCACAACTGCCTCATAGAGGTATGACCTACTGAGAAGAGTTGCTGTGTTCATTAGGCCTGGCACTCCTGAGCAGACCTTGTTTCTTCTAAGGAAGAGTAAACTTCACTTGCTCTATGTGATTTATTGCTGGGTCGCTTCTGACACCATCTAAAGGGTTGGGGGACATTCCATGGTCTATGGTCACCCAGCTTACCCCTGTTGTCTGAGGAAACCCCCAGCAAGCTTAAGAGAAACACCAGGATCTCCTAGAACACTTTTTCAAAAAACAGCTCTCTGTATTGAGGCCACTAAATCCACCACGTTTTAAATTATATGCACCAAATGTCTCCTAAATCAGTGTCTCCTTTTGGCCAAGTCTAGAGGCAACACAATTTTGTAGGAGGGTTTGAAGAAAAAATAATAATCTGTGGCTCTAGTTGCTGAAGCCTCATAGGGGGATGCCTCTTTTAAATAGATGCATTCTTCCATTTATTGTATGCAACAGAATCATGGAATTGTAGAGTTGGAAAGGACCCCAAGGGTCATCTAATTCAACCCCCTGTAGAGAATGCTATTCTTAAAGTAGGATTATTGGCCATGACGGCTGCAGCTGATATTAGGTGAAATCCAATAAATATGGTTCCCCACCCCTGATGTAAGAGGTGGCACTCCACTCTCACAAGAGAGTGCTTCTTTTAAAATAGGGACTTTTTCCCATTTCCTGCATGCAAGAGGAGAAATGCTGCCTCTTAGATCAGGACTAGGGCAGGTGTGGCCCTCCAGATATTGCTGAACTAGAACTCCTATCATCCGTGACTATTGGCCATACTGGCTGCTGGAAGCCTGGCTATATATGGAGGGCACCATGTTGCCTCCCATATCCCACAACTGTGCCAGGATTCTGAGAAAGACATGCAGGTGATGGGAGCATCTATGTGTCTCAAGCAGCACCTCTGCCATTCCTGTTTGCCTGACAATCACAATCGCAAATGGATTGTCAGTTCCTCTCCCCATCTATAAACCAGACTTCACATGATCTTATATAATCTCCCATCTTCCATCCAGCCCCAGTTCAGGGGTAGTGCAAAAAGAACCAAACGAGAGCAAACAAATCAGGGAATTTACATATTCTTTTTTTGTCCATTGGTACAATTATTTTAAAAATGTTTTTTCTTCTTCAAAACCAACTAAAATATATGTACAATATTCTCACCACATCATCATCATCATCATCATTAAAGAAAACTTCCTTTCTTATTCACAAATATATATTGTGGTGACAAAGTGGGTCCATAATTAATTACAAACGAAATAATCCCTTAGATTGGGGGAGGGGAATATTACATCAGTAAACAAACATACAAAAGAAGAAAACCCAGCCCCCTCCAACCCAACCCACCATCCCTTTCCTCCCCCACCCCAAGAAATGCTTTTATTTTTTTCTCAGAATTCAGCACAGAAGGCAGCAAAGGCATTTCAAGAGAGAGGTGAGCGCTGCTCCGGTTTCATTTTTGAAGGAAGTATGATTTGCCTTCACTGAGAGGTAAGCAACCAACAACCCTTAGTTATTTCATTATTCTGGCAGAATACCCTCCCCACTTTCCTCTCCGTTTTCCAAAAGCTGAGCAACAGAACTGCAAGGCTGTAGACTCCATGCACATCTTATTGGAAGCAAATCCTACAAGGAAGCCTGACGGCTGAAGGTGCACAAAAGTAGGAGTTCAAAGGTGCTTCAGTTTATGCTTTGCTGGCTTCTCTGGGCTGCTCCCTGCAGAAAGTTCCAAGATCAGTTCTTTGCATTTGGTAACAGTTATGGATCAAAGAGGCACCCAGAGGCAGGAGACGTTGGTTCATTGGGGCACAGCCCCACCAACCCCTGGTCAGTCCTCATGCCTGTCATCTTCTTACTTTCAAGCCAGACTGGGGTGGGGGTGGGGTGCTGGCTATCAGCTTCCTCCTCTTCCTCCAAGCAGATCCTCACTAAACAGTTAAAGCACATTGAATAGGCATTTAAGAACATGGCTACACCCCCAAAGATTCATGGGAACTGTAGTTTCACCCTCACAGAACTGTACAGTGGTACCTTGGGTTACAGACGCTTCAGGTTACAGACAACGCTAACCCATAAATATTACCTCGGGTTAAGAACTTTGCTTCAGGATGAGAACAGAAATCGTGCGGCGGCAGCGGGAGGCCCCATTAGCTAAAGTGGTACCTCAGGTTAAGAAGAGTTTCAGGTTAAGAACGGACCTCTGGAACAAATTAAGTTCTTAACCCAAGGTACCACTGTACTTCCCAACAACCATAACAAACTACAGTCCCCACGATTCTTTGTGGGAGAAGCCACGCATGTTGAAATGTGCTTTGCATGAATGCAATGGATCAATCCTGTGCTGTCCTTGCAGAGCTCAGCAGGGACAGTAGGGATGACACTAGAATCAGCTGCCTCTGCCTGTCAATGCAGTCCCTAAATATATTATCTCTTAAGTGCACCAAGCACCTCTGGATGGGAAATGAACTTTGGGGGGGGGGCAGGATTTAACTGCCGCTGATGGTGCAATCTGGGTAAACAGGGTGGGATATTAATTTAGAGAAATAAATTATTTTAAGGTGACGACTGAGCGAGACATGTTGAGTTTTAAGAAAAGGAGTTGCATATTTTATTCAGAACTGACAGCCCTTATCAAATCCTAACCCTTAGGGTGACCAATGTTTGGACGTCAATGGGTGATTTAACACTTCTCTCTTTCCAAAAGAGCGAAAACTGTGAAATTTCTGATTTCTCGATTGGGTGTGCCCTGAGGATGTTCTTGGACTCCAGCTCCCAGCAGCCTCCAGTAACCAGCATGGGATGATGGGAATTGTAATCCAAGAACACATGGAGGACCCTAGGTCGGGTGGGGAAGGCTGCTGTGGAGCACAAGCCCCAGAGAACCAGCCTGACATCCCCCAATCACAAGGGAGAAAATCCACGCAGAGATGTGCAAGGGAGCATTTTTCAGAGCCACATTCCCTCATAGAGAACCTTCTAGGGAACACATCACAGTGGTTGGCAGGGCCAGTAGTGGAAGCTGGTGGAGGGACAGATGCAAGTCTTACATTTCTATGGCAAGCTATATCCCAGCCATGAAAAAGGCAAGTGTTTGTATGTCCAACTTTCTCCATCCATTCACCCAAACAAGAGGCATTACCCCACTGCAAGGTGAGATATCCAGTCAGCCAAACCCACTTAAGGTGTGGAGCAAGCATTGTTAAATGGGGACAGGTGTGTGTGGATGTGGAGTGGCCTCTGGAATGAATTAAGAGGCTTAGATGGCCACTTTCAGCCCCCTGGGGTCTGAAATCCCCCACCCCTGCACTAAGAAATGAGGATCAATGTCACACTCCTTAAAAGTGAAGGAGAACCTGATGAACAAGGTCAGACGCAGGTGATGTCTGGGCAGCCTTCCAGGAGTGACATTCTCAGGGTTCCTTCTCACCCAAATTGAGTTAGCAGTCCTTTTATGCCAACTGGGGAGGGAGTGATGCCTGAATGAGAACAACACAACCATGGCCCTGCCCCCAGACACCGATTCATGCCTGTTGAGTGTGTGAGATCAGTCCCACATACCATCCAAACTACGTCTGTAGTCTGTGAGAGGACTCCCTCCATTGTCCTAATGCCAGAGTCCCCAGAAGCCTTGTAGAAATCAGGACTCCCCTTCTCCATCGCTCCCCACCCAGGAACAAAAGACTCTCTCCAATTCCAGAGTTCCACCATGCCATCCCTGTGGTGGTTTTAGTCCAACCTTCACTAAACAGGCTTTGTAAATCACCCCTAAGCCATGTGTCACAGAAGGCTTCCCTCAGATGCCCCACAACTTTCCAGAAACACCACCCAACTTTGGATTTCAAAATCTTATGTACAAGTCAAGCCATCAATGAAAGATAAAGCTAAACTGTCTCTCCCAACCCCTCACCCACAGAAAGCACAAATGCGCAAAGAATCCCATTCTGTTGCATGTCCATGTGCGTTTGTTTGTTTGCTTGTTTGCTTGCACCCCATTTGTTACAATGGGCCCAACAAGAGGCTTTTGTCTTAGTTGTTAGTGCTGGAAGAGGGACAGTTGCTTTTTCAGAGCCCCAGAAAAAGGGCTTGTTTTGGCTTTCCACTGGGCCAACTACTGACAGCGCCTGGGAGCTCCAGACGTCACTGGACACCCTCTTCTTCAACGTAGGTCGAAGGGAACCAACCAATCTGCAGTGGGAGATGGAAAGCAGCAATTAAAAAAACAACAACCCAGAGTGAGACCCAGGTATCTATCCACTCTTAAGAAGGACCCAACTACCCATGTTAAAATGTAGAAGGACCCAGTTATCCCAAAAACCAGCACGCACTCTTCCATTGGTTTCTCCTTTCCACCAGCCCTGGTCCCCGCCTATCCGGCTGTAGATCTTCACAACGTCCCCTTCTCTCAATGAGAGCTCCCGCATGTCCCGCGCTGCGAAATTGTACCTCGCCACCGCCGTCCCTACGACCCGAGGTGTGAATACTGCAGGCAGACAAAGAAAGGAAGGATGGTTAGGAAGCATTGTGGTGCTTCACATCTGCCAGACTCTTTCCTGAGCACAGCTGGACTGAGTTCAACCTGACCTCTTGCATCTGCTGTAAGAGCAAGGCAGCACAATTTCACCTTGTGCAGAGAAGCACATAGGCCTCATTTGAAATGTGTCACAGGACATTGTTAAATTGGTTTGTGCCTACTGCTCTGTGGGAATGGAATAAGATTCTTGGATTTTTTTTGGGGGGGGGGAAACTGGCATGTGAATTAAGCCACTGATGAAGTGCCGTGCAGATCATACAGTGCTGGGGTGAGGAACCTTCTTCAGCCAGAGAGCTGCATTCCCTTGCAGACAAGCTTTCAGGGGCCACATTCCAGTAGCTGGTGGTTTGCCAAGGCCTAACACCAACGCATGCATCTCACCAACCCTGAGGACCCACACAATTAAAATGCACGGTCACAGTTCAAGGGAGCATTCCTACCAGGCAAAAGCAGTCAAGGAAGGTGTGAAGCAAGGCTGAGGTGAGGGGGGTGGCTCAGTGAGAGGGGTGGGTCTGGTGAGAGTCCCGAGGCCCAGACAGAGAGGTTTGGAGGGCTGCATTCAGTTTCTGGGCCTGAGGTTCCCCACCCCAATATTAGGTAATTCTCTTCTTTGCAATGTGGTCCTCATTCAAAATAGTTAAAACGTAATTACTGCAGAAAGGAAAACTCCGCCAATTTTTTAAAAAATTGCAAATGTGCTGGAAGAGGAGTGCTTTTTACAAACACGCTTAAAAAATAAATAAATCCCTGGTGAAGTCGCCCTGTGCTTTAATGCATCCATTCAGCAAGCAGAGGTTGAATTGCGTTCCATGCAGGCTGAAAAGTGTAGTCTGTCTAGACAGGCTTCTAAATGTGGGATCAGGAAAGGATGCAATGGATATGCCTCTGAAATGTGGCAATGAATGGGACACAGGGACAGCTTGTGTTTGGAGTCCAAGATGACACAGGATGAGTGCAAAGGCAGCAAAGGGAAACAATCCCACCAGGACATTCAATGCCCCACTGAAACAAATGGAAGGCGCATCAGGTCAGGACAGAGAATGCTGGTCAGGTATTTTTTTGCAAAGAGAAACGTGGAGGTTTCCACAGCTATCCAGTAGGAAATTCAGCTTAGAGAGAGACTTGTGTTTTGATCCACCACAGTCCAATACTGCCACCAAGTTCTGGCTAAATGAAGTTGGAGCTGAGCTTTGGGGGAATTACTGGGCAAGGGGGAGGTGGAAATAGCTCCCCCCCCCATAATTTATTGTGCATTTTCAGGGTCAGCCAATGATATTTTGCTGCCAGAAGCAAAGGACAAGAGGGTTGCCCCTCCCATGAAATGTACAGAAACGCTCCCCCAAAGCCAGCTGTTTAGGAGGTACAAGCCAGATCATGTAGCACACAAGAGATTTGTTCTGCAACTCCTTGCTGCTGTCTGACCACCCACAACCGCCTCACTCTGCCTAATGGTCAGAGATGACATGGGGGGGGCACAGATCCACACCATAAATTTAGACCACAACCGACATATGTTTAAAGCACATGGCTTTCCCTGGCAACTGTAGTTTGTTAAGGGTGCATAATTTATTCATTTGTTGCATTTATTTATTTATTGTATTATATCCCACCTGTTCCTCCATGGCTCTCTCCCCTCCTCATTTAATTCCCACAACACCTTGCGAGGTAGTTTAAGCTGAGAGGCGGTGGCTAGCTCCAAAGTCACCTGCAGTGAATGCCACAGCCGAGTGGGAGATTTGAACCCAGGACTCTGTGAGAGGAAACTACAGTTCCCAGGATTCTTGAGTGGGGGGAGCCATGTGTTTTAAATGTGCTTTGAATGCACATTAAAAGTTTGCTGTGGATCTGGCCAAGGACCGATGGGAAAGCCCTTTTCTCTTCCAGGTGCCCAATGGATGAATGTCTTATGGTGGTGATGATGGAGATGGCAACATGCTGAAATTTCTCAGGCTACCACCAGAGGCCAAGTTCCTCTCTCTTTTCATGCACATATGTATACATACAGATATCTAGATATATATATACACACTAACAAACACATATGTATATATATATACCTGACCAGAAAGGAGTGGAGGCATTCTGAGAAGTGAAGTTGTGGCCCTGAGGACTGAGAAAGGAAAAATTGTAGGAAGCACAGGCAGCTGCAGAAAGGTCAGAGAGAGAGAAACAAAGCAACGGGAGAAAGGAAGGAAGGAAGAAAAGGGTCGGAAAACACAATTAACGAGGGAAATTAACAAAGGCGGGGAGAGAAAAACACGGCACACACCCAGTAAAAGCAAACTCAGAGCATGCAGATTTTTTTTTTCATTCCCGCCCCCCAATAATGATAATAACTATGTTTTATTTTTTGGAATATGAAAACATTATCATTGGATCAGACCAAGGCTCATACAAAGAGTCTGGCTGCTGGATCAGGCCAATGGCCCATCCAGCCCAACATCGTGTTCTCACAGTGGCCATCCAAATATAGAGGCCTGTGGGAAGTCTGCAAAGCAAGACCTGAGCCCAACAGCATATCTCCCCTCCTGCAGTTTGCAGCAACTGGCGCTCAGAAGCATTGCTGTCTCTGGCTGTGGAGGCAGAGCATAGCTCATCTGCCTTCGCAATTTGCCTATTTTAGCCTGGAGCAAGGAAGAGGGGAGCCTGACTGCCTTTGACTGCTCCTAGGGGGCAGAGTGAGATACACACATCCCATAGGACCCACTCCCCACAAAGTATATAGCATGTTGGTAGCGACTAAGCCCCTGTAGGTTTTGGGGTTGCATGCAATGTTTGTCACACTCCAAGCAAACCCACTGAAACTGATAGGCATGATTAACTTAGGTAGGTACGGCAATTTCAATGGGTCTACTTTGAGTGGAACTTGCTTGGATGCAATCCTTGGCCTGTGCCTTGCAAGCAGAGGGTTTGCTCTACTGTTGAACTAAGGGCAGAACCCATAACTTCCCTGTCCTGGGTGTTTTTACTCTCAAGTGATTAAGAGAAACTGATTGAAGGAAGGGATTTCAACTTCCTTTTATTACCTGGTGACCGAGTCAAGGTTCTGGAGGTAGAGCGTTCCCGGGACTTGTAAGGGTATTTCAATGTTGTGTCCAGTTGTTTAAAACTCTCCTTGAGTGAGTGAGCTTGATAGTATTCAACAAGTTCCTACAAGGGGATGGAAGAAATTAAAACAAAAAGCAAAACTGTAAACTTCTTGGAAGAGGGTTCTCTAAATATACTTTAGCCACCAAGGCAGGCATACCCGGCCAAGTTCAAGGTGTTATTTTCAGTACACAGTCGAACCTTGGCTCCCAAATGCCGCAAACCCGGAAGTGAGTGTTCCAGTTTGCGAACACTCTTTGGAACCTGAACGTCCAACGGGGCTTCTGCAGCTTCCGATTGGCTTCAGGAGCTTCCTGCAGCCAATCAGAAGCCGTATTTTGGTTTCTGAACATTTTGGAAGTTGAACTGATTCCGTTCGACTTCCAAGCTATGACTTTACATTATTATACAGTCAAACCTCGGTTTTCAAATGTCTTGGCTATCGAACGTTTCGGAAGCCGAACGCCGAAAACCTGGAAGTGAATGCTTCCATTTTCAAACATGCCTCGGAAGTTGAATGGCTTCCGAGGTGTGTTTCTCCATTTTTTCAATTGATTTTGCTGCCAGTCCTTTGATCCTCAGTTTTCGAATGTTTCGGAAGTTGAATGGACTTCCGGAACGGATTACGTTCAAAAACTGAGGTTCCACTGTATTATTATATATTCATTTATACCCTGCCCTTTCCCCTGATAGAGGTTGAAGGTAGGTCTACAGATGAAAACAAGGATTGCTAAAAACATAGAAAAAACAATAATTTAAAAAATAATTAAACGCTGATAAAAATTAAAACTATATACACCAGAGCTTTCCAAACTGTGTGTTGCGACGCATTAGTGTGTCGGCTGCAATGTGTAGGTGTATCGTGCGAATGCTCCCCACACTCCTCCCAGGGCTGGAAAGGGGTTAGTTAAACCTCTGTTTTGCTAGGGAAACTGAATTACCGTTTCACGAAATGATGTATATCTAAAAAGTGTGTCTCCAACATGAAAAGTTTGGAAACCTCTGATATACATAAATAAAATTTGTTCAAAACATAACCAGTTACTACCATAAAAACAGCATGGCACCAGCCCTTTAATCAAAAGCAGTCACTTCCCCAAAGCCTGTTGGAACAAGGTTTTCACCTGCTGGCAGAAGGACAACAAGGAGGGAGCCAGTCTGGCTTCTCCAAAGAGGGAGTTCCGGAATCTGGGAGCAACCACCAAGATGGCCTTCTCCTGCAGCCCTACCAAGTGGGCTTGTGAAAGTGGTGGTACCAACAGAAGGGCCTTCACCAAAGATCTCAAAACTCTGGCAGGTTTGTATGAGGAAATGGTCTTTCAGATAGCTTGGACCCAAGACAGGTAGGGCTTTATAGGTCATAACCAGCACTTTGAGTTGTGCCTAGAAATGGACTGGCAGCCCCTTCACTTGAAACTCGCCACTTATTGACACCTATAAGTACTCTTTGTACTCTTTTCAAAGCCTGCTGAAAACATTTTTGTTTGGACAAGTCTCCCCAGATGTTTAGAAAGTTGATACGAGCATTAATGTTTTTAGTCTATTGTTATTTTGACTTTTCAAAAGTATTAAATTATTGTATTGTTGTCAATTCTTCTTTTTCGTTTATCTTTTTTTGTGAATAGCTCTGAGGGATTTTTTTACAATCAACCAAGCTGTGTATAAATTTTATGAAATATGTAAATAATAATAATAATAATAATAATAATAATAATAATAATAATAATAATAATAATAATAATAATAATAATATGTTATCTCCAAACAAACCATACCAATAAGCTTTCAAATTTTTTTGCTTCAGTGATGTGAATCCAGTTGTCTTTTTCGACCACCTTAATGTGCTTCACCTCCTCATTAAACCTGCAGGGGGAGACATGGAGTTGGTGAATTGGAAAGATCACAGTCAGATTGGGGTGGTTTGGAATGCCACTGTGCCCCTACAGCAGGGGTCGGCAGCATAGGGCCCATGGGCCACAAGCAGCCCATGGGGGGTCATTTAACTGGACAATGGACCCCCGCTGCCAGCTCAGTCAGCTCCCGTGCGCCACGCTGAACCGGCATGGAGCAGAGTGGGGACCGTCTTTCGCTACGCTGGCTGGCTTCCCATTGGCTGCAGGAAGCTCCTGCTGCCAATGGGAAGCTGGGTATGGCTCCTCTGCGCTGGAAGAAGCACCAGAAATAGCATTTGCGCATGCGTGCACTCCGACCCACAGCGGCGTCTGTGAGACAGTGAACTGGCCCAAGTCACAAAAAACTTTGACAACCCCTTCCCTACAGGAATGGTGGTGTCCTAAAAAAGGCCTACTGACCACAAGGGATGGGCAAATCTGACTCTCTTTTTTTTCAGTTTCCCAGAAATATTTAAGAAAGAAGGGATGTGTTGTTATGTGGGGTTAGTGTACGATGTAGTTTTGAAATTGGTGGTTGTGGAAGCTTCAGTCCACTACAGTCATACCTTGGTTTTTGAACATGCCTAGTTCTCAAATGTTTTGGCTCCTGAACGATCGAAACCCAGAAGTGACTGTTCCGGTTTTCAACCGTTGTTGTGGAAGCCAGACGTCCGACGGGACTTCCGATTGGCTGCAAATGTTTCCTGCAGCCAATCAGAAGCTGCACTTTGGTTTTTTAACATTTTGGGAGTCAAATGGACTTCCGGAACAGATTCCATTCGACTTCCAAGGTACGACTGTATTTTGATTCAGAATTTGCATCCTCAAATTGTATCCAAGGTCAGACAAAAACCTGCCCCTTGATCTTGGGAACTATCCTGCAAATTTTGGTTGCGTTATCAAGGTGTTCAAATGCAGAACGAGCAAACACAGCTTACAAAATGATATAGTTTATGGGGCAGTAAGATTGGGGTTGCCAGCAAAATAATACCCAGGGCTCATCCCCCGCACAGGGCCCATACCCTAACCATGCGCCCGTATGCCAGGACAGAAGCATGAGGTCCTTCTCCTTGCACTACAGCTACAGGGGCCTTTTTTGTTGTGGCCCTGCCCAGGCAGAAACCTCTCTCCTAACAAAGCTGGTGATACAACTGCAACCATTCCTGCACCCTCTGCAAGGAACTACACCCCCATCTCAGAACAAACCTAATTAGATCACTTACTTAATGCTGATTGCAAAGCGCTCGGCCTCTGCCGGCCTCTCCCGAATCAGGTACGTCCCAGTAACATGCAGCTTCAGGAGATTGTCTGTCTGCTGCCTTTCCATGTTTCCTGCAAACCTACAAAATAAAAAACACATGAAATGCTCATTGTTAAGAGATACTTGTTTTTGAGAGCTGAATTTTCTAGTTTGGAACCCCTACTTTCATTTCTCCAAGTTTTAGCCCCTGTGGCCAAGCAGTAACTTGTATGGATTTATTAGTAATTTGTATTCATGCTACATTTGCATTATTTCAGCATTTGCTGTTGTTTAGGTGGTCTGCTGTTGTTGCTTTAGTTTTCTGTACAGTGGAACCTTGGGTTGCGGACGTAATCTGTGACAGAAGCACGTCCGCAACCTACAGCATTCGCATCCTGCAGCGCCACATCTGCGCAGGCGCAGCTGTGATTTGGCGCTTCTGTGCATGCGCCAAAATCCGGAAGTAACCTGTTCCGGTATTTCTGGGTTTCCCACGGTCCGCAACCCGAAAACACGTAACCTGAAGCGTCCGTAACATGAGGTATGACTGTATGCTGCTCCGAGATACGTTTTAAGTGTTACAGAACTCATCTGAAACAAGTTATCAATAAGGTAACTTGAATAAGTGAGTTTTAATCAGTCCCAGCTGGCATGACAATTGTCAGGGGACAATGGAAGTTGGATTCCATAAACACTTTGGCTACTCCAAGTACTCCACTTTGGCTATGCCAAAGAAAAGCCGTGAGCATCCACCTTTAGGTCTCCTGGTAAAAAGTAAAGGGTAAAGGGACCCCTGACCATTAGGTCCAGTCGTGACCGACTCTGGGGTTGCGGTGCTCATCTTGCTCCATAGGCCAAGGGAGCCAGTGTACAGCTTCCAGGTCATGTGGCCAGCATGACTAAGCTACTTCTGGCAAACCAGAGCAGCGCACGGAAACGCTGTTTACCTTCCTGCCGGAGTGGTACCTATTTATCTACTTGCACTTCATGATTTCGAACTGCTAGGTTGGCAGGAGCAGGGACCGAGCGACGGGAGCTCATCCCATTGCGGGGATTCGAACCGCCGACCTTTTGACCAGCAAATCCTAGGCTCTGTGGTTTAACCCACAGTGCCACCTGCATCCCAGGTCTCCTGATAATGTATACCTAATTTGAACACTGGAACTCACCAAGGATAGGCAGAGTAATCCATCTCTCGTGATGGGGGCCGGCTGTTAGGAGGCTGCAGGAAGCAGAGCAGAAAAGAGTTACGCAAGTAGTGGCATCCTAAGAAGGCAAACAGTGGTGGTTGTTTTTTAATGAATCACAGCATTGTATAGTTGGAAGGGGCCCCAAGAGTCATCTAGTCCAACCCCCTGGAATGCAGGAATCACAGTTAAAGAATAACTGAGAGATATCCGTCCAGCTTCTGCTTGTTGTTGTTTAGTCATTTAGTCGTGTCCGACTCTTTGTGACCCCATGGACCAGAGCACGCCAGCTACTGCTTAAAAACCTCAAATAAAGTTCTATCAAGACTTTTCTCCCATTTGCAGAAGTTAAGTGATTCTGCTAACATTCCTGTCTCCTTACTCTGGCATCCACTGGGCAGGGTTTGACTGACGAGCTGGGGAAATAACCAGACTTCTTCGACAATATTAGCCTTCCCTGCAAACGAAGACGAGAAAGAGAGTCATAGGGCAGAGTCAAAGGGGGTGTTTTTGGCCTCAGAGAGTCATAGCTTCAGTTAACATGGACCAGGAGAAGCAGGACCAGGAGAAGACCGCAGTGCAAGCAGGCTGCTGGGGCAAGGACTGGGGAATTATGCTACCCATCCAAGTTGCCCAAGAGGCCACTGTTCTGAAGCCTCCAACATAACACCCATGGGTGAACTGACACCCTTGAGGTCCCCCTTGAGTCATGTCAGAAATCAAGAATGCTTTCCAGCCAAGCAAAAATGCTCAAGGAGGGTGTGGCCTGGGAAGACTTATGGGGGCCATACAAAGAGGTCTGGAGGGCCAGATTAGAGCATGAAATCCCCCACCCTGATCTAAAACTAAGTTGCAAATCAATTCCATTGGATGCAATGGCCCCCGTCTTCACCTAAGATCTCCTGGATGTTTCCAGAGGGCCTCCCAGCACTCACCTCCCACCACTGTGACTCTGGGTCCCCTCGGAGGAGCTCAATAACTTCTCCTGTTTGAAATGTCAAGACGGGCTTCCCTGGGGGAGCTGGGTTGCCATGGTAGTTCTGGACTGCCACCATTTTGGGACCTGCATGTAGACAGAAGGAAGGAGAAGCCATGCTGAAGTTGGATGCAATTAAGTCAGTGAATGAACTTCTATCAAAATGTCATCATCATCATCATCATCATCATCATCATCATCATCATCCACTCATCTGACTGGGTTGCTCCAGCCACACTTGGGGGGGGGGGGCTTCCAGCAAAATAAAACATCAAACATTAAAAATTTGCTATACAAGGCTGCCTTTAGATGTCTTCTAAAAGCCAAAGTTGTTTATCTGTCGACTTTGCCGTTATATGGGGGATTCGAAGGCTGATATTGCTTTGGGGCAGCCTCATTTATTTAAAGCATTTCCCCTTTTCACTATTTGGCCAATGAATAAGTAAATAAAGATTCCCAGAGTAGCCTACAGGTCAACTAGAAATAAATAAATCAGTCTCTGCCCTTGGGCTTATATTCTTTTTTTAAAAAACAACCTAGCCTATCCTGTTTAATCCTGCCTTTTACTCAGAAACAATAAGGACTAGACTATCAATTTAAGGGGGGAATAGTGCAGCTGCTTTGCATACAGAAAGTCCCACGTTCAATCCTTAGCAGCATCTCCAAGTAAGGCTGGGAATATCTCCTGTCTGAAACCCTGGAGAGATGCTGCCAGTCAGTGTTGACAATACTGAATTAGATAGACCAACTCTTGGGGTATAATGCTAGTATTTAATTCTACCCTTATTCGGAACAATGAGGACATGAACCTCATTTATTTTTAGTGGAAAGTCCCTAGCTCAGTGGCAGAATACCTGCTTGGCATGCAGAAGGTCCCTGGTTCAAACCCACTGGCATCTCCAGACAAGGCTGGGAAAGAGTCCCTTGCCTGAAACCCTGGAGAACTGCTGCTGTCAGTGTAGGCAATACTGAGCTTGATGGGCAAGTGGTGTGACTCAGGATAATGCAGACCATTCATCCATGCTCTGAGACACACACCAGGGATGCAGCTGATCTGTTCTGCAGTCTACTGTTCCTCATCTCACTAAGCAGCTGGAGTATTTTGAGAAAAAAGAAAAAGCACCAGCAATAATAATAAAGAGAAAATAGCAACCTTACCCATATTCAATGAATCCTGGAGAAACAGACAGACAGAAAGAGAGAGAGAGATTTTAAAATTGTATACGATTCTTTCTGGGCCACAAAACATCCTGCTTGCTGTAACAACAGTTCACACTTCCTCTGTCTTCCCTCTGAGAGTTTATATATATATCGCAAAACAGGTACAAACCTTGTCAACAAACAAAAAGTTAATGCTTGCTTAATACAGGGGTGGGGGCCCTTTTTCATTCTGGGAGCTCTTCCTAGGGGCTGCATGCTAGTGGTGAGTGGGGCTAAAATAAAAAGTGGGCACAGCAGGCAAAAAAAGGGGGGCAAACAAAGTACAGGTGGACGAAATTCAGCTATGCAAAAGCCAGAGGTTTTCCCACATTTTGCCTTGCTTTCTCTGTTCCCCATCGGAACAAAGAGAAAAGGCGTCAAGTAGGCTGGCACTGGGTGTGCCTGTCAGCAGAGCCAATCTGCTGCTTCTGCTGCCACACTTGGACAGAACTGCCCTCCCTGTCGTCATCTCAATTTTCCCAGTATGTGGCAGTGACTTTGCAGGAGTGAGCGACTGCTCCTGTCCCCATCTCCATTGCCCAGTGATGCCAGTGCACAAAGGAAATGAAATCACAAGCAGTTGCAACCAACAGATAGGAACATCCTTTCCTGGAGAGAAGGCAAAAAGAAGTGATGGATCTTACCTGGTCTGCAGGTGAACCTGAAGATTTGGGTGGGTTGGGGAGAAATGAAATGAAAATTCTGATTAGCTTGAGCAGGAAACTCCACATTTCAGTTTACACAGTGGGATGAAAGGATCCCCAAACCCCAAGAGAATATTTACTTACTTACTTACTTACTTACTTACTTACTTACTTACTTACAACCCTCCCTTTTCCCAGACTAGGACTCAAGAAGACATACACAAAATAAAAGAACACAAACAGAATACGAAAAGCTAAAAGCATATAAAATATAATTGTTAAAAAGGAATGAAACTCATTAATAGAATTAATACAATATAAATATCAAATATATTTAAATACAGACAATAAAAATAGCACAGCGCTATTTCAAAACCCTTTCCTTAAATAACAACAACAACAATAATAATTTTTTAAAAGTCCTGAAAAGCCTGAGACAATAAAACAATCTTCACCTGCTGGCAGGAGAACAACAAAAAGGGAGCCAGTCTAACTTCTCTAGAAAGGGAGTTCCAAAGTCTGGGAGCAGTTACCAAAAAGGCCCTTCATAACAAAAGGGGCAGTGTATTGCCTGGGGTGGCTGCTCTGAGGCTTTGTGGGCACCAAGAAAGGACATCAAGGGTGCCATTGCACTCACAAGTGCCATGTTAGGGACAACAGATCATTGAGGCAAACCACAGTTGCGAAAAGCGGCTTCCGCATAGGAGAAACTTACTGATTTTGCAGGGGGGAATAACTTCCAAGCATTCCTTGTGAGCACCAACTTTGCATTTCACACACTGATAACCCTGGTAGAAGGTCCCTCTGTGAAAAGAGGAATTGGGGAGGGTTAGGAATCACAGCTGAATAATCCATGACAGATGACCCACTGTTAAGGTAAAGGTAAAGGGACCCCTGGCCATTAGGTCCAGTCGTGGCCGACTCTGGGGTTGCAGTGCTCATCTTGCTTTACTAGCCGAGGGAGCCAGTGTACAGCTTCTGGGTCATGTGGCCAGAATGACTAAGCCGCTTCCGGTGAACCAGAGCAGCGTACGGAAACACCGTTTCCCTGCCTGCCGGAGCAGTACCTATTTATCTACTTGCACTTTGACTTGCTTTTGAACTGCTATGTTGGCAGGAGCAGGGACTGAGCAAGGGAGCTCACCCTGTTGTGGGGATTCGAACCGCAGACCTTCTGATCGGCAAGTCCTAGGCTCTGTGGTTTTGTTTTTTTTATATATATACAAATTTTTATTAGTTTTACAAAAATTTTAAAACAATACAAACATATAAAAAGACATACAAACACATATAATTTCATGACCTTTTTTTCATAAACCTTGTTTCTCGGACTCCCCCATACCTCCCCTTTCTGCATCCCAATGTCCAAAGTTTTCCAGCAACTTTTAAGTTAGTTCTGTCAAACATATGCCTTCTTAATCTTTCCTTCAGTCTAACCTTATATCGCTGTAACCCTTTTTTTCTCAAAACCTCGACATTCTAACATTCATCAAGTTTATAATAGTCCTTAAGATAGATTTTAAATTTCTTCCATTCTTCTTCCGCCGTCTCCTTCCCCTGGTCGCGGATTCTGCCAGTCATCTCGGCCAGTGTCATATAGTCCATCACTTTCATCTGCCATTCTTCCAGAGTGGGTAGATCTTGTGTCTTCCAATACTTTGCGATAAGTATTCTTGCTGCTGTCGTAGCATACATAAAAAAGATTCTATCTTTCTTTGACACCAATTGAAAGTTTTTGGAGAGAAACCAAGAGGACCTACAGAAGGGAACGGTGGATCCAATTGCAGAACAAAGGAGAGCACTAGATATTCTGAACCTACCGTTTGGACTCAACCCACCACTATCAGAGGAAGAGCAACAACTTGGAGCGGTTGGAGGAGTAACGGAAAAATAACAAGATGGCCCTGCAATTCCTTAGTTGGAATTGTAATGGGCTGAACATGCCTTTGAAGAGACGCCAAGTGTTTCATATCTTGAAAAGAGAACAATTGGACCTGATTTGTCTACAAGAAACCCATGTAACCAGGGTACATAGGAAACTACTTATAAACAAAAGATTAGGACAAGAATTTATTTCATCGGACAAAGTCAAGAAAAGAGGAGTTGTGATTTATGTAAAAGAGAAATGGGCTCCAAAAATGATCTTTAAAGATGAACAAGGAAGATACCTGGCAGTTGAAATACAAGCACAAGGAGAAAAATTCTTAATAGTTGGAGTTTATGCACCAAATGAAGGCAAGGCGGAATTCTTTAAGAAGCTTCATGAAATTCTGATGGATTATTTGGATTACAATGTAATAATTATGGGAGATATGAATGGTGTGGTTTCTACAAACATGGACAAGGCACAAAGACTGACAATCTCCAAGGAAGGGAGACTTCCGAAGACCTTCTTTGAAATGACTGAAAATATGGACCTAATAGACATATGGAGAACGAGGAACCCTCTTGAGAGAGAGGGAACATTTTTCTCTCAAGCAATGATGACCTGGACCAGAATCGATCAAATTTGGATTACTAGTGGGATGGCTCCAAAGATCAAGAAAGTAGAAATCTGCCCAAAAACTTGTTCCGACCATAACGCCGTGAAGATGGAAATGAAACTTACAACAACTGGTCAGTTTAGATGGAGGATGAATGACACCCTGTTTCGAGATGAGGAGATCCACATGAAGGCCCAAAAAACTTTAAAGGACTATTTTGAAATAAATCTAAAGGCCGATGTGGAAAAAAGAGTGATTTGGGACGCAAGCAAAGCTGTGATGCGAGGATTTCTGATTCAACAAAATTCAATAAAAAAGAGAAAGCAGAATGAGAAGAAGGAAAAGATTTTGGAAAAGATAAAAGAAGGAGAGAAAAAATTAAGATCAAAACCAAAGTCCCAGGAGATTTTGAGAGAGATTAAGTTATATCAAACACAATATATGGAATTGATGAATCAAGAGATTGAGTGGAAGATAAAGCAAATGAAACAAAAGACATTTGAATCGGCAGATAAATGTGGCAAACTTCTGGCTTGGCAATTGAAGAAAAGGCAGAAACTAAATACAGTTACAAGCCTAGAAGTGGATGGAAAGAATATATCTAAACCCAACGAGATTAGAAACTGTTTCTTGAGCTACTTTAAAAAACTATACTCTCAAGGGCCACAAAATGAAGAGGATATAGATGAATTCCTTAATAAATATGGATTACAAAAAATCTCTCATCAAAGCAAGGTGGATTTAAACCAGAGAATAACAAAACAAGAGATAGAGGGTGCCATTCAGGACATGCAACTGGGCAAATCTCCAGGACCAGATGGACTGACTTCCAGATACTACAAAGCTTTGAAGGAGTGGTTGGTTCAACCATTAAAGGAAGTCTGTAACGAGATTTTAGAGGGGGAAAAGGTACCAGGGTCGTGGAAAGAAGCTTATATTACACTCATACCAAAGACAGAGACTGAAAAGACTCAACTTAAGAACTACCGCCCAATATCATTACTTAATGTGGATTACAAAATTTTTGCAGACATTTTGGCAAAAAGATTTAAAAGAGTGTTGATGGAGAAGATTCATAAGGACCAAGCAGGCTTTCTCCCAAAAAGGCATTTATCAGATAACGTAAGGAATATAATAGACATTTTGGAACTATTAGAGGTGAACATAAACACTAAAGCAGTGCTGATTTTTGTGGACGCGGAGAAAGCCTTTGACAATATTTCTTGGAGTTTTATGAAAAAGAATCTTCATGGGATGGGGGTAGGTCAAGGATTCGAGAACGGTATGGGTGCGATATACTCTGAACAAAAAGCTAAGCTGATTGTAAATAATGTGATAACTGAGGAACTTAAGATAGAAAAAGGAACACGACAGGGGTGCCCAATTTCCCCATTGCTTTTCATTTCTGTTCTGGAGGTGTTGCTAAATATGATTAGAAATGACCAGCAGGTTAAAGGTGTACAGGTCGGAGATAAACATTATAAGTTAAGGGCCTTTGCAGATGACTTAGTATTGACCTTACAAGAGCCAGACACTAGTATGAAAAGGGTGTTGGAGATAATTCAACAATTTGGCCAGGTAGCCGGATTCAAACTGAACAAACAAAAGACAAAAGTCTTAGAAAAAAAATTAACAGTCATGGAGAAGGAGAAATTTCAAGAAGAGACAGGTTTGACAGTGGTTAAGAAGGTGAAATACCTAGGGGTTCACTTGACATCTAAAAATTTGAACTTGTATAAAGACAATTATGAAAAATGTTGGTCAGAAATTTAAAAAGATCTAGAAATATGGTCAAATTTGAAATTGTCAATGTTAGGCCGAATTGCAGTTATCAAGATGAATGTATTGCCTAGAATGTTATTTTTGTTTCAAACTTTGCAGATTCTTGACAAGATGGACTGTTTCAAGAGGTGGCAGAAAGACATTGCGAAATTTGTCTGGCAGGGCAAAAAGCCCAGAATAAAATTTAAAGTACTTACAGATGCAAAAGAAAGAGGGGGATTTGCCCTGCCGGACTTAAAACTGTATTATGAAGCAGCAGCGTTTTGCTGGCTGAAAGAGTGGATGCTCCTCGAGAATACAGATATCTTGGACTTAGAAGGTTTCAATAATGCATTTGGTTGGCATGCATATTTGTGGTATGATAAAATTAAAGTGCATAGGGCTTTTAAAAATCATATTGTCAGAAAAGCGTTATTTAATGTTTGGATAAGATATAAAGATTTGATGGAAAACAAAACCCCTAGATGGTTGTCACCCTTGGAGGCTAAGGCATTGAAGAAACGCAATATGGAGGCCGGATGGCCAAAGTATTGGGAAATCTTGGAACAAGATGGAGATAAATTGAAATTACAAAGTTATGAGAAATTGAAACCTAAAGTACGAGATTGGCTCCATTATTATCAAATAATGGAGGTCTATAAACAAGATAGGAAAATTGGCTTCCAGGTGGAGAAATCAAAACTAGAAACTGAATTGTTAGAACCCAATACTAAGAATTTGTCAAGAATGTATAATTTGCTGCTGAAATGGAATACACAAGATGAAACAGTTAAATCGGCTATGATTAAGTGGGCACAGGACATTGGTCATAACATTATGTTCGCTGACTGGGAATGGTTGTGGAACACCGGGATAAAATTTACGGCATGTAATGCCTTAAAGGAAAATATTATGAAAATGATCTATAGGTGGTACATGACCCCAGTCAAGCTAGCAAAAATTTACCATTTGCCTGATGATAAGTGTTGGAAGTGTAAAGAAACTGAAGGTACTTTCTATCACCTTTGGTGGACGTGCCCGAAGATTAAGGCTTTCTAGGCTCTGTGGTTTAACCCTCTGTTAAACTCTGTTAAAAACCTCCAGTTAAGAAGAGCTCACCACTTTCCAAGGGAGTCTCGTCCACGCAGTGGCGTAGCGTGGGTTGTCAGCACCCGGGGCAAGGCAAGTAATTTGCACCCCCTAACCCGTGGAATTGTGCCCCCTAACCCTAAGCCCCAGATGTTGCGCCCGGTGCGGCTGGCCCCCCCTGCACCCCCCACGCTACGCCACTGCGCCCACGGTTGAATGGCTCTTATCATCAGAAGGTCCTTCTTTAGGTTTAGATGGAATCCCCCTTCTTGTAATTTTCCCCACCATCACCAGAGACACGGGACCAGATACTTCTCATGTACCCCACACCACACCAATTTACCTGCATTCGCTTTAGGTGTTTCCCCTTCTCCAAGCGTAGAACAGTGAAAGATGCCTTATACAAAATCAGACTATTGGTATATCTTGTTCAGTACTGTCCACTCTGACTGGCAGAGGCTCTCCAGGATTTCAGGCAGGGCTATTTCTCAGCCTTACCTGGAGATGCCATTGGAGAATGAACCTGGGTTCTACTGGATGCAAAACTGACAATATACCACCATGCATCCTTTCCCTCAAAATAAAATACGATTCCAGTCTTAAATGGAGTCAGGCCATATTTTATTTTGTTTTTTAAATGATATTTATTAAAGTTTCAAAAAAGGTTACAGAAATAAGAAAAAGAGGAAAAAAAGAAAAGAGAATGGAGTCAGGCCATATTACAGTGGTGCCTCGCAAGACGAAATTAATTCGTTCCGCAAGTCTCTTCGTCTTGCGGTTTTTTCGTCTTGCGATGCACGGTTTCCCATAGGAATGCATTGAAAATCAATTAATGCGTTCCTAGGGAAACCGCCTTCAGACCAGGTCCGGGGACAGTCTGTCCCCGGACCTCTTCTGAAGGCTGGGGGGGGGGACAAGGGCTTTTCTTCCCACCCCGAGCATTTTAAAAAACCCCGGGACAGCGGATGACTTCTCCGCTGTCCGGGCGATCTTAAAATGCTGGCGGGCGGCATTTTAAAATCGCCCCGGGACAGCGGAGGACTTCTCCGCTGTCCGGGGCGATTTAAAAGCCCCTGGGAAGGCAGGCAGGGGGGACAAAGACTTTTGCCCCCCGCCAGCCTTCAGAAGAGGTCCTGGACCTCTTCTGAAGGCGGGCGGGGGGCGAAAATCTTTGCTCCCCCCCGCCTGCCTTCAAAAGCCCTCCGGGACAGGCAGGTAGGGGGGAGCAAAGACTTTCGCCCCCCGCCCGCCTTCAGAAGGTGTTCCCTCCCCGCCGCCCGGCTTCGGAGCACCGTTCCGAAGCCCGGCGGCGGGGGCAGGTGTTCCCGCCCCGCCGCCCGGCTTCGGAGCATCGTTCCGAAGCCCGGCGGCGGCGTTCCCGCCCCACCGCCCGGCTTCAGAGGAGGTCCGAGGACAGTGGGGAAGACGCGCTGCGCTTCCCCGCTGTCCCAGATATTTCCCTATGGGCTGTCGTCTTGCGAAGCAAGCCCATAGGGAAATTCGTCTTGCGAAGCGCCTCCAAAACGGAAAACCCTTTCGTCTAGCGGGTTTTCCGTCTTGCGAGGCGTTCGTATTGCGAGGTACCACTGTACGTCTATTTAGCTCAGCACTGCAGGATTTTAGGCAGGGGACAATCCTAGCCCTACCTGGAGATGTTTTTGGAAAATGAACCTGGGAACTTCTGCATGCAAAGCAGCTGCTCTGCCACTCAGCTGTGGCCCGTCCCCAAGTCATTTGGCCACTGCCATTGTTGAACCACTGGGAGTCTGCAAGCTTAGCCGCTCTGTTGCAAATCACCCAGAGATCTGCCAGCAGATGCCAAACCACCTCCCGCCCACCATTGGTCTGGATAGACACTTTCCAGCAGAAGAGTTTCACCTGAGAAACATCTTGCATGCTTTACAGTTTGTCGTCTTGTCAAAGGTGTACATCTGGAAGTTGTGGTTGTTTGCCATGGCTTTTTCCGGCTTGATGTTCGACCTGATTCAAAGGGAAAACAAAAACAGCTGATGTTTATTTTTAGTTCTCAGGACTATCCTGATCAGCTTCAATAACACTGCACGCTTTTCCAACTTATTCAGGAGGCTTCTGTGGGCACCCTGAGGATCACAAACAAAGTTCCCTGATAAACTCAGCATTTCAATTATTTTGCTTTAAATTCTAAATTAAAAAAATATTTATTTATTTTAGTTGCATTTATTTCTCTCCTTTTCTTCAAGAAGCTCAAGGAAGTGCACACAGTGGTGTACAAGGTTCTTTCCCTCCTCATTTAATCCCCACAAGAACAACTCTGTGAGGTAGGTTAGGCTAAGAGGCAGTGATTGGCCCAAGATGAGCTTTATGGCCAAGTAGGGATTTGAACCCTACTCTCTCCCAGGTCCTAGTCTGACATTCTAACAACAATTCAAATGACAAATCCCATAGAAACATTGGACAGGGAGATCCTGGGACATCTGCTCTGGGGTTGCAGGACCGAAAGACTGGTGGCACCCACTTTTAAAACCCTTCCCTTAAAACTATATAGAACAGGAAATAAAACTATGTAATGTCAAAGTGCCTCAATGTTGCCTATTGTCGGGTCTTTTACTGGCTCTGGGGTTTTGCAGGTTTTTCCTTTGATATGTGCCAACATGGCGGCTGTCAACCCTCTTCTTCTTTTAATACTCACATGGCCATTTCGAACTGCTCCATCCACTTCCTTTTCATGTCTTCTGTCTTGCAGAAGAACTGGAAGCCCTGCTTGCCTTGGAGGTGAGTGAGGTAGAAACCGTACGACCACTACCAAGGGAAACAAGAGAGAGCAGTGGATGCTAAAGCAATCAAAATGGTTCCTCCCAATGAAGTCTGGTCCAATCAGGGCAAATGGGGAGCGCTGTCCCGCCAACCTCAGCCTGCCCTCAGCCAGCCCCCATCTGCCCTCCTTCCTTCCTTACAAATTGTCCCTTATTGACGTGTTACAGCGATAAGATAAAAATTGAATCTGAATGTGTGGACGCAGCTTACCATTTTTCCATGCAACTGAGAAGCATGAGAGGGGAAAGCAGAGACACAGTTTGTTAAAAAGAGGCTCCAGGGTCCAGCTCACCCGTGTTTTAAAGAGAAAGGTTGGCTTCCAGGAGCAGGAAAGACTCAATCTCCTGCCAACCAAGCCCTGCACCCCAAAATATAGATGATCACGAGGCAAGGAACTAGGATGGGCACATCAGCCACATCAGAAGTCCTCCATTGGCCACATTTTGAATTTGAGGTCAGGGAATTTTTACGTTCTTAGATCTGATCAAAAATATGGAGGAGCGTTCTGCCCCAAATGGTTACTAAACCCAGCCCACCTGCCAAAACTAACCATTTCAGGACCCTACTAGGCAAGGGAAGCTCTTTCCATGATGCCAACACCAGGGGATTCCAGTCATGGGGTCTTTTCAATGCTGCCCTCCCCCCCTTTTATAGAATGCCCTCACTGGCAAAATGTGCTTGATTCTCTTGCTATTGGCTTTCAGAGGGATTTTAAAATATTCATTTTCACCCAGGTCTTTGGTAGTTGAAAAGACTGTTCCTGGCAACCCTAAAATAATCATTGCTTCAAATATGATTGCTTTTAGAGGTTTGTAAATATGATTGCTTTTAGAGGTTTGTAAACATTTCATAAATGTTTTAATTTTATTTTTTAATTGTACTGTTTTAACATTTTGGTCTTGTCACCCTGGGCTCTTCTGGAAGGACAGAATAGGAATGTAAATGCTAATAATGTGAGTTTGGGGGTCAGTCTGGATGATGCCCTGAGTCCCTTTCAATTCCTGTACCCAGTGAGGATTAGAATCCAGTAGAGGAGTTTGCCGAACTACTGAGAGAAGTTTCTTTGTAAGACAATGACCTTAGCTGGCCACTTAAGTGTCCTCATTAGCACCCCAAAGGAGGAGCTTGCTGGTTGCAAAAGCCCCAACTAAGTGATGGTGCCCCTCTGGTTAAGGTGTGGGTCTTTCCTTCACCATCCACTCCTTGTTGTTAGGTAAGCGAAGAAGAGCCAGAGTGGGCTGTGAGAGCTGAGCTGAAAGCAGGCTGGAGGCTGGATACACAGAGACCTGCTTGCTCTGTGCTGGATCCAAAGCTGTGACTAATGGAAAAGCACTAACGTGAGCCCCTCCATCCTATGCTCAGGTTGTACATGTGTGTAAATGAAACCATATATCCCAAGGGCAACCGCAGTCTCAGCTAACCCTCATTGCAAGGAAACATAACCTGGGTAAGTGCCTGGAACCTCTGGGGTCTCTCACCACTTAAGAGATTGGGATGGTGAGTAATCATCATCATCAATAATAACAACAACCTTCTTTATATCTTTATTGTTCATCGGGTCATCTGTCATCTTGTAGCAGAACAGCTCGATGATATCCTTCTGCTCATAGTTGTAGCCTTTTCGTTTGCAGACGATCACCACTTTGTCAAATAAAAACAAGTACCTGCCCCCACACCAAAGAAAAGATACAAAGCCAAGGCTTGAAAAACACATTTTTCAACAGCATTAAAGTAATTTTGAGCGTCACTCTCTTCCCATCCCTTCCAAGATAGCCTGGGAATGTTACATCCACACCATCCATTTAAAGCATATTTATGCCACTTTTCACAGCTGTGAACTCAGGGAAGTGTAGTTTACACTTATTGCACTACAATTCCCAGCATCCGTAGCAAACCAGAGTTCCCGGCCTTATTTGGTGAGCAGAGGCCACCTGCTTGTTCTGCCCTTCTCTCGCTTGCTCACCTATCCTGCTTCGTATGGTTCACTATTGAGCGGACCTTCAGTTCACCGTCTATTTTGGGCCTCCCATATTCTTCCAGTTTCACTGGCTGTGGGGTAACACAGGAAAGTGTTGAGAGAGGGGGGAAACAAAAACATAATAATAATAATAATAATAATAATAATAATAATAATAATAATAATTACTTATACCTCACCCATCTGGCCGGGCCTCCCCAGCCACTCTGGGCAGCTCCCAACAGAATATTAAAAACACAATAAAGCATCAAACATTAAAAACTTCCCTAAATAGGGCTGCCTTCAGATGTCTTTTAAAAGTCAGATAGTTGATTATCTCCTTGACATCTGATGGGAGGGCGTTCGATAAGGCGGGCACCACCCCCGAGAAGGCCCTCTGCCTGGTTCCCTGTAACCTCACTTCTCACAGTGAGGGAACCACCAGAAGGCCCTCAGCACTGGATCTCAGTGTCCGGGCTGAACAATGGGGGTGGAGACGCTCCTTCAGGTATACCGGGCTGAGGCCGTTTAGGGCTCTAAAGGTCAGCACCAACACTTTGAATTGTGCTCAGAAACAATAATTATCAAAATACCCAGGAGCAGCCTCAGATCTTGACTTCAAATCTTGCTAAAGAGGGAATCCTGGTTAAGGCTAGCAGGAGAAAGAAAACGGGGTCAGAGAAGCTCCTGATCTGCTGTTTATAAATCCCATGGCTCCCAACCTTCTGTGGTGTGTGATCTGTTATTAAAGCTGCTGCTCTTTGCTTTTTGCTGCTGTTGGTTCTGCTTGTTTTTATTCTGTTTATAGGTTGTGTTTTTATGTTGGAAAGGGCTGCAGCTTTGTGGCAAGCCTACCTTGCAAGGAGAAGGTTTCCAGAGAGGCCTGGGAATGTCAATATAGACAATATTTTGCTAGGTGGGTTGAGGGTCTGACTAATAGAAGGCAGCTTCCTATGTTTCTGGGAAGGGTCACAGCTCAGTGGAAGAGCAACTACTTTACATGCAGAAGGTCCAAAGTCCAATCCCCAGGTGCACCTCCAGGTAGGGTTAGGAATGCCCCTTCCTGAAACCCTGGAGAGCCATTGCTGCCAGTCAGTGTGCGCAACACTGAGCTAGAGGGACCAAGAGCATAAGCATAAGGCAGCTGCTTCCTTTGTCCCTATTTAATCCATCCCTCTATTCAGAACTATGAGGACTCCCTCAATTTATTTTTTAGGGGAACAGCATTCAGAAGGTCGCCAGAATTTTATCTCACCAAGTTTTCTATGGAACTCTGAAATTCACTTATTTTCTTTAACGTCTCCTTGTCCCGCTTGACTTCGTTTATATACATGGCCAGGTCCTGAAAAAATGAAACACACACACACACACACACCACACACACACACACACACAGCTGGCTGTAACATTGTGATCTGGCAGAATCAGCTGAGAGCCGTCAACATAATAAGAAACAGTGGTGGACAGGCACGCATACACTGGCTTCGGGACTGCCCCGTTCATATATTTTTCAAAGGATCAGTTCAGAGAAGGGCTATTCCAAGACACAGTGGATGCCACCCCCCAGAATCCCTTACAATGCTGCAGGGGTGGCCACAGGTGGGGGCAAAGGCTGCATTGTTTTCTATTTTGTATGCAACACTGATTCCAATCAGTTGCAGTGCATCTTCCTATTCACCTCACTGCCTGCTGTAGCAATATTATGTAACTTATACCATCTGCACGATTGATTGATTGATTGATTGATTGATTGATTATTTAAACACACCATAGTACTGGTTTTTTTTAATAAAAAAAAAGCATCGTCCGGTTTACAAAAAGATGAAACAAATTATCAAGAAGAAGAAAAATAATTTAAAACTTTCAAAAAGTTAATATGGCAAAAGACTAAAAACAGATCAAAACCCACACAAACTTCCTAAACATCTGGGTATGTTTGTCTATGAGCAAAAATGTTTTCAGTGGGTACCCGAAAGAGTACAGGCAAAAGCACCTGCCTGGTGTCACTAGGCAAGGAGTTCCAAAGTATAGGTGCTGCTGCACTAAAAGCTCAATTTCTTACAAATTTGGGATGGGTATTACATGGTCCCTATAACAGGGCCAGTTCTGATCAAAGCAGCCAAGTGGGTACACAGAAGGTAAGGTGCTCTTAGAGGTGAACTGGACCCAAGTTGTCATGGGCTTCATATACTAATTACTTAAGTTATGTCATTATTACGTTACTGTACCCCACGGATTTCAGTGGCAAAGGAAGTGCAATGAATGGTGTCCAGTGCTAGTCCTGCTCAGAGTAGACTCATTGACATTTATGGGCATGGTGAACTTCATTTAATGCAACCCAATGGGGGGGGACATAATCAATTATGTATCATTTGCGAACTGAAAGTAGCAAGAACAGCAAATGCTGATTATATTTGATGGATTGATCTCTGTTCTAGACATGGGATGAATAAGCAAACATCAGCAATTGCTGCTCCCATTTCCATGGGAATTCTTAATCCCAGGGTCCTCTTGAATGGAGCTGTGGTGCAGCTCAAAATTGATGAAATTTGTGTAGTGGTTAAAGGGCTGGGACTAGGAGTCAGGACATACCAGGGTTCAAACCCCCCACTCAGCCTGACAGGTGCTCACAGGGTGATCTTGCACCAATCACTGTTTCACTTTCTCTCTTTCAGCCCAGTCTACCTTACAGGGTTGTTTGTGAGGGAGGAACGGGGGGGGGGCAGGACATAATACTGGCTTGAGCAACTTGGATAAAAAGTGAGACACAATAAATGTAAAATAATAATAATTTTAAAAAATCCAGTCCCCAAAATGCGCACACTGCAACAGGGTCTGCTTTGCATTTTACATGGCACCACCAAAATTTCATGCAGAAAACATATGCAGCATGGTGGTGTCCCTCACCACACTTGCATGTGAGCTTGCCCACTGGCAGCTTGTGATGACCTGCATAGAATGTTCAGGGGTGTTTTAAGGTTTGCCATTGTGAGAAATACAATCGCTGAGCAGAAGGGAGCCCTTGGTTACGGTGCTGCAAATCCCCTGGTGGGCAGGAGAGGGCGGCAGATGGTGTAAGGCTGAGGAAAGAGAGCAGCACATTTGTTTTCTGTACCGTTGTGTGTATGTGTACCACCAGAAATAAATTAAACAGGCACACTTGTGAGCCCAAGCGCTCATGCAGAGAACAGGCTGCCCGTTGAGTCCCTGTGCAAACTTTGACAGCCCCTAATCCAGGCTTCCTCAGCCTCGGCCCTCCAGATGTTCTTGGCCTACAACTCCCATGATCCCTAGCTAGCAGGACCCATGGTCAGGGATATTTGTAGTCTCAAAACATCTGGAGGGCCGAGGTTGAGGAAGCCTGATCTAATCTTTGCCTCTCCCCTGCAGTGCATACATATTTGGGGGCGGAGTCCTTGGTGGTTATTTTTATCCCAAGGGGAAGAAAAAGAGGAAGAACCTGCCTTCACAGGACGCTGCCGAATATTGTCAGTGCTCTGGGATAACCTTCCCCCAAAACCAGCATCTCGTGCAGAGACACTGGGAAGAAATGTAGGCAGCTCTTGCTCTAAGACTGTAATGCAGCCTTCAACAACTTGTCCTTCTCCACATGTTTTGGACTACAACTCCCATCAGCCAGTCAGGGATGATGGGAATTGCTGTCTGCACAATCTGGAGGGCACCATGTTAGCAGCCTCTGCCCTGCTGTATCTTTAGAATGTGTGCATTGGGGGGTGGTGCACGCGCGCATACCACTTCTTTTCATAGTCTCCCACCTTCTCCATCTCCCCCCCCCCGCCCAAACACACTTTCTGCCCTGTCAGTTCAGATTAAGTCAGAGGGATGGAGACTTTCCCAAGACAAGCCCTGGGGGTGCTGACCTTCCACAGCTTCCCCAACATAAGGAAGATTAATCCCTGGCTGAAGTGACAGTGCTTGTTAAGGGTCACACAGTCCCAGGGTTTCAAACACTGAGTGGCAGCAACAGTTAGCAAGGCAAACAACACCCAAAGCGTAATGGAGTGAGCCAAGAGTTGCCTGTGGCCACCATCTCCTTGCATTCCAGGAAGTGGCCTATTTCAGGAGGGTTCAGGAATCCAGGGAGAGCTTTCAAACCATGTTTCGAGGGACCTCAGGGGCTCTTCAGGGGTCAATCAAAGGTTCAGAATGTCAGGGAGATGCGTCCCCGAAGGTAGTTTGTCCAGGGCCTGATGACTTCCCAATGTGCAGCCTTAGGAGCCTCCCTTCATATCAGGGGATGCCACCTCCAAGGAGAGCCAGCAATATCCTGCCCTCCTTACCTATTAGACACCTATGGAAGACCTTTATTTCAAGAGGCTTTTAAATGTTTCATAGAATCACAGAATCCTAGAGTTGGAAGGCCCCCAAAGGATCCTCTAGTCCAACCCCATTCCAAAGAAGAATCACAAAAAATTGATTGCTTTTAGGGATTTCATGGACCACTGCATTTAAAGTGACATATTTTGCTGTGGCTTTTTTTAGAATTTTGAGTATTCATTGGAATCCACTGGCAGATGCTCAGTAATCTCAGTGTCTTTGTTGGAAATGTTTAATATTATCTTACTGTGGTTTAGAGATTTGAACTAGCTGGGATCATTGGACAGGCTTTAACGACTGATGTCTTAATTGACCATGAATAGAAAAATGTTGCAATGTCATCTGTACTATCAAAAGGAGTTATTCCTTTGGACTGGAGCATGGCGCTTTGAAAGGAATTACTGTAGCATTTAGACTGTTGCTGTGATGGTTTTTCAACTTGCATTGTTTCCTGTTTTGCTTTGAGCTGCTTCAGTGTGGAAACTCAGCAGAGAAAACCATAAGTTGATGCAGAGGTGAACTGAACTTCAGCTTGGAAAAGAGAAACAGATATGATTGACAGATTAAGTTGATAGATCAAACTTTGGGACCGTGAACTTTGGAGCATGAAAGCCTTGCAGCTGGGTCCATCTGGTCCAACCTCCTATCCTCACAGTGGCCAACCAGATGCCCCGGTGGGAAGAAGCCCACAAGCAGGACCTGAGCACAAGAGCTCCCCTCCCCTCCCCTCCTGGCATTCAGAGTCACACAGCCTCCAAGAGCAGAGGTGAAACACAGCCATTGTGACCCTCCATGGATTTGCCTATAAGAATATCTGGAACTTTGGAAGATTAGGAACAAGTGTGGCCTTGAAACAACACAAGGACCCCCACCCCAATACCTGGTTTTTAAAAATGGGGCTCCTACCTGCATCGCTTCCAAGGCTTCCTTGAGCTGCTGCTTTTCTGGCCGATCCGATGAATGGCTGAGAAGCTCCTGAAAGGAAACTGCAGCATGTCAGAGGCATGTTGATGCCTTGCTCCATCCCGCAGTGTGAGCCTCACATTGGAAGCCAGCATCAGTGGCAAACTTTCTGCAGCCACAGAATCACCGGCAGCAGGGAAGTGAGGGTGTGTGTGTGATGACGCCACCTCCACTGTGTATTGCTGCGAACCAGAAGCCTGTTACAATCATCCAGCAAGTAACCCATGAGGGGTGTGTTGTGGCAGCTCAGCGAACCCAGAGATAACAGAAGGAATTTCATGCATCAGCAAATTATTTGCAGGTTTCTTTCCCCATCAGCTAATTGACCCTCCTTGCAAAACAATGAGGATCAACAAGCCCATGCTTCACAAAGGCTCCACTGCATGGAGACACTGGTGCAATTATTAACATTTAAAAAGACGAACGAAAGAGGGTGGAGGGAAATAAATGTGGGGAGGGGAGCTATGCATCCTTTCCTGGAAAAAGTGTTTAGCAGCAGCGTAGCTCTTAATTGTGTCAGACTAGGACCTGGGAGATCAGGGTTCAGTTCCCGCATTGCCACATGAAGCTCACTGGGTGACCTTAGCCTAGTTGCTGCCTCTTGGCCTAACCTACCTCACAGGGTTGTTGTGGGGAATTAATTAAGAAGTCGGAGGAACCATGCATGCTACCTTGAGCTTCTTGGAGAAATAGGTGGAATAGAAATGCAATAAATAAGAAAGGCGTATAGAGCTTGATGAGAGAAAGGGGACTGGGGTTTCAGTGGAGTCCCAGGCTAAGCCCCAGAATCTATCTTCAACAGTCCTCTGTGGATTTGCAAGGGGGTTCCCTCCTGCTGACAATCTTGCAAGTCCACATACCGTATTTTTCTCTCTATAAGACGCACCCGACCATAAGACGCACCTAGTTTTTAGAGGAGAAAAACAAGAAACAAGAAAGCAATGCAAAGCCTTTTGAGCGAAGAGGCAGGAGTGCTCTGGCTGCACTCAAGAGGCTCTGCATGGCTATCCCTGAAGCCAGGAGAGCAAGAGGGATTGGTGTGCACCCTGAGCCTCCTGAGTGCAGCCTGCACTCACTCCATAAGGCGCACACACATTTCCCCTTACTTTTTAGGAGGGGAAAAGTGTATCTTATAGAGCAAAAAATACGGTAGCTTGTATTCTTCCTTATTGCGGAACAGAATCTGCTTGGACACGAAATACCCAGGCCCTGACTGAACAGGCTCCATGTTTGCACGCGAGGTATTGCTCTTGATCAAACAAGTGCCAACACAAGCCTCCACAGGCCTATCCTGCAGGGACAACTGGGGGCTGAGCATGCTGTGCAAGGGGATGCTAGGGGGCGGGGCTTACTTGCCCACCTTGCCTACCCATAGACACAGCTTCTGCATATTCAGGTAAGTGCCTCAACTCACTTTATGGGAGTTGTTGAGCTTCGCACAAGGGAGCTAGTATAACGGACTGTAGCTTGTGTGCACTGGGGACATCTTTCTCCAGGCTAACTCTGCACACACTGCTGCTCTCCTTCTGCCAACTTCAAACTCCTGTCTAACTTTCAGACTTCGTCAAACCTGCCCCTCAGGCTGGATATTGAACCAAGAGTGAGGTGGCAGCAGGGGAGGAGAGGAGTGGAGCGTTGCAGCTAAAGGCCACTCCGGAGAGGGCATCTGATGTGACCTATGCTGTCAGGCTGATCACATCACATCTGCCAACATGGCACAGATCAAAACTGGGAGATGCTTGCATCACTCCTTTCCACAAGCTGAGGTCCACAACCTTATTTCATCCAAAAGACTACCTGCCACAGGACGAAGAAAACTCCATTTGCTTAGCCAGGGCTGTTTCAGAAGACAAAGGGCAGCAAATTTTTTGCTGCCCATTGACCTGACAACTGATGAAAACTGAAACAAGTTAGTGACCTTTTCGATCTAAATGTTATTTCTTGTAGTTTTGCTTAATTGCTTTGACATCGATGAGTTTTAATTTTCTATTTGAATTTGATAACGGGCTGTAAGCTGCCCTGAAGGAAACTGTAGATGTGGTAGAAGTTGCAACATCCATCAACTTGAGCCCTGTAATTAAAGATGTGGAATAACACCTGGAGTCCTGGGTTCAGATAAGGGATATCTGGCTCTGAATCCCTGGGAAAAAGCAGGACCTGCAACAAGGTGTTTCAAGCATGAGTGTGTTTCCCTGCTCTTAGAGATTTTAGACGACTATACTCTTTTCTGCAATACTCCTTTCCATTCCTCAATCAAATATCAATGCATACATCAATCAAATATGCTCTTCTACAGTTTCTACTGAAAGCCAGTGCGGTGCAGTGGTTAGTGTCAGAGTACGACCTGGGAGACCCAGGTTCAAATCCCCCACTCTGCCATAAAGCACACTGAATGTAATGTTGGGCTCAGTTACTGTCTCTAAGCCTAACTTATCTCACAGGGCTATTGTAGGCGTAAAATGAAGAGGGAGAGAATTGTTTACACTACCCTGATCTTGTTGGAAGAAATGGGAGGGTAGAAATGTAATAATAATTGTGATAATAATGATAATAATAATATTCATAAGAAACATTTAGCATTTTTTTCTTGATTTGCTTTATATACTTTAATTTCCCTCCCCCTCCCCAAAACACACTGTAGCTGGAGGAATTTCTGCCCCTATCAGAATACAGGTGAACCCACTTACTTTTAATAAGAGGTGATACTTCAAAACTCTTTGCATGGGCACCACCAACAAGTCTTGCAGTTTAAACTTCCCATCCTGAACTTTCAGTGTACATTCCTGAAAGAGGGGGAGAAAAGTGAGAATGCATTAAAAAAGAAAAAGAGAAAATCTTTGTTTTCAAAAGGCTATCACTTCATGCTGCTGTTAAGAAATTATCTAGTTTCAATTGCTCTGACTGTGGAAATCCAATTTGCATCTAAAAAACAGTGCCTAGACTATCAGGGATCAAAGCTGAGCTCTTCTTTCATAGATGGCCATTAACATGGAAGGCTTCAAAAGAAGAATAAGGCTATCAATGGTGACTAGCTACGCTATACTCTACTTTCTGAGGCCCAGTATACCTGAAGGAGCATCTCCACCTGCATCATTCAGCCTGGACACTGAGGTCCAGCTCTGAGGGCCTTCTGGTGGTTCCCTCACTGTGAGAAGTGAAGCTACAGGGAACCAGGCAGAGGGCCTTCTCGGTAGTGGCACCTGCCCTGAGGAATGCCCTCCCATCAGATGTCAAGAAAATAAACAACTATCTAACTTTTAGAAGACAACTGAAGGCAGCCCTGTTTAGGGAAGTTTTTGATGTTTTATTGCATTATTATTATTATTATTATTATTATTATTATTATTATTATTATTATTATTCTGTTGGGAGCTACCCAGAGTAGCTGGGGAAACCCAGCAACATGGGTGGGGTATAAATACTGCTTGCAGGTTTCACATAATGGGTATCTGGTTGGTCACTGTGAGAATTAGACTAGCTGGGCCCCCTTTGGCCTGACCCTCTTCTTACGCTTTTTCTAGCTTTCTACTTGAAGAGATCTCCTGCAACTGGTATTCAGAAGCACGCTGTCTCCAACAATGGAGGGAGAACACAGCTGTTGTGGTTAGTAAGCCAATGATAGCAATGAATTCATCTAATCCCCTTTCAAAGGCTGGCCACCCACTTGCTGACCTCTCCCCGCACACACCAAAAATGCTCAGCACAGTCACCTCGATTTTCTGCTGAACATCTTCCCGGTTGGCCATGAGGTGATTCAGCGTGGTCTGTGCATATTCCATGTGGCTGCAGTACTCGCCGTATATCAAGAGCCTACAAGGAAGAAGAAGGGGAAAGGATTTGACAACTGCTTTGGCTCTCTGCTTGGCTCATTTTGGCATGGAACAGTCCAACCCTAGTTAACATTGGTGATGTGACAATCCCACTCCTGACACAAGTTTTAATATATTTTTACCTCTCCCTTCTCTCCAAAAGAGCCCCATGCAGAGTACATACAATCCATGCTCTGGATTTTGGGGTGCGTTCTAGGTTCCAAGATTCAGGCTGGGATTGCCCTGGCTCCAGCTTCCACCTAATGCAGTGGTCCCCAAACTTTATGGAACCAAGTGGTTGCATAAACTGATCACCAGTGCCCACTACCCTAGAACCTTCATTATACACCTTTAGGCACCAGGCAAAAACTTTCCTCTTCAACCAGGCCTTTGGCTGATTAACATCTTATACCCCTTTTAAATGGGCTCATAGGAAGGGGCCGGGAGAGCAGGGATTACGGCTTTTTTGGTTTTGTTTTTATTATGCATTTTGTGTTTTTATGCTGTGAACCTGAGATCTACAGATGAAGGGACTTGTACAAATTTAATAAGCAATAATAAACAGAATATCCTACCCTACCCTATAAAAAGCAATATTCGGAATAATGGGCTGAAAAAAGAAAAGTTCTCCGCCCTTGTGTGACCTAAACTATCCAAAGGAGAAACCAGAAATCTTAGCCAGTATGAAACTGTTCCAGAATCTGGATTGTGTAAAGGGTGGAACACACACACACACACACACACACACACACACACACACACACTTGGGTGGACCTTTACATAATATCTTGCTCTCTTCTTGCATCACCTTCTTCTTGTTCCAGCCAATTTGGCCACATGCTTTTATGTTGAAACAGTTTTCCTTGGGCGGCTCGTTGAGGGAGATAATTGGAGCCCTTGCAATTTTTATGCTGCCAAGCTTGACATGAATGCATTTTGGGGCCGGAACTTCAAAAGAAGGCCAGGATTTCAGTGCCAAACGATTCGGACAGGGACAGCTGGCATCAGAGTTGCACCGAAGTCCCTCTGATTAAGTTTCCAGCGGTCTTGCTGAAAACCTTCTTCACTTCTCTAGAAATTCCTCCCCAGCCAGAGCCTCTGGATTCCCACCAGGACACAAGTCCCAGCTCTTGAGATCTTTCACCAGATGTGGATCAGATTATGCATGAGGTCAAGAGAATCACCCATCGCACAGTTCGGATGCCCCAGAAGGGGTGTGTGCGGAACACGCCTGGGATATGTTTCCTAATCTCATCCAAAGTTGCCCCCCCTTTTTTGTCCCTGCAGGGGGGGGTTGGGTTATTAGCTGTGAGTAGAGGACCCTTGTGGGTCCCTTCCAACTCTACAATTCTGTGATTGGGACTCCCACATCCTGCTTCCTTTGTGGTGGCTGGAGACCTGGGTTGAAATACAGCGATGTGCCATCAGTATGCCCCCATGCAACTAATCATCTGGGGCTCTGAGAACACCTGGAGGAGGTTCCCACAAATCCCTGCCATGTTCTCTCTCTCCCTCCACCAATTGCCAGTTTCCTTTCCTCCTTTTTCTTTTACCTTTCCTTGAATTCTAGAAACACTTTGGCCAAGCTGCTCCCTCCAGACATCATGGAAACATCGATGGCTCTCAGGAAATTGAAGTGGACTTTGATGAGGTCCTGGAAAAGAAAGGAAAGGAAAGGAAAGGAAAGGGGAAGAGATATAGTACCCAAAGGTTATGCCCACTTACAGTTGCGGAGCTTCATGCTCTGGCACAGGGGGGTGGAGACACTGGCGGAGGAAGAGGAGTGCGGGGGGAGTGCACTGCCCCTGGCAGAGCGATCCTGGTGGAGTGGCATTGTGGTTGCTTCCCCACCCGCACTGGCCACCACACCCCCACAGACGCGGACCACACCCACAGGATGCGGACCACACCCCTGCAGGCGGCGCACCATGCCACCAGGACACACACCAGCCCCGCTCCCACCTGCTCTCTGCCCCCAGTGCCGGAGCATGAAGCTCCACCACTGGGTGCGTGTTCTGGGGGCATGGCACGCCACCTGTGGGGGCGTGGTGCCCGGCGCAGGCGGGGGGGCAGCCGTGATGGCACCCCACCAGGATCGCACTGCCAGGGGCGGTGCGCTCCCCCCCCACTCCTCTTCCTCCGTCAGTGCCCACTTATGCGAAAGAGAATACAATTTACTTATTATTTAGAAGCAAAAAAGCTCCACTCGGGCCACCATAATTAACCACTCAAAAACTCTTAAAAGGAAGTCCTTGTGTGTAAAGTGAATTGTAAACTGCAGCAGGGTCAGACTTGAAACCCAGGTTCCTTAAATCAAGGAACTAAATCTGCAGCTTGTGTGAAGGAGGGGAGAAGAGATTTAAAGGTCCGGATCTTAGACAACATTACCTCCAAGTTAATAAATATTGCTTCCATTTCTTGCAGAGTCAAAACCAGCCTCAATGGATTCATGTAGTTCTGCAAAAGCGAAACAGAATAAGGTGGGAAGCATAGGCCACAACACCCAAATTCTACAGCAGAGGTGAGGGAGTCTAACATGGTCATCTAAGCCTCTCTATCTAGCACATGAAATTCCCAACAGGCCATGATCCGTCTCCCATATTCGTGCTGCTCATCAGTCTTGCTCTGCAGTTTCCTCAGGTGATTTTGCCTGGCTGGAAGGTGCCCTTGAATTGTGATCATGTCTCTTGCTTACCTGAATGGAGGATGTGTGTGTGTGTTTGTGTATCTTTAGAAACCTATGACTTGGAATATAGCTTACTGTACAAGGGTGAGAGCCATATCGTTTATTCTGCCACTTTTGTCTCTGGCCCCACCCGCCACTGTTGCATGGCCCTCAGAACACTGCCCACAAGGGAGTAAGAACTTGAGAGCCCTGCTGGATCAGGTCAAAGACCACATAGTCCAGCATCTTGCTGTCACGGTAGCCAGTCAAATGCCCCAATGGGAAACCCGAAAGCAGGACCTGAGCACAACAGCAACACTCTCCCCACTTGAGATTCCCAGAAACTCAGAGGCAATGCTGCCTCCGAGAGTAGAGGTATAGCGTCAAAAGAGCCTGGCTGCTGGATCAGACCAAAGGCCCATCTAGTCCAGCATCCTGGTCTTCTGGCTAACCAGAAGCCACAAACAGGACCAAAGTTGCAAGAGCAACTCTCCCCTCCTGTGTTTTCCAGCAACTGGTATTCAGAGGCACCCTGCCTTCAGTAGTGAAGAAGCAGCAAGAGACCCTAAGCAAGGCTCTGTTGGATCAGGCCTGTGGCCCATCCAATAAAAGCAAACTGTTCCCACAGTGGCCGACCAGATCCTGTTATGGGAACCCCACATGCAGGATCTGAACAAAAGAGCAACTCTTGCCCTAACTAAATATTCAGCGTACGAAACCTCTCTTTGTCCATCCATTTGATATATTTTTTCTTTAGCCAAGGAATAAAAAACAAATTGTAAGTGGAGCTAATTTCGTGTTTTAAAAACATTAATGTGCTTACACTGTTGCTTAATCACCAGAGGGGAAAGTAATTGCTTGGCTCCTGGCTCCACATTATGCTCCTGAAGTCATCATCTTTACATACGTGTGTGTGTGTGTGTGTGTGTGTGTGTGTGTGTGTGGTTTTAAACAATTCTGAAATGCAAAACCAAACCATAATTCATCAAAATGAATTAAAAGGCAGGGCTGGCGAGATGCACCCCCCCCCAAGATAAATGGCCCTGCTCCCTTATCATTTGAAGGCCATCAAACGGAGGTAAGGGAAAGGGTCCTTATCAGAACGGTTGTGGAGCTCCTGCCCATCAGGAAGAGTAATGAGTCTGTTAAAAGCTGTCGCTGGACTGGGCACGAGAGGGGGCTGGATGTTGGAGAGAAAAAAAAACTTTTTGGCAGCAAGGACAGAAAAACAAAACTCTCCGCCTCCTTTCACGATGCCTTCAGCTCCAGGGGGTGTTTTCCTTTGAAGGGAGGGTGGTCTGGCTGTTTTAAAGTCTCCCTTCCTTCCTTTCCTTGTTTGTTTGCAGCATTTATCTCCCACCTTTTCCTCCAATGAGCTTAAGGTGGTGCATAGGTAGGTTAGGCCACAGGAAGGAGAGGGGGAGGGGGGGGGAGAGAGAAAGAGAGACTGGCCCACAAGGTCATACCTAGACCTATTCCCTATTGTCAAAATTTTGATTGTAAGATCCCCGTCGTAGAGCCCAAGCGTCAAATGCACTGACATATGTAATGTAGCAATTTGCACTTGACATTCACCTTTTCTATGTCTTCGAGAGTCTTGTAGTATTTGGCCTCAGTTTCCTGGATTTCTAGCAAACAGCAATTCCTTTTGTCATCTTCTGTCATGCCCATTTTCTAGAGGGGAAAACATAAACACTGGCATGTTAGCATGTCTAAGCTGCTCGTTTTGATCTGAACTCAACAGAATGGAACTTAGGGATACCTTCAGGTGGACAAGGGAAGCTGTTTCATGCAAAGCCAGACCACTGGACTGCCTATGCTATCAGGCAGCAGCAATCCAGGGTTTTAGGTGGGGGGGGGGGGCGTAATTCCAGCCCTGCCTGGAGATGCCATTGGGGATTGCACTGGGGCCACCTGCATACAAAACAGATGCTCTACCACTGAGCTATGGTTCTTTCACTGAAAATACAGTAAGGTTAAAATAGGAATGAAGGAATCTGCCTTATCAGACCACAGTATAATGCCATCATCAGTAGCTTTGTCTAGCTAGACACACATGGGGCAGGACGTTCCCAGAAGCAGCTCCTGGATTAGGACTCGCCAACCTTCTTAGGCCCATGGGAACATTTGGATTTTGGAGGGACTGCTCTGGGTACTATTTCCTCTGGTCACTTCTACCCCACCCTCCAAAACCAGTCCTTCTCTTGCACACACTCCACTTTCCCAAGGGATCTGGGTAAAAGTTGGACCCAGTAGAATTAATCTCAGCCGTGAGCATATAGGGTTACTTGAGGAAATGGGAAAGAGGGTCACTCTGCCAACTTCCCCCTTCAACTTTATGTGCTCTTTAAGGGAGAAAATGATAGCTACCCTCATCACTTTGTGGCTAAGAGGGCAGTTGCAGGGTGTGCTGGAGCTTCTACTGCAGCCCCTTCTTGTCCTACCACATTCTAAGTGTATGAATGAATGTTTTGTTTTGTTTTAATACTATCTTATGCTAACCAATGAATTGTTTTACTTTTTGAGGTGTAAATTGCTTTGTAACCTATTGGTGGCAAAAACAAAAACAAAAAAATCAGTTCATAAATAAATAGCCAGATCTATGCATGTTCCAAATGAGGCACAAAAGGCACCTGAGATGTCCATTTCCAAGCATGCAAACCTGGGCTTGGCACCATGGCACATGCAATGGATAAAAACTCTTTTCACTTATAGCCGGGAACACTTACCTGCATGTATCTGATCTGAAGCATGGATGGGGTACACAGGGAAAATCAAGAAGGGTTAGGACATTTTGCATCACAAATCACCCGTTTCATTTGGAATTCTAAAAATGTTTTTGCTGCACATTTTGGGGATAAGTTACAAAGGCTTGCAAAGGCTGCTAATATGTCTTAGGGATACTCATAAGAACGAAAGAAGAACTTGCTGGATCATGCCATAGGGGTTGCATCTAGCCCAGCTTCCTGTCCTCACAATGGCTAACCAGATGCCCATTATGGGAAGCCCACAAGCAGAACCTGAGCACAAGAGCACTCTTCCCTCTTGCGGTTTCCAGCAACTGGTACAGTGGTGCCCCGCAAGACGAATGCCTCGCAAGACAGAAAACCCGCTAGACGAAAGGGTTTTCCGTTTTTGAGCTGCTTCGCAAGACGATTTTCCCTATGGGCTTGCTTTGCAAGACGAAAACGTCTTGCAAGTGTTCCGATTTTTTCCCGCTTTCCCCCCCTTTTTCTAAGCCGCTAAGCCGCTAATATCCTTTTAGCCGCTAATCCGCTAAGCCTTTAATAGCTGCTAAGCCTTTAATAGCCGCTAAGCCTTTAATAGCCGCTAAGCCGCTAATAGCGCTAATCCGCTAAGCCGCTAATAGGGTTGCTTCGCAAGACGAAAAAACCACTAGACGAAGAGACTCGTGGAACGGATTAATTTCGTCTTGCGAGGCACCACTGTATTCAGAAGCATTGATACATCCAACTGGAGGCAGAGCAGAGCCATCATGGCTAGTAGCCATACAAAAGCCCTCTTCTCCTCCTCCATGAATTTGTCTGATCCACGGTTTAACTATGCTCTGTGTGAATAAGGACTTTATCTGTCCTGAATCTTCCAACACGCAGCTTCGTTGGATGTCCACCAGTTCCAGTGCTATGAGAGGAGAGGAAAACTTTTCTCTGTCTACTCTCTCCATCCACAATCTATAAACTGAAAAGCCCCCAAATCCTCACTTTTGAAAGCAGCAGACTTTGCATGACTTTTAACACACCGCTCAAAAAAGGGGGAAAGGTGCCCCCCAGGGAGCGGAATATCAGGGCAATGTCTGTCAACACTTGACAGAATCTAAAAATACTCTCAGGAGAGGACGTGCAGCTGGCTAATTGAGCCACCCATACATCCCAACTTTCTCAGCCTCAAGAGAGAAGATGTGACAGCTAGCCAGGGCAGGTTGTCATCTGCTTGCTATTTTTATGCCTCCCTTACACATTTATCTCACTCACTCTCTCTCCCCCTTGCAGAAGGCACTCCCCATACTCCAGATGACCTCCCAAAATGTTTTGTTTCCCCATCTAAAAAGCAGCAGAAGTGAAGGTTTAGTGTGCAGGATGACCCCAAAGAGAGGGAGGAAGAAGGTGCATTTCAAAGAAGAACAAAAAAACTATTGGGTGTGGGTATGTCATTAGTGATGGGAATAAGAGACACACACCCCATTACAAGTGGCACATAAGAATCATTCTGCATTGGTAAGAAAACAGTATTTTAGTGTGGAAGCACCCACACTATCACTGATCTATTATCCATCACTGATCCACACTATCACTATCACTGAGCTATGGCCCTTCCCCCAAATCATTCAAGTGGCTACCCACCGCCATCACCATTCTATTCAGATTGCTCCCCTCCTGATATTCAGTTCTAAAAACAGTAGCTAAGGGGACCACCCCAAAAAGTTATGAGGCTGAGGCCCTTCCTTCCATTGTCATTTGAGCATGCTCAGGCCTTCAATGATGCCCTCACCATGGGCTGCTGGACTTCCACTTTGATAATATCTTCGTAGATGTCATCCCCTTCATCTTCACATGGGACGCAGTCGTAGATGTCTTCCCCCAGATCGTGCTCGCTGGAACAAAACCAACAAGGGTTGTTTAGTGCATCAAAAGAAACAGAGCAGGCCACGCTCATGGTTAAGTGCAAAAAGTCACACAGAAAATGTTAAATAAATAAAAGGTGGTTACGTGAACTGCAGCATGATGACAGCCATACATTTTTATGTATATAGGGGGGAAACCAAATGGTTAAACATATACCATATTTGCCTGAATATAAGCTGTACCCGAATATAAGCCGAACCTTTAAAAAAAAATTGGGGAGGGGGAGAAAAAAAAAGACAAAACCCAATATAAGCTGCTCCCTTAAAATTCCGCAGGCACTTACACCAATTCCATTTTACCATATGTCTGTTTCAGCAGCGATATTGTAAAAAAAGCCCATTTTTGTAAGGTCGTGAATTTAAGCTGCACTTTTCACGGTTGGAATATGGGGGGGGGAGGTGCGGCTTATATTCAGGCCAATACGGTAAATGAATCTTGTAGATGGGCAACCTTCTGCATGCAGCATGCCAAGGGTGGGCAGGCCCAGGGGCACACATGGACAGAGAGCAACAAATGTGGCTCTTGGCTTTGTATGGTAGGCTACATTCTAGCCGTGTCCTAGCCAGAGCTTTCTACACATGCACACACAACACAGCAACATCTCTCAGATGCTGAGATGGGCACAGGGGGCCCTCTTCGTAGGTCCTCCACCCTCAGAGGCTGGGGGCAGGGTGGACCAGGGGGAGAGGGCCTTCTCTGTGGTGGCCCCTAAGTTGTAGACCTCCCTTCCCACAGAGGTGTCAATGTATGGCCAATGCATGCTTCTTTACCTTGGTCTTTAGCACCTGAGGTATGTGTGTTTTAGGATGCACCTTATTTTGTTATTTTAAGCAGTTTTAAGCTGTTTTTAATGTTGAGTTTCGATTTTTAACCAGCCCTGTGATCTTAGGGTGAAGGACAAATAATAAATTGTAACAACAACAACAATAACATGCTGCCTCTTTATTCTCCATACAGGCAAGCAAGAGGCATTATCATAGTTCAAGGCTGACCATCTGCACATGGTTTTGTACTGGAAGACAACACTTTATGCTTCGTAATTATTATTATTTTTAAATCAATAAAATTTGTAATCAATCATTCATTCAATAAAGGTGGCAGAAGTCCTTGAGGAGGGAACAGAGTAGGACTCATGGGGGATGTGGTCTGGGAAGGGGAACGGCCTAGGAACACTCTCAAGGGCCAGAGAGCTGCATTCATTCTCTTGGCTTATGTTTCCCCCAACTCTGCTATATATCCAGAATTCATAGAAGGGGGCTTTTGAAGAGCATTTTTAGGGAAATCAAATTTGCTTAGTCTCCAGATTCTGTCTCCTAGCCATCATTCCTGCACTGCAGGGAGTTGAAGTAGGGTCCCTTTGGGTCCCTTCCAACTCTGCACTTCTATGATTCTGTCCAGCAGTTGCCAAACCCCAATGTGGGGACCCACACCTTCCGGCAACTTCCGCAGCAGGCACTCAGCGACTTCTGATAGCAAAGGTTGGCTTTGAAAGCAAAGGTTGGCTTTGAACTCGGGATGTGAGCTTTGGCCTCCTGCTGAGTTTAAAGAGGGCACTGGCAGAAATTGCCTTTCTCTCCCTCCTCCTCCATCGCCACCAGCTCTCTTTGCAGTGAAAAATGGCACTTTGCCTTGCAAGCTGAGGCTCTGCGAGAGATGTTTAAAAACAAAAACAGCTAGAAAGCGTTGGCTGGAGAGAAGACTCTCTGTCACACCCATTCCCTAGCTGTTTGTTAGGGGAATGATGGTCTCCTAATTGCCCCAATTATCTAGGGAGTATGAGGGTCACATCACTGGCCAGCCATGATGAAGCTTATATTTACTCCTACCATTGGGGTCCCCTGGATGTACCCTTATCTCAATCCCATCTCTGGCTCAGAGGAATGCAGAAATAAAGGATGCTGCTTTATATTGCATCTGATCATTGGTCCATATAGCTCACTACTGCCTGCACTGACTGGCAGTGGCTCCCTAGGATTCCAGACAGGGGATCTCCACATGAATATGCTGTTGGGGATTGAAGCTGGACTCTTGTGGATGCAAAACAGATGCTCTGCTCCTGAGCTTTGTGGCCTTAAAAATGATTTTAGTACTCGTGGTTCTAAATAAAAGGCTGAATTGAATAGAACATAGGAAGTTGCCTTGTACTGAGTCAGACCATTGGTCCATTTAGCTGCATTGACTGGCAGCAGATTTCAGACAGGGAATCCTTTCCTAGCCCCACCTGGAGATGCCATTTGGGGATTGAATTTGGGACTTTCTGCATGCAAAGCAGGTGCATTACCACTAAGCTATCACCCTTCCCCATTCTTGGAAGACACAAGTGGGGAGGGGTGAAGAGAGAGATCACCCGGGCAGTCATTCTCCATGACTGTCCAGGACAGAGGACATGGCTTTTCCCAAATCATGAGGGCCAGACAGAGAGGTCTGGAGGGCTACGCTTGCAGAAAACCAGGGGCAGGGAACCTTCTGCATTCCTGATCTTGTGCAACTACAACTCCCATCAGCCTCAGCAAGCAATGCCAGGGATGATGGTAGGAGTTGTGGTTTAGCAACATTTGGAGGGATGCAGGTTCTTCACACCTGCAGCAAACCAATCCACTCCAGTAAGATCAATGAGTCTGCCGTTAAATAATTTCAGTTGCTTGTTTGACAGTGGCAGATCTGAGCAGCATGTGAAGCCAGCCTTTGCTAATAGCTTAAGAACCTCCTGTGTGTGTGTGTTTACGGACTTCCTGGATGCTGCTGCCTCTGCTTGGTCACTTGCAGTATCCCCCTTTCCGTGCATCGCAACCCGTTCTTTTTGCAAAGGACAGCAACCGGGATGGGCTGTCAACTCTGGTTATATAGCAACCCAGCAATGATCGTTTTAGCATTTTGCCGCACCACACAGCAGAGCCCGTGGGTGAAGCAGCGCATCTCAGCTTGTCACTTGGGTTATTGTAGGGGACACAGCATTGGCAGGGGTGGGGTGGGGGGATACCACACACACACACACACACACACACGACCTAACCTAACACAGTTTGGCTTGGAATGCTGGGAACTTCATATAAGTTACGGCAGTCAGCCCTGGAAAACTATTTCATACCCTCAGCTCTGGAACTGATCTGCAGGAGAGCAAATCAGCTAGCACTGCTGAGAAACATCTTCATCAAGTTCCTACTTCAGCCATCATCCACAGCAGCTATTCCACCAGGCTGCATAGCAGGGAGAAAGAGGGGACCGGGATGGGTGGGGACAGGGGTTCTCTCTTGCCGAAACACCAGTAACTTTTGGCTTCTCCTCTCATTGAAATCTGCAATTCCAGCTCTCTACTACAAGAACTCAGGAACGAAGGAAGAACCAGAGTCATTGTGATCTGGGGTCCTGGAGGAGGGGGCAGGTTAGAGACCTGCTACTATTTTTACAACTGGGTCCCGGTCTCCAGCATCTTAGAGCTGCCCAAGCAGAGCGAAAGGAGTTGAATCAGCCACTGAGGATCAGGTCCTTGGGTCACTCTGGAGAAGGTGTATGGGAAGAAGACAAATGCTCATGGGGGTGTGAAGCAGGGCTAGGAAGAGATGTGGTGTGGGGAGAAGAGTGTGTGGCTTGGGGAAATCCAAGGAAAAGAGAGGGGGGAGTGGAAGGCCATATTTAGACCATAGGCCTGAGGTTCCCCACTCCTATACCCAAATAAAAAATGAAACCAGGAACCAATAAAATCCTATGGCAGAATCCATTATTTGATAGATACTTACTCAGCCAGCTCTTCCAGGCTCCTATAGACATCATCATCATTTTCTGTGGTCTCCTCTGAAGGGAATGGCCTGGAAAGTAAAGGGTGGGGAGATACAGAGAAAGTGTTAAGTCTACTAAGAATAAGAGTTGGGAAGACCTGGAAATATGAGAACATCTGCTTTACGTTATTTTTAAAAACAGGATAAGACAAGTAAGGAATGCAAATATGAGATCAATGCTGCTTCTCTGATATGCAGGTTAAAGTGGTTTGGAGAATGAACTTTTGGTTCCTACTCAGAGCCTCTGTATTCATGGAGACTAAAGCCATCAATGGTAAGGGGCCTTATGGAGAGCCAGTGTGGTGTGGTAGTTAGAGTGCTAGAATAGAACATGGGTAATCAGGGTTCAAATCCCAAATTAACCATGAAGCACACTGGGTTACCTTTGGGCTAGACACTGCCTCTCAGCCTAACCTAGCTCACATGGTTGTTATGGGGATTACCGTAAATGAAGATGGGGAGAGCCATGTGCACCACCTTGAGCTAATTGGAGAAAAAGGTGAGATAGCAATGCAATTAATAATAAAATAAGTAATAAATAATAATAATACCAGCTGCTGGGAATCATAAATGGGGATAGCTGCTGTTGCACTTAGGTCCTCATTGTGGGCTTCTCAATGGGGCATCTGGTTGGCCACTGTGAGGAACAAGATACTAAACTAGATGGGCCTTTTGGCACATCTTATGTTCTGAATGACACCAAATTCATGTCATTGCATGGTAGAAGAAAATGTCAACTGTGCTAGATATACAGGAAGAGATCAGAATTTAAGATCCTCCATGACTCAATTTCCTGAACAAATAATGCAGTTCCTCATTGCCTGACGTTTCTGATGAATGCTGAACCACTTTCAAGGATTATTGGGGTTAACAGTGTAAGAGAAGACCTGCTGGATCAGGGCAATGGTTCATATAGTCCAGCATCCTGGTCTTACAGTGGCCAACCAGGTGCTTATAACCAGTGAAGAACTCGGACCGCCCCTTGTGGGTGAAGCCCAGGACCCAAGAGTTTGTGAAACTACCTCCCCCATCAAAACAAATGACCCAGGCAGTTGCAAACTGCTTTGGCATCATCACCATTCTTTTCTTCTTATTTTTTAAAAGCACTTTGTTATCAGGGGGTAGCGCTCTCGCTCTCTCATACAATAATAATAATAATAATAATAATTTATTATTTGTACCCCGCCCATCTGGCTGGGCTTCCCCAGCCACTCTGGGCGGCTTCCACAGAAACCAAAAAACACTAAAATATCATACATTAAAAGCTTCCCTGAATAGGGCCGCCTTAAGATGTCTTCTGAATGTCAGGTAGTTGTCCATCACCTTGACATCCAATGGGAGGGCATTCCACAGGGCGGGCACCACCACCGAAAAGGCCCTCTGCCTGGTTCCCTGTAGCTTCGCTTCTCGTAATGAGGGAACCGCCAGAAGGCCCTCGGCGCTGGACCTCAGTGTCCGGGCAGAACGATGGGGGTGGAGACGCTCCTTCAGGTATACTGGGCCGAAGCCGTTTAGGGCTTTAAAGGTCAACACCAGCACTTTGAATTGTGTTTAGCTTCAGAGTACATGTCCACCACCATGGAGAGGTGATGTCCTAGACAAGGGGAATTCAATTATTCTTGGTTCCCAAGGCAAGGCAAGAATCGGCACCATTGAGAGATACCAAGGTGTGAGTTCAGGACCATGGATAATGCTCCTGCAGAGGAGCATTTGTTTTAGCAAAGCCCTGCAGCAACGGACTGGTTCTCAAAGCAAGGCTAAGTCATTGACTGAAGGATCCATCCACCAAAGCTCCTCTTCTCAGTTAAAGGATTGGTGCTGCCTTCTTCATCCATTGGCTCATCTGAAATAATGGGATTTCCAGTAGTGGGATCTCTACTCCGGACTCTGTCGATCCCGAGGAGTCTGTGGATGAGCCATCAGAGATGGGTGGTAGAGCTGCCTCCTCGGGGCGCAGGGAATAGCAGCAAGCTCTAGTGCCTTCTGGGCATCGATCCATCTCTTCCTCAGAGCTGTAGGTGCTTGAGGACTCTTACTGCTGAGGATTAATTTTCCAGGGGCCATGACAGATGTAGATGAATGCTTCTGGGGAAAACAAGGGGCCAACCCTTAAGTCAACTTGATTTCCTAAGCTTGCCTGTTCAGTTGGCTATTCAGGTGGAGCAGAGGGTTAATCAGCTTCGTTTCCTAGAACACCAAAGAGCACTCCTTCAAAGGCAGAGCTTGGCTGGAGATAGAGAGGCAATGATGAGGAATTACTTACTGCAAGGTGGAATAGAAATCTCAGGGCCCGTCAGTCACCCTCTCGGCCTGAAGAACTTGACAACTTCCTTTTAATTATTGAAGAGCTGGTTCTTGATGCCATGTCCCAGTTGGTCAAGTCAGTGCACATCTGCATGGCAGAGCTGTACACTAAATCCCACTTCATGCATAAATATCCGGTTGTCAAAGCAACCAGGCATGTGGCAGCTGCCCCCAAAGGCCCTACAGGTCTTTAAAGACTCCCCAGAAAACCATTTCAGAGTTTTTCTTCAGACGTCTTCTTCATGCAGATGTGCCCCAGAGATACGTCTGCCATCCATGTGGGATATCCTTCTTGGAGAAGGGGAACGCCACTACTCAGTCATTATTGTTACTATTGTTACACAACAGTTGTATACTGCTTGATACTCTGCCTTAAATATTGATTTCTTACAAATGCAGAATGAGCGTTATGTGGCACTTGTAAGAGGCCAGTTACATTGATCAAAGTGGTTGAGTGGGGGCATATGGGGTAAGACTACCTTATCGATCTGTATCTCTTACTTCCAAAATGCTTTCCTTTGTGGAATCTGTTTTATTAGGATGTCTGCAAAATTGTACTACACCTTCTGTTTATTTTATCTCAACTGCAATAACATGCCCCACACAACCGTCATTCTTTGTTCCTTTATGGTTTGTAAGTTATTGTTTTTTAAAACTCAGCAAACACATCTTTTTATTACTATAGTAATTATTATTATTATTATTATTATTATTATTATTATTATTATTATTATCATCATCATCATCATCATCATCATCTGTCAGGGGTACAGGGACGGAGGCACAGGGAAGGCAGGAAATGGAGAGCGATGGAGAGGAATCCCAGGACAGTGAGGAAGAGGATGACAATGACGCAGGGGATTCTATGAGTCTCTCCAGCAAATCAGAGGATTCCCAGAAGGGGGCGCCCGTGGTCAGGGCAAGGGGAGCCCCAGGGGGAGAGTGTCAGGAGCGGGGGGCCAGCAGGGGACACCAAAGCGGCAGCTGGGAATCAGGGCCAGTTTCCCCTCCAGAGCGCAGCGAAGGGGGGGAGGTTCCAGTGTGCCAGGGGAAACAGCTCCGGCAGCAGAGAAAGAGGAGGGGTCAGAGCAAGCCATCATCCCGGAAGGGGAGGAGGGCAGTGAAGGGAGTAGTATAACTGTCAAAAGGAAAGTTAGAGGTTGGGCGCGCGCGCCAAGTTCAAATGTGGAGGCGCGCGGAAGTACAGGGAGCCCGGAGGAGGAGCCAGGTCCCAAAGCCCGCAGGAGGGGGGAAGAGCAGTCTGGGGATTCAGCGTCAGGGGAATCCAGGAGGAGCGGAACCCCAGCGGGCAGAAAGACCCTGCGGAAAAGGAAGGAGAGAAAGAGGTGGAGCAGCGTAAGCCTCTTAAACTGGTGCAGGGGAGGGACTGATTCAGAGGGGACTTCAACGGTCTAAGGCTAACAGACGTGGGGGCTGCACGCCTCGGTGATGGAACCATCTATGAACTGCAATAAACATCCTTGTATATAAGAAGAACTTGGCGTTGGTCTTTTGTGAGCTGAGACCTGAGGCAGCCCTGACATCATCATTATTATTTTATTTATACCCCGCCCTTCCCAGTTTAAAAACCAGGCTCAGGGCGGCTAACAGCAAATATAAAACATTGATTAAAATGCGACTTAAGGACAGCATAAAACAGTATAAAATACAACATAAAATGCAGCATCAATATCAATAAAATTCAGGGGTCGTTTGAGGGGGGGGGACCCCAGTCAGTAGACATCAAATGATCACTGGGGCTAACTGGCCAAGTTGGTCCTATTAGGACCAGCAAGGAGATCAGGGAAGAATTTAAATGTGGGGTCCCAGAAAGGGTTTCTTCATAGAAGAGGAAAGGGAAAAGGGAATAGAGGATCAGGCTAATTCAAATTGAAGGCCAGGCGGAATAGCTCTGTCTTACAGGCCCTGCGGAAGGAGATCAAGTCCTGCAGGGCCCTAGTCTCGTGGGACAGAGCATTCCACCAGGTCGGAGCCATCACTGAAAAAGCCCTGGCCCTGGTGGAGGATAGTCTGGCTTCCTTAGGGCCCAGGACTTTAAACTATTATTATTCATGGACCTTAGGGTCCTCTGCAGGACATACTAGGAGAGGCAGTCCCATAAGTACGAGGGTCCTAGGCCTCTTTTAAAAGACGAAAAGGCCTGGAGGCTTTGCATGTAGCCAAAGGAGCCCATCAAGCCCAATATCCTACTCTCACCATGGATAAGCAGATGCCTCAATGGAAGTTCTAGTAGCAGGACATGAGCGCAACACCGTATGCAGAAACAGAAAGACTCTCCACATTTGTGATTTCCAACAACTGGCATTCACAGTGGAGGTAGACCCTGCCTACCAAATCAGGCCCTCTGTTCTCACAGTGGCCAACCAGGTGCCTCAATGGCGAGCCCACAAGCAGAAAGTGATAGCAACAGCGGTCTCCTCACTTGTGACTCCCAGCAAGTGGTTTTTCAGAAGCATTACTGCCTTCAACACTGGAGTTAGCATACAGAACCTAAGGAGAACCTATCTGGATCAGGCTAGAGGCCAGCATCCTGTTGTCATGATGACCAGCCATATGCTCATTAAGGGAACCCCAAAAGAAGGAACTGAACACAATAGCACTCTCCCCTCTTGTTCTTTCTGATGACAGGCACCCAGAAGCACCCTGCCTCCATTGTTGCTAATTAAAGGGTCAAATGACCTAGGGATGGCCTTCTGCATACTCTGCAAATGGGAACTACAGTAAATTCCAGCTCCCACAAATGGTGTGATGTGCCCTGAATCTACTGTGTATCCATTTCGTTGTGGAGTGGAATAGACCATATTTCATAGAACTGTGTTGACACTCTGGAGAAGACTAATCCTGCCATGGCGCAAGTAATGGAGTCCCCATACCATTTGTTTCCTCCTCCTCCTCCTCCTCCTCCTCCTCCTCCTCCTCCTCCTCCTCCTCCTTCTTCCTGGACCTTTCTTACACTGCAGGGATTTTTTGTTAATTAGAGAATGAGAGAAGAGAGATTGGCGGCTCAAAAGGTATTACACACCAGTACTTGTTCCCAATTAGCCAAGCAAGCACCTCCGTGTAATTACAAGTGCTGGGTCATCATCCATAATTTTTCTGTCCCCTTTTCTTTGCCTGCAATGAGCATTAATCATGCCACATAAAAAGCAGGCTTACTTGTAAGTGGTATTCTGACCCCACTTCACCCAGGTGATCTCCAGTTCATAATTCTCCCTTTCCTGCAGCCTAAATTTCATCATACATGATTAAAAATCTCCAAGAGGTGCTATTCTGGATTCAGAAGCATGAACTTTAAACCCGTGCTCCCCACCTCCATCTCCAAGTAGGAACATACGAAGCTGCCTCCTCCTGAGCTAGACCATTCGTCTATCTAGCCCAGTATTGTCTACACAGACTGGCAGCAGCTGTCCAGACAGGGGTCTTTTCCAAACCTGCCAGAAGATGCTGGGGATTGAACCTGGGAGGGTTTTGCTGATTATGCTACCACCAAATATGGTCCATTGGCAAGGCTCTTTGGCAGCAGAAGTCCGAGGCTGGGAAATATTCTCTTCTCCAAGCTGTGACTTACCGTATTTTTTGCTCTATAGGACGCACCGGACCATAGGACGCACCTTGTTTTAGAGGGGGAGAACAAGAGAAAAAATTCTTCCCCTCTCTGCTCAGCGCCCCTTCAGCGAAGCAGCAGGAGAAACGGAGCCCCTTCCATTTCTCCTCCCGCTTGGCTGAAGGGGCGCTGCGCAGCTCTCCCTCTCTGCTGAAGCCAGGAGAGTCTTGCTCTCCTGGCTTCAACAAAAGGAACCCAAAGCCTCCGGAGCGCAGCGGGAACTCGCGCTGCGCTCCGAAGGCTTCAGGTGGCTATCCCTAAAGCCTGGAGAGGGAGAGGGGTCAGTGCACACCGACCCCTCTCGCTCTCCAGGCTTCAGCGAAAGCAACGCGAAGCCTCCGGAGGGGGGAGGGAGCGCTCCCTCTGCGCTTTGGAGGCTTTGCGTTGCTATCGCTGAAGCCAAGGAGCCTGCATTTGCTCCATAGGACGCACACACATTTCCCCTTAATTTTTGGAGAGGGAAAAGTGCGTCCTATAGAGCGAAAAATACGGTATTTCTTTGCCCAGCGTTCTGGAGAATTTACCCCCACCCCTTGAATGTGTTTTATTCTGCTGATAGGCTGTTTGTTCTATATTTCATTATTTTTACATTTATATCCCACCTTTCCTCCAACAAGCTCAAGGAGCTCCACACAGTTCTCCAACTTCTCTGCCTGTTATCCTAACAACAGCCCTGTGAGGTAGCTTAGCTAAGAGACAGTGACTGGCCCAAGGTCACACCCAGTGAGTTTCACGGCTGAGCAGAGATTTGAATCCTGGCCTCTCCCAGACCATAGTCAGACCCTCTAACCTAGTGGTTCCCAAACTTTTCAGGACACCCACCCCCTTGGTCCCATAAATTCATCACCAGTGCCCCCTACCTTACCCTTTGAAAAGCCTTATTCAGAATAGTGGTTTGCATGACCTACCAAGGAAGATGATAGCACAATAAAATTCAAAACAGTGACTATTAATTGCACTTCTATTCTAAATTCCATTTAGTTTAACTAACTCAGCAAAATGAATGAACTTGATTCAGTGATACCACCTTTTCAAAGTCTAATAGTCATTATCTCTAGCATCTCCTTGCCTCTTGGTGCCCCTTCAAGTAATCCCACCACCCTCTGGTGGATGGTATCACCCACTTAGGGAAGCCACTACACCACACTGCCCCCCTATGTTGACATTTTAGAGCACGTATTTCCCTGACACACTTTACTGAAAGGCTACTAAATATTCCAAGCTGAATTTTGCAGAGCTGGAGAGGAAGACACGTGTGACATTGGGCATGACTACAGCTGCAGTGTATTAAGTCTAATCATAGCAGCACAAGAACAGTGGTTCATTAGAAACGGGTCTTTGTCGCATTGTGTCGTTCACAGCTTGAGCTTTGGAGAATAAACCCCCCTCTTCCCCAATGAGATATATAGGCAGCCGCTACCTGCACAACTCTGAACAGCAATTCTATCCTCTGAGGTTTAAGTAATTGCATTTACAAAATATTAAATTTTAAAACAGAGCAATACAGAAAATTGAGGATGTTGTGCACCCTAGCCCAAATCTCGCCGTTATGGTCTAGTTCTGTGCTGAAATCTCCCTTCTGGTTTCATGAAAGTGTTCTTCCACTGAGAAAGAAGCTTCCAGGTTTTTTTTTCCTGCCTTGTTCTCAGGGGCACATAAGGAGTTTTTAAGAATATCAGAAGAGCCCTGCTGGACCAGGCCTATGGCCCATCCATTCCAGCATCCTGTCCTCACAGGATGCCCGTGGGATCTAGCTGGTTTTAAAAGAGGATTAGACAAATTCGTGAAGGGCAAGGCAGCAATGCTTATGAATACCAGTTGCTGGAAACCACAGGAGGGGAGAGGACTCTTGTGCTGAAATCCTGCATGCAGGTTTCCTAAAGGCATCGGGTTGGTGCATGACGAATTTGAGCTCTTAATACAGGATGGCAAATATGACCTAGTAGGCATTACTGAGACCTGGTGGGATGAGACACATGACTAGAATGTAGAAATGGAGGGGTTCAACCTGTTCAAAAGGAATAGGGAGGAGTAGGAGCATTATATGTAAAGGATGCGTACACTTGTAAAGAGATCCTGGACCTGGACCTGAGAGTATTTGGGTAAAAATTGTAGGAGAGGAGGAGAAAACCCCCCCAATGATCTTACTGTGGGTGTCTGCTATATATACCTAAGCCAGTCTGAGGACTTGGGTAATGCCATCCTACAGCAGATTCCCAAACATCCAAAAAGGAGACTTCAATTACCCAGATATCTGTTGGAACTCAAACCAATTCCTCCAAAGCTTTGCTGACAATTCCAGAAGGTGGAAGAAGCAATAAGGCCATAATCTATATTGGACCTGGTCCTCAATAACAGGGAGGAACTGACTGACAAAGTGGAAGTACTGAGAACCTTGGGAGAAAGTGATCAGTTCCTCCTGGGTTTCATGGTACAGAGGGAAGCTAAGTGTAGTCGAACATGCACACTGGACTTTAAGAAGGCTGGTTTCAAAAAGTTGAATGAATCAATGAACTATTGGGTGAGATCCCATGATCAGAAACACTGAGAGAATAGGGAATCCAAAATGGATGGGGGTTTCTTAAAGGTGACTTGTGCCCTGTGCCGCTTCCTTGAGCTGACTCCAAGCATTGCTTATTTATTTCAGCAATGATAGCCAGCCTTTGAAGATCCAAGTTTAGAATAAATGGAGGCCACACTTGGGTTTGTGCAGGGCAGGCAGGCAATGCAGGGAAGGGTGAGGAGAGGAGGAGGGTGGGTGGGTTTTCGTCCAACCCTTCTGGCAGTTGATCCAACAAGGCAGCGGGAGTGTTTGTTCCTGGGATGAAAGGCATTGTTTGCAAAGACCAGATCTTTGTTGCATGGGATTGCAAAAGAAACTTTCCACTCCCCAAAATTGGCTGTCCAGGGATCAAGTGTGAAAAGGGTTTTTAAATGTCTGGAAGTTGCATTTGTTGGCCAAGGAAAGAGGAACTGGGATTACTCATCCATGAGAATGATGTGAGGGGGTGCAAAAATCTGGAGGTTCCAGTACCTGCTGGAGGAAGAATATAATATAAGTCCTGCTGGATCAGGCCCATCTGGTCCAGCATCCTGTTCTCACAGTGGCCAAGCAGATGCCCCAATGCGAAGAAGCCCAGAAGCAGGACTTGAGTGTAATAGCAACTCTCCCCACCAACTGGTATTCCAAGAGAATGGGAAATTCTGGTGGAGGGATTATATTACTTTGACACACACACACAAAGGTAAATGGTAAAGGAGCCCTGGATGGTTAAGTCCAGTCAAAGGTGACTATGGGGTTGCAGCGCTCATCTCGCTTTCAGGCCAAGGGAGCTGGTGTTTGTGCACGGACAGCTTTCTGGGTCATGTGGCCAGCATGACTAAACCGCTTCTGGTGCAACGGAACACGTGATGGAAGCCAGAGCGCACGGAAACGCTGTTTACCTTCCCGCCACAGTGGTACCTATTTATCTACTTGCACTGGTGTGCTTTTGAACTGCTAGGTTGGCAACAGCTGGAACTGAGCAATGGGAGCTCACCCAGTTGTGGGGATTCAAACCACCGATCTTCTGATCGGCAAGCCCAAGAGGCTGAGTGGTTTAGACCACAGCACCACCCACGTCCCACCTATACCAAAATCACCAATCTGCTTCACAACACCAAAGCAACCCCTCCCCCATCTTCACAGGTAAAGGCACCCCTGACCATTAGATCCAGTCGTGACTGACTCTGGGGTTGCAGCACTCATCTCACTTTATTGGCTGAGGGAGCTGGCGTACAGCTTCCGGGTCATGTGGCCAGCATGACTAAGCTGCTTCTGGCGAACCAGAGCAGCGCACGGAAACGCCGTTTACCTTCCCACCCGAGTGGTACCTATTTATCTACTTGCACTTTGACATTCTTTTGAACTGCTAGGTTGGCAGGAGCAGGGACCGAGCAACGGGAGCTCACCCCGTCGCAGGGATTCGAACCGCCAACCTTCCCATCGGCAAGCCCAAGGCTCAGTGGTTTAGACCAAAGCGCCATCCGCATCTTCACAGAGAAGTCAGCAATTAAACTTACGAAAACCTGTTCTGCAGATTTAAGGAAACAATTTTGAAAATGCAGCAGCTTCAAGCAAAATGGAACCCCTTACCTAATTCCTTTGTTTTGAGCGATGCTGTGATGAGATAGTCTGGAGACTGCCGATATCACCTAATGAAAGAGAGACAAGGATGGGTGTTAGAGACAGATGCAGTTCTAGAGTCAGGTAACAAGGCTGTTATCGTCGTGCAAGAAAGTCTCAGGTGGGAGTCGCATTTAAGGATCTGTTTCCCCACCTGCTAGAAAAGAATGTATTTAATTTTGGTATAATTGCAAAGCCGTTGCTCACCTACAAAAACAATGATTACGTCAAGGAACTACATCTAAGTTTTACTCAGAATAGAGCCATTGAAGTTAATGAAGCTAAGTGCATTAACTTAGGAGGGGAGGGCAGTCCCAGGTTCATTTCCCAACGGCATCTCCCTGCCTGAAACCCTGCAGAACTGCTGCCAGCCAGTGTCAGCAAAACTAAGCTAAGTGGACCTAGGGGCAGTTCAAACTGTCTTTCTGATCATCTCTTTCAAAGCAGCCGCCATAGTGAAGCATTAATTAACTTTTCTTTTTGCCTTATGAGAAAGACCACATTTAAAAAATAATAATAAATAAATCAGTACATATAACGGTAACAGCGTTTTACAAACTCACAATCAATAAATAAACATGGCTGCATTGTCCTTTTCATTAGTAATTCATACACAGTATGCAATTGCATAACCGCCCGCCCTCCCGCTCCCACCGCTTGAAGTCCACAGTGATTATTCACTAGTAGATCACTTATTTTCCTCTGCCCTCCTGCTTCTTCTTCTTCCTTTTGTGTCTTGTTAAGGCTGCAAGCCTGAGGGCAAGCAGCCCTGTTGCTGTTTTTATTGATTCGCAAGCCACTCTGGGAGCTCTTTCCTGCAAAAGAGCAGGGCGTTTTTAAAATAGGCTTTGAATAAATAAAATAAATAAATAAATAAATGTCCCAAATTGAAACTAAAAATCTGAATATAGCGAAAGGAGGTATTTTGCTAGGCAAGGATGGCATGATTCTCACACATGCTGAGAGGAGCTGTGGACAGGGATGGAGTCTTCCACAACTAAGCCTTATGATGAATGGTTGAAGGAAATGGGTATATTTAGCATGGAGGGGAGAAGACATCTTCAAATATCTGACGGGCTGTCACATGGAAGATGAAGCAGGCTTGTTTTCTGCTGCTCCAGAGGGGAGAATCCAAACCAATAGATCCAAAGGAAGAAAGGAGACTCTGACTAAACACTGGGAAGAACTTTCTGACTGCAAGTTGTTCAACAGTGGAATGGGCTCCCTCGGAAGGTGGTGGGCTCTCCTTCATTGGAGTTCTTTTGATAGCCATCTACCAGGAATTCATTGCAGCGGGGTTAACATACGAACATAAGAAGTGTCTGCTGGATCAGGCCAAAGGGGGGCCCATCTAGTCCAGCATCTCATTCTCATAGTGGCCAACTGGTTCGCCACAAGCTGGATTCAAGCATAAGAGCAGCACTCTCCCCTTATGTGGTTTCCAACAACAAGCATTCAGAAACATTGCTCCAGCTGTGGAAGCAGAGCCTAGCCATTATGGCTAGTAGCTGTTGGTAGCCTCCTCCTTTTTCTTGAATTTGTCCAATCCTCTTTTAAAGTCATCCAAGTCGGTGGTCACCAATGACTTCTCTGGGAGTGAGTTCCATAGTTTAACTATGCGCTGCTGGGTTAGACTAGATTACCCTTGGTATGCCTTCCAACTCAACAATTCTATGACTCTTTGGGATGACATGGAAGCAAAGGAGTTCTCCTTATTGACCCCTTCCTGGCCAATAGGGGAAGGGGAATGTGAGAGGGGCTCTGTGTCTTTGTGACTGGGAAATTGTTCAATGATCACCTGTGCCTGCCTTCACCATTAGACCCATCATTACCACTCCTGTGCCTAACTGGAGTTAATGGGCTGCATCCAATATTAGTCCTGCTCAAGTGCAGCCACCATCAAAATGACTAACGTAGGTTCATTCATTTCTATGGGTCTTTTCTAAGTAGAACCGATGGACCTGCATTAGTCACACACATTAAAGCAAAAACTGAAGACATCTGAAGGCAGCACTGTATGGGGACGTTTTTAATGTGTGATGTCTTGCTGTGTTTTAATTTGTTGGAAGCCTCCCAGAATGACTGGGGTAAGCCAGTCAAATGGGCGGCATATAAACAGTATATGATGATGATGTCTACTCTGAATAAAGGTGTATGAAGTGTCAGGGGAGAGCAGTTCCTCTGATGTGGACGGGACACGTCATGTTCCTTCTGGGGTAGTGTGTCCACCTTTGGTTTCCACCCTGCATGCAGTTCTCACCTGTGGCTCCTAAAAGTTGTCAGCATATGACAGCAGCCACACCCTGGGAAATGACTTTGACTGGCCAGCTAAACCAGGTGGGTCTCAAACCCTTAGTAAATTAAAGACTTCCCCTGCATGTGAAGACAGGCTCCAGTGGACGAAGCAGACCAGACCAATAGTCAAGAAGGCAGCTTCTGCATGTCCTGTAGAGGGAAATGAGGGGCAGATGGGGCTCATCAGCCTGCAAAGGGAGCCCATCTCAGAGAAGGAAAATTCTAATCCTAAACCTCCGCTGCCTTGTGGAATATCTTCAGGAAAAGGCTAAGGATTAAACCCACACAAATCTGGATTAGAATCCCTAAAACGGTTAGATGGCGCCTTGTATTTCTGCAGCCAAGCTGGTGCCAAATGTATTGCTCTGCTTTCCTTTGCACTACATCAGTGTGGCTGAGGGAGGGGGGCCTTGTTGTCTGGGCAGCCCAGGACCTCCACACACAATGCCCAGGCTTGTGCCCCCACCCCGTGAAATCACTTCAGTGCTGCTAATGCAGGAGTTTGACCTCACCCCTGGAGGCACACTCCATTGTCTCTCAAGACAGACAGATGCTAACAATTACTCTGAATAGAGCTAATACAGTGGACGCTCTGGTTGCGAACATGATCCGTGCAGGAATGACTGTACTGGATGTTTTATTTACTTTTATTTCATAAAATTTATACAATGTATGATGGTTTTTAACAAAACTTCAAAGCAGTTTACAAAGAGAATAAAACAAAATTATCAGCAAAAGCAGTAAAAATTCTTCAAAATGTTTTTTAAAAATAAAATCTGCAAAAAACTTTTTTAAAAAGATTAAAACATGTACCAGCATTCTACATATCTAGGTAGTCTTGCCTAACCCAAAATGCTTTTAGCAGATGCTGGAAACAGTACAGTAAAGAAGCCTGCCCGATAGTTCCCATGTGTAGATACTGCCACACTAAATCACAGGATTTTAGAGTTGGAAGGGACTGAGTTATGGGTGTAGGAATGGGTATTATGTTGCACCTGTATAAGTGCCAGTTCAGTTGAAAGCAATTAAAAAGAGCTGCACAGGCCTGTCCATTCAGATAGATTATATATAGATCTATTTATGTATGTATGTATTTGAAGATAACATCCAAGGGATAGCTTGAGATGTAAATCTTCCTCTCTTTCTTTCTTTCAGGGAACTGTGGGTTCTTTTCCACAACTCCCTGTAAATAACAAGGGAAAAGCCAACCCTTCTGTTACATCCCGAGAGTGCCATCACCACATGGACATAGCTGTCACTCAGCATTTGTTAAAGGGTCAGACCTTCTGACAGGCTTATTAAAGAGAAGAGATCGATTCTTGGACAGAGTTAAATTTACCAAGCAAGCAGAAAGGAGAAGGAAAACAATGATCTGACCTACAAAAACAAAACAAAACAAAATGAAGAAGGAGAGAGGTAACAGGCCAGAGGCAAGCCCATCTGCTTTTTGCTGAGACTTCCCCTGGTGTCTGTCTCTTAGGGAGACACAGCCACAAAGTACAGCCACAGCCCACATCATCTCAACCAAACTGCTCGAAATTTAGGCGTGATGACAGTAGTCCTGCCCTTTTAAATGAGGGGCCTGTGTGGAATCACAGAGGAGGGGAGGAGGGGGGTCTGGTTTTATGCAAGAGAGAAGGAGGGAAAGATGCAAGGGAGAGATTGGGAAGAGAATTTTGGAGCGGTTCTCGTTTTCATGCAGACCTCTAGCCAATTTATACTTGCTTGAACCAATAAAGTGAAGCCAAACTTAAATCAATTTTGTTGCTCTTGTGCCTAGGTCCTGCTTGCAGGTTTTCCATCGAGCATCCAGTTGCCACTGTGAGGACAAGATGCTGGATCATGAGAAGCCTTCAGCCTAATCCAGCAGGGCTCTAATTATATTCTACCTCCACCACCGGAGGCAGCAAGTCTCTAAAGGCCAGTTGCTGGTGATCACAAGTGGGGAGCATGATGCTGTTGCACTCAGTTCCTGTTTTTGGGCTTCCCATTGGGGTATCCTGTTGGCCACTGTGAGTACTGGATGCTGGGCTACTGGCCTGATCCAGCTCTTCCTATGTTCTGCAAAAGGCCCCAAACCCCACACACCTACCTGCTTGATTTTAATACTTTTCATAACATCTTCAGTTTGAATCAACCAGGACAGGTGGGTGGGTGGGTGGGTGTACATACCTTTTTTTGCACAGGTCTCCTGCCTTTAACCATGAGCCCCCACTTCCAACTCAAGCAAAAGTGTTTTAAGCAATTCAGTTTTGCAGCCCTGTCAACCACATCTTCTGCTTGCACAACCAGTTCTCAGCAGAGGCAAAAGATGCAAGGCAGAAATTTGTCATGAAGAAACATACAAGGCCCTATGGAAGGGGAACCTCGGTTTGCCCTTCCATGAGCTTGCCCTCCTGTGACTCTGAGCATGCCTGACACTTGGCGTGGCTGTTCCAAATGATGACAGACAGTCACACGCACATACTGACCCCGTGCTGCAGGCAGGCACGGAGGAGGAAGAAGGTGACGACCCTCCGGTGGCTGTGTGAGGGTCACAAGGGAGGCATCCTGGCTCATAAAGCAGAATTCTGCTGTTGCATAAATTAATTCAAATTAAGACAAATCTGAATAATCGCTTCTGCTACTGTTACCTGAAACAAGAGGTTCTGGAATTCACTGAAACCTGTTTTTTTATTGTCTATATTTTAATAGATTTGTTTTTTATATTGTTTTAATTCTATTAGAGTTTGATTACTTTTTAGCAATTATCTTTCAGCTTTCTGTATTTTATCTGTGTTGTTTTAACTTATGTAAGCCACCTTGAGTCCTGGTCTAGAAAAACGGTGGATATAAATAAAACAACATCATCATCAACAGCAGCAGCAACAACAACAACAAGCTCACTTCTTCATCCCCTAAACGTTGAACATCTTATCCAACCATCGACCAAGCTTTAGAGATTCTGGCAGGCACACTCACATACTACCAAATCTACCATTGCAGTCTTGAGAGCTAGAAATCTGTTTTTGAAGATAAACATATAAACAAACAAAAAGTTCCAAGAAACCCAGATTCTGCACTTTCCCCCCAAGGTTGTGACCTTTTCCTGCATCCCTTGGGAAGACAAGTCAGTGTTCAAAGGGTATTTGGGTACAATACCTTAGCAGTTCTCACAACAGCCTGTGAGGCAGTCCAATACCAGTCCAATACTGTCCTTTACTGTTTAAAAAACAGAGGAGAGCCTGTCTGTAGGACCATTTTACTACCTGTCTCATCAAAGAACTGCATTTGATGCGGGGGGGGGGGGAGTGCTCAGCCTACCCTGGGGTGAGGAGCAGAGAATGAGAATAACGAGGTAATAACTGGCGACCAGAAAAATAGCCTGCCTTAGTATTGTTCTCTAAGATCATCTATTGCCTGGGGAAATGCAAAACTACGAGGACTAGAATCTTACCTAGTTTTTAGGGGCAGTATGGTATTTATTAAGGGACACAGGTGGTGCTGTGGTCTAAACCACAGAGCCTAGGGGTACCTTTACCTAGCAGCCATCAAAAGCCCTCATCTCAATGAATTTGTCTAATCCTCTTTTAAAGCTATCTAGGTTGGTGACTGCGACGCGGGTGGCGCTGTGGGTTAAACCACAGAGCCTAGGACTTGCCGATCAGAAGGTCGGCGGTTCGAATCCCTGCGACGGGGTGAGCTCCAGTTGCTCGGTCCCAGCTCCTGCCCACCCAGCAGTTCAAAAGCACGTCAAAGTGCAAGTAGATAAATAGGTACCCCTCCGGCGGAAAGGTAAACGACGTTTCTGTGCCCTGCTCTGGTTTGCCAGAAGTGGCTTAGTCATGCTGGCCACATGACCCGGAAGCTGTACGCCGGCTCCCTCAGCCAGTAAAGCGAGATGAGCGCCACAACCCCAGAGTCGGCCACGACTGGACCTAACGGTCAGGGGTACCTTTACCTTTACTATGGTATTTATTATTGCTGTTTAAAAGTATTAAACTATCACACTGTTATTGTCAAGGACCTTACATTTTCAATGCCATGAATTAGTGCAGAAGGAAGCAGGTTCAACCCCTAATGGGTTTGGGAAAGACTCCCTGCATGAGACCATGGAGAGGCACTGTCAGTCAGTGTGTGCAGTACCAATGACCTGACTCAGTCAGCATCCTGTGTGCCTGTTTAAATTAGCCCAAACCGTGAGGACTAGAATCTTGCCAAAGGAAGGGTTGCACCTCAGTGGTGAAGCATCTGCTTTGCATGCAGAAGGTCCTGAGTTCAACCCCCAAGAGCAAATCCAGCCACGGCTGGGAAAGAGTCTCCTGCCTGAAACCCTGGAGAGCAGCTGCCAGTCAGGGTAGACAATACTGAGCTAGATAGAACCCAACAATCTGGCACAGTGTAAAGGAGCTTTCCATGTTCCTATGCAATAAAGGCAAATTTCATCCTTGGATGAAAAAATTCCCTGGGATTTTCTTTTCTCCCCTCCACTAGCTCCAACAAGACTGAAAATGTGGAATAGTGTGGCAGAGATCACACCCAATTAATATTTCAGGCCACCAGCAGGGGATCAGGAGGGCATCTAAGACCTCTTAGTTGGCGGTGGTTCAATCCAGCTGGAGGAAGCAACGGGTCAGCTGACAGCTCAGCGCACAGCAGTCCTCAGGAAAGGATAAAAGTTGGAAGGTAAAGGAACCATGACTTATTCATACGCCTCAATTCAGCCCTACGCTCAGAGGCCCCATGACACTGAAATAACAGTTCAGAAGCCGTTTGGTGTAACTGAAAGGTTATTAGGAAACCAAAACAAAAAAGCAAAATATAACCCACCTCTTTTTTTCTCCCCAAGCACTAAAAACAAATGAATAACTAAGAAACTGATCCCTTTTGCACAGATATGGGGAAAGCTTTTTTCTGCTGCTCCAGAGGGCAGATCCCAAACCAATTGATTCAATAGACAAGAAAGGAGATTGTGACGAAGCATCAGGAATAACTTTCTGGTGGCAAGAGCTGTTCAACAGTGGAACCAACTGCCACGGAAGGTGGTGGACTCTCCTTCCTTGAAGGTTTCTAAGCATAGGTTTTGTGGTCATCTGTAGTAGAGATTTTGTGGTCATTCTCTAGTAGAGATTCCTGCATTGCAGGTGATTGGACTGGATGGCCCTTGGGGACACCTTTCAACACTACAATTCTATGATTCTGTGACTCTAACAACTCTTTGAAGAGGAGGGCATGTGTGTTAACCTGATTGTGGGTATGGGGGCAGGCAGCAGATCTCAGCAGCTTGATTCTGCCACCATGAACAATAAGTATAGTACAAGAGGATACCATCCTTGTATTAAGTGATAAGGCAGCTCTGGTTTGGGACATAAGAGCAAAATCTGGGTTCTGCTTAGGCTGGGCCAGACAGAGCTGTGCTGGCTGAGACTGGTGGGAGCTCGTTGTAGCTCAATGCACCAAGAAGGCACTGGGTTGCAGGAGGCTGGTCTAGTTCAGTGTTTCCCAACCGGTGTTCCGCGGCACACGAGTGTGCCGTGAGACATCGGCTGGTGTGCCGCGAGATGCCTGGAGGGAGGCGGGCGAGTCGGGCGGCGAGAGGCGGGGCGGCGGCGGCGAGGAGAGGCCGCGCCTCCTGCTGCTGCCTGGCGCTCCTCCTCGCAGCCGGCAGCGCTGCCTGGGCGCCTCCGCGCGACTCTGCCTCGCTGGGTTTGGTCTCCCAGCAGAGACGGGTCACACGCGCACCTCCCTCCCTCCCTCAGCCTGTGCGGAGGGAGAGCCAGAGAGAGGCATCGCTCCTGCGCGGCGGGAGAGGGAGCAGCCGGAGCGATGCCCCAAACGAGCTGAATTCCGAGCGAGGGACTGAGGGGGGAGGGAAAAAACTTTCACTTTCGTGCGTCCCTCCCGGCGTGACGCTGCGCGCTGACGTCACGGGGCGGGGCTTTAATGGTGGTGTGCCGCGAGATTTTTTTTCAGTAAACAGGTGTGCCGTTGCCCAAAAAAGTTTGGGAAACACTGGTCTAGTTGCATATCTAGTTGTACCTGCATTGGGTCAACCCAGTTTCCCCATTCTCCCAGCAGTCAATAATATGGCTCAGGGCAGAAATATAATAGTACCCCACACGGCTATCCTCGCAGCCGCAGCATTTTTAATTGGGAAAGGGTCTTAGCTCAGTGGCAAAGCATCTGCTTGGCAAGTTCCAGGTTCAATACTCAGCATTGCCAGGTAGGATTTGGAAATACTCCAATCTGAAACCATGGAGCACTGCTGCCTGTCAGTGTAGGCAATACTGACCCAAGTGGACCAGTGGTCTGATTCAGTAGAAGGCAGTATCCTATGCTCCTAAGGCAGTTTCTATATTCCTAATTAAAGAATTTCAACTTTCTCTAACATGATTATGGTTTTTTTCTCTCTAAACAACCCTAACAGGCCCTTCCAAAGGAAAGATGGATTCGGGAGAATAAACATCAGCAGAAACAGCAGACTCAAAGCACCCTCCTTGCAGAGTGGAGATAGCATTAGATTTAATCCCAGAACCATCTGCACATGCAAAGCCAGGAGGGTGAGGACGGCGTGTGGGGCCTGAGGAAAGCTGCTTGGGAAAGCAGGCAAGGCGGCCAAGAGCCCCTGACATCTAAATGGCTTTGGGCAGGAGACATTACTGCTGTCAGTAATGACTGACAACACACTGTGGAAGGTTTCCTATCACATCACATACCACTGCAAATCTGGTCAAAGGACAGCAGGAGAAAAGAGCATTTAGCTAAGTGCAAAGCAGCTTCAGAAGCAGCGCTGGCAAAAACGGGTGCTCTTTATTGCTCGTTTTTAATTTTACAATTTGTTAGATTTCTTACTCCCACCCGTTCACTCTTGACACTTGAAGAGTAGATTTTTAGGATGTGAAGTGTAGATTTTTAGGACCCACCTTATTTTTGTGATTGTAAGTTGTTTCAAACTGATTTTAATATTGTGTTTTAATGGTGCAAACAGCCCATGGACCTTAGGGTGATGGGCAAGTGAGAGGAGAAGGAGAAGGAGAAGGAGAAGGAGAAGGAGAAGGAGAAGGAGAAGGAGAAGGAGAAGGAGAAGGAGAAGAAGAAGGAGAAGAAGAAGAAGAAGAAGAAGAAGAAGAAGAAGAAGAAGAAGAAGAAGAAGAAGAAGAAGAAGAAGAAGCAGCAGCAGAAGCAGCAGCAGCGGAACATAAGAAGAGTCTGCTTGCTGGATCAGGCCAGTGGCCCATCTAGTCCAGCATCTTATTCTCACAGTGGTTAACCAGATGTCTCTTCTGGGAAACCCACAAGCAGACGTGGCTTCCAGCAGCTGGTATCCAAAAATCTTATTGGCTCTGACCACTGAGGCAGAGTGTAGCCATTGATGACTGTCTCTTCCATGAATTTGTCTAATCCTCTTTTAGAGTTTGTTTCTGCTTGGCAGGGGGTTGGACTCGATGGCCCTTGTGGTCTCTTCCAACTCTATGATTCTATGATTCTAGGTTTGTGGCCATTGCTGCCTTCTACTTCTGAGTAGATACGGTTAGGAATGGGTTCCTCTCCACCCTGGCTTTTGAAACCTTGAAATGTAGATTTATTTTTTTTAGGACTCAATTTGTTTTTATGTTTGCAAATTGTTTTAAACTGTTTTTAATTAAAAGTTAGCAGGGTGGTAGAACCCAGGGGTGAGGGTTTTTTCCTGCCTGCACCTGGCCTATCAGGTCTTAGGATGTGGCGATGGTGGGGGGGAGGCTGTGTAGGAGAAGCATCGCATGCCCTAATGCACACTCAGCCCTGTGAGATTGGATGTGACACCCTGACGCAGGCGTGTGCTTCCCAGCATGAAATCCCAGAAGGAGGCCAAGCCACCACCTACAGAGTTTTCCACCTAACCATCAGGTCCCCTTAGCGCTGGGCTCAGTGGAGACGTCGGGCAGATGATCCCAGTGTCAGCCTAAGAGAAGCATCCGAACTTTACCAGCCTGTCTTCACTCCTGGCAGAACACCATCACCACCTTTCATGGAGTCAGAACTGCAGATTTGTAAAGCTGGAAGGGACCCCAAGGGGGTCATAGACTCCAATGCCCTGCAATGCAGGAATCTCAGCTAAAGCATCCATGACAGATGGCCATCCAACCTCTGCTTATAAGTCTCCAATGAAGGAGGGCCCACCACCTTCCGAGGGAGACAGTTCCACTGGCAAACAGCAATTACCGTCAGAAAATTCTAGCATTACAGGTGTGTGTGTGTGGGGGGGAGATTCCTCTATCCCACTTTCTCCATATCATGCATAATTTTATAAACTTCTATCACGTCGCATTTTGATGACTGTGAGTTATTTGAACTGTTTTTTTAATTATTATTTATACTGTTCTACTGTTAAATAAATTAACAATAATAATAGGCCCCCAAAGCTGCAACCTTCTCCACACAGGGGATCTGCTCCAAGCACAGGAAAAAGCAGGGTGTCACTAGATCACTGCACACCCCCCGCCCACAATTACAGCCTGCTTCGAAAAAGATCAATTATTTAGCTGAGCAGCACCTACCCACTCTCACTGCACCCTGCCCCACAAATACCATGTCAGCCCGCATATGGCGCCTGAAACACGACAACCCACTTACAGCAGATCAATTATTCATGGCCACTTCATGTCATCGCTGAACACATAATCCTAACTGCCCCTGTTACCCCGTAACACGTGTTTGGAAAACCATGGGGGACCGCAAGGCTAACGCAGCGCCATCTATCTCTTATCCCTTTCCTTTTTTCCCCTCTTTCTTTTTTTGGTCCAAGACAGACAGAAGACAGCAGGATTTTACCAGGTTTACAATGGATCCCCCCAGTAATGGGCCATTCCCCAACCCATGTGCCGTGAGGGAGATAAGAACACAAGACTGACTCTGCCAGGTCAGGCCTGTAGCCCATCTAGCACAGCATCTTGTTCTCACGGCGGCAAACCACATGCCACAGGGGCAAGCCTGTAAGCAGGACATGAGTGCAATAGCAAGTCTGTCTCGCCAGAGTGGTGTATGCTCTAGTTATCTCTCGCTTGGACTACTGCAATGCACTCTATGTGGGGCTACCTTTGAAGGTGACCCGGAAACTACAACTAATCCAGAATGCGGCAGCTAGACTGGTGACAGGGAGTGGCCGCCAAGACCATATAACACCGGTCTTGAAAGACCTACACTGGCTCCCAGTAAGTTTCCAAGCACAATTCAAAGTGTTGGTGCTGACCTTTAAAGCCCTAAACGGCCTCGGTCCAGTATACCTGAAGGAGTGTCTCCACCTCCATCATTCTGCCAGGACACTGAGGTCCAGCACTGAGGGCCTTCTGGCGGTTCCCTCACTCTGAGAAGCCAAGTTACAGGGAACCAGGCAGAGGGCCTTCTCAGTAGTGGCACCCGCCCTGTGAAACACCCTCCCACCAGCAGTCAAAGAGAAAAATAACTACCAAACTTTTAGAAGACATCTGAAGGCAGCCCTGTTTAGGGAAGCTTTTAATGTTTAATAGGTTATTGTATTTTAGTGTTTTGTTGGAAGCCGCCCATAGTGGCTGGGGAAACCCAGCCAGATGGGCGGGGTATAAATAAATAGATAGATAGATAGATAGATAGATAGATAGATAGATAGATAGATAAATTATTATTATTATTATTATTATTATTATTATTATTATTATTATTATTATTAAAATCTCCAGCTGCTGTCTGATTCTCAGATGCAGACTGCTCCAGGGCATGGAGGTTCTGCTATCACAATAGGCACTCATAGGAAGAGGCCTAGGCTGCTGGATCAGGCCAGTAGCCTGCCTAGTCCAGCCTCCTGTCCTAACAGTGGCCAACCAAATGCCCCAAATCAGAAGCCCAGAAGCATGGGGTCTCTGACTGCGGAGGCAGAACATAAGAAGAGCATTGCTGGATCAGAAAGAACACTCTACCTGTCTGAGGTAGCTGGAGAGGCACAGGAGGTGCATTTGAACCTCATTCTAGAGGTTTCCCATCCCTGCCCTGCAGGCTACTCACAGCCCCCACAGTGTTGGGAACACACATCCACACAGGACTTCCTTTGACCTCTGCACATCGAAGGGCAAAGCGGATGTCCAGCAGGGAAAATCCAGTCTTGGCTGCCAGTCACACACTGTACAATAGCGGAAGCTGTTAAGGTATTTTTATGCTAGGGACCACATCTATCGTACCTGTAACCACACCTCCCGGGTGTCCCTTGAAAGCACATGCAGAGGCCTGTAGGGGTAATAGCCAACTAAATGGAAAACTCATTAACCTTGGTCACTTATAACTCTCAAAGGAGTAATAGCTGAATTTCCTGAAACTTTGCATGGTATCAAAACAACAATGTTTAATATATCTTTGGTGTGTTTTTTTTTGTTATGTTTTGTTTTTGTTTCTAAAAATGGAGTAGCTGCCACTGTTGAGGACTCTCCAGAATCGTAGAGTTGTCTAGTTCAGCCTCCTGCAATGCAGGATTCACAGCTGAAGCATCTCTGACAGGTGACTCTATGTAGCTTCTATTTACAAACCTCCAATGAATTATAGAACTGCAGAGCTGGAAGGGACCCAAGGGTCATCTAGTCCAACCCCTTGCGATGCAGGACTCACAGCTCAAGAATTCCCGGCAGATAGCCATTCAAACTCTGCTTAAAAGCTTCCAATGAAGAAGAGCCCACTGCCTTCTAAGGTAGACCATTCCACTGCTGAACAACATAAAAAATGGTCAGGGATGATGGGAGTTGGAGTTTTGCAACATCTGGAGCGGCACAGGTTCCTCAACCTGGCTTTAGATGACTCTGGCCCTTTGTTGAGACAACATTTCCTGGGGCTCATCCATCAAGGCCCAATGGGAACTGTCTGTGGTCCTGAGCTTGCCTTTGCTCCATGAGACTATTATACAGTAGTTGCCATCATTTGCCCAGCATGTGTGTGTAAGAGACTTGGGGTTATGATCAACATCAGTCCTACACAGAGTAGACCCACTGAAATTCACGGGTAAGGCCGCTATGTGCCACTTTATACAGCCATATCTTCTCTCAAAGAATAGTGGGTGAGAGTTGTTAGGAGACACACACCCCCATCCCATTCCCACAGCTACAATTCTCGAGGTGGTTTAATAATCATTCCCTCTTCTCCAATTTGGCAACAAATATTCACACACCCACACACCCAGAAGAAGAAGCAATCCGAAGTCAGTCCGTTCCCAACTTTGACTAATGCATATCCACGCGGAAAGTCCTCGGGGTAAACGCTTAAGACAGACGGCCCACTGACCTTTTAGCCACAGTTCAGAGAGTCCACGTCAGGCCATGTTAGACTTGCTGAGCTGCTACAGGGACAAGCGATTACACCTCTCAAGATAATAAGGTTAGAGCCCCTTAACAGGCTCTGATTGCCGCAAATGCATTTTCCAGATGAAAGCATTACTTCCTATGGGTGGGGGGGGGGGGAGGGAGAAAATCCCTCTTATCCAAAAGAAAAAGAAAAAAACACTACAGAAAAAGCTTTATGGTTTTCATCACTGCTGAAAGATTCAGGAAAGATTTTAAACAGTCCTTCTTCACACAGCGTGTAGTTTGGCAATGGAACTCCCTTCTCCAGGAAGCAGTGAATGCCACAAATCTAAACAACTTTAAAAGGGAATTAGACAAATTTAAGGAGGAGAGGGCTATTGATGGCTACCAGTCATAATGGCTTTGCTCTACCTCCACAGCTGAAGGCAGAAGTGCTTCTGAATGCCAGTTGCTGGAAGCTGCAAGATGTGAAGGTTGCTGCCGTGCTCAGATTTTTATTGTGGGTTTCCCACAGGCATCTTGTTGGCGTCTGTGAGAACAGGATGCCAGACTAGATGGGCCACTGGCCTTCATCCAACAGGCTCTTCTTATGTTCTTAAATATGACAATTTGCAGCTTGGCTCACTTCCTTGATTTATCTGCTCTATCCTGAAGTCATTTACCACTTTCTTTCTTTTCTTTTTCCACCTTCGCCACATCAAGCAGTTGGTCCCTTACCTTTCCCGCCCCGACCTGGCCACAATGATGCATGCAACGGTCACCTCCAGGCTTGACTACTGTAAATCGCTCTACGCGGGGCTGCCCTTGAAGCTGTCCCAGAAACTCCAGCGGGTGCAGAATGCTGCAGCGAGGCTCCTCACGGGGTCTCTGCCAGGGGAGCATATTCACCCAGTGCTTTTCTAGCTGCAGTGGCTCCTGGTGGAGTACAGGGTCAGATTTAAGGTGCTGCTTTTGACCTAAAAAGCCCTTCACAGCCCAGGACCCTCGTACCTACGGGACCACCTCTCCTGGTATGCCCCATGGAGGACCTTAAGGTCCATATATAGCAACACCCTAGAGGTCCCGGGCCCTAAGGAAGTTAGATTAGACTCAACCAGAGCCAGGGCCTTCTCAACACTGGCTCCGGCCTGGTGGAACGCTCTGTCTCATGAGACCAGGGTACCACTTCTGGGTTAGCGGAATCTGTAAACCGAAGTGTTTGTAACCTGAGGTGTTTGTAACTCAAGGTACAACTGTACCCCTAATTAAATCAACCAATCTGATTCCTGAAGACTAGAAGCTTACTTCATTTTTTAAGGGAAGGGCCGTAGTTCAGTGGTAGAGCATGTTCCCTGCAAGCAAAAAGTTCTGGGTTCAATTGCCAAGTAGACAGCACTGAGCTAGGTTGACCCGTGGTCTGATTCTGTGCAGGGCAGCTTCCTACATCCCTGCTTTTGACTGGATTTACTAAAGCAGATGGGAAACACACACACATGCCCCCTCCTTCCATCAGTAGGAAATACACAGCTATTCAAGGCCTTCTTCCCAGAAAGCAGCTTAAATCCACATGACTCTTAATCTCTCTTGATCAAGGGTCTCATGTGTAAGCAGGAAATATTATAGATCTATTTTCCCCCTTAGGCCTGGGAGCAGTTTCCTCAACATTCACATAGTATTCTATGTGCAGGAGGATATAATTCAAGATGGTTAAAAGAGGGAATAAGAAGAAAGCTTGAGATGGGGAAAGGTGGTGGAAATTGTGTGTTTGTGTATGTTACTTTGGTCATGAGGGGGAAAAGAAAATGAGTATATATGCTGCAAAGATAACAATCAGAAGTTAACCTTGGCATGTTCCTATTTATTATCCAGCTTTCAGCAGCTTGGAAAACAGCAGGTTTAAAATACACACACACAAACACATGTCCTTTGTGATCAGAACTAGGGGAAACATTTGATTCAGTTTGCATTTAAAGGTGTACCTACCAAATTCACACTTTCCAAAATAATATGCAAGCTGAAATGCAACCAGCTTTCAAAACCTGCCCTCCTCCAAATTTTGCAATGCAGTAACTGCTGGGGTTCAACACCCACCCTGTGGGTTCAGCCTGGATGGTCAATAAAACCCAGACTACTCCAGAGGTCAGCAAAACAGGACATTTATTTACCTATAGTTAAATGCTATAGTTGTGGGGTAAGACACCAAAAATGAAGAAGAAAAAAACCCCACAAGCAAATACACTTACAAGCAAATGGAAGTAAAGGGGCAGTTGTGTCTATATATGGCAGTACTTCGTTCTACTAGCTTTTACTGGTTTAATCAAGAGGAATAACAAATTTCTTATCTTTGCCTCCTTCCTTTGTCCTCAACAGGTAAAGCAATAGTTCCTGTGTACATGCTGTTCTGTCCTTCTCCCATGGTTCTTTTGGAAACACAGTCTTCACATTCCAACCTTCACCTGCTCAACCTTTCTCTCACACATTTCAATATTCTTTCATTCTTTAATTTCCTTATAATTTTATTATCCTTCCACATAGTAAGTGCAAAAATGCATATGCTAATGTAAAGCGTGCACAAAAGGGCATATCATAGTGAAAAAGGACATAGTGGGGGGAAATTCAGCACTAGCTGTTACAACCTTTTCTCATAGTTTCACATCCAAGAGCTTGGATCAGCCAAAAGGAGGCCCACCTAGTCTAGCATCCTACCCTCACAGTGGCCAACCAGGTGTACCAGATAGAAGCCTGCAAGCAAGGACCCAAACACAAAGCAACTCTCAAGTTGCTGTTGCCGTCATCTAACATTTAGAGGTAGAAGTCCCCTGGATATGGAAGTTCTACTATCGCAATAAACCACCATAAGAGTAGAGCCTGGCTGCTGGATCAGGCCAAAGGGGGCTCACCTAGTCCAGCATCCTGTTCTCACAGCCAGACGCTGCACCTGAGCACCTCTCACAGTAAAGGGAAACCGTGATCATTGCAGCTAGTGATTCCAAACTTTTTCATAGCTCAGCCTTCTAGTGCTGTCTCTGAGATTGGTGGTATCAAGCTGGAGAAGGGCTATAGCTCAATAGTAAAGAGTCTATATTGCAAGCAGAAGGTCCCAGGTTCAGTCCCCACTGGTATCTCCAGGTAGGGATGGAACAGATTCCTGACTAAAATCCCAGTCAATGTAGACAGTGTAGACAGTACTGAATTAGATGAACCAATGGTTTGACTCAGTACAGTGGTACCTCGGGTTAAGAACTTAATTCATTCTGGAGGTCCGTTCTTAACCTGAAACTGTTCTTAACCTGAAGCAGCACTTTAGCTAATGGGGCCTCCCGCTGCTGCCGCGCCACCGGAGCACGATTTCTGTTCTCATCCTGAAGCAAAGTTCTTAACCTGAAGCACTATTTCTGGGTTAGCGGAGTCTGTAACCTGAAGCGTATGTAACCTGAAGCATATGTAACCTGAGGTACCATTGTATAAGGCCGCCTCTGAGTTCCTCATCCAGTATATATCCCTGTGACCCAAATATTTTGTCATTTCAGTGGAGCAGGGTAAGGCAAACCCCTCCTTCCTTGCATATCCAGGTTCGCTCTCTTAAAGCCCTTCCTGCCTTTTTGAGCAGGGAGGCAGCTCAGAAGGCAGAGAGTGTTTGTCCCTCTGGGGAGAATGTCAACTTTGCTAAAAGGGTGTTGACTGCAATGGGGAAACCAGGTTAAAACTCCAGAAGAGGCACAGGCAGCCTTGGGGAAAGGACGATTTAAAGGCTTAGAGTCGCTAGCGGCTGAGAGCTCTGCATGATTCAGAGTGTTAACTGCCAGGGGATGCCAAGGAGAGGTTTCCAGAAAAATCTTTTTCTCACTATAAATTTGGGTGGGGAGATATTAGGGTCCATCACTCTCACCTCCTTCACAGTTGGAAGCTGCCTTATACAGAGTCAGACCAGTGATCCATCTAGCTTAGTACTGTCTGCACCGGCTGGGAGGAGAATTATCTTGTGTTGAAATCCTGTTTGCGGGTTTTCTACAGGAGGCATCTATTTGTCCATTGTCAGATCAGGATACAGGACTGGATGGGCCACTGGCCTGATCCTGTGACACAGCTCCCCTTAGCGTCTGCCTTTGCTGTCCCCAGTTGCTTTGAGCCCACAAAATGGGAAGACAGGTCTTCCACAGGAGCTGGTGTTTATTCTGGCAAATTTCTGATGTGTTCAAAAACAAAAAGCTTTGAACCCTGGTTTTCCAGTCACAGTCCTCATTAAATCCCCACAACAACCCTCTAAGGTAGAACAGACTGAGACGCAGTGACTGGCTCCCAAGTTCACATTCAGTGAGCATCAAGGCAGAATAGGGAATTTGAACCCTGGTCTCTCTCCCATTTCAACCACTGCACTACACTGTCTTTTCTTTCTTTCTTTCTTTCTTTCTTTTTTTTGCACAGGTCCATTTCACCATCTGGAGCAGGTGGAAAGTACCACTATGTTACGAGGAGAACACCAAGAAGCAACTTTTGTTACTTTGATTGACAGCGCTGCGATTTGCCAAGATCCAGCAAGCAATGCGTTCACACAAGCCAAATAATGAGTGAAAATAATCAGAGGAAGCACCTTGAATGAATTGCAGCACGTGCAACCTTTTTTAAATGCTAGCTGCTTCAGAGAGTTTGCCCCTCAAACCCTTCCACAATAAAGAAATGGAAGAAGACACGCAGCTTCAATTCATGCAGCGTAACCCTTCCTGAAATCCATTATTGGGATGTTAACAGGCCATTGGAAAATTGCAAGTTCTTTTTTTGGCGACACTGTAGCTCTGGCACAAACAGAGGCACAAGGCATGATATTGGGATCACAGAAAATTGCAAGTAGGAAGGGATCCCCAAGGGTCATCAAGTCCAAACCCCTGCAAAGCAGGAACCACAACTAATGAGAATCCCTAATTATGTTAATGGTGAAAAGAGAGCAGGTAGCTCTGTCAAACCTAGATGGCTCCAAGCAAGGCTCTGCTGCAACAGCTCCAGTTCCAAACTGTTGGGTTGAAGATGGTAAATTTGGTCAGCTCAGAAAACATTTCATGAAGAAGATCAAAGGTACCCAAGTTGGTACCCTCCAGATGTTGCTGGATTCAAACTCCCATCATCCCTGAGCATTGGGTGTGCTGGCAGGGGCTGATGGGAATCCAAAAGCATCTTGAGAACACCAGGTTGCATTTTGGACAGGGACTCCTATCATCCTCCCCTTCTTTCTTGTAACACTATAACTCCAGGTTATCCAATGAATATTGGAAGATTCAGGACAGAGAACATGCAGCACAGAGTTAAACCATGGAACTCGCTCCTCTAGGAGGCAGTGATGACCACTAACTTGGATTTCTTTAAACGAGGACTGGAGAATAAGAATAAACCCCGATTTGAGCCCTCCAATTTGGCAGCCATCACTGCATCCTGCGGCAGAGAGTCTACAGTTCAGCTGTGTGGAAGAGTTAAGCCACTTGGACCAACCAGACAACAAGCTTTGATATCGGAGCTTTTATTGGGTCTGATGGGCTTGGATTTCCCAGGCAAGCCTTTAACATATATGGATAGTGAAGGGCAAAACATCATTCAACCAAAAGAAAGCTGAACACACACAATTTCTCATTTCTGTAGCTGTTAAAAGCACCCTGTGCATGTCACAAATAAGTCAAACACGACACTCCAAGTACCCAACATTGTGCATGTCAAGGGGAAAAAATAACAGTAAGAGCAAAACAGAAAGTAAGGATTGCAGTGTAAACGATTTTTGTTTTTCTACAGAGTTCCCAAGGGGAATGTCATGTTGTCTTTCCAGCTTCAGAACATTATTCCAAAACCCTCCGCAACCCAGTTTGTACTGTTTGCATGGAAAGCTGTGGTGCTGCTCAGTTATGATATGTTATTATCCTAGCCTGTCAGATCCATCCCCACAGACCAGCTTCTTCCACAATTTGCCCGGGGGGGGGGGGGAGAGGATACGACACAGGACTGTGGAGTACAACTCCTGAAGTCAACTGATAACAAAGCCTTTATTTATACATATCTGATCATCACAATGCTTTGCAGGGGATTTCCTAGGCATTTTCTGCCATCAGTTATAGTGACTGTCGTAAGTGGTTGTGGGGTTTTTTTGTTTTCGTTTTGGCTTTTTGTATTAATGGAAAATCAAAAGCACAAACAATCATAGTTACAAAACATAGCAGCAGTACAAAGGTTGTGTTTTACAAATAGCAGATAACATAGAAAAATAAAAGCAGCAAAACATATCATGAAATCATCACTGTTTGGTGTGGGAAGAGAGACTTGTATATCTCAATCTGATAAGTAAGAAATTAAATCCCACCAGTGTGGATATGCTCCAAGTTTTCCTTATCCTTAGAAAAACATGATTTGCAAATTGTTTTCTCTGCGGTAGCCGGAGTCCGCGTATTATTGCACAATGACCCTAGCCAGTAGTACAGAGTAGGACCTGTGAGACCAGGGTTCAGATCCCCACAACCCCCATGAACACCGGGGACCAGGTATAGGGGGTGCTAGGGGCTCCAGCTCCCTCAATATTTTGCAATGGGGGCCCAGCCCCCCAGTATTGAGGGGGCTGATACCCCCTGTCACCACCAGGTGTCCCCAGCCAGGACGGGTGAGGGCAAGGATCACCCAACCTCCTCCTCGCATGGCACCTGGCATGGCAAGAAGAAGGACAAACACGGTGCTGACTCCACACTTCCCTTCCTTTTCCCCGTCATATGTCCCATTGGGGTGGACTTGTCACATGACATCATGAGACATGTCATGTGATGCCTCCCATGTGTGCCTTTCCCCATGAAGCTTACTACATGACCTTTGGAGCCAGTTCTCCCCCTCTTCACTTAATCCTCATAACAGCCCTGTGAGGTAGGTTAGGCTGAGAGGCAGTGACTGGCCCAGCGGGCTTCATGCATAGGTTAACCCCTGAGAAAGGCCTGCTATGTGCTGTTTAGCAGAGCTTGAACTGGTATTTGGGCACAATCCTGCTTTTATTCACCATTTTTACCCCATGGGGCATGGGGAATGCTGGGCATGAACAGATGTCCAGGGAGCATCTTTAGGTAACTCAACTTAGCTGCAGGCTCAAGGAAGAGGCAGAGACGGCTGAGAGCATATCCTACCCAATTATGATTTAGTAATCTTGGAATGTAGAGGATTGAATGCAAAGGAACCCCCTCTCCTGCTCACAAGAATGTGAAAGGAGGAACAAATCCCAATAGCAGTACAGCTGATAAAAGTTCTTCCTACTCAATAGGTCTCCTGCATACGTTTCACTTCCTAACTCAGGCTGGGTACACACAATACATTTAAAAAACATGCAGCTTCCCTTCCAATGAATCCTGGGAACTGTAGTATTCCTCTAACTGAAGGGTGCCAAACTGAATTTAAGATTGGAAAAAGAAAAAAGACTTTCTTCATGAAGCACATAGTTACTACGGAACTTGCTCCTGCAGGAGGCAGTGACCAGTCACCAATCTAGGTAAAGGTAAAGGGACCCCTGACCATTAGGTCCAGTCGTGGCCGACTCTGGGGTTGTGGCGCTCATCTCGCTTTACTGGCTGAGGGAGCCGGCGTACAGCTTCCGGGTCATGTGGCCAGCATGACTAAGCCACTTCTGGCAAACCAGAGCAGGGCACAGAAACGCCGTTTACCTTTCCGCCGGAGGGGTACCTATTTATCTACTTGCACTTTGACGTGCTTTTGAACTGCTGGGTGGGCAGGAGCTGGGACCGAGCAACTGGAGCTCACCCCGTCGCAGGGATTCGAACCGCCGACCTTCTGATCGGCAAGTCCTAGGCTCTGTGGTTTAACCCACAGCGCCACCCGCGTCGCAGTCACCAACCTAGATAGCTTTAAAAGAGGATTAGACAAATTCATTGAGATGAGGGCTTTTGATGGCTGCTAGCCAGGATGGCTATGTCAGGGGTGAGCTAATTTCTCAGCAGGGGGCTGGTCCACTGTCCCTCAGACCTTGTGGGGGCCAGACTATTTTTTTTGGGGGGGGATGAACAAATTCCTATGCCCCACAAATAACCCAGAGATGCGTTTTAAATAAAAGGACACATTCTACTCATGTAAAACCATGCTGATTCCAGGACCATCCGCGGGCTGGATTTAGAAGGTGATTGGGCTGAATCCGGCCCCCAGGCCTTAGTTTGCCTACCCATGGACTATGTTTTGACTCCACAGCCAAAGGTAGTGATGCTTCTGAATCCCAGTTGCTGGAAATCACAGGAGGGGGAAAGGCTCTTATTCCTTGATTCCAGCTTGCTGGTTTCCCATAATGGACATCTGGTTAGCCACTGTAAGAACAGGAGACTCTACTAGATGGGCCACTGGACTGACCCAGAAGTCTTATGTTTTTTTTAAATGTGGGCTTCGCCTATTGGTAAAGTGGTTCTCATACATAAACAGCTAACTCTGTATCTTCTGGTAGTCAGCTTGATTAGTAATCGCTCAGGGCCAGGTATAGAGTTGGGAGAAGTGTGGGGTGAGAAATGGAGAATAGGAAAGTGGGGGTGAGGTGTAAAGAGAGAGGGGCTTGGAGAAAAGTACAGTGGTACCTCAGGTTAAGTACTTAATTCGTTCTGGAGGTCCGTTCTTAACCTGAAACTGTTCTGAACCTGAAGCACCACTTTAGCTAATGGGCCCTCCTGCTGCTGCCGCGCCGCCGGAGCACAATTTCTGTTCTCATCCTGAAGCAAAGTTCTTAACCTGAAGCACTATTTCTGGATTAGCAGAGTCTGTAACCTGAAGCGTATGTAACCTGAAGCGTATGTAACCTGAGGTACCACTGTAAAAGGGTTGGTGAGCTCAGTGAACAGGGGTAGCAGCCCCTAGAGAGAATATATTTCCTGGAGAGGGAAGGGCAGGGAGAGGCATAAGCAGGGAGATGAAATGAGAAGAACAAAGCTCTTCGCAAAACCCCTTAGGGTGTGGCACGGTTTGGGGAGCATGCCAGCCTGACAAAAGAAATTGTTTCAGTTTGTGTCATGCTGCAACCTGCCTTCTTGAACTGACAGGATTCGAAAAGGCACACTTTAAAGTCTGGTGTCTGGCCAGAGAGGTTCCCGAGCCAAGCCCTCTTTTCAAGCCCTTCAAACAGACCACTCCCATATCTCTAGCTTGCTTCCCTGTAGGGACAGCTGCTTGACAGGGGAAGAATCAAGCTCTCTCCCTCCCACAAGTAGTGTATTTGGAATCTCTGTGTGCCAGGTGGGGTGCAGGGGGTGGCTGCTACTATTCAGAAACGTGGCAACGGACCTCTTGTGTGGCACAGCCGCCTCCTTGTTCATTTCCCTCCATCATTTAAAAAAAGATGATGCTAAAAATGATGCTCCCCTGGAAGTTTCTCTTGCAAAAAGAACTTCGTCCCTTGATTATGTCCATGCTCAAGGCAAATCGACTGTATACTGACAAGCTGGAAAGAGTGAAGAGGAGGCTTGACCAAAAAGAGTCTGGAAATCTAGCATTATATGAGGAACAGTTAAGGGAATGGATAAGAGGAGACTGAGAGGAACCACCTTCAGATACCTAAAGGGTTGTCACATGGAAGGTGGAGCAAGCTTGTTTTCTCCTGTTCCAGAGGGTAGGACCTGAACCAATGGCTTCAAGATACAAGATTAAGAGATTCCAACTAAACATCAGAGAACTTTCAGATGGTAAGAGCCATTCAACAGTGGAATGGACTCTCTGGGAAGGTGGTGGGCTCTCCTTCCCTGGAGATTTTTAAGCACAGGTTGGATGGTCATCTGCCAGGGATGCTTTAGTGGAGATTCCTGCATTGCAGGGGGGTGGATAAGATGATCCTAAAGTGTCCCTTCCAACTCTACAATTCTATGATCCAACACAGTGGCAGGGAACCTATGGTGAGCAGCCCTAACAAGCCCCACCAGGCCTCCCCCTTTTATCCCATGAGGCTATTTCAGGCAAGAACACCTGTCCTACACTTGACATAGGATCATTGACTTGTAGAGCTAGGAGGGACCTTCAAGGGTCAACTAGTCCAGCCCCCTGCAATTCAAGAATCACAGTCCAATAAACCCTAACCCTGATAAAAGAATGGCACAAAACTTGCCCGCAGATTTTAACGAACATCGTTTTGCTAGGCGTCTGGGATTAGCTTGATCCACTGTTGCATCTTTTGAACCTGAACACACAGACACACACACACACACAGAGAGAGAGAGAGAGAGAGAGAGAGAGAGAGAGAGAGAGAGAGAGCTGCCTATTTGAAAATAAATCTGCTTAATTTTTTAATAAAAGCTCCCTCAAGTTCCTGGAGGCACCAGAGAAGCTTTCAAAGAAAGTCCCCAGCCAGGACTTATTTGCAAGAGTATACTGCGAGTAGTTCAGAGAATATTTTCAAAAATTATGCATCAGCCCCTGGTACTCTACTTCAAATCTTCTGGATGACAATCGATGGCTTCTGCCATCAGCTGCCACTGCCAGTGTAATGCTGATTTGCAGAGCTGTCGCTAAAGGCTGCAGACTTCTTCTCTCCCACACTCTCACTCACACACTGAGAGATAGAATACAGAAAAAAACATCCCATTAATCAAGCTCACAAACCAAAACCAGCAGATTCCTGTGTCCTGTATGAACAACACGTACTAAAGCATTATAGAAACACATTTTTGCATAATTTATTCTGCATTTTTACACTATTTTGCATAATTTATTATCTCTTATCTTATATTATGGCTGGCAATTGCTACACACTTTCAAGCCTATTTCTGCAATCATGAGGGCTAGGTACTTGTTACTGCATATTCACAAATGGAAGCAGAGATCCTCAGTGTGCTCAATTCAGCATCCAGCACCACACTATCCTCTTGCAAAACCACTAAATACCCAGCTGGGGCTGACCTCTAGCATGATGTCAGAGGCTGCTAAACTGCTCATCATTTACAGCCGGACCATACATGGCACTCGCCAGAGTAATACTAGACAGGTCTCAAAAGGTCTCTACTATTTGTTTTGATTCTCCTGTTTCTATTCTTTGTGGGATCTAACAAGTTTTCTCTGAAACCACATTCACACCATACATTTAAAACACTCTCATACCATTTTAATAGTCATGGCTTCTCCTCCCAAAGAATCCTGGAAATGATAATTTGTGAAGTGTGACAAAACGTGCTAGGACAGGGGTAGGCAACCTAAGGCCTGGGGGCCGGATGCGGCCCAATCGCTGTCTCAATCCATCCCATGGACAGTCCGGGAATCAGTGTGTTTTTACATGAGTATAATGTTTCCTTTTATTTAAAATGCACCTCTGCGTTATTTGTGGGGCATAGGAATTTGTTCATTTCCCCCCCTCAAAATATAGTCCGGCCCACCACATGGTCTGAGGGACGGTGGACCGGCCCCCTGCTGAAAAAGGTTGCTGACCCCTGTGCTAGGAGACCCCCAGTTCCCCTCACAGAGCTACAGTTCCCAGAGCTTTTTGCAGAAGAAGAATTTCTTGTTAAACCACTTTGGGAGTTATAGCTCTGTGTGGGAACTAGGGGGTCTCCTAACAACTCTCAGCATTCATAAGAAAACTAGAGTTCCCAGGATTCTTTTGGGGAAGTCATGGCTGTTCCAAGTGTCATCATAGTGTTTTAAATGTTTAGCGCCAGTGGGACACTAATCTTATCTTACCTGATCTGTAGGCCCAAATTAGATGTGATGTGTAAAACAGGTACACTCCAAGATTCCATCTGCATTTAAAACATTACCATACTATTTTAATAGTCAGGGCTGCTTTCCCCAAAGAATTCTGGGAACTGTGGTTTGCAGTGCTGAGTGTTTGGAGATCCCCAATTCCCCTCACTGAACTACAATTCCCAGAATTCCTTGGGGAATAAGCATTGTAGGACACTAGACTAGATGACAATTCTTTGATTCTATGAACATTAAACTGTTATGGGCATTGCAGAAGAACTGAGGGTGGACCGAGGCAGTGGAGAGTTTTTAAGGAAAGGAAAGGTCATCTTGCTAAATCCTATACATGCCTATAGTAACAGAGCAATTTCAGTTCCGTAGATCAGATCTTAAATGCAGGAAGGTGTTGAAAGTCAAGAGATTTTGTCCCTGAGGATGATCCTAATTGGCTCACAGCCCTTCCAGCTCCTTTGTATCTCCAAACAGCCTCCAAGCTGTACGGATAATATTTCTGCTTTTCACACACAAGGGCCGTAATGTTTCTGTGCTTGGAGAAATCCATCTTCCAAGCTGTCCTATTTGGTATTAAAAACTGGTTTCCATAGAAACAGCTAGGTAGAGAGCACAGCAGCTAAATCTTATTTACCCGCTTTAAAAAATGAAAAAAGAATGAGCCTTGATTTTCTATTCCTGGCTATATTTTAGGGGTTAGGCTTAGTAAGCTGGAAAGTCAGGACCATGTCAACGACTCATGGAAGACAGCTATCATTGACTGTGAGCTGAAAATGCTCAACATTGACATTGCCACTCTACTGGAAACCAGGCTTGCTTCAAATGGCTGCCTCTGAGATGGTGTGTAGTTTTGTTTGAGGAGTGATGGGGGTCTGTTGAACCTGGGATGTCTCCACTACTTTATGGAAGTGAGTTGTGGGCAACTTACAACCGCCAGGAACAACGCCTCAACGCCTTCCACATGAGCTGTGTCAGGAAGATTTTGGGCATCAGGACAGAGTCTCAAACAAAGATGTATTCTCTCAAGCCTACATTCCAGGCATTGTCACACCCATGTCTCAGGGATGTCTACACTGGCTTGGTCATGTCCATGGCAGGATCCCCAAGGACACCCTTTGTGGAGAGCTGGCTTCAGGCAACAGACCCGTTGGCAGACCAACTGTGTGTTACAAAGATGTCTGCAAATGTGACATGAAGGCTGGCAACATCAACCCTGCCATGTTGCAGACAACCATAGTGCCTGGAGACAGTCAGGTCATGCATCAGTAGCAGGGACCAGAGGAGGAATGGCCACTGGGGGAAGTGTAGAAGAAATGCCCTGCTGCACCTGCAGCAGCACAACCAGAGGCATTCATCTACCCCAGCTGCAACAAAACATGTCTCTCCCCTATCAGTCTCTACAGCCACAGAAGGCGCTGCAACCTTCCAACAGTTTGACTTCGCCCCCAAAGGCACACTCCTCCATTGCCTCCTGAGACAGGTGGATGCCAACAAAAACAGGCTAAGTCTCTACACTGCACGTCCAAAAGTAGTAAATTGAAAGCACAACAAGGAATGGCTTTACTATTATTATTTTTATAAAGTGTGCCAATTAGAAGAATAAGGGTCCTTAAATTCACTCATGGATCTCACTCATTTTTAAGGGTCTAAATCGCGAAGCCTCCCTTGGAAATCGCTTGACATTTCATTTCAAGATCAAAGGTGAATGCCATTAGAAAAATTAAACTGGCAAAGTCCCAGCACGAAGGAAGAAGCACATTTCTCCTGCCAATTAAAAGAATTTGGAGGCATGGGAGAGCATGCTAATTATTAACTCGAGGCTGCTGAAATAAACAGCATCTCAAATCAAATAGTTGGACCATATGCCCACAGAGGAATCTGAAAAAAGCAGGCTCTTGGGGTCTTAAGAAAGACCCTCCACTCTGCCCCAAGGCTGATACGCCTTACCAATAAATACGTTCTGCAGATATTTGGTCACATGTCAGCAAATTCAACAATGACATAGATGCAAAAAGCATTTGATTCCCTTGTTAGGTAGCGGGAGAGATGTTGTAGCTCTGATACATCTTTTCTGCCTCTTCCTCCGCTTCTGACACTTCCTGTGCCCCCCTCCCCCATGCTCCCTCCTCTATCTCTGACTGCTCCAACTCTTCCCCTTTCTCTAGCCCTGACTCCTGCCTCACGGGTGGCGCCCTCTCTCAGATCAGCCTCCGTCCCCCTGCCTCCGGACCACATTTGTCAGAGTCCTGCCAGTCCTTGACACCCGGGCACAGAAGATAGCAGATTTAGCTGAAATGCAACCCAGGGAAATCTGTACTGACTGTTGCAAGGCATCCATAATTTAGCCTGGAGAAGAGGAGGTTAAGGGGTGATATGATAGCCATGTTCAAATATATAAAAGGATGTCATATAGAGGAGGGAGAAAGGTTGTTTTCTGCTGCTCCAGAGAAGCGGACACGGAGCAATGGATCCAAACTACAAGAAAGAAGATTCCACCTAAACATTAGGAAGAACTTCCTGACAGTAAGAGCTGTTCGACAGTGGAATTTGCTGCCAAGGAGTGTGGTGGAGTCTCCTACTTTGGAGGTCTTTAAGCAGAGGCTTGACAACCATATGTCAGGAGTGCTCTGATGGTGTTTCCTGCTTGGCAGGGGGTTGGACTCGATGGCCCTTGTGGTCTCTTCCAACTCTATGATTTTATGATTCTATAATTATTATTATTATGGTATGACTGTAAAATTATTATATAATCTTAAAAGGGGGCATGGCTCTGAGGGGATGTGACTATCATGAAGGAACCCTGCACTTGCGAATTTGCCACTATGCTATGGGGATGGGGGGGGGGTTTTGCACACTCAGGCCCCTCCCCCATCTTCCAAGCAAATTTTCAAGACAGTGTAATCACATTTAGGCTTATTTAGACAAGAGAAGTGGCTCAGCACTTTATAGTGTTTATCCAGCACTTCTGATGCATTTGCCATGTAAATGTTTTTGGGAAAGGTGGGAGGGGGGAGCAAATAAGAAAATATCACACGGAAGGAAGGAGAGCAGAGAGCAACTCATCATGCATTATGTAGCTCTTCCTTTCATAGCACGCGGAGGGTAAAAAGAGATGGTGCTAAACTGAATTGCTAAAAAAAACAACCCAACAACCTGGATGTTAAAGTCCTCAGAAGATGTGCATTTCAAAATCTATTTCTTCTTGTAAGCAGAAAATCCATCTTGGTCACATTATAATGGCAAAAATAAATAAATGCCTTCTTCACATGTGATGAGTCTGCATGTTCGGGGCAGGGAACCTTTTCCCAATTGAATGGGAAAGGCTGCAGCTCTTTTGAGGAAAACCTTCCATGAGCCATGCAATAAAAAAGATAAAAAATAACTAATTATTGTGCAAATATGTTTTTTTTTTGGGGGGGTGCATTTATGCCCCTCCAGCATCTCCCATCAGCCCAAGTCAGTGTGGCCAATGGCCAGGGATGGTGGAAACTAACTGGAGTCAACATCCACAGGACTACAAGTTCCCCATTGGGGAGGAGATATTAGTGCCCCCTGTTTCCAGACTGGGACAGAAATCCACACGTTTTGGCTAGCATACACAAAACGGATCTGATTTGAGCAAGAGGCACACTGTTTCTAGGCTCCGGCACGCAAGTCAAAAGCATCTGTGGCTCGTGGACCCAGCAAAAGCTCTTCCTCAGTTATTCAGCCATCCCTGCTGAATGCAAACGAGGTCACGTCCCCGATGTTCATCAATTAAGGCAAATCCAAAACACTGCCTTAGTTGGCCAAAGCCTCATTTATTCAAACTTCATCAACATCTCCTGCAGCGTTTTGATAATCAGTTACTAATACTGCTGCTCTTTTAAACCTGGCACGGGGAGGAGGGTCAGATGGGAAAGATGTTCATTGAAACATTTCCTCCCAGCCGAGGACTATGGGCTGGTTTCAGGGCAATGAGAGTCATCATTACTGTTACAACCAACGTTTGCCCATTTGCTTTTGCTCTGAAGGCGTCTAGGACAGCTGCACTAGTTCAATGGCTACTAATCAGGATGGCTCTGCCTTTGTGGTACCAGAATACCAGAAACTGCAGTGGGCTCTTGTGCCCAGGTGCTGCTTGAGGGTTTCCCACTGACAGCACCTGGGTGGCTGCTGCAAGAACAAGATGCTGGACTAGATGGGCCAATGGCCTGATCCAGCAGGCTTTTCTGACGTTCTTAGCTGAAAGGGGCAAGTCCCTGGACTCCTAAGAATGTGAGTCACCTCTGTTGCCTAATTCCACTTTTGCCTATTGCACACCCACCACTGGCACGCAGCCCCCATAAGGTTGCCCACAAAGGAAAGTGGCCCTACAGCTGAAAAAGGTCACCCTACCCATTAAGGGGCCCAGAGCTGCACTCTACACTGAAAACACACTTGGTGAGGCAGAGAAATGCTGTTTGGTCACACGCTGGTTTGGTAAAATGCTGTTTAGGCAATGCTAGACAGAAGCTACTCCTCTACGCCTGCTCTCTGAGGGATCTTAGCAAGACAGAAGTGTACAGGGAGCCTTTAAATTTCCTGTCCCACGGATGATGCAGTCTGTGGTTCACCCACCCCACACTCCTTATGGGGAAGATGAAAATTCAGCATCTGTTCTTAAAGGGTTTGAGATATAATTCAGGCTCATCAGGAATGGAAATGAACAATGTGGGGATCTTGAGGTGGGGTAGAAGGAGGTGGCCACAAATTACTAACCTTGAGACATGTGGATATGCAATAAGGCACATTTGTGGACGAGTAATTTTGCCAGTTTGTGTGTAAAGACTGGTTCTGACATCTTTCATGCAAAGAACTATCTCTCACTCACTCACTGTATTTGTGTGTGTTCAGGTTCAAAAGATGCAACAGAGGATCAAGCTAATCCCTCCAGACATGAGCCACTGCCAGGGGTCAGAGAGTCAAGTCCCCTTCCCCCCACCACAGCTTTCCTAACAATACTAATTAAAAGAGAGGAGGGAGGACCCCCGCAGGGCTTTTAGCTCAGCCAAGTCCACCCCACCCCCCATAAACAACAAACCCTTGCAGGAAATCACAGTCTCGTGTAGCTATTTGTACTTTAAATTAAAACAACACTCTGTGAAAACGGCACATTTTTATAAAAAATGAGAGTTTTTTAGAGTTCCACACTTTTACAATGGCACGGTTGAATCAGTTCCCCCTTCCCCTCCCTAACTTATTTTTCTAGGATCTTTTCATTCTGCTATTCAGTCTCTTGTAAGGACAGTCAAACATATCAATTTCGTGCACTGAATTTTTTTATTTCATTGAAAATATTTTTGATTATTTTTTTACTTACTATTATTTAATTGTGACTGTTTTGAATTATTCTGTGTTCTTATCTTCCCTGGTGGATTGCGGAAACCACTATTCTGAAAGAGGCTTTTTTAAAAAAATACGGTGGGGTGGGGGCCCCGGGGGGTGAGCTTACGGGAACCGAGAGGAAAGGGGCCCCAAATAAGTTTCAGAACCACTGACCTTCTGGGTGCTTTAATGAGGGGGAACCCCCAGAGGGAGAACCCCAGAGAAAGCAGATCTAGCTTGAACAGCCCAAACTGGGTCTGCAGGGGGGAAGCCAGCAGAGCAAAAAGCTTGGTCCTGTGGGCGTGCCCTGCTGTTCCTGTCAATGCTGCAATGTGATGATTTCCTTCCAGGAAACGAACATGGGCTGGGGGAAAGAGGGTTGTTTCACTTCACTTTGAGGTTTCACATTTCTAAATAAAGGTTTGTGGAGGTAATCTCAGCATGACCCAAAGGGAGAGAGAGGTTGGCTGTGGGCCATCTAACAAGTTGGTGGCTGCCCCAGTAACAGCTCTAATTCATGGTCAATACAATACCTGTCCATCTCTCCCTTTGTCTCTCTTTGTCTCAGCAGAGCACCTGCAGAAAGTCCCAGGTTATATGTTGGACAGGTGCTGCCAGTCAGTGCAGGCAATATCAAGCTAGATGGGTAATGGTTCCACTCATGTGAGACAGCTTCCTACATTCCATGTTAAAGCAGCCCTTTCTTCAGACCATGGGTACTGAAATCTTGTTTTATTCTTGGGGGGGAAAGGTCCCCGTTTCCATCCCCAGTGGCATCTCCAGTTAGGGCTGGTGAAACCCTGGAGAGATGCTGCCAGTCAGTGTCAACAACACTGAACTTGATAGACCAATAGTCTGACTGTATAAGGCAGGTTATTGTGTTACCTAGAATCACAGAATTGTAGGGTTGAAAGGCGCTCCCAAGGGTCATAGACTCCAATCCCCCGCAATGCTGGAATCTCAACTAGATCATACATTGAAGAATGACCATCCCAAAACCTCCAGGAAAGGAGAATCCCCACCTTTCATGACAGTCCGTTCCACAGACTAACAGCTCTTACTGTCAGAAAGTTTTTCCTGATCTTTAGTCAGAATCTCCTTTCTTGTAACTTGAATCCACTGGTTCGAGCTTTACCCTCCAGAGGAGGAGAAAACAATCTTGCTCCATCTTCCATGGTACAGCACTTTAGATATTAGAAGATGGCTATCATATCTCCTCTTCAGCCTCCTCTTTTCCAAGCTAAACAGAACACAACCACAAGAAGGACACTCGCGGGGTAGAAGATTGTCAAAAGTGTGCAAATCTAATTTATGTCAAAGGGAGGTGGGGGAGTGGGGAGGCTGTTTTGAAAAGTCTGTGCCATCTTCACAACAGGGAATCCAGAAAAGATATTGTTCTTGGAGAAGACAGGCAGAAATCTTCAAGGAGATGACTACAAAAGCAGGACAAACCCCCTGCTGTCTTCCCCCTCTCGCTTCCAAAGCTTTGATTTTCAACAAAATAAACTTGAGTCGCCCAGGAATAACTCAACCCAACCCAATCCCCACACCCTTGATCCCACACCCAGACCCTTCTTTCCGCCGAAGCTAAGATGAGGGTAAACATGTCCTATGGCCAAAGTGTTTCAAGTTCTGCCAGGAAGCACACATGTGCACTCTTGGTTGGCTTCATAAGAGGATTGGACAAATTCATTCAGGAGAAGGCTATCAATGGCTGCTGGCCACAATGGCTATGCTCTGCCTCCACAGTCACAGGCTTCTGAATACCAATTGCTGGAAACAGCAGGAGGGAAGAGGGCTCATGGTAGATGGTTCAGGGCAGATAGGGTTAGGGTGGAGTTGGAAATGGTTCAGGAAAGGACAATCACAGTGATCAAGGGGATGGGGCAACTCCCCTACAAAGGAAAAGAAGCAGCATTTGGGACTTTTGATAGACGTGTATGCAATTAGGCATTCTATGGAGAATGTGGATAGAGAAATTTTTTCTCCCTCTCTCCTAACGTTAGAACTCATGGACGTCCAAAAAAGCTGAATGACCCAGCATTCAGGACAGAATAAAAGGAAGGAATCTTCATGCAGTGCCTAGTTAAACTATGGAACTCCCTCCCATGACGAGCAATGGTGGTAACCAAATTAGATAGCTTGAAAGGAGGATTGGTCAATACAATACAATTAATACTGAATACAATGGCCCATCTGAATACTAGCTGCTGCAAGCCACAGGAGTGTGTGTGTGTGTGTGTGTGCGCGCGCGCTTGTACACACTATTCCACACACTAATTGGAATAATGTTAAAGGTCACATCACTTGCCCCATCTGGTCTCTCAGTTGTTCCAGAGCAGGGATGCAACTAATTAAAAAATAAATTGAGCAGGCTTTGTTCAGCCAGCTGAAAGAATCGCTTCACACACGCGCGCACATGCACACACAAAGTGTCTGCTTCCTTATCTAAAGTCCGTAATTAATCAAAGCACACACACTTCCTATTGGCTAGAAATACAAAACTCCATTGGTGACATTATTTCCTGGAGGGCAACAAGCATGAGGCAACAGGAAAGAAGAGGCTTGTTTTTGGACGATTGTGGGACATGACAAGGGAGGGGTGATGGGCAGGAGAGGTGACCATCCTAAGCAGCAGAGGCTACTGGGTTCCAAACCTTTTGCAGCACCCCACATAAGAACATCAGAAGAGCCCTGCTGGATCAGGGCAATGGCCCATCTATTCCAGCATCCTGTTCTCACAGTGACCAACCAGGTGCCCCATTGGGAAACACACAAGCAGGACCTGAGGATGACCTCTCTCTCCTCCAGTGGTTTCCAGCAACTGGTATTCAGACGCATTGCTAACTCCAATAATGGAGGCAGAATATAAGAAGAGTCCTCCTGGATTAGGCCAATGGCCAGAAACCTGTTCTCGTGATGGCCAAATGTCTGTGAGATGCCTGCAAGCAAGATTCGAACACAAGAGCAGCATTCTCTCCTCCTGCAATATTCAGCAGCTGGAATTCAGAGGCAGAGCATTATGCTCTGCTCTGTACAGGTGTGGTACTTTTGATCCGAAAGCTTGCATATGACTGAGCTCTCAAAGAATGAAAGACAGGTATGCTAAGACTCCAGGCTGGCAAATAATTTATTAGACCAGGATGGAGATCACAGCTTTAGATCCCTCCTTTGTTAGCTAGAGCTCACGCTGGCTTGCCTTGTCTCCAAGTGACAAAGGGAACGAAGATAAGATCTTACATTATCTAATGCCCCATGAATTCAGTGCATATAACTCCTTCAGAATTCAATGGGAGCAAGACCGAGTAAGAGCTCTCGAGGAGGAGGGGAAAGGCAATGGCTCTTGTCCGTCCTTACAAACCAAAGAAGACCATCTCTGAATGCAGAGTGGTGTCATTTAAGTCATTCTTCCCCCAATCTGGTGAACCACTCCAGATGTTTTGGTCTGCAACTCCAATCAACCCCAGCCAGCATGGCCATGCTCCCACAGAATCATGGAGTTGGAAGGGATCACAAAGGTCAACTAATCCAACCCCCTGCCATGCAGGAGTCTTTTGCCCAACTTGGGACTCAAACCCACGACACTTGAGATTGAGAGCCTCACGCTCTACTGACTGAGCTATCCATCAGCCCCAGCATCATATGGCCATGCTTAGGAGCACAGGTTGTGTAATTTTCCTGCAACACACAGCTGCACTGGCTGAAGCTGCTGGAAGTTGCACTTCCAAACATCTGGAGGGCACAAGTTTTTGGGAGGCTGATGTAAGCCAGCACGCCTAATAACCACCAACATTCAAGGATTGAAAACTGTTGGTTTGCTTAATTTTTCTTATCCAAATGGAACTATCTACCGCAATAAGCTGTTGGGATGGCCTTTAAAAAATTTAATGGGGCATGTCTGCCATAAGACCCTAAGAAGAGCCTGCTAGATCAGGCAGATGTCCCATCTTGTTTGTTGGTTTGCATGTCAGTTTAATAAAATTTATACGCTGCTTGATTGTAAACACACACACACACACACACACACACACATACACACACACACAGCAGTTTTAGCTTTGATAAAGCAAAAATGTCAAGAAAAATTCATAATGTTATTTAAAACATATAAAAGTCCAGCATCCTGTTCTCACAGTGAATGAATAGGTGCCTGTGGGAAATTGGTAAGCAGGACTGGAGCACAAGAGCCCTTTCCTCACACCACCCGGTAGCTTCCAGCAGCTGGCATTCAAAGGCATAATCTCTCTGACAGTGCTGATAGCCTCCTCCATGAATTTGCCCAGTCCTCTTTTAAAGCCCTCCAAGTTGGTGGCCATCACTGCCTCCTTCAAGAATGAGTTCTATGGTTTAACTCTGCACTGCATAAAGAAGTGTGCATGCACACGAAAGCTCATACCAATAACAAACTTAGTTGGTCTCTAAGGTGCTACTGGAAGGATGATGATATTGTTGTTGTTGTTGTTGTTGTTGTTGTTGTTGTTGTTGTTGTTGTTGTTGTTGTTGTTATGCATAAAGAAGGACTTCCTTTTATCTGTTCTGGAGCTTCCAACATTCAGTTTCAGTGGATGTCCACAAGTTCTAGAATTAAGAGAGGGGGGGGAAAGCTTCTTGTTCTCCACTTTCTCCATGCAATGCATTTTATTAACTCCTATCATTTTAGCTTCTACTTACTTTTTCTAAAAAATAAAAATAAAAGCCCCAAATGGTGCAACCTTTCTTTAGAGAGGACTTCCTCCTCCCCCGTGGTCATTTTGGTTGCCCTTTTCTGAACCTTTTCCATTTCTGCAATATCCTTCTGGAAGTGAGGCAAATCTGTATAACAGCATTATGATATTCATCCAAGCAGTTTGGGGGGGGGGGAATCTCCCCACAAATATTTAAATCAGCAAGACTCCCATGCAAGTAATCATTAAAGGCACTTTCCTATGAACTCAGTAATTGAAGCCAAGGCTGCTTATTGACAACAGTATTTAAGAGCTAAAATAAATGTTAAGCTAAACGCCTGTTTACTGCCAAGTAGACAGCCATGCATCCTAAACCATCCTCCGTCTCTCCCTGCTGGGTCCCCAGTAATAATTGTAGAATTCTGTGATGTTGCTATTTATTCAATCCATATGGTAACTAGGCAGGAAATAAGACAGCTAAAAATTATAGCTTATACAGTCTTACCATGGATCCCAAATCCCTTGGTACTCAAGACGTTTTGACTCCCAAATGCCGCAAAACCGGAAGTGTGTGTTCCGGTTTGCGAACGTTCTTTGGAACCTGAACATCCGACGGGGCTTCCACGGCTTGGCTGCAGGAGCTTCCAGCAGCCAATCAGAAGCTGTGCTTTGGTTTCTGAACGTTTTGGAAGTCGAACGAACTTCTGGAATGGATTCCATTCAACTTCCAAGGTACGGCTATACTCCACAGCAGAGGTCACCAACCATGGGAGGAATTGTGCCTTTGAAATTTCCCCCTGGGTTCCAAAACACCTTGGAGCCCTGTACCACATGAAGAGATGCTTGCAGGAGTGGTTACTTTTTCCTTCAGCACTCTTTCAAGGCAGGAAGTTGGAAGAGTGATGCATTCCCCCCCTCTTACTCTTCTCAGCTCCACAGTCATACCTCGGGTTGAAGTAGCTTCAGGTTAAGTATTTTCGGGTTGCGTTCCGTGGCAACCTGGAAGTAACAGAGCATGTTACTTCCGGGTTTCGCTGCTCGCGCATGCGCAGACGCTCAAAATGATGTCACGTGCATGTGCGGAAGCGTTGAAAAGCAACCCATGCATGCGCAGACGCACAGTCGCGGGTTACGCTCCACTCAGGATCCCATTCGCATCCAGAGGTACCACTGTATATGCTTTCTAGGGCTCAGATTAACTCTGTGCCTTTTAACTAGATTAAGGTTACCAGACATCCCAGTTTCCCAGGGACAGGCCCTGGATTTACAAATCAGTCCCCATACAAAACCCATTGAAGTTGAAAAGTGTCTCCAGATTCACTGAAAAAAATATGGTAACCTTAAACTAGATCCCTTGGGGACAGGGAAATCTGAAGTGTGTCTACTCCTCCTCTCTTGTGCAGGGGGGGGGGTCCAGGGGAAACAGGAAATAACTGACCGAAGGGGCAGCACCGACCATGGACTTAAAATGGTTGGTGCCTCCTGGCCTAGAACATAAAAATAGACAAAAAATGAATACTACTACTATTTTCATTAATTACAATCATATACCACCTTTTCCTCCAAGGAGCTCATGTTGGTGCACTTGGTTCTACTCCTCCTCCATTTTATCCTCACAACCACCTGTAAGGTTGACCAGACTGAGAGGCAGTGACTGGCCCCTAAAGCCACACCCAGTGAGCTTGATGGCTGAGTGGGGATTCGAACCCTGGTCTCCAGGTCCTAGTCCTCATTTAATTCCCACAACAACCCTGTGAGGTAGGTGCCACGTAAAAAACCCGTCCTCTTCTCCCTAGCCTTTGGCTCATTAAACAATCTATGCCTTTTAAACGGGTTTCATATTTTTATGTATTATTGTGTTTTTATGCTGTTAAAAACTCTGTGATCTTTGGGTGGAGGGCAGTATAGAGACCCATCAATCTTTCCTTTGCCCAAAGCCAGCTGAGATTTCTGCCTCTCCCAACTCTTGTTCTGCATCACTGGGATTTTGCAGCATCATCTATTAGGGTGAGCTCTCTTTATAAAGGGTGAAATGTTGATATGAGAGATGCTCTTCCTCCAGGGCAGGTGCATTTTGCATTGGCCTAAAACAGATATCATCACTTTGCAAATGGGGTGGGGGTGAGGGAGGTTCTTCTGCCATCTCTGTGTTGAATCTGGGTCAGAATAACAAACTGGCCAGTTGGTTAAAAGCTAAAATTAGGCACTTCACAGACCCACCCAGGAAAGGGAAAATCCATAGTATTGGATTGGCTGGTCGCCTCAGGGCAAATTGTGCATCATGTTGCTTTCCTCGTCACCTGCTTGACAAAATGGGGAGGTATTATCCAATGTGAAAGAGGTGCACCGTTCAGCTGAGAGGTCTCAGTGCAACACTTGCAATTCCTGACGATTGGTGGACATAGGTATCCATGCTGCCTTCAACAGTGGAGGTAGAACATAAGAGCATGAGTGCTGGATCAGGCCAATGGCCCATCTAGTCCATGATGGCCAAGGAGATGCCCCAAAAGGCAGCCCATAAGCAGGACATAATTGCAGTAGGTCTCCCAGGTCCTAGACTGACACTCTAACCACCATGCCACACTGCCTCTCCCTCCTCCTCCAGTTAGCTTAGTACTCTCCAGTGGAGCACCAGAGATTTGACACCATTAAATAAAAGCATTTCAGCTCCATGAGCCTCCCAGTTTGTTCTCTGCAGGACTTTTATCTCCTGCAGATCTCTCCGTTCTGACTCTCTCTTTTTTTCCTTCTTAAAGGTTTGTGAAAATAAAAACTTGGTTGGTGGAATAAAAACTAGTTAATAGACTCTGGAAGGGAAAATTGACATTTCCCCTCCCCCTGCCCGGATTGCCCTCCTTCCCTCAACATCCACGGTCCCCATAGATCAATTTTCATTTTTCCGCATAGAGCTCAAGGTGCTTCCAGCCCTTGTAAATAAATGCCAGGCATAATGAGTTTTGAAACAAGTCGCCTGAAAGTAACAAAGAAAATGACAGCCTTGCTGAAAAATGATGGTACTTTGCAGGCAATCCCGGGCGTCACTTAAAATGATTACTGAGAGCCATGTGACGCTGCCGGGAAAGGCTGACAGCATGGGATGATGACGACGCTCCAAGCCTCCCTCCTGGAGCCTCCTCTACCCTCGCTTCATCTCTATCGCTCTCAAAGAACAGATGGATTGCAACTCGTTCCAGTTCACGGAGCTGGTGGCTTCCCTACGCAGCTGGCAAAACCGATGTGCCTTCTTCCTGGCACTCCCAAGGAACCCCTTGGAAGCGCCTCAGAGAAAATGGATGAGAGGCAGAAAAGCTTTCCATGAAGGGCTGAAAAGCATCTCCCAAAGAAAGGATTCCCCCACAGCCAAGCTGCCCTTCACCCTAGTTACAGCATTTCCAGCGTAAAAAACTCAGAAATATAAGCTAGGTGCTAAATGGCTCCTTTAACCAGAGTTACGGTTGCCAAAACGAAATGCCTAGTTGCCATTCCTGGGGCAGACAGCTCAAAATTTGAATTTTTAAATATGACTTTTCGGTTACCGAAATTCATTCTGATTTTTGCGCAGGTAAAATATAACTACAGGATGTGTGTGAAAACAGTCAAGATCCAAGGATCCCCAGGCATGCACCTCCAGATGGTGGAGACATCAGGTGCCATCCTGGTGCCCAGGTATCTTCACCTGGTCGCAAGCGGTTGATAGCCAGATGAAAATTGCGCCTGGTGCCTGGCAAATTTTGAATGCTGAGCATTACAACACAATATTAAAAACAGTTCAAAATAACTGACCTTCACATAAATAAGGTGGGCCTTAAAACTGTATGCCATACAAGTGTCAAAAGCCTGGTCAAAGAGGGGCATCTTCATTCCAGCATTTGCCAGAAGCTGTGTAATGAAGGTGCCAGGTGAACCTCTGATGGGAGGGAGTTCCACAGCTTAGGGGCTGCCACAGAGAAGGCCCTTTCCCAGGCCATTCCACCCACCAGCCTCTGAAGCTGGAGAACTACCAAGAGAGCTCCCACTGCCAGTCACAATGCCCAAGAGGGTCTGTATGGAAAGAGGAGGCTTTCGGGTAGTTTGGGGCGCTTTCAATATGAATGTCTTAAATTGGGCCTGGAAAGTTAACAATGTCCAGCTCTTGGGGGTGGGGGCAGATACTGTTCAAAGCGAAGCTCTCATTTCACACACCAGCCTAAGGTAGTCACATTTGTTTATTTCAGTGGCTCTAACACTGAACAGGACTAGCTTTGGGTTGGGGCATTTAAAAAAACATGTTATCCCTTTTTTCTCTTTTAAGCTACAGTGGTACCTCAGGTTAAGAACGTAATTCGTTCTGGAGATCCGTTCTTAACCTGAAACTATTCTTAACCCGAGGTACCACTTTAGCTAATGGGGCCTCCAGCTGCCGGCATGCAATTTCTGTTCTCATCCTGAAGCAAAGTTCTTAGCCCAAGGTACTATTTCTGGGTTAGCGGAGTCTGCAACCTGAAACGTCTGTAACCTGAAGCGTCTGTAACCCGAGGTACCACTGTAGTTTTAATTGACTAGCAGGGGGTAGTTACACCTGCATTTTATTTCAGAGTGACTATTTTTCTCCAGCCTTTGGACCTGAGTGCATTAAAAGCGTATGTTTAAATAGACAGCGCCGCAGGAACAAGAGTGAGTATATTACTGCCCTGTTCTGGCATACATCAAACAGCAACATGATACAAAGGCTGCATGAGCCATTTCAAATCAGCTTGTAGAACAGTCACATAAAAATGTGTTATGAATGAGAGATGAAAGGAGGGAGGGTGCACGCAGGTGGATAAAAAGGAAAGGAGATTTCACTAGTTGCCCTGTCAATTTTAACCACGTGCCCAAGTTAAATTTTTGCATTCCCATCTTCACAGGCATAATAATTTAAGAAGAGCCTGCAGGATCAGGCCAAAGGGGGCTTATCTAGTGCAGCAACCCGTTCTCACAGCAGCCAGCCAAATACCCCCATGGGAAGCCCACAAGCAGGACCTGAGCACAAGAGCCCTCTTCCCCTCCAGCAGTTTCCAGGAACTGGCATTCATTACTTCCTCTGACCATGGAGTCAGAGAGCACAGCCACTGTGTCTAGTAACCATCAAGAGTGCTCTCTCCTCCTCCATGAATGTGTCTAATCCTCTTTTAAAGCCATCCTGGTTGGTGACTGCTTCCTGGGGGAGCAAGTTCCACGGTCCAACTATTCACTGGAGGAAGAAGATTTTTCTTTTGTCTGTACTGAATTTTTCAATATCCAGCTTCATTGAATCTCCGTCAGTTCTAATGTTATGAGAGAGGAAGAGAAACTGATGAGAAGCACTCAAATAATAAAATCAATAATGAATAATAAGTGCTGTGTAGGGTGAAATCTACCAATGCTAGCAATTTCTTCAGCCACACTTTTATTCTGAAATTCTCAAGCAGGGAGCCTGAATTTCTAATATAGTCCTGGGTCAGGGGAATTTTCCCAGAGTGGTTTAACCATCAATCCCTTTTTCTAGGAAACCCTGGAAATTGCACCTCTGGGAGGTGAACAGGGAGTCTCCTAACAAGTCTCAGCAACCTTAACCAAATGCAATTCCTACATATATATACATATATATATATATTTGCTTGAAGCCATGACTGTTTAAAGTAGCACAATACTGCTTTCAATGTAAGGTGCAGAAGGAACTTCTCATTCAGTTTCTCAGCCTTCAGCCACACAGTGGATTCTAACCAATTTAGCATGGCGTGGATGTGCTTTCAGCAACTGAGCTGACACCCACATGGCACCAGAAATAGTGTGCACCCAAAGTGTGCACCCCAGGATCATTCTGACAACCTCCCAGCTCTCCGCACAAGCTGCTTTCAAGCTGTGATTCCTGTACTGCAGGGAGGTGACTAGATGGCTATTTGGGTCCCTTCCAATTCTACAATTATTAAGCTTCACACCTTCTCTGCCAGGCACCACAAAATACAATTAAGCTCCAGCCAAATCTAAACTCGACAGCAGATAAGCTGCACAAGGGTCATGACCATGGGAAAATGTGTGGTTTTAAAGCTGGCACATCTCAAAGCCTCCTGTTTCTGATCCTTCCGTCTTTGCTCAACACACGACAGGTAATTTGTTTTATTATAGTTTGGGATTTGTTTTTTGCACTACCACAAATTCAATCTGGAGGCAGTGTGGGGACTGTTATCGGGTTTCTTGTCAAACCGTAGGCCTCCAAAAACAAGATTAGTCTCAGGGAGAAAGGGGGAAAGCTGATGGATGGGGCTTGCATATGCTATGGCAGTGGGATTGTGTGTTTGTGTGTGTGTGTACCCATTATTTAAAAAATTCTGATTTCAGTTTAAGTTAATCTCAACAGAACAGCCATTTCTCACAATAGTACATAACAGAAAATGGAGCAGTTTGCTGAAGTAACTGCCCATTAGGGTTGCCATGGGTCTGGAATTTCCCGGACATAGCCACTTTGTTCACCTAAAGAAGATGTTTGCTCACCACAGGTGACTAGGTTGAGTGGAGATCTACAAGCCTGTCTATATTTAGAGACCACCATCTCCTACCTATTCGGCCTTGTTTAATCCCGTTTCTGCCCACTCTAAATCCAATGACCACACAATAAACACAATTTGATATATAAGGGGCTTCCTGATTATACTTTTCTCAGTTTCTTTCTGAACAGGGAGTGCTGCATATATATTTCCAAACAAGTTAATTAGGCTGGGTCTGCCAAAACAGAACAGTTCTGACAGAAAATGAATCTCATTTGTCCTTATCGCCAAGCGGGCAGACAACCTGGCCCCAGATCCAGGCAAGGCTGGTGGGTCTAGGATTGATGGCTGCTCACGTCTGATGATAGAAATCAAGATCCAGACAGGCTTGCAAAGAACAGGAAGACAACAGGCTGATCCATTGTGATCTGATAGACAGGCCCCTAGGCAATAACACTGTTCACATAATGGGGGTGCCCTGCCTGGCAATGAACAGGCTCTGTTCATCCCCAGCCCCCCAAAGAATGCAGATAGCACAGATTACAACTGCCTCTATTTATTTGCTATTACAGTGGAACCTTGGGTTGCGAACGTGATCCTTGTGGGAGGCACGTTCGCAACCCGCCGAGTTCGCAACCCGCAGCACCGCGTCTGCGCATGTGTGAGTTGAGATTCAGCGCTTCTGCGCATGCGTGAGCGCCGAAACCCAGAAGTAACCCGCTCCGGTACTTCCGGGTTCAGCGCGGTGCGCAACCCGAAAACGCGTAACCTGAAGCATCTGTAACCCAAGGTACCAGTGTATAAACTTCACTTTTTTGTCTGAGTTGCATCCAACCACTTTTAAAGGGGCCAGTGGTCTCCTATATCTACCACTGCAAAGAGACATGCAGCACATCACCAGGATATCCAAGTAGCAAGTTCCTGCATTGCAGGGGGCTGAACCAGATTAACCTTTGGGGCTCTTCCAACTACAATTCTATGATTCTATGAAGTGCTGGAGGGGAGGGGATTGCATAGGGGAAATGCCACACAGTATAGGAAGCTTCTTGCAGAAACCAGCACTGGCCTGCAATCAACAATATTTGCAGCATCAACTGGGAAGGTGGTGATTTATTTTTAAAGGCTGGAATCTGGCACATGGGCGTCCAGGACACACGTATTGAGGTCGGATGTACCCCGATGCAAGCCCGATTGTGGTGTTGTGTAAACAGAGGGGTCAGAGTGAGAATGTTTACTCAGGAACAATGGGGAGGCTGATTAACTGAGATGGGATAATAGCTGGACTGGGTACGTGGGTGTTTTGGCAATAATGACCTTTCCTACAATCCTACCTCAGTTGCATTATTAACCCAGTCCCTCTGAGGCCACCTTGCCCAATCTAGAGGGGTGTTTGCATGGAGATGCACAGAAAGAGAGAAAGCCATGTCCTCTGGTTTTAAGTTTCCATGCTCCACAGCCATTCCTTCTGGCTTCAGTCCTCACTCTGTCCCCTTTCTTGGCAAATTACAACATCTGAAAGAACAGAGGGAAGTCTTAAGAAAAACCCTAATTCACCCCAACCCCACCATACAAATGCCAGCGATCTGGAGCACCAGAAGGAACAGCATGTCCAATGCCACAGCTGTGAAAACTGTCATACATCTGCTGTCTTTCTTAGCTGCTTTCCGTTCTGCTTCCTTTTCTCGGAGACCCTCATGCATATTTTACCATCGCCTGTAGCTCCACCATCATCAGATCTCATAACAACTGAGAGATTAAAATTGAATCTGAAAGGGAGATGTTAACAATGGTGAGAAAAAAGGCATTATTTCAGCTGTGGCCTGTGTCAGGGTCTGTCCTTCCTCCAGGGCCTGTTCAACAATTAGGCTAGGGGTAGGCAACCTAAGGCTCGGGGCTGGATGAGGCCCAATTGCCTTCTCAATCTGGCCAGCGGACGGTCTGGGAATCAGCGTGTTTTTACATGAGTAGAATGTGTGCTTTTTAAAAAAATACATCTCTGGGTTATTTGTGGGGCATAGGGATTTTTTCATTCCCCCCCCCATATAGTCCAGCCCACCACATGGTCTGAGGGACAGTGGACTGGCCCATGGATGAAAAAGGTTGCTGACCCCTAAATTAGGCCTGGATGCTACCAATGGGAAAGGTGGTCTCTGCTAGGTAAGCTGCTTTGCTGAGAACTGGAGATCCCAGTGGGAACTGAACCTGGGAACTTTTTGCATGCCAGAGCAGAGAAGTCTGCCACTGAGCCATGACCCACCTGCTAAAAATGAATAAGATTCTAGTCCTCTTCATTCTGATTAAAGGAATGAGAGCAGAACAGGAAGCTACCCCATCTAGCTAAGTGTTGTCCACACTGACTGGCAGCAATTCTCCAGGGTTTCAGTCAAGGGTTTTCCTCCCAAGCCCTACCAGGAGATGCTGGGGACGGAACCTGCATGCAAAGCAGATGTTGTGCAACTGAGCTGCAGCCGTTTCCAGGACGAAGGTTGCTCCTGCCTCCATGAAAAGTCAAGCCATCTATGTAGTTTGCCTCTGCCCACAGCAAAGGCTGGGGGGGGGGGACCCTTTTCCAGCACACTTGCTAGATAAAAGTCTGCCATTGAAACAGTCCAGGAACTCCATAGCCACTGCCACCCTTGGCATACAGAAGGAAAAGCTATGTGTAAACATTTCAGTTGCACGCATTCATTTTCCCCTTCTTGCATTTCCAATATTAATTGGATTATTATATCTGCAATGCTCCAGGAAAGAGGTTTCTTCCCTCCTTTCCTCGCCTGCCCCTTCCTCCATGAAACCTTGTTGATAAAGCTCTTTGCTGTAAAAATGAAAAGCATCATCCTAATCTGTAGGAGCTGAGAAGTTTAAACTGAAACAATTAAACTGAAGACTCATTTTCCTGTTTAATTCAGCCTTTTATTCAGAAACATGAGATCTATTTTTTATATTTTTATATTTTATATTTTATTTTTATGGGAAGAACCTTAGTTCAGCGGTAGAGCACCTGCTTTGCATGCAACTGCATCTTCAGGTAGGGCTGGGAGAGACGCCCTGACTGAAACCCTGGAAAGCCGCTGCTGCCAGCCAGTGTAGACAACACTGGGCTAAGATGGAACAGCAGTTTGACACAGTAGAAGGTAGCTTCTTGTCCTCCATTTCTTTTCTCAGGATGCAACCAGAAACTTTGCTCCATTTGCATTCATTTCCCTCGAAAGAAAATGAGGTCATACAAGACTTCAAAGCGCCAGTTTGTTTCCCAAATTCTTCCCAAAGGAGCCAACCTTTCAACATCCCGCCCTGTTTTGCTCAAGCAGTGACCCTATTCTGTCTTGTCTAAAAATTGGGTACATGATTATTATTTTTTATGCTTCACATGCTACCATGTGGAAGATGAGTAAAATCATTTTAGCAAATGGAGAAAAGCAAAAGTAGATGGTGCCTCCTAATTTTAAAATCAACTGAGAGTCCTCTAAGATTAGATCGATGGATCAATGGAGTCTACCAGTACTGTCCACTGTATAAAAAACATGCATCAAAGAAAAGTTGAATTCTACAGCCTGGTTATTTGATGATCATCAATGTTCTGAGCCTCAGTTTCAATTAGGTGATTACTGTAAACTGAGGGGTGGGTAGGTAGTGTGGTGCAGTGGTTAGAGTTTTGTACTAGGATTTGGGACTGCCTGGTCCAGCATCCAGCCACTTCTGAAGTTCCTATGTGGTATTGGGGGTGGGGGAGGCACCTAGAATGTCCTATGAACTGGCAGTTTTAGCAGAGTTGCTCTTCTTTTTTTTGCTCTCTTTTTAGGGAATTTGCCCCAAAAAAAACCCCCAAACACTTCCGATTTGGGCTGCCATACACCCAGGTTTCCTGGACATTACTGAAAATTCTGGATGTATGGCATCCCTAAGCTTTATACAGTGACTATTGCTGATTTTCTAGTGCATACATGCACCTATATGATAGTTCAATTTATCATCTTTTCACACAGGCTCTGCCTCCTCACAGTTTTACAAATCGTCCCATTCTAGCCTGCGTCATTTTATTTGCGTTTCGCTCTATCAAGTTTTATTACAACCTAGCGCTGGGACTTAATCATATGTATCTCACATTCCAGTGCCGGGTAGGGGGGGAATGCTACAAAACAGTATCTGAAGGTTTGGCTTTGAAAATTGTGTTCATTTGCAGTACCCTTTTCATTTAAGGTGGTGGTGGTGATGGTATTGAGCAATTAAAATCCTGCACAAGGAAGGAGCAAGAGAGAGGGGGTAGCTTCATTCTGCATCTCTGCACCCAGTTAAAGAGCTGGGTAGAGAAGCTTTTTCAGCCTGAGGGCCACACACCCCTAAGGGAAAGCCTTCAAAGGGCCACATTCCAGCAGTGGGAGTGGTGCCAGGAAAGAATGGTTGGGGAATGGATGGGACTCATACCTTTGAATGGCAGGCTACATTTCAACCACACAAAAGTCAGAGTGTGTGTGTGTGTGTGTGTGTGTGTGTGTGTGTGTGTGTGTGTCCCCCACCTTTTTTCTCCATGGGGCTCAGAGTGGCTTACATGGTTCTGCCCCTTCTTATTTAATCCCCACAACAATCCTGCGAGGTAGGTAAGGCTGAGAGTGAGTGACTGGCTCTAGGTCTCCCAGGGAGGAGGAGGAGGAGGAGGAGGGGAAGAAGAAGAAGAAGAAGAAGAAGAAGAAGAAGAAGAAGAAGAAGAAGAAGAAGAAGAGGAGGAGGAGGAGGAGGAGGAGGAGGAGGAGGAGGAGGAGGAGGAGGAGTTTGGATTTGATATCCCGCTTTATTACTACCCGAAAGAGTCTCAAAGCGGCTAACATTCTCCTTTCCCTTCCTCCCCCACAACAAACACTCTGTGAGGTGAGTGGGGCTGAGAGACTTCAAAGAAGTGTGACTGGTCCAAGGTCACCCAGCAGCTGCATGTGGAGGAGCGGAGACGCGAACCCGGTTCACCAGATTACGAGTCTACCACTCTTAACCACTACACCACACTGGCGTCATGTGAGCGTCATGGTTGGTTAGGGATTCAAACCCTGATCTCCCAAGTCATAGACCAACACTCTAACCATCGCACCACACACTAGGAGCTTCCTCCCTGCTCACTCTGCTCACCGACTCCTTTGCCAAAAATCTTTCCTCCACACCTCACCAACCCCCTCCCTTTACACCTCATCCCCCTTCCTTGCCTATCTTCCCACAAGTTGCCCCAAGGTCCTCCCCCTCCTGCCCAGCTCGCTCCAAGCCCCACCCCCGTTTAAAGGCAAGGGCAGGTGCTTCACACAGCAGCATGCAAAACCACTGTGTGAAGAGCTTCTCCCCCGCCTCTGTTAATCCTCTCTGCAGAGCATGAGGACACCTTGCTTTTTATGTACATAAGAAGATATGTACATAAAAAGGTATGTACACACAGGCACACACTGGATGGAGATCTAGGCAAGCCTGAGGCATTTTCTCATTTTGAAGACACATTCCAGCCAGGCAGAAGAACTTGAGGGAAGCTGGTGCAGGGAGAGTGGCCTGTGGAAACTCCCAAGTCTTGTCTAGTTGTCTTGTCTAGATCCTTCAAGGAGCCCCAGGTACCCCCCCCCTTTCATCCTCACAACCACCCTGTGAGGTAGGCTAGACAGAGCGAGGGCAACTGTTTTGAGAGCTACACCAGACCATGATTTCAGGACCAGCTGCATATTCCTGCATTGCAGGGGGTTGGACTAGATGATCCTCAGGGTCCCTTCCAACTCTACAGTTCTGTGATTCTGTGAACCCTGGATCTTCTTCAGAGATGGGAACCTGGCCTTACTTTGAACCTTTCTCGCTGCATCTTAGAGGACTGTGGTCAACAGAACTTTCTGCTTAGCGCACACGGTCAGCAGCATAGTCTAGTCACAGCTGTTCTCAACCTATGGGTCCCCAGATGTTGTTGGACTACAACTCCCATCATCCCTGAGCTCTGGCCTTGCTAGCTAGGGGTGATGGGAGTTGTAGTTCAACAACATCTGGGGATCCACAGGTTGAGAAAGGCTGGTCTATTGGGAATTACCTCAAAGTACACCAGGGTTCAGGGCAAAAAGTCAGCTAACCACCGGCATGGATCCTTGATACAAGTCCTGCACTATCTCTTCTCTGTCACATCATCTCTTTTTAATGTTAGGAAAGAGGGACTATTCCCTTGCAGACAAATCTTTCTGCTGTAGGTAACCTCCTTAACATGCACAGAGCCTTGCCTTAACTCCCCAGTGTTGCAGACGGAGCGGATTTTACCTCCTCGCATAAGAAATAAATTCCCACCATATGACATAAAAACGTTCTAGATCCTCCATCTGTCTGTAGACCCACGGTTTATGTCTTATGGTTTCTGCAATAGCCAAACTCCGTAAATTCTTATACCACACAGCCAAATGCATTACTGGGCTGTTGAAATCCTGGCTGCAGCTAACATCCATGTCAAAATGTCTTTGGAGTGACAAGCTTTCAGGTCGTCCACCCACATATTCAGTAATGACAGTTGCAAGGAAGCCTGAACAGGGGATTTACGGTAATTATGTTAGATATTTCTTGATATGCTTGAGAAACCAGAGGGCATTCCCACCAAACATAGAAGAATCGAATGCTGCTACATGCAGATTCATAGTTAATAACCCATTTGGGGATTTTCCTGACTTTTAAAAAATGTTGCTTCCTCCTCCTTCTCTGATACAGAAGCCAATTGCTCAATTAATTTCATCTCTTTAAAATACAATCTTCTGCAGTCAGGAGCTGCGCTAAGACTTTGGGTTTGTAACGATTGCACTCTCTCTCTAATTCCATTGCTATTGACCGGCTGAAGGATGCCTTGTGAGCAAGTAAAGGGAAAGATGACCTAATGTGGGTGGATTTGAAGAGTGAAAACCTCAGGGAGACAGAAATTAAATAAGGTTTGATGATTTTGAGATCCTAGTCACATGGTAACTGATGAAGCAGTGGGCCAGATGAGTGATTACGGGTAGAGAGTATTTTATTTTATTTTATATATTTTATTTTACTGAGAGGTAGCTCAAATGGCAACAGTTTAGAGTAACTGTGAAGGGTTCAATCACAGAAGAAGACAGAAAGCAGGACTTGAGTGCAACAGCCATGTTCTTACCACTTGTGATTCCCAGAAGCTGGTTTTCTGAGCTAGACTGCCCCTGGGTATGGAGGTTCTGACAGTAGACCTCCATATGGAGAGCCCTTCTGAGCTGAACCAAAGACCTAGCTAGTCCAGCATCCTGTTCTCACAGCAGCCAACAATATACCCCTTATGGAAAGCCCACAAGCAAGAGTCAAGCACAAGAGCTTCCTCCCCTGCAGCGGTTTTCAGCGACTGATATTCAGAGGCATTCTTGCCTCTAGTCGTGTAGGCAGAGTACAGCCACAATGCTTAGTGGCCATCTGTAGCTTTCTCGGCCATGAATTTGCCCAATCATTTCTTAAAGCCAATCCAAGTTGGTGGCCATCACTGCCTTCTGCAGAAGGAGTTCCATCATTTATGTGCTACATGAAGAAGCAGAATAGGGCACTATTAAGTAGGGAGCGTTCGGTACCAGAATTGCTTTGACATGTTTTATTGCTTTAATCTTCATCATCATCATCGACTGTTAAAAACAAAACAGCATTAAACATTAAAAACTTCCCTGAACAGGGCTGCCTTCAGATGTCTTTTAAAGATAGGATAGCTGCTTATTTCCTTCACATCTGAAGGGAGGGCGTTCCACAGGGCAGACACCACTACCAAGAAGGCCCTCTGTCTGGTTCCCTGTAACCTCACTTCTCGCAATGAGGGAACCACCAGAAGGCCCTCGGCGCTGGATCTCAGCGTCCGGGCTGAACGATGGGGGTGGAGACGCTCCTTCAGGTATACAGGACCGAGGCCGTTTAGGGCTTTAAAGTTCAGCACCAACACTTTGAATTGTGCTCGGAAACATACTGGGAGCCAATGCAGATCTCTCAGGACCGGTGTTATGTGGTCCCGGCGGCCACTCCCAGTCACCAGTCTAGCTGCCGCATTCTGGATTAATTGCAGTTTCCGGGTCACCTTCAGAGGTAGCCCCACGTAGAGCGCATTGCAGTAGTCCAAGCGAGAGATAACTAGAGCATGTACCACTCTGGTGAGACAGTCTGCAGGCAGGTAGGGTCTTAGCCTGCGTACCAGGTGGAGCTGGTAGACAGCCACCCTGGACACAGAATTAACCTGTGCCTCCATGGACGGCTGTGAGTCCAAAATGACTCCCAGGATGTGCATCTGGTCCTTCAGGGGCACAGTTACCCCATTCAGGACCAGGGAGTTCCCCACACCCGCCCATGCCCTGTCCCCCAAAAACAGTCCTTCTGTCTTGTCAGGATTCAACCTCAATCTGTTAGCCGTCCAATGGTGAGGCCTGAATCCTGACTGGAAGGGGATTTTATTTATTTATTGCTTGCACTTTGCTGCCCTGGGCTCCGCTGGGAGGAAGGGCAGATTATAATTTTAAATAAATAAATAATTTAGGAAAGTAATAGTTCCACTCTATTCTGCCTGTGTCCAGTTCTTGGCACCACAGTATAAGAAGTATATTGACAAGATGGAACGTGTACAGAGGAGGGTGATGTCATTCTGTGCATCTGCATATGCGCATGCGCGAGCAGTGAAACCCGGAAGTAATCCTTTCCTGCACTTCCGGGTTGCTGCGGGACGCAACCTGAAAACACTCAACCTGAAGCAAACATAACATGAGGTATGACTGTACCAGACTTTTAGAAGACATCTGAAGGCAGCACTGTTTAGGGAAGCTTTTAATGTTTAATAGAGTATTGTATTTTAATATTTTGTTGGAAACCGCCCAGAGTGGATTGGGAAACCCAGCCAGATGGGCAGGGTATAAATAATAAATTACTAGTATTAGTATTAGTATTATTATTATTAATCTGAGATTCATGCATTGCAGGGGGTTGGATGACCCTTGGGGTTTCTTCCAACTCTACGATTCTATTAATCTATAAAATTAATATTAACACTACTCTGTTGCAAGGTGAATGATGCCTTTCTAGATCACATCAAAGCGGCCATCACAACTCAGGAACTTGTACTGATGGCATTTGGGGGTTAAAAAAATAAAATAAACAATCTATCTCAGCCTATATGAGCTGCCTGAACCTTGACTCAGGGCATCAATCAAGCAGAAGAGCCTGCCAAGAGTGCCACTTCTAGGGAGAACCGATCATATGTGCACACTATCCCAAGCTCTGAAGGAAAAGGGTCATGATCTTTGGATTCTTGACAAATGACAGCAGCAAATCTGGCAAGGGAGTAGGGCAATGTCATGTTTTATATGTGCAAATGGCCAAGCAGAGGAGGATGCCCCCAAAGTTATTTCTTAGGGCAGATTACATAAAGGGGCTTGTATGGAACTGCCAGGGAAGGTTCAATTTAGTTCACATTTATATCCCACCTTTTCCTCCAAGGAGTGAAAATATATTGGGAGGTGGCCAAACCCATTCCAAAAACCAGGTGAAGTCATACGAAGGCCAAGTTTCAGTCCGCCATCTTAATTCAAAATGGTGTCTGGCACCCAAACATCTATGCAGATCCCCACTTCAGGAACCCTCATGCTGACTTTGGCAACTACCGGTACATTCCCACAGGTGGCTGAACCAAATGGGCAAAATCACACCAAAATGATGTTTTGGTCTGTCATCTTGATTCAAAATGGCAGCCATATCCAAACATAGACAAAAACTTCCACCGCCTCCTTGAGAATCCTCGTGCTGAGTTTGGAATGGCATCTCAAGAGACATCCAAACCTATAGAAAACAAATTGACAGACTGACCATGTTCCAAAATGCACAGTAGATGTGGAGACCTGGGACAAGGGCGAAAGTGTAGGAGAAATGAAAACCGACAAATTCCTCCCTCTCTGGTTGCTGTTTAACAAATGCTTTTCTTGCATCTGTTTTATCACAAGGGTGTCAACAACAAGAGAGGCCTATGGGCTTTATCCAGGGTTATGGGTAGATTTGACTCTAGGGCCTGCAGTTGCCGACCTTGCTAGAAAACAGTTACGAAAACTCACTGTGTGTGTGTGTGTGTGTGTGTGTGTGTGAGAGAGAGAGAGAGAGAGAGAGAGAGAGAGAGAGAGAGAGAGAGAGAGAGAGCCACCTTGTGTAAATTAAGAACTGGTGATAAAGAGGCAGAATCTCCACAATTCATTCTGCAGATTCCTTGCAAGAACCCTTTCCCCTCCCAAATCATCCTTCTTTCTTTTCTCCAGCTCTTCTTGCCAGAGCAGAGCTGGAATTCAAATTCAGCTAGGATGGGGGGGGCGGGGGGGAGAGAGGAATAAAAAACAATTGACTGCAAGGCTTGAAATTTGTAGCAGATAAGCTGCTACTGATCTAATTGCTGCCACCAACTACAGAGTTCTTTTCTATCCTTCATGATTTGCCTTTGCTGGAAAGTTGTTGTAATGACTGTATGTACAATGACTGTTGTAATGAATGGCGTGGGGGGGGGGAATGGGGGATTGGTATGCTGATCTGAAGACAGGCTTTGCTTTGATCAGCCCTTATATATCTGGGACCCTAATTGTCCTCCAAAGGATTTTTATTTTTTAACAAACCCTGTCCTTTATTCTTATGCCACTTCATAATCTATTATTTTATGTTGCAGTCCTAACAATGTTTACTCAGAGGTTCCACTGACTTCAATGGAGCTTTCTCTCAGGTAAGTGGTTTTTTTTGATTGGAGCCTTGAGGATGTATATCCAGCTAAGGCTCCAACTACTCATAGAACTAATCATAGAACTGTAAAGTTGGAAGGGCCAAATCAAGCAACATATAAATTTCATGAAGTAAAAAAAATAAAATTAAAATTGTGAGTAATTCACTCTTCTTTGAGTATCTCATAAGCCTCCTCTTTACTGAGGTTTAGGGAATGTGCAAATTAAATCTATCCAGCAGTTCGAAGGCAGAGGATTAATCAATATAAAATAAAATGATATGAACCTGCAAAAAAAACCCCACAAACCCCCCACAATCCTGTCCAGCAAGTATCCCCTTTGAAAATGGGAACGATCCTTATTTGGTGCCATGTGCACACACCTCTTTGTGTGTGTCTTCCTCTAGAGTGCATATGGTCTTCTTTTTGTTTTGGCTAAATGATCTCATGCTCTAGCAAAAATGACACCACTGCTAAGTTCATTCGCTCTCTCAGTCTTAATGGTGTGACACATAAGTAAAGCATCCCCTCCCCCCTCTCCTCAGAACCACTCACTTCCTGCTAATTGTAGATTAAAATGCAACCCCAGTAGCAGGAGAGAGTCATTAAGGCAGCCCAGGAAAAAATTTAATGATTCAGGGACAAGTTACTAAGAGTTTTTCTCCCTTCATCCTTGGGGGGTCATTGGGAGGAGGGAAGCCTTCCACCACCAGTAACTGCAAGAATTTCAGAGTCAAGCTATAATCCGTTTGTAGGTCTTTCTACAATTTTTTAAAATTTCTTTATTATTTTTATTCATGGTATTTATAGCCCACCTCTTTCTCTAGGGAGCTCAAGGTGGCACACACAGTTTCCCCCCGAGTCTCCTCATGTGACCCTCACAACAACCCTGTGAGGAAGGTTAGTCTGAGAGGCAGTGACTGGCCCAAGGTCAGCTGGTGAGCTTCGTGGCCCAGTGGGGATTTGAACCCTGGTCTCCCAGGTCTTAGTCCAGCATTCTAACCACTACACCACACTGGCTCTCCTTGTATGAACGAGGCAAGCAAGTTGAAGACGTAATCAAAGACTTACCTCTGGCGAAGCTGACAAGAGGGATCCTAGAATTTTGTTTGGTGGCCTCAACATCATTGCCATAAGCTGAGGCTCCAATACTTTGGCCACCTCATGAGAAGAGAAGACTCCCTGGAAAAGACCCTGATGTTGGGAAAGATGGAAGGCACAAGGAGAAGGGGACGACACAGGACGAGATGGTTGGACAGTGTTCTCCAAGCTACCAGCATGAGTTTGACCAAACTGTGGAAGGCAGTGGAAGACAGGAGTGCCTGGCATGCTCTGGTCCATGGGGTCACGAAGAGTCGGACACGACTAAACAACTAAACAACAACAACCCATAATCCCCTGTGAATACTCATCATACTGTAGTGTTGGAACAGGTTCAGAGAATGATATGGAACAACTCCCCTACAAAGAAAGGATGCAGTGTTTGGGAGTACCACAGGAGGCAATGATGGCCACCAACTTGGACGGCTTTAAACAAGGACTGGACAAATTCATGGACAAGGGGGCTATCGGTGGCCACTAGTTTGCCTCTACATAGTTCCACCCTTATTTCAGACATTGTGATATACTGATATATTGTGATACTTTGCTGGTGATATATTGTGATGTTGAAAACCACATGTTGCCAGGCCCAGACAGGGGGGGGGGCATATGGGCCACTTGACCTGGGCCTCTGATTCCAAAGGGGGCCTCGGTCAGCATATCACAATCGCAGGGGATGCACTGGGGCGAACGCGGAGGCACAAAGGTGGCAGCGGTGGTGGGTGGATTCCCTGGGGCCATGGCTGGCAGCGCAAGAGAAAAACTTCCCCGGCATCCGCAGCGGGGCCTGCGATCGGCTCCGCAGATGAGCGCGGACTGGGCGCCAGGTGGGTGGAGGCGACCAAGGCTCCAGCAGCCAGCGCACCATGAACATGATGGTGGACCATGTTTTTCATGCTGTTAAAAGTTGGTGAGTTTTTGTTTGAAATCTTATTTGCCAAAAATTAAAACCACACGTACCTTAAAGATAAGTGTGTTGGCTTTCTTATCGCTAATTTTTTTTTTGAAAATGATGAAAAATTGATGAAGATGTGGCCATTTGTTTAAAATTTTGTTGACTAGGCCAGGAATATTACTTACACCTGAGGAGTACATATAGCTCAATGAGGATACAATTTGGTGGAAACCATATTTTTTAAAGAAATAGTGGCTTATGAGCAATAGTGGCTTTCTCACAAGCATACATCTTTTTTAAGTAGAATAAGAAGATGGAGAAGTTTTAATTATAATTATAATTTAATTATAATTAATAGTCAAATTTGTCTACTTAAAAATAAATTTTAAATACATTATTGAACTATTAAAAATTGTATAATACGTTTTAGAATGAATAATGTATTTATTGTAAAATGTATTTAAAATTATAATACATTATAAAAAAAATTACGTTATATAAATATTTTTACAGATCGGGGGGGGGGGCACATTATCTTCTGGGCTCTGCAAGGCCCTGGATGTCACCCAGCCCTACAAGCCAGGATGGCTTTGCTCTGCCTTCACTGTTGTAAGCAGCAATGCTTCTGAACACCAGATGCTGGAAACTACAGGAGGCGAGAGTTGCTCTTGTGCTCAGGTCTTGCTTGCAGGCTTTCCACAAGGGGCACCTGTTTGGCCACTGTGGCAACAGTAAGATGGACGAGAAGGACTATCTAAGAGGTTGTTCTTATAGCCACTATAGTCATTAACATTATTGTTATTCTTGACATTTAAAGAACACTGCACAGCCACTTTCTCTAATGTGCTGCCCCTTCAAATGCTGGGGGAACCAACTGCTATCACCCACAGCCATTTGTCGTGTTGACTGGAGTTAATGGAAGCTGGAGTCTAGTGACATTTGGAGAGAGACCAGCTTAATAATTTAAGAAGCTGGATCAAGCCAATCAAGTCCATCATACTGTTCTCACCGCAGCCAACCAGAAGCCCATTATGGGAAGTCCACAAGCAGGACCCAAGCACACAGCACTGTTCCATCCAGCTGTTTCCAGCAACTGGTATTCAGAGACATATTGCCTTCAGTAGGAAAGGCAGAACATCAGAAAAGCCTGGCTGTTGGATCAGGCTAAAGCAAGCCCATCCTGTCCTCACAGTGGCCAACCAAATGCCCCAAAATGTGGCCCATGAGCAAGACTGAAGTGCAACAGCTTCTCCTCCCCCACACCTATGATGAGGATCCCTAAAGTTCTCCCACAACTCCCTGCCTTTCACCACATTAAGCAAATGCAATTGCGCAAACACAAAACTGCAGAATAAACTGCAAAATAAGAAATCTTGGAAATCAGTGTGTTATGTTTAATTCAGAGGTTTGAGCTGGGGTGCTCTAGTGAAGTGCACAAATGATCCACAGAACATCTTCCCCTCTGCAGACCCTTCCCCTCTGCAGGGAGGTGGGACCAATTCGGATGGTCCGCCCCCGCCACTTAATGGATCCAAATGGTTTCCAGAGAGTGGTAGGGGATGCTTTATCCCGTGTTGATGGCCTTTCAGCTGATTCCCTGGTGGCCCGCTGGAATGCGGAGTTAACCAGGGCTATCGACTGTCTGGCTCCGAAGCGCCCTCTCCGATTGCATGGAGCCCGGACAGCCCCATGGTTTTCTTCGGAGCTGAGGGCGATGAAACAATCGCTGAGACGGCTAGAGCGTCGGTGGCAGAAAACTCACTCCGAATCTGACCGGACACAGGTTAGAGCTCAACGTCGAGCCTACCAAGTGGCGATAGCGACGGCAAAGAAGACTTTCTTCGCCGCCTCTATTGCATCTGCAGAAAATAGTAGCAGGAGACTCTTTCAGGTGGTCCGCAATTTAACGGAACCACCTTTACCATCGGGGCCTTGTAAAGACCCCAAGATCTCCTGCAACGATTTTGCAAAGTTTTTTGCAGATAAAATCACTCATATTCGGAAGGAGCTAGACACCACCGTGGGAGCAGGGCTGGGGCGGGAGAGTGCTAGAGCCCTGTCTGGTCAAGTTGCATGGAATCAATTTCAATCCGTTACCCCCGAGGATGTGGACAGGCTGCTTGGACGAGTGAAACCAACCACCTGTCTCCTTGATCCTTGCCCATCCTGGCTTATAAAAGCTAGCCGGGAAGGGCTGGGCGATGGGCTCTGCGGGGTGGTGAATGCTTCCCTCTGTGAGGGAACATTCCCAGATCCGCTGAAAGAGGCGGTCATTAAACCGCTTCTTAAAAAACCATCTTTAGACCCGGCCAGTATGGCCAACTATCGCCCAGTTTCAAATCTTCCATTCTTGGGCAAGGTGATTGAGCGTGTGGTTGCTGAACAACTCCAGGCACGCCTGGAGGATGCGGACCATTTGGATCCCTTCCAATCAGGGTTCAGGCCTCATCATGGGACTGAAACTGCCTTGGTCGCACTGGTTGATGATCTCCGGCGAGCTAGGGACAAAGGTGAGAGTTGTTTCCTAGTTCTGCTGGATCTCTCAGCGGCCTTTGATACAATCGACCATAACATCCTTCTGGACCGTCTAGAGGGGTTGGGAGCTGGGGGCACTGTTATACAGTGGTTTCGCTCCTTTCTCCTGGGCCGTGTTCAGAAAGTGGTGGTGGGGGATGAGTGTTCAGACCCTTGGGCCCTCACTTGTGGGGTGCCTCAGGGTTCCGTCCTCTCCCCCATGCTTTTTAACATCTATATGAAGCCGCTGGGAGAGATCATCAGGGGGTTTGGACTGGGTGTCCATCAATATGCAGATGATACCCAGCTCTACCTTTCTTTCAAATCAGAACCAGTGAAGGCGGTGAAGGTCCTGTGTGAGTGCCTGGAGGCGGTTGGAGGATGGATGGCGGCTAATGGATTGAAGTTGAATCCTGACAAGACAGAAGTACTGTTTTTGGGGGACAGGGGGCGGGCTGGTGTGGAGAACTCCCTGGTCCTGAATGGGGTAACTGTGCCCCTGAAGGACCAGGTGCGTAGCCTGGGAGTCATTTTGGACTCACAGCTGTCCATGGAGGCGCAGGTCAATTCTGTATCCAAGGCAGCTGTCTACCAACTCCACCTGGTACGCAGGCTGAGACTCTACCTGCCCGCTGACTGTCTGGCCAGAGTGGTGCATGCTCTAGTTATCTCCCGCTTGGACTACTGCAATGCGCTCTACGTGGGGCTACCTTTGAAGGTGACTCGGAAACTACAACTAATCCAGAATGCGGCAGCTAGACTGGTGACTGGGGGCGGCCGCCGAGACCACATAACACCGGTCTTGAAAGACCTACATTGGCTCCCAGTACGTTTCCGAGCACAATTCAAAGTGTTGGTGTTGACCTTTAAAGCCCTAAACGGCTTCGGCCCAGTATACCTGAAGGAGCGTCTCCACCCCCATCGTTCTGCCCGGACACTGAGGTCCAGCGCCGAGGGCCTTCTGGCGGTTCCCTCATTGCGAGAAGCGAAGCTACAGGGAACCAGGCAGAGGGCCTTTTCGGTGGTGGCGCCCGCCCTGTGGAATGCCCTCCCATCGGATGTCAAGGTGATGGACAACTACCTGACATTCAGAAAACATCTTAAGGCGGCCCTATTCAGGGAAGCTTTTAATGTATGATATTTTAGTGTTTTTTGGTTTCTGTGGAAGCCGCCCAGAGTGGCTGGGGAAACCCAGCCAGATGGGCGGGGTACAAATAATAAATTATTATTATTATTATTATTATCAACAATGCCCCGGGTCTCTCATCTGAGGATGCAAGGCCAATCATGCCCCCCACCCAAAAGACTTGACATAGATTCTTTGTTTCCCCTATACCCAGATAACTATAGGAGACCACCTGTCCCTGAATGAAAACATTTTCCAGAAAACTGTATCCATTAGGAACAAGAAGAGAGCCTTTAGGTTGCTGCTTTCCCCCGGTCTCCAGGGAACTCTGCAGGCATGTTCTCTCTAATGCAGAAAGATTCCGGCACTTTTGTCATGACTAATTTGAGCATTGTATACCAACAAAAGAGCTTTTGCGGCCTCGCCAGCAGAGACTTCTCCTCCCCTTGCTGTCAGGAGGCCTTCCGCAGAACTCCCGTCTTTAAAAAAATTCACATGTCATTACATTATGGTGCTTCCTAAACCATCACTCAAGACATGATGATAATGAAGCAAAACCTGCCCCTTAGATTGCCTCTCCCCCCCCCCCAGCCTGAGAAAGTCAATCAAATAGAATCAGATTTAAGGTTGTTGACTAGATTGGGGGGGGGGGGAGATAACAGAATCCGAGAATTGTAGAATTGGATGGGTCCCAGTGAGTCATCTAGTCGACCCTTCTACAATGCAGGAATCACAGCTAGATGACCATGTTGGGAATGGATCTGGCCAGGCGGCCATGACATTTTGTCATAACCAACTCCGTATCCCATTACCTGCTTTACATTCCTCTGCTGGGTTGCCTTGCTTCATCCTCAGCTTTACAAGCTAAGTGCAGCTTAGAGCAAATGACTGGATCAGGGTCACCAAGAGTCCCTTTTAGCTGGGATTTGAACCCGGGTTCTCTTAAGGCCACATTTGCACCATGCATTTAAAGCATTGTAATACCACTTTTAAAAGCCATGGCTTTCTCCAAAGAATTCTTAAGGAGACCCCTAGTAGTAGCATTCCCAGAGCAGTTTAAGAACCAATCCCTTTTCATGGATACCATGAATAGTGCTCCCCCAGATTATCTCAGTGATCGAAGGGATGTAGATGATAAGGCAATTTTTAAGGTCTCCTGGGTCCAAGCTATTCAAGGCTTTGTTCACTAATGACAAGAACTTTGAACCTGGCCCAGTAGCAGGCAAAAAGCTGTGGCAGATCTTTTAACCTTGTTGTCAAAGAGGCGACATGATAGAAATTTTATAAAATAATGCCTGGCATGGAGAAAGTGGATGGAGAAAACTTTTCCTCCCTCTCTCCTAACTCTAGAACTCAAGGACACCCAGTGAAGCTGAATGTTATATGATTCAGGACAGATAAAAAGAATCTAGATGGCTTTAAAAGAGGATTGGACAGATTCATGGAGGAGAGGGCTATCCATGGCTACTAGCCAGGATAGCCTCCACAGCTGGAGGCAGCAATGCTTCTGAATACAAGTTGCTGGAAGCCACGGGAGGGGAAAATACAGTTATGTTTGGGTCCTCCTTGAGGGTAACAGGTAATGGGCATCCGGTTGACCACCGTAAGCACAGGATGCCAGAGTAGATAGGGCATTGGTCTGATTCAGCAGGCTCTTCTGTGCACACTAGTATAAACACACACCTGTTAAAGCAATAGAAAGGTCTATGCTGTAATAGACTAAGTGGGCAAGTGGTATATAAACGTTAAGAAAACAAACAAACAAATGAAGTTGTGCAAGCGCTGATAGATCCAGCATGCGCTCCAACTGCCCGAAGCAGTTTTCCTCAGTTTGGCTTTCCATATTTTCCTCAGTTTGGCTTTCCATGTTCTCGATTTGTGTTTTACCATTGGGATGACTGGAGGCAAAAGGATACAGCATCCTGCCCATAGGGCATGATTCACAAGACAGGTGTCTCCCCAAGGCAATTCAGAGTACGTCTGTATAGGACAGCACTATTAGATGGCTCTGCTCTGCTCTGCCTTCACAGTTGGAGGCAGTAATGCTTCTGAGTGCCAGTTGCTGGAAGCCACAAGAGGGGACAGTTTGCTCTTGTGCTCAAATCCTGCTTGCAGATTTCCCACAGGCATCTTCTGGCCAGCCACTGTGAGGACAAAATGCTGGACTAAATGAACCACTGGCGTGATCCAGGGTCTTAGGCTCTTTTGCCATTTTAAAGCTGTGGTTGTCTTTCCCAAAAATGTGCAATCTCTCTCTCTCTCTCTCTCTCTCTCTCTCTCTCTCTCACACACACACACACACACACACACACACACACACACACAACACTGAAGCCTATTGTCCCAAGGAAAGAAGGAATGAAAGAAAGATTAGGGACAGAGAAGATTTTTGTTGGAAATGCGCAAACTCAAATCAAGAGGCTCTGAGTTTACAGCCTGTCTGGCAAGCATATGAATTAAGTCAAGAGATTTTATGGGTAATCCTGCAATCACGGAAACTTAATCTATTTAGGATGCTGGACAGTGGCTGCTTTAATAAGGAAGCCAAGAAGGCCAACCCCTGATGGACATTAAGGGTTTCTCAGTTCCTTGGCTTGCCTGTTTTCGCCACCCTCCTATTTTCAAGAAAGACTCACTCAGTCAAAACAGCCAGGCTGCTGTCGGCAGGTGCAGCCTGTGGAACAGATGTTTCCAGCTTAAAATACTCAGAAAGTCTGCACAGGAAGGACTCCCCCATTTTTTAAAAAAGAAAATGAATCAATTACAGATTCCTGTGTTTGTTCAACTGTGCAACAGCATGAGCTCTCAGTTTCATTGCACTGCAAAATGGCCCAGCATTATTGCAAGGCCCTGTGTTTTTCATTTTAAAGGTATCTGTTATTCTCCCTTCCCACTGGCAGCTGTGGACAGCCTCACACCAGCTAATTTAGGGAAGCTCACAAAATCAAGGCTGTTTACATTTGCCATCAAGGTAACCCAAATTGCATACTGTAGCATATCGTGTTTTGCAAACTGGGGAGCTTATGTTCATGCGCAGATCAGCCACTTCCAAATAAATTAAGTCGTTAAGAGGCTCAGGGAGCCCAAAGCACACACCTGCTGTCAAGGAGGCTGCCTACTGTCTCTGTGTGATGACTGTGCCTCCTTTCACTCAGCCTTTGCTGCAGGTGCATCACTGTGCCACGTTTCCACATGAATCATACTCTCAGTACAGTGGCATCATTTGCCTTGCCAGGGAGCTGTCTGTCATGCCTCTGCACGAGTTGTTGCTCTGGGTCAGCCTTACAGAAACACAGAAATCTGCCTTATGCCAAGTCAGATGTGGTCCATCTAGTTGTCTACACTGACTGGCAGCAGCTCTCCAGGGTTCTAGACAAGGAGTCTCACCCAAACCCACCTGGAGATGCTATTGATGATTGAACTTTGGGCTCTTCTGAATGCAAAGCAGACGTTCTGCCACTGAGCTGTGGCCCTGCCCAGGGCAGATGCAATAGGTTGGAGTCAGAATTATAGAGTTGGAAGTGACCCCCTAGAGGCATCTAGTCCAATGCCATGCAATGCAGAAACCAGCAAAATAATCCATAACAGATGGCCATGCAACCTCTGCTTGAAAACCTCTATGGAAGGAAAGTCCACTACTTCTCAAGGGAGTCTATTCTATTGTCAAGCGGCTCTTACTATCAGAAAGTTCTTCCTAGTGTTTAGTTGCAATCTCCTTTCTTGTAACCTGAAGCCATTGATTCAGGTCCTACCCTCTGCAGAAGGAGAAAGCAAGCTTGTTCCATCTTCCATGTGACAACCCTTTAGATATCTGAAGGTGGCTCCTCTTAAGTCTCCTCTAATCTAGGCTAAATATACCCAATTTCCTTAACTGTTCCTCTTTTAAGTCTTGATTTCTAGACCCTTCTTGATCACCCTCCTCTGCACACCTTCCAGCTTGTCATTATATAGTCAATCTGCCTTGAGCATGGACATAATGAAGGAAGAAAGTTCTTTTTGCAAGAGAAAACTTTCAGGGGAGCATCATCTTTTTAAGCATGGAGGGAAATGAAGGGAAAGCACCCAATATATTTGCAACTTGCTCAGGCTTTGCTGTGACCGATTAACCTAGCCTGCTAAAGCTAGGAACCCCTAGTTTGCTTGTGTGTATTTGTGTGTTTGGATAAATGCAGGTGGAGTAAAGTGGCAATGTGTTGCTAATTGGAAATGGCAGAGAGCTGGATGGAGGATGGAGCTAGGGCAAACAAAGCCAGCTGCCCACCCACCCTCCAGGCCACAGTCTGACTGCTGTCGCGCCAAACAGCTCTGTGGGGGTTCCCTTTGAGACATTGCTTTCATCAGCAGCTAAGGACCCTGAAATCCAGCAAGTTTTCTTTCCCCCTCCTTCCATTGCCAGAAACACGACCATGGCAAGCATGTTCTCCACAAGGCAGGGGTTTTTTGGGGAGAGGGCCTTTCCCAGTGCTGAATGTAGTCAATTGTTAAGCAATGGTCAAGGGATACCAGGTGGAAACTTTCCAATCAGTCCAGTCCAGTTGCCTGTTTTGTGGGCTTTGGTGGAAATCAAAACCACCTCCTGGTTGGCCTCCTGCCTTGGTCAACCCCAAACATGCTGGGATCATGTTATCTTTTCTCTCTGATGCTTCAGGGTGGTTTGTGCCATGGAGCAGAAGCACCTACACTTTGGAACTCCCTGCCTGTTGACATCAGGCAGGGGCCTTCACTATACCCTTTTCAGTGCCTGCTGAAAACATTTTTGTTTAAGCAAGCCCGTCCAGATATATATAGAATGAAGACGTGAGTTTTAATCTGTTTTTAGTTTATTGTTATTTTAACTTTTTTGAAAGTCTTGAATTGTTAATTCTTCGTGTGTGTGTGTGTGTGTGTGTGTGTGTGTGTACACTACAGAAAACCTAAAAGAAAACCTAAAAAGAAAGAAATGAATTGCTGGCAGAAGCAACACACCCTTCAAAAGATATGGCTCAGTCACTCAGTTGCTAACCAAAACAAGCGCCTTCATTTTTCTTAAGTTGACTTGTGACTCAGTATCCCCCTGCCAGGATTTTTTTCATAGCAAGATCCCACACACTTGACCCATTAATTCAGAACTGCAGAGTCATTAAATACTCCCTCTTTTAAAACCATCCCTGGCAAGCTGAAAAGAAGAGTCAAAGGGAAGAGAGAGGGGTGTCTGCTAAGTTAATGAGTGCTTTGAATTATAGTCCCCTGAAAGAGAGGAAGCGAGAGAGAGAGTATATAACTGGAAGATTTGCTCAGAAAACATGGTTGGCTCCCTTTCCAGATCATCCTGGCCACCAACCGCCCTGGAGAGCTCAATCTATATTTATCTAGGCACATCTCATTACACCATGCTCCGGAAAATTAAAGAGCCGGCGAGGAACTGGCTTTTATGTTGCCACTACTGTTAGCCAAAGGCTTTGGCCTACATTGTAATTTTGCATAATTCACTGAGAGGTTAATATGCCAAACCCTGGAGGCTGGGAGTCATTCTTTGGCCACAGCTAATGCTAGATGGGCAGCGGGGGGTGGTATTTGTCTTGCACTACAAGGAATGAATAGGCAGGAGGTCCAAGGTTTACTTGAAATAGGGGGCATCCCTCTTTCTTCCAGTTGAGAGCTGCTGCCAGTCAGTGTATGCAATATGAAGCCAGATGAACATTTAAAGTACTGTGCTGCTATTTTAAACGGCCATGGTATCTTCCCTCCCAAAATCCTGGAAGCTGTAGTTTGTTAAGGACACAGAGATTTGTTCAGAGACCTCTATTTCTCTCATAGGGCTGCAAGTGCAGGAGATTGGCCTAGATGACACTTTTGGCTCCATCCTGCTCTACAGTTCTATGATTCTCTGAATTTTCAGGGTGGTTTAACAACCAGTACCTCTTCCCCCAGAACTCTGGGAACTGTAGCTCTGTGATGGAGGAACAGAGGTCTTCTAACAACTCTTAGCACCTTTAACAAACTACAGCTCCCACAATTCTTGGGGCGAAAGCCCTCACTCTCTGTTTTATCCCTACAGCAATCCTGTGAGATGGAGTTAGGCTAAGTGAGACATTGACCAGCCCAAGGCAAGCTTTGTGGCAAAGTGGGAGGACTGGAACCCAGATCTCTCCAGTCCAAGCCCAGTACTCTAACCACTATACCACACTGCCCCCCCCCATTTTCTCCTACGAAGTGTTAGCTGCAATGCTGCTTGTTTCCCCTTACATCCAGCAGGTGGAAGTAAGTTGTTCTGATTCTGTTCTGGCAAGATTAGAAAGTTTATTTCTCATTCCAAAATTATCAATCCTCTTTTTCCATGTCTATGGGAAAGCAGAGAGAATACAAAAATAGACCTCTTTAAGGTGATACCTAAACCCATCAACCCTGCCCCACATGGAACACTTACTGTATCATTAAACAACAATGCAGATCAAAGCTTTGCATATCAAACACTCCAGTACCACAAAAAGAGTCCATATTTTTAAAAACGCATTCAAGTCTGTGCAGAGCAAAGCTGCAAAGCAAGGCTGGTTGTGTGACATACACAGACATACAGTCATACCTCGGGTTGAAGTAGCTTCGGGTTAAGCATTTTCAGGTTGCGCTCCACGGCGACCCGGAAGTAACGGAGCGTGTTACTTCCAGGTTTCACCACTCACGCATGCGCAGATGATCAAAATGATGTCGCGTCCATGCGCAGAAGCAGCAAATTGCGGCACGCGCAGATGTGGACACAGGTTGCGTTCACTTCAGGATGCGAAGGGGGCTCCGGAACGGATCCCATTTGCATCCAGAGGTACCACTGTACATCTCCTTGCTTTTGGCCTTCCAGCATCTGAATGAAAGGTTTTGCAGACAATAGTGGCTTAAAATGCAATGAGGTCGTTTTTGCCCATTGGGCTGCAAGTTTATACATTGCTGTGCACACAGAGAGGAGGCAGGGATGCACATTACCAGTTTGGTTTCCCTGCACCTGCAGTCACACCCAAATTCCTATTCATGAAACTGTCATCTGAGCATGTACAATAACTGTCTCAAATGGACACACTTCAGATGAACTGCAAAACCAATGAGGCTTATGTTTTCATATTGAACAGAAGCTGGTTTGAGAGAAGACACATCAAATTTCTCAAGAAACTACAGGATCAATATGGATTGTGACTAATGTTGTACATGCTCAGAGAAAGTGAAGCAGAAAAAGCTCTGTTCTCATATGTATCTCATCTCCACCACCAACCCAACTGATGGCAACTGACTCCTGCTATCAACTATGTAAGATGACATGGCCAAGAATCTTCTTTTATTTTCCTCACAGGCAAATAAAACAGCTGAAAAAGTTTCCACTCAGGAAGAAAACACAGAGGTACTACACTCCTGACAGACACAGGCCAAGGATTTCAAATGCTGGGAGTGCCGTCGCCGTACATATTTGGCTCAGAAGCCATTTAGAAATGTTTTCTCTAGATTCTCATTTGACACACAACACAGCATGGACCTCTGATTCTGGACAGAAAGACACCAAAAGCAATGAGGGGGAAATCAACCATTCTTTTGCATGGGTTCCCTTGGATCACATGAAAATATGTTTATTATATATTTATTTTCTTAAAGGGGGAAAAAATCAGCCACAGAACAGAGACAGTGTACAGAGGTGGTTACAAGGAGGTGCCTCCAGACCATATCCCTGGGACCCATTATTTTATATTTATTAGTCACTTCATAATATTGTTTCTTGCAATTGACTTGCATACACATGCTCTTACCTTGCCAAAATCCCGCACATCGAAGAGATCAAAAGGGTCAAACAGCTCGCTGTTCCGCAGGCCAAATTTGTCATGGCACACTTTGAGGAACGTCCGGATGTTCTTCAAGCAGAGGAACTTTAGCCAAGAGAAGGGAAGAAAGAATTCAAGGGTCATTTCATTGCGGTAGATATTTACCTGGTTCACAAAGGGAAATGCACTGAAACAGATTTACACTAGTCATGTTAGTACAGTTCACGTACATCTTCACAGCTATCCCATGATTGCCACCTCCCCACTGAGGATTGTGAGCAACAGAGATTCCCTTGCTTCTTAATGCATCTACGGAAGAGGAAACAGCTGACTTGAGCTCACAGTACATACTCTTGGCCGCAACAATTTTCCCACTCGTGTGTGTGCTTGTTAAGAAGCTACAGATCTGAATTATGGCACTTCTTTTTATTTTGGCTTGCAGCAAAAACAAAAAAACAAAAAACATTGCTGTTTAAGGATTTGATCATCGCTCTTTTTTTACACCAAAACATTCTCCAGCATGAATCAAAATATAGACATCCCCCGACTTATGCAGGGGTTACGTTCAGGACCCCTGTGCACATCATTGACATCACGTAAAGTGGGGAGCACCCTCCAAAAAGTCTCTAAATCACTATTTTCCCCTGCTCCTCAACTCTCTCTCCTGCTCTCTCTTCACACAGCTCTCTCTTCAAGTAAAGTTGAAGCTCTGGGGTTGGCTGGAGGACACAGAGGAAAGTGTCTGCTGCTGCTGCTGCTGTGCTACTGCCTGCATCAGATGCTAGGCAGGGAGGCTAAGCAATATAAACAAAGCCCTGTGCCTCCAGTCCCTTTGGGGCTTCCTCCACCCTCACTGATGTCCTTTTTGGCCTCAGGGGAGGGACTCTTTGCTAGCCATGAGGACTCTCCAGCTCTCTCTTGCCATTTCCTGGTATGATTCTGTTTATGTGTGTAAGTAGAGCACGTGTGAGTGTGGGAATGCCTGTACAGTGGTACCTCTGGATGGGAACGGGATCCATTCCAGAGCCCCGTTCGCATCCTGAAGCGAACACAACCCGCATCTGCGCATGCGTGTGACGTCATTTTGAGCATCTGAGCATGCACGAGCGGTGAAACCCGTAAGTAACGCACTCCGTTACTTCCAGGTCACCGCGGAGCACAACCCGAAAATGCTTAACCTGAAGCTACTTCAACCAGAGGTATGACTGTACAGCAAAAGAAATCTATACAGTCAAACCTCGGTTGTCAAACATAATCTGTTCTGGAAGCCCTTCCAAAACGTTCAACAATCGAGGCACGGCTTCCAATTGGTTGCAAGAGCTTCCTGCACTCAAGCAGAAGCCAAGCCACATCGGATGTTTGGCTTCTGAAAAACATTCAACAACTGGAGCATTTACTTCCAGGTTTTCAGTGTTCGGGAGCTGAAGCGTTCCTAAACACAGCCTTTTGGGAACCGAGGTTTGACTGTACAACTAAATCAATCAAATGCAATAAAGCACACAAAAAGCATTCCCATGCACACAAACCACCTTGCCCCCACAACACCTAAACCAAGAGTAAGAAACATTTTTTTATCCTGAGGAAGCAAGAGCCACTACCACAATTTAAAGACGCATTCCAGCCAGGCGGCAGGATTTGTGGGCTATTCATAGTGTTAATGCATGGGTAGGCAAACTAAGGCCTGGGGGCCGGATTTGGCCCAATCGCCTTCTAAATCCGGCCCGCGGACGGTCCAGGAATCAGCGTGTTTTTACATGAGTAGAATGTGTGATTTATTTAAAATGCATCTCTTGTGAGGCATAGGAATTCGTTCATTACCCCCCTCCCCAAAATATAGTCTGGCCCCCCACAAGGTCTGAGGGGCAGTGGACCGGCCCCCTGCTGAAAAAGTTTGCTGCCCCCTGTGTTAATGTCAGCTAGCAATAAAGGGGTTTGTTCTATTTTTTATTCTTATTATTGATTTTCTCTTTTCCTCTGTTGTATGTGCCAATTAAAATAATAATAATAATGTGGAGGGATTCAAAAACCAAACATTAGCATGTCCTTGTTGGTGAGGCATTTTCCTTTTCTATTGGCTTTTTCCAGCTCTGCAATATTCCTAACTGAGATGAGGATGGCCAGAAGTGTTGTATTATTTTATTTTTAGGTCAGCTGAATGTATCATCTTCTTCTTTTTCATATATAAGAAAAGGAACCAGCAGAGCGGGGATGGACTGTGGGGCAGCTCCCCAAAGGCTTGGCACACGGTCAAAGCTCAGCCAAGCATCCAGATCACTTCTGAGAGCTAATGCAATCCCTCTTTTTTCCTAGAAAGTGGGAGGCTGCCTCTCTGACAAGGGCAGTAATGGACTGATAGAGTGTGACCATTTTGCAAGACAGCATCCCTCTCGCTCTCTCCTGGGGCCCTACAAGAAGCACCCAAAAACGTTTTAATGTGCTGAAATCAAGCAAAAGAAAGGGTCTCACTTACAATAAATGGATGACCAACTTGCACAAGGTGATGGGGGAGATCGGGGTGCTGGGTGGGGAGTCTGCAAAGACCCCTCATAGAAGAGCCCCTAAGTGACCACAGGGAAAAAGAGATTGCCATTGTCAGGTTGGGGGGGGGTGTGTGAGATTTATTTAGAGCATTTGTACCCCACTCTTCAGCCAAAAAGGCTCACAAAGCAGCTTACATACAATCAGTGAAACCAAGACAATCCGTACCCACAAGCTAACAATCTAAAAGAATATGATACACAAGGTTAAAGGGACAGGGAGGGAAGAGGAAAACTAAAACTCAGGCAGCAATTTCTAAACAGTTGCTCCTATAATGACCAGCTGGCACAGTTGAGGGGCAGGTAGGGCCTGATGGAGCTGAGTCTCCAGCAAAGCTGATGGACTGAATCATTCTGCTCCTATTTCTCCTGCTGAGGCAGTCTGGTGGGGTGGCTGCCCTCATGCTGACAGGTGAGGGAGAGGAAGCCAGATGGAGCTGGCATGCTGAAGCAGGGCCAATGGAAGGCGCTCTGCTTTGCAGGATGGATGTGTGCAGGATACATTGCTGATTTGTTCAGGTGTAAACCTTTAAAGCCCTAAACGACCTCGGCCCAATATACCTGAAGGAGCGTCTCCACCCCCATTGTTCTGCCCGGACCCTGAGGTCCAGTGCTGAGGGCCTTCTGGTGGTTCCCTCATTGCGAGAAGCAAAGCTACAGGGCACCAGGCAGAGGGCCTTCTCGGTAGTGGCACCCGCCCTGTGGAACGCCCTCCCATCAGATGTCAAAGAGAAAAACAACTACCTGACATTCAGAAGACATCTTAAAGCAGCACTGTTTAGGGAAGCTTTTAACGTTTAATAGGTTATTGTATTTTAGTGTTTTGTTGGAAGCCGCCCAGAGTGGCTGGGGGGGACGCAGCCAGATGGACAGGGTACAAATAATAAATTATTATTATTATTATTATTATTATTATTATTATTATTATTATTATTACACCTCAAAATAAAGAGGGACTTTCTGCATGGGGCTCCAGTTTCAGACCACTAAGGCTCCTCCACTCACAACAGTTGCACACATCCAACAAGGTAAATCAAGTTTTCCAAATTTCATGAATGGACAAGTAGGGATATTTTAGCTTCTTATGATTTTCTTGTTTGCTTTTATGTTTTTATATTGTTGTAGACCTCTGTGATATAGCCTTATGATACAGCAGTATGTAAATATTTTTACAAATTACCGGTAATAATAAATAAGGAGGCAGTCATTTCTGTCCCATCCAGCATCAGCCGCAATGAGTGCTGTTTCTATTCTGCTACAGTTCGGCTTCTGCTAAATTTATTATTTGTCTTGCTAGCTGCTGTGGCCAAAGCTTACGTAATTAATTTCATACGTAATTAATTTCAGTGTATTTGAATGGAAGGGAAGCGCCAAAAACAACATAAACAAATACGGCAATGATTTACATGCAAATGCTGAATGGATTCGCTTGCATGCTTTCCATTCCCGACCCCAGACAGACTGCAGGAATTTCTGCTCCCACTTGCTGTGAAATTGCCCTACTGAGAATCCTCTCCCACGCACAGCTAGTTTCTGCCTAGGATTAAAATATCACCTTGGCCAACTTTCAGGTACAGGTTGAAACTCTGTTCTGTGCTTCCAGGCTGTTTTGTGATCAGATGGTCCTGATTGCTGACTGGGGACCAGGGGCAGAGAACACCCTTCCCCCGCCCCAACTGAAAATGCCCACACTGCTGTTCCATTATAATTCCTCCATGCAAATTATGATGCAACTGAACTGGGAGTACCATGTACAGTTCTGGCCATCTTATCTCAAACAGGACATTTGTAGAGCTGGTAAAGGTTCATAAAAGGGCAACCAAAATGGAGCAACTCCCCTATAAAGAAATGCTGCAATGTTCAGAATTTTTTAGTTTGGAGAAAAGGCAAGAAAGATAGAACATTATGCACAGCATGGAGAAAGTGGACGGAGACAAGCTTTCCTCCCTCCATCTCTCAGAATGCTGGAACTCAATAGAGGACATTGAACAAAGCTGAACTGAAGATTCGGGACACACAGAGTACTTATTCACACAACACACAGCTTTGGAATTTGCTCCCACAAGAGGCAGTTGTAACCACCAACCTGGGTGGATCCTTCAAGGAAGTCAAGGCAGCATGCCCTGATCTTCTTATCCTCCTCATTTTATCCCCACAACAACCCTGCGAGGTAGGTATGCTATATCACCCTGTGAAGTGATAGAGCTACTGGCCCAATGACTCTCAGCAAGTCTCATGGCAGAGCAGGGATTTGAACTCTGACCTCCCTGTTCCAAGCACAGCACTCTATCTGCTACACCACGCTCCCTCTCCAAATGAGTTAACTTGTTTTCTGTGGTCGGTCCTTTCATAGGCAGCACTTCCTTCCACACAAGTGCAATTCTGCAGAGGATAGAGAGTTACAGCTGGTTTTCTTGACCAGGTAGAATTTCCTTCCTGACGCTTGGCATTTCAGCATCACAGCCGGTCTTGAATTCCCAACACATACATAGCTGGCTTCCCTTTAAACCTCCCATTTTAAAAAATGAATGGTTTAGCTTGTGACCATAATGACACAGAGCCTTGAGACTTAGGCTGGCTCTTGGTTCATAGACCTGGATGTGAGCTGCTGCTGTGCCTCCTACTCTCTGCAAACCACATGTGTATGCACAAGCCTCCCCAAACTTTGGCCGAAGGAGCAGCAAGCAAGCAAATGCCATTGACGCGTAGGAGTCTGCTTCAACATAGCTCTGGGACATGAGCCAGCAATGGTCGCAAAATGAGCCCGGGACCATTCCTATGGATGCTGCCAATGGTTAGAGGGTTGGACTCTGTGGTGCGGTGGTCCAGGGTTACTGGGGGATCAAAACCCATTACTAATTCTGCAGTAGGGTCCTTGCCTCCAGCATCCTGCCCAGTCAGCATGAATGGGGAGATATTTAACCACTGACTCTTCTCAACCTTTGTGGTGATGGGAGCCAATCAGAGTGAAAGGAGTTGAGTCGGCCACTGCAGATGGGCTTCCAGGGTCCCTCTGGAGAAGGTGAATGGGAAGAACCACAAGGAGGAGTTCTGTCTGCTCCAAAGCTAAGCACTTAAAACCACAGGAGAGACTTCGGTTCCAAGGCAATGGGGAGCAAGTTCTGTTATGCACAATGGATAACAGGGAACCACAACCTTAAGTATGTATTAAGTATATATGTATCAATACATTAAGTATTACTACATGGTGGCAAATACAACATAATAAGCAATACTGAAACCTGGTGGGATGAGACTCAGGACTGGAATGTAGAAATTGATAGGTATAACATATTCCAAAGGAATAGGCCAAACATGAAAGGACGAGGAGCATGGAATGTAGATTGAGTACTTGGGTAAAAATTGTAGGAGAGGGAAACAGCAGTGACCTTACTGTGGGTGTCTGCTATAGACCTCCAAACCAGACTACAGACTTGGATGATGCCTTCTTAGAGCAGATTACCAAACACTGAAAAAGGATAGATATAGTAGTCATGGGAGACTTTAATTATCCCCCGTATGTATTAGAACATAAACTCTGCCAAAAATGTAAGGTCCAACCAATTCTTCCATTGCCTCACTAGCCAATTTCATTTCCCAGAAGGTGGGAGAAACAACAAGGGGGTCATCTATCTTGGACCTGGTCTTCACCAACCGGAAGAAATTAATTGACAAAGTGGAAGTACTGAGAAACTTGGGAGGAAGTGATCGTGTCCTGCTGGGTTTCATGATATCATGGAAAGGGAAAGCTGAGTGTAGTCAAACATGCTCTCTGGCCTTTAAGAAGGCCAATTTCAACAATACTTCTCTATTCTGCCTTGGTCAGACCACACCTGGAATACAGTATCCAATTCTGGGTACCACAATTTAAGGATAAATAACAAACTGGAATGTGTACAGAGGAGGGTGAGGAAGATTATAAAAGGTCTGGAAACCAAGCCTTATGAATAACTGTTTAAGGAGTTGTGTAAGTTTAGCCTCAAAAAGAGGATGGCCATCTGCCATGGATGCTTTAGTTGAAATCCCTTTATTACAGAGGGTTGTGCTAGATGATCCTTTCCAACTCTACAATTCTATGATTCTAAGAAAAAGTGTATAGCTGAACAAAGGCTGCAACTGAACCTCAGCAGTACAGGAGGGAGGAGGGTGATAAAAGAGTTAAGGAACTCCACAGGCAGCAAAACACAACTGAGATATTTAAGGGAAGCCAGTTCACCTCAAGCAAAAAAGAAAATCCTTAGTCTATCTAGTTCAGTGCATTATACCGTGTTTTAATGTGCTCTGTTTTTTTCCTGCCTTCTCTGCTGGTTATTGATTGATGTACAGTATATAACAGTACTGTCTACACTCATGGCAGCAGTGGCTCTCCAAGGTTTAGGGCAAGGGACTTCCACAGCCCGACCTGGAGATGCCATTGGGGACTGAACCTGGAACCTCTGAATGCAAAGCAGATGCTCTACCTACTGAGCTGCAGCCCTTCTCCAAACCAACTGAAGTAGGGAAAAGGCAACATATGAATCTTTTGAAATTATAGTCATTTTCTTGTCACTTTTCACCGTCCAGTATCCCTCAGTCTGCGTTTTTAAAATAGGTTCCCCTGCGGTTGGAGATGAAGTAGAGAGAGCTGGTTTCCATCACCATTTTTCCTGGGGAGCTAGTCAAGGGGAAGACATTGTCTGATAAATCTGCTCAAGCTGGTGAAGGCATGATAAATGAACGGCCTCTGAGCCATGTGTAGAGAACGCCCAGGTTCCAATGGCTCCATTATCCTAATTGCTTTTAACGGGGGTGTCAGAGGCCTTCCAAGGGGAAAAAAATGCAATGAAAGAGCACAGGAAACCGGAGGAAAATGGCACATCAGGGGACTGCCCTAATGGACGGGTCGGGATTTCACAGAGGTGCTGGCTGTGGATCAAGAGCCTCGGGTGCCGAGGCTTTCGGAACAGGCAGGTCCTTGTGGAATTGCACCAAGGGCGGGTGCCGCATACGAAGGAAGCATACGAAGGAAGTATACCAGCCCGATCAAACTGTGCTGTGAAGGGGCATCGATGCAGATGCCAAATGGCCCGGCTCCAGCACTCAGATACGGGGACTGGAGATGCGGCAGCTTTTGCCTCTCCGAGATAAAAGCCGGTGACGGATGCGGAGCGTAACTCTGCTCGGTGCTTTCTGACGGTGATGTACAGCCGGCTGCTTATCTCGCTGCAGGCACAAGCCGCGGACTCGCTGAGCCAAAGAAAATCTCTCTGGTGGGAGCCCATCCATGTATGCCTCGCTACAAAAAGAAGAAAGGGAAAAGGGAGCAGCTGGCACAATTGGGGGGTGGGGGAAGGAGCCGGAAAGGACTGGGATGGAAGTTGCCATCAAGCACACAGGGGCCTCCAGTGTGATGGGGGGGGGGGGGTCCCTGCCATGCACATGATAATAGAATCAAGCTAAAAGAGACCCCCAAGGATCATCTAGTCCAACCCCCTGCAAAGGAGGTATCACAGATATATTATTATTATTATTATTATTATTATTATTATTATTATTATTATTATTATTTGTATACTGCCCTTCACCTGAAGATCACAGGGCAGTGCACAACCTAAAAACACAAAACGAGGACATAAAATACATTTTGAAAACAAACCAATAGCTCCTCTCCCACAAACATGCAGATTGAATGTTAATTCGCCAAAGACCTGGTTAAAGAGAAACATTTTCACCTGGTGCCTAAAGATATGTGATGAAGGTGCCAGAGGAATATCCCTGGGGAGAGCATTCCACAAGCAGGGAGCAACTTCAGAAAATGCTCGCGCTCCTGTTGTCACCCTCCGGACCTCTCATGGAAGAAGCACACAAAGAATTGCCTCAGGTGATTATCAGAAGGCCGAGGTTGGTTCATATGGGGAGACGCAGTCCTTGAGCCTCATATAGGGAGTATTGCAGCCCTGAGCCTTTTAAAGCTTTATGGGTCAAACCCAGCAGTTAGAATTGGGCCTGGAAACTAATTGGCAGCCAGTGCATCCGGGCCAGGATCAGTCTTATAAGTTCAAACAGTCTTCCCCAAGCGAGGAACCCGGCCATCGAATTCTGCACCAGCTAGTTTCTGCACCATCTTCAGAGGCAGCCCTATGGATAACACTTTGCAGTAATCTAATCTAGAGGTTACCAGAGCATAGATGAAGGACGTTAGGCTATCCCTTCCCAAATAGGGGTGCAGTTGGGCCACCAGCCAAAGCTGATGGAAGGCACTCTGTGCCACTGAGGCCACCTGAGCCTCAAGTGACAGCAATTGATCCAGAAGGGCCCACAAGCTACATACCCACTCCTTCAGTGGTTGTGTAACCCCATCAAAAGCAGGCAACCTCCCATCCATTGAGTCTATGGATCCAGCCACTAAAAGTCCCTCAGTCTTATCTGGATTGGGCTTCAGTTTACTGGCTCTCATCCAATCCATCACTGAAGCATGACAATGGTCCAGCACATCCACTGCCACACCTAGGGAGATGCAAAGGAGAAGTGGAGCTGGGTGTCATCAGCATGTTGCTGACAACGTACTTCAGAAAACAGGATGCTGGAATACGTGGGCCATTGGTCTGATGCAGCAGGGCCTGTCGCACGCTATTAATTGTTTTGGCTCTATTTTCTATACACAGCCTGGATTGAATGCACCCAATTTTGCCTTCTTCCACAGACCCCCCCCCCCCAGTGCCCAGTGCCCATAATTCAGGATAGCCATCCCCTCAACCTGGTGGGGCCTCTGCTGGAAGCCGAAGAAGGTGGGAGCTGTGCTGCAGAATATTTGGAGGGCACTAGGTTTTTCCATGTCAGCCCAAGGCCCATATACTTGTAGCTGACTCCACTTTCTTCCTGCAGAAAAGCCTCAGAAACAAAAATCTCCTCCTTTGGCCTGAAGAAGCTGAGAACAAAGAAGGTTTTTGTCGTGTCAGAATTTCCACCAACCCAACCCAGATCTTAATCACCATCATCATTGCCCCTGGCATGTTTAAGCCAGCTCACGCTTCACTGACAGCAACAGTCAAGGCTGTGTGGGTTAGGAATGAGAGGTGAAACAAAGTTCAGGCCACAGTCGCGAGTGGCGCAGGAGGGTTATTGTGGTGGAATTGGGCAGCCAACAGGTGTGACTCTGGACTGAAACTGTTTAACAGCGTCCTGCCATGGGCACTTCGGTTCTATCAGGATCAGGCACAATCTCTCCACTTTCAGCCAACCTAGCTTGCAGAATCCAGTTCTACAGGCCCAGTTTTTGAACAGGAGCATCACGAACAACGCTTTTCTCGTCAGACCCACTAAGGAAAGGATTGTGCTGTTGGCGTATAGTTTCAGGATAGCCTTCAAAGGCAGTCCCACACACGCCACATTGCAGTAGTCAAACCTGAAGGTGACCATGTGGACTTAACTGCAACCAGGCTACTTTTGTTCAGGGATGGTCATGGTTGGCACACCAGACTATGATGTCGCCCTCCTCCACCTTTCTATTCCCAGCCAACCTAATTCAGAGAACCCAACTACACTTAAATGCACGTATGCCTAGATCTTGACCATCAGCATCACAGGAAATGCTTTGTTCATTGGACCCGGTAAGGGCAAAGCTGTTGCCCAATACTGAGCTAGGGTAATCTGGACACAAGTCCATGCTGGTGTCTTTCTAATTCCATATTTAAGAATTAAAATAATTGCCACCAGACATCCTTCTTTGACCACACTTGTCAATGTCTCCTCCCTACATCCCTGTAACACTGGAACTGGTGGACATGCAATGAAGCTGAATGTTTGAAGATTCCAAACAGATAAAAGAAAGGACTTCTTCATGCAACACCAGGTTGAACTATGGAACTCACTCCTGCAGCAGGCAGTAATGGCCACCAACCTAGATGGCTTTAAAAGAGAATGAGACAAATCCACTGAGGAGGGGGCTATTGATGGCTGCTAGCCCCTGACAGCTGTGCTCTGCCTCCACAGAACTCTCCCCTCCTACGGTTTCCAGAAACCGGTATTGAGAAGTATTGCTGCCTCCATCTGTGGACCAGTGGGCTGACTCAATATAAGATAAGGGTTTATTATTATTATTATTATTATTTAGAACAATGAGGGCTGGGATCTTAGTTTAGAAGAAGGGTCATAACTCAGTGGCAGGGCACCTGCTTGGTATGCAGAAGGTCCCAAGTTTAACCCCCAATGGCCCTTGCCTAAAATGTTAAAGAGTCACTGCCTGTCACTGTAGATAATTCAGAGCTAGCAGGAGGAAAGGTTTGACTTAGCATCAGACCCTTTCTCTGTTTCCAGTACAGGAGAGGAAGCACAGACCCTGCCTCAGGCACTGGGACTATCAAAGCACTGGGATGGAGATTGATCCAGAAGTAGAAGAGCAGGCGACACATCCCACCTCCCAGATACATCCTGCTTTACTATGCAGAGCAAGATTCGATTTCCAGATGACACAGAAAAAGGCACTGAGCTGGGTTGTAAAGCAGCAACACAAGGCTACCAGGATGAAAGACAGAGCTCCCACCCTCCGCCCTGCAATGTGCCTTTTTGCATCCTGCTCCAGCGAGTCCCCTGGGTTCCCCTAGGCTATTATCTCATCTTGAAGAAGCTGAACCTGTGCTTCTCTCCCCCCCCCCCCCGCCCCGCCTCCACCCTTCCAGAGGCCTTCCTGGTGAAAAAGCCAACTTAAAAGTGTGCATGGAGGAAAAAGGGAAGAAATGGGAGGTTGGAAATAAGAGAATGCTCAGAAAACACTTCCCCATGCATGAGAGGTGCTAGGTCTCGTTCTTACTAAACATTGCTTTCAGTGGTATAATAGAATTTAGACACAGAAGAGATTATTTGGTCTTGCAGCCTCACTGCCCCCCCTGGCCCCCCTGCTTGTTTGGCACGACTCCTTCTTCCTTCTTCTATGCATTTGCCTTTTATAAAAACACACACAGAGAGACAGATAGATACCTAAGGTAAGTGCCTCCGAGTATGTACAGAAGGCTGACCCTTTTCCCAACCAGCAGCCTGTTCCCAAATGGTTTGGCACATAGGTAAAGGTAAAGGGACCCCTGACCATTAGGTCCAGTCATGACTGACTCTGGGGTTGCGGCGCTCATCTCGCTTTATTGGCCAAGGGAGCCAGTGTACAGCTTCCGGGTCATGTGGCAAAACCAGAGCAGCGCACGGAAACGCCGTTTACCTTCCCGCCTTTGCACTTTGACATGCTTTTGAACTGCTAGGTTAGCAGGAGCTGGGACCGAGCAACGGGAGCTCACCCTGTCACGGGGATTCGAACCACCGACCTTCTGATCGGCAAGTCCTAGGCTCTGTGGTTTAACCCAAAGCGCCACCTGCATCCCACGGTTTGGCACATAGGCATCACTTAAGGCTGGGGCTGATGGGAGCTGCAAGTTCTAAACATTCAGAGGGCAACACGTTGGCTGTGCTTGACTTGTACAGCTTCATAAAGGCATTAAATAAATTCATGGCAGAGAAGTGATCAGTGGTTACCATCCACAATGTTGGTACTGTCCCTCCACCCCTGGAAGCAGTGAATGCCTCCAAATACTAGTTTCTGGAACATGGGGAGAGCTGCTGTTGAGATCAGGTCTTGCTTGTAGGTATCTCATTTGGGAATCTGGTTGCTCACTGTGAGACCTGGAGGCTGGACTAGATGGGCCTTTGGCCTAATCCAGAACAGTTCCCTCTAACACACTCTCTCTTGCAAACAATTCCTTTTTAAAAGCCAGACAATTTCCATTTCAAAAACCAACACAAAATAGAAAGGGAGATCAAAGAGCAACTCCCAGAAGTCCTGTCTGGACACAGTTCAGCACCATGCTAATAAACGCTTCAGGGAAGAGCAATGCCTTTAATCGCTGGGAAAGCTAAATAGGGAAATGGCCAAGCTGAGCACCTTTATAAAAGTGCCTCAAAGGGGCAGCACTGAAAGTTAGGGGGAGGCGACCCTCACCCTCCTGTAGAACTTTAAGGTATTCAAAGATGGGAGTGTTGGAGGGTTACAGATGGAAGGGAGTCAAAGAAAGAGCCCGGAAGAAACTGAAATGAACATAAGGAGAGCCATCTTGAATTCAGAGGTAGACTGCTCCTGGGTGTGGAAGTTCAGTTCTCACAGTAGACCTCCAGAAGAAGAGCCTGCTGGACCAGGCCAAAGGGGGCCCCATCTAGACCTGTATCCTGTTCTCACACTGGCCACCCATATAGGTAGATTTGCCTGTCCCAATACACACAGCTGTCAACCCAGCCCTCATAGTGTGCTGAAAAGCAGATCAGCAGAGCCAAGAGGTACCCCAGGAAACATCCATCACCAGAGCTCCGCAAGGCCAAGCAGTTCTTGGGGAAACAAAAACATCTTAGCAAGAACACCTGGACTTCTCCCGTTTCATAACATTTGGAAAAGCATCAGATGACCCCCTCACCTGAACTGCACACGGTTTATATTATGCCCGCTGGCGTGAGACGAGAAATGGAATGGTCCAAGAATCAAATGGCAACTTCTTCTTGGCAATGACGTTAAAACACCTCTGAGATTGAAGGTAGGCGGGGAGCGCTTCCCAAAAGTTATTCAATCATTTGGCTTGGGATGACTGGGCTTTACACTAGAGCAGGGATAACTGAAAACAGACCCCCGCTCCCCCTCCCAACCCGACACTGGCATTATCTAACCCACCAACCAAATACTGGGTGTTTTTTAAAATGATGTCCAAACTAGAGATGTTTTTGTGATGTCCAAATCGTTATTCCCAATCCATGTCAATTCCCCATGTGGAATTTATTTATATTGAATATTTATATTGACTATTCAATTTAATTATATTGACGTTTTTCAGTTGGATATAAAATATATAACAAGAAGCACACAACAAAGGTTTGACTACGAATTTAGGTGCCACTTGTAAATGCACAGAAAGAGAGGACCCAAACAATCACGAAAAAGATGTAGATACAGGAATCTGGTTTGCCAAGAAATATATTTTTTAGATTTTTAATCCAAAGGCCAAAAGTGTATAGGTATAACATGAGTCCACAATAGACAATAGAGATCTGCAGGGGGTGGGGTGCTCCCTGCTGTCACAAAACCAATATGACAAATGGAGAGCAAATAACTGAGAATTGTGTTTTGGATTTAAGCCCTCTAAGCTGCCTGTTATGTTCTGTAACTTTTCCCACAACCGCCAGCAGCCATACCTTGTTCCACCATCCCTTTAGAGTACAAGGGAATAATATCTCCAGTGCTGGACAAGTTCCAGCCTAGCCACTACTGCTAAATGGATGATTAGATCCTTGTGAGCATTTGCAAATCCATTCCATTTCCACGTTCATCTGCTGTGTGTGTGTGTGTGTGTGTGTGTGTGTGTGTATATATATATATTCTACACAAAAATTAATTGCTAGATTTGCATTCATCAAAGACACCACTGATCACAAAATGTGCATTTAAGTATTTAGAATCCAATATTAGTGGACCAACGAAAACTGATGGGCATGACTAACTTAGGTTCATTAAGTTCAACGGGTCTACGATGAGTTTAAATTTATTGGGATAAAACCCTATATCTCAATATATGCATCTCTGAGAGGATGCTAGTTCTGAAATACGCATTTTGGGAAGGGAACTTTTTTTTAAAGAAAAGGCAAAAAGCATATCATGCAATTAGGAAAAGTGTGGAATCCAAGGATAAATCATGTTATTCTCACATTGGCCGAGGAGATGCTGATCTAGATCAGTATATGTCAGAATAACAGGAATCCAGTTCCTCAATTCAAAATGGAGAGGTAAGATTTCACTATCCATTGAAGAGAAAATAGTTGCCCATGCGATTTTTTTGGGGGGGAGACAGAAAGAAATGTTTATCTTGCCATCCAGGACTACAAATTAGTATACTGTATTAAACCTAAGCAGGGCTTAGATCGCCCCCGATATTATCAGACTGACAACAGCAGCTGGTTTCCGTCGTTGGAGCAGCCTTGGCCGAGAGGAAATTAGCCAAAGCAGTTTTGGAAATGAGGACTTTGCTTGAGGGGGTGGGAGTGAGGTTTCCATGCTGCTAAATTTTTATTACCCTTCATTTTTACACTTTATTAAATTATTTGTGATAGAAGCACGGGGGCCCATGGCAGGGCAGATACTTCAGTTATATCGCCTAGATAGCTCTTAAGATTTACAGACCTGCATCTGGTCATTCCTGTAAAGGGGAATTTAAGCAAATTTAATCTCTTACCGGGGGGGCGGGGAGTACAGGAAAACATGCTTATTATTTTTTTCATTATTATCGTTTTTCCTACAGTGGATTAAGCATTTAGGGCAGCAGTGAAACAATTCACAATTGGTTTATTGCAGGAACTGGGATCCGGGGCAACTAACCCAAGCCCGTGTGGTGCATCACACAACATTTAAAAACTCATACCTCCCACCGCAGCAGTTCTGGGTTCCAATCCCTTCTAAGCCATGAAGTTCAGTGGGTGGTCTTGAGTAGGCTGATCGCTCTCCCCCTAAAGGACTTCCATGGATTGTGGGGGAGATAAATTGAGACCACCCCAACTGCAGAGCACTGGGCATTTTGGCAGAACACAAACACAATTAATGAATATGTTCCAAAGTTTCATAATGCTCCCCAACTATATCTGGCCAGCCAGATGCCCCGATTTGAAGCCTGCAAGCAGAGTCTGAGTGCAATCGCTGTTGCTCCCCAACAACTAGTATTCAGAGATAGACTGCATCTCAACAAGGATGCTCCATTCCATGGCTAAGAAAGGCCCTGCAGAATACAGCATAGGCCCATCCAGTCTAACATCCTGTTCTCACAATGGCTAACCAGATGCCCCAATGGGAAACCTTCAAGCAGGACCTGAGAACAAGAGCAGCACTCTGCGCTCCTCAAGGCCAAGATGGCTCCATTGAAATAGGAAAGCTGCTTTCCATTAACAGGGAGGCAGAAGGTACCCTGCTTCTGTCTCTCACCATTCCAGCAAGGTTATTGTTTTATGCACCCCAAAAGGACTCATTCGCCATCTAAAACAGCACTGTCGATGACATGCCGGGTTTTTTCCTAAACACCCTGAAGCAAGACCAGAGTGCAAAACAGATCATGGCAAACAAACTAGATCAAGTAATTCGCAGAATGTGTGCAGTGAGAGAACAGCTGGTGTGTTGTAGCTGGGCAGGGTGTGGGGTGAGAGAAACAAATAAAGCGATTAAAGGCTGCAGCCTGCCCAGAACATTCAATCCACAGAAGAGGCTTCTTGCTGTTTTCAGCTGGGTAATTCCACAGGGAGGTATTTCTGAAACACTGGGTCACTTTGTCACTCTGCAGAGACTTGGGAGACTTGACCGCCTGCCCTGCAGCAGAAGAGTCTGCCTGTCTCTGTTTGAGTCACTGTTCTGGGCTTGCCCATGTTAGCAATGCTCAGAACAGGGAGTCACACTTAAGGTTTGTCTTAGGGATGGGCTAAGCTACTAATTCCATCCCATTTCAGTTTGGCTAGAGGTCAGTTATGGACCCCTTTGATCACATTTTTTGCAGGTATGTTTTGTTTGTTTGATTGATTTTTAACCAAGGCTGGGTTCACTGCCAAAGATTGTAAATATTACCACTGTGGAGAAACATATAAGAACTTAAGAGTCTTGCTGGATCTACTCTAGCATCCTGTCCCCACAGTCTAGCACTGGATCTAGTCTAGCGTCCTCTGAGAAGCTTGCAAGAAGGACCTGAGTGAAATAGAACTCTCCACAAGGGATTCCCAGTAACTGGTATCCAAATCTAAGAAGAGCCTGGCTCTTCCAGAGGGATTCCATCTAGTCCAGAATGGTGTTCTCCCAGTGGCCAACCAGATGACCCAATGCAAAGCTCACAAGTAAGACCGCTTGCAATTCCCAGCAGCTGGCATTCAGTGGTATCCTACCACCAACAGCTGAAGTAGAATGCAGCCATCGTACCTAGAAGCCACTGATAGTGTTTTGAACTGTGGAATCCTCCTATGAAGCCGCCCAAGTTGGTGGCCAATTGCACAGTAGCATAATGGGGAAGGTTTCACCTAGCAGTGAATTAAATCTGTTGGGGAACCACTGTATGCATAGCAAGTGCCTACTTCTTTTTAACAAGCTGCAAGCATCAAGAAAGCAGAAAACAAATGGGAAAGAAGCAGCGCACAGGCTTTTGCCAGGATGAAGAACACGTTCTGCTTCCGGCCCCCTAAATCACGAGGTTAATGAGGCCATCTCTGTATGAGCCAGCCCGCCTGCTTTCTTAAGAAAACATAAAACAGGTTATAAGACAGCAGAGAAGCACCCTGGAAAAACAGATTCTTCCACCTTCCAGTAAATCGCACTTGCCGCATAGCACACTCTGACAAAAACCTTTTTTGTGTTTTTGTTTTTTCAGGTCGTGCTGTATTTTAGATGAGGCTATAAAACATCAGAGAGAGAATACAGCAGCCAGATCCACAACGCGGCTTCCAAAACAGGGAGGTGCCACAACTCAAATGGAAGAGTCATCTTGAGTTGGAGCAAAAACAAAACTGGTTTTGTGCACCTGGTACATTTTAACTTGGGTAGCAGCGGGTTAAAGTTGTAGGGCGAAATGTTATCATTACCAATCACACAAGGGAGGGACGTAGAACCTCAGACCTATGGACTGAATGCGGCCCTCCTGGCCACTCTCTCCAGCCCTTGGAACTCTCCCCAGGACACACCCCTCACTGGTCCTTCTTCATAGCCTCCTTGACTGTTTTTGACTAGCTGGGATGTGTCCTTGAACTCTGATAATGCTTCTTGCTTGCCTGGATCGGGGATAGAGAAATGTGTGTGTCACTTCTGTCTATGGCCCTGCACACCCTTGGCATGTGGCCCCCAGAAAGTTGCCCAGAAGGGAATGCAGCCCCTAGACTGAAAAAGAATGTCCCCCACCCCTGCCCTAAAATAATCTCTGTATTTGAACTTTCACAAAACATATAAGCCTGTTCTAGAAATACTGCAGAAAACAGAGCACGTTTATTGTACATTTCCGTGTTAGTCCAAATGGATTTCTCTTTCCCAGATGCAAATAACATGAAAAAATGAGCTATACTCTCTACTAGGTTCGGAAGTGGTTTTTGCGCCATGTGAAAGCTCAAATATAGCGCAGGTCTGGCGCTCTTTCCATATTATTTGCTTCTATTAAAAAAAAGATAAGTCAGTGCTAAACGTCGCACTATACTGCGTATTTTCCCAGAAGTGGCTTTACATCCCACGGGAGCTCAGATATAATGCGGAAATTAACAGTTAGGGAAACAGAATAAACTGTCATGTGGATGCAGAAGAAGTTTGTCAGTCAAAGCCACTGTCCAATCGGAATCTCCCATGCATCGATCTTTGTCCTCCCAACAGCTCTCTTCAGTATGCAAGTTTGCTGCTCACCCTTCCAGAACCGATTACAACCCCCAGCCCTTCCTGTTCCGCTACGCTGGTTGGACTTTGCCACGAGAAATCTTTTTTTCTCCTTTACAGCAAAGAGCGGCATAAATATTTTAGTGGAAAGTTTTAGAGAGCTTTTCTTTCAGAGATGTGGCTTCAGAAATCTTTGAAAGTGGAGGGGGGCATGTTTTGCAGAGAAGTACAGTAAGTCTTCCTTGCCAGCCTAGTGGGGTCTTTATTCCCCCCCTTTTTTTTTTGGCAGGGGGAGTTTCAGCTTCAGCTGAACTAGAATTAAACTGTCCCACCATTTCTTTGGAGAATAATCTTCTTAAATACTCCTCTTCCTGGCAGAAGGAGGAGAGCAGGAGAAGGGCTATGTGTCTTAGTGACTGAGAGCTTTGTTCGATAATTACCTGCCTGCTATCGCCATTAGAACCATAATTATCACTCTTGCACTTTCCATGCCAGGGAATTCTCCAACCATTCCCTAGTGCAATAGAAATAAGCAATTATGCAAGGTTTAAGGTAATTTGTGGGGTTTTTTATTATTTAAAAAAGGAAGGAAGGAAACAATGAGGAATTTAACCTGTCTTTTGGAAGAACAAACAGAACACCTGAAGCGATCAGCTATTGTATGTATGAACATAAGAGCCCTGCTGGATGAGGCCAACCAGATTCAAGCACAAGAGTGCTCTCCCCTCCTGCAGTTTCCAGCAACTGGTATTTGGGAGCCTTGCTGCCTCCAACTCTGGAGGTAGAGCAGAGCCATTGTGCCTAATATGCATTGATAGCTCTCTCTTCTATTAATGTGTCCAAGCTTCTTTTGAAGACATCCAAGTGGGCGGCCATTGTTGCCTCCTGTGGAAGGGAGTTCCACAGTCTAACGATGCACTGTGTGCAGAAGTCCTTTCTTTAATCCATGCTGAATCTTCCAATACAGTGATACATCAGGATGCGAACGGGATCCGTTCCAGAGCCCCGTTTGCATCCTGAACGGAACGTAAGATGAGACAGTGCGTGCGCGGGTCGTGTTTCGCTGCTTCTGCGCATGCGCGTGACATCATTTTGAGCATCTGCGCATGCACGAGTGGCAAAACCCAGAAGTAACGTGCTCCGTTACTTCCAGGTTGCCGCGGAGAGCAACTTGAACACGCTCAACCCGAAGAGCATTCAACTCGAGGTATGACTGTATTCAGGTTCATTGGATGTCCATGAGTTCTAGTGTTATGAAAGAGGGAAGAAAAACTATGCTCCATCCTCATCAGAACTGGTTTGCAGTTTCCATTGAGCTAGTATTAACATCTGGCTTTTTTGTGGCTGGATTGGGCAGATTACTAAATGACAGAGAAAGTATGGTACTTTAGGTTATTAAAATACTGAGGGTGGGGGAGTGTCTTCATTTTATTTCAATACACCAGAGTAGGGGGTAAAAACAACATTTGAATTCATTATTAGAGGATCTCTGGAATTTTACTGAATTTAACAGAGTGGCATTGTTTAATTCCCGGTCCATGGGCTCCAGGGGATAGATTTCTCATTACTTCCAAACTGCCCAATAACAGATTATATTCAGCAGGACGTGACAAATTTGCTACAAATCCCCAAGGAACTTTTCTGGAAGGTTGTTATTGGAAAAGGGATAATGCAGCTATACGGGGGGGGGGGAGTGGCAAGGGAGGGGTTCAAAGCCCAGGTCACACAGTTATCAACCTTTCTTTGGTCGATGCTAATATGATGGCCAGCTGGCAGGATTCAGCCACCATGCAAAAGATAATGAAGGCACCCTATGTTCCTCTGGTAGGTGAGTTTGTGCATTTCCAGGCCCTGCAACCACCCCTATTCATAGTAGGCACCCTCATAGCAAAGGCTTTCGTTGACCTATAAGATCAGTCCTTGTTTTTTTATCTGTATCCAGGTCCTAGATTCCTGTTTTATACAACCAGATGGCTGTAGGAAAGCCTTCATCTTCAGAGGCACTCTATCTCCGATGACCCATTGGTGCCAGGGGCAAACAATCAGGGAGCAAACAATCAGGGATCATAGTCAGGCTTGTGATCTTGCTGGAGGCGTTTGGCTGGCCTCTGCTAAGGGAAAAGATGGTGCTCCTCAGCTTTATTTCTGCATGCTCCATTGGATTATTTGATTTGGTGCAAAATTCTAAGTAGGCTAGCGCCAATTCTGTGGTCTCTCCAGCGCTGCTTTGCTTAGGGCCTGCTTGTGAAAGCTCCCCCTTTAAGCAACTGGCTGGTCACTGTGAGAACAGCAGCAAACCTTTTCTTTTAAAAGCTTTCTTAGCAGAACCTCCATCTCCAGAGGCAGTCTACCTCTGAATACCAAATCATGTGGAACAACAACTGGAGAGTGCTATCGCTCTCAACGCCTGCTAAAGGATGCTTCCCATTGGGGCACCTAATTGGCCTCTGTGAGGGCAGGAAGCTAGACAAGGTGGGCCACTGGTCTAATCCAACAGCCAGCCTCTTTGTATGTAGAGGCAAGAGATATATTTCTCAAATGCAGCCTTGCACCAACCTGGCACCCTTCAGATGTTTTGCACTATGACTCCCACCAGCCTCAACCAAACCTGGGCCATTCTGGTTAGGGCTGGTTAGAGTTGTAGAATCATAGAATAAAAGGGTTGCAAGGGGACCCAACGGGTCATGTAGTCCAACCCCCTACAATGCAGAAAACATGGCCTGAAACATCTGCAAATGGGAGCCTCTTAGGAACAATCACTTTAAGACAAGCAATGTCTCTTTAGCTTGATAGATAATCTGGCAACCCAGCTGCATAATACTTGGTTTCATGCATTTGTTTTTTGCTTTTTTCAGAAGGCTATAAATGGCCCAATGACAGGGCTGGGTGCTTTCTCTGAATGATTCAGCTGTGTTTTGGGGTTGACCTCCTGAACAATCTCCCCCACCCTCCCCGCCCCCGGTTTGCAACCGCCTCTGGAGAGAAAACGTCTGGCAGGAATCTGTTGCTGGGAACTCCGCCCAAGCGTCTCTTTCTCTCTGAGGAGCACTGTGCGGGTTTGTCAAGGGCTGGCTGCAGAACACTCTCTCTCTCCCTTTCTGATGTCCTCAGCCCATCCTGGGATTTCAGGATGGGCAAAGGTGCCGGGCTGGAGGATATAGCTCCAAGTAAGAAGCTAAGAGAGGGATGCGGGTGGCGCTGTGGGTTAAACCACAAAGCCTAGGACTTGCTGATCAGAAGGTCAGCGATTCAAATCCCCGTGATGGAGTGAGCTCCTATTGTTTGGTCCCTGCTCCTGCCAACCTAGAAGTTCGAAAGCATGTCAAAGTGCAAGTAGATAAATAGGTACCACTCCGGCGGGAAGGGAAATGGCGTTTCCGTGCGCTGCTCTGGTTCGCCAGAAGCGGCTTAGTCATGCTGGCCACATGACCCGGAAGCTGTACACTTAGTCATGCTGGCCACATGACCCGGAAGCTGTACACCGGCTCCCCTGGCCAATAAAGCGAGATGAGCGCCACAACCCCAGAGTCGGTCACGACTGGACCTAATGGTCAGGGGTCCCTTTACCTTTAAGAAGCTAAGAAGAGCCTGCTGAATCAGGCTCATGGCCCACCTAGTGGCCGACCAGGTGCCCCAGTGTCAGGTCCACAGTTCTAATGTGACTTTGTTCCTGGATGCTCCGATGGTGTTGGCTGTGGCCAGAAGCGAATTTGATGATGATGATGATGGTGATGATGATGAAGTTATTTTGATATTTGTGGGAGACTACTTTTAGCATATATATTTTTATTATTGCTTTTTAAATCTCACCTTGGAAGATTCCAAACAAATGAAATGAGGTCCTTCTTCACGTAGTGCAAAGTTAAGCTATGGAACTCTCTCCCACTGGAGGCAGTAGTGGCCACCAACCCAGATGGATTTAAGAGAGGTGGAGACACATGGAAGAGGAGGAGGAGAGGGCTATTGCTGGCTGCAAACCACAATGGCTATGCTCTGCCTCCACAGTCTGAGGCAGCAATGCTTCTGAGGACCAGCTGCTGGGATCCACAGGCTGAGAGAGGGGGCTCTTGCACTTGGGTCCAACTTGGGGGTTTTTCCACAGGCATCTGTGAGAACAGGAAGCTGGACTAGATGGGCCACTGGCCTGGTCCAGCCAGCTTACCTTCTTAAAACATCTAGACATGTCCTCCCTGAATCTGATTCTTTTCTTTCTCTCTTTATAAAGCCTATTTAAACTGGCAGACACCATCCCTACCCTGAGGCAATGAATTCCACAAGTCACTTTCATGTTGCTCCATCACCTTCTTCCTGTTCTTTTATCTTGAACCATTCATCACCCCCTGCTGGTAACAGCAGCTGGGGCTCTAGAAAGGAAAAGCAAGTTGTGAGTCGAGGACCCGCCACCCGCATAGGATTATAATAAGACACAAAGACATATTATTTTTGGTTAATGGGCAAAATAAGGCCACAACTTTATTGGTTACAGCATGTGAGTAGTATTGGCTTAGGCACTGGATAAAACAGCAATACATGACTCCACCCTGCTCAGCAGGGAGTCATTTCAGGGTTAAGAACCAGTGGGAGGAGCTTGTTGGTGCAAATACAACTGGAAGCTTCCCCATGACATCACCAGGGGTCATGCCATGGCCCTAGCCACCAGCAGGACATTGGACAGGATCCATGACCACTGGATTCCTTTCATGGAATACCCAAAAGAGGAGGGGTAGATGATGGGCATACCCAGTCCTCCAACACAGTACACATATTCCAATGCCTAACTGCCAATACCAGAAAGTTGTGAGAAGTTGCTACGAGGTAAGCGGAAAAAACCAAGAGGCTGGTGCCAATTTGCCAAATGGATAAAAAACTCCTACCAGGTCCCTTGGGCAACCAAGGCAACCAACCAAAGTCCATAGCAAGGTCAATACACAGAGGAAACTGACCTAAAGGGAGGGAGAGCGGGAGATCTGATGCAAGCAGGAACAGACTGGGGACAGAGCACTGCCACAGCTGCTTAAGTGCAGCTAACCCCGCCTGCCAGCAAGCCCTATTGGCCGGCTGAAGGGCTTGGTCACGGCAGCGGGGCAAATCAGAAGCAGGGAGCCAAATACGCCTCCCTGCTGCTGCGGGAAGTTGCTCCCACTCACAACCCCTCCCCTCCGGGAAGAGGAGAGGCCTTGCTGAATTGAGTTGTGGCATCTCACTCATGATAGAATCACCAGAGGGAGTTTTGGGTGGGCGGGTGGGGAAGGGGCTTTGTAAGGTTGCCTAGTCCAACCTAGGACCAGTGAAGGTTGTGGGCAAAATAGAGAGGACTGGAGGGCTGCATTTGGCCCTGGGGCTGGAGACTCCTGTGCGAAGAGTTATCAACCCAATGAAGTCAATAATTCCACTAGCATAACAAGAACAATTATACCCCACAATTCCATAATATTCAAAGCCAGCAGCTTATATTAATTGCTAGTCCTACACAAAGAACCACAGAACCATAGAATTTTAGAGTTGGAAGGGACCCCGACGGTCATCTAGTCCAACCCCCTGCAACGCAGGAATCACAGCTAAATAAACCCCGGCAGGCAGCCATCCAACCTCTGGTTAAAAACCTGCAATGAAAGAGAGTCCACCACCTCCTGATGGAGACTATCAAAAAAAGAAATGTGATTCATCTGACATAACTTGTTTTTGAAAAACCCATGCTAGGTCTCTTCTAAGTGCTCATAGACCAACTGCTTAATTATTTGTTCTAGGACCTTTCCTGTTACCAACATCAGGCTGAACTTGGTTTTCTTTTTTTCCCTTTCTGAAGATGGGGACATTTGCCCACCTCTAGTCTGCTTGGATCTCATCTCCAAGAATTCTCAAAGATTATGGACAGGGGCTCCAAGATTACGGTAGATCTACCGGCTCCTTTAAAACCATTGGGTGCAGCTCATCAGGCCCTGGAGATCTGAATTCATTTAAAAGTGGGTGTTCCCTTACTACCTCTTTTCCTATCTTGGGCTTCAGTGCTTTCCTTACATCACTGATTATGTTATCACCAGGTTGGGCATTGCAAAGTAGGTGTTGAGCAATTCTGCCTTCTCTCTGTCACCCAAGAGCATTTATCTGTCTTCTCCATGCAGAGGACCCACCACTTGCTTGTTCTTCCTCTTGCTTCAAACATAGCCGAAGAAACCTTTTTTATTCATTTTAACCTCTCTTGCAAGGCTGAACTCATTCTGAGCCTTAGCCTGCCTGACATTCGCCCTGCAACTGTTGGGTATTCGTCATGCATACTCCTCATTTCTGATGTCCCCTTTCTTTCATTTCTTATACAGGGTGAGTCTTTTAAAAGAGGCCCTGTGGAACATGTGTACTCTGTATCCACAGGGCCTCTTTTAAAGGACTCACCCTGTACATGTCCTCCTTAAATCTCAGTTCATCTTTAAGCTCCTTATGCAGCCATACCTGTTTCTTTCTTGTTGGAATTGTCTGCATTTGGACCTTCAATTTTTGACCTTCAAGAAGCTCCCATCCATCTTGAACCCCCTTCTCTCAAGAGTAAAGCAACTGAACATAATGGGCATGGCTAACATCTCCATTCATTTCAGTGGGTCTACTCTGACTGGAACTTAGCTGGACAAAAACGCTTGTTTCGTTTTATACAATGATCATGATAATTGATTGTCTCCAACTAAGTCCAACTCAGAGTAGACCCACTGAGTGGTACCAATCCATTTTAACAGTTCTACTCTCAGTAAGATCAACTTTGGATGCTACCCAATAATGATTATTTTATTTAACAGCATTTATATACCACTTGGCTAATCAAACTTCCAAGAGGCTTACAAAAAAAATCTAAAATACTCAACAAAGGGCTGTTTATAAACATGTATATAAAAACGTTCAAAGGATAACTAAAACTGACAACAGACTGAAAGGAAATGTGTTTTAATATCATCTTCTACGCTGGGATAAGCTTGTTTAAGCAAAACTGGTGATCAAAATATGATGATGATGATGATTATCATCCACCTCACCATTCACAGATCCTGCAAGCCCAGGTTCAGCTCAAAGACAATCAAGATCTCTTGGCTTCTGCCTCAAGAATATCACCTCATTTTATTGCCCAGTGTGTCAGGCGCGCGCACACACACACACACACACACACATATACAGAGCAACTTTATACTTCCTGTTGTGCATTTTAGCCAGGGATGACAATTCAGATCCCAGCAAAATGTTCACAAGGGGACCAAGAGAGAGAAAGTCATTGTCTGCAGTGAGCAAAAGTATGCACCAGACCACTATCCTAGAGTAACTCTCATTCAACAAAGCACATTGAACAGTTTTTGCTGGTTTGCTTTTCATTATTATTACTGTACTATTAAGAAGATGGCTTCCTTTAAAAAAATAAAACATACACACAAAAACAGCTTTCTGGTCTTATTTAAAATAAGAAGTAGGTTTCTAGACCCTAAGAATATGAAGATGGGCAGTGCTTGCTGCAACATCAGATGGATAACATTGCCCAGACCCTTTCAGGCATCTTTGCAATAATCATAAGGGCTAGAATTTCTCTTTCTCTCTTACTAGGAGGCTGCTACACCTGCTCACTCCACTCACTAACCTTGCCTACCCCTTCCCCACACCTGACCAACTACCCCCTCCCTTTACACCTCCACCCACCTTGCCTATTACCCCAAGCCCATCCCTCTTTTAAAGGAGTGGGGAGGCACTCCACCAGTGGCTTGCTTCACAGCATCTCCCCTCTCCATTAAACCACTCATCTAGGCCAGCCTGTCGTTTGCCAGGCTGCAGTTCACACGTCTGCCTATAGGTGGTCATGAAAACTACAGTGTGTACACCTTTCGTTTCTATGTATATAGGAAGAAAGCAGTATCTCTATATCGCAAACTCCCTGCACAATGCCAAGATTCTGCATTGATGAGAAATTGCAGGATTCGGAAAATCTGCGCTCTTATTTTTGTTTGCAGAGGATGGAAATTTAAACAAAACCTCTAGAACAATTTAAGAATGGCTAGCTCAGGGAGCAAACTGGTTTCCCAAGTCAACTGTAGTAAGCAGAGCAAAGGGGAGAGGGGGAAGGATAATGAACAGACGGGTGCCTTGCGGACTAGCAATTAAGCTAAGAGATCCAAGAATCTATGAACCAGAGAGATGATGAAGCGGACGGTGCCAGCCATAAGGCTTTGCTAATTACTGTAGTCAAACATCCTCTCTTTCTCCCAACCCAACACTCCTCATAATCTTACTGATTATAGCTTCGCTTAACATAGTCACAATAAAAATTTCATCCACTATTTAATTTCTATATTTCCAGAATGTTTAGCCCACTCATCATTAAGATGACCCTAAGGCAGGGTGCACTATTTTAAAAATAGATGAATACAACATAACCAATTTAGTATTATATAGTAACAAAAGAAGCTGCCTTACACTGAGGCAGACTCAATAGTCCTTCTATCTCAACAATGTCTATACAAGCCTCTCTCAACCTTGGGTCCCCAAATGTTGGACTACAACTCCCACCATCCTTGACTACTGGTCTTGCTAGTTAGGGATGATGGGAGTTGTAGTCCAACAACATATAGGGGACCAAAGGTTGAGAAAGGGTGGTCTACGCTGACGGGCAGCAGCTCTGAGATGCTGTTAGGGATTGAATGTGGGATCGTCCACATGCAAAGCAGTTACCCTACCCCTGAACTATTACCCTCTTTTTAAAAATAAAGTAAGATTCTAGTGCTCATGGTTGTGAATAAAGGACTAAATTAAATTGGAACAAAGGAAGGAGTCTTGCACTTTGTCAGATTCTAGTCCTTTTGGTTCTGAATTAAATAGGCAGTAGGTGACTGTCTTATAGCGAAGCAGTCTCATATTGAGTCAGACCACCAGTAATTCTAGCTGTATGCAGCCAGGGGCTGAATACAGGACTTTCTGCAAGCAAGGCAGATGCTTTACTACTGAGCTACGGTCCTTCCTCTACAAATTCTAATTCTCATAATTCAGAATTGAATATGAATTATGAGGCTCTTTAGTACCAGGCCAGACCATTGCTTCATCTAGCTCAGTACTGTTTACATGAACCGGTATTGTTGCAGGGGGGGCTCTCCCAGGCACTATCTGTAAATGCTGGAGATTGAATCTAGGACCCAAACCTCTGCCCAACATTCTTCACATCTCTAAAAACATAGCTTTGTTTAACTGTTCAGAATAACACTTTCATCCCCTGTAAGACTACCAGGGACAGATTTCAGCTATCATTTTTTCCCTAAATTCACAGAATGCTTAGCCTGTTCCGAACAGGAGTGAAAAACGTGAATGGCACTTGACTTATGGAGCTTCCATTCACAGCTTTCCATGACCTGCAAGCTTATCTGCTTGAAGATATTTTGAAGTGGTCGGTTCTTCCAGAATTGTGGGGGGGACACACACACCCAAACCCTGTGCAAAAATGAAGAACTGTCAGCTTCAGAGATTGCTCACTTTCACAAATCAAAGCTGAGAGCTTTGGCCTAATTCAGTACCCCTGTACATGCATCCTGGGTACACTTCCATGCTTCTGTGGCCTGATGCGTCTGTATTCCTCTCTCTCTCTCTCTCTCTCTCTCTCTCTCTCTCTCACACACACACACACACAGAGAGAGAGAGAGAGAGAGAGAGAGAGAGAGAGAGAGAGAGAGGTTTGTCTCTGCTGTTCATTAAGATAAGGAAGTTTCTGTAATAGGTGGCAAATTCAGGCTGCTACTGTCACTAAAAGATCATGGGTTTGAGGAAGTGATGGAGAAATTCATATCGCTATGGATGCCCATACCATTTGGCCTGCCAGAACTCCCCATTTTGCAAGCCCATTTTGCAAATAAGTTAGGATGCAGCTTTATACTAATTCAGGCCATTTGGTCCATGTAGCTCGATACATGGTAGTGGTTCTCAACCAAGTTTCAGGTAGGAGAAATTTCGCATCCCTGCCAGGAGATGATTTACCCACTGAACTAATGATCACATGACATCAGAGGAAGGACAGGAAAAGCCATTGCTTCAAACCCTCCCGAATTCAAGGCACAGCTGCAAAACAGCATCCTTTGAATTCAGGTCTGCTTGAGTTTGTCAGCTCACCCTGCCGTGCTGCTTTCAGTAGGAATCAGATGCACATGGGCGCTCCCAACCGCACATGGGCGCTCCCAACCAGCATACATCAGGCCACTTCCAAAATCAGCCCAGGAGGGAAAGGTGCATAATTCAAGATGAAGAAAACAGGAGGGCACTAAGGATGCTTTCAATTCTTCACCTGGTCTGGTAAATTCTAGATTGGAATACTGCAATGTGGGGCTGCCCTTGAAGACAACTCAGAAACTTCAGTTGGTCCAAACTGCAGCAGCTAGGTTACTGGCTGTGTTTCCATTTAGATCTCATATAACCCCTATTTTAAAACAGCTGCAATAGTTGAACTAGGCCCAGTTCAAAGTGCTCACACTGGTGGTTAAAATCTTAAATGACTCTGGCTCCAAACATCTTCTCAGGTGCTGAGATCAGCAGAGGGGCCCACATCATGATTCCTCTGCCCTTGGAGGCTTGTGGGGTGGGGGTGGCCCAGGAGAGGGTCTTTTCTGTGGTGGCTTCTAAGGAGTGGAATTCCCTCCCCACATAATGTGCCTGGCATCTTCATTGCACAGCTTCCGGGTAATACTGAAGATGCAACTCACTATTCTGGACTTTTGATACATGAGGTGTATGTTTTTAGGACGTACCTTATTTTTTATGATTTTAAGCTGTTTAAAACTGTTTTTAATAACGTGGAGCTTGAGCCCACAACCTTGTGATTAATGGTGGAGATGTCAGCAAAGAGCTCAATGCCATTTCTCAACTGAAAGCTCCTGTCAATCAACGGCAGCAAAAGAAGGGGGGTTCAAAATTACACTCGGGGAAACTGTTGGGGTCTTTCAGACATGCTCAACAATGCTACTAGCTTTGCTATTTGCCTATCGGCGGGGAGCGATTTAAGTTTCCCAACAGAATCGGCTACAACAAGGCAACACAAATCTGCCCGTGCGGTAATTAACGCCACAATCTGTTTATGACCTTTTGAATAAGCCATTCTTTTTGACAGCCAAAGCTGCTAAACGCATTAGCAAATATAATTTAAAAGTGGAGGGGGAGGGAGGGATGGGGAGGGCAGAAGAGAAGCTGGGATTAACTCTCTCATTGTTAAAAATTATTCAGGCAAGGAAGAATACATATCAAAAGGATTAAGGGGTGGGGCAGTGGAATAGCTGTGTTTGCTCACATTAATGGGAGGGGGTCGTTCTTTCACCTGCAGGTTCATGCCAGACCACAGTTCAGTGGTAGAGCATTGCTTGGCATGCAGAAGGTCCCAGGTCCAAATCACTGAGATCTCCAAGTAGGGCTGAGAAAGATTCTTTGCCTGAAACACTGGAGAGCCCCTGCCAGTCAGTGTAAAGGTAAAGTTGTGGCCGACTCTGGGGTTGCGGCATTCATCTCGCTTTATTCGCCAAGGGAGCCGGCGTACAGCTTCCGGGTCATGTGGCCAGCATGACTAAACTGCTTCTGACGAACCAGAGCAGCGCATGGAAACGCCGCTTACATTCCTGCCAGAGTGGTACCTATTTATCTACTTGCACTTTGACATGCTTTTGAACTGCTAGGTTGGCAGGAGCAGGGACCGAGCAACAGGAGCTCACCCCGTCGCGGGGATTGGAACCGCCGACCTTCTGATCGGCAAGTCCTAGGCTCTGTGGTTTAATCCACAGTGCCACCCATGTCCCACCAGTCAGTGTAGAGAGTTACAATTGCACTTGGGTCCTGCTTATGGGCCTCCCATAATGGGCACCTGGTTTGCCACTGTGAGAACAGGATGCTGGACTCGATGGGCCATGGCCCTGCTACAGTAGGGTCCACTTATGAATCAAATAAATAAATAAATGACAATCTGGGGGAGAAGTGAGCCTGGTGCCAGGCTGTTTGATAAGGCTGTTTCTTCTCATTCTTTATGCATTTATAGTGCAAGGTTGGGGTGCGGTGCTAAAATCTAGGCAGCCCCTGCTTCTCCACTGGAGTGGGAGGCTGAGAGCATTGTTGCTTAGCTAATAAATCTCAGCTGTTTAGGCTGCTTGTCTTGGGAAACTTTTACAGCAGGGCTTAATTTTTATTGCTGGTGTTGCAAGTGGAACAGCTCCCAGGATCGCAAAAATCAAACAAAAAAGCACCTAACTCTCCCTTCCTTCCAGTGGACCTTTTCCCTGCATCAGCAACAAACCTAATCAAAGGCATGCTGAAGACAGATTGTCACTTTTCCAGAGAGAGAGAGAGAGAGAGAGAGAGAGAGAGAGAGAGAGAGAGAGAGAGAGTGTCAAAGAAGGTTTAGATGAAAGGTTGATGCCCATAGTTCCTGCACTCATTCTCTTTGGACAAGGTAGGCAGAGTTTGAATGAGCACCACACCAGAGCTTCTCATCATATTTCTCAAAAGTTTGCATCTGCAGCAAAAAAGACATCTGTTTTACTGCTTCTTTCTTGAGGTACTCTTCGAATTTATGGGGCTTGCAGTTTATCTTGTCAATGAACTACCTCCAGTGTCAGAGGAGACATACCTCTGAATAGAAGTTGCTGGGAATCACAGAGCTGTAGAGCTGGAAGGGTCCTGGGGTCATCTAGTCCAACCCCCAATGCAAGGAAGAAGTGGGGAGGGTTATTGCAAACTTAGGGTGCTGGATTAGAAGGGCCACTGCTGTAACCCAGCTGGGTTCTTTTGATGCTCTCATATTATATTTTGCAACAGACCCTTCCCCCAATTGTCCTGAATCATTCAACCACAGACTTGGCTCTTTTAAGAGCAGAAGCTGTCAGCCTTTCCAAAACACTGCTGTTGATTTGCATGAAATCAGGCCTGTGGTTTCCCACTCAGCCTTGGCTTCTCCATCTGTAAAATGAATATAATAGGTAGAGCTGGTTTAGTCTCAGCCATAGGGTCACATAAAAACATCAGAAGGGCCTCACTGGATCATGTCACTGGCCCATCTAGTCCAGCATCTGTTCCCACAGTGGACAAACAGATGCCCCAATAGGAAGCATCCACAAACAAGACTTGAGCACAGCAGTAACACTCCACTTCAGGTCTCCACTGCCAAGTATGAGTAGTTGATTGTCCCTGGACATAGAGGCTCTGCTATCACAATGAACCTCCATGTGGCCCATCTAGTCCAGCCTCCTCTTCTCACAGTGGCCAACCAGATACCCATTACGGCAGCCTTTCTCAACCTGTGGGTCCCCGGATGTTGTTGAACTACAACTCCCATCACCCCTAGCTAGCAAGGCCAGAGCTCAGGGATGATGGGAGTTGTAGTCCAACAACATCTGGGGACCACAGGTTGAGAACCGCTGCATTATGGGAAGCCTGCAAGCAGTAAGTGCATAAACAACTATACCCCTCCTGCAGTTTTTAGCAACTGCCAGAAGGCAATTAGAACAGGAAGAGGCTCAGCAAGGTGCAAAAAGGAGTAGGATCAGTGGGGCAAGGGGTGCAAATCCCATACAGAATATATGAAGCAGGATTAGATCTGAAACAGGAGGAGAAGGGAGAAGGGATAAAAATGGAAGGCAAGAAGCTGAACCAAGTCAGGGTAGGTTGGGCTTTCAAGCCCTTCAATGGATTCTATACTGAACCAGCGGCTAAGATGAAGCAGGAAATAACCTTCCTTTTAGCAGCCAACTTTGGGACTTCAAAGCACAGCCAAACTGAGCAGGTTCCGTTTGTGCATGAAAGAGAATTCCTGGCAGAAAAATGGCCTTGAGGGCCAAATGGGGGAAATCCTGGCAGGCTAGGTTTGACCTGCAGACCCGTGGTCCCTCGGGTTTACACAGGAACAAGAAATCATTCAACCCAAATGTGCGGAGATAGGGGGGTGCAGCTGGGGGCCAGTGGGAGTTGTCATCCAATGGCACCTGGGCAGGTCAAGTCTGGGGATAGCCAACATAGATGACAGAACAGGTAATAAATAAAATTTTCTCCCTGAAAATGTTGTGCAGTAATCCTAAAGAACAAACTGACCCTTTGATTCTCTGCATGTGTATATTTTTAAAAAACAGCAGCCACAGAGAGAGCCATCTGTTATGGGGAAGAGACACAGAGAGGGAGGGACCCACACTTCTGGTTAAACAAAATTTAAACAAGATGGAGGGATAATGTGTGTCTACTGCTAACATGCCACTATTTGCCAATTCCCATAAACACCCGCACACATAAAAAATGGAACGCATGTACACACACACCAATTTTCCCAGCTCTGGAAGTTCAAAAACAAGCTACCCACACTGAAACACAGATAGTAAGCTCCATGGAGCACATACCTGGGTCTTGCACTTACTTTACTCTGGGAAAGCATTGTGGAGAGTGGAAGTGAAGTAGTAATAATGAAGAAATGAAGAAACCTGGCCTTGATGTGCTGATGTGGGCTAAACAGGCTTGGAAATGATGTGCCTACTAATGCTTCCAGGCATATATATACATATATATTCTGGCTGTCACCAGAAATGACCACAAGAAGTCCTAAGGAAATACATCTTTCATCGGAATGAAATATATGCAGTCTGTGACAGAATCAGAAGACCTAACAAGAGCTGGAAGGTCTATCAGAGTCCTACATCCTCTTCTTAGAGTGGCCAATCAGATGCCCCAATGAGAAGCCCACAGGCAAGACCTGAGAAGAAGAACAGCAGCAACTCTCCCCACTTGTGATTCCCAGCAAATGGCGTTCAGAGTCATTGACTGCCTCTCACACTGGAAGGAGAACATAAGAGCCCTGCTGCTGGATCAGACCAAAGGAGACCCATCTGGTCCAGCATCCTGTGACCAACAAGGTGTCCCAATAGGAAATCTACAAGCAGGACTCCAAAACAACCGCTCTCTCCCTTTCTCCCATTTCCAACATGCAGTATTCAGAATTGTTGAGTACCTTCAGTTGTGGACACTGAGCATAGCCATCGTGGCTAGTAGCCATTGACTGGCATATTCTATTCATTCATTCATTCATTCATTCATTCATTCCCTCCCTCCCTTTTTTCCTGCTGGGACTCAAGGCTGCTTGCATATAAAAATGAGAACTATTCAAGACATAGAAATATATATAAATTAAACGTTGTGAAAAGTAAAACTATACACACATATTACAGTAAAAACAGCAAGGCACCAGCCCTTTCATTAAAAGCAGTCAGTTCCCAAAAGCCTGTTGGCACAAAGAGGTCTTCCCTGCCAGCCCTCTCCTCCTCCTTGACTTTGTTCAATCCTCTTTTAAAGCCATCCAAAGTTGGTGGTCATCACTGCCTCCTGAGTTCCATAGTTTTGAAGTGCTTTCCTTTATCTATTCTGAATCATCCAGCATTCAGCTTCATATCTTCCAGGGCTGGGCACAATTTTAGACCATGAGTAGGCAAACTAAGGCCCGGGGGCCGGATCTGGCCCAATCGCCTTCTAAATCCGGCCTGTGGACGGTCCGGGAATCAGCGTGTTTTTACATGAGTAGAACGGGCGCTTTTATTTAAAACGCATCTCTGGGTTATTTATAGGGCCTGCCTGGTGTTTTTACATGAGTAGAATGTCTGCTTTTATTTAAAATGCATCTCTGGGTTATTTGTGGGGCATAGGAATTCGTTCATTATTCCCCCCCCCCAAAAAAAAATTGTCCAGCCCCCCACAAGGTCTGAGGGACAGTGGACCGGCCCCCCGCTGAAAAAGTTTGCTGACCCGATTTAGACCTCAGAGACAGAAAAACATAGAACTGAATAGAATCATAGAATCATAGAGTTGGAAGAGACCACAAGGGCCATCGAGTCCAACCCCCTGCCAAGCAGGAAACACCATCAGAACACTCCTGACAGATGGTTGTCAAGCCTTTGCTTAAAGACCTCCAAAGAAGGAGACTCCACCACACTCCTTGGCAGCAAATTCCACTGTCGAACAGTTGGAAGCCAAAGGGGTCCAGTCCAACCCTAGTAGTGCAGGAATCACGGCTAAAGAATCCCTCACAGATGATTCTCTGACAGAAGGTGCAATCCTTGCAATGCACAAGAGAGGAAGCAGTCAGACACCTTTTTAAAAACAAATAAATAAACTGCTCTCCCCACTTCTGCCTCTGGTCCTGCCCATCACTGGCAAGCAGTCCCTGAAATGTTGTCCACGAGGGAAATGATGACCTTGGCTCAACAAAGCTCCCACCGCCTGCTTTGATTAATTTTAAGTTTGTAGCACCAATCAGGAGGACAGAACAGCTTCCCTCCAGCTGAGCAAAGGTCCAGTGTTTATTTGCTTAATGGATTTTATCCAAGGCACTGCCCCGTTTTGTAAACTATCATTGATTGAATCATAGAACTGTGGAGTTGGAAGGGTCCCAAAGGGTCATCTAGTCCAGCCCCCTGCAATGCAGGAATCACAGCTAAATAATCTAAACACCGAAACAATGACGGCTGCAGTCCACTTCCTGGTTCTTTGATTCGCTAGGAACTGGTACTCAGGGGAAGGCTCTTGGCTGCTTTTGAAGCTGGAGATAAAAGTAACAATAAAAGGAAGTAACATAGTTCTCTTTGGCCACTTTGCAATACAGTGGTACTTCGGGTTAAGTACTTAATTCGTTCTGGAGGTCCGTTCTTAGCCTGAAACTGTTCTTAACCTGAGACACCACTTTAGCTAATGGGGCCTCCTGCTGCCGCCGCACCGCTGCTGCACGATTTCTGTTCTCATCCTGAAGCAAAGTTCTTAACCCGAGGTACTGTTTCTGGGTTAGCGGAGTCTGTAACCTGAAACGTATGTAAGCTGAAGCGTATGTAACACGAGGTACCACTGTAGATCCCTTGCCTAATCACCTGTGCGCTCCAACTCACCAGAGGTGACTGGCTTAATCGCAAGAATGCAAGGAGATTCTGAAACTATGCCAAGCATCTGAAACAAACAAAGAAGCTAATCATAAACCCCGTTCTGTGGATTTTAAGTCATGGATGCAACCTTCTGCAGTGGTTTGGGGCTGCAAGGAGGGAAGAGGGTGAACGCAACGGGCAGCTGTGCTTTGGAGCTCTGCAGCTCGAATTCTTCAGTGGGAATTTGTCTGCGCACAAAGCAGTATCCAGGCAACGCGGAGTCCCAACCCCTCCAGGAAAAAAAATACAAGATCAGCATCCCAAAAGAGACAAGACACTTTCTGTTAGTGGCAGAGACGTGAATGCAATGAGATAATGCTGTCCTAGTTTTAATATATTTCTTAAAAACAGGAGGGTCTGTTTGCACACACAAAAATGCCTCAACGGTGTCAAGAAAACTCCTTCCAACTCAGCTGTTAATTTTTGGATCGTAAATTTCTAGCTGGGTCAATTTCAGTTTCCTACCTTTCTAGTCCTACGTCTGGTTCCTCCTCACAAAAATCCATCAGGAACTCTAGATTTTCACATTTAAAGCTCCTCAAAGCACTCTATTGCCCTATTGGGGAACCTATGGCCCTCCAGCCTAACCTTCCTCACAGGGTTGTTGTGGGGATTAAATGAGCCATGCACACTACCTTGCATTGCTTGGAGAAAAAGGTGGGATAGAAATGCAATTAATAATAAGAATGCTTAGAATAAGTTGGAGGGGCCCAGAATGTGCCGAGACACCTTGTTCTCTGACTGTATGTCTTTTGCATCTGTCTGTGGTTAGAATATCTTGAGGTTGTAGTACTAAGTTTGATATCTGCCCACTCCTGATCTAGCACAGCATGTCAGAAACTGAGCTGGGAAACATAATGCTCTGGGTTCAAATCTCACAAGCTCCACAAACTCATCTCTCAAACACCACTCTCGGTCTTATCTCTTAACACCCCACCCCACCCCCATTAAAAAAAATCTGCAAGTTATATTAGTTATGCTACAGATCTTATGGTAAGGGCTAGTAAAACAGAGTGCTGATTTCCATAAAAATTCTATCATCAGTGTGTTAATCAATATTTTTATGTGGAAATAAACTGTAGGTTAGCACACAGATCAGTACAACCAGCACCAGGTTGTTTTTAAGTTTAAAAAACAAACAAACACAGAGCATCCAAGCTAAATAAAAGATCTGTCCCATGCACATAGGCCGGTCACTGAACTGAACAACTCTTACTAAACAGAATTTCAGAGTTTTGTAGGGGTTCTTGTAAGGGCATCCAGTCCAGCCTTGTGCTTGAGACAGGTATGGCATCCCCAACAGATGCTTTCTGGCTTGTGCTTGAAGACTTTTAAAAGGTAAAGGACTCCTGACAGTTAAGTCCAGTCGCGAATGACTCTGGGGTTGCAGCGCTCATCTCGCTTTACTGGCCAAAGGAGCCGTTTGTCTGCAGACTTGTGGTAAGGCAAAATGAGACCCTCCATCAAAATTCTCTCATCATTCAAAAGCCAGTCCTAATGATCAACCAAAATCTGCCCTCCTGTAACTTATGTTCCATGGCACCTTGGGGCAGCAGAGAGCAAGTACTTTCCCCTGCTCTATGGGGCAGCCTTTCAGGTATTGCAGGAGAGCAATAGTCAAGTAACAGATTGATTAGACTGGTGAATGTTTGCATGCATATGAGTATAGGCTGATTTTAGATAAATACTGCACACTTTCCCTTTTCTCGTGTGTGTGTGTGTGTGTGTGTGTGTGTGAGAGAGAGAGAGAGAGAGAGAGAGAGAGAGAGGGAGGGAGAGAGAGGGAGAGAGAGAGCCCTTGTATCTTTAACACAAGTGCTTAAAAATAATAGTTGTTTTCAAACAAAACGGCTGCCCAATTAATTGAACTCATTTGAGTCGGCCATCAGATTTACTTAACTTTGCATTTCCATTCACAAAGTTTTGTATAACTTTGGGGTTCCTTGCCCCCCCGTTTCATAGCTCCCTTATTTATTGCTTTCTTACTCCAAGAACATAAGACATTTTAAAGAGGGTGTTTACACCAAAGACTCCTCAGACATCAGGAGGCTGCACCCCACTGCATTCCCCCATGGCTTCCTTCCCACTCCCACACAACTGTCTGTCCTTGTGGGGTAATGTCCACAGTGTAGCATTGGCTGAGTCAAACAGCACTCCTGCCTCACTCCCCCCCCCCCCGCTCCTCCATACCTGCTGGGGCTTCAACCAGGGGACATTTCAAAAACAAGTCATTTCAAAAAGAAGTGTCCCCAAGGGTGGGAACTAAGGCTGGCAGCAGTCAAGACACATAAATAGGATGCGCCCATAAAAAGGGTGTGTGTGTGTGTGAGAGAGAGAGAGAGAGAGAGAGCACTTGGGTTGCTTTCAATTAATTCCCTCTCAGACCAAACCCCTTGGCATCATTGGACACAAGTTAGTCATGTTCATTCATTGCAAGGGATCTACTACGAGCATAACTGAGATGCACAACCTTTTATTCCCAGCTACGAGACAGCCCACTGAGGTGTGATTGCCACACCACCCGAGTCCCCGGACAACTGCCCTCCACGTTGGGGATTTCCCACCTTTCTTCTCCCCACCCGTCGAGGGTGGAACCTCCCGGCTCCCCAATCCCGAGGGGCTTTCGTCTTTCGCTCACCTGGGACATCTGGGGCCGGAAATTGATGTCTTTTAGGTCGATAGACCCGGGCGAAAGGTTGTGGAGCAGCTGGCAGAGGAGGACGCCGTCGCGGAGAGCTTGGGCCAGCTCAAAGACCACGGCTGAGGGCCAAACCACGCGGTGGTTGGCCGGCAGGACCTTGCAGTCGATCAGCCAGCGCCCGCACTGCCGCCACTCCTCCATGGCGCCGGGCAGAGAGAGCGCAAAAAAGAACCGCAGCGGCAGGCCTGCGAAAGGAGAAGACGGGACAGGCGCTTCGTCTCCGCTACTCCCAGCGCCTTGGCCGGGACGCCGCCTTGGCCATGGGGCAGCGCTGCTCCAGGGAGCCGCCCCGGAGGGGCTTCAGAGCCGGGAGTCCGGCCAGGGTGCGCCTCCCGTGGCTCGCATGCTCCGCTCCGGCGCCTTGGGAATAAGGGCCGAGCCCTCGCGGCTCTCCGGGATGGCTGGTTGCCTCCTCCTCTGGGGCAGGAAGCTGATCCGGCCGCCTTCCAAGCCTGGAACCGGGCAGCGTGTTCTTCTCCGGAATGGGGAGCTCCAGGCTCCTCCGCTTCGCTTCCTTCCTTCGCCGTCCAGGGAACAAAGAGTGCTTCGCGGAGCGCACCTCTTGCACTCGCCTCGCCTGCCTCTTTTGTGGAGAGGCGCTGCCCGGCTCTCGGCTCGCTCCGGCCACGGCTCCTCCTACTCCTGCCGCCGGGGGAGGGCGCAGCGGAGACGGCGGGGCCAAGCGCGACTCCTCCTTCCTGCCTGCCTTCGCTGCCTCTCTCTCAGGGTTGCTTTCTCCTTCTCCTCCGCAGGCAAGAACTTTTCCCGGATGAGATAGATGGGGCGGCGTCCGGTTCTCTCTCCTGCCTGGCGGCGTGTTCCAATTTTGGCCCCGACGGCAGAAAGAGGCACCCTTTGCAGGCTCGCCCTGGGAGTACAGTGGGGGAGAGGAACCCCTTTTTTGTAAACTTCCAGGAGGACTTTTCCCCTTCCTGGCTAACTTGTCTCGGATCGGCTAGCGCTTTGAGGATCCGGGTTGACTGTCTAGGGACGCGCGCCTGAGCGCTTTCAGATTTTTGCTACTCTCTCCCGTTTCCAGAGCACAGCTTTCATTTCCTTCCTCTTTCTTTCAACTATTTTTTTTTAAGTAGTTACAAATGTAAGAACCATAAAAATGTAAGAATTGCATGCTTTTGGATTAAATACTGAAACTGAATATGTGTCGAGTTTCTTACGGTTCTCAAAACAGGTAAGTTATATCAAAATGTGGTTAGGGAAATAGCTTAACTGGACACACTGCCAAATAAACTGAGAATGAAGCGTAGGCAGAGCAAGAAGGACAATTTTATTCCTGTGTGGGTTGACTTTATAGTTAGGAGCTTTTCGGAAAACGAACAGTCTCCACCAGCGGAATACAGTACAGTACGATCTGGCAGGTATGGCTATGACGCCTTCACACGCACCTCATGCCGTACTAATAAAAGGAAGGAAGAGAAAGATATAACAACATTTTTCTTTCTTTCTTAAATACTCGCTCATTTTCTTCCAGGGTATAAACACGACGGTAAGCGCCCAACCTGGCTCCAGCCCCATAGGAATCCACTTGCACGCTTGTGCTTGTTTCTCCCCCAGCACAGAGGGAGGAGAAACTGCATCCTGATCGCTCCTCCTTTCCAGCTGCATCCTCCCTGCTTGTGATTCCCGGAAACGATATTCAGAAGCATACTGCCTCCAACTGTGAAAGCAAAACAAAGCCATCGTGGCTAGTGGCCATTGGCAGCCTTCCCCTCCACAAATTCATCTAAGCCCCCTTTAAAGTCATCCGGATTGGTGACCATCGCTACATCTTAAACTTCACCTCCATCTTTCCCTCCACACACCATCACCTGACAAAGAGTTACAGAGGTTATCACAAATACTCAAAGAGCATCCCATTGGTGTGCTCAAACCTGAATATTGTTTCTCCAGTGGCATAAATTTCCCATGAAATGCTCCTGGATGCTGTGAGGCTGCTTGCCACTCCTCTCACTTTGCCTCCTTCTAGTCAGGTCACTCCACTACACCTGTGCATTGTGGGCATCTGCCTGGTTCACTCAGTCCCCTTCCAGAGGTGTAGAATTATGTACCTGCAGAAGAGACTTCCCATTGAGTCTCTGCATGAGTGTCCGCTCTTCTAGGCAACTTTCTTCCAGTCATGAGGCACCCCTAGATCAGCAATCCTGATCGTGTGTGAGCTGCAATTCTTACTTGGCATGCTCTGACAGTATGTCTCCAGTTTTAATTCAGGAAGGGAGATTCCTTTAGCTCTCTTTGTAACTAAGAATGTTTCCAGCCCTATACCCTCCCAGTCAGTTTTCCCTTTTGTATCCCATCTCTATAGATCATGACTAGGTTTTATCATTTATAGTTCTAATCTGTGCCAGGACCCCTTTGGAGCTGAAAAGCAACAGATTTATTATTGTTGTTATTAAAAGTCTGCGCATTGCTGGTCTGATGCATCTAGCTACTTTAAATGAATTCAAATCTCCAGAGCCTGATGAGCTGCAACCAGGGCTACTAAAGAAGCTCGCAGATGTAATCTCAGAACCCCTGTCTATAATATTTGACCATTATTGGAGAACAGGTGGGATCCCTGCAGACTGGAGGTGGGCAGATGTTGCCCTCATCTTCAAAAAGGAGAAAATAGAAGTCCCAGGTAACTACCAACCGGTGAGCTTGACATCATTACCAGGAAAGGTCCTAGAACAGGAAATCCAACAGTCTGTCTGGGAGTACTTAGAAAAGGATGCTGTGATTATTAAGACCCAGCATGAGTTTATCAAAAACTAGTTATGCCAGACGAATCTCATTTGTGTTTTTTTTATAGAGTTACATGCTTGGTGGATCAGGGGGATGCTGTGGATATAGCGTATCTTGATATCAGTAAGGCTTTTGACAAAGTCCCCCATAATATTCTTGTGGAGAAGCTGGTAAAATGTGGGCTGGACAAGGTAATAGTTAGGTGGATTTGTGCCCAGAGTTATGTCCTGGACCCATTGTTGTTCAACATCTTTATAAATGACTTGGATGAAGGAATTGAGGGGATGCTCATCCAATTTGCAGATTGTATGAAACAGGGAGGGGTAACCAATACTGCTGAAGACACAATTGGGATTCAATATGACCTTAACAGATTGGAGAACTGGGCCCAAACTAACAAAATGAATTTCTACAGTGACAAATGTAAGGTTCTACCATTAGGCAGGAAAAACCAGCTGCACCAATATAAGATTGGTACTTGTGAAAAGGACTTAGGGGTCTTAGTAGACCACAAGCTTAACATGAGTCAACAATGTGATGCAGCAGCAAAAAAACTCACAAATGCTATTTTAGGCTGCATCAACAAAAGCATAGTGTGCTGATCAAGGGAAGTAAAAATACCTCTCTACTCTGCTTTGGTCAGACCACACCTGGAGTACTATATCCAGTTCTGGGTGCCACACTTTAAGGAGGATATTGACAAGCTGGAACATGTGCAGAGGAGGCAACCAAAATGATGAAGGGTCTGGAAACCAAACCATATGACTCTGGTTGAGGGAACTGGGTATGCTTAGGCTGGTTAAAGAGGAGACTGAAAGAAGATGTGATAGCTGCCTTCAAATATATAAAAGGCTGTCACATGGAAGACAGAGCAAGCTTCTTTTCTGCTGCTCTGAAGGATATGACATGAACAAATGGATTCAAGTTGGGGGGTTTTTAAGCAGAGGTTGGATGGTCACCTATCATGGATGCTTTAGTTGAGATTCCTGCGTTGCAGGGGGTTGGACTAGATGACCCTTGGGGTTACCTCCAACTCTACAATTCTATTATTATAGGAACAATTATTGCTACAGCTGCATTTCCCTGGTTCTGCCTTGAAAAGGGATGTTTGCAGCTTTTCAGACCCTGCCAATTGATTCGGCATATTTGTGTTCACACAGGTAAGGAAGCAAGCTGTGAATAACTCCCTGCTGTGCTGTAGACATAATGACTGTTTATAAAAAGCTTTCTAAAGCAACTGGATGAGACTCTGGCAAAGTCTCTCTCTCTCTCTCTCTCTCTCTCTCTCTCTCTCTCTCTCTCTCGTCCAAACTCAGGCTGCATTGGCACCAGCAGCCTCAACATATTGATTTCCTCTCAAGATTGTCTCAAGTCTTTCCCTGATGGATCTTCCAGCATCACATTAAAGAGAGACCAACAAGCTATTCCCATGAGTGAATTCACAAAATGCTGTGGGAATCCCTACCCCAGGTGTTCAGATTCTCAGGTTCAGGGGCCAGATGCAACCCTCCAGGCCTCATTTTCTGTCTCTCAAGAATCTCCCCAGACATATTCTATAAAACAAAGAATACAGAACAAAATTCATTCATACTACAATGCCTAACTACATAACATTAATATATATAGAATATATATAATAATGTTATGTTACTAAGCAAATTTAATAAAACAGGGGGGGGGAATAATCTCCCCAGACCACAACTTTTATTGGCCCCATTCTTGCCTGCGTCTGAAGAAGAAGAAGAGTTTGGATTTGATATCCCACGTTTCACTCCCCTTCAGGAGTCTCAAAGCGGCTAACAATCTCCTTTCCCTTCCTCCCCCACAACAAACACTCTGTGAGGTGAGTGGGGCTGAGAGACTTCAAAGAAGTGTGACTGGCCCAAGGTCACCCAGCAGCTGCATGTGGAGGAGCGGAGACGCGAACCCGGTTACCCAGATTACGTGACTTAACCACTACACCACACTGGCTCTCTGGAAATGTGATCCTGCTGCTTGCTTGCTTGAATGTAAGATATGAAGAATAGTTCTGCTGAATCAAGCCAGTGGCCATCTAGTCCAGCCTCCTGTTCTCACAGTGGCCAGCCTGATGCCCATTATGGGAAACCTGCAAGCAGGAGCACAAGAGCTCTTTCCCCTCCTGTGGTTACCAGCAACTGGGATTCAGGAGCTGTGGAGGCAGAGCATAATTATGATAGTTAGTAGCTGTTGATAATGGAAGCTGTGGGATGGATGGAAGACAGAGAGAAGGGGGCAGGTGTTCAGAATGTTCTGAAATTTGCATGGTTGAAATGTAGATTCCTGTGCAAATATAAGTTCCACTGCTTTTCCTTCTCACACCTCCCACCATTAGCAAACTCCTGAAGGTACACAACTGTGGCATTTGGATTATTATTATTACCAAGGCGTTTTTTTTCAAGGGGAACTTGCTAGAACTCAGTCCCAGCACCTTACAGGTGGGTTCCAGCACCTCTCAGGTGAGTGCCATTGTCATGCTAACAGAAAGAGGGAGGAAAAATAGCACTGACTATTATTATATATTATTTATTAGACTTCTTAACAGCTTGTTACCCAAATGTCTCCAAGCAATGTACAGCATGTTTAAAGCATAAATAATAATGCATTCTATGGTATAAATAACTCCCATAACATACACAAAACTTTTATACTACCAGCGCTTTTTTTTCTGGCGGAAAACTCTGTTCTCGCACTTCTCAGGTGGGTGCCATTGCCATTATAAGAGAGGCATTCATGGTGAGTTCCATCACATCTTTTTCTAGAAAAATAGCACTGGATACCACGCTGTTGTTCCGGTTGCTGTTGTTGTTTTATTTAATTTGTTAGTCACTTTACCTTGGCCAGGCCAACCCAAAGTGACTTACAACCAAACAAACATGGCAATAAACCACACAGAGGTACATTAAAACCAAATGGAAAAATAAATACATTTTAAAAGCCTGCATACTTTAAAAAGGTTATAGTTAAATGCCAAAGGCCTGGTTATAGAGGAAAGCTTTTGCCTGGCGCCTAATAATGTATAATGAAGGTGCCAGGTGAACCTTCCTGAGAGCCACCATAGAAAAGACCCTTTCCTGTGTTGCCACCTTCTGAACCTCTCACAGAGGAGGCATACGAAGAAGGGCCTCAAATTATGGTTTCAGGGTCCAGGTCATTTCATATGGGGTGAGGCAATCTTTGAGGTATTGCAGTCCTGAGCTGTTTAATGCTTTATAGGTCAAAACCAGCTTTAAATAGCTTCTTCCCCCCCACTAATTCTGGGAGCTATAATTGGTTAATGGTGCCAAGAGTTGCTAGGACACCCCCCTAGGACACCATGGGAGCCAGCATGGTGTAGTGGTTAAGAGCGGTGGACTCGTAATCTGGAGAACTGGGTTCGCTTCCCCGCTCCTCCACATGCAGCTGCTGGGTGACCTTGGGCCAGTCACACTTCTTTGAAGTCTCTCAGCCTCACTCACCTCACAGAGTGTTTGTTGTGGGGGAGGAAGGGAAAGGAGGTTGTTAGCCGCTTTGAGACTCCTTAAGGGGAGTGAAAGGCGGGATATTGTGTCTAAACTCCTCCTCCTCCTCTTCTTCTTCTATTCCCCTCTCAGAGCTACAATTCCCTGAGTTCTCTGGGAAGAGCGATTTGATTGTTCAACTACTTTGGAATTGTAGAACTGGGAGGAGATGGGGGGGGACTGTCTCCTAACAACTCTCAGTACGCTCAATAAACCACACTCCAGAATTATTTGGGAGAAGCCACTTTGTCTTTAATGAATTGTAACAGACTTTGCCAAGCTGGTGTTTCCAGATGTTTTGGACTTCAAATCCTATTGGTCCCTCCCGAAGGCACCAAGCTGGCAAAGGTGGGCATCTGTGTAGATTTGTGTAGAGCAGTGTTTCCCAACCACTGTTCCGCGGCACACTAGTGTGCCGTGAGATGTTGCCTGGTGTGCCGCGAGATGTTGCCTGGAGGGAGCCGGGCGAGTCGGGCGGCGAGAGGCGGGGCGGCGGCGGCGAGGAGAGGCCGCCCAGCGTGGGGCTCTCGCCGTCTGCCTGCCTGGCTGCCTGCGAGCTCGACGGGCAGCGCCTCCGTCCGCAGCACCTGCCTCGCGGCTCTCATTCCCTGCCCCTGCCAAAGCTCACCCAGCCAAGCCGCGCTCTTCTTCCTGCCTCGCTTTGCTGCCTCCTCCCCCCCCCACCCCCAAAGCTTGGAGGTTCCCCGGCAAGGGGGAGGGAAAAAAATTGAAACTTACACTTTCGTGCGTCCCTCCCGGCGTGACGCTGCGCGCTGACGTCACGGGGCTGTAATGGTGGTGTGCCTCGAGATTTTTTTCATCAAACAAGTGTGCCTTTGCCCAAAAAAGGTTGGGAAACACTGGTGTAGAGAACAGATCTGCTGCCCCTTGTTGGTGGCTAGCAGGTATTGTTCCGTCTTCTTGGTACTTTTTCTATCTCTCGTTATTTGAAGCATTCTTGCTAGAGGGAATTGCTGCTGCTGCTGCTGTTGTTGTTAAGATACTTTTAGCATCCTCATGTTATCGAGCCTAAAAAGAGGAAACTGGGAGAAGAGCCATCTTCATATAGCTAAAGGGCTGTCACATTCACATAGAAGATGGAGGAAGCTTATTTCCTGCTGCTCTGGAGAGAAGGACCTGAACCAATTGATACAAACTGTAAGAAAGGAGATTCTGATAACTTTCTGACGATAAGAGGTGTTGGATGCTACTTCATTGGAAGTTTTTAAGCAGACGTTGGGTGGCCACCTGTCAGAGGTTCCTTAGCTGTGATTCCTGTATTGTAGGGGGTTGGGCTAGGTGACAGTTGGGGTCCCTTATAGTTCTACAATTCTATGATTCTGCGCTTTGCATGCAGAAGGTCCCAGGTTCAGTCCCCAGCAGCATATCCAGTGGGGCTGGCAAAAGGCACACACACACACACACAGCCTGAAATTCAGAAGAGCTGTGTGGACAATACTGAGTGATTGGTCTTGTTATGGAAGAAACTCCCTGGATGGATTCAGCTGAAACAAGCTCTTTATTTTTTAAAAAAAACTAAACGAACACACACACACACACACACACACACACACACACACACACAGTATAAATCCTCCGGGTTTTCTTGAATTGTTACACTCTCTCTTTTATTGACATTATGGGCTTTTATTTTTACTTTTTCACAGCACAAAAGCATTGGAGAAATGTTTCAACGGCATGTTCACAAAAGAATCCATGGTGTCCCGACCTTGTCTGGCGCTTATTCGGTGCATAAGATCTCTTAATAAAACTGGATCTTTTCCAGGGGCTCTTGACTTGACAGCATCCTCATTTGGTGAAAGGGACGAGAACTCAGCAGCGCTACAGCATCTTACATAAGGGGTGGAACCTTCCCGGCAGCTCAGCTCTGCAAAGCTTAATGGGCATCGCAACGGCTGAACTGTCAGGCCTTCTTCCCCACCGGATCGGGGGAAACTGCGGTTTGAGCCGGGGAGGTGAGAGTTCTTTGTTGCAGATTTTAGCATTGTAAAGAGCCCCCCGCGGAAGACGCAGGTGCCCAACTCCTCCTCTGGCCGCGCCCCGTTCCTTGTGGCCCTCCGGGACCTGCAGTGCGACCCCCAGGGCTCCTGGCCAGGGTGGGCTAGGGCACGCGGGCGGAACTAGCTCTGAAGCCGCGGTAGACGGGGGCGGGCTCAGGCGGCTCTGCCAGCCAGCCTCTCCCTCCTCCTCCCGCTGCCAGGAGTGGGCGGAGAGGCTCGGAGCGCCGCCCGTCGACGCTGCCGCCTCCTCCTCCGTAGCGTAGAGACAAACGGGGACGCCAAGAACGCGCAGGAGGAGCAGGACGAAGAGGCGCCGGGCCCTGCAGCCCGGCCGCGGCAGTACGCCCCGACGGATGCCGGGAGGTAGGTGAGTGACCGCAGTCGGGGACCCTTAAGCGCGTCAGCAAGGACAGGAAGATGGAAGAAGGGGGCTGAACGACGTCTCTCTTTCTGCACCCCCTGCCCGCCTCTTCCCAGCTTTAGGGTTGTTTGCAGGGACGTCCTTTGTTGTTGTTGTTGTTTAGTCGTTTAGTCGTGTCCGACTGTTTGTGACCCCATGGACCAGAGCACGCCAGGCACTCCTGTCTTCCCACAGTTTGGTCAAACTCATGCTGGTAGCTTCGAGGACACTGTCCAACCATCTCGTCCTCTGTCGTCCCCTTCTCCTTGTGCCCTCAATCTTTCCCAACATCAGGGTCTTTTCCAGGGAGTCTTTTCTTCTCATGAGGTGGCCAAAGTATTGGAGCCTCAGCTTCAGGATCTGTCCTTCCAGTGAGCACTCAGGGCTGATTTCCTTCAGAATGGATAGGTTTGATCTTCTTGCAGTCCATGGGACTCTCAAGAGTCTTCTCCAGCACCATAATTCAAAAGCATCAATTCTTTGCGATAAGCCTTCTTTATGGTCCAGCTCTCACTTCCATACATCACTACTGGGAAAATCATAGTTTTAACTATACGGACCTTTGTCAGCAAGGTGATGTCTCTGCTTTTTAAGATGTTGTCTAGGTTTGTCATCACTTTTCTCCCAAGAAGCAGGCATCTTTTAATTTCGTGACTGCTGTCACCATCTGCAGTGATCATAGAGCCCAAGAAAGTAAAATCTCTCACTGCCTCCATTTCTTCCCCTTCTATTTAACCAGTGGCCCCGATCTTAGATTTTTTGATGTTGAGCTTCAGACCATAGTTTGCGCTCTCCTCTTTCACCCTCATTAAAACGTTGTTTAATTCCTCCTCACTTTCTGCCATAAATGTTGTGTCATCTGCATATCTGAGGTTGTTGATATTTCTTCTGGCAATCTTAATTCTGGCTTGCGATTCATCCAGTCCAGGCTTTCGCATGATGAATTCTGCATATAAGTTAAATAAGCAGGGAGATAATATACAGCCTTGCCGTACTCCTTTCCCAATTTTGAAGCAATCAGTTGTTCCATATCCAGTTCTAACTGTAGCTTCTTGTCCCACCTAGAGATTTTTCAGGAGACAGATGAGGTGACCAGTCACTCCCATTTCTTTAAGAACTTGCCATAGTTTGCTGTGGTCGACAGCAAAAGCATCAAAATCCACCTATTGCAGTGTGGGTCTCTGCTGTCAGCAGGATTAGCGTTATGAACAGACTCCAGTTTTATGCTTTTACTTCTATACTATACAGTGGTACCTCAGGTTACATATGCTTCAGGTTACAGACTCCACTAACCCAGAAAAAGTACCTCGGGTTAAGAACTTTGCTTCAGGATGAGAACAGAAATCATGCTCTGGCGGCGTGGCGGCAGCAGGATGCCCCATTAGCTAAAGTGGTGCTTCAGGTTAAGAACAGTTTCAGGTTAAGAACGGACCTCCGGTTTGCGAACTTTACCTCGGTCTAAGAACAGAATCTGAACAGTGGAAGGACATCTGCAGCAGGGGGCCTCATTAGGGAAAGCGCGCCTCTGTTTAAAAACGCTTTCAGTTTAAGAACGGGCTTCCAGAACAGATTAAATTCGTAAACCAAGGTACCACTGTACTTTCATATGCTCTGCATGCCAATAAAGGAGATGGATTGGTAAAAATGGGGAAAGTTGCTGTTCTACTTGGGTGCTGCTAGCGGTTTTCCCATTAAGGAATCTGGTTGGCTGTTGTGGGAACAGGATGGTGGAGTAGATGGGCCATTGGTCCGATCCAACAGCAGGGCATTTCTTATGGTCTTTCTTCCAGTATCAGAGGCAGGCTGCTTCTGCACGCCAGTTGATGGAGAGTTGCTGCTGTTCTTCTCAGTTCTTGCTTGTGGGCTTCTCATTGGGGCATCTGGTTCCCCACTGTGAGAACAGGATGCTGTTTTGACAGTGGACCCCCTTTGCCTTGATCCGGCAAGAGCTTCTTATGTTCTTATCAAAGTACATGTTAAAAAAGCATCCTCCTTTTAAGTCCTGTAGGACAGAAACTCAGGCGTCTTAAAACAAGGCACTTTCCCCCAAGCTTTTTGCTTAGCCGAGTCAAGCCAAACATGTTGTTTTGTCATGAGTGTTTGTTTTTGAAATCTGTTGACTTTATCTATGTTTTGATAATTAGCATTTGTTTTTAAAATCTGTTGACTTTATCTCTGTTTTGATAATTTGTTGTTGTCTCCTTGTTCTTAAAGTTTGTTAATTTTATCTGTGTTTCTTATAAATATTTCAGACTGCTGTGTGTAAACCACTTCAGAGATTTATCGATTGGCTGAATAAGCAAGTCTGTAGAGTTTGTTAATTAAGCAAAACAAACAACTCAGTACTGGCAGTCTTTTCCGCCCCAGACCTACATGGAGATGCCTCTGGGGACTGGACCCAGGACCTTTCATGTACAAAGCTTGTGCTCTACTGCTAGGCTATAGCTGTGCTTGGAGGGAAGCCTGTGGCTCCGTGGTAGAACAGTTGTTCTCCATGCAAAATGTATCAGGTTCAGCCCCCAGAACCTCCAAAAAGGCCTGCCCCTGAAACCTGAGGAACTACTCTCAGCCTGTGTAGACAATACTAAGCTAGCAGGACCAGTAGTCTGACTCAAAGAGCAAAGCAACCAGGACCATCTGAGTCTATTAGTGCTGAGGCTTCTACAATCCAGTTTTGCCCTGAAAATGTCCCCAGCCTAAAACTGTGGTGAGCTGCTGCCAGTCAGTGTTGACAGTACTAAGCTAGATGGACCTGTGGTTTGACTCATTAGGAGGCAGCTTATGTTCATATGCCAAAAACCTGGAATGCTTTTATCAATCTCTGTTATGCTCCTGCATTCTCGTATCCTAACTATCTCTGATTGTTCTGCAGATTCTTCCTTATCAAAGAGAAGTGACTTGGATTTGATCCCAGCCCAGTTGGCAATGAGTAGAAAAAGTCCACAACCAGTTCTGGAGATGGTCCCAGCATCCAGCATTCTGGCACTCTCTCTCCATGGAAACAGATGTGTCATCTACACTCAGCTTGACTTCCATCCTCTGAGCAAGCAAGAGAATCACCAAACTGTCCTTTAGTCAAGTTCAAGAATCAATCATCAAATCCCTCCCCATTTGACTTGAAAAAGAACATCACCCATACTCCTCTATTTCCCAGCATAGTCCTGGTGGCTCCTTGTTCTCCAGTCCCTGAAGAAGCAATAAACTGGGGCAGGTGAGTTCAAAAGGTAGACAAGATTAGGAAGCAGAGGTGGGTGAGGCGGGCTGAAAGAGGTCACAGCAAGGAAGAGATGCAAGGGAAGGTGCAAAAGGACTCTTGAGAATGGGCTGTCTCTTGTATCAGGACTCTACCATCTTGGTACAGCCCTCTCCTTAAGATTAAGATGATGGTCCTCATGGTTCTGAGTAACCTTTAACCCTTCTGCGTTATATGGACTCGTGAGAATTTCCAGGGCAGAACTGGATTGCAGGAGCCTAATAGACTTGGGTGGAGCCTGTTTTTTGCCCTTTGAATCAAGCGCCTTCTGATGATGTGTCCATAGCTGGAGTGTTTCCTGTTGTGACCACAGGCCGCCCTTACGCCTCCTGCACTTGCTGTGTCTGGCAGCATTTCTCTCCTAGCCCAGAACACCTCCCCTATAAGCCCTGAGCCACAGCCGGAAGACAATGGCAACAAGGCTTCCTTCATATTTTGTGAACAGGTGGTAGCCGTGGGGATGAGCGGACGGCCACCCCTGGCCGAGAAAGCTTTGTCCGAGACTTATGCTCGTCTCCGGTACAGGGATGCCTCTTTGCTGATCTGGCAGCAGCAGCAGCAGAAACTTGAGTCTCTGCCACCAGGAACGTACCTGAACAGGAGCCACAGCATGTGGTACTCACAATATGGCAACCAGGCGATCTTGGTGCGGGATAAGAACAAAGCGGACATCCCCAGGGATACTGGACAATCCAGGTTTTGCAGTGTGATGTGATTTCAAGAGCTAAGAGTGAGCAAGCAAGCCCAATCTCTAGCCTAACCAAAATGGACCCAGAAAGTGGTTTTCCTTTTAAAAAAAAAGTTTTATTTTTATGTTGTAGCTCTATTTATCTTCTACTGCATTTTTGGACGGTGTTCCCGAAGCAATTTGGGAAATGGATTTTCAGGGGCCTCAGGTTTGCCTACATTTGTTGAATCTGTCCAAATCAATTTTGAAACTTCATTTGCTGCTACTCTGCAAAAGGCTGTTCCTGATAGACAACAGTGAATGTCTCGTCCTCACTCACCCACCCCTATCCCACCCAGGACTCTCCATTACAGATGGAATTTGAAGGTGGGGAGCCCGGGGTCTTCCAGATGTTACCCTGTACCATTCACCTGACATCACCATTGAGAGCCACAATCTCCCTGTTTTAAGTGGTGCTGATGTAGGCAAAGATTTATTCCCAATCATCTGTTCTGGAGAGGAGTCACATAGGGACCATTTTGGGGAGGTAGGAAGTGCAGTTCAAAACACCTGCTCTAACACACCTTTACCCCTGGCTGCTTACAAACAGGAGGCATTCCACCACCACCCATTTCCATGCCAGCTTCGCTTGCTAAATGTCCACATAGCTGTCTCCCTCTAAAACAGGCAGGATCTGGAAAATAATATGATAACCCACCTGCATGAGCACTTCTCTTTTGCTAAGGGAGGCAGGCAATTGAAGTGAATAGGTAATCTCTCATGGACACGAGTTTGCCCCATTCATCCTCTCACGCTGAAGCAGGCATGAATGCAAGCTTGGACTTTGCTTTCTAGGGCCAGGACTGTCAAATTGCTGCTGTGTTAACTTGTTGATGTGCTAACAGAACTACGCTAGGTCTTGGGGATGGAAGTGGCTGGGAACAGTTCAGAAGAGTTTTGCTTTGTTTGTTTTAAAAAAACCTTTTAAAGATGTACACTTCTCTCTGCAACCAAATGCCTTTTGTTCATCACTTGCAGTATTAAAAATGAAGAAGGGATACCTGTGTCAGTGGCTGCAGCAAATTATTGCTTCTTTGTGTGGACACACTCTGACTGCCAAATGCAAAGTCTGTTTTGCAGAGATTGACAGTTCAATTTAGCTTGGACAGGCACCGGACTTATGGCATTCTGGGAATTCCTATTGCCTCTTGTGTAGGGCGCAAGAGGAGCAGCTGTAGTGACCCTTGAGGTTCTTTCCAGCTCTACAGCTTTCAAATGTTCCATGTCACACACTTTGGTTAATCAGGTTCTCTAGGCCTCCACCCTCCTGCAGACCCTGACTTAAATATAGGGGAGGAGATGCAGCTCAGTGGCAGAACACCTGCTTTGTATGGAGAAGGTCCCAATCCCGAATGCTATTTCCAAGGATAGCTGGGAATGCCCCTTGCCTAAAATCTCAAGAGCGCCACTGCTGCCAGTCAGTGTAGACTGTACTGACCTAAATCGACCAAGGGTCTGAGCTCTGCATAAAGCAGCTTCCTATGCTCCTATTTAATTCAGACTAGTTATTTAGAACTACAAGGACTAGAATATTACTTTATTTTAGGGGGAAAAATGTAGCTCTGTAAGATGCAACCTACCTCACAGGGTAGTTGATAGGACACAACTGGTGGAGGGGGGGGGGCAAAAATACAGCTACCTACACCATTCTGAGCTTTGAGGAACAGGATAAAATGAACCACAGGACTGGAACAATATCATAAGAAAATAAGAGCCTGCTGGATCAGGCCAGTGGCCCATCTAGTCCATTTTGTTCCCAAAGTGGTCATGAGAAGTCCACAAGCAGGATTTGAACACAAGGAGCAGTCCCCTATCCTTGTGGTTTCCAGCAACTGGTATTCAGAAGCATTGCTGTCACCAGTCATTTTAACCAACAGCTGCCAGGTCTAGATAATCCCAGATGCTGAGATTTCAAGGCCCCAACCTGAAGCCTAGGGTGATGCCACCCCAGAGAAGGTCCTGCAGATGGTTAATTGGGAGAGACGTGGGGAGGTGGGCACACACTGCATAGTGTCTATGCTATAATTTGTAGCCAGCTCCTCCCAAGCTCTCTTGCCCACCTGGAGATTCAATACCTCCACTGACCACCTATGGCTCAGAAAAAGGCTTCAGATGAGAGCTGGAGGTCTGGCAACCCTGCAGAGGCAGCTTCTTGGACCCTACCGCTGAGATGTGGGAACTGGAAGTATAACCTAAACCCTTTTAGATCCAAGTCACCAAGATGTGAAGAACTGAGGAGCAAAGCCTAGTGAGATGGGTTGGAGCTTAGCATTGCCATGGCACGGTGGGGGTGGGAGTTGGCTGATGAAGGGCAAGCAAGATCTTGGTTGCCTTGGGTGGTCGAGTGGAAACTGATGGACCTAACTTGGCATAAAAAACAGCAAAATCTCATCTGCCCAGATTTGATTTTACTTCTCTCCCAAGCTTCCTCCTTTCTCTGTAGACCTTGGTAAAGATTGGGGCAGCTTGGGACCTCTGCTGTGCTGCCAGATGTGGTCCCTTTGTAGATTAAAGACAGATTTTTAAAAAAGTCCTCCTTCATGCAGCACCTGGTTAAATTATGGAATTCACACCCACAGGAGGCAGTGATGGCGACCAACATCAATAGCTTTAAAAAAGGATTGGTCTGGCAACCCCAAAGAAACCTTAGGTTAACTTGTGAGGAATGGTTACAAGAGTTGGGTGTTTTTAGCCCAAAGAAGAGGAGAAATGATGGAAGACTGAGCAAGCTTGTTTTTTCCTGCTCTGGAGGTTAGGACCCAAACCAATAGCTTCAAGTTGCAAGGAGATTTCTGGCAGTAAGAGCTGTTTGACGGTGGAACAGACTCCCTTGGAAGGTGGTGGACTCTCCTTCCTTTGAGGAATTTAAGCAATGATTGGATGACCATCTGTCATGGTTTCTTTAGTTGTGATTTCTGCATTGCAATTTCCAATCCTACAACTTTTATTAACTCTGCTGCACAATAAATTGAAAACAGAGTTGTGATCATCACACATTTGCCCAACACCCCATCCCAAGGCTTTACAAATGTGTGTATTACAGAAGTGGTATTTGCCTCAAAAAATACATAAATAAATCAGGTCTTTGTTCCTTTATTATTATTTTTTTCCAAACTGTTCTACTTTTAAAACAATTAAAGATACAGAGACTGACCTGGAAAGGGGGTAACTAGGAATATACAAATAAATCATGCTTTTATCTGGAAGGTACTAATACCTGTCAAGTCCAAAGTCTGTACAAAAAAAGAAAGCAAACAAATCCCCACCCTAAACCCATCCCTGGGGGGAAAAAACCCCTGAATACACAAATAAGGAATTAAGCACCCAGCACAGGAAACTATCAAAGAGCCATAGCACCTGTTGGTTAAAGTCAAATACATTTAAATTAAAAGTACTCCCAATTCTTTAGAACTTTGTTTTTCTTTCTTAAAAAAAATACCAAAACAAATCTGCATTTTTCTTCTTCTTCTGTCACTCTTCAAAATGCAGGATAGTTTGTTTTTTAAGTGACCATTGGTGTTAATAAATAAAGTTACTTGTATATACAAGAAGACAAAAACAAAACAAGGGACAGTTAATTATGGAGTGTGTCTTTTGAAAAAAGTGCAGGGATCCAGACTGGAGAAAATAGTTTCTAGAAAAATTGATGAATCTTACAAAAGTGTTGTTATCTCTCCCCACCCCCACACGCACCCCAGTGTATCCCCCCTCCCCCCTTCCTTTGAGGTAAAAGGTTTATTTGGGAAACCTGCACTTTCACAACACAGAAGTAGCTTTCCAGTCTTAAGAGCTTCTTTCCACTGTTAGAAAAAAAGGGTTTAAAAAGGAATCAAGAGAGATTCACCCTCCCTCCAATTCATTTCCTATTTGGGGGGCTTTGCTTGGGTCTCAACTATGCACCTCAGTGACCCGCTAAGCCAAGAATGTGCCCTTAAGTTAAGCAATTGGCTCTATGGTTAACCACATCCTCACTATACATTTACAGCACACTCTTATATAACCATTTTAAACAGGCATAGCTTCCCACAAATAATCCCAGGAATTGTTGTTTGCTGAGGGTGCTGAGAGTTGTTAGGAAATCCTTCTATTCCTCCTCCCAGACGTACAGTGCCCAGAGTGGTTTAACAGTCAATCTCTCTTCACAGGGAATTCTGGAAATTGTAGCTCTGTGAGGGCTCTAATAGGGGTCTCCAGAAATTCTCAGCACCCTGAACAAGCCACAGTTCCCAGGATTCTTTGTAGGAAGAAGCCATGACTGTTTAATGTCGTATCGTAATGCTTTAAGTGTATGGTGTAGATAGGACCTAACATAGACCACATACATTTAAAGAGCTAAGATACCGCTTTAAGCAGGCATAGTTTTCCCCAAAGAATCCTGGACACTGTTCTTTGTTGAGGGTGCTGGGAGTTGTTAGGAAACCCCCTATTCCTATCACAATATCACAATTTATGTTTATTTAAACAATTTATATACCACTTCACTACAATGAGTCTCTTAACAAAGATACAATATATTTTCTTAAAAAAATATCAGTTAAAACTATAAAATTGAAATAGCTGCTGGAATAATAATAAAAAAAGTTTTCATTAGGAACTGGAAGATCAACAGGGAGAGAGGGTCTGTCTGACCTCAATTGGAATGGAGTTCCACAAATCTGGGGCCACAACACTGAACGCAACATGGCTCCTGGTTGATATGAGCCATGCATCCAAGTCACAGGGGATTACCAACTCCCTTGAAGAGCTCAGTAATTGGGCAGCGATATAAGGGATTCAAGGTGATCAAGTTATCTTGGCCCAGATTATTAACGGCCCTGTAAATTAATGCAATAACCTTGAATTTAGCCCAGTAGCATATGGGCATCCCCAAGAAGAGGTACTGATTGTTTAAGCACCCTGGGAATTGTAGCTCTTAACAACTTCTCAGCAACCAAGGACTGCCTCCTGCAGTCAACATGGTGCCCTTCAAATGCTGGTGAACACCAGCTCCCAGCATCCTTGGCTGTTGGTCACACTAGCTGGAGGCCATGGGAATTTGGAGTCCAGTCACCTCCAGAAGGCATCACATCACCTAAGCCCAGGTGTCACCATGAGGACAGGATACTGTACTAGATGGGCCATTGGTCTGATCCAGTAGGGTTTGTGTTGCTAGAAGCTCTCCAAACATTCCTCATGGAGGAACACCACAACAGCTACTCAGGATGCAGATGGCTTCCATATGTTGTCCGGACCTCTCAAAAGTCTGGACCTCACAAAAACTGGACAGTGGTGCCCCATGCCTCACTGGCTAATGTGAATACAGTGATACCTCAGGTTACATATGCTTCAGGTTACACACACTTCAGGTTACAGACTCCGCTAACCCAGAAATAGTAGCTCGGGTTAAGAACTTTGCTTCAGGACGAGAACAGAAATCGTGCTCCGGCGGTGCGGCGGCAGCAGAAGGCCCCATTAGCTAAAGTGGTGCTTCAGGTTAAGAACGGACCTCCGGAACGAATTACGTACGTAACCAGAGGTACCTCGGTACTTCCTACCTCAACAAAAGGATGATGTGGACCTAGGGCAAAGAGACTGAATGACATCACATAGAAAAGGTCCCAAGTAACAGACTGACCAGGGTGAGAGGGTTTCGTTTTTTAAAAGCCATCGCTACAGAATATTGTACAAATGTTAAATCAAGGGGTGTATCCAATTGCTAGTCCTAGGCCACATTCACACCACATATTTAAAGCACTATGGTGCTACTTTCAACCACCATAGCTTCCCTCAAAGAATTAAGGGAACTAGTTTGTTCATGGTGCTTATACCCCAAGCCCCCAATTCCTTCCCCAAAACTATGGTTTGCAGTTACCTGTGAAGAGGGATTGATTGTTAAACCACTCTGAAAATTGCAGCTCTGGAAGGGGATGAGGAGTCTCCTAACAACTCTTAGCAACCTGAACAAACCACAGTTTCCAGGATGTTTTGTGGGAAGCCATGACTGTTTAAAGTGGTCTCATAGCACTTTAAATGTATGATGTGAATGTGGTGCTGCTTAGAGCAGACCAAGTGAAAGTAAGGGGTACCCAACCAACTTAGATCCATTCATTTCAGTGGGTCTACTTTTGAGGGGAATTTGGTTGGATGCAAACCAATACTTCACAGACCCTTAACAACAGCAAGCAAAACTGGAAAGGGCTACTACCCCCATCCCCCAGCACCAGCACCAACCAAGGTTTGCAGATTGCCGAGAAAAGGTCATTGGGTTCACCCAGAGTTCTACATCAGTGACGTTCTTCCTGCGCTCTAGGTGTGCACAATGGGATTGGACCATTCCCAGACTTTTTTTTAAAGCTAATGCTTGTGATGTGTATTGTAGGCCTCTCAACCTCCTCCATGCACACACCCAGAGCGAAAACAACCTCTCCTTTTCCCATCCTGTAGCCAAATCAGTTTTTTGTTTTTTGAGTTTCAACAATTTCATCTGCTAGCTTTAATAGGTCAGCCAACCTCTCATAACAGAAGCACAAATCTCTAGTATCATTTTTTTTACTTAAAAAAAAGTTTAAAAGAAATATCTAAAAAGGTACATTTTTAAAACAATCCACAGTACGTGAGCTTTCTTCTCCTCCTTCCCTCATATATATATAATATATTTATATATATATATAAAATGATGCTCTTCAGCACACATGTAGACGCAGGGCCCAATCCACAAGGAAGGTCTGCTCATGGTCTCTGTACTCCCACCCCACCAAAACAAACAGGAGAGGTGCATTTTGTACACCTCCCTCTCATTTGAGAGAAGGGGGCATGCCCAGGAGCATTCCATGGTGGATTGGGCCCCTTGGAGGTTAGGAATACTAGTGCTAGCAACAAATACAATCAACTACTTCAAAAGCTAATGTCTTTCAGATACAGTACCGTTTTACAGAGAGGTTCTCCTCCCCACCACCCCACCCCATTTAAAAAGTTCCCCACTCCGCATCAGCAGCAGCACTGAGCTGAGTCTTGGGCTGTATTAAAAAGGAATTTCCATGGGGGAGGAGGGAAGAGTAAGAGAGAAAAGTTACCAAAAAACACCCCCCTTTTTTAATATTACATCTCGCAAACGTTTTTTTTACTCATCTCTCCAGTTCCCACATCTCTTGCTGTTGGTCACCAAAAGACGTCTCAATGATTTGATTTTTTAAAAAAAGTTTAGAGACCTTATATGCAAGGGAAAGTTCTTGCCTTAAAAAGTCTAGCCACACACACACCCCAAAAAGATCTTGCAACCTAATAAAAGCTGGGTGGGGAAAGTAGGGGGAGGAAATTAAATTCTGGAAGGTTTTATAACACTGAATTAAAAGAAAAATTAAAAGTAGAGGGGTGGAATGAGATGCAGAGCTGGTCCTGTTGCAAGAAAGCAGGCTGGTTTGTTTTTTTAAAAAATATAGTAACGAGGAAGAAGCAAAAGGGGACGCTGCAGAACTTTCCGGGGCAAGTGCCTGTGAGACGTCCATTCGCTGTCCGGGAGCATTTAAGGGTCTGTTGCTTTATTCTGAATCGCTACTGTCCGAAGTGGAGCTTGAGCTGCTACTCCCCGATTCCGAGGAGCTGCTACTGCTCAGGCGAGAGGGACCTCCAGAAAGGGTGGAGCCAGATTTTTCTAGCAAAAGAAATGAGAAAAGAAATAGCATTTTAGGTGAAAGCAATCTTCAGTCTGGATATTTAAGATTCAACTTCTCTAGGCTAAAAATAGTGCATTCGGACGTGTGGAACGTTGAATTAGGATCCCGGATGAAAACACTAGTGCTTCTGTCCCATATTCTAACACTCGTTTCACATTGCAGTACCTGTTGCATTAGAAGGATCATAGACTCAAAGAATCATAGAGTTGGAAGGGGCCACAAGGGTCATCTAGTCCAACTCCCTGCAATGCAGGAATACCAACTAAAGCATCCATGACAGATGGCTATCAAACCTCTGCTTAAAAACCTCCAGCTACCCTCTAAGTTATGACACTGTGGCTTTTTAAACCAATATACTGGAATGTTGTGCTAAATTTCATTCGTACCAGTTGTGGAACGACAAATGTCACTGGGCATCAGTACTACTCCTCCACCCTTTCTGCACATGCACACTTCTGTTCCGCCATTATTCTCCCCATGAAAATGGCAGAAGAGAACTGTATGGTTGGCGTAACTGCCCCACATTTTATCTCTTTGCTCCCATGATTTTCTGGGTTAAGGAGGCTGCAAATGGATTTTTTCTGGCATCACAGAAATGAGTGCTAAATATGTACTATGTTCCTCTAGATTTACAAAACTGGCTCTTACACCATGTGGAAGCTCAACTGTAACACAGAAATTGGTTGGGGAGCATCATTAAAGTGGAATAAACTGTTGTGTGAATGCAGCCAAAACAAAACCTCCTTCCCTGTTAGGTCCCTAAATAAAAACCCCAGGAGTGATGAAGTCTAATTCTGGGCATAGTTAACTCACTCCAGCAGGAGGCAGTAATGGCCACCAAACTCAATGACTTCAAAAGAGGGTTGGACAAATTCATGGAGAAGACTATGAATGGCAACCAGCCAAGATGGCTATGCTCTTCCACCACTGTCAGTTACGCTTTGGAATGCCAATTATTTGGAATCACAAGTGGAGAGAGTTGCTGTTGCTCAGATCCTACCTACTGGCTTCCAGTTGGAGCATTTGGGTGGCCACTGTGAAAACAGCATACAAAACTAGATGGGCTCCCTTTGGCATGATCCAACAGCATCTTCCTATCTACTTATATTATTCTTGGACATCATTAATAATAATAAAATAAAATAAAATAATAATAATAATAATAATAATAATAATAATAATAATAATAATTATTATTATTATTATTATTTGCATTTCTATACAGCCCTTCATCCAAGTATCACAGGGTGGTTTAAAATATAAAAACAAATGAAAAACCCATAGTTACAAACAATAACATCCCCCTCCTCAGTTTAAAAGTCCATAGATTGTTTAATTAGTCAAAGGCATGGGAGAAGAGGAATGCTTTTATCTGGTGCTTAAATATAGACCAGTGAAGGCGCCAGGCGAGCGCCTCTGTGGAGAGCATCACACAAATGGGGAGCCACCACAGAAAAGGTCTGTCTTTTGTTGCCACCCTCCAGTTTGCTTGTGGAGGAGGCACGTGAAGAAGGGCTTCAGATAATGTGCACAATGGCCAGGATGGTTGATACTAGGAGAGGTGGTCCTGCATGCAAAGCTTTGCATAGGGAAGGCTGCAGGTTCACAATGGCCAACACAGTATAGTGGTTAGAATCACAGAACTGCAAGCCCCAAAGGATCATTTTGTCCAACCCCCTGTAATGCAGGAATCAGGAGTGTCAGAGGCTAGGACCAAGAAGGCATGGGTTCAAATCCTCCATTTGGTCATGAAGTCTACTGGGGCGGTTACACTCCCCTGCCCCTTCTTCTCAGCCTAACCTACCTCACAAAGTTGTGAGGACAAAACAGGGAATCAGATGCAGTTAGTAAATGCATACAGGAAGGGAGGAGGTTTTGTTCACCTTTTTTCGCAGGCTTCTTGTTGTTGTTCAACTGCCCGCTGACATCCTGAAGCCTCTTCTCCAGCTCCTTCTTCTTTTCCTGAGCAATCTCCTCCTTCGACTTTGCCACCTGCTTCTTCCCACTCGCAGCTGCGGGGGAGAAAGGCACAATTGGTGACATGTGGAGAGAGAAGGAAGAGTCAGCAACCACTGTCTTTTGCATCCTCATGCCAATGACTCCCAAGAGATGCTGGGTGGGGGTCAGATGGCCTCTTGTGGGTTATGCAATTGCATCTCCCCAACTCCAAAACCTGAGAAGTGGAGTAGTGTGGGGGACAATTGGGGCAGTTGCCCTGGGGGAACAGCCTTGAAGGAAACTTCTTTTGACAGGCTGGTGGGGAAGGTCAAGGCAAACACAGAGGAGATGGAGGAAGAGAGATGGGTTTTGGACCTTGTCCTAGGTGCTGACAACCCATGTTATGCCACTGTGAGTGAGGGAAGGGCCTTAGATGGTAGAGCACCTGCTTTGTTGAATGCCCAGTGACATCTCCACGTAAGGCTGGGAAAAGAGCTTCTGCCAGTCAGCATAGACGTCCCTCAGCCGGATGGACCAAGGGTCTGACGGTATAAAGCAGCTTCCTATGTTCCTATTAAATAATCCAGCCCTTTCCTCAGAACTATGAGGATTAGAATCATGCCATGTTTAGAGGAAAAGCCATAGCTGAGTAGCAGGTCATCTGCTTTGCATGGAGAAGGTCCCAGGTTTAAACCTCAGTAGCATCTCTAATGAACCCAGGACCTTCTGCATGCAAGCATAGCCTCTGGCACTGAGAAGTGGGCCACCCCCTAAAAATAAAAGTAGTTAATTGTTTACAACCTTTGGGACCAGTTGTTGCTTAGCCTACCTCACTGGGTTGTTGTGGGAATTAAATGAGTGGGATTAAATGAGGAGGGGGAAGAGACTCATGTATGCCTTTTTGAATTACTTGGAGGGAAAGGTGGGATATGAATGCAATATATAGGTAGATAAAAATAATTAAGATATGGCCCTGCTCATTTCAGGATGGGTCCTGGAAGGCTCCCTCCACTTACAGAACGGCTTCCGTTGCTTCTTCTGCAAACAGGATTTGACGTATCTCTCCAGCTCCCGTAACGTGGTAGGCTTCAAGGTTTCGAAATCTATCTCAATTTCATCGGGGTTCGAGTCCCGGAGTGAGGGCTCTCTTGACTGGATGATGTGTACCACCCGGCCCAGCTTCTCCCCCGGCAAGCGGTTGATATCCAAGCTGAGTTGGCGCTTCTCATCGTAGGTCATAGGGAGTCCCTCTTCCTCCTCATCTGAATCGTAGGCCACAGGAACCTGTTTCCCACCTTTTTTCGGCTGCCTGCAAAGTTACTTTGCTATTATTGCCTGCAAAGTTAATTTGCTCCCCACTGTGAGGGGAGGGAGGTTTGTGGCGAAATGGAAAGAGAGAGGGTTTGGTGAGCAACACGAGCAGGGAATAACTAGGGGCTGCCTTCCCTGCTTGTGTTACTCACCAAACCCTCTCGCTTTCCACTTCCAGTGAAAACATTTCTACAAGCACCAAACATGGGGAGCAGTACCCAACTAATTTCTACTCAGAGTAGACACATTGAAATTATTGTACCCAAGTTCATCATGGCCATCAATTTCAGTGAATCTACACGGAGTAGGGCTAGCATTGGTTTCAGCCCCCTTAAACAATTTCTGCAAATGTGCTATTAATATTCCATAAAACAACTGGGTCACACACTTTGGGGAAACTTTCACACACACACACACACACATACATATAAAATGTGGCAACTAATTACAAAGGGCTGGAGCTGCAGTGCTATAAGGAGCAGGTGGCCCAAGTCACACCAATACAAAAACCTCACACATACACTTAAGTAAAATAATGTTATGTTTACCACCCCCTCCCCTCCTCTTTCTTCTCCTCCCAATTTTATACTGTGTACAACATCAATGTCTCACACTGAACATAACTGATTTGTAGAAAAGACTCTATGGAAATAGAGACAACGCCCGTACTTTTGTAACGCAAGAAATTTTTAAAATATTTTTTTTAAAAAAAACAAAACCAAAAAACCACCTCCTCCTCAGGGGGGCTTTCCCATGCAAACTTGGGAGCTGATCCTCTGTGACCAACTCCTCCTTTCCTTCAGATTAGTTCCAGTCAGCACAGAGCAGGAGGCAGCTTCTTTTTTCGTGGGATGAAGCATCCAAATTGCTAAGTAAAAGGGTTAACGCTCACAAAGGGCTACAGAATTCTGTGATGTCACAGGCCGAGGCAGTTATTTTCCGTTGGTTCAGTTATGGCAGTTATTAACAGTCTTCACAGTCGGAGCAGCAGGTATGTTCCGTTATGCTGCTGTCTACCTCAGAGTTAGGTCAGTCTGCAGCGGTCTTTTGTTGTCTTAGGTGTAATATGTATTAGTAATGGAAGTAATATCTGCCTGCCTTGTATATTTAATCTAACAAGTGCAAGCACACTGAGTAAAAGTTGTTTGTTATTTAAGCTGTAAACAGGGAGTGTCTTGCATATTTTTTTAATAGGAGGGAAACTCTGTAAATGGGAACTAGAGTTTAATTCCCACATTTCAGTGACTTAAAAAGCCCCCATTCAATGCCGATTGGGTGGCTTTAATAATAATAATAAATTTTTATTTATACCCAGTCTTCCCTAGCCAAGACCGGGCACAGGGCGGCTAACAACCAATAATAAAAACAAGTTGATTAAAATACAATTTAAAAGATTAAGATACAACATTAAAACATTAGGATGCAGCCGCTTCACAGGAGGAGAAAGGGGGGAAAAGAGGGGAAGGGAATCAAATTGATTCTAAGCCAAAGGCCAGGTGGAACAACTCTGTCTTACAGGCCCTGCAGAAAGAAATCAGATCCCGCAGGGCCCTGGTCTCATGAGACAGAGCGTTCCACCAGACCGGAGCCAGTGTTGAAAAGGCCCTGGCTCTGGGTTGAGGCTAATCTAACTTCCTTAGGGCCCAGGACAACTAGGGTGTTGCTATATATGGACCTTAAGGTCCTCTGTGGGGCATACCAGGAGAGGAGGTCCCATAGGTACGAGGGTCCTAGGCCGTAACATCGGAGACAGGGACCATGCTGCAGAAACAGTGACCCCAGACCACTACACATCTCCCCTTTACCTGTTTGCGGTGGTGGTGCTGTTGGCCTTCTTGGCCGGTGGCTTTTTCTGCTGGGCCTGCTTCACCGGCTGAGTGACCTTCACCTTCTTCTCCTCCTCAGCCTTTGCCTTGTGCTTCTCTTTCTCCTTCTCTTTTTCCTTGTCTTTCTTTTTTTTCTCTTTTTCCTTCTTCTCCTTCTTCTTCTTTGGCTTGTTCACGGGGGCTTGCGAGAGAGCAGCAAGTTGCTCGTGGACAGCCTTCAACTGGCAGGGGAAGATGGAAGAGTAAAAGCTTAAGGTGGCCATATTGCTCCAGAGCCAGCTCCCTTGGAGGGAATGAGCCACTCTAAAATTGTGCCGAGGGGATCCCTCCTGCATTTCCCACCCCACCTTGATCGTTCTCCATCAATTAATGAGAAAAGAATCACATTCAACAACTATAAAATTTGGGTGAAATTCTCTCCCTTTTACCTTTATCTTACTTTCCTGGTGGCTGAGGGATATTTGCCAATGTTCTCTCAAATCTACAAATCATCTCACCACTGGCTGCACCTTCTGCAGGAACTTACAGGGGCTACCACCAAGCAGCGCTCCTGGCAAAATGCCATTGGTGAGAACCAAAAACTAGCCCCTCCACCACCCCATGTGTGGTGGCTCTATATGTGCCTGCCATGATCTGGGCTACAACTGCATGGATAGCAGTGGCTTCATACCCCCCTCTCCCAATTGATCGATTGCATATTTGTATACCACTTGACTCTAAAAAAAAAAAACAACCCTCAAAGAGGCACCAGATGTGGTGCCCTCCCCATGGAGGTGTCAGTTCTCAAACAACCCTGCAGACGTAGGGTGGGAAAGCAACAAGCCCAGCTTTGCCTGTCTGATATATTCCCAATGCATTGACACCAGGGGAGTGAGGAAGACACACTGCGTTTGGTGCCTGCTAAAAATTGTTTAGCCAAGCTTTTTTTTGGTAACTTGTAATTTCATTTTATAATGTACTAGGGGTTGCCACCCCTGCTGTTGCCTTCCCCAGCTGTGCGCCAATGCAGCTACCGCGCATGTTCACTTTACTTGCTAACCCCATCTACCCCTTTTGGCTTTCCGCAACACCTGACCAACCTCTCTTCCCTTTACACCTCACCTATCCACACTCCCTCCCCCCCCACAGCTTGCCCTAAGCCCCACCCCTTTTAAAGGAGGGGGTGGCAATTCACAGAGTGGCTTGCTAAACAGCTGTGTGAAGCTCCTCTCCCTTCTATGTTAAGCCTCACTGCAGGCACATTTAATGGAGGGGGGAGGTGTTAATAGAAAGCAGCTTGTTAAACCACTTTATGAAGGACCACTCTGCCTTCCATTAAACCTGACTCTAGCTGTGTTTAATTTGGGGGGGGGGGTGTTGCTTCACACAAGAGCTTGCTCAGCTTCTGTGTGAAGAGCCTCCCCTCCCCCTAAACCTTGTTGCATGCCTTTTTAGTGTAGGGAGTAGGTGCTTTGCAGTGCTTCCCGTCCCTGTTAAAATAGCTCACCTGTTCTTCATGCTGTAGTTGACACTGCCCCCTACTGGCGGCCATGCAAACTGCAGAGCATAACGGCACCTTGCATTTCTCCATACTGTATATAGGAAGATATCTTTTTAAATTCCTATTTTATTTTGGGGGTAGTGGGTGGGAAGGTTTGATTGGCCATCATTGCGTCTAAAGAAATAAAAGCCTCTCAGTACAATGACTGATGGGCTCTTTCCCATGTTCAACCACAAGCTTACAAACACACCACAGACCACCTGAATGAAGCTCGTGGTCTACTGGTAGTCCACAGACCAAGGTTTGGGAACCCCAATCTTCAAAGCAGAAGAGATGCCCTTACGGGCAGCCTCCCCTACCCACTTGTGGGGCTGTCTTTTCCCCCAGAGGTCTGGGAACATCCAGTCCCGAACATTTCCTTGCTTGGCCATCAACTGATGGATGAACACATCAACATTCAGAATAGGGTCCCTTCTAATGTCATTTTTGTTTTTTCTATCCCTGCATTTTTAACTTGCCCCAGGCACTAAGGATTGAGTGAGAATGGAACTTCGTTTTTTTTTTAAAAAAGCACACACATAAAAATAGATAGTCCTAAAATAAAAATGGAACAAAAACAGAGCAAGGGGTCCCTTTTAAAAGTGTTAAAACACAAATAAGACTTGGTTCAGCAATATCACTGTGTGTCCTACCTCCACCCCAGGAAGAAGCAGAGACATCACCTTTAAAAGAATTATCATGAGGACTAGAAATTTGCCCATCATTTAAAAAAAAAGAAAAAAGTGGGATTCTCAGGAAATCTGGTGGGAGCACTGGGTTATCGCTTTGGATTGCAAACACTCTATGGACTCAAAAGCACTGGCTGTGGAAGAGGATGTACTGCCAATAGGTTCCCCCCCCCACCCCCCGCCCAATGGAGGAGGACTGAAATATGGGACTTTGTCTAAATCATCATCAGATCCTTTAACAAAACTCCTAAGATAAGCATCAGTTAAAAGCAGTGATGAGGCCCTGCCCTTGGGGGCTCACAATCTCATTTTTTCCTACTCTCCTGCCATGCCAAGAGCAACAAAACTCAAAAAAGCCCTCTAGAATATAAACTGTTGTAACAAAATAGTCTATAGCAGGCCACCTAGCTCAATTCTTATCTAAACCAGGTGTAAGAAACATGTGGTGCCCTCTAGATGACGCTGGACTTCCAGCTCCCATCAACCCCCACCAGCCACACTGACAATGGTCAGATGGGAATTGTGGTCCAACAACATCTGGAGGGCCCCCAGGCCCACATCCCTGATCTAAGAAGGAGTATTCCACTACTGCATGCAAGAGGTGGAAGGATGCCTCTATATAGAAGAGACATTCCCTCATGTGAGAGTGGAATCCCTCTCCTTGGATAAAGGGTGGGGAACCCGTGGCCCTCAATTTCTTGTTGGACTTCAACTACTATCAGCCCCAGCCATCTTGGCCAATAGTCAGGGGTTGATGGGAGTTTTAGTCCAGCAAACAGCTGATGGGCCACTGATGTTCTCCAGTGCTGCTTTAAGCATTCTCTCATCATTGACCAGATCCAGGTGCTTTTAAAATTCCCGTCCTCCATGACTGTTAAAAGGATCAGAACTCAAAGCTCTTGACCTCTTGTCACCCTCTCTCTTTTCCCTTTCATCCCCAATTTATTTTAAAACAAATTTATTATCAAAACACCTGCAGAATCCCACCTTGCCAGCTGAAGCCCAGAGCTTTACTGGATCAGCAGGACGGAAAAATTATCTCACATGCAACACAGCTTATAGATAGGATATTATATATATAGAGAGAGAGAGAGCTATGCTAATGCTACACAACTTGACATATCCGGACAGCAATAAGAAAATGAAAATTTTAAAATTAAAATTAAAATAAACAAATACATTCCATCCATTCCAGTCTCGGGAGTCATTGACCTTGTAGCACTGCCTCAATGATCGGGAACAGTCCTGTGTGAACAAGAAGACAGGCGAGGAAGCTAATCGTGCATCCTGAGTGCGAATCCATTCGGTAGGAAGGGAGGGGGGGGAAGGGTAGGGGATCCCGCAATCTGCATTTGCCACATGAACACACAAAAAAATTACACTCTGGTCTCCCAAGGAATCCTGAGAATCTTTTCATTTTTTCCTCTCTTTCCTTTTAAAAGGGCCAACTTTCTAGCCCTCCAGGCCACTCAAAGTGCATGAAAACGCAAGGGCCAGCAGCATTTCCCCCACTCGCAATTCTTTTTTCATAATGTATTTTTTGCATTATAAGAACCACACAATGTATGCCTTCAGGCACCCAATTTTTTAAAAAAGAAAGAAAGGTTCCCAGTAAGCCAAAACTGTTTGGATTATTTTGGGATTCTTATTTTTTTAAAGCCTCTGAATATTAGCCACATTGCAGTTTACTTTATAAACACTAAAAAGCAGGACCTTGTTTCAAACAAGTAAATGATCATTTAAATTCTTCAGAGGCAAGTGTAGCTCTCATATTACAGATCAGCCCAACTGAGACTAAATAAGTTATTTTGCTGAGGTGGTTCTCAAACTGAAGACTTCTAGAACCATATGTGTGCTGGCTGAACACTAGGTTTTTTCACAGACATATTTCATAGATTCCAAAATGTCAAGCAAGCTCACGTGTAGAGGGGCTTTTATTGGAGCTTGGCCTGGAACCCATTGGGAATGAGATCTCAACGTTTGTTTGTTTTTAAAGGACCATAAGAACATAAGAAGAGCCATCCTGGATCAGGCCAGTGGCCCACCTAGTCCAGCATCCTGTTCTGACAGTGGCCAACCAGATGCCCCAAAGGGAAGCCCGCAGGCAAGACCTGAGAGCAACAGCAACTCTCCCCGCTTGTGATTCCTAGCTACTAGCATTCAGAAGCATCATTGCCTCTGACAGTGGAGGTAGACCAAAGCCATCATGCCTAACAGCCATTGATAGCCTTCTCCTCCCTTAACCTGTCCAATCCTCTTCCAAAGCCATCCAAGTTGGTGGCCATCACTGCCTTGCAGGACTGAGTTCCACAGGTTAACTGTGTATGGTGTGGAAGAGGACTTCTGGCATGGGGCCACCTCTCACCTGCTCCTGCAGCTCAGCCAGCCGTGTGGCTCTTTCCTCTTCAGAGTCTGAGCTGTCCGAGTCGGAGGAGCTCTCCTCGCTGCTATGGCTGCTTTCCATGCTTTTGCTGACAACCGGTGCCGTCTGTGGGGGCTGGGCCAGGGGCTCTGCCGGCTCATCCGGCATCTTGGCAAACCTCATCTCAAAGACATCCTGCGTGCGGAGAGAGAGGGCATATGAAAAAGAGAGGTTTGTAGAGGGGGCAGAGAGAGCCCACAACCCTTCTAGGAACATAAGATAAGCCACTGGCCACATCCAGTTCAGCATACTGTTCTTACAATGGCCACCCAGATGCTCCAAAGGGAAGCATGCAGAGAAAACTTTAATAAATATTTTTTTTAAAAAAACAAAAACAAAGGGAAGCATGCAAGTAGAGTCCAAGCACAAGAGCCCTCTTTCCTTCTGTGGTTCCCAGCAACTGGTATTCAAAAATATCATTGCCTCCGACCATAGAGAAAGAGCACAGCCATAGAATCAAAGAATCACAGAACCGTAGAGTTGGAAGGGACCCCAAGGATCATCAAGTCCAACCCACTACAATGCAAAGAATCTCAGCTAAAGCATCCATAGCTAGCAGCCACTGACAGCCTTATCTCTTCCATGAATTTGTCTATTCCTCTTTTAAAGCCATTTAAGATTGGTGGCCATCACCACTTTCCATGACAGTGAGTTGCCCCACCCCCTCTACCCACTTTCTCCTTGGAAGCAGTGTTCCCCAACCTCCCATTCAAAAAAATAAACAATTTGGAACAAAGGCAAGGATGTGAAACACAAGAGCATCATTGCTGAATCACCCCCCCCAAAAAAAGATAGGACGTATATTGGCCAGCTGGGCATAATCTGCTTTGGTGCAGTCTAGTTGCAGAATCCTCTCACATTTAGCTGTTATTTCTACACTGCAAGGGATTGGACTAGATGCCCCTTGAGGGCTCCTTCCAACTCTCCAATTCTGTGCTTCAAACCAAATCGATGAAAAGCTAGCAGGACTGGATGATAAATAGCTAAATTACAGGAAACAGATGCTGAAATTGAAATGCCTTCCATACAAGGATTTGGAGGAGAAGATAAAATCACAAATAGTGATATGGAGAATTGTCTGGATATGGCATTGATGGATTTGAGAGGGGGGAAGCACTGGGAAAAACTTCATTCCTGGCCTTTCTTCAGTTCTAGCAGACAAAGTATATTCTGCAGTCAATTTGGAGTGAATTCAGAGAATGCTGCTGCTAAATTTATGCTATTCTCTATGGAAAAAGACTTGGAAAAACAAAAAAAAAAATCAAAGGTCCTAGAAGAGCAAATTGGGATGCTATCATAAATACAACAGGAAATGGAAACACAACAGGAAATGGAATTTGAACATACAGGACATGGACTAATGGATATATAGTAAGAAAAATATAGAATATTATCCCGATATGTGACCACACTGGATAGATTTAAAATGGACACAGGCAGAAGAATTTACTGTCAGCTGATATGGAATAATGCTGGTGGGAATTAATGGAGGTAAAGTTAATATTAAAGAAAAAATATGGTTGACAGGTACCAATAATAACAATTCGGGAACCTATCTTAGGCTTTTTGTGGGGAAAATAAATGATTGATTCTGAGTCACCTTGACTTAAAAGAAATATTGTTTAACAGAAAATAGAGAAGATGGGTGTTAGCATGGACTGAATGTTTTAAATAATCATATTTTTAATGTACATGGAAATGTCACTCTTTCAGGGCCAAATGCTGGGAGGAGAAAGGAAAGATTCCAGGTGAGAGCTGGGAATGAGCTACTGTCCCCTTTAGGTGGTAAGGGCTAAAAGTTACTCTTAAGAGAGGACTCCATATTCTACTTATTCTGTTTGTATTTTTTGTAGCAGTTTTTATTGTGTTATTTAAAAACTTTAATAAAAATCTCATTACAAAAAATGATAGCTCCCCCCCTCCCCAGAAGGGACACTTCTGTACATAGGCCCAATTATGCCAACCAAACCAAGCTCACCTGTCCTTCACCTCCAGGTAAATACCCAGCTGGTCTAAAAATGCCTCACCTGTCAGCTAACCAGAGGCATCCACTTGATTATCAGTGCTTGTAAAGACCTCTGCCTTTGCCTGCATGATTCCCCCCACCTCCCGCAACTGCTCAGGCAAAACCCCCACGAGGTCACCCAATATCACCGTGACATCAGGTGACTGACAGGCCGGCATCCTCACCCACCTGTCACAATTCTGCCCAGTGGGAGGAGAGGAGAAAAAGTTCTGGCCCACCAGCGGGACTTACTTGACCACCTCTGCTCTAAAAGTGTCCCCAATACAGATGTGCATAAATGATCCACTCTGCTCCTATGAGGAGGCTGCTTGTTGCTTCTCTGCCTGAGTCACTTCCCCGGGGCAGGCCAAATCAGGGACAGAAATGCATTATTTTGGAGGCAGGCAAGGGGAATTAGGCATAATCCAAAGCCTCATAGGCACCTTTAACAAGGAAATTAATTTATTTCTCATATCAGTTTTTGAGTCTCTGTTCTGGTTCCATTTTGTCCATCACTTTACCTGAAGCTTCCTGGCCATAGCCACGACTTCATGGTCTGGAGGGTTGTACTTATAACAATTAGAGAACATTAACCGGATGTCCGCCGCAAAGCTCTGGGCATCTTGATAATCCCGAACGTCCATTTTTTTCTGCAAATACAAGAAAGTCGGGAGGGAAGGAAGAACAGGGAGAGGGAAAGTTGGGTAACAGGTCGAAAAAGCCCTAAGCAACTTGAATTCACATATGCAGAAAGTTTTTTTTTATTTTTAAGGCAGAGTTTAATCTGGGGCAGGGCTGGAAACCATCGACAAACTACTATAGTCACTGCAGAGAACAAAACAATTATTTACAAGCACTTTTGATGCTTAGAAATGCTACAGGAATAAAATGATACAGCTGAGAGTATGTCATGTGGGATTTGAGTTTTGCTCATGTATGTTGTGAAGGTGGGGGACTCTCCTTCACTGGAGATTTTAAAGCAGAAGTTGAATGGTCATCCATCAGGGATTCTTGAGCTGTGATTCCTGCAATTCAGGGGGTTGGACTAGATTACCCTTGACCCCTGAACCCTAAAATTCTATGATTATATATCAGAAATCTTCCAGCAAGCATTGGAGGAGCAGCAAAAACAAGTCCACTGTTGATGGACCAGGCCACAACTCCTCCTCATCCAATGCCAGCATCAGCCTGGCAGCTGCCTTTGGTGGTAGTCCCTGGGTGCTGCCTGGTTAGTTCTGAACCGTGACAGGGTCTTCTCTGTGGTGGCTTCCTGGTTGAGGAAAGCCCGCCCTAGTGAGAAGCACTTGTCTCAACATTATTAACTTTCAAGAGGGGTTTGAAAACATTGACGTATGACCCCCTTAACTCAAGCTTGTGGTGGCTGAAAAAGACTGTTCCTGGCAACCCCAAAATCATTGGATTTAAGACATTTTAAATTGTAACTGTTTTTAATTATAATGCTTTTTAAAGGCTCCAGTGTTGTTGTTTTAATTTTAAACTGTATACCTGTTTACTGCCCTGAGCTCCTTGGGGGGGGGATGGCTGGCATGAATTGAATAATAAATATAATCAGTAGGATTTGCAACTGGGACAAGTTCAAGCTGTTATGGTTAGTGTATTAAGCCCTTAACAACTTGGGACCAGTTTACCAGTGAGATTGCCTTGGTCATATATAAGCACTTGACTGCTTCAGTCCATAGAACTGGCACTGTCACATGTGCCACATAATGCCCACTCTGTGCTTTTAAGAACTCAAACTTGCACTGTAGAATGCCCTGCCTATTGACAGCAGGGAGGTGCCTTCACTACACCCTATCTAGTGCTTGCTTAAAACCTTTTTGTTTGGACAAGCCTATCCAGGCATGCAAACAATTCCTAGTCTCCTTTTAACTTACCCCTATTTTTCATTATGAAAAATTTTAAATGCCTTTTTAAAAAAGTGATATAGCGGTTAGATTGTTGGCCTAGGAACTTCAAATCCTCCCACTCAGCCATGAAGCTCACTGGGTGTGACCTTGGCTCACAGCCACTGCCTCTCTCAGCCTGACCTAACCTACCTTACAGGGTTGCTGTGAAAAGGGAGGAGGAAAAGGTGGGCTATCAACACAATGAATCAAGACTAACAGGGGACATACTTTCACAGTACTGAGATCCATCGGGTGCTTGATGATGTCATGGTAGTCATGCAGCTCCAGAGCCTCAGCATCCACTGGCTTGTAGAAGGGCCAAGCATATGCTGCGTGCTTCTTGGAGAGCATCTCCTTGAGGATGCTGTCACAGTACTTGAGGTGTTCAGATAGCTTCCCCTTCTTCCCCGCGTGCTGGGGCACCTCCCCATCCTCCAGGTCTTTCTTGGGCGGCTTGATGGGCCGGCCCCCACTCTCCCGGCGGGCCACCACCTTTGCCTGCTTGGAGTCCAGCAGCGGGGTGGGCGACTCACTCCGACTGGCTGTGATGGCTGATGTGGTTGGGGTAGTTGTGTCCGCTTTCCGCTTCACTCCCTTTTTCTGAAATTCAAAGGAAAACACACATACACATTTTTTTAAAAAGGAGAGGCTACAAATAATAAATGATGAATGCATGGGTCCTTTATTCAGAACTATGAGGACTAGAATCTTGCTTTGGATGGGCTTTGGATCACTGGTAGTGTATGTAGCAGGGTCTCAGGTTCAATCCCCACTTGCACCTCTTTTTTTCTTTTTGAATTATCATTTTCAATTTTACATAGTTTGCACAATGACATTTAACCAAAATACAAACCATACATTTATCATCGATTTTCCTTTCCGCCACCTTCCATGCTTCGTTTTATTAACCCACTGCTGCTCCAAATTCTAATTATTCTGTATTCTCTCTTTTTGAAAATAAAAAATAAAAAAAATTTGTCCAGTATCACCAACTAAGTTTGTTCTGGGTATAAGCTTTTGTGTGCATGCACACTTCTTCAGCTTATACCCAGAGCAAACTTTTTTTTTTTTTTTTTTTGCAAATAAAGTTTTATTAATTTTCCAATACAATTATACATTTTTATCCAAGTTTTAACAAATTATCTCTTTTTGAACTTCCCTCAGCTTCTCTGGAAATCATCCGTATTTATCACTTTACCCAGAGCAAACTTACGTTGGTCTCTAAGGGGCTACTGGACAATTTTTTAATTTATTTATTTTGACTGCGTCACACCAACACGGCTACCTACCTGAATCTCTCTTTTTCAGTTTTATTTCAATATACTTCATACTGCTGAATTTATTCTAACACTGCTAACATTTTAGTTTACAGTAACTTTTCAAGTATGTTGCAAATCTTTTCCAGTCTTTCTCGTCCTGGTCTCTTAGTCTACTAGTCAAATTAGCCATTTCTACATATTCTATCAATATTATCTGCCATTCCTTTGTTGGTATCGTGCCCTCCTTCCATTTCTGAGCATATACCAGTCAGGCTGCTGTAGTTGCATAGGAGATTTTCCTGATCTCTAGGTATATCTGCATCAATTATACCTAAAAGAAAACTTCCAGGCTTTTTACAAATTTCCTTTTAAACATTTTTATTTTCAATTCATTATGTATCATCTCCCAGAAGCTCTTAGCCATTTTACATGTCCACCACATACTGTATGATAAAAGGTACTTCCTACTCTCTGATTCCTGTGGGTTGGGTTTATTTTCTTTTGCTTACCTTGACAATAGGTGACATAGCAGTTACCACAGGCATGATGGGAGTGGCAGCAGGAGGGGGAGGCAGTGGGGGCACAGCAGCAGGGGCCGCAGCAATGGGGGAGATGTTCGCGGTGATGGTTGGCACGGGCGTGGCAGCGATGACTGGCGTCTGCGACACGGAGGGAGGGACATTCTGGAAGGGGGCTGATGGAGACACGGAAGATAAGGCTGCTGGGTGCTGAGCTCCTGGTTGTTGTTGTTTTTTAAAAAAAGAAAAACAAGAGAGAAAAGGGTCAAAGTAGCAAACCCCTCCCTGGTTCTTTTGGGGATGAAGGCCAGCTCAATCAGAAACATTCTACCCCAGCTGGTCATGATGATAAATACTGTTTAAGAAACGGTGCCCAAGATTGCTGCTTTTTTCTTATTTCCCCTCTCACCTCCCCGTCCCTTCTTCCTTGTGTGCTGCTTCTTTCATGACTGCAAGGTCTTCTGCAACGTCTTGTTCCATTAGCTTTGCCAAAGAGCAAGCTCCAACAGGCGTTTCCTACCCCTGAATAGGGCCACGCGATATATCAATATATTGTCTTATAATCAATATTAAGAGCAAATTGTGATAACCATTTTTTAAAAAATTACCTGGCAATTTATCTTGAGTCGTGTGTGTGCTTGTGTGCAATAGTCAAAAAGCATGATATTACAAAAACCGGGAAGCCAACGCTGCTTCCTGTCCTGTTGCAGCCATTGTTATTGCTAACTTTGCCTCAGCTGCTTTTCTGTGCTTCCTGTCGCAGCAGCAGCAGCAGCAGCAGCAGGCTAACGCAAAAATCGCTCACTTAGAAACTTTGTGTGCACTGCAGGGTAAACTCTCTGCCTTAGCTCGCCGTCTCCCCTGCCTGCCTCCTCAGCGGCAGGCAAAAATCGTTCTTGGAGATATCGTGTGTGTGCACAGGTGCATGCAGCCTAACTCTGACCTTTCCTAACTCTAACTCCGCCTGAGTGCTTTGTCTCCTGAGCAGGTGGAGCTCAACAACCTGCGAGCAGGAACTTCCCTCCCTCAGAGATGCCAGGCTCTTGCTGAATCTGGAGCCCCCTTTCTCCTCCTGTTCTCACGTAATAATATAAACTGGGGGCGTAGTAAAAAGAAAAACACACTGCTCTAGCGTAAGAGCCGCTTCCCTCTTCCCCCTGTTGTGCTTGTTGTGGGTGTGCGATTGTCTGTGTGTATGTCTCCCTCCCTCCCCACTCCCATGTTTGTGTTTGTGTGTGCGTTTCGTTTCGTTTCTGAGAAGCAGCAGAACACCTTGCGTTGTTGTTGTTTTAATTAACCCAGCCTCTCTCTGTTGGGAGGCGGCAGGTCGTCTTAACTTTACTCTAAAGTAGCTCTTCCCCTCCCCGCCACCCCCGCTTCCCCTGTCCAAAGCAAGCTGCAGATAAACACGCTACGTAGTTGCTTCAGATTAAAAGAAAGAACAACACGCTGCTGTGGCATTAGAGCCGTTTCCTTCTTCCCCCTGCTGTGCTTATTGGTTGTGGGTGTGCGATTGCCTGTGTGTGTGTGTGTGTCCCTCCCTCTCCATCTCGTGTGTTTGTGCGCGTTTTGTTTTTATGAATAACCAGAGCAGTTTTTTATACAGTGGTACCTCAGGTTAAGAACTTAATTTGTTCTGGAGGTCCATTCTTAACCTGAAACTGTTCTTAACCTGAGGTACCGCTTTAGCTAATGGTACCTCCCATTGCCGCCGTTGCGTGATTTCTGTTCTTATCCTGAAGCAAAGTTCTTAACCTGAGGTACTATTTCTGGGTTAGCGGAGTCTGTAACCTGAAGCGTCTGTAACCTGAAGCGTCTGTAACCTGAGGTACCACTGTATATATAAAAATTAACTTAGCCTCTTTCTGCTAGCAGGCAGCAGCTCCTCTTCTTAACTTTAAAGTAGCTCTCCCGCCCCCCCTCCACCACCTCCCCTGTCCCAAAGAAACTGCTGAAGAACATGTTCCGTAGTTGCTTCAGATTAAAAGAAAGAAAAACACGCTGCTCTGGCCACTTCCCTCTTTTCCCCATCTGCATGTATTCTCTCTCTCTCTCTCTCTCTCTCTCTCTCTCTCTCTCTCTCTCTCTCTCTCTGTGTGTACGCAAAATTCTCTGTCTCCCTCATTATGCTCCTCATTTTCTCCTCCAGACCCTCCTCCCTACCCTGGAACTCTTCTCGATTCTCCTCTTACCCCTTTGCTTTCTTACACATTTATTATTAAGTTATTAACATTAATATATTCTCCAGAAATCTGTAACGTTACTGTTGAAGCACACTATCAATGAGTAAATTTTCATATAATTAAATGCACCAAATTTTCCTTGCATATATATATATAGAGAGAGAGAGTGTTTAATCTTTTTTTATTCTGTAAAACTATCCATTCTTTCTGGTTTGGTCTGGATTATAAAAGAAATGCAGATTCCCCTGGCACTAAAAATATAAAATTTGTTTAGCAATTTTTTTATTCTGTTAAAATTTATCCATTTCATTCGCTCTATTTTTGCCTGGTTTAGAAAATAAAATTAACAAACAATCTAATAACTGGTGTTGTGGGATTCAATGAAGACTCAGTAGTGAAATATATTTGAATATCTAAAAGTGTGACAGTGATTGTGAATTGGCTTTTTTTCTTGTTTCGTAATGTAATTTATTTTTTAGGAAACATTCTCTCACCTTACCTTTGATATCTATGCTACTGAATTACTTCTACAGCTTTAATTTTAGAGAAAATGTGCTAATTTAATTTAATTTATCAGTACAGTAGTACTATAATATAACAGTTTTAACAATATGTTAAAGGTAAATAAAAATCTATCAATTTTAGAGTTAGACCTGTAGGTAGGAGCAGTTGCCAGGGGATTACCACATTCACCTCTACATAGTTCCAGCCTTATTTCAAGCATTGTGATATACTGAAATATCATAATGTTTAGCTGGTGATATATTGTCTTATTGAAAATCAGATATCACACAGCCCTACCCCTGAACTATTTCTGAATCATGAAAACAGCTATTATTTAAGAATAATATTATTTAAGTTTACTGTTCCTCTTCCCATCCATCTCCCTTTTCCCTCATGGGTTGTTTTTATGGTGTTTTTGTTTGTTTTTAAAAAGCTGTAAGCCTATGAGGAGGGACTTGTCTTGTTTTAAGCCACTCCTGTGAGCCTTTTTGAGTGAAGAGAGCCATAGAAAAGCTCTAAATAATTAAAATCCTCTACCTGAACTGTACCTCCTTCTCTGTAACTTGGAAAGTGTTGCAAGAAAAAAATTGCTAGCCCTTAATGTTTCTGAGAACAAAATTCTAGTCCTCACGGTTCTGAATACAGGGGTTCATTAGATAGGAACATAGGAAGCTGCCTTCCACTGAGTCAGACCACTGGTCCATCTAGCGCAGCACTGTCTACACTGACAGGCAGCAGCTCTCTAGTTCTCTTCAAGCCCTACCTGGAGATGCCACTGGCAGCTTAACCTGGGACTTCCTGCATGCCAAGTAAACACTCCATCCCTGAGCTAAGGCCCTCCCCCTAAAGATTAAGATTCTAGTCCTCATGGTTCTGAATAAAGTGCTGTGTTCAATAGGAGCACAGGAAGATGCCTTATACGAGTCTGACATTTGGTCCATCCAACTCAATAGTGTCTACACTGACTGGCAGCCACTCTCCAGGGTTTCAAAGAGGGATACTTCTGCAGTCCTACAAGCTGCTGTCAGAGATTGAACTTGGGACCTTCTGGATGCAAAGCAGACACTCTGTCACTGAACTACACCCCTTTCCTTATTTGCTTCATCCATAAATAATCCACTTGCCTTTCAGGGGATTGGACTAGATTACCATCTGGGTTACTTCTAACTCTACAGTCCACCTGCCAGGGATTCTTAAGCTGTGATTCCTGCATTGGAGGGATTGGACTAGATGACGCTAGAGGATGCATCCAACTCTACAATTCTATGGTTCTATGACATATGCCATCCCAACCTGTGCTGTGCCCGCTGCCAGCCATCTTCCGCGCTTTGCCTTTCGGAACTGGAGGCAAGAGCTCAACCTCTTCCTGTGGCATCTGAGCGACTTTTTGAAGAAAGATCTTCTCCAAGGCTTGGGCCATGAGAACGATGTCATCGGTGGGCTGGAGACGGGGTGGGAGAAAGCAGGAGGTCATGGGGAGGACACACAGGAAGGCTTGACACCTCACATCTATTTATTTGTTTGCTTCATAACATTCATACACCACTTGAGTGTGGTGGGGAAAGACCTCAAAGTGGTTTGCAAAGAAAGAAAAAGATAATTAAGATCATCACTTAGAAAAATTAACAGCAAGGATTTAAAACTTTCAAAAAAAAATTAAAAACGGATCAAAATTTGCACCAATCTTCTAAAACATCTGGGTAAACTTATCTAAACAATATAGCTCTTTGCAGGTGCTGCAACAAGTACAGCGAAGGTGTCCGTCCGATATCAATAGGCAAGAAGTTCCAAAGTATAGGTGCTGCCACACTAAAATATTGAGTTCTTACAAACATGGAACAAGTATTATGTGGCACCTGTAACAGCGCTAAGGCTGCTGATCAAAGGTGCCTGCCTGATGTCAGTAGGAACCCACTCATGCAGCAAAGCATTAATCACACTCTGGACCCAACCAGTCAGTCCCATTATGCTAGATCTAACAAGCCAGGAGGAACAGGGGTCAAGGTTGCATGTGGTCAGACGCATTGCCACCAGCATCTTGTCCACATCAGCTGATTGCATGAGGAGAAACTGATCCCATAAAACATCCTTCATGGCAGGAATGCGTACTTCAACCAGAGCTGCATCAAGCACAGAGTCATGATCCCTCCAGAGCTGCAACAAGCACAGAGTCATGATCCTGCCCTGTGGAACGCCCTCCCAGCAGATGTCAAGGCAATAAACAACTATTTTACTTTTAAAAGACAACTGAAGGCAGCCCTCTTTAGGGAAGTTTTTAATGTCTGATGCTGTATTGTTTTTAATATTCAGTTGGAAGCTGCCCAGAGTGGCTGGGGAAACCCAGCCAGATAGGCGGGGTATAAATAATAAATTATTATTAATTATTATTATTATTATTTAAAGCTGAGTGATTTTATCCTCAAAAGTGTGTAGCCAGTTGATCACAGCAGGTCTTCAAGGGCTCCAGAGGTCTCTCCTCTACAGTGGGAGTAAGTAACCCTGAGACCCTCCAAAATAACTCCACCAGCTGGTTACTAGAGGACACAATGTGAGCTGCAAAATGAGCCATTTTTGCAGGCCCACACTGCCACACTGTAGGCACAGTTAGGTGTTTTTAATAGTGTTTGGTTATCTTCAGAGTAAGACTTACACCACTTGCACTAAAGTTCTCGTCCGGCTTGTTTCATAGTCTGGACTTCCTCATAATACTAAAAGGACACAACACCCGACAACACCCGACAACACCCGACATCAGCCCCCGGGTCCAGATCCTTTACCTTATTGTAGATGTAGCAATTTGTAAACATGGTGTTGAAATCTTGCATACATTCGCTGGCACTCCAGTAATAGTTGTGCTCTAGCCGTTTCTTGATAGTCCCCATATCCATCGGGTTTTTAATTATTCTGTGGTAATCCTGTTGGAAGGAGGGAAATCTCGTTTATTAATTATTTGGGGAGGGGCAGGACGGTTTCAGCTAGAGGGACCTATAGGGAACCTTTCAAGAAGTCACACACCAGAGGCAGAAAGCCAGCCAGGGTGAAGGCTTGTGGCCTCCGAAAGGCAGATCACAGGAATGCAGCCCACATGCTGAAGGAAGTTTCCCACCACTGGTTTAGATAATCATATGCAGCATTTGGCGATAGTTACAAGAAACAAACCATGGTTAAGTATAACGGGGGGGATGGAAAATCCATGGCCCTCCAGATGTTGTTCATTACAGAATTAATATTTTTAATTCTTTTCGTAAACTGTTTTGAGGCATTTTCTTTTTCTTTCTTTTTTACACTCCAGTAGGGTATAAATTTTATGAAATAAAATTACATTACATTATGAAATTACAGGTATTGGAGGTACCTGTTTTAAGTAAATACATCTCCATCTCCTGTAAACCACAGCAAGCGTGGCCAATGACCAGGGATGATGGCATATTTTATTTATAAGCATATTTATATATCCCAGTTTTATAACAACAACAAAAATCAGAGAAGTTTACAACCATTATACATAAAGCCATATAAAAAGTTAAGATTTAAAAAAATCAGCAAACTATTGTGGAAAAGATGTATTGATTTCCTGTGTAAGTCTGAGGGAACAGAAAAGTTTTCAGGAGGCATTTAAAGGTTAAGATGGAAGTGGCAGGCAGTTCCACAGGATTGGGTTGATGACCCTAGAGACTTAGTTTCTTCTTGCTGCCAAATCAGTCTCACCAACTCAGGAAATTATGTTCCTGCAGAGAATCTCAGCGATGGACTTGGGATACAAGGGTTCCGGCACTCCCTGAGGTACCCGGGACCTCAGTTGCTCAGGGCTTTGTAAGTTAATACAAGGACCTTGAACCAGGCTTGGTAGTAGATGGGGAGCCAGAGCAGGTTGTCCCATGTTCTCAACCAGACTCTCTCCTTAGTAATCTGGATGCTGCATTCTTCACCAGGTGGAGCTTCCAAACCAAGCCCAAGGCCGCTCTACACAGAGCACATTACAGCGATCCAGGCTCAAGATTATGCATGGACTACAGTGGCCAGGGTATCCCTGTCCAAGTGTCCAGGAATGGTTGTGATCAGCAAACCAGATGAAGCTGGTAGAAGGCACTTCTAGCCACAGAGGACACCTGGGTCTCTAGTGAAAACAATGTATCCAGGAGTACCCCCAAACTACGCACTTGCTCCTTCAGAGATAGGTAAGTTAGCTGTTCTGGGTGGGGTTGCCCTATCTCCAGACATGGGACCCACCCACCTTAAGAACCTCTGCCTTCGCAGGAATCTAACACAGTTTACTGGCCCTCATCCAGTCCACTACTGCATCCAGACACAGGTCCAAAGCTTTCGCATTCTCTCCTGATTCAGATGTCAGGGAGAAGTAGAGTTGCGTGTGTCATCAGCTTACTGGTGACACCATGCTCTGAAACTCCTTTATCTAAGGAGCTGTCCTATGGAAGACTGAGCAAGCTTCTTTTCTGCTGCTCTGGGAGGGGAGGACCTGAACCTAAGGATTCAAATGACAATAAAGGATATTCTGACTAAACAATATGAAGAATTTTCTGACGGTAACTGCTTGGCAATGGAACTTGGAAGATTGGGGACTCTCGCTTGTTGGAGGTTTTTAAACAGAGGTTGGAAGACCATCTTTTGGGAATTCTATAGCTGTGATTTCTGCATTGCAATGGGTTCTACGATTCCTCATGACAACAGATGACGCCTTGTCAGAGCCTTTAAATAAGTGGGGAAACACCTCAGAAATAAGAAACATTACTCACTGGTAAATTCAATTTAATTGCATCAACAGGTTGGTAGAAAGGCCAGGCGAACTGGTGTTTCCACAGAGTCTTCACCACCACATTCTGCATGTACTGAAGTTGGTTGGTCTTCCGCCCAGGCTTGGCTGAGTTGGTGACCTCTGGGGGAGGTGGGTTCGCAGGGCCTTGGGGAGCCTGGATGGCTGAGGTGGCAGCAGACATCTTTCTCCTGCCTCCTCCTTGACTTGCTGGCGTTCAAGGCAGCCGCAGCAGGTCCTCGGAAAGGAATCGTTGTCTTTCTACGATCCCTGGATGGGATGGGCATCCCATTCCCAGGGACCAGCCATGCAGCCTGGAGAGCAGGGAGAGGACAGCAAAACATCAGTCGATGATTTCTAGAAAAGGGCGGAGGGAATACACATCGTGGAGGGCTTGATCTTTTGATCACAAGGAGCCAAATCTCGTTAGGCCCTCCAGTTCTATGACATGGAAGGAGAAGGAGGAGGAGGAGAAGGAGGACGGTTCCCCACCACGAGTCATTTCTTGCATACAAGGGAGAAGCTTGTGGGGCAATCACAAATAGCTGACTACTAAGCCTGCAAAGCCAGGGCCAGCCCAAGGCTGCACCCTAAGCCACACCACCCCAGGTCCTTTGTACATACAAGAGCACAACTGGCAGGGCAATCACATTTATGGGGCAATCCTTAGAACTGGCCTTGTTCATAGCAACTGATGGCACAAAAGCCTATTTCTGGAGAAGGACTGGGAGGAAATTTGCTTTGCTCAGAAACTGGAATTACATCTTGACTCCTTACAATGATGATGCAGTGGCAGGAAAAAGAGTGGGGAATGAGCTCTGTGACTTCTGTAAAATCAGACATCAACCCAGCATTCAAAAGTTGCCAGGAGCATTTTGCACCTTGCTTTGGGCCACTTGTGACCAAGTGAAGATGCCTGAGTGCCAGGATGACACCTGGTGCATCTACCATCTGGAGGTGCATTATTGGATCTTGACTGTTTTCACACACACTAGCAACACCTCCTATAAAATTCTATCCATATTTTATCTGCACAACTAGAATGAATTTCAGGAGCTAAAACGTTCTATTGAAGAATAGGATTTTCGATCTGTCTGGCCCAAAAATCACAACTAGGCATTCCGTTTTGGTGACTATTACATTGGTTTAAGGAGCTATATTGGTGCTTAGCTTATATATCTGAGCTTCTAACACTGCATCAACCTTCTGTATTTACTACACTACAAAGAGGTTTTAAAAAATGTGTTCTAACCATCCAAGTGTAGAGAAAGAATCCAATCTACAGTGGTGCCTCGCAAGACGAAATTAATTCGTTCCGCAAGTCTCTTCGTCTTGCGGTTTTTTCGTCTTGCGATGCACGGTTTCCCATAGGAATGCACTGAAAATCAATTAATGCGTTCCTAGGGAAACCGCCTTCAGACCAGGTCCGGGGACAGTCTGTCCCCCGACCTCTTCTGAAGGCTGGGGGGGGGGGGACAAGGGCTTTTCTTCCCACCCCCAGCATTTTAAAAAACCCCGGGACAGTGGAGGACTTCTCCGCTGTCCGGGCGATCTTAAAATGCTGGCGGGCGGCATTTTAAAATCGCCCCGGACAGCGGAGGACTTCTCCGCTGTCTGGGGCGATTTAAAAGCCCCTGGGAAGGCAGGCAGGGGGGAGCAAAGACTTTCGCCCCCTGCCCGCCTTCAGAAGGTGTTCCCGCCCCACCTCCCCCCTTCGGAACAGCGTTCCGAAGTGGGGCGGATGGGGCAGCTGTTCCCGCCCCACCTCCTCACTTCGGAACAGCGTTCCGAAGTGGGGCGGATGGGGCAGCTGTTCCCGCCCCACCTCCCCCCTTCGGAACAGCGTTCCGAAGTGGGGCGGATGGGGCAGCTGTTCCCGCCCCACCTCCCCCCTTCGGAACAGCGTTCCGAAGTGGGGCGGATGGGGCAGCTGTTCCCGCCCCCCCTCCCCACTTCGGAACAGCGTTCCGAAGTGGGGCGGATGGGGCAGCTGTTCCCGCCCCACCTCCCCCCTTCGGAACAGCGTTCCGAAGTGGGGCGGATGGGGCAGCTGTTCCCGCCCCACCTCCCCCCTTCGGAACATCGTTCCGAAGTGGGGCGGATGGGGCAGCTGTTCCCGCCCCACCTCCCCCCTTCGGAACAGCGTTCCGAAGTGGGGCGGATGGGGCAGCTGTTCCCGCCCCCCCTCCTCACTTCGGAACAGCGTTCCGAAGTGGAGCGGATGGGGCAGCTGTTCCCGCCCCCCCCTCCCCACTTCGGAACAGCGTTCCGAAGTGGGGCGGCTGGGGCAGATGTTCCCGCCCCCCCTCCTCACTTCGGAACAGCGTTCCGAAGTGGAGCGGATGGGGCAGCTGTTCCCGCCCCCCCTCCCCACTTCGGAACAGCGTTCCAAAGTGGGGCGGCTGGGGCAGATGTTCCCGCCCCACCTCCCCACTTCGGAACAGCGTTCCGAAGTGGAGCTGATGGGGCAGCTGTTCCCGCCCCCCCTCCCCACTTCGGAACAGCGTTCTGAAGTGGGGCGGCTGGGGCAGATGTTCCCGCCCCACCTCCCCACTTCGGAACAGCGTTCCGAAGTGGGGTGGCTGGGGCAGATGTTCCCGCCCCCCGCTTCGGAACAGCTTTTTAAAATGCTGGGGGTCGGCAGCGAACGCTCCCGACCCCCAGCATTTTAAAATCTCCCCGGGACAGAGACTTCTCTGCTGTCCCTTGGAGATTTTAAAATGCTGGGGGTCGGCAGCGAACGCTTCGCTCCCGCCCGCCAGCATTTTAAGATCGCCCGGGGCGGGGGGGGGGAGGCAGGCGGGGGGGAGCAAAGACTTTTGCCCCCCGCCGGCCTTCAGAAGAGGTCCTCTTCTGAAGGCCGGCTGTGGGCGAAAGTCTTTGCTCCCGACCGCCAGCATTTCCCTATGGGCTTTGGTCTTGCGATGCAAGCCCATAGGGAAATTCGTCTTGCGAAGCGCCTCCAAAACAGAAAACCCTTTCGTCTTGCGGGTTTTCCGTCTTGCGAGGCATTCGTCTTGCGGGGTACCACTGTACTACGTTTTTCTTACCATCCTGAAACACATACTGAGCACAGCCAGCACAAATTCACAACATTGAAAGAAAGCTAGGTGGATATATATATTGGGCAAGACATTAACATGGCTCAGACTCAGAACACGCCAATATAACTCCTAGACTACTAACAGCTAAAAGTAAGAACATGCCACCAATGTATTATTATTTCATACAATTTTATATACTGTACTGCTTACTTGTTTAAAAAACCTCAAAGCAGTTTGCAAGAATACTAAAACACTTTTAAAAAATTAAAGCATGCAATAACAATAATAATAAAACCAGCAACAACCTAAAAATTCACTAGCCTTCTAGATACCTGTGTAGGCTTATTTATACAAAACTGTTTTGAGCAGGCACCAAAAAGTGTAGTGAGGGCACCTGTCATTAGGCAGGGAGTTCCAAAGTGTAGGTGCCATCACACTAGAAGATGAAGTTCTTAATGACATGGAATAGGTATTACATGGCATCTTTAACAGTGCCAGTTCCAGAAATCAAAGCAATTGAGAGAGCTTATGTGAAATAAGGCAATGGGGAGAGAGAGATGTGCTCAATCATATCAACCAATTACTTATTTGAAAACCAACTATAAAATGTTGAATCTGTAATGGTGAGCAGCCCAAATAAGATCACATCTAAATCATAAGTGTAGATCAAATTGGATTTATTTGGGTGGTGCCCAAGTAAATTCTACTCAGAGTAGAGCCCACTGAAGTTAATGGAAACAAGTTACTCGTGGCCATCAATTTTTGTGTGTCTACTCCAAGTATGGCTAACATTATGTTGTAATTAAAAGTATTTATCATAAGCTACCCTTCACCCAAAGCATCTCACATAAACAAAGTACCAGCGAATGCCAGCAGCAGGGTTCAAATCCCCACTTGGCCAAGAAACTCTTGAGCTCACATCCCCCAGAGCCATCTGGTTGGTCTTGTGCTCTTGCATGTGCTAAGGACTTGGGAAGACTGGCCCTGGCTTTGCAACCTCGGTAGCTGCTATTTGTGATTGCTCCCCCAACGTCTTTAGTTGGGTTTTCTTTAGTGCCGTTTTTAAAACTAGCTCTTTATGGTTTTTATGGTGTGTTTGCAAATTGCCTTGAAATGCATGTAAAAGGGGATTCATTATTATTATTATTATTATTATTATTATTATTATTATTATTAAGCTTTTGGTCCAATCCAGCAGCCAGGCTCTTATTACGTTCTAAGAACCTAAGCAGAGTTTGCTAGATCTAGCCAAAAGTTACCCATCTCCTCCAGCATCCTGTCCTCACAGTGGCCAACCAGGTGCCCTAAACCCTCAATCAGGACCAGAGTCCAAGAGCACTCTCCAATTCTGCAGTTTCCATAAACAAGTATTCAGAAGCATTACTGCCTCTAATCATGGAGTCAGAGCCTGGCCATCATGGCTAGCAATGGTACCCCTTGATATCCTCTGTGAATTTCTTCTCTTTGAAAGGAGGAAGGCAGGAAGGTGAGGCCACCTGTCCACCAAGAGCCTGGCACAGTGCATATTTACTTGCAAGTACATGCCTCTAAGTTAAATGGAACTTAATTCTATGCGAATATAGAACTGTAGCCTTATTTGGGTGCAAGTCTTGGGGAACCATCAATCAGCGAAATAAGCTTCCCAGTAAACACCAAGAACCTATACTAGTGGAGTCCATAACTGTATTTCAATGAACACAACACCCTTGGAAGTGCACAATGTCTTAGATTCAGACTAAGTGAGTAGAACTCAGATCCCACTGAAATAGACAAGGCTGAAGAGGTCAAAAGCAAGCTAGCAGTGACTTAATTTAAACCCTTGATGGCAACTTAAATTCAGCTAACTTAGCCCAGGAATTGTGAGCAATTCTGGTCACCTTACTGCAAAAGGCATATTAGACTAGATGGTGATTGGCCTGATTCAATAAGGGTCTTCTTTTTATGTTCAATCAGTGCCCTCCCTGACAATCCCCATCAGTCCTCAACTGGAACAGCCATGCTTCCATCAGCCCCAGCATTAAAGAGCTGTACAGGCTGGGGCTGATGGCAATTGTGGTCCCAAACATCTGGAAGATGACAGCTTGGGAAAGGCTGATTTAGACCCAACACAAAGTTTCAACCTGCTTAAGAGCATAAGAAGAGACTGCTGGATCAAAACAATGATCCATCTTAGTCCAGCATCCTGTCCTCACAGTAGCCAACCAGATGCACACTATGGAAAACCCACAAATGGGATTGGAGCACAAGAGTACTCTCCCCTCCTGCAGTACCCAGGAAGTGGTACTGTACTTCTTTTAGGAATGACTCCTTCTGGCAGTTTGTTTCCCAGTGCCTGGTTGCAGTGTTAGAAACTCAGATGTATAAGGTAGCAGCCAAATGTCTCCTTAAACCAAAGCTTCAGTTGCCAAGACAGAATGTCTAGTTGTCATTTTTGGGCAAGATGACTCTAAAGTCTTACTTTTCAAATGATGCACTAACATATTTGATTATCAGTTAAACATCTGGCTAGTTCAGATGACAACCCTGAGCTAGGCTAAGAACTTTGAGAACTTAAAGAAAAGTCAAATTATCCAGGAACACTTCACATACCTGGACCATTCCTAGCTCTTTTTCTTAATGATGACACAGTCCATTCATAACATATGAATATTTTTCACAACTGTGAGCAGGGCAGTGGAATGGGGTAAGTGAAGACAAGCTTCAACAATTAGCTGTAATTGTTCACTGCTCCTGCTTAGGCTGCACAGAAAAAGCATTTTGGTTCCTGAAATTTATTCTGATTGTGCAGGTAAAATGTAACTGATAGAATTCCACAGGATGTAGTATTAATGTGTGAAAACAGTCAAGATCCAATGATCCTCAGAAACGCACCTCCAGATGGTGGAGATATCAAGCACCTTCCTGGCACCCAGGCAACCTCACTTGGTCACAAGTGGGAAATAGTTAGGTGCAAAATGTGCGTGGCGCTTGGCTGATTTTGAACACTGGTTGGGATATACAAAAGAGGACCCCCACTTATATATATACGGATACCACCCTGAACACACCAGCAGGGTCAGGACTGGTTAGTACTTGGATGGAATACCAGGAATACCAGGTGCTATAAGCTTGGCTTGGAAGGGATAGCTCAGTAGAGCATGAAATTATTAATCTCAAAGTTCTGGTTTCAAGCCCCACATTGCAGGTGGTTGAACTAGATGGCCTTTACGATCCCTCCCAACTCTACAATTCTATGATTCTAAGGATAATGAACTGTTCCTAGTATTATTGACCACTGTCTCCATACCCCCTCATCATGACCACCATCTCCCCCTCTCACAAACCCCAAATTCTGACACAAAGTTGTTGAATTTGTCATTAATGGATTTCTGCAGGGGATTCTCATCCCCAATAAGCCTGCAATCCTAAACACACTTGCTTAGATGCAAAGGTGAAAGTAAGAACATAAGAGCCTACTGGATCAGGCGGAAGGGGCTAATCTAGTTAAGCACCCTGTTTCCACTGTGGCCAACCAGATTCCCAAAATGGGATGCTCATGAGCAGGACATAAATACAATGGCACTTTCCAATCGCTGTTCCCCATCACCTTGCATACAGAGACAACAAAACCTGCATGCCCAAGACAGTCTATCATACAAGTCTCCAGGCCAAAGGGGGCTCATCAAAGTCCAGCATCCTCTTCTCAGAGTGGCCAACCAGATCTGGAAGCACATAAGCAGGACCCTAGCGCAAGAGCAACTCTCCTCACTTGTGATTCCCAGCAAGTGACAACCAGAGGCATCCTGCCTCCAGGAATAAGGAAGAACATAAGAACTTGCTGGATCATGCCAAAGGGGGCCCACCTAGTCCAGCATTCTGTTCTCACAGGGGGCAACCAGATGCCCCAAAGCAAAGCCTGCAAGCAGGACCCAAGCACAAGAGCACTTTCCCCTCCTATGGTTTCCAGCAATGGATCACACAATTAATAAGCACAACCATTCAGTTTAAGTCAACAGAGACTCTGGGCAGAGATGACACCCCAATGAAATCAATGTAACTGGCAACACAATCTTATTAGCCTTGAACTGGAACTAGATATCACAACCAGGCTTCCACAAGAATGCTACAAGTGCGTCAGGCGGGCTCTCCTTATCCAAGGAAGAGGACTCAACATTTGCCATACCTAAACTCTGGAACAATATGTGTTCAAAACAAAACAACACTGCTCTAGGCCATCAGGCTTCAACTGGCAGGTCATGGGCAACTTCCACCTTGCAACTTGATCTATGGTGGTTTGCAACAGCAGCACTACCACCACAATGATATATGAGAAATAAACTAAGAAATGGGTCCCCCAGTGCAGAATTGTGTTCATAATGGGTTGTGGGTCTGAAAAAGTTGAATGCAGCTGGAGTGAGCAGAGGGAGGGAAATATGAAAGCTGCTTTATACACATAGTCAGGTCATTGGTCCATCTAGCTCAATAATGCCCAGTGACTGGCAGCAGTTATCCAGGGTTACAGACAGCGAGACTCTCCCAGCTCTTCCTGGAGAAGCTGTGGGGGACTGCACCTGGAATCTTCTATGTGCAAGACAGATGCTCTACCACTGAACCGTGGCCCTTTTCTTAAAAATGTCTAGTCCTTGTGGTTCTGCATAAAGGGCAAAATTAAACAGGAATACCTTAGTATGGTCCCATTTAGCTTAGTATTTTCTACACTAACTGGCATAGGCTCTCCAGGTAGGGATAGGGGTATTTCCCAGCCTGACCTGGGACTTCCAATTCTGCATTTCTATTATTCTGTGCATGCAAAGCAGATGTAGCCTTTTCTCCAAAATAAAATAAGGTTCCAGACCTCCTGGTTCTAATAAAGGGATAGTCTAGCTCAGTACTGCCTACACTGACTGGCAGTGACTCCAGAGTTTCAGACAGGGAGGCTCTCCCAGCTCTACCTGGAGATGCCATGAGAGATTGAAGCTGAGCATTTCTGCATGCAAAGCAGGTGATATACGCGCTGAGCCACAGGATCCAAAGTTAATTGGGATCTACTGTTAGATAGTTAGATATCCATGCAATCTTCAGTAGACCAAGGAGTTTCCAACTCCTAGTTATTTTACAATAGCAACAAAACAAGGATTCCCCCCCCCCAAAAAAAAGGCTACTGAAATGAAATGAAGAGCCAGGAGTGATTTTTTTTTTTTATGCAAAAGGATTGCAAAATTAGTTCAGTTCTGGTACAGAAAACAAATCCTTGGGATCTGAATATGTTCAGAGGCGGCCTGCTCCTCAGTTTGAAATTCTTGTTTTGGAAGCGATTATAAACAACCAAGTAAATCCAACAAGTCTCCTTGATGCTGCCCCAGAACATGGGCAGAGTGCTTGAGGCAGCATCCCTGTCCATGTCTCTTTTTTTTAAGGAGTTGGCCTGCAATCCTAACCATAATTCCATTGGAATAAGCCACACTGAAGGCAAGAGAACAGACTTCCATAATATAGACATAGTTAGGATTGGGGGTCCCAATAAAATCAGCTGATTACCTTCCAGGCAAACAGGTCTAAATCAGCAGGTACAACACACATCAGATAGACACACCAGTTAACTCCAGGGACCAAAATCGGGTCCTTGGACCTTTTGACTGTGGAATTGAGAGTGCAAAGCCCAAGCTAGAGATGGGGAGTAATGGAGCCACATTAAGAGCCAGTCTGGCATAGTGGTTAGAGTGTTGGGTTCGGGCATGTGAAAACCAGGGTTCAAATTCCCCACTGAGCCATAAAGCTCACCGGGTGGGCATGACCTTGGGGCCAACCACTCTCAACCCAACCCAACCCAACGCAGCAGGTTTGCTACTGGGGATAAAATTTGGAGATGGGGTCACGGGTATGTAAGCCACCATGAGCTCCTTGGAGGAGAGATGGGATATACATGCAATAAACAAACCAATCAACCACACAACTAACTGCAATCGCCCCTAAAAGAGATCTCCATATGCAACAGGGGTTTTAAGGAAGAAGAGAAAAGTCCCCCCCCCCCGCAATCTTTTCTGAGTTTTCTAAAGTGACTACCACACAGGAAAATTAAAAAAAACGCAACACACCCCGAGAGAAAAGCGAGGAAACAGAGCGCGACGCGACAGGAGACAAACCAAGGCGCTCGCTGAAGCCGCCTGGACGAGGAAGCGGCGCTGCTTCCAGCCGAGCGGAGCCAGGCGCGCAGCAGCGGCAGCAAGGCAAGCGGCGGGCGCACGGGGGGCCTGGGCTGGTGGAGAGGCGAGCTTCTCCCCGCCCGCCGTTCCTTTGTGCGAGCGCGGGCCGGAGGAAAGCGGGATCGCTCGCCCTTCTCCCCGCTTCGAAAGATGGCGGGCAAGGAGGGAGGGAGTCCGGCGCAGAACGAGGGCGCACGGAGCCCTCCTTGCGTCTGCTGCAGGGCAGCCGCGCGCTCGCCCTTTTGTTACACTGTTGCCAGCAGAGGAAGCGCAAAAAGGAAACGCCGGAGCGGCGCGCTTGGAGAAGGGAAAGGAGCCTTTGTGTGCGCGATTTTGCCTCCGCCCTCCGCGGCCTGCTCTCTTCTTCTTCTTCTTCTTCTCCTCCTCCACCACCACCAAACCAAAGAAGCCCCCCCAGAAGCACGTCTAGCTTGCTTACTCGGGCCGGCCGGGCTTTTTCTTCCTCCTCCTCCTCCTCCTCCACCACCACCTCCTCTGGCTGCTGCCGGTAGGGCTCGACTGATTCCCCCCTCCTTCCACTACCACCACCTTTTTTTTCTAGTTCTCTCCAAAGCAAGTAAAGAATTGATGTGCTACGAGCTACAGAGAGAGAGTCTTTTTCAGAGCTAGGCAGGCGCTCTGCTCATGCGTCCCCGCCGCGAGGGCCGCTGGGTAACGTAGTTTGCTAGACCAGCTTGCGAAAGGTGCTCCGCCCCGGCCAAGACTACAAATCCCAGCCTGGAGCACTGGCTCCTTTCTTTCTTTGCGCCCTCCTTTTCTCTCTCTCTCTCCCCCCCCCCCCCGGTATGGACCAGAAAGCGGAGGAGGATCGAGCTTACGAAGGTTTCACATGCGTCTGTATGTGTACACACAAACACAGGAGCAACATGGGTGGGGGGAGGTGCAAAAATGTGTTTCCCCATTATTTCTTTTTTGAGGCGGAGGTGTCCAGGGGGGCAGGCATTTCCAAGAGGAGAAAGTCTGCCGCCCGGGTCTTCCTCCATGCGAATACATCTCTCCCGCCTCATTTTGCTTTTTTAGACTAGGAAAAGGCGCGAGGGGCGTGATACAGCTCTTCTCTTTCAGACTTTCTCGTTTTTGCTTCTTAAAGACTTACCAACTGGTAATAATTTGTAGTAGTAGCGCTGTTATTATTCCTGACTTAATTATCGTCGCGGATTTGCATTTGAATCATTTCCAAAGGTATCTGGCATATTCCTGGCTGGCCGGCGATATATTAAATCCAAAACACATAATATTTATTGATTCCTGAAGACTTAAGGCTGGTAGAAAATATTGTTAATAGTACTATTATTACTGATATTATTATTACTGGTTTGCATTTGAATCATGTCCAAAGGAGTCGGCATTCCTGACTCGATCATACATATTGTAAATGCAGAACACAGCACATATATTTTTCTCCTAAAAGCTTACAAACTGATTGATATTATTATTACCAGTTGTTATTACTAATGTTTTTTATTAACAACAACAACAATTTGCATTTGTATGATTTCCAAAGGGTATTTGCATTCCTGATAGGCCAGAAATATTATAAATGCAGAACACTGCATGCTTGTTTTATTTATTTATTAAGTGTGTTTTGCTGGATTTTTCAATCATACAGAAACAAACAAAAACTACACACGACAATCATATCCATAAGAAAAATAAAAGTTTTTTTAAATGAAACTGGCTAAATAAAATAAATAACAAAGTATTCCCATCAAAGTATATGGAGTTAAGTGTTCTTGGGCTTTATTGTATCAATATATAAAGGAAAGGGTCATTTTTATTTTCCTCAAAGCAATCAGTTCTGTTTGCACACTCTTACCTGAATAAGACTAGCCATTTTCATTTATTTCTCAGACAACTCATTTTATATTAAAGTATTTCTGTAGTGCTATAGCGCCATATTATGAAATAGCTGTTGGGGTGGGTGGGTGGGTGTGTGTGTGAATTCCTGGGTGCTAAGGTCCAAGCTTGGGGAAAGTGCTTTTTGGTGAGAGAACCCCAACAAAGATTGAAAGAGTCAAAATATGCAGCAAAGTGAACCATGGAATTATAAACTGTTAGGGCTTTACAATATGCCCTTCTAAGTGAGTTTCAATATTTCCCCATTCAAAGTTCCTTACAGACATTTGGAAAGAAAGATAGTGGACTAGACACCTGTCAACAGGTTGTTAACAGAGATAATTATGTCATGATTAATGATAGCCAAGCCATAAATCTTGGCGATCATATTTGCTCTGGAAAAGCAGAGGGAACAAGAGATCAAGCTCTGATGCTCTGAAAAGTGGCTTTCCGTGCTGGGAGACCAAGAAGCTTCGGGGAACCCAATGGGGGCAAGTGACATAGAGCCAAGGAATCTTCCTGTTGCCCAAACACATAATAGTCCTTAATGTCAGCCCTTAGGGTATATGGTCAACAAAGCCTTCCTTTCTCTTTTTCTTTAATAACTTTTTTATTCAAAATTAAAACAAAACATATTATCCAGAAACATATCATCCTTATTCCCCCCCATTTTTCCTCCCTCCCCCCACAGAACCCCCCCACCCCCGACTCCCTCAGTTCCATTTTTTGATTTCTCTAAAAAGCTGTTTTCTGCATGTTACACAGTTGTATAGATCCTCAAACTATTTAGCTGATTATTATCAATAAAAAGTTTGTGAATGTTTATTCAAAGCGGCAAAGCCTTCCTTTCTCCAATTACTTTTGAAACTGTTATAAATCATGACTGTGGTGATACGTCCGCTGGTTGAAATTTGCATCTGGGGTAAGAGTTAACTTCTGGATTAAGAAGAGATTATCACAGAAGAAGTTTAAAAATGTGGTAGAAGAATTATTACACCCTTCGAAGAATTAGTGAAAGGATATAAGACAGGGCCAAAATAGTTTCAAAATTGTATAAGGTGTTATTAGACAAGGAGAAATCACCAAAGGAAAGTTTGAAAGAATACTGGAAGTTAGAAATTCAGGAACAGATTTTAGATGAAGAATGGGAAAGAATCTTTCGGCAGCCACCCTTTGTTGCAACCTTTAGGATAATCCAGGAATGGGTTGAAGTTGGTACAAAAATGGTATTATTCACCTGTAAGGTTATAAGTAAAGGTAAAGAAACCCCCGACCATTAGGTCCAGTTGCGGACAACTCTGGGGTTGCGGCGCTCATCTCGCTTTATTGGCCGAGGGAGCCGGTTTACAGCTTCCGGGTCATGAGGCCAGCATGACTAAGCCACTTCTGGCAAACCAGAGCAGCGCACGGAAACACCGTTTACCTTCCCGCCAGAGCGGTACCTATTTATCTACTTGTACTTCGATGTGCTTTCAAACTGCTAGGTTGGCAGGAGTTATATCATATTACAAAATCTGGAAGTAAGAATTGTTGGAGGAAATGTGGAGTGATGGGAATATACAGTCATATGTGGTGGGATTGTCCATTAGTTAATGAATTTTGGAAACAGATTGGTATAGAAATATTGGGAATTGTGGGTAGGAAGGTGGGACTATCTAAATTAATGGTTCTTATTAGTCTGAGTAGCACCGAGTTAAAAACAAAAGAGGAATGTAAATGAGTAAAATTGATGGTAACTGCAGCCAGACAGGTTATAGCGAGTAATTGGAAAAATGCAGAAGAGCTAGGGGTGAACCAATGGAGGAAAAAACTGAATAATATTATAATTTTAGAATATCTAACTGTGAAGATCCACAGAATGAAAGGGTTCAAGGTCAGTGAGAAAGAGGAGGATTGGTTTGAGAAGATAATGAATTATTTGGGTAGGTTTGAACAATTTGGGGCAATTAAAATGTTAAAAGTTAAATAAACCTTGTGGATGAAGGAGTGTTAACATATATAAAATTGTACATATGGTTGATTTGAATATGTTATTATTGATTATGTATACGCAGTGTATCAGCCGCCTGGGAGATTTCACTGTTTGTGTTTTGGTTGATGGTAAAAAATAAAAAAAGGGGGGGAGAAGACATTATCATTAAAAACTGAAAGCAAAACGAAAGGCACATTTCAATTGTTTGTGACTAAGAAAGATTCCAAGAAATGGCTAAAGGGTGTTCCAACAATTAGAATTCTTTATTTTATTTTGATGAAAGTGCTCAGTTCTGGCACCTCTCAGGTAGGCACCATTGCTACTCTTAAGATAATGAGGAAGGTGTTCATGGTGAATTCCGGCACCTCTTTTTCTATAAGAATAGCACTGCATACACCTGTCAGAAAGTTGCAGAAACTGGAAAACTTAGCTTTGTTACAAAGTGGTAAACATTCTTAATTTATTGGTATAGGTCAGAACACAAGAGTGGCTGGTGAGAGCCATGTGGTTGAGCTAGAGCAATCAGCTGAAATCAGCTGGGTTTCTCAGGTAGACTGGGGGTGGGGGACAATAGGACTGCTTACACCCAAGGTAAAGGAAGTGACATAGCTAAGCCTGGCAGGACAGCTTACTCTGTGGTATTAACCAATTCATGCATTAATTAGACTTAAGTATGTTGGCTATGGGACACAGATGGCACTGTGGGTTAAATCACAGAGCCTAGGACTTGCCGAACAGAAGGTCAGCGGTTCGAATCCCCGTGACGGGGTGAGCTCCTTTTGCTCAGTCCCTGCTCCTGACAACCTAGCAGTTCAAAAGCACGTCAAAGTGCAAGTAGATAAATAGGTACCGCTCCGGTAGGAAGGTAAACGGCGTTTCCGTGCGCTGCTCTGGATCGCCAGAAGCGGCTTAGTCATGCTGGCCACATGCCGTATGCCGTAAGCTGTATGCCGGCTCCCTCGGTCAATAAAGTGAGATGAGCGCCACAACCCCAGAGTCGGTCACGACTGGACCTAATGATCAGGGGTCCCTTTACCTTTACCTATGTTGTTTATATGAGGCTGGTTATCCCACAACAATGAGACAACGTACAATGTTTAGAACATAAAAATTACACCATTAAATTAAAAAAAATAATAATACAGACATCCATGAAACTAAATGCCTCCTTACAGGACTGAAGCCCTAATTCAGCAGTTCCCGGCAGCACCTGCAGCTGAATTGGATCACCTAGCTGGAATGGTGAAGTCAAAGCTGGGCTGAGCTAGCCAGGGTGGAGTTAGTGCTGGCTTGTGCCAGAGGTATCTAATGCCACTGAAGACACAATTGGGATTCAAGATGATCCTAACAGATTGGAGAACTGGGCCCAAACTAGCAAAATGAATTTTAATAGGGACAAATGCCAGGTTCTTCCCTTACACAGGAAGAACCAGCCAGACAAAACTAAGGGGGACACCTGGCTTGCCAGTACTCTGCAATTATATTATTCTATGTAGATATTTATCTGTTTAAAAAAATGTGTACGAGAAATTCCTCTGACCAGGTAAACGTCTTCCTTATGTTATTCTGTAGGAGATGGATAGCCCTTTCAATTTCAGTTCTTCTCCCTAATTTTTCCAGGTTGCACATTTCCACATCAACTTGCATTAAAAAACGTCTTCGCAAAAAATCAGTTGCCTGTTCATGCATACACCTAATGTGCAACTTTTTGCAAGCAATTTACCTTAATATTTGCATATGTTATTTTCACTGTGTGGATTTTGATATATATATATATATATATATATATATATATATATATATATATATGCACCTGGGGAGGGGAGGCACATGACATAGCCAGAGAATTGCATTGCAAAACATGGGGAGGTGTAAATTTTTGAAGGACGGCTATATTTTGGTTCATGACTTGTTTTGGGAAGGATGGATTCATAAACTCATAGAACTGTAGCATTGGATGGGATTTCCAGAGAATCATCTTGTCCATCACCCTGCAATGCAGGAATCACAGCCAGAGAATCTCTGGCAGATGCCAATCCAACCTCTGCTTAAAAACCAGTGAAGAGGAGTGCACCACCTCCCAAGGTAGTCCATTACAAGGTTGACCAGCTCTTCCCACCAGAAGAAATCTTACCATCAGAAAAGTTATTCCTAATGTTTACTCGGAATTTCCATTTTTTATCATCCATGGGTACAGGTCCTCCCCTCCAGAGGAGCAGAAAACAAGATTGCTCCATCTTCTAGGGAAGATGTTATTGGTCAGGGATGTTGCAGCATACATACAGATCATCCTTTCTGAGTCTTGATGCCAAAGCAGAGAGAGGGATGTTTCCCAGGGGGGCATAAAAAACTCAAGGTCTAGTGGTGCCTGGAGTAAATAACTGCAGGTGTCTGGAAAATTAATGAGACACTTAATTGCATAAATGTGGGTTCCTGTCGAGAAAAGGACCAGGGAGGCTAATCAGGAGGATCCCAAGAAGTCTGGGAGTGAATGAGGAGAGATAAACAGCTGTTGCCTGTTGTGTATGTGGCTTTGTTGTCGTCTTCATGTGCCATTTGACCATTTTCTGTTCGCACAACCATCACTACTTTGCCTCTGTAGCGCTGCAATGCTTCAAGCAGTAGTATGTTACTTCAGAACTACCTGACCAGAGTAGACCATATAGTCCAGCGTCCCTTTTCCTACAGCAGCCAGGAGGGATGTGATGAAATATCCACAGTCTGTTGTTTGTCTCTGCAGAGATATATATGAAACATTATTCACAACACATCACTACAGTATGTTGCTTGAAAATCAAATCAAATTATTCACTCCAAAAAATAATAATAAAATCCACATATTACCATGAGATTGAAGGGGATTATAAACATGATCTTCTTGATGCGTATAACAAAATAAGGTTGCCATACAATTTAGAAAAGATAGGGCTTTAAATTTCCTTTGGTTGCATAAATCTGATGTTCTGACAGATAGCAAAAGCAACCCTGGACAGCTCAAACAACCTTAATGTGAGTTTGTGGGAGGGTAGGTTGTATGCTTGAGTCCCTTAATTCCTGGATCCAACAAGGATTCAATTGCTGTCAAGTTTCTTGGTATGTGTTGCTGTTTAGTTGTTTAGTCGTGTTCGACTTTTCGTGACCCCATGGACCAGAGCAAGCCAGGCACTCCTGTCTTCCACTGCCTCCCGCAGTTTGGTCAGACTCATGTTTGTAGCTTCGAGAACACTGTCCAACCATCTCATCCTCTGTCGTCCCCTTCTCCTTGTGCCCTCCATCTTTCCCAGCATCAGGGTCTTTTCCAGGGAGTCTTCTCTTCTCATGAGGTGGCCAAAGTATTGGAGCCTCAGCTTCATGATCTGTCCTTCCAGTGAGCACTCAGGGCTGATTTCATTAAGAATGGATAGGTTTGATCTTCTTGCAGTCCATGGGACTCTCAAGAGTCTCCTCCAGCACCATAATTCTTGGTATGTAAAGGCCCTCAAGGTATGGGTCATTAAGGTAACAAAGGAAGTGGCTCTGTGCCAGAGGTAGTTTGAAAAACAAAAGCCTGGCTGAGGTGTGTGAGCCAGAAGCTAGAACCAAATAAGCCATGTGGGAGACACAGCCTGATCTTTGTCTGGGTATCCCAGTTTGTGGCTATGGGAGAAGCAAAACCCTCTTTGGATGCTAATGCTATGAGCCCCTCCATCGTAGGCTCAGGTTCTATACATGTGTAAAAAAGCTTCTCTCCCTGTGTCTTTAATTGATGTGAGTCATTCTGGAAGACAATTTGTTGTTTAGTCGTTTAGTCGTGTCCGACTCTTTGTGACCCCATGGACCAGAGCACGCCAGGCACTCCTGTCTTCCACTGCCTCCCACAGTTTGGTCAGACTCATGTTTGTAGCTTCGAGAACACTGTCCAACCATCTCGTCCTCTGTCGTCCCCTTCTCCTTGTGCCCTCCATCTTTCAGCGATCAGCCTTCTTGATGGTCCAGCTCTCACTTCCATACATCACTACTGGGAAAACCATGGCTTTAACTATACGGACCTTTGTTGGTAAGGTGATGTCTCTGCTTTTTAAGATGCTGCTGGAAGACAATAATTGTCTGCAAAGCAGGATAATACAGTGGCATGCACACCACTCTGGGCTACAGTCTACTACTAGATCACACACATGAACTATTATCTTGAGGTGCAGGAATGCATTTATTTATTCATTTATTCATTCACTCACTCACTCATTCATAGCATACAAATGGTTAGGTGTGGGTGTGAAATTTTAACTCTAACACTGATGCAAAATAATGAATACTTTATGCAATATATAAAGGTAAGGAAAACTTATTCTGCCTCGCTCAGTTATACAAGCCTCGCCGCTTCTAATTCAGCCCCTGCCCTGAGAAGGACCGACACGTGTCTTTTTTTTTCCTGCTTCCAACCCATTCGCACATTCAGGCGGCGAACAAAGACGTCGCTCCCCTTTAAGGCGTTTGGCGTCCGCGTTCCCATCCACGCCGCCTGCCTTTTTTGGTTCCTCTCGGCGCTCCGTAGCAGGCGCGATCAGGGCATCCTGCTCTCCTCGCCCTTCTAATCCCCGCCCCTTTTTAAGGTGGGCTTCGTCCGTTTTTGGAAAAAAAGAAGAAGATCATTGTCCCTTTGCGGACACTATACCTTTAAGGGTGGGGCCTCCCTCCCTGGACTGCAACTCCCTTCACGCCTTGGTCGCTGCGCGTAAGGGGCGGGTCGATGGGAATTGTAGTTTAATAACGTCATCGCGGCAAAGCCGGCCCGTGGTAGGTGCGTAGAGCGCATGCGCTTGGGATGCCGCCGCCGCCGCCGCTGCTACCGTCTCTTTCCCTCGAGCTGAAGCCAGCGCGGGTGCCGTGAGTGGTGCGTCGCTTTTTCCCAGCCGGGTCCGTTTAGTGCGCCTGCGCGAGGCCCTCCTCCTCAAGAGAGAGCTGCTGCCGCGGCTTCTGCTGCTGCTGCTTCTCCCGCCGAGCGCTGTGGTGAAGGCGGCGGCGGAGAAAGCGGCGCATCTAGCCGCGCCTTAAGGTGAGTTCGACTTGTGAGGAGAAAAGCGGCGGCGGCGGCACCTCCGCCTCGTTCGCGGAGAGAGGAACCGGATCGCTGAGGAGAGGAGGGGGCCGGGGAAGGGGGCTGGGGAAGCGGGGGGAGAGTCTGGGCCCGCACCCTCCGCCCATCCCTCGCTTCCTCGCGGGAAAAGCGCACGCGCGGGGGGGAGAGAGCTTCTCCTGCTGGACCCCAGTAGCGATTCCTTCGGGGTGGGGAGATGCACGCTGGCGCCCCTGCACGCTTCTCCCGCCGTCCTTCCTGCCGCTGCTCCTTATGGGCCACCACGGTTAGGCTTCCCGGTGGCCACGATGCTCGGGCTACTCTTCTAAGTAGTGCCACCGATGGCGAGGATGTCCCTCGCGAGAATGCTGGGTAGTGAGTGCCACCACACGCGTGGCGATGCTCCCGGTGAGGCTGCTGCTTGGCGCCTCCAGAAGTAATCACGCTCCCGGTGGTGGCACAGGTATGGCGATGAGGTCATGGATGCCGGCATGCTTTAAGAGGGGGCTGTTAAGTAGAGCCCCCAATAGTAATAGTGGGTTGCATCCCACGAGGATCTGCTCAGAGCAGACCCATTGCCGTGAATGGGCCTAAGTTAATCATATGCAGAGTGCGCAGTGGCTCCCCTGCCCTTTCCTTGCAGAGGAAGGGGATTCAGCAGCGTGGAGGGGGTTCCCTGGGTTGGGTTTGATGAAGTCCCGCAGGCACAGGTTGTGGAGGGAGGAGAGCTGAGGACTGGTAATGAATCCTTGAGGGACCCCAAAAGAAAGAAGGAAATTAGAGAATTCTAACCCCTCACCCAATTGAATATTGGACAATTAGGAAGAAAAGTTGGACCATGTGGAAACAGAATCATGGAGTCCTACTGGGTCCTTTCATGCTGAGGTCTATGTTGTCCTCCCCTCCCTTTATTTTCACAACAGTACTGTAAGGTAGGTTAGGCTGAGAGGAAATAATAGAATCATAAAATTGGATTCGGAGTTGGTAGGCCATACAACTTCTGTTTAAAAACCTCCAACAAACCTCCACCTTCCCAAGTAGTCTGTTCCATACCATAAAGCTTATTTTGTTTTTTAAATAATTTTTATTGTTTTTTTCTCATAACAAATATCCAATATCCTAACTAAACATTCATTTTCCAATTTCCCCCCTCCCTATTGACTTGTTCTCTGTAAATAAGATTGTAAATGTTTATTTAAATCCTGCCAACAGGTCCATATTTTTTGTTGTTCTTCAAATATTTTGTAAAAGGTTCCCATTCTTTTTAAAAATCACTGTTGTCCTTTTCATGCAGTTTGTTCGTTAACTTTGCTAACTCTGCATAATTCATCAACTTTTTTTGCCATTGTTCTTTTGATGGTACATGAAGCTTACTTTGGACTACATAGACATAGGATCACACTGCTGATGACTTATCTTCCTGGGATTTGTGAGCTGTGATTTCTGCATTGCAGGGAATTGGACTAGATGATCCTTGGTGTCCCTTCCAACTACAGTTCTATGATTCTATGTCCATTAATTCCAGTGGTCCTACTCTTGGATAGAACTACTGTTGAATAAAATCCAATTTTCATAATGAGGCTGCTAAGGAACTACTAGTACTGGTATACGTCATTTTATTGCACTTTGCAGAGCAGCAGCGTTGCTTGGGTTCCTGTTGATTTGAAAGGGGAATGTGCAGGAAAACTTCCTGCTCAGTTGTGTTTAGAGCTATTGTGTTTTATCACAATGATATCCCATCTTTTCTACAGGGAGCTCCAAATTGGTGTACGTGGTTCTTTCTGCCCACCTCCCTATTCTGTCTGCACATCAACCTTGTCACGTAGGTCTGGCTGAGAGGCAGTGACTGGTCCCCAAGTTCGCAGCCAGGGAGCTTCATAGCTGAGTGGTGAATTTGAAGCTCTGAGGTTGCCCCAGCCCTCTTGGTAGGTTTGATCATTATTCCTTTACCTCAGTTTTTTCAGCTCATCAAAATGGGGCAGAGATGGAGGCATCTGTAAGGCATTTAGTTTACTCTCGAGCCTGTACTTGGGTAATAGCAGCAAGGGTGCAAAAAGGGGGTGGGACTGAATGTGCTGGGGAGGGACGGCGGGTGGAACGAGGAATCCCCATTTACGTGTGTCTTGTAATGGAACCCCAGTGTACGTGATTCCTACAGGGAATCTGCAAGGGAGCCATGGACTCAAAAAGGTTGAGAATCACTGGACCTCAGTATAGTGAACATAATTTTTTTTTTAAAAAAAATGATTTTTATTAAGTTTCTTTTCTCTTAACAAATGTCCAATAACATTACTAAACATACATTTTCCAATTTCCCCCCTCCGTGTTCACTTTCCTCAACTACCATTTCTGATTTGTTACATCAAATGATACATTCTGCTGCTTGTATACTGTAATATGTTGTCATATTGTTAAACTTCTTATTCTCTGTAAATAAAGTTGTAAATGTTTATTTAAATCCAGCCAACGAGACGATTGAATTGTGCTGCTCAGAAACTGAAGGTCTGTTGAATCATGTCAGAATGAAGGAGGGAGGGAGCCTCCGTGGGCAGAGGCAATCTACCTGAGGGAAGGGGAGCGGTTGGTTGGTTGGTTGGTTGGTTGGTTTTATTCGCATTCTCATTGTGTATTTTGTGTTTTTGTGCTGTGAACTGCCCTGAGATCTGCCAGGTGAAGGACGGTATAGAAATGTAATAAACAGAAAAAGAATGTAGGCTGTGTGTGTGTGTGTGTGTGTGTGTGTGTGTGTGTGTGTGTGAGTGTGTGTGTGAGAGAGAGAGAGAGAGAGAGAGAGAGAGAGACTAAGACTAACCAACTAAAATACCAGATGAATAATAAGAATAATACATAAACGATGACATAGTGATTGATGGGGGTTATTATTGGGTTACTTTATTTTGATTTTATATATTCTGATCTTTTTTGCAAACCGCCCTGAGACCTCCAGGTATAGGGCGGTATATATTTTCTAATAATAATAATAATAATTTCTTGTTGTTTCTGCAAATATATTGTAAAAGGTTCCCATTCTTTTTCAAAGTCACTGTTGTCCTTTTCACGCAATTTGTCCGTTAACTTTGCTATTTCTGCATAGCTCGTCAACTTTTCTTGCCATTGTGCTTTTGATGGTACTTCTCCAGTCTTCCAGTTTTGAGCTATTAAGATTCTTGCCGCTGTTGTAGCATACATAAATAGGTTCCGTTTTTCTTTTGGCAATTCTTGTCCTAAAATACCTAACAGAAAAGCTTCTAGTTTTTTAACAAATATCTTAAACATTAAAAAAAATCATTATATATAATTTCCCAAGAGTGAGTATAACTTTTATATGCACTGAGAAAACAACAAATTTGTGTGACTTGCTTTATTGTGATGTTTGCTTTATTGTGGTAATCTTGGACAGAACATGCAATATTTCTGTGGTATGCCTATAGCTGTTTGTGTTACAGGCATCCCCACCAACTTAAGTGGGGATTACGTTCTGGGCCCCTGCGTGCATAAGCGAAAATCACATAAGGGGGGGGGGGAGTACCCTCTAAAAAGCCTCTAATTGCCTGCCCCCCCCCCCACTCTCCAGTTCTCTCTCCCACACACTCTCCACACAATACTCTCTTCAACTAGAGTTGAAGCTTTGGGGCTGTCTGGAAGCTGGAGGACACATGAAAAAGCGGCAGCGGCGGCTGCACTACTGTACCCCCTGCACTTCTTGTCTCTTTGGGGCTTCTTCTGCCCTCACTGAAGTCCTTTTTGAGCTCCTGAGAGGGTCTTGTTGCGAGTCACAAAAACTCTCCAGTTCTGTCCCACCATCTATTTGTTTATTTCCTGGCTCTGTGCATATACGCGGTCAAGTTGGTCATGTGTAAGGTGGGGTGTGTGTGTGCCTGTATTAGCGTAGCAGTAATGCTCTTAGTAATAATTTTGCTACTAATTGTTGTGATTATTGTTTGTGATAGTGATAATGCTCCTAGTAATAATGTTACTACCACCTATCCATTGAATTATTTAATGATGGTATTAAAGCAGTGCCAGCAGTAGTGCTAACGCTCTTTCTCCTCCTCCATACCATCCATCATTACCTGCACCCACAGTAGCAGTAAGAACTTAAGGAGATCCCTGTTGCCAGGCCCACCTAGTCTATCATCCCTCCTTTCCTAGTCGCTCCTCTTCCTGCCCACCTTCTGCAGGAGAGACTCCCTGCTTGAAACCTTAGAGAGCTGCTGCCAGTTAGTGCAGACAGTAGTGGGCTAGATGAACACAAGGGTTCATTTGACTTTGTTTAGGACAGCTTTCTGTTTTCCTGTGTCTTCTGAACCTCAACTTGTGGTGTGTTTCCTTCAAACAAGCCACGGCATTAACCAAGGTTTGTTCTTGGCTTACCACTTGTGGTTTGTTTGGCGGAAGCAAAAGCAAGAGTCCAGATCTGGGCAGCACAGCAAGGCCAACTCTAGCTTGTTTTGTCTTTGATACATGAGAATAAGGTTGAATTTCTTTTGAGAAGTGAGTGCTGGCACCCTTCTCATTCTGGATAAACCATAAGTTGTTTTAAAACTGTGGCTTAATGTGACATGACAGTCTCTGTGTGTGTAATATAATACATTGCCTGTACTACACCTGGAGGCAAGAGTCCTGCTATATTTGGTGAAAGCACACCTGTAGCAATGCTGCAGTGAGACGGTTCCCTCTGCAGTAACAGCTCAAATTTCCTAGAATATGAGTGCAGCATTTTATCAGACTTCTTTGGAGTCTCAGACATAGAAGATGGGATTTCTCCCTAGCTGCTTTGCGGGCTGACCTTTAAACTCCCAAACTCTTAATTTCATTTCATTTCTGAATCTTACTATTAGCATTTGTTGGTATTGCAAACCCAGAAGACTTGATTTCTTAAATCACCCAGACCTTGCATGTTTGAGGGTCTGACTTCCCAGTTTAACAACAACTTATACATGACAGTTTGTATTACTTTTTGCAGATTTGCACAGATGTGGAATGGGAGGCAAGCTTTACCAGCTTTCTGTTTTAAAAATTTCAAATGGAAAATATGTTTAATGGGGAAAACCAATGAAGTGTCTTAATTCAGTTAAGAGTTATAATATATGCAAAATAAGCTGAGTGACTCTCTGCCATAGCAACTGGGCAGTGCTGAATTAATTAACAGTTGTAGTGGGAAAGGAAACCATTGCTTCTGTTCAGATCCAAATGAATAGACGTGAACTTCTTGATGAATTATAGATCACGTCCGCACTGTTAAAGCATGTAGCTTTCCCCAGAGAAATCACGGGAACTGTCATTTACCCCTTCACAGAGCTGCAATTCCCAGCACCCTTGACATACTACAGTTCCCAGGATTCTTTGGGGGAAGCTATGGGTTTTAAATGTATAGAATAGATTTGACCTCAGTTGTTTCTCTCTGGACCCTGCCTTTGAAATTGCTTTGCTTAGGTCTGGTCACCTTAAGATCAGTGGCATCGTGTCTTTTCAGATTGAAATGTACTACTGTCTTTTAATACTGCCTTTTCTAATGTCAGATTTGTGCCAGTGACTCCCTTGTGCAGGGACTAGGTGTAGCATGCAGAAGGGTCCTGGTAGTAGATCGCTGCATATGCTGTGTTTGGGTCTGAATAGAGACAATGGTTTCTTTTTTGTCTTTGCTGCCACAGTCTACTGCAGCTACCCCTCTGGAAGTTATTTTTGGGAAAAGCAAGTGCCGAACAGGAGAGCAAGTGTTGAAGGACAAAGCCCTGGGGTAGGGCTGGTAACTAGCTTAAAAACCAACCCCTAATTTTTCTCCTGCCTCTCCAGTCAGCGCTTACACAAACACTAAAGAATTTATAACATCAGCTTTAGGAGACTGCCATCACAGTCCAAGAGATGGTCGCTACGAAGTGTGATAATGGCTTTAAGAAGCTTTAAAATTTGTCATTGGGCATGATTGAACCTCTATGTTCAAAGATGCTCCACCTTGGAATATCAGGTCTGGTGAGCAAATGGGAAGGCTGTTGCAGGATGAGGTAGGCTGTGGTCTGATCCAGCAGGACTCATGTGGGTTGAAGGTGTATAGGTGTAATGGGCTTCTAGTTTTAATTCGGGGTTTGTGTGTGTGATGTGTGCCTTGGCTGCCTTAAGTTTGGAAAACCATTATTTTCTCCCTGTTTTCTTGTAGGAGACACCCTCCTTTGAATTGGCTTGCACTTCCATCCCGTGAAGTGCCCAGATCCTGGCTTGCTAGTTTTCATAGCCATGGCAACGGAAGAGAAGAAGCCAGATTCAGAATCAACCAAAACACAATCAACACCCTCCTCTTCAACCAATCAGAGCAAGGTGTGTGTCAGGGCTTCTGGGCTGTAATTCTGTCTGCAAGTTCAAATAGTCTGAGGATGGTAAACTCTTGTGTGTGGACCTGATTTTATGGGGCATGTTTGTTGGATACTGTTCAGTTAAGAGCCCAAACCCAGCTCCGACTCTTCTGTCACTAGAGGCAGATCTAGATTCATTCATAAGGATCTAACTGCCATACTGTTTACTGTTGCCTGCTTATAGATTTCCTCCCTTTGGAAAGTATCTAAAGGGATTGTAAGGGAAAGTTCTGATCCAGCTCTTTCCAAGCATCTAACACAGGCTTCCTCAAACTTGGCCCTCCAGATGTTTTTGGCCTACAACTCCCATGATCCCTAACTAGCAGGACCAGTGGTCAGGGATGATGGTAATTGTGGTCTCAAAACATCTGGAGGGCTGAGTTTGAGGTAGCCTGATCTAACACAACACAGAAGGGTTGTTAGAGGTCAAACTAAACTTGATCATTTTGATTAGGTCCGGCCCCCATTCATCTTGGGCTCCCTTATCTTTGAGTATTTCTGACTGTTTCCTGAATACCTGTTGGGTTTGGATCCTGCCTGCCTGGGACAGGTGCCGTGGCAGGCCACCTGACAGACCACAGCATGCTAAGTCAGGCTCAGAGAGTCATGCAAATTTTGTAGGGCTGTTCTTGAAGCATCTCTTGTGGTTTTCTTTTCTCAGCCTGCCCCTGTAAAACCAAACTATGCCCTGAAGTTCACGCTGGCAGGACACACAAAAGCTGTCTCATCAGTGAAATTCAGTCCCAATGGGGAGTGGCTGGCCAGTTCTTGTAAGTATCCATTCTGACATGGTCAAGCGGGATCCTTTCCTGACTCCTATTCACATTTATTTCTAGGGCTGTTTCCCAGTTCAAGAAATCTAGTGTTCATTGTGTTAGCACATGCATCAAGCAAGAGCCAAACCCTCTTTGTTTTTTTAGATTATTCATTCTTGGGGCAAAGATTAGGCATTCTCTCCTGTCCAAGAAGGTGGGAAGCTGTCTTATACATGGTCAGCCAAGGATACCATCAATACTGAGTGGCAGCAGATTTCCAGGATTTCAAGTCGGGGGTTATTTTCCAACTCTACCTCAGTTTGCCAAGTATTGAACCTGGAACCTTCTGCAAGCGGAGCAGATGCTCTTCCAGAGTGAATGTCCCTTTTTAGATGGTTCTTACCATCGCTAATTTCGCACTTGGGACTTCCTGTACACTATGAAAACTAAGGGAGGGAGGTTTTTTTTTGTTTTTTTGCTAGAGGGAGCATTTAGAAATATCCTATTTACAGTCTGCATTTGAAACTGAATTATATGCCTTGTGAAAGTCAAGTACATTTGCACAGTTTCCTACTCAGATGTGAGAGGCGTGAAAATTCTTCTGCTTATATCATATGTTGGAGGGCTGTATTTATGTATTCACTTAAACAAATGCATCTTTATAACCCCCATCTTCTCTAAAAAGAGGGCAAAAAAGAGTATAATCAGAGTTCAAAAATACCTGCATGCCTCCCCACCCCCGCGTTGCAGGGTCAAGGTGCCTAAAATAATTTTTGTTGGTGGATTCTCTTCTTTTTTTTAGCGGCTGATAAGCTTATAAAAATCTGGGGTGCCTATGATGGCAAATTTGAGAAAACCATATCTGGCCACAAGCTGGTGAGTACCTCCCAATTAATAAGGGGACTGGTTGAAGTGTTTGTTGCAGAGTTAACTGGACAAGTGCCTCAAGATGTAACAGCGGCTTCTGCCTATGCAAATAAGGAATCGGTGGCTGGGGATTTTTAACCATCTTCTTGCCTGGAGGGATTTAGCCTATGGGGGCATGGGGAATAGGTTACAACAGTTGCTCACTTCAGGAGTAGATCGTTAACCATTTCTGTTGCTTGGGTTGTTTGGTTTTTCTGCCTGCTAGAACATGAGAAAAGTTCATTGCAAAATAGTACATGAGAGCGAAGGAGTTATTTGGCTAACCCTTTTTTTGGTTTCTGTTATGCTCTGCTGCTTGGAGGGAGGGTTGTTTTTTTTTTTTTGCTAGAGGGAGCATTTAGAAATATTATCCTATTTACAGTCTGCATTTGTAACCACCTCATTCTTTGTAAATTGTACATAGTTTATCAGTTAAAAACAGGCGAATGACTTTTTGTAAAAAACTAAACATCTGTTGCAGGGAATCTCTGATGTTGCTTGGTCATCCGATTCAAACCTTCTTGTATCTGCTTCAGATGACAAAACTCTCAAAATCTGGGACGTGAGCTCGGTAAGAAGCTTGTAATTGCATCCCCTACTTGTTTTGCTTACCACCCAGCCATCTTGGCGAGCCTTAACTGGATTCTAATATCTATAATGGTCTCCTGATCCAGCTAAACTCACTTCTGACTTTTCATGGCACTGAATCACAAACTCAGCTTTATCAGGACTTCTAGGTTTTTCTGTCCATTGAACTGAGTCTGCTCTTGGTTGTTAAAAGGTTAGATTAAAAGTTCAAAATAAATTTACCTCAATTTGTATCCTGTTCATTTTACAAAATGTTGCCAGCAGTCTGTGCATAACGAATACATAAAAAACTATCTGTGTGGTTAAAATAAACCTTTAAGGGATCCGTCCTGATAATTCAGACAATGTCAGAGACCCATTTTAGGCAGTAATATAATCCTTTTTGTGTGTGGATTATTATTATTAACAGTCCAAACTATAAACAAATACCTTCACCCCTTAATGTGGACCCAGCCACCAGATATATAGTCTTTAAATATCTTAAACTGCTATGGAAAATTTAACAAACATTTTCCTTCTCGTGGGTATTTATGTTCCTGACAACAAAAAGAAGTTTGTGTTGGCTAAACTTTGAGAGCTGTAGTGTACATATTTTCATTGAAATGTGCATGGATAGCAAAGCATTTTTTTAAGGCCAAGATTTGTGAGTTTGTCTTAGCGGTTGTTTTGCAGGCTGAATAGTTTTTAAATGCAGTTCCCTTTTTGGTTAACTTTTTGAAGGGGAGATATAGGAATTCCCTTCCTGCATTGCTAGCTCATTGTTGACCTGTTAAACCTGTTAGTGGTTCATTCCACTAATGGTGCTGTGGTCACTTAACATTGGGGGATGGGGAGAAGGGAACCAGGACATCCTGCAGATGTAGCTTTGTCTCCAGGTGAGCTGACACTGGTTCTCTCCCACCCAATAGCTGAGCGTTTTGAACTTGAGTCCCAGTCCGGTGTGTGTTATCTCTAGTGTCTGCACCATATGGTGCTACATTCCTCACTGTGCAGCCAGTCCTAAGAATATGGAGCTCTGGCCCATATACTGTTTTTATTATCTTTTTAGGGGAAATGCTTGAAAACCCTGAAGGGGCACAGCAACTATGTCTTCTGCTGCAATTTCAACCCACAGTCCAACCTCATTGTCTCAGGATCGGTGAGCATTTGCTTTTGCTGAAAAGAGGCAGTGGGTCGCTCTTGCTATCTCTTTCATAAGACAGAAAATGGTGGGCCAAGCTCTGACTCAAATCTCTAGCTGTGTTGCAGCAGGCATTAACTGTTTCATTTCAGGGCATCATGGTGCTGGTAGGACACAGTTTCCTCTTGCCATGGCAGATATTCAACTAATGTGGGAAGGGGGTGGAGAAGAGAAATATTGGCCAAGCATATGCTGTTGTTGATTTCATCAGTGAACACACCATTGTGATATTTGAGTCACAAAGGTAGAGTCCACAGGCCTATAAATCACACAGGCTTATGCAGAGGCATTTCCTTACCTTAGGTTTACACAGGTGCAGAACAGGTGCAAGGAGAACAGGGTGCCTGCTCCTTACCAGGCTAGCTGAAAGCTGAGCTTTTCCTGCACAAGCATTATTGGCACATTCTTAAAACAGTCTGAGGAAGCGGGTGATCCCAACAACTTCCTCTCACACTCTTTTACAGAATTTACATCTCTTCACGTGTTAGCTATCTGTTAAAGCATATACTGTAATTTCCACTAATTTCCAAATGCATAAAGATGACAAGCCATTTGGATCTGGGCTTCCTGCTGAAAGGCAGGAGTAAGCCCTGTCTATCTCTGCTTTTTGTGAGTTGGGTGTCCCTGCAGTGCACTCTATAGAGCAGCTGCTATATTGGACAGGTAGCTTGTGATGCTCCAGGACAGTTGGAAAGGCCCCCCGGGACAGTTGGAAAGTCCCAGGGTGAACCTTGACTATCTGTCTCTGCTGTAGTTCAAACTCAGATGTTCTGTGCAATGGCTGTGTAACAGGACAGCAAGGAGAAGGAACAAAAATTGGTAATAAAACTGTTTTTGCAATAGAGGTAGTGTTGTTTGTAAAATCTCAACTGTGCAATAAACTTTGCCCTGATTTCACACAGAGGTGCTTGAACAGTGACTTCTTGCTTTGGAAAGAGGAGGGATGATGGAACCTGATTCTAGGTTTCTTGTGAAGATATTAACCACAGAGAAATCTTGTCCCTGATTTTGTCAATGGAGTTCCTTTACAAGTAGTTGAAATTTTAAGAGACAACACTGAAATCTTCTGAGTTTATTCCTTTGTTTTGTCTCCAGTTTGATGAGAGTGTGAGGATATGGGACGTCAAAACCGGGAAGTGCCTAAAAACCTTGCCAGCCCATTCTGACCCGGTTTCAGCGGTAGGTCCTCTTGGGATGAGTTGAGATGAGCTGGGCTGTCCCTTATGCTCCCCCACCCCCGCCCCATCCCATGACAAAGTTGCCTGTCATCTGTCAGTAACATTTCAAGCTTCTCGAGTGAACTCCTGGTCTTCCAGGCTGAGCAAGTGGAGTAAAATACTGCTGCTGCTGCTGCTGCCGCCACCACCTTGTTTGGCTAATGGTTCAGCAGTGTCAGCTGGGGAGGAAAGCTTGCCCTGCTAGATGTGAAATCCTACATCTGATGCTTACTCCAACCATAGGAATACAACACTCCATGCCACAGCAGTCTTTGGCTCCAGGTGGATGTATTGCACCTTAAATTCTGCAGTAAACGTTCAGCAAACTGGCAGAGTCTCTTAAAGAGCAGCACTGTATTTCAATTGGGTCTTGGTATGGGGGACATTCTGGCACCAACCTTAGGGAATTTTCTTCCTGAAAAACGTGCCTTGTACCACAGATGCAATATTGCCTCTTGCTAAGCCACCAAAATAATGTTTATTTATGTGTGGCAGTATAAATTCAATTAATAATAAATTCTTGCCTCCAGGTGCATTTTAACCGTGATGGCTCCCTGATAGTGTCCAGCAGCTATGATGGCCTCTGGTAAGTGGGAGAAGGAGAGAAGGCTGGGTTTAGATCCTGAGTCTGTGAGGTGGGGGCATTCAGCCACCCGAGGAATGATGGGTAGAGAATGGGTCCCTCTGTCCACAATTTTGACTTTATTTCCAGTCCCTCCCTCCAACCCCCCAAGAGGCAGCTCTTTTGTTCTCCTGCCGCTAAACTGGCTCAGACTGGCTGTATCTTAAATATTGATAATTTTAAGCCTCAACGTTGGAAGAATAGGCTAAGAGGTGTGTGTGCACATGTGCTGTGTTTGTGGGAGATCTGTGATACTTGCTTTAATTATTTAATCTGATGATTATGCAGGTTCTGACCTATAAAAAAAAGAAAAAGGAGCTGTCACCCAGTGCATAGGGGAACACACAGCTTTCATGCAAAAGGTCCCTGCAGCATCTATAATCATCATTTATTTATATGTCATCTTTACATAGTTATACCATGCTCAGGTCAGCTTACGTAATTACAAAAAAAATCAACGATATTCAGTCATAAACAATACATGAAAACTTTTCAATAAGTATAGAAGGATTTTTTTTTTAACAGAAAACCCAAATAATTAATAAAAGGTATAACAATAAAGATAGAAAAGCCTAATTCCATTAACAGCAAAGCTTATTCACACACACACACACACACACTGATTAAACCTTGACACCCTCAACAGAGATGCCTTCATGTCCCACCCCACGAGTCTCTAAGCCAGGCATCCCCAACCTTCGGCCCTCCAGATGTTTTGAACTACAATTCCCACCACCCCTGACCACTAGTCCTGTTAGCTAGGGATCATGGGAGTTGTAGGCCAAAACATCTGGAGGGCCGTAGGTTGGGGATGCCTGCTCTAGGCATCCTGAACAGTAGGTCCTGCAGGACTCACATTTAAGATGATCTCTGGCCCCTTCAGCAGCAACAGCGCTTGCACGACTCGTTTGGAGCCCTCTCAGGCCAGGTGGGAATAGCTCAGCATAGCAGGGAGCAGGTCACCAGCAAATACTCTGATCCTCTGCTTTTGCCAAATGTGTGTGTTGTCCCCCTCGGCTCTCTCCCCCAGTCATAGTTTTTTGTTGCCTTACTAATGGTGACTTTCATCTTCACCTTGCAGCCGAATCTGGGATACAGCATCAGGACAGTGTTTGAAAACACTGATTGGTAAGTTTTTTGTGTGCGTGCTCCAAAGGCCCCTGCTAACTTATCCCGCAATAATAGCCTTTCATATGAAAATGATGGTTTCTCTTTCCCTTCGCTGCAGATGATGACAATCCCCCTGTGTCTTTTGTGAAGTTCTCTCCCAATGGCAAATATATTCTAGCGGCAACGTTGGACAAGTAAGAGTCAAGTGGTGTTGTGCTGCTTTATCAGAGCAAATAACTAATTATTGTGGCAGGGTTGCTCAGCTTTATCAAAGAAACAAAACTTCCAAATACAGGGGCATTACACCTCCTGATTTACTAGATCACAGCCATGCATATTTAAACATTAGCTAAACTAGCACAACAGCTTGGAGAAAGAAGTATGCAGTCATAACCATCCGGACTTCATTCTTGTTGACAGTTTTGAATATGTTTCTGCATATATATTGCGCTCTCATTCTTCTGGCCAATTTGAAACCTAAGATAAAAGGCCACTCTTTTCAGTTCCAGGGATCCATTCTAGAAGATGAGAAGTAGCTGTGGGAACAGAGTGATTGTGAGGGCAAGTTGCTGAAAGGGTGAACTGTGAGAGTTCAGAAACATATTAAACTCTAGTGAGGAGGGAGTTGAACAGATATCTGAGTGGAGGAGGTGCAATGAGCTCACAGAAAATTGGCCACGGCAATACAATGAATGGCAATGGGAGAGAGAAGTCACTCTAAAGTTTAGATGAGAAGAAAATCTCTTCTGTAGGTAAAGACATAAAATATGATAGACATTTGGTGAAGAGGCTTAAAACTAGCAGATACAGTGGTACCTCAGGTTACAGACGCTTCAGGTTACAGACTCCGCTAATCCAGAAATAGTACCTTGGGTTAAGAACTTTGCTTCAGGATAAGAACAGAAATTGCGGCGGGAGGCCCCATTAGCTAAAGTGGTACCTCAGATTAAGAACAGTTTCATCTTAGAACGGACCTCCAGAACGAATTAAGTTCTTAACCTGAGGTACCACTGCAGTTGCTTTAGATAGGCATGAGGATGTATGAAACATCTGAACACCCTAGAAGCCTAGATATTATTTTAAAGTATTGTGCTTCATTTCCCTGTCTTTTTCTCCAGCACTCTTAAGCTTTGGGACTACAGCAAAGGAAAGGTGAGTCTTGATATTTTCCTTAACAGTTTACTTACCAGGGGAAGTCTTTTTAATAAATGTTTCGGTTGGCTGGTTGGTTCCCCGCACCTTTTTCTTACAGTCCAAATCTCTGTGTGTGTTAACTCAGAAATAACTCGCTGGGTTCAGTAGGGCTACTCCCTAGTAAACGTTTTAAGACTCCAGCCATAGGTTATTATTGTAATTTTTCAGTTCTATACCGCTTTATATTTTCAAGAAAAAAATCTCAAAGTGATTTACAGCACATTAAAATAACAATCCACAGTAAAACATTACTGAAGAAAGTAAAACAAGTAAAAATGTGATATTAAAAATGTCTCACTGGAGTGAATTGTGCATTGATTCACATGCTGGGGGGGCAGGGAAAGATGACTGTAATTGGTAAAATGTCCGACTGAATTGTTAAATATATTAACGTTGACAATATACACAATTCATTTTTTACTTTGCTATCTTGAAAAACAAAAACAAAAAAGGCCAAAGGTGACTATAATGGCACCTGCAACCTACGTTGCTGGATCCAGCATCTAAGCTCTTCTTATGTTCTGTTGTAAAGCTCGATGAAGGAAATGTGCTTGAGGGCTTCCTTTTCTGCCTCTGACTTCTGTGGTGTATTCTGTGGTCTTTTTATATTCCAGTGCCTAAAGACCTACACAGGCCACAAGAACGAGAAGTACTGCATCTTTGCCAACTTCTCTGTTACTGGTGGAAAGGTGAGAATTTCTTTTCCTGGGCTGCTGTGGAAAGGGTTTTGAGCCTAAATCTGCAAAGTCAACTCATGGTTTTGCTTTGAAACAGGGATGCTCAGTCCTTCTAAACTGTTCTCTAGAGTTCATTAATAATAAATCCTGCATGCATCATTTTAGTTGGGCTGGGGTGAGGTTGCTCCTTCTTCCCATTTTAATACATTTGTTTTCTCCCTCATTTAGTGGATCGTTTCTGGTTCAGAGGACAACCTGGTTTACATTTGGAACCTCCAAACGAAAGAGATTGTACAGAAGCTGCAAGGGCATACAGGTGGGAGGTCCCAGAATATTTTAAGTAGTTTACCCCCAAGTGGTGTGAACTCACAACTATTTTGGACTACTTACTTAGCTAGGAAAGGAAGACCTGACTAAATAGGATTCCCCCCCAGCAAGCATCCCTCTCCAGTGTCTCATGTCTTGTAGAGGGGTTGCTCTAGAATTGTGTTGAAGATGGTTCACTGAGGACTAGTGAACTTGCTTCTGAATGCTTTGGCACAGAAATTCTGTCATGGGTGTGTCCTTGACTTTAAAGGAGTAATTGTATTTGATTAATCAAGAAGATTTCTTATGCTTCATAATCAGTTTGCAGTAGAATACAGTGGACCCTCCGGATACGAACTTAATTCGTTCTGGGGGTCCGTTCACACCCTGAAAATTACGCACAGAGTGCTTCTGTGCATGGCGAAACCCAGAAGTATACACTTCCGGGTTTGCTGTGGCCGTAACCCAAAGATTCTGTATCCAGAGGGATACTTAAGTAGAGGTACAACTGTATACAATTAAAAAAATTATCACAACTATAAAATGCACAAAAACCTTTCTAAGTGGAACAGAACAGTGTAAATTCATCCTACTGAATGAAATTCCTTAACTATTAGAATATAAGGTTGGCAAGCAATTAGGGCAGGTCCATTATAGCTTAGTGGTTAGAACATCTGCTTTGCATGCAAACAGTCCCAGGTTCAATCCCCAATCTCCTGGTAGGGATGGGAGAGATTCCTACATGAAACCTTGGAAAGCCACTGCCAGTAAGTGCAGAGAGTACTGAGCTAGCAGCAAACTTTTGTGGGTTTATTTTGCAGGTTAACTTCAACAATTGTCCACTCACCCAAGCAGATTGAGGTTTCGTTTTGTTTTTTTACTAAATCACTGGATGACCATGCCTTTTGTTGCTTTCTGTCTCTCCCAACAGATGTTGTGATCTCTACAGCTTGCCATCCAACGGAGAACATCATTGCCTCAGCAGCTCTAGAAAACGACAAAACAATTAAACTTTGGAAGAGTGACTGTTAAAATGCTTTCAGCATCACTTCAGAGACTGCTGGGGGGTGTCTGGAAAACATGGGGGTATTTTGTGTTTGTGTTTTTTGAAGACCCATTTGCCAGGAAACAAAGCAACCTTTGAGAAGATGATTTCTTCTAGTCTTTGCCCAAAGAACTTCTCTCTTTGGCTTGTCTCCAAACTGGGCAAATATAGTTTTTTTTGTGGGGGGAAAATAATAAAAAGGTTCTGTTTTCTTTGATGAATTGGCGGCTTTTCCTACTGGGAAGCCATTAACTATTCTCTCCTTGGAGAATAAGGTGGCATCCTCATTCCTTGGAGGGAACTCTTGTCTCCTAACAGCAACCACCGCCAAGTCATAAACTTAGAAAGAATCTGGATATGTTAACATTCTTAAAGAAAAAGAAAAAAAGATCCAGGCAGGTAGGCCCTAGTACATAAAACTTTAAATAGAAGAGCCATGGTGGCTCATTACTAAAGGCAATTTTTTTAACGTGACCAAACAAGTGTTCTTTTGCCTTGCGCCTCTTCTCATTTCCCACCCATCCAAGTTTCCAGAACCTGTGATTAAATCACCCTTTCTTTGTCCTTCTGTGTAATGCACCCTGTTCATCATGCTCTCTGATAGATGCTACTTGACAGTAAAAGTCTGTTCACGCTTTTCACCCCACCCCCACCCCAAATTATCTGTTCAACCTCTGTCTTCCAAAGTCCTTGCTTGTGGCTTTTTGTTTGTTTTTACTTAAAAAATATTCTGGCAAATTTCACAAACTCTGTACAGTTATTTCAGTGTAAAAAACAAAACAAAAATACTTTTTTAATCTTGGAAACCTCATTGTATGAGCTTGTATTTGCTAATGGTATGGCTTTATTCTATCCCCCCCTTCCACATTGGTATATTCCTTTTCTACCCTTTCTTCCCTCCTCTGCGCTTATCAATATTTTACACATCAAACCTGGTTACCATATGCACAATAAAAAGGTGGGATTTTTTGTGAATTGGTCGTCATTCAAGTGGACTGGTGTACAGTGTCTCTGGATGTGGCCCCTGCCAATTCCTTGTGTGGACCACAATTCCTTGTTGTCACAGCTGATTGCCTCATGACCTGCTTCCAAAGACAAAAACCAGCGTGCAGTGGAAGGAACTGAAGACAAAATTATTATACATTCAGATTCATTACATGCTCTTCCCCATCTCTTCCCAAGACAGGTTACAATTTAAAAAATCAGTGTTAAATTCAGCCATAGGAGTAAGGTGGGTCCTGAAAATATCAAAGGCTCAGGGTAATGAAGGCATTGAAGGAAACTCACTTAGCTATTGCTGAAGAGAGATTGAAAATAGTCTTTCCTACATAAGAGAAGCCTGCAGGACCAGGTCAGTAGCTGTCCATTTAGTCCAGCATCCTGTTCTCACACTAGTCAGCCAGATGCCCCAAAGGAAAAGCCCATAAGCAGAATCCAAAAACGAGCCCTCTCCCCTCCTGTGGTTCCCAGCAATGTATTCAAAAGCAGTGCTGCCTTTGACCATGAAGGTAAAACATAGCTAGTAGCCATTGAAGCCTTCTCCATGAATTGGTCCACTCCAGCCCAATCTTTTAAAGCTGTCCAAGTTGGTGGCCAGTTATCTTGGCAGCTGTGATTTTAGGGATTTTTTAGGGACACTTGAACTTAGGATGATGTACTGACACCCATTTCCACTCAGAGGAGATGGCCATGGAAGAGACCAGCTTCTGTTAGTACAGTTTGTTAGGTTCCATAGGTCCGACTGGTGTACAGGATGTGTGTGTCTGTATATATGTATACACCTGGAGCTCTACTCCTTTACATCTGCAGGTGAGGCAGCGGATGTGCTTGCCTTGGTAATGCACTGGATGAGAGCCAACAAACGAGTTCAATCCCAATAAGACGGAGGCAATCTTAGTGGGCAGTTCCCTAGACCAGATGGTTGGGAGGCTGCCTGTTCTTGATGGGATGACATTCCGTCTGAAGGAGCCAGTATGCAGCTTGGGGATACTCCAGGATCCATTGCTGTCTTTTGAGGCTCAGGTGGCACAGAGTGCCTTCCATCAGCTTTGACTGGTGGCCCAACTGCGCTACCAGTCAAAGCGGGACAGATAGCCTAACTTCTGCTGCCTATGTTCTGGTAACCTCTGCTACTTGGGCTGCCTCTGAAGACTGTTCAGAAACTTCCACTGGTGAAGAATTCAGTGACCAGGTTGCTCACCAGGGCAATACAATTTGATCATATAATGCCAATCCTGGCCTGACTGCATTGGCTGCCAATTAGTTTCTTGGCTCAATTCAAAGTCCTGGTATTCACCTATAAAGCCCAGGACAGGGCAGCAATACTTCAAGGACTGCTGCTCCCCATATGAACCAACCCAGACCCTGCAATCACCATCTGAGGCCCTTCGTGTGCTTCCTTGATCAGAGGTCTGGAGGGTGGCAACATGAGAACAGGCCTTTGCTGTGGTGTTTCTTCAGTTGTGGAATGCTGCCCAAGAAGGTTCACCTGGTGCTTTCCTTACATAACATTAGGCACATTCCTCTTCTTTCAGAGCTTTGGTTAATTAAGCAATCTACGGCCTTTTAAACTGTATATGCTGGAGCAAAGGGGTGTTGTTTGTTCCTATGTTATGCTTTTTCTGTTTTTCTATTGTAAATTGCCCTGTGATCCTCTCATGAAAGGCAGTATATAAATTTAATAAATAATATATTATTATTAATAAAACATCACAGTGGTACTGGTGAGGAATGAAAGGGATGGCCATGAGTACATACGTGGATTCATTTTACATAAGGTTGACCAGTAAAGGTAAAGGGACCCCTGACCATTAGGTCCAGTTGTGACCAACTCTGGGGTTGTGGCGCTCATCTCGCTTTATTGGCCGAGGGAGCTGGCGTACCAGAACTTGTGCCCAATTCAGATTCACCCCCTGATCACAGCCACATCTATTTAAACATCAACATTTTACTACAAGTATCTGGTGCTGTAGGTTAAATCACAAAGCCTAGGACTTGCTGATCAGAAGGTCGGCGGTTCGAATCCCCGCGACGGGGTGAGCTCCCGTTGCTCGGTCCTTGCTCCTGCCAACCTAGCAGTTCGAAAGCATGTCAAAGTGTAAGTAGATAAATAGGTACCACTCCAGCGGGAAGGTAAACGGCATTTCCGTGCACTGCTCTGGTTCGCCAGAAGTGGCTTAGTCATGCTGGCCACTTGACCCGGAAGCTGTACGCCGGCTCCCTCGGCCAATAATGCGAGATGAGCGCCGCAACCCCAGAGTCGGCCATGACTGGACCTAATGGTCAGGGGTCCCTTTACCTTATCTGAAAAGCTGCTATATGTGGAGCATTGGTCAAGCTTGTTTTTTGCTGCTCCACAGGGCAGGACTTGAAACTAGATTCAAATGACAATGAATGGGAGTCCAGCTAAACATTAGGAAGAATTTCATGGTTGTAAGAGCAGTTCAATATTGGAATAGGCTATCTCAGAAGTTGGTGCTCTCCCTTCCTTGGAGGTTTCTGAGCAGAGGTTAGATGGCCACCCATCAGGGCTTCTTCCTTGCTGTGATTCCTGAATTGCAACAGGTTGGACTAGATGGCCCTTTAGGTGGGGATCCCTTCCAAATCTACAATGCTATGATTCTACTTATTGCATTAATATTCCACATTTCCTTCAATGAGCTCAAGGCGGTGGGCATAGTCCTCCTCATAAGAACCCTGTTAGATGGGTTAGACTGTGAATCTTTTTCCAGTCTATGTGCTTGGTTTACCCACCCAAGCTTACATAAAATCAATATTAAGTTGTCCCACTACTTCTGTGGATGCAAAAATAATAATGGAACATTTTATTTTTACTGCTGCTGCTAATGTTTGAGTTTGAGTTTTCATTCTTGGAGTTACACTGTTTTTTTCCCCTTCTGCAAAACTGGTCAACCTCATCAGTAAAAAAAATGGTTAGATGCCACAAAGCAAGTGGCAATATCTTAAACACCTCTTTCATCCTTCGCATTCTCTCCTTTTATACAGCACGGAAGTATGGGATACATATATTTTAAAGTTTATAGGGAGCCAGTTTAGATTATCTTTCTCTCCCCTCAATAATGCTTTAATTACCTGCCTTTCTCATTTACATACATACATACATACATACATACACACACACACCCACACACACACACCCCGAGTATTTCATTTAACAGCTACGGAACACTTCATTAAGAAAACAAATCTGCACGACTTAAAAATTCAGCTGCTCTCTGAACATATCGTCCTAAATTATGTATGCTTTTAACCAATCGAAAGTTAAGACTTTGGAAAGCTATTAGAATTCAGGAGCAGATTAACCCCGTCCCTGTTTTGTACTATTGGAAAAATAAACACGAGGATTATTTAAAGCCTGGTCCTCCTTTATGCTTAAATTCAGGGCAAGTTTACTTAAACAATAGGGTATTTAAAAGTAGAATAATTTGGTTGGGTGGCCAGGCGATGGAAATGAAGGATGAATCCTCGATTCCGAAACGTCCGATAGATTTACTCGACATGTTAACATCGGGTAAATGTCGCCAGAGTGGCTTTTTCTTTTTCCCTCTTCCAAGATGGCGACCGTAGTGAGCCTGCATCAGAGCGATTAGGTTGAGAGTTCGAATCCTCACCCCAACCAAGGCTATGTTTTCATTTGGAACATATATTTCATTGCTTTTTAACTGAGAAAGTGAGAAGTGATTTTTTTTAAAGAATACGTGTTTCATTCTGAAAATAATTTCTATGATTTTGCTAAAAAAGCTCAACAACTTTTCTGTCTGGATTTTTACTGTTTGAAATATGGGAAGCCTACATTCTGTCTCTGTATATAGTGACTTGGTAAAAGTGGGGAAACTTGTGTGTTTCACTTATTTGCAAAAATACGGGAGCAACCATTGCATGTTTCTTCTTCAGAGAGCCAGTGTGGTGTAGTGGTTAAGAGCGGTAGTCACGTAATCTGGGTAACTGGGTTCGCGTCCCCGCTCCTCCACATGCAGCTGCTGGGTGACCTTGGGCCAGTCACACTTCTTTGAAGTCTCTCAGCCCCACTCACCTCACAGAGTGTTTGTTGTGGGGGAGGAAGGGAAAGGAGATTGTTAGCCGCTTTGAGACTCCTGAAGGGGAGTGAAAGGCGGGGTATCAAATCCAAACTCTTCTTCTTCTTCTTCATTTCAGCAATCCTGAAATCTTTTCAACACTTATTCATATCAGGCTGAAAAAGCTTTAAAAAAATGTTACAGGTACTTGTTTTAAAATTCTGCTGATTTTATCAACATGTTTGATAATTTTATTGCGTCTGCTGGTTTTTAAATTTGATTGACTTTATTGGTTGTGCTAACTGCTTAGGCACTTTGTGCTCTTGATTAAATAAACCCTTTATATAACTTTTCTAAAATAAAATGGGGTCCAACTGAATTGAGTATGCAGTCTCTCACTCTCCCCACCCCCACACCCTACGAGCTGTAGTTTACACCTGGCAGAACTACAGTTCCTAGTACCCTTATCAAATGACAGTCCCCAGGAAGGGGGGGGGGTTCATGTGTTTTAAATGTGTGCTGAATATGCTTTAAAGTGACGTTTTAGGGGTCTCAAGGCATATGAAGCCATCGGCTAAGTGGATCGAGTGCAGTTAGCAAACAAAAGTGACAAAAAGAACAGAAGGAAATTCTCAAACGTTTAAAGCCAATCCCGTCATATGGCTTTGTAAAGCCCGCAGAAACAGCACTACATAATCCCTCAGATGTAGAACATTCCTGTTTACAAACAGAAGAAAATGAAGTAGACTTCACTGTGCAGTCTGAGCAGACTCAGTTCGTACTTAACCAAAACCATATGCGAAGAGGTTATCCATTTGATGGCTAATACTGTTTGAGAAGCAATACTGAGCAACATCCAATAGGCAGGTTATTTTCGTTTATTAGCTGATTCAACCCCTGATGTTTCCGTTGTTGATCAACTGGCTGCCATTGTTAGATTTGTTTCGCCTAGTGAGTTGAACGCTTTCTGAGGTGTTTTTTTTTTTAAATGAAAAATCACACCGGGTGAAAGTGCGGCTGAGATGATACTGAACTACTTCAGTGAACTTGAACTAGATTTCAGTAAATGTAGAGGACAATCATATGACAGTGCAGCCGAAATGGGTGGAAAGTATAATGGCGTTCAACAACAAATTCTGGAAAGGAACAAGTTTGCAAAATTCTCTAAATCTAGTTGGACGAATCGCAGTTGACTTGTGCATGGATGCAGTGATTTTTTTTTTTGCCACAATATATTGTTGTTTCCTCAGCTTCTACAAAAAGATGGGCAGTGCTAAAAAAAAATATCTTTTTTTAAAAAAAAATATTTATTGCTTTTCCAACAATTTAAACACTACAAAAAACAACAAAAAAGAATAGACAATACAATACAATGCAAAAACACTACATAACACTAACACAAAACACTAACACATTAAACTAGCAAAACAAAACAAAAGCAATTTAAAACACATCAAATAATTTCAATATCTTATCTTTCATTTACTTATTTCAACGACCTCCTCACACCTCCCTTTTTGTATTCCACTTCTGTTAATTATTTCAGCAATTCCTTTCCATCTTCCTCTGTTTTCTATCCTAAAATTATCTTAACATTCTAACCTTATTTTTTCCCTTTAATATTCTATTAATCTATTTATACTTAATTCCTTATAACATTTCTACTAAAGCCATATAACTTCATTCCAACATTCTTCTAACATTCATTAATTTTGCAGTATTTCTGTAAATAGTCTTTAAACTTTTTCCAGTCTTCTTCCACCGACTCTTCTCCCTGGTCTCGGATTCTGCCAGTCATTTCCGCCAGTTCCATATAGTCCATCAACTTCATCTGCCATTCTTCCTGGGTGGGTAAATCTTGTGTCTTCCAATACTTCGCGATGAGTATTCTTGCTGCTGTTGTAGCATACATAAAAAAGGTTCTATCCTTCTTTGGCACCAATTGGCCGACCATGCCCAGGAGAAAGGCCTCTGGTTTCTTCAGGAAGGTATATTTGAATACCTTTTTCATTTCGTTATAAATCATCTCCCAGAATGTCTTAATCCTTGGGCATGTCCACCAAAGGTGAAAGAATGTACCTTCAGTCTCATTACATTTCCAACATTTATTATCGGGCAAATGGTAGATTTTTGCAAGCTTGACTGTCATGTACCACCTATAAATCATTTTCATTAAGTTTTCTCTTAGGGCATTACATGCCATTAATTTCATACCTGTGGTCCATAACTGTTCCCAGTCAGCCATCATTATGTTATGTCCAACATCTTGTGCCCATTTAATCATAGCTGATTTCACCATTTCATCCTGAGTATTCCATTTCAACAGCAAGTTATACATTCTTGACAAATTCTTAATTTTTGGATCTAATAATTCTGTTTCCAATTTTGATTTTTCCACCTGGAAACCAACTTTTTTGTCCAAATTGTATGCCTCCATTATTTGGTAATAATGGAGCCAATCTCGCATTCTGTTTTTCAATTTTTCAAAGCTCTGCAATTTTATTCTGTCTCCATCTTGTTCCAAAATTTCCCAATATTTCGGCCATTTGGCCTCCATATTGAGTTTTTTCTGTGCCTTCGCTTCCATTGGTGACAACCATCTTGGGGTTTTCTTTTCTAACAAATCCTTATATCTTATCCACACATTAAACAATGCTTTTCTAACAAGATGATTTTTAAACGCTTTATGTGCTTTTACCTTATCGTACCACAAATAAGCATGCCAGCCAAATGCATTATTGAAACCTTCTAGATCCAACACGTCAGTGTTTTCAAGAAGCAGCCATTCTCTCAGCCAGCAAAAAAGCAGCTGATTCATAATAAAGTTTAAGGTCTGGCAGGGCAAATCCACCTCTTTCTTTAGCATCAGTTAATATCTTAAATTTTATTCTAGGCTTCTTGCCCTGCCAAACAAATCTGGAAATATGTTTCTGCCACTTCTTGAAACAATCCATTTTATCCAAAATTTGCAATGTTTGGGACTTCCGGAGGCGGCGCGTTCAGCAATGGCGGTCCTCTTCAGTTGCTGAAGAGGGGCTCCGCGGAAAAGGGTCGTGCGCTGCGGCACAGCGACGACCCACTTAGAGAAACCACGGGTAGAGTGAGCCCGTGGCCGTGGGGTTCGGCGGGCACCAGAAGCGACCTCGGAAACGCAGAAGAGACCCCGTAAGGGGTATCGGAACGTGGAGGGGGTAGCGGTGCTGTGAATCCATCGCTCTTTCCGCGGAAGCGAAGCCGCACGGCTGCTGCTGATCAGCGCTGACCTTTCTTCCTTGAACAACTGAACTGAAACAACTTACTCGTGAGTAAGAAACCTGAGGCTTTATTTGAACCTAATTTGGCAAAATTTGGCTGAAAGCGGGAGACGCTAAAAAGGAAGTCAGTCTTCCGGCTCTGTTTAAAGTATCGAGCAAAGACTTTTTTAAAGCGGAAGCTTTGAAAGGAGGTTAAAAGAAGTTGGAATTTACTTTGCAAATTCGGTTTGGACTGTCTAAAACCTAAAGAAAAGTGATAACAGTTTTACAAGGGGACAAAGACTGTGGTTCCTCTTTCTATTTTTTTGTGGATTACAAAGTTACGAAACCTGGCTCCTGGTCTGCCCGGATACAAGTAACATTGGACTGCGGTAACTGTATATAAAATATAAAGCTATATTGGGCTACTTTGTAGTTGCAAAAAAAAAAGGAACTGTTGCATGCACCTTTGTTAAGAACCTTTATTCTCTGCAGTAAAAATTGAATGTGGAGGGTTCCCCCCTGTTCTGGATTTTATTTGACTCTTTTTTTGGGAACTTAATGGTAGAAATTTTCCATCCTTCCTTCCTAACTTTTTGGGAGCTCCCCCTACTGGATTGCAGAATTATTAGTCTCTGAGAACTGCTGGTTGACTTGGAACTTTTTATATTTGGATGTTTACTTTCTTTTGGATTGTTTCCCATGGGATTTACAATTTGACCTTGACTCAGGGACAGCTGTGGAATGAGTGGCGCAGCAAAAACAAGGGCTGGAAAGAAAGCAAAACAAACTGAACTTTTGCAAACAACTTTGCCTGTGCAGCTACGTAGATCGTCTGTTCCAATTGTGACAGGTCTGCAAGAAGGACAATCTATACAGCCACCTCTCGGGGAGATGGCTGCTGGAGGGTTAGATCCTGTCTCCAAAGAAATATTGGACCAACTGGCAGCATTGAATAAGAAAGCCGATGAACAAGCAGCAAGATTTGATGAACAAGCTGCTAAATTTGACCAGGTGACAGCTTCAATTAATAAATTGACAGACCAAGTCACGAAGAATACACAGGCAATAGGCAATATTGAAAAGACTACAACAGAAAATCGAAAACTAGTCGAGGAAGTTAACACAAAAGCAGACGAAAATAGAAAGAGGATAGAGGAATTAAGAGGGGAGGTAAGACCACTGAGTAGACAGGTTACTGAACAGCAAGTGTACCTGTCCCTGGCAGAACTGAAAAACAGGGAAAGCAATCTGAGGCTTAGAAATATCCCAGAATCAGAAAAAGAGGACTTGATTAGCTTTTTGACAACAGAAATATCCAAGTTCTGGGGATTGGCAGAAGAGAAGGACTTTAAAATTGTCACCGCTTTTAGATTAGGAAGAGTGGTCAAGAAGGATAAACCAAGAGATTGCCTGATCATTTTGAGATCCAAGCAAGAAAAGGATAACATACTCGGCCTGCACTTTAAAAATTCATTGGTGATACAGGGAAAGACGGCAGAAATCTTCAGAGACATACCAAAACAGCTACTGGATTTAAGAGCTACATATAAAGACCTAGCAAGCTTATTGAGAAACAACACAATCCCTTATAGGTGGGAATTCCCTCAAGGACTATCCTTTACCTTGAAAGGAAGGAAGGTAAGAATTAGAACAGCAGAAGAGCAAGAAAAGTTCCTAAACGACCACGGGGAGGACCTTCGGAAAGGAGTAGCAGGAGCCTGGCCACCTCCTTCGTTTGGCCTCAACCCGGTTCCACCTCCAGATAAAGAAGACAAAGGAGACACTCCTACTGACAAATAAATTGATCCAGGATGTCTCTGCAGCTTCTTAGTTGGAATATTCATGGCGCAAACTCTCCCGAGAAAAGGAAAAAAATCTTTCATATATTGAGAAAAGAACAATTGGACGTCATTTGCCTTCAAGAAACACATGTGACTAGGCTCCACAGGAGAGTGCTAATTAATAAGAGACTAGGCCAAGAATTTATTTCATCAGACAAGGTAAAAAAAAGAGGAGTAGTGATCTACGCAAAGGAGAGCCTAGCACCAAAATTGGTGTTTAAAGATGAACAAGGAAGAATTTTGGCGATTGAAATACAATCACAAGGGGGAAAATTTTTGATAGTTGGAATATATGCACCAAACGATGGGAAATCGGAATTCTATAAGAGGCTGCATGAGATAATGCTGGACCACATTGACTATACCAACATCATTTTGATGGGAGATATGAATGGGGTAGTCTCCACTTACATGGATAAGTCACAAAACCAAAATTTGAACAAGGACGGCAGACTTCCAAAGACTTTTTTTGAACTGACAGACAATATGGATTTGATTGATATTTGGAGGACAAAGAACCCTCTAGGTAAGGAGGGAACATTCTTTTCTGAGGCCCACCTATCTTGGACAAGAATCGACCAAATCTGGACATCTAGAGGACTGGCACCTAAGACAAAAAAAATAGAGATCTGCCCTAAAACTTGTTCCGACCATAACGCTTTGAAAATGGACTTGAGACTCACACCAGCCGGATCCTTCAGATGGAGAATGAATGACCACTTGTTTAGAGATCAGGAGATCGTGAAGAAGCCCCAAAAAACGTTGAAAGACTATTTTGAAATAAATTTGAATACTTCGGTGGAAAAGAAAATAATCTGGGACGCGAGCAAAGCTGTTATGAGAGGGTTCCTGATACAACAGAATACTATTAAGAAGAAACTCTGGAATGGTAAAAAGGACAAGATTTTGGACAAAATAAGAGATGGAGAGAAAAAGCTGAGACTAAATCCAAAATCAAAAGAAGTCTTAAGAGAAATAAAATTCTATCAAACACAATATACGAAATTGATAAATCAAGAAATTGAATGGAAAATTAAACAGATGAAACAAAGATCATTTGAATCGGCAAACAAATGTGGGAAGCTGCTGGCATGGCAGCTGAAAAAGAGACAAAAATTGAACTTTGTTACCAATCTGGAGGTTGAAGGAGAGTGTATTCAGAAACCAGAAGAAATTAGAAAGTGTTTCCAGAGATATTTTAAAAAACTCTATACCCAAGGACCCCAAGCAGAGATTGAAATAAATAATTTCTTAAAAAGTCATGGCCTGCAAAAGTTAACACAAGACAAACAAACAGCCCTGAATTATAAAATAACACAACAGGAAATTGAAAGTGCCATTCAGAACATGCAAATAGGCAAATCCCCAGGCCCAGACGGACTTACCTCCAAATATTATAAGACACTGAAGGAATATTTGACACAGCCACTAATGGAGGTAGGCAATGAGATTTTGGAAGGGAAGGGGGCACCAGAATCGTGGAAAGAGGCATTCATTACTTTGATACCAAAATTGGAATCTGAAAAGACTCAACTTAAGAATTATCGTCCCATCTCACTCCTAAATGTGGATTACAAAATTTTTGCTGATATTTTAGCAAACAGACTGAAAAAAGTTTTGAATGAAGTAATTCATAAGGACCAAGCAGGCTTTCTCCCTGGTAGGCATTTGTCTGATAACACTAGAAATATTATTGATGTTTTGGAGTTACTACAGACAAATATGAATACGAAAGCAGCTTTGATTTTCATAGACGCGGAGAAGGCCTTCGACAATATATCTTGGAAATTTATGAAGAAAAATTTGGAAGGGATGGGAGTGGGAAGGGCGTTTCAAAATGGTATCGAAGCAATTTATTCAGAACAAAAGGCTAAATTGATAGTAAACAGTGTGGTGACAGAGGAGTTTAAAATTGAAAAAGGGACACGACAGGGGTGCCCCCTATCACCCTTATTATTTATCTCTGTCCTGGAGGTGTTGCTCAACCTGATTAGGAGGGATCAGCTGGTGGAAGGAATACAGGTCGGAGAAAAACAATACAAACTGAAGGCCTTTGCAGATGATTTGGTTTTGAAATTACAGGAGCCAGAAACCAGTACAAAAAGAGCTCTAGAACTAATTTCTGAGTTTGGTCGGGTGGCGGGATTCAAGTTGAACAAACAAAAAACTAAGGTTTTGGCAAAAAACTTGACACCTTCAGAAATAGATGGGTTCCAGAAGAAAACAGAATTAAATGTGGTTACAAAAGTGAAATACCTGGGGGTTAACTTGACTGGGAGAAATTTGAATTTATTTAAAGATAATTATGAAAAATGCTGGTCGGAAATTAAAAAGGACTTAGAATCTTGGTCAAGATTGAAACTTTCCTTGTCGGGAAGAATTGCAGCAGTTAAGATGAATGTATTGCCAAGAATGTTGTTTCTGTTTCAAACCCTCCAGATCGTGGACAGAGTGGAATGTTTTGGAAAGTGGCAGAGGGATATCACGAAGTTTGTCTGGCAGGGCAAAAAGCCCCGAATAAAATTTAAGATACTAACGGATGCAAAGGAAAGAGGGGGGTTTGCCCTGCCGGACTTAAGATTGTATTATGAAGCTGCATCCTTCTGCTGGATGAAGGATTGGTTTCTGTTAGAAAACACTGATGTCCTAGATCTGGAAGGGCATAGTAATGCTTTTGGGTGGCATGCATATTTGTGGTACAACAAGGTAAAGCTTCATAAACTGTTTAAAAACCATATTGTCAGGAAAGCTCTATTCATTGTCTGGACTAAATATAAGGACTTACTTGAAAGTAAGACCCCGAGGTGGTTATCACCGACGGAGGCTAAAGCCATTAAACTACGTAACATGGGGAGTGGCTGGGCAAAATACTGTGAGTTAATAGAAAGAGATGGTGATACTTGGAGGTTGCAGAGCTTTGAAAAATTGAAGGGAAAGGTGCGAGACTGGTTCCATTATGCCCAAATTCTAGAGGTGTTTAAAAAGGATAAAAAAATTGGTTTCCAGGTGGAAAAATCAAAACTAGAGACAGAACTACTTGAACCTAAGACGAAAGTGCTTTCAAGAATGTATAACTTGTTGCTTAAATGGAATACTCAAGACGAGACAGTTAAATCAGCTATGATAAAATGGGATCAGGACATTGGGTACAACATTATGTTTGAAGACTGGGAAAGGTTATGGACCACCGGTATGAAATTCACGGCATGTAGTGCCTTAAAAGAAAACATTATGAAAATGGTATACAGGTGGTACGTGACCCCAGTCAAACTTGCAAAGATATATCATCTGTCTGACAATAAATGTTGGAAATGTAAGGAGGCTGAAGGAACATTCTTTCACCTCTGGTGGACATGCCCGAGGGTGAAGGCTTTTTGGGAAATGATTTATAATGAGTTGAAAAAGGTGTTTAAGTACACCTTTCACAAGAAACCAGAGGCCTTCCTCCTGGGCATTGTGGGCCAGAGAGTGTCAAAGAAAGATAGAACTTTCTTTTTATATGCAACTACAGCAGCAAGAATCCTTATAGCTAAACACTGGAAGGCACAGGAGTTACCCACGCTGGAAGAGTGGCATTCGCAGCTGATGGACTACAATTAGCCGAAATGACAGGCAGAATCCGAGATCTGGGAGAAGAGGCAGTGGAAGAGGACTGGAAAAAATTTAAGGACTATTTACAAAAACACTATAAGTTATATGAATGTTGAGAATTTGCTAAGCCTTTGGGAAAAACATGCTTCAGTATTGAGATTGGTAAATGACGGAAACTAAGTTATGATTTAGAAAAGTGTAAATTGCAGACTATATAACTAAATGAAAACACAAAAACATATGAAATAAGGTATTAATTTGCTGTTTATTTTTATTGTAAAGAAAGCAGGGGATGGAGGACGTGGGGAAGTCCGGTTGATCATGAAAATTGATTTGAAAAAGTGAATTTTCTTCTATAATTTCTTTTTTTCTTTGTAAAACCGCTTTTGTTGTGTTACTGACGATGTATTCTGACCTTGGAAAAAAAGCAATAAAAAATTATTATAAAAAAAACAAAACAAAATTTTGTGCTGTTTTTATCAGCCGTGACCCCCGCTAATTGATTTACGAACCTCGATTAGCGATATATTGCTGCCCGGCACGCTTCCACTCCGGCTTCTCTCCGTCACGGCCCAGCAGAGCTTCGCACAGTGGTGTAAAACTGTCACCTGCTTGATTGGCTCAGCTTCCAGACAAACACACAGAGTCCCGTTTGTCTCTATACAGCTTTTATTCCAATATTCCCCAGGATTTTCCAGGGCTAGTTGCAGCCATCACAGCCCTGCGTCTGTTCCCCACAAAGTTCAAAGTGGGACTGACAAACTCCTCCCAAAAACTCCTCCCAGCTTCTACAGCTGACGTCAGAATGGTGAGGCATCATGGGAACAACTTAACCAGTTAAGTTCCAACTCCAACACCCCCCCTTGCATCACATTCTGACCACACCTTTTTTTTGAGTTCAACACTTTCCCCTTTGCCTTGTGCTCTTTCCCAGCATCTTTCCCAGGCACCTGTTGAACCCCTTCAACACTCCCAGAATCACACTGTGCGACACTTTTCCACGCACCTGTGACCTGATACCCTACTGACCCACTTGGGCCAGCAGTTGTGTCTTCTCCATCAGACGTTTCCCCCTCTGACTTGACAACCCTTCCGTGAGCTTTCTCCATTACCGGAGATGAAGCCTCACACCTGGACACTCCTTTCACAACCCTTGGAGATGCCCAAACCTGCCCTGAACCCTGACCCTGGACCTGGTCCCCATCACCGGGATCTGAACCCTGATTCTGGACCTGGTCCCCGTCACTGGGTTCAGCCACAGCCTCCCTTCTCCCTTGAGAAGACTTTGCACCCGTCACCTGGTGACGTATTCCCTTTTCCTTGAAAAACTCGGTCGCTCTTGAACCCTTGCACCCTGGTGGAGAACCTTCGTTCCACCTCCGCAACCCAATCCTGGATCAGTTGCGCCACCTCCCCCTGTGATTTGAGAGAGAAACACCAGCCAACCTGGCTGTGGTTACCTGTCAGCGACAGCACATACCTGGCCTCACCCAGACTCTCAGACCTCTTGGGTCCTGACAGATCTGTGTGAACCAGCTCAAAGGGCTCTTTGGTTACCCTCCCAAACCCGGGAAAACCAAGCACCTTTGCACCTTTGCATGCCCTGCACTCTTGGGACCTCCCACATTGTGTGATTTTACACCCTTTTGTGCACCTGTGCAACTTTTGCACATGACTGGGAACCTTAGCACACTGCACCTGTGCTTTACCAGCATTCCCACAACCCTCCAGAGGTGTCTCCAGAACAAAGACGTTGTTCTCCCTCTGCATGTTGATCCGTTGTCTCCCTCCTCTGAAAATGAAACAGGTGTCATTTTCAAAACGAGCATTGTATCCCTGCTTCTTTAGAGCTGATACATATAAAAGACAACACTTCAGTCCCGGCACAACGTATAACTTTTGCTCCTCCTGTGAAGTAGAGAAAAACACGTTAGCCATCACACCACAGACTGATTTATGTGTTCCGTCTGTGAACCTAACAGTCATCTCTGTCAAAACAGCCCTGCATTTCCGCAGCTTCCCAGCAGATGTCTCTGGAATCAAATTGCAATTAGCAGCAGAGCCAATAACAACACTCTGCTCTGGCCTTGTCCCACGAGTCTCTTGCTGGCACCTGGCAAGTTCACCAGCCTCAGTCTCACGCCTGGTTGTTTTTCCAAACCAGTTGCCATGGAAACCCGACTGGTTCCCATGAGAATTCAACAGTTTGACCTTGGCAACATCCTGTCTTGTCTCTCTGCTCCGGTGGGGGCAATCTCGACGCAGACGTTGAACTCCAGTGGAAAAACACTGCCTGGGACTCCTCCCAGCTGGCCTGGCCCTCCTTCTCCTTCTTCCGGAAAAGCACCTCTTGCCAGATCCGCCCCCCCTGAACTGCCGCTTCATCCCAGCAGGTTCAGTGGAAAACTTGTCAAACTTGCCTTTGGAAACCTTCCGCCCCCCCCCCGACCTGCTCAGCAGCACTCCTTGTGGCTAAAGCATCAGGGACAGGGGCTCCAGCCCTCTTTAGGCTTTTGTATTCCTTCTCCAGGGCTCTGGCCTCCTGCTGAAGCTTCACAGCAAACACAGCAGGACATTTCCAAGTGCCAATAGTCCCTTTGCCCCCCCTCTGGGGCCCACAGCTGTGCACCGGCTCTCACATAGGTGATCAGCGCCATCTTGTCTTTCTGTTCTGAAGCAGCCATCTCCCGGCCCTTGCTTTCCGCCTCCAGCCTCACAAACACCCTGGAGCGCTGAACGGCCTCTGGCTTCCTGGCACCCAGAACAGTAGACTTCAGATCAGCAGCCAGGTTGCCCAACTTGTTAAAGTGAGCCTCCCACAGTCCTCCAAGACCTGGCAGCCTGCCATCCTCTTCCGTTCCTCAAGCTTTTCAAACGTAGCTTGAATCACTTCCTGGCCATCTGCCAACTTCCCCCGGGGCCCAGCGTACTCACGTAAACAACCAGCCGCTCTTCAGCTCCCGGTCTAGCAGATCAGCTCCCCTGCCTCTCTGAACTTTAGGCAGAACTCCAAGCTGGTTTCAGCATCGTCGTCAGCTTGCCTTTAACCGTTAGGCACATTTCCAAGCTCTCTGTAGCCTTTCTGCACAGCGGCTTCAGCTTGCTTGCCTGCTTGCCTCAGACTCCGTTCTCCAAAGGCGCCCCCAAGCTGTACTCACAAGACTTCCAGCTCCCCTGGCGTGGAGAAACGCTGCTGTTCTCAGCTCCTTGCAGTTCTCAGCAACACAGGCAAATCTCTGCGTCTTGCAGCCAGCTGCTTTCAAACTCCGCAGCTGCTCCTTTGCCTCTTAACACCAGGCAAAAAGTCCTTCCGCCTCCTGCCGGCCCCCTGCTCGACACCGCAGATCAAAGCTCCCGACAGTTTTACAAGCGGTGATGACCCATAACCTGTGCTGTTTTTATCAGCCGTGACCCCCGCTAATTGATTTACGAACCTCGATTAGCGATATATTGCTGCCCGGCACGCTTCCACTCCGGCTTCTCTCCGTCACGGCCCAGCAGAGCTTCGCACAGTGGTGTAAAACTGTCACCTGCTTGATTGGCTCAGCTTCCAGACAAACACACAGAGTCCCGTTTGTCTCTATACAGCTTTTATTCCAATATTCCCCAGGATTTTCCAGGGCTAGTTGCAGCCATCACAGCCCTGCGTCTGTTCCCCACAAAGTTCAAAGTGGGACTGACAAACTCCTCCCAAAAACTCCTCCCAGCTTCTACAGCTGACGTCAGAATGGTGAGGCATCATGGGAACAACTTAACCAGTTAAGTTCCAACTCCAACAAATTTGCAATGTTTGGAATAAAAACAACATCCTTGGCAATACATTCATTTTTATCACAGCAATTCGACCTAACAATGATAACTTCAAATTTGTCCATATTTCTAAATCCTTTTTCACTTCCATCCAACATTTTTCATAATTATCCTTAAATAAATTCACATTTTTGGCAGTCATGTTAACCCCTAAGTATTTCACTTTCTTAACCAATGTTAGTCCTGTCTCCTCCTGAAACTTCTCTCTCTCATTCACAGTTAAGTTTTTCTCTAAGACCTTAGTTTTCATCTTGTTCAACTTAAAACCTGCTACCTGTCCAAATTCTTGGATCAGTTCCAATACCCTTTTAGTACTAGATTCTGGCTCCTGTAAAGTCAATACTAAGTCATCAGCAAATGCTTTCAGTTTGTACTGTTTAGCTCCCACTTGTATACCTTTAACCTCTTTGTCCTTTCTAATCATATTTAACAACACCTCAAGGACCGATATAAAGAGCCTCTTCAGTCAAAATTTCCTAAACATTTACCTGACACAATATGAGAGGCTCCTGCAGCTGTTAGCGAAAGTTATGCTTACACTGCGGAAGACCTCAGGTGAAGCTCTCTCCTCTCCATGGCTTTATCTCTGTGCCAGGAAGAAGAAGCTCAACCTGTGCCATTCCTGCCTGCCAAAGCTGCATCAAGATTAAAAAAGGCCCCAGAGCAGGTCAAGTGGTGGTAATTGACCAGCCTTTCAAAAATATTAGGCTCTCCTCCCTACCCCTTAAAATCAGAAACAGCTGGCAATCTTAGCAAAGGCCCAAGCACTACGGGATTTATTTATTTATTTTGACTGAGCAGGGGGAAATGACTGTGATGAAATGAGATCGGTTGTGTGTCCAATACAGAATGATCTCTAAGAAGGATTGCCAGGCAAAAACCGTCTAATCTGTGCATGGCTTATCTGCCTTTCTGGGGATCCCAAAGGTTTAAGTGAGAACATGAACACCCTCCGGGCTTGTTAATAGAGCCTGCCCCCCCGCCCCTTTCTTGATCAGTATCGAGCAGCAACAGGTTTCCCTGTTCACCCCCCACAAAATTACTAAGGGCAGCTTTCTGGAGAAATTGCTGCTTTTTTACACAGAGACTTAATGAAAAAGGAAACCCATATGATTCCCTAAGTGGGGAGAGGGAAAGATGAGGCAGGTTTGCAAAGAATAGAAACCCAAAGCCACCTCTACCTTTTATTAAAAAAGGAGGGTTGGGTATGTTCTCCCTCCCCCCCCCCGCCGCCAGTTTCCAAATGGAAAGAGCCTGCGCTTAACTGTTGTCCAGTTTCCTTGGCATGAAAATCAGCAGAGACTGTGGTATCTTTGGGATATAGGCTTTTATCTACACACATCTATATACAACCTGAGCATAGGATGGAGAGGCTAACAGCACTGACACCCAAACAGATCTTGTCACGCAACTGAGTTTCTAGGGAAGCCCCAAGCCACTGCTTTCGGTCCAGTACACAACAAGACATGTCTCTGTTTCTCCAGCTTCCAGCCTCCAGCTTCTCTCATGCACATCTGCCCTTGGCCTACAGTTCTCCCTCCTAGGATGATGTGGCATCCAGCCATGTGAGATGGGAAAAGGCCCACCCATTTGTCACTATGGCATGTCAATGGCAGTGCTCAACTGGCCTGCCAAGCCCTTTACCTTTAACAAAGCAGCTGGTTAGGCTGGTTCTGCAGATTTTCACTTATTGATTCCAACCTCATAGGATCACAAGTTTGGAAGGGATCCCCAAATAACATCCAGAATGACACCCCTCCCCCCAAAGCTATGGCAGATACGCCATGAGACTTACCAATGTTTTTAAAAGAAATGTAATTGTCTCCACGGTTATTTCTGAAAGCAGCCTGGATTCTATGGTTGTGATTCGATCACATAACTGGCAAGTTCAAGTCTGCGCAATCAAAGCTGTCTTAGTGCTCATGTTCCAAACACACTTCTCTGCCGCACACCGCTGCAACCTTTTGCAATAAGGAAAGTGATGGGGAAAAGCTACTAGAAATTGTATGATAACCATTGTTTGACATTAACCACATCTAACCTCCAATAGATCAGAAGGAATGCACAATAGATAAGTTGCCTCATCTCCTCACAGTGGGTAACCTCTGACTACCTGAATGTTGCTGAACTACAACTCCCATCAGCCCTAGCAAGCATAGCCAATCTTCAGGGGCCAAATGTTCCCCCACTCTCATAGTGAACAATAAAAGAAGAATGCATTTCTTCAAATATTTCACCACAGTTTAGTGGGGTTGATATGAACTACGGTTTGTTTAAAGAAGTTCTGTTTTAAAAAGGATATTGACAAGCTGGAAGGTGTGCTGAGGAGGGTGACCAAGATGGTTGAGGGTCTGAAAACCAAGCCTTATGAGGAACGGTTGAGGGAGTTTGGTATGTTCAGCCTGGAAAAGAGGAGACTTGAGAGGAGATATGATAGCCATTTTCAAATATCTGAAAGGCTGTCACATGGAAGATGGAGCAAGCTTCAGAGGGCAGGACCCACACCAATGGATTCAAATGACAAGAAAGGATATTCTGACTAAACATGAGGAAGTCCTAGGGACAACTTAATAATAGCTTTCTGTCAGTAAAAGTTGTTCGAGAGTGGAACAGATTCCCTCAGAAGGTGCTGGACTGTCGCTTCCATTGGAGATTTTTAAGCAGAGATTGGATGGCCATCTGTCAGGGATTCTTTATCTAGGATTCCTGCATTGCAGGGGGTTGGACTAGATGACCCTGAGAGTGCCTTTCAACTATACAATTCCATGATTCTGTGGTTTACACATTACAAGAGGCTTGCTTGCTTTAGTAATACTGTTTCGGGCCTAATCAGGGATCATGAAAGCCAGCCGCAAATGAATTCTGGCAGAGCGTCCCCCTCTTTCCATCTCTGTTGCTCGAAGGTCTTCATTTTAGCTTTTAAAATTAGCTTGACGCCTGGCTTTCTGTAATAATTTTTTTTCTGTGTTTACCAAGCCATCGTAAACATTTGCTCTCTCTCTCTCTCTCTGGGGTCTTCTGTTGGTTTGTGAAGATGCAGGTGGGAGAGCTGGAAAAGTGGTGGTAGGGGCGGGGGGGGGGGAGAAGACTGGGGAAGCTTTCCCTGCTTAATCCAACTGAATTAGAGGATTTTGAAGTGGATTTAGAGTTAAATCTTGATTAGGGAGAATTTCTCTCCCAACAGCTTCTGCATGGTTTGTATTAATGGGTAGTGATCCTGGGCCGAGGAACTAGGACAGATATAGCTAAGGGAAATGTAACACACATATGCTAGCGTCTGTTCATCAACGAGGAAAATTTCTGAGGAGGTGGAGGAGGAAAGGAACTCTCTCTCTGTGTGTGCGCACCTGCTAATTTCTAACACCAGGCTGATTATTATTATTAAAAAGATCCAACCAAAAGATCTCTCTTGCACACAAAGAGGTTTCTGAAGACCTGGGATTCAGAGCTGAGAAGGACTAAGGAGAGCTCAATGATTTAAAGAATCCAGAGTCTGCTCTGTCTTCAGTCTCCACACACACACACACACACACACACACACACACACACACACATTGATTATTATTATTTTACGGGGGGAAAGAAGCCTCTACAGTAGATACCTGGAATCAGCAACCCCTCACGATGTTAGGAGGTGTGTTATTGAGCGCTGCCTACGGGATGCTGTCTCTGGCGATGACGTCTTCTCTGCTTCCTGTTGGTAAGTCCTTCTTTTATCATTAACGATGCACTTGGAATTCAAATTGTGCAAAGAAGCCAGCTTCCCCTCACCTCTATTTATTTATTTATTTAAGCAATTTAAATGCCACTTAAAACCCAGACTCCAATAGGTTACATGGAATGTTGCTTCCCTTAAAGTCCTCAGCGATTAGACAGGAAGTTAAGGCATGAGGTGGTCCTTAAGGTGTCATGGACACAGGGTTTTTTTCCAGCTGGAACTCACCGGGACTCAGTTCCGGCACCTCTCAGGTGGGCACCATTGCCATTCTAAGAGAACAAGGGAAATGTTCATGGAGAGTTTCAACACTTCTTTTTCTAGAAAAATAGCACTGCATGGACCCAAGTTGTTAAGGGAATATTACAAGATCCTTCAACTTGACCCAGTACAGTGTGGGCATCAAGTACAAGCTTCTAAAGCCCAGAGTTATGTGTTGAGAGGGGGTTTGGACCTGTGTTTTCCCATATGCAGTCTTGTACACTGATCATTAAGCTGCATCTTGCTCGTTGCATGAATCAACATTCTGGGCACAGTGGCGTAGCCAGCTGCTCGGGTGCCCGGTGTGGCGCGTGCCCCCTGCCTCACCTAGCTACCAGTGGCGTAGGAAGGTGTGTGTGGTGGGTGCAGGTTATTTTTTCAACAAAAGTGTCGTGAGCCCAATTTTTTATTTTATTTTAAAAACACATGTTCTTTTTGCCATTTTGTCACCCCCCCCTCAGTGTTGACACCTGGGCCGGCCTGTACCCACCGCACCCCCCTTCCTACGCCACTGTCTGGGCATAGCTGCTGGAAGGAAGTGATCATAGAACTTCCTGCGGAGAACCTAGTCTTCTGAGGGCGAGCAATTGTGTGGGTGTGGCTGATTGATCCAGATGCAGGAGGAGGAGGAGGAGGAAGGAGGCAGAGTGTTTAAGTATGTAGAGACTGAGCAGGCAGCCTTCCCTATGGGTAGATCTTTTGGGCTTGCAGGATCCTATCATTATTTTTAATGACGCGGCCTTGTTCTTCCTGGAAGCAGTTGAAAGCAGAATTAAAACAGTTGCTCCCCCAATTGTTGGAGTATAACACTATTTCATATTTTAGATGTGTTTTCCTAAATAAATAATAATGCCCATCTCTGTATGATATTATACATTTACTCAGTACTAAATCTCAGGGTTGTATCCAGTGTAAGCGCTATTCAACATACTTCCATAGGTGACTTAGCGGGTGGCGCTGTGGGTTAAACCACAGAGCCTAGGACTTGCTGATCAGAAGGTCGGCGGTTCGACTCCCCGCAATGGGGTGAGCTCCCATTGCTCGGTCCCTGCTCCTGCCAACCTAGCAGTTCGAAAGCACGTCCAAGTGCAAGTAGATAAATAGGTACCACTGCGGCGGGAAGGTAAACGATGTTTCCATGCGCTGCTCTGGTTCGCCAGAAGCGGCTTAGTCATGCTGGCCACATGACCCGGAAGCTGTACGCCGGCTCCCTTTGCCAATAAATGAGATGAGCGCCGCAACCCCAGAGTTGGCCACAACTGGACCTAATGGTCAGGGCTCCCTTTACCTTAGTCATGTTTATTCTTTTTTTCTATGGGTCTACTCTGAGTAGGGCAACCCTTAGTCAACAAAAGTCTTGCTTCTTGCAGGTACTGGCCCTTTAATTTTTTTTTAAAAAAACCTTGTTCCCCATTTGCTGTGCTTGAAAGTGCCTCTTGCTCATTTCTTCTACTGTCCCTTTCATTAGTCATTTTCTGGTACCACAATTGGCCTTTCAGTAAACGACTTCCTACTTGCAGCCTGAGAAATTCCTCTTTTAACTTGTTCTCATTGCAACAATAAAGCACAAAAGTGTGTGCGCGTGTGCATTATTATCACAATTGTAATAATAGTTTTTAAAAGGTGGAATCACTCAGATCCCAAACAAGAAAAAGTTGTGGTCCTAAGAAATGACTGACCAAAGGGCCAGAAGCAGAGGAAAAAGCTCAAAAGTGCTTTCCAGTTCCTGCAGGGGAGGCCATTGCTTTTCAGGAGAGAGAGAGAGGAAAATACCACCATTAATGGGGTCTGGGAAAATGTAGAGAACTACAAAGAAAGCTGGATTGCAATAGCTTGGCAGCAGTGTTTCTTGGATTCTCCATAAATCTGAATAAACAAATGAAGCCCATTTCAGAGATAACAGATCATGTGAAAGCAACCTTATTTTGGGAAGTTGCTGACCTAAGCGGTGACTGTGGTGGTAGGGGAGGGAACTATATCAATTCACAATTCTGCATCTCCTTCAGCCTCTAGCCTCCAGTGTTATGGCTGCAACATTGTCTCTGGCACCAGATCTGTAGACACGGGATGCGCCCACCCTGAAGTGATGACCTGTTCCCATTCACATCAGGGATTCAAGCACAGGTTTTGCATTAAGATGGAAAGCGGTGAGTTGGTGCAAGGAGGATCTGTTCAGTCCAGGCTTCTCAATGGTGGGGGAGGAGGCTTTGCTGCTGCTGCTGCTGCTGGGGTGGTCAGGTGGGCATGGAGGTTCTGCTATCTCTGAATACAGTGGTACCTCCGGTTACATACGCTTCAGGTTACATACGCTTCAGATTACAGATTCCACTAATCCAGAAATAGTACCTCGGGTTAAGAACTTTGCTTCAGGATGAGAACAGAAATCACGCATCAGTGGTGTGGCAGCAGCGGTAGGCCCCATTAGGTAAAGTGGTGCTTCAGGTTAAGAACAGTTTCAGGTTAAGAACAGACCTCCAGAAGATGATATATAATGAGTTAAAGAAGATGTTGAAATATAGTTTTGTAAAGAAACCAGAAACCTTCCTTCTAGGAATAACAAGAAATGAAATAAATAAAAAGGATTGTAAACTTTTTCAGTATGCAATAACAGCAGCGAGAATACTAATGGCCCAAAAATGGAAGCAGGAAGAACTACCGACTCTGGAGGAATGGAGAATGAAGTTAACGGACTATGCAGAACTGGACAAGTTAACCAGGAAAATTAGATATCAACGAGATCACAAGTTCATTGAGGACTGGGAAAAATTTTCAGAGTATTTGAAGAGTGTATGTGATGAGCAAACAACGCTAGTGGGTTTTAAAGAAGCTTTGTGAAAAAATAAGGAATATTGCAAGAATGCAAATATGTCTATAAAGGTACCTTAAATGCGTAGATAAAAATTTAAACACGGGTGATTGTCAGAGAAGCTGAGGGAAGTCCAAAAGATGAAAATATGTTATTTGGGAAATTGTTTGATTGGAGATATTTGTGTAAAATTTAATTTAAAAATTATTTTTTTTAAAAAAGAACAGACCTCCAGAATGAATTAAGTTCTTAACCTGATGTACCACTGTACCAGATAGCAATTGCAGAATACCATTGCACTCATGTGCTGCTTGCAGGCTTGCCACTGGGGCATCTGGTTGGTCACTGTAAGAGCAGGATACGAAACTAGGTGGGCGTTTGACCTGATCCAGCAGACAGGCTCTCCATTGGGAGGTCCACTGTGAAGGTCAGGACCTCAGTGCCCATGGGTAGTCTACCAGACAGAATACCAGACAGTGGGGGGGGGGCAATGGGGGAGTTGCTGTTGTACTCAGGTTGTGAGCTAGGTTGGCCAATGTGAGAGCAAATGATGATGGACTGCTACGAGCTGCATTTATCTTGATCTGGCATGTTATTCTTATGGGAGGCCTACTGTGATAGCAGAACTTCCATACCCGGGGCAGTCTACATTTGGATAGCTCAGTCAGTAGAGCAGAAGACGCTTAGGGTCATGGGTTTGAGCCCCACACTGCGCTAAAGATTCTAGCATTGCAGAGAGTTGGTGACTCTTGTGGTCCCTTCCAACTCTACAGCTCTATGATTCTATTAACATCAGACAGTGGTAAACACTAGTGGCGCATTCTGTTGCACTCAGATCTTGCTTACAGGCTCCCCACTGAGGAATCTGGTTGGCCACTGTAAGAACAGGATGCTGGACCTGCTGGGCCCCCTGTAGCCTGATTCAACAGGACTCTTCTGATTTTCTTATGCCCTCTTTTATGTGCCCCCCTCCTCACTCTCTCACTCCCTGCTTTACAGTGGTCCTGGGAATCCTGTTGACCAGTGGATGTGCTACATCCAGGCACTGCCAGCAACAAGAGCTCCCAGGAATCCGAATCCACTGCTGTGACAGAGATCTTTGCAATGGAGCCCTGAGGACCACCCTTGCAGACTACTCCAGCTCATTCTGTTGCCTCCTGGTGTACTGGATGCTTCTTCTTGCCTGCTTCCTATGAATGGATACCTATGAATGGATACCTTGAGGGAGGTGCAAAGCAAGCACAATTTGGGGTGGGGGAATAAATTCAGTTCAGCCACACTGAAAGGCAAACTTACCTAATTTGCCCTTTCTAAAACCATGCAGGAACAGAAACACAGCTTTTTTTTGACATTTGCCAGCTATTTTAAAAAAAAATTTGCAATGCAGTTTACCAGCCAAGTCAAGAGCAATGGGAAAATGTATAGACTGGAATGAAGAATGTATGTGTGTGTATGCATGTGTTAGAGAAAATATCAGAAAAGAATGCATTCTATTAGGGAAACAGCTATTGTTCAAGATTTGCGTTCTTCCAGATACAAAAATGGCATTTAACAGGGTAAAGTGTGCATAAAAGAATATGTATATCACAGAAAATAATGCACAAAGATGCATTATGTTAGTCAAAATTGCATTACAAAATGTGTATAGTAGGAGATGCATACTAAAATGCTGATAAATTTAGATGACTACAGTGGTACCTCGGGTTACAGATGCTTCAGGTTACATACGCTTCAGATTACAGACCCCACTAACCTAGATATAGTACCTCGGTTTAAGAACTTTGCTTCAGGATGAGAACAGAAATTGTGTGGCGGCAGTGCAGCGGCAGTGGGAGGCCCCATTAGCTAAAGTGGGGCCTCAGGTTAAGAACAGTTTCAGGTTAAGAATGGACCTCCAGAACGAATTAAGTTCTTAACCCGAGGTACTGTACTTTAAAATCAATATAAAAAATCACAAACTGATTTGGAAATGTGAAGAAATGAAGATGGGGGAAAAAAGAGAAACTTAAGAGATATCAAAATGGGCAGATTCACTCATTCCTGAAAATTCCTCCAGAGGATTATTACTTATTTATTTCTCACATTTCTTCCCACCTTTTCCCTCTAAGGAGCTCAAGGTGCCATGTGTGGTTCTCCCTCATCATTTATACCCCACAACAACCCTGTGAGGTAGGTTAGGCTCAGTGAGCTTCATAGCCAAGTGGGTCTCCCAGGTCTAAATGCTTCAACCTCTACACTACACACGGCTCATACTGTCTCCTAGCATAAGCTCTTACCCACTAGGCCTGATGTCGTCCTAGGTTTGACAATTCCCCCATCCCTTGATGCCTCCTCTGCTTTCCACTTTCCACTGTCATCAAGACTCTTCGGCATTGCAAAAACTTCCATTTCCCTTGCACTCCCGAAAGGTTCATTGGGATGGGGTGGCAAAGTGTCTGCTCTCTGTGTTTATGCAAACACATATATCAATATATAGGTCAGTTTTAAAGGGGAGCTTTAAAGGGGCAGCGGTTCTCATGGCTTTTCCATTTGTTTTCCTTAAAATTGTTGATTCAAAATAAAAATAAAAAGGTTTCCGGAAACTGGTTCCTGGATTTCATAATCCTTTAGTGTTAGCTCCATCAAACATTGTTTCTTTCTCCATCCTAACACACTTCCCTTATTCCCGAAGTTCCTATTTATTCAAAACAATGAGATCTAGGATATTACAGTGGTAATATTACAGTGGTACCTCAGGTTACATACGCTTCAGGTTACATATGCTTCAGGTTACAGACTCTGCTAACCCAGAAATAGTGCTTCAGGTTAAGAACTTTGCTTCAGGATGAGAACAGAAATCATGCTCTGGCGGCGCAGTGGCAGTGGGAGGCCCCATTAGCTAAAGTGGTACCTCAGGTTAAGAACAGTTTCAGGTTAAGAATAGACCTCCAAGATGAATTAAGTTCTTAACCTGAGGTATCACTGTACTTTTCTTTTAAGGGAAGGGCCATAGCTTGGTGCTGGATGATCTGCTTTGCATGCAGAAGATTCTAAGTTCAATCCCCAATGGGTGATTGGTCTCTGAAACCTTGTACAGCTGCTGCCGGTCAGTGTGAACAGCAACGTGAGCTAGATATGCTTCGGCAGCTTCCTGTTTAATCCAGCCCTCTTCCACTCACAGAGATGCAATTTCCAGAGTGGTTTAACAATGAATCATCCCTCTTCCTAGGGAACTAATGGAATTCTGGCTTTGTCATAGGAGTCTCCCGGCAATGCTCAGCAATCTGTTCCTGGGATTCTTTGCGGGGGAGCCATGCCTGTTTAAAACGGAACAAAATTGCTTTAAATGTCTACTACAAATGGGCTGTGGTCTGGAATCGCTCCATAAGAAAGGAAGTGTGTGTATTACAGGATGCAGAGCCTCTAATCCAGGGGTTCTCAAACTTTTTTGGGGGGGCCGTGCCCCCTTTGGTTTCATAAACTCATTTCCAGGGGCCCCTATTCTATATAAAAAGAAACATTATTCAGAATATTGGTTTGCAGGACCTACTAATGAAGATAATGACACAATATTCAGAACAGTAACAATTAATTGTGCATTTATTCAAAACGCAGTTTAAACTATTTAGTTTTATTGATTCAGCAAAACAGATGGACTTGATCCAGTGACAGCAACTTTCCAAAATCTGGTAGTCATTTACAACTCCAGTGCCCTTGGCCTCTTAGGGATGCCCTATGTAATGGGGCAGTGTCACCCACTTTCGGAACCAGTGCTCTAAGATTCCACTGTCAAAATGCCGTAACAGCGCTCCTTAGCCCAGGGGTTGTCAGCCTGGTCCCTGCCGCCCACTAGTGGGCGTTTAAGGATTTTAGGTGGGCAGTAGGGGGTTCTACAGTACAAACTGAATTCTCCTTCCATAGAGCACTGGTGGGCAGTAAGGAAATTTCACCATCAAGAAAGATGCATTAGTGGGCGGTAGGTATAAAAAGGTTGACTACCTATGACCTAGCAAAAGGCTTGTCACAATCCAGTTTTCTCTCTCCTTGCAATGCTTCTGGTTTGCCACAGGGTGGCGCTGCTGTTCATGCAATTGCTCAGCCAGTTCTGGATGGCTGTTTCTTGCTCCAGAGACACAAACGGGCCCGCGCACGCGCGCGCACACACGGCCCTACTAAAGTAATCCATCTTGCTATGTCTAAGAGGCTCACTGTACACTGAAGTGTGCCTGAACTCTTTAACCTTTGCCCACCATGTTATACTTTGCTAACCCAAGGTAGTGGATGGGCTCCATTGCACTCTGCAAACAGCTCGCTCTCCCCCCCCCCACTCCTCCCCACACTCAGACAGCGACACAATCTCTCCCTCTCTCTCCTGCTGGATTCTATTAGCACCCGGAGGTTGAAAATGCAACTTTGGCGTGTTTCAGGGTGAGCTGATTTATACCCGCAAGGCAGGAGAAATTCATTTCATACCTGAATTACACACAAACAGCGGAGGGGAGGAAAGATGACTGTGAAAAGGGTATTTGCCAATGCTGTCATGACTGAAACGCAAGAGCCTCTGAGTGCGTGCAGACTGCCCACCTCACTCTGTCTTCTCATATAAAGTCCACTGAAAAAAGAACCCTGCCTCTTCATATGCTCGTGACTGAAATGCAAGGGGCCCTTTGAACATGTGCAGAGTGTCAAAACTTTTATCTCTCTGAAAATGTGCTGTTGATTTCCAGCCGTTTGTATAAAGTAGGCAACCTCTGGAGTGGTGGTGGTAGTGGTGGTGAAACCCCCCCCCCCGTTTATTTATTTCTCCATATCCTTTGCCAGCACGCTCATGGCAGCAATGCAAGAGTCCCTCTGAGTGTGGAGGATAATAAGGCGATATATCGATGGCTACTAGCCATGATGGCTGTGCTCTGCCTCCATGGTCAGAGGCAGCAATGCTTCTTGAATACCGGAAAGCCCAGGAGGGGAGAGGGCTCTTGTGCCTGGAGCCTGCTTGTGGGTTTTCCATGGGGGCATGTGGTCTGCAACTGTGAGAACAAGAGGCTGCGCAAGAGAGGCCATTGGCCTGATTCACGAAGCTATTCTTATGTTCTTATACAAATCGCATCCATGGATCTGCCACACAGGCCCCTATTTGCAGGTTATAATCTTTCCTGTTGCAGAATGGCGATGACAACAATGGCACTTTTGCCTTTGGAAGAGCAGAGGAGGCAGAGAAGCATGGAGGGTTGTGTATGCAGCAGAAATCTTAAAGAATATGCTAGAAGTTTATATTTGCATTCTCAAGTGCAAGCTCCCCACCCCCTCTTTTAACTTAAACTGTTCGGGCATCAAAAGATTTTGCAGAAAGCTTCAGTAGCTGAAGAGTTGCCTTTGTCTCAGTCTCTTGTGAGTCCAGGGCTTAAAATAATTCCAGTTTAAAGCACGTATTGACGTCTTGCCCAGACAGGCGAGAGCAAGCAAGCAAGCAGCAGTTTGGGAAACTTCTCTTCAAGATGCCGTTCTTTTCTTAGAGAGTTTTCTGTTTCATCAAGGAAGGTTCTGGATTTAGGGTTTTGTTTTTTTTTTTTTAAAAAAATTAAATAAAATCCCACCCTTCCATCAAAAAAGGCTCCCAGAGCAGTTTACAAATCACTGAAATGAAAAAGTAGAAACAAGCGAACAGGAAAAAACAGCCCTCTTTTGTAACCTAAAAAGACAGAACACGAAAGGAAGATAGGTTAGGAGGGGTGGGGTGGGGATTATTTAAACCAGTGGTGTCCAAACATTTTTCAAAGAGGGCCAGATATGATGAAGTGAAGGGCCATGGGGGCCGACCAAAGGCCCAACCAGAGTTCTTGACCATTTTTTAGGATTGAAGTTTTTGAGCTTTTTTATGATTTTACCCCAAAGTTGTTGAGCTTCTTTTAGGATTGAAGTTGTTGAGGTTTTTGTAGGATTTTACCCCAGGAAATAAACTGCCACAGGGGCCGGATTGAACTGACCAGTGGGCCAAATTAGGCCCCCCAAATGGACTTTGGGCATGCCTGATTTAAATAAACTGCAAACTGGACGTCGCTCCTGCCTTCTACGGCCTTCTGTCAATGGTCTATCTAGCTCAGTATTGTCTACATTGATCAGCCGCAGCTCTCCAGGGTTTCAGACAGGGGATATTCCCAGTCTTACCTGGAGAGGCCAGGGATTGAACCTGGGACCTTCTGCATGCAAAGTAGATGCTCTGCGGTCCTTCCACTAAACTAAGATACCAGTCCTCATGGTTCTAGATAAATTAGCTCCCTTATATTCAGTCAGACCTGTTAGCACTCCAAGATTTCGGGCAGGGGACCTTCCCAGCCCTACCATTCTAGGTTGTAGATGGAACCTAGGGCCTTCTGCACGCAAGACAGATGCTTTTCCACTGAGCTTTGACCCTTCCCCATTTTTGCAAGTAATTTTTCCAAACACACAATGCATTTTTGTATGCTATTTATTTATTTATTTATTATTATTTTTTTTAAAAAAAAACACTTTCCTCTACTGTGCGAGTTGGAGAACAGTTGCAAAATTCAGAGAAGGGTGAACTTTTGAAGGATATATGTGTTTCATTTTGCATATTGTTTTGGGAAGGGCAAATCAGGTTCGCCTTGAAATGTGTGATGAGACCCCCCGCTCTTAGGCTGGAGCTCTACTGGCTGCTTGGATCCAACAGAACTTAGCAACTGCACCCTTCCTCATGACTTCCGCATGGCTGTTTCCCAAACTTTGTTAATTTTGAGATGCACATTTTTCTCAATTAAAATGATTGCACAATTTTTACACTCTCCCTCCTCAGCCCCCACAACCAACCTGTGAGGTAGCTTAGGTTGACAGGCCAAAGTGACAGGCCAAAGGTGAATTTTAGGGCTGAGCGGGGGAGCTGAACCCTGATGTCCCAGGTCCTAGTCCAACACACTAATCTCTGCACCACACTGGCTTTTACCAACCTAGCAGTTGTGTTATTATACCCCTGGATGTAAGTTGCTTCTCAGGGACAGAGTTGTGCTCTACTCCCTCTTCCTGCTAGTCAATTTACACCCCCCTTTCAGGAACGTGCTAATGGCGTCACAAGCATATTTCTTCTTTTGCTTTTTCCTGTTGCCCTATTGCCTCATTTATCCAGCCTAGCATAGCCTGCTCAGAGTGTTTTGCTCTGCTGCTGTTTTAATGTTTTGACCCCCTTGGGCCACAGTTGCTGATTCTGCTGAGGATGGCTGGGCAGATGGGGAGGGAGGGGTGTGTGCACGCTTTTCCTGACAACACGCCTTTCTTCATGTTCTTCAGATGAAGGTCGTTGGATTGTCAGGACTCGGGAAGAAGATGGGCAACTGAGTAGGCTTCCTTCCAGCCATGTAAAAATCAGAGGGTTGTATGCAACAAAGTTCCATGTGGGCTAAAAGTTATTCCTGTCCATTATTTTCAACAGGTCTCCTCTAAGTAGGTTTAACACTGGATGCGACCCAGAGATTTCTACAACACCCACCCACACTGCTCCACATCTCTCCATGTAGGCAAGCACAAGGCATTATTCAGGGACACATTCTGCTTGAGAAGGATGCAGAGTTGGAGAGTCCTGGGGACCAAAAAAGAAGTCTGGAGGGCCGCTTCTGGCCTGTGGACCAGAGGTTCCCTGCCCCTGTCTTAAGCTCCCTTGTTATTTATTTCAATTGCAAATTACTTCCTTGAGAAATTTCACAATGCAATAAAAACCCAATTAAGACAATTCCATATTTAGAAACTATTAAAGCCTGTGTGTGTGTGTGTGTGTGTGTGTGTGTGTGTGTGTGTGTGCGTTGGGCATCTGTCTGTCTTGGGGCTATCTTTGGGGGTGAAGTCAAACTGCTGGAAGGTCACAGCAGCAGCTGTGGCTGTGGAGACCCATTTGGGAGATACATGCTTTCTTGCATCTGGGGCAGATGAAGGCATCCAGTTGTGCTGCTGCAGATGCACTATGGCACTTCTTCTCTCTGTGCTCCTCCCAGCAGTCATTCCTCCTCTGATCACTGCTGTGGATACACGACCTGACTGCCTGTCTCCAGGCAGTGTGGTCACCTGCAAGGGATTCCCACACGGTGGGGTTGATGTTGTCAGCCTTCATGTCACATTTGCAGACATCTTTGTAGTGCAGAGTTAGCCTGCCAGTGGGCCTGGTGCCTGAAGCCAGTTATCCTGTAGAGCACATCCTTTGTGATCTTCCATTCTGTGGGCAATGCCCAAGCCAGCGTAGATGTCGCTGAGACAGTAATGTGAACATGCTGGGAATGTGGGCTTTGGAGAGCACATCTTTGAGGCTTTGCCCTGCCATGTGGTACCCAAAATCTTCCTGACACAGTGCACATGGAAGGCATTGAGGCATTGCCCCGGATAGTTGTAAGTTGCCTACAACTCACTTCTATAAAGCTGCATGCTCAACACGCAAGCATGGTAGACCTTCATCTAGGTATTGGTCGTTGGTATCACATTCTCCGATACCCTTTTGGAGAGGCAAGCCATTGCTGTAGTTACCTTGCCAATACACTTGCCCAGCTCAGCATCAATGCAGAGGCTGCTGGTTATGACATGGGTAGGCAACATAAGGCCTGGGGGCTGGATGCGGCCCATTCACCTTCTCAATCCGGCCTGTGGACGGTCCGGGAATCAGCGTGTATTTACATGAGTAGAATGTGTCCTTTTATTTAAAATGCATCTCTGGGTTATTTGTGGGGCCTGCCTGGTGTTTTTACATGTGTGCTTTTATTTAAAATGCATCTCTGGGTTATTTGTGGGGCATAGGAATTTGTTCATCCCCCCCCGCCCAAATATAGTCCGGCCCCCTGCTGAAAAAGTTTGCTGACCCCTGGGTTATGGCATTCACAGTGAAGGCTTTGCAGTGAGGAACTCCCTTTTGTCTGTGATGGAACTGCTGACCAAGGGCTCTACAGTAACATAGCTAACAAGAAAGTGTGGCCAAACACTAACATCAAAAATCAAAGGGCAAATCAAAGCAGAACAGGATTACTGGACGCACATACTTCAACAAGTTATTGCAGTGATTTCCCTTTTGGCAGAACATGACTAGGCATTTAGAGGAGATAATGAAACATTTGTTTCCCAAACAATGGTAATTTTCTTGGATTGCTTGAGTAGGGTTGCCATATGTCCGGTTTCCCCCGCACACATCCTCTTTTTCAGGGCTAAAATTTCTGTTCAAGCAGATTTTTTTTGGGGGGGGGTGACACAGATTTTTGACATTTGGCAGATTTTTTAAAATTTGGTGGTCAATTTACTGTCATTGTTAGATACATTTCTCTGAGTGATGTATTACTACTTTAATGCTTTCTGAGTTTTTCTGAACTGGAAGATTACCCTGGTGAAAGTATGGCTGAGCTGATACTGAACCATTTCAGTGAATTTGAAAGAGATTATTCTTATTCTTATTCCTAATTTATATGCCACCCATCTGACTGGGTTGCCCCAGCCACTCTGGATGGCTCCCAAGAAAAAATAGTAAAAAGAGAACAATCATATGACAGTGTAGCCAATATGGCTGGAAAGCAGAATGGTGTTCAACAAAAAAAATCTGGAAAGAAACAAGTTTGCAAAATTTATTCCATGCGCTAGACATTCTCTAAATCTAATTGGACGAACTGCAGTTGACTCCTGCATGGATACAGTGATTATTATTTTTTGCCACAATAAATGAGACTGAGATGACATGTAACAATATGCATGCCTTTGAAGGAAGAAAGACTGGATATAAACCAAATGGGGTTGGAGTTAAGATATTAAGCTTATGGTTGCCAATTGTTGTGGTGGTGCAGGTTTTGCCTGACATTCAATGAGTAAAGTTTTTTTTATGGCCTTATCTCTGTGCCAGGAAGAAGAGGCTTCACTCAGGGCTGCAGCTGTTTTAATTCGGGCCTGGCTACAATCTTATGTTCAGGTTGTATATCCAGGCCTAGACCTGAATTTTTCCTTCCGCACACTGACCACCTTACAAATAGGAAAGTGCTAAATAAGAGCCTCTGCTCCATTGTCCACAGTGTGGTTGACCCACAAGGTGGTGGCTGATAAGTTATAGCCACCTCCTCCCCAAATCTGATGCTCAATGCATCAGTGGAATAAATCTCTCCAAGCCTTGCGGGTTTCTTTGGAGATGGATGATCACAAACATCCAGGCTCAGAAAACACAGGAGTTCTTCAGAGTGAATTGCTACCGTGAGCCTGGCATAAATAAATAAAAAGAGCTGAAGGAAGGTGGGAGATTTGTGGGTGGAAACACAGACGCAGCGATGCTTCTTAATGCTGGTTGTTCAAAGCCAAGGGAGGGTAGAGTGCTCTTACGCTTGAATTCTACTTGTGGGCTTCCCATAAGAGGCATCTGGGTGGCCACTATGAAAACAGGAAGCAGCACTAGATGGACCTTTGGCTTTCCTTATGTTCTTTCTCCATCATCAGAGGCAAAATGTCTCTGAATGCCAATTTGCCGGGAATCATAGGGAGTGTCATATGCACTCGAGATCTGCTTGTGGGCTTTGCTTTGGGGCACCTGTGAGAAGAGGATGCAGGAGGAGATGGGCCTTTGGCTGGGCTCTTCTTAAATTCCGGATGCTGCCTTTTGTAGTTTCCATTGCTAGGAAGCACTGCAGGGAGGAGTTGCTGTTGCACTCAGATCCTGCTCATGGCTTTCAAAGAGGCATCTGGTTGGCCACTGGTGAGATCAGGATGCTGGAACAGACTGGTTATTGGTCTGATCCAACAGGCCCCTTCTGATGTTCTTAGGCAGTATATAAGTGTGGGTGTGCTTGCACTACACACACACACACATACACACACACATGCGTGCACACACAGACACACAGGATCTTTGGCCTCGTGGTTTTCCTTGCTTCCTGTGAGTGAAGTCATCTTCAGGAAGTTACTTAGCAACCCTAGAAAAATGTTTTGAAAGTTCTAATTTTTCAGCACAGTCACCCCCAACCCACAAGTGCCCCCTCCTCACAAATGAAAGGAGAGAGAGAGAGAGAGAGAGAGAGAGAGAGAGAGAGAGAGAAGCTGGAGCAAGTTCCAGTAATCACCTTCTTGGCGAGCCAGAAGCTGGTGATCTCATGCACCAGATCATTATTTTATGTGAATTGGGCTTTTTAGCTGTAAAGAGACAGCAGTTCTCTCTCCTCCCCTCCCCATTCCCCTCTTTTTTTAGCGGCAATTTGCTTATGGCTCCAAAAGGATAATTAAATGCGGTCTCCACACAAATAACTATGGCAACAAACGGGTAATTAGATTGTTTCCAGCACTTTGTAACGGAGATGGCAAAAGGAGATGTTTTGGATCAGCGCAAATTGCAGCGCATAGTTGCCATAGCACCACCTCCAGTTGCACACAGGCATTGAACCAAATGTCTGACTGTTTGAGAATTAATCCTTCTGAACCCTAAAGAAGGAGCTTAGCTTTCAGCCACTCAGTGCTTGGGTGTGTGCTTGTGAAGTGTGAGTTGCGTGCCCCGTTTTAGATTTTTTAAAAAAAATGTTCTTTAAATTTCCCCGGATACCTCCAAAAAATTCTACATTGAGGGGGGTTGGACTAGATGACCCTCAGGATCCTTTTCAACTTTACAATTCTGTGATGATTCTGCATTATGAAGCCCTGTGTTCCCCTATACACACCTAAACTTACAGCTATATACATCTGCAAAACACGTTCTTATCAAGTGATCCACAAATTAGAGCAAACCTTTGAAACTGGTTTTTGGTTTTCTAGAGGATTTGCAAAGGTATTAAAGTGGGGCTTTTAAGGGGCATGTGATGTGGGTGGGTACATAATGCACAGGCCTCAGAGTGGACAGGCTGCAACTAGCTGGCTGGCTTATCCTCCTCTGGCTTATCCTTCCAGCCATGATGTGATGCTGACGCTACAGAAGGATGAACTTCTGCCTTGTTACTTTTTCCAAGCTGGTTGGGCTTGGCAAGGACTTCTCTGAGACTGGGTTCCTTTTGGGCTTGGGGTGACGGTGTTCCTTTGAGCAGGTGTGTAAACAGGCACCCTTCTGGTCACCTGTATCTTTATTGTCTGCCTCACCATGAGACTGAAACTGCCTTGGTCGCGCTGGTTGATGATCTCCGGCGGGCTAGGGACAAAGGTGAGAGCTGTTTCCTAGTTCTGCTGGATCTCTCAGCGGCCTTTGACACCATCGACCATAACATCCTTCTGGACCGTCTAGAGGGGTTGGGAGCTGGGGGCACTGTCATAGAGTGGTTCCGCTCCTTCCTCCTGGGCCGTATCCAGAAAGTGGTGGTGGGGGATGAGTGTTCAGACCCCTGGGCTCTCACTTGTGGGGTGCCTCAGGGTTCTGTCCTCTCCCCCATGCTTTTTAATATCTATATGAAGCCGCTGGGAGAGATCATCAGGGGGTTTGGACTGGGTGTTCATCAGTATGCAGATGACACCCAGCTCTACCTCTCCTTTAAATCAGAACCAGTGAAGGCGGTGAAGGTTCTGTGTGAGTGCCTGGAGGCGGTTGGAGGATGGATGGCGGCTAACAGATTGAGGTTGAATCCTGACAAGACAGAAGTACTGTTTTTGGGGGACAGGGAGCAGGTTGGTGTGGGGGATTCCCTGGTCTTGAATGGGGTAACTGTGCCCCTGAAGGACCAGGTGCGCAGCCTGGGAGTCATTTTGGACTCACAGCTGTCCATGGAGGCGCAGGTTAACTCTGTGTCCAGGGCAGCTGTCTACCAGCTCCACCTGGTACGCAGGCTAAGATCCTACCTGCCCACGAACTGTCTCGCCAGAGTGGTGCATGCTCTGGTTATCTCACGCTTGGACTACTGCAACACGCTCTACATGGGGCTACCTTTGAAGGTGACCTGGAAACTGCAATTAATCCAGAATGCGGCAGCTAGACTGGTGACTGGGAGTGGCCGCCGGGACCACATAACACCGGTTCTGAGAGATCTGCATTGGCTCCCAGTACGTTTCCGAGCACAATTCAAAGTGTTGGTGCTGACCTTTAAAGCCCTAAACGACCTCGGTCCTGTATACCTGAAGGAGCGTCACCACCCCCATCGTTCTGCCCGGACGCTGAGATCCAGTGCCGAGGGCCTTCTGGCTGTTCCCTCATTGCGAGAAGTGAGGCTACAGGGAACCAGGCAGAGGGCCTTCTCGGTAGTGGCGCCCGCCCTGTGGAATGCCCTCCCATCAGATGTCAAAGAGATAAATAATTACCTGACATTCAGAAGACATCTTAAGGCAGCCCTGTTCAGGGAAGTTTTTAATATGTAACGCTGTACTGTTTTTAACACTGATTTGGAGCCGCCCAGAGTGGCTGGGGAAACTCAGCCAGATGGGCGGGGTATAAATAATAAATTATTATTATTATTATTATTATTATTATTATTATTATTATTATTATTATTATTATTATTATTTAAATCACCCAATCCCTCCACACATGACAGTGATGTGTGAATGCCAAAATTAGGGGTCGTAAGAAAGCATAGTTTCCCTTTCCACCCTGTATTAGTCACATGCAGCACTGTCTCCATTCTGCTGCAGTTTTACTTTAGCAAAAAAAGCTATGTTATTCATCTCACTGTCCACTGTGATGAAATTTCTTAATATATGCAATTAAACCTGGTGCCACATAACACTACCTCTGCATGAATAAAGAATTTGTTTATTTTAGTCCCACTCTTTGGAACTCCCTGCCTATTGACCTAAGCTAGGTTCTTTCGCTATACTCTTTTCGGTGCCTGCTAAGAACATTTCTGTTAAGGCAAAGCCTCTCCAGGTATGTAGAGTGTGGACATGTGTTTTAAACTGCTTGTAAGCTTATAATTGGTTTTATTTCTTTTTTTTTTATTGGTATGTTTTGAATAGTTGTTTTTAACTGTTGGGTTGTTTTACTGGTACAGTGGTACCTCGGGTTACAGACGCTTCAGGTTACAGACTCCGCTAACCCAGAAATAGTACCTCGGGTTAAGAACTTTGCTTCAGGATGAGAACAGAAATCGTGCAGCGGCAGTGGGAGGCCCCATTAGCTAAAGTGGTGCTTCAGGTTAAGAACAGGTTAAGAACGGACCTCCGGAACGAATTAAGTTCTTAACCTGAGGTACCACTGTAATTTGATTACAGTGGTGCCCCGCAAGACGAATGCCTCGCAAGACGGAAAACTCGCTAGACGAAAGAGTTTTCCGTTTTGGAGGTGCTTCGCAAAACGAATCTCCTATGGGCTTGCTTCGCAAGACGAAAATGTCTTGCGAGTTCCTGCAGGGTTTTTTTCCTCCCCCCCTTTTTCTAAGCCGCTAAGCCGCTTATCAGCTGATCCGATAAGCTGATAAGCCGCTAAAAGCCGCTAATAGCGCTAATAGCGCTAATCCTCTAATCCGTCAATGGGCTTGCTTCGCAAGACGAAAAAACCGCTAGACGAAGAGAATCACGGAACGGATTCTTTTCGTCTTGCGAGGCACCACTGTATTTGTAACAAAACCTTAAAGTGTTTTTACAAAATAGAATCAATCAAGTGGCATCTAAATCGTGTCAGTCAGACAAACAAACAAACAAACAAACAAACAAACAAACAAAGATGTTCTACCCCCTCACCATTCACTAAAAAGCAAAGGGTGGGGGGATATTTTATTTTTATTTTATTTATTTATTTATTGCATTGGCTCCAAGGAGCTCAAGGTGGCACAACCAGTTCTCTTCTGCTTTAATCTCCACAACAACCCACCAAGGTAGGATAGGCTGAGAGGCATTAATAGGCCCCCAAGGCCACACCCAGTGAGCTTCATTGCTGAATAGGGGAATCGAATCTTGGTCTTCTAGGTTTCAGCCCAACCTCCAAACGAATACACCATACTGGCTCTTTTTCTAACCAATTATGCCTGGTTTGCAGACTGAAAGCAAAAACAGTTGTGAATCCTGATTGTATTCACTGGATTGATTTCTATTCCAGACATGGGGGCAACGGAATACCAGCGAGTTATGGTCCTGTTTTCTATCTTTGTCAGAATCCTCTGACATTCATACCTGGGATTCTGTGAGAGTTTCGGAAATGTCCAAAGCACCCAGCTTCCTAACTTTGTACACAGATTTCTGTGAATGTCCCTAGCATTTCTGGCTATGCAGACATGCTGGGAAGTTTGCTGAAATCACAGAAGCTGGAGTAGATCAGCAGCAGTTGGTTCAAGGCCCTGCCAACACAGGGATTACTGTGTGACTACCAAGACCAGTATTCGAGGTTTTTGAAAGTTTTAAAATGGTGTGATGAGCTATGCAAAGTAGAGAGGTACATGCAGATCTATTCAGCACACATGACTGAGGAAGCCATGACTGGTTAAAGTTGGCAGAAGAGTGTTTTCCGTGTGTAGTGTGGATGTGACCCAGGTACACACCCCCAGCCCAGCAGGGGGGGCGCATGCTTGTCAGAGCAGCCACAGAAATGCCAGCCTTTTCTTTCTGCTGTGTTCCTCCAACTTTTTCACTGCTTTCTTTCCTTCCAAAGTTTTGGAAGTTCTTCAGCTGGTAACGCTTAATGCTGACTGCTTCCAATTCCAACCCCGCCCCCCCCCGCACTCCGTTCCTGCTGACTGGAGGCGGGGGGAACCTTCCCAATGCCATACAATGGCAGACGGGCCTCTGAGCCACGTGGATTGCCCTTAATCAGAACCAGCCTCTGTCTCTCCAGCTCCCAGTGCTTCCTTGACCTCTCCCTGACCTCCCTGCTCTTCAAACTGGGTTCAAAGAGGCAGTATTGAACCCTGACTCTGTTTTGCTCTCTCCAGGACTTCAGCCCTCATTTGCTAAAACTGACAACCTGGGAAAGCGGTGATTAATTTATAGCGTTGGGGGCGGGGCAGTTCCCCTTCCTGCAAAAGGACCACATCTTTGGAAGAAGCGCCTGTGTGTCCATACCCTCCAAGTGTCCTGATTTTTCAAGGACAGTCCTGGAGTTATGAAAGCCGTCCTGGCTTCTGATTTGATCTCAGAATGTCCCTATTTCCCCAACCAGTGGTGCTGCCACCAAGCATGAGGAGGAGGATGAGCTGGCGTTTATCCCTAATGATGGTGGTAGCGGTGGCAGCTACTGCAAAGGTGCATCCTGTTGCCTCTCCATGGCTGCCACTGCCAGCCTCCTCCCTTGGGCGAAGAGGAGGAGAGGCTGCGGCTGCCAAGGGGCAGGCTGCCCTGGGTGGGAAGAAAGGGGGAGCAGAGCTTAGGGAGTTTTGGTTTTCTCTCTTGTTTAAAAAAATAATGCTTTGTGTATCTATGTCTAATCTTGCCCCCCCCTTTTTATATGCAGAATTTTTAAATTTACTCATTTCATTTAGATTCTTTGATAGATTTTACATACATATGCAATAATATTGCAGATAATTTCCCACTTTCTTAGAAAGCACAAGGCAGCACCAGACATTGTAGATGATTTAGCATGAATTACTTCTTTTTATCAACAGATCACAATGCATCAACACAAACTATAAGATTCCCCATGAGATATAAAGTTAGTTATGAGACAGAGGTTTACGCAGTTTGCTGCCTCTTATCTAAGCATCTCTCAATATCATCAAGAACTTGGACAGCTGCCTTTGGGATTCGGGTTCCAGGGCCAAATATATTGGAAACACCAGAGTCATACAGGAAGTCATAATCCTGGGGAGGGATGACGCCTCCACACATGACGAGAATGTCTGGGCGGCCAAGGGCATGCAACTCTTTGAGGAGTTCAGGAACAAGCGTTTTGTGGCCAGCAGCCAATGTGCTCACACCCACGTAGTACACATCCGCATCTACTGACCGCTGGGCCACTTCATGGCGTGTCAATGGCATCTTCCAACTTGGAAATCTGTAAAATCATCCCAGTACAACATATTCTGATAGTTTCCTTTGGTGCGAACAGGAAATTGAAACAATAGGTAAACCCCCCTTTAAATCCATATCAACGAAAAGAAAAGAACTCACTTTGAAACTCACCTACAGGTGGTACCTAACACCAAGAAAACTAGTGCTAATATGCCCAGGAACATCACCAAAATGCTGGAGAGGGTGCACCTCCACAGGCACATATCTCCACATGTGGTGGGAGTGCCCCAAAATCCAACTATTCTGGACAACAGCCATGCAAGAAATATGTAAAATAACTAAGCAAGTATTAGACATCACCCCAGAATTGGCCCTACTAAACATCTTCCAAGACAACAATGCCCATTTACGCCACAAAGAACTCATAACCCACCTATTTTCAGCAGCCAGAAACACCATAACCAGACACTGGAGAGACCTGTCAGGAGTAAACATGGACCAATGGTACCAAATAGTATGGGAAACAGCCCTACTAGAAAAATTAACCTGAAACTGACACGGGGACAAACAGAAGAAGACACCTTTACCCCGGTATGGCTCCCCTTCATCATATCACAGCCCAACAAGACAATGACAATAATCCACCAACAGCATACAAATCAATATGGCTAACCTGATCCAAAACACCCACCCACACCACTCACACATGAAAACAAAGATCACCACAGCCAATCACAAACAAACAACCACACCCTAGGCCAACCCCAACCTAGGCAAAACTCTCCCTAATGTGTGACCCAGTAATTCATCTGTAGGAATGGTTTTATTTATTTATTGAATATATTATTTTTGTATTTTATATTTTTGTACACAGCTTTGAGGACCTCAGGCTTTTAAGCAATTTATAAATTTGAAAAATCAATTTTGAAAAATCTTGCCCCTTTCTAATATTTATTTACTGGTGCATGTTTTTCTTTTTGTACATTTACCACTGTATCACACTGTTGACTCATGTGAAGCTTGTAGTCTACTAAGATGCCCAAATCCTTTCCATGTGTACTAATGCCCAGCTCCTGTAAGCAAGCCAGGTGTCCCCCATCTTATCTTTGTGCAGCTGGTTCTTCCTGCCTAAGTGTAGAACCTGACTTTTGTCCCTACTGAAATTCATTTTGTTAGTTTGGGCCCAGTTCACCAATCTGTTATGGTAATCCTGAATCCAGTTTATGTCCTCAGTGGTATTGGCTGCTCCTCCTAGTTGGGTGTCATTTGCAAATCAGATGAATATACTGTACCTTCAATTCTTTCATTCAAGTTGTCCATAAGGATGCTGAGCAGCCACAGGCCCAGGACAGAACCTTGCAGCACTTCAATTGTCACTTTCCCCCAGAATGATGAGGAACCATTAGTGAGCACTCCTTGGATTTGGTCAGTCAACCAGCTACAAATTCACCTTACAGTTACCTCAATAAAGCCAACATTTTACCAGTTTCTCCACAAGAGGAGGCAGACTTTGTCAAAAACGTTACTGAAATCAAGATACACTACATGCACAGCATTCCTTTGATCCACTGAGCTTGTAACTTTATGGGGGGGAAAAAGAAATGAGATTCGTCCAGCTTAACTCGGCTTTGATAAAACCCTGCAGAGTTTTAGTCATCGCAGCATGCTTTTCTAAGTGCTCACAGACAGACTTTTTAAGTGTTCTAGGACCTTTCCTGGTATCAATGTCAAGCTCACAGGTTGGTAGTTACCCAGGTATTCTTCACTACCCTTTTGAAGATTCATTTAAAGTAGCTAGGGGTTCCCTTAGCACCTCTTTTCCTATCTTCGGCTGCAGCTACTTCCTGGCATTGTTTATTCTGTTATCACCAGGTTGGGCACTACTTTCCTTTTGGGCGAAGACAGAGGCATTATTTTTAATCTCTCTTGCAAGCCTCAGCTTCTTCTGAGCTTTGGCCCTCCTGACCTTCTCCCTGCAACTGTTGGCTACTCTTGTATACTCCTCCTTTGTGATTCCCACTTTCTTCCATTTCTTGCACATGTCCTTCTTAAATCTCATCTCATCTGTAATCTCTTTATGCAACCACACCAGTTTCTTTAGAAGCTTCCCATTTGTTTTCCTGTTGGGATTGTCTGTCTTTGTTTATTCAGTATTTCACATTTAAGAAACTCCCACCCATCTTGGACTCCCTTCTCTTTGAGTATTTCTGACCATGGGAATGGGATCACACCCAAGGGCGTCTTATCCATAGAGGCTAGTGGCATGTGGCGCCAGGGCGCCAAGTTCTGGAGGGCGACAGGGAAGAGGCAGAGGCTGGACGCGATGCCTCCCAGCATCAGCTCGCCACCCTTGCCTGCCTCCACCATGCCGCGCCGAAGCAGCACTGCACCTGGAGCCATGGCCACTGCGGCATGAAGTGTCCAGCTGAGCTGGGAGGCACCGCGTCTAGCCTCTGCCTCTTGCCCGTCGGAGGAGCCGCCCTCCAGCTGCTGCCCGCCTCTTCCAGCCCCGCTGGCAGCATTGTCCTCCCTAAAAAACTCGGGGGGGGGGGAGCTTTGCACCACGACACCGGATATGCTTAAGACGGCCCTGATCACACCCAGTAGCTCCTTAAGCCTTTTGAAATTGGCCCTCTTAAAGTCCAGAGTGCATGTCTCGCTACACTCAGGTTTCCCTTGACTCTGGCAGGGGAAAAACATTTCTCTACGGGCTTCCTCCACGCCATGCAGAATTTTATAAAGTTTCATCATGTCACTCTTACAGTATGTGCCTTTTCTCTACAACTTTTCCTCATAGGGGATTTGCTGCTGGATCATTTTGGGGTATTGTTTTTGGGTTTTGTTTTGTGGAGGTATTTTGTCACTATTGGGAGTGGCAGTTTTCTGAGCATCATCAATTGTTTTCCTTCTGTGAAATAGATACTTTGTAGTGCTTGTGGCAGCTTCTGCGATTCCCAAATGTGTGCCCTTTCAGGCTCACATAAGCCCAAGATCCCTTCTATAAACACGGGTGGTGCTGTGGGTTAAACCACAGAGCCTAGGACTTGCTGATCAGAAGGTTGGCGGTTCAAATCCCCGTGACGGGGTGTGCTCCCATTGTCGGTCCCTGCTCCTGCCAACCTAGCAGTTCAAAAGCACGTCAAAGTGCAAGTAGATAAATAGGTACCGCTCCGGCGGGAAGGTAAACAGCGTTTCTGTGCGCTGCTCTGGTTTGCCAGAAGCAGCTTAGTCATGCTGGCCACATGACCCGGAAGCTGTACGCCGGCTCCCTCGGCCAATAAAGCGAGATGAGTGCCACAACCCCAGAGTCGGTCGCGACTGGACCTAATGGTCAGGGGTCCCTTTACCTTTACTAGTGCTTGTGGCAGCTTCTGAGATTCCAAAATGTGTGCCCTTTCAGGCCCACATAAGCCCAAGATCCCTTCTATAAAGCAGTTGCCCCTGTTCAACCCGGAACAGGCCAATGTGTCATAGCTGGAAGTATCTGAGGCCAGCAACAATAACCCTATTTCTTCTTCTGATTGGGTGGTAGGCCATGGGCGGCAGGACAAATATCCAAGGTTTGTGTCGCAAAGCTGTCACTGCTGATTGAATTGGTTTTATCTGAAGAAGAAGAAGAAAGGAATGGTAGCTAGTTCCTTTGTGATTTGCTGGCTTTTCAATTTCATCTCAAGGCTAGATTTCATTCCAAGAGCTACCAGGCTGCCTTTCTGCCAAGTGGGTCATGTGATTTTGTTTCATTGTGTTCCCCCCTGAAGCGATCAGGAATTTGGAAGGTGTGTTTTGCTGGAGGCTTCAGAAGGAGACCTCTTGCGAGGTCAGGGACAGCTCTCCACAAGATTTGAAAGAAAACCTTGTCCCTCCATCCTCCCACACACCTGCTCTAGCATCGCTCTCTTTTCTGATTAACTTGCTTTTTCCTAGAAACTGGTAGTGCTGATTTACCTCTCTCTGACCTCTTCCACACTCACCTTTTCTGTGCACTTTCCGGGAACAGGTCCGAGCTTTCCAATTTAGAGAAGTTTTTGTTCGTCCCGGTGCTCTCCCCACGAAAACCTGTGTTTTGCCTCTGAATCAAAGCAAGCAGTAATCTGTGGAAAACCTGGTTGCCAATGGCTGCAATTCAGTGGTAAAGCACAGGAGTGCCAGGACAAAAAACCCAAAACCCTGCTCAGGCATAGACCTGTGCCTAGAAATGCAACATAAAATGAAGTGTGGATAAGCCCCCACTCACTCCCTCAATCCATAAGAATATAAGGAGAACCTGATGGATCAGACCAATGACCCATCTCCTAATATTGAGCTTTGTGCAATGTCCACAGGTTCTAGGATGATGAGGGATGGAGAAAAACGTTTCTCTGTCTGCTTTCTTCATGCCATGCATAATTTTATCATCTATTTGTTGCCTCTTATTCACCTTTCCTCTAAATATTATTATTATTATTTATTAAATTTATATACTACTGATTGTCATGAGGACCTAAGGGCAGTTGGCAACATAGAACACAAGAGCTGTAATACAATTATAGTAAAGACAGCAAAGCAATAAGTGAGAAAATAAATAAACAAACCAAGCCTCAATAATTTACGCTACAACCTTGCCTCGTAGGGGAGTCTGAAGATTTATACGACCTGAAGAGAAACCATAGGGGAGTCCCTCCACCCCCATCATCATTTGGGTTGTCCCTTTCTGAATTCTCACTCCCCAGGCACCCCACTCACACCTTCTCCTTTCCTGTTTCCTCACCCTCCTGAGCCCCAGCTCTGGGGGTCGCTAGGCACTGTGGGTCTCGTAATGACGACCCCCCCCAACGTTTGTGACTGAAGAGATCCCCTGGTCCAACCTGCCACCTCTTCTCTCATCACCATCTCCTGCGCTGGATCTGTGAGAGACTGAAATCTGTTTTTTAATAGAAAAAAGAAAAACCCACAATGGCAGCCATTTGCTTTAGGCCTTCATTTTTCACTCCTTGCAAGGTCACGGGCCTGTATTGTCTCTGTCTAATGGGATGCTATTAAGGGCTGGCCCGTAATGTGCAAGCCACATCACATTCTGCCATGTGAGATCAAACCCCGGGCAAGTTTCCAATTTCCTCCTGTCCGCCTGCAGTGATCTTATCAAAACCTGAGTGATCTCTCTATAAAGAAATCAAACTGGAAGGCGTTCTGTGGCCGGCTTTCCTTCGAGGCAGATGGATGGAGGAACACTGGGTGGCTGCTAACGGCCTCCTCTGTCCTCCCCCACCCAGATTTCACTTTCCCACTGGGAAAGGTCAAAATGGCGATTGCCACAGGGGGTGCTGGAGAGGCCACTGCTCACTCAGAAACATATGCTGCTTTTCACCCCTGGCTCCTCCATCACACCTTTCCAAAGTTCCATCTCCATTCAAGCGCCGGTGGATTCGCCGTTCAGCATCTCATTTCCTGGGGGAAAGCGCATGGTGGCCATTTTTACCATGGAAATGGGTCAACCTCACATCTGTTCGTTGTGTGGTGAAGCCTGACCCTCCCTTAAAAAAACAGCAACCCCAAAGACAGAAGAGGTTGTAAAAGATGCAGCCTCAGGAGAAGCCAGTGTGGTATTAGTGGTTGGACCAGGATCTGACAGACCAGGGTCCAAAGTGACACCCATTGGGTGACCTTGGCCCAGTTACACTCTCTTAGCATAACCAGCCTCGCAGGGCTGTTGTAAGGATAACAGGGAGAGAGAACCACGTGTACCACCTTGAACTCCTTGGAGGAAAACGTATACTGTAAAGTGTGTGTGTGTGTGTGTGTGTTGTAGCCAATGTTGTAGCTCTACTCAGTAGAGCCCACAGAAGCCAATAGATACGGCTAATTTAGGTTCATTTTGCTCTGAGCAGAACTTGGAAACAACCTTATATAGTGGTACCTTGGGTTACAGATGCTTTAGGTTACATACGCTTCAGGTTACAGACTCCGCTAACCCAGAAATAGTACCTCGGGTTAAGAACTTTGCTTCAGGATGAGAACAGAAATCGCACGGCGGCAGCAGGAGGCCCCATTAGCTAAAGTGGTGCTTCAGGTTAAGAACAGTTTCAGGTTACGAACGGACCTCCAGAATGAATTACGTTCTTAACCTGAGGTACCACTGTAGCTCCTTATGTGTGTGTCTGTGTATGTAAGGCAGTCATCACACTCGGCATTTCGCGTGGCTGATGACGGACAGGCCCAGGCAAGTTGCTTAACAGAGCAAGGGGAGTGTGCTGTGAAGTTCCACCACCTGCTCTAAAAGGGAGTGTGGCTTGGCGTGGGAGGGGCTTAGGGTAAGCTGGAAGGGGAGGGGTTTGGGCAAGCTGTAGTGGGGGTGTGTGGGCAAAAGTGTGGGTGAGGTGTAAAGGAAGTACAGTTGATTAAATGTGGGGAAAGGATGGTTGGGAAAAGGGTAGGAGGGGTTTGGGTATGGAACGAGCTGGAGTGGCCACTTCCAGTGTTTGTTTTAGAACTGCACTAGAAAAGTTGCTGCAAAAGAGACACTTCTGTAAAGTCATAGGGAAGTGTGGTGTAGTGGTTAGAGTGCTGGACTTGGGTTATTTTGAGGGGAAGGTTGTGCATCTAGAGGCAGACATCTGTGTAGAAAGGCTGTAGTTCAAAGGGTAGAGCAGATGCTTTGGATGTAGAAGGTGCCAGGTTCATTCCCCACAGGGCTGGGAGAGACTCCCTGTCTGAGATCCTGGGGAGCCACTGCCAGTCAGGGTGGACATTACTGAGCTAAATGGACCAGTGATTGACTCAATAGAAGGCAAGTTCCCATGTCCCTATTTAATATCTGTCCTTTGTTCCAAACCATGAAGACTGGAGTCCTTTATTTTGAGGGGAAGGGCTGTAGTTCAATAGTAGGGCATCTCCAGCGCATGCCAGGCTCAAAGCCTGGCAACATCTCCTGGCAGTGCTGGGAATGTCCCCTGACTGAAACCCTGGAGATACACTGCCAATCAGTGTTGAAAATACTGAGCTAGACAGACCAATCGCCTGACTCGGTATAAGGCAGCTTTTTATGTGTAGAAAAATAGTACAGGAGACATTAAGCAAAGGTTTTCTTTGCTTTCTGGAGTTCGTACACTACTTTCAACAGGATTTCTAAAGTATTAGAAACTACTGAATTGTCCTAAACCTCCTTCATTAACTGGGGGGGGGGGGAGGTAGATGAGAGTTTCTTTTAGCTATCACTGGTTATTTTGCTGCTCTCATATCTACCGGGCAACATTTTTAACGTGGAAACAAAGCCTGATGTGAATTAAGTGTATCCGGTTTCTTTCATGTTGCCCTCTGGACAGCTGCAAATCTGGTTCTGATTTGAAGACTGCTTTGGTTGGAATAGAAGTTGTTTCGGGGGTCAATCCTGCCAGATCATTCACACAGATGATGTAATTTTCTGCACATTTTAACAAGTGCCGGCTGAAAATATCTCACACATTCCCCCTCCCCCTGCCAATCATTCTCTATAAATTAATGAGAAAAGAAATTGTACTCAAAAATTATGGGTGTAAATCTTGGGCTATGGCATTGTTGCTGTAAGGACTACTAAGATCACATGCAAACCCTATCCCTAACCCTCATCCACTTGAGTCTGTAGTACTGGCACTCTTACAGGTCCCATATAATCCTTGTTCCACTCTTGTAAGAAAGTAATTATTCAGTGTGACAGCATCTACACTTTGGAACTCCCTGCCTATTGATACAAGGCAGGCGCCTTCGCTGTACCATTTCCCATGCCTTCGAAAAACTTTTTGATTAGCAAAGCTGAACCACCCATGTTATTTTATTATGTACAGTTGATTTTCAGATCTCTTGGTTTCATTTATATTTTGATATAAATTTGAAGAATCTATTAAAAAATAAAAGTACAGATAACACGCACGCACGCACACACACACACACACACACACACACACACACAAACAGAGTATTGGATAAGACTCCCCTGCTCAGCGCCTGAGGGTCCCATTCCTGCCACTCACCACCTGGCCCAGGGGGCCTGATGGGCTCTATAAAGGACTGATGCTGCCGCTGCTGCAGCTGGGCAGAGAGGGCTCCATTTTGTTTTGTTTTTGTTTTTTGTTTAAATTGCTATTATTTTTTTACCTATGTCATTTTAAACTGTGATATTAATGCTGTATTCTTAGTTTTAGATTTTGATTTATGTGGAAATTGTGTGTATTTTTTTGATGTGGTTTATTTATTGTTAATAATAATAATAATAATAATAATAATAATAATAATAATAATTTATTATTTATACCCCGCCCATCTGGCTGGGCCTCCCCAGCCACTCTGGGCGGCTTCCATAGAAACCAAAAATACACTAAAATATCACACGTTAAAAGGCAGGGCTGCCTTAAGATGTCTTCTGAATGTCAGGTAGTTGTTTATCGCTTTGACATCTGATGGGAGGGCGTTCCACAGGGCGGGCGCCACTACCGAGAAGGCCCTCTGCCTGGTTCCCTGTAGCTTTGCTTCTCGCAATGAGGGAACCACCAGAAGGCCCTCAGCGCTGGACCTCAGCATCTGGGCAGAACGATGGGGGTGGAGACGCTCCTTCAGGTATACTGGACCGAGGCCGTTTAGGGCTTTAAAGGTCAGCACCAACACTTTGAATTGTGCTCAGAAACGTACTGGGAGCCAATGTAGGTCTTTCAAGACCGGTGTTATATGGTCTCGGCAGCCGCCCCCAGTCACCAGTCTAGCTGCCGCATTCTGGATTAGTTGTAGTTTCCGAGTCACCTTCAAAGGTAGCCCCACGTAGAGCGCATTGCAGTAGTCCAAGCGGGAGATAACCAGAGCATGCACCACTCTGGCGAGACAGTCCGCAGGCAGAAAGGGTCTCAGCCTATGTACCAGATGGAGCTGGTAAACAACTACCCTAGACACAGATTTGACCTGTGCCTCCATGGACAGCTGTGAGTCCAAAATGACTCCCAGGCTGCGCACCTGGTCCTTCAGGGGCACAGTTACCCCATTCAGGACCAGGGAATCTTCCACACCTGCCCGCCTCCTGTCCCCCAAAACCAGTACTTCTGTCTTATCAGGATTCAACCTCAATCTGTTAGCTGCCATCCATCCTCCAACCGCCTCCAGGCACTCACACAGGACCTTCACCGGTTCTGATTTTAAAGAGAGGTAGAGCTGGGTATCATCTGCATACTGATGAACACCCAGCCCAAACCTCCTGATCTCTCCCAGCTGCTGCATGTAAATGTTGAAAAGCATGGGGGAGAGGGCAGAACCCTGAGGCACCCCACAAGTGAGAGCCCAGGGGTCTGAACACTCATCCCCCCCCACCACTTTCTGGACACGGCCCAGGAGGAAGGAGCGGAACCACTGTATGACAGTGCCCCCAGCTCCCAGCCCCTCAAGACGGTCCAGAAGGATGTTATGGTCGATGGTATCAAACGCCGCTGAGAGATCCAGCAGAACTAGGAAACAGCTCTCACCTTTGTCCCTAGCCCGCCGGAGATCATCAGCCAGTGTGACCAAGGCAGTTTCAGTCCCATGATGAGGCCTGAATCCCGACTGGAAGGGATCCAAATGGTCCGCTTCTTTCAGGCGTGCCTGGAGTTGTTCAGCAACCACCTGATTTGAGACTGGGCAATAGTTGGCCATCGTGGCCACATCTAAAGATGGTTTTTTAAGAAGCGGTTTAATAACCGCCTCTTTCAGCGGGTCTGGGAAGGCTCCCTCACGGAGGGAAGCATTCACCACCCCATGAAGCCCATCGCCCAGTCCTTCCCGGCTAGCTTTTATAAGCCAGGATGGGCAAGGATCCAGGAGACAGGTGGCTGGCTTCACTCGTCCAAGCAGCCTCTCCACATCCTCGGATGTAACAGATTGGAATTGATCCCACGCAACTTGACTAGACAGGTCTCTAGCACTCTCCCACCCCGGCCCTGCTCCCATGGTGGAGTCTACTTCTTCCCGAATCTGAGCGATTTTATCTGCAAAAAACTTTGCAAAATCATTGCAGGAGAACATGTGGCCCGTACTGGGCCCCGATGTTGCAGGTGGTTCCGCTAAATTGTGAACCACCTGAAAAAGTCTCCTGCTGCTGTTTTCTGCAGATGCAATAGAGGCGGTGAAGAAATTCTTCTTCGCTGTCGCTATCGCCACTTGGTAGGCTCGATGTTGAGCTCTAACCTGTGTCCGGTTAGATTCGGAATGAGTTATCTGCCACCGGCGCTCTAGCCGTCTCAACGATTGTTTCATTGCCCTCAGATCCGTGGAAAACCACAGGGCTGTCTGGGCTCCATGCAATTGGAGAGGACGCTTCGGAGCCAAACAGTCAATAGCCCTGGTTAACTCCACATTCCAGCGGGCCACCAGGGAAAGCTGAAAGGCCATCAACATGGGATAAAGCATCCCCTACCACTCTCTGGAAACCATTTGGATCCATTAAGTGGCAGGGGCGGACCATCCGAATTGGTCCCACCTCCCTGCAGAGGGGATGGGTTGCAGAGAAGTCCAGTTGCACCAGGAAGTAATGACTTCCTAAAAATCACTGCAACCCCCCCTCCCCGCCCACAAGGCCTGGGTTGCTGTGCGTAAGAGAAACCTGGTGGACAAGCAGCGGCAAGGACAGGCCCATCTGCTTCATCCAACCAAGTCTCTGTTACACATGCCAGGTCAAATCCTCCATCCATGCTCAAGTCATGGATGGCAGTGGTCTTATGAATCATTGACCTGGCATTGCACAGCAGCACCTTCAGGTCACCTTCAGGTTTATGACTTTTGTAATTATGTAAATCTTGTTATGCTGTAAGCCGCCTTGAGCATTGTTTTTTTAACTGTGGAAAGGCGGCATACAAATAAAAAATGATGATGATGATGGTACGGTTGTGTCAAGTGCTGGTCTTACTCAGAGTAGAACTGTTGAAGTTAACAGACATGGCTAACTTGCGCCCATTAATTTAAAGTACAGTCATACCTCGAGCTGACTGTGCTTCGGGTTGAGCGCGTTCAAGCTGCGCTCTGCGACAACCCGGAAGTAATGGAGCACGTTACTTCCGGGTTTCGCTGCTTGTGCATGTGCAGACACTCAAAATGACATCATGCGCATGCGCGGAAGCGGCGAAATGCGACCGGCGCATGCACCGACGTGCTGTCACATCTTGCGTTCTGTTTGGGATGTGAACGGGGCACCGGAATGGATGCCGTTTGCATCCCGAGGTACCACTTTATATTTACTCTGGGTAAAAGTTAGTTGAATGCAACCTATTACTATTTTTAATAAATGTTTTATACTAATTTTCGTAAACCGCTTAGAGATTTGTTTGATCAAGCAGTGTATACATCTTGCTAAATAATAATAATAATATACCATTTGCAGTGAATATTTTAGATCATTTTATGCTGAACACTTACATATTTATCTGTTGGATCAAGCGGTTTTATGTGTCTTGCTGAATAATAATAATAATAATAAAGCCAGAATGCATCGAGACAAGTGAGCTCTATGCGAATGGAAGAATCACTGGCGCGATGTCTGTGATGTATCATCGCCTGTGTTCTCTTGAGCACCAGGATCTCCCCTTGACAGTTCTCAGAAGCTCCCAGGCATTTGCCTCCGTGTGAAATTTCAACATTTGGATTTGCATTTGGCTGCTCCTGCCAAAGTCTCCCAGTGGTTTAAGAATGGCTTGAAACTAAGCCACATATCACTCCATCCTTTTGCTCCCTCTCCCCCCCCCCCTGTGTATGTATATATAATATAGTTGCTGCCTCCTACCGTCGACAGGAGCTGCAGGATGGATTCATTTTGACGTGTGGCTTTGAATCCTGCTAGTTCCCATCTTAGCCAGCTGTTCCAGGATCCCCACCACCACCACTCTGTACTCTGTTACTGAACCAAACTGGAGTGGAGACTGGGTGGGGGAGGAAGAAGAGGAGGTTAGGATGGCAACAGCCTCATTCGCTGGCTCTTGTGCTGTGCTCTTCTGAATGGTCCAGAGTCTCATATTTCAAAAAGCTGATGGAGAAAGACTGCAGCCAAAACTACTTCTCAAGGGCGGGCTGGAATGGGCCTCACTTGTCTCCAGGGATCATTATTCATGTTTTTATTGGAAGTACAGAAGGAAAAGGTTTCTCTCTTCTTCTTTTTTTGGATGGGGAAGGGGTGTTGGTGGAGAGCGATCAGGCGATTGGGATGGAGAGGGGAGTAGTTGGGCAGTGGAGGGCAAAGATGTCTGTGTAAGAAGGATGGGGAAAATTTGTTCCAGAGGGGGTGTCAGATAGGGATGGGCAAATCTGTACATTTCAGTTTCTCAGTTTCTCATTTTTCCAATCTTAAGTTTTGTTCTCCACTTTCCCACATCAGTTTTCCATTTTTGAAAAAAAGTAAAAAGCCTCCTGAACATTCGCTGGTGTTTTAGTGCAAATTTCTCCTCATTTGCACATTTTTTGGTACTATATTGTCTAATACACAGATTTTGTTGCTGTTGTTGCAAAGCATGATCTTTATATTTTCCTAATAATACATTGTTGGGTGTCATTGCAGGACTAAGATGACCCTTAGGGTCTTTTCCAAATATACAGTTATACATCCAAGATTTTCACTAACATAGGCATTTGTTATGCATGCTTTGCCTTAGCATATGCATTTTTGTACCCGTAGTTTTGGCATTGCAAAATTCAGGGAAGCGCAAATTCTGAAGGATGGCTATTTTCAGTTTGTGTTGTGTTTTGGAAGGTATAGATTTGGTAGACTTGTTTTTAAACACCAACTGAATAAAATGCACCACTCACCCCCAGCTTCAGGTGTGGCCTCAGAGTTGATTAGGGTTGCCATATTTCAAAAAGTGAAAATCCAGACACAACAGTACTCAGAAGCATCACTGTCTCTAACCGTGGAGGCAAAGCATAGCCATCATGGCTCCCTCCTCTTCCATGAATTTGTTGAAGTCTCTTTTAAAGCCAACCAAATTAGTGGCCATCATTATCTCCTGTGGGAGCAAGTTCCATAGTTCAACTCCGTACTGCATCAAATACTTGCCCTGAATCTTTGAACATTCTGTTTCATTGGATGCCTACCAGTTCATGAGTTGCAAGACCCTTTTAAAGCCATTTAAGTTGGTGGTGATCGCTGCCTCCTCCATAGTTTGTCATACGTTTAGGACAATATCTTCCACAATCTCTTCTTTCTGTTGTTCAGCTGCTGTTGCTTTTTAAGGGAGAGTTGGGCTCCGCTTTCCCACCGCAGAGGAACTCCAGGCCATTTCCTCCATGAGCAGGGCTTGGATGGCACATTGGATCATGCAGATGCCAAGCAAAGGGGTACAAGAGTCTTCTTGGAAACATAAGGGATTTCAGCAGATTTTCCCCCACCCTACACACATTCTGTTTTCCCTGCCTGAAGCCGTTTTAGCTCACGCACGATGCTCTGTCACAACAATGCTACCATCTTGCATGGATGGGTGCCTAATTGCAGCTCAGGAAAAAGAGAGAGAAAGAAAGATTGTGCAGAAGGACTCCCATTTGGGAGTTGGGGTTTCAGGAGTAGGGATTCCTGAAGTGTTTTTGGTTTCACATCTGCCTGCAAAGTTACACTGGATCCCCAACAGTCCCTGGGCAGAACCTCAACTCTGTGTGGTCTTGGGAACCCACTGCCCCTCAGCCTGGCAGACCTCAAAGGATTGTTGTGACAACAAAAAAATTGAAACCATCCCATGCATTGCTGATTGTTGTTGTTTAGTCGTTTAGTCATGTCCGACTCTGTGACCCCATGGACAAGAGCAGGCCAGGCACTTCTGTCTTCCACTGCCTCCTGCAGTTTGGTCAAATTCATGCTGGTAGCTTCGAGGACACTGTCCCACCATCTCGTCCTCTGTCGTCCCCTTCTCCTTGTGCCCTCCATCTTTCCCAACATCAGGGTCTTTTCCAGGGAGTCTTCTCTTCTCATGAGGTGGCCAAAGTACTGGAGTCTCAGCTTCAGGATCTGTCCCTCCAGTGAGCACTCAGGGATGATTTCCTTAAGAATGGATAGGTTTGGTCTTCTTGCAGTCCATGGGACTCTCAAGAGCCTCCTCTAACACCATAATTCAAAAGCATCAATTCTTCGTCGATCAGCATTCTTTATGGCCCAGCTCTCACTGATGGTAAAAAGAACATAGTAAAGAAGGATGGTGTGGCAGAAACTGGCCTGTCCTTCTGGCCTTGATACCCCTCACCCCCCCATATATTTTAAATTGGTATTTTGTGCAAAGGATTGGGCAAATTCATAGAGGAGAAGGTTACCAATGGGTGCTGGCCACAATGGCTATGCTCTGCCTCCACAGTTGCTTCTGAATGCCAGCTGCTGGAAGCTGAAGGAGGGGAGAGCTGCTAGTTGGATGCTGGGAGGACAAGGTGCTGGACCAGAAGAGCTCTAGGATGCAGGCTGTTCTGATGTGCAACATCAACAAACTGGTACAGAAGTAGTGAATAGGCAGAAACAGAGGTAGAAGTAAACTGTGTAGAATGAATTATTATACACATTTTGTTACAATCCAATCCAATTGACAACCGCATTGCTGAAAGACATAAAGGCATCAGTTTTATCTCCTTTGCTCGATATGTAATCCCTCAACAGATGAGCGTGAGTAACCGGGGGTGTGATTGTATCACTTAATTTATTTACGTAATGGACAAAGGGAAGCCAGGTGCTACCAAGTCAATCACATTTAATATGCCCTTATCTGTATTGTGTTAAATACTCAGGGAGCGCTGTATCCCAAACCTTTTCCATCTATCCCTTTTGGATGGACCCTTAGGGAGCTGCAGTTCCCAGAGTTCTCTGTGAAGAGGGATTTATCGTTGAATTAGTCTGGAAACTAGCTCTGGGAGGGGAAAAGAGGGGGTCTCCTGACAATTCTCAGCAACTCTACACCAGCGTGGTGTAGTGGTTAAGAATGGTGGACTTGTAATCTGGTGAACCGGGTTCGCTTCCCTGCTCCTCCACATGCAGCTGCTGGGTGACCTTGGGCTAGTCAAACTTCTCTGAAGTCCCTCAGCCTCACTCACCTCACAGAGTGTTTGTTGTGGAGGAGGAACATAGCTGTCAACTTACAGATTTGAAAATAAGGGACCAGCAGCCTTGAAAATAAGGGATCAGCAGCCAAAATAAGGGATTTTCAGAGCACAGGTATGTTCAACTTCTGAATCCCTTCGAGCCAAAGGCAGAAAGCCCAGCCAGCAGCCAAACAAAGCCTCAAGCAGTGGTTCCCACAGCGCAGCAACCCGGCAAAGGGGATGCAACAAGGAAAACCACCGTCACCTCTCCGCACTTGATCTTAGCCAAAAGGCCGAGAAGCGATCACCGTCACCTCTCCGCTGGCAAGCACTGAGCAAAGGCGAGTCCCCAGGCAACACGGCCGATTTGATCGGCACAAGGCATGCAAGCTCCACCCCCCAGTCGTTCTTAGACTCCTTATTGGGTGACCAACACAGTTGGAGCCGCCCTCCTCCCTGGCCGGCAGGGAGAGAGGGAGGGAGAGGAGCTGCTTCCTTTGAAACCCTGGAAATTTAAGGGACCTCATCAATAAGGGACAGCAGCAGGACACGGCACTGGGATAAGGGACTTTCCAGGCCAAATAAGGGATGGTTGACAGCTATGGGGAGGAAGGGAAAGGAGATTGTTAGCTGCTTTGAGACTCCTTAAGAGGAATGAAAGGTGGGATATCAAGTCTAAAACTCCTCCTCCTCCTCCTCCTCCAACTCCCTGATCAAACTACAGCTCCAGAATCCGTTGGGAGGAAACCAGGACTGTTTAAAGTGGTATAATATAGTGCGAATGTGGCCGGCGATAGGCACCTCCTCTTGGTGCAGTGGAGGTGAGACTCTTGTCAGCCTGAGGGCCGCATTCCTTTACGGGCAACCTTCCATGGGCCACATGGTAGTGGTGGGCAGGACCAGAGGAAAATCTGGGCGGAGCAACAAATGTAAATGCACTTTTGTATAGTAAGAATGTTAGCCGCTTTGAGACTCCTGAAGGGGAGTGAAAGGCAGGATATCAAATCCAAACTCCTCTTCTTCTGACTTCCGGTCGGTGCCAGCGCTTAATGGCGGTCCTACCTCCGAGCTCCGGAGAAGGACTGCTTCGCAAGTTCGGGTCTTACCCGCTACGGCAAGCGGGGGACCCCTAAAATCCCAGGCGCTGAAGCCTGAGAACAAGGAGACTCGGTGGGCACCTTCGCGCCCCCCGGTACCGTGAAAGAGCCTTTTTAAAGGCTACGGATCGACATCGGGAGTGAGCGCGGTGCTGAGAGTCGCTACCCAGCCTGCGAAGTGAAGCCGCGTCGCCATAAGCGGAGAGCGCCGATTCCTTCCTGAAAAGAAATTCGGACTGATTCCCCGTGAGTAAGAACTGAAAAATAACTGGGACTTTTTTTAATTTTAAAAATTGGGCTAAAAACGGGGGAGATTTAAACAAAGGAAGTCTGCCTCCCCCCGACCGCATGAAAGTGAAAGCAACGGAGCTCTAAACCTGCATCCGTTTAAATTCGTTCTTTGATCAGCTAAACCGGACATTTAAACCTTTGATCTCCCCTCTAGCAAGCAGGGCAGAGGGGAGGCGAATCTGACCATTAACTGCATGACTTATTTGAAGGAAAAAACCTCTGCTATCTCATCTACTTGAAAGTCTGAAACGGTCTGCCTTTTTAGTACATTGAGCTGACTCTTCCCTGTGAAGTGACACCTTGATACAAAGTTTCCACAGTGCCTGACTTTTGTACATTTTAAGAAGAAACAGTATAAACAGTATACTGGGCAACTGTGGCAATTGGAAGCTATAAGACTTTAGTAACATTGATTTTGACTGGGTTAATCTCCTTTCTTTCTACATCTTGGATGGTCTCCTTTGTTCATGTATTTGGAAATTTCCTTCTATGGCCATTTTGATTTGCTCCCTCTAGAGGATAAAGTGAAGTCCAGCACGGCCTAAGACAGTGGAATTTTCCAAGGGAGAATAAATCCCGTGGGAATTGACCTTGACATGAGTGGGCCACAAGAAGAGATAACTACAAGAGCCAAGACCAAGCAACAACAACAGCAACAGCTGCAGCTGCAACAAGCAAAGAGAAGAGGTTCGATCTTAGGCGTAACAGCCGGACTAGCTGGAACAACAGGACAGGACAAAGGAGCAGCCGTTTCTATGGAAGCTGTGACAGAAGCTTTGCTTAAGATAAACCAGACTCTGGAGTCTTTGACAAAACAGACTTCAGAGAATACACAAAAATTAACAGAAATATCAACAAGATTAAATCAGAATACAGAATCTATAAATAAATTGGTCGAGGAAAATGCCACCACGCGTCAAATTGCCGAAGAGGCCAAAGCCACAGCTGGAGAGACGCAGGAGAAATTAGAGCCACTTGCCAAGAAGGTCTATGAGCATGATGCAACCTTGGCCTTGTGGGAGTTACAGAGGAAAGAGAGAAACTTAAAATTAAGACTGATTCCGGAGAATGAAAGTGACAACCTTGTGGAATATTTGACACGGGAGTTTGCGGATTGCTGGGACCTGGAGGAAGACGATTTTAAAATCACAACTGCCTTTAGACTCGGCAAAAAGCAAGATAGAAAGACACCAAGAGATTGTTTGATCACACTCAGATCTAAGGAGGAAAGAGATAAAATTTTAGGACTACACTTTGGAAAAGCCCTCCAAATTGGAAATTCAGCTGTACAGATCTTTAAAGACATACCAAAATATATCTTGGACTTAAGAAACTTCTACAAGGATTTGGTGCTTTTGTTAAAGAAAAATCAGATCCGCTTCAGGTGGGAATTCCCACAAGGACTGTCATTCGACTACAAGGCAAAGAAAGTGAAAATAAAGACAATTCAAGATAAAGACAAATTTCTGGCAAGATATCAGGAGGACCTACAGAAGGGGACTGTGGACGTACTTGCAGAACAGAGGAGAGCACTGGATATCCTGAATCTCTCGTTTGGACAAAAACCACCACCGTCAGAAGAAGAGCAACAACTTGGAGCTGTTGGAGGAGCCTTAAGAAAATAACAAGATGGCTCTGCAATTCCTTAGTTGGAATTGTAATGGACTGAATGGGCCTTTGAAGAGAAGACAAGTATTTCATATTTTGAACAGAGAACAATTGGATTTGATATGTTTACAAGAAACTCACATAACTAGAGCCCACAGGAGACTACTCACAAATAAAAGGTTAGGACAAGAATTCATCTCATCAGACAAAGTTAAGAAGAGAGGAGTGGTAATATATGTGAAGGAGAAATGGGCTCCAAAAATGATATTTAAAGATGAACAAGGGAGATATCTGGCTGTGGAGATACAAGTACAAGGAGAAAAACTTTTAGTTGTTGGAATTTATGCACCAAATGAAGGCAAATCTGACTTCTTTAAGGGACTTCATGAAACTTTGACGGACTATCTGGATTATAATATGATAATCATGGGAGACATGAATGGCGTGGTCTCCACTAATATGGACAAGGCACAAAGACTAACAGTCACTAAAGAAGGGAGACTCCCTAAGACTTTTTTCGAAATGACAGAAAACATGGACTTGATAGACATTTGGAGAACAAGGAACCCTCTGGAGAGAGAGGGAACCTTCTTCTCCCAAGCAATGATGACCTGGACCAGAATTGACCAAATCTGGGTTACTAGTGGATTGGCTCCAAAGATTAAGAAAGTGGAAATCTGCCCAAAAACTTGCTCCGACCATAACGCCGTGAAGATGGAGATGAAACTCACAATAACCGGTCAATTTAGATGGAGAATGAATGACACCCTCTTTCGAGATAAGGAGATTCTCACGAAGGCCCAAAAGACCTTAAAAGACTATTTTGAAATAAATTTGAGGACTGACGTGGAGAAAAGAGTGATCTGGGACGCAAGTAAAGCTGTTATGAGAGGATTTTTGATTCAACAAAATTCAATAAAGAGGAAAAAACAAAATGAGAAAAAAGAGAAGATCTTGGAAATGATAAAGGAAGGAGAGAGGAAACTAAGAACAAAACCAAAGTCTCAGGACATTTTAAGAGAGATTAAGTTATATCAAACTCAATATATGGAATTGATGAACCAAGAGATTGAATGGAAGATAAAGCAAATGAAACAAAAGACTTTTGAATCAGCAAATAAATGCGGTAAACTTTTGGCATGGCAATTGAAGAAAAGGCAGAAACTAAATACAGTTACAAGCCTAGAGGTCGATGGAAAGAGCATATCTAAACCTAATGAAATTAGAAATTGCTTTTTAAGTTATTTCAAAAAACTTTACACCCAAGGCCCGCAAAATGAAGAAGATATAGACAAATTCCTTGGAAGATATGGATTACAAAATATCTCTCAGCAAAGTAAGATGGACTTGAACCAGAGAATCTCAGAACAAGAGATAGAGGCTGCCATTCAGAATATGCAATTGGGCAAATCTCCGGGACCAGATGGACTGACTTCTAGATACTACAAATCGTTGAAGGAATGGTTGACTCAACCATTAAGAGAAGTTTGTAATGAGATCCTTGAAGGAAAAAGGGCACCTGAATCGTGGAAAGAGGCATATATCTCACTCATACCAAAGTCAGAGACTGAAAAGACCCAACTCAAGAACTACCGCCCGATATCACTCCTTAATGTGGATTACAAAATTTTTGCAGACATTTTGGCAAAAAGATTTAAAAGAGTTTTGATGGAGAAGATTCATAAAGACCAAGCAGGCTTTCTCCCTAAAAGACACCTAGCAGACAATGTAAGGAATGTAATAGACATTTTGGAAAAGCTGGAGGTGAATATAAACACTAAAGCAGTATTGATCTTTGTGGACGCGGAGAAAGCCTTTGATAATATCTCTTGGAGCTTTATGAGGAAGAATCTTCATGGGATGGGGGTAGGCCAGGGTTTTGAGAATGGTATGGCTGCAATATATTCCGAACAAAAAGCTAAGCTGATTGTAAATAATGTTGTGACTGAGGAACTTAAGATAGAAAAAGGAACTCGGCAGGGGTGCCCAATTTCCCCATTACTTTTCATTTCGGTTCTGGAGGTGTTGCTGAATATGATAAGAAATGACCAGCAGGTCAAAGGTGTGCAGGTCGGAGCTAAACATTACAAGTTAAGAGCGTATGCAGATGACCTAGTATTGACTTTGCAAGAGCCAAACACTAGTACGAAAAGGGTTTTAGAAATAATTCAACAATTTGGCCAGGTGGCTGGATTTAAGTTGAATAAGCAAAAAACTAAAGTCTTAGGGAAAAACCTAACAGATATGGAAAAGGAGAAATTTCAGGAGGAAACAGGTTTGACAGTGGTTAAGAAAGTCAAATACCTAGGGGTTTATTTAACACCTAAGAATGTTAATTTGTATAAGGACAATTATGAAAAATGTTGGTCAGAGATTAAAAAAGATCTAGAAATATGGTCAAATCTGAAATTGTCAATGTTAGGCCGAATTGCAGTAATTAAAATGAATGTATTGCCTAGAATGTTATTTTTGTTTCAGACCTTGCAGATTCTTGACAAGATGGAATGTTTTAAGAGGTGGCACAAAGACATTTCGAAATTTGTCTGGCAGGGCAAAAAGCCCCGAATTAAATTCAAAATACTGACTGACGCTAAAGAAAGAGGGGGTTTTGCCCTGCCGGACCTAAAATTGTACTATGAGGCAGCAGCGTTTTGCTGGCTGAAAGAATGGATGCTCCTCGAGAACACGGACATCTTGGATCTGGAAGGCTTCAATAATGCTTTTGGTTGGCATGCATATCTTTGGTATGACAAGGTTAACAGTACCTTTAAAAATCACATTGTTAGAAAAGCATTAATTAATGTTTGGATAAGATACAAAGATTTATTGGAAAATAAAACCCCTAGATGGGTGTCACCAGTGGAGGCTAAAGCAGTGAAGAAACTCAATATGGAGGTCGGATGGCCGAAGTATTGGGAAATTTTAGAACAGGATGGAGACAAGTTTAAACTACAAAGTCAGGAGAAATTGAAGCACAAAGTAGAAAATTGGTTTCAATATCGCCAAATAATGGAATTCTTTAAACAGGATAGGAAAATCGGTTTCCAAGTGGAGAAATCAAAACTAGAGACCGAATTGCTAGAACCCAATACTAAGAATTTATCTAGAATGTATAACTTGCTGTTGAAATGGAACACACAGGATGAAACAGTTAAATCTGCCATGATTAAGTGGGCGCAGGATGTTGGACATAACATTATGTCAGATGACTGGGAATGGTTATGGAACACCGGTATCAAATTTACGGCATGTAATGCCTTAAAGGAAAACATTATGAAAATGGTATACAGGTGGTACATGACCCCAGTCAAGCTGGCAAAAATCTACCATTTGCCCGATAATAAATGTTGGAAATGTAAAGAGACTGAAGGTACTTTTTATCACCTTTGGTGGACATGCCCGAAGATAAAGGCCTTCTGGGAAATGATCTATAATGAAATGAAAAAGGTACTTAAATGTACATTTTCTAAAAAACCAGAGGCCTTTCTCTTGGGCATTGTCGGCCAATTGGTGACAAAGAAAGATAGAAATTTCTTTATGTATGCCACAACAGCAGCAAGAATACTCATCGCAAAGTATTGGAAGACACAAGATTTACCTACTCTGGAAGAATGGCAGATGAAAGTGATGGACTATATGACATTGGCTGAGATGACAGGCAGAATCCGTGACCAACGCAAAGAGATGGTGGAAGAAGAATGGAAAAAATTTAAAAGCTACCTTAAGGACTACTATAAACTCAACGAATGTTAAAATGTTGTGGTTGCTAGAAGTAACAGGGTACAGGGATGTAAGGTTAGATAATAAAGGAGGACTAAGACGACAGAGATTAGAAAGTAACAACTGGGAGTTGCTAGTTCAAATATGGACACTGGGATGCAGAGAGGGGGGGTATGGGGAAGTCCAAGAAAAGAGGTTTATGAAAATATCTTTGAAATTATTTTGTATGTTTGTTTTGTTTTTTGTTTGTTTGTTTTTCTTAAAAATGCTGTAAAACCAATAAAAATTTATTAAAAAAAAAAAAACAAACTCCTCTTCTTCTTCTTCTTCTTCTTCTTCTTCTTCTTCTTCTTCTTCTTCTTCTTCAGCTAGTTTCTGCACAATTTGACACACACCTCTCTCCACCCTCCATTCAGGCAAGCCAGAGGCTTGATCAGAGTTCAAGGGGACACAACCCAGACAGGCAGAAATGCTCAAGCTGAGTATGGAGCAGGGTAAGGGAGGTTTATGGCATGGAAAGGGGTTGTGGCCTGGGGAGAATCCTGAGCACCAGGCAGAAAAGCTAAGCAGGGCTGCATTTGGCCCTCAGCCCTGATAATCTGCAGCCCTACATTTTTCCAAGGGGCAAAGTTGGTGGCTTTTAGCCCACCCTAAAGTGGGCAACTTCACCCTCCCCCCTTCTTCCGCCCACCTCAGCTGGCAGCTTCTCTCATCTGCCTGAGCTGTGTTCCACCTGCTCCCAGCTCGTTGCATAGGAAGCCGTTATTGATCACCAGTGTGGTTGATGGTTAATTAAATTGGACAGCTCTGCCATTCGGTGGTGAAGAGGAGGAGGGAAGGACCCGCTCTTTTTGCGTACATGTGTGCACAGCCAGGTCCTGCTGAGTTGGGCGTAATCCTTGCCAAGAGGAACCACTGTGAACAAGGCTGGTTCCCTGCTGGAAACGGAGAATTAGAATCAATCCCATCCTTCCCTCCCTTCGGTGGGGCAGGATGTTGTAAGCTCTGGCAGCAAGGAAGGCAGCCTCTGGCCTCCTGCCTGGACACATTACACGCTGGGATCCAAAGTCAAACTCGGAGTGCAGTGCTCTTTCTCATCTGCTCCTCTCTTTCTTGCACATCCATTTTTTTATATGATATTTATTGAAATTTTTTGAAATTACAAAGTAAAAACAAAGCAGAAAAAGAAAAAAGAAAAAACAAAGAAAAAACAAACCACATCAAACAATACAAATTCAAAAAACAAAAATACACCGCAAACAGACAAAAATAAACCCATCATTCTCAAATCCTCAACTCTCATTACCTTCTTTCTTTGATGCCCTCCTCCTCCCTTTTTTTGTATCCTGGTTAATAATTATGCAGCAAATCCTTTCCATATTTCATAGTATTCTGTCATTACATTACCTTAATCTATTTTCATCTTATCTTATAGAAAACCTTAAAAACTTAAAACTTAAATCTTATTTTTACCGACTTCTCACAACCATAATATTCTTACCTAATTCTTTAAACATTTTTGCTAGAGCCAAGTAATTTCGCTCCAACATTTTTCTAACATTCATCAATTTTATAAAACAATCCTGGTAATAAAAAGAGAAATAAAAGCAATCCAATCTTCATCCAGCGTCCCTTCCTCCTGGTCCCGGGTTTTGTCAGTCCTTTTTATCCCATCGATCTAGCGCATTAACCTGGTAACCTTATATCCGAGGCTCTTAAGTCTATTCCATGTCCCTTCTGCAGCTCTTCTTCATATTCTCCTTTCACTCGTGGGAACTCCAGCTTGGTGATGTTTTTGACCCTTTTCAACAAATCAGCCCCTTTTCCATAGTCCAGACTCAACTCCATGTGGTATTTAAGAAGATGTTTCAGAATCCCTCCAAGATTGAGAGCCCCCACAGCTCCAAATATCTCACGGCCCATTGCCAGACTCAGGAAGTCCAAACATCCCTGCATAGGGGGGGTCTATCCAACCCCCCATTCCAAACCAATCCAAACTTTATCTTTCCAAATCTGGCTTTTTCCAAGTTCATTTGTCAAGTCCAAAAGCTCTTGTTCCTGCAAGGCCGCAGCTCCCTCCATCTCTGGCGCCCAAGATTCAGCAACGTCCTCTTCTCTCATCTGCTCTGTCAGGACACACTCCTGATCTAATTCCTGGGTGGGCTCCACATAGTTTCCCACTGCCTGTTCAAAAATTCTGGCCGCATTAGTCATCAAATCCATCTTCTCACTTAACTGTTCCAGTAGGGCACTTGTTTTACAGAGAGCACACAACAGAGCCTCTGAATACATTGTCCTACAAGGTCACAAGTCCATTCCCACGATTGTAATCTGAGACAGCTGCAAGCTCCCTGGAATTAGTTACAGTTTCACAGTCTCCCTCTAGGGGGAGAACTTCTATTTGTTCTTGCAACAAAGTATCCTTTTTGAGATATTTTGTCAATATTTGTTCCTTTAAAGTGCGAAAGGAAACAGTGGAATCACTATGTTTCTCTTCCTTTAACTATCTGTCAAAAACGTTTGTCTCTGGTCAATGAGCTTCAAACGTCAGTCCTGACACCCCGCTCCAGGATCAGGACGGTGGAAAGTTACTTTACTTTAAACTCACTTCTGCAGGTTTAAACAGTCCAAAAAAGATCCCCCTTCCTCTCCTGCTGCCGAAGGCGGGTTCAACAATTTTAAATGATGAAAGCCAATCCTTTAGAAGTGATTTTCTGAGCTCTAGTTTACATTGTCTTTGCTTTATTCTGTCTACAAAGAAACGGAAGGCTGACTTGCTGTTTAGACCTTCCCGTTTCATTGCCAAATTAAAATAAATTTTTAAGTCCAATTCCTTTCTGCTCACAAGTCCTTATTTAAAGTCCGATTGTTCACGGGTGCTTATTTTAGAAGCCAAATTGTCCCAGGAAAAAGGCAGCGCTCTCCGGCAACGGCTGTGCGGCTTCGCTCCACGGAAATAGCAGTTGACTCACAGCACCGCGCCACTTCCCCGTCTTCACTTCGGAGCCCGTTAGTGGGTTCCTTTGTGGGTTGGGGGGCGCTAAGGGTGCCCGCCGAGTCCCATGGTCACAGGCTTCATCCGCCTGTGATTTTTAGCAGGGTCCCCGCTTCGCCGTAGCGGAAAAGACCCGTTTCACGCAGAGCTAGTCCCTCCAGTTCAGAGGGAGTCCACCATTGCCAATGGCGCCACCCCGAAAGTCTCTTTCTTGCACATCCAGCTCTCCTTTCTCCCTCCCACCTCACTTTCTACCCCACAAACTTACTGATTGATAAAAATATTTCTATATATAATTCTAAACAAATAAATAATTAAATAAATAAATGCCAGGTCTGGCAATTGGCTCTCAACAAGGAAGAACTGGGCAAAGAGATAGAAAGGGCAGAGCGTGCTGGCAGCGGGAGGTGGAGATGGGCTCCCCAGAGTCCCCAAGGTTTGGTGCCCCTGCTATGCATTCATGGTGTAATGCTTCAAAGTGAGGAATTCCCTTCTGTCTGACCGAGAACCGCTGACCGATGGCTCAGAATGCTTGCTTGTTTTCCGCCTCTCAGTCACCTTCAGCCTGGTTAACATCTTGAGTGTCTATGCTCTCACTTTGTGCTCTGACATACAAACTAAGGACCAGTTCTATGAGGAACTAGGCCAGGCTGCCAGGAGAGTCACAGACTGTGAAGACCTATTTTTCTTGCTGAGAGATTTCAATGCCAGAGTTGGGAACGAACATCAACCATGAGACAATGTGCTCTCCCAAGTCCCAGGCTTTGTGCATTGCAGAGATGGCTGCAAACGTGACATGAAGGCTGGCAGCAACAACCCCGCTCCAATCCCTTGGAGATGACTGCAGTGCCTGGAGACACGCAGTCAGATTGTGTATCCATAGCAGCGACCAGAGAAGGAATGACAGCTGGGAGGAGCGCAGAGAGGAGAAACACCAGGGTGCACCTGTAACATCATCAACCTTCATCAACCCCAGATGCAACAAAACATGTCTCTCCTGTATTGGTCTCTACAACCACATCAGGTGCTATAACCTGCCAGCAGTTTGACTTCACCCCCAAAGGCACACTCCTCCATTGTCTCCCAAGAAAAAAGGATGCCAACAACAAGTGGCAATCCAGGTGTCCCCCCCCCAAAAAAACCCCCCCTTCTCTACCCACTTTCTCCATGCTTTGCTCTTTTTTTGTCATAACAGCATGGGACCAGCAGCAATTAGCCTTAAGAACCTGTGACCAATTTACTTATGGGATTACTGTATTTTTTGCTCTATAGGACACACTTTTCCCCCTCCAAAAATGAAGGGGAAAAGTGTGTGCGTCCTATGGAGCGAATGCAGGCTTTCGCTGAAGCCTGGAGAGTGACAGGGGTCAGTGCGCACCGACCCCTCTCACTCTCCAGGCTTCAGGAAGCTATCCGCAAGCCTTCGGAGTGCGACGGGAGTTCCCGCTGGGTTCAGAAGGCTTGCGGATAGCAGCCTGCAGCCCGAAGCCTGGGGAGCGCTGCGCACCCCGGGCTTCGGGCAGATATCCGCAAGCTTTCGGAGCCCGGCGGGAGAAGGCTTGCGGGTAGCAGCAAGCTCCGAGAGTGAAGGCGAGGTTGCGCACAACCTCGCCCCCGCTCCCGGACCGTTCTGGGGGCTGGGGACGGGGGAAGCTCAGGCTTCCCCCGCCCCCAGCCCCGCGGCTAAAAAGGAAGCCAAGACAGTGAGCAGGATCCATCCCGCTTGCTGTCTTGGCTTCTGCCAAAGCCGCGCAACAGCCTCTCCCGGCTGGAGAGGTTGCGCGCGGCTAAAGAGGAAGCCAAGACAGCCAGCAGGATGGATCCCACTGGCTGTATTGGCTTCTTTGCTCTTTGGGGCTGGGGGGGAGAATAATTTTTTTTCTTTATTTCCCCCCCAAAAACTAGGTGCGCCCTATGGTCCGGTGCACCCTATAGAGCGAAAAATACGATACTTTACACCATATTCACCCGCTTTGATCAATCTTATAGTGTGGCAACATGTACACTTTGATGCCAATTGACATCAAGCTGGTGCTTTCACTGTACACTATTTGGCACCTGCTAAAACACATTTTGGTTTAGGCAAAGCTACCCAGATGTTCAGAAACTTGTTGCAAGTTCTGATCAGTTTTTGGTTTATTGTTATTTTAACTTTTTGAAAGTTTAAAATTATTGTTGTTAATTCTTCTTAGTGATAATTTTATTGTTTTATCGTTTTTGTGAACCCTTTTGAGGGTTCCCCCCTCATTGTTATTTTTTTTTTTTTTTACAATCAAGCAGTATATGAATTTTATGAAAGAAAGAAATTACAGCATAGACTTCTGGTGGATGCCATTTGGGCTTCTGTAACATGCGAGGGACACACCTAACCAAGGAGTGGGCTCATGACAAGACCATCTCCTTGAGCCATTCCTGTTCAGTGTGTCCACACACTTGGTAGCTTTCCCAAAAGCCAGTTAGAGTGTGCTGTCTGCCAGTCTTTATCCCTCTCTGGATTATGAAATATAACCTGCCTTCATCTCCCCCACCACCACCCACACGCTGTGGCTGCCACCACAGCATACCTGTACTGGACTTCCTGTACTTTGCATCTGAGCACCAACTCACTTCGAAGCCAGACTGCTCTTTGCCCACTGACAATGCAATGCTGGACTTTCTCCTCCCAGCCACCCTCTCCAAGGGGGACCCTGGATGATAATGCAATGCAAGGCAGAGAAGAGCAGCTTTGCTATGGCTTGTTGAAACAGTTGTTTTTTTGGAGAGTGGGACACATAAAATCCACAAGGCCTCCAGCACAGCTGGAGTTTTACCTGGGACCAGGTACCCAGCTGGGACCAGGAAGAATGTAGGAAGAGCTCTGCTGGATCAGGTCAAAGGCCCATTTTGTCCAATAACATCTGGAAGGTGGCCACATAGAAATGTTCCGATACCTTATGATTTAGGCTTGAAAAGGGGGTTCTTTCCCCTAAAAGGAGGACTGGACAAATTAATGGAAGAGAAGGCTTTTCTAACAACAACAACAATGTTTTATTGATGTCCAAAATAGAACAATTAGGAAAAAAGTTACAAAAACAATATCTCAGCTCGTCCCCTCTAGGGAAGCTATTGATGGCTATTAGCCATGAGGTTCTGCCTCCATGGTTGGAGGCAGTAATGCTTCTAAAACCCCATTGCTGGAAACCACACAGGAGGAGAGAGTACTCTTGTGCTTGAATACTGCTTGCAGGTGTCCCATTGGGGTGTCTGGTTGGCCAATGGGAAGACAGGATGCTGCACTAGATGGGCCACTGGCCTGATCCAGCTGGCTTTTATTATGTTCAGCTATTGGCAGAGGAGCCCCCAATGGTAGTTCTGCCACCCTCAGAAGTTTGTAGATTTGTTGGGCGGTGATGGCCCAGGAGAGACATTCTTGTTAAGTATAATTGTTTAATTGCCCTGAAATGGAGAGTGCCTGTATGTATATTGCTGAAGGTTTCACACTGGAAAATTTAATTGGAATTGTACACTAAAAAAATAGCTCTCGGTCTGCTGGCAGAATTATAGCAAAGAGGCAGCCAGACTGACCACTCTTGGCAGGGAATTTCCTCAATCTGAGAGCAGCCATCGAAAAAGTCCTCTCTCCTGTCACCATCAACCATGCTTCTGATGTTGATGGGACCTCTACCACCTCTTCTCCTTCTCCTTCTCCTTCTCCTTCTCCTTCTCCTTCTCCTTCTCCTTCTCCTTCTCCTTCTCCTTCTCCTTCTTCTCCTTCATATAAGCCCTTTGAGCAGGACTACACTCTGCCCTTGGCCATGGTCCCAGACGCATTGTTTTGTGTCGGGGAGAAAACAACTGCCTTGCTCTTTTTATTTGTCTTCTCATATGTGGACAGCATTTTGTAGGGGTATTGTTTTAAATTATTTTGAAGAGCTGAGAAATAATATTGTTAGTGGTAGGAAAAGGCATTTGAGCAGCAGCAGCACAGAAATCCCCATAAGAGCAAGCAGATTGTATTTAGTGAAACAAAGCAACAAAGATGTTGGAATTCATTTATATCTGCTTTTGTAGCTCTCCAAAAACTGAATTCTGGCAGGATCCCCAAAGCGACAGGGAGTTGTGTTTGTCTAACAGCCATGAACAGCACAGAGTGTATCCAAAACTTCCTTTTCACAAACTGGGTATTAAATAGGCCTGTTGAACTGATTCAATATTTGTGTTGATCCACTACCTGCCTTTTAACCAATTAATCTGATAAACTTTGCATATCACCAGATCTATGATACAGGCCAGGGGGCCTTTTTGAGTTACCAAGAGTAAGAAATCACTTTGCAAATTAAATAAGCAGAACCTAATGCTAATTGTTGGATGAAAAGGTAATTTTAATGGTTTCTTTTTGTTGTTGTTGTTGTTGTTTCCAATCACAGTTAGCATACCAGATGAGAGAAAGATTGAGTAACAGAAAGAGGAAGGAGGTGTCAAAGAGCAAAAAAGAGTGGGAGGATGTGTGTGTGAGAGAGATTGCACTATGCAATCTATGTAAATAGGGTTGCCATATTTCAAAAAGTGAAAATCAAGTCAGAAAATGTGTTGAGCTTTTTTAAGTTTCTCCCCAGATCTCGGGGGGTGGGGTGGGGGGGAATGAAGCTACAGTGGTACCTCGGGTTAAGTACTTAATTCATTCCGGAGGTCTGTTCTTAACCTGAAACACCACTTTAGTTAATGGTGCCTCCTGCTGCTCTTGTGCCACCGGAGCACAATTTCTGTTCTCATCCTGAAGCAAAGTTCTTAACATGAAACACTATTTCTGGGTTAGCGGAGTCTGTAACCTGAAGCGTATGTAACCTGAGGTACCACTGTACTTTAAAGGGAAATTGCCAGTATTGTAGAGTTGTAAATGTCATCTAGGTTCAGGAATCACAGCTAGCACTTTTTATTCATGGAAAAGCCTCATAGCACACCTGTCCTGCTAACACAGGTTGTCTGTGCTCCCTCAGCAGCGAGTGGAAGAGACACTTAAAAAAATTAATTGTCCTTTAAGTGTAATATAGATCATTTCTCCTAGTCTTTGTTGTCTGGCGCATAATTACTTTATGGTGCTATAAAATATATATTGCATTCCCTGGCAACACTTATAGCACAAAGCAAGGTTGCCAGTGTGTCTAGGGAGTCAGATGTGGAAGGATCATAGCTCAGTGGTAGAGCATCTGGTTCCACACACAAGAAGTCCCAGGTTCAGTCCCCAGCAGCATCTCCAAGCAGGGCTGGAAATGTCTCTTGCCTGCAACTGTCTAGAGCAGCTGCCCGCCAGACTAGACAATGCTGAGATAGATGGAACCCAATGGTCTGATTCAGTAGGTTGCAGCTTCCTTCTTAAATCAGAACCACGAGGATGGGAATCTTTCTTTCTTAGAGGAAGGGTGGAGCATCTGTTCTGCATAAGAAAGCCCCAGGTTCAATCCCCAAAGGCATCTGTGAGAGACTCCCCACCTTAAACATTGGAGAGCCTCTGAAAGTCAGTGGGTAGACAACACAGAGATAGGTGGGCCAATGGTCTGCTTCAATACAATGCCTTTATGTTCCTGTTTAAATCAAAACCACAACCTATTTATTTTTAGAGGGAGGGACATAGTTGGACAAATGGTCTGTATAAGACAGCTTGTATGATGAGCTCATGTAGCATTTCAAAGCTAGGTGGTGGTGGTGGGGTAGAATAAAATAATGCATTGATGCAATGCAATTATTCAGCTAAATCTGTATTGAAATGTGCAAAGGGCTTTGGCTGTGCTAGTGATGGTGAAGTCTCTGGCCGTGATGAGCTGCCCTCATGTGACAGAAATATTGTGAGCTGACATTAACAATAAGTGCAATCTTCCTAATTTAAACATATATATCAATATAAGCAATCCTTGCGTCCAAACAAATATCCTAACGGAATTGACAACTGTAAGATACATTTCATTTTACTATCGGTTTGAATGCCTGGGCAGCTCATATTAATATAGATGTTTAATCATGATTGATGGATTGTCCTTATCCTTAATGTCAGCTGATAATATTTCTGCATTCAGATCATGGAGTAATGGAGGGCGGGTGTTTATCCTTCCAACCATCAGGAATTTTGAGTTCATCGCCCATTGGTTCAATGTCCCCACATCTCAGGAACATAAATTAAAAGTGTGCAAAGATATGCAGATATTGAGGATTTCCCCCAAACACAGAGAATCTGTATATGATTTCTGACCAGAAAGAGCCACAGGATGTGCCTACATCATATGACACCCCCCCCCCCGGAGGAATTATCAGCATTACGTCGCTGGCGTCTAACTGGCCAATTCTTTCCTATACAAAAAACCCTCTTCTCTTGGTGGTGATCTGGGATACTTTTTTCCTGTCATCTTATTGACCCTGGTTCTAATTGGAGCTCCAAAGACACTCAGCAGCGCCAGGCCCCCCAAGATGCATCTTCAGCAAAGAGAGTCATAAAGGCAGCCCTGGGATGGGAAAATCAATCCTTTAAAGTGGAAATCAATAGCTATAACTAATATTAATAGTGATTATCCTGTCTCTATTGCACTTTGCAGCTGGGAATGAATTGTTTTCAAGGATTTAGTGGTTGCTGAACTTTGCAATGCAACACAGAGCTGGAGATTTAGCACAGAGAGAAATCTCCTTCTGTCTGAAGCAGCATGGGGCACCAATTATAAGAATGTAAGAATAGCCTGCTGGATCAGGCCAAAGGGGACCTATCTAACTCAGCATTCTGTTTTCACAGTGGCCAAACCTATCGCCCACTGAGAAGCCCACATGCAGGAAATGAGTGCAACAGCAGCTCTTCCTACATGTGATTCCCAGCAACTTCCCCAGGCATGGAGGTTCTGCTATTATGGTAGACTTTCATATGGGGAGCCCCGCTAGATTGGACTAAACCTCCTAGATTGGACTAAACCTACCTAGTCCAACCTCCTGTTCTCACAGTAGTGTTCTCATGTCCTCATGCCGAGACTTTGCTCCCAAGCCCAACTGCAGTCTTGAAGAGCTGCCACCAAACTGTTCAGTACAGCCTGGCTTTCAGCAGTGATAATTCCAAACAAGACTGAAGAAACAATCCTGACTTGCCCACATTGCTTTGTATTTTGTCTGCTGCCAATTGGACTTTAAGGGACTGTGTTGATGAAAGGGAAGAGTGTGAGAGAAAGGGGTGGTATGAGATATCTTTATGCGCCCCCTTGCCCAGATTGTCCGGAGCTTTGGGCTGGGTTGTCATCAATATGCTGATGACACCCAGCTTTATCTGTTGATGGACGGCCGCCCTGACTTGGCCCCGGATACACTGACCAGATGCTTGGAAGCTGTGGCTGGATGGCTGCGTGGGAGCCGGTTGAAGTTAAATCATTCGAAGACAGAGGTCCTCTGGCTGGGTCGGGATGACATGGGGTTGGGGAGCCAACTCCCATCTCTTGCGGGGGCTCAATTAGTGCCAGCGCCTTCTGTCAAGAGCTTGGATGTAACCTTCGATGCCTCCCTTTCCATGGAGGTGCATGTTGCAGCCACAGCAAAGGTGGCATTTTTCCATCTCCGCTGTATTAAGCAGTTGATCCCTTACCTTTCTTGCCCTGATTTGGCCACAGTGATCCATGCGATGGTCACCTCCAGGCTTGACTACTGTAATTCACTCTACGTGGGGCTGCCCTTGAAGCTGACCCAGAAACTCCAGAGGGTGCAGAATGCCGCGGCGAGGCTCCTTACAGGGTCCTCGCCGCGGGATCACATTCATTCAGTTTTTTGCCAGCTGCACTGGCTCCCGGTGGAGTACAGGGTCAGGTTTAAGGTGCTGGTTTTGACCTTTAAAGCCCTATGTGGCCTAGGACCCACATACCTATGGGACGGCCTCTCTTGCTATGCCCCGCGGAGGACCTTAAGGTCCATAAATAACAACACTCTGGAGGTCCTGGCCCCTAAGGAAGTCAGATTAGCCTCAACCAGGGCCAGGGCCTTTTCAACACTGGCTCCAGCCTGGTGGAATGCTCTGTCTCATGAGACCAGGGCCCCGCGGGATCTGATTTCTTTCCGCAGGGCCTGCAAGACAGAACTGTTCCACCTGGCCTTTGGTTTGGACTTAGTCTGACCCTTATGTTTCCCTTCCTTTATGTGATCTATGGGCTACTTTTAAAATGAGGCTGGATTTTAAATTGCATTTTAACCGGTATTTTAAATGTTTTGTTTTTTTTGTCATCCCCATTATGTTTTTACTGTAATTTTTACTGGTGTTAGCTGCCCTGAGCCCGGCTCTGGCCGGGGAGGGCGGGGTATAAATACAATTTATTATTATTATTATTATTATTATTATTATTATTATTATTATTATAACAGGTAGCTGCTCCAGACTGTGTCGGACCATTGCATCTATCTAGCTTAATATTGTCTACACTGACTGGCAGTAGCTCTCCAAGGCTTTGGAGAAATACGTTCCCAGATGCTACTGGGAACTGAACCATCCACATGCAAAATATGTGCTCTGCCACTGAGCTACATCCCTTCCTCTAAAAATAAAGTAAGTCTTCATGTTTTTTGGTTTAAATAGGAACATAAGGAGCTGCCTTGTAAAAAAAACAAACCCCAGACCACACAGCTCAGTATTGTCTGCAGCAGGCTTCCTCAACCTCAGCCCTCCAAATGTTTTTGAGACTACAATTCCCATCACCCCTGACCACTGGTCCTGCTAGCTAGGGATCATGGGAGTTGTAGGCCAAAAAAATCTGGAGGGCCAAGGTTGAGGAAGCCTGGTCTACACTGAATGGCAGGGCTTTCCATTGTTTCAGACAGGGAGTCTCTCTCAAGCCCACCTGGAGATGCCATTGGGGATTGAACCTAGAACCTTCTGCATGCAAAACAAATGCTCCAATGCTGAGCCAGGACCATTTCCCCTTGATCAAACAAGTAGACTGATCAGGCCAAAGGTTAAGAAAATGAAGGTATTTAATTTCCCTTTGCTTGTTTATTGTTTGAGAGCAAGTGACTGGCCCAAGGTCACCCAGTGAGTTTCATGGCTGAGGAAGGGATTCAAACTATGGTCTCTCCCAGATCCTAGTCTAACCACTACACAACACTGTCTTGTAACATGCATTTTTGTTGTATGATTGCATTTGAAAGCAAGCTTACTGAATATTTTAAAAGAAGAGGCATGTAGGCAGTAGCCAGTGAAATCTGAGTGAGATGGGGTCCAGATCTTGTAGCATGGCCACCTCACTACAGCAGTGCAGCACTGGACTCCAAGGCATCTCTCCCAGCCTGCCTTCAGCCAGCCAGCCAAGATGGTTCTTGCCTTTCCCTCCAGGTACTCCAAGCCTCATGCTAAAGACCCCGATTCTTCCTCTGATATCATGCCCAGTTACCCTGGCAGCCTTCCCCTCTGTGCCCTGTGGCCAGAGCCACCCCTTTTGTTTCTTTAAATAGCTCTTCCTGTGTTTTGCCAGGTTAATGACTCGGGGTGGCTCCTCTGCCAGGGGTTTCCCCGATCACAGAAAACAACAACCTGGTTTGACCTGTATTGTAGCACTTTGAAAATCTAGCATCTGCTCCCCTCAAACTTTATGAGGAATATAGGAAGCAGCCTTATACTGAATCAGATCCTTGATCTAGCCAGATCAACTTTGTCTACACTGACTGGCAGCAGCAGGGGTCACTCCAAGCCCTACCTGGAGCTGCCATTGAAGACTGAGCCTGGAGCTTTCTTTGCGCAAAACAGGCACCCTTCCACTGAGCCACAGCTGTTCTGCACCTGAAGGAACCAAAGTTTAATGCCAGACAAATACAAATTTTATTGGGAAATTCTGGACTAGCAGATTGTAGAAGAGAGAATCAGCAACATCTTCATGGGTCTGCCAGAGCTGGATATATATATTCCCCCCCTTCACCGGGACTCTCTGTCCAATAGAAAACTGTGCCCAAATGATGGTCTCTGGTGGCAACCAGTTGCTGCAATGTAAATGGCACGCTGCCTTCCAGTACCAGACAGATTGCTCTCAGGCTTTCTTCTGAAATGGAATATAGTTGCAATCATCCATAGTGAGGGACTTTTTTCCATAGTGAGGGATTCAGAAGGAGAGAGAGCTGTTGGCCACAAGCCTCCCAGCAGAATACAAAGGGACCTTCTTTTAAGCCGTCTGGGCTGGAACTGAAATTGCACACACAGAAAGAGAGAACACTTTGCTAATCGGCTGACATCCCACCCCACCCCAGACTGGCCAGGGTTGCAGTGTTTCTGGGGCTGAGTTCCAGGCTATTGTGGGCAGCCCTATGTCAAAACTAAGTTGTGGGCAACCCTATGTCCCCCATGATATTCCTGCGGAGAAGCTGGTAAAATGTGGACTGTTAGGTGGATTTGTAGCTGGTTGACTGACCAAACTCAAAGAGTGCTCACTAATAGTTCCTTGTCATTCTGAGAAAAAGTTGCAAGTGGGGTGCCACAGGGTTCTGTTGTGGGCCCGTAGTTGTTCAACATCTTTATGGACAGCTTCGATGAAGTAAATGAGGGGATGCTCATTAAATTTGCAGTTGACACCAAACTGGGACGGGTAGCCAATACCTCTGAAGACACAACTTCAAGATTACCACAACAGGTAGGAAAACTTGGCCCAAACTAACAAAATGAATTTCAATAGGGGCAAATGTCAGGTTCTTCATTTAGGCAGGAATAACCAGTTGCACAAATATAAGATGGGGGACACCCAGCTTGACAGCAGGAACATGTGAAAAGGATCTGGAGGTCTTAGTGGACCACAAACTTCACTTGAGTCAACAGTGTGATGCAGCAGCAAAAAAAAAGAGCTACAGTGGTACCTCAGGTTAAGTACTTAATTCGTTCTGGAGGTCTGTACTTAACCTGAAACACCACTTTTTTCTTAACCTGAAGCACCACTTTAGCTAATGGGGCCTCCTGCTGCTGCAGTGCCGCCAGAGCACGATTTCGGTTCTCATCCTGAAGCAAAGTTCTTAACCTGAAGCACTATTTCTGGGTTAGCAAAGTGTGTAACCTGAAGTGTATGTAACCTGAAGCATATGTAACCCGAGGTACCACTGTAATGCTATTCTGGGCTGCATCAACAGAAGTATTGTGTCCAGATCAAGGGAAGTCATAGTACCACTCTATTTTGCCTTGGTCAGACCACACCTGGAGTCTTGTGTCCAGATCTGGGTGCCACAATTCAAGAAGGATATTGACAAGCTGGAATATGTGCCCAGGAAGGTGACCAAGATGATCAAGGGTCTGGAAACCAAGCCTTATGAGGAATGGTTGAGGGAGCTGAGTGTATTTAGCCTGGAATGGAGGAGACCGAGAGGAGTTATGATAGCAATTTTCAAATATCTAAAGTGCTGCCCCACGAAAGACGGAACAAGTTTGTTTTCTCCTGTTCTGGAGGGTAGGACCCAACCCAATGGCTTCAAGCTATAAGAAAGTAGATTCTGACTAAATATCAGGAAGAACTTTCTGATGGTAAGAGCTGTTTGACAGTGGAACAGACTCGCTTGGAAGGTGGTGGGTTCTCCATTCTTGGAGGTTTTTAAGCAGAGGTTGGATGGCCATCTGGCATAGATGCTTTAGTTGAGATTCCTGTGTTGCAGTGGGTTGGACTAGATGACCCACAGGATCCCTTCCAACACTAAAATTCTATGAGTCTATGAAAACTATTCCTCAAATTTCTCAAAAGTGTGTTCTCTGCCTGTGAAAAAAGCTCTAGGGTAAAAAAAAAGAGTGTTCTTCAGAATCTTTTAATGGTGGAAAAATTGTTCAGGCTGAGGGAATTGGAATAATAGAATAATAGGACTGTAGAGCTGGAAAGGGACCCTAGGGTCATCTAGGCCAGGGGTCTGCAACCCGCAGCTCCCGAGCCACATGTGGCCCTTTTACACCTTTGCCGCGGCTCCAGGGTGGATACTAGCGAGGAGAGGAGGCGCATTGTGCGCCCCGACACTCCCCACTGTGGCGGGCGCTGTTCTGGCTGTGATGTCGCATGGGGGCAATGCATGCGTTAGTCACGCACCATCCCGATGTCACCTTCCCGCCCGCCCGCTACATTGTAAGGGGCATGTACGCTGGTCACTGCATTGAAAGGGGGCATGTACGCTGGTCACTGTTTTGAAGGGGAGTGAAGAACACACACACACAAAAAGGTAACTTGTTAATTTAATGTTTATTTCTATGAGGAGGAGTAATTCTGAGGGGTCAAACAAAGAAATAATAAAAAGTGACAAAAAAGTTATTTTTTATTGACGGGTTTTGCGGCTCCCAGTTTTTTTTTCTTCGGAAACGGGTCCAAGTGGCTCTTTTTGTCTTAAAGGTTGCAGACCCCTGATCTAGGCCAACCCCCTGCAATGCAGGAATTACAGCTAATTGTCCTAGATCTGCCACCTTTTTAACAGAATTGTGGCACCCTTATTGGTTACTCAGGTGGTACCTGACTCTCCAAGTGCCGGAGGATTCTGGGTCTGCCTTGAATGTCTGACGTGGAACCCCCTGACCTTTCCCTCCTGGTCTAGGGAGTCCAGTGTGAGTCTTGCAGTGCTTGACTCCTCTTGCCAGAAAGAGGCATAATTGGCTCACCGAGCCTTCCCTGAATGTATTACAAAACACAGTGTATTAAGAATTTCACGGAGGTAAACAAGTGCATCTAATTTTCTCTGTCAATGGTTGGCAGCAATGCATTTTCCCCAATGATTGCTAAAAGTCAAGGCTCTCCACACCCCTCCCTGACCTATGATCAGCGTGGGCGCTGTGGATTTTTTTCCAGCCAGAGGCCAGCTTAATGGTTAACTTTGTTGCCCTCACTTTCTGACGTCTTGATATCTTTTGATTTTTACACAAACTTAGCCAAAGAAGCATGAATGCAGATGTTGGGGTGTGTGGGGGGGGGGGACACTGAGCAACGGGCCAGTGAGAAGGGCCAGGGAATAGGAATTAACTCTGGTCAATGTAAGGGACAGTTGGGGAATATTCTCAATGAGGACTTGAGACTTGATTGCCATTTTCCCAGGTCCAAAAGACAAGACCATGGTGCTGCTGCAAAGCCAGAGCTTATAAATACCTCTAATTAGACTGATAACACAAGCCCCCCCCCCCCGACTTTACGCTGTAAATCTCCCTTGCCAATTAGGCTGAGAGGGCCATAAACGAGAATTTACAACCCAGCCACAAAGTAATCCCTGTCAGAAGCTTGGCTTGGTTGCCTTCCATGATAGAGTCACTTTTAAAAATTATTATCCTCATCACCATCTACACACCTTGTCCATCAGGAGGAGATTTAGGAAAGGCTGCCAAAAGGAACTTGGCACACTTGGATTGGCTTGCAGCAGGATGTTGGAGGCAGTGGGGGAGATAAATCTGTGCATTAAGAACATGACAACCCCTGCTGGATCAGACCAAAGGCCCGTCTAGTCATACGAAACATCAGAAATAACCACTGATCTTAGAATGGACAAGCATGAAGGAAGCAATTTCAGAGTGAGGTGGCAGAGTGAAACGGCTTACAAGTATTGAAGGCATTCAGTGCAATTTATTTGGATGTGAATAGAGGCAATAGTTTGCAGATGTAAAGTCACTCCAAGTTGGTTTATTTCATAGCCTACCACTGTTGTTCTAGAGCAGTGTTTCCCAACCTTTTTTGGGCAAAGGCACACTTGTTTGATGAAAAAAATCTCGAGGCACACCACCATTACAGCCCCGTGACGTCAGCGCGCAGCGTCACGCCGGGAGGGACGCACGAAAGTGTAAGTTTCAATTTTTTCCCCTCCCCCTTGCCGGGGAACCTCCAAGCTTTGGGGGTGGGGGGGGAGGAGGCAGCAAAGCGAGGCAGGAAGGAGAGCGCGGCTTGGCTAGGTGAGCTTTGGCAGGGGCAGGGAATGAGAGCCGCGAGGCGGGCGCTGCGGACGGAGGCACTGCCCGCCGAGCTCGCAGGCAGCCAGGCAGGCAGACGGCAAGAGCCCCGCGCTGGGCGGCCTCTCCTCGCCGCCGCCGCCCCGCCTCTCGCCGCCCGACTCGCCCGCCTCCCTCCAGGCAACATCTCGCGGCACACCATGCAACATCTCGCGGCACACTAGTGTGCCACGGAACAGTGGTTGGGAAACACTGTTCTAGAGGGTCCCTGTGCTTATTCTGCCTAAATTATAGCTTAATTTGAATGGTCCCTATCTGTGTTTCTGGCATTTCACTTCCCTCTGACCCCACTGCACACAACTCCCCTTCCATTGCCATGCATGCGTATACACACTCTCACTAACACCATATATATGGTAAAGTAAGACTCTAGAACAGCACAACCTGGGCTGAAATAAGAAGTGTGGGATCATCTTAGGAGCCACAAGACTCTCTTGTTTGTGTTGTCCTTGTTTTACTGTAAACAATCAGCAAGCAGATTTCTCCTCGGGACAGCCAATTCCAGTGGTGTAGCATCGGTTGCTGGCAGCCGGGGCAGATGGCCAAGCATGTGCTGGGCAGTGGCGGTGGCGGTGAGGTGCAGACATCTTACTCATATGTAAGGATGTTGGAGAATTCTGATGAAAATGGAAACAGAAATGGAAATTATTGCTGCTAATTTATTTGTCCCATGTTTGGAAAATCAACCCAGCAAATATGATCAGTAATTGATTTTATTTTCTCTCTCAGTTTGCAATGTGTTTCCTTTGCATTGAAATGAAAGGGGCCGAATACAGTAATGACAATGTACTTGATGCAACTTACATATGGTGTGTTAATTATATAACTGAAAGACAGAATTCCCTCATATGAACCTGCTCAGGTTTTTAGATCTTTGAGGGAGGTCCTTCTCTCAGTCCCGCCACCCTTACAGGCACGCTTGGTAGCGTCATGAGAGAGGGTCTTTTCAGTGGTTGCTCCCGGACAACTTTAGAACTCCCTCCCTGGAGTGACCAGACTGGCTCCCTCCTTTTCATCATTCTGCCGGCAGGTGAAGGCTGTTTTATTCCTACCGGCCTTTGGGAACTGATAGTTTTTGAAGGAAAGGGCTTTTAATGGTGCTGTGCTGTTTTATGACCCACATTTTAATAGATTTGTTTTTTATATTGTTTTAATTCTATGAGAATTTAATTACTTTTTAATGATTGCCTTTTATATGATTTTAGCTTTTTGTATTGATTTGTGTAAGCTGCCTTGAGTCCGAATCTGGGGAGAAAGGTGGTGTATAAACCAACCAACCAACTTAATGTAATGACAATGTAAATTACATAACTTATATAAGCTTTGTGATTTTGCCATAGCAGACAGCAAGGCCAATGATGCAGCTTTTGGTGGAAGATGAATTGTGGCAGAATGGAAACAGTGCTGCTTGTGGTGGAATAGAAAACAACACCATCTTACATTGTAAGTCATAAAATCTTGCCAGAAATCCAAAGAAGAAAATTTTAAGAATTCAATGATAAATGCAGATCTTGCTCTCAGTTTTGTCATTATGCTGCCTTTCCTTCTTCCAATGCCACACGTGAATGAGAAGCATTTGGGAGAGATGTGGAAATCCCACAACACTGAGGACCTTTACAAAGCACTGTTGTCAGCCCAGCCCAAGTCATCTGGAAGACACTGACTTCACCTTTTGACTTCCTCACCTCCTAAACTCCGCACCCTGACCTGGCTGTCTTGGTAATATGATTTGTATAGATTGCTTGATTTCATCCTTGTATTCCCAGACAATTCATAATCTCCTGGGGAAGATGGGCAGATAATGGGCTTTCCCTGAGCAGACGTGGTCCCAAAGTGCAAGGGGAACCAGGATAAATTTACCCCTGAAAAAAAGGTTGCATTTCAAGTTGTTCTCTATGAGGGACAACAGTAAATATTCTCCCAGCGTTCCCTAGATTTGGGAAATGTGGGGAAATACTTGATATTCAGGAAATTGCCTTTGGCTTCCAAAGAATTTGTGGAGGAAGTAAAATATTGATAATAGCTAACAGCAGGCATGCTGCAATTTATTAGTTTTGTAAGACAACTTTTTTCTCCTGAACTGAATTAACAACAAGACACATGGGATCGACTTTCAGCTTGCCATTCTGCAGGTGCTCCCCCCCTTTTATAAATGTGCGTTCCTAGGTCTAATGACCACAAACCAGAAGGGAAATTCGGTGCTTTGTAACACATCTCTCCCTGTTTGTTTACATGGGGAAATAACCAGCAAATTAACCACCCTCTTTCAACCTTCTCCAATAAGATTGTGTTTGTTTTTGCTGTCCTCTGGTTCATCAAAGAAAAGGCTTCAGAAAAGCATTGTCATTTCTTCTCCAATGTTTTCATGATGAGCTATTAGGACAAGCAGGCCTGCTTTGCAAGCTCTGAGCTGGCTCAATCAAATCTTAAGCACCCTTGCAAGCACTCTGCTCCTCCGAGAAAGCACAAATAGGACAGGCTCAATGTTTTGCAAACGTTTGGTGGGAAAGTAAGATAAATGTCTGTCTGTCTGTATGTATTTGTAGGTCATGGGAAGAAGCCCGTACCTATCTGCCATGTTCAGGTACTGTTGGGTACAAATGTCCTCTTTGGAGGCACGGCACCCTCTGGAAAAAACTGGCACACCTGGAATATGTCAAGTGCCTCAACAGGCTCCTGACACTACAGGTGGAATAAGCCTGCAAAGTGCCTTCTTCTTGGTCATGGTTCACCTCCTAGGAGGAGAGGCAGGGGTGGAAGAGGGCACCATTCCTCCCTTGCAGTGAAACTTGACCCCACAGTAGCTCACAAGGCTTGAAAAGGTCTGGTGGAGTTGGGGAGGGGGAGCTTTCGAATGAGTGGCTTTTTATCTGCCATCCCTTAGGGAGCTTGAGCTCAGCAACCAATGAAATTATATCTGTTGTTTTAAGCAGCGGAGAAAACTTCCCCTGATCTTTATTGAGATTTATGGCTTCCCTCGAGCTTAATTGTCTCTGGGAGCTTTGGATGTTCTTAACGGGCAACGTAAGTGGCGCTAAGAAGGATGGTGAAGGCTCAAAAGGACTGGCCCTCCCCCATCTCCCTCTTGCTTAATCTAAGAGCCTGGCTTTAAACTTGGTGCTTGAAAAACTCAGTCTGGCAACCAAGCCCTATGAGGAACATTTGAGGGACATGGAAGGTGAAGCAAGCTTGTTTTTTGCTTCCCCAGAGGAGAGGACCCCAATGAACGGGTCCAAATGACAAGAAAGAAGATTTCAACTTAACATTAGAAAGAACTTTCTGACCGTAAGAGCCACTGGAGGATAGTGGACTCTCCGTGGAGGTTTTTAAGCAGAGATTGGATGGAGATCTGCCAGAGATCCTTTGACTGTAATTCCTGCATTGAGGGGCGGGGGGGGTGGTGGTGGTGGTGGACTAGAGGATACTTGAGAATCCCATCCTACTCTACAATTCTAATTTTTTCCCCAGTGAAAGTTGTTTGGAGACCCTTTGGACAATTAAAAGGTAATTACAGTCATACCTCAGGTTGAAGTTGCTTCAGGTTGAGTGCTTTCGGGTTGCGCTCCGTGGCGACCCAGAAGTAACAGAACATGTTACTTCCAGGTTTTGCCGCTCACGCATGCGCAGACGGTCAAAATGAGGTCACGCGCATGTGCGGAAGCGGCGAATCACGACCCGCGCACGTGCAGACGAGAGTTGCATTCGCTTCAGGATGTGAACGTGGCTCTGGAACGGATCCCATTGTATCCAGAGGTACCACTGTAATATGTTTGATCAGCCCGTCCGACAACCAACCAACCAACCAACCAACCAGCCAACTAATTATTCTGCAATGTTTTCCCAATGTTATGGCACTATTGACACTTGACGGGGCACAGTCAGTCAGTCAGTCAGTCAATCTGTCAGTCAGCATTCATTCATTCATTCATTCATTCATTCATTCATTCATTCACTCACTGTATTTATATTGCACCTTTGTTCTCCAAATTACTTAAGGTGACACACATGGTTCTCTGCCTACCCACAACCACCCTGTGAGGTAGGTTAGGCCAAGAGGCAGTGATTGGTCGAAGGTCATGCAGTGAGCTTCACGATCAGGTGGGGATTTGAACCCTGGTCTCCCAGTTCTTAGTACAACACTCAAACCACTACATGACACTGGCTCTTCAACTATGGCAGAGCAAATGTGGGGTGACACTGCCTCCCACCTGGCCTCAAACATTTGCTTCTCAGAAGTTCTCAGATTTCAGCAGGAAAGTATGGGGCATACCCCAGTTGCAAACAAAGCAGTCTGTCTGCTCTGAAACTTTTCCAGGCGCAATTAGTCTTTGGAAGAGGCATCACGTGTAACTGCCCTGATCCCATCACAAGCACAAATCATCATCATAAATGCGCAATAAAAAGGATGCCTGGAGGAGGTGCTATGGTCAATATCTCTCATTTCAGTTTCCCCATTGTTTAAAAAATGCTTTGGCTCTCACTGTGCCCGAGGTGCTAGAGAGGCAGAAGGTTTCCATCTGCCTCGGCCCTGAACTGCAATGACTCAGGCTCTGCTGGATGAAACAGCCTGGAGAAATATCTTCTCATCACCGTCGTTAAAGCAAATTGAATTTGTGCAGGAAAAAGCTACTAAATGCATTTTGCGGCAACCGGAGAAACAGACTCCTGTCTGCCCGGTTTTCCTTTGGGCTTGGAGGTGCGAAAGAAGGTTAGGGTCATGCTGGTCAATGCCTTACATTGCATTTGCATTTCCCCCCTTTAATGCAAAAGAAAAAAAAACCCAAATATATATTAAGAACACAAACCTAGGAAGCTTAAGAAAAATTCTCAGTGGCAAAAACACGTCCTCTCATGTTGCAGAGGGTTGGACTAGATGACACTTGGGGTCCCATCCAGCTCTATCGTTCTATGATTCTATGACCTCAGAAGGTGGTGGACTCTCCTTCCTTGGAGGTTTTTAAACAGATATTGGATGACCATCTGCCAGAGACTCCTTAGCTGTGCTTCCTGCATTGCAGGGAGTTGGACTACACATTAGATGATCCTTGGGAATCCCTTTTAACTCCATGATTCTATGATTCTCTCACCTTTAGCTCTGCCAACATTTCCCCCACTGGAGCATGTGGGAACATTCCTTCACTGCCAAGTGCCAAAATAGCTCTTGAGCTCCTGCAGCGTCTTTGCGGAGGACCCAGCGTGAGGCAACATGTTGCCGCAATTAACAAGCAGCTGGCGTTGGCAGTGGTCCTTGGTTTGCAGCTGCACCTCTGAGCCTGTTTTCCAATGTTGTTTTGACAAGACAGTTTTTTTGGGGGTGGTGGTGGGGGATGGCATAGGGGAATTTCACTGCCCCTGGGATTGCCCCGACTTGCACAAAACAATTCGCTCTAGCATTCAGGAGGCCAGGTGCAACGAGGGTTTCATAATTAAATCAAGCACCTTGTATGCAGGCCTCTGGAATTTGCAGGTTTGCCTTGTGGGGAAAGACAGTTAGGACCCAAAAAGGCTTTACCATGAGGGGCTAGGCTGGGCCTGCATAGCTTATGGCCCACTGGGCCAAACCTGACTGCCCTGTCAAGTATTCTCTCTCTCTATCTCTCTCACACAAACAAACTCACACATGTTCCACCAACAAAACCTCCAAAACTCTTAGGGATGCGGTTAGCCATATGTGGCTAAGCTACAGTTCCGGTAGCCTCATCCCAAAATGGATCTTGTGGAGTTGGAAAAAGCTTAAGAAAGGGCAGTGCTATTTTTCTAGAAAAAGAGGTGCCAGAACTTGCCAGGAACACCTCCCTCATTCTCTTAGAATGACATTGGTGCCCACCTGAGTGGTGCCGGAACTGAGTTCTGGGGAGTTCCATCTGGGGAAAAAAGCCCTGGGAAAGGTCAACCCAAATGACTGAGCATCCTGTTCTCAGAGTGGCCAAGTGGGTGCCCTAATGGGAAACCCCAAAGGAGGACCCAAGCGGAACAACAGCCCTCCCCACTTGTGATTCCCAACAACAGGAATTCAGAGACAGGCTGCTTCCAGTGATGGAGGGAGTGTATTTATTTATTTAATAACAGGTAAGGGTAAAAGAAAAGGACCCCTGGATGATTAAGTCCAGTCAAAGGCGACTATGGGGTTGCAGCGCTCATCTCACTTTCAGGCTGAGGGAGCTTGTGTTTGTTCACAGACAGCTTTCTTGGTCATGTGGCCAGCAGGACTAAACTGCTGCTGACAGAACATGACACCGTGACGGGTGCCAGAGCGCATGGAAACGCTGTTTACCTTCCCACCACAGTGGCACCTATATATCTGCTTGCACAGGTGTGCTTTCGAACTGATAGGTGGGCAGGAGCTGGGACAGAGCAACGGGAGCTCACCCCGTCGTGGGGATTCGAACTGCCGACCTTCTGATCGGCAAACTCAAGAGGCTCAGTGGTTTAGAACACAGCGCCACCCGTGTCACTAAATAACATTTATACACTGCTTGGTTGTAAAATAACAAGAAGAACCTCGAAAAGGTTTACAAGGAGAATAAAACAATAACATTACCAGTAAAAATTGTTAAAAACAATGTTTTAAAACTTTTTTTTTTAAAAAACCAACAACTTCAATAAAGTAAAAACAGATTAAAACACACAGCACCATTCTACACATCTGGGTAGGTCTGCCTAAACAAAAATGTTTTTACAGGTGCTTGTAGGCGCTGCCACGCTAAAATATTGTTTCTTTTTCAAATATGGAATGAGTATTATATGGCACCTGGAACAGTGCCAGTTCCACAGATCAATATCCTTCTGGAGTTGTGGTGCCCAGAACTGGACACAGGACTCCAGGTGGGATCTGACCAAGGCAGAATAGAGTTTTAATTTAGAAATTATAATGAGAGAGAGTGGTGAGGGGGAGAGAGAGGGAGGGGGATATAAAATATTTGGAAAACAGCAGCCTTGTATACTCTTGCTGAGATTGAATTTGTGGTTAAAATCTCCCCAATGCTTAGATATCCCAGTCAGTGGTGAATGAAAAGAATCTCCCACTCCCACTATCTCCCACTCCCACAGTTACGTTTATTACAGATGTACCTAAATCAACGTGTGTTTTGTGTGTGTGTGTGTGTGTGTGTGTGTGGCGCAACCCCAAGCCAAGAAAATATGTTAGAAAATTGACTTCAAAAGTTCCCTTTCAGCTTCTTGTAACCCCCCCTAGCCTTTTCTCTTTCTTTCATAAAGAAAAGTGAGCACCATCTGGCAATCCAGGAGGTATTTAACCTTAACTCTGGTTTAATGTCACATTGGGATAACTTGATTCTCTTTTGCCTGAGATCACCTGCCTTTAAGGAAGGCTTTGTTACCGAAAGTCAACCAGCCGATGCGACATTAGACCTTTAAAGGGGCAGGGAAAAAGATGGAAGGAAAATGACTTCGCTCAAGTCTACCGCCCCCACTCCCCCCGAGTGGGCTTGTGTCTTCTCTCTGCAAAGACCGACCACATCTTGTTGAGGACAGATTAAAAAGGAGGACTTATTCACACAGCACAAAGTTAAACTACGGAACTCCCTGCCACAGGAGGCAGTGATGGCCACCAACTTGGATGGCTTTGCAAGAGGATTGGACAAATTCATGGAGGAGGCGAGGGTTATGGGTAGCCACTAGCCATGATGGTGATGTCCTGCCTTCACAGTGGGAGGCAGCAACGCTTCTGAATGCTAGTTGGTAGAAGCCTCAATAAGGGAGAGGGTTCTTTTGCTTGAGTCTTGCTTGTGAGTTTGTCACATGCATCTAATTGCCCCTTGTGAGAACAGGATACAGTGGTACCTCGGGTTACAGACACTTCAGGTTACAGACGCTTCAGGTTACGGACTCCGCTAACCCAGAAATAGTACCTCAGGTTAAGAACTTTGCTTCAGGATCATAGCTGTCAACTGTCCCTTATTTGGCGGGAAAGTCCCTTATCCCAGCGCTGTGTCCCGCTGCTATCCCTTATTGATGATGTCCCTTAAATTTCCCAGGTTTCAAAGGAAGCAGCTCCTCTCCTTCCCTCCTTGCCAGCCAGGGAGGAGGGAGGCTCCAGCTGTGTTGCTTGGCTGTGTTGCTCACCCAATAAGGAATCTAAGAACGACTGGGGGGGGTGGAGCTTGCATGCCTTGTGCCAATCAAATCGGCCACGTTGCCTGGGGACTCGCCTTTGCTCAGCGCTTCCCAGTGGAGAGGTGACGGTGGTTTTCCTTGTTGCATCCCCTTTGCCGGGTTGCTGCGCTGTGGGAACCACTGCTTGAGGCTTTGTTTGGCTGCTGGCTGGGCTTTCTGCCTTTGGCTTGGAGGGGCTCAGAAATTGAACATACCTGTGCTTGGAAAATACCTTATTTTGGCTGCTGATCCCTTATTTTAAAGGCTGCTGGTCCCTTATTTTCAAATCTGTAAGTTGACAGCTATGTTCAGGATGAGAACAGAAATCGTGCTCTGGCAGCGTGGCAGCAGCAGGAGGCCCCATTAGCTAAAGTGGTGCTTCAGGTTAAGAGCAGTTTCAGGTTAAGAACGGACCTCCGGAACGAATTAAGTTCTTAACCCGAGGTACCACTGTACTGGGCTAGATGGGCCATTGGTCTGAGCCAGCAGAGCTCTTCTTATGGTCTGATGGTTGGTGTAAATAGAAAATAGGTATAAAAGGAGAATTCCCAGGATGCCAAGATCTAGGTTTGGGGCAAGTACTCTTTGGTGAGAGAACCCTAACAGAGGTTTAAAATCACAAAGTGTGGAAACATATGTTGTTAGACCTGTGAAATATGCCCTTTGGAGTGAATTCCAAGAGTTCCCTTTTCCCCTTAGCATAGAAAAAGACTGCACATTTGCTGAGTTAAAAATGCTTTACTTAAAAACTATTCTGCTGCCAGGTTCATGTGTTTTTTTCCCATACAACATTCAGAAAAATTGCATAGGCAGTTAAACTTGGTTTTGTTCCAAAGTGGTAAAAGTTCTGAAATTATTGGTAAAGGAATTCAAAAGTGGCTTGTGAGAGCCATGTAGTTCCAGCTGGAGCAACCATCTTAGCCCTCCTAACATGTTGAGCTTCTCAGGTAGACTAAAGGTAAAAAATAAAGGCTATCTATTTCCTCCCAAGGTAAGGGGAAATGGGCATAGTTAAGCCTGGCAGATCAGCTTATTCTGTGGTATTAACTCGCTCATGTATTACTTAGACCAGGCATAGGCAAACTCGGCCCTCCAGATGTTTTGGACTACAACTCCCATCATCCCTAGCTAACAGGACCAGTGGTCAGGGATGATGCGAGTTGTAGTCCCAATAACATCTGGGGGCCCGAGTTTGCCTATGACTGACTTAGACTTAAGCATGTTGGTTATATGAGGCTGGTTAACCCACACTTATGATTAGATGGGCTATGGGCATGTTCCAGGAAGCTCATCTTAATTTCTTAACGAGTCAACATCTATACTAAGGAGAGATGAGTTCTGATTTGAATCTGTGATTTCTGTTCATTTATCACCCACCTTTGGGGATGTCTGGGAAGCAGCAGGGGTTATTTGGCAGAGGAGAATACTTTGTATATGCTCAGAGGCGTGTTTGCTTCATATGAAGATGGGAGAAAAAGCTCTTGGAGAAAGACATGCTTTGGGAGTTAAATGCCCAAGTATTAAACAGGTTTTTATTTTAAGCTGAGCTTTGGGATTTCTCTTCACCCATTGTTTCTCCAATTGTTCTACAACAAGGTGGCAAATGTCAGAGAGCTGTCTAACAGTTTCTCTCTTTTCTTTCCTCCTCCTTGTTTCCACAGGTCTCCCTTAAGCCACCAGCTCAGTGTAAGAGAACATCAGTATGTGTGTGGGAGGGTGTGTGTGTGGGGGGGGTAGTTTTCTGCAGGAGGAAAAGGTCAAGAAAGCCACCAAGGTGAGCTGTGCTCTACACAATGAAGCCAGATGTCTGCAGCAGCTCAGGGTCTCTACGCCACTTCAGAAAGCACAAGGACCACCTGGCAATAAAGAGCTACAGAAGAGAGGGATAGTAACTTACATTATATAATGCATAATTTTAACCCACTCTTTTACAAACAGTTGCACTGGCTCCATAATAATCTGCCTGCTGAATCAGGCTGATGGTCCTCCTGTTCCAGCATCCTCTCCTCACAGTGGCCACCTAGTTGCCCCAAATGGGGAGCCCACAAGCAGGACCTGAATGCAACAGTATTGTCCAATTGTTGTTCCCCATTATCTGCTATTTAGAGGTAAACTGCCCCTGGGCATGGAGGTTCTGCTTTCACAATAGACCTCTGCAAGAAGAGCCCTACTGGATCAGACCAAAGGGGGTCAATTTGGTCCTGCATCCTGTTCACACAGTGGCCAACCAGATCCCCCAACGGGAAGCCTGCAAGCAGGACCTGAGCACAAGGAGAGCACCTCACCTCTCCTGTAGCACCCAACTGGTATTCAGAGGCATTGCTGCCTCCAGCCATGAAGGCAGAGCACAGCCATTGTGGCTAGCAGCCCTTGATAGCCCTCAGCATGAATTGGTTTAATCTGCTTTCTAAGCAGTCCAAGTTGGTGGCCACCATTGCCCTCTTCGGGAGTGAGTGCCACAGTTTGACTGTGTGCTGCTTGAAGAAGGACTTCCTTTTCTCTGTTCTGAATCTTCCAACCTTCAACTTCATTGGACGTCCATGAGTTCTAGTGTAATTATGAGAGTGGGAGGAAATCTTATCCTCTGTCCTCTTTCTTTAGGGGACAAGATGTGAGTTCTAGTGCCAGTGGATTCACACAAGGAACGAGATCCATCTCCTCCTCATAGCTGGACTCTACAGCTGAAGATTCCTGCTCTGGGGGTGATGGGCTGGAGGCTTCTTCTCAGGAGTCTTGGCCTGCCCTTCTGGTCCAGGTGCCCTCTATCATGCAATCTGAACATCGCTGGCACCAGGACCTCCTCTTTTTTCATGTGCAAAGGAGAGCTTCACTGATTGGAGTTGCAACTCAGTTTGGCATCAGTTGCTCAGAATAGCAGGTGGTGGTTTAATTTCAAGGTGCATGAAGACTTCAGGGAGAAGCATTGGATGGTAGCTGTGCCCTGCTTTTCAAGGAACTGTTTGCATGAGAGAGAGAGGGAGAGTTGAGACCCAAATGGCTTCATCTTTCAGCACATCAGTGAAGAGAATCAGATTTGGGGAGGGGTGGGGAGCAGAGATATCAGCATCCATAGGAGAGAGGATACATTTTCCTGTAAGCCACGGGTGATGTTACCTTTTTGTGGCTCAAGGGCTGCATTCCGTTCCGGGCAGCTTTCCAAGGGCTGCATGCCAGTGGTGGGCAGGGCTAGCGGCAAAAGTGGGCAGAGCAACAAAATGTGGATTTTTCACTTTGGTGAAGTAGGCTGGTTTCTAACACACATGCCCTGCTCTGTTCTCCATCCAAGTAACTAAGAGCCATACTCAGAGCTCAAGAACGCACCTCGGCGAAGAAGAAAAAAACCCCAAGAGGGGTAAGAACATAAGAACAGCTTGCTAGATCAGGCCAATGGCCCATCTAGTGCAGGAAACATTGCTTTAGATACACCAGAAAGCGACTTCTTCTGTCCCTTTTTCATTCAGCTCTATGAGGACTAGAATCTTACTTTAATTTTAGGGGAAGGGCAGCAGCCATCTTTGCATGGGTCCCAGGTCGCAGGTTCAAAACCTAGCCCCATCAGATAGAGCTGTCCAATAATGTTAAGAGCTGCTGCCCGTTCGTGTTGGCAATGCCAGGCTAGATGGACAGAAGGTCTCGCTTGGTACAAGGCAGCACCTCACGTTCTTCTGTCGACATGCAGCCACCTAGAGGGGTGGGATCCTGCACTGTGGAGAGGGGAGGGTTGAACTTGATGACCTTTGGGGTTCCTTTTAACTCTACAGTCCTATGATTCCAAGTACAGCATGAATAAATTAAATATTCTTTGGGCTGGGAATTCCGGCAGTTTTCCAGGAACGAGTTGCATCAGACTTCTGCTGCTGGCAAACAGCAACTCCCTTCTCCTGATGGCATGGCTGGCTGATGCCCTCTGGCTGCGTTGGCCTCCAACCCGAGTTCCTCCTGTCGCAACATCCGCTTCAAGAAAGCCCTCTTCAAGAAGCTTCTCCCAAGATCAGGGTGGCACATTGTACAAGGTTTCTGTAGCCAAGCTCAGGGGCATAGGAAGGGGGGTGGCGGTCCACCCCAGGTTCCATCATGGAGGGGGTGTGTGACAAATTATCAAGGAACAATTACTGCCCTACTAGGGCGGTTCATAAAAAGCTTTTTTGAAAATGCCTGCTCCAAAGGTCTTATCTTACTACACTAGGGATTATATAGCTATATATGAAATTTCATGCATATCAGTTAATATCTTGACCCTCCTCCACGAAAATAGCTGTTAACTTGGCCATTTTCCTATGTGGTGAAGGCTGAAATTTCATTTCAGTGGAGCAGGGTCAAGATATTAACTGGCATGTTTTTTGTTTTGGTAAACAACTTTGCAGGTTTTATTAAATAAATAAATATAAATAAAACAACACAAGCCAAAACACAATCCATCCTGCAGATTTAAGTATCCGGCCACAGTCACCTACTTGTTATCGGATGCCCAGAATCTATATTCCTTTGTAAGAAAATATGAAATAAAGTAAAACCATATTTGCAGGCAAAAAATAAAATAAAAAATCAATGGGGGTGGGGAAAAATTGTTGACAAGAAATTTTCCATACTGGGTACCACGTGACCTTCCTACGCCTCTGGCCATGCTGTTGTCTCCTGGAAGCTATCAGCCCCACCTGTGTTTAGCAGGACGGGAAGAAAAAGCTTATGAAGGAATTGGTTCTATCACCATGGATAAACCTCTCCAAGTAGCTCTCCTGGGTAACAGCTTGTTGAGGAAGGGGAGTTGAGTGATCTGAAGTGTTTACTTTCCAGAGCATTAGCGGCAGGCTTGGGAGAGCTGGATTGTGGGAGATCATTGTTCTTTTATCATCAAAATTAAGTGTAGGGGAGAAATTAAGAACATGAAAGCCTGCTGCACCAGGTCAATGGCCCATCACCTGCTCTCACAGTGCTTTTTATAGCATGCCTGTGCAAGCAGGACCTGAGCACAACAACAACAGTCTCCCTTCCTCCCTTCCTCCTGTTGAGAGGCATACTGCTTACAACAGTGGAAGTGGAACATAGGCATTGTGGATAATGGCCACCAGTCTTCCAGCATTCAGTTTCATTCAGTTCCACCAGCATATTCAAACAGCTGAACGATGCCTCTGTATTGAAACCTCCACATCCAACCCCTATTTAAAAACCTTCAGCAAAGGAGTGTTGAAACACGGCAAACCTTCTTTGGAGGTCTTCAAGCAGAGGTTGGCTGGCCATTTGCCAGGGATTCTTTAGCTATGATTCTTGCATTGTGGGGGGGTTGGACAAGATGATCCATAGCATCCCTTTTCAGTCTATGTTTGGGGCTATATGAATACCTGTCACTCAGAGGCAACGGTGGTAGAGTGTTCACTTTCCTGTCCCCCTTGTGAATTTTCTGGAAGCATCTGACTGGGGAAGCAGAAGGCTGGACAAGAGCTAGACCCTTGGTCTGATCTAACATGTTCTCATGTTTTTGTTTTAAATCTGAATGCCATTTTATATTTATCCTACTTTTCTATATAAAAAGGCACCCAACAGTCCAATAAGGACATTCATCCAAGCATTTAAAACCTCAATAAGAAAGCAATGCAAGCAAAGGCTCCTTTAGGAAAGGTGGAACCATCACACTTAGTGGAGATCCAGCTGGCAGAGATCAAGGACCCCCCCCCCCCAAAAAAAAAGATCTCTTCCAAGAGCAGCAACAGGGCTGGCTATAGTGTTTGCCTCTCATCCCAGCCTAGGGATTCAATTTCAGGGCATGGGCTTTGCAAACCCCCCTGTTAAATTTTAACTCCTTTCACATGGGCTGCCGTGAACTTTGCCTGACATCCAGAGGCATGCAACCCTGCCGTGTTTCATCAAGTTGCACTCCTGATCTCTGCAAACAGAGGATGGTGCCCATGGCCTCAGTGCAGTTCTTCTGTGAGTGGCTGGATATTGTGGTGTTCCATGGGTTTCCATACTTAATATATGCTTCCTCCTCCACCACCAATTTAAGTTGGAAGTAGCTGCACAATTAGAGTAACAGAACTGTAGAGTTGGAAGGGACCCCAAGGGTCATGTAGCGCAATACCTTGCAATGCAGGAATCTCAGCTAAAGAATTCCTGATAGATGGCCATCCAACCTCTGCTAAAAACCTCCATGGAAGGACAGTCCACTACATTCCAAGGATGTCCGTTCACTGTTGAACAGATCTTACCCTCAGAAAGTAGTTCCTAACATTGAGTTGGAATCTCCTTTCTTGTAGTTTGAATCCATTGGTTTGGGTCCTGCCCTCTGGAACAGCACAAAACAAGCTTGCTTCATATTTCATGGGACAGTCCTTCAGATATTTGAAGATGGCTGCCATAATATCTTCTTTTCCAACATACCCAATTCCCTCAACTGTTCCTCATAATGCTTGGTTTCCAGATTCTTGATCATCTTGGTCATCCTCCTCTGCCCATGTTCCAGCTTGTCAATAATCCTTCTTAACTGTGGTGCCCAGAACTGGACACAGGACTCCAGGTGTGGTCTGACCAAGGCAGAATAGAGCTGAACTTTGTGACTTCCCTTGATCTGGATACTATACTTCTGTTGATGCACCCTAGAATGGCATTAGCTTTTTTGATGCTACATGACACAGCAATTAGGACAGAAAGGTTCGTGCTCCTAGGATAGCTCAGTCAGTAGAGCAGAAGACTCTTAATCTCAGGGGTGTGAGTTTGAGCTCCACATTGAGCAAAAAGATTCCTGCGTTGCAAGGGGTTGGACTAGATGACCCTCGTGGTTCCTTCCAACTCTACAATTCTAAGATTCTATGAAGAGTGGGAAAGAGCAAGAAGTAACCACCCTCAGAAAGGGATAACTCTGCACAATGTACCTCTGTATGAGTCAGTGTTCAGGGCATGCCTCCTGAGATGCTACACGACACAGCAATTAGAACCTCCTCTGAGGTAAAGGAATTACCGTATGTGCAATCCCTTAATCAGGGTGATCTGAGTGGTGCCATCAATGGGGTGGAAAATCCTACCCCCACGCAGGTCTTGATTGGCAGGGAGGCCTGAGCAGGCAACTCATGCAGAGAAACCACATGCAACCACCTTCAATGGCAAGGAATTCTCTTGTCCCCTGCACAGCATTCAAGTGGAACAGCTGAAACTGTTTGGAATATGGCAAGCCCAGAGCATAGGCAGCTTCCCTCTACCGAGTCAGAGCCTTGGTCAATCTGGTTTGGGATTACCTACACTGACTGGCAGCAGCTCTCCAGTGCTTCATACAGGGAATCTTTCCTAGCTCTACCTGGAGATGCCATTGAGGGTGGAACTTAGGAGTTTCTGAGCTACAGACCTTCCCCATGCAGCCAAAATGGTTCCCTGTAAAGCCAAGTATGATAGTTTCAGAGATCAATGGATTCCTCCCCTCAACGCCCCCCCCAGCTGTAAATAAAAGATCTCTTTTCCTGGTCAAAGTCAAGTTTCCAATTTCTATTTAAGGATGAGAATGAGATTTTAAGATCCCATCATACCTTCCCCACTCAAAAACCTTTTCTCTTTATTAAAATAATAATAATTTAATGACACTGGAAAAAGTTGTTTTGTTCAGAATTCTGAGAGCCACAGACCTAATTAAGGCATTCTGAATAACATCTTCGTATCTGAAGAAGTGTGCATACACATGAAAGCTTATACCCAGAACAAGCTTGGTTGATTTCTAAGGTGCTACTGGACTATTTATTTATTTATTTATTTCGACTGCATCAGAACAACACAGCTATCTACCTGACTCTTGAATAACATCTGTGAGCCTTTGGTGCATTCATCCTGTCAGATAGTACTTAACATACCATGCACTCCATGATAATCATTCGAAGTAATTATCCTTTGGGCTTGCAAAAGCAATTTTTGGCCAACCCAGAACTGTATGATTGAAAAGGACACTATGAGGCATAGTCCTATGAGAAGCTTATGGTGGACATGATGTAATTGTTAGAAAGGCATTGCCATCCCACCTTGGAGTTTGTGAATGGGGGACAGAGGGGGGGGGAAGGTCTTCTTGCTGTCTTGGGCCCAAGATGTGGTATAGTTGTTGAGTGTCAGGCTAGGACCTGGGACACCACGGTTCAGTTCCCCCAGTCAGCCATGAAGCTTTCACTGGGTGACTGGGTGACCTTAGGCTATATCCCTTGGCCTAATCTACTGTTGTGTGGAAAGCCATGGATAGCTTTGTTGTTGTTGTTGTTTAGTCGTTTAGTCGTGTCCGACTCTTCGTGACCCCCTGGACCAGAGCATGCCAGGCACTTCTGTCTTCCACTGCCTCCCGCAGTTTGGTCAAACTCATGCTGGTACCTTCGAGAACACTATCCAACCATCTCGTCCCCTGTCGTCCCCTTCTCCTTGTGCCCTCCATCTTTCCCAACATCAGGGTCTTTTCCAGGGAGTCTTCTCTTCTCATGGATAGCTTTACTCTCCTCTAATCCTCTTTTCAAGACATCAATGGGCTTATCCACTCTTATCTTTTGCCCAGCTCTTTCCAGGAGCTGGTCCATGCTGTAAAGCTCTGTGTCTGAGTGCTGTTTTTGTTTTTGCTCCTTTGCCTGCTTTCCCTGCGAAAACCTGCTCTTTAAAGCTGAAGCACAACAAATGGCAATTCAGGTTTTGTGTGGATTGCCCTTTGCTCCGATTCAGCATTAAAGAGCAGGTTTTCGCTGTGTGAAGAAGCACTTCACGAATCTTCCAGCATTTAGCTTCATTAGATGTCCAGTGTTATGAAAGTGAGAGAGACTTTTTTCTATCCAATTTCTCCATTACATGCCTAATTTAATAAACTTCTGTCATGTCACTTCTTAGACATAAGAACATGAGAAGAGTCCTGCTGGATCAAGACAATGGAAATGAGTTGCAAAAATTAACTATGCTTTGCTTTTCAGGGACAAAGAGAAAAGAAAAAGAAAAAAGCAATGGGTCTGGATCACATGTTGACAACGCAGGAAAAACAAATAGTCTCCACTGATTCTGGAATAAATGTTGTGTATACATAGCCTCCAATCAGGTGAAAAGGCCAACTCTGAAGCAATATTGGGGGGGGGGGATTTCCTAATAGCTGTTCGACCATAGAATGGACTCCCTCGGAAAGTGGTAGACCTTCCTTCTGTGGAGGTTTTTCACCTAATGTTCGGGATTCTTTAATTGTGATTCCTGCATCGTTGCAGTTGGTTGGACTAGATTCTATTATCTGTGCCTTGGAATTTTCATAATAGTAATTTGCTCATAAGCAGGGGAAATGGCCGCAAAGGACAAGGAGGAATTTTGCAGGCCCACCAAGCAGCGCTGAGAGCAGAGAGCAGATGCAACTCATCACACTAATCAGCTTTTCCTTCCCAGAGAGGTTGCTCTATTGAGAAAGAGATGTGGGGAGGGATCACTCTGGTCTCTCATGGCAACCCTGAGATGGGGATGAGAGGGTGGTGATGGGGGTTGGGGTTGGGAGAGAAACTGGGCTTTGATTTAATTTTTTCCCCATGTGCCTTTCACAGGCCTCGAATGAGCAAACAAAAGCCCCCTGGGAAAAGGGGTTGCTCATTTTTCTATTCCCCCTACCAACTCCTTTTCTTTCTCATTTTTTAAAAGAAGAGGGGAAAAATAGGGTTAGAGCAAGATGGATGGTCCTCCTGGCCAATAGCAGGAAGAGCTCAGCCATCCCGGCTGTTAGCCCATAGAGGACATTGATGATGGATGATGAAACGGGGATGATCACCAGCCTCGGAAAGATGCATTCTTTTGTCAGACTTAAATCTGCAGCCTGGATTTGTCCTCAAACTAAAGCTGGTTCTCCTCAGAGTAGGACAAATTCAAGGGCTGACTTAAATCCATTGATTTCAATGGGGCAGCTTTAAGTAGGGCTGACATCAGGTTGCGTTCAAGCAAGTTTTACTCAAAGTAGACCCATTGGGATTAACAGGCTGAAATTACTCCTGGTTATGGATGTTTCAGTGTGTCCCTTTTGAACAGGACCAGCACTGAAGGCAACTCACTGGATGCAATGAATATTACTATATTTTTTATTTATATGTACTATTTGTATCATACTTTTTATATTATTGTACTTGTTTTAAAGAAATAAGGCTTGCTTCCAACACATTTGTTGTTTAAACTTTTTTTATTATGTTATGTGTAAATTGCCTTGAGACAGTGGTTTGAAAGATAATTAATAAATTAATTGTAGCAACAACAACAACAACAACCCCTTGCATTCTAATTTTTTGTTTCTTGGGTAAGCTAGCTTCCCTTCCCCCACTCAACCATTCTAAATATTATTTATTTAGCTTCCTTTCATTTAATTTACATCCCGCTGTCTTTTCCAAGGAGATCAAGAGGGTGTACGTTGTTTCCCCGCTCCTCTCATTCAATCCCCACAACAACCCTGTGATGTAGGTTAGGCTGAGAGGCAGTGACTGGCCCCCAAGGTCACAACCAGTGAGCTTCATGTGGCCCAGCTGCAGGGATTTGAACCCTGGTCTCTCTCAGGTCCTACGAGTCTGACACTCTACCCACTACACCACCCTGAATTTCCCAGTGGTTGATGTTTAGAGGATGGCCTCAACTGTCCTTGTAATAGGGGAGACTGACCCCTTATGACTGGTGCGTCAAGTGCTTGGGACGCCACTGAAATTTGCGCACCGCAACAACATATAGGCATGCGCACTGTTGTTCAGGGCTGGATTTCCTCTTTCATTTTATTGCATGTCACATTTTTAAAACTTAATAGTACTGTGTGCGTGTGTTTTGGGGGTCAATCGCACAGCGCCTGCACCACCTCTGAACAGATTCACCCATATGGCTCTGAAACAGTGCACAGAGCCAAAGGGTTGGCCACTCCATTCCCCACTGAAAATCTCCGCTTTGGAGGAGGCTCCCTGATGAGCTGGGCACGCCTGGGTTTTTTTGGTGATGGGGGTGGGGTGGGGTCTCTATTCTCCTTCTCCCCCATCAACCCGTTGACCTGCCTTTGACCTGTGAGTGCTTCTGTAATGGCATTGACTTCTATCCATAATGTAGCAGGGGCAAGAAGGAAGAAAAATGGTGTTGTGTGTGTGTGTGTGTGTGTGTGTGTGTGTGTGTGGAAATTAAAGAGGGAGGGCGCTGCTGTATCCCCTGCCAAAGGGGGATTTGAACAGGCCCACCATCCTTAACAACTTGGGACCCACGAGATTGCTTTACCCCATATATGCCTGCTTGACCTCCTCAATTGGCAGAACTGGCACTACTGGTGCCACATAAAACCTGTTCCACATTTGTAAGAAATAAGTCTGCACTCTTCTCACTTCCTACAAGGCACCTCAAAGTGATTTGCAATCCAATTGCATACAGTATTTGGTTTTGGGGTTTTTTTGGGGGGGCAGTTTTGGTACTACTTAACTATAACCACCTCTAGAGACGGTATGCAAGAAAATCAATATATGATGAAAACAAAAAATGGGTTAAAATAATAAAGATTTGAATTAAGTTAAAATGCCTGCAGGGTGACCACACTGGGTCTAGTGGGGCTTCCTCCCAGGTAAGCATGTGTTGCATTGCAGCCTTAATTGTTAAAGCAGATTGGACCTACTCGTCTCCTACCTTATTATCTGGCATGTACTCATGATATCCTGCAGTGCCAGCTTATCAACATTCTATTTCCCATCAGACAACAAGAGACTTTAAGTCTAGGGCCTACCCTGCTTCTCACAAAATTGGGATTCCCAATCTACTGAGAGCCAGTGTGGTGTAGTGGTTAAGAGCGGTGGACTCGTAATCTGGGGAACTGGGTTCGCGTCTCTGCTCCTCCACATGCAGCTGCTGGGTGACCTTGGGCTAGTCACACTTCTCTGAAGTCTCTCAGCCCCACTCACCTCACAGAGTGTTTGTTGTGGGGGAGGAAGGGAAAGGAGAATGTTAGCTGCTTTGAGACTCCTTCGGGTAGTGATAAAGCGGAATATCAAATCCAAACTCTTCTTCTACTGTGGCGATCACACAGGGTTCCCGGATGTTTCACCGTCTCTTGATCCCTGTGCCACCACTTTATTTCTCGCTGCCACCACCCAGGCCCTACCTAGTACAATACTGAGTTCAGTTAGGGTTCAGTTGGAACATAACTTCTGTTTATTTATTGCAGTTTAACAAGCGTGTGGTTTCATAAACGGTATCGGTCAATTACAATCATGGGGTGCCTATACAGACCTATAACTTCCGCTACCTCCTCTCACTCACTAAACCACCTCTCAGATATTTACTTGTCTTCCTAGCTCCTAACTGTTCCTGACTCAGCTTATTTCGCTACACTAACTCAACCTACCCACAGACTCTATCCCAATTCACTCCCACTCCAACCAACCACCCAACTCCCAACAAACTCCCCCTTTGCCCCTCCCAGAGCTGGTTTTATAGTCCCTCTGACTCCACCCCCCTGGGTTCTGATTGAGTAACCTGTTTAACTATTTCACCTCCAGCTCTCTCATATGTTCACGTCACATCCACGAGCTCGATTTTCAAGTCCCCCCCCCTCCCCAAAGTCATTAAGACTTTGGCCTTGATCAGTCCCTCCATCGTAAAAGACCCAATCTAAATTGAAAATCAAAACCATTTGGGACTGAGTAGAGGCTTGGAGCCACATCTAAACTTTTAAAATTCATCATTTCACCAGCTGAGACTTTGATAGCACAACCACCCTCCCCACTCCAAGAGACTCTCCAAAGCCAAATGATATTTTACATACAGTGTGAATGTGGTAAAAGATGTGGAGCACAGTCAGCTCACAGGAACAGGCAGATGGAGGTGGTGGAAGAGAAAATTCACTGCTCTCTTTAAATAGATGCAGGCTTTCGCAGCACCCAGACATGTTTTCCTGAAAACTGGGTGCGTTGTGATGAGACTTTGCCGGATTGCATCAAATCTGGTCATTAGAAAATCAGGAAACTCTCTTCTTTTGTTTTCCTTTGGTGTCCTCTGCTCTGGTGCACTATTGGGCCACCAAGGATCTATCTCTTTCTCTCTTTCTCTCTCTTTCAGGAAGGTGATGGATGGTTGGTGAAGGACCCTGAGTGAGAGGCAGGGAAGGGAAGACCTCCCAGAATGAGAGACCTGGAAAAGAAAGGGAAGTCCCAGGTGAGAGAGGACTCTGTGCTTTCATTTCTCTTTCTCTCTCAGTTTTCATTTATGTTCAGATTAGTTTCTTTTATCTTCTTGTATCATGAAAATGCTTTAATAAAACCTTATTTTAAAAAAGAAAGGAAATAAGCAAACAAGGAAAAGAGGCGTAGTGACGGTTTATTTGTTGGTTGCTTTTTGCATTTATATCCTACTTTTTCCTCCCAGGAGGTTAAGGTGGCACACACGATTCTCCCCTTCCTCATTCAATCCCCACAAGAAAAAGTCTCAAAGTGGCTCCACAATATGAAATTAATTTATTTCATAAAATTTATCCACCGCTTGATTGTAAAAACAAAAAACCTCAAAGCAATATATAAACAAGATAATAAAATTGTCAGTAAGAAGAACCACCAACAATACTTTTCATTGCTATTCTTAGCAGTCTCCTACTACTGATGGTTTTATTGTATACCTTTGTAATACTTCTGTTGTTGTTTTTTAAATTTGCTATACACTGTTTAGAGATGCTTTATATTTTAAGTGGTGTAAAAACGAACTTAAATAGTAAATAAAACTTTTCTTTCTCCTCTCTGCCGGAAACGATATGATTTCAGACACAGGTGTGTGTGCATGTGTGTATGTCTAGGGTTCCTGTTTAGGGGGAGGGGGAAATTAATATCCCATTTTTATTATTATTAATGGCAAGCGTATCTTGAGAGACTGTCTATTAAGCCTCAGAAAGCAGGTATCTCAGAAAACCTCCACTTGCGCTGATGCTGAAATTCAATCCAAGTGCAGGACACTTGAATGGGTGTAGAATTTCTCTTCTTGAGAATTGTGGCTTTTGCTGTTTCTTTTTAATGCAAGTTTCTCTCTCTTAAGATGGAGAAGGTGTGCATGAAAGTGTGCCCGTGCATTAGGGGAGGGGGCAAATGTGGTGAAACTTCTGCAGCTCCTTGTCCCCCTCCCATTAGCAGCTTAGCTCACAGGTAGCCCAGGTGGTACCTACCAGTTGTGGTTAGACCATGACACCACCCATGGTTGTTGGTTGAAATCAGAGCAGGAGTTAGGATTTTCTGTCATGGCATCAGGGACTCCCAGGTTCCTTGCTCTACTTGTGTCAGGTGAGAAAGTCCAGTTACCTGTTTGTTCAGGAAGGGTTCTGCTCTACAGCATCCATTCAAAGGGGTTCTACTCTACAACACAGGTTGTAGAGCACTGGTTGCCTACCCCTAGGACCCAACCCATAATATTATTGACATAGGTCGATGATGAAAATGTAACCATAAGTACCTAAGAAGAGCCTGCTGGATCAGGCCCAAGGGGTCCATCTAATCCAGTGTCCTCACAGCGGCCAAAAAGATGCCCCAATGTGAAACCAGCAAGTAGAACCCAAGCATCAGAGCCCCCTCCTCTCCTGTGGTTTCCAACAACTGGTATTTAGAAGTTCTGCTGCCTCAAATTATAGAGGAAGAACACAGCCATTATGGCCAGTAGCCCTCATTAGTCCTCTTCTCCTCCACAAATGTGCCTAGTCTTCTTTTGTATCTAGGTTGGTGACCACCACTTGCCTCCTGAGGAAGGGAGTCCCATAGTTTAACTCTGTGCTGCATTTTATCTGTCCTGAATCTTCTAGCATTCTGCCGATTTCATTATTAAATAATGATTACAAAATATTTGCATTTGTTATGGCAAATAGAATGAAAAAAATCCTAAAAGAATTTATTCACCATGACCAAGCTGGATTCCTTCCAGGCAGACAAATCAAAGATAATATTAGAAATGTATTGAACATTATAGAGTTATTTGGAAGTGAGAAATGAGAAAAAGCAGCAATAATGTTCATAGATGCGGAGAAAGCATTTGATAAAGTTTCTTGGAGCTTCATTGAAAAAGGTGATGGAGGAGATAGGATTTGGAGAAAATTTTAATGGGGAATGCAAGCTGTTTACTCAGATCAAAATGCAAAAATAATTGTAAATTGGGTGATACAGTTAAATACAGTATACAAAAAGGAATGAGAGTCAGAGAAAAACCTCTCTATCCACTTCCTCACCTTTTCCTCCAAACTAAGAAGCCCCCCAATGCTGCAATCTTTCCTCATAGGGGAGTCACTCCACACACACACACACACACAAACCTGGTTCATTTGGGTTGCTCTTTTCTGAACGGATACAACCCCAATTTCCCATTTCCATTCTCTTTTGTGCTGGCCCTCGTCTCCTCTGCCCACTGTCTCTTGTCACAGAAAGCAAGAGAACTGTTTCCAGGGAACCTTCCGGGGAGGGGGTCAGAGTCAATCAACGTTTGCAAAATGGTTTGATGGGCAGCTGAAAACTTTCTTGGTCAGCAAAACTGTACATGACACCAGGCGACTTGTTTGTGCAGGTAATTCTTTAGCAAACAAGAGGTGGAGGTGGAGAGGCAGCTGAACCACATGCCACAATAAAGATGCCACTGAGGAGGGTTAGGAGGCAGACCCATACGGGACAGTGATTACCCGAGGAAATTATCCCATATAAGCACTGCTAAAATGAAACAGATATGACTTTAGCAGTGTACGCCTTGAATGGATAGAAATCTATAATGTGACTACATTTTGGAATGCGGTTCTGGTTATCTCACTTCCAAAAGGGTATTATAGGGTTGGGGAAGGTTCAGAAAAGGGCAGCCAAACTGATCAAGGGGACAGAGTGACTCCCCTGTGAATAAAAGTTGCAGCGTTTGGGACTTTTTAGTTTAGAGAAAAGACAAGTAAGCGGTGACATGATAGAGGTTAATAAAGCTATGCCCAGGATAGAGAGAGTGGATAGAGAAAAGTTTTCCTCCCTTTCTCAAAACACCTAGAACTTGGAAGATTCATGACGGATGAAGAAAGCCTTCCTTCATAGTTAAAACTATGGAACTCGCTCCCACGGGAGGCAGTGATGGCCACCAACCTGGATGGCTTTAAAAGAGGATTGGGACAACTCATGGAGAAGGAAAGGGCTACTGATGGCTGCTAGCTATGCTCTGCCTCCACTGCAAGTAGTACAGTAACAGTAATATGAATACCATTTGCTGGAAACTGCTGGAGGCGACAGTGCTCTTGTGCTCTGGTTTTGCTTGAGGGTTTCCCAGAGGCATCTGCACAGCCACTGTGAGGACAGGCTACTGGACTAGATGGGCCTGATCCAACACAGCTCTTGTTATGTTCTTCTGCAAGAGCTGCGCTGGTAATGGGGTGTGCGTGTGCGTGAGTGAGTGCATGAGTATGCATCACTGCCAACTTTTGAAAATGCAACAGAGGACTTACTCCCCGCTCCCCCATCCTCTTCTGGAAATTCCTGCTCCTTGACCACAATGTTTGACCCAGCCAAGTAAAGGAAGTACATGACAGGATCTTGAGCATAACCAGACAGGATATTTTCAGATTCATTTTCTGTTCTTGAACATATGCTAAAACAAACAAACAAAAAAATAATTAATCTGGCAACATTTTAAGGCTAAAGAGGCTAAAGCTGCCATGACTATCTCCATGCATCCAGCATCTGCTTAGCTCACTGGTAAACGGTACTACAGCTCTTACAAGGCCTCTTCGTCCTGAACTACATTTTGCAAGGCTCATCTTAATTTGATTGCAAAGGAGGTGACTTACCCAGAGCTCGGCTTATTCTAGGTTTGGGGTTGTTGTTTTTTTGTAGCTTATCTGAATGGCTGAGGAGGCTCGCAGTTAATCAAGATTTCAACAGTGGGAAGAAATTGTCATGACTCCCTGCAAAGAATTATGGGAAATCAGAAAGCTGGTGTAAACTATTTATCTCATTTATTTCAACCATTTGTATACTGTACTGCTTAGTTAAAGCAGACCAATTCTGCATTGCAGAGATGTCTGCAGACAAGACATGAAGGCTGGCAACATCAACCTTTGGAGAATCCCTTGCAGACAAACGAAAAGGTCTGGAGCAGGGATCGGCAACCTTTTTCAGCCGTGGGCCAGTCCACAATCCCTCAGACCATGTGGTGGGCCAGAGTATATTTTGGGAAAAAATAATGAACGAATTCCTATGCCCCACAAATAACCCAGAGATGCATTTTAAATAAAACCACACATTCTACTCATGTAAAAACACGCTGATTCCTGGACCGTCAACGGGCTGGATTGAGAAGGTGATTGGGCCGCATCCGGCCCCCGGGCCTTAGATTGCCCCTGGTCTGGAGCATGGGTTGGCAAACTAAAGCCCGCGGGCCGGATCAGGCCCAATTGTCTTCTAGATCCGGCCTGTGGATGGTCCGGGAATCGCCGTGTGGATCACCAGTGGGTGGATCGCCAGTGCGCACGTTCTTTCCCTCTCCCTCACACGGCGGCACTTTTCTTCTCAGTGACGGAACAATCTTGTCCTATATCGGGTGCTGTTGACAGTGGGAGTCAGCTTGCGGGTTGGCGGATGGCTCTGTCTTCTCCTCCATGGTGCCTCTCCATCCGTGGCTCCTCTGCCAGGACTGCTGCTTCTGTCTTCTGCCGGCCAACACAGCCTCCTACCCTGCCATGGCGCCTGCAGCTACTGGTACGACAACTGGGACAGGTAAAGCGAAGCATCTTCAGGCCTCTTTGCAGGCGGGTGAAGATCATTCATCACCCCCCCAATATAGTCTGGCCCCCCACAAGGTCTGAAGGACAGTGGACCGGCCCCCTGCTGAAAACGTTTGCTGACCCCTGGTCAGTGGCGGAGCTTCATGCTCTGGCACCGGGGGGCAGAGAGCAGGTGGGGGCATGGCTGGTGCGCATCCTGAGAGCATGGCGCACTGCCTGCAGGGGTGGGGCACCCAGCACAGACGGGGGGACAGCCACGATTGCACCCCACCGGGATCGTGCTGCCGGGGGTGGTGCGCTCCCCCCCCACTCCTCTTCCTCCGCCAGTGCCCCTGGTCTGGAGGCAGACAGTCAGGTCATGCATCCACAGCAATGACCGGAGGAAAAATGACCACTGCGAGGAGCGCAAAGAGAAGAAGTGCCCTGGTGCATGTACAGCTGCACAACTGGATGCCTTCATCTGCCCCAGCTGTAACAGCTCTCCCACATCAGTCACGACAGCCACAGCCGGTGCTGCAACCTTCCAACAACTTGACCTCACCCCCAAAGGCACACGCCTCCTTCATCTCCCAAGACAGATGGATGCCAGCGAAGTCAAAGCAGACTCTTAAGTGGTGTGCAAGTACAGTAAGGCTAAAAATGGCTTAAAACTATAAAGTAAGAGTTCACTTAGAAAGTCTGCTGGAATAAAGTTTTCAGTGAGTTCTGCAGGGAAGGAGGCCTGTCTGCCTTGGCCTACCATCCTAAGCACATGGCTCCTGGTGCATATACACGGTGTAGCTGAGGCGTGGAGAAGGGCACTGACTCCTCTCAAGATCTCTGTGAAAAGGCAGGGATAAAAGGTATCCTGGACCCAAAGGGCCTTGTAAACCTGGCCCAGTAGCATTTTGGGTAGGACCTTTTAGAGAATGGAAATGATGTGCTGGTCTGTCCTCATCAACAGTCCAGCTACAGAGTTTTGCACCAGCTGGATGAAAATATAATAAACAATGGCAAATTTAATCAAGTGAGAGTCTAGGGTATCTGCAGTAGTATAGTGGAAAAATTCAGAACCAAAGGGTCCTCCATGATAGTCGCAGCCATGCCCCCTCACAGCCCCTTCTACAATGCTATAACCTCCTAAGGTTATACAATAAACTTATAACTATTCAATAAAATAATCCATTTATCCATTGTACTCGTTCTTGTTACAAATGTATTTTGTAAATAAAGTTTATTAAACAGCTGCTGCTAAAAAAAGATAATGAGCAGTGGATGGGGAACTGGGATCTCTCTAGATATCATTCAAGATGGTAATAACTTTATTTTTTAATGTTTTTAAATGGTGATGAAGGACATCAGCAAGTTTCTTTGCACTCTTTCTGTAAACTGCAGGTAGAGGTACTAACCACAGAGAAATTCAATCAAAATGCTTTTAATGGGGATACTCTATAGACCACTGATGTGATGCCCTCCAGAGGATTTGGACTATAATTCCTATCAGTTGGAACTGATGGGACTTGTAGTCCAGAGCATCTGTCGGCACCATATTAGTGAAGAGGGATCTATAGAAAAAACAATGCTAGATAACTTGTTTAGGGAAGTTTTTAATGACTGATGTTTTAATGTATTTTTAATCTTCTGTTGGAAGCTGCCCAGAGTGGCTGGGGAAACCCAGCCAGATAGGTGGGGTAGATATAATAATAATAATAATAATAATAATAATAATAATAATAATAATAATTAAAGGATGCATTGCAACCATCCATGTAAATCTCCATGGGTTGCCTTTCAGCTGGATCTACTATCTTCTGTGCCTGTACATGGAGCCGCGATCCCAGCGCAAGCAAGGGCTTGCACCGCATGGTGAAGCCCGAGCTATTCTGAAGGATTGGGGCGACTCCAGGGCGCGGAGACCCCTCAAACTCTTTGGAAGGGTGTTCAAAGAGTCTAGTTCCCAGCACGACCGGAGAAAGGATCAAACCGGCTACCAGGTAACCCCGAGAGAGGTGAAGAGAGTAGCGGAAAGATCCAGCGGGTCTGGGGAGCCATTTTCTTACCTTCAGATAGCGAAGCCCTGCGCTTGCAGGAAGAGCGGCTTGTTTTCAAAAAAAAAAAGAGACTCCGATACTTGTAACTTTGTGACCAAGAGGGGAAACAAAGAAGTTTCGGAGTAACAAAGAGAGATGAATGGAGTTCAGCGGGTGGCCGTAATCAACTAAGACACGGCAGGAACGCAGCACAAAAAAAGTGAATGACTTGCCCGGGCGGAGACATAGTATCTCTTTCGGCTTTTCCCCCCTCATGAAAAGAATGCTGTTACAAAGGGAGAAGAGGAGAAAAGAATAATAGAGGGGAGAGGAAAGAAACCGGAAGGGGTCCAGGCGAGAGGGAGAGTGGAGGTCCTTGATTTCTGGTGATTTCTGATCTTACTGGCGTGTAGGAGGCTGTAAAAAAAAGAGAGGACTCATCTTGCATAAAGGGGATTGGTGTTACGGACAATTACGGAAGAGAAGTCCTGCTGCCATTTGGAAGAGAAGCCTCGCCGCCATTTGAAATCGGAGCGCAGCGCTTGTGTGGAGAAAAGGGAAACTACGATACTACCCGTCAGCGTTTTACAGAGAGCTATAGACTTTACCAGGAACTGCATATGGGAACAGGAGTTAGAACTGCGATGTTTGAGGACACTTTAAAGATTTGGTAAGAGTGGATGTAGATTTGGGGTAGAAGTGGGGGTTAATTGGGAGAGTTTCTGAGGGTAAAATGGAGCATATGAGTGGCGTTTAGACCTTCCCTCCTTCCTCCCTCCGGCTCTCCCCCCCCTTCCCCTCCATTAGATACCCGTTGTGTTCCCACTCCTACCCACCTAACCCCCCTCCTTTCTTTGCCAAACTTTCCGAAGTTCGTGCAATCTATGGACTAAGTGGCAGATGAACTAGAGGAGAAGTACCGACTTTTGGATACCGCAGTCTGCTGCTGGGAATATCACACACCCAAAAGACTCATTTGTGAATTATAAACAGACTTTGTTTGACAAATAAGACCACGACCAGAACTGTGAGAATTTGCTACGATAATTTGCTAAGATTGAACTTTATTGTTTTGGAGTGTTATATAAGAGTTTATAGTTTACTGTTTATAATTTATTGTCCACAGATTAGATATCTACGGGGGGAGAGATAAATTATATTAAGGAAAGGAAGTGAGTGTAAGGAAACTGTGGGAGAGTTTAAGAACGATAAAAGCGGGAGGAAAGGGACGGTGGGGAAAAGGATTACATAAAATACAAGATGTCTCATACAGGAAGGAAGGGAACGAATGGGGGTACACCTGTAGAGAGGAGAGGCTCTAAACAGGAAATGGACTTCAAGACAGATATTCTGAAGATGTTTGCAGAGATCAAACAAAGTCAAGTAAATGTCGAGCATAAGTTAGAATCGGTGGACAACAGAATTGGGAAACTGGATAAAAAAATGGAGGAAACTGTGAATGAAATTAAGGGTCAAATAAAAGAAATATCTAGGAGAACGCAGCTTACAGAAGAAGGTTTGAAAAAGACAAAGGTAGAGATAAGAGAGGTTAGAAGAGAGAAGGAAAAGATCAGAGCAGATGTGACGGAAATATGTAAGACACAGGAAGAGATAAAAGACATTATAGCAATGAACGAATTGAGGCAAAGAGAGGTAAATCTTAGGCTGAGAGCAATCCCAGAGACACAGAACGAGAATATTAAAGAAAAGCTGACGAAAGAGTTAGCAGAATGGATGGGTTTGCCTGCAGAAGAAATGGCCAATAGTATATTAAACGCATTTAGAATGCGTGTTAACACAACAAAAGCAAAGAAATTTCCGGGCGACTGTCTGATTACATTTGAAAACAAAGCAGTGAGAGACAGGATCCTCCAAAGGAATAGAGAAAAAAGATTGAATATAGATGGAAATTACATAATTATTTTTAAAGACGTCCCAATAAGATTGCTTAAAAAGAGAGATGCTTATAAACTTTTGGTGCAAACACTGAGGAAGAATAGGGTTGAGTTTAGGTGGGAATTCCCGGAAGGGATATCATTTACATATAGAGGTAAAAAACACAAGCTGATAAACTCTGAAGAAACCGGGAAATTTCTTAGGAAATATAAAGAACTCAAAGCGGAAGCCCAAAAGATAGGAAGAGAGGAGAGAGCCTCTCCAGAAGAATCAAAAGAGATGGAGGAGGGGGAGGGGGGGGAGGATGGGTCGGAGGAGGAAGAGGAAAAAGAAGAGGAAACAGAGGATCCAGAAAACATATAACAGATAAAAAAAAATTTTAAAAATAACAAAAGGTTAATACACGGGTTATGGGGTTAAAAATCTGGAGTTGGAATGTTAACGGGGTGAATGATAAGAGAAAAAGAAATAAAATTGAACAATGTTTAAAAAGGAAAAACCTGGATGTTATCTGTCTCCAGGAGACACATGTGGCCAGAAAGCACAGAAAAGTGTTAATTAATAAACGGTTGGGAAATGAGTATGAAGCCCTGGACAGGGTTAAAAAAAGAGGCGTGGTATTGTACATCAGTAATAAGATAGAAGCTAAATTAATGTTTAAAGATGAGGAGGGGAGGATGATAGCGGTTAACATTAACTGGCAGGGAGAAAAAATATTGTTAGTGGGGATATACGCTCCGAATGGCAGCAAAACTGAATTTTTTAAGAAACTAGAAGAAAAATTAATGGAATACGCTGACCAAAAAATAATTCTAATGGGGGATATGAATGCTGTGGTCTCACTTGAGATGGATAGGCTTAGAGACAGAGTAAATAAAGAAGGGAAGTTGCCTAAATCTTTTTTCTCTATGGTAGAAAACTGTGGATTAGTAGATATTTGGCGCCTGAGACATCCGTTAGAAAAGCAGTTTACCTTCTATTCAGAACCTAACCAATCTTTCTCTCGAATAGATCAGATCTGGATTTCAAAAGAAATATGTCCAAGAATTAAAAATATAGAAATAAAACCAAAAGTAATCTCAGACCATAACCCATTAGAGATGGAATTGGATAGCTATGAGAAAAGATCTTATAGATGGCGATTAAAAGACTACCTGTTGGATGACCAAACGGTGGTGGAAATGGCAAAGAAAAAATTGACGGAATATTTTAAGGATAATTGTGACAAAGGAACAAAAGAAAGTACAGTTTGGGATGCCAGTAAGGCGGTCATAAGAGGATTTTTTATTCAACAGAATGCAATAAAAAACAGGAACAGAGAAAGAAATAAAGAGGAAATTCTAAGACAAATAATGATAAACGAACGAAAATTAGTTCAGACACCTAACTGTTCAGAAACAAAGGAAAGAATAAAAATTCTTCAGACCCAATTTGCCACAATAATAAATAGGGAGGTGGAATGGAATATAAAAAGACTTAAACAAAGGAACTTTGAACATGCTAATAAACCAGGCAAATGGCTTGCCTGGCAAATTAAAAAAAGGAAGGAACAAGGGATAGTTAATAAAATAATAGTAGAGGGAGAAGAAAGAACAGATCCTAAAGGAATAAGGAGCGAGTTTATAAGTTTCTATAGCAACTTATACAATGATCAAGAAAAGATAGGACAAAGGAAGATAGAAAGATTTTTGAAAAATAAAGGGGGACAAAAAATTCCACTGGAGGGAAAACAAAAACTGAACATACCTATTGAAAATAAGGAAATAGAGGAGGTAATTAAAAACTTGAAGAGGGGAAAAGCCCCAGGCCCAGATGGGTTCACGGCAGGCTATTATAAGGAAATGAAAGCAGTTTTAGTGGAACCCTTGAAAAAGACAATGAATATAATATTAAAGAAAGGGGAAATCCCGGGAACCTGGAAGGAGGCGTATATCACATTCCTACCCAAGCAAGACTCGGATCTAACTCAAGTCAGAAATTATAGACCAATCTCATTGTTGAATGTAGATTATAAGATATATGCAGGAATCCTGGCCAGAAGATTAAAAGATGTACTAGCAGACGTTATCCATAAGGATCAGGCGGGATTTCTGCCGGGTCGGCAAATGAGAGACAACATAAGACACATTGTGGACATGTTGGAATTTCTGTCTGTTAGGTTTAACAAGCAAGTCACAATGATGTTTATTGACGCCGAAAAGGCGTTTGATAATGTGGTCTGGAATTTTATGTTGAGAAACCTAGAATACATGGGTGTAGGCAGTGACTTTTACAATGGGGTGAAAGCAATATATACGGAACAGAAGGCCAAGCTGATTGTAAATGGTATAATAACGGAAGAGATTAAGATAAGGAAGGGAACAAGGCAAGGATGCCCCCTCTCTCCGTTACTATTTATAACAGTGTTAGAAACCCTCCTAAACTCTATAAGGAAAAATGAAAATATAAAAGGGGTGACTCTAGGTAAGAACGTATATAAAACCAAGGCCTTTGCCGATGATTTAGTAGTGATGACGGAAGAGCCATTAACATCAATAGGAGAGATAATGAGAGAGATAGAAGCATTCGGAAAGGTGGCTGGATTTAAATTAAACAAGACGAAAACAAAGATGATATATAAAAATGTGGACCCAAAGACAACAGAATTAATCCAACAGAAATGGCAGATAGGGAAGGTAAAAAAGGTTAAATACCTTGGTATTTGGATAACATCTAAAAATATGGATCTTTACAAAAATAACTACGAGCCGATATGGAGGGAAATAAGGAAAGACTTAGAGAAATGGGGACGCCTAAAACTATCCCTATGGGGAAGAGTAAACATGATAAAGATGAATGTTCTACCAAGACTGATGTTCTTGTTCCAGTCCATACCTATAATAAAAGGAAGTAAGACTATAAAGGAATGGCAGAGAGCAGTTTCGAGGTTCATATGGCAGGGCAAAAAGCCCAGAATACAATTTAAGTTACTTACAGATGTAAAAGAAAGGGGGGGTTTTGCGCTGCCAGATCTTATGCTATACTATGAGGCGACATGTCTAAGTTGGCTAAAAGATTGGGTCAATCTAGAGAATACGGAATTACTTGACCTGGAGGGCTTCGATAACCACTTTGGCTGGCATGCCTACATGTGGAAAATTGAAACAAAAAAACACAGGGGATTTAGTAATCATATTTTTAGAGGACCGATAATAGAAGTGTGGGAGAGATACAAAAATATATTAGAACCGAAAACACCTCATTGGTTAGCACCACTCGAAATAATAAACAGGAAAACCATCAACATGGGAGGTAACCGGGTAACATACAACCAACTAGTAACTAAAGTGGATGGAAAATGGAGAATTAAACCCTACGAGATGATTAGAGAATATGTGTACGATTGGTTCAGTCACCAACAGATTAACCAGATGTTTAGTAGAGACATTAAAGAAAGAGGGTATGTAGACAATGACTCAAAATTCCAGACGGAAATAATAAACAGCAAGGTGAAAAATATATCGAGAGCATATAGGATGCTGTTAGACTGGAATTTGGGAAACGAGGAGGTAAAATCAGTGATGATTAGTTGGGCAAAAGACGTAGGCCACAGTATACAGTACGAGGATTGGGAAAGACTATGGAAAGAAGGATTGAATTTTACAGCGTGTACGGCGATAAAAGAAAACGTTATGAAAATGTTCTATAGGTGGCATCTGACACCTGTAAAACTCTCAAAAATGTACAAGGTGAGCAAAAAGTGTTGGAGATGTAAAGACGCAGAAGGCACGTTCTACCATATGTGGTGGGAGTGCGGAAAGGTAAAACAGTTCTGGGAAAAGGTATATACAGAACTGAAAAAGATATTAAAGTACACGTTCAGGAAAAAACCAGAAACTTTCCTATTAGGAATATTACAACGAGAGATAAGAAAGGAGGATTGTAGAATGATTTACTATGCGACTACGGCAGCAAGGAACTTAATAGCTCAAAGATGGAAACAGGAAGAAACCCCAACAGTTGAGGAGTGGAGGTGCAAACTAACAGAATACGCAGAGTTAGATAAATTAACGGGGAAGATCAGATACATAAAAGACCAAGTGTTTATCAGGGACTGGGGAAAATATGCAAACTATCTGGAAAACATCAGCGATGGGCAAATAACGCTAAGGGGGTTTAGAGATGTACTGTAATTGACTAAGGGTATTGTATAAGGAAAATAGAGATCAACAATGGACATAACGACAATATAAAAGATGAAACGTGTGACCTTATTTATTGACTCCGTATGATTCGCGGCCAGGCTGAAGGAAGTCTCAAAAGAAAGAAATATGTTATGGAAAATCTATGGAAATAAGAACTTTGTGCGCTTTTTATTCTTTTTTCTTTCTATTTGGTTTGCTGCGATTGAGAACTTTTGTCTTTTCCTTTATATGTTTGTGTTTTGTTGATTTTTTTGTGTGCATGTTATCTTTATGGAGAAATAATTTGGCATGGTCCGATATCTCTTTAAAGTTATGCTTCTCTTGAAGTTCCATTGTACATAACAGGACTTGCACCCCATTCTCTTGAAGCAGAAGCACCTTGCATTTTCAGTGTGCCTGAATGCTTGCCTTTGGAACAGACAACAACTCCTCCTAGGGGGTTCTTCCCATGCATCTTCTCCAGAGGGACCCTGGGGCCAGGAGATGGCCTGGGCCAAAAGGCAGAAAGGTGGAGCAGATCCCCAGTGTGCCAGTGAGGGAGAAGATGTGATCCTGAAATTGTGCCTGGAAGTGGCTGCAGAGGCTTTTTGGGGGACTGGGGTGTGAGCTTGAAGTTTCTGACCCCCAACCAGAGAGGCTGAACCTGTGAGTTTAGCACTGAAGGGGCTGTTAAATTTGCTTGAACTGAGGACTGTGTGAAGATCCCATGAACAAGGAAATCTGTGTAGCTGTGTGATTTACTTAAGAAGAACTATTTTCTATTACTGGGGAATGATCAGGAGCTCACCAAGTTAGTGGCTAAATATCTCTATTTGGCTTTTTGTGGTCGAAATACACTGCAGACGCCTGATCTCCCTGGAGACCTAGAGATGTGACGATAGACTGTTCTGCCTCCTTTCTTTTAGCAAATGTTTTGTGCCACTGGGGAAGTGGTAATTCTGTATTGAGTTGTTTTGGATGTATGTATGTGATGCCAATAAAAGGTCTGATATATATATAAGATGAAGAGCTGGGTGGAAAGCCCATATAGGCTACTGCAGAGGGGCTCGTTTCTGCTCTTGGGACTGTGAACTGATTTGCAAAGAGATTCTTTTCTGCAGATTAGCAATGGTCCTGGAATGTTCTTAATTCCTGTCCCCCCCCCCCCTTCGTGTTTTTGATGGAGGGAACTGGGAAATGCATTTCATTAGAATCACTTGGTAATCTTTGTTCATTTGACAGCTGTCTTTGAAATATAGACACTTTTTTGGGGGGGGATATATTTTTATTGATACTTACCCAAAGATTTACAAAAGTTCATACTCAGTACAAAGTATCTTTTTATAATACACCAAGATAAAAGAAATATTTATAAAATCTAATCTAATAAAGAACAGGAGCAAAACAAAAAGGAAAAAAGGAAAAAAGGAAAAAGAAAGCAAAAGAAAATAAAAAAGAGAAAATAAAATGGAATAAGATAAAAACACGTTCCTCCATCCTTCACCTAAATATAGTATTAATCACTCATTAACATCTAACTATTCTATTTTCTATAAGCCAATCTTTTTCCATCTTTAAATCCAGATATGACACATTCATTTTTCTCTTTCACGCAAAAAGTCCATAATTGTTTTTGAAATGTAGAATTGACTGCAGTGTGTACCCAGAAGGAGAGAGGAGACCGGGAGGATTCCTGAGAAATGAGAAATTGCTTGGTTGGGTTAAACAGTGTCACTGTTTTTGATTATGTGTTTTAATGCCTTTTCTAACTCTTCTGTTGTTGTTTTATTGAGAGGTTTATCACACATCTGAGGTCAGATGTGATTTTCTAGGGTGGATATTGTTACGGGTTTGCAGGGGCCAACGATCCCCTAAAATTCCTGGGTGCCAGCTTCCCCCCTTAATTTCTGAAATTACCAAATGTGCAGTTTGAAGTCAAGTCAGCCTGCTCAGGAGCTGAGCTTGAAGAGGTGCGGTCCAAGAATAAAGATAGCAGAGTCATTACCCTGACAAAAGGTGATACATTCAGCATCAGACAAGAAAGGGGGAAGCTGCCAGGATTACAGGGGGGACATGATGTCACCACAGGAAAATGTGCCTTTTGCAGAAGGCATGTGAAATGGAGGTTGCCAGGGCGATGGGGGAGATGCTGAAAGTGAAAGGGGAGGAGTTATTTTTTGCAAAGACTGCTGGGAAGAAGATGGAGGAATAAGGCAATTCTCCATGTGGAAGAGGCAGCAAGCAAGACTGGCTGCTGGTTAGGACCCAAGCTAGCTGAAGCTATGAGAGGAGTATTGAGGGACAACCTTGGGGCATAATGTTTTGCACTCCCTCCATTGAAGGCTAAATGTTGTTGTTGTTTCAATTTATATACTGCCCTTTATCAAAAGATCCCAGCGTGGTGCACAACATTAAAACATATAAATGATAAAAACGTAATAATAAGCATACTGACAGACTAAACTAGTCATCATAGGTAGCGCTTTGTCCTGGATCGTAGGCAAGTCAATTGGAAAATGGCGGGTTTTTGTAAAGCTCAACAATTTTGGGGCTGTCCTGATTTTTACTTTTTGAAAAATATCAAAACCCTATCATAATAACAGCCATCTCCTCCGCACTTTTACAGACCATAGATTATTTAATAGCCACAAGCCTGGTAAAGAGCAATGTTTTGGTCTGGTGCTTGGCCCTAAAGACATGTAATGATGGCGCCAGGCGAGCCCCTCTGGGGAAAGCATTCCACAATTGGGGAGCCACCACAGAAAAGGCCTGTTATCTTGTTGCCATGCTCCAAACCTCTCTGGGATGGAAGACATAGAGAAGGGCCTCAGATGGTTTATATGTGTAAAATAAACCATATTTCTTAAGGGTGCTAGTCTCCACTGTGTCTTGATTTCCCAATGGAAACACAATCCCACATAGGCACCTAGAACCCTCTGGCTTCTATTGCTCAGCAGAGATTGGGGGTGGTGTGTAGACTCTCCTCCATTCACTCTGATTGGCTCTAGCCAGCACAAAGGGTGAGAAAATTCTGTGGCTAAATATCTCCCCCTTCATGCTAAGTGGGTGGCTATATTGGAAACAGGGACCATGCTGCAGAAATAGTAATGTGTCTTGGAACCCCAGCTCCTGACATCTATACCTCTATGTCCTCCTCACCAACCCAAGTTCTCAGGAGGCTCAGTCTGTAGCACTGATGCTCCCATTGAAGAAAAGGTGATCTCAGTTCATTCCTCTCTCTCTCTCTCTCTCTCTCTCTCTCTCTCTGTGTGTGTGTGTGTGGTGACAGGCAGAACTTGTTTGTTTTTTTAATATAGTGATGAAGCGCAAGGAAGGTTATCTGAGGAATCGTGACTCACAAACCTTTCTGCCGTGTGACTCCAATATGTTGACAAGCAATTGCAGGAGAGAATGAATTTACTTTGGTTACTAGGAAGGCTGTAGGAGGTGGAACATAGATGTAGTGAGCTTTGGGAAGGAAGCCCTGGCAACCACATAGGGTTGTATACAATGCCAGCCATTCTCAGAGTAGACCCGTTGAAGTCAATAGGCATGATTACCTTAGTATCATTCCTTTCTGAGGAAGAACTGAGTGGAACTTAGTTGGATTCAAGCCCACTTTTCTACATCATGCTCAGATTTTGGGGGCAAAATGGTAGAATCATAGAAGCACATAATTGCAGGGTGGGGGGAGTACTCCCAAGGCTCATCTAGCCCACCCCCTTGCAATGCAGGAATCATGGCTGAAGAATCTCCTACAGATAGCTATCCAACCTGTTAATAAACCCCGAAGAAAGGAGAGACCACCATCTCCCAAGCTTGTAGAATCATAGAACAATAGAGTTGCAGAGTTGGAAGGCTCCCTGGAAAGAATCCCTGACCAACAGCCACCCAACCTCTGTTTCAAAACCTCCAAAGAAGGTGAGCTCTTCACCTTCCAAGGTAGTCCAACCCATTGTCGAACAGCTCTTGGCTTCAGAAAGTTATTCCTAATATTTAGTTGGAAACTTTTTTCTTTTCATTTGAGTCCATTGTTTTGGGTCCTACCTTCTGAAGCAGCAGAAAACAAGCTGGCTTCATCTTCCATGCTATAGCTTTTCAGATATTTGAAGACATCTATGGAAGTGAGAGCTGGACCATAAAGAAGGCTGATCGCCGAAGAATTGATGCTTTTGAATTATGGTGCTGGAGGAGACTCTTGAGAGTCCTATGGATTGCAAGAAGACCAAACCTATCCATTCTTAAGGAAATCAGCCCTGAGTGCTCACTGGAAGGACAGATCCTGAAGCTGAGGCTCCAATACTTTGGCCACCTCATGAGAAGAGAAGACTCACTGGAAAAGACCCTGATGTTGGGAAAGATTGAGGGAACAAGGAGAAGGCGACGGCAGAGGACGAGATGGTTGGACAGTGTTCTTGAAGCTACGAACATGAGTTTGACTAAACTGCGGGAGGCAGTGGAAGACAGGAGTGCCTGGCGTGCTCTGGTCCATGGAGGCACGAAGAGTCGGACACAACTAAACGACTAAACAACAACAACAAATAATGCCACTTCTCAGTCTTTTCTTCACCAAGCTAAATATCCCCAACTCCCTCAACCACTCCCATTTCCAGACCCTCCACCATCTCAGTCTGCACAAGTTCCAGTTTGTCAACTTCCTTCTTAAATCATGGCATCCAAAACTGGAAACATGACTCCAGGTGGGGTCTGACCAAGGCAGAATAGAGCAGTACTATGACTTCCGTTGATCTGGACACTAAACTTCTGTTGATGCAGCCTAGAATAGCATCAGCTCTTTTTTTGCTGCTGCATCACACTGTTGACTCAAGTGAAGCTTGTGGTCCACTAAGACCTCCAGATCCCTTTCACATGTTCCTGCTGTCAAGCTGAGTGTCCCCCATCTTATATTTGTGCAACTGGTTATTCCTGCCTAAATGAAGAACCTAATATTTGTCCTTATTGAATAGAGAGTCTGAAGGTTCCCCAGGTTGCCATTCCCAGGCCCAAATGGAGAGAATCGTTTCCATGTGACTTGATCAGTGGATTTACTGTCAGAAGAGCTAGCAAAGTAATTAATTACACTCCAGGTATAAGATCTACTTACCGTCAAGTTAGAATGCTATTAATTATTATTATTAACTAGGATTTGTACAACACACACCTGGCATGCAAAGTGCTTCATGTGCTTTATATCAATGATGTGATGCTCAACACCTGTAAGCCACAATAGTACCAGTGTTCAGAGTCAGGGAACAAAATATGGGAGTAGAGCAAGGGTAAACACAGACATGCCCCGCCGCCCCGCAGGCATTCAGGATCATATGGCTGTCTACCAAGACTGGAGTGACTTTCTGGATGTTGGTGGGCTCCCAGTTCCTGTCAGCCCCAGCAGCCACCATGACCAGTGGTCAAGCATGTTAAGGAACAGGCTTCGTAAGTCCAGCAACATTCAGAAGGCACCAGGCTGCAAAAAGCTAGAATGGACAGATCCTTGGTAAGATCTCCTTGTCTGTGGAAAGGGTTTAGGCTAGAGTTCTCCTGGACAGGCAGGGTTGCATTTAGGGAAATTTTAGACATTGAACTTTATTATTGCTATTTTATCATTACTAAAAGGATTACTGTTATTTCATTTTAGAAGTGATCTTTATACCATAATTTTTAAATTGCTCTGACTGTTGAAGTTTTTACCATGAAATTGATTCAGCATCTTAAAGGAAGTGATTCATGTTGTTGTTAGTTGGCTTCCATTGGTTTTGGGAGACAATGGAAGAGTGTGCCTTCAGAGGTAAAGTGAAGCTGTTAGAGAGTTACTGTGCCTGCTGTGGCTGTAGAGACCGATATGGGAGAGACATGTTTAATTGCAGCTGGGGCAGATGAAGGTGTTCGGTTTCACTCCTTCAGGTGCACCATGGAGTTTCTTATCTCTGCACTCCTCCCAGCAGTCATTCCTCCCCTGGTGACTGCTGTGGATGCACAACCTGACTGTCTTTCTCCAGGTCCTGTGGCCATCCCCACATGGCAGGATTCATGTTGCCAGCCTTCATTTGCAGACATCTTTATAATGCAGAGTTGGTCTGCCAGCAAGCCTAATGCCTGAGGCCAGCTCCCTGTAAAGCTCCCTAATAAAAATAAAACAAAATTATTTCACAATTAAAAACAGTTTAAAACAGCTGTCAACCCATTAAAGCATTAAAACTGGTGCACTTTTCCCCGCACCTCCAGATACACAACCAGCTTGTCTCATAATTCTTTGTGCAAGGGTTCCTCAGGCAGCACCTGGTTCAGGGCGATGTCTGGTTGGCTGGGGAGGCTGAACTGGGCCATAGCTGTCAACTTTTCCCCTTTTTAAAGGGAAAATCCTATTCGGAATAAGGGCATTTCCCTTAAAAAAAGAGAAACGTTGACAGCTATGAACTGGGCCCTTCAGCAGAAAGTGGGCAAGCCCTTTTCCTCCTCCTCTTTGAGCTTGAAGAGGCCCTTCGGGCCCCAGGTGTCAAGCATGGGACCCAGACTGTCAGCAAAGATGGACCTGTCCATCTCTCTTTTCCAAGTCCCAGCCTCCACACCTGCAACAAAAGCCAAGACTGTTCTCTGTGTTGTGACTAATCTTCCTGGTGGGAACCTGCATTCAGATGGTACCTCTCTTGCTATACTTAGTTCCAATTTTGTTTTAATGAGCTCTTTTAATGCCTCACATTGTTCAGCAAATTGTTGTTGTTGTACAGCAAATTCCTTCCTCAAACTCCCTTCTCCCTCTCACAGGGGAGGCGCCGTGTTATCTCCAGCCTGTTCAAATCTCAGTTCAGCTGCGTTCTTTGTCTCCTGCTTTTTAAAATGGTTTGTAAGATCTCCATTTTTGCTTTGTGAAGGGCCCACGGACATCTCCTTATCTCCTCTACTAATTCGAGAGCTAGTAGCAGGTCGGAAATTCCTCTTGCAGCCAGATTTTACAGGCTGCTAGCCAGCTCTCCAGGATTAAGCAGCTACCTTCAGTAGCAAAACAATGTTAGCCAGCCTAGATGTCACTGAGGCATCAATTCAAGTGGGTGTAAGTTGTCCACAACTTACTTCCATAAAGCAGCATACTCAAAACACAAGCCTGGTAGACCTCATCTTGGTATGGACATTAGCATCACATTCTCCAATACGCTTTTGGAGAGGTGAGCCATTGCCAGAGCTGCCTTGCCAATACACTTGCCCAGCTCAGCATTGATGGAAAGCTTGTGGTTATGGTAGAGCCCAGGTAGGCAAAATCATCCATTACTTCAAGCAGGTGGTCACCAAATGTTGATGCATGGAGTGCTGGCAACATGCTGGTCTTTGCCAGGCTGATTGTGAGGCCAAACTCCATACAGACTTGGGCAAAATGGCTAATGACTGTAGAGCTTCCTTGGAGTGCACTGTCAAGTCTGTGTCATCTGCAAACAACGTCTCTCAGATAAGGACCCATCACACTTTTGTCTTGGCATGGAGACATGCCAGGTTCAACAGACCTCTATTGCTCCTTGAATGGAAGCACATACTGTACCATTTTCAGTCAAAGTGAAGGCATAGGTGAGCAACAGGAGAGAAGAATATGCCAAAGAGAGTTGGGGCAAGAACAAAGCCCTGTTTCCCACCTCTCTTTATAGGGAAGGCATCTGAGGATGAGACTTCATATTGGATGGTGTAACACTTGTTTTTGTGAAAGGACACAATCATATTGTGGAGCTAAGGTGGGCATCCTATCTTACTGAACAGTGTGAAGAGTCTTTTTTTAACTGATGAGGTCAAAAGCCTTGCCAGGTTTAAGAAGTTGATGAACAACAGGCATCTCTGCTATCAGCATTTCTTCTGTAGGTGCAGGGACAAAATCATGTTGACTATTGACCTCTGAGCTCTAAAACTATATTGACAGGATAGACCCTGTCAGTGAGTGACCGTAATCTGTTGAGAACTACATGAGCAAAGGCTTTCCCCACAGTATGCAGCAGGGAGATTCCACAGTAGTTGTTACAGTCATGGCCGTCACTTGTGGCCCCTTCCAACTCTTGTGGAGATGCGTCATGAGGGAGTAATTGAGGCTGGCTTTCAACACTTCAGTTAGGATTCCATCCTCTCCTGGGGCTTTACCACATGCCTCAGAGTTGATGGCGTTCTTCAGCTCATCAAGGGAGGGAGGGACTTCCAGCTCTTCCAAGAGAGGCAGAGTCTGGATGCTGTCAACCGCTGTGTCAACGACCATGTTTTCCCATCAGTACAGTTCTTGATAGTGCTCTGTCCATCACTTCATCTGCTTGCTGTGGTCTGTGGTGATCTTTCCAGACCAGATTTTCAGAGGTGGTGTTTTTCTGATTGGTCCAAAAGCTTTCTTCATGCCTGTACAGTGGTACCTCAGGTTACAGATGCTTCAGGTTACAGACTCTTCAGGTTACAGACTCCGCCTACCCAGAAATAGTACCACGGGTTAAGAACTTTGCTTCAGGATGAGAACAGAAATTGTGTGGCGGATGCGCAGCGACAGTGGGAGGCCCCATTAGCTAAAGTGGTGCTTCAGGTTAAGAACAGTTTCAGGTTAAGAACGGACCTCCAGAATGAATTAAGTTCTTAATCCCAGGTACCACTGTATACATTTTGTGAGCAATGCAGGTGTGAGCAGTGAGTTGGATGCTCTGTCACAGCTTTAGCAGGGCGCCAGCTCCTGGGAGCCGAGCCCTTTTGGGTCCTCTCAATATTTTTGGGGTTGGGGCCTGCTCTCTCCCAATGTCCCAAAGACATGGAGGTGAAGAGCTCCAGCGGCCACTTCCTTCTCCTGACAGTGCCAGGAGAAGGCAGAGGAGGAGCCGCTGGTCATTGAAACTGTGCAGCCACCATGTTTGGCTCCACCCCCGGCTCCTTCTGATGTCCTGCCATCACACATGCAATGCCCCCCCCATCACCCTTGCAAGCCAGCACCTCTGGCCAGTAGTCATTGACACATTGCCTGGCAATCTGCTGGGCACTAAATCCTTTACTTTCTCAGTGCAGCAAGTGTTTTTTTCATGGGGTGTTTGCTTGTAGTTCACAAGAGTCTCATGCTTTGCAATGATAACAGGCTCCATGTCCTTCATGTCGGCCTCCAACCAGTCAAGGATCTGTTGTTCTCTTTTGCCAAAGAAGGATATGGCTGTGTTGAAGGCTGGCTCTTTGATGTGGTTCCCCCTTGTTTTGACAATATCTCTGGGGCAGTTCAGTAGAGCTTGTTCAATGGAATCAGAGAAGTACTCACAAATTTCAGGTATGACTATTCTGGCAGTGTTGATTTGAGGCCGCACTTTCTGCTTTGTGCTATGGGCCCCCTGTGGCTGGATAAGGATTTTGTTCATCACCAGAGTGTGATCTGTGTAGCAATCAACACTGTGGTAGCTCCATGCAACATGAAGAAAGTTCAGTGCCAATTCTCTGGTTACAATCAAGTCTAGCTGATGCCAGTGACCCTGGATGTCTCCAGGACATTCAGTGTTTTGTCTTGGTAGAGAAGATAATGTTCGTGCCACAGAGGCTGTGATACAAGCACTGCTCAAGCAGTCTTTGTTCTTGTTCATGCTGCCAATACCAAAGTGACCAACGCAGTTGCACCATATTTGATGATCGCCCCCAACTCTGGCATTGAAACCTCCCAGCAGGAAGCCTGGGACCCTCCTGACAGCCTGGTCTAGTTCCTTGTAGAACTGGTCCTTGGTTTGTATGTCAGAGCACACAGTGGGAACATAGACACTCAATATGTTAACCAGATTGGAGGTGGTTGAGAGGCAAAGGGAAAGCAAGCATTGTCAGTTAGCAGTTCTATCAAATACAGCAGGAAGTTCCTCACTGAGAAGCCATGGATACATAGGTCTTCTGGATGCCCTCCTTGCCAGAAGAGGATGTGGTCCTTTCTCCAAGGCAGCCATTCAAAGTGAGTCTGGTCTCCTGTAAAGTGACAATGTCAATGTTGAGCGCTTTCAACTCATGGTCAATGATGGCCATCTTCCATGAGTTGCTGACCTGCAGCATGGACAAGCTAGGGCACATGGTCCTGACACTCTAGCTTTCTAGGCACAAGAGGGTTTGTTTCTTTTATTCTTTTACCTGGTGCAGTGGTTTGGTCCACTTGTCAAGTGATACTGTAAGCTCTAAGCATTCATTGTAGCAGGTGGACGGTGGCGGATCAGCACCTTATTGACTGGGGGCTGCCTGGCTTAAGGTGGATGATAGCTGACCAGTGAGACATGATGATCTCTTCCACCAACGAAGGCAACCCGTAGTGCTCATACCTTATGCCATTCAGGTTGGGATTATAACTCATAATTGCTGCCTCCCCCACCAGGGGTACTGCCCCTCCCCTAACACCCCATACACCCCCAAAGTAGATCAGATAAATATTAGTAGCAGCAGCAGTAATACTAGTATTAATCTATCAATTAGATTTTGTAACTACACGGCAGGTTAAAATAATCTAAAGATAGAATATCAAAAACAGAGTACAATCTAGAGTGTTGGGTAGGTCCCCAAATACATCTCTTAGGTGCCATAGGCTTTTGAGATGGCAATGTCTATCACTTTCCTCCTTTCAAAATGGGGCAAGCCAACCCTCCTGCATTCTGTTCTCTTTATGCTGAGCAGAGCCACGGATGGTGTTTGAGTCCTAAAGTCATGCCCTGAGTGTACCAATGCTGACAGGCTCATTTTCTCCATGTCAGGAGTGGTTGCTGTTCTTTAAACTGTGGGGAGCTTTCTAGGTCATATGTAATTCAGCCACAACCTGGGGTGTATGGGGGCAGGGGGAACATATCATGCTCCATCTGGGGTAGTTTGTCCACCTTTGGACCCCACCCTGCACTCAGCTCTCACCTGTGGCTCCTAGAAGCTATTGGCATGTGACAGCAGCCACACCCTGGGAAATGAATTCAACTGGCCAGCTAAGCCAGGTGAGGAGAGCCGATGGGTCTCAAAATCTGAGCTAGGGACCTGTTTACCCCCTGCATGCAAAGACAGGGTCCAGTGGATTGAGGAGCTGAGACTGATACTGTGTCTAATGATCAAGAAGATGGTTTCTGCATGTGCTGGAGAGGGAAGTGAGGGGCAGAAGGAGCTCCTCAATCTGGGAAGGTTGGAGGTTTAACCTATAAGGAAAATTCTGGCCTTAAACCTCTGCTGCCTTGTGGCTATACTCATTAGGGACAAAGGCTTTGGGAGTAAACCCTGAGGAATAATCTCTATCCACTGCATTGTGAGACATCTTTGGGAGAGGAAAAGGCAAAGGAGTAAACCCTACACAAATCTGGAGCAGAGTCCCTAAAGTGGATGGCTGGCACCTTGTATGCCTCCTTTGGGCAACTCCTGCAGCCAAGTTGGTGCCAAACGTATTGCTTGTCATCTGACCAGCCCAGGACCTCCATGCGCAGTGTCCAGGCTTACACCCCAGAGAGGTCGCTTTGATGTTGAAAACGCAGCAACGATAATGCAAGAAGCAGCAGTTACAGCCACAGCGGACACTGTAACCTTCCAGCAGTTTGACTTCACCCCCAAAGGTGCACTCCTCCATTGTCTCATGGGACGGACAGATGCCAAACCAACCCTAATTCAGAACCATGAGGATTAGAACCTTACTTCATTTTTAAGGCTTATCACTTGATGGTGGAGCCTGTGGACAACACAGGAAAGGTCCCAGGTCGAATTCCTGATGACATCTCCTGGTGGGGCTGAGGGAAGAGACAGTGGTGGAGCATTCCCCTCAGTGCCTGGGGCAGCTGCACATGTGCCAGGGCATGCGCAGCACACCATGGACACTGGGCATGCCGCTGGAGTGACCCTGGTTCTCTGGCTGGCTGGCTTTGAGGGGCACATTCATAGTGCCCTGCAAACCCAGAATTGATTTGTGAGACTCGCAGGGGTGGCATTGGGCTTGCAGGGAGCTGGGGTGTCCATCTCGGGCACCCTCCAGCTGGAGGGCAGCTGGGAGGGAAATGGCGGTTCAGGAACCCTGCGAGCCCAGCCCCAAGCTGCTTTTGCAAGCAGCGCTGGGCTCTTCGGGCACCTGGGCTGCTGCAGCCTTTTCAGGCACCCTCTCAGCTGGAGGGTGGCTGAGAAGGAAGATGCCCTCCCTGTGACCCTCAAAAAAAACAAAACTGCCCGGGGCAGCCCCCAGCCCCCCCCACTACACCTTTGGGAAAGACTCTCACCTTGAACCCTGGAGAGCCATTGTTACTAGTCAGTGAAGACAGTACTGAGGTGGTTGATCAACGATTTGACTCTGTAGAAGGCAGCTTCCACTGTTTCTATCTATGGCAGCCCTTCATCCAGAACGATGAGGACTAGAATCTTAGGATAAGGGCCATGTAGCTCTCAGTTGGTGGGCTTAAGCTTTGCATGCAGGATGAGGCAGCATCCTATGTCCCTAGCAGGGGTGACAACTTGAATAAAATATTGAGGTGGGTGTGTGGCAGGTAAGCCCCGCCACGCATAATCGATCACAGGACATGGCAGGCAACACACCATTTGACTCGCAATGCCCACCAACTCTGGGGTCCCCTAAGCCCCCTCAAGTATGTTATGTGGGGGACGAAGGGAGCCTGGCTGTAGGAGCTGGTTCCTAAGGTCCCTAGGAAATCTCCCCCTCCGAAACTCCCCCTCCTTAAAATCCCAGCTGCGCGCGCCCCTGAGACCCGGACAATGCCCCGTCGCTGCTAGACCTGTCGGCCGTCAGGTTACCCCTTGGCGGGGTCCCTTTTGCAATTTCAGCTGCGGGCGGTGGAAGGGGAGAAGCAGCAAAGCGAGTGAGCGAGTGAGTGAGAGAGACAGAAACAGAGCGGGGCACGCGCGGGCGCGCACACACACCCGAGTACTTTAGTTATATTGTTGGGTGAGTTTGCAACAACTCCCTCCGTCTCGGCTTCGCGCGGACCCCGTGGGAGCGGAATTTTGACTCGCCTCTCGCTGGGACTTTCTTGGCGGCGTTTTCCTATCCAGACCTAGAGACAGTCACATTCATCTTTTTTATTTTTCTTCCAAGTGTGGGGTGGAGTAGAGGAGGAGCAGGAAAGAGAGGGGCGAAAGGGGGGAGACCCCCCTCCAATCAACAAATCAATCTCCAAACAGCCAACCTTTGCACAAGTAATTCTTGCGGAGAGGGGGCAAAAAAAATCACTTAAATCTGCCTCCTAAAAAAAACCCCTGAAACCCTTCTTCCGGCTTTGATTTTTTTTTTTGGTCCTGTGAGGTTTCTTCTTCTTTCTTTGCTCCCCTTCCTTTTTTAATTAAAAAGAAAAAAGAAATTCCTCCACCGATCGCTCTCCCACAAATCGCGTTTGGCATGAGTTAAACCAGAAACGATGGACACCAAGCATTTTCTTCCATTGGGTGAGTTTTATTGGCTGATTTTCCTCGGCTTCTATTTTTTTTAAAAAAAAAAGGAAAGCGGGGCGGCGTGGTGGTGGTGGGGAGCTGGAGAGGGGCCGCTTTGGGGGAAAAATGCAAAGCTATATTGTAATATCTCTATGTTGCCAGTGTTACACACACACACAGACACAATATTGAGTGTCGTGGAAAGGGATCTGGGAAATGGGGTGTGTTGTGGGGGAGGTAAAATGTCTTTATTACGCAGCCGATCTTTTGATCACAGAGAAGGTCCGAGCTCTCCGCTCGCTCTCTAGGGGGGGAGGGGAAAGGGGGTGGCCAGGAGCGAAAACCCCTTTGATAACATTTCAAAGAAGGCGGCCTTGTCAATTTCACAAGGCTCCCTCGTCGTTTTCCCTCTCCCGGTGCAAATCATGGGCAAATCAGGGCAGGCCACGGCGATCTGTTGTGTTGCATTTGATTTTTCTTTTAGATGCTTTTTTTAAAAAGTGATCTCTGCAAATTTGCATGGAGCGCCTTGGGACAGTCCAAGGAAGAGCCCATGCACCCCCCCCCAAAAAAAACCCCCTACTTTTAATTGCTGTGGGGAGGGAATGGGTTTGTTGTTGTTGTTTGAGGGGAAGACACCGTTTCTGGGATCGGGTCTGGCTGCGTTTCCTTTTTCGCCTTTGGAAGTTGGCAGTGGGTTGAGCGATTGAACGTGGGGCGGAGTGGAGGGGGAGGGAGAGAGATCCGAAAGAGGCTTTCAAAATCGAGAGGAAAAAGGCCTGATCTTGCAACTGTTGCAAAACTCCGGCGGTGATCCCACCACGGTGTGGGAAAGTTTCTCTTCAAAAGAAAAATAGCAGAAAAGTGATCCAGTTAACTTCCCAGTCCAGCTCTGCGTTTTGACTTTTGAGTTCTGAATAGAATAAGCAGCTCCTTGTGATTTTAGGGGGCGGGCTTTTTAAGCAGGAAAAAACTGTATTGGTTAACAGTTTCCACTTCTGGATTTTAGGGGGATTTGTAATTTTTTTTATCCCGCCCCCCTTGGGGGGAAGGCAAATCCTGAATCCAAGCATCTTTCTGGAACTGTAACTTTAAAGAACATACCTATTGCTCTTCCCTCACCCCCATTATATTCCTCCCCTCCTTTAATTTTTATTTCTCTTTAAATCTATTTCCAATGCATCTTTTCCTCCCAAAAATCTCCCCAAAAGCACAATGCATTTGGCAGGACTATTTACAAAGTCTGTAAGGGTTACAGCCAGTCTTGATCCAGGAGCCTGGTCTTGACAGAAATATTGGATGATGAGGGGATTCCCCGACACCACTCCCACCCCCAGTCTTACACCTCCTCCTTTTCCTCCTTTCCTTTTCTTTCAAATTAATTTCCACCTGTGATTTTTTTCTTCTTCCTTATTTGCGACAAGAGTTTCAAGCGTTTTTCAGCCCTGTTCTGACTTGCTAGTCTTTGCCACTGTCTGGATTTCTCCCTCTCTTCTCTCTCCCCCCCCCTCTCCTGGTTGATGCTCACGGCTGAACATGATAAAAGTTCTGAGAAGCAGGTTCAGTGTGGCCTCTTTCTGTGGTTTGCCTCATGATGTGCTGCACTTGGAGATAGCTGGGGTGGGGGGCTGCATTTGCACCCTTCTCTTAATAATCTCTTAACCACCAGGGTTGGTGCCACTGGAAAGGGCAAATTGATGGCCACTAGCCACAGTGCTATGCTCTGACTGACAGCAACACTTCTGAATACCAGTTGCTGTAAACTGCAGGAGGGGAGAGGGCTCCTGCTTTGGGGCTTCCCATTCAGGTACCTGGCTGGCCATGGTAATAACAGGATGCTGGACTAGATGGACCACTGACCTGAACCAGCAAGTTTGCCTTATGTTTTTTTTAGTGTTGCCTTGGGTTTGATTCCTCCCATTCATGATAGTAAACTTTGTAGTGAACTAGTCCCAAAGTTTTGCATCCGTGACAAAGGTTTTCTTCATCGTATCCCCCCATGATCTGATCTTATTTTTATTCACTCTGCCCTGTTTCTTTGCATCTTTAATCGATTTGCAGTGTGCCCTAAGATGGTAAGATGAAAGAGTGAGAGATGATAATGCCTAATAAATAACGAATAAAATGTGTGAACTGTGCGGATAAAACCCTCCTTCTACAGCCTCCAAGGAATTTGCTTTCCTCTTGCATACAGAATGTCCCAGGTTCAGTTGCCAATTGCATCTCCAGGTAGGTTCTGAGAAGGTCCCCTGACTGTAAAGGCAGAGACCCATTTCTGCCACTCAGCGCAGGCAGCGTTGAGCTCAGTGGACCAATGTGCGAACTCAATATGAGACAGCTTATTTATTTAGAAGCATGAGGACTGGGCTATTAGTTTGGAGGAAGAGCATAACTCAGTGGCTGAGCACCTGCTTTGCATGCAGAATGTCCCAGGTTCAATCCTCGCCTGTATTTCCAGGTAGGGCTGCAAATATCCCCTGCCGCTCTTAGTGCAGATTGTACTGAGCTAGAAAGTCCAGTAGTCTGATTCAGGATAAGGCAGCTCCCTACATTCCTGTTCAATTGAACCCTTTATCCAGAATGATGAGGACTAGAATAATTACTTTATTATTTTGGGAATTGTTGCTTTGCATGCAGAAGGGTCCTAGGTTCATTCTCTGACATCTCCAGGACAGGGTAGGCAGAGCCCCTCTGCTTGAACTCCTGGCGAGCTGCTACCAGTCAGCTACCAGGGGTCTGACTCAGTAGAAAGTGGCTATGCTCACTGACAGTAGGGTTCACACACACATACGAGCCCCCAAATAGTTCAGTTGGTTGGAGCTTGGTGTTGATCATGTGAAGGTTGCAGGTTTGATTCCTGTATGGGACAGCTGCATGTTCCTGCATTCCAGGGGGGTGGACTGGATGACCCTCAGGGTCCCTTCCCACTCTTCTATAATTCGGTGTTGAGATTTCTGCATTGCAGGGGGTTGAACTAGATGATCCTCAGGGTCTCTTCCAACTCTGAGATTCTTTGATTCTATGAAACAGCAAGCATAATATTCTCCTTTAGGTACCTGCAATTTTTTAGAATCTGATGGGGAAGGCTTGAGTCTATGAAAACTTACGTCATAATAAATGCATTGGTCTTGAAGGCAGGGAATGAGGAACACGAGTCCTGGGAGGCTGAAGTGGCCCTCCAGCATGCTCTACCTGGCCCTCAGGGCATCTCCCAAGCCACATTCTCTTCCTAGACCACACCCCTCTCTGGCCCTGCTCCTTAACAACTGCTTTTGTCTGGCTGCGATGTGTCCTTGATCTTTGTTGATGCCTTTTGCTTTGCCTGGACAGAGGATGGAGGAGGCGTGTGGGTGTTGAAACTAGTCTACTGCACAAAGATAAAATTCACATCTGCTCCTCTGCTCACCTTTTCCTCTAGCCTTGCCCACAACCGGCTCATGGCCTCTGGAAGGTTGCTTAGAAAGTTGTGGACACAAACTGAAAAACCTTACCACCCAAAGGCAGAAGACTGTGGTCATTTCTCTGTCTGTATGGCCCCCTCAGACTGATTTCCCAATCACGCCCAATTACAGTGCTATCTTCTGGCTGTTTTTTTCCCTCCCAAGACTCCCAACTCCCAAGTTTTTGGAAGGCAACTGAGTCATGTGTTGTGGGTATGATGGAATAATTCTCTCTTTTGTGCTGCTGCTGCAGTGTGTGTGTGTGTGTGTGTGTGTGTGTGTAGAAGAGGTGCCTCAAGATAACCCATGAAGAGCTCAAAAGGATGGCATCCGCTCTTCCTAGATCCTTGGTATTCCTCCACCCTGAAAGTGAGAGTGTGGTTAAGGCACACAGTGAAACCCCATCTAGACTTCATTTTTTTGGCTTGCTGTGAGTCAGAGTTTGCCTTCAGCCAAGCCATTGGGCATGGATGTGCCTCAGGTTTGTGGCTTTGCCTCCACAGTCTGCTTCTGAATACCAGTTGCTGGAAGCAGCAGGACAGGAGAGTGTTCTTGTGCTCAGGTTCTGCTTGAAGGCTTTGCATTGGAGCATCTGGTTGGCCAACCTCAGAACAGGATGCTGGACAATGATGAGCCCTCTTTAGCCTGATCCAGCAGCCAGTCTCTTAAAGAGACCGGCTGTGATAGCAGAACCATGCCCAAGGGTTTCCTGTCCAGCTACTGGAAAGGATATGTTGCTGCACTCAGGTCCAGATTGAGGGTTTCCCATTAGGGCATCCAGTTGGGTACTGTGAGAATAAGATGCTGGACTAGATGGACTTGATCCTGCAAGCTCTTCTTATCTTCTTATGACTAGATGGGCCAATAGTTTGATCCTGAAGTTGATCACCTCTGCTTTACCAAGTGGCCCGAAGGTTGTCTATGGAGGGATGTGGACTTTGGGCTTTGCAAAATGAGAGGACTGTCCTTGTCCTCCTGAAAGCTGGTTTTGAACTAGGATGACTGGTGTGCCGTCATGCTTGCAAACTGGACAAAGGTCTGGTTTCTGCACCATCACCACCCCACTCTCCATTTCTGCGTAGGCAATCTTGCAATTTCATAATGAAATGTTAAAATATTGTTTCACAGGGGAGAATTGCCCTTGGGACTATTTTGTTCAAAACTCAGCAATTGCTAAGAAGAACTAGAAGAAAAGGGGGGGGGAGATTAAATCCCCCTTTATATGTCAACAGCATAGGTTAAACATGTTTCTTCATGTTTGCTTTGCTCTTCAAAACCAGATAGTGCTGCCTAGCCCTGCAGTGCTGGGGCCTCCAGTATCTCAGAAGCCACCTTTTGTGCCTTTGCATGTGTGACTGCAAGTTAGCAGCCCCCTCTCCACAGACACACACCTCCAAGCATTCTGGAAGGAACCGGGTTATATTGCCCCCCTCCCCCTAAAATGTTTACTGTGAGAACATCTCTGGCCAAACGTGTGGTCCAGGCCTTTCATAGATAAAAGTTTTCCTCTCTTTGTTGTAGTGCAAGATCTCATGGACACCCAGCAAAGCTGGATGTTGGAATATCCAAGGAGGGATAAAAATTATTTTATTTGTTTGTTAAAATTTATACACCACCACTTGATTGTAAAAAAAAAGGCAAAGCAAAACCTCAAAGCAGTTTTAGAAAAAAAGTTAAAACAGTAAAATTATCAATATGAAAAGTTACAGCAATAATTTAAAACATTCCAAAAGTTAAAACAAGTGATTAAAACTCATATCAACTTTGTAAACATCTGGACAGACTTGTCTAAAGAAGAATGCTTTTAATAGGCACTGAAGAGAGTACAGTGGTACCTTGGGTTACATACGCTTCAGGTTACATACGCTTCAGGTTACAGACTCCGCTAACTTGGAAGTAGTACCTCGGGTTAAGAACTTTGCTTCAGGATGAGAACAGAAATTGTGCGGTGGCAGCAGGAGGCCCCATTAGCTAACGTGGTGCTTCAGGTTAAGAACGGACCTCCGAAACAAATGATGTACGTAACCAGAGGTACCACTGTATAGTGAAGGAACTTGCTTGATCTCAATAGGAAGGGAGTCCTATGGGGGGGGGGGGGATTGCCACCATCAGTCCTAAAGGAAATTCAGTCCAAAAGAAAGTCCTTCTTCATGCAGTGCAAACTATGAAATTTATTCCCACAGGAGGCAGAGATGGCCACCAACTTTGATGGCTTTAAAAGAGGATTTAGAGTCAAATTCACAGAGGAGAGGGCTATCAGTTGCTGCTAGCCACAATGGCTTTTCTCTGCCTCCGCAGCTGGAGCCAGCAATTCTTCTGAATGCCAGTTGCTGGAAACCACAGGAGGGGAGAGGGCTGCTCTTGTGCTCAGGTCCTGCTTATGGGCTTCCTATAATGGGCATCTGGTTGGCCACTGTGAGAACAGGATGCTGGAGTAGGTGGGCCACTGGCCTGATCCAGCCAAGCGCTTCTTTACCGTTTCAGACACCATCTGCGATTCCTAATATTCAGGGATATCGGAGTGAATGGGTCCCAGAGTTTTGCATTGCTGGCTGGGAGCCCGGGGTAACCTTTCATACTTTTTATTCTTTAGCAAAACTGCCTTTTATCAAGAGCAAAGAGGCAGTCCAGGATTTTAGGTATCCATTACTGTTGTTGTTCTTGGCAATGGGCAATGCCATTTCCATGCCAGGTCTTGGAGAGAGAAAATCCCAAATCAAAGCAGAATCAGCACATTGACACGGAGATGGGGATCTCTGCTCCACTGTGGTCAAACATCAAATTTCTAGGCCGCTATAGGATTCTGCTTTTTGTGTGTATGTGTGTGAGGGACAGGGTGTTTTCTGTAATTATAACAACTACAGTGGTACCTCTGGATGCGAACGCGATCTGTTCCGGAGCCCCATTCGTATTCAGAAGCGGACACAACTCGCCGCTTCTGCACATGCATGTGACGTCATTTTGACCGTCTGCGCATGCGCGAGCAGCGAAACCTGGAAGTAACACACTCCATTACTTCCAGGTCACCACAGTGCGCAACCCAAAAATACCGTATTTTTTTAACGGACCATAGGACGCAGCTTGTTTTAGAGGGGGAGTACAAGAAAAAAAAAATCTCCCCCTCTCTGCTCAGTGCCCCTTCAGCGAAGCAGCAGGAGAAATGGAGCCCCTTCCATTTCTCCTCCTGCTTGGCTGAAGGGGCACTGCGCAGCTCTCCCTCTCTGCTGAAGGCAGGAGAGCAAGACTCTCCTGGCTTTAGCGAAAGGAACCTGAAGCCTGCGGAGCCCAGCGGGAACTCGCGCTGCGCTCCGAAGGCTTCAGGCCTGGTGCGCACCGACCCCTCTCGCTCTCCAGGCTTCAGCGAAAGCAACGCGAAGCCTCCCTCTGCGCTTTGGAGGCTTCGCGTTGCTATCGTTGAAGCCAAGGAGCCTGCATTCGCTCCATAGGAAGCACACACATTTCCCCTTAATTTTTGGAGGGGGAAAAGTGTGTCCTATAGAGCGAAAAATACGGTACTTATCCCGAAGCTACTTCAACCCGAGGTATGACTGTACTACTACTATTACTACTACAATGCTTTCAAGTAAGGATGACATCAAGTATCTTTTGGGACTGATATGGGATCACTATCTCGAAGACGATGGCAAACCCCTTAGGGCAGTACCCAACTAGCGCATTCCACAGGTGCAAGCATTTCCTCTCTTTTTTCTTTTAGTGCATGTATATCTCACCATTTTCTCCAAGGAGCTCAGGGTGGGCTAATTGATTTTCTTCCTCCTCATTTAATCCCCACACCAACCCTGTGAGGTGGTTCGGGCTGAGAGGCAGGGACTTGGACACACCTGGGGTGCTTCATGGCCAGATTGGAATGTTGGACCTTTTTCTCTCAGATTCTCATTTAATCCCCACAACAACTGCATGTGGCAGGTCACCCTGAGAGGCAGGAACTGACTCCCAAGTTTCATGGCTGAGTGCTGGATTTGAACCCATGTCTCTTAGGTCCAGCAATCTAACCACTACAGCATGCTGGCACTTTATGTAATATTACAGATACATTTTTAAAACATTGCTCAGCATATCAATTGCTGCCAAGGAGTGTGGTGGAGTCTCCTTCTTTGGAGGTCTTTAAGTAGAGGCTTGACAACCATATGTCAGGAGTGCTCTGATGGTGTTTCCTGCTTGGCAGGGGGTTGGACTCGATGGCCCTTGTGGTCTATTCCAACTCTATGATTCTATGATCAGTAATATTTTTCTATTTTTAAAAGATACCCTTTTGTAAAAACTCTTCCGCATTCCTCAGGAGAAGCTTGTGTTCTTTCTTTCCCGTCCTGTTCAAGGGACAGAAGGGGCTTGTGTGAGAACTGGGGTTGGGGGCCATAGAAGAAATGGTACCTTAACCATGATCAAAAGTACTGAGTTGATTTTCATTCTTTTTTTTCATATTTTCTCCCTTGATTATTTTATTTGCATAATATACATTCTTTACAACAAACAACTCCAAAATAAAGACAACTCCGAAATAAAATCATATGTAACAAAACCATAAGTCTCATGTTTTCATTTACACTGATCTCCTCTCCAATACCTTTACTTGATATTTCTTGCTGCTTTCTGCTTTCCTTATAGAATCTTTATAAAAAATTAAATCTCTTAAATCCTATACCAATCTTTAACAATTTCAATTAATCCCTTCACCTCCCTCCCCCACAGCCCAGTATTTCCCTCCACCTGTGTGCGATCTTCTTTACCTGCTATTATTTTTGTTGCGTTATTCACTTTATTTGTTATTCCATCCTTAATATATTATTATCCTGTCTCCTTGCACCTTTTAAACTTTTGCATATTAATTTTTAAGCTCCAGCACAGTTGATTTTCATTCATAAGGAGGGGTGATGTGGAGCATCTGTGACCTTCCTTATGTTGCCCATCATCCATCATCATGGTTTGGGGTTGCTGATGGTAGTTGGCCCACCAGCAACTGGAGAGTCACAGACTCCCCTTCCTTTTATTTATTTCATAAAATTTATACACCACTTGATTGTAACTCCCCCCCCCCAATGAACCAATAAGAAAAAATAAACAGCAATAATGTAAGGCGTTGAAAAATTCACATAAGAATAGACTATAAACCGATTAAAACTCACCCCAACATTCTAAACATCTGGGGCAGCTTGTTTAAACGAAAATGTTTTTAGCAGGTGCTGAAAAAAGTACAGTGAAGGCGCCTGCCAAGTAGCGATGGGCAGGGAGCGCCAAAATGTTGGGGCTGCTAAACTAAAGGATTGAGTTCCTACAAATGCAGAACCAACAAAATTTTGATGTCCTTTTAGGAACAGAAATGGATCAAATGCTGCTTCTTTCAAAGGAGAAACTTGGCTTGGTTTTTTTTTGGGGGGGTCTTCAAGCCCAGCCCACTTAACTACTTTTATGGCAGCTGAGGAAAGTTTTCTTTTGTCCATCTTCCCTGTTCTGTTTAGAGGTCAGGTTTTATTTCTGGGGAGTCTTGAATTTGGACCTCCTGTGAACTATGGTGACCCGCCCCCCTTGGCCTTATTGGGGCTGCAGACGGTCACCCCGCCCCCCAAATGAAAGGGGCAGCCCTGATCTTGGGGGGCCCATAAAGTGGGTAATGGCTTTCCCAGCTGTTTCTCTGCCTTAAAAAAAAAGTTTATGGTGTTTCCCTCCCCACAATGGTGCTGCTTTTTCAGATGCTTTTATGGGTGTGGGTGGGGGAGCGAGCAGGTTGATGGGGTGCAGGATGTGAAGAGAGGGAAAGAGCAAAATAACGGCCCCCCTCCTACAGACTTCAAGGCATCTGCAAGGGTGTTTATCCAAGAGCCAGACTTGGGTTTGGGTGTGAAAGTCAGGTGACACATCGTTGAGAAGAGGACCAGAATGGAGTCACGTTCAAAGCAGGGCTAGACTGAAGCCAGCTTTGCAGGTCAAGTCCAAATATGTTGATGCTAGTCCACATTATTCTTTTCTTTTTTCTTTTTTAAAAATTGAGTCTTCCGCCACGTACATGTTCTGTTCCTGCAGGAAATTCCAGGCTGGTTTCCTGACTTAGGGGATGCAGAACAAATTTGGCTTTCTTGGCATTTCAACACAAGCCTGCATGATTTGCTCTTCCTCAAACAATATGTGGAGTGAAATGTTGCTATCCTGCAAAATTTGCACTTCTCCAGAGTTGTGATGCAGTTCTTTGGTTGGAAATAATGGAGAAAACTGTGCAGGTAGATATGTGTGTGTTAGGGAAAGTAGTCAAAATAATGTATTATATTAGGGGAAATGGCCTGCATATTTATTTGTACTTATTTATTGAATTCATGTATCACTTTTCTCTCTGAGAAACTCAGTGTGGTTCTCCGCACTTTGTTTATTCCCCACAACAATCTTGTGAGGTAGGCTAAGTTGGGAACTGGATAAATAAAGTAGATAGATAGATGATATAGATAGATAGATAGATAGATAGATAGATAGATAGAAGTCTGATGTCCAGATCAAGGCGCAGTTCTGGGCACAATAGTTTAAGAAGGAGATTGACAAAGTGGAATGTGTGGAGAGGAAGGTGACCAAGATGATTAATGGTCTGGAAACCAAGCCTTATGAGGAACAGTTGCGGGAGCTGGGTATGTTTAGCCTGGAAAAGAGGAGACTGAGAGGAGATAGGATAGCCATATTCAAATATCTAAAAGGCTGTCACATGGAAGATGGAGCAAACTTGTTTTCTCCTGCTCCGGATGGTAGGACTCACCCAAACCAATGGATTCAAATGACAACAATGGAGATTCCTTCTAAACCTTAGGAAGAACTTTATGACAGTAAGGACTCTTTTTTATTAATATTTTTTAAAATTAAACTTTCAATTTTACTTCCGAAAAAGCATTTTACAAATTTTAAAATATCCAATGACTTCCCCTCTTTTGTTTCCATGGGTCATTTTATATATCATACATCCCTGCGTATTTTACGATAACCATTCAAATAAATTTTCCACTTTTACATCCATCAAAAATTATTTACTCTGTTGCATTTATCTTAATCCTTTCCGCTTTTTCAGCTGTATACAGTTATTTTCCATATATTCAATAAATGTTTTCCAGTCTTCTTTAAATGTACGTTCTTCTTGCTCTCTTATTCTATGTGTTAAATCTGCAGGTTGTGCATATTCCTGACAGTAAGAACTCTTTGGCAGGGGAAGGCGTTGGACTTCCCTTCGCTGGAGGTTTTTAAATAGGGATTTGAAAGCCATCAGGTCAGAGATTTTGTGGCTTTGATTCCTGCATTTCGAGGGGTTAGACTAAATGACTCTTCCAATTCTACAGTTACAAGATTCTGTAGACAGGCACATAAAACACTTTTGTTTTGCTGAAAAGGAAGATGAAATTATTTCAAAACATTAAGCCCCTTCCCCTTCTGCCTGGATTATCAAATTAAGGATATACCGTATTTTTCGCTCTATAACACGCACCCGACCATAACACGCACATAGTTTTTAGAGGAGGAAAATCCGTAGGCATGCCACCCGTAGGCGTTCCCTCCATAACACGCACAGACATTTCCCCTTACTTTTTAGGAGGAAAAAAGTGAGTGTTATGGTGCAAAAAATACGGTATGTGTGTGTTATATGTATATGTGCTAAATATGTACATATACACACAAATTTTAGCTTTGGCGAAAAGGAGGAGACAATTATTTAAAAACAAAAGACGTTCCTCATCTCTTCCAATGGGTGCTAAGCTTGGCCTCTCCCGCATTTGCTGTGCGCCTGCTTCCAGTCTGGCTCGCAGACGGTCAAACTGTCCCCCAGAGTTATAAAGCAATTGTCTGGCTTCGTAGCAGAATAAGCATGAAATGGTGCAGAAAGGAAGGAATGGAGCAAAAATTGGGGGAAGGCCAATTAGAGTGCAAGGAATGACATCTCTCTTTCTCTTCTATTCTGCTGGAGAAAACTTTGGAGCTGGGCCAGGGTTTTGCATTCTTTCTGCCTTCTCCCTCCTCCGCCACCCCAAAAAGCACCACTGGATAAGGTGAATGTGTTGACACTTGCCATGTAGGCGAGGAGCTCAGAGCTGTTGACGCCTTTGCTTCCACCTTCCACACCGAGCTACATTTCCTTAGTTCTCTTTTATCACCAGGGTTCGTTGTCTGTCTCTCTCTTTCAGTCAGTCATTTGCATTGCTTACCCTTTGCAACTTTATTTCCTCCTCCACAGGGCTGGACACTGGGATCTGGGGGATCGGCTTGGTGCAAGGGGGTGGGGGCACAAAAGCAAAGCTGAAGTGGGGGCCCCTTGAGTGTGTTCTCTCTCTCTCTCTCTCATTGGTCATGTCAGTGCTGCATCCCAGCAATTTAGACAGCAGACTTTAGACCCTACCTGTTGCTGGAAACTGAAGGAGGGAAGAGTTGCTCTTGTGTTCGGATCCTGTTTGCAGGGCATTTGGGTGGCTACTGTGAGGACAAAATGCTGAGTAGATGGGCCCTCTTAGGCCTGATCCAGCAAACAGATGTGAAATGTGGAGATTGTAAAAATGAGAAAGCAAAATGGACAGATTTTTGCATCCCTAGTCCAGAACAGGTATCATCAACCTTTTCAGATCAAGGATCCACTTTTTAATCAATTTCTTCTTATTTTTTTTTTTTACCATATATTTGCATGCTGCTGCTGTGGCCTACCTTGGACCAGGCCATGGCCCATTGGTGGGTCCCCCATCCCACCGGTTGAAGACCAGTGGCTTAAGGGATGATTTGGCTTGGCCGATTTGGATTGTAAGCAGGGTTCAAAATTAGCTGGGCGCCAGGTTCATTTCGCATCTGAAGATTCTCTATTTGAGAGCACCACAAAAAGTCTGGGCACCTTTTTTGGTGACTGAGAATCAAGGTTCTGCTCCCCCAAGGCTTGATGAACCCTCCAGAGGTGCCTATTGCAACTGCTGCCGCCAGAGGTGCTTCTCCTCCCTCTGGTTGCTCAGACTGCACAGTGGAGTATATTCCACTGCAGGACATGGGGCAGCTGTCGTGACTCCACATTGGCGTCCTCTGCTGATGACATGGGCAGCACCCTGAAGAAGTCCCAAACTGGTGGCAGGTGGCATGTGGAGAGGCTGCCCTGAGCAGGGGCGTTAGTGCCTGGCTCTTTTTATAAGGATTTGAAAAAATGAAGAAGCATACTGACGTGGAAACATGTGGAACTGAATTTAAGACTGGAAGATTGAGAAACAGAAATGGACAGGTTTTTGCATCCCTAGGCAAGAGTAACGTGGTGGGTTTGTATGTTGTGGACAGGTGAAAAGTGATAATGTCTCTTATTTATCTCGCTTTCTGCTCAATGCTTGCCTCCGCTGTGAACTTAGTTGTGGCTCCATGATTTCCTAACTAATGATTTTTCCTGCGCTGTCAAAGCTCTTCATTGTATGCTCCTCATGGGCAGAGAGCTCTTCCTCCTCTTCTTTTGCTCTGAAGCAAGCTGTACACGGATTGGATTTTGCAAAAAAATATTATGTAGCTTTCCATGGGCAGAGCCTGTTTTTGCAAACTCTCATGTTTTTGCCATGCGCTGAACTTGCAAAATACGCTGCCCACTTTCACAGGTGAGGGACTGAAATCTGGAGATAGCAATGGGCAGTGGAGGGGCTTGACCTGAATCTATGGTGATAAAGTTCAACAGCTTCTTCTTCTTTTGGCTAGGGCATACCTGTCAACTTTTTCCTTTTTTTAAGGGAAATTCCCTTATTCTGAATAGGATTCCTCGCAAGAAAAGGGAAAAGTTGACAGCTATGGGCCAGGTGTGTGTGTGTGTGTGTGTGTGTGTGTGCGCGCGCGCGCATGTGTCAGCATTGCCAGATTAATTCATAGAATCATAGAATCATAGAATCATAGAGTTGGAAGAGACCACAAGGGCCATCGAGTCCAACCCCCTGCCAAGCAGGAAACACCATCAGAGCACTCCTGACATATGGTTGTCAAGCCTCTGCTTAAAGACCTCCAAAGTAGGAGACTCCACCACACTCCTTGGCAGCAAATTCCACTGTCGAACAGCTCTTACTGTCAGGAAGTTCTTCCTAATGTTTAGGTGGAATCTTCTTTCTTGTAGTTTGGATCCATTGCTCCGTGTCCGCTTCTCTGGAGCAGCAGAAAACAACCTTTCTCCCTCCTCTATGTGACATCCTTTTATATATTTGAACATTTGAATTCTCAGAAAGGAGTAAGATTCTCTTTTCAGTGTTCTGGATCCAGGGGGTTTAGAAGGAAAAATAAGTTTGGGCTTTTTAAAGGAGCTTGGTTACAAGCCTTTAGATTTTTCCGACTTCTTCCAGCAAACATGAGGACTATCACCTTAACTTTTTCAAAATAAAACCCAAGGAGCTGATGGGGTAAGGGCATGGGAGGCACATTTCTCTTGACTTTTCCACAGAACCAAAGCTGATGTCCTTCAACTTCCAAAAGCAGTATGAGCTCACCCTGTGGGCCCTCCCTATTGTTTGCAGATAAATGCCAGCTGTCTCCAAATACCAATTCTGAGGAAGGGGCCTGTTTTGAGAATGAGCCTGTGTCTTGTTAGGCCCAGCTATTATACGAGGTTTTCTCTCATTGAACTGCTGGAAGTCTATTCGAGGCGAGAAATTTAGAGCCGGCCTTTGGACAGTAAGTGCCAACCTAATGGGCCAATATATTAACATAACTATCTCCTTTCCAATGGAGCAAGAGCTATAAGATCCTCCAGCTGTTTCTATTTGCTATTTATTGGTATGCACTGAGAGATAGCTGGAGAGGGTTTATTGACTCACTATTTATGTTTCACCTGCTTTTGGATGAAAGTGAGGTCCTGAATCCTGTCTCTCTGCTCATATACACAACAGGACTGAAGCTGCAAGCTTCAGTTGGTAGGCATAGGAGCCAACTCCTAGGGGTTGTGGCAGCTTCGGCCCCCACAAAGTTGATGGGCATTCCCATTCAAATAGTGTGTGTGCACTGCATCATGTGATCACATGCAGGGTGGAGCTTAGCTGGGCCCCCACAATATTTTATTCAAGTTGGCACCCCTGTTGGTGGGTGCCTGATGACCTTATACAAGGGGAGGTTTAACCCCCATCTAGCGATGGAGGAGTCATTCCATTTTTCTTTTACATTTTTCATGATAACTACCGTATTTTTCGCTCTATAGGGCACACTTTTTCCCCTCCAAAAATTAAGGGGAAATGTGTGTGCGTCCTATGGAGCGAATGCAGGCTCCTTGGCTTCAGCGATAGCAACGCAAAGCCTCCGAAGCGCAGAAGGAGCACTCCCTCCGCGCTCCGGAGCCTTCACGTTGCTTTCGCTGAAGCCTGGAGAGTGAGAGGGGTTGGTGCGCACCGATCCCTCTCGCTCTCCAGGCTTCAGGGATAGCCGCCTGAAGCCTTCGGAGCGCAGCGCGAGTTCCCGCTGGGCTCCGCAGGCTTCAGGTTCCTTTCGCTGAAGCCAGGAGAGTCTTGCTCTCCCGGCTTCAGCAAAAGGAACCCGAAACCTGAGGAGCGCAGCGGGAACTCGCACTACGCTCTGAAGGCTTGAGGGATAGCCGCTGCGCTCCGCAGGCTTTGGGTTCCTTTTGCTGAAGACTCTCCTGGCTTCAGCAGAGAGGGAGACCTGTGCAGCGGCCCTTCAGCCAAGCGGGAGGAGAAATGGAAGGGGCTCTTTCTCCTGCAGCTTCACTGAAGGGGCGCTGAGCAGAGAGCGGTAGATTTTTTTCCCCTTGTTCTCCCCCTCTAAAACAAGGTGTGTCCTATGGTCTGGTGCATCCTATAGAGTGAAAAATACGGTAATTTGCTTATGGCAAACCAAAATGCAGCTATGCTTTCGAAAAATCACACTTCTCTGAATTTTGCTGTGGGGTTCTCGAAACCAACCGATACGTAGAAAAATGCATATATTAGGAGGAATTTAAATAGACATTTAAATAATGCATTTAAATAAGCTTATGTATCATAGAATCATAGAATTGTAGAGTTGGAAGGTACCCCAGGGGTCATCTAGTCCAACCCCTTGCAATGCAGGAATCTCAGCAGGAGAATCCCTGACAGGTGGCCATTCAAACCCTGCTTAAAAACTTCCAGTGAAGGAGAGTCAAGCACCTTTTGAGGTAATCTGTTACTCTGTTGAACAATTCTTAGTGTCAGAAAGCTCTTCCTAATACTATTAAATACTATTTACTACATACCTAATACTATTTAATACTATTAAAATAAGGCTGCATTTTAAAATAAAATATAATTTAAAATGCAGCCTTATTTTAATAGTATTAAATAGTATTTAATACTATTAAAATATAAATTTTAAATTATATTTTAACCTGTATTTTAAATCGGATTATTATTTTATTTTATTTTTTGATTGTAATTTTACTGGTGTTAGCCGCCCTGAGTCTGGCTCTGGCCAGGGAGGGTGGGGTATAAATAAAAAACTATTATTATTATTATTATTATTATTACTATTTAGATGGAATCTCCTTTCAATGAATCATAGAACTATTTAGTAGAAAGGGACTCCAAGGGCCCCCTAGTCCAAGAATCCCTGACAGGTGGCCATCTGACCCCTGTTTCAAAGCCTCTAATGTAGGAGGAAGTAACGTTCCACTGTCAAACAGCTCTTTCTGTCAAAAAGTTCTTCCTAAGACCTAGTCAGGCTCCACTTAAACTTATGCTCCTCTGTTAAGTTCCATATTCAGCATCTTGGGATTGCAAAACCATATTTTATGATTTTATATGTGTTGGAAGCCACCCATGTGGGCTGGTTATAAATAATAAAATTTTTATTATTATTAACCCCATAAGATTTGCAATGATATTCAGATAAGTCGTCTCTTTTGCTGTCCTCCCATCCACTGCCACAATCCTGCTGTCAGTGTATACAGTATGGTGCAGAATTCTAATATTGGAAGCTTATTATGGAGCCAATTGTTTAATTAAGATTGTTTTTGATTCTCTGGTTTGATTTGTCTGCTTTGGACAGATGCCCAATTCTGCTTTTGAATTACTGTGTCATCAACAGATTTATCTGTATAACTCAGCTTATGTGTGTTTTATAAAAGGCTTTGCTTCTTCCAGCTTGGAAGTGGAAAAAATATCTTCTTCCCCATTTCTCTTTACATGTTGACTGGTGTGCAATGGGATTTTGGGGCCCTCAAGGCACATAAGCACCATGTGCCAGAGGTGCCAGGTTGCTCCCAAGATTGAGAGGTCCCAGCATGCATCGCTTATGTGTGATGTCACACATGTCCCCTGACACGGCATAGGCCATTGCAGACTTCTGTGATGTTGCAGTCTCTGGAGGAGACAGAGCGCTGTGATGAAGCTGGGCACTGAAGCTGTGACATGCAATTACATGCACCCAACATGCACAGAGGGATGCAGGTGGCGCTGTGGGTTAAACCACAGAGCCTAGGACTTGCCAATCAGAAGGTCGGCGGTTCGAATCCCCGTGACGGGGTGAGCTCCCGTTGCTCAGTTCCAGATCCTGCCAACCTAGCAGTTCGAAAGCACGTCAAAGTACAAGTAGATAAATAGGTACCGCTCCGGTGGGAAGGTAAACGGTGTTTCCACGTGCTGCTCTGGTTCATCAGAAGCTGGCCACATGACCCGGAAGCTGTATGCCGGCTCCCTTGGCCAGTAAAGCGAGATGAGCGCCGCAACCCCAGAGTCAGCCACAACTGGACCTAATGGTCAGGGGTCCCCTTTACCTTTAACATGCACAGAGCACCCTCAACATTAAAGGGTTCTGGCCCCCTTCAAACAAATATTGAGGGGGCCAAAGGCACCTTGGTTCCCTAGATTTGGCGCACCTTCCATGTATTACTTATGCACACTGATGTGCCCTCATCACACGTGGCTCAGAGTTGGTGAGCCACAGGGCTTGTCTGGGGACTTCTAGGTGAACTCACTTTCAGGAAGAGGTTGCCTGCTTGCTGTTGCTTTCAAGGAGGAAACCAGTTCCAGAGAAACCCACATCTCTTGCCCATTTCTTTGCAGATTACTCATACTGCTCCCTTGCCAGCCATGCAGCAGAAAGTTTCTATTGCACTGGTGGCGAAATTAGTCTTCACTTCTGAGATACTGGAGGTTGTGTAGACCGCAATCTTTGGCAGGATGGTGTTTGCTCTTTTTGCATATAAGATTCATATGTGCTGCCGGCTGGGTGCTACCTACAGAGAAGGACTGTAGATCAGTGGTAGAGCACCTGCTTTGCATGCAGAAGGTTCCAAGTTCTTATTTCTTCAGAACCATGAAGACTAGGAACTTACTGTATTTTGCGGGGGAAAGCCACAGCTTAGTGGCAGAGTGTCTGATTTATATGCAGGAGGTCCCAGATTCAATAATCTAGCAGAGCTGGAAAGGTTCTCTGCCTGAAATCTTGGAGAGCTGCTGCCAGTCAGTACAGACCCAACTTTGTGTAAAACACATTTTTTGTTCTTCCATCCCTCCTCCCTTGGAGGCAGTACACTTCTGGACAGCAGGTGTGGAAATTGCAGATGGGAAGAGTTACTGTTACATTTGGGTCCTCCTTGTGGGCTCCCCATTGTGGCATTTGGTTGGCCACTATGAAAGGAGGGTGCTGGACTAGATAGATCTTTGGTCTGATCCAGCAGGACTCTCCATCTGGAGGTCTACTGTGAAAGCAGAACTTTCATGCCCAGGGGTAGTCTGGCTTTGAATTTTCATTCAAACCTTTATTGCATTAGCATACAGCCATAGCAAATTAAAACAATACAAATATGCTAGAGACAAGCAACCAGGCAAAATTTAAGGGGATATTGCTGGCGTAATGACATTTAAACTACCCTAAGACAATAAAAGAAAGATTTAGTTGCCAGCGCCAGAAAACAAATATGCGGATATATATAAAGCATAAAGTGGCCCCAAAATAAGCTTGGCACATTGAGTTAAAAAAAAAAAGAATGTAATAAAAAGAGTTAAAACAGGTCCAGGTCTAGGACACACTACCCTGTCAGAATAGCCCTGAGTTTCAGAACATTTCCAATTAATAACCAGGACCCTGCGCTGCATCTTTAAGAGTATAAAAGGGATTTCCATGCAGGTGGATAATCTCCACCAAAAGATTGAGGCCCATTTACTACAGCTCCAGCACAACCACACCCTGCCTCCGAGGGATTTAAAGGGACAGAGGTGTACCTCCCCTTTTAGACATGAAAGTGGCACTGGTGGTCACCTCTTAAAAACTCAAATGGACTCTCAATCGCTGATTTTACAGCCAAACAAAATATGTCTAACTATACGCAGCAGTGTCCCCAGGTCCCCAAGGTGGAATAATCCGAGAGAAGTCAAAGATCATCTAAGGCAACTCCTTCAAATTTGGCCTCTGCTAATAGACCTCAGTTCAGTGAAACTTTTAAACTACCACCATCGGCTTCAAAAAGTACTGCTCTCCTTCCAGTCACCAAAAATTCCCTCCATACTGATTAGGCGCAAAGCGTTTTTGGCCACCTGGGGCATCTTCCCAACGAGAGTCTTTAATGACACCAGGATTAAACCTCTTTGAATTTCAGTTGCTGGAAATTGCAAGGTGGGAGTGTTGCTATTGCAGCAGGTCCTGCTCAGGGGGTTCTCTTGGGGCATCTGGACAGCTACCAGGAAGCTTGGGGTGCCTTTTTTTATCCCACCTGCATAATTTGATGGTTCAACCCGGGTGACCTGCCCAGTCCTTGTGCAATGCAAACGCTTCTGATATCAGCATGGCTTTGATGGGCAGGGTAAGTTTCTTCCCTCCAGCCTGTCTGTGTGCAGAGGCTTCCCCCACCCTGATCCTTTGGCTGTGTGGAGTTCCTGGGAATGTCGCCTTCCCTTGCTCAATCCGCTTCTTAGCTGGAGCTGTGGGTTGGCTGACTTCTGGAGCACAGCTGTTCAGTTTTTGCTGGCATTATGCAGGGAGGGCTCTCCATCCTATTCTTGCTGACTATTTTCTAAAAATCATTCATATTTTATTTTATTTTATTTTGTTTACTTATTTATTTATTACAATTTATGCACCACTTATTTAAGAAAAACCATTCAAAGCAGTTTACAAAGAAGATAAGACAATAAAATTACCAGTAATGACAGACATTAACAAAGATGCATTATATCAGGCAAAAATGCTTTACAAAGAATGTGCATATTAGGAGAAATTGCTTTGCAAAAGTATGTTTATTACACAAAATCATATTGAAAAACAGTGTCCTGAAAAGCATTTCCTGAATTTATTTATTTATTTAATAAATGCAGGGCAGTCAGACCAGGATCGGTGTAATATGTTCAGAGTGTCTTGCCCCAGTGGACAACCTGGCAACTGAATTTTGCACTACTTGAACTTCCTGAACCATCTTCAGAGGCAGCCCCACATATAGCGTGTTATAGCAAACTAACCTAGAGGTTACCAGAGCATTGGCAACAGAAGTTAGGCTATCCTTGTCCAGATAGGGGCACAGCTAGGCCACCAGCCAAAGTTGATGGAAGGCACTCTGTGCCGCTGAGGCCACCTGAGCCTCAAATGTCAGCAGTGGGTCCTGGAGTACCCCCAAGCTGCATACCGGCTCCTTCAGAGGGAATGCAACCCCATCAAGAGCAGGCAGCCTCCCCGCCATTCGGTCTAGGGAACTGCCCACTAAGAGTGCCTCCACCTTATCTGGATTGAGCTCCAGTTTGTTGGCTCTCATCCAGTCCATTACCAAGTCAAGACGACTGTCCAGCACATCCACTGCCTCACCTGCAGGTGTAAAGGAAAGGTAGAGTTGTGTGTCATCAGCATATTGCTGACAACGTTCTCCAAACCTCTGGAAAACCGCACTCAGTGGTTTCAGGTAGATGTTAAAGAGCATCTAGGGGATAAAATCAAACCCTGGGAAACAGTGTTCAAAATTCCCCAGGTGCCAGGCACGTTTTGCAACTGGCACGGGTCCAATTGTGACCACGTGGAGATCTCTGGATGCCAGGTTGGCAACTAACATCCCCATCTGCCTTGCCCCTCTAGCTTTCTTAAACAGGTGAGCAGAAGAGTTTACTCTAACCACTATACCGCACTGGCTTCCTAGATTACTTCTGCCATGGGTCAGCTAAATAAATTAAGTAGGTAAATAAATACGGGGAAAGCAAACTGGTGCTTAGAAAAGGATCTGAAATATTTTCCTTGAAGCTTGAATTTGTTTTATTTTGGATTATTTTATTTGATGTTTTAACATGTTGTAAACCACTTTGAGATTTTTTCTTTCAAATATACAGAAATTTAAATAATAATAATAATAATAATAATAATAATAATAATAATAATAAGCATCATCATTTCCCAAGTAATGGCGCCTAGAAATTCTGTTGTGACAACAGAAACATAGGTTTTAAAGTGTCATTTTGTGACCTGCCTATATAGGGGAAACCCTACACTGAGAGCCCTATGGGGCCAAAGCTCTCTAGAAACAACCACCCAAGTAGGACCAGAACCACTGCAAAGTAGTGCCACCCACTCCTAACTCAAATAGCCACTCCAGAAGGATCACTTGAACAATGATATTGAAAGCTGCTAAGAGGTCAAGGAGAATTAACAGTGACACATCCCCCCTGTCTCTGTTTTGACAGAGGGCAACTTTTGCTCTGAAAAGGGTACAGTGAAGGCACCTGCCTGCTACCAATAGGCAGGGAGTTCCACTGAAGGTGCTGCCCCACTAAAATATCAAGTTCTGACAAAAGCAGATTGGATATTATGTGCCACATGAAACAGTGCCAGTTCAGGGGTTGGCTGGCCACTTGAAACAGGTTGGTGGCTCTTATCGAAGCTACCGCTGTGGGTTCAACACCCATGGTTTAAACCCCTCACAAAAAATGGGTCAAGCCTTTCTATCCTTCTCTGGTAGAGACCATAACTTCCTGCTAATTTGTTCCTCCACGTCTTTCTCCTTCCTGCTTCCTATGAACTCCTTGATCCTTCCCATACATTGCAGGGACTTATCTGCTCATTAACAATTATCCTCCCTCTCTGAAAGGGATAATGACCATCCGTAAGTGCAGGGACCTCATTATAGCAGAGCTAATGAAGTCTTTAAGAGCCCGGCCTCCGTGGGGGGAAGGGAGAGTGGGAAAAGGCGTCCTCTTGGACCACGTCCCATGGCTGCAGAGTTCCATGATCTAAACAGCAGAGCACAGGCAGATTCCAGTCCCTGTTTTGGGAGAGCAGAGGATGCCTTAAGCAGGATGTTCAGCTGGTCCTCCCCACCCCACCCAGTGAGTACCACTAGCTGCCATGATTTCAGAGAGTGAAATAGCTTTATTTAGGCAAGTGAAAGGCAACATGATAGAAGTTTCAAAAAATATTCATGGCATGGAGAAAGCAGAGGGAGAAAAGTTTTCTCTCTCTTTCTTGTAACACTAGAACGCGTAGATGTCCAATGAAACCGAATGTTGGTAGATTCCAGACAGATAAAAGGAAGTGCTTCTTCATGCAGAGTTAAACTATGGAACTCCATCCCACAGGAGCCAGTGGAGCCCACTAGCCTAGATTGCTTTGAAAGAGGATTGGACAAATTCATGGCGGAGGAGAGGACTACTTGCCCTGATGGCTATGCTCTTGTCTCCACAGCCATAAGCAGCGATGCCTCTGAATACTAGTTGCTGGAAAACTGCAGGAGGGGAAAGGACTCTTGTGGTCAAATCCTGCTTGCAGTTTTCCAATACGGGCATCTGTTTGAGCACCGTGAGAACCGGATGCTAGGCCAGAACTGTCACTGGCCTGATCTAGCTTCCTCTTCTTACGTTCTTATGCTCTAAGGTTAATGTGTGTAGTCAAAAGTGGAGGTGGTGTGTAATATTCTGTGCTTGAAATAATAAAAAAAGCAGAAATCTTCTGGGCCATGAAAAGTTAATTTCACAATGTATAGAGGTTTTTCAGCCTGAGGACTGTGTTCCCTTCTGGGTAACCCACCTGGGGCCACATGGTAGTGGTGGGCAGGGACAGAGGCAACAGTAGGCAGAGCAATGGGTACCAGTTATTCAAACGTACTGTAGGCCAGCATCATCAGAACTCAAGGACACACTGCAGTCAAAACACTCAAGGAAGGTGTAAAGCAGTGAGGGGTGTGGTATGAAAACAGGGGTGTGGCCTGGTTATGCCTGGGGAGCCATATTCAGCTCTGGACCTGAGATTTCCTACCCCAGGTGTACGTTACTGATACTTGAAAATATATACTTTCCTATTTGCTATATTTGCCAGCTGCCGTACCAACTGTTATCGGTTTGACAGCTGCAGCCATTCTTGGACTGGGATACCTGGTCATGCATTGGTTACATAAAGACTGGATTACTGCAGTGTGCTGATTGTGGGGCTTCACTTGACCTGGAAACTGCAAGTTAGGGCAGAATGCTGCAATAGGATTGCTGATAGGCCTTGGCAACATGCAACACTTGTGTTGAGAGATGGTTGCTGATTTCCTACTGAGTTCAATATGTATATAAAACCCTTAACAACTTGGGCCCAGTTTACCTGTGAGAATGCCTTACCCCGTATATGATCACATGACTGCTCCTATTGATGGAACTGGCACTGTTACAGGTGTCACATAATACCTGTTGCACGTTTATAAAGAATAAATATTTTAGTGTGGCAGCACCTGCACTTTGGAACTCCCTGCCTATTGACATCAGACAGGCACAACTATGTTCTTTCCAATGTACCCTTCAACGTATGCTTTTCAGCACCTGCCTACTCAGATGTTTAGAAAGCTGATGTGAGTTTTAATCTGTTTTTAACTATTGCCATTTTAACTTTTCAAAAATACTGTTCTAATTTTTTCTGTTTCATCTTTTTTGTAAACCGCTTTGAAGGTTTACAAAATTCTACAACAAAGTACAGTCACACCCATAGCTGTCAACCTTCCCTTTTTTGCGGGAAATCCCCTTATTCCAGTGCCATTTCCCACTGCTTCCTGCTGCTATCCTGGATTGTTAGATATCCCGTAGACTGTCCCTGGGACTGCTGAGGCTGCTGATCCCTTATTTTCGAGGCTGCTGATTCCTTATTTTCAAATCTGAAAGTTGACAGCTATGGTCATACCTCGGACTGAAGTTGCTTCAGGTTGAGCATTTTCAGGTTGCGCTCCACGGTGACCCAGAAATAACGGAATGCGTTACTTCCAGGTTTTGCTGCTCACGCATGCACAGATGGTCAAAATGATTTCACGCGCATTCACAGAAGCGACGAATTGCAACCCGCGCACGCGCAGACGCGGGTTGCGTTTGCTTTAGGATGCGAATGGGGCTCCGGAACGGATCCCGTTCGTATCCAGAGGTACCACTGTAAATAAATCAGGAAATAAACAAAGATTCATCAGTTGCAATTTTCGCACTACGGTTTCTCAATACTAGGAAGTCACCTTCCACAGAATTAGGCCATCGGGCCATCTAGAGTGAATCATATTTTCAGCTCTTACCTGTGCCCACCCAGGCTCTTCCTTGTTACCCAGAGTTCTTGAAATTGTAGAATTGTAGAGCTGGAAGGCACCCCAAGGGTCATCTCGTCCAGCCTCACATAAGCAGGAATCACAGCGATAGCGCTCTGAAAATGGATTGAACCATGGAGGGAAAGAGATTGGGAGGTGGAAACTGCTGTGCTCCAAAAGAAGGCTACATTGGCATTAAGCAGCCTGTAAGCAAATGACGAATGAAAAAGGGCCCACCAAACCTTACTTTTTGTGGTACTGTCTTTTCACGGCGCTCCTTAGGCTGAAAGCATCATATGTTGTTTTTCCTTTGCAAAATCAATTGAGAGCTTTTCTGAAGTTCTGTCTCCCCATCCCTTGCTGCCACCGCCCCCTCCAGGGACCAGGAAATTAGGTCACAGCTCTTGCAGAAGAAAGGCAAAGATGGTGATAGGATACCTGTAATTAGTAAGGCACAACAGAGATTCCTGAAGGTGCCTGTTGCCTAAGCAGAGAGCAGGAACCCTATTGATGACTCCGTCTCCGGGAAGCCATAAATTCTTTGCCGCTGAGTACATTAGTGGAAAATGATTTGATGGTGTAGCGGCATATGAGTTCCTCTGCAGCAGGAGAAAATTAGCACACCTGCCAGTATTGCTCCTTTTGAAATTATACTATACTATACTATACTATACTATACTATACTATACTATACTATACTGGCCGCCTCACCTAAAAAAGGATATTTGAGAGTTGGGAAAGATTCAGAAAAGTACAACCAAAATGATCAAGGGGTAGAGTGATCATGGTCTGGGGTGAACAAACGCTGCTGGGAGAATGTGCTCTGTTGTTGTATTTAAAGAAGCAAGTTTCCAGACCCTAAGGTTGTGAATATGGGTTTGAAAGCAGATAGGAAGCACTTGCTGCAATATCAGGTAAGTGACTTGCCCATTAGGAAATGTTTGGGATTTTTTAGTTTAGGGAACAGGCGAGGAAGAGGTGACATAACGTTAAGTTTATAAAGTTCTGCATGGCAAGGAGAAAGTGGACAGAGAATAGCTTGTCTCCCTCTCATAACATTGGATATGGTGGTCATCCAGTGAAGCTGAATGGTGGGAGATTCAGGACAGATAAAATAAAGTCCTTCTTCATGCGGCACAGAGTCAAACTGTGGAACTCACTCCTGCAAGAGGCAGTGAGGTCCACCAGTTTGGAAGGCTTGAGGACTGGAGAAATTCGCGGAGGACAAGACCATGGGTGGCTACCAAGCATGGCAGCTCTGCCCTCCCTCCGTGGTGAAGAGGCAGTAATGCTTCTGAATGCCAGTCTCTGGAAAACTGAAGGAGCAGAGAGGGCTCTTGTGCTCAGGTCCTGTTCCCTGGTTTCCCACAAGCATCTGATTGACCACTGTGAGAACGGGAGGCTGGACTAGATGTGCCATTGGCCAGATCCAGCTGCCAGGCCCTTAAGTTTTTATATACTCTTCTGGAAACTGAACTTTTGAGGCTCTCTTTCAGTGAGTCTCTTGCCTTCAGAGTTTCCCTACAGGTTTTCAAGAAGAAGAGCGCTGGTGGATCAGACCAATGGCCTCTCCAGTCCAGCATCTGGTTCTCACCGTGGCCACCCAGATGCTTATGAACATTAAAAAAGAAAGAAAGAAAGACAGTTGAGATTCTCATTCAGCCAAGTTCCTTGCATAATACCACATTAGGCATTCCTGCAGAACCGCAACATACACATTGTGCTGAATCGCTGCTACTTTTACCAAGGTAGCACCGAGTCTCTTGCACCATCCCTGTCCAGGGTGAAGGGTCCTGGATGTGTGGCTGCATGTGAAAGAGATTTGCAGGTTTTGCTCCAGGTTAGGATCTCCCTGGGTGCCAGGCCAGAAAAAGGTGAGCGAACAGGTTGCGAACAGGATCCGTTCCAGAGCGCCGTTCGTAAACTGAAAGGAACGCAACCCGCCTCAGCGCACACATGGGTTGCGATTTGCTGCTTCTGCGCATGTGCATGACATCATTTTGCATGTCTGCGCATGTGTGAGCAGCGAAACCCGGAAGTAACCCTTTCCGGTACTTCCGGGTCGCCGCGGGACACAACCTGAAAAGACATAACTTGAAGCTAACATAACAAGAGGTATGACTGTACTGACATATCTGCCAGGGATTATTTAGCTGTGATATTTGCATTGCCGCGGGTTGGACTAGATTGCTTTTGGGTCCCTTCCAACTCTACAATTCTATGATTCTGTGATGAACCTCTAAGGAAATGGCTGCTTTATCATCATCATCATCATCATCATTTAAAAAAATCACTTATTGTGGAAAGGGGCAGGCAGAGTGGAAAGTATTTTAAATGACCTATAAATAGCCTGCAGTAGCAACTCTAGCCTCGCCACAACACATCAGAAATAGACAGCTTGTTGCTAAAGTCAGAGACATGCAGTCTTAGTGGCATGGCTTGGGTGTGGACATAGGACTAAGAACTGGAGGGTGGTTGGGAATGGGAATCCCCAGGACAACCGGAATTATCACAAAGCTCTCTTGTCTGTTTATCAGGGCCAGAAAAGATCTTTGCAGGCCTTAATTTTTTTTGTGGTGATGGGGAGGTGTCTTTCTGACTCCCACCTTCTTTGTCAAAGCCATTCCACACATCCTCAGATGAGCAAAGCAGTGTTTGCTACCAGCATCTAAACAGTGGCTGACATAGTGGCAGACCTGAGGTTTATTTATTTTATTTGTTTCATACATTTATACCCCATCTTTTCCTTCAAGGTGCTCAAGGTGGCAGGTATGGTTCGTTCTCTGCTCTCCATTTAGTCCTCACAAGAACCCTGTAAGTGGGGTCAGGCTGAAATGCTGCCGGATCGTCGCAAAACCTTTGTATGGTTTGCAAATTTGCAAACATGACAAATAAGTGAACAGAATTCTCTCATGTTAACTATAATAATAACACATAAATCCTGATTAAAATATACTTTACTAATTTTATCTTCCATATTAATATTTTTTCTAGATGTTTATTGCACTTATTACTGCAACGTGTTATTCATAGGGCTGCCTCTGAAGGGTTTTGGAAACTTCAGCTAATACAAAATTCGGCGGCCAGGTTGCTCACTGGGACAAGATGGTTTGAACATATTACACTGATCCTGGCCTGACTGCTCTGGCTACCAATTAGATTTTTTGCTGGTTCAAAGTGCTCATTTGACCTATAAAGCCTTAAATGGCTCAGGACTGCAATACCTCAAGGACTGCCTCTCTCCAAATGAACCTACCCACACCCTGACATCACCATCTGAGGCCCTTCTTTGGGTGCCTCCTTCACAAGAGGTCCAGAGGGTGGCAACATGAGAAAGGGCCTTTTCTGCAGTGGCTCCCTTTTGGTGGAGTGCTCTCCCCAGGGTGTTTTGCCTGGTGCCTTCATTATATACCTTTAGGCGCCAGGCAAAAAAGTTCCTCTTTAACCAGGCCTTGGTTGATTGACACCCAATGCCCTTTTAAAATGTCTTGGGGGATCTTTTTCTTTTGATCGTTCATTTCATATTTTCCATGCTGTGTTTTTATGTTGTGAACTGCCCTGAGATCTACGGGTGTAGGTTGGTATACAAATTTAATAAATATAACAACAACAACAACAACAACAATAATAATGATAATGCACCTTTTTCTCCAAAGAGCTCAAGGTGGTATACATGGTTCTGCCTATACTCATTTAATACCCACAAGAACCCTGTGAGGTAGGTTGTACTGAGAGGCAGCAACTGGCTGAAGATCACCCAGCGAGCTTCGCGGCTTCAGTGGAGATTCAAACCCTGGTCTCTCCCAGGCCCAAATCCAACACTATTAACCTTCACACCACACTGCCCAGTGAGGTTTATGGATTTTAACCTGGGTCCCCAGGCCTTAGACGGACTACAACGCCTGGCTTTAATTCATGGTTGGCTACAGGGCTCTCGCCACTGAAGTGGCGCTGTACGTCCTTGCCAGAGGTTATGGCCTTGCCATTGTCCACCCACCCAACCAGACACGTTCTGGGCTCCATTGACAAACAAGCTGTCACAGTTCACAAGGGAGTCACTTGTCTGGGAAGTTGCGCCGTTGCATTCCAAGGTGCTGAAGTGCTGAGGAACAAGCTGTCCAAAAACAGATAAATCTTTGAGCCCTGCTGATGTGTGTCACTGGGAGCAGAGCTGGAGAGATGATGCTGGGGCGGAGAATATCTCAAAGGAGAGGAGGGCCCAGAGAGCCAGGATCCCAGGGGTAGAGGGTGGAGGAAAGGTCTTCCTAAATTTCCCCCTTGCAATGACTTTCTTTATGTCCTCCCTTGAAAAATGGGTGCTTTTATTTGACCTTCAGACAAAGAATCCCTTTGTAAACATACACACCAGGTTTTATTTTGAGTCCTCAAGTCTAAAAGGTGATGTAATGCTCATTTAAGTTTCCTTGCCCCCATTTATTTACTTATTTTTAAAATAATACCAAGATAGAGATGTTGTTTGAATTTGGGGACATATGATTGTGGCACACACGTATACACCAACTTTCGTTCTACTAGCACGGTGCCAAACTGGAAGTTTTGCTTTGCAGTGAATATTGACAGAGTCAGTGAAGTTAACATTTTTGTGTGTGAACAGGGCGGGTTCCTCCTCAGGCAAAACTTCTCAGGGATTTCCAAGGAAGCACCAGTTATTTATAATGCTGTTGTTGTTACTTTTAATTATATCCTGCCTTTTCTCTGGACCTGGACTCAAGTTGGACTGCACAAAACAACACAGATAAAAATACAAAAAAGCTAAAAATATAGAAAATATAATTTTTAAAAAGTAAGTTCTTACAGAATTAAAACAACATAAAAAACAAATCTATTAAAATGCAGATAATGAAAACAGTACAGCACTGTTAAAAAGCTCTTTCCTTAAAAAGCAGTCAGTTCACAAAGGACTGTCGGGACACACCAGCCCTGCCAAATGGCATGAAGCACTGGAGCGCGATTTTGGCAGGATTGGGACAAGTGGGGCAGGGAATAGGGAAGAAATTAGATTCAGTTTGAATTTGATGGTGAATATATCAGAATTGCACTTTCTGAAACAAAATGTGAACCAAAAATCTGAGAACTAGAAATCAGCTATCCTTCAAAATTTGGACGTTTCTGAATTTTGCAATGCTGTTCTCCAGCAAATGTCTTTAAAATACACATCTATAGAAAAGTGTGCATAAAAGTGTATATATTCATGAGGTTTATGATCTCGCAAACAAATATGGACTATCTCCTATTGGTGGGAACACAGAGTGTTTCATCCATCCTACTTCTCTTGCAAAATCCAGGCTGGTGTGTGCGTGTGTGCGTAAAATCTTACTTTCACAACAACCTTGCAAGGCATGGATTATGTATTTCATAAAATTTATACACCGCTCAGTTAAAAAAAGAACCCCCTCAAAGCACTAAATTTATGAACTGAGTAAAAAAAAACAAACAAACACCAAACCCAGAAAAGTATGCATTTGAAAACAACTATTTTAAGTGTTACAAAAATATTTAAGATCAGCATTAAACTAAAAACAAATAAAAACACATGTCAGCATTCTACATACCTGGGTATGTGTATAAACAAAAGTGGTTTTAGCAGTTATTGGAAAGAACACAGTCATGGTGCCAGGGAGTTTTCACATTAAAAGATTGATTTCTCACATTATGTGACACCTATATTATGTGACACCTATAACAGTGCCAGTTCTGCAAATCAAAGTAGCTGAGCGGGCACATATGGGAGTAAGGCAATCTCACTGGTAAACTGGTCCCAAGTCATTAAGGGCTTTATTTACTAATGGTAACAATCTGAACTTGGCCCGGTAGCAAATTAGCAACCAGTGCAGATCTCTGAGCACAGCTGTTATATGCTGCCAGGGTCTAATTCCTATAAGCAATTGTGCTGCAGCATTCTGCACTAACTGTAGCTTCTGCACCAAGCACAAGGGAAGCCCCACAGAGAGTGCATTGCAGTAATCCAGGCTTGAAGTAACTAATATATAAACTACCAATGAAGGAGAGAAGCCAGGGGTTGGTTTTTTTTTTGCACCCAACTCTGTCCCCTCCCCTCCTTCTATTGAACTTGTTTGGGCAGGAATACTAACTCTGGTTTCTCGGTTATGCATCTGCCAGTTTCCCAATTTCCTGCAACTCAACAAGGAAGTGTTGTGTGTGTGTGTGTGTGTGTGTGTGTGTGTGTGTGTGTGTGTTAGAGAGGACCACCCAGCATCAGGCTACTTCTTTTGTTCCAGTCTTTTCTGACCGTCTAAATAAAGAAAATGTGCTGTAGGATTACTTTGTATTTTGGAGACGCTGCACCATTTTGGGAGGATGTTTTCTTTATTGCATTCCCCCGCCTGCAACTCCCTCCTCCCCCAGAAAACTTTGCAATAAAAACAGACCAGCTTTTCGAAAAAGGAGTTAAAATCTGCTAAGTGGAGGCAAGAAGGGAAAAGATCTCTTCTTCTTCCCCTCTCTCTCTCTCTCTCTCTCTCTCTCTCTCTCTCTCTCTCTCTCTCTCTCTTTCTTCATTTGTTGTGTGGATTAGCCAAGAATCCTTCTTGAATTCCTAAGCAGGGAGGATCCTGTGAGGGCAGACAGAGCACTCTTCCCAGTCTTCAGGAGTGTGTTCATTTGCAGCAGCTCAAGCCAAACAGTTGCTTAAGACATCTCGGGAGCAGCCTCTGCTATGAAGTGGGAAGGGCTGTAGCTCAGTGTCAGAGTACCTGCTTGGCATGCAGAAGGCCTCAGGTTCCATCCCTAGGTAGGGCTGGGAAAGAGTCCCCAGTAAAAAATTCTGGAGAGCCACTGCCAGTGAGTGCACTGAGGCAAATAGAGCTATGGCCTGACTTCCAACTAACGTGACTTTCAAATTTAAGTCAGCCCTTTCTTCAAAACAATGAGGCCTAGAATCTTATTTTCTAGAAGCAGTTCAGCAGCAGAGCATCTGCTTTGCATGCAAGTCTCAGGTTCAATCCCCAATGCAATGGTGATTGAACTAGGCTTTGTTTCACCCGGGTCAAAGACCCAGTTTGGCACACACCCCACGTACATTTGCTTATGCACACACACAGGCTGAAACCCTGTAGCCACGGCTCTGCCCATGGCATCTCCTGCTAGGGCTGGAAAAGAGACCTGGAGAGCCACTACCAGTCAGTGTGGGCAGTATTGAGCTAGATGGACCGAAGGTCCGACTCTGTATAAGGCAGCTTCTGATGTGGACCATAGGATCCCTTGAAATGCCCCACAGAATGCGGGGACTCCTGGGCTGTGTGCAGGAGCCTCTTGGGTTTACCACTGACTTGGCTCTCTTTTGGGACAAGCTCGGTGGAAAGTTTGTTTTGGCTGACTTTGGACCAGTATTTACATGGCCCAGCCAGCATTTACAAGGAAGATGGGAAATGGGCACAGTTCACACAGGGAATCATTTAGGGTGCAATGGGAAGCATCCACTTTGCCCTGTAGGCTTTTAGCTTAGCAAAGTTTTTCACCTTTTGAATAAAAAAATAAATAAGAAAAGCTTCTAGATCACACTGGCCAACCAGATGCCAGTTATAGGAAACCTGCAAGCAGGATTCAAGCACAAGAGCCTTCTTGCGTTTTCCAGCAACTGGGATTCAGAGGCATTGCTGCCTCCAGCTGTGGAGGCAGAGCAGAGCAATTGTGGCTAGTAGCAGTGGAGGAGCATGACTCCATGCCGCCCAGGGTGGGGTGTGTGTGTACGCGCCCATGCATGTGCCCACGCAGGGGGCGGGGCAAGCAGCAGAGGACAAATGGAGCCGAACACACCTGCCCAAGCGGCATGGTTGTTCTGCCTTTCTCAAACCATCGTGCTCAGATCTGAGCCTTGCAAGGCTGCTCGGGGCAGGCAGTGTGGGGACATGGCAGCTGTGGGTCTGAGCCACTCCTGGGCACTGGCAGGGCAGTCTTGGCAATGCAGGAGGCAGGTGGGATGTGTGGGCATCCTCCTGGCAACATCTGAGGGGCCCCTGCGTCAATGGAGGCCAAGCAAACAGATGGGTCTCTTCTCAGCGCACATTCTGCAGCAAGGCTGGTGGCGTGGACTCCAGATAATGCTCTGATGTGGCTGCTGCCCTGCCCTGTCGCCTTTGGCAGAGGCCGGCTGGCCAGGGCAGAAGCAGCTGCCACTCAGCAGAGAACCAGGCAAGGCTAGCTTCTGGCTAGTAGCCATCTCATACACGAATTTGTCTAATCAGTGGTACCTGATAGGAAATGGGCACAGCCAGTGCAGAGAATCATTCAGAGATGCAACAGGCAGCCTCTCCTTTGCCTCACGAGTTTTGGGCTCATGGAAGATTTTAAGATTGGAATGCATGCCACAACATACTAGGAGTCCTCTTCTCCTGGTTTGGGGATGACTGCTCTACCAGTTGAACTGCGGCCTGGGCAACCATCCCCACCCACTCTCCATTGTGGTGCTGACACCTGCCCCGTGGCTTTAAAGCTGGGGGGGGGGGCAGCGCTCTGCTTCCCTGCTCTCAAAGCAGAGCCAGTGAGAGCTCAGCTTACTTAACCTTGCAAGGGACTAATTAATTCATTGGCAAAGTGCTCCCAGGGCAAAAGCACTAATTAATTGGCATTATTTATTAATGCACCAGTTAGGCCTTTGACCTTCAGGGCTTCTGTTTCTGTTTCCCTATATGGCTGGCAAAAGCACTTTCACAACAGCCCCAGTTTCATGATGGCTGACTTTGCTGTGGCCACGGTCCACGGCGTGTTCCGCTTCAGCCTCACAACAGCCCTGTGAGGTAGGAAGCTGCCTTATCCCGAGTCAGACCCATTGGCCCTTCCCCCAAGATTCTAGCCCTCATTGTTCTGGATAAAGGGCTGAATTAAATAGGAACACCATCAGCTGTCTTCTACCGAGTCAAACCATTGATCTACTAGCTCAATTTTACCCACTCTAGCTGGCAGCAGCTCTCCTGAATTTCAGACAGGAGTGTTTTCCTCCAGCCTTACCTGGAGGTGCCACTGGGGACTAAACCTAGGACCTTCTGCATGCAAAACAGGTGCTGCACCACTGAGTCCCAGCCCCTGACCCTAAACATAAAGCAAGATTCTAGTCCTCATGCTTCTCAATAAAGAACTGCATTGAACTGGAACATAGGAAGCTGCCTTCCATGAATCTGCCCATTGGTCCGTCCAGCTCAGTTCTGTCTTCACTGACTGGCAGCAGTGGCTCCCCAGGGTCCCTTTGGTATCAAGGTCTTGAGGGTGGTTTTCCCGTCTCTCCCTTGAAAAGCACATAGAGCTGAAGAAGGAGGCATTTGTGTGTTCCAAAGTTCAGATTAATTCAGTTCCAGGGTAAAAAAACAACACCAGTATGGAAGTTTACGGAGACTTTTTCACTTTTCACTGGGTCTCAGCCACGCTGGTTATCGACTGCAAAAGAAACTCTGGCGCTCCACTACACAGACTCTCCAAACATTGCCACAACAAGGCATCTGGCTACATGACTCTCATTTGAGGGTGCAGAGAAGTAGGGGGCTTGGATGAGACTGATGGTGCGCAGTGCTCCTCAGTCTCCTTCAAGCTAACATCAGGGAGTGTTTGCTTTTTTGTGCAGGAGGTCACAAGTTCATTCCCCAGTAGCATCCTCAGGTCGGGCTGGGCTATCTGGTACCCTGAAGAATTGTAGTAGAATCATAGAATTGTAGAGATGGAAGGGACCTTGAGGATCATCTAGTCCAGGCATTGCCGTCTTACCCATAGGTGCTGGGGTGAGGGGCACCCGGGTGCTGGGCTCTCAGGGGCACCAGACCTAGAATTCAGGGCCCAAGAGTTGAGTCCAGGGAAGAGCCCGCCCGTCGGTCGGAGCATCACGGCGGGCTCTTCTGCGGGCAGCTCCTTGCCGTGAGTTCAGGGGCGACTGAGCCAGTGAGACACTGAGGCGGTCAGCCAACTCCGCTCTCTGCGCGCCTGGGATTGGGCAACTGGGGGGGGGGCGCCAGGCAGATCTTTGCACCCCGGCACTGCATATGCTTAAGACAGCCCTGAGTCCATGCCTGCGAGTCTAGTCCAACCCTTTGTAATGCAGGAACATGCAGCTGTGCCATACAGGGATTGAACCTGCAACCTTGGCATTATCAGCACCGCACTCTAACTAACTGAGCTATCCTAAGTTGCTATTGCCAGTCAGTGTAGACAGTCAAATAGTCTAGGATTTGGTATGAGGACGTTTCCTAATATAAGTAAATAGCTCAGATAAATAAATCAGTTTTTATTCTTGCATTTCAGGGGATTGGACTAGATGAACTTTCAGGTGCCTCCCAACACTATCATTCTGTGATTTCATTGAATAATGTTTCACCATCTCTCCGAATTGCTGAGGGTGTGAGATATTGTAGATGTCGTACACCCAAGCCTGGGGTTTTCCTGAGCTTCTCTGGCAGATGGTTAGAAGCAATTGAGATTTGTTAATCTCCCCCCCCCCAATCATCTCTCCCACCCCCCACAAATCTGATCATGTAGTGGATTTGGCTCCAGTTGGTAGATGTCTCCCTTGTGGATGTCTGGTTGCCTCTTTCCTGAACCTCAGATGCTGATGAAGCTGCATTGACTTTCTATTTGCAAACAGCAAATCGCACAGAAGTGGAGGGAGGGGTGCCCTTTGGAGCCTAGTGACCCAGGCTGAAAAAGGCTCATCCCAACTTCCTTCCTGCAGTGGATTCCTTCCTTCTGTTTTCACCACAAAGCTCTGGCTGCTTCCTTATGCTGAATCATGTGGAGGTGGGGGGAGTTGAGTAAAGAGGAGGGTGGGGTGGGGAGGAAGCTGGATGCCGCACATGGCCCCCTCCTTGTCACATGACTGCAATGTGGTGACTGGAATCCCTGGGAAATGCTGATTCGACATTGACATTTCAGGCTCAGGCTCAGCCTCTTTTCATCTCTCCAGTGACATAACAACATAGGAAGAGCCTTCTGGATCAGGCCACTGGCCCACCTGGTCCAGCATCCTCTTCTCGCAGTGGCCAGCCGAATGACCCTGTGGGAAACCCACAAGCAGGATCCGAGCACAAGAGCCCTCTCCCCTCCTGGGTTTTCCTGCAACTGGTACTTAGAAGCATTTGTGCCTTCAGCTGTGGCAGCAGAGCATCCTGGCTAGAAGCCTTCAATAGCCCTCTCCTCTACAATGGTACCTCGGGTTAAGTACTTAATTCGTTATGGAGGTCCGTTCTTAACCTGAAACTGTTCTTAACCTGAAGCACCACTTTAGCTAATGGGGCCTCCTGCTGCTGCTGCGCCACCGGAGCACGATTTCTATTCTCATCCTGAAGCAAAGTTCTTAACCCGATGCATATTTCTGGGTTAGTGGAGTCTATAAGCTGAAGCGTATGCAACCCGAGGTACCACTGTATTTGTCTAATCCTCTATTAAAGCCATCCAAGTTGGTGGCCATCACTGCCTCCTGCAAAAGCAAGACCCATAGTTTAACTCCGTGGTGTGTGACGACAGACTTCCTTTTATTTGTCCCAAGTCTTCCAAAATTCACATTCACAGGATGTCCACCAGTTCTAGTGTTACGTGTGTGTGTGTGTGTGTGTGTGTGTGTGTGAGAGAGAGAGAGAGAGAGAGAGAGAGAGAGAGAGCTATTCCCTATCTGCCTTCTCCATGTCTTGTATGATTTTATGAACTTCTGTCGTGTTATCTATTGTTCACCTTTTGTGTATGGAAGTAGGTGTTGAGCAGTTCTGCCATCTCTCTCACCCAATAGCAGTTCTCCATCTTCTCCACACAGAGGACTTACTACTTGCTTGCTCTTCCTCTTGCTTCGTACATAGCCAAAGAAACCTTTTTTTATATTTGACCTCTCTTGCAAGCCTGAGTTCATTCTCTTTGCAACTGTTGGCTACTCCTGTATACTCTTCTTTTGTGATTTCCCATTTCTTATACAGCGGTACCTCGGGTTACAAACGCTTCGGGTAACGAGCTCTGCTAACCCGGAAGTAGTACCTCGGGTTACGAACTTTGCCCCAGGATGAGAACTCATGGCACTGCGGCAGTGGGAGGCCCCATTAGCAAAAGCGTACCTCAGGATAAGAACAGTTTCAGTTTAAGAATGGACCTCCAGAGCGAATTAAGTTCGGAGCCAGAAGTACCATTGTACATGCCCTTAACTGCTTCTTATGAAGCCACTTCAGTGTTTCTTTAGATGCCTCCCACTTTTCTTTCTTGTTGCAGTTGTCTGCATTTGTCCTTTCAATGTTTCTACTTTAAGAAACTCTCATCCACCTTGGCCTCCCTTCTCTTTGTGTTTTCTGACCGTGGGATTTTGCCTAGTAGCTCCTTAAGCTTTTTGAAATTGGCCCTCTTAAAACCCAGATGCGGAAAGCCTGTTTTCATGACACTCCATTTCTTTTGTGTTGATCTAATGAGGCAGCTATTACAGTGCTTTAATTTTTCAACTGGCTTGAGCTTCTGGTGTTTCTCCGCCCCCCCTCTTCCAGAGCCCCCCTTCACCCTTCTTTTTCCAGCCAGTGCTACATTACAGTGGTACCTCGGGTTACAGACGCTTCAGGTTACAGACTCTGCTAACCCAGAAATAGTACCTCGGGTTAAGAACTTTGCTTCAGGATGAGAACAGAAATTGAGTGGCAGTGGCACAGTGGTGGTGGGAGGCCCCATTAGCTAAAGTGGTGTCTCAGGTTAAGAACAGTTTCAGGTTAAGAATGAACCTCCAGAACTAATTAAGTTCTTAACCTGAGGTACCACTGTACTGCACTTCAGGGAGAAGAGGAGCTGTCTTCCTGACTATGCTTTGAGCACAGTGCTAACAGGCGAATGACCAGCAAGCAACGTCCAGAAAGGGGACAGAGGAGGGATTTCTCTTCTCCTCCCTGTGAGTTTCAATTTCCTCCTAACTAATTTTTGTGGTTAAGAGGAAGCAGACCAGGTGAGCAATCCTGTGCCAATAAAGACCTGGAGATTTGGACATCATGCCGGTATTTATTGTCCTGGTTGCTGAGTTGACATAATGTCAATAGGGAATAATCTGGGGGAGCAGCATTTTTGGAGAGAATTTGGCACATGTTGCTGAGGATTGCTAAGATCATGGCACTGTAGGGTTGGGAGGGACCCCAAGGGTCATCTAGTCCAACCTCTTGAAGTGCAGGAATCACAGATAAAGAATCCCTGACATATGGCCAGCCAACCTCTGCTTAAAAGCTTCCGACAAAGGAGATATAATTGTGTTTATATTACCTGTTTATGATTATAGGAAGCTGCATTAAACAGAGTCACATGATTATTCTATCTAGCTCATATTATCAGCACTGACTGGCAGCATCACTCCAGGGGATATTCTCAGTCATACCCAGAGATTCCAGGGATTGAACTTGGAACCTTCTGCGTGCAAAGCAGATGCATCACTAATGAGCTAGGGCCCCTCCCAGAAGCAGAGGGAGAGGCTTTGTGCCATGACACTATTGGTCCATCTAGCTCAGTATTGCCAACACTGAGTGGAAGTAGCTCTCCAGGGTTTCTGGCATGGGATCACTGGAGATGCCAGTGGTAGAATCTGGAGCCTTCTGCCTGCAAAATAAATGCTCTACCACTGGGATGCGAATTCACCCAAAGAACTGAAAAAACCTGCCCTGTACTAAGTCAGGTCATTGCTTGTCTAACTCAGTGTTGTCTACACTGACTGGCAGCAGCTCTCCATGGTTTCACCTCACAGGGCTAGCAATTGAATCTGGGACCTTCCACATGCAAAGCAAATGCCCTGTTCTGCTTCAAAATATTCTGCCTTTGCTCAGACCCCACCTGGAATAATGAGTCCAGTTCTGGGCGCCACAATTTAAGAAGGATATTAACAAGTTGGAAGGTGTGCAGAGGAGGGCGACCGAGATGATTAAGGGTCTGGAAACCAAGCCTTATGAGGAATGGTTGAAGGAGTTGGATACGTTTACCTGCATAAGAAGAAACTGAGAGGGGATATGATAGCCATCTGAAGGGATTGCTGCTCCAGAAGGTAGGAACTAATCCAGTGGATTCAAACGACATGGAAGGAGATTCTTACTAAACCCTAGGAACAGTGTTCTGACAAAAGAGATGTTTGAAAATGGAACAGAGACTCCTTTGGAAGGTGGTGTGCACTGCTTTTCATTGGAGGCTTTTAAGCAGATGTTGGGTGGCCATATGCCTAGGATTTTTAGCAGTAATTCCTGCCTTGCAGGGGGTTGGAGAGGGGGGTCCCTTCCAACTCTACAGCTATATGATTCTATGAAAAGGAAGGGGTAGGATCTTTCATATTTACCATATTTTTCGCCCTATAGGACACACTTTTCCCCCTCCAAAAATGAAGGGGAAATGTGTGTGTGTCCTATGGGGTGAATGTAGGCTTTCGCTGAAGCCTGGAGAGCGAGGGGGGTCGGGGGAAGCTCAGCACGCCCCAAGCTTCGGGCTTCGCGCAGCGCTCCGCTAGCCGTGGGAGAGCTGTGCGACTTTGCGCAGCTCTCCCACAGCTTGCGCATAGCAGCCTGTTCTGGGGGCTGGGGTCGGGGGAAGCTCAGGCTTCCCCCGCCCCAGCCCCGCACCGGTGGGGAAAATTTTAAAAAAATTCTTTATTTCCCCCCTATGGGCCGGTGCATCCTATGGGGCGAAAAATACGGTATATGTGCTGGGATTCCCACGCCCTCTCCCCATTCCACTGAGTGGCTGATCTGGTTATCCATGCAAACTGCTCCCCAAGCAGACCCACTTAAGTGAATGTCCACAAGCAAGTCATGCCAGTTGATTTCAATGGGTCTGCTCTGAGTAGGACTGAACATTGGCAATGATCCCATGTGCTGAACCACGTGTGTGGCACTCCCCCCATCTCTTATTGATGCATAGTGTATGAGGAGGGGGGGAAAATAGCATGGGGGTGGATAATTAAGATTGAATCAGCCTGTACCAGGTGGTTCTCATTCATTACTAGATCTGGGTCAGCCACCAGAGAAGAGGAAAAGAGGAAATGGGGGGAGGGGACAGGGAGGGGGTGTGGCACCCACAACACAAATAGAAAAACTAATAAAATAGGGGAGCTTGAGAAACATTTCGGGATTTAAAGTAGCTCGTGAATGAGAAGCAGGCATAAGGTTGCCAATCAGAACCGAGTTCATAATGCTTTCTCTATTTGCACCCCTGGCTAGAAGTGGAACAATTTCATTGGCATTTCAAGGCCCTTGTCACTTGGCGTTTCCTTCAAAGGGAGCTGTCTGCAAATTTCTAACCAAATCTGGGCATGTTGTAGAGTTGGAAGGTACCTCCAGGGGTCATCTAGCCTAACCCACTGCAATGCAGCAATCTGTTTTCTGATTCTGGGCTAGAGGAGCAAGGGCAGCAGTTGCAAACCTCAGAAAACTCTGAGGTGGATGTGAAAAGTACAGTGTACAGAACAATTCCTGCCACTCACTAGAGGAGGAAGTCTAAGTAAGAGACTTCTTATTGAGAGGGATAGAGGCAACAATGGGCAGAGGTAACAGGACATTCTGGGAGATGTGCTGTCTTCCAGGTGCAAAGATTCACGATGTGAACAGAGAGGTTGCAAAAACTTACAAAGCCCACTGACCCCAACCCCTTCCTTCAAAATTCATGGGGGGTACAAAAGATACTTTCAGACACAGCCTTTGTCATACAGCAAAGGACTATGAGACTCTGGGCAGGAAGCTGAAGGGCCTTGGGGCACTGTTGGTTTTTTATATCCCTCCTTCCTGCTGAAGGTCATGGCCCAGGAAGGAGGAAACTACTGGAAGTAAACCACTGGGTGTGCAGATGCTGTTTTCAGGAAAGGTTTGGCTTCCTGGGCCATAGTCTCTGCTTCCTTAAGGAAGGAATTCTGGCAAGAGATGGACTGCATCTCGCAGCGGTTAGCAAGAATGTGTTTGCTAAGAGTCTCATGAAGCTGATCAGGAGAGCTTTAAACTAGATCCTGAGGAGGAGGGAGACAACATGCCAGATGACACTGGAACTCAGATTACAGGGTTTTGGGGGGTAATAACTTCATTAATACACAGGAAACTGAGGCACCAGAATGCGCTACATGGCTGGGAACTACAAGAAGGAAGCAGATGGAGGGCTTCAGTAGTCTCTATACTAATGTATAGAGTATCAGAAACAAGCAAGAGGAATTGGAGCTCGTAATACAGGATGGCAAATGCAACCTCATAGGCATTACTGAAACATGGTTGGATGAGATTCATTACTGGAATGTAGGAATTGAGGGGTATAACCTGTTCAAAATGAATGGACCAAACAGGAAGAGAGGGTGAATAGCATTATAGATAAAGGATGTGTACACTTGTGAACTTGTGTGGTGTAATGGTTAGAGTATTGGACTAGGGCCTGGGAGAGCAGTGTTTGAATCCTCATTCAGCAATGAAGCTCACTGGGTGACTTTGTGCCAGTCGCCTTCTCTTAGCCTAACCTACCTCACAGGGTGAAATGGGGAAGAGGAGAATCAGGTTTACCACCTTAAACTCATTGGAGGAAAAAGTAAAAAAAATCCTTCCGGTAAATTCCCTTTTTTTTTTGAAATTTTTTTTTTTTGACTATGGCAGACCAACACGGCTACCTACAGTGGTACCCCGCAAGACGAACGCCTCGCGAGACGAAAAACTCGCAAAACGAAAGTTTTTTTCGTTTTTGAGTTGCCTCGCAAGACGAATTTCCCTATGGGCTTGCTTCGCAAAACGAAGCTTGCCCCGGGGACAGCGGGTCTTCTCTTTTGAAGCAAGGGGCGGCGGGGAGATCGCTTCTCCCCACCGCCCCTTGCTTCAAAAGAGGTCCGGGGCAGCGGAAGCGCTTCCCGCTGCCCCCGGACCTCTTTTGAAGCAAGCGGCTGCGGGGAGATCGCTTCTCTCCGCAGCCGCTTGCTTCAAAAGAGGTCCCGGACCTCTTTTGAAGCAAGCGGCTGCGGGGAGATCGCTTCTCCCGGTGCTCCGAAGCGGGGCGGGGGCGGGAACACCTTCCCCCACTGCCCCGCTTCAGAACGGTGCTCCGAAGCGGGGTGGGGGGGCGGGAACACCTGCCCCTGCCGCCGGGCTTCGTAGCGCTGCTGCGAAGCCAGGCGGGGGGGCGGGAACACCTTCTGAAGGCGGGCGGGGGGGCGAAAGTCTTTGTCCCCCCTGCTTGCCTTCCCAGGGGCTTTTAAATCGCCCCGGACAGCGGAGAAGTCCTCCGCTGTCCCAGGGTTTTTTAAAATGCTGGGGGTGGGAAGAAAAGCCCTTGTGTCCCCCCCCCCAGCCTTCAGAAGAGGTCCGGGGACAGACTGTCCCCGGACCTGGTCTGAAGGCGGTTTCCCTAGGAACGCATTAATTGATTTTCAATGCATTCCTATGGGAAACCGTGCATCGCAAGACGAAAAAACCGCAAGACGAAGAGACTTGCGGAACGAATTAATTTCGTCTTGCGAGGCACCACTGTATCTGTAACTGGAGGAAAAAGGTGGTATATCAATTTAATATATAAATATAAGAGATCCATGACCTGGAGCATGGAAGGCAGATTGAAAATATATGGGTAAAAATTGTTGAAGAGAGAAACAATAGTGACCTTACTGTCTGTGTCTTCTCTATAGACCACCAAGTGGATAATGCATTCCTAGATTACAAAACATTCAAAAAGTAGAAATATTGAAAAGAGTTGTGGGAACTCCTAGCTACTTCAAATGAATTCAGATCTCCAGGGCCAGATGAGCTGCACCCAGGGGTACTAAAGGAGCTTGTGGATGTAATCTCAGTCTATAACCTTTGAGAATTCTTAGAGACCTCTTGGTAAGGTGTCTGTGGATTGGAGGCAGGCAAGTGTTGTTCCTATCTTCAAAAAGGGGGGGAAAGGAAACAAGAAAGGAGATTCCGATGAAACATCAGGAAGGACTTTCAGATGGCAAGAGCTGTTCAACAGTGGAACAGACCTCCCACAAGAGGTGGTGGACCCTCCTTCATTAGAGGTTTTTAAGCAGAGGTTGGATAGCCATCTGTCATGGATGCTTTAGTTGAGATTCCTGCATTGCAGGGGGTTGGACTAGATGATCTAGGCATCTGGATGTACAATGTGAAATCAGGATATGGATTTCCTTGAGCTCTGATCATGCCTCTTGCTTGCCTGGATGGGGGATGGAGAAGGCTATGTGAGCAAAAAGCACCCACATTTGCCTTTGGTCCCTGGCAAGTGACCCCTGGTGAGCTGCCCAGGAGTGAATGCAGCCCTAGGGCCAAGAAAATCCCCTCCCCAACCCTAAGATACATAGGCTTATAATACAAATTTCCATGTGCTTGGAAGAGTTTGCTTTCAAGCAGAATTTCCAAAGACCGTCTTTCCAAACTCAGCGTCGACTCTTCCTCATCAGATCTGTTTCCACCCAAGCTGCGTGGCATCAGCCTGCATTCTCCTTAGACCGTGAATAAATTGATGTTGGATTTTGTAGCGTACGCAGCAAGGAAAGGATAATCTCATGTGTGATGGAGATGATGGGAGCCAAGTCTTTCAAGGTTGCAAACCAACCGTGCTTTTGTGAACTGTGTCAGCCCTGTCTCCGCATCTAAACAAAATCCTGGATTGACTCTGCTTTTAAGGCTCAAGGACGGATCTAATGGGGAACATGGGTAGCTTGATAGGAACCAGCCTGGAAATCTATAAATGGGAGGGTGGTAGTTAACTCATTAACCTAATTAGGAACATAGGAAGTTGCCTTGTACGACATCAGACCATTTGTCCATCTAGCTCAGTATTGTCTGCATGGATTGGCAGGGTTTCAGAGGCTGAGCTGTGCCCTTCAAAATAAAGGTTCTAGTCCTCATGGTTGTAAATAAAAGCATGAATTAAATAAGAAGCTGTCATGCTGAGTCAGGGCATTGGTCCATCTAGCTCAGTGTTATCTGGCAGGGTTTGGGCAGGGTTTTCTCTTAGGTCTATTGATGCAATTTTTCATATGGATATATCATTTTTTAAAAAGCTCTGCCTGATTACTGCAGAGCACTTTTGGGGGGGTACGGTGGTCCTGCATACAGCCCCTAGAGGAATCTGAATGGCTGGGGGCAAAGCATGACATTTATGGAGACCCCCTCCAAAGTAATTTACTGGGTGACAACTCTACTTCTCTGTTGATGCTCCTTTCCATGAGCATTAGCTTGATGCCAGTTGCGCCCCCGACTTCTCTGCACCCTCAAATGAGAGTTGTGCAGCCAGATGCCTTGCTGTGGGGATGTTTGGAGAGTCTGTGTAGTTTCTTTTGCAGTCGATAACCAGCGTGGCTGAGACCCAGTTCTGTCGTGAGCAATGAAGAAGACAGCCTTTCCTCCTCAGTTATTTTTAATGTGTTCAGCATTCATGGGCTCTTCTAAATAATGACAATAGGAGAGGAAGAGGCTGCCGTAAGAGAATAAGACAAGCCTGCTGGACCAGGCCAGTGGCCCATCTAGTCTAGTACAGTGTTCTTACAGTGACTGTCCAGTTGCCCATTATAGGAAGCCCACAAGCCAGGATCAAAGCACAAGACCAGTCCCCAAACCTGTGGTTTTCAGTACCTGGAATTCAGAAGCATTATTGCTCCTCCTACTCACCTTTTCTCTAAACTGCTGTTAACTTTCTCTGGTGTTTGAAAAACAGCCCTGCCTGGAACCTGCCGCAGAGGAGCCTCCTTCTGCAAGAGCCCACCACCAAGGCAGGCGGCAACCTGGGAAAGAGACATCTTTAGTGATGGTGCCCCAGTTACTGATTTGCTTTCCCAAGAAAGGCCTGCTTGGCTCCTTCCTTGCTGAAAGCTTCTGGGATTTCTATCACTGATAGCAGAGCCACTTACGTAACATAGGCGGAGTCCAGAGGAAAAAAGCAACAGATAATGAATGACTGAGGGAAACAGAACAAGAACAGCATATAAAGTGAGGCAACAGGAATAGATAGGTTTCTCTTTCTTAGGATAGGCCTCATTCACAGCAGAAACTGCAGGAACCCACCACCATCTCAGGTAAGGCTGAATACTACCAGGGAAACAGTTTCTTCAGTGGTGGTGTGCCAGTAAGAGATTGCTCTCCCAAGAGAGGCCTGCTTGGCTTCTTCTTCACTTAAGACTTCTGCGGCTTATATAGGGATGACCAATCCAGAGTCCTCTGGTTGCGTGCCAGCCTCTGGGACTGCTGTTGCATGTTGCGTGTGTGTTTGTGCATCTCTTCACAGCGTGAAGAAAGCACTAGATATGAATGGACAAATCTGTCAGGTTCACATCCTCATATTTCCAGTCTTTAAGTACCACTCTCAATATTTCTGCTGCAGTTTGCCATTTACCGCTCAAAAATTTGGCAGCGTTTTGCCCACAGTGTTAGCAGAGCACCCCTTTTCTCTAAACTCAAAAGTGCCAGATTCTGCATCCTTTCCTCAAAGTGGCCTTGCTCCTTTCTGTTGCCCTTTTCAGACCCTTTCCTTAAGGTAAAGGTAAAGGGACCCCTGACCATTAGGTCCAGTCATGCCCGACTCTGGGGTTGTGGCGCTCATCTTGCTTTATTGGCCGAGGGGGCCGGTGTACAGCTTCCAGGTCATGTGGCCAGCATAACCAAGCAGCTTCTGGCGAACCAGAGCAGTGCATGGAAACACCCTTTCCCTTCCCTCTGGAGTGGTACCTATTTATCTACTTGCACTTAGACGTGCTTTCGAACTGCTAGGTTGGCAGGAGCAGGGACTGAGGAACGGGAGCTCACCCCATTGTGGGGATTCAAACCGTCGACCTTCTGATCGGCAAGCCCTAGGCTCTGTGGTTTAACCCACAGCGCCACCCGTGTCCCTTTCCCTACTTCCTTGTTATTCTTTTTAGAGGTGTGGTGACTTTTCACAGTATGTAGTTATCCCGTAGATTTGTAGAAAGGTGTTCTAGAATCTTAGAATTGTAGTGCTGTGTAGTCCATTCTCCTGCAGTTTTATTCTCAGTTCCTTTTCCTGAGCTTCCTCCTGGTTAGGAGATCTCCTCTACGTCCTATTAAATTTTTTCTCCATTAATGTCTCAACTTCAGCTGTGCATTGCTCTGTCATTTTTATGAGAGCTTTGCAGTATTTATGCAAAGGGGGGGGGGATAAACTCTGTGGGCTGCTCTCGTGCGTTCAGTAGGCCCCCCTCCCCCACTTCCCATCCGTTTCCTCTTCTATCTCCTGTTTAATTTTTTATCTTCTTTTCCTCTCCTCCCCCACCCTAGATTGGGAAGGAAACTAGAAGCTTGGCTCTCTTGCCAGATGGCCTGAATGAAGTCTTTGCCTCTGTAATATTTCACCGGGAAGAAATTGCAGCCCATTAACTTGGATGGGCTTTGAAAGAGAATTGGAGAAGTTTGTGGGGTAAAAGGCTCTGTCGGTGGCTACTAGCCACAATGGCTGTGCTGTGTGTCTGCAGTCAGAGGCAGCGATTCTTCTGAATACCAGTTGCTGGAAACTGCAGGAGGGGGGAGAGAGTGTTCTTGCATTCAAGTCCTGCTATAGCAAGCTTCCCATAAACATCTGGCTGGCCACTGTGAGAACAGGATTCTGGATTAAATGGGCCTCTGGCCTGATCCAGGAGGGCTCTTCTTATGACTACCATTGTAGTAAGCAGGTTTGCAGCCTAATTATGTAGGTACAGGAATGTATCCCATTGAGCTGAATTAGTTGCATTCCTACCAATGGTTAGCACAATTCTATGAATGAGTTTTATTCCTAACGCTGTGTTGTTCCTTTATGCCTGTGACAGCAACGTCATACCAATTGGTCCTAGAAGTAGCCCACCCTGATTTCCTGGAATTGCAAGTGGGAAGAATGTTTTTGGTGCCCCAGAAGCATCTGGTTGGCCGCTGGGAGGACAGGATTTTGGACTAGATGGGCCATTGGCCTGACGAAGCAGCGTTTTTCTGATGCTCTTATTCCTCTTGGAAAGGGCTTTCCAGGTTTCAGCTTTCCCCACCTCTGTATTGCTGTTCCTTGTGAAATGGCACGTGCCAAAACTCCCTTTCTAACACTATTTTTAAAGGGAATACGTGGGTCAATTACCCTTTGTAGAATTAGGCAAGTAGGGTAAAAGACTGTGACTCTGTGGTTTGCAGGCAGAAAGTCTGGTGTCCAATCCATGGTATCTCCAGGCAGGACTGGGAACGTATTCCATCTGAAAACCCAAAGAGCTGCTGCCAGTCAGTGCCAGAAATACTGAGCTAAATAGTACAGTGATCTTGATGTGGCAGAGGACAGCTACCAATGTTTCTAGTTAATTCTTTCCTCCGTTCAGAACTATGAGGACTAGAATATCATTTGATTTCAGCGGGAAGGTCAATAGCTCAGTGATGGAGCACCTGCTTTGCATGCAGAAGGTTCCAGCTTTAATCCCCAGCAGCATCTCCAGGTAAATCTGGGAATGATTATCTGCCTGAAGCCCTGGAGAGCCACTGCTGCTAGTCAGTGTAGGCAATAGTGAACTAAATGGACCCATGATCTGATTAGGCAGAAGGCTGCCTCCTAGGTTCTATGCTTTTTCTAGACCAGCAGTTTCCAAAGTGGGTGGTACTCCCCCCTTGAGGACAGTGGGATTACATAGGGGTAATCTAAGAGGCAAGAGGTAATCTAGGAGGCAGGGGGTCTTGGGAGGGCGTGATTTAAGATTCCTGCTAAATGACTTCCAACCAGATATTGGGAAGGTGTTATACCTTCATCAGGCAGACCCATCAGCCACATTAAGATTTTACTGAACAGTGAAGGCATCAATAAATGTGTCATCTAAGACTCTATCAGACTATAATGACTATCAGACTTTGAAAAGCTGGTACCACTGGATCAAGCCCGTCAGTTTTGTTGAATTCATTCAGCTAAATAGTTTTAATTGGATTTTGAACACATGTGCTATTTATTGATACTGTTTTGAATTTTGTTGTGTTATGATCTTAGTAGGTAGGTCCTGCAAATCTCTTTTCTGAATAATGTTTTTTGTAGGGTAGAGGGGGGCTGGGAATGAGTTTCTGGAGTCAAGGGAGGGGGGCAGCGGTCCAAACAAGTTTTTTTTTGGGGGGGGGCACACTGCTCTAGATGGAGACATGGTCTTGCAGCTCTTTCTCCACCAAGAAACTGTTCCTGATAACATCGTGCATCCATACAATGGTCTTCCCAGTGCAAGCCCAAACCCTTTCCAGATCTTTCAAGTTTCACATTTACCTCTATGTTCCCCCCACCCACCCCGAAGGCACAGGGCAGAAAACAACCTTTCAGAAACAAGTCACAACTAGTGAAATTGCAAGTTTAGAAGATATCACATTGCACTGTATTTTGCTTCTTCCTTTTCTGTTGTTCATCTAAGGAGAATGCGAGATTAATCACCTATTCAGCAAGCCTCAGCTGAGATTGACTGGCTCTATGTAAGAGCAATTATTGGGGGGGGGGGGAAGAAAGCAGGAAAAAGCTTCTCAAAAATATATGTAGAACACCAGACCTGTGTTGGTGCAAGGATTTTAAAAGGAAATTAAATCTTATTGGGGGGGGCAAGCAGTGATCACTTTCTGGGAGACAAATAGAGTGAGGGGAAGAAGTTGTTATAATCGATCCTTGCAGAGTATTAATGCAAAGCAGGTCCTGAGTTACAGGCCTTCCAAGGAACATAAAGTAAGATTCTAATCCTCTGAACAAGGGGCTGAATTAAATAGGACCGTAGGAAGCTGCCTTCTTTGGGGTCCATCTAGCTCAGCAGGGCCGGCCCTCCCATGAGGCAGACTGAGGCAGCTACCTTGGGCGGCGGAATCCCGCGGGGCAACTGCTTCCAGAGAGATCTTGCGAAACTCTCATGTGACCCTGGGAAGCGAGGCTTGTGGAGTGGAGAGGCACCTTTTCATTTTGCCTCAGGGATGAGGCGCTCCTGTAGCTCAGCACTGTCTACACTGGCTGGCAGCAGTAGCTCTCCACGGTTTTAAGCAGGGGGCTGTTGCCAGCAATTGGGCCTGGATTCTTGTGCATGCAAGGCAGATGCTCTGCTGCTGAGGTGCAGGCCTTTCTTGGTGTGAATGTGCTCCTGAATGCACAAGCCCTCACAAGTGTGTTGCCTGTGTGCCTGTAGCTTCAGGTAAGCACAGTGGAGCCATCCACCTCAAGAAACATTATCTCGTTCTTTTTGTCCTTGCCTATCAATATCCCATGAGCGCATTAAACATTTAAACCCAAATGAACTCTGCTGTTGTTGAGGTATGGGCGCCTGCACGTAGAGGGTGGGTGGGTGACGAGCTCAGTTTCAGTTTAAGTATATGCCCCCCTTTATAATGCAGCTGTGTCAATTGGAAAAATGACACTGGTATTTAAAATGCTGTTCCGTAGTCCTCTTTAATTAAGGAAAAGGCATAATACCAATCTGCTCTCATTAATGAATTTTTAACAGTCAAAAGGAGCCATGAGTGACATCCAGTCAGTTGTGGACTTGTTGGTGTGTTTTGGGCGGCATTTGAACGATTTAGACTCCGTTAGATGTCAGAATGAAAAAAACCTGTCTTTAGGGTCACTTTCTTTTATTTTTTATCTATCTTTTACTTTGTTTTGCAAGATTCATATGCAACTCTGTTGTACTGAAACCTCTAAGCTATTTACAAGTCTAAAAATATGAAAGAAAGAAAGGATGTCAGCTCATGTTAATGATAAGAGCAACCCCTATTGAGAACAGCATGCTGGACTGGATGGGCCCCCTTTGGTCTGATCCGGCAGCCAAGCTCCTCTTATGTTCATTGGAGGACCTGGTCTTATACCAAGTCAGGCTATTGGGTCCATCTAGTTAGAACCTCTCCATTAGCAGGACGTCTACCCAAGATTTCTAGCATGTGCATATACAGTGGTGCCTCGCAAGACGAAATTAATTCGTTCCGCAATTCTCTTCGTCTTGCGGTTTTTTCGTCTTGCGATGCACGGTTTCCCATAGGAATGCATTGAAAATCAATTAATGCGTTCCTAGGGAAACCGCCTTCAGACCAGGTCCGGGGACAGTCTGTCCCCGGACCTCTTCTGAAGGCTGGGGGGGGGGGGAAAGGGCTTTTCTTCCCACCCCCAGCATTTTAAAAAACCCTGGGACAGCGGAGGACTTCTCCGCTGTGCGGGGCTATCTTAAAATGCTGGCGGGCGGCATTTTAAAATCGCTCCGGACAGCGGAGGACTTCTCCGCTGTCCGGGGCGATTTAAAAGCCCCTGGGAAGGCAGGCAGGGGGGACAAAGACTTTCGCTCCCTGCCGGCCTTCAGAAGGTGTTCCCGCCCCCCGCCCCACTTCGGAACAGCTTTCCGAAGTGGGGCGGATGGGGCAGGTGTCCCCGCCCCCCGCACCACTTCGGAACAGCTTTCCGAAGTGGGGCAGCGGGGCCAGGTGTTCCCGTCCCCCCTCCCCACTTCGGAAGAGCTTTCCGAAGTGGGGCGGCGGGGCCAGGTGTTCCCGCCCCCCCTCCCCACTTCGGAAGAGCTTTCCGAAGTGGGGCGGCGGGGCCAGGTGTTCCCGCCCCCCCCACTTCGGAACAGCTTTCCGAAGTGGGGCGGCGGGGCCAGGTGTCCCCGCCCCCCGCCCCACTTCGGAACAGCTTTCCGAAGTGGGGCGGCGGGGCCAGGTGTTCCCGCCCCCCCGCCCCACTTCGGAACAGCTTTCCGAAGTGGGGCGGCGGGGCCAGGTGTTCCCGCCCCCCCGCCCCACTTCGGAACAGCTTTCCGAAGTGGGGCGGCGGGGCCAGGTGTCCCCGCCCCCCCGCCCCACTTCGGAACAGCTTTCCGAAGTGGGGCGGCGGGGCCAGGTGTTCCCGCCCCCCCCACTTCGGAAGAGCTTTCCGAAGTGGGGCGGCGGGGCCAGGTGTTCCCGCCCCCCCTCCCCACTTCGGAAGAGCTTTCCGAAGTGGGGCGGCGGGGCCAGGTGTCCCCGCCCCCCTCCCCACTTCGGAAGAGCTTTCCGAAGTGGGGCGGCGGGGCCAGGTGTCCCCGCCCCCTCCCCACTTCGGAAGAGCTTTCCGAAGTGGGGCGGCGGGGCCAGGTGTCCCCGCCCCCCGCCCCACTTCGGAACAGCTTTCCGAAGTGGGGCGGCGGGGCCAGGTGTTCCCGCCCCCCCTCCCCACTTCGGAAGAGCTTTCCGAAGTGGGGCGGCGGGGCCAGGTGTCCCCGCCCCCCCGCCCCACTTCGGAACAGCTTTCCGAAGTGGGGCGGCGGGGCCAGGTGTCCCCGCCCCCCCGCCCCACTTCGGAACAGCTTTCCGAAGTGGGGCGGCGGGGGCAGGTGTCCCCGCCCCCACTCCCCACTTCGGAACAGCGTTTTAAAATGCTGGGGGTCGGCAGCGAACGCTTCGCTCCCGCCCGCCAGCATTTTAAGATCGCCCGGGGCAGGCGGGGGGGAAGGCAGGCGGGGGGGAGCAAAGACTTTTGCCCCCCGCCGGCCTTCAGAAGAGGTCCTCTTCTGAAGGCCGGCTGTGGGCGAAAGTCTTTGCTCCCGACCGCCAGCATTTCCCTATGGGCTTTCGTCTTGCGATGCAAGCCCATAGGGAAATTCGTCTTGCGAAGCGCCTCCAAAACAGAAAACCCTTTCGTCTTGCGGGTTTTCCGTCTTGCGAGGCATTCGTCTTGCGGGGTACCACTGTAAAATTGTAAGAAGAGCTTGCTGGATCAGACCAGTTCACCATCTAGCCCAGCATCCTGTTCTCACAGGTGCCTGTTGAGGAGAACCTGAACACAACAGCAACACTCTCCCTGATTAAATATTAAATTCACAAAAGCATCAATTTGCAGTTAGAGCTTTAAGAATGTGAGAAGAGCATGCAGGATCAGGCCAAGGGCCCACCTAGTCCCATCAGCCTGTTCCCCCAGTGGCCAACCAGGTGCCCCCAATGGAAAGTGCCTAGGCAGGATCCAAGCACAAGAGCCCTCTCCCCTCCTGTGCCTTCCAGCGACTGGCATTCGTGGAGCCAGAGCATAGCCGTCAAGGCTAGCAGCCATCAACAGCCTTCCCCTCCCCTCCATGAATTTGTCTAAAGCTCTTTTAAAGGATCCTGCAGGAGTGAGTTCCATAGTTTAACTCTGTAGCGCATGAAGAAGGACTTCCTTTTATCTGTCCTGAATCTTCTGACATTCAAATTTCACCAGATGTTCATAGGTTATAGTGCTATCAGAAAGGGAGAAAAACTTTTCTCTGTTAAGATCCTGGACCACAACTTTGATCCAGAAAGGTTCTCAGAGTAAACATGTTAGCTGGGGTGGCCACAAAACCTGGACCCACTGTTCACCTTAGACCTCCACATGACCTTAGACCCCTAACCCTCTTTTAAAGCTGTTCACGTTGGTTCCCATTGCTATACCCCATGGCAGCCAGTTCCGCTGTTTAACAATATGCTGTGTGAAGAAGGACTTCCTTTTCTCCACCCTGAATCTCCCTGCTGTCCAGCTTTGTTGGAAATCCTTTGTGAAACTGGTGGAGCTCAAAAACCCGAGGAGAGAAAAGGGGGCCTAAACTGAGCTCTGTGCAAGGCAGTGAGTGGTAGGAAGCTGCTAACTTGGCAACTAAGCCGGAGATACAATTACTCGAGCTGAAGTAATTATGTCGACGTATCCTGCGGTAACCCTATCTCCCAACTAGGGCTTAGTGGCAGACGGGGCCAGCAGGAACGGCGCGTCGGAGAGCCTTAACGAAATGGCACATGGAGCACTCGCAGACCGTGGGATTCGGAGCTGCTTGTAGAATCATAGAATTGTAAAGTTGGAAGGACCCCCAAGGACCAGCTAGTCCAGCTCCCTGCAAGGCAGGAATCACAGCTAAGGAATCCCTGGCAGGTGGCCATCCAACCTCTGTTTAAGAACCCCCAGCAAAGGATTGCCTACCACCTTCCCAGGGAGTCTCTTCCATGGTCACTTCCTTACTGTCAGAAAGTTCTAGCTGTGTTCTACTGCTGGAGGCAGTGTGCATCTGAACACCAGTTGCTAGGAATCCCAGGTGGCGAGAATGCTGCTGAGCTCAGGTCCAGCTTGGAGACTTCCCATTGGGGCATCTGGTTGGCCACTGTGAGGGCAGGATCCTAGCCTTGATGGACCACTGGGCAACTACTGGTGCTTTCAGGCAAGTGGGCATGCTCTTAACTATGGCCATGGCAAGATCTCATCTCATTGTTAATAATATTTATTTATTGCATTTACATCCTGCCTTTCCTCCAAGGAGCTCCAACATTTACACCACCCTGTCTTGGATGGATGCTGTTTGCCTTGGCTGCTCAGCTGTTCCATGTTAGAGGCTGTGCCAATCAATTGGTGCTTTTCTGCCCCCACTCCCCACCTGCTTTTTCTCACAGCAAATAAATGTGATTAACCGGCTAATTAGGATATATTTTCTGCTTGGACCCCTCCTCCCTTTCCTCCTTCCTTAGAGAGGAGGGTGGCTGTCTGCAAATAGCTAGCTCAGAACCATCTCTCCTAATAGGGCTGTCACAACAGACCCTAGATGCATCCAACACAGCTGTGTTGCAATTTCCTAGCAGGCATGCTCTGTGGGGAATGAAGATAAGTAGCAATGCCCAGTTGTAGGGATCCCCCATTCTTTTTCTTTTTAAATGATGTACGGGATAAATAATTTTGTCAGGTCAAACTTAGGAGCGTAGGAACCTGCAAGATCACGTTATGCGCCCAGTCAGCCGCATCAATCGGCTGAACTGTCACTGTTGAAGGTACCATCAAATCAGACCCATTCCGCATTTTGTAAAAACTCGAATATTTTAGCGCAACTGTACCTATACACTTTGGAACTCCCCTCCTAGTGACATCAGTAGTATTTGAAAGTCCCTGGGTACCAGGCACCTGTTGGGACTGCGAACGGTCCACTTGTGACCAGATGGAGATGTCCTGTTGTTGGCTTGGTGGCTGACATCATCACCACCTGTCTCTTGTGGAGAATGTCAAGAGTCTTCACATGCACCATGCTCCTTGCTGTTTCTCACCTCCCTCCCTCCCTGGGGAAGAGATGTGCAAGCACTCATTCTCCCCTTCCACTCCCTCTTAACTCCATAGCGGTGCAAGGGCGTATCTCTCTGCACTTGAACCCTTGTTTGCGAGTCACACATGCAGCCCCCTCTCCAGGGTGCACAGGAAGGAAGCCCCCCATGCTCCAACGACAAAGCCATGTGGAGGGTCACGCAGCAGGACTCCTTTCTCTGCCAGAGTGAAGATGTGCCTGGCGTGAGAGGAGAGACAGTGGCCCAGACCTTGCCCCCCACCCCCCGTTGCCAGAGCTGCCACCAGTTTCCCAGGGGCAGCTGTGGGCGAGCCCGGTTCCTGCACATGTGGCCAGGGCACGGTTGGTTGTGGCTGCACACAGTGAGCAGCAGGAGTTTAAAGTCTGGTGGAGGTGATGCCTCCAGAGCTGGGAAGGCGAGTCAGCTGAAGATTGAGGCAAGCGAGGCAGCAGCAGGAGGAGGTGGCAGCACACAGTTCAGAGTTGTTTCCAGGTGCATTGGAGGAATGACACCAGGAGGGGAGCTTCCCGGCCTCTGCTGCTGGTTTGGCTCGGTTCCCCCTCCCTCTGCCCCGTTTAATTCTAGGCAGTGCTGGATTAAACCCTGTGGAGGCCCCTAGACCAGTGTTTCCCAACCTTTTTTGGGCAAAGGCACACTTGTTTCATGAAAAAAATCTCGAGGCACACCACCATTACAGCCCCGTGACGTCAGCGCGCAGCGTCACGCCAGGAGGGACATGAATTGCTAGCAAATTACATAATCACCTCCTTGAGGGCTGGCTCATCTTCTCCGAAGGCAGAACCCCATTAATTAACAGCACAGACTCACACCATAGCCAAGACGAGGGGGGAAAACCACAGTCATGCACATGTGGGGGCTAAATGAGGACGAAGACCGGGCAGAGAGCAGGGTTCAAATCACCCCACCTGGCCAGGACAATCCCTGGGTGCTCCCTTGGGCCACTCGCCTGACCCACCTCGCAGGGCTGTTGTTGCGAGGATAACACGGGGAGAACCACGCGCACCCCCGGGAGCTCCTTGGAGGAGAAAGCGGGCGATGAATGCAATGCACGAAATATATGAGAGGCGACCAGGTTTTGCAGGTGAGGGGCCCCCGCCAGCCTCCGCTTCCAACACCCGGCGCAACGACGCCGAAGTTTCCCCCCGGGCTCGGCTCGGGGAGCAGCGCTGCTCCCCCCGGCTCCCCTTCGCCCTCCCGGCCCCTTCTGCCGCCCACTGGGGACCCCCCTCACCTCCCAAGTCTGGAGCGCCGGTGGAAGTTGCATGCATGCATGCAGGGCGCCGCCTTGCCATTGCATTGCACTGCACTCCATGCAACGCCTGCACGCATGCATTGCCTTGCACGCCCACCAAGGGGTCTCCCCGCGGTCCGATGCGTCCCCTCCGGCGCGGATGCAGCATTGCAAAAATAACACCCCCCCCGACGCAGCCCTACCTGGGGGGCAGCCTCCGCCGCCTCCGCGGGGATCCCCGGGCTCCATCCTGCCGCCCGATCTCCGCGGGGGCGTAGGCAGGCTGCGCGGGGTCTGCACGGAAGAGCCCCTGCCCGCCCGGCCGCCGCCGCTGCGCTCATTCCATGGCTGGCGCTTCAAACAAAACGCCCGGCCCGCCAGGCCACGCTGGGAAACGTAGTTCGCGCACCCCGTGCGGGCGCGGAGCCCAAGGGCGAGGGGACTACGGATCCCGGCAGCCCCCGCGCCGGGGACGGAGGGGGAGAGGCCGGGTGCAGGGATGGAGGGACGGGTGGGCGAGCGAGTGAGTGAGTGGCAGCTGCCAAGCCTTGGCCGAGAGCCAGGAAGGGCCTCCCCGGAGGAGGAGGAGGAGGAGGAGGAGGAGGGAGGCGCAGAGCGGGAGGGAGGGAGGGAACCCCAGGGGTCATCTAGTGACGGCGCCCCAATCGAAAATTTGACTTAAAAAAAAATCTTTCGAATTTTTTAATTTTTCCCGCGGCACACCAGGCAACATCTCGCGGCACACTAGTGTGCCGCGGAACAGTGGTTGGGAAACACTGCCCTAGACAGTAAAAACCCTGGGGGCTTCCCTCACACGCGTGCTCTAGTGGGAAAACATTGAACTAAGAAAGCTTGATTGCAATTTTCTTTCAATATCAACTCAATATTATATTGATCTTTTGTCTTGAAGCCCCTAAAAGGCATGGCCTACTCTACCTATTTGGTAATCCGACACTGATTTTTTCATGTGGGTGCCACCCCACACACCCCTTCCCTTCCTCCTGGAGAAAGAGCTGCCTCTTCCCAATTCTCTGAGGCCTTCTCTCCTCCTTCCTCTTGCCCAGCCACTCCCGGCTGGCCTGAAAACTTGGCTGGGGCTGCACGGGTGAGTGACGGGGTGGGTGGGCATGGCTTCCCCAAGGAAGGAGAGCGGGCACATGGGGGGACAGATCCCAGACCTGGGACCTCGCCAGTGAGGGGGCAGTGGGGGTGGGCAAGGCCAGGGAAGTGGCTGTGCAGTGGTGACAGCAAGGCAGGTGCACAGCAGTGATGCCTCTCCCTCTCCCAGAGCAAGAAAGGAAATGAAGTAAGTTTCTCGCAGGCACTTCTCTCCTTCTCAGTCCCGTGAGCGGAGAAGTCCTTGCAGCTTTCCCTGTAGCTGCAGAACTGGGCAGCCCGCTTCGGACCCATTGACTCTGAAGGAAACTCTGCCGAGTTTCAGCTGGGTTGGCTGAGTGTGCGCAGGATGGCTTGTCAGCCGCATCCTTCCTTCCAGCTTTGTGTGTGTGGCCCCGTTCCCCCAATCCACACTTGGCTGCATGAGGTGGACCTGGGTGCAGATGACGCGGGTGAGAAGCATTATCACAAAGCAGCTCATAGGCTTTTGTCAGCAAGTCAGGTGTCATCTTTGTCTGTTTTAGCCTTGGGTTAGGCTCAGTAGTTGTCCCATTTTCGTATTTGGATTTGTGGGTGGCAAGTGATGAAAATTCCATCTTGTATGGGTATGTGAAAAATAAAACATATTTCCCCCCTCATCACCATCATCGTCCATAGATAATACTATTTCCACTTTTGCTGTGTGTGTTTTTCCTTCTTTCATACTGGGACAAGTGAATTGTTGCAAGAGCAAGCTACAGTCAAGCAATGTAGCTGAGATAATAGAATCGTAGAATTGTAGCGTTGGAAGGGACCCTGAGGGTCATCTAGTGAACACGCTAGTGAATAGATATTCTGCTGTGGCTACTGTAAGCCAGGTTTAAGGTGCGATTTGGTTTATATAGCTTGAGTTTCTAACATCTAACTGGACATCAGGGAGACGACTTCACTTTTTTAAAATGGCCTGCTTTCTAAAAACATCAATGCAAGTTTAAATCTGTTTTTAGTCTCCTGTTATTTGGAAATCGTAATTCTTTTTGGTAACTTTTATTGTTTTATCTGTTTTGCAAACTGCTTTGAGGTTGTTGATTTTACAACTGGCATGCAGAGATAGACTGCCTCTGGGCATAGGGGTACCATTCTCAGCTATCATAATTGAATCAGACCAAAAGTCCATGGTGCACACAAGAAAGCTTTGGTTATTAAGCCCAGTGTGCTGCTGAGCCTAGGTGAGGGGGAAAGCCAGGATCACACCTATTGACTAGCACCACATGGGGGGTGTGTGTGAAATGCATCTCTTAATCCTCTCCTGTTCTTTTCCTAGCCTCCCCAGCGCCCTCAGATCCATCAGCCATTCTGCAACGCCGCTGGCAAGCCTTGGCTCAGCAAACAGTCCATCAGGAGAGTGAGTTATCCTCACCCTGTGCCCTCCTTGCCATTATGTCTGGAAATATTAACACCACAAATCATGCCACCACGTGGCTTTTTTGTACTTAGTGTATAAGCCCTTTCTGACATTCCCAAGAGAGAGAAAGGCAATCTTCTTCCTTCACAAGAGATCCTGCCCTGTGGCTTAGGGGTGGAGTCAGGCCCAGAGTTAGTCCAAATCAGAGCAGATTGACTGAAAACAAAGGACATGGCCAACTTCAATCTGTTGATTCCAGTGGGTCTACTTTGAGCATTTCTTAGCTGGTTGTCAACCTTTAGGCTGCTTGGCTAGCTCTGAGATGCAGAGAGTTCCCCATACAGAAGACAGAGGTGTTTGTTTGGGGTGGGGGATTAAAGGGGGGGGGGAATCTGACAATTTTGACTTTTCTTCATTTTGCATTTTTCTGTTTTCCATATTTCCTTATCATTTTTTAAAAAAAAATCCTCATGAAAATTCACCAGCGATTTAGTTCAAATGTTTCTTAATAGATCCATGTTTATGTGCCATTTTGCCTTAAATACACCTCATTGCAAACCAATTTCCCCCTAACATAATGTGATTTTTGCATGCTATTTCCCAACAAATATATACATTTTAATGCACCACAGTATGTGGATCTTGCATGTTTCTTGACTGGAGAAATGCATTGCAAAATTCAGAGGCGACTGTAGTTCTGAAGGAAGGCTGGGCTTGGATTTGCAAATTCTTTCCTAAAGCACTTTTTAAGACTTCTGGAAAGAGAATTGCAGATGAATGAAGCACCAGCAAAAGCCAGTGTGGCAAAAGAATCTGTAGGTGCCTGAGTTTTCCTCCATCCTTCTGAGCTTGAACCTTGAACTTTTTTTGAAAGCAGAATACTCTTAAGCTTTGGTTCCATTTGCTGGGCCTGAAATGAGACAATGGTTTCTGATTTTCACATAGGGATTAATTAATTCAGCCACCCAGAGATGATTCTTTTCATCTCCAAATTGGTGGTGTGGTAAATGGGCGCTGGGCTTAGTTTTCATGATTTTAAGCTCTAATTGAATTGTCACAGAGGGTACACTTTTTGCATTTTGTTGCCCTCTAACCACACCTTCCACAAACCCTGTGTACCAATAAACTTGGGCTAACCCTCCCGCATCCAGCAAACTGGTTGATGAAAACTATTGCCGTCATAAAGTCAGTCATAAGCTCCTGCAATAACTATTTTGTAGTCCAAACAATAATGCAAATTTCTGTTTCTATAGTTGCTAGCTAGCAGCTGATTGGTGGCCTGGATAACAGATATATTTATTTATTATTTTGACACACACTCTCTCTCTCCCTCTTTTTCTCCCTCCCCCCCTTTTTTGTGTGTATGTGTTTTAAGCAAGGAGCAATAAAAACTGGAAGGGGGGGCTGAGATTCCTGCACTTCAGGGGGTTGGACTAGATGACCCTTGGGGTCCCTTCCAAATCTCATAGAGTCTATGATTCTATGAAATCATGGAAAGCTGATGGCAGTCAGTGTAGACAATACTGAGGTAGGTGAACTTGAGTTAGAGGAGTATTGAACCAGAAAATATTTGGAGAATGGAGAATATTTAAGGATTATATAAGATCATATTGTACCAATCACACCATATCAGCAGAACCTGAGTGATACTTGTAAGCACAACAAATACCGTTTGTGGAGTAGATGGGAACAATATTAAAGAATATAAAACTGTGTGGGAAAAACAACAACAGTATAAACAGCACAATGAGAATGATTGGAAGACTTGTTTTGTTAGAAGTTTTTTTAAGTGTTTAATTAAGTATTAATTAGGAAGATTAATTTTTTATGTACATAAATTTGCTTTTTCTTCTTTCTTTTTTCTGTATTTTCTTTTCTTTTTTCTTGTTTTTTCATTAATTTTCTTTTTCTAGTATGAGATTGTAAATTCTTTGTAAATTCTTTGTATAAGTATGTAATTTAAATTAGTAAAGATTATTAAAAAAAGAAAGAAAAGAAATTGGGAGCGGTGGTGGTCGACCTTGTCGTTCACCTCAGGCAACAAAAAGTTTTGGATCAGCTTTGCATCTGAGTTCTGAGAAGCCAACAGTACTGGTGATCAGGGACATGAAGAAAAGGGGTAACCATGGGAACAAACGATGCACAGGCTGATGTTCTGAGGTAAAACGCAATTTCTTCATTTTTTGAAAAGCTATTGTACAGAAGAATTCCTCTTGAATCCTCCTCAGGAAAGGTGGTTGTTGTGTGTGTTTTGTATACTTGCAGAGCAAAGTATGCGTACATACTTCTCTCTAGGGTTCCTGAGGTAATTTAGAAATATTTCAAATAAGTGAAAAATAAAAACCAGCAAATATGGATAAATAGATAGATAGTTAAAGAAAAAATTAAGAAGGCCACAGCCTATTCAACAAAAAGGAGCATGGGAACAAGGTAAATGACCTTATATACTGAAATGTGAAAACTTCTTACTGAAGAAAAGTCCATCTAGCATCTAGCACAGTAATGTTGACAGTGACAGGGGTATATTGCCCTTCCTTACCTGGAGATGTGGCTGGGGATTGAAGCTCCATCCTTCGCATTAAAGACAGCTGTTCTGCCACTAAGCCACTGCCCTTCCCCTAAAAATAAAGTGAGATTCTAGTCCTCATTGCTTTAAGCAAGGGGCTGGATTGAACCTGGAAACTTCCGTACACCAAACAGATGCTCAAATTCTGAGCTAAGGTCTCTCTCCTGCCCCAGATCTCTCTGATCCGATACTCCTTCTCCATTGTCTGTTAGGAAGAGCTTTGCTGTGTTCAGCCATAAACACATTAGCATGAAGCTAATGGATCAGGCCAATGGACTATCTAGGCCAGTCTCCTGTGCTCACAGAAGCCCATTATGGGAAACCCACAAGCAGGATTTAAGCACAACAGCAACTCCCCCCGCCACATGGTTTCCAGCAACTGGTACTCAAAAGCAACCACGGAGGCAATGCCTAGCCGTCGTGGCTTGTAGCCATTGATACCCCTCTTCCCCATGAATTTGTCCTATCCTCTTTTAAAGCTGTCCAAGATGGCCGCCATTACTGTCTCCTGTGGAAAGGAGTCCCATAGTTTACAATGCAGGAAGAAGGAACTTTTTAGCTTGTCTCAAATCATCCGACATTCAGCTTCATATGATGTCCACAAATTCCAGTCTTATGAGGGTGGGGCGTTTTTCTCCATCCACTTTCTCCATGCCATGCATCATTTTATAACCTTTAGCCCTTGCTTTGCAGTAGGGAGGTTATATCCTAAGCAGTTCCTGCCCTCCGCAGTCCCATCAGGCTTTTGCCATCTCTTTCTGGAGGACACAAAAGCCTTGGGACACGCAGGCCTCAGTTGGTTAGGCTCCAGCCCTGCCACAGCCTTGTTGCTGTGGGAACTGCAATGAGGTCGTTTAGCTGAATAATGCACACAGAACTTGTGATTATGGGTGGTGATGAGGTGACCGTAGCAGATTATAACAGCGAAAAAGAGAATGGAGACTTCCTGGGTTGGTTGGTTGGTTTGTTTGTTTTTCTCAGGTAGTTTCACTGTTGTTTTTAAAAGGCAGAACTTGCAGCTTTGCTAGACTTCTGGCAGAATTTTAGAGCTGGAAGGCACCCTGGGGAATCACAGCTAATCACTGTTGCTCAACATTTGCCAGGTTTTCACTTGTGGACAATGTTTAATTAAATATTCTTTATAAATTTCCCATTCTTTTTTATATCTTTGGCTGTCTCCTAATTGTCAATTTTGCTAATTCGAGATATTCAAACAATTTCTCCTGCCATTCCTCTTTTGATGGTATCATTTCGCCTTTTCATTTTTTGGCGACCGGTATTCTCGCTGCTGTTGCAGCGTATAAGAATATTATTCTTTTTTCCTTAGGCAGGAAAAAATGGCGGAGAAGGAGATTTTAAGTAAACCCTAGGAAGAACTTTCTGAAGGCAAGAGCTGTTCAACAGCAGAATGAACAACCTAGGAAGGTAGTGGACTCTCCTTCACTGGAGATTTTTAAGCAGAGGTTGGATGGCCACCTGTCAGGGATGCTTTAGCTGGGATTTCTGCATTGTAAGTGGTCGAGCCAGATGATCCTTGGGTTCCTTTCCAGCTCTACAGTTCTGTGTTTCTTTCTGGTTGGCCACAGTGATAACAGGGTGCTGGACTAGATGAGCCCCCATTTGGCCTATTCTACCAGGCCTCTTCTTATATTCTTAAGTGATTGCATGTCTATACACTCACGACAAATTTACCTTTGAATCGGTGCTTGATCTACCCACTTTGGGAAGACGGCTGCCTCTTGTACAAAGGACATTCAGGATCCTTCTGCCTTCCATGTGTTCTGCTGGTCTTCCCTGGTTGAACTGGCCTCTGGCTCTCATTTTGCCTGATTTCCAAGCCATTCCCAGCTTCCTCAGCAGCGAACAGAGCTCCACTCCTGTCTTCCCACGGCACTACATTTGGAAGATGTTACTTCCTGGGGCAAAGATGGAGGGCATGTCTCCCTCTTGGCGCCACCTCTACCCTCTGGGAGAGATTAGCACGGTAGCGAAAGGAGGACCCCCCCCTTTCCCTATATGATTTTGTGTAAGGTTGGCAGACGTCACCGTTTCCCGGTGACAGTCCCTGGATTCACAAATCAGTCCCCATACAAAATTCATTGAAGTTGAACAGTGTCCCCGGATTCATTGAAAAAAATCTGGTAACCTTAATTTTGTGTAAAAATGTGTGTTGAGTGGGTGGGGAGCATGGCAGCTCATAACTCACCCATTAAACAGGTAGATTGATGGATTACATTACTTCCCTTGCCCTTCAGCCCCTCGGGAGTTCTAGGGTGATTCAGAAACACACACACACACACCACTATAAGAGATAGCAGAAGAGCATTGGCATGTTCATCTGTGAACAAATCCCTTTGGTAATAGCCTTAAAAATACTTTTGTCACAGCCATCAGGCTACTGTAGTGAGTTTGTGTGTGCGAGAGAGAGTAAGAGAGAGAAAGAAATAAAGTGTGTCACAGAATTGTAAAGTTGGAAGGGATACCAAGGGTCTTCTAGCTAAACCCCTTTGCAATGCAGAAGAAAGTGTGTGTGTGTGTGTGTGTGAGAGAGAGAGAGAGAGAGAGAGAGAGAGAGAGAGAGAAAAGTCTGAGAAAAACTAGCAATTCTAGCTAGTGTCCAAGTGGAGGTCTGCGTCTCAGTGGCAGAGCATCTACTTTTCAGGTATCAGGTCCCAGGTTCAATCCCTGATTATATATCCAGGTAGGGCTGGGGATGTCCCCTTCTTGAAACCCTGGAAAGCCACTGCTGCCAGTCAGTGTTGACAGCACTGAGCTTGATGGACTGACAGTCTGGCTCAGTATGAGGCAGTTTCCTATGTTACTATTAACTCCCACCCTTCAGTCAGAACTCTGAGGATGATAGATTCTGACTTTAATTTTAGTGGAAGGGTGTAAACATATGTTCATAGGAAGAGCCTGCTGGATCAGGCCAGTGGCCCATCTAGTCCAACATCCTGCTCTCACAGTTGCCACTCAGATGCCCATGATGGGAAGCCCACCAGCAGGACTTGAGCACAAGAGAACTCTCACCTCCTGCAGTTTCCAGCAACTAGGATTCAGAAGTGTGACTGCCTTTGGCTGTGGATTTTAATGGAACACCTAGCATTTTGTTGATTAAATCTACCATTGCCACCTGGAGGCTTCAGGATGAGACAGTGGCTCTGTGTTCAGGCAAATGGACCTAGGAGTTAAATTGTTTTCCTTGATGCGTGAGAGCAGTACACCCTGTCCTGCCAAGGGGAGCAGAGTCCAGCCGTTCTTGTGAGTTTGCTTCCTTCCCTTGACGATCCCAGGAAGTCCAAAGTTCACACACACAGTGGACACCCTTGCAGGATTTCCAACAATCTGTCATTCTCTTCCTTGTCTGGAAGGTGAGAAGGGTGTTGCCACTGATGCAAAGTTTTCAGGTGCTTCCTTCTGAATGTCCTGTGCAGAATTGGGGACTGCCGCTGCTCCAGATAAACAGGATCTTTCCTGTAAATGTTTGGCTTCTTTTTTCTTTTCCCCCCTAAAGTGCAAATTCCTATTCCTTGTGAAGGAAAATCAAGAATCTTATAAAGTCACTGGGCACCAGACATTAAAAGCACACGTTTCTCTCCAAAGAATCATGGGAACTGTAGTCTAAGAATGCTGGGAACTGTAGCTATGTGAGGGCTGAACTATAATTCTCAGGATTCTTTAGTGGAAGCCATGTGCTTTCAAGGTACAGCCGATGTTCATTGGAGCTGCTCACAGTCGATCTGTGATATGTTAACTCTTCTCAAGAAGAGGTTGGCCCACAGTCATTTTGGTGCACGATGGAGAAAAACCCACATTGCACCTCCTACTCGGAAACAGTGCTTTCAATCAGAGTTGCTCCCATATAAGTGTCTTCGGTAGGGATGGAGAAGGTGTTTCTGGCCCAAGGAAACTTTCTGGGGGCCAAAGTGCGGAACTCTCTCCCCAAGGAGGCAGTGATGGCCACCAACTTTAAAAGAGGATTGAACAAATTGGTGGAGGAGAAGGCTAACAGTAACACTTCTGAATGCCAGTTGCTGGAAACCACAAGAGGGGAGATGGCCTTGTGCTTGTGGGCTTCCCATGTGATTGGCCACTGAGAACAGGACAATGGACTAGATGGGGCCACTTTGTCCTAGTCAGCTAGGGCTCGTCCTTTGTTCTCTTGCAGTATTGAGGCCTAAGTGCCCTTCCCGGGCCAGCAACTTGGTGTTGTGCTGCTTGGCTCTTGGGATGCCATGAACAAAATCAGGCTATGCATGTGTGTGTGTGTGTGTGAGAGAGAGAGAGAGAGAGAGAGAGGAGGAGGAGGGAGGGCACATTTGACATGAACCCGATACCAAGGGTTGATGCAGGAGGAAGCGATCATGGTATCAGGGAAATAAAACCCATCGAGGGATAATAGGATCCAGCTGGGGAAGGAGTGTCTTTTACCAGTTGTGACAGGTGATGTCTTTTCCCTGACTGGATGTTTGGTTTCATGTGGCTCAACTGAAGACTGCAGCGCTAGTTGGTGGAGGTCCACCATGGTGCTCTATGGTCTCTTTCCACGGCTGATGACATTGCCTCTGGGATGTCTTTCAAAGCCACTTTAAGTGGAAGATGAAAAGTCCCATTTTAATAGCTATGTAAAGATCTTGACTGGTAAAGCTTCTGGGAATCAAGGAGGGGAAAGAGGTTAGCACCCCCCTATCCACCAGAGAGATCTCCTAGGGCAGAAGTTCCCCAAAACTTGTTACAGGTCTTTGAATGCCAAGATTCAAGATGACCACTGAAGAAATCAGATGTGTGGTCCTGGAAGTCATCTTCCTAAGAATTTTGTTTCCAGAACTCCTTTTGCTGAGAATCCTCCTTCCAGAATTCCCCTAGAACCTGACTTTTTGTACAAGTTTCTTGGCTTCAGAACTGCATCCTAAAACTCGGAAAGGTGTGAATTTCTTTCCCTGCCCCCCCACCTTTGCCCAGGTAGATTCACAGGAGAATGAAGGAGTGTATTAGGATGAATAGATTTGCAGACAGGTGTGCATAAGTTACTACACCGTTAAATACTTCTGAAACCTGCAGGCATATGTACCATTTGTCATTCAGAGTTCAGCTGTGGAGAAGAGGGCATTTTTGTAGGAGAAAAACAGGAAAAAATTGCTGCACTCTGGAAACATGTGATTGAGGTTTGGCATCAGATGCGAGCTTTGGATTAAGTGCTGGCCATTGACAGTGGCAGCTGAGGGGCTGATGATTCCAACATTGTAGTGCATTGTTAAACTTCAGAACTCACTCCCACAGGAGGCAGTGGTAGCCACCAAACAATACGGCTTTAAAAGAGGATAAGAAAGTGAGGGAGGTGGCGGCAGCGGCTATTGATGATACTAGATGATCTGTCTCAATATAACACAGCTTCTGATATTAATAATAATATGTTCCTATTTCATAGAATCATAGAATTGTTGAGTTGGAGGGGACCCTGAGGATCATCTAGTCCAACCCCCTGCAATGCAGAAATATGGAGATCAAACCTGCCACCTTAGCATTATCAGCACTACACTCTAACCAACTGAGCTGTTCATGTTCTCCCTAGAATCTTGACCTATGCTTAGGTGAAGCTTCACAGCTCAATGGTAGAGCACCTGCTTTGCATGCAGAAGGTCCTGGGTTCAATCCCCAGCATTTGCAGGTAGGGCTGGGAATGCCCCCTGCTTGAAAACCCAGAGAGCTTCTGCCAGTCAGTGCTGGCAATACTGAGGTAGATGGATCTGATTCATCAGAAGGGCAGCTTCCTACAAGCCTATTCAATTTGTCCTATTCTTCAGAACCACAAGGACTAGAATCTTTATTCTTAGGGGAAGGGTTGTAACTTGAGTATGTTTCTCCCATGCTTGCTGCCATCCAGGGATTGCTGTGGTTTAATATCCAAAGTGTCCATTTGCTCAGAGGGTAGGAAAAGAAAGTTATTGAGACAGAGGAGAAGAGAAAATAAAATTACAGTCTAATCCTGTAGATGACTCAAGGGTTTTTTGTTTTCTTTTTTAATGTGGATGACTCAGTGTCTCCTCAGCTAAAAGAGCTTGGTGTACTATGAAAAATAGACATTCTCTTTGTTTTTCTTCCTCATTAGCTGCACATATCTCTGTATACCAGGGAGTAAGTTGCAAACAATGGATGTTCTTTTAGCCGTCTTGTCACTGATGCTTGTACAGAACCACTGAAGAAGTTCTTCTTCTTCTTCTTCTTCTTCTTCTTCTTCTTCTTCTTCTTCTTCTTCTTCTTCTTCTTCTTCTTCTTCTGCAATCACTCGTAGCCGAGTAAGATTGTCTTCCATAAACACGGTTTTAACAATGAGTCCGTAAATGACTGCGGAGGACAATTCTGGATCCACACGTTCTTCCACAGTGGGGACATTAGTTTTCGGGTGGGAGTTGATCACGGTGTGGATTTGCCAAGCGTGCCTTCCTCTTAGCACGTCCTGCTAATTGCATCCTGAATTCGAGTGTCTTCAAAGCCCATGACACCTTTGGTAAAGGCTGTTCTCCAATTGCAGCGCCCGCAGGCAAGTGTTTCCTAATTGTTGGTGTTTATACTATACCACAGAGTCTAAACCACAGGTCTAAACCACAGAGCTTAGGCCTTGCCAATCGGAAGGTTGGCAGTTCGAATCCCCGCAACGGGGTGAGCTCCTGTTGCTTGGTCCCTGCTCCTGCCCACCTTACAGTTCAGAAGCACGTCAGTTCAGAAGCAATGTTTACCTTCCCGCTCTGGCGGGAAGGTAAACATTGTTTCCATGCACTGCTCTGGTTCTGCAGAAGCGGCTTAGTCATCCTGGCCACATGACCTGGAAGCTGTCTGCGGACAAACACCAGCTCCCTTGGCCTATAGAGCGAGATGAGCGTGCAACCCCAGAGTCGTCTGCAACTGGACCTAACGGTCAGGGGTACCTTTACCTTTATACTACATTTTTAAAAATTTGCCTTGAGAGAGTCTTTAAACCTCTTTTGTTGACCACATCACATTTGATGATGTGATGTCAGCTTCCATGGACTTGGCACCCTCTGGAAAGGAATCTTCCCTTCCAGGTCTCCTTCAGGAGTCCTTAACAAGAGAACTTTATTGTTTCATGTGTTAAAAACCTTTTATAAAATTGATTAAAACAAACCAACCAACCAACCACACACACATAAGATGAGTCTGCTGGGTCAGACCAGCAGCCCATCTAGTGCCACAGCATCCTCTCACAGTGGAGAACCAGATGCCTCAGAGGGAAACCACAAGCAGGATTTGAACACAAGAGCAGTGCTCTCCCCGCTCCGTGGTTTCCAGCAACTAGTATCCAGAAGTGTTTCTACCTCGAACTGGGAAGGCGAAGCGTAGCCATTGGGGCTAGTAGTCACTTTAGCTCTCTCCTCCATGAATTTGTCCAAATCCCTTCTCAAAGCCATCCAAGTTAGTAGCCATCATTGCCTCTTGAGTGAGTTCCATAGTTTAGCTCTGCGTTGCAGAGCAGGGCTCTCCTTACTTTTACCATGCTTTTATTGGGAATGAATTGTGCCCCATCCCTTGAAACACAGGCATGTGGGGTCGGAAGGGGGGATACTGACATTTAAACCTGCACAGTCAAGTCCCACCCCCCTGCCACTCTTATGCAGCACTGCAGCTCTGACCCAAATTGGGCTTTTGGTGATAGAATGCCCATTGTCTATTTGGTCCATTAGTGAGTGTTGGAAGGGGGGGGGCACACACAGGAGGACAAAGGACTTCTGTGTTTTTTTCCTGCACACCAAGATCCTCCGCCGAGGAGACACTGAGTCATTGGCATTAAAAGCCAGACTTCATATGTACGCTGTTGGGGTCTGAACTGGCAGTGGCTGAACAGGGATAAATGGATGGAGATGTCAACCTGGTGTGTGGCAAGAGAGAACATTTATATCCTAGGGATTGTTAGGAAAGGAATTGAAAATGAAACTCCTGCTATCCTTATGCCATTACACACATCTATGGTGTGACCACAGTTAGATTACTGTTCACAGTTACGGTCGGCTTGCCTCAAAAAGGATATTGTAGAGTTGGAACAGCTTCAGAAAAGGGCCACCCATACGTACCAATCTTGATGTGTATTTTATGGTTGGTGTAAACTGATTAGCAGGTAAATTGCTTTTAGCCTACATAGAAGTAAAACACATAAAACAGATACGCTCCTTGGAATACTGTGTCCAATTCTGGGCACCACAATTTAAGAAGGATATTGACAAGCTGGAACTTGTGCAGAGGAGGAGGGCGACCAAGATGATGAAGGGTCTGGAAACCAAGCCTTATGAGGAATGGTTGAAGGAGCTGGGAATGCGTGGCCTGGAAAAGAGGAGATTGAGAGGAGATACAATAGCCATCTTCATACATCTAAAGGGTTGTTGCAGGGAAGATGGAGCAAGACTGTTTTTCCCTGCTTCGGAGAGTAGGACTCAAATTAATAGCTTCAAGTTATAAGAAAGGAGATTCTGGCTAAACATCAGGAAGATGTTTCTGTCTTTCTGACAGTAAGAGCTGTTTGACAGTGGAATGGACTCCCCTCGGGAGGTTGTGGGCTCTCCTTTATTCGAAGTTTTTAAGCAGAGCTTGGATGGCCACCTGTCAGGGATGTTTTAGTTGAGATTCCTGCACTGCAGGGGGTTGGACTGGATGACCCACAGGGTCCCTTCCAGCTGTACGATTCTGTGATTCTATGTTTATGTAGCAAATAACATTAGCTGCCGAGCCAGCTGATTTAAAAACTATTCAAAATAAAAAACTCATTAACACTAGAACAAACCGTGGAGTACAACGATGGAACAGCCTTGTTATCATCTTCACCCCAGGAATTGCAAGTGGGGAGAGTTGCGGTTGCCCTTAAGTCCTGCTTCTGGGCTTTCCATTGAAGCATCTGGTTGGCCACTGTGAAAACTGGATGCTGGACCATGTGATCCAGCAACCAGGCTTTTCTCATGTTCTTGGAAGTACAAGGTGGCTGGAGATTTTGGGTCCCTCGCTTCCTTTCACTTCCTTATTGAACCATGCCCTGGCAATTCACCAGCCATCACTGCTCAGCCGGATTTGGCACAGTAGGTCACAAGAGGTGCCAGCCCATCCCCCCTCCCTCATGGAATAAGAACAAAAGAACATAATAAGAGCCAAATAGATTAGGCTAATAGCACACCTACTGCAGCATCCTAGTTCCACAGTGGCCAACCAGATGCAAGCAGGACCTGAGCACGACAGCAGCTGTACCCTCGATAAGTTTGCTAGCAGAAGTGAGAAAAGGGGGGGGGAGTACTGGAGGGGACAGGTGAGGGAGAAAAGGTGGCGCCCATTGCATTAATAATGGAATCCCTGACATCCAGATTAGATTAGTAAAAGCGAGAGAGCATGGACTATTCTCATCTTTTACCCAGCATGCAACTTTAATGGCAAGATAATGAGGCAGAGTATTTATTTGTAAAAGATCTGGAGATATCACAGCTCAGTGGAGTCTCTGAAGAGTGATAAAGTTGCAAGGCACTCGCCTGCCACCATGACACCAGTCAGCTGAAACCTAAGATCTCCCTTTCACTGTTTATGGGTGGCTTTCTCTGCTCCCCCAAAATGTGTAGCCAGTGTTTCACCGCAGCAAACTTTTTGTTCAGCCAAAGACATTCCACGTGAACGACGGCCTCTTTCATTCTGCATTCTTTCAACGCCAGCGCAGCAAAAACTTGATTTGAGTAGAACGTGAATGGAATACAACATACTCATCACAAATAGTGGTAAATAAATGGAGAGTGTTAGCTTTCTAGCCTGGGGGGGGGGGTACTTAAAAAATAAATAAAAAGCCACAGTGCACAAGAGAACTACAAATTCATTTAGCACCGCCTCTTATGAAAGTTCTCCTGCATTGCAGGGTTTTTTTGCCTAGATGACCCTTAGGTTCCCTTGCAACTTTACAATTTTATTATTATGATGATTTTGGAAGGTGATGGCCTTTCTTTGGAGATTTTTAAAAGAGAGGTTGGATGTCCATCTGTCAGGGATTCTTTTTCTGTGCTTCTTGCATTGCAGGGGGCTGGACTAGATGACTCTTGGGGTCCCAACCCTACAATTCTATAATTCTACAGCCCATTGAATTCCTGTTGAACAGATAAGGGTTAGCAAATGCTTTGCCCCTTCAGCTGCCAAAAAGATCCTTACCTGCTGGATGCTGCCATTAATACCCCTCCCCACCCCCCCACCCCCGTTATTAATTGCAAGCTCTTTTTTTTGAGTGTTGTAGTGTTTTGTCCCAGCAATAAGGCTATCCCAAGCAAGTGTCCTCCTCACGTGACATGATTCAGCTTGCCTTGCGGTCTCGCTGGCAGATGAATCTCTATTGGGTGATATTTTTTTCTCTCCAAGCTGGTGATGACGGTGTGATGACCTTGATGAGATAATGCGTTGTTATTTTTGAACCATCAAAAGATTAGCACTATTGGGCTCTAGCAAGCAGGCTTATCAGGTGGGGTTTATCCCAGCTCAGAGCCTTGGCTCAAAAGATGTGTTTATGCTCTGGGCACAGGACATTCTAGGAAAATAATGCGAAGGATGAGGTTGTGCCTGATACGTTTTGAGGCAAATGTGATTAGACAGCAGATAAGATGAGCCACTCGAGAGATGGGCCCTTGTCATAGCCTTTTCCTTGACACAGTGGCATTGATGAGGGCTTTCTCAGCACAAAGGCACTCTCCTCTCCTGTGGTTCCCAGCAGCTGGTAAACAGAAGCATTACTGCCTCCAACCACGGAGGCAGAGCATAGCCATCAGGGCTAATAGCCATTAATTACAGTCATACCTCGGGTTAAATACGCTTCGAGTTGAGCGCGTTGGAGTTGTGCTCCTCGGCAACCCGGAAGTAACAGAGTGTGTTACTTCCTGGTTTTGCCACTTGCGCATGCGCTCAATATGACATCACGCGCATGCACGGAAGCGGCGAAAAGCGACATGCGCACAGACGTGCCGTTGCTTGTTACGTTTACCTCTAGATGCGAACGGGTCTCCGGAATGGATCCTGTTCGTATCTAGAGGTACCACTGTATTTCCATCTTTTTAATGCCATTCAGGTTGGTGGCCATCAGTGCCTCTGGTGGGAGTGAGTTCCATGGTTAACTTTGGGACTTTCTTTCATCCTTCCTGAATCTTCCAACATTCGGCTGCATCCTCTTTTAAAGCAACCCAAGTTAGTGGCCAAATTCCGTTCAAGGAACAGAACTTCCCTGCCCCCTCCCTTCTTCACCCCCCAAAAAAATCTGCTCTGGGAGTTTGGAGGAACCCATGTGTCTGATGGGCCTTGGTGAGAAGAGGCTGCTGGAGCAGACGGGCCATTGGCCTGATCCAGCAAGGCTCCTCTTATGTTCCTTGGGGTGCAACGAATGCATGGCATGATTGTCTTAGGTCCAATCAACCTTTTCTCGTGGAGACCTCCAATTCCCTTGGATGTGAGTAGTTAGCGAGGGAAGAGACGAGGGGAGGGAGTGTGCTTTGCCCATATTGGCCTCCTATTTCCCCTTTTCATGCCCTGTCATCTCCTCCCGCCTGGCTGGCAGCTGTTGTCTGGGAACGGTGGCTGGCATCTGACCCAGGAAATGCAGCCTTGGACAGCAGCCAAGTCGTCCACTTGATTCAAATACAGCTGGAACTGATCTGATTGAGAGAACGAATTGAGGCGGAGAGCGCCTGTTATCTAAGGCAGGATAGGGGTTCCTCTGCCTACTCCCTTCCTCCACTAGGCTTGTAGCCACTCTCTGAACTTCATTTATTTTGATTTATTAGGGAAAGCCTCTTCCCTGGGGGCTGTTGATTACAGTCTGCTGCATACGGGGTCTGGATTGTGCAAGATGGAGCGATAGTTCTGCTCCACCATTGGCTGCCAGGGTCCATGCCCAGGGTGCCCAAGGCTAGACCAGGGTGCCCAGCACTGATTATCAGCATACAGTAAGTGTGCTAACCCTAACAGCTTGCTGGATACCTGAATTCAAAAGGCCCTGAGACATGTTCTTATGTCTTAAAAGAAGAGCTGTAGTTCAGTGGTTTGAGCATTGGTTTGTAAGAATAATGTCCCAGCTTCAGTCTCCATTTGTAGGGCTGGAATCTCTGGACAAATCATTCCTTTGTTAAGAATCATGAGGTCTGGAATCTTACTTGATATTTTAGGGGAAGGACTGCAAGTCAGCGGTAGAACCAGGCTGCTCACCGGGGCAAGACATTTTGAGCAAGTGCTGGTTTTGACCTGTAATCCTTAAATGGTTCAGGACCGCAATCCCTCAAGAACCACCTCTCTCCATCTGAACCAACCCAGACCTTGCGACCATCTTCTGAGGCCCTTCTTCATGTGTCTCCTCCGAGAGGTCCAGAGGGTGGCAACACAAGAACGGGCCCTTTCTGCAGTAGCTCCCTGTTTGTGGAATGCACTCCCCAGGCAGGCCCACCGGGCCTCTTTGCTACATATCTTTAGATGCCAGGCAAAAAGGTTCCTCTTCAATAGGCTGATTAACATCCTATATGCTTTTTAATGTGCTTGTGGGGGGAGGGATTATTGTTTTGCCTTTTGCTTTTCTTGTTTTATCATGTGTGTTGTGTTTTTATCTTGTATATATGGGATCATCAGACAAAGGGCAGCCTACAAATTTAATAAAAAATAATAATAGTTATAACACCTGCCTTGCATGTAGAAGGTCCCAGGTTCGGTTCCCAGTGGCATATCCAGGTAGGAGAAAGCTCTGCCTGAGACATTTGAGAGCTGCTGCCTGTCAAAGTAGACAGTGCTGAGCTAGATGGACCCCATTGTCTGACCCTGTATAATGCTGCTTCCTATGTAAACATTAGGTCTCAAGTGGGTGGGCTGTAACTCAGTGGTGGAGCTTCAGCCCATTCTTCAGAATGGTGAGGATTAGAAACATACTCTTATGTTAAGGGATATTGCTCAGCAGCAGAGCACATGCTTTGCATTCAGAGGATCCTGGGTTCAGTCTTTGGCAATATCTAGGAAGGAAGCCTTACGAGGAACAGTTAAGAGTTGAGGGTGTTCAGCCTGGAGCAGAGGAGACTGAAAGGTGATATAATAGCCATATTCAATTATCTGAAGGGCTGTTATGTAGAAGATGGAACAAGGTTGCTTTCTGCTGCTCCAGAAAAGAGGACCCAAAACAATGGATTCAAATTCCAAGAAAGGAGATTCCAACTAACATCAGGAAGAACTTTCTGTTCAACAGTGGAGCAGACTTTTTGGAAGGCCATCTGTCAGGGACACTTTGTTATGTTGGCAGCTCTTATCTTCATGCACTTCCTTCTTATCGTAATATTGAGTGTCTTTTCCTCCCGTGCTTTGCCTGTGCCAAAAAAATCCAAACTCTGTCACATGCACACACAAAAGAGGCATGTTTTATTATATAGACATCAGCTGCCAAAACCGTTTCCCCTTTTCCATCACTCAGATGACAGCTTGCTTCTCACTGCCTCAGCTTCATACTCCCCACCACTTTCCAGGTCCTGTGTTGCTTTGCTCATTCACTGTTTTGTGCAAGCCATTGTTTACTGTGAAATCCAACCCAGCGAACCGTGACTTGCGCTTGGCCTCCGAGCCAGAATTTGAAACTGTGGTTTGACCCAACCAAAATCTGATTTGACTCTTTGCACTAGCACAAAATTCTTCCTGCTGTAGGGCTGATTCTGTGTTCACCTATTTTAGGCAAGCCTCTGGGGCCATGACCAGAGTTGGGCCACCTCATACTCACACAGGTGCACACAGGTACAGGGGCAGGGCACAGAGGGCCAACAGAACCCACCACACCAGGCCAGCCCTCACAGCTAGCGCTGCTGGGCACATGTGCATGGGGTGTGTCAGGTTCACAGAGCCTGCATGCCAGGTACAGGCCTGGCCACTGGAGCCAAGTGGGGCTGCACTGTGCCCCTGGCTGCCTGTACAGGGAGGAGCCCAGCCAGCCGATGCAGACTATGGTGGGCAAATCTCTCTCCCTGCCCCCGACACTAGCCCCAGTCAGCGAGGGTCCAGTGATGTGGCGGTGAGCCCAGGCCGGGCTCTGGAGCCCAGAGACCCCCAGTGGCAGGCAGGGCGGGACAAGGATCCCTGTGGGGGGGCACCTAACTTGAGACCCTTAATACCTGGTGCTCTGGCCTCTTCATGCTACTTCCCTGCACAGATATGCAGCACGCCGTGTCCTCAGTTAACCCACACCAGCTCTGACCAAGGCAGAATAGAGTAGTACTATTACTTCTCTCGATCAGGACATGATAGTTTTGTTGATTTAGCCTAGAATAGTACAGTGGTACCTTGGGTTAAGTACTTAATTCATTCTGGGGGTCCGTTCTTAACCTGAAACTGTTCTTAACCTGAAGCACCACTTTAACTAATGGGGCCTCCCGCTGCCGCTGCACCGCCGGAGCACGATTTCTGTTCTCATCCTGAAGCAAAGTTCTTAACCTGAAGCACTATTTCTGGGTTAGCGGAGTCTGTAACCTGAAGCGTATGTAACCTGAAGCGTATGTAACCTGAGGTACCACTGTACCAGGGTTTTGTTTTTGTTTTTCGTTTGCTGCTGCTGCCGGTGCTTCATCATCACCAGGTTGACTCATGTTCAGCTTGGGGTCTACTAAGACCCCAAGATCCTTTTCATATGTGCTATTGGCAAGTCAGGGGTCCCCCTGTATTACAAATGCATTACATTTGTTCAGCTCATTCTTCCTGCCTAGCATTCCTTGCATTTGTTCCTATGCAATTTCATTTTGTTAGTTTGGGCCCAGTTCTCCAGTCTGTTAAGTTATATTGATACCCAATTAATTTAAAGTAGCTAGGTGTCTCCTTGCCTCCTCTTGGGCTGCAGCTCCCTCCTGGTGTGGTTTATTCTGTTATGAGCAGGTTGGGCACTGCTTTACTTTTGGGTGAAGACAGAGACAAAGTAGGTGTTGAGTAGTTCCGTCTTCTCTCTGCCACCCAATAGCATTTCTCTGTCTTCTCCATGCAGAGGACCCACCACTTGCTTGTTCTTCCTCCTGCTTCAAATATAGCCAAAGAAACCCTTTTTTATTCTTTTTAACCTCTCTTGCAAGTCTGAATTGGCCCTCCTGACCTTCTCCCTGCAACTACTGTTGGCTACTCGTGTATGTTGTTGTTGTTGTTGTTGTTTAGTCGTGTCCGACTCTTCGTGACCCCATGGACCAGAGCACGCTAGGCACTCCTGTCTTCCACTGCCTCCCGCAGTTTAGTCAGACTCATGTTTGTAGCTTCGAGAACACTGTCCAACCATCTCATCCTCTGTCATCCCCTTCTCCTTGTGCCCTCCATCTTTTCCAACATCAGGGTCTTTTCCAGGGAGTCTTCTCTTCTCATGAGGTGGCCAAAGTATTGGAGCCTCAGCTTCAGGATCTGTCCTTCCAGTGAGCACTCAGGGCTGATTTCCTTAAGAATGGATGTGTTTGATCTTCTTGCAGTCCATGGGACTCTCAAGAGTCTCCTTCAGCACCATAATTCAAAAGCATCAATTCTTCGGCAATCAGCCTTCTTTATGGTCCAGCTCTCACTTCCATACATCACTATACTCGTGTATTCTCTTCCTTATTTATTGCATTCACATCCCACTCCCCCCCCCCACAAAGTTGCTGGTTTTATCCTCCCTCATTCAATCTCTGCAACAGGCCTTTGAGGTAGATCAAGCTAAGAGGCAATGACTGTCCTCAAAGTCACCCAATGAGCTTCATTGCTGAGTTGGAATTTCATCCCTGTCCTCCCAGGTCCTAGTTTGACCACTTACACCATACTGACTCTCTATAAAACTTAAAATAAAATTTTACTTATTTCTCCTTGCAGAAAATAGTGCGGCTTACAACATATACTTATAAACAGGACATAATTTATTCTCACACACACACACACACACTGCATCAATCAATAAAAAAATGGCTTCAAGCTGCATATTTCCTGGGGCTGCAACAAAAATGTTAGGCAATTCTAACACCTAGTAGGTAGAGAAGGATTTGCAATGAAAGGGGGGGTTAGGTTCTCAGAGCAACCCCTGCATTTATTACCTGACTTGCGATGGGAGAGATGGTGGCATAAAAGGCTTGTGCTTCTGACTCTTGGACAACTAGCGTAGCTGTTGAGACTTGCCCTCCCAACTGGGATGGAGCTGTGTGTGAGAGAGAATCGAGACACTTGGAGAAACAGGTTCAGCAACACCCAGATCTTAGGGCTAGAATGAATTTTGCAGTGTGTGTGTATGTGGATGGGAAGCCTGGCCAGACCTGAAGAGAAGTGACGCAACCCCCTTGAGGCCCCGGATTCCTCCAGCTGGTGCCAAGACCTGAGATTCCGGTTCCAGGGCCTTGCTGCACTGCTCTTCCTGGGGGAGAGGGTGTGGGTAGAGAAGAGTTCTTCTCCATCATGACACCTAGAAGTAGGGGGCCTACCATGAAGCTGAATGTTGGAAGATTTGGGACAGCTAAAAGGAAGGGCTTCTTCACGTGGTTAAACTATGGAACTCCCCTCCTGCAGGAGGTGGCAATGGTCACCAATCTAGATGGCATTGAATGAATTAGACAAATTCAAGGAGGAGAGGGCTGTTGGTGGCTGCTGGCCATGATGGCTATGCTCTGCCTAAACAGTGAGAGGCAGCAATGCTTCTGCATAATACCTGTTGCTGGAAGCCATGGAAGGGGACAGTGTCCTTGTGCTCTGCTTCTGCTTGCAGGGTTCCCACAGGCAATCTGGTTATGAGAACAGCATTCTGTTCTACATGCCCCCCTTTGGCCTGATCCTGCAGGCTCTTACTTTTTTTTGACCAGCCAGTAGAACCACCCATCTTATTATTTTGGGGCGCAAGCATAGCAAAGTGCATGCTTTAGCCTGCTTGGCATGGAAGGAAGAGAGGCAGTGCTGCACAGTGGTTAGAGAGCCGTGGAGTTCTTGTGGTTTTGCTGCTCTCTAAACCCCTTTGCGCCCACAGGGTGTCCCAGGCTTCCACTTCCCTTTGTCCGCTATCCTGCTTAGGTGGAAATATTTCAGCTATGTCTGTGGCATGCCAGGAATGGCTTAGAATCACAATGGGGCTGAGTCTCTCCATGTGGTCTGCTTGGGGATCTGGCATTCTTTGGGAAATTCGAAGCAGATTCAGTGGCATGAAAAAAGACAGAGGTGCAGGATCCTCTTCATTGCTGCAATGGAAGTGGGGCTGAAGTTCTAGCCCTGGTCAGACATTTCCTTCTTGCAACTGAGAACATAGGAAGGGCTTGCCGGATCAGGCCAATGGCTCATCTGCCCAGCATCCTGTTCTCTCAGTGCCCAACCAAATACCCTAATGGGAAAATCCACTGATCTGATAACATAAAAAGAGCACTGCTGAGCCAGGTCAATTGCCATGAAGCCCAGCCAGATGCACTGAGATTTCTACACCTCATACTTATTTTGTCACTTTGGTCAGAATCATGAGGACTAGACCCTTACTTGACTTTTAAGGACTATTGTTTAGCCTTCTTCAGCCCAGGGGCAATTCTCCCTGCCTGAAATCCTCAAAGGGCCTCTGTCAGTCAGTGTAGACCAGTGATGGCCAAACTTGGCCCTCCAGCTGTTTTGGGACTACAATTCCCATCATCCATGACCACTGATCCTGTTAGCTAAGGATGATGGGAGTTGTAGTCCCAAAACAGTCCCAAGTTTGGCCATCACTGGTGTAGACAATACACTTGGTATAAGGCTGCTTCCTACACTCCTATGTGCATATTAGAAAAAAATTCACAGAGTCCCATAACATTCAAGCTCTTACCTTCTTGTCTCAGCTACATTTATAGACGATGAGTTGCATTATGCCTGCATTGCAAGGGATTGGACTAGATGCCCTTCCAACTCTACAAATATATAATTCGATTGCTAATTTTACATTTTTACCAGTGGTTATCTGATTGTGGCATTCTCTTACTGCTTTGTGAGCATTCTATATAACTGTTAGAAACATCATAATGATGTTATTTGGCTCCCCTGACCTGGGACCTGGTTTTCGGAACGTCCCTTCTGATTAGCACATGAACCAGTCCTCTTTCAGCCTCAATGTGTTGTTCCAGGGCAGCTTTGAAATGGTAAAAGTCACCCTTCACTGGCAAACACCATGAAAGGGCACCTCTGTTATGGCTTTATTAAGAACAGCTTTTCTGAGTTAAGCAAGAGAAGTTGCACACAGTGCTTCAAAGGAGCTGGCTGAACCTTGAGTCTGCGCTTTTTTAATGCTTGGAAGGAAGAAGACAATGCAGAAGCTTTGGTTGGGCTTTTCCCAAAACTGTGGCTGTTTACGGGCTTTGGTGGAAGCCAGTTGCCAAGAGGGAAATGATTTGGGCAGCTCTGCAAGGAGAAGAGAGACAGTGGATTGCTTCTGAGGAAATGTCTTTGCAAAGTTCTAATCAGGGTGCTCGGCTCTCTCCAGAGTACAGTACTGTAGATTTCCTGCAGCTCAGCAGTAAAACATCTCCTTTGCATGCAGAAGACCCCCAGGTTCCTATTTATTCAGAACCATGAGGTCTAGGATCTTGTTTTATTTTCAGTGGAAGAGCCATAGCTCTGTGGTTAAGAGCATCTGCTCAGCACGCAGAAGCTCCCAGGTTTTATCCTCAGTCTCTCTAGGTTGGGGTGGGGAAAGGCTCCCTGCCCAGAGCTCTGGAGAACTGCTGCCAGTCAGTGTAGACAATATGGAGCTAGATGAATGATCCGATTTAGTATGAGAAAGCTTCCTGTGCTCCTGTTTAATTCAGTCTGTTCCTCAGAATGATGAGGACTAGAATATTGCATTGTGTTTAGGAGAAGGGATGTATGTCAGTGGGAGAGCACATTTTGCATTCAGGAGGTCCCAGATTCAATTGTTGGCAGCATCCCAATAAGCCCCTCTCACATGTGGACCAATGGCCTGTATAGGTGTGATGCAATGAGATGATTGCAGCCCTTTACCAAAGGTTCTTGCATCTTGGATCAGGGATTCCAGTAAGTAGTTTTGTTTTGTTTTGTTTTTGCAGACATGTGTGTGCGTGCGTGTGCATCCAATGGCAGCTTTGGCGTTTTGGGTGAGTGAAATAAATCATGTGCATGATGTATGAACAACGCCTTTGCTCACTTTCCAAGGTGGTTCTACTCTGGGAAAGAGAAAAGGACCCAGGGAATGAAGGAAAGCAAGACAGCAAAGGAGTTTCCTGCACATAAGAACTCTATAAATCACCCACCAGTCCTGCGAGAGCAGCAGCTGTGGATCACATAGTGCCCCCAGCAAATTAATATTATCCCGGTCATTTCCTTCCCCACCCCAGTCTCTGCCACCATGTCTTTTAAAAGTACAGGCATCTCTTGTAAGTGTGAAGATGAGCTTGACTCTGGTACAAGAAACAAGCTTCTAGTGTCACCATCAATTTGCTATGTTGAGACAGATATCCAGGGCAGATATCCAGGGGCCCCTTGGCAGAAGGAGCAGCAGGGCTGATTTCTACTGCCTTTTGGAGCAAGTGTAATGATATATCTTACCATTTGAAGAAAGGGACATAGGGAAGATGTAAGACTACAGTTGTAAGACGAGAGTTGGGGACGGTTCAGAGAAGGGCAACCAGCATGCTAAAGGGGATGGGGTGACTCTTCTATGAGGAAAGTGTGCGGCATTCAAAGCTTTCTAGAAAAGGCAAGTAGGAGGGGATATAGATGCTTATAAAGTTATGCATGGCATGGAGAAAGAGGAGAAAGAAAAGTCCCCCCCCCCTCTCATAACACTAGAACTCGAGGGCCTTCCAGGAAGTTGAGCATTCGAAGATTCAGGGCAAAGAGTAAGAAGGACTTCTACACACAGCACATAGTTAAACCATGGAACTCTCTCCCACTGGAGGCAGTGATGGCCACCAACACGGATTGCCTTACAAAAGGATTGGACAAATTCGTGAAAGAGAGGGCTATCCATGGCTACTAGCCGTGATGGTTGTGCTCTGCCTCTACAGCCAGAGGCATTGATGCTTCTGAATACCAGTTGCTGGAAACTACAGAAGGGAAGATGGTCCAGTTTCTCAAAATCCCAAGTGGGGGAGGGTTGCTATTTCACCCAGGTCCTGCTTGTGGACTTCCCTTGGGGGCAGAGATCAGGTCAGCCACTGTGAGAACAGGAAGCTGGACTAGACAGGCCTGTTCTTATCCTCAGTACTCAGTGCTCTCTCTCTCTCTCTCTCTCCCCCACACTCTCAGTTGCTGCAGCAAAATAAAAAATAAAAAATGTTGCATCACCCAGGTTGTATTTTTTAACCAAAATGGACAGTAAATTGCATGTCTGGTTGAGATCTCTGAACCCAGTGACTCTGTGCAACAGACGGAGATGGCTGGATAGGCTGCCATTGCACAACCACGGACCGAAGGTTGTTATTGTTTGTTTTTAATTATACCTGCCACCCAAATAGTGTGAAATCACCTGTTCAGCCTCATGGGCAGATGGCAGATTGCCTGCACACTTTGGCAGACTGCCACTTTTGGTCACTGGATGTCTATACACATGCAGCTTGGGGAATTGTGAAAAGGCAATGGGCATGAGTAGGAGGATGGATGCATTTGGAAACTGAGGCTTCTTCTGGGTGGCTTCAGGGAGATTACCAGCCCCGATGCAAGACTCTGATTGTCACACCACATTGGCTCTTGGAGGTTTCAGCCGGTAGTGTAGTGGCAAATTTGGAAGTGCAGAGTCTGTCTCTTCATGATAGTTGTAGCCATGCTCCCTTCTAAGATTTTAAGACCTTTTAAGATTATACAAATAGTCTTACACTCTATTATTATTAATAATAATAATAAGAAGAAGAAGGGATGCATTCCAATGATCAGTGCAAATCTCCACGTGTTGCCTTTTAAGTAGATCTACTACTGATTTTATAATGAATTGATTTTAGAATGCTGTATTATTTTACTGTTGTTAGCAGCTCTGAGCCCAGCTTCACCTGGGTAGGGCGGGATGTAAATAAAAATTTATTATTATTATTATTTTCTGCACACACAAACATGGACAAATTATTTGGAGTGCTTCAACATTTTTTACAGATTTCCTTGAAGTTCCATTGTGTATGTGTGTGTGTGTATATATATAATGCAGCCTTTATCAGCCTTGGGTCCACAGATGCTCTTGAACGGCAACTTCCATCATCCCTGACCATTGGCCATACTGACTAGGAATGATGGGAATGGTAGTCCAATATCTAGGGACCCCAGGTTGAGAAAGGCTGAGAAGGAGACCGCTACACCATGCTGTGTCCACCTAACATCAGCTGCAAAACCTCTTTGGCTAGGAGTGCCCAGCCCTTCCAGTTTGCCATTGCGCTGCCCTGAACAAAGAAGGTGTGTGGAATGGGTGCGTTTTGTGGGGAGGGGGCAATCAGAATCTCTGCAGCAAGGAAAGAGTTAACTCGGGGCTGTGTTGGGCTGGGAGTTGAAGGAAGTTGGGGTCAGGGAATGTGACCCTGGAAAATGTGTGTGAGTGTGTGTGCTTGTGCGCACGTGTTGCCTCAGGACCACCAAGCGCGACTCATTGATGGAAGAACTTTTTGCTTGTTCCCAATTAGGCTCTGAGCCAGTTAAGGAATGTAGACCCAAAAAAGATGGGTGTTGAAACAAACCATCTTTCGTTTCCATTGGGGAGGGGGGGAGTTCACAATCTAACTAGGCCTCAAAACATTTCCAAAACCACTTCCCTTCTGCAAAATTGTTTCAGATGCAAGCTGGGGGCTGGGGAGAGGGAGGGAAGAAGAGGCAAAATAGACAATTCAATTGGAGGAGTGGAAAAAACCATAAAGTTTGTTGCATTGCATTGTATAAATCCCAAGATAGGTTGCCGCATGCATGCAGTCCTAAAGATCTGTGTACCTTCCATAATACAAGTCTTAATATATGATGACGCTAGGTTCCCAGCAGAAACATGGAACCCTCAGCTATTTATAGACTACAGTTCTCATAATTTCCCATCACACTTGAAACTATGGATGTCCAATGAAAGTTTAAAAGAAGAAGTCCTTCTTCATGCAAAACATGGTTAAACTATGGAACTCACTTCCACAGCAGGCAGTGATGGCGGCCACTGACTTGGATGGCTTTAAAAGAGGATTGAGAATATTCATGTAGAAAGCTATTGGTGGCCACTAGCAATGATGGTCATGCTCTGTCTCCATGGTCAGAGGCAGTAACACTTAATTCTAGTTGCTGGAAACTGCAGAATAGGAGAGAGCTCTTGTACTTGGGTCCTGCTTGTAGGCTTCCCATGATGGGCAACTCTTTGGCCACTGTGTGAAGACAAGGCTGGATGAGATGCGCCCCTCCTTTGGCCTGATCTGGCAGGTTCTACGCTCTTGTTAGGGAGGCTGAGCTGTCTTGTGTGAGCAGGAGCAGTGAAATCCAGCCTTGTGTCTTTAAAAGGAACTCCCCTGTCCTGTACACAGAGGGAGCCAAGCTCTGCTCCCAGCCATTTGGCAGACACATATCTTCTTTCCCTTATCAGGCTGGGCCTCTTCCTGTGGCACTTAGACAGGCAGTTCTCAGGCTGTTTCCCCCTCACCCCACCCCAGCTACTGCCATGCCCCCCTCCCCCAAGATACCCATCCGTAACATGTCAATATCAGCTAGGTAAAGCCTTCTTGCCCACTGGTGGGCGGAATGCACACCCCTCTGCTCCAGCTGAACAACTTCTGTTGAGAAGATAGCATTAGCTCTGTGACAGAGCAATGGCAAGCCCAGTCTCTGGGCAAATAACTTTTACGGATCTCCCTCCCACAGGAGGCAGTGATGGTCACCAACCCAGATGAAGAAGAATAAGGCTATCAATGGCTACTCATATCTGGAAGCAGTAATGCTTCTGCATTCCAGTTGCTGGGAACTGAGCGATGGGAGAGTGCTCCTGTGCTCAGGTCCTGCTTGCAGGTTTCCCATTGTATCTTCTCTGCCACTGTGAGAGCAGGAGGCTGGACAAGATGGGCACTGACCTGATCTAGCAGGCTCTTCTTATATTTCTTAACTTCTGTGCTCGCATCAGATGTGGTGCCCGCTTTCATGTTGGTTCCAGCTTAGGAATGGGGGGTGGGGTGGGCTGGGGAAGAAGTTTGATTCGGTTTTCATTTAAAGATTGGCCTTCCCAGTTTGCACTTTCCAAAACAGTATGTGAGCTGAAAAACCCAGTGATTCACACTTCTCTGAATTTTGCAATGCCGTTTTCCAGCCAACATGCATTACAAAGAGGGAGAGAAAGAGGGAAGGAGGACAGCATAGACCTAGAGGACAGATTGTGTCTATCCACTTCCATTTTGCAGTTGCATATTTTTGCCTGTCTCTTGGGTGTTTTGAACTTGTTTATATGGGGTTTTTTTGTTTTGCTAAGGATGTCAGTATCTGCCTGAATAGGGCGAGTGATAAATTTAACATCACGAATGTCAGGAAAGAGAACCAATTCTTCTCCTTATATTTTCTTACTGCTCTTAAGAAATACACATCAACAGCCCCAAACACCTCCAACTCACTTCTCTGCTTTTCAGCCAAAGCTCCCCTCCCCGCACGTAGTCCATTACATCATTTCCAACTTGCCTAGAGCCCATTAAACTGCAGTTGAATGTAATTAAAAGGCCGTAACGATCCCGGACAACCTGTCGGCCTGCCTGTCGTGACAGGTTTTCCTTGTTCATTCGTATCAGCCCCCAAGGATGAAGTGTGATACTGGCGTCTCATGGTTGCAGAGCCCTCCCGGAAGAAAAACCAATATGGGTCGGGCTTGAGCCATCCCAATGCATGCTGGGAGTCAGGTAGCAATACAGTCACCACTGAAAACCTGATAGGCTGCTTGTTGCAACCACGGAAACCCCAGATTCTCCACTGTAGGCTAGACATCCAATGAAGCTGAATGTTGGAAAATTCATGCAGCGTATAGTTTAAAACTGTGGAACTCTCTCCCACAGGAGGCATTGATGGCCACCAACTTAAATGGTATTGAAAGGCTGGAGTAATAAATGAAGGAAAAGGCTGTCGATGGCTACTAGCCCTAATGGCTGTGTCCTGCCTCCAGGGTCAGAGGCGGCCATGCTTCTGAATCCCAGTTGCTGGCAACCACAGAAGGGGAGAGGGCTCTTGTGCTCAGGTCCTGCTTTTGGGCTTCCCATTGGGACATCTGGTTGGCCAATGAAAGAACAGGATGATGGACTAGATCAGCCATTGGCCTGATCTTAGTCTTTAGAGACTAAGCCCTCAATTATGGACTGAAAAAATTCACGAAGGATCTGGCCACATTCACAGCATATGTGATAGGGGTGTGTGGCATAGGACTGCATTCTCCTGCCTGGGCTCTGAGACCATTGGGAGACACCCTTCTCTCAGTCCTGCCACCCTCACAAGCACACTTGCTGGGGACATAGAAGTTGGGAGACTCTGGAAACTTCCTTGCTGAGGAGGAACATGGACTCCTCTCTCCTTATTGTTGTTCTGCCAGCAGTTAGTGGGGAAAGAACTTGTGTTTAAAAATGATCAAGGGGAAGAGAAAAATTCAGTGCAGGGTTTTTGATGCGCTTTATTTTTGAGGGTGTTGAGGGCTGTTTTGAGAGTATTTGCTCTTTCATTCAACACATCACCACCTCACCAACTACCTGCACTCTGCAGCCTCCCTGACTTTCTACACTTCCAACAAAGCCCAGGGGGAAGACACCACAAGGCTACCTCCTCACATAGGTGTCCCCCCCAAAAAAACCCCCAGGAAGGGCAGGCACCTGGGGATGCCGTGGAGTGTGCTGGAGTTATGTTTAAGGGAAGGAAAAAGCCATCTCACTCATGGTCTGCATTCTCCGGGGGGGGGGGGAAGGATGCATGTTCCACCCATGGCCATCTCATAGTGGTGACATGCCCTGGGAATGTGGCAGAAAAACCGAAGTCTCTTTTCCAAGGGAAACAAAGTTTTTAGAAATTTAAAGAACAGATTTCAGCACAGCACTCATTAGAACTGCGGGCTTCACTCCAACAGCTGAGGAAAGGTTTACCTTTTCAGATGATGAAAGGACACCTTTCTGAAAGGACTGACCTATCTCAAAACACTGTCTGCATGAAATACTGTACTTAGCATGACTTAGAGAAGGCAAGCACAGCATAGTGACTCATGCAGAGACTTGGCCAACAACTTCCTCTAAGCAGGTGGCTGCTCTTCAGTGTCTTTCCATAAAGAGCATGCAAATGATCCAATAATATCCCATTTGGACACAGGTTGAAAGAAGGCAGAAACAGATATGGGAATCATGCAGAGATGTGGCAGGGAACAACCTATGGGGTGGGTGGATGAAGCTCCCAAGATCTTACTTAATTTCTTTCTGCCTCCTGGCACACAGAAGTTACTGAGTTAGAAGAATGAAGGTATTGCCTGGACCTTGCCAGGTGAGGAGGATGGATCCCTTCTGAAGTGTAGGTGGGTTCAGGCATGACCCAAGATGGAGATTCAGCTCAAAAAGGATTTGTTGGAACATCAGGAACAAGAAGAACAAGAATGACAAACAGGGGCAGTATATATACCGTAAGCTGTCCCAGGCAAAACACACACACCGCCTGTGATAGGTCACCTTAATGCTACAATAAGCGAATCAGAACACTGGCCCTATCTCAGCAGGGATTGGCTGCCTGCCAGCTACTAACAATGTCATTGGAGGGTTTTAGAATTCCCTCTGTCTTTTATTATTCAGATGAAGCTCCTGAGCTCTAGGTGGCCTGTAGGCCTAGGCCTGAATTGCATGCATACAGTCTGGTTTTTCCTTCCACCCACTGTAATCACTCAGCAAATTTTGAATAGATTTAGCTCAGATTTTTAAGCATAATGGAAATATACCAAAGTTTAGAAATGCATAGAGATCACTTAACGTGGAAGGAAATAGATGCAATTTACAGGGAGAATGATATGCTCTGCTAATGTGTTTCTCTGGTGTCAAAACCAGTAAACTCATAGTTGCTTTTAAAAGCATTTTGGAGAGTTGTCTTTGCAGAGGTTGCACTGACAGGTTCAATCATAGAATTTTGTAAAATTGTGTATGGAATAGAGAAAGTGGATAGTTCCCCCCTCCCTCTCATGAGGCTATAAATCCTGGGCATCCGATGAAGCTGAATGTTGGTAAATTCAGGACAGAAAGTCATTTATTCATGCAGTGCATAAACTATGGAACTTGCTCCTGCAGGAGGCAGTGATTATCACCAACCTAGATGGCTTTGAAAGAAGACTGGACAAATTCATGGAGGGCTTAGGCTATCAATGGCTATTAGCCACAATTGCTATGCTCTTCCTCCAGAGTCAGAAGCAAAAATGCTTCTAAATACCAGTTTCTGGAAACTTCAGGAAGGGAGAGTGTTCTTGCGATCAGGTCCAAATTGCAGGTTTCCCAGAATGGGCACCTGGTTGGCTGATGTGAGAACAGGATGCTGGACTAAATGGGCAATTGGTCTGATCCAGCAGGCCCTCCTTACGATCGTGTGTAGCTTCAGTTTGTTCAAGGTGGTTTAGCCAATGGTCTGCGTTGGTCTGAGGCAGCATCCTTGGTTCTTAACCTGTGATCACTCCGAGGGCTAAGGGATTCACTTCCCAAACTCTGGTGCCCCAGAGCGTCTTTTACAGAGGAGGTGCATGCTGGTGGTTCTTTTTAATTATTTTCAAGCTTCACAAAGTGGCAGCATCTACATCTTTTAAATAAATGATTTCCCATGTCATGTCCTGTCAAGCCTGGATTGGCAGCATAATGTACCCTTGGGGAAGACTGACAACCTCTCTTGCCCAGCCCCCCCCCACCCTACCCCCTGGAATAAAACCCTGGATGTGCTTCTGTTTTTATTTTTGGTAAGCTGCCCTTGAAATTTACTCGCTTGAAGGGCGGGTTCGACATTTCAATAAATCAACAAATAAATAATGTATGCATATGCTTGTCACATTCATTTAAAAAACAACAACTTTGGGTGTACATTGGTGGGTACATTGAAAGCATGGGTGTGGAGTCTTTTTCAGCCCAAGGGAGTGTTCCCTAAACAGCCGCTGCCTGTCAGTGTAGAGAATGCTAAGGTAGATGGACCAGTGGTCTGGCTTGGGCTATAGCTATAGCAGCTTCCTGTGTTCCTGTTCAATTTGGCCTCCTATTCAGAACCACAAGGACTAGAATCTGACTTGATTTACAGGGGGCTGCAGAGCATCAGCTTTGCATGCAGAAGGTCCCAGGTTCAGTCCTCAGTGGCATCTCCAGGTAGGGCTGGGAACCCCTGCCAGCCTGGATAGCTCAGTTGGTTAGAGAGTGGTGCTGAGAATGCCAAGGTTGCAGGTTCAATCCCCTTAAGGGACAGCTGCATATCCCTGCATCACAGGAGGGTAGGACTAGATATTGTCTCTTCCAATTCTATGATTCTGTCTGAAACCCTGGAGAGCTGCTGGTGCAAGTCAGCATAGACAGTACTGAGCAAGATGTTCTGGTGGTCTGACTCAGTGTAAGGTAGCTTCCTTTGTTCCTGTTTAATTCAAGCCTTTGTTCAGGATTATGAGGACTAGAATCTTACTTTGTTTTTAGGAGAAGGGCCATAGCAAACTGGGTAGAGCATTTGCTATGCTTCTTGTAACTCATTGGATTAAATGAAATAAATAAATTTAGGTGGAAGTGTGTGTGTATTTTTTTATTTTGTAAACTGCTTTGAGGTTTTATACAATCAAGTGGTACGTAATTTTTTTGAAGTAAATAAATACACAAATAAATCTAATCACTTAATTTCTTGCTTGTCTGTTAGTGCTTTCAGTATTTTCTCCAGAAAGGGGTGTGTGGTGTGTTTGTGAATGAATGAAACACAGTAGTGTAGAGTTCGACAGGACCCTGCGAGTCATCTATTGCAACTCCCTGCAGTGAAATAATAGCTGTATACTTTCTTCTTTTTTAGAGAGAGAGATTTGGCCTATTTAGTACGGATATGCAATACATCCCCTGGTCTCTTTTTCAACTGACAGTGTATGTTTTTTCCTTTTTCTCTTCACAGATTTCTCCAGCCCAGTCAATTCCACCTCCTTAAGCTCTCCGAACAGCAGAGGAGGGCCTATGACTGCACCTTCTCTCCATCCGTCGATGAGCACTGGCATTGGTGGGGCTTTGGGGTCCCCTGGCCAGCTCCACTCACCCATCAGCACCATCAACTCACACATCAACGGCATGGGGCCACCGTTCTCAGTCATCAGCTCCCCAATGGGGGCTCACCCCATGTCTGGACCCTCCACCCCTGGCCTTGCGTATGGAACCAGCAGCCCTCAGGTGAGTCACCTGGTGGTGGGGACTCTGGGAAGCAGGTGGCAGCCAATGTGATGGTGGGGATAGGTAGATTCAAGACAACGGAAGGGAAGCAGGGGCTCTGCCCGAGTGGCAGAGCACCAACCTATGTTCCACTTAGTTCAGTCCTTTATTCAGAGCCACAAGGATCAGAATCTTACTTGTATTTTAAAGGAAAGTGCCACAGCTTAGTGGCCGAGTACCTGCTTTGTATTCTGAAGACTCCAGGTTCAATCCCTGCTGTCTCCTGGTAAAACTGAGGAATGCCCACTTCCTGAAACCCTGGAGAGCCGCTGCCCATTAGTGTCAACCATACTGAGCTAGCTAGCTGTATCCCTAAGCAAACATAACACGTAGGAAGTTGCCACGGTGGTGACTGGTAACAAGACGTCTCTCCTGTATTGGTCTCTGCAGCCACATCAGGTGCTGTAACCTTCCAGCAGTTTAAGTTCACTCAAAGGGCTCACTTCTCCATTGTCTCCCAAGACAGTTGGGTACCAACCAGACAGATTCATGAAGGACAAGTCTTGTCAGTGGCTACAAGTCATGCTGGCTGTATACTTGCTTCAGTATCAGAGGTGCTAATGCTTCTGAATACAAAAAGAGTCCTGCTGGATCAGGCCAGTGGCCCATCTAGTCCAGCCTCCTGCTCTCACAGTGGCCAACCAGATGCCTGCATGGGAAGTCCGCAAGCATAGGCACCAACTATAAGGGGTCAGGTCCCTTCTCCCCATCTCATAAAATATTATGGAGAATGTTGAGAACAATCATTTGCAGAGGAGGCCGAATGTGGAGCTGAGTGTGGTGCAGCTTCCGTGGCTGGTGGCTCCTCCTCTCCCTGCCACGTCTGCTGCTGCCACGTTCAGCCCCCTGGCTCACCACTGCATCATGCACATGTCATGTGCATGTCATCGCTGCCGCCGCCACCCCACAATCTTCTGCTCAAGTTGGAGGCTCTATTGCAAGCAAGGCCTGAGCCCTACAGCAACTCTCCTGCAGTTTCCAGCAAGTGGTGTCCAGAAGCATTGCTGCCTCCAACTGTGGAGGCAGATCACAGCCATCATGGCTGCTAGCTATCAGTAGGCCCCTCCTCCTTCTCCATGTTAAAGCCATGTCCATCCTCTGTTAAAGCCGTCCAAGTGGTTGGTCATTGCTGCCTCCTGCGGCAGCGAGTTTTTCAGTTTAGCTCCAGTTTTCTCTGGCTGGATGTCAGAGTGTCTTTCAAGCCCAGGCTCTTATTTCCTCCTGTGCAGCAGCAGCAGCAGCAGCAGTTTGTTTTCCTGAGAGAGAGAGAGAGAGAGAGAGAGAGAGAGAGAGAGAGAGACTGGGTGGCCGGGGTGTGTGTGTGTGTGTGTGTGTGAGAGAGAGAGAGAGAGAGAGAGAGAGAGAGAGAGAGAGAGGATGGAAGATTACATTAAAAAAAAGCCTTCCCACGACAAGGAGATAAGCCCTGTGGATAAAAATAGTACAAGCTTGATGAAGACTGACACCTGTTGCTGGCTTGGCTTGGCTTGGCTTGGCTGGCTCTGCGTTGCACATGCATGCAGTGGGGAGGGGGGACTGGTGCAGAGGGGGGCAAAGAAAGAAGGGCTGATTAGGAAATTTGCCACCATCTGCTGGTCACTGTTGTTGTGTTATTTATTCCAGCTCCCCTCCAGGAGATTATCTATCTATCTATCTATCATCTATCTATCTATCTATCTATCTATCTATCTATCTATCTATCTATCTATCTTATCTATCTAACTGGGGGTCAGAAAGAGTTGGAAAACTCCTCCAAGAGACAGCCTGCTCATCTCTGGTTGGATCTTGTGATGCTCAGCCGCCTGGATGTGCTCAGACCTCCTTTGAAGGGCTGTAGCTCAGTAGTGGAGCATCTGCTCCTCGTCCAGAAGGTCCCAGATTCAATTCCTGGCAGCAACTCCAGGAAGTGCCCCTTGCCTGAAACCCTGGACAGCTACTGCCAGTCAGTGTGGACAATACTGAGCTAGATGGACCAGTAATATTGACTCCATTTATGGCAGCTTCTTATCTTCCTATATAAACCAGCTCCTTATTTAGAACCATGAGGACTTGAATCTTGATGTGTATTTAGAGGGGAGTGCCCAAAGTATCTACTTTGCATTCAGAAGGTCCCAGCTTCAGTCCCCAACAGCATTTCCAGGTAAGGCTAGGAGAGAAAAATCACTGCATGAAACCCTGGAGAGCCGCTGCTGCCAACCAGTGTGAGCAACACTGAGCCAGGTGGATGGACTGAAGGGTCTGATTTGGTAGAAGGCAGCTCCTTCTCTGCCCCCCTTTCCACCCGTCTTCCTGACTTTCACTCCACATCTCCCGGAGGAGAGCTGCCTTGCGCTTCTGTCTATTTTTAGAGGTGGTCATGCGATGCAGAAGACCGGAAATAAACAGAAGGGGGGGAGAGAGATAGAGGGGGAGAAGGGAGGAAAAAGAGCTTGTCAGAGGATGCTCTCATGGAGAGCCCCTCCAGTTCCTGCTGGCTCAGAAGGAGGAGCTCTCATTTACTCATGGCCCGTCTTAAGTGGTTTTCCTGGAGGAGATGCTTAAGATGCTCACGCCCTAATGACTCCTGCAATCTGTCTCTCTCCTTCCAGCATCTTTCCTTTCCTTTGTAATGCTGTTAAGAGGTTTTGTTTATGGGGGAAAGGGAGGCATTTCAGGCCCAGAGGATCTACTTTGTGTGCAAAATGTCCCAGGTTTCGTGCACCTATCTCACTTCAGCACAGGCTTAGGAGCACATGGATTTAACTTTAATTTTTTTGTAGGAAGGACTTAGAGAACCTACAAATGTCTTGGGTTCTGTGTTCCAGTTAACTCAGCAAAGTCTTTTGAGGACTAGAATCTTCATTTAATTTTATGGGAATAAGGACTTAGCTTAGTGGCCGAGCAGCTGGTTTGCATGCAGGGGGCTCCAGGTTCTATTCCTGGCATCCTCAGGTAACACTGGGGAAGGAAGACTCCCCTATCTGAGAGCTGCTGCCAGCCAGTGTAGACAGTGCTGAGCCAGATGGACCATTGCAATGGTCTGACTAGATAGAAGGCAGCTTCCTAGGTTCCTATTTATTGCAGCCCAGTCTTCAGAATTATGAGGACTAGAATCTTTTATTGTTACAGAAAGGACGTAGCTTAGTGATATCTGTGTCACAGACACACAAAAAAGAAGATAGGAGAGGAAAGGAAGAAGACACGATGCCATCTGTGCAAAGAAGACAACTTGCATCCTTTGCTTCTCCTCTGCACCTCCCCTCCAGAATCCTGCTCAGCACTGCCCCCCCCCGCCCCATGAAGCTAGGGAGTTAATGAAGTGTGTGCCCCCACCTTCAAGCAGAGGTGGCACTGATGGAAGGTGTTGAGCATCAGATGGCAGGTGCCACTTGCAATCAGGTTATGCTCTGTCAGCGCTGAAGACCTAGCAGAGCAGAAGGACAGTTGGAGGATGTCTGGTTGTGGGCTGAGTCAAAGCCACCAGGGTTTGCTTCCTTCCTCCCTGTCTCCTCCCTCTCTCCACAAGACTGTCTTTTGCAATGCCCACAGTGGCATCTTTCAGGGACCCTGCTTTGTTTGGCATAAGGGGCTTGTGAAAATGGCCAGTGCTGCAAGCCTCTCTCCCTCTCTTCCTCCCTCTTTAAGAAAATAGGGGCTGACCAGATGTCTCAATGGCAGGACCCAAGTTCAAGAGCCTTCTCCCCTCCTAGGTTTCCAGCAACAGGGATTCAGAGGCATGACTGCCTCTGACTATGGAGGAAGAGCATAGCCACCAGGGCTAATAGCCATTGATATCGTTCTCCTCCATGAATCTCCACCACTGCCTGCACCGTTGTGTGGTGGAGTTCCATAGTTTAACCCTGCACAATGTGAAGAAGTTTCTTTTATCTATCCTGAATCTCCCAACTTTCAGCTACATTACACGAGCTGAAAAAGCAAGAAAAGCTTCTTCCCATCTACTTTCTCCATGTCGCACATAATTTTATAAAATTCTATCATGCCACCTCTTACTTGCCTTTTCTCTAAAGTGAAAAGTCCCAAATACTTCAGCCTTTCCTCATAGGAGAGCCATTTTGCTTGCCATTCCCTGAACCTTTCCCAATTCTACTACAATATCTCTGGCCCTGCCTGACGCTGTCATGCGACCCCTAGGAAGTTACCCACAAGGGATCACGGACACCCCCTTTACAAGCAGCTTCAGGCTGGTGAGTGAGCGCGTTGCCTTAACTTCAGCTTGGATTTGGACTCCAAGGCTTCCTGGTTCCTTCTGAGGCTGTGATGTGCAGAGCAGGTGGCGGCGGCTGCTCCTCTCTTTTAATATTTAGCCCCCCCCCTTTCTGTTGCTGTTGCTCCTGGACTGCCAGGCTGTTCTGGGCTCAGCCTGTGGAGATTGCCTGTCATCCCTTAGGCCATTCTGACAAGGACTTGGCGGGGGCCCGAGCCAAGGGAGGTGGCTGATGCTTGGATGCATTTAACTTTGTGGATGTCTTTCCTCTTAAAGGCAACAGTAGGGAATTTCTTAGACAGGTGTTTGTCCTTTGGTGTGTGTGTATATATACAGTGGTACCTCGGGTTACATACGCTTCAGGTTGCAGACTCCACTAACCCAGAAATAGTGCTTCAGGTTAAGAACTTTGCTTCAGGATGAGAACAGAAATTGTGCTCCAGCGGCGTGACAGCAGCAGGAGGCCCCATTAGCTAAAGTGGTGCTTCAGGTTAAGAACAGTTTCAGGTTAAGTACGGACCTCCAGAATGAATTAAGTACTTAACCCGAGGTACCACTGTATATAGAAATGTTGAAAGCTTCCTTAAACTGCATCAGTCTGTGGGTCCATCTAGGTTCAGTATTGTCTGTGTTGACATGTGGTGGCTATCCAGGATTTCAGAGGCCCTTCCTCCGGAATAAATTAAGATTCTAGCCCTCATGGTTCTAAAGTTCAAAACAAAGGCATGGTTTAAATAAGGAGTGGTCTTATGCTGAGTCAGGCCACTGGTCCATCTAGTACAGGGGTCGGGAACCTAAGGCTCATGGGCCACAAGCGGCCCACGGGGGTCGTTTAACTGGCCCCCGAGCCGCCGCCGAACTGAGCCACCCACTTGGCGAGTCCCTACGCACTGCACTAAACCAGCGCGGTGAAGGGACTTGCTTCCGCGGCGCCAGAAGACGTGTCTGTGCATGTGCAGACGCCAAAAATACATCTGCATAGACGCTGGAAATCGCACACACGCGTGATCTATCCCACAGAGGGATCTCCGCTGGAGTAAACCTTGCCGACCCCCATTTAGTAGCTCAGTATTTCCTGCATGGACTGACAGCAATGTCTCTCCAGGGGTGCAGACAAGGGACCTTCCCAGCGCAAACTGGGCATGCCAGGGATTGTACCAGGATCTATCTGCAAACATCTGCTTAAGAAATTAAGTAGAGTCTGGCTGCTGGATCAGGCCAGTGATCTATCTGGTTCAGCATCTTGCTCTCACAGTGGTCCACCAGGTGCCCCAGCTGGGGGAAGCCCTCAAGCAGGACTGGCTCCCTCCTTGTCATCCTCCACCAGCAGGTGAATGTAGTTGTTTTTGGGAGGTTTTAGGAACTGACTTTTTTTTTAAAGGAAAGGGCTTTTAATAGTTCTGTGCTGTTTCTATTAGTTGTATTTAATAGATCCTTTTAAATATTGTTTTAACTCTGTTACAGTTTAATTATTTTCTAATTATTAACTTTTAGCTTTTTGTATTTCATTTGTGTTGTTTTAATTTGTGAAACTCACCTGGTCTGGAGAAAAGACAGGATATTGATACTATTGATAACAACAACAGTTGTATTCTGATCCACAAACAATGATAAATCCCCCTCATAACTGTTAAAATCAAAATCACCCAGCGCCGGGACAAAAGTTAAGATCTACCTGTGAAGAGAGGAGTTTGCATTCTTTTTTTCTGTTTTTATTTTTGTTTAGATTAGTTAGGTTATTTTATTGTCATGTATAAGATTATATGAAAAGTCTTAATAAAAATCTTACTAAAATAATAATAATAATAAATCACCCAGCACGCACAGAAAAATAGGGGGTGATGTTCAGGTAAATTTACTCCAAACATTACTAACTTTTATCAGGACATAGAAAAGAAAGTACTTCTTTGCACAGCGCATGTTTAAACTATGGAAACTTGCTCGCATAGGAGGCACCAACTTGGATGGCTCCTCACAGAGGAGAGGGCTAATGAGGGCTATTAGCCAGGATGCTATGCTCTGCTGCTGCAGTTGGAGACAGCAATGCTTCTGAATATCACTTTCTGGAAGCCACAGGAGGGTTGAGGGTTCTTGGGCTTGGGTTCTGCTTGCTATAGTTTCTCTGGTTGACCACTGTGAGAACAGGATGCTGAAGTACATGGGCCATTGGTCTGATCCAGCAGGGCACCTTCTTATGTTCTTAACCTAGTCATGCTCAGGAGGCTCTATTCTCAGTCAAAACCTCCCACACACTTTTTTGGGAAGAAAGGTTGGATCTGGCTTGATCGCTTGCAAAAAGCAGAGTGAAGAAATTCATCCGCTTTCCCTCATCAGATGCTCTTTGGAGCGCTTGAGCACAGAAGAGGAAGGACTTCTTGGCGCCAGGGTGGGAGAGGGGAAGACCCCAGGATGTGTCGTGGTTTTGGGGCCAGCCACTGAAAGAGGAACCCTGGGAGGTTCCCGTTCCTGGGAGCTGAGTTGCCCGTGGCTTGAGGTTTCTTGCTGACACAGGCGGAGCATCGCCTTTGCTGTGTACAGCCTGGGTGGACAGGTGATGGGAAAAAAGTGGTTGGGCACTCAGACTCTGAAGCCGTGATGCACAAAGTCCCCAAGTTGAAGCTTCTGAACAGTTTTGGTTTTTCATTCACTGCCCAATGGTCAAGAGAACTGTGGTCCAACCACACCTGGAGGCCACCAACTTTTCTATCCGTCTTGCTCCAGAAGGGAGGACCCAAACCGATGGATTCAAATTGTGAGGAAGGAATTTCCAACTAAAACCTTAGAAATAACTTTCTGGAAGTAAGAGCTGCTTGATAATGGTATGGACTCCCATGGAAGGTGGTGGACTCACCTTCATTGGAGGATTTTAAACAAAGATTGGGTAGCTTTTTTCCCCAAGGATCCGTTAGCTGTGATTCCGGCATTGCAGAGGGTTGGATTAGATGACCCTTACAACTCTGGAATTATATGATCCTATACTGGTTGTTGTCAGGATAAAATGGAGAGGGGCAACTCCATGCTTTGAGCTCCTTTGAGGAATGGTGAAATAGAAATGAAGTAAAATAATAATAACAATTAAACAGAAAAGGTCTATGTGAATGCTAGCTGAATCTTTTTCTTCCACGCTGAGATAAATAACATACTTGTGACTTTAGCAAGGCTAACCCCTACTCCTTGCTCTTCCTCTGAGCTGGTGATCACCAGGCAGTTTGTAAAGAAGTAACTGGGTTTCCCTTCCCCCATGGAAAGAAGAAAAAAACACGCCCACATATTCCTTGCCAAAATAAAGAGAGGAAACAAGGCAGCCAACTTGCAACAGGAAATTTTTTTTGCACCAGGCAGCTTCAGTCCTCAGGCAGAGACAGGACTGGGCGGAGAGAGAAACAGAAAGTGCTGATCTCAGAAGTTTAGAAAGGGGGGAAGCCCAGTTTGGCTGGGATGGCTTCCAGAAAAGCCACACATCTTCTTTTGGGGCACCACTGCAGGATCTCAACGTGTGACTCTGCAGTGGGGGCAGATAGATATTTGATATACGTGCATGCCGAATTCGGCAGAGATTTTATTGGCTTCGTGATAAAGGCGAACCTATGCAATCCACACTTCCCTAAACAAAACCTAAGAATGTAAGAAGAGTCCTGCTGGATGAGCCCAAAGGGAGCCCATCTAGTCCAGCATCCTGTTCTCACAGTGGCCAACCAGATGCCCCTTATGGGAAACCCACAAGCAGGACCTGAGAACAAAGAGCCCTTCCCCCCTTCTGGGGTTTCCAGCAACTGGAGACTCTCCTGCTGCTGCTGTGGCTGTTGAAGGGGGCTGTCATCTTCCCCCACCCAGAGACTCCTCCTGTTGCTGCTGTAGTTGTTGGGGGGCTGCTGTCTCCCCCACTTGGAGGACTGCTGCTGCTGTGGCTGCTACAGAAGCAAAGAGGACTGCAAAGAGTACTGCAGGGGCCAGGACCCTGGGCAGGCAGGAGAAGTGGGAACAGCTGCTGCCCCAACTGGGCGTGGTCCAAGTGCTGGGGCAGCATTATAAAGTCTGCCTGCCCTGAATTCCATCTACCTGGCCCTGCAATGCCAGGTTCACAAGACCACTGCCATCCATGACTTGATTGTGGATGGAGGACTTGACCTGGCATGTGTAACAGAGACTTGGTTGGATGAAGCAGATGGGCCTGTCCTAGCTGCTGCTTGTCCACCAGGTTTCTCTTATGCACAGCAACCTAGGTCATGTGGGCGGGGAGGAGGGGTTGCAGTGATTTTTAGGAAGTCATTAGCTTGCACCAGGCATCCTATTGGGAAGACCCAGATTTCTAAGTGCATGTTCTGGACGTTGGGCAGTACAGGATTCCTTTTGGTGTACCGACCTCCCAGCTGCACCAAGGATTCCCTGCCCAAGCTGCTTCAGGTCGTGGCGGATGTTCTCCTAGAGACACCTACTTTGGTTGTCCTAGGGGATTTTAATATCCACGCCGACACGACCTTACAAGGGTCTGCTTGGGACTTCATGGAAAGCATGGCCTCCATGGGGCTGTCCCTGAATAAGTTTGGCCCAACACATAGTCGCGGATATGCTTTAGACTTGGTGTTCACCTCTATGGATGTTGGTGATCCAACACTAAGCAAAAGCGAAACAAAAGAAGTCCCATGGTCCGATCACTTCCTGGTGTAACTGGACTTCTCCACAACCCTTCCCCTCTGCAAGGAGGTGGGACCGATTCAGATGCTCTACCAACTGAGCTATCCCCAGAGGTCGAGAATTAGCAGTCAGTGTAAGCTGCAGTGAGCTAGATCAACTCTCAGTTTGACTCAGGATAATGCAGCTTCTTGCATTCCTGTTTGAATCAGCCCTTTATTCAGAACTAGTTTGGAGTATTGTACGTATTGGAACATTTGGATAGATGTGGTTTCAGATCTGTCTTCGGCATAGAGTACATTCTGAGAGTGACCTAGGGGCTCCAGGTTTCTTAGTCTTTTTAAATGTCAAGGTTGTGCTCTCACAGCTGTTATCCTGGGATTGCAGTTCGAAAGCACGTCAAAGTGCAAGTAGATAAATAGGTACCGCTCCAGCGGGAAGGTAAACGGTGTTTCCGTGCGCTGCTCTGGTTTGCCAGAAGCAGCTTAGTCATGCTGGCCACATGACCCGGAAGCTGTACGCTGGCTCCCTCGGCCAATAAAGTGAGATGAGCACTGCAACCCCAGTCGGTCATGACTGGACCTAATGGTCAGGGGTCCCTTTACGTTTACCTTACACATATTGTATGCCTTTGTGCTACCCAGTTAGTTGAAGAGCAGTCCGCTGTTTTGAAGTGCATTACCTACATGTCCCTATGCATAGTTCTCTCGCTTGATGCCTCCTGTTTCCTTTTTTTCTCTTTCAGCTCAATTCTCCAATGAACCCTGTCAGCAGCACAGAAGATATCAAGCCTCCGTTGGGAATCAACGGGGTCCTCAAAGTTCCAGTGCACCCATCATCTGCCATGGCCTCCTTCACCAAGCACATATGTGCCATTTGTGGAGACAGATCTTCAGGTAGCGCCAATGTTTTCAAACACCCTCCAGGGGGAGGCAGGATATGTGGGGCAGCAATGAGTGTTAGCTTGGGAGTTGCTCTATGCTAAGAAAGATCAGAACTAATTTACACCAAATTAGGGATTAATTTGTACTTATTTGTTTCACAAAATTTATACACTGCTTGATTGCAGTATGCAAAAAGATGAAACGATAAAATTGTCCCTAAGTAGAATTGATAATCATTTAAGAAATTTGAAAGGTTGAAATAACAATTATAAATATATAATATATAAGTTATAAATAACAAACTCAAATGGGATTTTAGCAAGCCCCGAAAAGAGTACTGTGAAGGCCCCTGCCTTCACTTAAGAGGCAAAGGGTTAAAAGTTTAGGTGCTGTCACACAAACAAAAAAATCCATTTCTTACAACGTGGAATAGGTGATCTTGTAGGTAAACTGGCCCAAAATTCTTAAGGGCTTTTTAAACACTAATTGTATCACCTTAGCTTATCTTTCTTCCCCGCCTCTGGATAAATTTGAAACAAGCCAAGCTTCTAGTCTTGCCTTGGTAATGGACTGGGTGAGAGCCAACAAACGGAAGCTCAATCCTGATAAGACAGAGGCACTGCTAGGGGGTGGTTTCCTGTACCGGATGGCTGGGAGGTTGCCTGCTTTTAATGGGGTTACTCCCTTTGAAGGAGCGGGCATGTAGCTTGTGGGTACTGCTGGATCTTTTGCTGTCGCTTGAGGCTCAGGTGGCCTAAGTGGTACAGAATGCCTTCCATCAGCTTCAGCTGGTGGCCCAGCTGTGGCCATATGCTACGTTAACCTCCAGGTTAGACTAATGCAATGTGTTATACATGGGGCTGCCTCTGAAGATGGTTTGGAAACTTCAGCTAGTGCAGAATTCAGTAGCCAGGTTGCTCACCAGGGCAAGATGGCTTGAACGTATTATGCCAATCCTGGCTGACTGCAATGGTTGCCAATTAGTTTCTGGGCCCAATTCAAAGTACTGGGTTTGACTTATAAATCCTTAAATGGCTCAATACTTCAAGGACTGCCTCTCCCCATATGAACCAACCCAGACTCTGTAATCACTACTACTTTGTGTGTCTCCTCCATGAGAGATCTGGGGGGTGGCAGCCTGAGAACCGGCCTTTTCTGTGGTGTCTCCCCATTTGTGGGATGCTCCCCCAGGGAGGCTCGCCTTTGTTGCCTATATTTAGGTGCCAGGCAAAAATATTCCTCTTCTCCCAGGCCTTTGGATAATTAAACAATCTATGGCCTTTTAACCTGTGGGGGGCTATTGTTTTTGCTTGTTGCTATGTTATGTATTTCTGTGTTTTTATACTGTAAAGCATCCTGTGATCCTCTGTTGAAGGGTGGTATATAAATTTAATAGATAAAAATATTCTCTAACCTTCCTGCAATCAATGACATACCTGAATCCTATACCCCTCCTGAGCCTGGAAAAGCCCATAGAGCTAAAAGAGAAAATGGGATAGAGCGGCACTCTTGCAACTTCCTCCTTCAGCTCTATGGGTTTTTAAACTATGCGCACGACCTCACGACCAAGTTAGCCTCATTATCACCGTATTGTTGCTCTTTCTCTGTCCCCGCACCCAGGTAAACATTACGGGGTGTACAGTTGTGAGGGCTGCAAAGGCTTCTTCAAGAGGACAGTGAGGAAGGACCTGACGTACACCTGCCGGGACAATAAGGACTGCTTAATCGACAAGCGGCAGCGGAACCGGTGTCAGTACTGCCGGTACCAAAAGTGTCTTGCGATGGGCATGAAGCGGGAAGGTAAGGCGAGAAGGCGACTCAAGACTTTGTGAGATCCAAAATTAGGTGGCAGGGTTCTGGGCTGAACTGCTTACGGCAATGCTAGAACCCAGAGGAAGCCAAATATCCAGAAATGCATGACATACGAAAGCAATCACTTCTTCATGCAGTGTATAGTTAAAACTATGGTGTTTGCTCCTACAATACGCAGTGAGGACTAGCAAAATTTTGGATGGCTTTAAAAGAGGATTCGATGAATTCATGTTGGATAAGGTGACCAGTGGCCACTACCCATGGTGGCAATGCTTTACCTCCACAGTTGAAGGCACTAATACTTCTGAATGCCAATGGCTGGAAAACACACTGCGGGGAGAGGGGTTGTTGTAATGCAGGACATTTGGCTTGGTGGGCATTTGATATGGAAGGGGTCTTAGGTTCTCATGTGTTTGTAAGTTGGAGTGTGGTTGTCATTAAAAAAACAAAAATGTTATCACATATATTAATCTTCAATGGCTTTAAATGTGGATCTAATTATCCTGGAGGGCTTTAAAAGAGGATTGGACAAATTCATGGAGGGGAATACTATAGCAGGCTACTAGCCATGATTGTCCATGGTTTGAGGCAGCAGTACTTCTGAATCCCAGTTGCTGGAAGCCACAGGGTGGCAGAAAGCTCTTGTATTTGCGTCCTGCTTGCGGGTTGGTTGCCCATCAGGGCATCTGGTTGGTGACTGTGACGTCTTATGTTCTTAATCCCCCTCCTATTAAATACCTTATTAGGAAGAAAGGTTAGAAAAAACTCCGCTGCAGAATGGAGCTGCAACTTGGGAGTTTTTCTGTAACTTATCAGTGTCTCGTTTTCCGTTGGCCTAAGCTACCCTGCAAGGTTGTTTCAGTGGTCAAGTGAGCCAAGACCAGTGTTAGGAGAAACTCAGATATATAAGCTAATCACCGCATGGAATCTTAAACCAAGGATATGGTCGCCACAATGGAATGTCTAGACGCCATTTTTCTTGAATAGGGCTTCTCTTCTTTTTCTTCCTACTACTACTACTACTACTACTACCACCATTACTAATATTACTACTACTTTCATTTCTGTTATTATTTCTATTTCTATACTGCTTTATATTTTAAAGGAAAAAAATCTCAAAGCGGTTTGCAACACATTAAAACACGGATAAAACAATCCAGAATAAAACCAACCCAAGCTTCAATGAAAATATTTCAGATCCTTCTCTAACTGACATTTTTGTTTTCCCCGTATTTATATCTGCTTAATTTATATAGCTGCCCCATAGCAGAAGTACCCTAGGAAGCCTGTGTGGTGTATTGGTTAGAGTGTTGGACCAAGACCTGGCAGATCAGGGTTCAAATCCCCACTCAGTTATGAAACTCACTGGGTGACCTGGGGCCAATTACAGCTTCTTAACCTACCTAACATGGCTGTTGTAGGGATTAACTGAGGAGGGAGTGAGCCTTGTACTTTTTAGAGAAAAAAGTGAGCTGTAAATGCAATAAATAAGCTCTTGCGCTTTCCCACTTAAGAAAGCTGGAGGGGTCAGCCAGATGGAGACATCAGTCACCAACCCGGCATCCAGAGATCTGCCCGTGGTCTTAATTGGATCCATGCCAGTTGCAAAATGTGCCTGGCACCCGGGGAGTTTCTAACATTGGCCAGGACCATGTCGATCTTAGGCTTGGGATGTGAAGGACAGAGCAAGATAGGGTACACTTGCAGAGCTTTGGTGGGTGATGCTCTCAGCTTCCCTTCACTCTCTCCCCCCCCCCGCCACCTTAGCTAAATACAGGCACTCAAATAACTGTTTCTCCACCTTCCTGCACATCCTGTGTTTCTGCCCTGCCTGCAAGAGGCAAGCTCTCCCGAGCATCCTTCTCTGCATTGCCCTAAGCACCAAGCGAAGCTGTCGTGCTTGATCTGTGGAGTTATTCAAGGACTTGCACGTGCAGCTGCTGGAAATGTCAAACTCTTCTCTCAGGAAGGTGATGGACAGAAGAGTGTTTGGAAGGAAGTGTGGAGGGCCCCAGAAAACAAAACAAGAACATATATGATGGGAGGGTGATGTCAGGTCTTAGGTGGCAAGTCAAATGTGCAACAAGGTTGGCTGTAAGCAGAGCCTTGCCTGGGCCAGACTTAAGAGCCTGCCTAACACAGCATCCTTTCCCCTTCAATTGCCAATCAGAATGCAAGAAGCTGCTTTGTATTGAACCCGATCATTGGTTCATCTAGAACAGTGCTGCCTACACTGACTGGCAGTGGCTCTCCTGGATTTCAGGCAGGGAGTCTCTTTTCCATCCCTACCTGGAGATGCTGCTGGGAATTGATTCTGGGACCATCTGCATGCAAAGCAGATGTTCTTATCCACTGAGCCATGATGCTTTCATTCTATGTCTGCAAAGGCTTTATGATCTGGTTTTCAGAGGTTCTATTTAGATCGGGTGGACAACATCAGGCCTGAGTACCAGACGTGGCCTTGTGGCCCTCTCTTTTCTGGCCCTTGGGACTCTCTCCAAGCCACACACCCTCACTGGCCTTCTGCTGCCCCCTTCTGGGGTGCCTTTGGTGGCTGAAATGTGTCCTTGTGCCAGGAGTATGCCCATTGTTTGCCTGGAAGGAGAAAGATGTACTGTATTTTTTGCTCTATAAGATGCACCTGACCATAAGACGCACCTAGTTTTTAGAGGAGGAAAACAAGAAAAAAATATTCTGAATCTGCGCGGCGCCTCTCCAGCAAAGTGGGAGGAGAAATGGAGGAGGCTCTGTTTCTCCTCCTGCTTCGCTGAAGGGGCGCTGCGCAGCTTTCCCTCTCTGCGCAGCGCTTTTCCAGCGAAGCGAAGTCAGAGCAGCAAGACGGATCACTGCGCAGCGAAAGCAGCGATCCCTCTTGCTCTCCTGGCTTCAGCAATAGCTGCACGGCCTGCATTCGCTCCATAAGATGCACACGCATTTCCCCTCACTTTTTAGGAGGGAAAAAGTGCATCTTATAGAGCGAAAAATACGGTATGTAAAGTGTTGGGGTGGCGAGGGATAGACACTTTTGGCTTTTGCATTGCCATAATGTAGAGTTAACGTCAGAATTGCAGGTGAAAAAGTGAGGAAAGGATGCTTGGTGTTTATAAAATTATGCGTGGCATGGAGGAAGCTTTTCTCCCTCTCTCAGTGTCCAAAGAAAGTGAATGTTTGAAGATTCCAGGGAAATAAATGAACGTACTTCGTTAAACTCCGGAACTGCCACAGGAGGCATTGATGGCTACCAACTTGGATGGCTTTAAAAGAGGCTTAGATTAGATGGGGCATTGGCCTGATCCAGTAGGCACTTCTTGTGTTTTCATGTGTCACTGCTAGGAGGGGTTGTCATGTGGAGCAAAAACAGGATTTATGTTTTGCCTTGTTCTTAAGCCCGTGGGGTAAATGCGTAATTCCTCCCCCCCCCCCAATAGTGATGCTTCAATCTGTGTGGGAGACATGCTGTTGCTCAGTAAGTATGTTCATAGTGGGGAAGCGGGTGTTTGTGAGTGTAGTGCAGTCTGCTTATGCTCAGAAGCACTGTCTTTATTCAGTTGTTGTTGTTTTTGTCTAAGGACGTTGTGTTCTGGAATTTGCTGACAGATAAATGAGTGCAGGCATTCAAGCTTCAAAGATGTTGGTAAACAAGCCTAGGATCATTTGATGAAGGGCAGTACTGTATGTGGATTTCTTAAATAAACAAGTAAATGAAAATCCCACCACATCCTGAAAATTGTATCCCTGCAATTGCAAAATGCATCTACACTTATTATATTCTTAAGGCTGCAGTCATGTATTTACTTAAGAGCAAATCCTATCACATGAAACAGTTGCTTACTTTGCAAGAAGCACACACAGGGTTATGGCATGAACATTTCGCAGAGAAATGTAGAAATGCATGCAGTCAGGAGCAAAAGAAGCAGAGTGAGATGGTGGGCAGATTCATCCCGATGTGAGAAACCCGGATGGCTTTGCCCCACAGTCCTGAAATCTTCCCATTTCCCTGTTGTTGTTTTTTACAGATTGGTTGCACAGAACTAGAATTAGCCTCTTTCCCCTGTTTATCCTGGAATGACTCTCTCTTGGATTTGTGCTCTTGGAAGGAGGCGGTTGCACAATAACCCATCCCTGAGTCTTCTTCCCATTGTTGCTCGCTGGCCTTTAGCAAATGAGTTGGATGCAGGCACAGGGCTGCCCATGGCAGGCAGGCTGGTCTCAGAGGCAGCTGGTCTGGCATCTTGGGTGGAGAGAGGGAGGGAAGAGAAGGGGGCTAAGTGAGCTGACAGCAACCCACGCCAATCTGGTGCCTTCCAGGTGCTCTGGACTGTAACTCCCATCAGCTTCAGCCATCTCAACTGTACAACATGAGGCCATGGTGAACAATTGTGCGTCCATTGTCCACAGCATTATATGACGCCGCTCGCTCTGGCTAGTGGGTTGTGTTGTCCATAATATCCAGTAGGGTGCCGTGTTGGGGAGAGACCCATTGCTGGGCCAGTAAAATACGGTTTTCTGTTACACACACACACACGTATACGGGGCACTGCTGTGTGAAGTGCTTTCCCTCCTCTGTTCAATCTAGGTGCTTCCTTGCTCGCCTGCCTGCCCACTGCTTATCATGCTGCTACCTTTCGGTGACAATGTGAACTGCAGAGCATGACGACATCCTTCCATTTTTATGTATATAGGGAGATAGATCAATATAGATTTAATGTCTGCATTATTTCATTCCTTCTACCCCTCCACTCATGACATACTCTTGTGCATTTTTCATATATAACACATCCTCTTATATGTTTGCGATGCATGCCATCTGACTCAGAAAGAAAGCCTTGTGGAGTGGGGATTTTCTCCCTGAAATAAAATATGCACAGAATCTCTAGTTTTAGGGAGGAGGGTCTGGAGCTCAGAGCTCATTACAGGCACATGCTTGGCATATTGCAGGGTCTGCCTGAGATTCCTTATGTGGTGGGGGATTGGGATAATATGATTTTTTTATGATTGTATTTATTTTATTTATTTATAACGTGCGACCCCCACTGTTTAACCAAAAAAAGGCTCCCAGGATGACTTGCCAAGCTCAGTTTTAAGCATCCAATTTAAAAAGACATAGCATGCAAAGAAAAATGGAATGGGAGGGAAGAGGAAAAAGCAAGCTGAAGTGCAAACTCTTAAAGCTGCTGTTCTTTAAAGTCACATCTGAAGTCTATGGTGGTTCTGGCTGTCTTTTCAGGCACGTGCACACACACACCAGATCCCTAGAAGCAAAGCAGGTGACAACATGTAGGCTAGGAGGACAACTTGCCACACATTTTGTTTATTTATTGCACCTACATCCCAGTTTTTCCTCCAATGAGCTTAAGGTGACCTACATGGTTCTGCCCCTCCTCATGTAATCCCCACAACAGCCCTGCGAATTAGGTCAGGCTGAGAGACAGGGACTAGACCAAGACCACTCAATGAACTGATGAGATTAGCAGTGGGGTCTCCCAGGCCCCAGTCTAACCAGTACACCACACTTTCCTCGTGTACCTTTAATAATGACGACTACCACTGTATTTAAGCATTTCTGTTGATAAAACATACTGAGGCAAAGATTGTCATTAGTGCATGTGGTTGATCTTTTGCAACTGGTTGATCTCAGGATCCCCCAAACTCCACGGAAGTGATGTCCACTTCATTCCAGGAGGTCCTGTCAACTCCTTGAGCTTTTGTAGAAAGGGTGTGTGTCTTGATTCTGCCCAGCAAAGATTCTGGAAGAGGGGGAGAGGGAATGATGCCATAGCAAAGAGGCCTCTGGACCTCAAGCACCATGACCAGGCAGTGTCTACCTACCTTCTCTGAGCTCAATAAGATTATCTGCGGTACATAGCAGCCTTCTCTTTGACACCATTGGAAAATGGTTTGTCTGTTCTAGAAAGCTGTCCATAGGGGCAGAGAATCCAGAGGGAAAATAACAGAGGCTTCTAAATAGCCACACTCCTGGGGTGAGTAAAAACTCATTCTAGGCGTTGTATTTTTATGTTGTGAACCGCCCTGTGAATTTCGAATGAAGGGCGGCACACAAATTAAGCAAACAAATAAAATAAACCCTTTGCAAGCCGGATAAACATTGTCAGGCCCTGACCCCTGTTTTTCTTTTCTTTTCTGTTTTTAATGGATCATTTTTGACAGGTGAAGTGCCATGCTTTGTGGATGGCGCTTTCGGAAAAATAATAATCCAGAATAATACTTTGAATAGTTATAATGTCAAACAGCAGCAGCAAGAGCAGGATCATTTACTACCGCGATGTTTCATTTCAAAATTTTTACTCTATTACAGGGATGGAGCACCATCCATCCCGGCCCACAAGACTCCCTGGAAGGCAGGAAGAACAAGGTATTATTCCCATTTCAATATTTCTAGACCAGCTGTTAAGCAGCAAAAGAGAATGTTTATATATCTGGAGGTGTAAAAATGAAACAAGACCAGAGCTAAACCAGTTCTTCCTGGTTCCGCCAGGCCAGATTCTTCCCCCCCCCCCCCCCATGGAGCTTTTCCCCTTTCCAGTTTTGGAAGCCTGATTAGCTTCAGATGCATAGAATCATAGAATTGTAGTGTTGGAAGGGACCTCCAGGGTCATCTAGTCCAACCCCCTGCAATGCAGAAATCTTAACTAAAGCATACAGGACAGTTGGCCACCCAGCCTCTGCTTAAAAACTGCTACCACCTCCTGCAGGAGATCGTTCCACTGTCAAACAACTCTTACTGCTTAGTCAGAATCTCCTTTCTTGTAACTTGAATCCATTGGTTGGGTTGTCCCTTCTGGAGCATTAGAAAACAATCTTTCTCCATCCTCCATATGACAGCCCTTTTAGATATTTGAAGATGGCTACTGTATTACCTCTCGGGTACAATTTTTGTTTTGTTTTGTTTATTTAAAGTAAATGAATTCAGATTAAATGCCTCCCAATTGGACCAAGGAATCCTGACCTACCAGAGGTGGCCCAGAGGGAATCTGGAATTGTAGGGTTTAACTGATAAGTACAGAGTATTAGGATGAGAAGGAATCCCTTCAAAGAGGAGGTGTCTCCTCTGATTTTGGAGGAAGCGTTATTTAAAAAGGTAAAGGGACCCCTGACCATTAGGTCCAGTCGTGGCCGACTCTGGGGTTGCGGCGCTCATCTCGCTTTATTGGCTGAGGGAGCCGGCGTACAGCTTCTGGGTCATGTGGCCAGTATGACTTCTGGTAACCAGAGCAGTGCACGGAAACACCTTTTACCTTCCCGCCGGAGTGGTACCTATTTATGTATTTGCACTTTGACGTGCTTTCGAACTGCTAGGTTGGCAGGAGCAGGGACCAAGCAATGGGAGCTCACCCCGTCATGGGGATTCGAACCGCCGATCTTCTGATCGGCAAGTCAAGGGTTATGTACTTGTTCATTATTTAAAAAAAATAAATCTGTAACACTCTTCAGTCAAAAAAAATTAAAAATTAAAAAGTGGCTTACAAATCACTACAGACGAACGAAGCAGACCCCCAGCACCAGGACTGCAATCTGAAAAGATATGGCACAAAAGGAAAACATATGGAGTGGGAGGAGGAAATAAGCAAGCTCTGTCACAAGTCCTTTACCCCTCTTTTCCTGCATTATTTCACTGTGCATTTGCGGCGTTGAAAAGAAATTGCAAAGCAACACGTGCATATTTTTGTCCCATCATGCAAGCATACCCAAAATAACTTTGTAGAGTAACCTTACCGCTTGGTGGTACATCCCTGTCATTTATTATTATTATTATTATTTTGCTGCTTATGAGTGCCGCCTTAATTAAAGGGCTATGTACAGATCATATGCATTGCCTGGAGGGTGCTAATGTAGTGCCATCACGGTGCCTTCGAGAAGCTTCGAACTACTGTTGTCCCCAACTATTGGCGGCAATGACAAGTAGCCGCTGATCGCTGTATCCTCCATGAATTTGCCTTTCAGCGCCATCCAGAGCGGATGGCCATCCTTTATGCCATATGGTAGTAGACGCCATAGTTTATAATTCCGTGCTGCATGAAGAAGGACTTTCCTTTTCTCTGTCTTGAGTCTTCCAACATTCAGCCTCACTGGATGCCTAGGAGTTATGGGAGAGGGAGAATAAAAAAAATCTCTCTAGCCACTTTCTCGACATCAAGGATTCTTTGGACTGCTGTCGCCCCTGACTCTTGGAGGTAACGATGGGTGGATACAATGGGTGGTGGTAGTTATAAGATGGAAAGGTGCCTCTGAAGGATAGCCCTCTGGTGGAAGGGCTCTGGCGATCGGAAATCATGGAAGCATTTTTCTATACGCAGTGGCGTAGCGTGGGTTGTCAGCACCCGGGGCAAGGCAAGTAATTTGCGCCCCCTAACCCGTGGATTTGCGCCCCCTAACCCTAACCCCCAGATGGTGTGGCCGGCCCCCCTGCACCCCCCACGCTACGCCACTGTCTATATGTAGAAGCCAAGCTTTGGTTGGGAAGGAGTGACAGACAGGAGTCAGGAACATCTGGGGGCAGTGCCATTTGCAGAGAGAACTTTGAGGGGTGAAAGGCAAGTTTCTTTTGTAACTCTGAAGGGTCAATGCTGTTCCTCCCCACCTCCCCACTTTCCAGGTTTTGCAAGTGGCATTTGAAGAAAAAAGAAGCGGATTGCTTACTTATTTCCTAAAATGTATACTTCTTTGATTGCAGCAGCAGCAACAACAACAACCCTCAACATGGTTCACAAGAAGAATAAAACAGTCAAAAATTTTTTTTTGGGGGGGGAGAATAGTTCAAAAAATTAAAACTAGCAGTAGACTAAAACACAGCCAGATATCTGGACGCACCTGTCTAAATCAGAATGTTTTTAGCAGGTGCTGGAAAGAATACAGTGAAGGCACCTGCCTGAGGTCAAAGAATCAGGGAGTTCCAAAGTGTATAGGTGCTGCCACACTAAAATATCAAGTTCTTAAAGATGCAGAATGTGTATTCTGCGGTGCCTGTTAGTTCAAGTTCCACCAATTGCATTGTTCCAACCTGGTGTCCTAAGACCTATCTAAAATTTTATTTATTTACTGCATTTATAACCCACCTTTTCCTCCAAGGCGCTCCAGGGTGGTGCACCTGGTTCTTGCCCTTTCCTCAATCCTCACAACAACCCTGTGAGGTAGGAGAGGCAGTAAATGGCCCAAGGTCACTCAGTGAGTATTTTGGCCAAGCGGGGATTTGAACCCTGGTCTCTCCCAGGTCCTAGCCTGACACTGTCACCACTGTACCACTCTGGTTCTCCAGTTTGCATATGGTAGAAAGGAAGAATAATATATTGATAAAATGCATATGGTGTTAAGCTGAGCATGAGGGGAGTCCAACAACATATGAAAGGCATCATGTTGGAGAAAATTTTCCTAGAGCTTAGGCCTCATGGTCTTACCAAGCTGGAGGACTTCCCGAACCCATCTCACTTCTGTCAGCGATTGTGCTGCAATTGGTGCAGAATGCTCCAGTGCAATTGCTAGTAGCAATTGCTGACAGGAGTGAGACCCTGTCAGCATATAACACCTGTTTTCAGAGATCTGCACTGGTTGCCGATTTGCTACTGGGCCAACTTCAAGGTGTTACTTTTAGTAGATGAAGTCCCTGACAACTTGGGATCAGTATAACTGCAAGATCGCAGAACTGGCACTGTTACAGGTGTCAAATGAGACCCATTCCACATTTGTAATACAGTGGTACCTCGGGTTAAGTACTTAATTCGTTCCAGAGGTCCGTTCTTAACCTGAAACTGTTCTTAACCTGAAGCACCACTTTAGCTAATAGGGGCTTCTGCTGTCGCCGCGCCACCAGAGCACGATTTCTGTTCTTATCCTGAAGCAAAGTTCTTAACCTGAAGCATTATTTCTGGGTTAGCGGAGTCTATAACCTGAAGCATATGTAACCCAAGGTACCACTGTAACTCCATGTTTTAGTGTGGTGGCAGTTGTACTCTGAAACTCCCTGCCTCTTGACTCCACCAGCCAGGCAACCTTTGTTGTATTCAGGGCCTGCTAAAAACATATTCTTTTAGGCAAGCCTACCTAGATAATTGGAAAATTGATGCCAGTTTTAATCTGTTCTTAGTTTATTGTTGTTTTAATTCTTCAAAAGTCTTAAAATGCCATAATTGTTGATCGTTTTATTGTTTTGTAAACTGCTTTGAGGGATTTTTGATTTTTTTTTTAGTGCATAAACTTTATGACATGAATAAGTAATAAAGAAACGAACAAATGCCTTTCTTGCTAGACTCCGCCCACTGATCCATTTTCCTCTATATTTTTTCTTCTTTTTTCCCTTTGTTGGCTCCCCCCCCCCCGGCAGCTGTCCAAGAGGAGAGGCAGCGTGGGAAGGACCGCAATGAGAATGAGGTTGAATCCACGAGCAGCGCTAATGAGGACATGCCCGTGGAGAAGATTCTAGAAGCCGAACTTGCCGTTGAGCCAAAGACAGAGACATACATTGAGGCGAACATGGGCTTGAACCCCAATTCGGTAAGGAAAAGCACACCCCCATTACTCTTTTCTTCTAGGCAAACTTTTCAAAAATGCAGTTAAGTCACCTTAAATCTGGTGTGGGGAATCTTTGGCCCTCCAGATGTTCATAGAATTGTAGAGTTGGCAGGGACCCAAAGGGTCATGTATTCCAACCCCCCTGCAATGGACCAATCACAGTTGATCTACAGCTCCCATCAGGCCCCAGCAAGCATGGCTGATGGCTAGGGATGATGGGAGTTGTGCTTCTGGAATATCTGGAGGGCCACAAATGCTCCAACAGATACCAAGACTAGAAGATGGCTCCGTTGGGCATGATAGTTATATACAAAGCCAGACTAAGAACATAAGCAGAGACTGCTGGATCAGGCAAAAGGGGGCCCATCTAGTCCAGCCAGCCAGATGCCTGTGGGAAACCAGCAAGCAGGATTTGAGTGCAAGAACAGCTCTTCCCCCTCCTATAGTTTCTAGCAACTGGTATTCAGAAACATTGCTACTGTGGAGGCAGAGCACAGCCAACATGGCCAGAAGCCATTGAGAGCCCTACCAGCCTCCATGGTCACCAGACACCTCAAACATCCCATTTGCAGCCCTTGTGAACCTTGATGAGTTGGGGTTCCTAATCCCCTGGAAAGTCTCTGAATGAAAAGAGAGCCCACACAGCTCATGTTTCCTTGAAAGGAGATGAGGAAAGCCAGTCTTTGGTTACCCCCAGCACCTGGGAGGCAGCAGTTATCAAGATTAAAAATACTTAGGGGAGGGGATGTAATGAGCATCACCGCAAGCTTGTGGAGAGGGGTCTGGGGAGGCAAAATAAATAGCTGCTTCTGGTCCCAGCCTGCTTTTAGCAAATTGAATATGGCTTCCTGCATAATTCAGCATGTGTGGTCACAGTCTACGAAGATGCAGGCAGCATCTGTAAGTGGGGGTAGGTACCTAGGAGCGCCTCTTGTTGCAGATCAGTGCTTGTGCGCGAGGAAGATCAAATGCCTGGGTGGGGGAGAAATATCTCTTCCTTCCACCACCACCAGGATTACCACAACCTGGGGGGGGGGGATAGGGAGGGTTTTGAGGAGCAAAGAACGGAACACATGAATACAGTTATATGACATATGTTACCTAACAACCCCCACCAGCTCCCTAAACAGATATCAGGTTGTCCATTGATATGAATGATTCTTCCAGCTTACCAATGCCAGGATGCTAGTGTTTTTTGAACGGCCGCTGACAAATACTTAATTATCACTTTGCTTTTATTGCTGATGTTTTTATTCTATTTATTGCACTTTTATCCCAACTTTCCCCACAAGGAGCTCAAGGTGAGGTGTACACAGTTCTCCCCATTTAATCCCCACAACAGCCCTGTGAGGTGGGTTAGGCTGAGAGGCAGCAGCTGCCCCCGAGGTCACACGCAGTGAGCTTCGCAGCCAAAGGGGGGTTTGAACTTCACCAAGCTATCAAATGTCCAGCATATAATGTCCCCAGGGGGCAGTACAAAACAAACTGTTTTGTACTGTTTGTTTTTAATCCATCACAGATGGTCATTTCCAGGAAAGAAATAGATATAGTCCAAGCCACAATGTTTAGGACAGCCATTTCCATTTTGCATTGGAAAGTTTAAGAGGGAGAAAACTGATTTATTTATTTTTTATGTAAGGTGGAAAAGTGGGCATATGGCGTGTCCTTGAAATTATTGAAGGTCTTTGCTCACCTTTGCATCTGAGCACAGTGCAGGTCATGCAAACCTCTCCATTCAGTTTGTGTCGCCTGTTGCTTGTGGGCCTCCCTGGACACCCTGCCCCCATTCTCACCAGGAGATCCCGAGCCTTGGATTCCTTCGGTTTATACATAGCCCCAGATGGGATCCTGGCTACTGAAAAATGATCCTTGTAACAGAAACCACCACCCCCCCTTTGGCAGGCATTTGCAAAGGAGGGTTTTGGGGTCACTGCATTCCTTCTGGGTGTCGCCCCAGAGTTCCTTTTCCAGAGGGATCATTTGCCAGGGATGTCCTTTCACCTTGTCTGCATCATTCCCACTTCATGGAAGGGGGTGGGGAGGAGAAAGGCTGTAGCCAAGTGGCAGAGCACTTGCTTGGCATGCAGAAGGCCCCTATTTCAATCCTCTGGCATCTCCAGGTCGGGCTGGAAAGAAAAGCCCTGTACTTTAAACCCTGGAGAGCTTCTGCCAGTTGACAATACTGAGCTAGACGGTTTGGGGTTTCAGGCAGGCCCAGCCCTGATTGAAGATGCCAGGGACTGAACCTAGGAACATAAGAAGCTTCCTTGTACCAAATCAGAAAATGGTCCACCTAGCAGAGTGTTGTCAACACTGACTGGCAGCAGCTGTCTAGGATATCAGCCAAGGGAGCTCTTGAAGGTTTCTGATGGGGAAACATTCCTTGCCCTAATCAGAGATGCCAGCAGGTATCAAGCATGACACCTTTTGCACGCAAGGCAGATGCTCTAACCACTGAGCTGCAGCCCTTACCACAGTCTGCCCTTCTTTTCCATTCCTTTGTCCCACTCTTGACGCCTCACAGCTTCTCTGTTCTTTGCAGCCCAATGACCCGGTCACCAACATCTGCCAAGCGGCAGACAAGCAACTTTTTACATTGGTGGAATGGGCCAAAAGGATCCCACACTTCTCAGAACTGCCGCTAGATGACCAAGTGATCTTGCTCAGGGCTGGTGAGTACAAGGCACCCTTTAATGGGGAGGGGGTGGTGCAGAAGGAGCAGGGCAACCCACTGCTTTAAATAAATGGTTCTGAAAGTGGGCGAGAGAGCCCCCTCATGGGACGCTAAGAGGCAAGTAGGTGGCGGGGGTGTTGTGATGATTTAAGACCCCCGCTAATTGACTTTCAACCATGTGGAAGAATCAAAGCCTGTTTCAGATTATGTAAAGAAATACTACAGGTGTTATGAATTCGTGAGCAGGATTTGAATTATGAGCAATAGAAGGAATTAGAGATTACTGTATTGTTGGTATAAGAGAGAGAATATAGGGTGCAGCAAGGGGGAGAAATTTTAAAAAGCACCATGGAAAACGGGGTGGGAATTCAACAAAAGAAAAGTAAAAAAAAATATTATGCATCAGAGTGCATGTGTGATTTTTTTTGGAAATTTAACAAAATGTAACTGTTTTAAAAATGACTTTCAACCAGATATTGGGGAGGTGGTATCTAATTATCAGTATCAGGCGCACCTTTCACATTAAGACTTTACCACCAATGGTGAAGGAGTTACTAAATGGGGCATCTAAGATTTTTGCTAAATGACTGTCAAACTTTGAAAAGCTGGTACCATTGGATCAAGTCCATCAGTTTTGTTGAATTCATTCAGCTAAATAGTTTTAATTGGATTTTGAACAAATTTGCAACTGGTTAATATGGTTTTGAATTTTTTTGTGTTATAATCCTGCAAACCACTCTTCTGAATAATGCTTTTTGCAGGGTAAAGTTTTTGCAGGGAAATGAGTTTCTGGATCCAAGGTACCAGTGACCTGAAAAAGTTTGGGAACCACTGCTCTAAAGCCACCAGTGTTGTGTCTTGCAGGTCATTTGTAAGATTCATGGTGCATTTTCTGCCTCTGTTTTCTAAGAAAATTCCATCCTGCCTGCAGCTCAAGTACCTCAAGGTGGCAAATGCATCAACATGTTTGCTTCCTTATTGCCCCATCCTTCAGCGAAAGGTGCCAGGGTGGATTACAGCATTTAAAACAATATTAAAAAAACCAGAAAAAATTATTTATAAAAGTTAAAGACAGGCTCCAGCAGTTTGAGCGGACGAGACCAATAGTGGTTCCAACAGTCAACCAACAAACAACCAAGGTGGTTTCTACATGTGCTCTAGAGGGAAGTGAGTGGCAGATGGGGCTTCCCAACCTGGGAAGGGAGCCCATCTTGGAGTGGGTAAACTCCACGGCTTGGTGGGGCGTTTTTGGGAAATGTAAACCGTACACGTCTGGAGTGGAGTCCCTAAAGTGGTTGCATTGCACCTTGTACGCCTCCTTTGGGCATCTCCTGCAGCCAAGTTGGTGCCAACTGTATTGCTCTGCTTTCCTTTGAACCACAGCAGTGAGACTGAGAGTGGGGTCATGTCATGTGGGCAGCCCAGGACCTCCATACACACTGCCCAGGCTTGTGCCCCGGAGAGGCCACTTCAGTGCTGCTAATGCAGCAGTTTGACTTCACCGCTGGAGGCATACTCCATTGTCTCTTGACCCAACCCTACCATGCTGCCATCTCATAAAATATCAGCAGTATGTATGCAATGAAACACTATTTAAAAACATTACTAATAAAATATTATTAGGACTGGCTAATCAGGCTCCTGGCCAAGAATCCCGGGAACTGCAGTTTGTGAAGGTTGCTGAGAGTTCTTCCCAGAGCTACAGTTCCCAGAGTTCCCTGCAAAGAGGGATGGGTTGTTTGAAGCAGTATCATAATACTTTAAAAGATATCAATATTTAAAATACATTTAAAAGAATCAGTTGTAGAGGGCCACCTAGTCTAACCCCCTGCATTGCAGGATTTACAGCTAAAGAATTTCTGAGAGATTGCCAGCATGTGCTTTGAAAGCGTCCCAAGTTATCCTTGGAGCACCATTCCATCTGTTTGGGTCTTCTCTCAGTAAGGCTAACGTTGCATACGATCCCATGTTGTGTAACATGCATCTCTATACAGTGGACGCTCAGGTTGCAAACGTGATCCGTGCAGGATGCGCATTTGCAACCCCCAGTGTCCGAAACCCACAGCGGCGCATCTGCGCATGCACAGGTTGCGATTCAGTGCTTCTGCACATGCGCAAAGCGCAATTTAGCACTTCTGCGCATGCACAATCACCAAAACCTGGAAATAACCCGTTCTGGTACTACCAGGTTTCGGCGGTCCATAACCTGAAAAAACGTAACCCGAGGTATGACTGTATACACAGAGCAGCAGGACAAACACAGTTCAGGGAGTTCGGTCTATTTAACATGGGGAAGAGGAGAATGAGAGGAGATATGATAGCCGTCTTCAAATATCTAAAGGGCTGTCACATGGAAAATGGAGCAAGCTTGTTTTCAGCTTCTCCAAAGGGCAGAACTCGAACCAATGGATTCAAATTGCAAGAAAGGAGATTCCGACTAAACAACAGGAAGAACTTTCTGACAGTAAGAGCTGTTAGACTCTGGAACGGACTCCCTCGGAAGGTGGTGGGCTCTCTTTCATTGGTGGTTTTTAAGCAGAGTCTGGGTGGTCATCTGCCCTGAATGCTTTAGTTGAAATTCTTGCATTGCAGGGAAATGGACTACATGACCCTTGGGATCATTTCCAACCCCATGAGTCTTGATTTTTTTTGGTCCAGAATCCCTTGCAACACAGAGATCCCCTAACCTTTAGTGGCCACCCAGCTTGTCGAGAAGGGAAGCATTTCATTACGGACTTGCTTGATCACCAGAGTGGGAGTGGTGTACCACTGGAGGCAAAATGCTGACTTGGCGAGCTGGCGTGAGCTCGTCAGTTGCACCCAAGTGGAACCTGCCAGTGTCTTTATCAGGAAAGGCCTCAGCTGACCCCCTCAAAGTCTTTCAAACAAATGGCTTTATGTATTATTGAGTTGCCTGCGGAGAGCACCTGCCCATGAAATATTGAAGTGTTAAAACCTAGCTAAAAGAGGTGGCTGGTGTCACGTGTGCCTCTAGCACGAACGGAATTCAGTATGGTTCATGGCTTCAGGGGGCACCCCCTGTGATAGCTGCACGGAGGGCAAAGCCCTGATCTAGGCCACATTCACGCCATACGTTTGAAGCACTAAGATACAGGTAATTTGCAACTCACGCTCATTTAACTTGTGTGCATTCGGCTTTACTCACCTGGCAAAAAAGTAAAAAGTATTAATAATAGAAAGGGGGCACCCGATGTGTTTTGATTATACAGTGGAACCTCGGGTTGCAGACGTAATCCGTGACGGAGGCACGTCCACAACCCACAGTGTTCGCATCCTGAAGCACCGCATCTGCGCAGGTGCGATTTGGCGCTTCTGCACATGTGCGAAGCATGATTTATCTCTTCTGCGCATGCACGAGCGGTGAAACCCAGAAGTAACCTGTTCCAGTACTTCTGGGTTTCCCACGGTCTGCAGCCTGAAAACACGTAACCTGAAGCGTCCGTAACATGAAGTATGACTGTATGTGATTTTGGCGTTACATGCCTGTACCACTTCCAACAGGCGGATAGGGCTCTGTTAATAACTCTCTGTGCTCTTAAGAAACTGCAGCTTCCAGAAATTTTGGGGGGAAGCCATTTAAAGTAGTATCAAAGTTCTTTAAATGTATGGTGTTGATGTGGCCTTAAAAGCACAATGGGACAATAACTAGCGAGGTTTTGAGAGATGTTTATTCTTCCTGGTCAACATCTATTTGTTTTCCAGAAATCAGTAGGATAGCATTAATTCATCCATAAGAATCAAGAGGAGTTTTGTTAAAATTTTAATTGTTTTAAATTCTCCTGTAAAACCATCTCATCCTGGAGCCATATTGCAGGTGTTGGGAATCTTTTACCCTCCAGATATCTCAATGCCCATCATCATCCCTGGTCATGCTTGCTAGGCCTAATGGGATTTGTAGTTCAGCAAAAGTTCTACACACCTGTCATAATGGGTTGCATTTAATGTTAGTCATAGTCAGAGCAGATCCACTGAAATTAATGGACAAGGCTACCTTGGGTCCATGGATTTCAGTGGTCTGCTCTGATTAGGACTAACGCTTGGATACAGCCTCATAGTTTTTAAGTTGTCTGGTGGACTCTCCTTCTTTGGAGGTTTTTAAGCAGAGGTTGGATGGACACCTGCTAGGGATTCTTTATTTGGGATTCCTGCACTACAGCAGGTTGGACCTTTGGGGATCCCTTCCAACTCTGCAATTCTGTTATTCTAAGCATCACCACTTTACTCAGATTTTTTCTCTAAAAAGAAGCCGAAAGATTTTTAGACAAAGTTTTATCTTGTGATCTGTTCTAGTAGACTTCACAGCCCCCTCTCCATTTATTTCACTGCAGGTTGGAATGAGTTGCTCATTGCCTCCTTCTCACACCGGTCCATAGCTGTGAAAGATGGGATCCTCCTTGCCACAGGTCTCCACGTCCATCGGAACAGTGCTCACAGTGCAGGCGTTGGTGCCATCTTTGACAGGTCAGAGAAACTGTTTGGAGATCAAGAAGGGTGAGGATTCGGGGCCATGGGGGGTGGGGAAGGTGAATAAGGGATTGCAGCTTCAGTTCTGATTACTTCACTCTTCGTTTCTCCCCACCCCCAAATTGAACCAATTGCTCTTCAAACCAAAACCAAGCTAGGGTTGCTGGCTTGTATCCAGATTAGTGTTAAGTCCTGTGTTCTGTTAGAGCAAGGATTTCTGCTAGTGCAATAGAAATTCTAAGTCTGTTCTGGGGTTCTCCCAACCTCCCAGAGCAGAACTACATGCAGGGAGAGGGAATTGGGTGGGGGGGGGGTGCATGCAGGGAGAGGAGTGGGAGGGAAAGTTCTGTTGTGCAAGTGCCAATCTTAAGTGAACAAGATTGTTGGATGCTGTGCTGTGTTTAAGACGAATATTATTTTAAGAGAAATTGTATGCCACTTCCTCAACAGGAAGCCTCTAAGCGGTTTGCAAAAGGACAGAATTTGAAGGATTTGTAAACCGCCACCATTTGAAAATATTATACAAAGAAAGGAAACATTGGGTCCGTCTTTAAAACTAGCATGAACAATAGCCAACAATGTAACCCTGAAGATGCCTGGCTGACTGGGGAAAGTAAACTCTCAAGGAGGCACCTGAAAGAAAATATTGTTGGCCCCATCCTAATTTCCAAGGGAACATTTTCCAAAGTGATGCCACACTGAAAGCTCTGCCTTGAGTGTGCACTGAATTCGGGGTGTGTGGCACCCGTAAGAGGGTCTCCTGCTTGATGACCTAACTGTCTGAGCAGGTTGATCTGAGTAAACAGCAGGCTTGAAAATACAAGCGTTTCAAGTCATGCCATTGACCATTGAAAGGGAGAATCTGAAGAGACTAGTCAAAGGAAGACTGAGCTAGACTTGGCTTAAAATGCCAAAATTTCAAGGGGGTTGCTGAAAGCAAATAGATGAACACATGCTCAGAAGTCTTTAAAGTGACTGTATTATTATTATTATTATTTATTATTTGCAGAGTATTGACAGAACTCGTATCAAAAATGAGAGATATGCAGATGGATAAAACAGAACTGGGGTGTCTCCGAGCCATTGTCCTCTTCAACCCTGGTAGGTTCGGTTGTCCTTGCAGGATAGGGGACCCCTTTTCAATTGAGGTTTCCACTCTGAGTTAGAAGGAGGCTTCGTTTTCATGGGCCACAGGCCGCCCGACTTATCTCAGGGTTGAGGGGGGGGACCCAGAGCAGGGCCTCTGAAGCCACATCTAAGTGAACAGACTAGCTCCTAGGAGAGAGCATGAAGGAATACCCAGCGACCAGGTGCCACAAACCATTGGGGATGCTGACCCCCAAAGAGGAGTGATGGCCCAAGCAAGGAGAGTCAGCGCGGTGTAGTGGTTAGAGTATTGGACTAGATCCTGGGAGACCAGGGTTTGAATCCCCACTCAGCCATGAAGCTTCCTGGGTGACCTTGGGCCAGTCATGCACTCTCAGCCTACCCTAAATCATTGTTGTGGGTCGTTGTGTGGATAACATGGGGAGGAGGAGAATTATGTATGCCACCTTGGGCTTCTTAGAGGAAAGATGGGATATAAATGTAATAACATTACAAAAAAATTAAAAAGGAGTAGCTAGCTATTCCTGGTTCCGCAGGCAGAGGCCACGGTCATGGTCATCACCTCGGAAGGAGATGAAAGAGTGAGTTCAGGGCTACGGATTGTGTTCCTGGAGCTGGGCCAAATATCCAGGTTGCCATAGCAAGGTTCCAGAGCAAGCAGCTGAGTTTTACAGCAGGGTGAGGTGGTTGTTGATTGGCAGGGGGAATCCACCTGCTGAGTGCTGCCCTGACCAGCGAAATCCTTTGCAATCATGGGGGTTCCAGCTGTGCAGATCTCTCCTCTGGGCTCTCCTGAGCCCCCAAGGAATCTGTGGACCAGCCATGAGAGTTCTGGTATCAGAAGTCTCCCCTCAGGGCTCCAGGGACAGGTAGGCTGCTCTGGAGGGGAACCAAATCTGAGTTTAAGAATGCTGATATGGTTCCTCTCTTGAATGCAGTCTGAACACACTGCTTGCTCACTCCTCAGCAAAGGCACTTGAATAAAGGAGAGACAAGATATATTGGTAACACTTTATTGAGGGGGAAACCAGGGTTTTTTCCAGCACCTCTCAGGTGGGCACCATTGCCATTATAAGAGAACAAAGGAGGCGTTCATGGTGAGTTCCGTCACCTCTTTTTCTGGAAAAACAGCTCTGCGGAAAACTAACAAAAAGTACTGTATCATTTCAGGAGAAAGGAACAGAGAGGTTTTGTCTTTCTTAGTTCAGTCCTTGTACCTGACAGGGAGATGTTCAACCAAACATACAGAAGAAAAACTCCCTCAGAACTACGCAGCCAATCAGGGTACACTGTGCCCAGCCTGGTTGCTAAGCAACACCGCCTCCCATCCCCATTGGCTATGATAATTATCTAAAGACTACAGGGCGGTTCACAACATAGCTGATTTTAACATGAGCAAAGTTAAGGCTTCAGTTGCAAACTGAATGATCCCTGCTGTTGCACTTCCACCAGTGCTGAGCAGGCAAAGTCAAGAAATGTTGACTTGCCGAGGGAAAAACGTTGGTGTTACAACCATCTTTGGAATGTCACCAACATGTTGCTCCTCAGGCCCTCTTAAACCTCCTGTGGCACAATAGGTCCGTATGATGCGCTGTTAACCAGAAGGTTGGTGGTTCAAGCCCACCCAGGGGTGGCTGTGAGCAGGATTCCTGCAGGGGGTTGGATTAGATGATCCTTGTGGGTCCCTCCTGACCCCATCATTCTTTGATTCCTGTGAAGGATGTAGGCTCAGTAGGGCACTTCCTTTCAAGACCAGAACACTCACTGGGTTAATCAGACTCCCAAACCTGTATGTATTCATAGTAATTGGATTTGCAAAGTTATGAAATCCGCTGAGTGGAGCGGTGCTGCAGGAAATATGCTTTAGGAATAACTTAATCCTCTCAAGCCTGTTTCTGCTTTCCTCCTCCCACTCCCCCTACACAACCTCGAGTTTCAGATTACGACTCTATCCCTGAAATGGATGGTATATCTACTTTCCAAAACCTGTTAAGAACCGAGTTGGTCTTCAGAGCTGAATTCACCTGCTGATTACAAAAAGAAAGTGTCTCCCTTAAAACATGTCCTCAGGAAAGCCTTTCCCCAGCTTTAAAATATCCCCTCACTCCTTAAGATGTGCATGCCTCCAGTCCTCAAGATACGCCTTTTCTCAGCTTTAAAATGTGTGTTCTTCTAGTCCTCTGCCTTTGCCCAGATTTCAAGGCCTTTCATCTGTCCCACTACAGACTCAAAAGGGCTTTCCAATCCTGCTGAAGTCGAGGCCCTGCGTGAGAAAGTGTATGCGTCACTTGAGGCCTACTGTAAACAGAAATACCCTGACCAGCCCGGGAGGTGAGTCTTTGAATCTGTGCCTGTCTGAAATCCTAAAGAGCAGTTGTCACTCAGTGTGGACAATAGATGGACCCGTGATATGATTACGTATAAGGCAGATCCGTAGGTTCCTATTTAATTCAGTCTGTTCTTCACAATCATGAGGGCTAGTACCTTAGTTTATGTTCAAGGGAAGGGTGATAGCTCAATGAGAAGAAAACATGCTTTGCATTTGGATAGTTTCAGGTTCAGTCATTTCCAGGTAGGGTTGCGAAAGACTACCTGCATGAAACCCTGGAGATCCACTGCTGCCAGTCAGTGTGGACAATATTGAGCTAGTTGGGTCAGCATAAGACACATTCCTCTGGCACAGCAGTAGACATGTGGTCCTAGGCAGCTTTCCTCTTCCAAACTGAAATCCGCCTCCCATCCCTGGGCTTCCTTTATCCCTGCTGTCCTCCGAGTCAGCTCTTTCATGGTTAAAATGCTCCTTGAACATCCATCATCTGGTTTAGTTTAAAAGCGAAACTTTCTAGGTTTTCCTCTGGGGGAGGAAGAGAGTGGCAGGGTTTGATTTGTATTTTCCTGGCTCCCATCTTGGAGGCGTACTTTGCCAACTCAGCATTTGGAGGGGAGGTGGGCGGGGGGGGGGGGAAATGCAAGCACAAATTCAGGCCTCCCCTCCACTGTTTTCCTTCCCCCCTCATTAGTGACTTTGGTTCTGACACAAATTGCAAGCCCCAGATTTTGCAAGCGGGGGCTACCAATGGAAAAGAAGTGGGGGTGTGTGGGCTCCCATAAATATTTGTTATGTGGAGCTGGTGGTCACAGGTTCAATCCCTTAAGTCAGAATGACATCCCCTCCAACATTTCTCCGATGAAAATAGGGAAGTCCTATTCCATAAAAATAATAATATTATTTTTTTATACCCCACCCATCTGACTGGATTGCCCCAGCCACTTTGGGTAGCTTCCAACACATATAAAAGCATAATAAAACATTAAGCATTAAAATAAACTTCCAGGTATCTTCTAAAGGTTGCATAGTTACCTACCTCCTTGACATGCGGGCTGCATAACCCCATGCCCTCCAACATTTCTCCAATGAAAATAGGAGTGCCCTAAGGAAAAAGGGGACATTCCGGAATCAAACCGGGATGTCTTCTGTAAATCCAGGACTGTCCCTGGGAAACAGGGGCACTTGGAGGGTCTGGAACTATAAGAACTAGAATTTTACTTTATTTTCAGGGGAAGTGGCTGTAGCTCAGGGGTAGAGAATCTGCTTCGCATGCAGAAGATCCCAGCTGGGAAGACCCTGGGCCAGAAGCCCTTGAGAGCCACTGCCAGGCAGTGTCAACATTCACATGGCTGTGTTGCTGTGATTGCCTCTTCCCATGCCCTTAATTGCCACCTGTCTTTCTATTACGTTTCTAGGTTTGCCAAGCTTTTGCTCCGCCTCCCTGCCCTCCGGTCCATTGGCCTCAAATGTCTGGAGCACCTCTTCTTCTTCAAGCTAATAGGGGACACTCCCATCGACACCTTCCTGATGGAGATGCTGGAGGCTCCCCACCAAATGACTTAAGAAGGCAGACGGGGTCGGTCCCATTTCTTCTCCTGCCCGGCGGGCTCGCCGATGCCACCACCACCACGCCTCCCCTTCTACTGCCAATGTGTGCCCCCGTTTCTCCCTGGCATGTGCGAGAGGCAGCCTACCATCTTCCTTCTGTGACACCGTTGACTCAGCCCTTCAGCCGTTTCTCACGCTCTCTCTGTGCATCTCGGGGATCTGACAATAGCCGTTTGCTGTCCCTCTCACAGGTGCAGAGGGGAAAATGGCTGTTGTTGTTTATTTTGAATGTGCGAAAATGCACCCCGTCCCCACCGCTGTTCACTTTCCTCCTCCACCACCACCACTGTTTCCACAGGCCTAGGTGGATTTCATAGCAAGCTGTAAATCTGAGCCCACCCCCTGCCTCGCACAAACTTATCTGCCTCATGTGTGTGGTTTTGGTTGTCAGCTCCCCCAACACACAAACACACACACACTTGTTGCCGTGTGTGAGAATTTAATTTGCTTTGTTGCAGACGGACATTTTGGAGAATGGAAGCCTTTGCAGGGGTTGGGGTCCCTTCCAACCCCACGAATCCTATTATTTGTTGTTTTACCTGCCTCCAAGCTGCAACGGAAAAAAGCAAAAAATTGCTCTCTTAGCATCTCAAAAGGGAAATGGGGTCCAGGTTTTCTAGCACTGGGCTGGGTGGGCTTTGCACCAGTGACTCAGGTGGGAAGACATGTTCTAAGAATTAAGGAACAGGGTGCCCACCTTGTGCATGTGCTCAGCCCAGCGGTTTGTAAGCAGCACCAGAACCAAGGTCACAAGTACTTTCACATAAAACCCCATTTCTCATCACCACACCTTTCCGGTGTCCTAATTCAGAAGGGGTGATACTTTCAGTTCTTAAGACCTCCAGGTGTCAAAAACTCTTGTCAGTTTGCTGCAAATTTGGTGGATATTTTTTTTAAGAGAGCAAGTTTCTAGTCCTTACAGTTTCAAATCCAATTGCCTGTCTGCGGATCCTGAGCTACCTTTTGCCCGACCTTGTTCTGAAGCCATCTGTAAACTGTGTGGGAAGGGTTATGGATTTGGGCTGTACAGCACAGGTCACTCTTGTTCTGCGCATGGCGTGTGTGTGTGTGTGGCCATTTTCTTTGCTTTTCGTCCAAAGATGACTTTCTCTTGGTAACTGAGTGAGCCGCTCAAACTGCAAAACCAGCCGAAATGCACAAAGGCTGCTTTAAAGCTGTGGCAGTCAATGCTGCAAGTCCTCTAAGCACTTTCCCCTTGTCTGTTTTCAGTGGGATTCCCCCACCCAGTTCCCTTAAAAAACAACACGCACCTCTGTTAATATCAGCACTCTCTGTTGCCGCTTTTTAAAACTGGCCTTGATAACCCAGCAGTGTTCAAGTGCATCAAGCAATCCCTGGCAGGCAGTCAGGCAGACACTGAAACCAAGGTGGGCAGTTTTAATAACAACACCAAGTCCTTAGGGTTTCAAACACCTGCTTGGAATCGTGTCTCAGGGAACGGGATGCTGGACTAGATTTCCAGCAATTTTGTAGAGGGAAGTGGCAGTTATTAGCAAGTTTGGTCCAGGCCAAGAGTGAAGTGTGTAGATGGCTCAGACCCAGGAGGTTCCCTGAGATGCTTATTTGCATATATATACGCCTTGCATGTTCTATAAATATTCTGCAACACTCAGCAGGCCCTGTTGCCAGTTTAAGCTGGCCCTTAAATAGATGCCTTCTGATATGACTGCATCCTGATTATTCTTTTCCTCTTCACCAAATCCTTTCTCGTTCTCTTTCCCTGCTTTCCTTTACGCCCTTGGCACCCATTTTCCCATCCATCCTTCCATGCTCCCAAGAGTCTGCCCTAGGATTTCAGGAGACATATTTGCAAAACCACCACTCCCCCCCCCCCGCCAAAAAATGTGGCTGATTGCAGCAGGCAAGATGGGAGGGGAGAGGATCCTTGGAAATGCCACCTCAACCAATTTCCCCTCTGGAAACCCTTTTCCAACAAAACACTCATTCCAGAGGGTATCAAATAGAAAAGAAATGTGTTCCTTGGAACACAACATCATTCAGTTCCCTTGAGGTCTTGGTAGCTGACTGCCTTCCTTTCCTGCTCTGTCTTGAGAGCTCAGTCATTGAGCCAGAGCAACATCCTTTATCACCTGCCCTCTGATTTGCTTTGCGGCAGCTGAATTTCAGGGTCTGAAGAATCCAATGTCCAAACTCTTTGAGAGCAAAATAAGAAAAAGAGGGACACTTTATTTGGAGTTCTAAGCCTCCAACATACATTTGAGAGTTTTATTTTGGCTCAGGGTATTTGTGAGAATCTTTCCACTGCATCCAGTTTGGTCTTTGCTATTCACTGGAGTGTATAAGGGTATGCCTTCCCTGATCCAGCTCTGTTTGTGAGTACCAATGATGAATATTGTGCCAGAATGATGTGGCTTTGTGCATACCCTTCCAGTTTTAAAAGCACTGGGAGCCATAGGGCAGTTTCTGATTCTTCAAGCAATCTGCACCAGAAGGCCACTTGCATCTTACAGTTTGGGGCCACCACCTGCATTTTCAATCATGGCAGAGGTCATGCCCAAAGCCCTGCAGAGGTTGACCCCTGCAGCCTTGAATCAATGGACTTTAGTGTGCTTGTTCACACATTACCTGCATTCAGCATACAAGCTGTATGAGTGTCCCTGTGTGAAAGAGTGTGTAGTTTGTTGGTCTGTTCAGCTCAACTGCTGCATAAACATACTGTACACTCACTGAACTCTGCGTGTGAATAATGTTACCAGTATATTGCTCTATGCAGAGCCATATCCAACCAGTGAGTTCTATCAGCACCAGGGTTTCTGCTCAGGCAACAAGACTTCACCCCCACTCTCCCCAGATGCGCTTCAGGAGGTAGGGGGGACCCCCTAAAACAGATTTAGTGGCACAAAGGGGGGAGGAGAGTGGGAAAAGCCCCATTACACGGGTGAAAATTCTTGCACCAAATGGGACAGGTTACTCAGCGCAACTTTGGAAACAGCCCAGAGATTGTGCACTTGTAGAACATTATGTGCAGACATCCCTGATGACTCCTTTGTTTGCATTTGCCTTCACTGTTTGGGGCTTTTATGAGGTTCTCCTAGCATAATAACGGGACCCTACAGGTGGCCCACCTTTCTCACCTGTGTCATTTCGTATTAGCTGGGGATTTTGCCACATGTCAAAGTCATCTGTAAGGAGTCAGAAATCACTGCCAGTGAGGTAATGCTTGGTTTCTAAAGGAAAATGTTATAATGGAAGACCATAATAAAGAGCCTTTGGAGACATTAATCAGATGGCATCCACTGATGCCCAGGTCAACACTGTACTTTTCACTCCCAGCTGAATGGGGAGGGGTGAGGTTCACTTATCCAGAAGCATCCATCTTTAAAGTAGACCGTGCCTTCCTTGAAGTGATGAGATACTGGTTTGAAGTGGATGGTTCCAAGCAACAGAGGGAACGGTTTCATTAAGCATCACTGTGTCCCATAGACTTCTGGAGTATCGGACTTGCAGGAGACAGCCAGGGGTTGTCTTCTCTAGCTAAGTTCTACCCAGCACGGGCCCATTATTTTCAGTGGGTCAGCCTTGAGTTGGCCTGTGATTGCATACAGCCCTGCCCTCCTAGAGCAGTGGTTCCTAATCTTGGGGGGGGGGGGTGTCTGCCCCCTGGGTTCCATTAACTCATCCCCAGTGAGTAAAGCATTATTCAGAATAGCGGTTTGCACAACTCATAAGTAAGGTAATAAAAGACTAAAATTCAAAACAATAGCAATTAGTTGCAGATTTATTAAATATATATGCAAAAGTGAATATATGCTCTGATCTAATTTGGCATCTCAATTACACACACACACACACACAGCAAAGAATATTGCATGAGAAATATTTTCTACACATTCTTACTAATGAAAACTTTAAGGGTGAAGGAGATTTATACCATAAAATATTTATATATAAGGACTTACCAAACGTGCGCAAACCTTCACCTGCTACAGGTAACTGATTTATAAGAAAAGAAATAGCTATTGCCAATAACTGTGACAACTCAGAATCATAAATACAAACAAAACACGACCAAAGGAAATAGCTTTGAAAGCTATAAGAGCAGAAAGTTTTAAATGCGAAGTGAAGAAGGGGTTTCATGCCCTTGGCTCTTGGCATCCTAGGGAATCTCATAGCAAACGAGGGTGGGGGCAGTACCACCCATGTTTGGAACTGCTGATCCAGAGCATGTGAAAAAAAGCAAAGCCTTCTACACGTTTCTTCTGACAAAAAGCTCCATGCTGTGAAAGGTAGTGGATCTCCCCTTCATTGGAGATTTTTAAACGAGGTTGGATGGCCACCTGTCTGGGGTTATTTAAGATGGGGTTCCTGCATAATAGGGGATTGGAGCAGTTGACTCTTGGGCAGGCTTCCTCAACCTTGGCCCGCCAGATGTTTTTGGCCTGCAACTCCCACAGTCCCTAGCTAGCAGGACCAGTGGTCAGGCATGCTGGAAATTGTAGTCTCAAAACATCTGTAGGGCCGAGGTTGAGGAAACCTGCTTTGCAAATTCTGTGTGACCTGTTACGGGATAAAGCCCCTTTCCTCATTCCGTCTGTTGGGATCCTTCACTTTGCAGTTCCGCGGGGAGCCCAAAGTTGCCCTGAACTTATTCTGGTATAGCCACAAACAGAGGGTCTAATATTTCCCTCTGGCTGTGTTCGGTCAGGGCACCTGAGGACACCCCATTTCCCCAGGACAAGTGGACAGGCTGGTGACGTCCCCACGTCTAGAACAAGATTGCATGAATCCTTTTTTTTTTTAAGTTGATACATGTGTGTGTTTATGCACGTGTGTTGTGTAGATATATACACTGTATAAATACCCCCCATTCAAATATGCATATGTTATACCCACTTCTTAGTGTTACCAATGTGTTCTCAGATCTCTCTCTTTTTTTAAAAATGAAACTTTCTTGTATTCTCTTCAAGTTTTTAAAGAAAATTTGCTTTGTGGGAGCAAGTGGGATTTTACGTGGGACCCTCCCTCCCATCCTTCCCTGCCCCGTTTCTGCTGCCACACAACTTGGTGGTCACTAATACTGGATCTTTGAAAAGGGAAGAAAAACATTGCATCTATTTTAAGATGCTTTTTTTTTTAAAAAAAAAGGGGGGAGGTCATTGGGGGAGGTCAGCAGCAGCAGCAGCAGGTGTGTTGAACAATAGCTCAATAAGTTTCCATCAGTTAGGGACAATGATGCCTTCGCTAAGGAGTGCATAACTTTTTTTTTTAAAAAAAGAAAAGTTTAGAAAGGATTACAGGGAAAAAACAAAAACATGAAAATGTTGAAAAAGAGTGAGAGAAGGTGAGCGGAATATCTAAAGCGTCAATAAAGCTAAATATCTATTTTTGTACAGATGTAACTTTATCCCTTGCATATTCCTAGATTATTTGGGGGATTTGTTTTCTTTTTCTGGGGAGCGGGGTGGGGGCGGGGGGGAGGAGGCAGTGTGTGTTTCTCTCTCTCTCTGCTTTTATAGAATTTGTTCTACGCCTCTTGATTGAACCAGCCACCAACACAGCCCTGTATGGAGGAAAGAGAAAGGGCCTTGTTGAAATGGCTCCGTCCAAAATCTCTTCTCCCTCCCACGCCCAATTTGGAACAAGTGAATTTTGATATAAGAAAAAGTCTCTAACCCTCCCTGCACCTTGCTACTTTGGGGGGGCGGGGGGAAGCAAAATACAAAACATGGCCTTTCGTTGCAACCCCTCCAACCCTCTCCCCACCATCTCCCCAGTCCAACAGCATTATCCTGCAGGTCTGCTCTACTGTGAAATCACTACCGTGTATTATTGTTCACTAAAAAAATAAAATGAATTTTTAAAAAAATCTGCTGGAAATGCCAGTATTTTGAACAAATGTATTAGAAATGTTTAAGAAAAAGTAAAAGAATATATATGACCATTTAAAAATATAATATTGTTCTCTTTCTCTTTATTCTGCAGTGGGTATTTGTGTAGTCTCTTTGCTGCATCACCTTCCACTATAGTTTGCCTTTTGGCTCCTGGGCTTCTCTGAGTGCATTTCAGTTCCATTTCAGAATGACATTCCATTGAAGAATAGCTCTGGTTCCTGCGTTGGACTAGATCAGTGTTTCCCAACCACTGTTCCGCGGCACACTAGTGTGCCACGAGATGTTGCCTGGTGTGCCGTGGGAAAAATTAAAAAATTCGAAAGATATATTTTTTTTAAAGTCAAATTTTTGATTGGGGCGCCGTCACTAGATGACCCCTGGGGTTCCCTCCCTCCCTCCCACTCTGCGCCTCCCTCCTCCTCCTCCTCCTCTGGGGAGGCCCTTCCTGGCTCTCGGCCAAGGCTTGGCGGCTGCCACTCACTCACTCGCTCGCCCACCCGTCCCTCCATCCCTGCACCCGGCCTCTCCCCCTCCGTCCCCGGCGCGGGGGCTGCCGGGATCCGTAGTCCCCTCACCCTTGGGCTCTGCGCCCGCGCGGGGTGCGCGAACTACGTTTCCCAGCGTGGCCTGGCGGGCCGGGCGTTTTGTTTGAAGCGCTCTTCTCCCGGCCATGGAATGAGCGCAGCGGCGGCGGCCAGGCGGGCAGGGGCTCTTCCGCGCAGACCCCGCGCAGCCTGCCTGCGCCCCCGCGGAGATCGGGCGGCAGGATGGAGCCCGGGGATCCCCGTGGAGGCGGAGCGGCGGAGGCGGAGGCTGCCCCCCAGGTAGGGCTGCGTCGGGGGGTTTTTATTTTTGCAATGCTGCATCCGCGCCGGAGGGGACGCATCGGACCGCGGGGAGACCCCTTGGCGGGCGTGCAAGGCAATGCATGCGTGCAGGCGTTGCATGGAGTGCAGTGCAATGCAATGGCAATGCGGCGCCCTGCATGCATGCATGCAACTTCCACCGGCGCTCCGGACTTGGCAGGTGAGGGGGGTCCCCAGTGGGCGGCAGAGAGAGCCGGGAGGGCGAAGGGGAGCCGGGGGGGGAGCAGCGCTGCTCCCTGAGCCGAGCCCGGGGGGAAACTTCGGCGTCATTGCACCGGGTGTTGGAAGCGGAGGCTGGCGGGGGCCCCTCACCTGCAAAACCTGGTCGCCTCTCATATATTTCGTGCATTGCATTCATCGCCCGCTTTCTCCTCCAAGGAGCTCCCGGGGGCGCGCGTGGTTCTCCCCGTGTTATCCTCGCAACAACAGCCCTGCGAGGTGGGTCAGGCGAGTGGCCCAAGGGAGCACCCAGGGATTGTCCTGGCCAGGTGGGGTGATTTGAACCCTGCTCTCTGCCCGGTCTTCGTCCTCATTTAGCCCCCACATGTGCATGACTGTGCATGACTGAGGTTTACCCCCCTCGTCTTGGCTATGGTGTGAGTCTGTGCTGTTAATTAATGGGGTTCTGCCTTCGGAGAAGATGAGCCAGCCCTCAAGGAGGTGATTATGTAATTTGCTAGCAATTCATGTCCCTCCCGGCGTGACGCTGCGCGCTGACGTCACGGGGCTGTAATGGTGGTGTGCCTCGAGATTTTTTTCATGAAACAAGTGTGCCTTTGCCCAAAAAAGGTTGGGAAACACTGGACTAGATGATCCTTGGGGCATAGCTGCCAACTTTTCTCTTTTCTTGCGAGGAATCCTATTCGGAATAAGGGATCTTCCCTTTAAAAAAGGCAAACGTTGACAGCTATACCTTGGGGTCTTTGCCAGCTTTACACTTCTATGTATCCAAGTCTAAGAGCATTGGAGTTCCCTGTGCAACGTTCCCACCTTGTTTTGTTCCTGGGCTGCTCAGATCACATTTCAGTTACATTTTTTTGCTTTTATAGCTCACATTTTTCTCCAAGGAGCTCCACATCCCCACAACAACCCTGTGAGGTAGGTTAAACAGAGAGAAACATTGGTTATCTCCCAAGGTCACGCAGTGAGCTTCAGGGCCATGTGTGTGGGGTGGGATTTGAACCCTGGTCTCTCCCAAGTCCTAATCTGGTGCACTAACTACTATGCCACGCTATTTCCTGGCAAGGCACAACGGGGGCCCAGTGACATGCTTTGTGGCTGGGGCAGAAAATGCAGCAGGGGGAAAGTTCAGAAGTCCTGTGAAGAAGCTGAGTGCCCCTTCTCTGTCTGTGGCACAGTGACCATCCTGTAACTGTCTCCTAGATCTTTTGGCATGCTGAGGATAGGACAGAATGTTATTTTAATTTCATCTCCTCTTCTGGTGTCAGGTTTTTGTGTTCCCCAAGCAAGAACATTGCGACACCATGGGCGGGATGGTGGTAAGAAATGCTGTTGCCAAGAGTGAAGCCATGTATCGCAAGCTGGAGCAGCGAAAACTTCTCTGCACATTTTTTCATGAACAATATGTTTAAAATGAACGAACAAACAAACAAAACCCCCTGCAACTAGTTATAAGCAGTAGACAAATGAAACAGATAATAATGTGTAGCATTTATAGAGGAAGTCTTCCTCCCTGTCTCTTAACACTACAACTCGTGAGCGTACAATGAAATTGACAGATAAAAGAAAGCCATTCACACAGCAAATAGTTTATAATAGCCCAGAGGAGACAGAGATGAAATATGATAGCCATCTTCAAATATCTAAAGTGCTGTCACTTGGAAGATGGAGCAAGCTTGTTTTCTCCTGCTCCATAGGCTAGGAACCAAACCTATGGCTAATAATAATAATAATAATAATAATAATAATAATAATAATAATAATTTGTTTATACTCTGCCCATCTGGCTGGGTTGCCCCAGCTACTCTGGGCGGCTTCCAACACGCATAAAAATATAATATCAAACATTAAGTTACAAGAAAGGAGATTTCAACTAAACATCAGGAAGAACTTTCTGACACTAAGAGCTGACAGTCGAAAGATAAATAAAGTAAAAAAATAAAACAAATCCTTCCAGTAGCACCTTAGAGACCAACTAAGTTTGTTATTGGTATGAGCTTTCGTGTGCATGCATACTTCTTCAGATACACTGAAACAGAAGTCACCAGACCTTTATACAGTGGTACCTCGGGTTAAGTACTTAATTCGTTCCGGAGGTCTGCTCTTAACCTGAAACTGTTCTTAACATGAAGCACCACTTTAGCTAATGGGGCCTCCTGCTGCCGCCGGAGCCTGATTTCTGTTCTCATCCTGAAGCACTATTTCTATGTTAGTTGAGTGTGTAACCTGAAGCGTATGTAACCCGAGGTACCACTGTATATAGTGAGAGGGTGGGGAGGGGTATTACTCAGAAGGGTGGTGGGAATGGGTGATTAGCTGATAGGTATGGTAAAACTGTTGATGACTGTTAACGACTACAATTGGTCTTACCAATTGGTCGTCAACAGGTTTACCACACCTATCAGCCAATCACCCATTCCCACCACCCTTCTGAGTAATACCCCTCCCCACCCTCTCACTATATATAAAGTCTGGTGACTTCTGTTTCAGTGTATCTGAAGAAGTGTGCATGCACACAAAAGCTCATACCAATAACAAACTTAGTTGGTCTCTAAGGTGCTACTGGAAGGAATTATTTTATTGTTTTATTTTTTAAAATTTATTTTATTTTGTTTCGACTATGGCGGACCATCACGGCTACCTACCTGTAACTAGAACAGTGGAAAGATGATAGACTCTCCTTCCTTGGAGGTTTTAAAGCAGAGGTTGGATGACCAATTTTAATGCGTGTATGATATCGTTGAGATTCCTGCGTTGCAGGGGGTTGGACTAGATAACCCTCAGAGGTCCTTTCCAATGCTATGATTCTATGACCCATCTAGTCCAGCATTCTCTACTCATAGTAGCTAACTGGATACTCGTTATGGGAAACCCACAAGCGGGATTAGGGCACAAGAAGAGGGCATGCTGAATTTTTCATTTTTCGAATTCCCAAAGCGATGGGTGTTAAAAGGTTGAAGCTTAACTTGGAAAATCAAAACATATTTTGATTAAATTAATATAATTTATTTTTCCTTGGTAAATAGGTACATAAAAGATATTGACTTCATAACATTTTTTGTGGAAATTCCAATAATTTTATTCTTATTAATACTTTTTGTGTAGAAAAAAATGCATAGAAAATTGCATAAAAATTAAACTACAAAACTTAAGCTTTTTAACATTCTCAGTTGCAAGTGTAAACAATTTTCTCTGCTTTGAATTTGGCTGCCCTGCCATAGCTGTCAACTTACAGATTTGAAAATAAGGGACCAGCAGTCTCGAAAATAAGGGATCAGCAGCCAAAATAAGGGATTTTAGTCAACCAGCTGAAATACGAAGTTAAAAGGGACCAGATAATTTGGGAGAGCAGCGCCGGTTTTTAGCCCTTCGTTTCCAGAGGTTGCTGCTCAAGACACCAGCAGATGAAACACTGCAATTAAATAACTACAAGCAGCAACCACTTTCCGCGCAAAACGAAGTCCAAGCTACGAAGATGCTGCTGCAGTTCTGTATCTTTTCTCTTGTGCTCCATCTGCAGCTCTCGGTTCCATCAGGCGGGGTGGGAGGAAGGGGGGGGGAATAGCGCCTGAAGTAAACCCGCAGATCAGACCATCTGTGCTAGTCTACCACTACAAATCTATGGGAGAAGCGCTTGCGGTCCTTCCCTTGAAACCCTTGGAACACCTGCCCGCGCCTCCGCCGCCTCCTCCTCTCTCTGAACTGCTTTCTCTATGGTTGCTCTCCTCTCAAGGCTCCTCAGCAATTCATAGGCCGTGCCAGGCTGCCCATCTAATCCAGGTCTTTCGGCAGCGCAGCCGCAGTACAGCCTAGCGGGTGTGGCGGCGGTGGCCACAGGCAGAGGGGAGGCCCCAGGCAGAGACGCTCAGTTCGGCGGCCGCAAGGAGGATAGCGGCGGAAGGGCCTGAGGCTCCCGCCAGTCCCGGCAGGGAGGGGCTCCTGGAGGCCGAGGCTGGTGAGAGGAGGCCGGAGGGGGGCGGGACGGGCAGCCAAGCAACACAGTTGGAGCCTCCCTCCTCCCTGGCTGGCTGGCAGGGAGGGAGGGAGAGGAGCTGCTTCCTTTGAAACCCGGGAAATTTAAGGGACATCATCAATAAGGGACAGCAGAGGGGCACGGCACTGGGATAAGGGAGTTTCCTGCCAAATAAGGGACGGTTGACAGCTATGTGGCCTGCAGATGCTGGCTGCAAAAAAAGGAAACTCACATTAACTCCAGGTGCCCTAAGGATATGAAGATCTCAGTGAAGGAACTTTCTTTCATTAAAAGTCAGAGAGGCAAGACCTGGTTCTGTTGGACCATCAGATTAGCTTGAGCATAGCAGGTGAGTCAAAAAGCAAAAGTGGCAAGAAGATAAGAGAAGGCTTGCTGAATATAAGCAGAGAAGAAAGCAGGATGCTTCAATACCACCGTATGAAATAGTTTTCTCTGCTGATGAAAATGAAGAACAAATAGCTGATGCACAAGGTGGAAATGATGGAAGTTATGAACCGACATTAAGAAAACCAAGTATGTCTTCCACTTCTAATAAAAATACAGAGTGCAACACGTTAGAAATACATAATGTCACTATGCACCGCACCAGATATAATATTGGAAGAGTTGTACACATGTGAGAAATATGAAGGCTACATCAGAGACCAAGAAGCAAGTCTCTAAACTTAATTTCAGTAGGGTTCTGCAATTAGGCAGGAAGAACCAGTGACACAAATATAAGATGGGGAACACCTGACTTGTCAATAGTACATGTGAAAGGGATCAAGGGGTCTTAGACCACAAGCTTCACGTGAGTCAACAGTGTGATGCATAAAAAAAGAGTTAGTGCTATTCTAGGCTGCATCAACAGAAGTTTAGTACCCCCCCTAGAGTCCACCCCGCCCCCCCAAAGAGAAGTCATAGTACCACTCTATTCTGCCTCTAGACGGTGGAGTTACACAAAACAAATGAAATACCATGAAAATCCCTGAAATGAGAAGTAATTGACTAGAAATATTATCTTATAGAAATAAAATAAATAATAAAAATCAAAAAGTTTAAGGACAACATTAAAAAAATCTAGAATTGAACAAAGTTTTAACGGTATGGCAGCTACAAATCTCGTTTCACTGAACTATTCAGTTTCCTCAGAAGGAAATAGAGACATAAACCTTAAATGACCAAATTCAAAGAAAGGGGGTAAAACTCCCAAAATTTCTGAAGTATTCTAATCCTAGCTTGACCTAGGTGAAACAAAGCACAGTAATAAAGGATTGAGGACTCAAGGGTACAGTTTCTAAAACTGAGTTTACGAAAAAGGTTTGAAAACCTAAATGGCAAGTTTTAGACACAGCCCAGCTTGAAGAAAGCCAATCACAGTAATAAAGAGTTGAGGACTCAGCTGTGAAAATTTCAGTATTGCCTTTACAAAAAGGTTTAAAAAACCTAAATGACACAAATTCAAAGAAAGGAATACAAGTTAAGCTGTTTTAGATTTTAAACAAATTCAAAAACAGGGCTGAAACACTCCCCTGAGTTTGCAAAAAAGGTTTGAAAACCTAAATGGCAAGTTTTAGACACACCCTTCTGATAGGAAATGCTCTGTGGTGGAGCAGGTTAGGGTTAGGCCGGGCAGGAGACACCCAAAAAATGGGGGGTTGAGGAGGGTCAGTTGTGGGGGGAGTGATAAAATGTCCCTGTTTTTGTCCAAGGAATGGTGGAGGTCTGGGTCTGGATACCAAGCCTAGAGAATTATGGTGCTGGAGGAGACTCTTGAGAGTCCCATGGACTGCAAGAAGATCAAACCTATCCATTCTGAAGGAAATCAGCCCTGAGTGCTCACTGGAAGGACAGATCCTGAAGCTGAGACTCCAATACTTTGGCCACCTCATGAAAAGAGACAACTCCCTGGAAAAGCCCCTGATGTTGGGAAAGATGGAGGGCACAAGGAGAAGGGGACGACAGAGGACAAGATGGTTGGATAGTGTTCTCGAAGCTACCAGCATGAGTTTGACCCAACTGCGGGAGGCAGTGGAAGACAGGAGTGCCTGGTGTGCTCTGGTCCATGGGGTCACGAAGAGTCGGACACGACTAAACGACTAAACAGCAACAATAACCTAGAGAAGCGGAGACTGAGGGGAGATCTGATTGCTATCTTCAAATATCTCAAGGCCTGTTTTATGGAAGATGGAGGAAGACTGTATTCTCCTGCACTGGAGGACTCAAACCAAGTTACAAGGGAGATTCCAAGTAAACTTCAGGAAGACGATGGTAAGAGCAGTTCGACAGTGGAATAGACACCCACGAGAGGGGGCAGACTCTCCTTCCTTGGAGGTTTTAAAGCAGAGGTTGGACAGCCATCTGTCATAGGGGCTTGGACCCACAGGATCCCTTTGAATTCCACAATTACATGACTTTTCGAATTCCCAAACGCCACAACCTTTCTTCAAGATCAGGATTGGGATCATAAATTGTCTCTGTGTGTGGATTGTGTATGTGTGCAGCAACTCTCCACCAGTTGCTAGTTGACTCAATAGGAAATCTCCCACAATGTTTTTAGTATCAGGGGGACTTGGATGTTTGCCTCTCAAACATTAGTAGTTTATTAGGCCACCAGGAAACTTACTTCCGATTGATATATTGCACTGCCATCTGGTGGTCAGTTTTGAGAACTGCGGCTTAAGGTAAGGGCGATGACTTGTCAAAACGCAGAGACTACTGTTTGCCTATTTATATTTTTTAAGAGTCAAAATTAGTGCTTGTGCACGAAGAGGAAGAGGAGTGAGATGCTGCCCTTTTGAAAACAACCTGTTTCCCTGCCCCCTCTTTTTAAGATCTATTCCTGTTTCTTGACCGAGTGGAAATATCGATCTAAATAGTTAAATATCAGGTAAAACGAAATACCAGCTAAAGCATTTGCTACCACCTTCCTGCTTTGCCTTGCTATTGCTTTCCTCTGAATGGAGAGGAGAGATGCAAGACCATCTCACTGGTGACCTCTGGGTGAGGTTGGGAGGTTAAAAGTTGGAGAAATAATTTGTTTATCTGCTAATTAGTGGGTGGGAGCATTCTTTGCCTATTATTTGAGTATTTTTTTGTTGTTTGTTGTTTATAGGGCAGGTGTGTTTTGTTCTTTCATCTATACATAAGTATTATGTTAGACAATATATTGATGTATGATCCTCCCCTCTCCCCCCCCCATGGTATTATGTATTTTTGTGTGTGTATTTTATGTCACTTGGAGACCTTTGGGTGGCAAGTGACTAATAAGTTTAATAAATGTACATAAATGGAATTGTAGGTCACCCTTGGTATATAGATCAATCAACATCAATCAGCCCAGGTTATTTAACTGCAAATATTTCATTAGGCTATATTTCAGTATAACTGGCTTTGGGTCTTGTCTTAGAATGGCTGGACTTTCCTTCCTTCCTCAGAAAGAATCGCCTGCATGATCCCAAACAATCTAGGGAGACTGTACAGAATGGGACAGGGTCACAATCCCTGGGGAAAGGGGAGATGAATATTCAGCAAATAAATAAAATAAACACCATAGCAGGCCACCTGCCCCCAACCTGGGGCTTTCCAGGTGAGGCTGATTTCTAGCTGCCATCATCCTTTAACAGAGGATAAGGCCCTCAGTGCAGTGGCAGAGCTTCATGCTCTGGCACTGGGGGGCGGAGAGCAGGCGGGGCTGACATGCTTCTTGGGGGCAGGGTGTGCATTCTGGGGGTGTGGCATGCCACTTGCGGGGGTGTGGTGCCCAGCATGGGCAGGCGGGCAGCCATGATGGCACCCCACCGGGATCGCGCTGCCGGGGGCGGTGCACTCTCCCCGCACCCCTCTTCCTCCACCAATGCCCCAATGGCTACTAGTCATAATGTCTAGGTTCTTCTTCCACTGTGGGGGCAGGATACCCCTGAATGCCGGTTGCCAGGAATTACAAGTGGGGAGAGTATTGCTGTAGGGATCACATCCTCCTTGAGGGTTTCCCGTTGGGAAGGTTGAAACTTGCCCCTTTGTTGGATGAACCCAGAGAGAAGAGAGAGAAATCTGTTCAAAACAGATATGAAAATAATGTTGTGTGCCACCCCAATCTCTGACTGTTGCGAGATTCCACGGGTTCTAGGCATTTACCCAGAGTTTAGTTTCCTTGGAGCGAGTGGCAGTGGACTGTGGTACCTTCGGGATATAAGGTTTATTTGCACCTATGTACAACCTGAGCCCACGATGGAGGGGTCCACAGCATTAACACCCCAGGAGGTCTTGCTTCTCCAATATTCATAGCCTTAGAGACAAGCAGAAATCAAATATGGCTCTCCCATTTCCAGCTTCTGCCTGCTTCTAGCCCAGCTCACATGCACACCTCAACTTTGCCCTGGTTATTGTCCTTCTCACTACCAGCCAGGTGAGGGAAGGGGCACCACCCATTTGCGTAGTATGGGTTAGGTCTGGAGCCCTGTTCGCATCCTGAAACAAACGCAATCCGCGTCTGCGTGTGCCTCGTTTTGCCATTTCCGCACATACGTGTGCCGTCATTTTGACCGTCTGCACATGCATGTGTGACGAAACCCAGAAGTAACGCGCTCCGTTACTTCCAGGTCGCCGCGGAGCACAACCCGAAAATACTTAACTTGAAGCATTTTATCCCGAGGTATGACTGTACATCACCCAGGATTGGTTTGAGGGCCAGAGTGCAATGGTGCCTTCACTTGGTGGTATATTGTGGGTGAAACTGCCACTCCTGAGTCAGGACAGAGCAGCGGCAGTTTCACCTGCGATATACTTCTGGGTAGGTGCCATCACACACTGGCCCTCAGACCAAGAGAGGAATGATTTGTGAGGTGCCGAGGCCGATGGAGCTTGTTTGTCCCTCGGTGCACTGGGCTCTGGCGACAAAAGGACCCCCTCGGCCGCCAAGTGCCCAGCACACTGAGGGACAAATACAGTGGTGCCTCGCAAGACGAAATCAATTCGTCCCGCGAGTTTTTTCGTCTAGCGAATTTTTTGTCTTGTGAAGCACGGTGTCGGAAAAGTTTTGGAAAAGCTTCAAAAATCGCCAAAAACCTCAAAAAAGGCTACCACACCGCGTTCTATGAGTTGCTCCTCGAAGTCAAGTCGCAACTGTATTAACGGTGTTAAGAAAAAGGAAACAAACTTGCAAAAAACGCAAGACGTTTTCGTCTTGCGAAGCAAGCCCATAGGGAAATTCGTCTTGCAAAGCAGCTCAAAAACCGCAAAACCCTTTCGTCTAGCGAGTTTTTCGTCTTGTGAGGCATTCGTCTTGCGGGGCACCACTGTAAGCTCCATTGGGCCCAGGCCCACAAGGTGCTGAGGTGAAACTGCCGCCGCTCCCACTGATGAAGCTGAGCCCTAGATTTGAAGCAGTAGTTATTCCAGATTGAGCAACTAACCCCCCCCCCAAACTTTCTTCCCACTGAGATTGTTTTCCTCAGCTTGACTGTGAGGCACTTCTGAGGGGAACTGGCCCTTTCCTTTGCTCCTTTCCTCAGCAGTCCCTGCTCTGTCTTCCTGCCCACAGCCATGGCTGCACTGCCTCTATAGGGCCCTGACCTTGCCCGCCCTCCCCCTACCATCCTTCAGAGGCAGCCATGCAGCTGGACTGAGACACCAGGCAGGCAGAGCAATGGCTCCCTCAGCTGGTGGGGCAGAGAGAGAGGCAGGCAGCGGAAGATGGCAGTGGCAGGCAGGGCAGGACAGAGGCGGCAGAGCCTCCTTGCTTTGATTGCCACCACCTCCCCTGTCTCTGCCCCAGAAAGAGCAAGTGGCAGGGAGGCAGAGGCTGTGGCTGAGCTTGCGCCCCTTCCCTCGGCTTTCCTACTTCTGCTCTGTTTCTCCCAGCGGCACTCAGGGAAGATGGCCAGGGTCGAGGCAGTGGGGCTGTGTACCTGGGGGCCATGTTCCCTCTTCCCCTGCCATGCTATGCCTCTGCAACCCATACTTTGGGGCCGTGATGCCCCCCTGTCTGGCAAATTCAACAATGGGATCCTCCATTAGATTTCAATCCTTTCCAGAGCCAGGAATTAGAAGTGACTCTGGCCTCATACAACCTATCCCAGGGGTCTGCAAACTTTTTCAGCAGGGTTCCGGTCCACTGTCCCTCAGACCTTGTGGGGGCTGGACTATATTTTTTTTGGGATAATGAATGAATTTCTATGCCCCACAAATAACCCAGAGATGCATTTTAAATAAAAGCACACATTCTTCTCATGTAAAAACACCAGGCAGGACCCACAATTGACCCAGAGATGCATTTTAAATAAAAGGACACATTCTACTCATGTAAAAACACGATTATTTCTGGATTGTCCGTGGGCCAAATTTAGAAGGCGATTGGGCCGGATCCGGCCACCGGGCCTTAGTTTGCCTACCCATGGCATATCCTCACCCTCAAACCCTCAACAATAGTTAAACGGAGGATTGCCTGCTACTAAGCACTTTGACGAACGGGGGACAAAGTGGGGAAACTGTCCAGCTCTATTAATAACTTGGAGGAGGAGAAGGAAGGAGGACAGCACAAAGGCCCCCATCCATTAGCAAAAAGGGAGACTGAATTCTTTCTCCCTATCCCCCACCCCCCAAGCACCTTGACATCACTTTCAGACCCACAGCTGTCCAAGGTTGGCTGTGGATTCCCAGTGTAAACATGTGCAGCTGCTTTAAAACTCACTTTCTTTTTTTTAGAAAGAAAGGGAAGACAGATGAAAATAAGGGGGTCCACTTAGTTCACATACAAGGCAAGAGAACAGATGCTTATTTGTGCATTTGTTTGATTTTTAATTTTTTTCTACTGCCCTTCATTTGTAGACCTCAGGACGGTTCACAACATAAAAATCCTAGATGCTTTGAAACTCCCCCCTATTGCATATGCTGAATATGCTGAAGTAGACAGTCTCTCGTAAAAGATTAAAGATGTCAAAGCAGGAGTTCATTTCAAACTGGGAACCTTTTAAGGAATTATCTAAAGAATATTTGTTGCAATTTGAATTCAGTAGCAGCCTTTGAGTAATCTCTGTGAATAATTTAAATTAAAAGAGGAAAAACAGGAATATATAGGTATGAATATTCTTATCTTATTAGTAATGTATAGACGAGGCAATAGGTTTATTAGAATGGAAAAAATTGGGAAAGGACCGGAAGTCAAATGTTTGAATCAAATGTATTGTAGGAAGACCTATATTCTTTTGTTGGATTTTATTTTGAAAAAAATTGATTTATGTAAAATAAGGAAGATATGTCTTTGATGTACAGATGCAAGTATGGATAATAAAGCATAATAAAACAGAAAAAGAAAAGACTCCCCCCTATTGGCTGTACTCTTTTGGTGCCTCCTGAAAACATGTTTCGTTTAGGAAGCCTATCCAGACATGTAGAATGTTTTGACATGTATTTTAAATCCCCCCCTTTAGCTTATTGTTGAATTTTTTTAAAAAAGTTGTTTTTTAACTCTGCTTCCTGATGTTTTCCTTGCTTTATTCTTTTGCAAACTGTTTTGAGGTCTTTTGTTTTTTTACAATGAAGAGGTATATAAACTTTAAGTTGTTGTTTTTTTAGAATACTAATAATGATAATATTATATGCAAATAGGGAATGGGGCGCTTGAAATGCAAGGTTTTTACAGTGATATGCCACCCGACCACTAGATGGAGGCATTGCACTGCAAAACATTTTTGGAGCCCATTCTTCCCTTCCCCCACTTTAATCGCATGGTGCCTCTCTTCAGTAAAGGCTGTTAGTCGTCTAGGACCCTCCCCTCCCTCGTCTCCGCCCACCCCCAAATGTCTTTCTCCTCCAAGGGTTCTGCATGTTTTACCCTCTGGAATGTTTGCTTTTGTTCCAATTCCGCGGATGTTCGAAACGTTTTCCAATCCGAATAGTGTCCAAGAAGTTATTTATCCACCTCTCCCTAGCCCTCCTGTCATTTTTTAAACAAGCTAAACAGAATGTGATGTCCTCTCTCCCCCTCCACCCGGCTCCCTCGCAAAAAAAATAAAAAATCCCATTGCACACATATCGTATTGGCAGTCAAGAAGTTTTAAATGTCATAGGAGTATGAAGGGCGGCTGAAGAACAGCTGGCGGAGACATCAGAGGTCTTCCAGAGCATGACCACACCATTTCTCCAATAGCTGGAGTGCCCTTTTCTTTTCTGAATGAAAACCGGGCTTGCAGGGTGAGGGTGGGCAATGGGAATGTGCTACCCTGTCTACCCCCAAGCTCATGTTTAATGTAGAAGGAGAAAACACCCATCTCCCTTGCACAAGAGCCCCAGATCTCCGTACTTATTCCGAGTGGGAAAAGGCCTGTCCAGAACTAGGGGTGGCTCAGCCTAATCTTGGTTCCTGTGTTTCTCACTTTTCCAGACTTAAGGCTCATCCACACTGACTCAAAATCTAGCTTATGGTGCTTCTGAATCCCAGTTGCCGGGAACCATGGGAAGAGAGAGTGCTTTTGTGTTCATATCCTGCTTGTGGGTTTCCCATAAGGGGCATCTGTTTTGCCACTGTGAGAACAGGATGCTGGGCTAGAGGGATAACTGGCCTGATCCAGCAGGCTTAATGGGCCATGGGCCTGACCCAGCAGACTCTTCTTAATGATGATATTGTTGATGTTGATGATTTTGTTATTTCCACCCCTCCCACCTGGCTGGGTTGCCCCAGCCAATCTGGGTGGCTTCCGGCACATATAAAAACACAGTAAAATGTCAACCACTAAAAACCTCCCTGAACAGTGCTGCCTTCAAATGTCTTCTAAAACTCAAATAGTTGTTGATCTGTTTGACATCTGAAGGGCGGGCGCCACTACCGAGAAGGCCCTCTGTCTGGTTCCCTGTAACTTCGCTTCTCACAGTGAGGGAACTGGCAGAAGGCCCTCGGAGCTGGACCTCAGTGTCTGGGCAGAACAATGGGGGTGGAGACGCTCCTTCAGGTATACTGGGCCAAGGCCATTTAGGGCTTTGAAGGTCAGCACCAACACTTTGAATTGTGCTTGGAAATGTACTGGGAGTTAGTGTAGATCCTTTAGGACCAATGTAATATGGTCCTCGGACACGGGTGGCGCTGTGGGTTAAACCACAGAACCTAGGGCTTGCTGATCAGAAGGTTGGCGATTCAAATCCCTGCAATGGGGTGAGCTCCCGTTGCTCGGTCCCTGCTCCTGCCAACCTAGCAGTTCGAAAGCACGTCAAAGTGCAAGTAGATAAATAGGTACCGCTCCGGCAGGAAGGGAAACGGTGTTTCCATGCGCTGCTATGGTTTTCCAGAAGCGGCTTTGTCATGCTGACCACATGACCCGGAAGCTGTACGCTGGCTCCCTCGGCCAATAAAGCGAGATGAGCGCCACAACCCCAGAGTTGCCCGCGCTGGACCTAATGGTCAGGGGTCCCTTTACCTTTTTAATAGGGTCCTGGCAGCCACTCCCAGTCACTAGTCAGGCAGCTGCATTCTGGATTAAATTCTTATGATGAGGTGCTCCATTGGCTTGATCCAACAGGGCTCTTGTTACATTCTTAGATCTGTGGTCCTGCTTGTAGGTTTCCCTTAGGGGCAACTGCTTGGCCACTGTGAGAAAAGGAGACTGGACTACATGGGCCCCCTTGCAGAGGTGTATCTGGGAGGGCAGGACACACTGGGCATCACACTGCAGGGGTGGCACTTACTGTGGCGCCTGCAGCACACTCAAACCACACATCTCTCCTGGGAGTGACGAGGTGGCTCAGGCACTTGCAGGCTCCATGCTGCCTGAAATGGCAATGTGGGGCTTGTATCTGCCCGCCGTCTCCCCCTCAGCTGCCCCAGGTGCCCGAGTGGCTAGTTACGCCGCTGCCCCCTTGGTCCAATCCAGCAAGCTCTCCCAGAGATCTTATGCACTTTGGACATGTTGGCTGATGCTGATGGGATATGGAGCCGAACAACATCTGGAAGGCCACCGGTATAGCTCTCATTAAAACATTGTTCTTAATACCCCACTGTTTGAGGTCCACAGCTTACTGGAACGTGGTCAGTCTTGACTGCAAGGTCCAGAAAATGAAACAACTAGGAGATGTTCCTGGAGGATCCAGGAATCTCCTTCTCCACCTCAGAGCTACCCTCCCTAGTGCATCCAACCAGATGTTAGTGTCATCAGCCAGCGGCCAGCGACCCATTCCAGAGCCTGCCTCTGCCTGACAGCCCAGCTGTTTCTAGAATTCTCTGTGCCTGGGGGCTGAACTTCCAAACCCTGCAGAACTCATTCCATTCCACTCAGCCGATATTTCAAAGCGTGCAAATTAGGTTTGTGCATGAAACTGGGAAAGAGGGCCAAATGGAGTCTGAAATAGGATGAGATTTACGATGTTTGGGTTCCACGAATCACACGGGCAATGCTTGCCGAGAGGTCAACCTTGTATGCAATCCCTTCCCATCAATTACATGTTTGGCCGGCTGTCCTGGGAGCTCGGTGTGTACACCCCCCTCCTCCCATTTACAGCTGCAGTGCACTAGGAAAATGTGCTTGCTGCAGTTATGTTTTATTTATTTATTTATTTATTTATCTATCGCTAGGAGTTCAAGGTGGCATGTGTGGTTCTCTTTCTCTCTGTGTTTATCCTCGCAACAACCCTGTGAAGTAGGCTAGGCCAAAAAATAGAGAATGGCCTCAAAGGTAACACCCAGCAAGCTTCATGACTGAGCAGGGCTTTGAATCCAGACCCTTGTTCTGAAAGGGTTTCCACCACCCCTTCTCAGGAATGAAAATAAAATTGCTGTCTTTTTTAGCTGGGAGAGAGAAGGGGGTGGGGAGGTGGGGAGAGGAAGCAAAGCCCAAACTTGAGCTGACTGACCTCCCTGTGCCCCAGTGTGGGAGTGACTGAAATGGCACAGGTCATAAAATTTGTAGACAGAAAAGCCTGCATCTTATGCACATTTACTCAGGAGTAAGCCTCCTGGAATGCTTACATCTGCGTAAGCATGGATCAGGTCTGTCTGCAAATAAGATTATCATTCCCTTGCTGCATTTGGAGACCACGTCTGCGAAAGCAAGAAAGAAAGCAACCCACATCTGGGTTCCTCTTCCATGCCTTGATTCACATGTGCTAGAAACCAACTCTTTAAAAATACACCCCGCCCCCATCAACCCTTCATACTTTCCCACTGACATCATCTGGCAGGACAGGAATCTACCACTAACTGGTAAACCCTCAAAGGCATAATTGCAGTTGTTTTAAGAAAGTGGGAGGCATTCAGCTCTCTCCCCCTCTTTCAAACCTCCCTTCTGATTCCTGCTTGGTTTCCAGATGTTTCCTGCAACAGCTATTGTCATGGGGACAGAACAGAGAAGGGAGGAAGAGGACCACTACTGCAATGCATGCCGGGAAGGATGGCATGCTAGTGGTGAACTTGCATCTATCCTCGCTCAGTGGTATGTTTGCTGGTGGGGTGTCCAGTGCTAAGGGGGGGGGGGCGACACGGGAGGCTAGGTTTAAAATGCAAGCAGAACCTCTCAGTAGCAAAACTCTCCATCCTCCTGTTAAAGGCAGTAAGAGGCACATTACAGACCTGCCATCGATTGGGCTGGCTTTGCCACGCGCCAAAATAAATGGTGTCATTTTCTCTCCTATTATGAGAGGCTGTAAAAAGCCCATTTTGGGAGGCCCCTGTGCATGCATGCCTGTGGAATGACCGATGGCGTTGAGGGTTTCTGCAGGAAAGATGACTGGTGTTGGGAGTAAATCTTGCGGAACGGTTCCTGAGATCAGGGCAAAGGAGCACTTGTACTTATTTTTATTAATAAGTAAAGTGATTATCGGACCTGGGTAATGGCCCATTTTCTGTTCCCGGTGACAAATCAGGGGTACTTAGCAGGCCTTGAGATAGCATTGGCTTCCATGTGGTACTAGGGGTTTCAGTTCCAGGAAAACAAGTGAATTCATTTCTACTCAATATAAGAATTTAGAAGAGCCCTGCTATATCCATCTGCTGGCCCATCTAGTCCAGCATCATCTTCTCGCAGTGGCCGATGAGATGCCGAAATGGGAAGAAGCCCACAAGCAGGACTAGAGCACAAGAGCAACACAGCCCTCCTCTAGTTTCCAGCAACTGCTTTGCTGGTGCCAAGCTACTTTGCACCCTAGGCAAAGATAACTAGTTGCACCCCCACCACACACATGGTTTTCCATGCTAGATTCCAAAGCGGGTACTGGCAAATGGATGCCAAAGATAAGGGAAGAACTGATTTCACAGCAGTACAGGGGCAGTTCGGAGTCATGACTTGCAAAATGGTCCTGCCATGTTTCAGATACTCATGGAGGGAGAGGGTGCCCCGTCAGCCTGCTTGTTATACAGTGGTACCTCTGGTTGCGAACAGGATCCATTCCGGAGCCCCATTCGCAACATGAGCAGAACAAAACCCACCTCTGCGTGTCTGCGCGTGCACGTGTCACAAATCGCTGCTTCTGCACATGTGCATGATGTCATTTTGAGCGTCTGCGCATGCGCAAGTGGCGAAACCCGGAAGTAACCCTTTCCGGTACTTCTGGGTCACCGTGGGACGCAACCTGAAAATGCTCAACCTGAAGCAAACGTAACATGAGGTATGACTGTACAGTGGTACCTCAGGTTACAGACGCTTCAGGTTACAGACGCTTCAGGTTACAGACTCCGCTAACCCAGAAATAGTACCTTGGGTTAAGAACTTTGCTTCAGGATGAGAACAGAAATTGTGCTCCGGCGGCACGGCAGCAGCAGGAGGCCCCATTAGCTAAAGTGGTGCTTCGGGTTAAGTACAGTTTCAGGTTAAGTACGGACCTCCAGAACGAATTAAGTATGTAACGAGAGGTACCACTGTACTTAGATGACATCCTCCTACACACGAGACATTTGTCCAAGAGCAAGCGTTCTGTGACTCCAACCACAAGTGGCCATACGTGGACCTCTGGAAAACAAATGAGGTAGCATACCAGATCCAGCCGGGCCCCAGGCACAAGCCCAAAATCATTCTTGTGGGTAGCTTCCCCAACCATCAGTGGAAGCCAGGTCCTAGGAGCCTAGGAGAAAAGTGTTGCAGGCCACACCTGGACAAAGTGGCTGTAGCAAAAGTAGCCAAGGACGGCCCAGCAGGGCTAGAGGAGGGTGGCTCCATGACACAGTTTGCTGGGAGATTCCAGAGGCACAGGAATGCACTTCAGAGAATAAGCCTCTGAATTTGCTGCAGATGGAGAACTCTGTGAAACCCTAGTTGGCCTGTTGGGAAGAGCAGATGCCTCTGACACGGAGGCAGAGCACAGCCATCCTCGCTAGTAAGACACTTGCCATATTGGCCTGAATATAAGCGTCACTTTTTCTTTATCAAATTCCGACTGTGAAAAGTTAAAATGTGGCTTAAATTTGTGACCTCACACAAACTGGCTTTTACGATATGGCTGCTGAAACAGACTTACGGTAAAATGGAATGGGTGTGAGTGCCTGCAGAATTTTAATGGAGTGGCTTATATTTGGGTATTCTCCCCCCCCCCCCATTTGAAAGGTTCAGGTTATATTTGAGTGCGGCTTATATTCGGGCCAATACGGTAGCAAAAAGGCTGAGAAGCGACATCATCCTAGCTAGTAGCCATTGATAGCTTTTTCCTCCATGAATTTGCCTTAAAGCTTTTTAAAGTTGGTGACCATCACTGCCTCCACACATGATGGGAGAGTGGTGCTCTTGTGGATTGAGGCATCTGATTTCAGGAGTGGCACCTCTTGCATTCTGTTCTGCCCAGTTCACTAAGTCAGATTTAAGTGGCGCCCCTAGACTCAGCTCCCAGTATGGCAGAACTGGACACACTGCCCTAAATCCACCTTGGCTGGTTGGCATTGTAAGAACAGGAGGCTGGGCTAGGCAGGCTCCCTGCTGAAACCACAATAATGGCAAAAGAAGAAGTAAGTATCTGACCTTGAGGAGCTTATAATGTTAATTGCGGCCATAAGCCAGCCAGCAAAAGAAGTGGAATTGGAAAAGCAAAGTTAACAAAGGAGGAAATGGAACAACTGCATCTCCCTCGGTTATCATTAAACCAGTTGTTATTACAGCTCTCCTCTTGTTATTCAGGTAGCCACTAGGTGGCAGCACAGCAAGCCCCTTCATGCAGGGGTTTATGTGAAGGGAGTGATGCTGTATGTGTAACTCCCAAACTGTATACTGGGGTGTTCTACCCTCGCACCAGGAACCTGCCTATGGCCCAGGAGAAATCAATCCATTAAAATTAAATGACAAGATGTTTTGCCAAAGGGGAGGTTCTCATATCCACATCCCATTATGCAAAAACCCAGGAGCCAAAGGACTTCTTTGCACACACAAGCACACTGCAAGGAATTTCAGAACTTTCAGAAATTAGCTGTGATTCCTGCATTGCAGGGAATTGGACTAGATGAGCCATTGGCCCTTAGGTAAAGGTAAAGGGACTCCTGACTGTTAGGTCCAGTTGTGGACGACTCTGGGGTTGTGGTGCTCATCTCGCTTTATTGGCCAAGGGAGCTGGCGTACAGCCTCCAGGTCATGTGGCCAACATGACTAAGCCGCTTCTGGCGAACCAGAGCAGCGCACGGAAACATCGTTTACCTTCCCGCTGGAGCGATACCTATTTATCTACTTGCACTTTTGTGCTTTCGAACTGCTAGGTTGGCAGGAGCAGGGACCGAGCAAAAGGAGCTCACCCCGTCGTGGGGATTTGAACCGCTGACCTTCTGATCGGCAAGCCCTAGGCTTAGGTTTAGACAACTCTGCAATTCTTTGTTTCTCCCATCTCGCTGAAATGCATTGGGCTGTCTTCAGCTTGCAGTATTTTAGGGCTTTGAAAAAAGGTGAGGAAGAGGACACACCATAGAGGTGCATAAAATCATGCATGGTGGAGAGAAGGTGGATAGTGAAAAGTTTTCTTCCCTCTTTGCTGTTCAGTGGGCTCTGGTGTGGGCGACCAGGGCCCTGACTCTGGATTTTTACCTCTTGAAATATGACAACCTAATGAACATGGACTGGTAGCAGCTCTTCAGGGTATGAAGCAAGGAGTCTCTCCCAGCCACCACTGGGAATAGAACCTGGGACCTTTAGCATGCAAAGCCAGATGCTCTTAACCACTGAGTTTTGGCCCTTCCTGAAAGAAGCACAGATTAAGAGCATCAAACTAGAAATGTAAATCCTCCTGCATCTCTCACTGCAAGAACTCTGCCTTGTCACTGCTTCCCTTCTTGTGTTCTGAGTAGAAAAATGTGAGGAGCCTGCTAAAACCATCTTTCTCTGCCTAATTGTCCTGGTAACTTCTGTATCAACCTGTCAAACCTTAATCCTGCCTGACGCACATCTGGCTGACTTCCTTACATAAGAACATAACAAATGCCTGCAAGGTCAGGCCAAAGGGGGCCCGTCTAGTGCAGAATCCTGTTCTCACAGTGCCCAACCAGATGCCTCAACCTAGCTCAGGACCTGAGTGCAGCAGCAACTCTCCATGGTATTCCCCACTGGTGGGTATCTTAGGGGTAGACTGCCCCTGAGCATGGAGATCTGCTGCCATAGTAGGGCCTCCACATAGACAGCCTTGCTGGATCAGGTCAAAGGGGACCCATCTAGTCCAGCATTCTCCTCTCCTGCCATTTCCAGCAACTGCTATTCAAAAGCATTGCTGCCTCTGATCGTGCAGGCGGAACATGGGCATCTTGGCTAGTAGCCATTGATAGCCCTTATACTCTCCACGAACATGTCCAATCCTCTTGTAAAGGTAAAGGTAAAGGTACCCCTGCCCGAACGGGCCAGTCTTGACAGACTCTGGGGTTTGTGCGCCCATCTCACTCTATAGGCCGTGGGCCAGCGCTGTCTGGAGACACTTCCGGGTCACGTGGCCAGCGTGACAAAGCTGCATCTGGCGAGCCAGCGCAGCACACGGAATGCCGTTTACCTTCCCGCTGGTAAGCGGTACCTATTTATCTACTTGCACCCAGGGGTGCTTTCGAACTGCTAGGTTGGCAGGCGCTGGGACCGAGCAGCGGGAGCGCACCCCGCCGCGGGGATTCGAACCGCCGACCTTTCGATCGGCAAGCCCTAGGCGCTGAGGCTTTTACCCACAGCGCCACCCGCGTCCCACAGCGCCACCGGCCACCACTGTCTCCTGTGTCAGGGAGTTCCACAGCCTAACTCTGTGTTGCATGAAGGAGGGCTCTCTTTTCTCTGCCCTGAATCTTCCAGCATTTAGCTTCCTTGGATGTCCCCCATTTCTAGTTTCATGAGTGAGAGAGAGAGAAAAAACTTCTCTCTATCCACTTTCTCCATGCCATGCATAATTTTATAAACTTCCTAGGAAGAAGGAGAGAGAAGGAGAGGGAGAGGGAGGGGGAGGGGGAGGGGGAGGGAGAACAGCAGCACAACTGCCTCTGTAGAAATTTGACTCACAGATGGTCCAAAGACCAGCTGTGGCTTCACAGGACAGTCAATTTCTGGGACAAGCAGCAGGTCAGTAACTCCTTCCAGCTTTTTCTCCCGATTGCCTCTCTACAACCCTCGGAGGCATTCCAGAATCTCCACCCTCGGAGCGACGTGGCAGCCAATGCGATGAGGTCATCTGCAGAACGTATATAAAGTTTTCTGAAGTTTTCTCTCGCAGTCCCCATCGCCATGTTGTGCAATGGAGAAGGACTGCATTTCAAAACAAAGAAGCAAACAAACAGGTCCCTAGGGTCTCATTTCGCTGGTCAGGCTGGTTTTTAAAAAAATATTATTATTTTAAAGTATCTAGGCAGAATATTGCAACTCATCACCTTTTATTGGAAAGATGCCCCCCTCCCCTCAGTGAAAGTGACTTCATATCAATTAGGGATGAAGGAGAAAAATGGTCTGGTATACAATTTAATGTGAATCTACATAATTCACGCTTCCTGAACCTTCTGAATACCAGTTGCCTGAAGTCATAAGAAGGGAGAGCGGTGCTGCTGAGCTTGGGCCCTACTCCTTGGCATCTGCTTACAGGGGCATAATGTGGAGGGGCTGGGGGGGTCATAACCTTGGATACACAATTTTTGACTGTGTGCAAACCAGGTGCCCCCATGCAGATGACTTGAATGGCACCGCCTTTTGCTCCTCTTCACCTGCCAAGGGCTGTGTCAGGCAGGCAGATGGTTCAAAGTGGTCCCAATTTGCTCTGGTGGGCATGGAGATGCTCTGGCAGCATCAGCAGTGAGGGCTGGGTTGGCATCCCCCCACCTGGTGCTCCCTCCCCCGCCCAGAGCACTGACAACCAACACTTCTGGACTATAAGGCCCCCTTCAGCCAGACTCCTAGAATCATGGAATTGTAGAATTGGAAGGCACCCCAAGAGTCATCTAGTCCAACCCGCAGCAAGGCAGGAATCACAGCATCCATGACACATGGCCATCCAACCTCAGCAAAAAAAAAACCTCCAAGGAAGGAGAGTCCACCACCTCATGAGAAGAGACAGTTCTACTGACAAACAGCCCTTGCTGAAAGTTCTTCCTGATAGGTTCTTATGGAACCTCCCAATTCCAGTCCAGTCTATCTAGTTTTCTTGGGGTATTTGGCCACTGTGAGAACAGGATGCTGGACTATGTGGGCTATTCGCCTGCTCCAGCAGGGATCTCCTTATGTTGTTCATCCACTGTCAGACTCAGTATGAATACCTCTGGACACCGTTTGTGAGGATTTGCAGCTGGAGAGAGTCTTGCTGTCGCTCTCAGATCCTGCTTGTGGGCTTTCCATTCGGATCTGGCTTGGCACTGTGAGAATGGGATGCTGAATTGATGGCCCTTTGGCTGATCCAGCAGGGCTCTTATGTTCTACATCTGCTGTTGGATGCAGTATACCTCTGAATACCAATTGCTGGCAGCGGCAGACTTTGGGCTCTCAGATTTCAGTGGCGCCCTGTGGGATGCTAAAACTCAGACCACTCCATTCTACAGCATTGTTGTGGCTCCCCCTGCAGCACAGCTGAAGTGGTCACACTACCCTAAAAGCACCTCTGCTGGTGAGCATCTTTGATGGACAGAGTTGCTGTTGCACTCAGGTCTTGCTTGGGGGTTTCTCATCAAGGCATCTGCGAGTTGGTCTTCACTGCAGGCAGCAAATCAATCAGTGGTTGTGAGGCAAGAGTCAACCCTCCTGAGTCCTAAAGTCTTAACTTTGTAGGGGTTTGCATTCAGGGATTGAAACGTGACTGGAATTTATCTCACACCAAGTGGGAAATGACGCTAGGTTAGTCTTGAGATTTGGGGTCAGGAATCCAGTCTCTGGCAGATTGTCCTGGATCAGGATACCATGGGATGTCATTTTAATTTTTAATTATTCAGTGAATTTATGTTCCAGCTTTCTCCCCAGGAAGATTGAGGTTGCACGCATGGTTCTCCTCCTCCTCATTCAGTCCCCACAAAAACCCGGTGAGGTAAGTTAGTCTGGGAGGCAGTGACTGGCCCCCAAGGTCACCCAGTGAGCTTCATGGCTAAGGGGTGATTTGAACCCTAGTCCCCCAGGTCCTAGTCCAGCACTCTAACCACTGTGCCACACTGGCTTAGGCACAGAGGCATCTTGCACAAGACCATTCAGTTCCTAGCCAAGAGTGAGTGTGATATCAAGAGATCAGGGATAGATAACTGGTTTCTCTCCTTCCTGTAGCATCTTAAAGACCAACTCTGCCAATTTGTCTTTACCCACAACAACTTCAAATTCGGTGATGACCTGTTCCTTCAGATCAGCGGCACAGCAATGGGCACCCACATGGCCCCACAGTATGCCAACATCTTCATGGCAGATTTAGAACAACGTTTCCTAAACTCCTACCCACTCAAACCTCTCTTGTACCTACGATACATTGACGATATTTTTATCATCTGGACACATGGTCAACAGACCCTGGACACCTTTCACCAGAAATTCAATGATTTTCACCCCACAATCAACCTTACAATGAATCAATCTATGCAAGAAATACATTTTTTGGACACTACTATAAAAATACAGGATGGACGCATAGACACCACCTTATACCGTAAACCAACTGACCGACAAACATATCTACATGCCTCTAGCTACCATCCCAAACATACCAAACAGTCCATTGTATATAGCCAGGCACTACGTTACAGCCGCATCTGTTCCAATTCTACAGACAGAGACTCTCACCTAAGAGATCTACAGCAAACCTTTTCAGAACTAAAATACCCAGCAGATGAAGTTAGACAACAGATCAACAGAGCCAGACTGATACCCAGAGAGAACTTGCTGCAAGACAGACCCAAAAAAGAAAATAACAGAACACCACTAGTCATCACATACAGCTCCCAAGTTAAAACAGTTCAACGCATCATCAGAGATCTACAACCTCTCCTGGACAATGACAGTTCTCTTTCTCAAGCTCTGGGAGGAAGACCTTTCATTGCCTACAGACAGCCACCCAGTCTTAAACAACTCCTAACCCACAATAATACTACAACCAGACTTAACACGGACACTGGCACCAGAGCCTGCAATAAACCCAGATGCCAACTTTGCTGCCACATACACCCAGACAACAGCATTACTGACCCCAACAACATCACACATACCATCTCGGGACTATTTAATTGCTCATCGTCTAACATTGTGTATGCCATCAAATGCCAACAGTGTCCTTCAGCTCTCTATATTGGACAAACAGGCCAAACCTTACACCAAAGAATAAACGGACATAAATCTGACATCAAGAATCACAAAACAGAGAAACCAGTAGGAGAACACTTCAATCTCCCAGGACATTCTATACAAGATCTCAAAGTAGCTGTTTTACTACAAAGGAATTTCAGAAATAGACTGGAAAGAGAAGCTGCTGAATTGCAACTCATTACCAAACTCAAAACAATTTCAGAGACCTGGTCTGAACAGAGACATTGGATTCTTATCTCATTATACATGACTAAGCCATTTCTCACCTTCTCACCCCTTGCCTTTTCCTGTAAGACCTATTATAGTCGTTAAGAGTCGTCAACAGGCTCATCTCAGCTATCTGCCAATCTCCCATTCCCACCACCCTTCTAAGTAATACCCCTCCCCACCTTCTCACTATATAGAAGGATCTGGCAACTTCTGTTTCAGTGTATCTGAAGAAGTGTGCATGCACACGAAAGCTTATACCAAGAACTAACTTAGTTGGTCTTTAAGGTGCTACAGGAAGGAATTTTTTTTATTTTGACTATGGCAGACCAACACGGCTACCTATCTGTAACTGGTTTCTCTCCATTTCTCATTTTATGCAAGGTGTGGAGAAAACAGATAAAGAGGTGTTTTTCTCCCTCTTATAAGACTGGACCTCCAATGAAGCTGAATGTTGGAAGATAGAAGGAAGGAGGAAAGAAAGTGCTTTGCACAATGCAGAATTAAACTATGAAACCCACGAGAGATTAGGGATGGTCCCTGAAATATACTCGGAGTCAAGAGTGGATCTCATGCTCTTTAGTCAACTCATAGTGGTGAGGAGGAATGGAAGTTCCCCCACAATATCTGCTCCATATACATTATTTACACAATGGGCTGCACGTGATTGGCTAATTCCGGGATTCTCCTGTAGGCCAATCAGGTTGTGGGTTCACCTCCACCTGGAGCTGGATTGGGTGGCTCCTGCGGACCAATCATACTGCTGCATTGTTCTAGGACCAATCAGACTGCTGCATTCTGAATCCTATTGTTCTAGGACCAATCAGACCACTGCATTCTGGATCCTATTCAACTCAGTACATAACAGTCACCAACTTAGACAACTTTAAGAGAGGATTGGAGAAATTCATGGAGGATAAGGCCATTGTTCTGCCTCCACCATCTGAGGCAGCAATGCTTTTGAATGCCAGTTGCTGTGAGCTGCAAATGGGAGAGCACTCTTGCACTTAGGTTCTGCTTGCAGCTTTCCCAGAGGCTTCTGGTTAGCCACTGAGAACATAAGAAAAGCCCTGCTGGATCAGGCCAATGCCCCATCTAGCACAGCATCCTGTTCTCATAGTGGCCGGGTACCAAGACATACAGGATGCATCCCTCTGCTGAATCTTGGGTCTCTTGGTTGGATTATTTGAAGAAAGGACAACTGTAAAAGATCAAACGTTCACCTCTGCTGCAAACATCTCATTGGAAATTGCAAAATACCTGGCATCGCAGAAAAGGAGCCCAAGGCCCTCGGAAGCACAGCTGCAGCTCTCAAGCAGAGACAGCTGACTTAGCATTTCTTGCTCAGCTGGCAGAAGGGCTGGTGGCTCAGAGGAAGGCTGTACTGAAACAGACACGCCCTTTGCTTTCTCGGGAGTTTCCTTCGCTTGGAGAATGAAGCTCTTGGGTGACCTTGGGCCGGCTGCTGCCTCTCAGCCTAGCCCTACCTCACAGGGTCATTGCAGGGATTAAATAATGAGGGGGAGAAGCTCCTTGGAGGAAATAAGATGGAATAGAAATGCAATAAATAAATGCAAAGAAATAGTCTGTAGCATCCCATCCATCTGGCTGCCTCCATGCAGGGAGCGAGAAGCAGGGTTCATTTCCACCAGCTTTGCCAAAAGACTAGTTCTGTCAGGGGCCTCCTACCCCATGAACCATTTCTATGCCAGTTGGTCGTTATGAGAACTACTCTTCTGGAATCAGCACCTGAGATTGTTTTTTCCTTCTTCCTCCCTTCCTCCCTTCTTCCTTGTGTGCTGTGTCATTTAAACTGTAAGCCTGCAAGGGCTCATTCCATCAGTTTTGCTGAAAGACCATCTCTGTCAGGCACCTCCTGCCCCTAAACTGTTTCTATATCAACTGGTCATTATCAGAACTACTATGTGGGTGGTGATGTGGTCTAAACCACAGAGCCTAGGGCTTGCCGATCAGAAGGTCGTTGGTTCGAATCCCCGCGACGGGGTGAGCTCCCGTTGCTCAGTCCCTGCTCCGCCAACCTAGAAGTTTGAAAGCACGCAGTGCAAGTAGATAAATAGGTATCGCTCCGGCAGGAAGGTAAACGGCGTTTCTGCGCATTGCTCTGGTTCACCAGAAGTGGCTTGGTCATGCTGGCCACCAGTGGCGTAGCGTGGGGGGTGCAGGGGGGGCCGGCTGCACCAGGCGCAAGATCTGGGGGTTAGGGTTAGGGGGCGCAAATCCACGGGTTAGGGGGCGCAAATTACTTGCCTTGCCCCGGGTGCTGACAACCCACGCTACGCCACTGCTGGCCACATGACCCGGAAGCTGTCTGCAGACAAACGCTGGCTCCCTCGGCCCATAAAGCGAGATGAGCACTGCAACCCCAGAGTCATCCGAGACTGGACTTAATGGTCAGGGGTCCCTTTATCTTTACTGAAGAATAGGTGTCTGAGTTTGCTTTATACCTCTTCCCTCCCTGTCCCTTCTTCTTTGTGTGTGGTCAGGGACGCGGACTTATAAAAAATATTGGGGGGGCCCGGGAAAGCTCATGAATAATAAATAAGCTCATGAATATGCAAATAAAGTGGCTCCGGCCCTAAATAGGGCAAGCCACGCCCCCCCAGCCAGCCGATTGGCTGGCTGGGAGGTGTGGCCAGTCGGGATTCCCCTGTTCTCGCGGGATTTCCGGCAGTGCCTTGGCAGTGGCGGTGGTGCTGCGAAGCAGCGAGGCAGGAGCCCCCGCCCCCGGGGATTCCCTAATCTCGCGGGGGACGGCCGGGGCTCTCCGATTAGGGCGCGCGGCTGGCTGGCTGGCTGGCGAAGGAGCAGGTGGGGAGGAGGCGGGGGACGGCGGCGGTGCTCTGCTGGAAGGGCGCCCGAGATTATTGGGGGGGCTGAGCCCCCCCCCAAATTTTTTGAGGGGGCTCGAGCCCCCTCAGGCCCCATGGAGTCGGCGCCTATGTGTGTGGTGTCTTTCAGAATGTACGTCTGCAGGCAAGGACTGTCTCATTTCAGTTTATCTCAGGTAAAATGATCCCAGTAGCCTTTCCAGCTGTAGAGTGTGTTGCAAAATGCTTTCAGACAAATGAAATAAGCATTGGTCACTGCACTTGCCTCTTGTAAATTTCATTTACGTTTCCTGTTGTTCCGTGGCAGGGTGATGTTTGAAGGCTAGATAATAAGGCCATTAATTCTTGTCACTCACGGTGCTAGTTATTTCATGGAACATGACAGGGAAACGTTGATTCCTCCACCGGAGTAATTACTGTACCGCTTCAAAGGCATTGCCCTGAGAGTGGAGCAGCCACAGAGCAGATGGAGGACATCGTGTCCAGGAGGACTGAGATGCACCTTTCATTCCCAATGGCCAAAGATGGCAGCCTCTGGACTAATATCTTCTCCATTGCTAAGATGGGCATTTGGCCTGAGTACCTACTTTGCACACAGAAGGTCCCATGTGCAAACCCCAATGGCATCTCCAGGTAGGGCTGTGAAAGTCTCTCTGTCTGTAATCCTAGATAGCCAGTGAGTGCAGACAATTCTGAACTTAGATGGGCTTGGGGTAAGGTAAAGCATCTCCCCATGTTCCAATGTTCATCTGCCAGCCTGACTGGGACTGATGGGTATTGGGGTCCCTCAATAGCTCAGTTGGTTAGAGTGTGATGCTGATAACCAAGGTTGCAGGTTTGATCCCTGTATGGGGCAGGTGCATATTCCTGCACTGCAGGAAGAAGAAGAAGAAGAAGAAGAAGAAGAAGAAGAAGAAGACGACTTTTATTATTTATACCCTGCCCATCTAGCTGGGTTTCCCTAGCCACTCTGGACAGCTTACAGAATATATAAAAAATAATAAAACTTCCCAATACGGGGAATATAACAATAGCATTACAGTGGTGCACTGCAAGACGAATGCCTCGCAAGACGGAAAACTCGCTAGACGAAAGGGTTTTCCGTTTTTGAGCTGCTTCGCAAGACGAATTTCCCTAAGGGCTTGCTTCGCAAGATGAAAAATTCGCTAGACGAAAAAATTCATGGAACGAATTAATTTCGTCTTGCGAGGCACCACTGTATTAGTAAAAGCAATTGAAACATTAAAAAAAAATTAAAATCAACAATAAACTAAAAGCAAATCAGCATTCTAAATATCCAGGTAAAAATGTTTTTTTTAGCAGGCACCGAAAGAGTATAGCGAAGGCACCTGTCTGATGTCATTAGGCAGGGAGTTCCAGAGTGTAAGCACCACCGTACTAAAATATAGATGTCATACAACTGTGGAATGGGCATTATGGGGCACTTGTAACAGGATCAGTTCCACAATATTTCCTCCTCCTGTCTCTTCCTCCTTCCTTTTCTCCTCCTGATGCCCTCAGTAATTGCAGGTGGTCATTATGTTCCTATGTTAAATTGAGGTTGAAGAGGTTCACTCAAATGAGGATGCCTGAAAATTCTCCCCTTACCTTAGTTGGCCAGCTAAGACTCACCCGCCACACCCCTCCTCTGACTGGCAAGGACTCAGGTTACAAATCCATGTCCCCATCCTGTTTGTCTATCTCCTAATCCTCACTTAATGGGCTGATTCTCCCAGAATAAGCACTGCTTTATTGTAGCTGTCAGGCGAGGGCTCCATTAGGAATGTCAGCAGAACTGATACTGGTAAGATGGTAAAACATCACAGTCTGATACCAAGGTTTCCTGGTGTGAAGTGTCCTTACTTCCAAGTAGCACAACTTTAGAAGTGTACTGGTGGGTTGGTCTTTCAGCCACTTGGGTCCCTTCCACTTTATTCTGGGGACAGAGCAAGGGATGGTAAGTAGGCGTGAAAATGACTGATGTCAGGAATTCAAACAGCTAGACCACAACCTTCACATGAGCCAACAGTGTGATGCAGCATCAAAAAAAGGCTAATGCAATTCTAGGCTGCACCAACAGAAGTCTAGTGTCCAGATCAAGGGAAGTCATAGTATTGGCCTTGGTCAGACCACACCTGGAGTACTGTGTCCAATGATAGGCACCCTGATTTAAGGAGATTGAGAAGCTGGAATGATGATCAAGGTTCTGAAAACCAAGCCTTATGGTTAGAGGGCGTTGGGGATGTCTTAACCTGAATATGTGAAGACACAGGGCTCATCCAAACTTCCTTTTGCACAGGTCTTCACTTTAAAGCTCTGTGACTCAGTAGTTACCCCCCCGTCCTGGTGCTTTCCTCAAGAAAACCAGAGCAAACAGAAAGCCTGTTTGCTGTTTGCTCAGATTCAATAGTAAAACATGGTTTTTCCCAGGGAAAACACCAGGACGGGGGTGGGACCACTCAGATAGTCAAAAACGGAGCTTTAAAGTGTGGAACTGTGCCTGGGAAATGCAACACAAAAGGAAGTCTGGATGAGCCTTAAGGCATGATAGGATAGCAATCTTTTAATATCTGAAAGGCTGTTATATGGGAGATGGAGCAATCTTGTTTTCTGCTGCTCCAGAAGGTAGGAACTGAGCCAATGGATTCAAATGACAAGGAAGGAGATTCTGACCAAACTTAAAGAATAACTTTCTGATGGCAAGAGGTGTTTGACAGTGGAACAGACTCCCTTGGAAGGTGTTGGACTCTCCAGTGTTGTAAGTTTTGAAACAGAGATTGGATGACCATCAGTCAGGGATTCTTCAACTGAGATTACTGTATTGCAGGATGTTGGAACAGATGACCTGGGGCGGGGGCGGGGCGGGGTCCCTTCCAACTCTATGATTCTACGATTTTATGGCCCCAGGATGCCTTGACCCCATCAAAAGCTTAATAAATAGACTGGATTAGTCAATGGCTGTGATGAGGAACAAGTTTTATTATTATTCTTTCTTTTTTAAGCTGGTGGGTCCTCCCTGATTGGATCAGGGCCACTCTGAAGCACCAGACCAGGCCCTGGGTTGGGTCGATGTGTGTGTATGTGTGTGCATGCACAGCCCTGCATTGTAAATCTATCTCCATTGTGCTCAGTTCAGCCCAGGACACTATAGAAGATGCTATAGGGCAGGTTTGCAGATGGTGATTCTGGCATTGCAGGTCCCTTCTAATCCTGCAATTCATTACAACCACCATACAGCCACATTTTGCCACATCCCAATCAAAGGATCCCCCACCTGTAAATGCTCCCATGAGAACTCATCCATATTGAAATTCTGCCTGCATTTTCGAAGAGGATTTACTCCTTGCCCCATGGGACATCCTGGAGACGTCTATGTAATTCTTCCCTTATGTTCATTTTTTGGAGGAGGGGGATCTGTGCATAGAAATAAAAGTCTGAATTTGGCTTTGAAGAGGCTTTAATGAGCAGGGAAATGCAGGTCTCTAGGCATCCCCTTTTAATGCCTGCAGAATACTAATATTGACAGGAAAGAGCAAGGCTGTAGAATGGTGAAGCGAGAAGTCTCCATCTGTGCTCAGTCTGGGGAAGAACTCTAGCTCAGTTGTACCACTCTTTTATTGCAGGTTTTGGGGAATCAGGTCTCAGGAGGTTGATAGCTTAAGGAGGAGTGAGATTGTCAATCTGCACAGGCCACAGACTTATTTGTGGGAATGAGTGGAATTGCAGTGATTAAGGTGCTTCTGCAGAACGGTGGAAGTGGAAACCCTTGGTGGATACAATGAGTAGCCTTTCAGATACTGTTGGACTACAAGTCCCACCATTCCTGACTATTGGCCATGTTGATAGGGGATGATGGAAATTAATAACATAAGAAGAGCCTGGCTGCTGAATCCTGGTCCAACAGTGACCAAACAGATGGTCCAGTGTGAAGCCCACATGCAGGACCTGAGAGCAACAGCACTCTACACACCTGCAATTCCTATCAACTAGTTTTCTGACAGTGGGGGTAGAACATAGGTATTGTGGCCAGTAGCTGCTGATATCCTTCTCACCCAACAACATCTGGAGGGCATCACATTGGTTCTTCCTGGTGTACCCCACCTAAGACAAACGGGACACTTAAGCATCAGTTTTATGAATTTTGCTTCGTAACAGAATGTGGACATGCGATGGAACAGACTTAGAAAGAAAGTTAGGGGAGAGACTTTTCCAGGTTTACTTGGAGATGCCATTGGGGATTGAAACTTCGGACCTTCTGCATCAATGATCTCATATGCTAAGGTCTACCAAAGAGTCTTTGCTCCAGGGACAACATGAGGAAAGTTGAGGAGCCCAAGAAGTGCTTCAACAAAGACGAGTGAGGAAAGGCATTTAGAAGATTAAGGACAGAAAAAAGAAAGTCTTTCACATGGCACATAGTTAAACTATGGAACTCCCTTCCACAGGAGGAGGTGATCCCCACCAACTTGGATGCCCTTAAAAGAGGATTGGACACATACATCAAGGACAAGGCTGTCAATGGCTACTAGCCACAATGGCTATGTTCTGCCTTCACAGTTGGAGACAGTGGGGCTTTTTTCCAGCTGGAACTTACAAGAACTCATTTCCAGGTCCTCTCAGGTGGGTGCCATTGCCATTATAAGAGAACAAGGGAGGCATTCATGGTGAGTTCTGGCACCTCTTTTTCAAGAAAAATAGCACTGGGAGGCAGTAATGCTTTTGACGGCCAGTTGCTGGAAACCACAGGAGGGAAGACCTGCTTGTGGGTTTCTCAGAGGCAACGGTTCAGTCACTGTGAGAACAGGATGCTGGGCTCGATGGACCGTTGGCCTGATCCAGCAGGGCTCTTCTTATGCTCTCCCTCCACTCTCAAAGGCAGCATGCCTCTGGATAATACTAGTTGCTATGAATCATAGGTGGAGAGAATTGCTGTTGCACTCAAGTCCTGCTTGCAGGTTTCCCACTGGTGCAGCTGGCTGACCAAAGAATGCTGGACTTATGTTCTTAGAGCAATGGTCCTGCTTGCTGGTTTCCCTTTAGGGATCTGGCTGGCCACTGTGAGAACAGGATGCTGGACTAGATTGGCCTGATCAAGCAGCAGGCTTTTGTTATGTTCTTACTCTCTAAAATCTTTATGGTCATCTATCAAGTGTCTAAATAGAGCCATGGGTCCAGCCATGAGAATATCACGCCCTCAGCCTTAGAAAGCAAGAGATACCAGATGTTTTCCTCAGCAGTTTCTGGGTTTGCAACGTCTGTGTCGCTTCCCTTCTGTTCTTTGGGCACCACTCCATCTTTGTTCAGGGATGGTGTGGGCTCCCCTTTGTCATCTCCATGCATTTGAGAAGCATTGCAATTATGTTTATTTAAAAAAATGAAACAAAAAATGTGACCCCCAAGGTGCTTGGTCAAATGCCACCTGGTATGACAACATCTGGGCAGCTGTGCTATGAAACTGCCAGCTCTGTGCTCCTTGTCCAAGAAAACCCGAAAAGCATTTTTACAAACTGATTTTTACACACTTCTGCCAACCATGACCTCAACTCGACTTCCTAGACTGCTGGTGAGTTGAGGCTAGGCAGATTTTATCTGGATTTTTTTTAATATCTCAATACTACACAATGCAGTGCTTCTGGCTCCAAGGAGGAATCCCAGATTCTGAATCGAATTAGGGGGTTGCATCCAATGTTGTAGCTGACTTATCGAAACAAAGCGGACGGCTAATTTAAGTCCATTCATTTCAGTGGGTGTACTCTGAGTAGAACCTAATTGGAGACAACGTTATGATACTTATAGCACAAATTCACCACTGAGCTAGGACCTTTCCCTCCAAAAATGAAAATTCCAGACCTCATGGTTTTTCATTAAAGGCTGGTGTAGAAAGCTGTCAGATACCATGTCAGAGGATTGTCCTATCTAGCTTAGTGGGTTGCAGCCATTAGTTGAAACTGATAGACAGGATGAAGTTAGCTGCATTGGTTTTTTTGAGTCTACTCTGAGTAGGCAAAGGTATGTCTAAGGGGCCTCTGAGCTACACCCAGCACACACTGCTTCAGGCTAGTCTGAAAAAATGGGGGGTGGTGGGGAAGGACGGATCCTGATGGCTCAAGAGGGACAAGTCCCTGGATGACCTCATCACTGCAACATCTGGAAGTGTTTAGCAAAACTGGAGCTGTGATTACATAGGCTGCCCCTGAAGTCACACACGCGCGCGCACACAAGCACAAACAAAAGAATCCCAGGGTTTTTAATGCCTTTCCTCTCATTTATTTGTGATTGCAAGCTCAGGGTTTGCAAGTGAGAGAACAGGAACTTTTGCAAACAATTCAAGGGTGCAATTCCAGACTTTGCAAGGACGAACAGGGTCACCCTTGTGGTCATGCATCGGGTTCATGTTCACCTGCCCCCCCGAACTTCCCTGAAAGCAATGTCCAAAGGTTAAGAACATAAGACATAAGCCCATCTGGATCAGGCCAATGGCCTATCTAGTCCAGCCTCCTCTTCTCACAGTGGCCAACCAGGTGCCCCAATGGGAAGCCCACAAGCAGGACCTGAGGACAACTGCGAGGCTCTCCTCTCCTGTGGTTTCTGGAAACTGGCATTCATATGGACATACAGTACAACATAACCATTGTGCCTTGTATCATTCTGGGAACTGTAGCTTGTTCAGGGTGCTGAGAGTCGTTGGGCGATCTCTATTCCGTTCATAGAGCTGCAATTCCGTAAATTCCTTCTGAAGAGGGATTAATTAGAATCATATGATTGTAGAGCCAGGGGGACCCCAAGGGTCATCTAGCCCAACCCCTTGAGAACTCTGTTGGTGGAACAGGGGACCCCAAACAACTCTCAGCAGCCTCAACAAGCTCCTCTTTAAAGTGGTGTCATAGTGCTTTAAATATATGGTGCCGATGTGGCCTCAGAATTAGGAGGAGGAGGTGTCATTAATAAGGGGCTGGATACCCAGGGCAATCCTCAGAGCAAGGGAAGCACAGAGCGTTGGAAAGGACGGCAAAGATTCCCCTGGCAGGAAAGGCAAACCCTGGACAAAATTGGAGTGCTTTAATGGTGGGACAGGACAGCACTATCTGACGCGGATTTTCCATCCTCTCTGCTGCGCCCCCAACCTGATCCCAATTAGATAAATGCCTGCCAGCAGTCACTTATGACTCATTTGCAAAAAAGAGGGGGGGATGTAAGTACAGAGGCTGGAGAAAGCTGCACATTTTCAGGACAGAAAGAGCCCACAGCTGTTGTTTCAAGAAGGCTGGGGTGCCTTTGCTGAGGTCACTTTGCAACCAGCAGTAGCTCCTGAATTTAATACATTCTGGAAAGGGTAAAAAAAAAAATATTCTCATTTTTTATATATTTTTGCTTCTTGGTGGGATCCTTGGAATATTCTGCATATTATTATTATTATTTTTTAAAAAAGAGGGGGGAAAACACACATCTAAATTGGCAGCAAAGTTTCCGTATGAAACAGTTTTTCCAGCATCCCAGTAGCGAAAATGTGTGGTTAGGGATAACTAGCTTAGGCTTTTAAAAAACGTGTCATGTGTTTTCTCCAGATCAGCAGAATCCTTGGCCGCATTTTACCACTTACGGGACTGAAATGAAAAGGAACCAGGAGAGACGTGTGTGTGTGTGTGTGTGTGTGTGTGTGTGTGTGTGTGTGTGTACGTATGTCTGCCTCCAGCTTCTGGGCTAGAATTTTGAGCCCAGGTTAGTATACCCCTCCCCTTAAATGTTATGGGGAAGGGGCATAGCTCAGAGTCAGAGCACATGTATTTGGTTTATAGATTTGGAAGGGGCTACCAACCCTCTGCAGTGTAGGAATATCACACACACACACACACACACACACACACACACACACACACACGAGTGCTGGTTGGCCACTGTGAGAACAGGATGCTGGACCAGATGGGCCATTGGCCTGATCCAGCAGGGCTCTTCTTAATGTTCTCTCCTCTCAGCTCCAACCAGCATGGCCGATATTCGAGGCTGATGGGAGTTGTAGCTGAGCAACATCTAGAAGGCATCACAGGTTCCCCAACCGTGCCCTACATGTGAGCCTCAAAAAGCAGCAGCAGCAGCAGGGTCCTTCACACTCCCAGGAGGAGCAAGAGGTTTTCCTGACGCCTCTTCCTGTCTCCTCCCCTCCACCCTTGGACAGGCTGCCACAGCCAAGCCATAGAAGGAGAAGGAGATAGAGGGGAAAGTTGAGCAGTGCTCATCAACTCTTCTGGAGAGCTTCCCAAGAAACTGGGAGGCTCCAAAGCCAGACTGACCTTTCGCTAGTGTGGCCTGTTCCTCTCGATCTTCTCCCACACATTCTTTTCTTCCCCTTTTCCATGATGGGTAAGGTGTCTGCACAGAGACGTTTGCCTTTTGTCCGACTGGGATGTAGCTTCCTCTGTTGCACTGCCCACTTTTGTCTCTGGCTCCACCTATGCGGCCCCTGAAAGGTTCAAGACAGATGTTCTGTCACTGAGCTATGGTCCTTCCTCATACAAAATGAAGCACCACTGGTCCATCTAGCTTAGTGTTGTCTACCCTTGCTTGTTGCAGTGGCTCTCCAGGATTTCATACCCTGCACTATTTCTCTGATGAAAATAGGGATGTCCTATTCCATTATCAGGACGCGGGTGGCGCTGTGGGTTAAACCACAGAGCCTAGGACTTGCTGATCAGAAGGTCGGCGGTTCGAATCCCTGCGACGGGGTGAGCTCCCGTTGCTCGGTCTCTGCTCCTGCCAACCTAGCAGTTCGAAAGCACGTCAAAGTGCAAGTAGATAAATAGGTACCACTCCGGCGGGAAGATAAATGGCGTTTCCGTGTGCTGTTTTGATTCGCCAGAAGCGGCTTAGTCATGCTGGCCACATGACCCGGAAGCTGCACTCCAGCTCCCTTGGCCAATAAAGCGAGATGAGCGCCGCAACCCCAGAGTCGTCCGCGACTGGACCTAATGGTCAGGGGTCCCTTTACCTTTATTACATTATCATCATCATCAATAATCATCATAATTTTTATTCTTTATGTTGTGCTCGCCTGAGTGGGTTGCCCCAGGCACTCTGGGCAGCTTCCAACATATATAAAAACACAATAAAACATTAAACATTTTAAAAACTTCCTATACAGGGCTGCTTTCAAATGTGTTCTAAAGGTTGTATGGTTCCTTATCACCTTGTCTCGTGGGTCACATAACTCCAAACCCTTCAACATTTCTCCGATGAAAACAGGGAAAGTGGGACATTCTAGATCAAATTAGAAACCAGGACGACTTCTGTAAATCCAGGACTGTCCCTGGAAAATAGAAACACTTGGAGGGTCTGGGATTTCAGGCAGAAGTCTCTCCCAGCCCTTTCTGGAGAAGCCAGCGGGGATTGAACCTGTGGCCTTCTGCTTACAAGGCAGATGCTCTTCCACTGAGATACGGCTCGTCTGGGACAGAATGATCCTTTATTTCCAGAAGGCATGAAAGTTTCCTAGCAGGGAAATTTAAGAGGTGGTGGTCTTTTATAATGGAAGCAGCACAGTTTGGCACGGGTCGGTATTTCTCTTCTCGTAGCCTCGAGTGCCAACAATCCCATTGTAGTGGAAGGAATCTCCACCTCCTCACATGCAGAAGCTGCTGAAATCGCTTCCTGCCTCATTCACTCTTCACATCAGCCTATAACTCTCTGAGGTTCATTTCCAGACAGGGTAGTCATCCTGTCCCAGAGAGGATGACGAGACCCGGGGTCTTTACGGCAGAGATTGCTCAGGAAGCCTAAGGCGAGGAACGCGGCCCCAAATATTCAAAGCTTAAATCATAGCCCACAAACATAGCTTCGCTTTTTTATGGCAGAAGCCATTCCTTTAGTTTCCCACCCACCCCCATTTATCGAAATACGTTCAGCATTCTTTTTCCTTACACCAAAGTGGTTTTCTCAATCTCTGACTCAATCTTAGTCCTGTTCTGCGATTACTTGTTTTATTTTTAGAATCACATAATTGGAGTGTTGGAAAGGACCCCCAAAGGTCATCTACTTAACTCCTTCTTGAAAACCTCCAATGAAAGGGAGTCCACCACCTTCCTTTAAAGCACAAGAAGGACTGATTTTCTTTAAAATTCAGCAGAAACAAATCCACTACTAGCCCACTGCTAAACCAAGGCCAGGAACATGGGCGTAGTCAGGATTTTTTGTGGGGAGGGCAGGACTTGGTTGGGGGGGCAGGACATTTGTTGGGGGGGGGCAGAACCTATGTGATTGGTCAGTTAGTTAAGTATTTCTATTGTTTTACTTGATCTAAAGGGGGGCAGCTTCCCTGCCCCCCCTTTGACTATGCCCATGGTCAAGAGGCACTTTTCACCCCAATCAGTGGTGGAGCTTCATGCTCCAGCATCAAGGGGGGGAGGGGGCGGAGAGCAGGCGGGGGCGGGGCTGGCGTGCATCCTGGGGCACGGGTGGGAGGGCAGCCGCGATGGCACTCTACCGGGATCACACTGCCGGGGGCGGTATGCTCCCCCCGCACTCCTCTTCCTCTGCCAGTGACCCCAATGGCTTTTTCCCCTTCTGAGCAACCTTCCAGGGGTCATAATCCAGCTAGAGGCAAAAGTGGCTGGAGCAGGATTTGTTTGTTTTACTTTTGTACCATAGAATATACAGTTGTAGAGCTGGAAGGAACCCCTAGGGGTCATCAAGTCCAACCCCCTTGCAATGCAGGAGTCACAGCTAAAGCATCCCTGGCAGGTGGCCACCCAACCTCTGCTTAAAAACCTCCAGGGAAGGAGAGTCCACCACCTTCCCAGGTAGCCCATTCCACTGTTGAACAGCTTTTACACTCAGAAAGTTATTTCTAACGAATAATAATAAAAGCATTGGGGATGAAATGAAGGTTTTCTGGCGTTGGACTAGATGACCCTTGGGATCCCTCCCAGCTCCACAATTCCAATGATTCTATGATACTTCCTACATCTAATAAGAAACACATGAGGCCTCTGGGAACAACATGTACCTGCAGGATGAGGCAGGAACGAGTGTCTTGCATGTATTCAGTCTGGGAAGAGAAGCGAATGAGCTCCATTGCCAGAGCTGCACTAAGTAATGTTGCATTTCAACCGAAGGGCTGGGGCTTTCCTGTAACCCCCTTACCTAGATCCTAGGACAAGGATAGCCAGAGTTGGGGGTGAGCTGAGCTGGAATCAGACTGGAAGCTGGAAACACAAAATCCTGCTTGCTCTGTGCTCAGGGGCGCCGACTTATAAAAAATATTTTGGGGGCCCATACCGGGGTCCTGCCGCTGGTTCGCTCGGGTAGCCGGGAGAACGCAGTTTGAGGTGGCGGTGTTGGGGAGAGACCCTCGCTCAGGGCGCCACGAGACTTGGCGGCCAGCGGCCTATCTGGGGGGTTTTGGAGTGTATTTCGGCGGAGCGATTGGGGAGGAGGGGGCTTGTTGCCGGATTCTTCAGCTGGGCCGGAGATCCGCTGCTGGGGGGTCCCTGGGCCGAGTTGTGAGCACGGCCTGCTGAAGGGAGATCCAGCCAATTGCGCGACGGGGACGGCCGGGGCTCTCCGGCTAGGGCACACGGCTGGCTGGCTGGCTGGCTGGCGAGGGAGCAGGTGGGGAGGAGGTGGGGGACGGCGGCAGCGCTCTGCTGGAGGGGCGCCCGAGATTATTGGGGGGGCGGAGCCCCCAAACGAATTTTTGAGGGGGTTCGGGCCCCCTCAGGCCCCATGGAGTCGGCGCCTATGTCTGTGCTGGATCAAAAGCTGTTACTAATGAAGAAGCAAGATCTGTTGGGGGTGTTAATGCTGTGAGACACATACACACACCCTTATGCTCAGGTTATATAGATGTGTAAGAATGAAATCTATCCTGAAAACACTACAGCCTCCAATGACTTCTGTTCCAAGGAGTACAAATCCTAGATGGGTGTCTGGAACCCCTGGAGTCCCTTACCTCTTGGAGATTGGGGTCACATGTACGATAACTACACACATGGGCAGAAAGTGTGTCTTCACACACATACACACACAGGCAGAAAGTGTGTTGCATTGCACATATTCAATGGTTATGCATGCTGTCACGGGAAATGGGGTTGCTTGTGTGTAAATCTCCAGCCGTTCCAAACTGCTTAGGTGTGGTTGTGTCTTTCCCTGACTGAGCAGCCCTTTGCGCTGCTGCTCAGTCGCTAGCAGAATCCGTGAGTGGGCATCTCCTAAATTTCCTCCAGCATAAGAATTCCTTAATGGACAACCTTCGCCTCGCCTCTCTGCGCCTTCTGCGCAGAGTGGGCGTGCCGAGTGGTGGTCCTCCACCCTCCTCACTGACTTCACTGGAAGAGTCTCGGAGCCTCACCTCCAAGATGCTCTCTGCCTCTCTCTTCTTCCTGGTGTCACCTGGACTTCCTTCCCCAGATAACGTTCTCTCTCTTCCCTTACTCGTTCCCTCTCCTGCAGAATCTGGGAGCCTCGCCTCTCCCCTCTGCTCTGATGTCAGTTCCCTGACACATGCATTAAGTTTATTGTGCCTCACTCCCACCTTGGCAGTATATGAATGTTTGGAGATCAATCCAATATATAAACAATAGAATCATAGAGTTATAGAGTTGGAAGGGATCCCGGGGGTCATCTAGTTCACCCCCGTGCCATGCAGGAATCTCAGCTAAAGCATCTATGACATATGGCCATCCAACCTCTGCTTAGAAGCCTCTAAGGAAGGAGAGTCCACAACCTCATGAGGGAGTCTGTTCTACTGTCGAACAGCTCTTACTGTTAGAAAGTTCTTCCGGGGATTTAGTCGGAATCTCCTCTCTTGTAACTTGAGTCCGACCCTCCAGAGCAGGAGTCACTTGAAATCTTCAGATGAGGAGTCACTGGAAGCTGAAGGACCATGCTGCCATATGAGGAACGGTCACAGCCCATTCCTTAGAGCACATCCTTTCTTGGCACACAGAATGTCCCAGGTTCAATCAAGGCTCTAGTCTAGGATCAGCCTGAGCCGAAGGAAGGAGCAAGGAAGGAGCAAGGAAGGAGAAGCAAGCCAGAAATGTGGACTGAAGAGTAAAGGGTGAAAGACAAACCACGAAATAGCCTAGTCAGAATTAGCTGTGATTCCTGCATTGCAGGAAGTTGGACTAGATGACCCTTGGAGTACCTTTCAAGTCTACAATTCTATGATTCTGTCAATTCTAGATCAAAGAATAATGAAGACTGTAGACACAACAGAGGTCACCAAGCAGCATGCCTCAGCCATGGGGTTCCTCAGTCTTGATCGGAGGAGAATCAGGCATTACACCAAGCCCTGGGTCAGGCTCCGCCAGGGGCCAAGACCCCAGATCCTGCAACAAGGCCAAGGAAGGGCTGCACCCAAGGAGAGTTTTGCCTCTTGTATTGATGCTGGACAGGTCCTAAGCCCTAGGAAAAGGTGGCAGCACCTTAAACTCCAGGTGGAAACCCACCCTCTCCAAAGAAGTGCCAGATTACAGGAAAGGTCTCCTTGGGTTATACTGTGATCTCAAGGAGAGCTCTGGAAAGGAGGGCACCGACAGGCATCAGCTGATGTTGAGGTGGCATCAGCTGATGTTGAGGTGTGGTTCCAGCAGCTCCAGGTGAAAGCACAATAAGGCTGGGCTGGAAGAACATATGGGGAGCCTGCTGGATCAGGCCAATGGCCCATCTAGTCCAGCTGTCTGTGCTCACAGTGGCCAACCAGATGCCCATTGTGGAAATCACACTCAGATCCTGCTGAGCTCTCTTCCCTCCTGTGGTTTCCAGCAACTGGTATTCAGAAACATTACTGCCTCCAAGTGTGGAGTCAGAGCAAGGCCATTGTGGCCAGTAGCCCTCACTAGCCCTCTCTTCAACTTGGTGGCCATCACTGCCCCCTGGAGCAATGCAACAACGTCCGTGTACCAGCTGTATGTGCTACCTATGCCAGACCTGACCCCAGAGTGCCCTGGCCCTGCCTCTTGCCCAACCCTTGTTGTGGACCTTGCTTGCTTGGACTCTGAGCTTGGACTCTGAATTTTGTTCTAGTTCTTGCACCCATGGCTGTGGCTGCTGGCAAATCCCTTTGTTACTCCAGTGCCCAGTGAGTAAGGCATTAAGAATTCATTGAAACAGAATGCCATTTCTACTCCTACCTTGCTCAGAAAGATTTAATGGTCATCTTGGGCGAGCAGAAGGCCATTCCAGAAGCATCTTCCTCGCTGAAAAGGCAGCCTCCTGCAATTCAAAGACCCACCACATGGGACAGCTGTGTCTGATCCAGCAGTTCCCGGCCACATGTATGTATGTATGTATGTATGTATGTATGTATGTATGTACCGGTATGTATGTATGTATGGACATAACTATTTTCAGACTGTAGAGCCAGAAAAGTACAGAAAGGGCTACTAAAATATATAAAGGTGGACTGGGAGCTTTTAAATTTAGACAAAAGATGAGGTTGGCAGGTTGAGTTTGTGGGGGGCTGAATCCAGGGGCAAATGTGTATATAATTATGCATAGAGTGGCAAAAGAATCAAGAATGAGCAGAATTAAACATTCTGCCCCCCTCTTGCAGGCAGAAAGTCCCAGGTTCATCTCCAGATAACTCTGGGGAAGCTGCTGCCAGTCAGTATAGACAATCTGGAGCTAGATGGGCTCCGTAGACTGAATCAGTGTAAAGCAACTTCCTGTGTACTGGTTCTATTGGCTCAGGGGCAGAGTGGTCTAAGTGTTAGTCAGCTCCTTAGGTTCCTTAGGTTCCTATTTAATTTATTATTTTTTAGCATGACGATCTAGAACAGGTATAGGCAAACTCCGGCCCTCCAGATGTTTGGGACTACAATTCCCACCATCCCTGACCACTGGTCCTGTTAGCTAGGGATGATGGGAATTGTAGTCCCAAACATCTGGAGGGCCAGAGTTTGCCTATGCCTGATCTAGAACCTTACTTTATGTTTAGGGGAAGGGGTGGCTTAATGGGTAGAGCACATGTTTTGCATGCAGAAGGCCCCACGTTCAATCCCCAGTGGCATCTCCATGTAAGGCTGGGAGAGGCTCCCTGCCTGAAACCCTGTAGAGCTGCTGCCAGTTAGTGCAGACATTGCTGAGCTATATGGACCAGGGGTCTGATGCTGTGCAAGGCAGCATTTATTTCCTGTTTTTCCTATAGGATTCAGAGGTGGGAGGGGAGAGGTGAGGTTCTGTGTTGAGGAGAGAGGAGGAGAATCCTTTTATCCTTTTAGGGATGGAGAATCTTCCTCCTCCCAAATGCATGAGCCACATTCTCAAAGTGGCTCCATGCTGTATGCCATCCCTAGCAGGCAGGGAGAGAGAAAACAATATTTGTGTGCAGAGGGAAGGACGAGGGGAGCAGGCAGGCGGGGGGGGGGGGGTGAGGCCGGGGCCTAAAGCGACCCAACAAAAGTTTGAGGCAATGTGAGCAGCCTCCATCTGTTTCCACTCAGGCCTATCCTTGGAGGCAGAGTGATGTAACTCTCCCTAACCCCACAGTTCCTCTGGCACAGCCGAGCCCCTCACAACTCCAATTGCAGGCTCCTTCTGCTAATAAGCGGGGACGGGGGATGGGGGTGGGACCTGTTTCATTCTCTTCTTAACGGGCCAGACTTTCACCTTGAGGTCTTCCCCATACTTTTCACACCACAAGGAGTGCAGATGTTAATGAGCATGCAGCTGGCAATGCAATGCCTGGCCATGGGGAAGGGGGGGGGAGGCCTGGTTGGAGGGGGGTATTGTCCCCAACCCATTCCGCCAGGCCCCTTTCCAGAAACGACTCCCCCCCCCCATTCCTTAGAAAAGCAACCTGATCTCCATACAAGCAATCCTTAGGAAACCGTGTTCCGGCTGTGATGGAGTTAAATTTATTATGGGTGTTCTGTTCTTTTCTTTTTCCCCCTCTACGTTCCATCAAGAATGTTTTACCACAGCGCTCTCTCCACACAGTCACCAACCTCCAAGTGGACCATGTTAACAGCAGCATTACACAGCCTGTCAAGGAGCATGTGTTTCTTGTAAGATGATTTCTGGGCCCGCGAACCTTGGTAGGAAATTGTTTATCTCTCCCCCGCCCGCCCGCCCTTCCTCCTCATTTCCTCACTGTACTTCCACTGCCTTTCCCATCCACAGCCGAACGGGGATGTCCAATGTGGACGCTCAGGCAGATGTTGTTTGTTCTTGACTTCCACTCAAGGAGACCTTGCTCCCAGAATGAAGGCTGAGGCAGACGTGCCTCTTGGAAAAGGGGCGAGGGTTGCTCGACATCTCGAAGTATTTGAACTTTTACCCATCGAGAACAGATTCTGACCCAGGGCCAAAATATTTCTGCTGCTTCCAAGCCATATGATTCGAGGCGGGTTTTTGGGGGGTGGGTGGGGGTGGAATTGAGAGTCCTGGTCAGGCGAAACATCTGGAAGGATTTGGAAAGAGGGGGGCTAGTGTTCAGTTATAAGACAATCAGTGACATTTCTCCAAGGGGGTGGGTCAGAAAGCTGTGGCATACCTACGGTCCCTTGCTCCCATGGCAAGGAGCAGGATCAGCATAATAGCCACATTAGAAACCACCATGTTTTACATGACCCAAGTACTTGAACTGTCTGGAGCAAGGGCAAGTCAAGGGGGCAGATCGCAGTCTTGCAATGTGACTCAAGGGCTGGTGTTGCTCTGGGAGTGAGGGCTGGGCTGGCTTGCGGTGGGCTCCTTTCACCCTCTGTGCCCCGCTGCTCCGGACCTGGTTAAAGCACATTCTTCTGCTGTACACTATGCAGTCTGATAGGTGATTTTTGCACATCCTTGGACCTGTGCCCCCAGCAGAGGCAGGTTTAACCAACTCCTAGGTATGCCTCTGTGGAAGCATGAGCTTGCCCAGATGTACAGTAAAGGTAAAGGGACCCCTGACCATTAGGTCCAGTCATGACCGACTCTGGGGTTGCGGTGCTCATCTCATTTAGTAATAATAATAATAATAATAATAATAATAATAATAATAATTATTATTATTATTATTATTATTATTATTATTATTATTATTTATACCCCGCCATTCCCAGCCAAGGCCGGGCTCAGGGCGGCTAACAAGCAATAATAAAAACTAGTTGAATGAATACAACTTAAAAACAAGATTAAAATACATTAAAATATTGAAACATTAAAATATTAAAATGCAGCCTCATCACAGGAGGAGAAAGGAAAAAGAAAGAGGGGGAGGGAATCAAATTGGCTCCAAGCCAAAGGCCAGGCGGAACAACTCTGTCTTACAGGCCCTGCGGAAAGAAATCAGATCCCGCAGGGCCCTGGTCTCATGAGACAGAGCATTCCACCAGACCGGAGCCAGAGTTGAAAAGGCCCTGGCTCTGGTTGAAGCTAATCTAACTTCCTTAGGGCCTGGGACCACTAGGGTGTTGCTATTTATGGACCTTGAGGCTCTCCGTGGGGCATACCAGGAGAGGTGGTCCCGTAGGTACGAGGGTCCTAGGCCGTGAAGGGCTTTAAAGGTCAAAACCAGCACCTTAAATCTGACCCTGTACTCCACTGGGAGCCAGTGCAGCTGGAAAAGCTGCATATCATAAGGTAAAGCAAAATCTGTAGGTGGGTATAAGGAACATTAAGAGCCCTGCTGGATCAAGCCAGTGGCCCATCTAGTCCATCAACCTGTTCTCACAGTGTCTAACTAGGAAAGTCATACACAGGTCAATCTAGTGTTGTGCCAAAATCTGCCCTCTGGTTCCTTTATCTTTATTCTTCTCCTGCAAAAGAGGCTTCATGTTTTGTTTCCTGCCTCATTTTCATTTCTCAAGGTGCTTTAGGATTTTGGAGGGTGAGAGGAGGTTGAGCTTATCATTCTATTCCAAGGTGGTTTGGGGTGGGGTGGTTTTCTCCCCAGGAAACATTTATCCAGCCCTCACCATTGGTGACCCATGCTTCCTAACCTGAAAAAGCTCCATAGGAGGAGTCAACCTTGTCATGTCACCACCCCCACCCCCAGTTTTGTTGTGCAGGGATCCAGGTTGGCTGCAGAGTGTGGACCATTGGTGACGTGATTTGTAGAATGAACAACTACCCCCAGCCGCTTTACAAGTAAAGTAAGTGTGACAAAAAACCAGTTTTCCCAACCTACGAGAATGTCACAAAAAAAATTCTCTCCACTTTCGAGGGCATTTTCTCATCTGTGGATGAAGAATAGTTGGGAACCACCCACCCGCTAGAGAAATCATCAGCACAGCAGATAATTGATAGTGTTACCAAAGTTGGGTGCCTACTTCTCTCTCCGCCGAGCATTGGCAAGAGTCCATGGGGTTTCCAACACTCACCCAGGGTTTGTGTTTCCTTTGGAGAATTGAGACATGGCAGACACTGTCGCAGCTTTAAGAAATAAGGTTTATTCATCAGTTTACACTTACAGTCTGCATAGAGGGAATCCAGATCTTACAGCATGGTCATCTCAAGAGGGGCTTGTTCCCTTGTCCCCCACAGCAGTGCAGCCCTGAAGTCCAAGCCATCTCTCCCAGCCAGCCTTCAGCCAGCCTGCCCAAGATGGATCCCAGTCTTTCTTCTTCTTCTTCTTCCTCCTCCTCCTTCCCAGCACATCTTGCTAAAAACTCTCTTTTCCTGCCACCTCACACCCAGTTACCCTCACAACTTTCCACACCTCAGGACACCTCAGGGCAACTGGGGAGACATTGCCTGTGGCACTCAGTGGCCCTTTATTGTTTCTTAATAGCCCTAACTTGGCCAGGTCTTTTGCATAAGCTAGCTCTAGAATTCCTCTGCAGCTTATTTTCCCCCCTTCACATCTCAGATAATCAAAATCCTACCATTTATTAATTTCTAGGGTTTAGGGGCCGCCCACCCCAAATATATAACACCAGGAAGTTTGAGGGAAATCAAACAACTGTGGATGAGTTTCTATATTTTCCTATATATTCCACTGTTTTGTTTGCACCTTAGGGAAACTGAGGACAACCTCACACGACCATTTTTGAGATTCAAAAATCATAGCAAATTCTCTATTCAAAACATAAGGAGAGGTCTGCTACATCTGGCCAATGACCCATCTCATGGTGACCCACCTGGTGCCCCAACTGGGAGAAGCCACCATGCAGGACCTGAGTACAAGAGCCCTCTTCTCTTCTGTGGTTTTCAGCTACTGGTATTCATTGCTGTCTACAACTGTAGAGGCAGAGCAAGGCCATAATGTCTAGTAGCCATTCATAACCGTATCCTGCTCCATGAATTTGTGCAATCCACTTTTAAACCCATCCAAGTTGGTGGCCATTTTTGCCTCCTGTGGGAGTGAGTTCCACAGTTTAACCATATGCTTTCTTCCCTTCTGAATCTCCCAGCATTCAGCTTCATAGTATGTCCATGAGTTCTAGGGTTAGGAGAGGGGGAGGTAACCACTTCTCTACTCACTTTCTCCATGCCATGCATAGTTTTATAAACTCCTATCATGCCAACGATTACTCACCTTTTCTTTGTTTTTAAAAAGTCCCAGACGTAGCAATTTCAGATTGATGCTCTTCCTCCTATAAGCCCTTTGTTATTGTTCAGGAAGCCATTGTCCCCTTCCCCCACCTTCATATAAATAAACCACCCTAAATTTCCTATATTTTCCGAGCCAGTTCTTCACTTTCATTTTGTTGATGGGATAGAATGTTTAGTGTTCTGTTAATGCATCTCTCCCATTTATCACTGGGGTTCTTCCTCCTTTCCCCCCACCCTCTCAATGGTGTCTGTTCTCTGCTGGGACACAGTTGAGGCTCAGAGCCAATGGGGTGATGAGCCAGAGTTGCATTCGTTCCACCAAGAGGTCCCCTGCTCCCTCTGTAGAACATTTTTGCCTCTGAAGTCCAAGGAAAAGAAAATCCCTTTAGGGAATAAACTTTCCTCAAGTATTGCTGAGTCAAAACAGATCTATACATCTATTGCAAACATCTCAGTCATGAGAGCATATGAGCAGAGGGTGGGACGTTTTTAGTCCTGGTGGGGCACATTCCATCATGGGGAGCTTTGCAGGGGTCAAGGCACAGTGGTGGGCATGGCCGGAGGCAAAAGTAGTAGGGGCAGTATTTATTTATCTGTTGGTTTGTTTTACTTCATAACATTTATACACTAAAGGTAAAGGATCCCTGACAGTTAAGTCCAGTCACAAATGACTGTGGGGTTGCAGCGCTCATCTCGCTTTACTGGCCGAGGGAGCCAACGTTTGTCTGCAGACAGCTTTCCAGGTCATGTGGCCAGCATGACTAAGCCACTTCTGGCAAAACCAGAGCAGTGCATGGAAACAGTGTTTCCCTTCCCGCCGGAGCGGTACCTATTTATCTACTTGCACTTTGACATGCTTTCAAACTGCTAGGTTGGCAGGAGCTGGGACCGGGCAACGGGAGCTCACCCTGTCACGGGGATTCGAATCACTGACCTTCTGATCGGCAAGCCCTAGGCTCAGTGGTTTAGACCACAGCGCCACCTGCAAAAAGGCAGAACTCTAGAAGTAATTCACCAAAAAGATGAAAACAATAAAATATCAATAAGAAAAATTAACAATTTAAGTTTTTGAAAATAATAACAATAATAACAATAACAACAACAACAACAATACATTATTTATACCCCGCCCATCTGGCTGGGTTTCCCCAGCCACTCTGGGTGGCTCCCAACAGAACATTATAAACACAATAAAAGATCAAACATTAAAAACTTCCCTAAACAAGGCTGCTATCTGATGTCTTCTAAAAGTCAGATACTGTAGTTGTTTATTTCTGTTATGTACTGAAGTTCTCACCCTGGGCCAGCAGGGGGATACTGTAGATAGTTATGCAAATAAGGGATCGAAAGTGACGTTCAGTGATTGGATAGTTTTAGAAAATTGTTACAGTTATGTTGTACTGGAGCTCTATATAAGCAGGCTGACTGAACCCTTCAGTTCAGTTCTGTTCTGGCCTCTGAATAAACAAGAGCTGTTTGAAGTATCGCTGTGTCGTCTGCTATGTTCACCCACAACCTAACAATTTCCTTGACATCTGATGGGAGGCCGTTCCACAGGATGGGAGCCAATACCAAGAAGGCCCTCTGCCTGGTTCCCTGCAACCTCACTTATCGCAGTGAGGGAACCACCAGAAGGCTCTCAGAAAAGTAAAAATAGCAATGGACTAAAACAGAATAAAACTCTCATCAACTTTCAAACAACCAGATAGGCTTGCCTAAACAAGAATGGAAGAGTACAGCAAAGGGGCCTGCTTGATGTCACTAGGCAGGGAGATCCAAAGTGCAGGTGCCACCACAGTAAAAGATTGAGTTCTTATAATTGCAGAGTGGGCATTATGTGGCAGCTGTGAAATGGCCAGTTCTGCTGACCAAAGCAGTCAATTGGAAGCCACAGGAGAGCAGAGTCTTGCTTGTGGGCTTCTTCCCATTTGGGCACCTGGTTGGCCACTGTGAGGACAAGATGCTGGACCATTGACCAGGTCCAGCAGCCAGACATTCTTATGTGAAGACGGGGGTCATTCCCCTCCCCCTCCCTGCTGCCTATAATGAGAGAGGGTTTTCCCCCCGCCTGCCAGAGTTCTGCAGGCAGAAGCGGAGAGCAGCTGGTGGGCTCTGGTGCGCAGATGGGAGTGCAGATGACTGCGCTCCAATCTCAACTTTGAAACACTTCCAGCTTTCATCGGATGATTCCACTCAGGGCTTGGCTCAGCTGACGAGAAGGGATGGCCAAGGAAGCTGTCTGCAAAAAAAAAAAGAAGAAGAAAAAAAGAGGGTAAGCAATTGGAGTATGTGCAGCCCTTGTTCAGTTCCCCAATGCTGCTCTGAGTGTGTGGGGATCATCAAATAATAGAGCCGGAAGGGTCCCCAGGGGTCATCTAGTCCAAATCCCTGCAAGGCCGGAATCACATGGGGAGCATGTGCAGCCCTCTTATGAAAACAAGTCTGGCTTGGCATCCACCTTTTCTCTCTCTTAAGACCTTTTCTGCTCATTTTGTGTAAGTGCCCATAAAACAGACTCTCTCTTTTTTTGGGGGGGGGAGCAGGGGGCAGAGTTTCTCATGCTGCTTTACAGCAGGGCCAGCTCCCAAGAGAGCTACTCCATTGCAAAACAAAGCAAGAGGTTTTATCCCAGAATCTCATTCAGGCCTGCTGGGCATGGAGACACGACTCTGAAGCCACCGAACAAACTCACGAGTTTCTGGTCCTGCAGCGAGTGGAGCTGCGAAAAAGAAAAACGGAAAATGTCAGAATGTCAGAATGTGGTTTGTTATTACATGCTGCCGAAACCCTTCTTCCAGTCTCTAAAAGTTTTGGGGAGGCTTGTAATGTTCTGCTCAAGGATGAGCCAGAAGTTTTAAATGCCAAATTCTTCTGGGGCTTAGAGGAAAATCCCAGCTGGAGAAGAATAAGAACGCAAGAAGAGTCCTGCCGCTGGATCAGACCACTGGGCCATCTAGTTCAGTATCCTCTTCTCACAGCAGTCAGCCAGATGCCCCCACGGGAAACCCAAATGCAGGATCTGAGCACAAGAGCACTCTGGCCTCCTGTGGTTTCCAGCAAAGGGGATTGAGAAGCAACTGCTGACTCTGGAGGGAGAGAATTGCCATCATGGCTAGTAGCCATCAATAAGCCTCTCCTCCATGAATTTGTCTAAGCCTCTTTTAAAGCCATCCAAGCTGTTGGCCATCACTGCCTCCTGTGGGAACAAGTTTCATGGTTTAATCTCTCTTAATTATTCCCACTAGTGTACAAATATCCCTTGAATAAACAATTCTAGTTGATTATTATTACTGTTGTGGTTGTTATTATATTTATGATGGCCTGTTTTCCCACTCCAGATCGGGACTGAAGGCAGCTTACAGAAATTAAAACAATACGGATAAAATACAAAAAGCTAAAAGCACATAAAAGATAATTGTTTTAAAAAAGCAACTAAAGCAAATTCATTAAAATGCATATAGTAAAAATAGCACTGTTTAAAAGCCCTTTCTTTTAAAAGTAGTCATTCCCCCAAAAGCCTGTTGGGAAAAGAAAGTCTTTACATGCCAATGGAATGATGAGGAGGGAGCCAGTCTGGCTTTGCTACGGAGGGAGTTCCAAAATCTGGGAGCAGCCACCAAGAAGGCCCTTTCCTTCACCCCTCTCCCCTAGCTTGCCTGTGAGGATGGTGGGACTGAAAGAAGGGCCTTGCCTAAAGATCTCAAAACCCTGGCAGGTTAGATGATGGTGATTTGATTTAACCGATATCCTAGCCTTTCTCTCAAAGGAACCCAGGGTGGCATTTTTATTCAGTCCCTAGGGTAGGGGTCAATCTCATGCCTTACACCTCTATTTCCATCCCTCCTCACACTTATCCTGACCGCTCATCTCTTTTCCCTTTCAGCTGGAGAGCTGGGGCAATGGGAAGATGTGTTGAAGGGAAGGGAGGGCGGGAGATCTCATTCTCCCCTTATTCTCTGGTATCTGGAGACAAGGCCCAAGTAGCCCCTGAGAAATGTAACTTTCAACGGAAGACATGCTGGAATGTAAATGACCAGGGGGATGAAATAGTCTCCGTCCACATTCCACTCCACCCCACCCTGTGCCGTCTCAACAGCTTAGAGCACTTAGCATTTTGGAACGGTGATGAAAGGTTATACATGATCATCTCCCATTTCTCCTTTGCCTTTATAAACAAGGGGTACCCTTTGATCCCATCTGGATGATGGAGACTCTCGCCACAGGGCTGTCTTTATACATACGTATGGTGCATTTTAAATGACCGGTCTTCCGAGGACAGTCAAGGCAGGAGGCAGAAGCCTCTTAATGCAAATTTAAGATCATAAGAAGAGCCTGCTGCTCGATCAGGCCAACGGCCCATCTAATCCAGCATCGTGCTCTCACAGTGGCCAACCAGATGCCTGCATGGAAAGCCTTCAAGGAGAATCCAAGCACAAAATAACTGTCCTCTATGTATTTGTCCACCTTCTTTTAAAGTCATCCAAGTTGGTGGCCATCAGTGCCTCCTGTAGGGCTGAGTTCCATAGTGTGTGTCAGGGAACTGCCATCGGAAGGACAGGAGGTGGAAGGGCTCACAGAGGTTGGGAGAGACTCAGCAGCTGAAGAGGGAACCAGCAGGGGGAGAGGAGGAGCCCCGAGGGAAAGTGAGCAGGAGGGATGGCTCCGAGACACTTCCAGCGAGGGCAGTGGGGAGGTTTCAGGACCTCCCGTAGGGACACCCACTCCTCGCAGGAAACTGTCACGCCGAGAGTCCAGAAGACGCGTTTCCGTTAAGGAGCTTTTATGTTGGAAGAGATTCCGGAAGCAACCACTGTCGGAATCTGCCAGCGACTGACGGAGCCATGATTAAGGGGCTCCGTTACAGACAGAGGTTTGCGGACTTAACCAAACTCTGAAGGACAGGGATTTTACGCACAAGCAGCTCATCATCCCATCACAGTGTGATTATGTGCTGTGTGAGTAAGTCACATCCCCTCCAACTGTCCTGATTTTCCAGTATAGTCCCGGAATTGTGAAAGCCGTCTTGGCTTCTGATTTCATCCTGGAATGTCGCTATTTAATTCACCAGCACTGCAGCCACTGAGCTCAGGGAGAAGCATGAGCCCAGTGCTTGTCCCGAGCAGCAGTGGCAGCTGCAGATGTAAGAGAATATTCTGTTGCCTCTGCATGGCTGCTGCTGCTGGCCTTCTCTCTCTGGAAGCTCATAGCAGCTTCAGGAGAGTGGGCAAGGAGAAGGGGCCACCACTGCCAAGGCCCAGCCCCACGTGACGTGACGGTTCTGAGGGGCAGGCAGAGAGCAGGCTTGCCCTAGAGAGGAAGAGGGGGAACAGAACACAGCGCAAAGAAGTCTTGATTTTTATTTTTATTTTTTAAAAATGCTTTGCGCATCCACGTCTAATGTTGCCCATCTCTAAAATTTATTCATTGGTGTGGTTTTCTCTTTTTGTAAATCTACCAAAGGAAAAAATATAATTGAGGGGTTTTTTCTGGTCGGTGGAGGGTGTGTGTTCTGTGTCCCATTGGTGTTGTCACTCACCCTTTTTCTGATAGAAAATGCTCTGCTGGGGGAGGGGACAAAAATGGGGGGTCAAGGAGGGTCCATTGGGGGAGGGGAGTGAGAAATGTCCCTATTTTCACCTGAGAAATGTTGGAGGGTATGATAAGTTCTTTCTTTTATCTGTCCTTCAGCCTCCAACATTCAGCTTCATAGGAGGTCCATGAGTTCTAGTGTTATGACAGAGGTGGGAAAGAACCTTTCTCTGTCCGTTTTCTCCATTCCATGCTCTGAGGTGGGTAGAGAAGGGGAGAGAAGGGCTCTTTCTAGTTTTTGGACCCCAGGTCATTCAGGGCTAAGTCAACATCAATGCCATCTACCAGGGCCAGAAGAACATAGGTGGACAGTACAAATTTGAGACCTCAGTCTGCATCCTTTGGCTAACTTGTCTTCAAGGAGAGCCTCATGTAGAAAACATTGCAGTAGTCAATATGTGAAGGCATTTTGTGTCCGATCCGCACATTAAAAGTGTAAACTAGATAACAAATACACTCTATCCCTGCTCAATTAGTTTCAGTTCCAAAAGGTGGTGAAAAACACAGAAGGCTCCAATAAGTCTCCTCCAAAACGCTCAAAATAGTGGCTTTTGAAAAATATGGTTTGAGCCTGAAAGGAATATTTATCAGCTCGTAGATATGTTTCTTAATTGCACTCATTTATTAAAACAAGCTTGATTGTCAAGGAAATCCTGATGCGTCCCAATGGGAAACAGAGCCTGGAATGTGGTTATTCTTCCCCCATGCCCCACCCCACAATATTATGCCTTATGGGGAAAGTGCCTGTTTGCATTACCAGGACAGTGAGTGAGATGGTTCATTTCCTTGAAAAATCATCTCATGGTGGATAGAGCAAGGCTTAATTCAGGGGTTCCCAAAGTGGGCAGTGGGATTACCAAGGGAGTTTCTAAAAGGTAAGGGGGCAGCAGGGGGGCACTGGAGGTGCAAATGACAATCAGACTTTGAAAAGCTGGTATCAAAAGTTCATCTTTTTTAAAATCAATTAAACAAAATCACTTCGATTGAATTTTGAATAAATGCATAGCCTCCAATGAGGCTATTTCATTTCTCCAATGAAAACACCATATTCTACACCAGGAAGCTTCTCCTGCATTTGATCGCACTGCACCCAGAGACATCGTACATATACACACATATATCGGTCGCCTTGGGCAACCTCGCAGCCTAACCTACCTCACAGGATTGTTGCAAAGAAAAAAAATGTGTGAGGGGAAGGATCATGTACAACACCTTCCGCAGATAAAAGGAATGAAACATAATGTTAGCTTCACACTGCCTTGAGTCTCTGTCAGGAAAAAGGCTGAATCGACAACAACAACAACAACTGTGAGAATGATCAGGAACGTACCAGAGAGTAAATCCTAGTGAACTCAGTGGGACTCAGTTCTGAGTAAAACTGCTTAGGATTGCAATTTTAAGACTGCACAGTTTACCCAGTTACCTGGCAGTTGAATACAGTAGGACTTACTTTTCAGCACATGGTGTAAGGCTCCATTTGCAATAAAGGAATAAACACTCCACGTGTTTCCTAAAAGATATCAGGCTGCAGAAGCATTGCAGTAAAAAAATTTAAACCAGATTGGTAGCATTTCCTTCAAAATTATAGGAAGGGCTTCATATGCCAGCTTCGCCATTTCCTTCATTTGGCGCAGGAATTTTATTTTCAGTATAAACAGGAGTCTGTTTTTGCCCCTACACACACCACTTTTAATTGTTCTCTAACGCAGGGAGGGGAGGAAAAAGGAAAACTGGGACATTCTGGAATCAAATCAGAAACTGGGACATCTTCTGTAATTTCGGGAATGTCCCTGGAAAATAGGGGTACTTGGAGGTATGTAAATGTGCAATTAATTAACACTGTTCTCAGTTTTATTGTGTGGGGCATGTAAAATGCAAAATGCTATTATGAGTGTTACACACACACGCACACACACACGCACGGCAGGGGGAATGGGAATGAGTAGGAGACTAGGGGGTACAGGCCTGTAAAGGTTTGGCAATCACTGGCTTAGATCATAAGCAACAAGAATCTGATGTGGGACTGCCTTTAGGCGATGAAGCAGAGCTTTGGGAAATGCCACATCAGAAAGAGTCTGGCATATTAAATAAATGTGCAAAGAAAGAAAGAGTCTGGCTACCAGCATGGGGGTGTGGGTGGGACATCTAGTTGACCATGGAAATGTGGGGGTGGGGTAAAGCAGTTTGGTGGGTCTGCATTTTTCCCCAGTGAAGTTTCAGAGGAAAGAAAAAGACCACTTGCAGAGCCTGTGGTCAGTCCTTTTCCCATAAAGAAAAGGCTTGAGTATTCTGCCAGCCTTGCCTTTTAGTCAGGGATGTGGAGGGGTGGCCAGCCAGGGGATCCTGTGTGAGTCAGTAAAAATATGGTCTTCTGCAAAGAAAACCTTCCTTGACACAGAAAAGGGCTTTTTATGGTACTTCTTCGGAGAGTGGCTGAATTTGCCCATCTTAGTTTATCTGATCCTTAGTTCAACACATGCTGGCTATTTATTATTATTTTTTAAGTCCTTATGAAAAATTTTCAAATTGTTCAGTCCACCCCCAAGAGAGACAGTGTCGTTAGAGTGCCAGAGTAAAACCTAAGGAAACCCAGTTCAATTCCCCCCCCCACACACACACTTAGCCATGAAGCTCACTGGATGACCACGGGTCACAGTCGCTGCCTTGAGCACCTTGGAGAGGGAAAAAATATGCAATATCAATGCAAAAATAAAATAAATCAAAATAATATACATATTTTAATGAATATTTCCATAACAGACACATTTTTGCAAGCTATTCTGCATAATATAGGGCACTTTTATTCAGGCTGCACCTAATAAATGCATTCTTGTGAACGTTGTTTAGTCAGAGAACTGCACTGCAAAATCTGAATAAGTGTGAATTCTGAAGGAAGGCTGTATTTCAGTCATCATGTTGTTGTTTTTCCAGAGAGCGTGAAATTGATAAAAGCCAACTTTAAATATAAAATGAATCTAATTTCTCCCCCATCCCTATCTGTGAGTAGAACCTCATCGAATGCTACCCATAGATACATATTGGGTTGTACATAGTGCTAGTCCTACGTAAAGCAGACCAACTGAAATCAATGGCCCTAAGTTAGTCATGCCCATTTATTTCTGTCTTGGTCCTCAGGAAGTGTGGGGAGGGGCTCTCCTTTGTTGGAGGTGTTAAAGCAGAGGTTGGATGGCCATCTGTCAGGGATTCTTCAGCTGCGATTCTTGCATTGCAGGGGGTTGGGCTGGATGACCCTTGGGGTCCCTTCCAACTGTGATTCTAGCCCTAAGTCATGGTGGATGAGCTTATTACTGTGGTGTAATGGGTCAGTATATCTGGCTTCTGTTAACTAGTGTGTGGGTCAGCTTCAAAGCTCAGAACTCATCCCTTAGAAAACATCTTCCCTTACCTAGGGCAGAGTTGGGGAAAGTGGACCACCCTCTGACCTTCTTGGCCTACAATGCCCCATCATCATGTTTTGCTGTTGGCCTTGATGGCTGGGGCTGGCAGAAGGTTGGGCTCTGATAACATCTGGATGGCATCCACATTTGCTTCTGTTCCAAGGTGTGTGTCTGAACCCACATGTGTATACTCATGTAGAATAGGACCTTTTGCTAGAGTTATAACTTGTGTTCATTGTGAACAGGTGTTTGCCCTTAACCTTATGACCCAAGAGGTTCACACATAAGAGGAATTTAAAAGGTTTGTCTATTACATGAAAGTGACAAGAGCATCTGGAGGCTGTTTCAGACAGCAAAGTTACAGTATAGGCAGGCAGCAAAACACACACATTCAATACATAGATTCTAAAGAGCAAAGGAAGGATCCCTATCATAGAATCAAAGAGTGGGAAGGGACCCTAGTTCAACCCCCTGGAATGCAGGACTATGCCGCTGCCACTCATGGGGATTGAACCTGCAACCTTTGCATTATCAGCACCACGCTCTAACCAAATAAGCTATTCAGCTGACTGAAAGCCTAGAGAGAGTGAACAAGACAATTTTGCCACAAAGCCACACTTATATGTAAAGCAAAAAAGGGAGGGAGGGCAGTATACTTGTGTTGAAGCGAAGTGGTGCCAGTCTGGTCCTTGAGAGTTGTTATGCACTAAGCTTGGATCCTAATGTTGGAGCTGTGAGAGCCAACCAACCATTGAAATCTGGGTTTTAAATACTATTCTCAGCAAATGTTAGGTCATGGAAAGGGAGGGGGTCTTTGGGATTTGTCACTTCTGTTTCTATTGACTGTTCCTAAAGTTTCTTGACTATTATTTTGTTTACCTTCCTTGGTTTGGTAGTAGAAAGAATGCTTGTGAGAAATGACTATCTGGTTATCTTAGCCTTTCCCCCCAAGTTTAACTTGGGTGGATTCTATTGTGTATATGGAAATTCATTCTTTTTACAGGAGATGTTAATTAAATTTTATGGGCAACAGGTTACTGTGCTGATCTTTACGTAAAGTCTTAGGAGATCAGGTAGCCTTCTAGAACACGTTCAGGATAAAGACTTGCACCAGGGTCAAGAAATTTCATTGAGGAGTATATTTTACATCAAGCTATGCCAACTATGCTGACACCATGATCTACACCTATAAACTGTAGGAAAAGTTCAGGTTGGCATCCACCATTACAGTACCCCGGATCAAAATGATGAGCTGGATTCTCCACCTCCCTATCTGCTTTGAATTCTGAATCAATTTCACTCTGTATAAGTGACAGTCAGCCTGCTGTCAAGCAAATTAATGCACAGCCCTCAGGTTTTTGACACTGAGACAAATGCTTTATAGCAGCTATGTAGAATGTAAAATCCTCCCTCCAAACATGCAAAATCCCTTCCAAAAGAACTCAACACAGACACACACACACACACACACACACACACGCAGGGTAACATGTTGTTACAAGACCATCCGACTAAAGTTATTTAGTCTAACTTAGTCTTAGTCTAAGGCACATTGACAAGTACCATAAGTCTCAGTATAAAAAAAATTGTTGTCTTCCTTTGGACGGCAGTCTTGGAAGCTCTGCCTTTTGTGGGATGATCTTCTGCACACTTACATGAGAGGAAGCCCTGCTGAATAAAAACATCAGAAGAACTTGCTGTATCAGGCCATAGGGCTTGCATCTAGTCCAGCTTCCTGTCCTCACAGTGGCCAACTGGATGCCTATTATGAGAAGCTCACAAACAGGATCCAAGCACAAAAGCCCACTCCCTTCTTGTGGTTTCCAGAAACTGGGATTCGGAATCATAGAGTCATAGAACTGTAGAGTTGGAAGGGACCCTCAGGATCATTCTAGTCCACACACCCACACCCACACACACCCACACACCCCGGCGATGCAGGAATATGCAGCTGTCTCATAAGGGGTTTGAACCTGCAACCTTGGCATTATCAGCACCATGACCTAACTAACTGAGCTATCAGCACTGCTGCCCTTGCATAGCCAACATTGGCTGGTAGTCATTGAGAGCCCTCTCCTCCTGAACACAATGCCCAAGGGTTTGACTCAGTATAAGGCAGCTTTCCATGTTCCTATTTAATTCTGCCCATGCCCATTTATTCAGAACCATGAGGACTGGAATCTTGTGTCTTCTTTTAGAGGGAAGGCTGCAGGTCAGTGTTGGAGCATCTGCTTTCGATGCAGGAGGTCCTGGCTTCAGCCCCTAGTGGCATCTCCTGGCAGGACTGGGAATGTCCCCTGCCTGAAACCCTGGAGACCTGCTGCCGCCAATCAGTGTTGACAATAGTGAGCTAGATGCACCATTGGGTCTAATTCAAGAGAAGGCAGCTTCAGCCACTCCTATGCATACAAATATTAAGCAGCATATTGAGTGTTTAGGTTCTGTTTTCAACATGAGCAGCCAGGAGACTTCAGCAACCCAGACACACTTCCTATAAGTGCTGTTGATGACTTGATCTCCATACCATTCTGCAGCCCGCCCCCTCCCCTTCCCGCTTAACTCCAATATTAACCTCTGACCCCTCCTGATCCAGGATCCAGGGCTGCTCCAAAGCATCTTCTTGGCCTCTTGGCTGCCGTTTATCATGTGGCTGATGACATGGGACATATGGAGCTGTTCATTACCATATTGTACGTTTCTTGAAAGGAAGCCTTCTGGTACATTCCATCAGGCCGAGTCATATGGTGGAACGGGGCCAACTCTGCAATGCTTCCCCGAACATCAGAGTCCTTTTCTCCTCCCCTCTTCTCCCTCCTTGACTTCCACCTCTTCTAGCCTGGCCTTGGGACTCTTCTCTTACAAGGCCTCCCTTGCAATTGATGTTGAAAGCAGTGGCTGTGAAAAGGGCAGATTCCACACTAGGGATTGTTAGGGAAAGGAACTGAAAATAAGACTGATGATATCACAGTGCCTGGAAACCACAGGAGGGGAGAATGCTCTTATGTTTGAATCCTGCTCATGAGCTTCCTTTTGGGGCATCTGATTGGCCACTGTAAGAACAGGATGCTGGGCTAAATGGCCTCCCTCTGGCCTGATCCTGCAGGGCTCTTCTTACGTTTTACCTTCACTGTCAGAGGAAGTATACCTCTGAATACCTGTTGCTCGAAATCACAAGAGAGTTACTTCTGCAGTCAGGTCTTGCTTGGAGGATTTCCCACTGAGGCATCAGTTTGGCCACTGTGAAGACAGGATGCTCAGCCTCATCCAGCAAGGTTCTTCTCGTGTACTTATCAGATATTTTTGGCACAGGACAGGCAACTCCCCATTTACGTGGGGGTTGTGTTCCAAGGCACCTCACGCGTCAGCAGGACGTGCATAAGCCTGCCCTGTTCCGCCCCCCACCCCCTTGTGGTGCCCAAAAAGGCACATACATCAACAATTGTGCACATGCTGATCCCATGGAAATGGGGAGTTGCCTGTACTATTTTATACCAGCTGCAGATTGTGAGCCCATGGCACCTCTTACAACTCAGGAGAACATACAGTGGAACACAAGCTCTCTGCTGGATCCTGTATGACACACAGACTTCCCCATTTTCCAGGGACGTCCCAGATTTACAGAAGCCATCCGAGTTTCCGATTTAATCCTAGAATGTCCTGCTTCTCCTTAGAGAAATGTTGGAGGGTATGGAGTTATCCAACCCCCGAGCCATCTGAAGGCAGCCCTATATAGGGAAGTCTTTTAATGTTTAATGTTTTTTAATGTTTTTATACGTTGGAAGCCACTCAGAGTAGCAACCCAGTTAGATGGGTGCGGAATAAATAGTAACATTATTATTATTACTGAATAGGGTGTCCCAATTTCCATCAGAGAAATGTTGGAGGGTATGACAGAGCAAAATTCTTATGGCACAAAGTTACTGCAGTCTTTTTAGCATTAATGTCAGATGTCCACAGAAAGAAGGTGACCTCTGCAGAGTTTCTGTCCAGATGCTCATCATCATTATCCTTTGGGATTATGAATCCTGCAGCCGGCTTTCCTGGAGAGCACCTTTGCCGTGTGGCTTCATCTCCTTAGCAAACACATTTTTGGACCATGAGTCAAGTTTCATGGAGGTTTCTTAATCACACCACAAGCACCCTTGATTTATGTGTACTTTCCACCAGAAGACGTTGTTTAGCAATGTGGGAAAGGGCACTTGGAAACAGTTAGTAAGAGCCTGAAGTAGAGGCTCTTTGTAATGAGGGATAGGTAGCAGAAATACAATTGATTAGGTCCTTTCCAAGTTGGGCCATCTGCTCTTTTTTTGCAGTGTGGGAACATGCACAGTATTTCCCGACATCTCCAGCTGGCAAACATTTTTGCAATTAGATGCATGTAGAAGAGTATTTTTTAGCCACTTTGAGAACAGGATGCTAAACTAGATGGGCCATTGGCCTGATCCAGCACTGCTCTCCATTTTATTGTTGTTTTTATTTAACAATTTTCTATACTGCCCATCATCTGAGGATCACAGGGCAATGTACAATATGAAAACAAAAAAATATATATGATGGTAACAATACCAGTACCAGTACCCTACACACAGTTTAAAAAGCCATAGATTGTTTAATTGGCCAAAGGCCTGGAAGAAGAAGATTCCTTTTCGCTGGTGCCTAAAGATACATAAAGAAGGCACTAGGTGAGCCTCCCTGAGGAAAGCATTCCACAAATGGGGAGCCACTGCAGAAAAGGCCCATTCTCCTGTTGCCACCCTCTGGACCTCTTGTGGAAAAGGGCCTCAAGATGATGATCATAGGGTCCATGATGGTTAACATGGAGAGAGGTGGCCCTTGTGGTCCTGAGCCATTTAAGGCTTTGTAGGTCAAAACCAGCACTTTGAATTGGGTCCGGAAATTAATTGGCAGCCAGTGCAGTTGGGCCAGAATTGACACTATATGCTCAAACCATCTTGTCCCAGTGATCAAGCTGGCTGCTGAATTTTGCACCAGTGGGCATTTCTGAACTGTCTTCAGAGGCAGCCCCATGTATAACATGTTGCAGTAATCTAAGCTAGAGTTTACCAGAGCTTAGATGACAAAGGTTAGGCTGTCCCTGTCCAGATATCCAAAGAATCCTCAAGCTACAATTCTCAGAGTTTCCTGAGAAGTGGGCTTGATTGTTAAAGCGCCCTAGGGATTGCTGCTCTGTGAGGGGAATGGGAGGGGGTGTCTCCAAACAACTCTCAGATCCCAGGATTCTTTGGGGGAAGCCATGACTGTTTAAAGTGATAGGATACTGCTTTAAATGAATAGTGCAGGTGGGGCCTATTACTAGCATTGAATACCAACCGTGGTCCTCAAACAGATTCATTTGCAGGAGGGACGCTATGATTGCCCCAATTTAGTGAATTGAATTGAACATACTGTACACTTGAAATGACCAGTTACAGATAGGTAGCCGTGTTGGTCTGCCATAGTCAAAATAAAATAAAAAAATTCCTTCCAACTAAGGACCAACTAAGTTAGTTCTTGGTATGAGCTTTCGTGTGCATGCACACTTCTTCAGATACAGATATCTTCAGATATCTGAAGAAGTGTGCATGCACACGAAAGCTCATACCAAGAACTAACTTAGTTGGTCTTTAAGGTGCTACTGGAAGGAATTTTTTTATTTTATTTTGACTTGAAATGACAATACTGTACTGAAACTATATTTGCAGAGATGAGTCTGAATATGTAACAGACTCAGGAGGAAGAGCCTGGCTGCTGGATCATATCAAAGGCCTATCTAGCCCAGCATCCAATTGCCAAAAGTGGCCAACCAGATGTCTGTGGAATGCATTAAGGAAACCCCTCAAATCTCCCATTCATGGCTCTCTGCATCAGAGGCATGCTCGTGATTCTCAACAACTGGTATTCAGAGGCCTGCTTCCTCTGATCCTGAAGGTAGCATATAGAACACGAGAGCCCTGCAAATTAGATCAAAGGCCCATCTGCTCCAGCATCCTGTTCTCACAGTGACCAACCAGATGCCTATACTGGAAACCAAAAAGCAGGACATGCATACAGTTCTCCCCCCACGTGTGATTCCCAACATCTGGCACTGAGAAGGATGCTCCATCGAATCTTGGAGGCAGTACACAGCCTTCAGGACTACGAGCCATTGAGAACATAAGAAAAGACGGCTGGATCAGGCCAATGGCCCATCTAGTCCAGCATCCAGTTCTCACAGTGGCCACAATTGGAAGCCCTCAATCAGGACCTGAGCACAAGAATACTCTCTCCTCCTGCGGTTTCCAGCTGAATCGTGTTTAGTAGCCATTAATAGCCTTTTCCTCTATTAATTTGTTCGACCGATTTTAAAAGCCATCAAAATCAGGGGCCGCCATTCCATCCAGTGGGAATGAGTTCCATAGTTCAACGATCCTCTTATCGGTCCCGAATCTTCTAACATTCAGCTTAGATCTGTATAACGGCACAGTGACACTGGCAGTTTATTTCCAGTTCCTTCCATGATGATCCCTAGGGTTGGTTTGCCTTTTTCATGACCAACAAACTGGGCCAACATCTTTATTGAGCTTTCTAATATGACACCAAGAACTCACCCTGGTCTGATCTTCTTCTCTGGCGATCATTTGTGGCTGAATAAAATTCCCTTCCATGAACACGGTTTTAACAGTGAGCTTGTAAGTGACCGTGGAGGTCAATTCTGGATCCACACGTCCTTCTGCAGTGGGGACATAGGATTCCAGGCGGGAGTTGATCAGTGAGGATTTGCTGAATGTGCCTTCCTCTCATCCCTTTCATCCTGCTTTTGAGCATCTTCAAAGTCCATGACACCTTTGGTAAAGGCTGTTCTCCAATTGGAGCGCTCACAGGCCAGTGCTTCTCAGTTGTTGATGTTTATACTACATTTTTTAAAGATTTGCCTTGAGAGAGTCTTTAAACCTCTTTTGTTGACCACCAGCATTACGCTTTCCACTTTTAAGTTCAGAATAGAGTAGTTGCTTTGGAAGACGATCATCAGACATCCGCACAACATGACCAGTCCAACAAGGTTGATGTTGAAGAATCATTGCTTCAACACTGGTGATCTTTGCTTTTTCCAGTACACTGGCATTAGTTCACCTGTCTTCCAAAGTGATGTGTAAAAATTTTCGGAGACACCGTTGATGGAATCTTTCAAGGAATTGGAGATGGCATTTATAAGTTGTCCATGTTCAGACCCTAGGAGTATGTACATGCAATGAAGATTTTTTTTTGTCCCAACATGCATAACTCTTTACACTTGTTGACGCTGAATTGCATTTTCCATTTTACCACCCATTCACTCAGTTTGGAGAGTTCTTTCTTTCTTTCTTTCTTTCTTTCTTTCTTTCTTTTAACCAGAACTGCACACAGCCTTCTGGGAGTCAAAGGCTCCTGGAATATCAACAAGACGTCATCCTCAGATGCATTTGTTTCAGCACTTCAGCTGAAATATAAAGGATGCTTCGAAGCTGGAAATGATTCAGGAGGAAGCAACTAGGGTAATAATAAGAAGAAAAGGTTATAATCACATGTGGAGACAGTTGAAAGGGAGGGAGGCTCTTAAACTCTGAGGAAATACTAAGAGGGGTCTATCCTGACAGTTTTCAGATTTTTCGAAGGATGTCAAAGGGGAGAGGGGATGGTTCTTCCCTCTGCTGTTCACCTGATGCTAGGAAGTAGAATCATACAACTGTAGAGTTGGAAGGGACTCGAGGGTCATCTAGTCCAACCCCAGGTGAGCTCCCCCATTGGTCTGGAGGAATGCTGCAGGTAGTACACTTCCCTTGTGTGCCCTCTTTAACAGGCCAGCTGCAGCCAGATGCAACTGAAATTTTTATCACTTTTTAATTTTATTTGCTTATTTATTAAAACACAACCCGTTTTTATGTCATACATACATGCATTTGGGATTTTTGATAAAGAAGAAGAAGAAAGGGTGTGGCTGACATGACCAGCTGCCGCATAATTCCTGTTCTGCACATGTAAAGAACTCAAACGTTTAGTGTGGTGGCACCTACACTTTGGAACTCCCCGCCTCTTGACACCAGGCAGCTGCCTTCAATGTACTCTTTTTGACATTTGCTGAAAACCTTTTTGCTCAGACAAGCTGACTCAGATGTTTAGCATGCTGATGCGAGTTTTTAGCTCATTGTTACATTAACCTTGTGAAAGGTTTAAATCATTGTTCTTGATTTTTCCTATAGATATTTAAAAAATATTTTTGTAAACTGATTTGAGGGCTTGTTTTACAACCAAGCAGTATATGAATTTAATGAAATGAAATAAAAAATACAAGTTTTTCATTTTTAAGCAAAAATAAAGGAGACTGTCATTTATCAAATGTATTAAACAATGTTTTAAAATGACTGACCTTTCAGTTAAACATATTGGGTTTCTTTCACATTTAGACATAGTTGAAAATCATCTACATGTAGTTCCCTGCCTCCTGTTTCGTCCCTGCCTCTGATTTGATTCAGAATTGAGCCCCTCCAAACCCCCCCTCAATTTATCCATTTGCACCAAACTAAATTGGGGAGAGGGGTCACTTTGTTGACTCGTAGAGGGAGGGACTGTCCAAACCGTCCCAGCAGTTTTGCTTAACCTCAAAATCAGCTGCCACAGCAGTGTGGAACATCTGGGCTGGGAGCTGACTGAGTGGCCCTCCAGAGCCTTCTTTCTGGCTCTTGAAATCTCCCCAGGTCTTGCTCAAAAACTACGACACACGAAAAATGCAAATAACATTTTTAACTCTCTTAATCCGCTGACTCACTGTGATCTCGTATTTTAAATATCCTCAGAACAGCAGGGACTAGAAACTTGCTTGAAAGATGGATGATTATTCCCACGACTGCACACAGGAGACATATTTGTGGCAACCCTAGGCAAGATTCCCTTTAAGGACTCTGGTGGGGGCAGGGAGAGCTGAATCTACATCCTCCAGACACCACATCCTGAGTCAATCAAAACAAAAAATTAAAATCCTGGGCACATCTGGAGCCCTGGCCTTGCTGCTCTGCTAACTGAGCAGCAGGAAAAGGAAATTGCTTTGGGAGCGACTGATGATGCAACCGTGGGTTAGAAAGGGTGGGGTGGAGCAGGTCAGAAGGGAGAGGTTGAATGCCAATACCAAGCGGGAAAGAACAAAGAGAAACTGTCCCAGAATGATGTTGTCTATCATCCAGAGAGGGAAGGGTTTAAAACAGCTGGCATCGTGCAGGGAGCATCTCTTTGCCTGAGCCAGAACTAAACAAGGGGCAAGTCCCAGACCTGCTGCCCTTGTGGATGATATAATCATAGAATTGTAGAGTTAGAAGGGAGCCCAAGGGTCATCTAGTCCAACCCCCTACAGTGCAGGAATCATAGTTTTAAAATTGCCAACAGATGGCCATCCAACCTCTGTTTAGAAACCTCCAGTGAAAGAGACTCCACCACCTTCCAAGGGAGCCGGTTCCACTGTTAAATGGTTCTTAGTGTCAGAAAGTTCTTCCTAAAGGCAGTGACTCTCAAAGGCTGTGGCCAGGAGAGGATGGCAAGCGTGGTAGGAAGATTCAAGGACAATCAAAGAAACATTTTGGTACTATACTACACTGAAATGTTTGTTTGTTTGTTTGTTTGTTTGTTTAGCAGAATATGGTTAGATATCTTTTCCAAATCAAGCACTCCTAGTTGCTTATTTTTGTTTTTCACTGTATTTCTTTTCAATAAAAAAATGTGGTGTGGTGCAAGCAAATTTTTATTCTGAAGGTGTGGCACAGAGAAAAAAAAGCTTTTGAACCACTGTCCTAAGGTATAGTCAGAATCTCTTTTCTTGTCATTTGAATCCACTAGTTAATCTCAGGGTTATGGGTTCGAACCCCCACTTTGTGCAAAAGATCCCAGCATTGCAGGGGGTTGGACTAGTTGACCCTCGTTGGGCCCTTCCAACTGTACAAGTCTATGAAAAGGGTCCTTCAAACAGCAGAAAACAAGTTTGCTCCATATTCCATGTAACTAGAGCAAGTCCTATAGGGTATCCTAATGCATATGTATGATAAATATAAAGAAACATTTAAGGGACAAAACAAGCATGACAAAACAAGATGCATTTGACAAATTAATTTCTTTATTTGAAAATGTATTTAGGGACCACCTTCCTGCCCACAGGGGCCCTGAAGCAATATAATGCAATATAAAAGTAGTCAGAGGACATTCTCAGTCCTACCTGGAGATGCCAATGGGACTTTCTGCATGAAAAGCAGGTGCTCTAAAACTGAACTATGATGTCTCTTCCCAGCAACATAGGTAGTTGTCAGATAATTGGTACAATTAGCTCAATATTGCTTGCACTGACCGGCAGTGGCTCTCCAGGGTTTCAGACGGGGATGTCCTCAACCCTACCTGGAGATGTGGGGAAGATGATGATATTTACTTATCTTGACCAGACTCAAGGTAGCTTACAGATGAAAACAAGAACTGCTAAACACATAGAAGGATCAATCATTAAAATACAATTAAACATGGGTAGAATTAAAACTATATACATATATAGAATCTGTTTAAAAACATACTGTTGTGAGTTGCAGGGCAGGGGAGTGGGGAGGAGGAAGTACCCTGTATGAGAGACCCGTCTAACCCCTGGAACCAGCAAGTGTTAAAATATGAGTCAGGTTAGTGTTGAGGCGATCACCTGGTTATGAGCCATTAAGAGAACAAAGGAAAGAGGGCTCTGTGCAAGATTACAATTGGGCGGGGCTTCTCACTCAACTTGGAGATAGTTAGAAGGACAAAGCCTGAATTTAGAGCTGAGTTGCAGTGATGTGACCTAGAAATAAAGCAGCAAGCTGGAGAGCCAGAGAGCAATGTTTGTTGTATGTTTGAATCTAAGACTGCAGCTATGGGAGAAACAAGACCTGCTTGGCATATTAATGGTGTGAACCCCTCCATCATAGGCTAAACCATAAATCATAAAGACACCACAGTCTCTTCTGTGCCTCATTCCAAAAGCAAAAACAAGCCCTGGGTAAGCACCTGCAGCACCTGGAGTGGATTGAACCTGGGACCTTCTGCATGCAAAGCAGATGCTCTACCATTGAGCTGCAGCCGTTGATTTCCCAGAACACTGTGCCTCTGATTGAAATCAGCTGCTTTTAGGTTGACCAACAACACTGGAAACCTGTGATCTTCCATATCACACCATGGTTTAGGTACAACATGATTGACGGAACAGCAAACAACATGGATTTATTTTTGTTGTTGCTTGTTTTGACATTTCCTTTCTTTTTGTATGACAGCTGTGATTCAATTTCAAAGCACACCTTGGGAGCCAAGATGCCTCTTCCTAGAAAGCCAAAGACAGAGAGGACTCTCGCAGTGGCAACACCTGGGATTTAACCGTGCAGGAGAGGCTTCCAGGAGAATGCAAAGCTCATGGAGCAGGTCTTGCCTGCTTCTCCAAATTGAGGCCATGCCGTGAGTATGCAAGATTGCTTTTAATTTGTACATATCCCAAAAACAGCAGAAGGGGAGGGAGGAAGGCAGGGAGAGAGTATGATCCTTTAGGGGAAAGCAGTGTCAAATCTCACTTCCTTTTCCAGATAGTTTTAGGAATCTTTGCTCCCCCGCTCTCAGTTGCCTTCATTTGGTCATTCCCTCACTGTGAGGTTACAGGGAACCAGGCAAAGGGGCCTTCTTGGTAGTTTCAACCACCCTGTAGATGCCCTCCTGTCAGATGTCAAGGAAATAAACACCATTTGGCTTTTACAAGCCATTTGAAGGCAGCCCTGTATAGGGAAATTTTTAATTTTTGGTGTTTTAAATATTTTGTTGGGAGCCACCCAGAGTGACTGGGTCAACCTACTCAGATGGGAATAATAATAATAATAATAATAATAATAATAATAATAATAATAATTCATTGAAATCACCCTGTAACTCAATCTGATAGGCCATGTAGTACTTGTCCCATCATCATGTTTGCGGTGTGATCCCTGATTTGCTGAAATCACCCCATGATGTCAAGGACTGGCTGCATGCAGATAAGTGGTGGGAGACACCAGCAAGGAAAACCCCAAGGGAATCCCCAAGGGAAGAATGCTTGGAACCCGAGGGCTGATGGTGGGATGACAATGAGTGGAGAAGAGGAGGCAGACTGGGAGGATGAGATATTGGAAGTTGAGGAGGTGAAAGGGTTTAGTGAGCAGGAAGAGGCTGTGGCAGAGAGCAGTCCAGAGGAAGGAGGGAGAGGGAGCCAGGAGACAGAGATGAGGCAGGCTGCTGAAGAAGCCAGGGCGTCTCCCCCTCCTGCTGCAACCTGGTCCCCTCCCTGCTGTTCTCCCAGAACACGCAGAGAAGTGAAGAGGGTGGAGCAACGAGAGGCAAGAAGACAAAGCCTTGGGTTGCTGGGGGAGGAGCCTTAGACATTGTGGGAACGTGGGGATCTTCAGTCCTCATAACTGCCTCATTGGGGCAAGACCTACTGGGAAGAGTTGCTGCGATCACTAGGCCTGCAACATTTTGGTTTCTTAGTTTCCCGGACATTCAGCTGACACTGCTTTTGGATACAGTATTCCATGTATGTCTGGGAAATTCTGGATGTATGGCAACCCTAGGTTTCTATGAATAAAGAGTTAACTTCACTGACACTAGGTGTTTGAATGCTGACCTGCTCCTGACTCCAGCTCCCGACACATGGCCACATTCACATAGCATTACGATACTACTTTCAACAGTCATGGTTTCTGCCAAATAATGCAGGGATCTATAGTTTGCTATGGGATGCGGGTGGCGCTGTGGGTAAATCCTCAGCGCCTAGGACTTGTCAATCGCATGGTCGGCGGTTCGAATCCCCGCGGCGGGGTGAGCTCCCGTCTTTCGATCCCAGCTCCTGCCCACCTAGCAGTTTGAAAGCACGTCAAAGTGCAAGTAGATAAATAGGTACCGCTTTATAGCGGGAAGGTAAACGGCATTTCTGTGTGCTGCGTTGGTGCTGGCTCGCCAGAGCAGCTTCGTCACGCTGGCCACGTGACCCGGAAATGTCTTCGGACAGCGCTGGCTCCCAGCTTCTTAAGCGAGATGAGCATGCAACCCCAGAGTCGGTCACGACTGGCCCGTATGGGCAGGGGCACCTTTACGTTTATAGTTTGCTAAGGTTATTGAGAGTAGTTAGGAGACCCCTCCCTATCCCCCAAGTCCTCCCAGAGCTATAGTTCACAGAGTTTCCTGTGAGGAGGAATTGACTACTCTGGGAATTGTAGTTCTGGGAGGGAAACAGGGGGCCCCTAACAACTCTCAGCACTCCTAACAAACTGCATTTCCCAGGATGCTTTGTGGGAAGCCATGACTTCAAAGTGGGGCTTTAAATGCATGGTGTGGCTATGGCCTAAGATCCTGCTATTTCAGTTTGCTGCCCAAGATTCCTGTGGCTGTTGGAGGGAGGTTGTTTTGGTGGGATATTGCAGTCATACACAACTATACACAACTGCTACTTAGTGCATGAAGGGGTTAAAGACCACAGAGTTGTATTGCTAGATACAGTCAGTTCGGTCATGCCCCCACAGATTTATTCTGTTTTCAGTGGCATGGTGTATTTATCTGGATTTTTTAATGTGTTGTCAAATTGCTTAGAGACCTTTGGTTAAGTGACTAACAAGCCATAATAATAATAATAATAATAATAATAATAATAATAATAATAATAATATCCTATAGGACTTTTCAAAGATCAGAATGTACAGCAGAATGGGGATGGAACAACTCCCCTATGAAGAAAGATTGCAGCTTTTGGGACTTCTTAGTTTAGACAAAAGGCAAGTAAGAAGCAATATGACAGAAGTTCATAAAATGATGGATGGTGTAGAAAGAATAGATAACACCAGAACCTGTGGTCATCTGGTGAAGCTGAATGCTAGAAGATTCAGGACAGAGAAAAGAAAGGATTTGTTCACACAGCACAGAGTTAAACTATGGAACTCACTCCCACAGGAGGCAGTAATGGCCACCAACATGGGTAGCTTTAAAAGAAGATAGGACAAAATCATGGAAGAGAAGGCTATCCATGCTCCTGGACACAATGGCTCTGCTCTGCCTTCACAGTTGGAGGCAGCAATGCTTCTGAATGCCAGTTGCTGGAAGCCACAGGAGGGGAGAGGGCTCTTGTGCTCAGGTCTTGCTTTTGGGCTTCCCATTGGGGGCATCTGGGTGGCCACTGTGAGAACAGGATGCTGGCCTAGATGGGCCACTGGCCTGATCCAGCCAGGCTCTTACGTTGGAAGAAATGTTTAATGCATAGACTCACACGCCTCTCATGAATGCTTTGCAATGGGAAATTAAATCATGCACCCTCTTAGAATGAAATTCTAAAGCCCCCGAAAGAGAGAGAGAGAGAGAGAGAGAGAGAGAGAGAGAGAGAGAGAGAGAGAAATGGGAGCCTTCTTCAAACAGGTGAATAAAACTTTCCAGACAGCAGCAGCTACAAAAGATTTCCTCCACCCAGTCTCTAGTAATGAGGAATGGGGGCACCGTCTCAGACGCTTCTGCATCAGGAACCCGTAAGTGATTCATGAGTCACGAAAGCTTATGCCCTCTGGTTATGGAAATTGGAAAGTGACCTCCCGACACCTAGGGGGAGAGGGAGAAGTTCTTGATACAGGAGCGTTCACCTCAGGCTGCTGCTGCCGCCTGCTCCACCCTCCACTTTGCAACCAGAGCATCCTGTCAAAATGAATCAGAATCACCTAAGACATGCAGAACTACATGCTGTCCTTTTCGGAATTGCCCTGGCATGTTTGCCTATGGAACATCTGTTCCTGCATACTGAGTGCCTTATTGTTTGTGTTCGCTGCCATTAGCTCAGGTGGAATTAAAGACTCCCCATCTTCTTTACAGCTGGTTCCATCTTAAGGTTGTTCTCATTCTCAGAAGACAGCAGGAGGATAAGGTTCTCTTTGCTCGGGGATCTGTCTCTTAGTGACTATTGGGTCCAGCCCTACCTGAGGAGCATAAGCACATAAGAAGAGCCCCATGGGATCAGGTCAGTGTTCCTTCTGGTCAACCATCCTGGCAACTGGTATTCAGAGGTATACTGACTCCAGCAGTGAAGGTAAAACATAAGAACAGCCCTGCAAGATCAGGCTGGTGGCCCATAAAGTCAAGCTCCCTGTTTTCACCATGGCCAACAAGATGCCCCAATGGGAATCTTGCAAGCAGGTCCTGAGCAGGAGAGCCCTCTCCCTTCACACAGTTCCCACAACTGGTATTCAGAAACATTGCTGGAGCATAGCCATTGATAGCCTCATCCTCCTCTGTGAATTCCTCCAAAATCCTCTTTTAAAGCCTCCAATCTTCTTTTAAAGCCTTTGGAAAGTTGGTGACTTTCCAAAGGAGGCACCTGGTTGGCCACTATGAGAACAGGATCCTGGACTAGATGGGCCCCCTTTGGCCTGATCCAGCACCCAGGCTCTTTCTATGTTCTTACGCCACCTCCTGGGACTGGCCCCCTGGCCCCTGAGGTCATGCTCTGGAGCTGCATTCTTCGCTGAGAAAAGGGTTGGGCTTGATGCCTTTCCAGCCCTGCTTCTGATGCTGCACTGATTACATTACTTTGTTGCACGATGTTCGGGGTGAGGGAAGGGGGTTTGCAATGGCGCCTTCCAGCAGATGCAGAAACCTTGCTAAATTACATCCTGATTGTAATCCCCTCCTGCAGATGCTCACCACCTTCCTTTTCGCCCCACAAAGCAGGCCGACAGGACTTTCGACAGACAGCATCCAATGAGAGCACGTCGGCAGTTATGGGGAGTGATTATGTTTCTCCGACGTGTGTTTTCAAATGAAGCAGATGCTGGATCCTCCCTGCTTGCCAACATCTCTCTGTTTTTAACTGCTCCTCGGGGAGCCTTCCCTTCCCTTATTACCTTTGAAAGTAGGAGTGTGGCGTCAGTGTTCAAGGAGAGAGAGAGAGAGAGAGACTGCCTGTTTCCATCCCTCACTCCTTCTCTCGTCAGTCCTGCACAATCTTCTCCATTCCTCACTATAGAGCCACATTTCAGTGGCAGTGATTTCTACTTTATACAAGGTTCAATCTCAGCAGCATCTCTGGGTAAGGTTGGGAATAATCCCTGTCTGAAACCCTGGAGAATTGCTGCCAGATAGTGTAGACAATACTGAACTAGGTAGATCAATGTTCTGACACAGTATAAGGCAGTTCCCTGTATTCTTATTTAATTCAGCCCTTTATTCAAAACAGGACTAGAATCTTAAGGCTTCTTGGGGAGAAGGGCCATAGACCAATAGCAGATCACTTGATTTGCAAGCGGTGTGAGATAACCAGCCTCATATAACCTACATCAGGGTGGTCCAACGTATGGTCCAAGGGCCACATGCAGCCCTCTAGGCCTTTTTTGGAGGCCCTCGGCAACATTTGACGCCCTCCCCTGCTGCTCTCACCCTGCCTTTCCAAAACCAGGTAAGCGAGGTGCTGAGCTTTGGGAAGGCAGTGTGCGGGCTCCGTGTTCACAAGCGGAGATGCCATAGAGTCAAAGGCTATATCTGAACAGAAGAAAAGGCAAAACAGCTTGAGGTATCCCCACCACCTTGGGAGTTCCAACATCACAGGAGATCTCAATGGCAGCTACTCTCCTGCATTACAATTTTATTTATTTAAAATTTATACACTGCTTGATTTTTTTAAAAAAAGCAAAAAAGCACTGTAGTATATATGGAAGAGACTTAATATTTGGCTGGTAGAATAGTTTTTTTTTACTGTATTGCTTGATCTACTTCAATAAAAACACTTGAGAACAACTACTTAAAAACATTCCAAAAAAATAAAATGAAAATGAAAACAGCAACAAACTAAAAACAGATTAAAGCACACATCAACATTCTGCATGTCTGGGCAGGCTTGTCTAAACAAAAATGTTTTTAGCAGGCATCAAAGAAAGTCCAGCGAAGGTGCCTGCCTGTTGTCACTAGGCAGTGAGTTCCAAAGTGCCACCATAGTATGGTGGCTATGGTGCCACCATAGTAAAAGATTAAATTATTACAGATGCAGAGTGGGCATTATGTAGCAGCTGTGAAAGGGCCAGTTCTGCGGACTGAAGCAGTTGAGTGAGAATATATGGGGCAAGGTGATCTCACGGGTAAACTGGTCCCAAGTTGTTAAGGGCTTTATAAATTAATAGCAACACAGTCTTCAGACTCTGAGGACTCCAGCTCAGAGGACATAGCAGACTCCATATCTTTCAACATTTCTGCACTGAAAATAGGGATGTCCTATTCAATAATAATAGCATATATAAATACATAGTAAAACATTAAACATTTAAAAAAATGTTTCCCTATACAGGGCTGCCTTTCGATGGCTTAGGGGTCAGATAACTCCACACTCTCCAACATTTCTCCAATGAAAATAGAGACATCCTACCATACCCTCCAACATTTCTCCAATGAAAAATAGAGATGCGCTAAGGAAAAGCGGGGCATTCCAGGGTCAAATCAGAAACCAGGATGGTTTCTTTAAATACAGGAATGTCCCTGTAAAATAGGGACACTCAGCTGGTTTGGCAGCCTCCCCCGGGCCCCCAAGAGTCCACAGTTCCTACAAAAGAGGCTAAGATCCTTTGAGGGCCGAGGCACTGCGCATCAGGCACAGGGCTAGGTCTGAAAGGAAGCTGGAGTCTTATTTATCCTATGTCCCAATCAGTTTTGCCTGACCTCTAGCCTAGGCTCCAATGCTGATCCGCCGTGCTTCTTTACATTCGGGATTCTGCCTTCTTTTGATCTAGGCATAACCCTCAGCTGTGCCTCACTTTGCTTTAATGGAACCTGACCTATGCTTGGTGTGTCTCTACTTCTTGGATTTGGAACTATGGCTATTGTGTTATGTGATCTGGTCTTTCTGTGCCTGCAGCAAGTGGACACTTGAGCTGTTAGGAAGATATAGCTTTCTGAGGCTAAGAGCTGTTCAACAGTGGAACGGACTCCCTAGGAAGATGGTGGACTATTCTTCCTTGGAGGTTTTTAAGCAGAGGTAGAAGGGCCAGCTGTCAGGGGGTCCTTAGCTGTGAGTTCTGCATTACAGGGTGCTGAGGTAGATGGCCATGGGGCCCCTTCCAACAGTTCCACGATTCTGTGAAACAGCCCCTGTTTCCATCCAGCGACCTTTCTGTATTTGTTTTTTGCTTCCTCTTTTGCCCAGGTTTCCTTTCTACTCTTATTTATTCATTTGTTGCATTTTTCTGAGCTGCCCCATAACCAGTGTTACATGGTCATCTCCACCACTTTCCAAAGAGGGGAAAAATGTTCCTCAACTTGGCATCTCCTGTGGAAAATGTTAGACATCTGATCAGAATCAACACACGCTTTTCAGAGGAGAGTGTCTGCCAGCTGGTCGAGGCCAAACAGAGACAATTAAAACAGCTTTTTGTAATGTACAATCTCCACCACCTCCCTCCCGAAAATATTAAAAGACCCAAAAAAAAAAAAAAAGTGTTTTCCAATAAGGCCAAACAGCTGCTCCTTGTGAGTCGAGGACCTGGAAATTTTAATATCATTATTTTATTTGTTAACTTTATATATTACTTTATTACACACACACACACACACACACACACACACACACACACACACTTCATCTGAGGGTCCTAGGGTGACTTACAGTTAAAAACTCAAAAATACATAACATAATAAAAAACAAAACTAAGCAGATCAATGAGAAAGAACATCATGGAGAGGCTGTGTGGTGGAGCAGAAGGATTTGATGGGGGAGGATGTCCATACTTGTGGACAGCGCATCTGCTGGGCATGCAGAAGTTTCCCAATGGCTTTTCCAGGTAGGGCTGAGAGAGACCTCAGCCTGAGACCTTGTGGAGCCACTGCTGCCTGTCAACGTAGAACATTGGTCTTCTGTGTTATTATTTCGCTTATAGAAAACAATGAGGACTAGAATCTTACATTGTTTTTTTTTTGGCAAAGAGCTATAGTTCTGTGGAAGAGGATCTGCTTTTATACGGAAAGCCCAAGGTTCAACCTGCAACATCTCCAGGTAGGGCTGGAAATGTTCCTTGCCTGAAACCCTAGAGATTGTTGAGCCAGCTGAAGCAATGTTTGGGCTCATTAGGCAGATTTCCAGATCCCCTCCTACCTCCAATGTCAGAGGCAGAACAATAATGACTACAATGTTTAGTTGAAGGGGATATAAATCAGTGGCAGAGCATCTGCTTTGCATGAAGAAGATCCGGGTTCAATCCAGAGCATTTCCAGGTAGGGCTGGGGACATCCCCTGCCTGAGCAGAGGCTGCCTGAGCAGAGGCTGGGAACATCCCCTGCCTGAGCAGAGGCTTGACAACCATATGTCAGGAGTGCTCTGATGGTGTTTCCTGCTTGGCAGGGGGTTGGACTCGATGGCCCTTGTGGTCTCTTCCAACTCTATGATTCTATGAAACCCTAGAAAGTCCCTGCCAGTCATTGTTGACGGTACTGGATTCACCAATGGAAATCATAGAATAGTAGTGTTGGAGAGGACCCTGGGGATCATCTAGTCCAGTCCCCTGCAATGCAGAAACTTGCAACCTTGGCATTATCAGCACCACACTCTAACCAACTGAGCTATACAGGCTCAGTGCACTTACGGTACTTTGGTACAATCACACAAAGATTCTTTAGTTGTGCTTCCTGCATTGCAGGAGGTTGGACTAGGTGACACTTGGGATCCCTGCCAACTCTACAATTCCATTGTTCATTTGCTTAAGCTGTACAATTGGGCTAGTCTGCAAGTCCAGGTATGCTCTTTCCGTCCCTCAAATTGGCAGAATGGGTCAATGGGTCTTCTCGATTGAAAACTCCTTAGCAGACTTGTTTTGTACAAAACAACAACCACCTCCCTCCTAGAGCAGCTTCTACATTCCCACATGAAATGTCACAATGCAAGATGCAAAGCTGATTGTAGACTTGCATTTGAGGCAGTGAAAAGAAAGTCAGGTGGTTGGATGTGGGGAGGGAAATGATCTCCCACTCACCAGCCACCCCAGGAGGTGTGTCGTTGAGATTAGAAGGCCTTTCGCTCCAGGCCACACACATCAAAACCTTGCCTTCATTTGCCTGACACTGTACCTTCTGCCAGGGGTGGATTAAGTTGGAACGTGTTTTTCCCATGTTTTTCCCCACCTCTGAAAAAGAGCAAAGGCAGCAGAAGATCTGGGCACCCTGCCCCTGGCTGCATCTTTGAACGCTTTGCTGTTGATTGATGGGAGAGCTGGGTCCCCTTCATTTGCCAAGTCAAACCCACCTTCCAGTCCCTGCTGGTATTTACCAGTAAAGGGACCCCTGACCATTAGGTCCAGTCACGGACAACTCTGGGGTTGAGGCGCTCATCTCGTTTTATTGGCCAAGGGAGCCATTTACCTTCCCGCCAGAGTGGTACCTATTTATCTACTTGCACTTTGACGTGCTTTGAACTGCTAGGTTGGCAGGAGCAGGGACCAAGCATCGGGAGCTCACCCCGTTGCGGGGATTCGAACCGCCAACCTTCTGATCGGCAAGCCCTAGGCTTTGTGGTTTAGACCACAGCGCCACCCCCACCCCTCTTTTACTGGTACTTATTTTTTAAAAAACACAATTCACTTTTCATTGTAAACCACCCCAAGGTGTTGTACGATAAAAGGCAGCTTGGAACGACCTCAATCATAAGGACATAAGAAGCACTTGCTGGATCAGTCCAATGGCCCACCTAATTCAGCATCCTCTTCTCAGAGTTGCCAGCTGGATGCCCCAATAGGAAGCCCACAAGCAGGAGCCAAGTGCAAGAGCCCTCTCCTTTTCCAAGGCTTCCAGCTACTGGTAATCAGAAGCATTTACTGTCTTTGACTGTGGAGGCAAAGCGTAGCCATTCTGGCTGGTAACCGTTTATAGACCTCTCCTTCATGAATCTCTCCAGTGTCTTCTTAAAAATCATCCCACTTGGTGGCCATCACTGCCTCCTGTGGGAGTGAGTTCCACAGTTTAACTATACATTGCATGGAGCAGGACTTTATTTTATCCACCCTCAATCTTCCAATATTCAGCTGCATTGAATGTCCATGAGTTCTATTGTTGGGAGTGAGAGAGGAATTCCCTTCTCTATCCACTTTCTACATATCCGGCATAATTTTATAAATTTCTAACATGTTGTCTTGTCCTCTCTCCAAACCCACCTCCCCGCAAGTCCCAAACTCTGCAAGATTTGTGCAGTTGCTCCATCCCCTTGATCATTTTGATTACCCTTTTCTAACTTTACAATATCCTTTTTGAGGTGAGGTCACCAGACATTTACACAGTTAATAAACTTTAATAAATAAATAGCTAATAATTGAGGGGGAGGGAATGTTTAGGCAAGTGTACCCAGATATGTAGTTTGATTTAATAATGAACATTTTTAACTGCTGGTTTTATTTCTGTTTTTATTATTCTTTTTAGACCAGCTTCCTTTCGGCTACTGGAAAGAAAACCATGATGTCCATCAGATGTAGATATTGCATTTCAGCACCCTTAACAAACTATAGTTCCCAGGATTCTTTGTGGGAAGCCATGACGGTTTAAAGTGGCATGGCACTGCTTCAAATGTACAGTGCGGATTGTTCGAGAGGGACAAATTGGGTCAGTTCAGGCAAAATTCTCCCCAAGCCTAGCCTAGCGAGAGATGTTCTGCCTAGCAGGTTGCATCAGAACAATCTAACGAATCTGCCAGCTCTCTCTTTCCCTGCCTCTAGATCATAATGCTTTTTGTCTTGCTCTCCACTAGCAGATAAAAAACGTCAGCCAACTGTACTCATCAGCTCTTTATAGGATCAAGCCCTCGCACTGCAGGAAAACGTTCCCCCCCCCCCAGTTTATTAATTTGGTTTGCGACAATCTGCTCTCCATGTGTTTGACTGGAGATGGCTTTGTTATTCTGGCAAGCCTGTTGACAACTGCAGTGCATTGAAGCCACAAGCCCCCACCCCTTTAGCTGCTATTTTTTTTCTGGATCCCAGTCTCCAGTTCAAACTTCCAGAGAACAGGATGCTACACTGAGATACAGTCAGGAATGTCCAGCGTGTGTTTTTAATCCATAAAGGTTTTTTTGAGTTGGGAAATGTAAACCAAACAGGGTGTTATCCAGTGTTGGTCCTACTACAATCAGTAGACCCACTGAAATTGATAATACATTTCTAACCTAGCCACAATTATTTCAGTAGGCGTGCTTATTGCCTTGCAGGCGATTGGGTCATATAGGCATTTGCAAAAATTCTCTCTGGGAATAATGCATTATATCCCAACTAAGTTTTACTCAGGAGTACCGGTATATCCACTGAAATTAATGGACCTAAGGTAGTTGTGTCCATTAATTCTGTATCACACCAAGTAGAAGCAAGGAGCCCCACTTCAGATGGTGGTCTTTGAATGCACAAAGGACTATGGGGATAGGAGGTGGAGCAAGCACACTTGTCTCCATACACACCCTTTTGCGTGTGGAATTTCCTGTTTATGATGATAGAAATTGTGCTTCAATTGGGAAGAACAGTCGCTAATAGATAAAAGATGGTGTAAACGAGGGCTGTGCTCTTGCACACGCAGAGCTCAGTGGCAGAACATCTGCTTGGCATGCAGAAGGTCCCTTCTTCAATCCCCCATGGCATCTCCAGTAGGGCTGGGAATGTCCCCTCCTTGAAACTCCAGAGAGGCATTTCCAGGGAGCGTAGAAGGCACTGAGTTAGATGGACCAGTGGTCTGACTCAGTAGAAGACAGCTTTCCTTTGTTCCTATTGATATCAGCCCTATATTTAGAACTGTGAAGACTACAGGCAGCCATGCTTCTGAATCCTAGTTGCTGGAAGCCACAGGAGAGGATAGTGCTCTTGTGCTCAGATGATGCTTGCTGGTTTCCCATAATAGGCATTTGGGTGACTATGGTGAAAACAGGATGCTGGACTAAAGGTAAAGGTAAAGGGACCCCTGACCATTAGGTCCAGTCGTGGCCGACTCTGGGGTTGTGAGGCTCATCTCACTTTATTGGCCGAGGGAGCCAGCGTACAGCTTCCGGGTCATGTGGCCAGCATGACTAAGCAGCTTCTGGCGAACCAGAGCAGCGCACGGAAACACCGTTTACCTTCCCGCCAGAGCGGTACCTATTTATCTACTTGCACTTTGACGTGCTTTTGAACTGCTAGGTTGGCAGGAGCAGGGACTGAGCAACGGAGCTTACCCTGTCGCGGGGATTCAAACCTGATCAGTAAGTCCTAGACTCTGTGGTGTAACCCACAGCGCCACCCGCGTCCCTGGTTTCCCATAATAGGCATTTGGGTGACTATGGTGAAAACAGGATGCTGGACTAGACAGCCCATTAGCCTGACCCAGCAGGGCTTTTGCTATGGAGGCCTATTGTGATCGCAGAACCTTCGTGCTCAATGTCAGCCTACCTTTGAATACCAGATAATGGGGAACAAAAAATGGAGAATATTTTTTGTGTGCTCGTGTCCTGCTTGTGGGTTTCCCACTGGGGGCATCTGGTTGGCCACTGTGAAAACAGGATGCTTGTCCTAGGTGGGCTAGCAGGCTCTCCTTCGTTTCTGTCTTCCTCGTCTGCTCCCTGCCCCCCCCCCCTGTATAACTTCTTAGTTGGAGAGCAACTTAGGCTCAGCTTGAGCCATACTGTTCCTGGATGAGATGTTTTGCTGGAAAGAAGTGGGTCTCTTCTGGCAAATTTTGAAGTCTGATCATCGAAGACCGTGATGTCGACCCTGGAGGAGTCGAGCAGACTTCGAACTCTTCTCTGAGGACGTACCCCACCTTCATATCTCACCTACGTCAGGATTACCTCATGTTCATAAGTTTAGGAATTTCCAGTCAGCCCTGCCAAGCTGTTCAGCTGCTGCATTAAAAGTTTTCACCTTTCTTTGGACTGTACTTTGCCCCTTCCCCATTCATTCTTTCTTCCTGTCATTCCTTTCCCACCAGGCGGTAAGAATGAAAAATGGTTCAAGTTACACTGTCTGTGGCTGGCTGCTGTGAGGGCAGAATCATAGAATCACAGGGCTGTGGAATTTGAAGGGACCCCAAGGGTCATCTAGTCCAATCCCTTGCAATGCAGGAAACACAGCTAATGGAAATGACTAATCACAGGGTGGAGACATTGGAAGCTGTTGTGCACCAAGTCAGATCCTTGGTGCAGCCAGTTGAGCACTGTCTATGTTGACTGGAAGCACCTCTGCAGGCTTTCAGGCAGAGGATATTCCCCACTGCACTTGCAGATGTGAGATTCTAATCCTCATTTGTTTAAAACAAAGGGCTGAAGTAAATAAGAATATAAGAAGCTGTCTTTATTGCAAGTCAGGCCTTTGGTCCATCTAACTCTGTATTGTCTACACTGACTGGCAAGCACTTTCCAGAGTTTCAAACCGGGGTCTCTCCTAGTCCTGTCTGGAGTTACTAGGGATTGAAGCTGGGACCTTCTGCATGCAAAACAAATGCTCTACTGCTGAGCTATGTCCTTTCCTGTTATGTACAGTGGTACCTCGGGTTACATACGCTTCAGGTTACATGCGCTTCAGGCTACACACTCCGCTAACCCTGAAATAGTGCTTCAGGTTAAGAACTTTGCTTCAGGATGAGAACAGAAATCGTGCTCCGGTGGCGCGGCAGCAGCAAGAGGCCCTATTAGCTAAAGTGGTGCTTCAGGTTAAGAACAGTTTCAGGTTAAGAACAGACCTCCAGAACGAATTAAGTACTTAACCCGAGGTACCACTGTACTAAGCTTGGATCCTAAAACAATTGGCAGGTAGGATCCTAGAATGCAACAACTGATTGGCCTGCAGGAAAAGACCAATCAGGCTCCAGGAGGGGAGCAGAATCAGCCAGTCAGATGGGATTCATTGTGTAAATAATGTATATAAAAGTCTGAGGTTTGGGGGGGCAATTCAATCACTGTTTTACAAGCTGCAATAAAGAGCATGAAATCACTACAGGACTCTGAGTATCTTTCATTTCCCCTAAACATAAGTTTCTAGTCCTCCTTGTTCTGGATGAAAGACTAAATTAAGTGTGAACCTGGGAAGCTGTCTTCTAGATGGGCCCCAGCAGAGCTCATCTAATGTTTGGGACTTTAACTTCCACCATCTCTATACTGGGACAGGGGACTGATGGGAGTTGTGGTCCAAACCAGCCAGGGAAAGCTGCCTTGGGACTATTCTCCCCTACCTCCCCTATTCTCATCTACTTTTTTAAATTCCGGGGGCGGGTTTCTGTTGTCATTGCTATTAAAACGGAGGAACATTCTGGCCCTCAATCCCCCCACTGGCATTCTGAACTGATTCAACCCAGAAACAGTTTTACCAGCTCATTCTGTGAAATACGGAATAAATTTGCTTTCTCTGTAACCTCAGACACACAGAGAGTATTTTCTTCTACTTCTTGGACAGGTGCTCCATAGGAACAAGATGCCAGCCGCAATGGGCTATGTATGAGTTGCAGGAATGAATGAGGTCACTGGAGCAAAACTAGCCAGCCTGCATTTTCCCAGTTGCTCATGTGCTCAGCCTATTCCTCTCCTCCCAACTTAGCCCAAGACCTTAGCAGGGACATGTTCTGATGGTGGTCCATAAAGCCAAAGGAAAACTTGAGCCTTGATACTCATCAGGCTGCCCAAACTCTCCCTCTTCCCTCAATATAGGAAGTCACTCATTTGGCGCCTTCCAGGATTGTGTTACATCTGTGTTTCTAGCTGTCCAAAGACTTCAGTGGAATCGAAGTCTACTTTGGCCCGCTGAAGAGCAGAATGTAAGAAGAGCACTGCTGAATCAGGGCCAATGGCCCATCTGGTCCAGCATCCTGTGACTGAGCAAATGGCCATTATGGGAAGCCCACTCAATGATTTTGGTATAACATAAGGTTAATAACCAGAAAGCGAAAATGTTAATAAAGAGTACGACAACAGAAAAAAGCAGGGTTTCAAATTTGAAAAAGTAAAATACTCGGGTATTACTACAACAAATATGAATTGTATGTTGTTTCAAATTAACTATGTTAAAACATTGGCTGAAATTAAAACAAGGTATATCAAGATGGGAGGATCTAGAACTGTAATTATTGAGTAGAATCTCAGTGATAAAGATGAATGTTTTGCCTAGAATGTTTTTTTTTATTTCAAAAATATCTATTTTGACCAATGATTTACCATTTAAACAATGGCAAAAAGAGCTATCTAACTTTCTATGGCGGGGGGGGGGATTAAAGTATTGAACAATGCAAAGGAAATGGGAGAAATGGGTTTACCTGACTTGAAATTGTGCTTTGCTGCTTGTTGCTTAGTGTGGATGAAGGAGAGGGGGACACTGAGGAATAGGAAACTTCATTCAAGATTTGGATGGCATGGATATTTTTGTTATGATAAAGTCAAAGTTAATGTGGATTTTAAAAATCAAATTAATACACATGCCATAGAACTTGGAGTAGATGTAAACCTAGGTTGTGTGAAAAGATACTCTTACGAATTTCACCACAAGAAACTTTTCACACCAAAGAGAAATGGTTAACTCACTAGCGGAGGAAGAGGATTGCGGGGGGAGCGCACCGCCCCTGGCAGCGCGATCCTGGTGGGGTGTCATCATGGCTGTCTCCCCACCTGCGCTGGGCGCCATGCCCCCGCAGGCAGCACACCACGCCCCCAGGACAAGCGCCACGCCCCCAGGATGTGCGCGAGCCCCGCCCCTGCCTGCTCTCCGGCCCCCCGCCCCCCCCATGCCAGAGCATGAAGTTCCACCACTGGGTTAACTTATCAAGAGTTATTAGAGTGGAGTCAAGGAGATTATAACATCAAAACAAGGGAACAGTTAACAGTGGAATGTGATAGTTTCCAGTGATTTTCTCATTTACAACTAACACAGAGATTTTAGTTGGATAAAAAGACTTTTGGCACAGAAGAAAAAAAGATTTTGAAATACAATCGTGTACAGATGATGAGCACGTTATAAACTTATTGAAATTTGAAATACAAGAAGAACAAGTTAAAGAATGCATGATTAAATGGGCAAAAAACAACAACCTGGTTATAATATGGAACAGTGGGAACATATATGGATTAAAGGGTTAAAATATGTATTATGTTATGATCTAAAATTTTTACAAAATGATGTATCATTGGCACCTAACTCCCAAGAAGTTATTTAGAATGTATAAAAATGTTCCAAATGTATGTTGGAAGTGTAAAGAACATGAAGGGACGTTTTATCATGCTTGGTGGACATGTAAAAAAGCTAAAACATATTGGATACAAATACATACACTGATACAGAAGATTTTGAAGGTTAATGTTCAATTGAAACCAGAGCTCTTCCTGCTGGGATTTATGAATATACAATTAGAACAAGACAACGAAACATTTCAGTACATGATCACTGCGGTGAGACTTTTATATGGAAAGATTCTTCATTACGTACCATGGAGGAATGGTTGTCAAAATTATTGAACTTAGCTGTGATTGCAAAGTTAAATGTGTTTATTCAGAGAAAATTCACTATCAATATTTACTAAAGATAGGAAACTCTTTATATACCTCTAGCTTGAAAAAGAATATGAACTTATTCTATCTGGGTTTAAGGATTGAAGAAAATATTGGTTTATAGATAGTGGAAATGTTGAGTGTTATCTTCAAGTAGATGCTTTGAAATATTTTCTTAGAAACAAAAGCTCCTCTCCCCTTGCCTTTTCTTCTATTTGTTTTTTTATTATTTAAAAAATGGTTTATATCTTAAAAAAAAGATATTGGGTATTTGATATTCTTTTTCAAACTTTAATTTACACACACACACACACACACACACACACACACACACACATATATATATATATATATATATATTTGCTTTCGTAGATTTTCACGGGTACAGGAATGCAGGTTTTGGTGTCTTCGGGTGTCTTCCCGTGTAAGAGTTGGGGTGTCTAGGCGACGTTTCGACGAGGTCTCACTCGTCATCTTCAGGCTGGTGCTTTCGGCTTCTTGTTACTAGAACAGAGCAGGATCTCAGTGTTTGAGTTCCTATAAATACTGTTGAGGGGGTGTGGTGTATAGCCTCCAACGTTCTGGGCAGAGAGGAAGTTCCCAGGTTATTGTGCCTTTTCTTCTTTTGTTCATTAATTACTTGAGGGATATCACTCAAGATATCAGGATCTCAGTGTTTGAGTTCCTATAAATACTGTTGAGGGGGTGTGGTGTATAGCCTCCAACGTCCTAATCTACAAAAAACCTGATGGCTCCCTAGGACACACTATCTACCGGAAAAAAACACACACCAACCGCTACTTACATGCACAATCACACCACCACCCTGCACAAATAAACTCCGTAGCCAAGACTCTCATCTCCAGAACCAAACGCCTGGCTGACAAAGACCACTTGACAACTGAGTTACAGAATCTTTCAAATGTGTTAATCGCCAACGGATACCAGCAAAACAGGGTTACGAAGCTAATCCAAAAAGAAACACCCCCCAAAAACCAAGACACAGAAGAAAACAATGGCATGGCCCTCCTTCCTTATATCAAGGGCACTACAGATAAAATTAGCAAAATCCTCCATAAACACAATATCAAAACAGCCTTTTGCACCAACCAAAAAATAGCCAATATCCTCAGAAACCCCAAAGATAAAATCCAGTTAGAAAACCAAGGGGTCTATGAAATACCCTGCAAAGTCTGCCCAGCCACGTACATTGGACAAACAAACAGACGAATAAATGCACGTATCGCAGAACACAAGAATGCCGTCAAAAAAGAAGAAAAAACTTCCTCTCTTTACCAACACATGAAAGAAACAGGACACGAAATTAATTTTTCAGATTCCAAATTGCTCTTTAACATGGAACACCACCACAAGAGAATAATCATGGAAGCCATCGAGATAGAGAAACACCCTCACAACATGAACAAGCGTGACGATACGTCCCGCCTGCCAGACATCTGGAAAATAGCCCTCCCCACAAAAACCGACACCAGAACCAGAGGCACACAGAACGCCATCTCCAATCAACCACACCAGACCCAAACCCAGACCCTCTCCACAGATAAATTACAGACACCATCCAGTAGCCAAACCATAGTGGCACCTCCGGATGCTGCACCCCCCTGCAATCCCTACACAGATCTGGCTGGCACAGGGCACAAAACCACAGCTCGCCCCTATACACGAAGCCAAGCCAGAGCACAACTAAGTGCAGTACAGCCATCTTCTCAGAAAAAAACTCTTCACAAGCTCAAGAGGTCAAGACACGAAAGCTTTAGCAACTAATCCACACCTAATGACCCTCCTAAGTGGTACTCAGAATATCACTCAAGAAATCACTCAAGATATCCCTCAAGTAATTAATGAACAAAAGAAGAAAAGACACACTAACCTGGGAACTTCCTCTCTGCCCAGAACGTTGGAGGCTATACACCACACCCCCTCAACAGTATTTATAGGAACTCAAACACTGAGATCCTGCTCTGTTCCAGTAACAAGAAGCCGAAAGCACCAGCCTGAAGATGACGAGTGAGACCTCGTCGAAACGTCGCCTAGACACCCCAACTCTTACACGGGAAGACACCCGAAGACACCAAAACCTGCATTCCTGTACCCGTGAAAATCTACGAAAGCAAATATCTCACCTCTACGGGGAGGAAACCTTCCAGCTGACAAGAACCTACGAGAAACTAGAAATCCGAAGAGCCACCATCTTATGTGATCTCTTGTTCCTACGCAACTGCCGAGACAACAACTTAATTCCCACATGCTTCCAACTTAAATTCCACTCTAAAACCCCAGCTACCGAAAGGATCCTGAAACGAACTGAACTATCCCTAATCAGAAACGAACTACATAAGAAAAGATACCTACTAAACCAAACCAACAAAGATCTGCTCACTCTTCACCTCAAACTTTGTAACAAAATCCACCCTGCACTCTGGGACAAATGCAAACAACTAGCCGTTTGGAGAGCTGAAACGGAGTCCGCACATAAGACAGACACACACACCAACAAACTCCACAAACTAGAGAAACGCCAGAAGCCCAGCCACCCTCCACAACAACCCATGAAACAAACAGTACATAACATATCAGACAGGATCCTCACCTCAACTGAAACCAAAGTACTCTCCAAAGGTTTCAACTTTGCAGTCGCCCCGAGACGCATCCCCACGGAAAACATCATATGCGGAGTCGAAGCTAGCCTAACCAAAATCAACCCAGATGAAGCCAATAAAATCAGACTTGAAGTCACCAACATCCTCTGCTCCAGCAAACCACCCAGAAGCAATTTACACAAAGAAGAACAGAAAGCACTCACCAACCTGAGGAAAGACAACAACATAATCATTCTCCCAGCAGACAAAGGTAATGCCACTGTTGTGATGAACACATCGGACTACCAAGCAAAACTATCAAATCTACTCCAAGACCCTACCTACCAACCTATAAAAACAGATCCCACCACCTATCTGGAAAAAACCACCAAATCCAAAATAAAAGCCTCTCCTATCAGTGAAGAAATCCAGCTAAGAATCATCCCCAGAGAAAAATCATCCAGATGCCCCAAACTCTACGGTCTCCCCAAGATACACAAAGAAGGAACACCACTCAGACCAATAGTCAGCTCCATAGGCTCACCTCTACAAAATCTCGCTAAATTTCTCGCTAAGCAACTTCAGCCCTATGCAGAATCTATCGCTTCACACGTTACAAACTCCTTCCAGTTCATAGAAACAATAAAGAAGCAAAACCTACATCCCGACGACCTACTTGTGAGCTTCGATGTTGTATCTCTCTTCACACAAGTGCCCATTAATGAAGCCTTGACAGCCATTCAAAACAAATACAATCCCCCCGAATACATCCTGGACCTGACCAACCACTGCCTAACCAACACGTACTTCATCCACAATGGACAAAGATACAAACAGATAGAAGGAGCACCTATGGGATCACCCCTCTCACCGGTCATCGCAAATCTGTACATGGAACACTTTGAAACCAATGCTTTAGACAAGTCAGAACACAAACCCAAACTTTGGCTCAGGTATGTTGACGACACCTTTGTAATTTGGCCACACGGGAAGAAAAAACTAGATAGCTTCCTCACACATCTCAACAGCCTACACCCCAAAATACAATTCACTATGGAAATAGAAGCCAACAACCAACTTCCCTTCCTTGACGTCCTAATCTACAAAAAACCTGATGGCTCCCTAGGACACACTATCTACCGGAAAAAAACACACACCAACCGCTACTTACATGCACAATCACACCACCACCCTGCACAAATAAACTCCGTAGCCAAGACTCTCATCTCCAGAACCAAACGCCTGGCTGACAAAGACCACTTGACAACTGAGTTACAGAATCTTTCAAATGTGTTAATCGCCAACGGATACCAGCAAAACAGGGTTACGAAGCTAATCCAAAAAGAAACACCCCCCAAAAACCAAGACACAGAAGAAAACAATGGCATGGCCCTCCTTCCTTATATCAAGGGCACTACAGATAAAATTAGCAAAATCCTCCATAAACACAATATCAAAACAGCCTTTTGCACCAACCAAAAAATAGCCAATATCCTCAGAAACCCCAAAGATAAAATCCAGTTAGAAAACCAAGGGGTCTATGAAATACCCTGCAAAGTCTGCCCAGCCACGTACATTGGACAAACAAACAGACGAATAAATGCACGTATCGCAGAACACAAGAATGCCGTCAAAAAAGAAGAAAAAACTTCCTCTCTTTACCAACACATGAAAGAAACAGGACACGAAATTAATTTTTCAGATTCCAAATTGCTCTTTAACATGGAACACCACCACAAGAGAATAATCATGGAAGCCATCGAGATAGAGAAACACCCTCACAACATGAACAAGCGTGACGATACGTCCCGCCTGCCAGACATCTGGAAAATAGCCCTCCCCACAAAAACCGACACCAGAACCAGAGGCACACAGAACGCCATCTCCAATCAACCACACCAGACCCAAACCCAGACCCTCTCCACAGATAAATTACAGACACCATCCAGTAGCCAAACCATAGTGGCACCTCCGGATGCTGCACCCCCCTGCAATCCCTACACAGATCTGGCTGGCACAGGGCACAAAACCACAGCTCGCCCCTATACACGAAGCCAAGCCAGAGCACAACTAAGTGCAGTACAGCCATCTTCTCAGAAAAAACTCTTCACAAGCTCAAGAGGTCAAGACACGAAAGCTTTAGCAACTAATCCACACCTAATGACCCTCCTAAGTGGTACTCAGAATATCACTTAAGAAATCACTCAAGATATCCCTCAAGTAATTAATGAACAAAAGAAGAAAAGACACACTAACCTGGGAACTTCCTCTCTGCCCAGAACGTTGGAGGCTATACACCACACCCCCTCAACAGTATTTATAGGAACTCAAACACTGAGATCCTGCTCTGTTCCAGTAACAAGAAGCCGAAAGCACCAGCCTGAAGATGACGAGTGAGACCTCGTCGAAACGTCGCCTAGACACCCCAACTCTTACATGGGAAGACACCCGAAGACACCAAAACCTGCATTCCTGTACCCGTGAAAATCTACGAAAGCAAATTATATATATATATATATATATATATATATATATATATATATATATGAAGCCCACAAGCAGAACCTGAGACAACAGCAATACTCCCCCCTACTGCTGTTTCCAGCAACTGATATTCAGAAGCATTTCTGCCTCTGACTGTGGAGGCAGAGCACAGCCACCTTGGCTAGTAGACCTAAACAGCCTTATTTTCCATGAGAGAAGTTGAGAAGTGGAGGCTTTCTTGGTTATGCACAGAATGCTCATCTTGCAAAAAGCAGTCCTCTGCTTGGAGCAATTTCTGGACCAATGCTGGGTACACACCAGACATCTAAAGCACATTAAAGGTAAAGGTAAAGGGACCCCTGACCATTAGGTCCAGTCGTGACCGACTTTGGGGTTGCGGCGCTCATCTTGCTTTATTGGCTGAGGGAGCCGGCGTACAGCTTCCGAGTCATGTGGCCAGCATGACTAAGCCACTTCTGGCGAACCAGAGCAGTGCACGGAAACACCATTTCCCTTCACGCCGGAGCGGTACCTATTTATCTACTTGCACTGGCATGCTTTAGAACTGCTAGGTTGGCAGGAGCAGGGACCGAGCAACGGGAGCTCACCCCATCACGGGGATTCGAACCGCCGACCTTCTGATCAGCAAGTCCTAGGCTCTGTGGTTTAACACACAGCGCCACCCGCGTCCCTTCTAAAGCACATTACTTCCCCCCAAATCCTGAGAACTGTAGTTTGTTAAGGGAGCTGAGAATTATATCCTGGGAGGGGTAAACTATGGTTCCCATAATGTTTTGGGGTAAGCTATGTGATCCTGTCTTCACAGTGGCCAACCCCATGTGCATTATGTGAAACCCACAAGCAGGACCCAAACACTACAACAACTCTGGGCGGCTCCCAACAGAATATTAAAAACTTGATAAAACATCTAACATTGAAAACTTCCCTAAACAGGGCTGCTTTCAGATGTCTTCTAAAAGTCAGATAGTTGTTTATTTCCTTGACATCTGATGGGAGGGAGTTCCACAGGGCAGGTACCACTACCGAAAAGGCCCTCTGCCTGGTTCCCTGCAACCTCACTTCTCGCAGTGAGGGAACTGCCAGAAGGCCCTCGGAGCTGGACCTCAGTGTCCGGGCAGAATGATGGGGGTGGAGATACTCATTCAGGTATACTGAGCCAAAGCCATTTAGAGCTTTAAAGGTCAGCACCAACACTTTGAATTGTGCTCGGAAATTGGGAGCCAATGTAGGTCTCTCAGGACCGGTGTTATATGGTCTCTGCAGCCACTCCCAATCACCAGTCTAGTTGCCACATTCTAAATTAGTTGTAGTTTCCGGGTCACCTTCAAAGGTAGCCCCACACAGAGCGCGTTGCAGTAGTCCAAGCGGGAGATAACTAGAGCATGCACCACTCTGGCGAGACAGTCTGCAGGCAGATAGGGTCTCAGCCTGCATGCCAGATGGAGCTGATAAACAGCTGCCCTGGACACAGAATTGACCTGTGCCTTCATGGACAGCGGTGAGTCCAAAATGACTCCCAGGCTGCACACCTGGTCCTTCAAGGGCACAGTTACCCCATTCAGAAAGAGGGAGTCCTCCACACCTGCCTGCCCCCTGTCCCCCCAAAACAGTACTTCTGTCTTGTCAGGATTCAGCCTCAATCTGTTAGCCGCCATCCATCCTCCAACCGCCTCCAGGCACTCACATAGGACCTTCACTGCCCTCACTGGTTCTGATTTAAAAGAGAGGTAGAGCTGGGTGTCATCTGCATACTGATGAACACCCAGCCCAAACCCCCTGATGATCTATCCCAGAGGCTTCATATGGATGTTAAAAAGCATGGGGGAGAGGACAGAACCCTGAGGCAAACCACAAGTGAGAGCCCAGGGGTCTGAACATTCTTCCCCCACCACCACTTTCTGGACATGGCCCAGGAGAAAGGAGCGGAACCACTGTATAACAGTGCCCACAGTTCCCAGCCCCTCTAGACAGTCCAAAAGGATGCCATGATTGATGGTATCAAAGGCTGCCGAGAGCTCTCCCCACTCCTTCAGTATTATTCAAAAGCACTGCTGCCTCCCAACTGTGGAGGCAACCTTCCCTGGTGAATCTGGGGACTGAATCTGGGACCTACTTCATGCAAAGCACGTTCTCTACACTCAGCTATGCCCCTACAGGTTATCTATACTTTGCTACTTCCCTAAACATAAAGTCAGGTTCTAGTCATCATAAAAGTTCTGAAAATGGGCTGGATACTGTATCCATAAATTAAATAGGAACGTAGGAATCTTCCTTATCAGATTATTGGTCCATCTAGTTCAATACTGAATACACTGAGTTGCAGTATAAGGAAACCCTCCCTGTGCCTTTACTCCATTCATGTGGTATGAATCTGAGTGTGATTTTGCTTAGGATTTTGAAAATCTTCAAGCCAGTATCACTGTGGAGAATATTACTAAGATGAGAAAATAATAACCATCCATGCAGACAGTACCCAGTCAATGGAAGAATTAATCTTTCCGCCCACTTCTTAGCTGGTTCAACATTCCCCTGTGGAATAACCAACAGAATACGAAGACAGTTACTTACACTTTCCAGTTTTTTTGGACCTCCTTTTTTGCAACACACAGGCCCCACCCCCAAATTGCTCTGTAATAATGAAGAAATCTATTTCCAGTAGCTGAACTCACTCCGGACTCTCCTGGGATTAATTAAGTATCCTCACATTTCTGAGAAGTCTGTTTTCTGTCTGAGGAGGAACCTTGGCTTGGCAGCTGCCAGATAAATCTGCTAAAATATACCACAGGATTGAAGCACACTTTGCTGGGCTTTTTCTTTTTCTTTTTTGTAATAAAAAGGAAAGGCACAGACTATTCTTGGTGTCTTAAAAAAAAACAAATAGGATTAGGAAAATGAGAAATTAGCATACAGATTTAAGACCGTGATTTGGGACTCTCAGAATGAAATGGGTTGGAGCTCACAGAATAATGGAATTGTACATTTGGGAAGGAACCCAAAGGTCAACCCCAATGCAGGAACCACAGCTAAAGATTCCCAGATGGATGGCAGCCCAATCTCTGTTTAAAAACTTCCAGCAAAGGAGAGTCTATCACCTTCCAAGGGAGTCTATTCTACTGTTGAATGGATCTTACTGTTAGAAAATCATTCCTAATGTTTAGTCAGAATCTCCTTTCTTGTAACTTGAAACCATTGGTTCGGGTCCTGCCCTCCAGAGCAGGGAAAAACAAGCTTGCTCCATCTTCCATGGGACAGCTCTTGAGATATTTGAAGATGCCTATCAGGTCTCCTCTACTCCAGGCTAAACATTCCTTCAGCCTTTCCTCACAAGGCTTGGCTTCCAGACCCTTGATCATCTTGGTCGCCCTCCTCTGCACACATTCCAGGACAAGCTACATGTTATATTTAATGAAAAACTTGCAATCAAAATAATTTATTATTGTTATTATTTTTTGTGGTGGTGGGAAACTCCCCTGTGAGAAAGGGTACAAAGTTCAGGGCTTTTTCGTTTAGAGAAAGGGCACGCAAGAGACAACAAGGTCAGCCTTTATAAAATTATGCATGGCATGCAGAGAATGAACAGAGAAAAGTTCTTCTCCCTCTCTCATAACACCAAGACTTATGGAAATCTAATGAAGCTCAACATTGGAAGATTAAAGGCAGAAAAGAAAGTCCTCCTTCACCCAAACTATTTAACTTCCCCCTCTAAGATGCAGTGGTGACCAACAACTTGGATGGGTTTAAAGGATTATTGGACATATATCAATGGCTATTAGCCACAATGACTATGGTTCTGTATTCACTGCCAGAGGCATGAACACAAACTGCTGGAAACTACAGGAGGGGAGAGTTGCTGTTGCTCTTGGGTCCTGCTTGTGGGCTTCCCACTGGAGCATCTGGGGGGGGGGCATTTTGATATTGGACTAGATGAGCATCTCTTCTTATGACTCTTCTTATGACTTTCACTGAATCAGATCATTGGTCAACACTGGTTGCGAATTGCTCGGCAGTTTCAAGCAGGAAGTCAGTCCCAGCCATTACTGGGGATGCCAGAGATTGACGCTGGGGCCTTCAACCCACAAAACAGATGCTCTACAACTGAGCTGCAAACCTTCCCCTAAAAATAAAGTAAAACCGTAGTCCTCATGGTTCCAAGGACTATCAGTGCTCTAGCATTCCTTCCTCACCAAGGAAACCCAAACTTCCTCTTGCATTCCCTCCATATCTCTTGTGCATAATGGAATGCCCCAGGACATGAAAGACCCTCCCCTGCCATCTTCCTCTAGCAACAATCTTCATCCAACATCACAGCACTTATGGTAAGATGTATGAATACCCCTCAGACAATCAATGCCCTATTCGATTTAATTGCAATGTTCAAAGCATGTTGCCTTGTTGTATGTGGGACAATTGACATAGTGACATTTTCTTTGGGCCCAGGGAACAGCAATGAAAGACAGTCTCGGAGTTGTGAAGGGAAAGCAGTCCCTACTGATAGAGCAACAAGGCTGGTTTTAAGAGCGGTGGACTTGTAATCTGGGGAACCGGGTTCGATTCCCCGCTCCTCCACATGCAGCTGCTGGGTGACCTTGGGCCAGTCACACTTCTTTGAAGTCTCTCAGCCCCACTCACCTCACAGAGTGTTTGTTGTGGGGGAGGAAGGGAAAGGAGAATGTTAGCCGCTTTGAGACTCCTTCGGGTAGTGATAAAGCGGGATATCAAATCCAAACTCTTCTTCTTCTTCTATAGATCAAGCTTTCGTTTTGCTTTTCCAGTCTTGCCCTTGTAATGGGAATGCGGAGAGACATGGAGGAGCACTGTGCTCTCAGATGTCCAGATTCCAACTGGCAATCAATTGGCAATGGATATTCTTTAACCTTGATATGCAGCTCAAAAGTATTGCGTTTGGTACACCTGCATAAATCCCCAGAAAAACACACTGCAGAATGTTGCTGTCACTTCAGTACTGTTTAGAGATGGATAAATCTCTCTTATTTTCCAATTTATCCAGTCTTAAATTCAGTTTTTCGCATTTCTGTAGCAATTTATGATTTAAAAAAGAAACTTTTCTCATAGTAAACACAATTTTGTATGCAGTTCTGGCTAATTTACATATTTTAGCAGTGTGGTGTAGTGGTGTGGTGTAGTAAGAGGAATAGACTCGTAATCTGGGGAACCGGGATCGCGTCTCCGCTCCTCCACATGCAGCTGCTGGGTGACCTTGGGCCAGTCACACTTCTTTGAAGTCTCTCAGCCCCACTCACCTCACAGAGTGTTTGTTGTGGGGGAGGAAGGGAAAGGAGGTTGCTAGCCGCTTTGAGACTCCTTCGGGTAGTGATAAAGCGGGATATCAAATCCAAACTCTTCTTCTTCTTCTTCAAATGCAATGCATTTTTATAACTTATTTTCATTGATATCTGCGGATTTTATGTCCATTTCCACCTACCATATGCATTCTTGATTGGACATCTCCATTGCGAAATTCAGAGAAGTGTGAATCTTGAAGGATTTGCTTATTCTATGATTTGCTTATTAGTTTGATCATAATTAGTCTTTTCTAATTCAAATGCAAACAATTTCTCCTCTAGTGCTGTTAGGCACCTTTTTTCTTCTCTTTGGTTGTTGCTCCTGCATCTTGACACCAATTTCCTTCTTCTCTATTCACAGGCCTTAGAAATCATCACCCACATGGACTATTGTCTGTGGGACACACACACACACACACATATTGATTATGAACATGCAAAGTTGGTTAAGGAAAGCCATGATAGAGATGTAAAATTATGTGTGGCATAGAGAAAGTGGATAGAGAAAAGTTTTTCTTCTGCTCTCATAACACTGAGAGCAGAAAAATCTCTACTAAAGCACCCATGACAGATGGCCATCCAGCCTCTGCTTAGAAACCTCCAAGGATGGAGAGTCCACCACCTTCCGAGGGAGTCCACTCCACTGTTGATTATCTCTTACTGTCAGAAAGTTCTTCCTGATGTTTGGTTGGAATCTCTTTTCTTGTGACTCGAATCCATCCAGAGCAGGAGAAAACAAGCTTGTTCCATCTTCCATGGGACAGCACTTCAGATAATTGTTGACAGCTGGAGATTCAGCACAGATAAAAGAAAGACCTTCCTCACACAGCACATAGCTGAACTATGTGATGGCCACCAACTTGGATGGCTTTAAAAGAGGACTGGAGAGATACTAGCCACCATGGCTATGTTCTGCCTCCACAGTCAGAGGTAGCAATGCTTCTGAATGCCAGTTGCTAGAAACTGTAGGAGGGGAGAGGACTCTTGTGCTCGAATCCTGCTTGCTGGTTTCCCAAAGGCAACTGTTTAGCCACTGTGAGAACTGGATGATAGACTACCTGGACCATTGGCCTGACCCAGCAGGTCCTTCTTATGTTCTTATGCGCATGTCTGATCAAGAACTCATGGGGGGGCTGAGGGCCCCCAAAATTTTCAAAGAAGGGGCTGGGCCTCCTCAATATTAGGCCTTCTTGCAGCTGTGGCAGTGTTGGGAGACGCTGTGCGGGTCAGTGTGACCTCACACCAGACACACTGGTCCCCACAGTGTCTCCCAATACTGTGGGGAGCAGCACAGCTTAGCTAGGCTGCACTGATTCCTGCGATGTCTCCCGATGCTGCAGGGACCAGCATGAAGGCTGCACTGGCCTGCCCAGCATCGGGAGATATATGTGACATATGTGATGTCACATGTGTGTGCCAGGCTCCTTCAATCTTGGGGGCAACCCGGTTCCTGTATGGCTTATGCAGCTGGATCTACCAATAGCCTGACCTGGTATAAAGTCAACAGAGCTGCCAACATTTCTAATGACGGGCAGTGTTTGACAAATTCGGAGGGAATTCAGGTGGGATAGTAGTCTTCATAGATCTGGGTATTCAACAGAAATGGGGAAGTTAGACGTTCCAAGTGTTGCTGGACTACAACTCCCATCATTCCCGGACCTTTGGCCATGCTGGCTGGGGCTGATGGGAGTTGGAGTCCAGATAACCTCTGGAGGGCCACAAGTCCCCTCGTTTCCTGCGTTAGACAGATTGGAGTCATGGACTGTGGAAAAAATCTGTGCAGGGAAGTCGAGTGAAACATACCTCACCAGCCCCTCTTTCTCTCTCCCCCTTTTAAGGCCTGTTGTTGGAAACAGTGAACAGACAGAAGTTGGAGTTAGTCATGTTTGAGACCGCTTGGAAGCTGGATCCGATCCTTGGAGTGACTCACCCAAGCAAAACCACCGCTTTGCTTAACATTCCTGTGTCGCCCTGCAAAGCCTCATTTGCTGCCTTTGTTACCGAGTCTCCTCTAAATGGAGGGGTCGTTTGCTTCCTTGCATTGTGATTTGTGAGCCATCAGTGCCAACGGGGGCAGAGTGTAACATAAAATGCTTTTTTTAAAAAAGCCACAAAAATGAGAGGATTTGGAGCACTGCATAGTTCTTGGAAGAGGGAAACCTGTAATCTTGGGGCATCAAAGCTCTGACATGCGCTTCTCTTGGGGCTTGTTCTCATGCAAACAGATTTTTTGAGTGAAGGAAGGGCTGACATATTCAGAAATTCTGATCTGAACTTGGTAGGCAACTTCTGCCTCTGAACTTTGGCTCTTTTTATATTCCTGCTTTATTTTTCAAAGAAAGGTCACAACTGGATATGAGACCCTCCAAGTGTCCCTATTTTCCAGGGACGTTCCTGGTTTAGAGAAGCCATCCTGGTTTCCGATTTGATCCCAGAATGTCCCGCTTTTCCTTAGAACATCCCTATTTTCATTGGAGAAATGTTGGAGGGTATGGAGTTATCCAACCCCCAGGCCATCTTAAGGCAATCCTGTATGGGGAAGATTTTTTTTTAATGTTTAATGTTTTGTTATGTTTTTATATATGTTGGAAGCTGCCCAGAGTGGCTGAGGGAACCCAGTAAGATGTGTGGGGTATAAATAGTAGAATTATCGTTATGGAATGGGACGGCCCTATTTTCATCAGAGAAACGTTGGAGGGTATGGGATATGGGTGAATCTGTCAATCTTAAGTTTTCTCAGTTTCCCTCCTGCCCCCACCCCCAAATCATTGCATAAGAACATAAGAAGAGTCTGCTGAATCAGGCCAATGGCCCATTTAGGCCAGCATTCTCTCCTCACAGTTGCTGATCAGATGCCCCAATGGGAAGACTCCAAGCAGTATCCAAGCACAATAGCTTCTGCCCTTCTGTGGCTTCCAGAAACTGGTATTCAGAAGCTGCCTAAGCCAGTGGAAGTAGAACATAAGGAGAGCTCTGCTGGAACAGGCCAAAGACCCATCTACTACATCATCCTGTTTTCCCAAGGGCTAACCAGATGCCCCAATGGGAAGCCTGCAAACTGGACATGAGTATAAGAGCGCTTTCCCCACTTGTGGTTCCCAACAACTGCTGTTCAGAAGCATACTCAGTGGATAAGAGTAGCCCTGCTTCTGCATCTGGCCAACTGCTTGTCTGGTCCAAAATCCCACCAAACACCTCTGGGAAGCTGGAATCCAGCTCTTCTTATGGATGGCTTTACAAGGGGATTTTAAAAATTCATGGATGATAAAGCTATCAATGGCTGCTAACTACGATGGGTGTTTGACCCCCATGGTTGGAGGCAGTAATGCTTCTGAATACTAGTTGCTGGAAATGGCAGGAGGGAAAAGTTGTTCTTGCATTCAAGTCCTGCTTGTGGGCTTCTTCCTACTGGGGCATCTGGCTGTCCACTGTAAGGACTAGATGGACCCCCTTCAGTCTGATCCAGCAGCCAGGCTCTTTTTGTGTTCTCCCTTCACTGTTGGAGGCAGGAAATGCCTCTGAATCCCAGTTGCTGGGAATCCCAAGTGGGGAGAGTGCTGCTGCTGCATTCAGGTCCTCCTTTCTCATTGCAAAGGAGAGAAACTAGCAGGGCCTCTTTCCTCCACCACTGCCAAGGCAGCTTGTCTCTTACTTCAGTCTCTGTCATGTTCATTCATCTGCTCTGTTTGTAAGACAGTCTTGGAATTGACACTGCAAATGACTTTTCCAGCTGATTTGGGGCCATTTTTAATGTTTGACAGATGTGGACGGACTTTTTTTTCTGCCCCACCCCCTCTTTGTTTTCAGCGGAGCTGGAACTGGTGATGTTTTTGTTCCAAAACTCCCTGGCCTTGCTGAGAGCCAGTTGCCAAGCTCAATCTGTTCCCTTGGTCGAGGGGAGGCTGCCAGCACAGCTTTGGAGATGCCTCGTTATTGATGAACCGCTGCTGTGCAGGACAGGAGGAGGGCTCAAAAGCGGTGCTGCGCAGAGATTTCTCCCACATTCCTCACTCCCTCTCTCCAGAATCATAAACTTTTAGGGTTGGGAGGGGATCCCAAGAGTCACCTAGTCCAACTCTTTGCAATGCAGGAATCCCAGCTAAAGAATCTCTGACAGGTGACCATCCAAACTCTGCTTAAAAACCTCCTGTGAAGGAGAGTCCACCTTTTTCTCCTGACCAGGTAAGGTTATGTTTTCCTCCCTTCTCCCTTAACCCAGAGCTTGTGGACAGTCAATCAAGCTGAGTGTGTTGGTAGATTCAGGACAGACAAAAAGTCCTTCTTCACACAGCAAATAGTCAAAACTGTAGAACTTCCTCCAGCAGGAGGCAGTGATGGTCACCAACCTGGGTGGTTTTAAAATAGGATGAGACAGATTCAGGAGGAGGAGGCAGCTATCAATGTCTATGCTGTGCCTCTACAGTTGGGGGCAGCAATGCTTTTGAATAGCAGTTGCTGGAAACTTCATGGGGGGGGGGGAAGATGGCTCTTGTGCTGGGATCCTGCTTGTGGTTTTCCCACAGGCATCTGGTTGGCTTCCATTAAAGTCATTCTGATTGGTGGCCATCACTGCCACCTGTGGGAATGAGTTCCACATTTTAACTCTGTGCTGCTTAAATTAGTTCTTCATTTTATCTGCCCTGAATCTTCCAACTTTCAGCTTCATTGAATGTCAACAAGTTCTAGTGTTATGAGAGAGGGAGGAAATTTGTCTCTATCCTATGGATGGTACCTGACTCCCAGTAAATTAGTAGAAATGTATAAGTTGGAATCAGAAACCTGCTGGAAATGTAAAAAGAGAAGGGGTGTACCTTTTTCAATATGTGGTGGTCATGTAAAGTAGCAAAAGCTTTCTGGGAAATGACTTATAATGAGTTGAAAAAACTGTTGAAGATAACTTTTGTAAAAAAAAAACCAGAAGCTTTTCTTTTAGGTATAATTGGTGGAGAGGTACTTAAGAACAGATATATATATATATTTAAGTACGCTACTGCAGCTGCCCGAATGCTTTATGCCTAGAGATGGAAAGAAGAAACATTTACAATGAAGGAGGACTGGCATTTAAAACTGATGGAGTATGCAGAAATGGTGAAACTTACCAGAAGAGTAAGAAACCAAGAAGAGAGACTTTAAAAAAAGGAATGGGGAAAATTTATTGACTGTTTGGAGATGTATTGTAAACAACGTAAAACATTAGCAGGATTGACATAAACATGTGCAGCAATAAATAATTAAAAGGGAAAACAAAGGGAAAATTATTAAATAGGCTAGAACTGGATATGCAGTAACAAAAAGATATAAGCTAAGTAACTGCAGAAAGGAGGGGAGGGAAGTCGAGGGAAATGCAGATCAATTGTATAAAGACTCTGTTTATTCGTTAAAATATTTGTAAAATGAGAAAAAAAAGAAACGATAGTTCATTAGTCCTCTTGGGGGCCCAGCACTTACTAACAATGATACAAAGCAGTGTTTTAATGATACATTGTTTGTTTGTTAGACTATACATAACTCAGAGATTTTTTGAAATATTAATCAGTATATTAATGCTTTAAAATAAAAAATACATGACAAAATTTGCCTCCCTCCGCTTTCTCCATGCCAAGCATGATTTTATAAACTTCTATCGTGTTGCCTCTTACTCAGCTTTTCTCTAAATTAAACACTTCAACTTTTCTGCATGGGGGAATCGTTCCATCTTGTCGATTATTTTGGTGGCCCTTTTCTGAATCTTTCCCAAGCCCACATTATCCTTTCAGAGGTGAGGCAATCAGATGTGTACACCGTATTCAAAATGTAGTCACGGCATAGATTTGCATAACAACATTATAATATCAGCAGTTTTTGTTTGCAATTCCTTTCCTAATTATCCCTAGCATGGGATTTCCCTTTTTCATGGCCACAAAACACTGGGTCAACATCAGGACATTTTCGCTTTTTACTATCTGTCTTGGACAGATTCGAATTCCATCTTTGGTGATTTACATTCTGCTCATCAAATGATTGCAGTTTCTCAGACAAGCGAAAGCTCATCCTGCGTGTCAAAATGAACAAAGAGATTTTCATTTGGTAAGTACAGTACTACTGAGTTGGAGGAAGGGGGGAAAAAAAGACAAACCCTCCTAAAACATCAGAAAGCAAAGCTGTTGGCTAGTTTAGGAATTGCTATGTTAACAGACTCCTCTCTCTCCATCAGATTTCCAAGAGTTTCCCAAGAGCATTGACTTTATTTTCTTGCTTGTTCCTTAGCCATTAAAAAAAACCCAAAAAAATATTTAGGCTGTAGAATTGTATGGAAAGATTTGGAAGTCAGATTACAGTGCAGCCTTAAGACTCAGATATGAGTGAACAGAATCCAAATGATTATTTTTATTTTTTGCTTTAAGTAGCCTGGGCCAAAAATCCCTCCCACTTCTCCACCTCCTATCCATTCTCCAACAGTTAATGAGAGCGAGTGTTGCATAGTGGTTAGAAGTGTCAGACTAGGACCTGGGAGGCCAGGGTTCAAATCCAGCACTTGGCCAGAAGCTTGCTGGGTGGCCTTGGGCCAGTCACTGCTTCTTAATTCAAACTACATTGCAGGGTTGCTGTGGGAATTAATTCAGGATGGGAAGAGCCATGTGCGCCACCTTGAGCTTCTTGGAGAAAATGGTGGGATATAAATGCAATAAATAATAAAATAAATTGTATTTGCACATTTTCAAAGAGGAGGGGAAATTCTGGTGAAACCCCAGGGCTGCTGTGTGCAATAGAATTGCTGACCACGGACTCAGAAGGCTTACTTTCCCTTTGCCTCTCAACTACCTTCAGCCTGGTTAACACATTGAGCGTCTACACTCCCACAATGTGCTCTGACCAAGGACTAGTTCTACAAGGAACTGGACCAGGCTGCCAGGAGGGTCCCAGAGTTGGGAACCATCACATATGGGACAACTGCCACTTTGATATTGACAGCATCAATGAGAACGGACAAAGGCTCACAGTCTCTTTATCGCAAACACATTCTTCTCTATCAAGGCAAAACACTGAGTGTCCTAGAAACATTCAAGGTCAAGGCCACTGGCACCAGCCAGACTTGATTGTCACTAGGTGAAGAGCACTGAACTGTGTTTGTGTCACACAGAGTTACCGCAGTGCTGACTGGGACAAGCAAGATCCATCTCCAGCCAAAGTGAGTCCCTGGTGACAAGCAAGATCCATCTCCAGCCAAAGTGAGTCCATAGCACAAAGCAGAAAGTGTAGTCTCAAATCAACGCAAGAACAGTCATACCTGAACTTTGTGAATGCTTCTCTGATTCTGTCAAACAAGCTGTACTGAACTGCCTCACAGATAGCGTTGAAGCAAGGTGGAACCACATCAAAGAGGTAGCCTACAACACAGCTATGTCCTCCTTTGGCAAACGAGAACAACAGATCCCAGACTGGTTTGAGACTGACATTGAGCCTCTTCTGGCTGCAAAGTGTGAGGCTCTTGTGAACTACAAGCATCTGCCCTGCAGGAAGACATTCACTGAAAAAGGCAGGGAGCAGATTGCCAAACAATGTGCCAGTGACTATTGGCTAAAGCTGTGTGAGAGCATCCAATTCACTGCTGACACTGGCAAAACTCACATATGTACGAAGGCATGAAGGAAGCCTTTGGACCAACAGCCAGGAAAACTGCACTCTGAAAACTTTGTCTGGAGAGATCATCACAGACCACAGCAAGTAGATGAAGCAATGGACCAATCATTATCAAGAACTGTACTCACGGACACAGCAATCGACAGCATCCAGACTTTGCCTGTCTTGGAAAAGCTGGATGTTCCTCCCTCCCTCAACTAGCTGAATAACACCATCAACTCCCATGACAATGGCTTGCCTCTCCGAAAAACTATGAAAGAATGTCATGAAGGTCTACAAGGCTTGCATGTTGAGCATGCTGATTTTTGGAAGTAAGTCATAGGCAACTTACAACTACCAGGAGCAACACCTCAACTTCTTTCACATGAGCTGCATCAGAAATATTTTGGGTATCGCATGGCAAGATAGAGTCTCAAACAAAAATGTGCTCTCCCAAGTCCACATTCCCAGTATGTTTCCACTCCTGTCTTAATGATGTCTACACTGCCTTGGTCACGTCCACAGAATGGAAGGTGGCAGGATACCCAAGAACGTGCTCTATGGGGGAGCTGGCTTCAGATACCAGGCCCATTGGCAGGCCAACTCTATGCTACAATGATTACATGTCTGTAAACATGACATGAAGCCTGGCAACCCTACCATGTGGGAATCCCTTGCAGATAACCACAGTGCCTGGAGACAGATAGTCAGGTTATAGATCCACAGCAGTGACCACAGGAGAAATGACCCCTGGGAGGAGCGCAGGGAAAAGCACAATCAGATGTCTTCATCTGTCCCAGATGTAATAAAACATGTCTGTCCCGTATCAGTCTCTTCAAATACATGAGAGGTTGTCACATGGGAAATGGAGCAAGCTTGCTTTCCACTCCCAAGGGCAGGACCTGGACCAGTGGATTCAAATGACAAGAAATGAGATTTCAACCAAACAATAGGATAGAACTTCCTGAGGGCAAGAGCCTTTTGACAGTATGATGGACTACTTGGCCCATCTAGCTCAGTATCCTGTTCTCACAGTGGCCAACCAGATGCCCGTGGGCATGACAGACCTAAAATTCCCAGAGTTCCCTGGGAAGAGGTTCTGATGGTTAAACCACTCTGGAAATGTGAGAGGGGAGTTGTCTTCCAACACTTCTCAGAACCTTGAATAAACTACAGCTCCCAGGATTCTTTTTTTTGGGGGGGGCATGACTGTTTAAAGTGGAATTGTAATGCTTTCTATGGATGATGTGACCAGAGACATAGCCAACGTCCTCCTGTCAGGGGCGGTGGAGGAAGCCGCATGGGTGCCTGAGGCGCTGCACCCATAGGGGCAGGGTGCACCATGGGGCCTTTGGAGTCTGCCTGCCTCCTCCCACTCAGCAGCCCTACAGCTGTGGGGGAGGCAGCAGGCGGACCATTTGGGCAGCGCAGGAGAGACACATGTCTTGGGCGTGCTGCAGGCACCGCAGTGAGTTCTGCCCAGCATTTTGTCATCCCCTCAGTGGTGACACTCAGGGCAGACCGCACCCACGGCACCCCCCCTTCCTCCATCCCTGCCCATCAAATGTCAAAGAGAGAAATAATTATATGACTTTCCACCGAAGGCAATGCTGTATTGGGAAGTTTTTAATGTCTGGTGTTCTCTTATGTTCTTTTATATTCTGTTGGAAGCCGCCCAGATTGGCTGGGGTAACCCAGTCAGTTGGGCAGGGTGTAAGTAATAAATCATCATCATTGTCATCATCATCACCACTGCCTTGCACTGTCAGAACATTGGTCCACCAGCATCATAAACTCTGACTGGCTGAATGAGACTGAAAAACAGAATCCACATTCCCAGAGAAGAAAACTTTGGAGAACTTGGAGGGTAGATTTTAGACCAGCATCTTACCCTTATGAGAATAGGAATCTGCCTAATGAGTCAAACCCTTGGTTTATCTGGCTGATTATTACCTACACTGACTGGCAGCAGTGGATTTCTGGGGTTTCAGACAGAGGACATGCCTCGCCCTCCTTTGGAAAGGCCACTGGGGACTGAGCCTGGGACCTCCTGCCTGAAAAGATTGGGCCCTGGCACAGAGCTGTAGTCCATCCCCATAATATAAAGTAAGTTTATAGTCATTTTTCTGAATACAGAACAGAAGTTAGTAGGAAGGAAGGCCTTATGCCAAGTCAGACTCTTGGTCCATCTAGTTCAGTATTGTTGATGCTGACTGGAAATGCCACCCTAGAGCTTCAAGTAGAGAAATTCCTAGTCCAAGCTGGAGATGCTATCGAGGCTCAAAGCTGGGACCTTCTGCATGCAAAGCCGGTGCTCAGCTTATGAGCCATGGCTCTTCCCCTGAAAATATAGATTCCAGTCTTCATGGTTCTGTATAAAGGACTGGATTAAAACAGGAGCACGGATCCATCCATCTCAGTGCTGTCTACACTGAGTGGCAGCAGCTTTCTAGGCTATCAGGCATGGTGCCTTCACCAGTCCTACCTGGAGATGCAATTGGGGATTCAATCTGGAGCCTACTGCGCTAAAAGTTATTGCTGGCATTCATGGCTCTGCTTGTGGACCCCAGGTTCTCAGAAGGCAATGTGGCCCTCAGGATGATAAAGTTCATCCACCTCTGTGCGAATGTGGATCTGCTTTGAGAGGTCAGTGGCTGGGCCTGTGTTTGGCTAGCAAGAGCTCCCATGTTCAATTTCTGGTCTCTCCGGTTAGAAGAATAAATTGCCAGAAAATAGGAACAGAGGAAGTTGCTTTATAGTAGGAGTCAGGCCTTTGGTCCATCCAGTTCAGTACTGTACTGAGGAGAAGGAGCAGCAGTGAGATCCCATGAGAATTTCATGAGAACTCTCAAGATTTTGCTGGAAACTATCACTGCTTCACTATTCACTAGCAGCAGCAGCAGCAGCAGCTGGAATGGAATGGGGTGAATGGTAAGGACATGGGTGTGTCACCCCCATGGGATTCCTCTGCCTGAGCCCTCTCATCTGCGTGATCCAGCAGGCTTTTCTGACCATAGAAGCATATATTGTAGAGTTGGCAGAATCCCATAGGTCATCTAGTCCAACCCCCTGCTATGCAGGAACCTCAACTAATGCACCCATGACAGATGGCCATCCAACCTCTGCTGAAATCCTCCAAGGATGGAGTGTCCACCAGCTCTTCTCAGAGTTTATTCCATTGCCGAACAGCTCTTCCCACCTGAAAGTTCTTCCCCATGTTTAGTTGAAATCCGCTTTCTTGTAACTTGAAGCCATTGGTTCAAGTCCTACCCTGAGTCTATCTAGCAATACAGCTCTGTGGTCCTTAATCCCTTCATGTACTAACTAGCAGTTGTGCATAGTTATGCTTGACTGTAATCTCCGGTACTTTCCTGCTGACCAGTCTGTAGTCACCTGAGTCTCTCCCCCCCCCCCTCATTTTTAGGAGATGGGGACATTTGCCTGCCTCCTGTCTGCCGGTACCTCACCTGTTTTCCAAGAATTCTAAGATTACATTAATCCTTGGTTGCAGCTCATCAGGCCCTGGAGACTTGAATTCTAGGTGATGTAGCTGGGTGGTGTTCTTCTGCAAGCAGCAATGGTGCTTCCAAAGCAGACTTCAGCAGGACTGAACCCTCTTCCTCTAAGCAGGAATAAGTCCTCCAAGCCCTCCTGATATGTGTTTAATTAGGGTTTGAAAACCTCCCATTAATTTTTAGCACCGTCCCCAAATTGATTCAGACCTAGGCCAGATGTGGGTAGGGTGTTCCCCAAGGCTGGCCACAGATTTGGGGTCTGGAGGGTGTCCCTAGCGCTAGCCACCACCACCAGATGGATTATTAAAAATGAACACTGTGGCTGAAAACAGTTCACTAACGTAACAACTTCAGAAACCTGTGTAGTGTTGTTGCAAAGTATCAGCAGAGAGAGATGAACCTTTTTCTTTTTCTTTTGGCACTCAGACATCTCTCTGGCACAACAAACAGATTTCAGGTATGTGCAAATTCTGGATGATGGTTTGTCAAGAAATAAGCAAAATACACTAACATCCTATTCCACTTTGGTTGTTTTTATTTTATTGATTTGTTTGATTTGCTCCAACAAAGTCTAAAAAAAAACAAAAACAAAAAAGAATAAAGGCTGTTCCCACTAGCAACTATCTTTGTCTCTGAAATGTCAGAGGGCGTGCAAATGAGGGTGTGGGTTTGCACATTTCTATGTAACTGGGACGCTCCTAAGGAGGTCAGTGACCCTTTGGGCTCAAGTGATCCTCTCCAGTGGGGAAGATTCCAGCTTTTACCACAACAAAACCATACTTTTGACACACTGGAGAAATCAAGAGGGGAGTTGGCTGGGCTGCATTTGTGACCTCTAAAATGACAGCATGCAGGTCCTGACCAACTTTGTGATTCACTTGATATTTGTCATTCTTCATCTCTCTCTCTCTTTTTTTTTTGGTCTCCAGATGTGGGGCAACTCCCCCGCCCCTCATTTTGGTCGGCACAAATAGCTCATTGTCTGGAATCGTGACCTTTTCAGTTTAATGGCAAAGCACCAGCTACTGCAAAGGGAGATCTCGTGGATACCTTGATAGAGTCTCCATCGAAACTGTGTTGGAGACACTTCCCTTAGGGATACAGGGATGTGTGCATTTCAGCTTCTCATATTTAAAATCTTCTTTGGTCCACCACATTTCCAGCAACGCTTGCATTTTTTTTTAAAGTACACATGAAAGTCCATGCATATGTTCATGTACATTTCACGTTCATACTTGGTTGAATGGGCTGCAGATCTTCTTATTCTTGTATAATAAACATACCCAATAAGTCTCTCTCGTCTTTTTTTCTGAAGCTTTGTACTCTACAAAAAAAAAAAAAAGGTGAGTAAGGGGAGACACGATAAAAGTGAATGACATGGAGAAACTGGAGAGAGAAAAGATTTTCTCCCTCTCTCATAACATTAGGACTTTGTGTGGGCATCCAATGAAACTGAATGTTGGAAGCTTAAGGACAGATAAACGAAAGGACTTCTTCACATAGCGCAGTTAAACTTTGGCACTTGGGCTAGATCTAGACACATCCAACGTTTCAGTTTAAAGAGTTGTCAATTTAAACAGGGAAAACAGGTAGAGAAAAACAGGATTCCATATCACCATCTGGTGGCTCAATGTTATATTGCATATACAATGCATATAAATCACTTTTCCTTTACCAGTCTAGCTGACTCCTTGCTCCCACAGGAGGCAGTGATGGTCACCAACTTGGATGGCTTTAAGAGATTATTTGACAAATTCATGAAGGAACAGAAGGCTATTGATGGCTACTAGTCACAATGGCTATGTTCCACCTACATGGTTGGAGGCAGCGATGCTTCTGAATACCAGTTGCTGGAAACAACAGCGGGAGAGAGTGCTCTTGTGATTGGTTCCTGCTTGTGAGCTTCTTCCTATCGGGGCATCTGGTTGGCCACTCTGAGAACAGGCTGCTGGACTAGATGGGCCATTGGCTTGATCCAGCAGACTCTTTGTATTTTCCATCTCAGCTGTTGGGGGAAGTATGTTTCTGTATACCAGCTGCTGGAAATCAAAGCAGAGGAGAATGTTTCTGTTGCATTCAGTGCTGGAGAAAAGCTAATACATTTCATTCTGTTGAATTTGTAGTTAAACCACCAGCGGGCACTGCTTGTGTAGCAATCTAGCCAGCATTTGTTTGTAGCCCTCTGTTTAAGTTAATTCCACCCCCAAAAGCTGAGCTATTAAAAAAAAATCTCTCCACTTGTTGAGGCAAAATGTCTGCTGTTTCTCTGTCTCATCACCACTCATCCTATAAACAGTTCCTGCATGAATAAAACCTTCAAACTCCAGAAACCATAAGTGATCTAATTCTCCAAGCTGCAAGCTCTCCTAGCAGGTTTTGGGCCCAGACATTGATTTAGAACTCCAAAGTTTCCCTGAATTTTCCCTTCCAAAAGCCTTTTCATCTAAGCTGCCCTTCCTCAACAAGAAAGCAAGAAAGAAGGAGAGTGGATTTCAAGTGAAGCGAAAAGAAGCAGGTAGTGAGAAAAAAATAAAATGGACTAGAAAGAAAAGAGCAGGCTGCAAGATCTGCTAACACTTATATCCTGCTTGTGGGCTTCTTTTTTGGGTTCCTGTTCAGCCACTGTAAGAATAGGATGTTGGACTAGATGTGCCATTGGCCTGATCCAGTAGGATCGTCTTAACTATTAAGTTATTATTATTTATTAAATTTGTATACCACCCTTCACCTGTAGATCTCAGGGAAGTTAACAACACAAAAATAGAAGCAAAAACACAAAATATATAATAAAAAACTAAAACAAAACAATAACCACCCTCACCCCCTCCCACAAACCCATTAAATAGAACGTCTCGGTTTTCGAACGTCTCGGAAATTGAACGTTCTGGTTTTCAAACGCCGAAAACCTGGAAGTAACTGCATCGGTTTTCAAATGCTTTCTGGCTTCCGTATTGAGTTTTCTGTAAGTAAATGCTTCTGGAAGTAACTGCTTCAGTTTTCGAACGTTTCGTAAGTCGAACCATCTTCTGGAATGGATTATGTTTGAAAACCGAGGCACCACTGCAAAGGATGTTACTGAGCCAAAGGCTTGGTTGAAGCGGAACATTTTACCCTGGCATCTAAAGGTGTATAATGAAGGTGCCAGGTGAATCTCCCAGGGGTGAGCATTTCACAAACAGGGAGCCACTGCATAAAAGGCCCGTTCTCATGTTGCCACCCTCTGGACCTCTCTTGGAGAAGGCATATGAAGAATGGCCTTACATGATGATCACAGGGCTTGGTAGGTTCCTATGGAGAAAGTCAGATTTGGTAGATTTCTACATTGCTGGCTGGGAAACAGCTTTCCCTGCAGTCATGGCCAATTGCTGCCAGCCAGTGCAAACAGTACTCAGCTAAACAGATGAAATCTCTGTCTCTTCTACCCCGTGCTTGATCATTTTGCTCTGTGATTTTATTTCAATGCATCATTTTTCCAATGCACGATTTTTTATTTTTAAATGCATCACTTTTAATGCATCAATTCTCCAGCGACTGGATTTAAACTTCCCGCTGGGGTCTCCTCTGCCTGCCTGTTCTCACGCCCTAGTTGGAGGGGGAGCTTGAAAGGGTGGGGAAGACAGGCCTCTCTCTTTGCCACACACACAAAATTTTCTTTGCAAACTCCTTCCCTCGCCTCCCCCTCCCATCTGCGGAGAAGGGAAGAAGAGGCGGGGATTAGGGCTCTTCCGAGATCCTGATTGGCCGAGGCACCTCTGGATTGACATCCTATCCTCATCTGCTCTAAGAGGAGAAAGAGGAGAAGGAGGAAAGAAAAAAGTTTCACTCCCAGATCAGAGAAGGGAAAGGGGAACATCACGGTGTAGAAAGTCATCCCCGGAAGGCAGATCAAGCAGAGGGCCACTGGCAGAGGTGGAAGAGGACAGCAGTGGGCTCCCTTAAGGAAAGAAAGGAACGGCCGATCTTCCAAGCAAAGCAGCCACCAAGCAAACTTTTTGGAGAAGAGGCAGAGCAGCTGGAAGGAGACGTCCAGTCTCCTCCTCTTCCATCCCAAGCATCCAAACTCATGGCTTCGTAAAGAGAACATTCCTTTGGGGGGTGGGGAGGGATATATATTAAAAGAAAGAAAGAATATTCCACCAGGCTTGAGGCTGCGTCTTTTGCACAAGCAAAATAATAATTATCCCTGTTTTGTCTCGGTGGACGATGGATACTCACACAAGATGGAAAAGGAGGACTTGGGTGATGAGGTCCATTCACCCTTGGAGTCTAGTAATGTGTCTTCTCTATTCAGTAGCCCAGAGCCACGCAGGTAAGTGGGACCAACAACTCAATTGTTTTTGCTATAGATGCAGGTTGTTTATTTTACTTCTTTTTATTTCTAAAGAGTTTTTGCCCTCGGGTCACGCAATTATTTTTTCCCCATCGTGTTCATACATGATTCCTAGAGGGAAAGGTTTGAGGCAGTGCTTAGATTTGGAATTGCCTTATATATATACATATATATTCTCTCACTCACTCACTCACACACACATACATACATACATACATACAGTATATATATATGCAGCAGCAACTGAAAGAGATGCAGGAGCAAATCTAGGTTTTGCACTGTTTTTGCACTATCATGAATAATTTTAGCAGCCCCAGTCCTTTGAATGCCATTTATCAAGGGCTGGGACGGGCAAAAGGAGAAAACTTCAGAAATGCAAAGTGTTTCTTACCCGTTTCTAGGGAGGGAGAAAGGTTTCTTGCGGAAGATGATCTATACAGTTTGCAAAGGTCTGTTGCTTGGGATTATCTCTCCGTAGCGTAACTGTGTCCAGCTGCAAACTCCCGCCCCCCGCCCCGCTCCTGAGGAACAATCTGGGGATCAAAGGCAGGAACTTTGCAAACTCAAATGAACTTAGAAAACAGACGCCCCCTAATGTGCCTTAAGTGAACTTTATGGAAACAAATTCTTGCGTCTAAAACTCAGAGCGGGTCAGTGAGACCAACGCAGGAAATCATGTTACTCCAACCCCAAATCTGGGTTTCATGAAAGAAGACCAAAAATGTTCCATGATATATGTTGCCTTTGACTGGTGGGTCGTGGAAGAGATGTTTTCTTACTGTTACACCTGGATAGAAACCAGCTCAGACAGACTGTTCCAATAAGGATATCTTTGGAACAGTATTAAGTTTTGTTTTTCAAAGAAAAAAGTTGGACTGTTAGTTTTGAGACTGAAAAATGCCATGAAGTGAAATATTTGTGATAAACATTTGTTCTGGGCTTCCTACTGCTGCTTATGTATGTACAGTATTTACAAAGCGCCAGCAATGGGTCTGGAGTCTTGTAGAGAAGAAAGAGGAACGTCTCTGCCGCCTTAGGAAATAACAGGAGGGAGTGATGAGCAGAGACACCTGTATTACAGTGGGTTGGGGTCCATAACCCTTGGGGATCCCTTCCAACGCTTTGCTTTGGATTCAGTTACAGCAGGGTTTATTGCAAGTCATAAGAACATAATAAGATCCTGATGCTGCTGAATCCCCATCTAGTTCAGCATCCTGTTCCCACAGTGCCTGTCAGATGCCCTTAATGCAAAATCCACAAATAGATAGGACCCAAGCAGGACATAGGCTCACAAAGGCTACGCTCGCTTAGTGGTTTCTTATCAGTTTCTTGGAATTCATGGAGGACAACGCTATCAGTGGCTACTAACCATGATGCTCCATGTTGGACCTCTGGTACTGGGGCAGTATGCCTCTGAATGCCAGTTGCTCCCGTTTCTGCAGGCAGTAGTGCTGGAAGGTTGTCGGTAGTGTATAAAACAAGCTCTCTACATAGGGCTGGCCCTTAAACTGGGTCTCTGCATTTGCATGCTCTGCTTTGCATTCTGAAGGTCCTTGGTTCAATCTACGCCCGCATCTCCAGGTAGGGCTAGGGAATGCCTCATCATGGATACCCTGGGAAGCTGCTGCCAGTCAGTGTAGACAACACTGAAGGAGATTGACCAACAGATCTGACACTTGGTATAAGACAGGCTCCTATTTCCTATTTATTATCCAAAACAATGAGGATTAGAATCTTGCTTTATTGTAGAGAAAGGGCGGTAGCTCCAAGGTAGAGCATCTGCTTTGCTTTGCTTTCAGAAGTCCCCAGGTTCAATTCCTGCTGGGAACTCCAGGTAGGACTTGGAATGTTCCCCACCTGAAACCAGTTAGTGCAGATGGTCCTGAGCTAGAGAGACTAATAGTCTGACTCAGGATAAGGCAGCTTCCTGTGGTCCTATGTTCAGAAGTTGTTGCACTCCATCATCCCTGCTCATTGGACATGTAGGCTGCTGAGCCTGCTGGCAGCTTCTGTGGGGCTGCTGGGAGTTATACTCTAGCCGTTAATTAGATGGCACCACGTTGGGGAAGGCTGCTTTATGAGTTGTTTGACAGTGTGGCTGGGCGATATATATTGTCCAAAACTGTTTTGAAGTCCAATGTCATGATATCAGTTTCATAATTTTTGACCTGGCAATATATCATGAATCATGATGTTTGTGTGTGTGCGCGCGCACGCTATGCAAAAATCACAATGCAGGAAAAAGTGTGAAGCCATAGCTCTACATAGCTCCATCCTTATTTCAAACATCATGATATATCTGTATATCACAATGTATAGCTAGTGAAATATCATGATGTTGAAAATCAGATATTGCCCTGCTCTATTCAGCAGTGGAACAAACAAGAAACTTTATCCTTTGTTGGAGGTTTTTAAACAGAGGTTGGGTAGCCATCTGCCAGGGGTTCTTTAGCTGTGAATCCTTCATTGCAGGGGATTGGGCTAGATGATCCTTGGGGACCCCTCCCAAATCTACAATTCCATGATTCTATGACCTCATTTATCGTTCTGCCTTACTGAAAGCCTCTGGACTCTAGAGAATTCTGGAGACCCTTATGGGTATTCTGCTGTGGAGCCCTGACATGGGCTGCAGCATCTCTCGTAGATTATACAATCCATGCCAGAATTTTTGGCAGGACAGACCCTGTTTGCTAACACTTTTTGGAGAGGAATCCAGTGGTGTCCCTAAGAGTGACATGTCAAGAACCATCCAGTGAGTTTCATAACTGCACTAGGAACACAGGAACACAGGGATCCGTTTTGTACCACTGGTCCAGCTACCTCAATACCATCTATGCTAGCTGGCAGCAGCTCTGCAGGGCTTCAGGCAGGGGCAGAGCATGTTTTCATAGCCCCTGGGTGGTGCACATGTACCGGAGGGTGCAGAGGGCAAACAGAGCCTGCCACGCGCCAGCCCAGCCCTTGCCGCTGATGCTGCTAGAGCAACACCAACCCATGAGCCACTTTTCGAGTCTGGGATCTGGGGAGGGCGGCATGAGGGTGAGGCTAGGATTGAAGGGCACATAGTATCCTTCTCACACTGCCTTCCCCGAGCAGCTTTAGATCCCAGCCTCCTAAAGTGGTACAGGGCTGGCTCAGGGAAGGTGGCATGAGCAGCCAGCAGCTCCCCCCACCCTCTACTTCCCTGGGCATTCCTGAACCTATCTGGAAATGCCACCAGGGACCTGGGACCTTCTTTGTGCAAAGCAGGTGCTCTGCCATTGAGCTATGGAGGCCCCCGGTTCCCCTTTCTCAGAGCTACAATTCTCAGAGCGGTTTAACACTCAATCCCTCTTCACAGGGAACTCTGGGAAATGTAGCTCTGGAAGAAGAAGCAGGGTTCTCCTACCACCTCTCGCCACCCCGAACAAACTACAGCTCCCAGGATGCTTTAGGAGAAGCCATGAATGCTTAAAGTGGCATCTGATGTGAAATGTGGCCTTGGTCACCCACCCCAAATCCAAGCTGTCTTGCAAAATAAACGAAACTGAAGGGAAAGAAATGTGATTCCCATTTCCTTCAGCTTTACACCCCCTGTGTGCCAGGCGTCCAGATGTGACAGATGAAAGGCTCTGAGTAGGCTTGAATGGGCGGGGGAAGGGGGGCTCTGGGGAGTGACCTAATATTACAGGCTTGCGGTCCAGGTCCTGTAGGGTGCCAACTTACAAAGTTAAAACCCTCAGCGACTACCGAATAGAGCTTTGTGTTGGGAGAATCCCGCCCACACAGCTTTTAGGCTTTCTGCAGACAGCAGTTGTTGGAAATATTTTCACATGTAGTACAAGATGCATTTCTCATCCTTAGCTCTTTGCCATGACTTTGTTAGGCAAAAGCACATAATCTGCAACCAGAGGCTGCAGGCTAAATGGTTATTTTTTTTTAATGCAGCTTCTCAATTGCAAATGATATTCAGAAGAAAAACTTCCAAGTGGAGTGTCCTGCATGCAAGAGCTTCCCATCAGAGCATCTGGTTGGCCCCTGTGCATAGGCACCATCTAGGGTGGGCCTGGGGTCCCCCCCAATTTAAGGCAGGGGGCCACATCTCCCCAAAATCTGCAGGGGAGTGAAAACTTGCCACATTACATGCTTACATTAACCAAGCAGTCCGTGTGGCATACTCGTGTCACTCACACCTGCCCTGTGGCATATGTGCGACACGTCAGCACATCATGCGATCTGCGCACATGATGTCATCATGTCACATGGCGTGCTGACGTCACTCATGCATATCGCGTGGCACCAACCCCTTCAATTGCAGGGGCAAGGCGGCACACTTGCTGCTCTGAGAACAGGATGCTGGACCAGTGATCCAGGAACCAGGCTCTTTTTGTGTTTCACAAAGAGGTGTATTAAATTCTCCCATGGGAAATCCCTGAAGCATTCAAGAATTTGAAGGGATAGGTTAGCCTTTAACTCAGCACCCACTTCAAACATTGCAATAAAATAAAATAAAATGCTGGTGGGAGGGAAACCTCATACTCTCCAAGTGTCCCTATTTTCCAGGGACAGTCCCAGAATTACAAAAGACAACGGTGGGGTGCACAGGGTAAATAGAACACACCACACTAGCCCAATGCTTGCCACCAATGCTGTTGGACGGGTGCAAGCAGGGTGTAGAGGATTCACAGAGCCTGCACTCCACCCCAGCCCTTGCCACTGGAGGCAAGTGGGACCACACTGCGCCACCTGCCTGCCCATCCAAGGAGGAACCCAGCTAGCCAATAAGGCCCATGGAGAGTGAATCCCCCCAACATTGGCTGGGCATCCATTCAACGAGGCAGCTGGGGAAGTGGCGGCGAGGCCAGAGATCCCTTGCGGCGGACAAGATGGGATGGGGATCTTTGGATGTGTGGGGTGCCTGGGTTGCCCCCACACAAATTGTGCACCAGGGACTACAGTTGCTTCTGGCTACTGCTGAGCTTGGGGAGGAGGAGGAGGAGGAGCTGGCACTTGTCCCAAGAGGTGGTAAGGGAACTTCCCGCTGCCTCTGCATGGTCTCTCCATGGCCGCTGCTCCATGGGGAGCTCATAGTGACTGCTCGAGAATGGGTGAGGAGAGGCTGTGGCCGCTGAGGCCCCATCCCGTGTGACATGCTGACTCTGAGGGGCAGGCAGAGGGCAGGGCTGCCCTGGGTGAGAAGAAAGGGGGAGCAGAGCAGAGCACAAGGAATCTAGATTTTTTATTTAAAAGCCCCCCAAACCCTTTACATCCACGTCTAAACTTGCCCCTTTTGAAAATTTATGTACACTCGTACCTTGGATCCCAAACGCCTTGGTACTCAGACGTTTTAGCTCCCAAACACCACAACCCTGGAAGTGAGTGTTCTGGTTTGCGAACGATCTTTGGAACTCAAATGTTCGACGAGGCTTCCTCGGCTTCCGATTGACTGCAGGAGCTTCCTGCAGCCAACCAGAAGCTGTGCTTTGGTTGCTGAATGTTTTGGAAGTTGAATGGACTTCCAGAACGGATTCCGTTCAACTTCCAAGGTACGGCCGTTTTTGTGTATGTGCTTGTAAATCTACTGAAGAATAAAATAAAATTGAGATTAAGAGGGTGTCTCAAGACGGTGGAGGGTGCATGTGCTGTGTCCTGTTTGTGCAGTCGTGGTGACACCCAGCCTTCTTCAGATAGGAAATGCCTTGTGCTGGGAGCGGGGAATGGGGACTGAGAAGTGCCCCTATTTTCATCCAAGGAATGTTGGAGTGTATGAAACCTTAAAAAGAGTAAGGGCTGTCATTGGCTTATCTGGACCCTTCTTGAAGGAGCTGTGGAAAGAGATTAGAATCAACCAAGATGGAAACAGACTCAGCCTCCAGACAAATGGGATATACTGTTAAGATGCCTTCGGCTGAGTCACTGTGGAAGTGAATTTGCTTCTGTTTAACTTGGGTCATTCCCCATGTGTCAAGATAGGCTTGGGAAACTGGAGAGGTGATGATGTCACAGGGGCAGCCCTGGGGCTTGTCTGGGGCGACAGACTCCCTCCCCAAAGATGGGCATTCTGAGGCATGGAAACCTCACTCAATGCTGTGTTGTTAATTCTAGTGATTTCCCAGCAAAGTGTTTGTTCTGAGCAGGATGTGATTGAAACATATCAGGTGAATAATTGAAAGCATCCCTCTGCCTGTTGTGACTTTGGATAGAGTCCACTGTATGGCTTGCAGCATAACACTTGCCTGGGGATGGGGATCCTGGGATAGATAGGGCTGTTGCTTAGTGGGTAGAGCACCTACTTTGCACACAGGAAGTCAGAACCATAGGGACTAGGATTTTACTTTATTTTTAGGAGAGTAGCCATAGTTCAGTTGTACAACACCTGATGCTACAATGAACACTGGACCTTCTTCTGTGACCAAGTCTCTCTGCATCAGCTCAAGTTACCACTGTACCTGCCTCCACAGCTCTCTTTCTGCATTATCCAACTCCCTATTGCTTTGAGTTGTATTCTGTGCCTATCTTTGGGGCAGGTGGGAGAAACAACTCCATTTTGCTTCATTTTACCAATGTTTGATTTGCGTGGCTTTGTCCAATCTCAGCTTCATTGTCCAAGTGTCACAAGCCCTGCATCAGCATGCCAAAGGCACTCTGGAGTCAGATGACTCCCAGGTAGCTGGCAAATAAATTCAATTCAGTTCTGCTTTCATAGCAACTCAGTATTTTAGTGTGGCAGCACCTACACTTTGGAACTCCCAGCCTATTGATGTCATGCTGTATTCTTCCCTGTACGATTTGCAGTGCCTGCTAAAAACATTTTGTTTAGGCAAGACTACCCAGATGCTTAAAGGACGTGGGTGGCGCTGTGGGTTAAACCACAGAGCCTAGGACTTGCCGATCTGAAGGTCGGCGGTTCGAATCCCCGCAACGGGGTGAGCTCCTGATGCTCGGTCCCTGCTCCTGCCAACCTAGCAGTTCGAAAGCATGTCAAAGTGCAAGTAGATAAATAAGTACCGTCTGGTGGGAAGGTAAACAACATTTCAGTGCACTGCTCTGGTTTGCCAGAAGTGGCTTAGTCATGCTGGCCACATGACCCGGAAGCTGTATGCCAGCTCCCTCGGCCAATAAAGCGAGATGAGCGCCGCAACCCCAGAGTTGGTCATGACTGGACCTAATGGTCAGGGGTCCCTTTACCTTTACCTTTACCTTTACCCAGATGCTTAGAAAACGGATGCAAGTTTTGATCTGTTTTTAGGCTATTTTTCAAAAGACTTAAATTATTGCTATTAATTATTATTACTGATAATCTTATTGTTTTATCTTTTTGTAAACTAATTTGAGGTTGTTGTGTTTTTTTACTACCAAGTTCTGTATAATTTTTACAAAACAAAACAAATAAATACAAACCTACCTAGTTTGCATATTCTGAAACAATATGCGAACCGAAATACAGCCATCCTTTGCAATTCACACTTTCCTGAATTTTGTAATCCCATTTTCCATCCAAACAATAAGGTCAGTGGTTCAAATCCCTGCGACGGGGTGAGCTCCCTTTGCTCAGGCCCTGCTCCTGCCAACCTAGCAGTTCAAAAGCACGAAGTGCAAGTAGATAAATAGGTACCGCTCCGGCGGGAAGGTAAACGGCATTTCTGTGTGCTGCTCTGGTTTGCCAGAGGCGGCTTAGTCATGCTGGCCACATGACCTGGAAGCTGTACGCCGGCTCCCATGGCCAGTAAAGTGAGATGAGCACCGCAACCCCAGAGTCATCCGTGACTGGACCTAATGGTCAGGGGTCCCTTTACCTTTGCCTAGTGCTGGGTGCCATCTCGCTTTCACCTTCACGGTTTTTCCCACATTGTGATTTTTACATAGTGCGTGCCCACACACGCATCATGATTAATGATATATTGCCAGGTCAAAAATTATGAAATCGATATAATGAAAAACCAGTTTTGGACTATATATCACCCAGCCCTAGTGTATACTAGGATAAAGGGTTTATACATTGCATATATGCATGAAAACCATTTCCCCCAGTCATTGGAAAATCATTTCCCCTATTATAATGGATGTTTGTATGAACATCCATTATAATAGGGAAAATGGTTTTGCAAAAAAATAATAAAAAATGTTTATGTCAGGCAGATGTGTTTACATATTGAGAAATTCCTGCTAAAATTCTGGTTCATGAAATTCATGATGGCTGTTAAAAAAGAAAACCATATAGTGGAAGCTGATGTAGAGGTGTGGAGAACTTCAGAATGGAAGAATGGGTAACTTGGGGAAACTTAAATCAACAGATTTTGGAATTCACAGGCTGATAACAGAGCTGAGTGTGACTGAGATCTCAATGCCATGTGAAGCTGAATGTTGGAATATCCAGGACAGATAAAAGAAAGCCCCTCTTCATGTAGCGACTAGTTAAACTATGGAACTCACTCTCATTGAAGGCAATGATGGCCACCCGACCTGGATAGCTTTAAAAGAGGATTGAATAAATTCATGGAGGATAGGGCTATTCGCAACCACTAGGCATGATGGCTGAGCTCTGCCTCCATAGTCAGAGGTGGTATGGCTCTGAATACCAGTTGCTGGGAACTGCTAGTGGGGAGAGTGCTGTTGCACTGAGGTCCAGCTTGCAGAATTGCCATTGAGGCATCTGGTGGCCACTGTGAGAACAGGACTCTGGACTAGATGGGCCATTCGCCTGATCCAGCAGTAAGGCTCCTTCTTATAAAGAGACAGACAGTCAGGTCAGGTATCCATAGCAGAGACCAGAGTAGGAATAGCCGCTGGGAGGAGCGCAGAGAGAAGAAATGCAATGGTACATCTGCATCAGCACAAACAGATGCCCTCATCTGCCCCAGCTGCAACAAAACATGTGTCTCCCATATCGGTCTCTGCAGCCACAACAGGTGCTGTAACTTTCCAGCGCTTTGACTTTACCTCTGATGGTGCACTCTTCAATTGTCTCCTGAGACAAACAGATGCCAACTAACAACAGCTAAGTTCTTAAAGTAATCTGTATTTGGGTAGGATTTGGCTCCTTGAGTGCCGAAAGTCTGCCTCAGCAAGATATAATCCAAAAGGACATTGACCCAGATTTGTTATCTGGGCTGGGATTCTGGGACTCCTGATGGTGTCTGCTTGAGGGGTGAGAGACAGCATGTTCCACTCTGTTTGTTTGACTGTGCTCTGGTATCCAGGAAACAGATCTAGAGCAGAGGTATAGAAGAAGGCAGTGCAGAAAGGGAGCCAAAGGCAATGCAAACTCTGCCAAGGAGGTCTTGGCCATGGTGCTCTGACTCCCTGGCCACTCCTTGTTGGCTGTCAATGCTAGGGTCTGATGAGGGTCAGGAAGCGTGTGCAGAGTGCATTCAAGAAGGCAGGGCTTGGATCCAGCTGCATCTCAATCAGAGGGCTTTTAGGAGAGGGTAGTGGTGATGTCCTGCCTCCTTATCTGAGTTGTTGAGGTTCCTCATTCTTGACCTAAAGGATATGGCTTCTGTTTGTGTGATACTGAACATTGCCAGGCATGTTTGTGTTTAGATTAATTGCATTTGTGATCCTGGGAGCTTTGATTCCTATTGTGGACCATCGGAGCTAGTGGTTTTCCTTGGTACATTCTGAACAGAGCTAAAATGGAGACTCTTCCCTCAGTTAACCATATTATCTGAGCCTTGTGGAATCATAAAAAACCAGCAACTGGTATTCAGAGGCATACTGCCTCCAGCAGGGGAGTGCAATTTCTTACAGGCCTGTTTCTTCATACAGGTAAAAGGTAAAGGGACCCCTGACCATTAGGTCCAGTCGTGGCCGATTCTGGGGTTGCGGCGCTCATCTCAATTTACTGGCCGAGGGAGCCGGCATACAGCTTCCAGGTCATGTGGCCAGCATGACTAAGCCACTTCTGGCGAACCAGAGCAGCGCACAGAAACACTGTTTCCCTTCCCGCCGGAGCGGTACCTATTTATCTACTTGCACTTTGACGTGCTTTCAAACTGCTAGGTTGGCAGGAGCAGAGACCGAGCAAAGGGAGCTCACCCCATCGCGGGGATTCGAATTGCCAACCTTCTGATTGGCAAGTCCTAGGCTCTGTGGTTTAACCCACAGCGCCACCCGCGTCCCTCTTCATACAGGAGAAAATGCTAAATTGTCCCTTAGAACATAAGTCTGCTAGTTCGGGCCAGTGCAATCTATTCCAGCATCCAAAAGCAGGACCCGAGTACAAGGGAACTCTCCCTCCCTGCTCTTTCCAGCAACTGGAATTCAGAAGCATTTACAGCCACTTCCTACTGAAGCATATGCATATATAAAATAAGAATTCAGAATTCTCCCAGTTTTTAATATCCTCCAAAATTTCATCAACAAAACTGAGGATGTCAAGGAAAGAATGGAGCTGGAGAGCTCAGTGTAATTTCACCTAAAACTGAATGGCCACAACTTAGATGGCTTTAAAAGAGAATGAGATAAATTCATGGAAGAGAAGGCTTTTGATGACTGGATGGCGCTGTGGGTTAAACCACAGAGCCTAGGACTTGCCGATCAGAAGGTCGGCGGTTTGAATCCCCGCAACGGAGTGAGCTCCCGTTGCTCAGTCCCTGCTCCTGCCAACCTAGAAGTTTGAAAGCATGTCAAAGTGCAAGTAGATAAATAGGTACTGCTCCGGCGGGAAGGGAAACGGCATTTCCGTGCACTGCTCTGGTTCGCCTGAAGCAGCTTAGTCATGCTGGCCACATGACCCGGAAGTTGTACGCCGGCTCCCTCGGCCAATAAAGCGAGATGAGCGCCGCAACCCCAGAGTCGGCCACGACTGGACCTAATGGTCAGGGGTCCCTTTACCTTTACCTATAAGGCAGCAATGCTTCTGAATTCAAGTTGCTGGAAGCCACAGGAGGGGAGAGGGCTCATGTACTCTAGTCGTGCTTGTGAGTTCCCCACTGGGGCATCTGGTTGGCCACTGTGAGAAAAGGATGCTGGGCTTGATGGGCCATTGGCCTGATCCAGCAGACAGGCTCTTTTTATGTCATTATGAGCAAGTAACTCCAGATGGGCAAAGCAGCTGACCCAAATAATTGTAAGTGACTATATGCCAAGTAAAGAACATGGTGTATATGCAGGTCAAGGTTGGCCAGAGCACTTCTCTCCAGATGCGTGGACCACAAGTCCTACCTGCCTTGCCTAGTCTTGATTAGGGCTGGGTGATAGCTGGCTTTCAAAAATGTCACATACCGATATATCATGATGTCTGAAATAAGAATGGAACTGAATATGTTATCCTTGGGATATGTGTGTGTGTGTGTGTTTGAAAAACGAGACATTTTTGTGGCAAGACGTAAAACAGTAAAATACAGCTCAATAATTGGAAGCAGGACTCTCCTGGAGGGAGCTTTGTTGCAGCTTTATTTCACGATGCTCGGGAGCTGACGTCTAAAATGAACTTCTGTTCCGATGTCCGATTCCTGGCTCAAAATAGCAAGGGGAGAGAGTTTCTGTTGCTCAGATCCTGCATGCGAGTTTCCGACAGGTTGGCCACTGTGAGAAGTGGATGCTGGACTAGATGTGCCATTGGCATGATCTAGCAGGGCTCTAATTATGTTTCTCCTCCACTGTTGAAGCCAGAATGCCTCTGAATACCAGTTGCTGAGAACCACAGGAGGGAAGAGTAGCCCTTGTGCCCAGATCCTGCTTGTAGGTTTCCCATAATGGGCATCTGGTTGGCCACTGTGAGAACAGGAGCCTGGACTAAATGCACCCACCACCGCCTTGGCCTCACCCAGTAGCCACGTTGTTCTGACCCTCTTATCACATACACACAGAATTCAGGTTATTAAACTGGCATGCCCCCCAACATTTTGGGAGGGCAAATCAGGGCGCACACACCCCATTCTGCTGATCTTGTTACTTGCCCCCTTGCCCCCTCCCTGCTGCCACCATCTTCCTCACCAGCCTGCCTGTCCCCTTCTCCTCCTCTGCCTTGGGAAGGCTGCCCCCCCACACAGCCTCAGGAGGCGCTGCTCTGAGTGGTGCAGTCTCTTCCTCTGGTGCCACAGATATATCTGGAAGTGCCACAATGGAAGGAGGGAGAAGAGTGGTGGTATGTGGGTCAAGGTAAGTTCTCCTTCCATTTTCTGGTCCCATGCTCTGGTGTGAGCCAACTGTTTCGTGTCACAGTGCAGAACCAAATAAGTGTCTCTTTTGGTCCCACACTTTGGCACAACCAGAGCATGGAAGCCCAAATGGGACATCCCAGATTAGGGTCAGAAGCCAGGGTGGCCTCTGTCCATCTGGGATGTCCCACTCAAAACAGGAGACATTTGGAGGGTATGGGATGAAGTTGGTGCTTCACTCAGCAAGTAGTTTAATTATGGAATTCTCCCCCAAAGGTGACTGACTTGGATGTTGTCAAAAGAGGATTAGACTAGTTCATGCAAGGTATGGCTATCTGTGGCCATTAGCCACAAGGACTATGGGGATACTAGTGCTGTTGGGCTAATTGAGACAACTTGTTGGCTACTGAGGGGGTAGAATGCTAGCCAAGAACAGCCTTTGGTGTGATCCAGATAGCAGACCCTTGTTATATTCTTGAGAACACGAGAAGAGGCTGCAGGATCAGGCCAATGGCCCAACTACTCTAGCATTCTGTTTTCACAATGACTGACCCAGTTTGTGCCCCAGTGTCAGAAAATGGGGTAAGCAATCACACACACACACGGGTTGGGTCATGTTTTGTTTGCAACATGGTGATATATCACCAGCTAAACATATACCAATCTATCACAATGCAGGAATTGAAAGAAGCATTGTCTGGTTTCACATTGTGATTTTCCCCCACATTGTGATTTTTGCATAGTGCGCGCGTGCGTGCACACACACACACACACACACACACACACACACACACACACACCATGAGTCATGATATATTGAAAGGTCAAAAATTCTGAAACCAATATCACAATATGAACTTCAAACCGATTTTGGATTATATATTGATATATTGCCCAGACCTAAAACACACACACACACACACACACACACACACACACACACACACACACTTTATGACCAGCTCTGACTGCTTAGGACCATTTATTATTTTGAGCTAAAATGCATGATTCAGAGTAACATGGGGAACTAATTCTCTCTCTCCCCACCCCCAGTTAGATTCCTTTTGGGAGGCTGATGTCATCATTTTTCAACAGGGGAGCTGGCAAATGTTGAGTCTGCCAGAAGTGACAGCCTTTATTCCAAAGGAGAGCAAAAAGTGTTCAGTAGGACAATCTGTCAAAATTGAAAATAATAGTTGCTGGATTAATATTTTTCTTAAAGAGGGCGTCCATAACATTCAGCTTGTCCATGATATTCTCAGATTCCTCTAAATAAAAATAAAATCTGGCAACCATATCAGAAAACTTGAGTCAGCAAAAATAAACCCAGGCAGGCTTGGAACTGGATCAGTGGTCTCCACAATTTGACTTGTGTTGCACTTGATTAAAGGACTGGGAGTAAGATAAACTTTTTTGTTTTTAATTTCCTTCCCCCAAAGCATCATTTTTAAAAAAAAAAAAAAAAAAATTTGCATGACTTTAGAAAACCATTAATCAAAATGGGAGCTTGAGGCTTCGGGGAGATGGAAAGGGGTATATTTGCCTGTGGGTTTAAGACTATGGGCACTTGATATAGAAAGCTTGGGTAACAAATGGACCGTTCTGCTTGGATGAAGGCATGTTGTTGACTTAAAGCATGGAGTTGGTAGTACCCACATTCACACCATACATTTTAAGCACTATGATGTGATGTAGTGGTTAGAGTAAGAATATTTTATTTATTTGCTTATTCATTTATTGCATTTATATCCCACCTTTTTCTCCAAGGAGCTCAAAGTGGCACACATGGTTCTTCCCCTCATTTAATGCCCACAACAACCCTTTGAGGTATGTTAGACTGAGAGGCAGTGACTGGCCTGAGGTCACCTACTGAGGTCCTAGTCATCATTTAATCCCCACAACAATCCTGTGAGGACAACAGCATACCCATTTCTCCAAAACAAACTAAAGAAAATCCCCACAACAATGCACAAATCCACATGGTCCTGGAAGGGACAAGTAGGCAAGCTGTCTCCATTCCCATCCGCACTAACTCCCATGGCCTATCACCCACTATTCCAACACACAGCACAAAACCTCCAGATAAAAACCTGGCAAGCCAAAGACCTACACTGTCTAAAATATTTCTACAAAAACAACAAACCCAAACCAACACAAGAAATACAAGACAAGCTGGGCGACACCCAAATACCTTGGCTAACACACCATCAGCTATATGCCTTCTTAAGTAATCCAGTAAAATCAGCAGCCACTAGGTCCTTGACAACCTTCGAAAACCTTCTCCTGACAGCAGAGGGGCATGGAAAAGGGATAGTATCCTCAATATACAAAATACTGCTCCAAAACCCTAAAAAAACCCTTGACACAATCAAAGAACAATGAGAGCACAACATAGGCTATGAAATTAACCCAACCCAATGGACTAGAATGTGGTCTAAACCTCGCTTTAAGTCCATATCAGCCAAAAGAAGGGAACTCACTCTGAAACTCACCTACAGGTGGTACTTAACACCATGGGAACTGGTGCTGATATGCCCAGGAACCTCACCAAGACGTTGGAGAGGCTGCACCTCTAAAGGCACATATCTCCACATGTGGTGGGAATGCCCTAAAATCCAACCCTTCTGGACAGCAGTCCTATAAGAGATGTGCAAAATAACTAAACAGGTATTAGAACTCACCCCAGAACTGGCCCTACTGAACACCTTCCAAGATCATAATGACCACCCGCATTATTCAGAGCTTATAACCCACCTACTCTCAGCAGCCAGAAGCCTCATAGCCAGACACTGGAGAGACCTGTCAGGAGGAAACATGGACCAATGGTATCAAATTGTATGGGAAACAGCCTTACTAGAAAAGCTAACCAATAAACTGAAACTGACACAGGGACAAATAGGACTCCTTCACCCCAGTATGGCTCCCCTTATCAGCCAACCACAGCCAACCAACCACACCCTGCCCCCCAATACCTCACGACCAAGGAAATGTAATAAGAGAACCTACCCAGTTGACGCTGACACAAAACCCTGCACGTACACTTTACAAAATAATAGAAGCCTCACCACCCCACCTCTCCTCTCCCCCCCTCTTCTTCCCCAAGCTTATACGGTACTCAACACTAATGTCTCACAACAAATGTAACTGATTTGTAAGAAAGACTGTACATTACAACCTGAAAAAAGAGACAAGGCATGTGCTTTTGTAAACCAAGAAAATATTTAATAAAAATATTTTTTTAAAAAATAAAATCCTGTGAGGTAGGTCAGGCTGAGTAGTAGTGGCTGGTCCAAGTTAGCTTCCATGGCTGAGTGGCATAACTGAACCCTGGTTTCCAGGACCCAGTCTGACACTCTAACCACTGCAGCAGCAGCACACAGGTTCTCTTCACCACTGCATATGGTAAGGTATATGTTGGCGTTGAGTATCTCTGAACTTCTGCGTTTTTATTCTTCAGTGCCTGGCGTAAAAAATGCCTGGAATGATAAATTGTTTTGTCACTGAGCATGTTTTGCATTAATGTTGGCGTCGGGTCACCGTAGTGTCTCACTCAGGGGGTTGGAACATTCAGACGGAAACTGTTGTCACAGTTAGAATGCTGGAGGCAAAAGGCACGTCCAACACAAACATGGAAGCTGTCAAACCGTCCACCGACTTGGAACCAATTCTGAGGGGGAAATGGGTCTCGGTTTGCTAGCAAGGCAATCTGCTAAGATGTCCCCAGTGCCAGCAGGGAAAGGGAGAGGGCGATTTGACCTCAACTCCTCACCCCAGTTTAAAATATTCATCTGAAACCAATGCACAAATCGGTAAACATTATTATTCTTCAAAATCTGCACTGCTCTGTCTTTTGCAATGTGGTTCTCCAGTTGGTCACCTCACTTCAAAGATGATACAGCGGTATCTCTGGTTATGAACTTAATTCATTCTGGAGGTCCGTTCTTAACCTGAAACTGTTATTAACCTGAAGGCCACTTTAGCTAATGGGGCCTCCTGCTGCTACCGCAGCACAATTTCTGTTCTCATCCTGGGGCAAAGTTCTTAACCCAAGGTACTACTTCCAGGTTAGCAGGGTCTGTAACCTGAAGTGTTTGTAACCTGAGGTACAACTGTATTGCAGAACTGGAAAAGGTTTCAGCAAAGGGTAACCAAAATGATCAAGGGGACAGAGAAACTCCTCTACCAGGAAAGGCTGCAGCATTTGAGAAAATGCTGCCACATTAGAAAAAAAAGGTGACTAAGAGATGGCATGTTAGAAGTTTTTAAAATTATGCATGGCATGGAGAAAGTGGGCAGGGAATAGTTTTCCTCCCTCTCCTAACCCTAGAACCCAAGGACATCCAATTAAGATGTTGGAAGATTTAGGACAGATAAATGAAAGTTCTTAAACTATGGAACTCACTCCCACAGGAGGCAGTAATGGTCACCAGTTTGGAGGGCTTTAAAAGAGGATTGGCCAAATCCATGGAGGAAATTAGGCAACCGTTGGCTACTTGTCATGGTGGCAATGCTCTACCTCCATATTTGGAGGCAGCAATGCTTCTGAATCCCAGTTGCTGGAAACTGCGGGGCGGGGAGAGATCTGGTGTTGAACTCCGGTCCTGCTTACTGGTTTCCCACAGGCATCTGGACAGACAGCGTGAGAAGTGGATGTTGGACTGGATGAGTCTCCTTTGCCCTTATGCAGTAGCCACGCTCTTCTTATGTTCTTATCCGAACAGCATGTTTGAAAATGCACACATATGGGCATGGTGGTGCAAAAAAATGTGCATTACTGAAAATAACAGGACATGCATTATATATGGGGAAATCTGCTTGCTGAAAAGCTTGTAAATTAGGAGAAAGTAGGACCAAACAGGTGATGAATCTTCACAAGGGTGCAGTTCTTTGTGCGGAAAGATAGTGACTGTGCTCAACTTTTGAGGCCAGGCAGCCCTTATTTATTTGTGTACTCCTCATTGTACAGGGGAACAACTTATCTGTTCTTCAGAGATGTGTACTCTTGTTATCAAATGATGGTGCATCACTGCCCTAGTTTCTGAGTGTCAAGTTCCTCATCTCTTAGGAACACAGCGAGTTGCCTTATATTAAATCAGGCTTCTGAATGTGCTGCCATTGAGCTATATCCCGGCCCCGAAACACAGAGTGAGATTCTAGTCCTCAGCATTCTGAAGAATGGGCTGAAGCTCTACCACTGAGTTACAGTCTGCCTCCTTGAGAACTGATGCTTACATAGGAAGCTGCCATATACAGAGACAGGCAATTGGGTTCAATCTAGCTTAGTATTATCTACACTGGCAGGCAGCAGCTCTCCATGTTTTCAGGTAGGGAGTCTCTCCCAGCCCTACCTGGAGATGCCAGGAATTGAACCCAGGACCTTCTGCCTCTGAGTTATAGCCCCTCCTCTAAAAGCAAGATCCCGATCCTCATGGCTGTAAATAAATAAGCTGTCTTACATTGGTCTGTCTAGCTCATTATCGTCTACACTGATTGGCAGTGTCTTTCCAGGGTTTGAGGCAGGGGTCTTTCCCTCCCGGCAGGGAGATTCCAGCAGGGATTGAACCTGGGACCAAAGCTGCCCATCCAACAACCACCAGCTACCAAGTTACTGGAACATACAGTTCCTGCACCAATGAATCCAATTCAGAAGTAACCCTGAGGAAAAAATTCTGATACCCTGCTTATGATTCTCAGCAACCGATGGAATGCCCAACTACAGAGGAAGAGCATGATTACTTTATTCTCCATGAATTTGGCTAACCCCTCCCCCTTTTTAGGGCCACTTGAGTCTTTGGCTATCACTGCCTCTTGTGGAAGTGAGTTCCACAGATTAACCCTGTGCTACAGGAAGAAGGACTGCCTTTTCTCTATCCTGAATCTTCCCCCATTCAGCTTCATTGGATGTCCACTAGTTCTAGTATTTAGGAGAGAGGGAGAAAAACCTCTCTCCATCCACTTTCTCTATGGCATTAGCTTGGCAAGTTAGCATAAGTGCATCAGGATGTGGTGTGTGTGTGTGTGTGTGTGTGTGTGTGTGTATTAGGTTTCATGCCTGGTTTTGTCCACCTCATTTCACAGGGGACTGGGAAACTAGGTTAGAAATTTGAGGAAAGTACAGTCATACAGAGGGTTTTCTTTTTTTAAGGGAACAGGAATTCATTGTTCTTCAAAGGAATTTCCTCCTGCGAAGCAAGAAAGGTGGAATTGTGTAGCCTGCGGGCGAGTAGGAAATCATTGTCTTAACCAAATAAATAGAAGTTGGCATCCAGTGGGCTTTAGTCTCTCAGTCTCTCTTACAGTTGCTGTTTCCACCAGGGAGGAGAATGCAACCCTCTTTGGTCATGAAGCAATTGGGCATTTCAGAAATACTAGGAATTCTGAGATGTTCCAAGGTACTGTGGATCAAGAAATTGGGGGTTCATTGTTGCTGCTTTGCCGACAAGCTTTGGTTGGTAGCAAGCATACGAGGAGGAGGAGGGGCTTGTTGGATCTGCTTTTTGCAGAGGACTGGCCCAAACTGATGCTCATGAATTTGCAGATTGGAACACCAGGTTATTTAACTTAGGTGCATAAGATGAGCCTTGCTGGATTGGATGATAGGCCCACCTAGCCCAACATCCTGCTCTCACAGTGGCCAGTCAGATGCCCCAATGGGAAGTCCGCAAGCAGGATCTGAGCACAACAGCAATTCTCCCCTCCTGTGGTTCCCTGCAACTGATATTCAGAGGTATTCTGTTTCCAACAGTGAAGGAAGAACATTCAGCTTCACTGAATGTCTGTGAGGTTGAGAAAGGATTGAACTCCAGTGGGCACATGGAGAGAAGCAGTGATGATCCTTGCATAAGGCTAGCATGAAGAGAGTTCTGGAGTTCAAGAGGGTGAGGAGGCAGCCAATGTTCAATGAATCCCATTACATAAAACACATATTTTTAAAGGGCCCTTCTTGCCCATCAGAACTACATCACAACTTCAGGACGCTTGTCCAACCCCATAATACCATTCTGGTTCCATTTGGAATGGTTCCATTTGGTTTCATCTGTTCTTATCATTGTAAATTAACTGTTGTAACATACCCTGTGAATTTCTAGTGAAGAGCAGGTAGGAAATCTTACGACTCGAGGCAGCGATGTTTACCATGTGGACAGCTCAGTTGATTAGAGTGTGGTACTGATAGCACCAAGGTTGCAAGTTTGATCCCCATATGGGACAGCTGCATATTTCTGTACTGCGGAGGGTTGGACTAGATGATCCTCAAGGTCCCTTCCAAAACTACATTTCTGTGATTCTATGCGGAATACCGGTGGCTGGAAACCACAAGAGGGGAAAGCGCTCCTGTGCTTAGGTCCTGCCTGTGAGCATTGGGGTGACCACTGTGAGAACAAGAAGCTGGACTAGATTGGCTATTGGCTTGATCCATCAGCCTCTTCTTATACTCCTGTGATTACAAAGTGGACATGCTGAGCAGAGATGCTGATTCCAAGGCAAAGGCCTCTGGATCCTGTTACTTCAGTTAGCTGAACAAGGCTCTGTAGCAGGGGGTGGGGTGGGGGATCATTGTTCGGTTTCTTTGGGAGTGAGTGGCTGGAGCAGGACTGAGCCAGTTTTTCCATTTTAGCAAGCAAGGGCTGACAGCAATGGGACAGATTCAGTCAGGTAATCCACATCTGCTTAATATCACTCAACACATGATTAAATGAGGCATGGTGGAAATTCCTGCTATGAAGCAAAATGGAGCATCTGCAAAGAGACAGAGGGAGCTCTGGAGTCTGAGAGGGTTGGGAGACAGGCCAATGTGCCCCCACCGTCACCCAGTTCCCTCCTCCCAACTAAAACAGAGGAGGGAAATGCAGCTTAGCCCATACTTTTCCTGCTGAGCCACAGAGGTTAGGGAGGCCATTTTTGATGGATGGGTAACTTAAAATGTTCCTACGTTATTATGGCAAAACTATTGGCTGTTTTGCAGAGATGGCTTAGCATCATAGAGTTAGAAAGGACCTTGAGGGTCATCCATATTGGTGTTATGTGAACCATGGGTTAAATTTCACAGTGCTGGATGTGATGAGATAAGGGTGCCAAGCGCACTGGGTTACCATAGCAACACCAGTTGAGGTTGACTGCATGCCTTTCTGAGACATTCACCCTCCCATTGGTCCAGGCCATATGTGTAGAGATGGGTATCATAGTCTCTAGTCCTGTTGCATGTTTGTGTCCTGCCCTGTTTTGCTGGCAGGGTCTGACTGAATCTGTGAGAGTCAGGGGAAGAGACTGTAGGTTTTCCATGGCAGCATTAGCTAGCGTGGTGATAGTGTTGATGGATCTCTCGGTACATATGTATCTTTACCTCAAAGGCCATAAGGACTGCACATAGTAGATAGCAGTGTTTAGCTTTGTCTTGCATCTGGAGACAATAAACACTTGATTACTTTGAACTGTGTGGGAGAGGAGTTTTCCTCTTAATTGGGGGCTCTGGAAGAGGATGTTCTGCTGGGAGCAAGAAATCTCTGAAGACTCTGCTGGGGCTCCACATACTCTGCTGATAACATCAGACTGGTTGAGGTGTGGTGAATGACCAACTGACTTCCACAAGTCACCAACAATCCAGTCCAGCCACCTTCAGTTCAGGTAGCACAGCTAAAGAATCCCTGACAGATGGCCATCCAACCTCCACTTAAAAACCTCCAGTAAATGAAAGTCTATCACCTTCTGAGGGAGTCCGTTCCACTGCCTGGAGTCCCTGTCCAGTTCTGGGCGCCGTAGTTTCAGACTGATATTGACAATTTGGAACATGTGCAGAGGAGGGTAACCAATATGACAAAGAGCCTGGCAACCAAGCCTTATGCGGAACAGTTGAAGAAGTTATGAATGTTTAGCCTGGAAAAGAGTAGACTGGGCTCAGTGTTAGAGCATCTGCATTGCAAGTAGAAGGTTCTAGGTTCAGTCCCCTGTGGCCTCTCAAGGTAGGGCTGGCAAAGGCCAGCCTAAATGCCTTAAACTCTAGAGAGCCACTGCCTGTGTGGACAATACTGAGCAAGGTGGACCAGTGGTCTAACTCAGTATAAGACTGAGTATAAGAGTGACTAGTGGGGTGCCACAGGGTTCTGTCTTGGGCCCGGTCTTATTTAACATCTTTATCAACGACTTGGATGATGGACTCAAGGGCATCCTGATCAAATTTGCAGATGACACCAAACTGGGAGGGGTGGCTAACACCCCAGAGGACAGGATCACACTTCAAAACGACCTTGACAGATTAGAGAACTGGGCAAAAACAAACAAAATGAATTTTAACAGGGAGAAATGTAAAGTATTGCACTTGGGCAAAAAAAATGAGAGGCACAAATACAAGATGGGTGACACCTGGCTTGAGAGCAGTACATGTGAAAAGGATCTAGGAGTCTTGGTTGACCACAAACTTGACATGAGCCAACAGTGTGACGCGGCAGCTAAAAAAGCCAATGCAATTCTGGGCTGCATCAATAGGAGTATAGCATCTAGATCAAGGGAAGTAATAGTGCCACTGTATTCTGCTCTGGTCAGACCACACCTGGAGTACTGTGTCCAGTTCTGGGCACCACAATTCAAGAAGGACACTGACAAACTGGAACGTGTCCAGAGGAGGGCAACCAAAATGGTCAAAGGCCTGGAAACGATGCCTTATGAGGAACGGCTAAGGGAGCTGGGCATGTTTAGCCTGGAGAAGAGGAGGTTAAGGGGTGATATGATAGCCATGTTCAAATATATAAAAGGATGTCACATAGAGGAGGGAGAAAGGTTGTTTTCTGCTGCTCCAGAGAAGCGGACACGGAGCAATGGATCCAAACTACAAGAAAGAAGATTCCACCTAAACATTAGGAAGAACTTCCTGACAGTAAGAGCTGTTCGACAGTGGAATTTGCTGCCAAGGAGTGTGGTGGAGTCTCCTACTTTGGAGGTCTTTAAGCAGAGGCTTGACAACCATATGTCAGGAGTGCTCTGATGGTGTTTCCTGCTTGGCAGGTGGTTGGACTCGATGGCCCTTGTGGTCTCTTCCAACTCTATGATTCTATGATTCTAAGACAGGGGTTCTTTAGCTGTGGTTCCTGCATTGCAGGGAGTAGGACCAAATGACCCTTGCAGTCCCTTCCAACTCTACAATTCTCTGATAGCCATATTCAAATATCTGAAGGGCTGTCACATGGAATATGGAACTAGCTTGTTTTCTGCTGTTCCAGAGGGTAGGACCTGATCCAGCAGAATCAAATGCCAAGAAAGGAGACGCTGACTAAACATTAGGAATAATTTTCTGATAATGAGAGCCATTTGACAGTGGAAATGACTCCCTAGGAAGGTGGTAGACTCTCCTTCTTTGGAGGTTTTTCAACAGAGGTTGTATGGCTACCTGTCAGGGATCATTTATCTGTGACCCCTGCATTGCAGGGGTTTGGACTAGATGACTCTTTGGATCCCTTCCAACTCTACAACTCTGTGAGTCTATGATTCACTACTACCACTGATATTTAATCTACATTTGTGCTCCTGAAATGTGCTCCTCACCATATCAGAAAATATTTCCTCAAGGAGGAAAGGGTATGACCTCCTCCACATAAATTTATGGTGCTTTGTTGTCTTCAGTGAGCCATGAATGAGGAGTGGGTGTGTTATAGGTCTTCTCCCTCACCCTACCCTGGCAATTCAATCTAATTTAGTTCTTTCCTCCTGGCCCATATCTCATTTGTCAAAATCTTCATTATTCTTGGAATCAAAGTTCTGGGCTTTGTCTATAATACTCTTTTCTGGATCTGCATTCATAGCCGTTTTCCTGGAGGCTTAGGAGTGAAAGGTCCCAGAGGCCACACTTATCTTCTTATTCCCTTTCAGGCGTATTCAAAACCAGTAAGTCAAAATATTTATGTGGTTCCTTTCTGTGGTTCCTGGTTCATGCTGTGCCAAATGTCACAATTCCCTTTTGTGCATATTTATTTTCTTTGCACATCCAGGAAAGTTGTACTTGAGTTTCAGAAGCCCACCTCCACGGGGGGGGGGGGGACGGACCCTTTGGGCAGGTTGGTCACCTGCTGCAGCGGGGGCTTCTGTTCCACGACATAGGATCTCCATGTGGTGTAGATCTCTTATACAGTCCTTTTGCAAGCGGTTGGGGATCATGGTTTCCATTGGTTTGTGCAGAGGCTCCTTTGAAAAGCTTAACCCAGGAAAACTGTGAGTGAATTTGATGTGTACAGAATAGGGAAGGAACAGTCTGTCAAAGTCACTTCCCTGTTTCTCATTTTTTCTATCTTAAATTCAGTTGTCAACATTTACTTAACAATTTGTGATTTAAAAAAATAATTACAAAAATTCATCAGCATTTTAGTGCGACTCTTCTAATTAAATGTATTTGTGTGCAGCTATATGGATATATAGCCCAGTCCTATAGCTCATGTAGTTTCTAAGCCAATCTGATGTGAGATATGGGGAGCTGTTTGTGGTGGATTTTTAAAACAAGGCTTGACAAATGTAGGGGAAATGGAACCTCCAGAGGCAGGGGATGTATTACTTTGCATTCTCAATGTGACTGACAGATGATCAGTGACAATCACTATCATGGGCTGTTTGGAACCTCTTGGAGCAGAGGTGGATGGGGATCTTCTTTTTCAGTCTGAGGGTCACATGCCCTCCTGGGCTATAGGGCTGGGCGATGTTTATCTATCACCAACTAAACATTGCAATATATTGAGATACCGTATTTTTCCATCTATAAGATGCCCCCATGTATAAGACGCCCCCTATTTTTGGGGTCTCAGATTTCAGAAAATGGGGAAGATGGCCCCGTGTATAAGATGCCCCCTATGTTTTGACATTATTTTTTAGGAAAAAAACCTAGTCTTATACACAGTAAAATACGGTACACGACCATGTCTGAAATAAGGATAGAACCAGGCTTTTTTTCAGGGAGAACTCACAGGAACTCAGTTCCAGCACCTCTCAGGTGGGCGCCATTGTCATTCTAAGAGAACAAGGGAGGTTTCATGGTGAGTCCCAGCACCTCTTTTTCTAGAAAAGTCACACTGGATGGAACTATATAGAGGTGAACAGTAGGGGTGGGTAATATCTGGTAGAGGTGGACTGGGCCAGAAGCAATAATATAAAAAGCAACAGGTGTGACCCTTACATTTTGCACAGTAAACTGTGCTTCAACCACACCTGGAGTCTGCCCTGAGAATCCTAAGCACTGCATAGGTTAGTCTGGAAGTTCCTCAGCTCTGTCTTAAAGCCTCTGGTCAGCCTCATTAGAAGCAGAATGATAAATAAGACTGGGCTTTTTTTAAAAAAAAAAATCTGTTCAGAATGATTTAGAATCCTGTATATTCATGGGAAGCTAAACCTTGTACCTTATCAGTATTTTCATAGAATTACAGTGGACACTTGGGTTGTGAACATGATCCGTGCAGGAGGCACGTTTGCAACCCGCAGTGCTGTGTTTAGCACTTCTGTGCATGTGCGAGCACCAAAACCGGGAAGTAACCAGTTCCGGTACTTCCGGGTTTGCAGCGGTGCGCAACCCAAAAACATGCAACCCGAAGTGTCTGTAACCCGAGGTATGACTGTATAGACTTGAAAGGGGCCTAAAGAGTCATTCAGTCCAACCCCCTGCAATGCAGGAACCACATCAATTTGTTCTAAGAACTAATTATTATTATTTATTGAATTTATATACCGGTCTATACCCCCGGAGGTCACAGGGCAGTTCACATAAAAGATCAACATAAAAGCCACAACATATATAATCAAAATAAAAATAAAAACAACAACCTAATAACACACACATACACACCAAATTAATTGTGTATCAGGGCCAAAGCCTTTGCAAACTGATCTTCAGGGGGTAAATGAAAGCAAAGAATTACAAACTCATAGAGTTGGAGGGGGTCTGAGGGGTCATCTAGCCCAACCCCAGCAATGCAGGAATCATAACTAAAGGATCCCTCACAGATGGTCCCCCAACCTCTGTTGGAAATGAAAATGCATTTAAAGGTGTTGGAAAATGAGCATTTGTTCATAAAACACATAAAGTTCAAATGTGAAATTTTCATACGATCTTGGGGTAGGACGTGGCGGTGTGTGGAATCTGCACAAAACAGAATGGAATGGAGCAGTGTGACGGAAACAGGGTGGGATTTTACTCTTTAGTCCTTCCCTTGCTTGTGGAGCTGCCTGTACTGTTGAAGCGAGTAGCAGAAAAGGGTGGATTCTGCAAGTTAAATTAAAAACCTGGCACCCTAGACCAGGGAAACAAGTCCAATGCTCATCTGAAGCAAAAGAACACCGAGTCCAAGTAGTTTATTTTGCACACAGATTGGGTAAGAAAACAGCCTAGATTGTAAATCGAAAATTTCCAGTCATTTTCTGTTGGGCAGAACTTCGTCACTTGACTTTGCTCCCTGCATCTGTGAAATCTAAAAAGTGGTGGTTTTTACCCAAGGGCAAGCAAAGCTGGAAAAAGGCTTTGCTTGTTAAGCCTGAGTTTTTCATCTGATTTTGCAAAAGTCAGTTTAGGCAGTGGAGGCAGCCAGCTCCCTCTACAGGCTGGCGGTGTCAGCCAGTTTTGTGTTTCACACACAAAAGGTGCCAGAAGTTCCCTGTGAAGAGTCACTCTGGGCCATGGGACTGCCTGCATATCCGATTTAACATCCTGTCCTTGAAAGGAAATGCATAAGTGGGGGGAGGGGCTCCCAGACTTAACAGAAGTAAATAAATTTTAAAAAGGCTTCTTCATGCAGTGATGCAGTACATACTTCAACTGTGGAACTCCCGCAGAAAGTAGTTATTGCCACCATCTTGGATGGCTTTAATGGAGGATTAGACACATGCAAGGGGATGCGGGTGGCGCTGCGGGTTAAACCACAGAGCCTAGGACTTGCTGATCAGAAGGTTGGTGGTTTGAATCCCTGCGATAGGGTGAGCTCCCGTTGCTCGGTCCCTGCTCCTTCCAACCTAGCAGTTCGAAAGCACGTCAAAGTGCAGGTAGATAAATAGGTACCGCTCCAGCGGGAAGGGAAACAGCGTTTCCGTACGCTGCTCTGGTTTGCCAGAAGCAGCTTAGTCATGCTGGCCACATGACCCGGAAGCTGTACACTGGCTCCCTCGGCCAATAAAGCGAGATGAGCGCCGCAACCCCAGAGTCGGCCATGACTGGACCTAATGGTCAGGGGTCCCTTTACCTTACCTAGACAAATGCATGGAGGAGCATTGCTTCCCACAATGCTTTTGAACACCAGTTGTTGGTAAATGCATGAGGGGAGAGCTCCTCTTGTGCTCAGGTCCTGCTTGCGAGCTTCCCCCTGGAGCATCTGGGTGGCCACTGTGAGGACAAGACGCTGGGCAATTTGGCCTGATCAAACAGGGCTCTTCCTATGCTTCCTGTATTGCAGGGGGTTGGACTGGATCAGTAATGGCCAAATTTGGCCCTCCAGCTGTTTGGGGACTACAACTCCCATCATCCCTAGCTAACAGGACCAGTGGTCAGGGATGATGGGAACTGTAGTCCCCAAACAGCTGGAGGGCCAAGTTTGGCCATCACTGGACTAGATGATTCTCAGGGTTCCTTCCAGCTCTGCAATCCTATGATCCTGATGTGGTCCTGATCTTTTATCTGACTTGAATCAGATAACCCAAGGTGTTTCAGGCAGTGGGTATCTTTCCCAGCCCTCTCTGGAGATGCCAGTGGGAACTGAACCAGGGGCCTTCTGCATGGCAAAGCAGATGTTCTTAACCACTGAGCCAAGGCCCTCTCCGATTTCTCTAAGCTCCTGCATGGCTGAGGAATTTCAAGGGAAATCAAAAGTTTTATGCCTGTATGAAATACTCTTTCAGTTCGATTTTGGGTTTTAAAAAGAGTAGTTTCGGTGGTGCAGAAATATTTCCTGCTTGATCCTTGTAGTGAATAGTCACACCTCTTAACAGTGATGTTACGAATAAGGACAATTTAGATTTGGGGTAGGATCATCACAGTTAGATATCACTGGCAAAATACTGAGTTAAGATTGAAGACTTAGACATTTCCAAGGAAGGAAAAGAATTCTGTTGAGGCTTGTGGATTTTTTTTCTTGGGGGCAACTTGCAATCCTCCTCACGCATCTCATTTAAAATTATTCTCTGTCCAAAAGGACAAGCTGGCCCTGTATTTTTTATATTGTTAGCCATTTAAACTGTCCTTATGGTTAGCCTCTTTCCAAGGTGTAGAAGGTCATCTTTATTGCACCCGTAGAATGACTCTGGATCCATCCAAAGTGCAGCTGTGGGTGGTCCTTTTTCCACTCAACACAGAACTTTCCAATTAAGTCAAGGTGTCCCCTCCATGCCCCCTGGTCCTGATGGACACCTCATTAAAGTCTGCTTTTCACCTTATTTCTTTAACCTTGGTGGTCTAACAACAGGCATAACTACAGCCAAACATTTCCCTTATGTGGACTGGTTTGTTTGTGTCCTTTTGATTCTGACTACATTGTCAGTCAATAGGATGTTGGTGGAGGAAACAGGCCCATAGCTGTATGGATTCTGAGAACATCTAGATCCATCCTTCAGCACCTGATAGGCATGGTGTGGTCATAGGGTGGAGGCCTCCATGCTATCAGGGGCACCAACTCCATAGATGCAGATGCTCTTCCTCTCTTGTGATGCAAGAACTCATGGGCAATCAATGAAGCTGAATGTTGGAACATTCAGGACAGAGGAAGGAATTATTCACACAGTGCATAGTTGAAATATGGAACTCCCACAGGAGGCAGTGAAGGCCACCAATTTGAATGGCATAAAGAGAGGACTGGACAACTAAAGGGAGAAGGCTGTCAGCGGCTACTAGCCACAATGGCTCTGTTCCACCTCCACAATCAAAGGCAGTCAATGTCTCTGAATTATACCTGTAGCTGGAAATCACAACAGGGGAGAATGTTGTTGCTGCTGCCACACTCAAAGTCCTGTTTGTGGCTCTTCCCTTTGTGGCATCTGGTTGGCCACTGTGAGGACAGGATGCTGAACTAGTTGGGACATTGGCCTGATCCAGCAGGCTTTTCTTATACGGTAACTGTCTGAAAATTGCTTTTAAAAACTGGCAAATGATGTGGGTGTATGGTGTCTACAATTCATAAGAGCTGCCAGCTAGGAAAGGCAGGTTCGAATCATGCAAGCCTCTCCCTTACAGCTTCAGGCATCCCAGCTGTAGCATGGGAACAATGGAACATAAATATTAATGTCATCTAGAAGGTGATCACATTTATTCTAGCACATACTTTAATGGCTTTTTGAACTGCTTTTCTAATTCTTAAGAAAATCTAAAGTAAGAGTGAGCAAATCAGTTTTTTCCCCTCATACATGTATCACTTTAGCACACATTCACTCATATTTTTTCCTATTTCTGAATTAAACCTTCAGGGTTTCTTTTTGGTTGTGGTGATGTTTTAACAATCCACATGAAAAATTATTTTTAGGTGTGTATTCCCTTAAAAAAAGTAACCATCCTTTGAAATTTGCCTGCCTCCGAGTTTTGCAGTGCAATTCTCCATTCATTCATTCATTCATTCATTCATTCATTCGATTTATATACTTCCCTTTATCATAAGATCTCAGGGTGGTTCACAGAATAAAATGCAGGATAATAAGTAAATAAATAGAACAGCAAAACAACCCCCGCCCCAGTAATGAGTACAAAACTGCATATCCTTATGTAAAGTGTTCATAAAAATGCATATGTTACCGAAAATAACACTTCGCTGCCTGTACCCCTCCATTTCCCGCTCCTGGCACTGTTCCTGGATTACCATGGACTGCTCATCCATTTTCAACTTCAGGCACACATCACTCCTAGCCCTCTCTCCAGGAAACACAGATCCCACGACTGGCTCCAGTGTTACAAAAGCTGGGTGCCTGCCCCTCTCTCTATCCTGAGTGGTGGCAAGAGCCTATGAGGTCCCAGGCACACACCCAGGGTCCATTCTTCTTTGGAGAATGGAAGACACGGTGGAGACTGTCATGCTTTGAGAACTATGGTTTATTCACCTGTTTACACCTTCAGTTGGCATGGGGGAAGTCCAGATGTTACTGTATACACATTTCCAGAGGCTGCACTGAAGGCAACCTTTAGGCTGCCTCCCTCCAAGATGGATCTCAGCTCTTTCCTCCCATTCTTCTTCACAGAAAAACTTGTTCCTGTCCCCTCAAACACTCCCCATCACTTTGGTAACCTTTCAAACTCCTGTCTTTGTTCATACCTGGGAGCGGGGGTGGGTGTGGGTGGAGAGGTCTCTTACATTGGCAACCACCCACAATGGGCCCTCAATGGCCCTCTATTGTTGCCTTAATGACCCTGGCTTGGCCAATTTACCCAGGAATTCCTCTACAGTTTATATTTCTCCCTTCCCAACCCAAGCAATCACAAACCTAGAATTGATTAATTTCCAGGGTTTACCCTAAATCTATAACTATTTATTTACTTATTTATTTATTTGTTTATACACCACATTTTTCCCTGACAGGACTCAGGTGTGCTATTTTAGGCAATCTTGCTTTGCAATTATGTGTATATTAGAGGAAATTGCATTTTTAAAATGTCCTTGGAGAAATCTGCAGCAAAATGCACCTCTGTAAATCAATCAATCAATCAATCAATCAATCAATCAGAGTGGTTTAACAACAATTATATTTAAACCATGCAATAAAAACACACACATAAAGAAAGTTAAAATTGGAAATCAGCTAACTACTATGGACAGATGTATTCTTAATTGTTTTATGAATTCTCATGAGGCTTTAAAAAAAATAATATTATCAAATTGGTGTTGAAATGCAGAGAACTGAACTGAAAAAAATGAGAAATGGGGAGAAATGGAAATGGAAATTGACAAATTCACTGCTCCCCGACTCTGAGTATGGCTAACAATGGATCTCCCTCTCCCTCTCAATGTCCTATCTATATCCCGTTGTAAATAAAAATATGCCTTTTTCCCTTATGGGGTATCCAAGAGCCCATATAGAGTCCTTACATAGGTTGCCTATTGGTAGGAGAAAATAACAGAGGCCAACCAGAGAATATTGAGAAGCAAAGCAGCTAGTAAGCTTGATCTTTATTGATCTGTTGCAACAGGGTACTCCCCTCACACGCAGGAGAGGAAGAGGACCCAGAACAATGGCCTGCAAGGCCTTATAAAGACTTTTGAAATTCCCATCCTCTAGATCAAGACCACCCCCAGAAACATTATGCATACATCACAGAAGGGGTGTAACCTAAGGCCACCCCTCAGATACATCCCACCTACATCACAGAAATTTAAATGTTGTTTTTCTCTTGTCCTTGTTTATCTCCTGTCTAGCAGGTTACTTGATTGGATTTTCTGGGGAGCCTGGCCATTCTTTTGTAGTGGTAAAATACTTATTTCCTGGGCCAGGTCACAGGCTCACACCTTATTCAAACACAGATTAAGACAGGATTTGTGAAGGAAGAGACAATGGGGAGGCTTTTCCATTTTTAACCTTGCAGAGAAAGGATTTGGTCAGTTTAGGAATCAAAATGGTTCCAGGTTGGCTTTCCTGTGCTGATCTATGTATGTGCAGTTATGAACATTACTATATATCTAAGACCATAAAATTCCTATCACATTATTCCCCCCTTTGGGGCTAGAATGTTTCTTAAAAAATTTTGCCCCACAAATAATAACATCGTATGTTGTAAATGGATGTCTTTGTATAAATATATCATATAAAAATAACACATGTTGCGTTTTGCTACTAAATTACTTGTGGCATTCTAACACTTTGGGAGAGACCATTTACTCAATAGTGTTCTATGCTTTACACCTAGCAGGAAGGTCCACTAATGACTGAAAAATGCAGTTGGAGTTTTGTCCTTCGCCATTTTTGTGTGTTTCTCAGGTGTCAAGCTAGCTCTTCTGTGGTCTCACACTGACATAGTGCTACAGCAACACATCCTGTCTGTTGAATCCCCTCAGGGCTTTCAATTAACCATGTTGCCTGGCATTCACCATAGGTGGCACAGGTTTGGGCATCTCGTGAGGGAGAGGTCTTCGCCTTGGCCTTTAGCTATGGGATTTTATTATAGGCTGTGGTCTCGCACTCATGGGAAGTTGCTCACTTGCACTTAAAGGACCAAAAAGCTAATTGCAGCCTGGATACACTTGACCAATTCAAACTGAGTCCAATTTGAATTTATCTTGCCCCATGGTTCTCAACTCTTCAAACCAATCTGTTAAAAGAAAACCATTCTTAACAAGGGCAGTTGTCCAAATAAGTCAATTTAAGTCTATAAGGGATCATTCCTGCTAAAGCAAAGCATATGCACCTTCATGTACCTGGTGTTTTATGGATCCAGAAGCTTGTCCTTGGCAAAACGAGGTTTAACACATTTTAAAATGGATAGGGAAAGTTGGCAGAGTGCCAGGTGGAACAATGAAATGTGGTTATAAATTGATCTAAACATTGGACTACACAATAGTGTGAGCTATTAGAAAGTATAAAATGCATGAGAATTCTCCATTGGTGTGTAAGCAATAAGACATTAAACATAAAAACAATTACACACAAAAATTGCCCCCCTTTGTGGAAATCACACTGTCAGACACATTTCAACATTCTTACATAATAACACATAATACAAAACAAACTAATTAAATATCAGTTACATATCTTGACACAATTGTGATCTTTTATGCATGTATCTTTTGAATCCTGGAGCACAGTCTTAAGGTTCAAAAGTGAGAAAATGTCCTTGCAATTCAACTCCTCCCCTTTGCCATGAGGGGTTGTTGCTGCTTTTCATCATTGCACATCTGTAGAAGTGATATCCTGTAAGGGGCAGGGTTTTTTGGGGACTTAAACACACAGTTAGACAAGGAAGGGGCAAAAGGCAAAAAGGATGTCCTTGAGTTTTCCGTGGGAAGCTGCAGATAATTAAAAATCTTAGCACATTAAGCATTTTATTTATTTCAATATTATTATCACATTTCCACATAATTACTGTTATTATCTGCTAAGTTTGTTTGCTTTCCTTCACTTAGTTTTTGTTGTTGTTGTTCTTCTCATATTATAAAATAAAAATTACTCCACATGTATAGAAAGAGAACTGTAAAAAATACAAAAGAAAGCAAAAAATTAGATTACCAGTCAGATGAAAACAAACTTGACACAAGGACATCAGATTTAGAAAAGAATTATTATTAAATATATTATCAAAACCACGCAGATTACTACTAGACTGAAAAAAATGGGAAAACAATGGGGGAAAAACTTTAAATTCACCATGTGCTATCTGATAAAAGAACTTCATGAAACTGACTTTCAACATGTGATGAACATGTCCCCAAAGTAGAACACACAGACACAAAATGACCTATGAGGAACCAAAAATAAATAAATGCTAAGACACGCAATTAATAAGAAACTTGAAGTAACCTGAAGTAATCTGTTTTGGCATTTTAACATCCCAAATGTCAGCTGTAATGTTAATAGCGAAATACTGGGAAATGAGTTAATACCAAGAAAAATGAATGGCAATTTAAAGTTGTGCAGGTACCTTGCACTAGCCAAAATGACAGAATTAATAAGAAATGCTCAGGCAAAAAGGTAAACAAATACCATTCCACAAACAATGTCCACATACTTCCCTATTTTATCTACCTCCCTATCTATCTCAGCCATTCTGATTACAATTTTTCAGCCTTCTGTATCACAGCATCTTCTTAGCATTAATGCTCAGTTCTTTTTTGTAGCTGAGTGGAACGAAGCAGGCATGCAGTTGAGGAATTTGGAGGGGGGGAGCCTTTGCAATCGTGGTTATGAGGCCATTCCAAAGGTGAAATTCTTGTAGAAAGTCCCCCATCTCCTCTCTGGCTTAGCAATGGAGCGTTTTTGTGCTGTGGAATGTGGCAGTTTTCCCAGAATGACTAAGCAAGCAGGGATCTCCCAAATGGCCTCTCCAATGGTTGGTCTTTCTCAGCCACTCCATGCGACACTAAACCTCTCTCCTCCCCACCCCTAAACCTTGCAACTGAGCATTTGCACAAAATCCAGAGAGCGCTGCCTGAGCTGGTTGCCAGTGAACTCGCTTACATTTGTTTATATTTGTTTTTTGGTTTTGTATCATCACATTGGTAAGCCCAAGGCACAACTAAATTAAAAAGACATTTCACAGAATCACAGAGTTGGAAGTGACCGCAAAGATGATCTAGTTCAAACCCCTACAATGCAGGAACCTTTCACCCAAAGTGGGGCTCAAACCCACAAACCTGAGATTCAGCATTTCATGCTCTACTAACTGAGCTATCCCACTTGGCAAAAATGTCTGGAACCTGAATGAATGAGCAGTAATACAGCAAGTGCAATTCATTGTAAACAAGTGTAAAGTGATGCATGCTGGGGCAAAAAAAAACCCCCTTAAATCTATTCTCATGGCGTCTGATTTGACAGTGACAGACCAGGAATGAGACCTTGGGGTTGTAGGAAATATTTACTCCCTCATTCAATGGACATCCAATGAACAGAGGTTGGGTAGCCATCTATCAGGAATTCTTTAGCTGTGATTCCTGCATTGTGGAGAGCTGGACTAGATGGCCCTAGGGGGATCCCTCCAGCTGTACAATTCTGTGGTTCTATACCATCACATAACAGCAATGGGCACAATCTTTGTGGTGACAGCCTGGAAGTGGTCCTAGTAAAGACATTCTGCCCTGCTGAGCATAAGGATTGTGGAGGACACAGGAGAAGCTTGGATTACACCATGGAGCTGCCATTGACAGACCCTGATTGACAACCTTAGTCAGTGTTTTATTACTCCATTTCTTGTAGGATATTGGAAACTGCCTTAATGAAAATGGTGCCTCCTGATTAGTGGGCCTGCTATTTATTTTTTAATAAAAAGGTTGCATTATTTTTCAAACCAGAAAACATAAATGACAAAGAGCCAGAGAGAGAGAGGACACATTTCCAAACACGTCACCAACTGTGGCAAACTTTCTGTATCAGCTTAAAATCAAAGTTTGTTTTTGTTTTTTTTAAAAGGGAAACTCCATATCCAGATTTAATGAATTAACTGAATTAATGGATTAGCCAATATTCCAAAAAGAAAGAAACAGGAAACACTTTTAAAAAACACCCAATTGCTTGGGATTTATTTAATCGGAAGACATATTGACATTTTACCTTGGAAAGACAGCCCCTGCCACATTCCATAATTGTGATTGCTGGATTGGAGTAATATCCATTGAATTCCTTGTTCATGAAACACATATACAAAGTTACCCGATTTGCACCTCTCGGATTAAGGGCGCAGACGGTAATTATTCTGTGCACCAAACTGAATATATGAAAGAACACATATTAAAATGTTTTGGGGGGAGGTGCGAAATTCTTTCAAATATGTGTTTCCCGTATTTGTTAAAGAAATAATTTGCAGATCAATGCAGAAATGGAATACAATGGAAGTATGGATAGAATCATAGAATTGTAGAGTTGGAAGGGATCCCAAGGGTCATCTAGCCCAACCCCTTGCAAATGCAGGAGTCACAGCAGGTGACCATCCAAACACCCAAGGTAATAGAATCATAGAGTTGAAGAGTTGAAAGGGACCCCGAGGGTAGTCCAACCCCTTGTCCACCAGCTAGTCTGCTCCACTGTTGATAAAAAGGGGAAGCTCCATGTAATGGAACTAGACATAGCTGTAGGAAAAACCTTAGCTTCCTGAAAAATCTCCTGTTTCTATTTAAAACCAAGCTCAAGTGGCTAACTCTCATGGTTACAAAGATGACTACTTGATTGTTAGGTCCTAACTGCCAGCTAAATTAGAATAAATAATGCCTATGTGGTTAATTTCCATGACATGCCTGGAATTTTATTCATTTAATCCAAATTTTGCACAGTTTAGCTAAATAGCAAACAGATTCCTTTGGGCTCAGTGCCTGGCTGCTAAGACGCTGCTTTGCCAGAAGGCAATACAATGGGCAATAGGTTAGTTCTGTGTCAAAAAATTTATCCTGGGCTTTTCCTCTTTCACAGAAGCCTCTTTCACAGAATTGCAGCACTGGAAGGGACCATAAGAGTCATCTAGTCTAACCCCCAGCAATGCAGGGACCTTTTGCCCAATGCTGCCTTCAAATGTTATCAATGGAGAGAGAAAAAATGCAGTGAAATTCTCATGGGCAGGGTTCAGGATTTTTGTGGCACTTACTTTTGAAGTGACTGAGTAGTGTTTGTGGGTGCCATTTATTTCTGCCTGCAAATCCAGACTCCCTTGGAAGGTGGTGGACTCACCTTCATTGGAAGCTTTGAAGCAGAGGTTGGGATGGCCATCTGTCATGGATGCTTTAGTTGATATTCCTGCATTGCAAGGGGGTTGGACTAGAAGACTTCAGCATCCCTTCCAACTCTGCAGTTCTATGGTTCTATGGCTGAATGTGAATTTGAACCCTGGTCTTGCAGTCCCTGCACTCTGAGCACTACATGACTCTGGCTGTCATGAACACAGGAGTGGCATGCTTCCACCTTCCTTTTACAACCTGCTGAGCTGAACTTGGTTTAACTGGGCAAATAGCTGAAAAGGGGATTTGATTCCACAGGAGATCTTGGCTTCAGCTGTGCTGGCAAGTGATGGCTTGCTATACCAGAACAGCGAGGGAGTTTTTGGGGCAGAGATGCCTTTGCAAAATCTGTGGTGCATTGTGCCAGGTTTTGATATTGAAATTCTAGCCTGTGGTTTGTTTGGGCTGGTTGAGAGCCATGCTTAAACACACACACACATGCACACACTTGGAATAGAAGTGCACATTCCTCCTCCACAGCTGGTTCTAGCCAATGGTTGAATGGACTATAACTTACATTAGCTCCGGCCAGTATATCTGCCTGGAAATCGCCAGGTAGAGGGAAAGGCTCTGCTAGATGCCTTGTGTGAATGCAGCCAGGTTGAGCTCTGTCACATGTTATGAGCTGGCATTATGAGGAGGGAAGCTGTATGTTATTGCCCTGCCATACCAGTTCAATAGCAGTTGTTAGAGGGAGAGGAGGGGTGCTCTTGTGCTTGGGTCCTGCTTATGGCATTCCCATTGGAGAATCTGGTTGGCCATTGTGAGGACAGGATACTGGACTAGGCTAGCAGGCCCTTTCTATTTCCTTATGTTCTGTAATTTAGGCACTTGGGGCTGCCCTGAAAAAGGCCCTGTCAAGCATAGATTCTAGCTGGAAGATTCAGGACTGATAAAAAGAAATCCCTTCTTCATGCAGCACACAGTTAAACTATGGAATTTGCACCCGCAGGATAGCCACCAACTTGGTTGGCTTTAAAAGAGGATTGGACAAATTCATGGAGGAAAAGGCTATCAATGGCTATTAGCCACGCCAGCTGTGCTCTGCCTCCGTGGTTGAAAGCAGCTGTGCTCCTGAATACCCGGAGCTCAGGGCGATGAAACAATTGCTGAGATGGCTAGAGTGCCGGTGGTGGAAAACTCATTCTGAATCTGAACAGACACAGGTTAGAGCTCAACATTGAGCCTACCAAGTGGTGATATTGACAGCAAAGAGGACCTTCTTCACCACCTCTATTGCATCTGTAGAAAACAGCAGCACAAGTCTCTTTCAGGTGGTTCACAATTTAGAGAAACCACCTGCATCATCGGGCCTAGTGAGGACCCCAAGATCTCCTGCAATGACTTTTGCAGATAAAGTCGCTCAGATTCAGAAAGAGGTAGACTCCACCGTGGGAGTAGGGTGGGGGCAGGAGAGTGCTAGAGTCCTGTGTAGTCAAGTTGTGTGGGATCATTTCCAATCTGTTACCTCTGAGGATGTGGACAGGCTGCTTGGATGAGTGAAACCCACCTGTCTCCTTGATCCTTGCCCATCCTGGCTCATAAAAGCAAACCGGGAAGAGCTGGGCAGTGGGCTCCGCAGGGTGGTGAATGCTTCCCTCTGTGAGGGAGCCTTCCCAGACACGCTGAAAGAGGTGGTTATTAAAACACTTCTTAAAAAAAATATTTGGACCCTGCCAATATGGCTAACTATCGCTCAGTCTCAAATCTTCCATTTTGGGGCAAGGTGATTGAGCGGGTGGTTGTGGAACAACTCCAAGCATGCCTGGAGGATGCAGACCATTTGGATCCCTTCCAATAGGGATTCTGGCCTCACCCTGGGACTGAAACTGCCTTGGTCATGCTGGTCAATGATCTCCGGCAGGCGAGGGACAAAGGTGAAAGCTGCTTCCTAGTTCTGCTAGATATCTTAGCGGCCTTTGTTACCATCGACCACGACATCCTTCTGGACCGTCTAGAGGGGTTGGGAGCTGGGGGCACTGTTATATTAGGTTCCGCTCCTTCCTCCTGGGCCATGTTCAGAAAGTGGTGTTGGGGGATTAGTGTTCAGTCCCCTGGGCTCTCACTTGTGGGGTGCCTCAGGGTTCTGTCTTCTCCCCTATGTTTTTTAACATGTATATGAAGCCGCTGGGAGAGATCATTAGGGGGTTTGGGCTGGGTGTTCATCAGTATCTCTTTTAAATCAGAACCAGTGAAGGCGGTGAATGTCCTGTGTGAGTGCCTGAAGGTGGTTGAAGGATGGATGGCGGCTAACAGATTGAGGCTGAATCCTGACAAGACAGAAGTACTGTTTTGGGGGGACAGGGGGTGGGTGGGGGTGGAGGACTCCCTGGTCCTGAATGGGGTAACTGTGCCCCTGAAGGACCAGGTGTGCAGCCTGGAAGTCATTTTGGACTCACAGCTGTCCATGGAGGCGCAGGTCAATTCTGTGTCCAGAGCAGGTATCTACCAGCTCCATCTGGTACGCAAGCTGAGACCCTACCTGCCCACAGACTGTCTTACCAGAGGGGTGCATGCTCTCGTTATCTCCTACTTGGACTACTGCAATGTGCTCTACGTGGGGCTACCTTTGGAGGTGACGCTGAAACTACAACTAATTTAGAATGTGGCAGCTAGACTGGTGACTGGGAGTGGCCGCCAAGACCTGAAAAACCTACATTTGCTCCCAGTACGTTTCCGAGCACAATTCAAAGTGCTGGTGTTGACCTTTACAGCCCTAAACAGCCTCGGCCCAGTATACCTGAAGGAGCGTCTCCACCCCCATCATTCAGACCAGACACTGTGGTACAGCTTCGAGGGCCTTCTGGCGATTCCCTCACTGTGAGAAGTGAGGTTACAGGGAACCAGGCAGAGGGCCTTTTCAGTAGTGGCACCCTCCCTGTGGAACACCCTCCCATCAGATGTCACGGAAATAAACAACTATCTGACTCTTAGAAGACATCTGAAGGCAGCCCTGTTTAGGCAAGTTTTTAATGTGTTAATGTAGGGAAACCCAGCCAGATGGGCAGGGAATAATAATAATAATAATAATAATAATAATAATAATAATAATTAAAAAAAATACCAATTGCTAGAAAGAACAGGAGGGGAGAGTGCTCAAACGCTCAAATCCTGTTCACAAGTTTCCCACAAGTTGACCACTGTGAGAAGAGGATGCTGTACTAGATGGGTGTCTGGCCTGATCCTGCAGGCTCTTCTTATGGCTAGTTGGACCAGTGGCCTGATCCAGTAGTCTCTGCTTATGTTCTTATGAAACCTATCCAGGCCGGTGCCACTCTAATGCCAGTGGCATTCCACCACTGGGGCACCAGCATCAAGAAGACCCTCATGTGTGGCTGTGTCCCAAATGCTCAGTAAATGCTGCATGGATAAGGGGGTCTCTCTGCACAAATGTACCACCTCAGCAGGTGTCTGTGGGAGCAGATGATCCACCAGATATTTAATATTTATATCCAACTAAGTTCTACTCAGAGTAGACCCAGTGACATTAATGGATCCAAATTAGTCACCATCTGTTAATTTCAGTGGGGCTATATATGTCAGAGCAAGCACCCTGAACTTGGCTCAGTAGCAAATTGGCAGCCAGCGCAGCTGCTCCTTCACCGTCATTAATATGCTCCTGGCAAGCTCTCCTGGTTAAGAGCCTAGCTGCCACATTCTGTGCTGGATGCAGCTCCTGAATGGAGCCAAGAGGCAGCCCCATGTGCAGTGCCTCATGTAAAGCCTGCCCTGGCACAGCCTGTTTTATCTCACCCTACGAGCCTTTGCATTAGGCAGGTGCCATCTTCAAGGGTGGCATTAAGAGGGAAGCCATGTGGCATCCATAGAAAATGAAAGTTGCTTTTGATCAGCGGTTGAGCAGAGGCATGTGCCATGGCAGACTTCCAACAAGATACCCACTTCTTCCTTCCTTTGTTCTTGTCTTTTCCTCAGGCATATTACAGCTAGTGATTAGCCAAATCATATTTTAGTCATTTTCCCTCTGGCAATGAAAATTCAGGCGCCTTCTTGTGTTAGCAGGCCACAGAGTAAACCTAGAGGAAAGAGGCAGGGGGGTCTGAATATTATGGAAGCCTGTTCCTGAGTCCCATTGAGACTTAAGCACATAAGAAGAGCCTAATGGATCAGACCATTGGTCCATCCAGTCTAGCACCCTGTTCTTACAGTGGCCAACCAGGTGCCTGTTGGAAACCTGCAAGTAGGATTCGAGCAGAAGAGCAAATTATCTCCACCTACCATTTCCAGCAACTGGTATTCAGAAGCACTGGTGTCCTTTCCTCCATGAATTATTCTAATACTCTTTTAAAGTCATCCAAGTTGGTGGCCATCACTGTCTCCTGCAGAAGGCAGTTCTGTAGTTCGACTATGTGCTGTTCGAATGCGTTCTTTCTTTTCTTTGTCTTTAATCCTCCAGTATTCAGCTTCACTGGATGTCCACAAGTTCTAGTGTTATGTGAGAGGGAGAAAAGCTTTTCTCCATGCCATGCATCATTTTATAAACTTCTATCGTGCTGCCTCTTCCTTGCCTGTTTTCAAAACTAAAAAGTGCCGAATGTTGCAACTAGGGCTGGGCGATGCCTGGTTTTCAACCTAGTGTTATATCACCAGTTAAACATCGTGATATACTGATCTATCATGAGGTCTGAAATAAGGATGGAACTATGTAGAGGCATTGGCTGGCTTCATGGTTTTTACTGCTTCGTGGTTTGTGCCAGTGCCTGCTCTTGTGATTTGCTGCCCCCTGCAGGAGCCGGCAGAGTAAACAGGGGCTGCAGGAATCAAGAGAAGCATTGCCTGCCTTCACGGTTTTTCCCACATTGTGATTTTTGCTTAGAGGGTGCACACACACATAATAATTCGTGATATATTGCCAGGTCAAAAAATATGAAACCGATATCACCATATGGACTTTAAACTGGTTTTGGACGATGTATCAGTATATTGTCCACACCATAGATTACCAGATTTTGTTCTTTTCCTATTGATCCCAAACACTGAATCTGTAATTTTCACAACTGCTGCACACTCGCACTTACTGGGGTGATGGTGTTAACCACCCACAACCTACACACCTGGCAGAGCATGGTGGAGGACTCATTGTTGGTTCAGGGTTACTTCCTCAGGCGAGAACTTCAAATGTGTTAGTTGGGTTCTCCTGGCTGGAAGGCACACCCTTCATGCCATCCTCTGGCTCAGGAGAGGAGTCCCTTTCAGGACCTTGTAGAAACCACTCTCTCTGTGGTGAAAATGAGCTTTCCATCTGTTATTTTGAGCCATCAAAGTCAAGCAGGCCATAATGCTGGCCAGTTGGGCATCCTTGCAACAATCTCACCTTTGACTTTCCCCATGGCACGTTGCAAGATGAATTTTGTAGTGATAGTGGAAGTCGGGGGGTAGGGGGCGTTCTTTTAATCTCAGACACTCTTTTTTTTTCAATCTCAGAAACAAAACTCTGCATGGCAGTGGTATTGTTGTTTACGCTGACATGTTACATTGGTTGTATATTCTTTTTGTAAAGCGCTTTGGGTGGTTTTTTTAACATTGTTTATATATATTTAATTTGTATACCATCCTTCATCTAAGGAACACTGGGCAGTTTAAAATATAAAAACAGAAGAATATATAACATAGTTACAAACAAAACAATTCCTCCCCTACCCACCGTTTAAAAGGCCATAGATTGTTTACCGGTAATTAGCCCAGGGTTTGGCAGAAATGGATACATTTGAAGAAAAGAAAGAAAGAAGAAAGAAAGAAAGAAAGAAAGAAAGAAAGAAAGAAAGAGAAATGCAAATATTTGTTTGTAATTTGGGGGGTAGTTTTTGTTTTAAACACTTTTTAAAAAAGAAAACTGTTACAGAAAACGATATAGGGAATATAATAAGTCGCTGAAAAGAGGGGACACTGTTCTTCTGTTGAATGGAAACAACTGGGGTTTGGGATATTGAATGCATTTAAAAGCCAGGGAAAGCTTACAACATATTGAGGTTCCTGAGGAAAAGTGCCAGCGAGAAGGAGAATTTATTTTCCTCAGCCAAAATAAAGAAGTCACTTCACTATATTGAGTTAGCCCCGTTTACCTTGCTTCTGAAATTTCACCTGATCATTAGATTTGGGTTGTATCCAAAAGGAGAATAAGAGGTGACATGACAGAGGTTTGTAAAATGATGCACGGCCTTGAGAAAGTGGACAGAGAAACATTTTTCTCCCTTTCTCATAACACTAGAAATCGTGTACATCCAATGAAGCTGAATGTTGAAAGATTCAGGACACACAAAAGCAAGTCCGTCTTCACACAGCGCAGAGTTAAACTATGGATCTTGTTCCCCCGGGGAGACAGTGATGGCCACCAGATTGGATGGCTTTAAAGAGGACTGGGCCAATTCATAGAGAAGAGGGCTATTGATGGCCACTAGCTTGCGCTTGGGTCCTGTTTGAGGGTTTCCCATTGGGGCATCTGCATGGCCATTGTGAGAACTGGATGCTGCGCTAGATGATCCAGGAGGGCTCTTCTTATGTTCATAATGCTGGTTCTACTCAAAGCAGAGGAACTGAAACAGATGGGCATGGCTAACTTAGGTCCATTTAATTTCAATGGGTCTACTCTTATTTGGATAAAACCTATTTGGATACAACCCTTTCTTTCTTTTCCTTGGAAATAAATTATTTGATGCTTTTGTTGCTGTTCTGTTTCATGCATGTGGTCATGTGGAATAACCAAATGGCAATCTCTTTTCACCTTTTAATCCGGGTGCTTCTTCTCCCCCCCCCCCCTTACAGCTGAACCTGCAGATCTCTTGAAGGTATTAGATTTTCACAACTTACCCGATGGCATATCGAAAACAACAGGTTTCTGCACAAGCAGGAGGTCTTCAAAAGGCGCAGATGTGGCATATCGTGTGACCAAGGATGCACAGCTGAGTGCCCCAACCAGGCAGCTCTACCCTGGTAAGGCCTGTTTTTATTCTGAGGTTATGCAGAGTTAGACCATGTATCCATCTACCTACTCTGACCAGAAGCAGGTCTCCAAAGTTTCAGACAGAAGGCATTCCTTGCCCTACCTGGAGATGACACTGAGAATTGAACCCCGGACCGTCTGCATGCACAGCAAATGCTCTGCCACTAAGCTACAGCTTCCCTTTAAAAAAGAAAGAAAACAAGATTCCAGTCTTCATGGTTCTGAGGAAAAGGTCTAATTTAAAAAGGAGCCCGAGGAAGCTGTTTTATTATCAAATAGAACTCTAGGAGGTTTTAAATCTATTGTTACTTTTAAATTTGGGGAATTTGAAAGCCTTTAAGATACATGTGTAAAAACTGTCTCGGTGGCTTCTCTCTGTGAGTTAGTGCTGCAATTCTTCAAAACAAAACGCCATAAGTGTTTTCCCACTCCCCATGTTTTGCCACGCTGGCAGTGGCTAATGCAACAGGATGCAAAGACCCTAAAACTACCAGCTTAGGAGAACAAAACCTTCTAATTATCTCAAAATATGCTATGAGGCAGAGGGCGCTTGGGTAGAAAGAGCTCTGTGGCTTTGTCTTCATCTCCCCATCTCAACACCCTTGATATTCAAATCCCCCAACCTCCATTTCCCTTGGAGATGCTCTGCAATTACTTCTGTTGTCTTTCTTTTAGCATCCCATCATTTGCTTGCTTGTGAGCTAGAGTAACATCTAGTTATTGGGATGATGTGTGTTATTAAAGAAGAAAAGGGATGAACGGTTTCAGAAAGTCCTAGGCAGCTGGCCAACCGACACATCCAAGGTCTAAACAAGGCCCTTTGGCTTATTGAGGGGTTTCGTACACAGGGCTTGACTTCATGGAATCATGGAATTGTAGACTTGGAAAAGCCTCCAACAGTGTTTCCCAACCACTGTTCCGCGGCACACTAGTGTGCCGCGAGATGTTGCCTGGTGTGCCGCGAGATGTTGCCTGGAGGGAGGCGGGCGAGTCGGGCGGCGAGAGGCGGGGCGGCGGCGGCGAGGAGAGGCTGCCCAGCGCGGGGCTCTCGCCGTCTGCCTGCCTGGCTGCCTGCGAGCTCGGCGGGCAGCGCCTCCGTCCGCAGCGCCCGCCTCGTGGCTCTCATTCCCTGCCCCTGCCAAAGCTCACCCAGCCAAGCCGCGCTCTCCTTCCTGCCTCGCTTTGCTGCCTCCTCCCCCCCCACCCCCAAAGCTTGGAGGTTCCCCGGCAAGGGGGAGGGAAAAAAATTGAAACTTACACTTTCGTGCGTCCCTCCCGGCGTGACGCTGCGCGCTGACGTCACGGGGCTGTAATGGTGGTGTGCCTCGAGATTTTTTTCATCAAACAAGTGTGCCTTTGCCCAAAAAAGGTTGGGAAACACTGGTCTAGTCCAACCCCCTGCAAGGCAGGACTCACAGTTAAAGAATCCCGGACGGGTGGTCGCCCAATTGTTGTCAATCTGCTTTGCAAAGCTCTGCCCCAAAATATGCAAAAATTCAGGAGAGTTGAGGGACATCATAATAGTCTTCATAGTTCTGAAGCATGGGCTGAATTAAATAGGGCCACCAGAATCTGCCACACCAAGTCAAGCCATTGGGCTTCCCAGTTCAGTTGTCTATACTGACTGCTAACTGTTTTCCATATTCCAGACAGGTGCTCTACCACTGAGGTTATGACCCTTTCTCTAAAAATAAATAAAGATTTTAGTCCTCATGGTTCAGAATAAAGGACTGAAATAACTAGGAACATAGGAAGCTGCCTTCTATCAAGCTAGCAGATTGGTCCAAATAGCTCAGCACTGTCTACGCTGGCTGGCAGTGGCTCTCTAGGGTCTCAGAGAGGGAGTCTTTCCCAAGCCTTACCTGGAGGCTTACCTGCTATTGAACCTGGGGCCTTCTGCATGCAGAGTATGTGCTCTTCCAGAGAGCTATGGTTCCCCCCACACACACACACACATTAAAAAAATGTTCTGGTCCTTGTAGTTTTGAATGAATAGCTGGATTAAATACAATGTAGGCAGTTGCTTTCTGTTGAGTCAGAACATGGCTCCATGTAGCTCAGTACAGTGGTACCTCAGGTGACAAACACCTTGGGTTACAAACACTTCGGGTTACAGACTCCGCTAACCTGGAAGTACTGTATTTTTCGCTCTATAACACGCACCCGACCATAACACGCACGTAGTTTTTAGAGGAGGAAAATCCGTAGGCATGCCACCCGTAGGCATTCCCTCCATAACACGCACAGACATTTTCCCTTACTTTTTAGGAGGAAAAAAGTGAGTGTTATGGTGCAAAAAATACGGTAGTACCTCGGGTTAAGAGCTTTGCCCAGGATGAGAACAGAAATTGTGCGGCGGCAGCGGGAGGCCCTATTAGCTAAAGTGGTACCTCAGGTTAAGAACGGTTTCAGGTTAAGAACGGACCTCCGGAACGAATTAAGTACTTAACCCAAGGTACCACTGTACTATTATCATTGACAGCTAGTGACTTTCCAAGGTTTCAGGCAGGGATCTCTCCCAGCCCTACATGCTTGTGCTACTGGGAATGGAACCTGGGACCTTCTGCATGCAAAGCAGGTGCTCCACCACTGAATTACAGCTTTCCCCCAAGGAACACTGCCTTCTCTGCACATTTTGAACTCATTGCTTTGGGTCCAACTCTACAATTCTGTCATTCTATGATATTTGGTCCCATTCCCATTTCCCTTTTGAAAAAGCCACCTAAGCAAGAGGCCTTTGTCACCAATCTTACAATATTGTGGTTTGGGGGTTATGCTTCCATTGCAGGGAATTAACCACTCTCTCTCCCGCCCCCCTTTTCCAATGCCAGCCTCTCCATTCCCTGAAGACTTCTCGATCCTAACCACTGTAAAAGCAAAGAAAGGGGGCCAGTCCTTCTTGGTGTCTATCTACAATGAGCAAGGCATACAGCAGATTGGTGTGGAGATTGGGAGGTCTCCCGTATTCCTATACGAGGACCACACAGGGAAACCAGGCCCTGAGGACTACCCTCTCTTCCGGGGCATCAACCTCTCAGATGGCAAGTAAGTCTGGCTTGGAACAGGTGGGTGAGACAGAGGGGTGTCAAAGATTTCTAATAAAACAGAAATGGGAGAGGACGTAGCCAGGGGTCATTTCTTCATCCCATGTCCTGAACCAAAACAAATGCAGCAAATAAGTACCTAAGAATAGCCCGCTGGATCAGGCCATTTACCCTTCTAGTCCATCATCCTGTCCTTACAGTGGCCAACCTTGTGGATGAAACCCACAAGCAGGATCTGAGCACAAGAACATTCACCCCTCCTCTGGTTTTCAGCAACTGGTATTATTCAGAAGCATTATTGCCTCCAACCATGACCACTGAGATGCCTCCAGGATATTGTAGAGTTGAAGAAGGTTCAGAAAAGAGGATGGAGCGACTTCCCTATGAAGAAAGGCTGCGGCATTTGTGGGGCTGCAGCATTTGTGGGGCTGAAGCGCTTGTGGCTGTTAAGCTTAGAGAAAAGGTGATGAAGAGCAGACACGATAGAGGTTTATAAAATGATGCATGGCATGGAGAAAGCAGAGAGAGAAAAATGTCTCTCCCTCTCTTATAACGCTGGAATTTGTGGGCATCCAATGAAGCTGAGTGCTGGAAGCGTCAGGACAGATAAAAGAAAGCCATTCTTCATGCTGCATGTAGTTAAATTGTGCAACTCACTGCCACCGGAAGGGGTGATAGACATCACCTAGCTTTAAAACAGAACTGGACAAATTCATGGAGGATGAGGCTGTAAATGGCTACTAGTTGTGACATCTGTGCTCTACCTACACAGCTGGAGGCAGCCATGCTTCCAAATATCAATTTCTGGAGACCACAGGAGGGGAGAGTGCCCTTGTGGTAACTGCTTGCAGGTTTCCTATTGAGGGCATCTGGTTGGCCACTGTGAGGACAGGATGCTAGACTAGATGGGCCATTGGCCTGATGCAGCAGGCTCTTCTTCTGTTCTTAAGAAGGACCTGAGCAAAGGAGCACTCTCCCCTTCTGCATTTTCCAGCATCTGGCATTCAGAAGCATTATTGTCTCAGTCCATGGAGGCAGAGCATAGCCTCCATCATAGCTTCTATCCATTGATAGCCTTGTCCTCTATTAATTTGTCTTTTATTGACTGTGGGCATTCTGACAGGTTGTCCTCCTGGAGAAACAGGCTCTTCATAAGATTCGGAGTCTCCGTTTAACGTTCCGGTGGGGCTTCTTATTTCCCAGGTGGCATCGGATAGCTATCAGTGTCCACAAGAAGAACGTTACCTTGATATTGGATTGTAAAAAGAAGGTTACAAAGTTTTTGGACCGGAGTGACCATCCCATCATCGATGTCAATGGCATTATTGTGTTTGGAACAAGGATCTTGGATGAAGAAGTATTTGAGGTAAGCGTGAGAGAGAAAAGAGCTACTGAGAAGCCAGAATGGCATTTCAGGTTGTTGAAATATTGAGGGTGCTATCTTTCTGTTGGAGAAGAATGTTCCAGATCAGAAATTGAGGGGTCACCAATATTGGGGTTTTTTTAATTTCAGAGTGGCTTACATTACAAATGGTTAGAACACAACAGTCCCTGCACTCAGACACACATTGTAAAAGACATGGCATGAGAGAAAAAATGGATGAGGAGGGAGAGAGGTACCAAAATCTGGAAGGATGCTTATGATTCAGAAATGCATTTTCCTAGCCCTGTCCAAGTTAACTATAACAACCCCTGTGTTGGGTGGGGGGCAGCTCCACCCCACCCCACCTAAGGGGACACTACTGATGGAGGGATAGTTATCTAGAGTATCAGGTATCTGTGTTTTCCAGCACATGTGATTAGCAGAAAGTTGTGTGTTGTGTACGAAAGCAAGCATTCCATGTGGATCTGTCCAGTGGAAGGTGTGATCCTTAATTGTCAGTAATGGTGCACTGTAGCTCATGGCATGGAGCTTTCTCCCACAAGCCTCTAAGAAGCTCCAATCTAGATGTACCCAGGATGCCTTGATAAGAGCGAGAACAGGCAGAGCGGAAGGGTTTGTATTTTTCCAGAGGCTGTCATTCACCATGCATATCAGTGACAGAAAGTTCCTTGTTGTGAATTATTGTAGGGCAAGATCTGTAAGGACCTGATGGAACTGTTTTATGGAGTATTTAATTATGTATGATTTTTATAACTAATTTCATGTGTGTAGAGCACTTAGAAGCCATTCTTTTGATAAAGCAATAAACAAAAACAACATCATTTCAGCAGGACACATAGATACCCTAAACAAATCTGGAATGTTTCTAACCACGAATGGTTGCAGACTTGTTCCATAATGGTGGCTGTTTTTAAAATAAAATAAAATAACATACCTTTTGGCTATACTGACTAATGAGGAAGCAGATTCCATTAAAGGATAATGTATTTTGGTACTGATTTCCATCATATTGTAACAGGATCCTCCAAATTGGACCATTTTTATGCTTATGACCATGTAGCTGAATAGCCAAGGTTGGTTTTGGCAGCTGATTCAGACACCAGGCGGCAGATTTCATCACTGTCCCAAAAGCTAGACTTATTCCCTGCAAACTGGCTGGTCTTAAGTATCAACCAGACACCTATATTTTCCTTCTCTCCCCCCCCCCTTCCTTTCCTCCTCCTCACTTTTTTAAGATATACATTTTATTGCTTCACCCACCACCACCCAGAAACTACCTTGCAAGCATTTACTCATTCATTATCATTATTTTGGTCAATGTGTGTTCACATTGAAACAAAAGCCCTGCCAGGTCTTCATGCTGGTGTAGCTGGGAGAGCATGGAGGCTCCCTACAACCAATATTTCATTATTTCCACATATTTATACAAGAAGCAGCAATCAGTATTCAACCATGCCACCCCCCACCCTGCAAAAGCACCAAATGTCCATTTAATTGCATTTAACTTGCAAGTCATTTCAGTTGCCAGATGTCCCCAGAGGCCTATAACCATGTACTATCAGTGTTGCATATATTACAGAACTGTGCCAGGTTGATTGAATAGTAGTGGCTTGATTGTTAGTTTGACTCTCTAAGACATGTTTGCATTTGTCCATTAATATTAAGCCCCAGAGTGGTGAAGTCCAGATATGAAACAGGTCTGCACTTAAAGTCTACCAATAACTTGCAAGAGTAAGTCAAGGGAGTTTCTGAAATGGACTTGAAATAGAAATTCTTCCTTGCTGGTAATTCCAAATGTCACCTAGAATGAGGATTCAGCAACAACAAAAATCTGTTGGTAGCTCTCAAGCTGCCACCTACTTTCTCTGCTGATCAGTGCTCCTTAGCTCATTAGCTCATTAGCTCACCCATTCAGGGTTTATATAGGAACACAGGAAGTTGCCTTCTGTTGAGTCAGACCACTGATGGTGCAATATTATTGAACCTGACTGGCAGGGGCTTTCCAGGATTCCCAGCCCCACTTGAAGACAGTAAGGGCTGAACCTCATACCTGCATGCTAAGAAGATGCTCTGCCACTGAACCCTATAAAGTTCCTATCTCTTGCAGTTCTGAAGGAAGGACATCATCAAATAGACTGACTGGCAGGGACTCTCCAGGGTTCCAGTCTTTTCTCAGTCCTAACGGGAGATGTTGCAAAGGATTGAACCTGGGGCTTTCTGCTTGCAAAGCAGATGCTCTACCAACGGCACCCCTGCTGTTCTCCATAGGCCCCTTCCTGTTAGTGTCAGGATAGCTTTAAGATGACAGTTCCTGAAGCCTTTGTCTGAGGGCCTTGTCAGACAGGCCAGTATCTAAAACAAGCAGCCTAACTCTTGGCTTGACAGGAGGGGTCATAATAATAGCGTTAATAAGCTCTGTGTCCATTGGGCTGTCATAAAAACTTAATCTGTCCACCCTGTCGCTAATGGCTTCATGGAGAAAAGAGAGTTTTCCAACTGTTTTTTTCTGACACCATAGGTACCAACTCTTAGGTCTGAGGTGTCTTCAGCCCCACCAAAGTCTGCTGGAATGGGGCTGAGCCCCCACAATCTTGAGGGGCCAGGCCTCACAGCAGCAGCAGGCCTTACTGGACATCACAGGAGTGGCAAGCCTTACCGGGCCTGTGACAACAGTAGGCCTCACAGGGCCTCGCTGTGGTGGCAGCAGGCCTGACCAGGCCTTGCAGTGGTGGCAAGCCTTGGTGGGCCTCACAGCAGTGGTGGTCTCACCGCCCCCCCCCCCCAACGTTGGGCAGAAATCTGCACCTCTGATCTCAATAGAGGATGGGGGCTCATTTTACGTTCTTATGATTATAGACCACTTTGGTTGCCCTTATCTAGCTCCACTGCTTTGTATAATACATTTATTACGGTATTTACTTGAATGTGTCTTGGCCAAATTACGTCACAAAAAATAGGGTGTGCATTAGATTTGATGGCGCATTTGCATTCACCAGCAAATACTTTCTTTCGGTTTCAAGGTTTTGAAAATGGAGGTCCACATTAGATTTTGATGGCTCATTAGATTTGTGTAAATACGGTTCTTTTAGAATCATAGGACTGAGGAGTTGGAAGGGACTGCAAGGGTCACATCTAGTTCAGCCTCCTGCAACTCAGGAATCCCAGCTAAAGAATCCCTGACAGATGGCCATTGACCCCTGCTTAAAAAACCCCAAGGAGGGAGAGTCCACCACCTTGCACGACAAGGCCCTTTGACTTATTTGTTTCCCTCATTATGAAATAACCAGACAAGACAGAAAATATATACAGTGGTACCTCGGTTTACAAACTTAATCCGTTCCGGAAGTCCGTTCTTAAACCAAAATCGTTCTTAAACTGAGGCGCGCTTTCCCTAATGAGGCCTCCCACTGCTGGTGCCCTTCCGCCATTCAGATTCCGTTCTTAGACCGAGGTAAAGTTCTCAAACTGGGAACTACTAAACTGAGTAGTTCGTAAACAGGGCTGTTCTTAAACCGAGGTACCACTGTAGAATGGGTTCAAATTAGGCCACAACTTTATTGATTACAGATGTGAATGGTTTGGCTTAGGCACAGGGTGGAGCCATCCCCTCCAACCCCTCTGCTGGGAGAGCATTTAAGGGTGAACTACCACTAGAGGGAGCCCTAATGAGCTACATCAAATAGGGGTACATCTGAGGGGTCCCAGTTGGAAGGAGTGCTATGGCCCTGGCTCCCACCTGGGCATTCGGATAGAAGCAGCTCTTCCTGGATCCCTTTACCAGGATACCCTTAACCAAGGAGGGGCAGGCAGAGGCTACAACCTTCCCTCGAACCAAGACTAGGCTTAAAGGTAAAGGTGCCTCTGACTGTTAGGTCCAGTCATGGCTGACTCTGGGGTTGCGGTGCTCATCTCACTTTACTGGCCGAGGGAGCCGGTGTACAGCTTCTGGGTCATGTAGCCAGCATGACTAAGCCGCTTCTGGCGAACCAGAGCAGCGCATGGAAACACCGTTTCCTTTCCTGCCAGAGCAGTACCTATTTATCTACTTGCACTTTGACGTGCTTTCGAACTGCTAGGTTGGCAGGAGCAGGGACCTAGCAAAGGGAGCTCACCCTGTCGCGGGGATTCAAACCTCCGACCTTCTGATCCCCACTGCCTAACCTCACAAAGTTGTGAGAATTGCTGCATTTGTCCTAAATAATAAGAATAAGAATAGGAATTTTATTTATCTGCCTATCTGACTGTGTTGCCCTAGCCATTCTGGGCAGCTTCCTATGTATATAAAAACATCATTAAACATTTAAAAGCTTCCCTGTACACAGCTGCCTTCAGATGTCTTCTAAAGGTTGTATAGTTACTTATCTACTTCGCTCAGAGGTCTCATAACTCAATACCCTTCAACATTTCCCTGATGAAAATAGGGATGTCCTAAGGAAAAGGACATTCCGGGATCAAGTCAGAAGCTAGGATGGTTTCTGTAAATCTTGGACTGTTCCCTGGAAAGCAGGGACACTTGGGGGGTCTGTTGCTACGAGGTAGGTGGAAACCCAATGGCTGGTGCCAATTTGCCAAGTGGAAATCTTCCTACCTGGCCCTGAATATGGCAACCAACAGTGCCATAGCAAAGTCTAGCCTGCAGAAAGAAACTTACGAAAAAGTGAAGGGAGGGTGGGAGAACTGATTATGGTGAAGTGGGAAGGAGGCCTGGTCAGGCCTCAATTTATCGCCCCTGGGTGCAGACCCAAGTGGCATTTATTGGTTGGTTGGGTCTGCCCCCATGGAGAATTCCACCTCACACTTGCCTGCTATTGGCCAATATTTAGGCAGGCAAATCCACCTAGACAACCTTCCCAACTCGCAGATGTGGGCATGGTCAGGCTGCAATGAGATCTGACTAAGGAAGGTAAGTGGACTTCTGAGACCATAGAATTATAGAACTGAAGAGTTGGAAGGGATCCCAACGGTCATCTAGTCCAACCCCCTGCAATGCAGAAATCACAGTTGTTTTTATTTTTGGATCCCTTTTCTAATGATCCCTAGCAAGGAATTTTCTTTTTCTCAGTTGCCATGTGCTGGGTGTGTCTTGTTGAAAACCTCTCTCTGCCCACACCCCATCTCCCAGCTGCAATTCTGCCAATTCTTCAGATATTATATCAAGGGAGGGAGGAGATGGTTGACTTTATAAAACCCGCAATTATGGCTAAAGTCAATAATCCCCCGTTTCATTGTCCCTGTTCACAAGCTTCTATTCTCACCCAATGCACCACCCTTTTTGCCATCTGTCATAGTTTAATGGGTTTATAGCAGGGATTATTTGGACTCATCCGCCTGTCAGATTAATGTGTCATTATCAGACTGAATGGGATCACTCAGCCTGAACCAGTCTAGGAGAGACGCTCTGAGCTCATTAAGAGAGATCATAAAATGCTCTTGAAACCTCATCTCCGCATTACACACTGCGAGCAGATAACTGAAAAGTCTAAGCTGTCGGAGTCAGGAACGGGTTGTTCTATCTCAGCGGTGGAGTTCACACCTGGCATGGGTGATTTCACTGTCAATGTCTGGCTTACACACACACACACACACACACACACACACACACACACACACACACACGTCTCAGTAGATTTAGGGAAGCCACATCTGTGTTTGTCCACATGCCCAAAAGAACATGAGAACAGTATGCTGGATCAGGCCAATGGCCCATCTAGGGCAACATTCTGTCCTCACAGCTGCCAAATACCACACAGAATCTAGGATTCTGGATAGACTGCTTTTGGCATTGGAGGTTCCACAAGAACATAAAAAGATCCTTTTTGCTGGATCAGGTTGGTAGTAGCCCATGTAATCCAGCACCCTGTCCTCACAGTAGCTGACCAGATTTAGTTATTCATTACATTTATTTCCCACCCTTTCCCAAGGAGCTCCATTTCCCCATTTAATCCCCACAACAACCCTGTGAGGTGGGTTAAAATGAGCAGCATCCCAGTGCAGGATGCTTCCCTTCCCCTCCTTTGTTTTCCAGCAACTAGTATTCAGAAGCATTGCTACTTCCAATTGTGGAAGCAGATTGTAGTCATCGTGGCTAGTAGACATTGATAGCCTTATCCTCCACAAATTTGTTCAGTCCTTCAGTAAAGCCACCCAAGTTAGTGGCCATCCCTGCCTCCTCTTTCTCCATAGAGCTCAAGGTGGTTTGCATAGTTCTGAGCCTTTTCATTCCCCAAAACAACTGTGCAAGGTAGGTTAGGCCAAGAGTGAGCAACTGGCCCAAAGTGTGCTTCAAATGGCCAAATGTGGGAATACGAACCCTGGTCTCCTAGGTCCTAATCCAATACTCGACAGTTCCTCTTTTCCCAGGCCTTTGGCTAATTAAACCATTTATGCCCTTTTAAACTGTGTGGTGGTGGGTACTGTTTTTGTTTGTTATTACAGGGTGTGTGTGTGTGTGTGTGTGTGTGTGTGTGTGTGTTCATATTGTAAACCGCCCAGTGTTCTTTGGATGAAGGGTGGCAGATAAATAAAACAAACAAGCAAACAAACCATTACACCACACTGGCTGTGTAGACAAGGTTGTTGGGGAAACTAGGAGAACATGCCAGCAGAACTACCCTTCCCCAATATGCTAAAAGAGTGGGCATGGCCAGGGTAGGACATCATAAATAGATGTGGAAGGAAGCCTCCTCTTTGCAGGTGCCTGCTTTGGGTTCACAGCTATGTTTGAATGATCCATTTCATTTGTTTCTGCAGCCTGGTGGCAACTCTCCCTCTCCCAGCTCACTGTTTTGGAACAATCACTGTAATTTGGCAGTGAGGCTGGTGCTCTGAAATGGGGCATCCTCCATCCCTCTGTTGAGTTGAGATCCAGACACCTACTTTAGCTATTCTTCCCCCATCCCACTTGAGTTAGCTGCCAGAGGGAGTAAATTTATGACCTTGGCTTTGTGTTGGACCACTTCGGCCAACAGTGATTTCACTTTTCTTCCTGCAAAGCCCTTTAAGGAAGTCTCTTTTTTAAAGCCTCCAGTACATCACATGGAGCGATGGAAAAACTAAAACAGCGAGCGCCAGCATTTATTCTGGCACTCATTACATTACAGGGAAATGGACGGTTCTTCTCCACAAGCTCGGGGTGTAATTTATGGTTTTCATCATTGGGGTTTTGCTTTGGTTTAGCTCCCCCTATTGTTATTGTTATTTTTCTTTTTTTAAAGAAAGAAGGGTCTTATTTTCTCCTGGAACAGGCAGTCACTTTGAGCATCTGGATCAAATCACCAGGATGGTGTGTGTGTGTGTGTGTGTGTGTGTGTGTGTGTGTGTGTGTAGGTGGTGAGTCGTAAGTTTTGCCTATTGGAAAAAAATGAATGTTGTCATCTATCTGAGGTTCTACCTCTGGAAAAGTTTATGATTGCGTCGAGACGGCCTTGCGCTGACTCCAAGCAATGCTGCCACTTCAAGAAAAAATGGTCAGCTACTCCAGTTCAGGGCAGACTCGAAAGGAATTGGGATTTTGTGGCACCCAGGAAGGCTCAGAAGCCTCCTCTGGTAGCTGCCTGGTGGTGTACTGACTAGAGTGTAATGGTTAGCAATGGGAGATGGAGAAAAATCCAGAGTGTAGTAGTTGGATTGTCTGACTAGGACCTTGAGAGAGGCCAGGGTTTAAATCCTCACTTGGCTGTGAAGCTCACTGTGTGTGACCGTGTGCCAGTCACTTTCTCTCAGTCTAGTGTACCTCACAGGGTTGTTCTGAGGATAAAATGGGGAAGAGGAGAGCCATGTACACCACCTTGAGCTCCTTGCAGGAAAGGGGGGGGGGCATAAATGCAATATATAAATGCTTGCTCTTCCCTCATGCCTCTGCAGCTTGGCAAGAATCCAGGGGTGGGCCAGAACAATCATGGGTTCAGTCTTTGGCATTTTCAGGTGAGTCTGGGAATATCCCTGTACAAAACCTTGGAAAGCTGCAGCCCTGTGTTGACAAAGCTAAGTTAGGTGGATCAAAGTTCTGGTTCAAAATAAGGCAGCTTCTTAGATTTCTCTTTAAATCACTTCCCGTTTATACAGATGTATGAGGACGAGAAGCCTTTTTGAGTTATGTAGCTTAGTGGCAGAGCATCTGTTATACTCACAGAAAGGTCCAGGGTTCAATCCCTGGCATCTCCTGGTAAAGCCATGGTAGCTTTTTATGCTCTTACCAGAGGACAGTGTGAGGAAGCTCACAAGGGCAGCAGCACTGAGTGTGTGTGCACTTTTGTGTTGGGAGAGGATGTTGTTGGGCATTTGGATGAAAACACCAAAACTGAGAACACAAGAATGTAAGAATAGCCTCCTGGATCAGGCCAGTGGCCCATCTATTCCAATAGCCTGTTCTCACTGTTGCTAAGCAGATATCTGCCTATGGTCAACCTGCAAGCAGGACCTGAGCACAAGAGCAACCCGCTCTCCTCCTGTAGTTTCCAGCAACTGGGATCCAGAAGCATTGCTGCCTCCAATTGTGGCAGCAGAGCATAGCCATCATGGCTAGTAGCCTTCTCCTCCTCTATGAATTCATCTAATCCTCTTTTAAAGCTGTCTAGGTTGGTGGACATCACTACCTCCTGTGGGAGGTAGTTCCATACTTTGACTATGCACTGCGTGTAGAAGGACTTTTTAATGTGCCCTGAATGCATTCAGCTGCATTGGTTGTCCATGGGTTAGGAGAGATCCACTCTATCCACTTTCTCCATGCCCCACATAATTTTACTTAATAGGCAGCAGAAGAGGATCTGAATATCCTAGTCCAATCCTCTGACCTAAAACCAACTAAGATTTTTTTAAAAGCAGGCCAAACTCATTATGGAATGCAAACCGAATTCTAATAGACTAAAAGCAAATGGAGAAACAAAACGAGTCGTTCTTGGTTCCCTGCTCTTGCATTTCCCAATGAGACAGGGAAAGAGGAACTCTTTTCTCAGGATGCAAATGTTTGAGAAATCAGAGGATGGATTTGAGCACGGCACCAGTGCTGGCAGAGCAGACCCCCTTTGGCAACCAGTGGAGAGCAGTCCATGCATTGGCTCATTACAGGGGATGGATAACATGAAGCACAGCTCACCATCAGTCTTTTGGCTTGTGGCTGCGTTTTGGAGGTTAGGTTTCCCTGATGGATAATGAGAGAGCAAGGGTGTAATTTGTTCCATGGAAATTATAACCTTACCATGGTGCTGCCTCTTTGGATGCTCATATTCCCTCTTTTCCCGCCTGTGAAACAAACAGCTTCTCTGCTCCCCCACACCATTTCCCTGAGACAATCCTTTCCTATACAAACGTAGTGCAGTCCAATAAATCTGAAATATTGTTTTCTGTTGTATAAGTCATAATTGAAGGACACTTTTGTTATAGAAGTTTAAACACTAGGCAATATAGGAACATTAGTTCCATTCCTTCCATAACATCTGCATATCAAATTGATTTATTGATAATAAATATCTATAAAAAGTAACCATGGGGTGGGTTTTTTTAGTTTTAAAGGATTTAACCAGTCATTCTAGTATCTCAGATGTCTCAGAAGCTGAATAAAGTTGTTAAGAAATGTTGTAGCTGTAGATATTGCCATTGGGTTGTATACTATAGCTGATATTTAGCTCTTAACACAGCGTACGTTAAAAATTCATCTTCATCATGCATCAGTTGATCCAAGCACCATCTTTTCTCCAATTTTGAAAATTGGGGTTTCCCATAAAGTAAATTTACCATGGGAAAATGGGTCAAATCTTTTTTTATTAGATATTGTATTGTATATCTTTCCAACTGATACAATTGTTTCCAGAGATAGCAACATTCTAATGTATTTTGATACTAATACTGTCCATCCAACCAAAGGTGCACTGTATGTATGTATGTATGTATGTATGTATGTATGTATGTATACAGTGGTGCCTTGGTTGCCGAACGGCTTGGCTCCCAAACAAATCGGCTTCTGAACACTGCAAACCCGGAAGTGAGTGTTCCGGTTTTCAAATGCTTTTCGGAAGCCGAATGTCCAAAATGGCTTCCATGGCTTCTGATTGAGTGCAGGAAGCTCCTGAAGCCAATTGGAAGCCACACCTTGGTTTTCGAATGGTTCTGGGAGTCGAAAGGACTTCCGGAATGGATTAAGTTTGACAACCAAGGTACCACTGTATTCCAGAGTTGCTTCTAATATTTAATGCTTGACAATAAATGAGCATGATGATATCGCTGAAAACCACGAGCAGGTGCAGAAGAGAGTGGCTCCTGTGCTTGAATCCTGCTTGGGGGCTTCCCACTGGGGCATCTGGTTAGCTACTGTGAGAGGCTGGACTAGATGGACCATTGGCCTGATCCAACAGGCTCTTCTTATGTTTTTAAGAAATATAGAAACCATCCACTTTGGTGGGGAGTGGAATTATTAGTAATAATAATACCCACCAATCTGGTTGGATCTTCCCAGCCACTCTGGGTGACTTACAGCATATATTGAAACATAGTAAGCTGATTCCCTCTGGCCTGTGGGAGCATCCAATTTTTCCCTTCTATTATGCTCCTGAGATTGAAACACCGTTGAGGTGTGTCATTGTTCTCTTTGAGCTGATGGTTGAAAATTAGCCACGGCTTGTAGTAGTAGCAAATACAGGATCTTGGAGGAGGTTGAATTCCTGTGCCACCACCAGGATTATATACTTCCACACACACCAGAAATTAGTGGAATTTACCCTCACCCCAAAGAAAAGGCAAGCCCTCCTGCTCATATACACCCCAACCAACTGTAAGGAGGAGCCCAGTCAGATAGGCAGGGTAGGTAAAGATAAAGGTACTCTTGACCGTTAGGTCCAGTTGCGGACGACTCTGGGGTTGCGTGCTTATCTCACTCTGTAGGCCGAGGGAGCCGGCGTACAGCTTCCGGGTCATGTGGCCAGCATGACCAAGCTGCTTCTGGCAAAACCAGAGCAAGCATGGAAACGCCGTTTACCTTCCCACTGGAGCAGTACCTATTTATCTACTTGCACTTTGACGTGCTTTCGAACTGCTAGGTTGGCAGGATCAGGGACCAAGCAACGGGAGCTCACCCCGTCGTGGAGATTCAAACCGCCAACTTTCTGATTGGCAAGCCCTAGGACCTGTGGTTTATTATATCATAAATCATAATTCATAAATCACGATTCATAAAATGTAATTCATAAAAAGTAGTTCATGAATTATAATTCATAAAAAGTAATTCATAAATCATTACTCATAATTCATAAAAAGCAATTCACAATTCATAATTTATAAATTATAAATCATAAATATCATAAATACCATGATTCAGGAATCAGGAACCATAAATAAACCACAATTCATAATTCTTAATTCATAATTCATAAATATCATGAATCATAAGTCATAAAAGAATTCATAATTCACAAATATCAGTAATCATAAATCATGCTTCATAATTCATGATTTAGAATTCATGATTTAGAATTCATAATTCATAAATATCATGAATCCTAAATCATGAATCGTGATTCGTAATTCATAATTCATAAATATCATGAATCATAATTCATGAATCATAATTCATGAATTATGAATTCATGAATCATAATATCATGAATCATAATTCATGATTCATAGGCTTGATTAGCCTCTCTCTGTTCTTCTCTCTGCACAAAATTACCTGTTCTTTTGACAGTAAAGGGCATCTCTGTCACCATAGAAATAGGCACGGAATGGAGTGAGATTTGTTTAGTCTCCATTTGAAAGAACCATGTGGACTAGGATCTTACTTTAGTTTTAGGGAAAGGGCCGCAGCTCAGTAGTGGAGCATGTGCTTTGCATGCAGATGATCCCGGGTTCTTGATGGCATCTCCAGGTAGGCCTGGGGAAAAAATCCCTGCCTGGAACCCTGGAGATCCAATGCTACCTGTCAGTGCACAGAATACTGATCAGTGTTCTGAAAGAGTGTAAGACAGGTCCCTAAGTACTATGAACAGCTGTCCTCCCAAGGAACACTCCCAAAATAATCAAAATGGACACCTCCATGGATTGGCTAATTGGAATCCCCATTTAGTCTCCATCCTAAGAAAGACATGCCTAGTCCTCCTTGGAGTGAGGCAGATTTCAGAGTAGATGGGAAGCATTAAGTGCATCATCACTCAAGGGACAGGATGGGGGCCTGTAAGAGTGTGTTCCTAATGAGTTCCACAGGCTTTTTGGAGAGAAGGCTATGTCTCGTTTTACCTCTCTGCCTGTGTCTGTTGTGCAAACGAACCGGCTCCAAGAACATGGAAAATCCATCTCCTGCCAGATGGATGGTTTTCTCCCTGGCACACAGTTTCCTACTGGATCCACTTCAGGAGATGAAACCCTTTTAAACAAAACCGTGTGTGTGTGTTTCTCCCTGAGTCAGGAAGACTAGAGCTTTGAGATGGGGATGGGGACATTGCTTCAGCATCATACAGAGAAGGCTCCACCCCTTCCTGGCTCTTAACCACTCAGCTGAAGTCAGGGCACATAAAAGAAAGTTCTTAGTTATGCAACTATGGAACTCACTCCCACAGGAGGCAGTGATGCACACCAACCTTAAAAGGTAAAGGGACCCCTGACCATTAGGTCCAGTAGTGGCCGACTCTGGGGTTGCGACGCTCATCTCGCTTTATTGGCCGAAGGAGCCGGTGTACAGCTTCCAGGTCATGTGGCCAGCATGACTAAGCCGCTTCTAGCGAACAAGAGCAGTGCACGAAAATGCTGTTTACCTTCCTGCCAGAGTGGTACCTATTTATCTACTTGCACTTTGACGTGCTTTTGAACTGCTAGGTGGGCAGGAGCTGGGACCGAGCAACAGGAGCTCACCCCATCCTTCTGATCGGCAAGTCCTAGGTTCTGCGGTTTAAACTACAGCGCCACCCACCAGTGGCGTAGCGTGGGGGGTGCAGGGGGGCTGGCCGCACCGGGCGCAACATCTGGGGTTAGGGTTAGGGTGCGCAAATCCACGGGTTAGGGGGCGCAAATTACTTGCCTTGCCCCGGGTGCTGACAACCCACGCTACGCCACTGCCACCCACATCCTTGCACACCAACCTAGATTGGTTTAAAAAAAGATTGGACAAATTCGTGGAGGAGGAGAGGGCTATCAATGACTACTAGCCACAATGGCTGTGCTCTGCCTCCCGGTATTCAGAAGCATGACTGTCTCTAATTGTGGAGGCAGAGCATGGCCATTGTGACTAGCAGCAATTGCTAGCCTTATCCTCCATGAATAAATACATGATTATTCAGAAATAATGAAAGAATGAAAGAAGAGACTGCTAGATCAGGCCAGTGGCCCATTGGGTCCAGCATCCTGTTCTCCCAGTGGCCAACCAGATGCCTCAGTGGAATGTTCTCTCCTCTTGCAGTTTCCAGTAACAGGTATTCAGAAATATTGCTGCCTCCCACCATGGAGGCAGAGCACAGCCAACCTCGCTAATAGCCCTCATTAGCCCTCTCCTCCATGAATTTGCCCAGTCCTCTTTGAAAGCCATCTAAGTTGTTGGCCATCACTGCCTCCTGTGGGAGGGAGTTCCATAGGCTCACTATGCATTGCTTGAAGAAGGTTGTTGTTGTTTTTTTAATCTGTTCTGAATATTCCTGCAGTCAACGCTGTTGGATGTCTGCCAGTTCTAGTAATATGAGAGAGGGAGCAAAACTTTCCCCTCGACTTTCTCCATGCCATGCATTGCATCATTTTATAAACTTCTTTCATGTTGCGTCTTACTCACCTTTTCTCCAAACTGAAAAATCCATTCCCTTGATTGTTTGGGTTGCTCTTAGATTGTGATGATTTCATTGGAAGGCACTAATTTGCTTTTTGAGTTCCTGATTTGACGAATTTAGAAATATATTGCACCCAAACATATGCTAAGTGTGCATGCAGTGTAGTGCCTGAGCTGTTTTTCTGGCAATCATCTGGGGCTCCTCCCTCTTAACCCCCCAACCCACCCCTATGGCCCTCTTCAGCTATTCATGACTCACGGTGGAAAAATGTCAAAACAAGTGTAAGGACATTTAATTTGATTTGTTTTGGCTGGTTGGAACACAGCAAACCGGGCATCTGAGCAGGCTGTATTTTCCACACACACCCCACCCCCTAACAAAGAATTCAAGAATGGAATAATTTGGTGAGTGTAAGTAGCTCTTGCTTTAATTGGCCCAGCCTCCTTAGTCACTTTTGGAAGATCAGAGACCATCAGTAGTCTAGGACTGCTGAATTAACAAGACAATTTGGCCTGATCAACTAATTTTTCAAGCGAGCTTCGTGAGTATCTGAGTTTGGAGGAGCTTTGGGGGAGAACCACTGTCATGAGCCCCCCTCCCTCAGTGAGCCTACCTGCTTGCCCCTATTAAAAAGGATAAGAGCCCTGCTGGATGAGGTCAATGAGCCTTCTGGAAGAAAAGACTTAGAGGAGATATGATAGCCATTTTCAAATATCAAATTAATTCAAGTTACAAGATAGAAGGCTCCAAATAAACATTAGGAAGAACTCTCTGAGGGCAAGAGCTGTTCGACCGTGCAGCAAACTTCTTTGGGAGATTGTGGAGGCTTTTAAGCAGAGGTTGGATGGCCACCAGTCATGGATGCTTTAGCTGAGGTTCTTGCATTGCAGGGGGTTGGACTAGATGACCTTTGGAGGTGCTTTCCAACTGAACAATTATATGACACAGTGAAAAGTTTGGGGAAACTGGAAGACAAATTTAGGCACATTTCTCCTTAGAATAAGCTCATGCTGGGCTTGGGGGCTCTTCAATGTGTAACACCGGTAAGATTTCGAAAAATTAAACGGCCTGTTTCGCTGGGGCTGTTTTGATGGTTTGGAGGCCGGGGAAAATTTGAATCCCTGGATTAAATGCCGAAACCAAGACCCAATGGCAAATGGGGACTTATGCCAAGGAAGGAAACTTAATATCCAATTGAACAGAGAAAGAAAACACCAGAGTCAGGGGTTGCGACTTAACTCCCGAGAAGCTGCAGAGATGAAACCAGGGTCTGGGCAGCCTTTGGCAGTGCAGAGCCCCTTGAATTTGGCTGACGGAGGCATTTTTGGGATCCCTCTGGGCCCACTCCGTTTCTCCAACAAAAACTTAGCAATTTCCATCACAACAGCAGCCTGTTTTGGATCAAGGGGCCAGTTCGGAGGAGACAGCCGGTTCCCGCATCGATCTGTAGCGGGCAGGGAGGTGCCAGCAACAACATCCCAGTTCCCAGCCTCTATTTGGCAGCCAGCAATAGATGTGGAAAGGATCCGAGCCTTATTCTTGGCTGCTTCAGGACGCCATGTAGGAATGAGAAGTTGGTGATGGGGAACCAGGAATGGTACTGTGTTTTGCTGGTTCCTGGCTCTGCCTGGTTCTTGTTATAATTTTATGATCGACTATGGTGTCGATCATGCCAACCTTACAAAGTAGCCCACAAACTACCTGGGCTGCCCACACAATACCTATGCGGGATTCTTGAGCTGCAATTCTTGTATTGCAGATGGTTGGCCTAGATAATCAGTGGGTTCTCTTCCAACTCTACAATTATATGATTCCAAGTAATTTGTGTGGGGTCAGCTCAATACATTTTTGCTAACCAGAGATAAAGGGAGGAATGTGGCTCAGAGGAAGAACATCTGCTTTGCATGCAGAAGGTCCCAGGTTTGATCCCCAGTGGTGTCCTCATGGTGTGACAGCAGAACACTTCCTTCTGTAAAGTTGGAGAGTTGCCACTACCGCTCAGTGCAGACAGTAGTGAGCTGAATAGACTGTCTGAAGGCACCTCCTATGCTCCTTTTTAATTCAGCCCATTGTTATACAGAACACTGAGGACTCAAATCTTACGTTATTCTCCTCATCAGCTGTAGGGACGGCATGCCAACCTATGTCCCTTATGTGTCAATCATAGGTCTGTTCCATCCAAGAGAATGCATGAAAACATATGCACATAAAACATACATTTTTTGAACACACCTCTTCCCAGCCTCTCCAGAATTTCAGATAAGGATGTTAAGTCTCTTCCTTTAAATTCCTGGGAGTCCATCTTAGTGAAGACCTTACTTGGAAGGTCAATACAGCCCAGGTGGTTAAGAAGGCCCAACAGAGACTACATTTCCTTAGGGTCTTTTGAAAGAACAATGTTAGAAAGCAACTGATGATTTCCTTCTATCTGTCCACAATAGAAAGTGTTCTCTCATACTGTATTACGGTGTGGTACGCTGGTTTGACAGCCATGGACAGAAAATCCCTACAGAGAGTGGTGAAGACAGCACATGATATCATGGGCTGTCCCCTGAGTCTGCTAGATGTCATTGCAAGACACCGTTGCCTCAGAAGAGCGAGGAACAGCCTCAGGGATGACTCAAACCCTGGCCAGCACCTTTTTAATCTCCTGCCCTCAGGCAGGAGATATAGAAGCATGATAAGCCGCACCAACAGGTTAAAGAACAGTTTCTGCCTGTGAGCCGTGAGGCTGCTGAATGGAAGACAGCAACATTGCAGCTGGCGTTTGGGATTGGTGGTCGTAGGACAGCATACAGAGTGTAACAAGGACTGAGAGATTGGGGGGGAGCGGGGGGCTCGTTTAATCTCACTGTAAACAAGTGGTACAGTGACAATAAAGTATTTCTATTTTTTTCCCCTATTCTCAGCCCTACCTGGAGAGGCTTTTGGGGTTCAAACTGGGACCTTCTGAATGCAAAGCAGATGCTTAGTCACTCAGCCTTGACCTTTCTCAAATAGATTGTGTATGGAATGGAGATCAAGGAAGGGCTTTTGGTGGTGCCATTGACCTGTGAACATAAGGATATGGATGGCTCAGTTGGTTAGAGCGTCATGCTGATAATGGCAAGGTTGCAAATTCGAGCGCTATATCGGATAGCTGCATATTCCTGCATTGGATTAGATGATCCTCTGACTCCTTTCCAAGTCTATGGTTTATCATCATAGTTGCCCATACAAAAGGTTTGAAGCCGTATTGTCAAAAACCACTACTCATTTCTACTTATCAGTAAAGTGTGTACGTGTGTGAAATACCTGTGCAAATGCAGGGGGGCATGTTTCACTCATCTCTACGCCTTAACACACTTTCATAACCCCATGCTTGATGGAGGCCATATGATAAGTGGTTGGAAAGGGATTTGTATGTCACTGGGGGGCCCAGCCAGAATCATGAGGGTGCTAGCAAAGTCACTTAAACGATGCTGACTGAGTCCAGAGAGAAAAGAAATGCTGATAACGCTTTACTGAGGAAGCAAGGCATGTAATTTGAGCAGAAAGAAACAGATGTTCTATCTTCCTTGAGACCTTGTACATGACAAGGAGATGTTCAACCAGACATGGGAAAGGGTACTCCCTCTCAGCCACACAGCCAATCGGAGCACGGGTACCTCACAAAATAACATTGCACCTTCCCTGGTTGCTAAGCAGCACTTCTAACCGCTCCACTCTTGGCCAATTGACTTCCCAGCAGCAGAATTAATTCTTAAATTCCAAACTGAGTGATCCCTGCCCTTGCACTTCCAGTGAAGGGTGCAGGGGGGGGGTCTTACCTACAAAAAGTAGATACAAAAAGCACCCAGATTTTAAGATCTATAACAAATGGGAAACAAGGTTTGACATTATTTGTCCTGTTCTTTTTCCTTTTTATAGGCTCAAGAGAGGTACTTGAAAGGCTTTGTCATTTTTGTTAAAATAGATTTCTGCAGAAAGAGAGAATATGGATTTATGGGCAGCAGACTTGACAGTCTACAGGCAGGAGAAACAAAATAAACTAGCTTCCAAATTGCAACCAAACCACTTTTGCAGACTGGAAAATATTAGGATGGGCTGTTTAGGATGGACTATTTTGGTATCTGATTTTTTTCCCCATTCTGCTTTTTTTTTTTTTAATTGCACTGCCATTTTGCCTGGTTTGGCTGAGGTCAAATTAATCCACTACAAGATGCTTGTAATGATAGAGCTTGTAATTTGTTGACACCCCCTTAATGTTCAGAAGTTGACAATTTGAGGACTTACCCCTGAGTCACATTACCTAGGCAAAATAAAAAAATTCCTTCCAGTAGCACCTTAAAGACCAACTAAGTTAGTTCTTGGTATGAGCTTTCGTGTGCATGCACACTTCTTCAGATACACAGAACTAACTTAGTTGGTCTTTAAGGTGCTACTGGAAGGAATTTTTTTATTTTGACTATGGCAGACCAACACGGCTACCGATCTGTAACATTACCTAGGCAGTTCCTTAGGTCTTCACTTTTGAGTTCTAGCAGAGATTACAGGAGGCTCCTCTGAATGAAGTTTCTTTAGAAAACTGCTACTCAGTCCTGGTGCCTGTTGGTTGGACTCAGAAACATTACAATACTCCTTGAAAATGTTTGCTCTCTCTAGAATTGTTGTTGCAGAAGGAACAACACCCTCAAAAGGTGGTAGTGATGAGAAGAGGAGGAGTCTCAAAATAGGACAGGGGATATGAGCTGTGACAACACCTATCCCATAAGCAGTGTCACTGCATCTTCTCCACTATGAAGAACCTTCCATAGAGTGACACCATCCAGACTGACCATTGGTTCCTTCTGGCCAGGAAGCAGTATAAAATGACTTCCTGTTTCAGGAATTTATTTATATCAGTTTGAGAGTCAAGGTCTACTTGTGCTCTAGTGTCTGGTACTGATCTTTAGTCCTCTTGACACCTGGTCATTAGTCTGGTTCAGTTCTAAGGCAGCTTTCTATGTTCTTACTTAATTCAGTCCTTGATTCAGAACGATGAGAACTACTATCTTGCTTTGTTTGGGGATGCAGCTGGGTGCCAGAGTACCTACTCTGCATGTAGCAGGTCCCAGGTTCAATTTCCAGAATCTCCAGAAAGGGCTAGGAGAAAACCCCACTACCAGAAACCCTGGAGAGTGACTGTTGGTCAAAGTAGACCAAGCTAGATAGACCAAGCATCCGACTTAAGGCAGCTTCTTACATTGCTATTTAACTCTGTCCTTATTTCAGAGCCATGAGGACTAGAGTCGTATTTATTTTTATGGGAAGGTCTGTAGCTCAGTGGTAGTGCATATTATTATTATTATTATTATTATTATTATTACTACTACTACTACTACTACTACTACTACTACTACTACTACTATTATTTTGCATGCAAAAGGTCCCAGGTCCAATTTTCCACTGGCATCTCCAGGTAGGGCTGGGATGGTCTCCTGTCTGAAACCCTGGTTAAGTATTTTCGGGTTGTGCTCCGCGGCGACCCGGAAGTAATGGAGCACGTTACTTCCAGGCTTCGCCACTCACGCATGCGCAGACACTCAAAGTGTTACGTTCTACTCAGGATGCGAACGGGGCTCCGGAGGTACCACTGTACTGAGCTAGGTGCACCCAGTGCTCTTCAAGCACCATCATTGTAACAATAACAGCAATCCCTGCTAGCTCATGTTAAAAGTCTTTCCAGCAGAGGAAGAAAATGTTGACTGGAATGTGGTGAAATTTGAATGAAAAGTCACACCGCTTAAATAACAACGCACATACACACACACACACACATGCCCTAGCTGTTTTGGATTCTGTGGCTTTTCTCCATGTGTTTTCAATCAGCCAGGGTTTTGGAACAGGAGCCCAGAATGCCTTGCTCCATTCGAGGCGAGAGAGAGGAAAATGCTGATCTTGCAGATGTAATAACAGAAAGAGCTGTTCCCCCCTCCACTGCCCCGTAGCAGAAGAATGACATCTGAGAGCTCAAATAAATCAGCCTTCCTTAAATCAACCTTCCTTCCCCTTTAAAGGAGCATGAATTGGTAACTAAATATTACTCTAACAAAAGAAAGAGAAGAAGGAACTGCCGAGCGTGTGTGTTTGTGTGTGCTGCTTATTCAATCATCACACCAACCCACTACATTTTTGGCCCAGTGACTGAGAGTCGGCTGTAGAATTGTTATTTTTCTTATTATTTCAGCTATTTATATACTGGAATTTTGAAGGAGAGAGGAGAAGGCTATCAATGGATACTAGACTCTACAGTGAAAAGAAATCTTATGCCAGAAATTCTGGAGAGGTGCTGCTAGCCAGTGCAGACAATATTGAGCTAGATGGACCAGGGGTCTGACTCAGTTGAAGGCAGCTTCCCATGCTCCCATCCCTTTCTTCTGAATGATGAGGACTAGAATCTGATATTGTTTATAAGGAAAGGACCATAGCCCAGTGGTTTGAATGTCTGCTTGACATGCAGAACGTCTCGGGTTCAGTCCCCAATGGCATATCCATATAGATCTGGAAGAGACCCCTGCCTGAAATCCTGGAGAGCTTCTTGCCAACTGCTCCTCAAATCCTGGTGTTAGTTGTTTTGCACAAAAGCTCCCATCAGTCCCAGCTGATCCAGAGCATCTGGCAGACTTTGGGTTGGAAAGGCAACGCTGAGCTATGTGGGTCATTAGTATGACCTGGTATAATGGTCCTATATGATCTGCAAGACCAGATCAAGGATTCATTCAGGGGTGCAACAGACATCAGGGTGAGCACCTTGGTCTCCCTCTCAGTTTTAATTGTTTAACTTACTTACTTGCTGGATCGTGTCATCTGATTTTCAAGCCGTATTGGAATTGCTGTTATGCAAGTGCATTAAATTAATACGGACTCTTATTTCAGAAAAGGGTATTAAGGGGGCAGAGTGACTGGCCTGTGTGGAAAAGTTGCAGCATTTGGGACTTTTCAGTTTAGAGAAAAGGCAAGTAAGAGGCAATATGATGGAAGTTTATAAAATTATGCATGGCATGGAGAAAGTGGCTAGAGAAAAGTCCGTCCCTCCCCCCTCATAATATGAGGACTCATGGGTATCCAGTGAAGCTGAATGTTGGAAGATTCAGGACTGATGAAAGAAAGGCCTTCTTCATACAGCTCATAGTTACATCATGGAACTGCCCTCCACCCCCGCATGAGGCAATGATGGCTTTAAAAGAGGACTGGACAAATTCATGGAGGAGAAGAGGGCTACTGAGAGTTTATTAGTCACAATGGCTGTTCCCTGCCTCCACATTAGAGACAGCAGTGCTTCTGAAAACCAGTTGTTGGGAACAGCAGGAAGGGAAAGTGCTCTTGTGCTTAAATCCTGCTTCCAGATTCCCCAAAAGAGGCACCTGGTTGGCAACTGTGAGAACAGGGTGCTGGACTAGATGGACTAGCAGCCTCTTCTTATCCTCTAATTTTATCTACAGTCATACCTCGAGTTACAGCCGCTTCACGTTGTGTTTTTCGGGTTGCAGTCCACCAAAACCCAGAAGTACCGGAACAGGTTACTTCCAGGTTTCGGCAGTCGCGCATGCGCAGAAGCACTAAATCGCACTTTGCACTTGTGCAGAAGCACTGGGTCACAACTCGCGTGTGCACAGATGCACAGACGTGGGTTGCGAACGCTGCGGGTTGTCAACGTGCATCCCGCATGGATCATGTTCACAACCCAAGCGTCCACTGTATTTATTTATTTAAGTACATTAATACGGACTCATTTGCCCAAGTGCATTACTGTCTACCACTGAACTGGAATGATAGTGCTCAGGCAATCCATTTCTGGAGTCAGCCTGGAGTCTCTAAAACTGTCACAGTGATGAGTGCAAGCAAATAGCCTAGTTTACTGTGAGCAAATTGGCATGGCATTTTAAGCACAGC